>NC_068279.1:36882354-39784854 GCF_025860055.1 Xyrauchen texanus
TATGAATGGCGCCCTCTGCTGGTGGGAACTCAAAAACAAACTCAAAGACAATGTTAAGCTTCATTTAATGACCAAATAGCTTTAAACTGTGTTTGATATAATGACAAGTGATTTTTTTTTGTCCAAAATCAGCAATTTAGCATGAAAATTACTTTTTTCAAATAGTGATGGTGCTGTTTTTTTACATCAGTAATGTCCTGACTATACTTTGTGATCAGTTGAATGCAACTTTGGTGAATTAAAGTACTAATTTCCTTCAGAAACAGTAAAATCATCTAATGAACAGACACACACACACACACACACACACACACACACAAATTAGAAGAATATTTAGCTCTGCACGTCCATGCAATGCAAGTGAATGTAATCAAAACTTTGTAATGCTTGGTTTAATCCATGTCTTCTGAAGCGATATGATCGGTATGGGTGAGAAACAGATCGATATTTACATCCTTTTTTAATTATAAATCTCCTCTTTCACTTCCACATTCATCTTTTGCTTTTTGCGATTCACATTCTTCATGAATATCGCCACATATTGGGCAGGGAGTAGAATTTATAGTACAAAAAGGACTTAAATATTTTTCCAAATATTTATCTGATGAAATATTGAGTAAAAGAAGAGAGAATTTATATGTATGTGTTAACTATGTCTTTAATTTGATGAACTACACCAGTGGTTAATCTGCTAATACATGTGCGTGAATTTAAGGACAACTGACTTTACACAGTATACCCACTAAACATTTCTTGGGACAAGTTGATTAAAAGAAAAACAAAATGGTTTATATAAAGTTAATTCTGAGAAAAGGTCAATCATCATTTTCTTGCAGATGTTACTTGTTTTTTTAATTGTTATCTAACACAAATTCATACATTTTGTGTGGCTTAATTGGTGTGAAATAGTTTTTGTGGCCACTGTAGCTCATGAAGCAGTTGTTAATATTCTTGTGTAAAGGATCTTTGATTGTGGGCAATGGAGGAGTCAGGAGAGAGTGAAAAGTTGAGGTTTATTTCTCCACACAATCAGATTAAACAGAAAAAAAATGTCTCGAAGTGTCATACCAACGGGTGATCCATGCTTTAATATCCTTCATGCGGTGGAGCCACTGCAGAGGAGTGTGATTGGAAAAGAGGGTGAAGGCCCGTCCCAGCAGGTAGTAGCAGAGGGTAAGAACAGCACACTTAATCGCAAGACACTCCTTCTCAATGGTACTGTACTTTATCTCCCTGAAGGAGAGCTTGCATCTAATAAACAGCACCAGCCACCAGCCACCTGCCCCCCACCCCACAAAGTGCGGACTTTACCTTAAGGAGAGCATGTCGGCACGATTCTGTCCCGCTCTGGTGTGCCTTATCAGGTCTCCCTCCACCATCACTATAATGAGAGACAGGTGTTTTACAGTAAATACAGCCCAGGTGACGGGCCTTACTGCTTTCCCTCTCCCGCAGACAGACACATGACCACGCACCCATGCCACATCCTGAAATCATATTTAAACATATTTGTCTGTTTTTTTATGCTAATTGTTTATCAGAATAACATTTCTGCTTGATCAGACACTGAGAGTGACACATACTAGTACACAAAATATATGCATATAACATTTTTGTGAGTACACCTCAATATTGTAAATACAAGTCAATATTAAATAAAAATGTACTCAGTTTAATCTCTTAATACAAATTCCTGGTTTCCTGGTTTATTGTGTATGATTCATAAGTGTAAGTCAGTTAAACAAATATGAAGACCCCTTTTAACTCCTGAAGAAAAGTAAAGACATGCGAGCAAGTAGCTTTTTAATCATTGTTTTTAACTTCATTCTGATATGAAACTTTTCACTTTTCATGACCAGTCAATTCCAGATGCTTAAAATCAAGTCCCGTCTTAGTTTTCTCCCTTTGAATATCCTGTTTTACTTAGAAATAAACATTACAAAAGTAAAAAGGGTTGCAAATGGTAATTCTAAACAATATACTCTGCGCTTTTATTATGCTTGTATATTTAGTTTCATTATTGGCTAGTTATGATTGCTATTTATCTATAGTATACTCATTTCAGGGAGAGTTCCATAGTGGCAAGCTTATCTTGTCTTGTTTCGAGAGAGCAGTTTTATAAGGCTTATCTGACCCACTGCAACACTGATTGTGTTTTCTCTCAAAGGTTTTTTATGAGCAAGTGTCTGTGCGGAAGTGGTTGCGGTCTTAAGATATGCACCCTGTGGATTACTTCTCTACCTTCACCAAAAACTGTAGTGGCAACTTCACAGAGCAAGAGATCAGAAAAATAAGAGCCTTTTACTATGCTATGTGTTCTGAAACAGACAGCATGTTACGTGAGCAGACCTGGTCGCCAGCTGTTCAAGTGCTGTTTTATAAAAATGGGTTTGATGTTATGACACACCATGTCATTCTTTCGTAGGAGAGGTGATTGCTGCTCTCTGAGACACTGGAACAGCACAGTTCCCCTTCTGTCGCTCTCTCCACGTTGTGTCGGAGAAGCGACACTAGGGGTCTCTCTTGAGCGCCGATATTCACCTCTGACCTATTGAAAAGGGCCAATGAGAGTTGGCAGTCAGTATTTGCATACCCCGCCCCCGCATACGGGTATTTAAGCGGGGCAAATACAGAAGTTTAGTCAAAAATTTCTTCGGAGCCGATGGTCTGTCTGCAGTTTGCTGCGAGTTACACACCACTCAAACGTTCCTGTTTCCTCTGACGATCTGCATGCTGTTGGATCTTGACGGCGCACAACAGCAGCTTTCTCCTTCAAGCATTGCACGACGTGCATTGTTGCCCCTGAGCGCTTCGACAGCGCAGACACACACACACACATTGTGTATTTAAAAAAGTTCTATTAAAAGAGTAATTTCTCTAAAAGAGCAAAACACAGCGCCGTTGAACATCCTTTTCAGGACGTGTCTTTTTCAAGATGCCCTTCCGCCCCTGTGTTGTTCCTGGATGCGGTAGAGTGCTCTCCGCTTCAGACGGCCACAGGCGCTGTCTCGTGTGTTTGGGCCGCGATCACACCGAGGCGGTGTTTGTGGATGGCTCATGTTCTCACTGCGAGAACATGACCATGACCACGTTGCGGTTGCGGTTTGCTTTCAACAGAGAGCAAGCCACCCCAGCTGCACCCCGCATTGCTCCTTCTTCCCACAGGATTGAGGATGATGCGGTTGGCGCTGGGGGCGATTTGGGGGCGGCAGCGGGTGCAGTTTCGCGGGTAGCCCCCGCGAACCTCCCGTTCCCGACACGCTCGCTGGTCCCGTCTACGCTCAGCGGCGATAGCGGATCGCCTCACGGCCCGGCTGTCTATCCTCCCGAGCCCGAAGCAGATGAGCTCGCCGCTGCATCGGAGAGTGTGATGTCTGATGCCGAGGACTCCCTGGACTGCCGCTCGGGCCAGCAGGCCCAGGCTGAGGCCGACGCTCAGATGTCTGACATGCTTTCCCAGGCCGCCGTGAGCGTGGGGTTGGATTGGAACCCTCCATCCTCCCCACAGCCTTCACGGTTGTATGACTGGTTCCTGGGGACAGCGCGCCGTTCGCGGCCTCGCATCCCCCGGTCCCGTTTTTCCCGGAGGTGCATGACGAGCTGACGTCTACGTGGAGAGCCCCGCTCTCCGCTCGTCTAGGTGCCACCCGCTCTACTCTCACCACCCTCGATGGCGGAGACGGGGGGGCTGTGGTACCCACATTCTCAATAAAAGAGCTATTTCCTTTGCCTCTGGGTCACCTGGCCCGCAAATGCCGTTCTCACGGCAATATGCTTTCAGATTACGACAGTCCCGGTACACCGGACGCGGCGATCCCGCCTTCTGCCTGCCCACGACTGTCCCCCGGCCGGCCGGTTCAGATGAGTCCAGAGGACGCCAACATCAGGCCTCCTCCTCAGTCACAAACCTGCCCCCTGCTGGGCGCGCGGAGCAAGGTAAGTGCTTTGAGTCTATTCTCAGCACCTCAGCCTCAGGCCGCAACGAAGCCGCCCGACGCTGCATTACCTGTTCCGCCCCGCTGCGAGGCCCGCCGGTACGTCCAAAATACTCGTCCCTTTGGTGCCCCTAGCGCAGAGCTGGGAAGCGTGGCTTTCGCTTCCCAACGCATCACGCTGGCTGCACCGGACCATTCGACTCGGTTACGCAATTCAGTTTGCCCGCCTCCCGCCCCCCTTCAGGGGCGTCTGCTTTTCCGCAGTACACGGCGAGCATGCCAGTTCCCTGCGCATGGAAATCACGACCCTCTTAGCCAAGGGCGCGGTAGAGCCCGTCCCTCCAACCGAAATGAGGAAGGGTTTCTACAGCCCTTACTTCATTGTACCCAAGAAAGGCGGCGGCTTACGACCAATCCTGGACCTGCGAGTTTTCAATCGGGCCTTGTTAAAACTCCCGTTCAAGATGCTCATGAATATTCTGGCTGGTGTTCAGCATCTAGATTGGTTCGCAGCGGTAGACCTGAAGGACGCGTACTTCCACGTCTCAATTCTGCCACGACACCGACCCGTCTGATGGTTCACGTTCAACGGCCAGGCGTTTCAGTACAAAGTCCTCCCTTTCGGCCTGTCTCTGTCCCCTCGCGTCTTCACGAAGGTCGCAGAGGCGGCCCTTGCCCCGCTACGAGTAGCCGACATCCGCATTCTCAACTACCTCGACGACTGGCTCATCCTAGCACACTCTCGAGAGTTACTATGCGCACACAGAGACCAGGTGCTCCGGCACCTTAGCAGCTTGGGGCTTCAGGTCAACTGGGAAAAGTGCAAGCTCACAGACAAGCATAGCACCACGGCACGCATCGGGTAAGGATCACCCCCGCCTGCCTCAAAACACTCCGACCCTGGACAGACCTCTGCATTTTTCGGGCAGGGGTGCCCCTGCAGCAGGTGTCCCGACGCGTTCTGGTCACAACCGACGCCTCCCGGTCCGGGTGGGGTGCCGTGTGCAGTGGGCACGCAGCATCGGGCCGTTGGAAAAGGGCCCCGCTGCGTTGGCACATCAATTGCCTGGAGTTGCTGACCGTCCTTTCTCTCAGGAAGTTCCTCCCGTTAGTTCGGGACAAACATGTTCTCGTGAGATCGGACAGCACCACGGTGGTGACGTACATAAATCGCCAAGGCGGCGTACGCTCCCGCCACATGTCACAACTCGCCCGCCGTCTCCTCCTATGGAGCCAGCAGTGACTCAAGTCGCTGCGTGCCACTCACATCCCCGGCAAGCTCAACGTTGTAGCGGACGCGCTATCACGACAACGCCTGCCCGGCGGGGAGTGGAGGCTTCACCCCCAGTCAGTCCAGCTGATTTGGGAACAGTTTGGCAAGGCCCAGGTAGACCTGTTTGCCTCCCAGGAAACCTCCCACTGCCCACTCTGGTATGCCCTAACAGAGGCTCCCCTCGGGACAGACGCGCTGGCACACAGCTGGCCCTCGGGGCTGCGCAAGTACGCATTTCCCCCAGTGAGCCTTCTTGCACCGGTGCTGTGCAAGGTCAGGGAGGACGAGGAGCAAGTCACGTTAGTGGCCCCCTACTGCCCCACTCGGACTTGGTTCTCGGAACTCAGGCTTCTCGCGACAGCTCCTCCCTGGCGAATTCCCCTGAGAAAGGACCTCCTCTCTCAGGGACGGGGCACGCTCTGGCACCCGCGCCCAGACCTCTGGAACCTCCACGTCTGGTCCCTGGACGGGATGCGGAAGAGCTAGCCGGCTTACCGCCGACCGTTGTGAATACAATCAACCAAGCCAGAGCCCCCTCTACCAGGCACCTTTACGCCCTAAAGTGCCGTTTGTTCTCAGATTGGTGTTCTTTCCGAACTGAAGACCCGCAGAGATGCGCGATCGGGTCAGTGCTCCTGTTCCTACAGGAGAGGCTGGACAGGAGGCTGTCCCCGTCCACCCTCAAGGTGTATGTTGCCGCCATTGCCGCCCACCACGATCCTGTAGACGGCAAGTCTTTGGGTAAGCACGACCTGATCCTCAGGTCCCTGAGAGGCGCCCGGAGGTTGAATCCCTCCCGGCCAGGCCTAGTTCCCTCCTGGGATCTCTCGGTAGTCTTGGCAGGACTCCAGAGACCTCCCTTCGAGCCGCTTGAATCAATTGGACTCAGGGCCCTCTCTCTTAAGACGGCCCTGCTGATCGCGCTCGCCTCTATCAAGAGGGTCGGGGACCTGCAAGCGTTCTCTGTCAGCGACACTTGCCTGGAGTTCGGTCCTGCAGATACGTCTGTGATCCTAAGACCGCGACCGGGCTATGTGCCCAAGGTTCCTACCACACCCTTCCAAGATCAGGTAGTGAACCTGCAAGCGCTGCCCTGGGAGGAGGCAGACCCAGCCCTTTCGTTGCTATGTCCAGTGCGTGCCCTGCGCATTTACCTGGACTGCACACAGAGCACTAGACGCTCTGAGCAGCTCTTTTTCTGCTTTGGGGGACACCTCCCTAGCAGACATCTGTAGAGCCGCGGGTTGGGCAACACACAACACCTTCGCAAGGTTTTACAGCCTCCGCGTTGAGTCGGTTGCGTCTCGTGTTTTGTCAGGTCCGAGCCCATAGAACTCGGTAACATGTAGACCGACCGGCCGGGTGGATCGCTTGCGCCCAGCACCCTTTTCCTGACATCAAGGTAAAGTCCCACTCCGAGTCGGGACCCTGGTCGATTCCTCCCCAGCCCTCCAGGTCCGCGGTTCAGCGGAGGAACTCGCCGACCCAAGCCACTGCGGGTACCCTGATGGCTACCCTGTACTGGTATAGGTGCTCCACAGGTAAGGCCTCCTGCTCGGACTCCCCCTGTGTGTAATTCCACGGTTCTGTCCCCTACGAGCGGACCCCGTGTCTCCCTTAGGCAGTTACAGCTGCCCGGTCGCCGTGCTGTAGCAACTCCCCCTTCGAGGCTGGATCTACCACCGCACCATACTTTCCACATGAGCCCTAAGACGGCCGTGTGACGTGTCTACCACTTTTCCTCCCCAAGAAAAAGGGCAGGTGTGGTCTCCGCGAGGGTCTGGGTAAGACCCCTTCCCTATATGCGTGTAAGGGCCCTGGCCGTGATTGCTCTATGCGAGAAACATAGAGAGAAAGAGGCCCAGCCAGGCTGGCCCGTTCCCATGTTGGCAAACATAGCCTTGTTCCCCTCCCAGGGTAACTAGAAGGATTCCGATGTTCTTATGGGGCACTGGGGAAGGGTACGTGCAGCCAGGTACAGACGATGCGCGGCACTGGATGAAATCCCTGCCCGCCTCTGTATCGGCGGTTCACGTACACGGTTCAGCGCATGGCAAGATTGGAATGGGTCCCCTAGTGTCGCTTCTCCGACACAACGTGGAGAGAGCGACAGAAGGGGAACGTTTGGTTACGTATGTAACCTCCGTTCCCTGAGGGAGGGAACGACACGTTGTGTCTTTCCTCCGCCATGTCGCTGAACCGAGCCACTGTTGTGGCCGGACCATTTCCGGCTCCTCAGAAAAATCCTGACTAAACTTCCGTATTTGCCCCGCTTAAATACCCGTATGCGGGGGTGGGGTATGCAAATACTGACTGCCAACTCTCATTGGCCCTTTTCAATAGGTCAGAGGTGAATATCGGCACTCAAGAGAGACCCCTAGTGTCGCTTCTCCGACACAACGTGTCGTTCCCTCCCTCGGGGAACGGAGGTTACATACATAACCAAACGTTTTATTATTCGCTGCTAATCACAGGGATCTAGTTATGGAGCACAGTCAGTTCTACAAGATGCTCTTACATCCCTCTGCTTATAGTGGGCCCTGAAGTAAAGTCTGGTTTAGAAGTTAGCCTACCTGTCCCACTAAATATCCCATTGTACTTTCAAAAGAAAATAATAAGAAATTGCGTTTTGCATGAAGAAAGTTTTTGGAAAGCTCTTTTTAATTATTAAGATTTTGTTTACTTTTTGACATAATTTTCATAAAAATTAAGCATGTTCCATACTTAAGAAATTAACACAATATCACAGTGATTTTTATTGAACTTATAACCATAAATGATTTATGATGTGTACATGCAAGATATACACATTACAATTACTACTATAATACTTAATTTGTTTTATACACATTACATTAATACAAATATATATATATATATATATATATATATATATATATATATATATATATATATATACAGCCGTGGCCAAAGTATTGGCAGTAACATAAATTGTGTTTTGCAAAGTTTGCTGCTTCAGTATTTGTAGATTATTTGTTCACATGTTTCTATGGTATAATGGAAAACAATGATAAGCATTTCATAAGTTTTAAGGGCTTTTATTGGCAAAAACATTCAAAGAGTCAATATTTACAGTGTTGACCCTTGTTCTTCATAACCTATACAATTCACTCTTGCATGCTGGATTTCAGCTTCTGGGCCAAATCCTGACTGATGGCGATCCATTCTTGACATAAAGACTTTTTAGTGCTCATAGTTGATCACAATTTGTGGGCTTCTGCTTGTCCACTCGCCTTTTGAGGATTGACCACATGTTCTATGGGATTAAGATCTGGGGAGTTGCTTGGCCACGGATCCACAATTTCAATGTATAGATCTTCGTTATCACTCTTGCCTTGTGACATGGTGCTTCATCATGCTGGAAAATGCACGGATCATCACCAAATTGCTCCTGGATCGTTGGGAGAAGTTGCTCTAGCAGGACGTTTTGATACCATCCTTTATTCATGGCAATGTTTTGGGCAGAATTGTGAGAGAGCCCACTCCCTTGGATGAAGCAACCCCACACATGGATGGTCTCAGGATGCTTCACTGTTGGCACAACACAGGACTCATGGTAGCATTCACCTTTTCTTCTCCAGACTATACATTTTCTAGATGTCCCAAACAGTTGGAAGGGGGCTTCATCAGAGAAAATAACTTATGCTAAATAAAGCCTTCTTCAATGCGGTTGAACCTCTCTCCTTGAAGTTCTTGGTGATCTTGAAAATACCATCACAGTGTAATTTCCAGCATATAACATGTCAGGGCTCACATTTCATGTATCCTACACAAATAATATTGTGACACTTTTTGTATATTTTGGCAAAATTACAGCTTAATTATTAACTAAAATATTCTGCTCATAAATTGTATTTACCTTATTGTATTTGTTTTCTTCACACATCACATGTCTCATATTTCATCTCAAGCATCCTCGTCACTGGCACTTTTGTCAACTTTGTTAACAAGTACATTAAATAAATAAATAAAACTTTATTAGGGGCAAAATCATTTGGTGTGGTGTAAATGGCACAATAACTGTGGGACCGGAACGGTCATCATTTTTGGAAAATGTATATAAATAATTTACACCCAATAAATATTGAAAATGTTTATTTCAGTCTTTGTTTAGATTATCATAGTTTTAAATGTAATACAGATTTTTATAATGGAATTTCATTGTAAAGTATATAAACAAATCTAGGCCTGGGACAATGGTGACACATTAAAATATACAGGCCTACATAAAAGCAGATTAAAAAGTACCAAAAATAATGGTAGGCATATAAGAAACAAGTTTCCAAGTCAGTTTTAATGTGACTTGACTTTCAAAACAAAAATTTTGAAATCTCTTAATTTTAATACAAATCAACCCATAGCCTATTTGTCAAATAAAAACACAGTATCACCATGATACCATGCTTAAAGGCCATGGTTATACTGTGGTAATTTTTGGTATGCTTTCTAACCTGTTTTAAGATTATTTTTGACAAGTTTCAAAAGATCATTTTAAATTGTACTCATTAATTTTTAAGGACGTCCTCTTGGACACTGACACCTAGTGGCATGGATACAGCATCATTCAAACGCAATTGTTTTAAGTGACCAATGCCATTGTAGAAATTCTTTATCCACAGTCAGCCATGATTAATTGAATCCATGTGTGAACATGACCAACAACAGTGTGGTTACTGAGATTAATTGAGTAGGATTCAGCTGGTCATGTGATCATAATATGGCAGCCCCCATGAGGGGGACCCTCTCCATGTAGAATAAAACAGATTTTATAAGATTACTGATATGACTGGAGTCTTCATCTCATGCAAGTGTGCATGATTTTATACATAGCTACATTTCAAAATTACTATTCATTTCTTTGATGGTAAAAGTTTTAAATGAGGAAAAAATACTGAGTGCACCTTTAAGGTAACTAACAAGCATAGGTGAGGGGGGAAAATATAGTCTACGTAATACTGTACTACCGAGAGGGGGTGATATTAAAAAGCCAGAACTTTAAAAACCAGAGGATACGACCACGCGTGTGTTACAGGCGAATGTTGACACTGTATGTCAAACACGAGTGAATCTTTGCGATAAACATGAAGATTTGTTCTATTTGTATCTATTACAACACTGCTCACATAAATCTCATGGACTGAGGGTCGAAGTGCAGCGCTGAAGACACAAACTTAGTTCAGCTGATCGCTGGATGTCGTCATTAGTTTAGATTAGACAGGACGAGGACTTTCAAACTGGAGTAGGATGGGCTTGAACACCTGGCCTCTGTTTACATCGGACATCAAGTGATTTTCAGAGCCACTCTTGGTGATCTATTGCTTTAACTTGTGACACGATCTATTCAAATTAAAAACAGAACTTTTCCCGCTATCATCTGTCCTGATGTCGGACTGCAGCTCGTCGGGTTCAGATGAGGATTTGGATCCGGAGTCAGAGCTGCTGGACGAGCTTGGCGGCACTCTGAGTAAGGTAATAAACGATCACTGCTAAAGCATTAACTTTAACAACATTCAGTTGGGTAAAACAGCAAGTGAGACTCGTTCGTTTGCCTTTATGTAGACGACGCAACTCGCAAGTTTTGTGTCGCTCACAATACAATCAATAACAGATGAGTGACACTTCAACTCTATGAGACTAAACTTATGTTCTTCATTTTATGTTTCCTATGTTATTCTCTTATGTTTCAGCGAGTTAAGAGGTTTCAACAACACAACTTTGCTAGAGGAAATCCCTAGATTTTTAATGCTTGCCTTGCATCTGTGGAAAAGCCTGTTTTATGTTGCAAAAATGTGTTCTGTTGGTTTGCTGACAGTTCAGTTCAACTAAAGTCACCTTAATTGTTGAACTTTGAAGTCTTGGACCTTTAGGAATGTGTAATAATCTTTATGATGCAATTACTTAAAAAGTCAGTCTTGAACAGCCTGTATGATAAACAGTCCACAAAGTATATTGGACACTTAATGGATTTTATTGTATTAGATAAGAAAATGAGAAAAAAAAAAAAAACAAGCTGTTCTCAGAATAAAAAAAAAAAAAATTCTCAAAACAAATGTGACTTTTTGTTGTGCTTTTTTGCTATTATCCCACTGGTGCTAAGGTCATTTATACTGTATGTATGTGTGTGTATGTATGTATGTTTAGATGTAAGGAGATGTTATTACATTAACTTTGGACATTTTGACAACCATATCAAACTCTGTCCAAATACGTTGTCTTAAAGGGATATTTCACCCCAAAATGAAAATTCTCTCATTTTTTCACCATCATGCCATCTCAGATGTGACTTACTTTCCTCTGCAGAACACAAACAAAGATTTGTAGAAGAATATCTCAGCTCTGTTGGTCCATGTAATGCAAGTGAATGGTGACCAGAACTCTGAAGCTTCAAAAAGCACTTTTAAGGCAGCATAAATATAATGTATACGACTCCAGTGGTTAAATTCATGTCGACAGAAGCGATATGATGGGTGTGGGTGAGACACAGATCCATATTTAAGTATTTCTTTTTTACCAAATATGTCCACTTTCGCCAGCACTCCTAAGCACTCTCCTATCCTAAGAGTTCTTCTTTTGTTTTGTTTTTTGTGATTCGTCATGCAAATCACGCTACTGGGCAGGTAGGAGAATTTAAACTAAAAAAAGGGCATAACATTCTTATCCACACCAATTACTTTTATGCTGCTTTTATGTGCTTTTTGAAAATGATGAGAGAGTTTACATTTTTCGTGAACTATTCCTTTAAATTTTGAACAGAACGCATTATATATTTATTTTTAGCATTTTAGCTTCTTTTTTTAAATGTTTAGATTGAAAGGTATGCTTTTTCTATCATTCCTGACAAAAAATGCCACCTGGTTTTTATATTTAATCTAATGAAGTGACATTCATACATTACAAGTGTCCAAAAATCTGTAAATAAATAATTGTTTGTTTTTCTGCAGTGGACTAACTACATTCATGGATGGCAGGACCGCTGGGTCGTGCTGAAGGGAAATATTCTCAGTTACTACAGATCTGCCGATGAGAAGGAGTATGGCTGCAGAGGGTCCATCTGTCTCAGCAAGGCTGTCATCACGGTAAGGCTGATCTCTTCTCTCCTTTATTTCTATTCTGAAAGATTATCTGGAAAAAACAGAACACAACACATGCAAACATGATTGTAGCAGGTGCCACATCGACAAACACAACACTACACACAATGTTTTGGGCTACTGGTGTCCTATACACTTATTATTTTAGCACAATGCTGTTTTAGCAGTTGTCTAATCTTGTGGCAAGTAAATGAATAATCACCTTAATGGCATTATCAAAGCCATGGTGATGTTAGGTGCTGAAATGTTTGAGCAGTGATGTTTCCTGCTCATCATGCAGTGTTAATCTGTCTGCTGTTGTCAGTGGGAAGCAGTCATACTTGTTTTGGGGGTTTCTCCTGAATAGCCTGATTGTTTTAAGGAAAGTTAGACAAAGCAGAAGATTTGGTTGAGTAGAAAGAACAAGTGTACACTCTGTTTAGTTTATGTTTAGTTTATAAAACAGACATAGCCTATCAAAGGTTTTGTTTTTGAATTATTAATATCCGTTACTTAAATGGTCCAAATTTTAGGTTCAACCCAAGGTACGTCAAATTCTGCTTTGCATAAACTAGTGGAACTCGTGCACAATTTGACTATGCTCTTTAAATTGTACTATGCACTGTATCAAGTTACAGACAAATGCAGCACATAAAAAGTACCTTGGAGTACCAAACTTTGTAAAAGCATGCAAAAAATGAACTAGCCTATGTCCCAATTGTTTGTAAATTATTTTAAAATATAGTTATCCAAACTTTGTATTGGAGAATTGCGGAAGATTTGTTAACTGGCTGTAAGATTGCAAGGAAATGTCTAGCTTTATTGTAGACTTTGTCTTTAAGTTTAAGCACTATTGCTACATTGTTCTAGCATTGAGTGATTTAAATTAATCTTGAGGATAAGAACAGGGAGAACTGCAGGAACTTCCTGTGAGGGGCATATCAAATATATCATTGTGGTAAAAAAGTTGAACAGCGAGCAGTTCTTGCTTTGCCTGTTCCAATAACGGAAACCTGTTTTTAAAGTAGTGCCAAAACCCTGATATGCATGATGCTTATGGACAGCATATCAGAGTTGTGGTTTCTAAGCAGGGCCGTATCAAGACAGTGTGGTGCCCTGGGCACTATACCTCAAAAGGCCCCCCAAAAAAAAAGTTCGATCATGCGCGCGCACACACAAACACACACACTCCAGCATTGCAATCTTGATCAGACTGTTCATTATACGAAATAGAGCGATATGTATCGCTATTTAGTTTTATTTATTTTTATACCGTGTATTCTCCGTGTAAATTCGTGCACCGAGATGTGACGCCCGTACCGTTTCGGTTCAATACGAATAACTTACATGTACCGCCCCACCCCTAATATTTATCTTCATTAATGTCCTCTTCCTCACCCGAAGTCTTCCTCGCTCCTGTCTCCCCAAGGACAAGGAGAATATCCTCATTCGCCTGGCGGTCATCGCCGACGCCCTGACTAACATTAGCAGCTGCTGCATCTCCCCCGCTAGCAGCGCCAGCGGTGTCAGACTTAGTGCTGCTGGTGTCTGCATTTCCCGTGTTCTCCCAAAAAACTAGTGATTTAACAAAAAATTTGTCGATCCCTGGAACATTTTTTATTGTAGCTAAACGTCAAGCATCCTTCTCTTTCTTTAATCTTCTTTTTGCGTAACCACTCAATTGCCGTCTGTCCATTTTGGATTTTGATTCATTTTCTGTAGTAGCCGTTAAAAAAATTACACATTTGCTCGTAATTGTTGTGGACCAACTCAACTGTGACAGATTGGGGAGGGGGGGGAGTGATAGTGGTCATGTAATCTTCATTTATTTATAATTTATTATTATTATTATTATTATTGTTAAATTAGTGTTCATAAACAAGTTATGTATGGTCTTTCAAGAATTTCAAGTTAATAATATAACAATTTACGAAAAATATTTTTAAAGCTTGTGTCATGTGGTGCCCCCTAGTGGTTGTGAATGGTTGGTGCCCCTGGGCACTGGCCCAAGTGCCCTTATGGATAATCCGGCTCTGTTTCTAAGGGATGTTGTGCTGAATCTAACTTCAATCTGAATACCTGTACAATGAACCTGGTCTAATAAGCTGCAGTTGAAGGTCATGAACATTTAGGGGCCGTTAAGATCAAATATGTTCTTGTACTGTAAAGCAAACAATGTGAATGGATTCAAAAGGCATTCAGTGTAAACTGTCCCTAAGGTTTAGTTCAGAGTCTCTGAAAAAGGTGATAGATGGAAATCAATGAAGATAGAGATGCTTAACATACATGGAGTAGATTCTCCTTCAAAAAAGAGAATGAACATGAATATTTCAGACTCTAGTTTTGGTCAAAATTTTCTTCCAATGCTCAATGTACACACATGGTCTTATCTGTACAGAAATCCTTGTGAATCAAGGCCAGAAACCCTGGAAGTCTTTGAAACAGAGTCACTCCCCTCTGGAATGTCTGTGCTGCTCACATGTTTGGTTGAAGTGTGTGTGTGTGTGTGTGTGTGTGTGTGTGTATTTATCACTTTGTGGGGACCAAATGTCCCCATAAGGATAGTAAAACCCGAACTTTTTGACCTTGTGGGGACATTTTGTCAGTCCCCATGAGGAAAACAGCTTATAAATCATACTAAATTATGTTTTTTGAAAATGTAAAAATGCAGAAAGTTTTCTGTGAGGGTTAGGTTTAGGGGTAGGGTTAGGTTTAGGGGATATAATATAAAGTTTGTACAGTATAAAAACCATTATGTCTATGGAAAGTCCCCATAAAACACGGAAACACAACGCGTGTGTGTGTGTGTGTGTGTGTGTGTGTGTGTGTGTGTGTGTGTGTGTGTGTGTGTGTGTGTGTGTGTGTGTGTGTGTGTGTGTGTGTGTGTGTGTGTGTGTGTGTGTGTGTGGAGGCTTTAAGATCAGGCCAGAAAACAGATGATTACAGGAGATATTCCCCAAACACTGATGAAGAACATTCATCTGTTCTGACCTGGATCAATGCACTTTCTCTGTTCTACAGATCACTAAAAATGCTGGTTTAACAACAGCATGTTGTCACAAGCATGGGAAAAAACCTATAAAACATAAACGGGGGCGGCTGTGGCTCAGGTGGTAGAGCGGGTCGGCTGCTAATCGCAGGGTTGGTGGTTTGAATCCCGGCCCACTCGACGCCCACATGCCGAAGTGTCCTTGGGCAAGACACTGAACCCCAAGTTGCTCCCAATGGTAGCGCCTTGCATGGCAGCTCTGTGTGAATGTGTGTGTGAATGGGTGATTGGGACACAGTGTAAAGCGCTTTGGTAACCTCTGAGGTTAGAAAAAAGCGCTATATAAGTGCAGACCATTTACCATTAAAGAGATAACTCTCAAATGATAATTCTGTAATGTACTCACCCATTTGACTTTCTTCCATGGAACACACAAGTATGTCTTAGGTAGAGTGTTAGGGACTGACATCAGTCACCATTCAGTCTCCATTCACTTTCACTGTATGTGAAAAAAATACAAAGAAGGGAATGGTGACTGAGAGGCCATCATTCTGCCTAAAATGTGCTTTTGTCCATAGAAAAAAGAAAGGCATTTGAACATTTGATACAACATGATGAAGGTAATTAAATGATGACATAAATTGCAGTTTTGGGTGAACTATACCTTAAGCAATCTTTACAGCATAGAAGATGCATCTGAAGCGTCTCATGGGGGCTGACATGTTAGGATCACATGACCAGGCTAATACTACTCACTTAATCTCTGTAACTGCCCTGTTATTTGGCCCTTTCACTCTTGGATTATATTAATAACGGCTGACTGTGAACAGTGAATTTCTACAATGGCATTGGTAACTGAAAACGTTTGCGTTTTAGTAATGCTGTATTCATGCTTCCTAGGTGTCAATGTTAATCCCAGACATAAAAAAATGACAGACTGCACATTTAAATTGTAAAAAAAAATAAATAAAAATAAAAATTATTTTCTAAAAAATAGAATGCACCAAATTGTAATTAATTTTTTTAATTGTTTTTAGTAACAGACAACACAAATAACACAAATTGTTGGTGGACACGAGCAATTACAATTCCGTTACTTTGAAAGTGGAACAGCAACCTCAAAGAAATAACAAAAAGAAGAAAAGAAACAAGTACATTGTTGATTTGAGTGACTTATACATGCATACATACATACATACAGTATGTAGTCTGCCAAATGTCCCTGTGTGTTAGTAAAAGAAAAGGGAGAAAATTAAAATAGCACAAATGGTGCCTATCAGGCACAAGATAACACATGAGGTTCCCATATCTTTTATAATTTCAAATTTCTTAGAAATTATAAAAATAGTCTTTCCAAGATGTAAAAGGTTATCTAGTTCTCTGAGCCACATTTCAAATGTGGGTATTACCTCACTTCCAATGTTGCAATATCAATTTCCTGCCTAATATTGTACATGGTGAAACCGCTTGTGCCTCAAGTCTGCTATATGAGCTTTCTGGGTTTACATCCCAAACCAGAACTGTAAGCGGGTATACTGTGACCTCCCTGTTGAATGCTTTTGACATAAACCCTAATATAAGGCCCCAAAATGACAGCACTTTTTGACATGAGACAGTGACCCCTTCTCAACAGTGCATTTGCTGCACAGCGATGATACTTCTGGAAAAATCGTATGTAATTTATCCATAGAGAAGTGTAGCCTGTGTACTACTTTAAACTGAATCAACTTGTGCCTTGCATTGATTTGAGCTATGATGAATATTGTCCAAAATGTCTTCCCATATCTCCTGAGATTTCCATCCCCAGTTCCTCTCCCCAAGCCATCCTGATGAGTCAGTTGTTGTAGCATCCAGATTTTGTAAAAGGGCATAGGAGGTAGACACCGCACCTTTTGTGTATGGCACAAAATTATGACTTGCATGGACCCTAGGTCCAATTTTCTTTTAGTTATTAAATATTTTAACTTCATCAAACACTTAGTAATATTGATGAATTTAACAAATACAGTAATACATGGGTTTGGTGAAATTCTTCAGAGTTCAGGCAGTTCTGGCTCGCTCTGGTATATCTTTTTAACTCGCGTTCCATTCAGAAGGGATCATCCCTATACCCTATTTCCTTCAAAGACTTTACCCTCCATTGTGAGAGCCTCAAAGAGCTGAAAGGTGTGGGGTTCAAATATAGTGTTCGTTTTGTCATTTTTTTGGGGGGGTGAAATTCTGTTTTGAATGACCACGCAACTTGACTACTATTATTGTTCTTCCATCGAAAAGCCCCGCTAAGACCTCATTTAAGCCTTTATTCAAATGTATCAAAACTTCAGCTGTCAAAATTTGCACACTTTAATCTGCTCTCTTTTTTCTTTCTTTCTTTCTTTCTTTCTTTTTTACTGTAAAACCTGTATAAATGTCTTACGTAAAGTATTTAAAACTATTTTAAACTTTCGGACAATGTTTTGTCAGAACAACATAATAGTTTCTCTCGACAAACTTATTTCCTCTCCTCGGCTGAGTAGCCCGATTGTGGGCCGGGCGTGCGTAGTCACGGCCCCGCCCTCCTCGCCACAAACACCATTTTCATGCTTTTGACATCCCCAGCTGGACATTTGCTGAAAACCTGCAACCAAATGAGAAATACAGAACATGAATTTTGAATTGTTTAAATGTTGTCATGTTCACATAAATTTCATGAGACCAGGCTGCATATTTAAGCATATTAAAGCATTTGTTTTCAAAGTTTATGTGCCGCGAAACCTTGCAGCCCAGGTGAGCGGCTAAATAATATGATCATAAAGGGATCAATGGAAAGGAGGAGGCGAGAACCGGCTTGTTAATATAAATAATAGTTTTAATGATAAACTTAAAAGACAAACACACGCATGACAGACATGTCCGTTAACGATCGCTCTCTCCAGCATGATCCTCTGCAGTCGACCTTTATCCCTCTCGGAGGCTTGATTAGCCTAATAGGGGACCGGGTGTGTAGGATCACGACCCGGCCCCACCCTCTGTCCTGCCACAAGGGGAGGGAAACAGAAATAATAAAACTGGGGGGGTACTTCCTGTAACAGTGTAGTACCCCCCAAAAAACACTGTCAAATTTAAAAGAGAGGGAAAAGACCAACGCAGAGCAGCAGAGAGAGAGAGAGAGAGGAGAGGGAGAGAGAGAGAGAGATGAAAATAAAATAAAAAAACCTACTCGCCGGTTCTCCGATACACCATTGCATGGTCCTCGATCACTACTCCACCCTCTCAGGCGGACGACAGCCGCTTCTCCCCGGGTAGACTGGCGTCAGACTCACGACCCCCGGTGGAAAGAACGCCCCTCTGCGTTCTCGGCAACTCGTGGGGACTCTCCTCCGCCCCTGGCAGCGGCCCTACCGCTCCAGGCGGTCGGGGAGATGCTTCCCTCCTCCCCTCGCGGACGGCGGTCTTCCATCGACCCCTCCGCATTTCTGGGGGATGGCAGGGCTCTCCTCTGCCACTGGCAGCGGCTCTATCACTCCATGCGGTCGGGGAGTCCTGTCCCCACTCGCCTTGCGGACGGAGGCTGTTCAACGCGTCTGGGCGGTCGGTCTACTCCCTCCCCCGGTGGATGGCAGCGGCGCTCCCCTGGGTGGACGGCAGTGTCGAGGACTCCGCGACGGGCATCCCTCCTCCTTCCCGGGTTTCGGCACCAGTGTAAAGGGATCAATGGAAAGGAGGCGGCGAGAACCGGCTTGATAATATAAATAATAGTTTTAATGATAAACTTAAAAGACAAACACACACATGACGGACATGTCCGTTAACGATCTCTCTCTCCCGCACGATCCTCTGCAGTCGAAATTTTACAATTTCAACAGTTTAAAAATACTCTGTTACATAAATATGCTTCATGTACAATCTGCATTCTTAAAGCATGCCACCTATTCAATAGATGCAAATTCATCATGAGGCAGCAGAAAGACGTTTTCATTAGGATTAGCAGGAGACAAGAGCACAGAAATGATGAAATACAGAAAGGAATAAATGTGGTCCATAGATGCCAGATAAAGTCCCATCTTCATTGATATCTGTTGTTCTTTTTCCAGCTCTGATGATTGATTGGATTATTTGTAATCCTCTTTCAGCCCCATGAGTTTGATGAATGCCGCTTTGACATCAGTGTGAATGACAGTGTCTGGTACCTGAGGGCTGAACATCCTTTACTCCAGCAGCAGTGGATTGATACCATTGAACTTCACAAGGTGAGCTCCTTACTAGACGCACTGCTTTCTATAAGAACTGTCAATGTTTCTTTTGATAAAAAATTTCAGTTTTTGTTGTCAACTCATTTATTCAATTTGACGTTATTACAGATTCATTCTATTATGTGTAATTTCTAAAAACTGTTCAAAGCCTTTGCACAAGTGATTTCTAGGAAAATATCTCAACATTCTTAAAACATGATTTATTTACTTGACAAGTAAGCTTCCGTAAGATTTTAAGTCTTGTTTTGAGAAAAATATAACCAACTCTAGTAACACAAGTGCTTAAAACAAGATAAAACTGTTTGCCAATGGGGTATCAATTTTTTTTGTTACAGTTTACTTAACTTTGTCAGATTTCTCTTAAAACAAGAAATAATATCTTATACCATTTTGCATGACAAGTAAATCAATCAAGTTTTAAGAATGTTTGGATAATTTTTCAGGAAAACAAGACAAAAATACTTGTCTTAATTTTTTTTTTACAGTGTATTTTTTTTTTCTTAGTTTTTTCATACTAAATTGTTTTAGATCTTCAAAATCGATATAACATAAAACAAAGGCAACCTGAGTGAACATGTGTATATCAAACTGCCACCTTAAACATAATAGCTGGTTGTGCCACCTTTAGCAGCAATAATTGCAACCATACACTTCTGATAACTGAATATCAGTCTTTCACAACACTGTGGTGGAGTTTTGGCCCACTCTTCTTTGCAGAACTGTTTTAGTTCAGCCACATTGGAGGGTTTTCAAGTATGAAATGCCCGTTTAAGGTTCTGCCACAGCATATCCATTGGGTTCAAGTCAGGACTTTGACTAGGCCACTCCAAAACTTGAATATTGAATAAAACTTGAATATTGACCCCTTCTTCCAAACAGGTCCACTTTCGACTCATCGGTCCACAGAACATTCTCCCAAAAGGTTTGAGGATCATCAAGGTGTGTTTTGGCAAAATTCAAACAAGCGTAATGTTTTTCCAGATTAACAGTGGTTTTTGATTTGCCACTCTTCCATGGATGCCATTTTTGGCCAGTGTCTTTCAGAGTGTAATCATGAACGGTGACATTTATTGATGCGAGAGAGGCCTGCAGTTCCTTGGATTTTTTCCTTGCCTTTTTTGTGACCTCCTAGATGAGTTGTCGCTGTGATCTTGGAGGAATTTTTGGAAGGTCGGCCACTTCTGGGAAGGTTCACTACTGTGTGTGTTCTCCATTTGGAGATAATGACTCTCACTGTGCAGTCTGAGAGCCTTTTGAAATAGCTTTGTAATTGATTTTTAATCACCTTTTTCCTCATCATTTCTGGAATTTCTTTCAACCTTAGAATAGTGTGCTACTGGGTGAGACCTTTTAGCTAACTTTATGCTGCTGAAAAAGTTCTATTTAGGTGTTGATTTGATTGAGCAGGACCAGCAGTAATCCAGTCTGGGTGTGTCTAGTCCAGCTGAACCCCATTATGAATGCAGCTTCATAGATTTGGTGATTTATTAACTAAAGGGGCAAATACATTTTCACACATGCCCAGTTGGTATTGGCTAATTTTCTTTCTTCAATAAATAACCATCTTCATTTAAAAACTTTTTTTGTGTGTGTGTTTACTCCGATCACCTTTGTTTGAGGTTTTTTCTTTGGATGTAGTTTGATGCAAGACGAATAACGAATTGTGCTGTTGCATAAATCTATGTCATGAGTGTCATCCACACAAATTACCAAAGCTAAAAATTACACACAGGCCTATTATTTAATTTACATTAATTCTGTAATAAGGAAAGTTCCTATGGTTGGAGCAATTCAAGCTTGATGTATCACCCTGATGCAGTACAGGCAGCACGCCTAGTCAAACCAAAAACAGGCAGCTTAGTCTTTCACAGAAGTGCTTTTGCGCTCAATGACAGCTGGTGTTAGCACAACAGAATGCAGGGATCTCGAAACAGGTTTTTCAAAGTTTCAAAATGTGTTTATCTTCAACCCACCATCCTAAAACCACAGAGCTTATGACCAAAAACTCTTTAAAAACTAGCGAAACGTGATGCAACTAAAGTGAGATGCTCCAAAAAGCATCCGACTCAGACATTAATAAATAGACCAACTTTTTACCAACTTTTTGTATTTTCTGAATGCTTTACTTGTCTGCTGCCACAATATGGTGTAATGTATAGTATATTACTTATCAGATGTATTAGGCCTATATATTGTATTTATTTTAATTATTCTATATTACCTTTTATTTGCAGGCCTTTCTTAGTCATTATTGGAATGTGATTGAATTGCGATTAATTAATCTGCACATCATGTAATTAATTAGATACAAATTTTAATTGAATATTTTACTGTAGTTCAAGATAGTGAGTGGTTAAGCTTATTTGGCAGAACCCGACCCAGGGTTTTATTCCCTTTGTTGAGGGACGGAGAGTGTTGGCAGGACGGTGCAGTGGAATGTGTCCTGCACGCTCTCTTTATTTGACTATCATTTCTTTATGTTGTCATTTGAAAGTACCATGAGCTATCTGTGGAGACCTTTTATAGCAATGTGAGTGACACAATGTTGGTTATAATTCTTTTGGGTGAGCAGAAATGAATGATTTATTGTGCATGTTAAGTCTGACAGTGGTTTGCGGTGACGTATCATGTGTTGAGGGAGATTAACAGAGGGAGGGTCCTGAGGAATGTGCTGATCTGAATGGCTCTCACATGTGTGAGACTAAACTCAATAAAAGGAGTGTAGAGTTCTACTGATGCTACACAGCTGGTGTTTGGGTCCATGAAAGGGTGTGTATGTTAGTAGTTGTTTTTTTCTGACAGTCGTTGGGTGTGTGTGGACTTTTTAGGCAAAGCAGAAACAGTTGCTGAAACATTTCAAAATGTAAAACTTTGTTTCATTTTGGTGTGTCATGGATTGGAGTGAGGACTAAGCATTACACTTTGTGTAAGCAATTTTGATTGTTTTAAAGGTCATAAAGACATGAACTGAAGCTTTGAGTTATGGGAACTGGAAAGCAAGTTTGGTTGTTAAGTCTTTCTTCTGCAGAACACAAAGATATTTGTTTTTTTTACATATCTCAAGTTTAATCCGTGTCTTCAGAAGCAATATAATAGGTGTGGGTGAGAAACAAATAAGTTCCTGTTTTACTCTAAATCTCCACTTTCACTTTTACATCTAAAAGACACATGTTAAGTTTTACTTTCACATTTGAAAGTGAAAGTTAAAGTGGAGATATAGAGTTAAAAAAAAAAAGGGACTGATTTGTTTCTCATCCACAACTAATATATATTGCTTCTGAAGATCTGGATTAGACCACTGGAGTCTTATTGATTACTTCTATGTTTCCATTACGTGATTTTTGGAGTGACAAGTGTCTGATCACCTTTCACTTGTATTACATGGACCTACAGAAAAAACTCTTTGTGTTCTGCTGAATAATGAAAGTCATACATATCTGGGATGGCATGAGGGTAAAGAATGAGAGAATTTAGATTTTTGGGTGAACTATCCTTTTAATACAATGTTGGGGAAACTATTTGTTCTTGACCGTAAATGTTCACTGGCAGTTGTACACTAATGACCACTTGTGCCATCTGTTGGTGAAGAGTGGATTTGTGGTCATGTGACTGGCATTCAACCATACTGCTCTTACTCTTTCTGCTATATACTGTATAACAAGTATAAGAGTAGAATAGGCAATGCCATTTCCAACTCAGCCTCTGAAAGAGCTTTATGACTGCAAGCAAGATGCGTTCTGGTCTATTGAAGTAATATTTCACACCAGAATTTTAAATTGTCAATATTTACTTACCCTAATGATGTTGTCATACAGTCTTGTGCATCCTCATTTAAATGCTCCTCTGAAGGCCTGAAGGGTCTGAATGTTTAGAAACAGGGTACCGTTTCTCAGCAATATTAAACTACTTTTTAACTATAAACCATCACTTCTGGTCAGCAGCAGTATGTGCATTTATGCAGTTCATGCAGTCTCTTTTGTGACGTATTCATGTTGGCATGTTACGGATGTAATCTCACATTTTTCTCTTGATTGAGACATCCAGGATAAGCAAACAAATGCACCATTGTGAAACACAACCAGATAGAAACACAGATCTAAACCAAAACCAATAAAGCGTCTGTACAGCGATTGGAAATGGCACTGTTCTTCTGGGTGTCACACGTGCGTCAGTTCTCGCGTGAACATGTCAATGCGATTACATCACATTTGAATCCTGCTGTTGACCAGATGCGATACTTTATAGTTAAAAAGTACTCATATGTATCTTTTTGCACCAAAAGCGATCATGCCACTTTTAAGACATTAACCACTGGTGTTGTATGGATGACGTTTATGCTGACTGTTTGTTCTTTTTGGAGCTTCAAAAGTCGGATCACCATCCACTTGCATTTTAAGGACATACTGCGCTAAGATATTTTTACATTTTTCTTCAAATGTGTTCCGCTGAAGAAAGTAAGTCATTTTTGGGTGAACTAACCCTTTAACATCACTCTCATAGAGTTGCTGTTGTCTCTCTGTTGCAGTTCTGTGGCTTTTCTTTGTAGTTTTGACCCCTCACCAGCTGCTTTCATTTGAGTTAGTGTGATTCTGCATAATGTTATCTGGTTTACACTTACTCCTGCAACAGAAGTGTCACATAAAATACACCCTTATTATAAAAAAAGCAATGGTTCTATATTACTTATAATGTGAGGAAAGTACTTGCGTTAGCTCATAAAAAAGGTCAAGTTCACCCAAAAATGAAAGTTCTGTCATAATTTACTCACTATTATGTTGTTCCAAAACCAGGTTACTTTCTTTCTTCCATGGAACACAAAAGGAAATGTTAGGTAGAATTACGGCCTCAGTCACAATTCACTTTTATTGTATTGAACTAAGATGCAATAAGAGTGAATGGTGACTGAGGCTGTCATTTTGCTTATAAACTAAGTTGGATGCACTATCCCTTTAATAGTACCACATATAATGCATTAGCCATATCCTTGCCAATGTCCATCCCCACCCCCCCTCCATCAACAATCTCTTATCTAAGCAACAAACTGACCTGATGAATCTGTTGCAATCCGCCTTTGATTCTGCTCCGTGCAGCATGAAATCTAAAAGCAGTAGCTTGAAGCATTAATTTCCACATCTGAAGAGTGCAATAGAGGCTAGTGATGCCCAGGTCAGCATTGTTTACCACGACACACCATTTACAGAGGTGAGCTTGTGTGTGTGGGTGATACAGGCTGGGGTGGATGGTCTTTTTCTGCTTGCAGTTGTCCAGCTTAATGAATAATGCATGAGTATTTTCAGTCATCTGAAGAGGCATCAGCTGCTTTGAAAGCACTGCACTCAAACGGCTACAGCAAAAGACTTCTAACAGAAATAAAGAGGCTGGATTTAAACCAGGGTTTAACCCCACATAGTTTTGGTGCTGTAATGTATTATTCCATTTTAAGATCAGTGCTGAGCCGTGGAATACAGCATATGGGACATAGAAAGAGAAAGTGTACACGCCCAACAGCATCTAAGGAATCATCACTAAGGAGAGGTCTAACATTCTACTGTATCTCTCAAACACACAAGCTTAATCTTGAACTAGATTAGATTATGCTTTCTGGAAGATATTGATTTTATAACAGTTAAGTTTGTGGGTGCTCATTGAGGGGTGAATGAAGCATGTTGCAGTTGTGGGAGTTTCACTGTTTGCTAAAGACTCTCTCCTCTCTCTGTGTCTCTCTCTCTCTCTCTTTCATACACGCTTCTCTCACAATCCCTCCACATTCTTTGCATACCCAACATCAAATCTCTCTGCCATTTATATTGCCTCAGAAACCCACCTCATGCAATTTCTTCACATTATTGCGAATGCTAATGGCTTTATCGCTGCTTTAAATCTGTGAGAAAAGAAAAATAAACATTCATCTCCTCCTCCATGCCTGCTCGTCCATGTGCTAGTGAATGGTCTTCATTCAGAGAGCTGGGAATTCTGGGAGTGTTTGGAGAGGGACATCTGGGAATTCTGGGAGTGTAAAGAGACAGGACTGGGAATTCTGCGAGGGTCCAAAAAGAACATTGGGAATTCTAGAAGTGTTTGGATAGAGAACTGGGAATTCTGTGACCGCCTGAAAGTCGAATCTGGAAATTTGTCTTGTGTTTGGAAAGAAATATGGGAATTCTGTGAGTGTACAGAGAAAAAACTGATCTGGGAATTCTGGGAGTGTTTGGAGAGCACACTGGTCATGATGGGACCAAGCGTTCTGGACTGCTCCAGTGCCCTGTCCTGCTTTGGCTGCTGGAATGGGCGAATGGTGGGCTTTACCACTTTAACATGTCAGCATGTTGCCTCATATCATTCACTCTATCCCCATCCAGTTCTTTTCACACCCATTTGTCATGTTTTGCCATTGCTGGAGAATTTCTCGATTCTGATAATTGTATTCATCATTCATTAATTTGAATGGAGTGAGACTGAAGCAGGTTCTTATCTAGAAGTATGTTTCTTGTCAAATGCAGTTTTATACATGGCATGCTCCTTTCTAGTTTTCATTTAACAACCTGTCCAATTTGTCCCAGATCATTAGTTAAGGTACTTAATATAAATATAAATCTGACACTATACCCAGTTGTCTACAGTTTTACACTGCACTCATTGGAGGAATGAAACAAATGCTCATCCATTGTACACTGTACAGTGGACACAAATACAGTGTCCACTGATGGAATGAAATTGCACATGGAGACTGGTTGCTTTTGTTTATGGTCCAAATTTGCATTGTACAACAATTTAAATCAAATTAAAAAATACATTTGAGAATGGTGCACAATTGCATGTGTCATGTGCACTTTCCGTCTATAATTGGATTTGTGTATGTTTCTAAAAATTTGACTTCACCTGGTACCATACTTCTCAGTGAAGTTGTCTTGATGGAGATGGGTCATCTGGGTTGTTATGTGTGTTGTGTAATAATTTGCAGTTGTCTGCCTCATTGAGAAATTCCTGATATTATGCAGTTTAGCCTGATATATATGCAGTTATGCGTGATATGCAGTTATGCCTGAAATATGCAGATTCTGTTACTTCGTGATGTGGCATGACAGGGCAGAACAGAAGTTTCAAAAGCTACAATGGCAGTTTTGTTTTCAAACGCACATGCCTTGTATATAATATGTTATTCAAAGAGAAGGGTGGACGTGTAGACATCAAAGACTGTCTGCATTCTCACACATGAGTGTTACATAACACACATTGTTAATGCATTGTTGGGTAAGTTACTGCAAAAAAGTAATTACTCAGTCTGAAAAGTAATTAAATTACTCATTACTTTTCTTAAACCCATAACAACTTTGACCAGATGGACAATAAAAGGATAGACATCAAATTATACTTTTAATTATTTCAAATAAATCCTATAACATCAAATAAATTATTCTTGAACTGTTCTTAAGATGTTCCTAAATGGTTAATACAAATCTGCAACTCAGAATTGATCACTCTCTATATTACTTCTTCCCCAAGCAAGTACATTTTTTACAAAAAGCTGTAATTCATGTAAGCATCGTAACAGAATAGTAACAGTAAAGAGTTAAACAAATTACAGTGGCCCCTCAACCAGAGCAGAAGAAAAAAAATATTTGCTTACCATGAAACTTTATTTGGACTGAAACTTTACAATATGGAATCACGTGTAACGATGTAACAGTCACATGAAGTCCTCTTTGACACCTGAACTTCATCAGAACATCGGATCTTAGTGACACCTGCGCTAAAAACAAGCTAGATGCAGCGCAACACATGAAACAGAACGCAGGTGTCTCGAGGGGCATTTTTAAACATTGAAGCTTTTTTTTTTTACTTGACACAGTGTCTTAAATCCATCGGCCCTGAGTGAGAATCGAAAGATACAGCAAGAGGCACTGCAGCAGTCAAAGAAGTCCGTCTAGCGTGTGATTGCACCAGAAAACAATTGAAACACAGTGCAGACCTGTGTAAAAACACTTTCAGTGTGAACAGCCCCTGCAATCTCTCAAAAGTGTATACAGTTGAAGTCAGAAGTTCACATACAGTTAGATTGAAGTCATTAAAACACATTTTTTAACCACTCCACAGATTTCATATTAGCAAACTATAGTTGTGGCAAGTCGTTTAGTACATCTACTTTGTGCATGATGTGAGTAATTTTTCAAAACATTGTTTACAGACAGATTGTTTCACTTTTAATTGATTATATCACAATTCCAGTGGGTCAGAATTTATTGTGCCTTTAAGCAGCTTGGAAAATTCCAGAAAGTGACATCAAGCCTTTAGACAATTAGATTTTCTACAATTAAATGTCAGGAATTGTGAAAACTGAGTTTAAATGTATTTGGCTAAGGTGCATGTAAACTTCTGACTTCATCTGTATCTATGATGCCATGTTGAGTGCTTTAGAAGGTACTTGTGCTTCATATCTGCATTTGTCATAAACTCATAGTAATGGAGATATTTCCATTTAGTAAAACAGCCATTGGTATTTTCTTACATTTCTTCACTTGAGCAATTTCTCAAAATGGTGGCGCGAGCTCACGCGCAGAGTCATATTGCCAATGCATTTATAGGGGCCACATTGAATTTCTTTCTTTCTTTTTTTAATTGAATTATTTTTTTTTTGATTGAAGAAATAAGTTTTACCTAAGTGCTGCATGCTCTGTTTGTGTGTGTTGTTTGCAGGCTGAGTCAGGCTACGGCTCAGAGAGCAGTCTACGTCGCAATGGTTCCCTGCTGTCCCTCACATCTGCCACAAGTGGCCTCTCTACCACCTCTACATCCTCCTTCAAGGTGAGTCTCAGCCTCTGCCTCCATATCCAGAGCTCAACCACTGTTTGTAGCAGTGTGGATTTATTCCACAACTAGAAGTTGGCATAATTAATCCCGAGCCCGAGCTCCACAGAGCCAAGAAATTCACCTTTGGTCATTACTCACGATCTAGGGACTTTTGGCTGCTGCATCTAAAATATTTTTGTTTAGTGAAATATACTATTGTGGGTAGGGCTGGGTATTGATACAGATTTCCCAATTCGAATCTGATTCACAAGCTTTCGATTCGATTTTGTTTCGATTCAATATTGATTTATATGGGTTTATTTAAGTTATAATGTCCCTTTTCCTTACATATAAAATATATTATCTCCCAGCTAATGCTGTTAATTATACAGGGTACATTTTAACTTGGTTCATTAGGAAAATATTAATTTGACTATATTTTATGACTGTTACATTTTGGCTTTTTAAAAATTAACAAATAAATGTATTCAATCAATTAAAAGATATTATATTTCATAGATAATTTTTGTTACATATTTATTGTTAAATTGCATTATTTGTATTATTTTCAAGTATTTACATTGATTTGTTGAACGTGTGCTAAAACCGGTACTGCCTCTTTAAGAAAAACAGCATTACAATGCCTTTAAATGAGCGCATATTAACCAGAGAGGACTCGAATGGCTTTACCTCATCTGTGCGATGCATGATTAGAATTAGAACAACTTTTACTCCCAACATGCTGTGAAAGGATCTCGCTGCTGAACTACACAATTACTGGTTACCAGCCAGCTGCCAACTATTTTAACTTTAGTCTCATTGCATGAAATTTGGTTGCAAATGCAAGTGATTTCCTCTCATTATAGTGGAGGGTTGTACATTGAGTGAAAGCTTAATCTTGGGATTTTATAATCGATATCGAGATTGTTCAAACGAAATCGCAATTAATCGGAAAAACTATATTTTTACCCACCCTTAATCGTGACGTGTATTTACTACTGCTTGATGAAAGTTAAGTTCCATACAATGAATGTGAATGAGTACTGGGGCTGTTAAAGGGGCTGTAAGCGATTTTAACGTTCTGAAGCTTTCACTTAACTGACCACCTAATTCCAAAACCACCACCTCAAAAGATAATTTTGAGACCAAAACCGAGCAAAAGAGCAGCATTGTTCCTATTTCTGTCAAATTCAACAGTGGCACAATAGCGCCCTCAACTGACAAACATTATGAATCACGGCTTCCATAATCCGCTTGAAGGACTACGCGATGAGAGCAAGCAAAATGTTTGACAGGTGAAAAACGTCAATGTCCGCAATTCACAGACACAATTTTGTTAAGTCTACAGCTGTCACAGAGACCGGTGAAATACCTCACAACACTTATTTCATTAATATCTTTAAGGGAGTAGGACATTTTTTTGCATATTTTACATGAAAAATCGCTTACAGCAACTTTAGGCTTTAAAAATGACACAGAAGTACTGTAAAAGTAAAATACATGACAATATTGTCCCGTATGTATATCAACTTTGGTAAGGAGCAGATTGAAATGAGTTATTTGTTGAAAGTCTTCCCCTCCACTGTAGCTCTCAAAGCTTGTTGATGCTTTTGTGCAATTCAAAGCATTCAAATACCCTCAGTCACAAGGACCAATGATATTTAATTGTGCTAAAGTGGCAATGAGATTTGCAAGCTACGGAGCGCTAAACTCAATAAAAATATTTTAATACATTGGCAAACCATTACAGAAGGGATACGGCCTGCGGGAAAAGCTAGCGGAGATGGAGACCTTCCGGGACATTCTCTGCAGACAGGTGGACATGCTTCAGAAGTATTTTGACAACTGCACAGACATTGAGAGCAAAGATGACATCCGTAGGGACAAAGGTGAGGGAATTGTTTATTTTGTAGATGGACTAATTTGGCTTTAGTCAGGAGAAAACTTACCATTGATAGAGTCTATTTTATATTGTTTACTTTAAGGTATAGTTTACTTAAAAGTAACAATCCTGTAATATACTCATCCTTATGTTGTTCCAACACACATGAGTTCCATAGAACATTAAAGGAGCTATAAGTCAGAATGTTAGGGACTGACAGCCTTAGTCACCATTAGGCACCATTCATCTTTCATTTTATGGAATAAAGATGCAGTGAGGCCATCAGTGTCTTAAATTCTGACTAACAGCAAACAAATTTCCAAAGTCACCTAGGTTTTGAACAACATAAGAGTAAGTATAGTAAATGATAGCAGAATATACATTTTGGATGGACTATCCCTTTAAAAAAAACTGTAATGGAGTGGTTCATCTTTAAAATTGTTTGAATTTCTATTAATTGGTTTATTGTTCTGGTAAGAGGCTGCTGTTTTTCCTGCAGTATCTGATGAGGAGGAGGAGGAATTTCCCACATCACGGCCAGATGGGGACTACCTGCTTGACAACAACAGCAGCAATGAGAAATGTGAGGCCTTGTTTTATTTACATCTCTGTGTCTACTTTATGCTTTATATCTTGATGGCGTTCAAATGCCAGTGAGCGTGCATGAATGCCATCTGATTCTCACTGAGGTCCTTTTGAGTACATTGGAAATTCCTTTTTGATGATCATCATACATCTTTAGATGCAACATTAGAAATAACGTACTAAGAATGCTCCATGCAACAAGCTACAAACTGTGCAAAACACAATCAGTTGTAGCACCAAAATGTGTGTGTAATGAATACGTTTTTTTTCTCTTATAATGGTGGGAAGAAGCCATTATGAAATATTAATGATTGAAATTGGTACTATCTAATGTAGATTTAATGACGTTCCCTCACAAGTAGAGCTAAGTTTTATTATTGCTGCTGTTATACACTGCTTTTGTTTGTTTTCCCTCAGTATTTCTTCTGGACAGCCTCAAAGATCCCATAGGCATTGATTTCAAGGGTGAGGCCATCACATTCAAAGCCACTACTGCAGGAACCCTCTCCACACTTTCCCACTGCATCGAAATAATGGTCAAACGAGAGGAGAGCTGGCAGAGACGACTCGATAAGGTAGTGAACAGATGTAATTAAATGGGTAGTTCATCTAATATGAAAGTTGTATTAACATTTACACACCCTAATGTTGTTCTGACCCATATGACTGTCTTTCCCCCGTGGATCTCAAATGTTACCCTCTGTCACTATTCACTTTCATTGTATATAAAGATGCAATGAAAATGAGTGGTGATTGTGTTCCACAGAAGGAAGTCATATGGGTTTGGAATAACATGGAATTTGTATATTTGTAGGAACTATCCCTTTAAGCAGTTCTGTGGAAAATGTAATCTGACCACTGCACATGTTTGCATATGCATACACTTCCCACATCACACCTTAATGACAAAAGAAGTCACAAAGACACAAAATCGAATGTATTCTTAGGAAGCTTTGCATTCCTAACAATCAGGTCCACTTATGTGGAAGCACATCAATGCCACACGTACACATCATTAGCACCTAGGTGTAAAGCTCTGCTCACACTTGCCCGACCAGTTTTACCATGTATAGTCCGGCCCCTGCTAAATTACAAGCTAGGTAGCTGCTCTTTAAATTCCAGCCGCCACAGAGAAAATAGACGGGTGTGATTTTACAGTATGTTTACTGTAAATCAAGAGGACCTCGCAGACCTTTAACCAGGAATAAAGCTTTCTCCAAAGGGACTTGAGGTGCCCATTTCTGAGGATTCTGTTGTGATGTTAGTGATTGGATTTTAGGGGATGACTTCAGTGTACCATGTGTCTGCCCTGAAGCCATGGCAGAACTGGGCGGCTGGGTCTCTTCAGAGTGCTAATGAAAACTGGATTCCTCTGTGTACCTACAGCAGGTTCTACACTGTAGGTTTGAAAAGCTTGAGTTCAATTAATTGGTTCTTTGCTGATTTTCAGTTTTAATGTCTAAAAGAGCCAGTTTACAAATGTGTTTTTATAGACTTCCCTTTTCTGTCATTGGCATTTTATTGTGCTAGATTATTGGAGTCACACTACATCTGTTGACAGTTGTTATCTCCTGACATATAAGCCGGGTGTTGTCAGTAATTGTCTCATGTGACATCTCACAAACAGATCTTTCAATGCTTTTAGCAAAATGGTACCTTGCCGTTTCAGAACAGATCTGTAAAACTTACAGAAATGTATGCACTAATATTACTGATCCACATTGCCCAACTACAGTATAAGATGTGGTCTTTAGTAGCCAAATGAAACCGTCTTATTCAAAAAGTTATTTCCAGTGCATATGCTTTTAAGCAAAGTTTTAAGGCTGTTGTCACTGAATCTGGTTGCGGGCATTATTCATTTAGTAACTCAAGTTGTGAAGTTTTTAAGGTAGAAAAGATCTGTTTTATTTAGGCAAGTTTGAATTTCAGGTCTAGAGAGAGAGGAATGTAGGCTTTTTTCTGGATGAAATTGTTGACCTACAAAAGAGGCAAAACAAAGAAAAGTACCTTCATTTAGGATCTGTAGTGGGATAGAGATTTTAAACTTGTGTGTTTGCTTTAGCTGTAGCATGAAACTGGAAACTAGACATGTGAGAGGCCCTGTCTCATTTTATTTTATTTGGGCCAGGGACTGAATGCTCCAGGTCCTGTTAACACCTGGTATTAACATCTGTCTTGGGTTATCTGATCACTCAAGTGGACAGTTTTACAGGTGGATCCAAAGCGTTTAATTATCCCATCACCAAACCCTGTTTGGAGGTAGTCAGAAACACGTGACCCTTAGTCAGTAAACTCTTAGTCATGATGTGTCCTGGACAATAAGAAAAAAGACTACTCACCTGTCAATCAACCATTAAACGAAGCCACGATTTCCACTTCAGTAAGGTAACTTCGGTGCTGCATCATTAGCTGAAGCTGTTTGGAGCTCCTCTGAGCCTCGTTGACCTTGAAACTCTATACCATCATGGCAACTTGATTGGGTGGTGATGCTTTGCACTTTGCCCCATGGCCATGCCATTACAAGTATATAAGGCAGATCCCAGTGCCACACAATCAGAATTTTCCTCTTTCAGTGTCACGTAGGTATCAGGCAGCCTGCGCTGGGTTTGGTGGCTGCTGCTGCTGTCAACCCTCAAAGATGAGACCTCTCTAGTGCTGGCTCAGCCCAAGGGTCCCTCATTACACTTGCCGATATATATTACCATCGCCTTCTTCAGTGACGCATCACTGTTTGGCACCTGGAAAGATGCTCAAACTTTGTGGCACATAAAACTTTGCCATATATAAATTGGCAAGAAGTAAGGCCACACCCAATGCTGAAACAGATTCTCCTCTGGAGCACGTCATGCCTCCTATTGATATGTACAGTGCATATCCACCTGAACAGCGGAGCATATTTACTCTTACGTCAGGGTGCCAGGACGGGGGACTCCACCATCAATCAGTTCAGAGAATTGAAAGGTATTAGGTTAGGCCAAGTCAGACTTGTTTGCCTTCCCAGAGACCACGCATTGTCGCCTCTGGAACTCCATGGCAACAAGCACCACTAATGATATTCAACAAGGCAGCTGTATGCCTTGAAATGGCGGCTTTTCGTGATTGGTGTTCTTCCCGACATGAGAACGCAACACATTGCCCTGTGCAGATGATTGTCTCCTTGTGAGAGCGTTTAGATGCAGTACTCACTCCATCCACACACAAGCTTTATTTCACTAAAATAGCGATCACTCATGACCTCTGAGAGCTTGTGCTGTATGTAGACAAACACCCTCTGGTATTAAATGCACTTGCTGGTTCCCAGTTTGAGCTGCTAGAGGCGGTAAGATTATGCATTCTCTCTTTAAAGACTGTGCTGATACTCACTTTGGCATCAGTCAAATGTGATGGTGACCTTCAGGCCCTTCGTTCAACAACTCTTTGTTAGAGAATGGACCAGGCCTGTCAAAGTCCATTCTCAAGCCCAGAGGGGGTTTTATGTCCATAGTGCTCGCATCACTCTTTAGGGCCCAGATTTTTACCATGCAAGTGTTTTGTCCTCCCCTTGAGTCAGATGAGGCTAAGAGACTGCACATACTCCATAGGGCATTATGCATGTACATAGGCCTAGCAAGTAGCAGGAAATGTATTTTAAACGTATATTAATACCAGGGCTGTTGATTTAACATGTTAATTAAGTGTGATTAATTGTGTTAGAAATAACGCAATTAATCATGTCCACAGATTGTAATGGGGTATTTTTGGCAGCCCTAATTAATACTAGGTGTAGATGGCAGTCTGCCTCTCCTGGTGTAAACAGGACACAGATTCTCCCTTTGAATGCCAAAAAAGTATTTCTTACTGTACATACCATTTTCAATGACAGGAGAGAGTAAGTTCCACACACTACCGCACATTCCAGAGTTTCTTTCATGCTTGTAGAAGATCTTAAACCAAAATTATTTATTGCAGTGACTGATCTGGTAGTTGATGTATGGAGTGATGAAATCGTAGACCCTTCACTGCAAAAAATTCTGATCACATATGGTCACAGGAAATGTATTTGAAACGTATATTAATACCAGAGCTGTCGATTTAACATGTTAATTAAGTGTGATTAATTGTGTTTGAAGTAACGCTATTAATCATGTCCACGGACTGTAATGGGGAATTTACCTACCATCAAAGCAGTTCAAGCTTGAAGTATCATGTGTTTTTAGAAGGGGGCATTAAGGAGAGACTAGTGACATCACAAGATTAGGATGCGTTCTTACACTCATACACATCTGGACGAAGTGCAATTCCAAATGCAGGGTCTCGAGATGTGTTTTTCTAAGTTTCAAATTACTTTGTGCATATGACACAGTGACCTAAACATTTGTACATGGTGCAACCAAAGTGAGATGCTCAAAAAACATCCATCTGATGCATGTGTACATTGACGCTTCCTTAGAAAAGCCTTTATCATAAATCTCGGACAGTTTGATTAATTACATTTCAAAATGGATTGCTGTGTTGTTTTCAATAATATATATTAACAATATATTGCCTTCCAAAGCCACTTTTTGTATTGTTATAACGTCCTTTAGGGGTAGGATGCAATAAGATTAAGGAAGGGCTCCCGCTCGACTGTCAAACCAAATAATGGAGAACACCAGAGTATAAATTCAACAATATTTTTATTGTTGTAGGTAAACATATTAAAACAGCTGGGGGGGGGAAGACCCCTGCCCCAAAATAATAGACAAATAATCTAGAAATTAAAGCAAGTAAATTCCCTGAAAGAACATACTCACCTAAATCAAAAACAGTGACAAACTGGGACATTGTCCTTCTCACCAGCCTGCAACCATTCAGGAGTGCAAGTGTTTTTTTTCTTTGATTAGTTTTTTTGCACTGGATACTTTTTAAGCAAGCTTGCAGATAATTCCAGAAGTGCTGAGTTCCTTTTGATGTTTCTTGGATAGGCCTATAGTTAAACTAAAAGTAGCCTACATTTTTCCTTTCAATGAGGAAATTGAGAGAAGACGACGAGCTGAGGATGCCTACAAAGCAGCATTGACCGAGCTAAAGAAGAAGCCTCTTTATGGAGGACCAGACTATGAAGTAATTTCACAAGTCTTTTCCTACACCTTTCCATATGTGGCCCAACATGCATTAATTTCAGACTTAACATTTTCTCTGTTAATTGTATCTGTGCAGGAGGGACCAAACAGTCTCATCAATGAAGAGGAGTTCTTCGATGCTGTGGAAGCTGCGTTGGATAAACATGACCAGATCGAGGAGCAGGTACTGATTCAACATAATTTACTTATTTTAAATACATAGCCAGTTATACATTCTACAAATGACATTTAAAGCATTTAATTGCAAGGCATCTGTTTTATATACTGGCACTCATAGACACATGTGACCGATCTTGTGGCTTTGTTGTACTCCGTTAGATGTAATGCTCCATTGCCTTTAAATGGGCTACACTTTTGACATCCTCTCAACCATCTTGTTGCAGTGTCCATCTGTAGTTCTTAAACTAGATATGCAGCACATTTTTAGTTATTTCAGTTGCATTGTAGGTCTATGTCCATATGTAATTGTTGCTGTCATCTTTTGCCATCCCAGGCAGAAAGGTGCAGGGTATCTCAGCAGATCTCCCTCACCTCTGACAAATATTCTTCCACCAGTACTCAGAAATGCTTGACTAAGGTACGGCAGACCTCTCTGACTCACCCACACAAAAACACACCCACACACACAATACACTCACTCCTTCAAAGCGCTTTTACTGCTTGGTGACTGATTATTATGCTGTTCTGTCATTTCTGACAGGGAATATTATCTTGAAATCTTGGAGCTTATACATTTTTGATATTGCCTTTGTTCTTCCAGTTCTTCCGGCTAGAATTTGATTTACAGTGGCAGACTGCTCTTTATACTCTGGGTGATGATGAGATTTTGACTTGCTGTTTTCCTCTCGCTCTCTCTCTCTTTACTTCTTTCCCTCTTTTGGTTTCAGCCTCGCAGTCATACTTCCTCCTCGTCCTCCATTGACCTCATAAGTGCCTCTGATGACGTGCACAGATTGAGTGCTCAGGTAGAGAATAATGCTACAACACTAGTATGGATGAATTTCAGGCATAGCTGTATTATTTACTCAAAAACATTGCACAAATATTTGGTTTGCTCTCACCTCTTATTACGCATCTTTTTGGAATTTGTGATTCTGATTGGTCAATCGCAGCATTCAGTGGTCTTTTTATTGTTTAATTTTTTTTATAAAGACAGCTAATCTGTACAATACATTTGACTATTGTGATTTCCTACATCGCTGTTCTAGATTCATATATCACTCCGTGGCCTCTTTCTTTTCACATAACAAACCAATTTAAACTCTATAAATCTATTCATGCCTATGTACTTATTAATTTGATAATAAGCAGGGTAATGAGCAAGAAAATGTACAGTCAAAAGGTCATTATCACAAAAATAACAGCTTTTGCAATAATGACCTTCTGACTGTATATTATCTCTTATGTAAAGGTATTATTTGTTTTGAATACATTGTTCTTGCACATATGAACATTCATTTCTTTGTCCTCTTGCTTGTATATTTTATATTTTTATATATATATATTCTTATTTTCCCTTTCATAGGTGGAGGAGATGGTGCATAGTCACATGACATATTCCTTACAGGATGTGGGTGGAGATGCAAACTGGCAGCTGGTTGTTGAGGAAGGCGATATGAAGGTGAGATTCTTATTCTGAGTGAATATATTTTTATTATTGACTCTTTAGGCTGGTTTCACATATGACTCATAATTCATTTCTACATCTTAAACCATTTCAGATTCAGTTCTGCCACAGAGCAGAACAGAAATGCAAAAGATTATTTTAGATCTTTAGTTTAGACAAAGCCAACAAACTGTTATTCTACCAACTTGGTTTGGAGTTTTTCCAAAATCCCTAACTTTTTCTTAACACAAACTCATAAAGCTTTTAAACTACATATATCAAATTCGACACTTCCTGTAGTCTGTTCTAACTTACTGTCTCTGGGTTTTCTAACTGATCGGACTAAAAGATTTCCCACTGCAGACAATCTAATATCCCAAAAAGTCCCGTAAACTTACATTGACCGAGTATTTGGAGTCTGTCTCAAAATGTTAACGGTTTCAAACTCCCAACTGTCCAAAATCTTAGGTTGCTTTCACACTTTGTTTGATTGCTTAGTCCGAACCCTGGTTAGTTTCCTCCCCCTCGTCTCTGTTTACATCATATTATTTTTCCGAACCGTGGTCCAATTGAGTCAACTGTGTGAGTGCAAGCAGCTGCTATTTACCACTGTAACTATATAGCAACTTGAGAATATGTCTGCTTCTCTGTGATTAATTAAAGGTATAGTTCACCCAAAAATGAAAATATTCTCATTATGTACTCATCCTCATGCCATCCCAGATGTGTATGACTTTCTTTCTTCAGCAGAACACAAACAAATATTTTTATTAAAATATCTCCACTCTGTAGGTTCATATAATGCACGTGAATGGTGACCAGACCTTTTCGAGCTACAAAAATCACATTAAGGAAACATAGAAACATATGACTCCAGTGTTTAAATCCATATCTTCAGAAGCCATATAATAGGTGAGTGTGAGAAACAGAACAATATGTATGTCCTTTTTTAATCTAAATCTCCACTTTAATTTCACTTATCAGAGGTGACCGTAGAGATTTAGAGTAAATAAATTACTTACATTTTGATCTTTTTCTCACTCACACCTAATATATTGCTTCTAAAGATATGGATTAAACAACCAGGGTCTTATGGATTACTTTTATATTTCCTTTATGTGATTTTTGGATCTACAAGGGTCTGATCACCATTCACTTGCATTGTATGGACCTTCAGAGCTCCATACAATGCAAATCTTCGTTTATGTTCTGCTGAAGAAAGTCATACACATCTGGGATGGCATGAGGGTGAAGAAATGATGAGTTTGTGTCTTTAGATTAAGCACCAAAACTTTCCATGCACAAAACGACACTAGCGTTTGTCTTCCGACACTAGCGTTTGCATTAAATGTGACATGAAGAATGTCAGCTGTTCTTTTAAGGCGATTTATTTGACAGACAATCAGGTATGAAAAATGCATTATAGGATGATAATTGCTGGTGCATGCGAAGGCACAAAATATACGCCAGATTATATTAGTGCCGAAGTTACAATCATGATGATTAACATAAATTAGGGTGACCATATGTCCTCTTTTTCCCAGACATGTCCTCTTTTTCATACTTTAAAAAGTGTCCAGCTGGGATTTCTAAGTTTGCGAAAATGTCCGAGATTAGGCTTTAGTTGCATTATGATGTGCATCTTCATTGTGTGCGCTCGCATATTTGTATTGCTTTAACCTCTCTTTGTAAGTCCCGCCTTCTCGCACACCAATTGGTCGATTATAAGATGCTTGCAACAACTATTGGCCAAAGTCAATCTCTCCTCGGACGCGTGAAGTGCTGTTGTGTTCGCCATCAAACAGTTGCTTGACTGTAGCAGCAAATAACTGCTGAGTGGAAACAATGCCCATACAAAGAATGCCCAAATTTTCTGAAGATTTGCACAAAAAATTCCCGTCCAGGTCGAGATCCGTGGGAAGCAGAATGTATGACATGTAAAGATGGCACTTATGTGTCAGTTGCTAATAAAGGTAATTTAGAAGCACACATTAGCTCTGCCAAGCATAAAGGGTCAGCAAAAGGTGAAAGTCCATCAGGTAAATTAAAGGACTACTTTTTCTGACCAGGTAAAATTGTTATCACATTGCTTCATTTTCCATGGCCATTTAAAATAATACACTGGTGTATACTGTGTAATTTGTCCTAACAGCATCACACATTCATAATACATGTGAAATGTCTCTGTTTTCAACAACATGTTGCTGTCATTCCAGACCTTGTTTGTGATTGAGATTTGCTGTTCTGTGACCACTGAGACACAGTCAGCTCCCAAAAATGCACATATTAGTTTATCTTAAGACTGGAGCTTTGGTTTTACAGGTGTATAGGAGAGAGGCTGAGGAGAACGGCATTGTGCTTGATCCTCTCAAAGCCACTCATGCTGTCAGAGGGGTCACAGGTCACGAGGTCTGCCACTACTTTTGGGACACAATTTTTCGAAATGACTGGGAGAGTATGTTCACTTTACCACATGCCTCAGCCTTTTGTTCCAATCAAAACTGGGCTATTTTTGGCCACAATTTTTAAGCAGTACTACTTAATAGTACTCATTGTAATATCATACCCTGTATGTACTGTATTTAAATCATAAGAAACTACTGTGTCTTTATGTTTAAGGGTGGTTAATGCAAAACATGCAGAGATGCTTTCATCTGAGTGCATCTCTTTAATGATGGCCCTTAAAGACTAGAACTTTCAAGACCATGGTTTTTCATTGTTTTTGCAGCAACTGTTGAAAACTTTAAAGTAGTTGAGGTGCTCTCTGATAAAGCAGTCATCATCCATCAGACACATAAGGTAAAACCGTGCACTTTTTAATTAAGAAAGAAATATTTTTTTAAATGTGCATTGAAAGAGTTTTAGATTTGGTTCTTTTGTTTCTCACTTGTAGAGGGTTTGGCCTGCCACTCAGAGGGATGTGCTTTATGCATCAGTTATTCGTAAAATCTTCTCGACCAATGAGAATGATCCAGACACCTGGCTGGTGTGCAACTTCTCAGTGGATCATGACAGCTACCCAGTAAGTACCTGGACTGCAATGGTGTCTTTTCCCACGTGATGCAATTTGAAATCAAATATCCAAATTATATTACTTAAGGCACAGAGACCAGTTCTGTAAAATATAAACGCACATTATTCTACATTAGCAATATACTAATGTTTTTTTTCTTCCCATCACGTTATCACCAGCCCTCTGCTAGATGCATTCGTGCCAAAATCAACGTGGCCATGATCTGTCAAACACTAATCAGTCCACCAGAGGGCGACAAAGAGATCACCCGAGATAACATCCTCTGTAAAATCACATATGTAGCCAACGGTAAGTGTGGCAGTACATAGAGGTCTGCACAGCCTGAACCTGTCCTGTGAGCAAGACACTAAGACCAAACCTGACCGAACATGAAATTGCTTGCTCTCCTTTTATTTCATCTCCAAGTGAGTGGAACTAGACGCTTGTAGATTCTCACTGCTCTGAAAAGCTATGTTCATGTTTATGCAGGGGTGAAATGTCATTGAGTAAAAATAATTAAGTATTATATTTAAGTATTATTTTTGGGTATTTGTACTTTACAATACTTGTTGTTTTACTTAATTACATTTCCAAAGAAGAAATAGTACTTTTTACTCCTTAAACATTTTTTTTTAATTTAAACTTGAAAATTACTAATTAGATTTTTGCAGATAATTTTCTTTCATCTTATTGGACTGAAGCCACCTTTTCACTGCATCCGACAGTTTGGCAAATGACAGTGTCGCAAGGCGACTGTGTGGAGTTCTAATCATGTGCACAGGCAGAATTTTGGATCTGATTTGAGCTTCTGAAAAATGTAAATAATTAAATATATATATATATATATAAACAAAAGGGTTTTGTAATGTGTACATGCCATTTATTTCTTCACTTGCCTTCATATTTAAATCATATCTATGAATTTCTACTCCATATTATTTGAATTAGTATTGTTGTTTTTGTTAGGCAACTATTAAATAAAATAATAACTATAAAACCAGCGATGATAATAATGGTAATAAAAATGATGTAATCTGAGTAAATAATAATTATGAATTTTATTGAATTCATCCATCTGCTCAAAAGCAAGGTTTGGTAACTAACCTCAGAAAACATCTCTCTGTCTCAATTTGTGAGCGCCTTCTCTCATGCAACGAACATTGTGTGACTGTGGCAATTTTTGCTAAATAAAATGATGTGTTTCATTACACATCTCAGGGATGTTTCGAAGTGAAATGTTCTCCCGAACAGATGAGCTTTTCAAGGTTAATGTTCTATCGAGATTTAAATCAACAAAACCTACCCCCCAACCCTAAACCTTAAACCTAAACCTAACCGATTGTGTCATTGTGACATGAAAAACACAATTTCTGAAGAATCCACAGCATTTTGTGGTGCTTCTATGACACTTTCAGCTCACATGTCTACTCGCGTGCTCTTCAGGACTCATACCGGTCCTTTGCATCACATATGCAACACTCTATCAGTTGAGCTTCTGTACAATTTGATCACACTTAAACAAGCTTGTAAATGTAGTTGGTTCATTGAAATGAGTCATGCGCTATAGTAAAAGTGTTTAGATGTCATAAGATAGCATTGTGTGAGGTACAGGGTGAATATGAACTGACAATCTGCCATTTTACTTGTGATTTGAGTGAAAGGGGATAAAAGTTGTTGTTTTAGCGTCTCTAGTGTTCATTCCACCAGGAAATTGCCATGTTGTGTACAGTATAACAGGCCACAGAAAAATAATTTTCCAAAAATGTAGTTATTGCAACATGATTTTAGGACCAGGTTGGGAATGTCACTGGGGTAGAAATATGACCATCGTTTGAAAGCGTGGCTTAACAAACCAATCGAATTTAACAACATCCTCTCTCACACAATCTCCTCTCTTGATTTCATTCTAGCTAGGAAAAAAGTTATTTTTTACTTTTTTAATACTTAAGTACAAATTAATGTAAATACTTTTTTGTTTTCACTCATGTATGTTTTTGGCTAGATACTAGTATTTGTGCACTCAGTATCCATACTTTGACTTATGTATAGTTTCTGAGTGCTTTTTACACCCCTGTGTGTAAGTTATGTGTATCCGATCGGAATTCGATCTTCATGATTGACTGTCTGCACTGTGTACAGCAACTGATCCAATCCGATTTGTGTGTCCTGTGTCTCTCTTTATTTTCTGGCATATCTGCATTGGTTGTTGCAGCAATGATGTTGTATCAGTACACAAAGACAACAACATGGAGGGCAATGGAATGGCGATTTTAGCTTAAGACATGGCACTGGTCTATGCCTTATGAGGTAGTGGCAGATACTGAGGAGGCTGGCCTGCGCCGCTTTATTTCGTGCTGTCATCTCTGCCGGTATCAGACTAGTAATGACTGGTGGACTCGTGAGGTAGCCACCTTTTGATGAATTGATTTGGCTGTCGAACTTCAGAATCAGGGAATCTGAGCAAAAACTGTAGTTTTTCCATTCCAGTTTGAATATTCTGCAGCCTCCTTTCCAACTGGTAACGGGTTAGAACAAAATAAAAGAACGGTTAATAACGTTATTTTTAAAATGACAGTGCGCTAAGGAGTGGGTGAAATACCAATTGCAGTGTTGCCAGATCTTGCAAGAGAAACAAGCAACCTGGTCTGGAAAAACAAGCTCAAAATATGCCACTTGCCTCTCCAAAATAAGTGAAAATAAGCAATTAATTTTTTTTCTATGTGGTGTGGTCTAATCATAACAAGCACAGGCCTACATTTAATTACCAGTCAAGTATAATTTTGATTACAGATTTGTTTCTCAGTCAAAACCCGGCAGCATCAAATCTGTATTAATGTATCACATCTAACAATAATTCAGTGAAGACTTGGAAACAACTGATAAATGTAGTGGTGTAGTTCCAAAATTGTACTGTGATGTATGTTTTGGCCTTTGGTTTCACAAAAAAATTAGCAAAATGAAATTAACAGGTTATAACCAGTTTCCAGCATTTTAAAAATACATTTATTCCCGTTTTCGGTAATGTTCTGCCGAAAATTATGTTATGAAAATAATGTTATGATCAGAGCGGTCAGACTGAAATGGATTTCCAGAAATGGTTTTAAATTGAACTTCAAACCACATATGAATGCGCAGAAGTTTGAAACGGATTTGTACAAATCAAATTTCATGTGATTTTTCATGCCGTTATGTTAAATATGATCAGATTCCAATCGGATATGCACAAAAATCGGATTTGTGCATAAAGTCCAAAGCCAAAGATGGGCTGTATGTACAGGTGTACGCAAAATGAGTTGGGTTAAAATACAAACTAAATATTTATCATTTCTTTTTTCCTTAATTACTGAACACAAACTCAAATTAATACATAAAGAAAATGTTGGCCTCCAAAATTTGTAGGGTCTCATTGACTTTGGGGTAGGTAGCAGAACTATAGCACTGCATTATATTATTATAGTAGTTGAAATCTGTTATTTATATATATTTTTCCCAATCACAGTTCTTCATCTGTTGAATGTCACTTATTTAAATGTCACATTAATGCTGTGTTTCTTTTGGTTCTAAGTAAACCCTGGCGGTTGGGCCCCTGCATCAGTCTTGCGAGCCGTTGCCAAGAGAGAATACCCCAAATTCCTTAAACGCTTCACCACATACATTCAAGACAAGACCAGCAGTGAGGCTATTCTCTTCTGAAACACATCAGGTGACTCTTGGCTTGACCAGACAACAGACAAGGTGCACGCAGTCATTTTTTATTCATGTTGTGCTGGTCAACATAGTAGTCGTCTTGGGCTTACACTGACACCTAGTGACATGTATGCACCATCATTCAAATGCAAACAATTGAATTTCATCAGGTTGCTAATGTAGAAATTCACTATTCACAGTCAGCCTTCATTAATTTGATCCATTAATAATGAAAGTGTCCAATAACTGGCGGTAGTGTACGGACAGTCATGTGATTTCAACATGGCAACCTCTGTGAGAGGACCCTCTCTATGTAGAATAAAACAGCATTTATAAAGTTACTGATATGAGTCTTCATCCCATGTGTTTGGTCATGATTTTTTACAAATGTTTCAAAATTACTATTAATTTCTTTAGGAGGTTTTTTTTGAAGCTGAAATAATTGCTGAGTGCACCTTTAAAAATAAAACTTATTTTCAATCTGTAAATCATAAAGCATTGTACATTAGAAGTGATCTTTTGTTTTCTCTTCCTTTTATTGTTTTTTCTCTTCCTACAGGTTGTTTAATCTGCATTGCCAGGCTGCCTTTTGATAGACCTGATTAATTAAACCAGAGGGAGCTGCTGTGCCCAACTGCACTTCAACACCATTAACAAGAAACACTTTTCAATCAGTGCACATTATTCATACAGAATAAACAAAAGTCAAAAAAGTGCAGAGATGCACCCGCTTTATGGAACACACCTAGCCACCAGCCCAACACAGTTTGTTCATCTTTAAAAGGCTTTAACTATTTTTCTTAAATGAGCCATGGCTCAGGTTTTGTGAAAGTGTTTTGCATTTTTGTAAATATTTTATCATAGCTGAACCTGATTTTGGTAAGCTATGGCATTGATGGAAAAATATATGCTGTAAACTTTGATGTCTTGGTCTAATCACAGTGTCTTCTCGGCTGCACATGTGGTTTCTCACTGGCCTCATCTAATAGTCTTGCCTGATGATCAAAAGGATATCAAAAGAGCTTTTTGTACAGTTAGTGTCTGAATGTTTAACATTATTTATATGTGATGCAATTACACATTTTGATTATTGTAATTAAAATAAATGGACTTTTAGCAAAGTGTATCAATAATGGGATCTGGGGCCTGTATAATACATTAATAATCTGGAAAATTAGAGAGTATTTTGATAGGCCCATGGGCAGTCCCTTGTACAGTATCATTATATCATTATATACACCGATCAGCCATATTAAAACCACCTGCCTAATATTGTGTATGTTCCCCTCGTGCCGACAAAACAGCGCCAACCCCCATCTCAGAATAGCATCAGAGATGATATTCTTCTCACTATAATTGTACAGAGCGGTTATCTGAGTTACTGTAGACTTTGTCAGTTCAAACCAGTCTGGCAATTCTCTGTTGACCTCTCTCATCAACAAGACTTTTCCATCTGCAGAAGTGCTCCTCACCAGATGTTTTTTGTTTTTGGCACCATCCGAAGTAAATTCTAGAGACTGTTGTGTGTGAAAATCCCAGGAGATCAGCAGTTACAGAAATACTCAAACAGCCCATCTGGCACTAACGTGCTACTAGATGACTATATTTCAATTCCAGTGGGTCTGAAGTTTACATACACTAAGTTAAATGTGCCTTTAAGCAGTTTGGATAATTCCAGAAAATTATGTCAAGCCTTTAGACAATTAGCTTGTGATAGGAGGTGCACTGATTTTGAGGTGTACCTGTGGATGTATTTTAAGGCCTACCTTCAAACTTAGTGCTTCTTTGCTTGACGTCATGGGTAAATCAAAAGAAATCAGCCAAGACCTCAGAAACAAAATTGTGGACCTTCACAAGTCTGGTTCATCCTTGGGAGCAATTTCCAAATGCCTGAAGGTACCACATTCATCTGTACAAACAATAGTACACAAGTATAAACACCATGCGACCACGCAGCCATAATATCGCAGAGGAAAGATTCTTTCTCCTAGAGATGAATGTAGTTTGGTGCGAAAAGTGAAAATCAATCCCAGAACAACGGCAAAGGACCTTGTGAAGATGCTGGAGGAAACGGGTAGACAAGTATCTATATCCACAGTAAAATTAGTCCTATATCGACATAACCTGAAAGGCTGCTCAGCAAGGAAGAAAACAATGCTCAAAACTGCCCAAAAAAAAGCCAGACTACATATATTTATATCTTCAGCTTTAGTGTGTCAGTAATGAAATATAAATGTTAGACTCCCAAACATTACATTTGTAAATAGAAAAGATTAGAATAGAAGAACAGGGAGCCCTGCAACAGATGGCATGGTCCCCACAAAGACACCCACTGAACATCGTGTCAGTCTGCGATTACATAAAGAGACAGAAGCTGTTGAGACAAAATAGATAGAAGAACTGTGGTGAATCCTCCAAGCTCCAAAAGCTTTTTTATGTTTACTGGACTTTGTATGACAAAGTGATAAATGAAAATTATTTATATAATTATTTTTGAAGACATCATCACTAAGCAACATTTTTCACAAGTGACTAAAACCTTTGCACAGTATTGTATGTGTATGTGTGTGTGATATATATATATATATATATATATATATATATATATATATATATATATATATATATATATATAGGTTTTGAAACACTCATCCATTCTTTATTATATTTTTGTTTCACACATTTTAGAATAATATTAAAGTCCTCAAAACTATGAAATAGCATACATTGAACTATGGGAATTATGTTGTGACTAAAAATAAAAAATAAATCAAATCTCTGTTATATTTTAGCATCTTCAAAGAGGATATATTTTAGCACCCTTTGCCTAGAATTTGCAGAAATGTACTCTTGACATTTTGTCTTGACTTCTTGAGGTATCACCCTGGGATGCTTTTTAAACAGTTATGAAAGAGTTGCCATCTATGTTGGGCACTTACTGGTTGCTTTTCTTAATTATTTGGTCCAAGTCATCAATTTCAAAAACTTTTATTTTTCTTATAAATTTCGTGAAACAAGAGCAAAACTTTCATTTTTTTGTCTTGTACTTGTTACCTTATTTTTTATTTCTCACAAATGGTGGTTTTATTCTAAGTACAAAATACACTAAGAATACACTAAAGTGCAATAAATGTACAGTCTCTCTAGTTGGAGTGCTTTCGCTCACACTGCTGACTGACAACACATGGGCTGATATGACACCCTGTGCAGCAGATCATGTTACAATGAAAGATAAGGCTGAGGGGAGGACTAACACAGTTAGGATTAGAGATTAACTAGTATGTGTGTAAAGCCTGTTTCATCCCTGCAGGTCTGTCTGAGGCCTTTCTGAGGTTAAGCCAATCAGCAGTGAGTGTCCTGGTGAGATGTGATGCAGGGCGAGCTGATTGGCCAGCTTACACTCTGGTGAGGCAAGAGCCTTATGACGTTGCCTCAGGAGAACTCCTCAAACATCTCACCACCTACAGGTCTCAAACCACATTTGTGATCTTGGAATATTCAATAAAATAACAATTTTATTGGCATATGTTAGAATAGAAGCACATTATTTGATGTTCACAAATTGTGAAATTTGATTCAATGATTCATTTTTTGTCTTGTTTGGTTCTTAGTCAGTGTTCCTAGGTGGCTTATGGATTTGTGATCACTTATTCCTTAACACACTAACATAAGTAGTAAAAATGCATACAATGGCTCAAAAAATACCTTCTTTTTATCAATAAAGTGCATTGATTCAGGACTTTTTATTTTTTCAAACTTTTTAGGGTTTAATTTTTTTAATTTTACTTAATGTTTGTAATTAAATGTTCTCAATTTCATACACTAAAATTACCCAAGTTGTAAAACAGGAAAGAAGTATATGACCGATACAGACACAAAACAATGCATTAAATGTTTTTTATTAAAAAATATATATATTGTACAAAACTTGCTGTTAATTTTGTATCTAATAATTTGAATTGTGCCTTTGATAAATATAGCTAGCGTCCTTTCAATTTCCTTATGGCTAAACAAAAACAGGAATTCAGTTATTTTCCATGACATGAACAGCAAAACCGAACAATGCATGAAGTTGTGTATTGTTGCCTAAACTCAGGTCTTTCAACACAAAAGAAATATCTAAATGAAAAGTGTAATAAAACATGACGTGGTAGATCGTAGCACCTTTATGAAATATATTTAGTCCTTTCAGACATGTTACATAAGTCACTGTCAATTCATTCCTGTGTCATGGGAAAATACAATTGTTCATTCTGACACAAGAACCTTGGGGATGACTGCATAGGGCTGTTTTGGCAATTTTGTTCTGTAATATTCTACTTGTGTACCAATCATAGTATTGTAAACAACTCTCTGTATTGGTACTGTCCTAAACCATTTATTTTCATAAGTGCAATGAAGACTACATTTTCCCTGTTTCTAGTTGCTGTTTCCAGCAAGTTGGCTGTATAAATATAAAAATACTCTCCTTTGCCATCATTAAATAATTAGAGGTGAAAAATATATAACTTCCAGCAGGCCTTAAAGATGTAAAGAAATGCACTGATTATGATATACAATGTTATGTCAGATGCAAGTATTGCCGTAGCTCTAAGATCAGGTTTGCTCTTTTGCAATATTTGGCTTTAAAAAAAAAAAATAAACAGGAATGTTACTCCAAAAAATACTTGACTTTTGAACAGAGCTGGTCTTGGCTCCAGTCTTTTATTTTCAACAATTTCACCTTAAAACATGCCTGAAGTTCTTCTTTAGCAGAACAGGGGAACCATGAACAGTCATAATTCTGTATTTCTTGGTTGTCCTGGACAATAAACTAAATTAATATTAATTTGCCCCTTGAAGGGGAGATCCTCTTGCTTTATGGTGCTTTTACATCTTCAAACAGTCTCAAGATGCTTGCTTCGTGCATGTTCCAGGAGCTTCTTGCAAATTCAATTTTGATCTATAAACAAGCGATAAAAAGCAGTTATACAGGTGAATGAAGATTATATTTTTGTTGATGTTTTTACAGAAACTTCATATATTATCTGTTAAAGATATAGTTCACCCAAAAGTGAAAATTGAGTCATTGTTTACCCCTCTGGTCTCTGTCACCATTCACTTTCATTACATCTTTTTTCCATGCAAGGAAAGTGAATGGTGACTGAGACCATTGTGCCTAACATCTCCTATTTTGTTCCATGGAAGAAAGAATGTCATCTGGGTTTGCAACATGAAGGTGAATAAATGAGGACCGAATTTTAATTTTTGAGTAAACTAAAGATAAATAAGATCCTAACTGAAATTGCCACGGTCACTAACAGATACATCAGGATTCTAGAGTTAGGATGTGTCTGTAATACAGCCCCAGGTCATGCAATTCTTACCTGTTGTGCGTCATGTGACTTTTAACAAGGTGTCCAGCAGCAAGTGCAGACATGAGTGAGAGCTCCCCTGCAAGCACAGTAGCACACACCACCTTGGCAAGCTGTCGGGCATTCTCACCCGGGCACTCCTTGCAGGCACCCAGAACACCTAACATCTGACAGACAAAAAGAGAGAAAAAAAACTAAGTGGCAAAACTCTATATACAAAAAGTAAACTAAAAAAACTTCATAAAGCATTTAAATCTTTTAAAGCAATTTTGTAAAAATGTGGACAATGCAGTGTAAATACCTGTAAACAAGCTTGCTGGGGAGAAAGGTTAGTGCCCCCTCCCACAGTGCCCAGCTCAATGGAGGGCATGGTACAGCTGATATAGAGATCCTCTCCTGTGGGGCCTGAGGCTTCCATCAAAGTCATACAATTGGAGCTGCCCACTGTCTGAGCTGGGTCCTGTCAAGGTGGGAAATATTCTGTTAAAATTACATTTTAAACATCAATTCAATTTGCACAATTGCTCTTTGAAGTGTACCAGCTTGTTTTGAATTTCTTCTATTGAATGAAATTCTAAAATCTCATCTGTTCAGTATGTGATCCATACAACTGCATCTCATAATTCTTTATCGAAATCATAATGTAAACAAAATATAGTTAACATATATCACCTGTCCACATGCAATATACATAGCAGTTACGATGTTGGCAGCATGAGCATTATAACCCCCGATGCTTCCGGCCATAGCAGATCCAACCAAGTTCTTACTGATGTTTACATCTACCAGAGCCGCAGTTGTCGTCTTTAAAACCTGGACACAAAGAAACTTTTGTCAGACTTTCATGACTCATTGCCAAATGTGTCATCATTGCAATTACGATATTTCAACTTTGTTTAGCTAAAGAAACAGTTAATATTCTTATGAAAACCATTCCCCCATGCAACTACTGTGGACAATATATACTATAGCATAGAATGAGAGATTATTTACCTCTTTGACAACTTTGGCTGGTATGGTGGTTTCACACACCACAGACTTGCCCCTGCCCTCAATCCAGTTTATGGCGGCTGGTTTCTTATCAGTGCAATAGTTTCCACTAACGGCCAAGACTTGGAGATCTGGAAATTCCTCCTTTACCCTGGCGAGAGCCTGTTCTGTGCCCTGTTGGCCAAAATTAAATGAAGGATTACTGCATAAGCTCTATATAAAAACTTGGCAAAGTAAATAGTGTCTGTTTAATTAAATGACTTTTAAAAGGAATAGACCACCCTCATACCACCCAGATGTGTATGACTTTCCTTCTGCAGAACACAAAAGAAGATTTTTAGAAGGATATCTCAGCTCTGTTGGTCCCTTCAATGCAAGTGAATGGTGACCAGAACTCTGAAGCTCTTAAAGCACATAAAAACAATCTATACAACTCCAGTGGTTAAATCGATGTCTTCAGATGCAATATGATAAGTGTGGGTGAGAAAAAGTTCAATAATCAAGTTATTTTTATAAATTCTCCCCCCTGACCAGTAGGTGGCAATATGCATTAAGAATGTGAATAGACAAAAAAACTAAAGAAGAATGAGGAAGTGAAAGGGAAAGTGGAGATTTATAGTAATAAAAAAAAAAGACTTCAATATTGATCTGTTTCTTCATCCACATCTTTCATGTAGTGTCTGAAGACATGGATTTAACCACTGGAGTATATATTATTTTATGCTGCCTTAATGTGATTTTTGGAGATTCAAAGGTCTGATCACCATTCACTTGCATTGTGTGGATCTACAGAAATTACATATTCTTCTAAAAATCTTTGTGTTCTGCAGAAGAAAGTAATGCACATCTGGGATGTCATGAGGATTAAATTATGAAAGAATTTACAGTTTTTGGCCAAGCTATCATATTTGTTGTAACCAGGATTCACAATGTTGGAGAAATACTATTCAACATACTTTTGAGATCATGTTCATCCCCATTGCATCTCCAGTTCTGGACTGGAACCGAATGTACAGGTTGCGACTTGCAAGACCAATCAAAAGCTTATCTAGTCGTGCAAACCTATGTATAACATACAAAAACAATTAAATAATCATAATGAAAACAGTAAAAATAATGTAATTGTTCCCAATTAATAAATGTAAATGTAGCCCAGTTGATTCTGCACCTGCTAGTCTGGTCAAAGGCCTCTTTGATGCACTTGAAGCCCTCAGGGCTCTCCAGCCAGGCCTTGACTTCAGCTGCATGACACGCAGAAGGCAAACGCACCACCGGCCCTCTGGTCATTCCATCTGCAAGAACACGGCTACTGGCACCACCGGCCATCTGTGGGAGAGCCAATCAAAGGAAGAAAAGTTTAACACACTTTGCAGTTGCATTTAACATTATGCATCTTTGTACCAGTTCATGTGTTGTCACTCAGCTTATATGAGAATTGGAAAATATTGCTTACAGCTATAGCTCTGCAGCCTCTATTTGTGCTGGCAACTAGGCAGCCTTCAGTTGTTGCCATGGGGACCTGAAACTGCTTTCCGTCCAAAAACAGTGGACCAGCAACGCCCACAGGAACTGGCATGTAACCGATAACATTCTCGCAACATGTTCCAATCACCTTCAATGCAAAAACATGAAAATGATTTAAAAACTAAAAGCCATTTCTATCCATGATTAAAGAATCCCTTACACAGTCAGAATTTGTCTTTTTCGGAAGAAAATGACTGCCCGTACAAAACTTAGGGATTTATCCAAAGATTTGATGTGTAAATGCAAGTAACTAGTAGTAAATCAATGATCAGAAACATAAATATAAGTCCAACACTTAAGGTTAGATGTTTGTTCCAATCCCTAACCCAAAGTATGAACAATAGTAATGGTGATCTTGCCCAAGCAAGCAACACTCAGGCTATGTTCAGACTGCAGGAAACTCAGATTTTTTCTCAAATCAGATCTTTTCAGGCAGACTGTCCGCACTATTAATTGCAAGTGATCAAATCAGATTTGCACGTTCAGACATAACCAACCTATCTGCATGGGTTGCTTTGGTAACGCCGTAGGCGTAACCATGTGATGATGCTTTCAAACAGATGCAGGAAAATTGGTGGTGCATCATCTCGCTCACCAAATAAGCACCCTGTCCAGTCGCGGTGCTCAGCGACGGAGGAGACTGGAAAATATTGCGATGTTCCGTGCTGCAGTCACCGATTTGTGATGTCATCATTATGTGTTGCGTTAAGAGTGACGCAAAAGACCATTTGAAATCCGAATTGAGCAGCCTAAGCGTCCGGACTGAGACGCATCTAGAAAAATCTGATTGGTGTGGTTTGAATCAGATTCGGAAAAATCAGATTTCATGTGTTTTTTTGCTGTCCAGACATTCAAAAACTCATCTGGATACAATCTGGATATGCAAAAAAATCAGATTTTTTGTGGCAGTCTGAATAAAGCCTAATTAAACTGTGCATTATGTGATGACCTCATGGCTTACCTTTGAGTAGTCGTAGTATTTATAGGGCAGGCAGGAGAGAGCTGAGGCCTCCGGGAGTTTGGGCATGAGCATTTTTCTACGGATAATTACCCCCCTCTCAGGGGTTTCCATCATGGCCTCCAGTTTGTAAGAAGGAATGTGCTTTGAGTTTACCAACACAATCACCTCTTCATCACTGAGGTACCGAGCCCCCATCTGCAGTCAAAAGAGGAGAAATTTTAAAACTCACGCTCAAACACTGTGATCATACAGAGATTTAGGTAAAATGACTCTACTCTTGAAGTAAATGGTGTCACTAGATGCTTTTGATCTTGTCTTACGTCATAGACTAATTGGATAAGAGTAATGTAAGTGGGGAATCTCATTAGAGATTATAGGAGTCAACGCTGAGGTAAAAAAATAACCACAGGTTTCAGTGCCTATGTGAACCTGGAGTTAATCTTTATATAGGAAAGATCTGCTTTCTAAACAAACAGACCGAGCAGCAGTTTTATTGCTTGGAAAGCTTCCTTACATCTGGGTTTTTCAAAATGGAAAGACAGTCTTCCACAGGTCTGGGTTCAGCAGGTACGTTGATCATAGACTCCAAAACCTCTCTGTTTTCCTGAGTTTCATCTTCTCCCACTAAGAAAGTGCTTTTATGTTCAGGCTCTTTTGTGGCAGGCAGGGGTCGAATCACTAAATCTGAAAGAGAGAAAAGACAGATTCCAATAAAACATGTTGGATTTGTAGGGAATGAACACAAAAATGAAAAAGAAAAGAAAGAAGGAATACCTCGTTCCTCTTTGGTAACAACAGGAGGGGGAGTTGGGGTTTTTTCAGGCTTGCTGGAATAGGGAGACTCCTTTCTGCAGCACTGGTCAGGAGACCATTTCTGAGCCAACATTGAGCCTGGAGTAGGGACTTTCAAGGACAGAGTAGACTCCATCTCCACCTGCTCAAAGAAAATGTACTTGACGGCCAGAAACAGAGCGAGGCCCAATGTGATCACCTGCTCGATGTCCATACTGATCATCCTAAATGCACAGACACAATGGAAAAGTAATCACATAATGTCACTCTCATTAGGTAATATACTGTATATGCTAATATAACGATATAATACATTATCTATTATTATATAATGTGAAATAGGCTTGCAAGGGAACCAGCACTAGCATTAATTAACAGATCTCTAATGTATGCCCACCTGGACAGATAAAAATGCCACAGGGGCATGTCTGGCTCAATCCTCTTGGGCATATTGTCATTCAGGCTCACTCCAACTTGTGCAATATCAAGAGTGCTGTTACTTGACACTGGATCAGCAATCCACCGACTATGGGCGTGAACCATAACCAGGCCAAGAGACTGCAAAGTTACAACAATCCAGACCATTAGTAAACAAATCAATTAGTTACAAATTATTCCACTATGAAAATACAATAGTGCTTGTAGACAAACTGATCTTGGATGAACATCATACCATAATCATTTTGACCCTTTGTGTGACAGGGTTAGGCTTGTTGTCCTCTTCTTCCTCCAGAACTCTAGCAAAGTGACTCAGCTGCCAGATAGGCCGTCCCTCTCTGCTCTCTCTGGACAACTGTATGAAATAAGTGAATGTGTAAGACAGGTTCTAGCCTTCCCTTATGTTTATTACTCGTAAATTGTTTCACATACCTCCAGCACAAGAGAGACACAGGCAGGGAAGAAAGTCATGAACACAAAGTAGTTGGCCAGGACAGACATGCAACCAAAGCAGCACATAATCTCAAGCTGACGGACACCTTCAGAAAAAAGAATGAAATTAAGTTAAACTAGTATGTTTATCCCTTTACTGCATATATCAGGTCTTAAGTGACCCGGGACCTCATTCCATCCCCTGTACCTAATCCATTTTTTGGAGTTATGCCTCATAAAATGTTTAACAAAAAAAACAAAAAATGTTTTTACATTAGTGCTTACTTAGTGTATAGGGTAATTTTAGACCCAAGACAAGCAATAGTGTAATAATGTTTGGCAAACATAGCTTTTGTGTAGCTCAATATTTGTTTGACAGCCAGTTGCGTCTCATGAAATTTTATAGTGGAATGAATTAATCTCGTTCTATCATTTGTTGCATCTTCTGTTTGATATCGATATATACAAATTTAAATAACACTCAAAATGGAAAATTCTATCATCCTTCATTCACCCTCATGTTGTTCCAAAACCTGTATGACTTTATTCTGTGGAACATAAGAGGAGATGCTTGAGTCACCATTCACTTTCATTTGATCGAAAAATATGTAAAGTAAATGGTAACTGAGACTTACATACGGCCTAATATTTCCTTGTTTGAAAATGTTAAGGGTTTGGAACAATGAAGCTGAATAAATGATAACAGAACTTTCATTTTTAGGTAAAAATTATAACCCTTTGATGTTAGTGAATTCCTCCACTACTCATTCTGCTGGTTTCAGGCATGTATGGAAGGGTGAGGTTTACCTGACATTGTACCAACGCCAATCACCAGGCACTCTACAAGGGCATCAAGAGTAAAAGTGGGCCCCAAGACAGACATTCCTTTGGCAATATTCTCTCTCACCTCATCCTACAAGATGAAAAACAAAAAAGCCAAAAGCAAGTAATTAACATGATCAGAACCCTATTATCTTAATACTCAGTTCAAAACATGTACTGAAGACAATGGGGAAAAGGTGAAGTACCTGTGAGTTTGAACTCAAAGCGAATTTGGCCAGAGCACATGCTTTGGAGAGGTCAATCAATAGCAGAAAGAATGGCAATGCCTCACTGGGTATAATAATAAAAATATATTTATGCATTATTATTATTATTTGATATTTTGCAAACAACGAACCCATTGATTACTGTTAGGACTGTGTAAGGCAATCTAGCAGGGATAATGCAACATAAAAATGTACATACTTGAGGCCTGTCAGCTCCTTGTCCAGGAAGTGAATCACAACCGTGCTGAACACAAAACTGGAGAAAATTGTAAAAAGTCCTGCAATGCCTGTAATAGAAATATTGAAATAACCATTGACATTTGCACTTAATATTAGCTCATGAATTCAGGACCATATTTTTCCATACAGTTTTGACCAATGCAACTCACCCAATATATATTTGGATCCTAATTGCCGAAGATTTTGGAATTGAAAGTAAATATATACTATTGCAATGCATCTTGTGATTGTCAGGATGATGATATCGCTGCTTAGAATTTGCTGCAGACAAGAATAAAATAAGATTAGTATACTAATGAGATATACTGTTTATCACTATGCAGAACTTCACATCCACTGCCACCATAATGCAATTCATGTGCAACACCATTTCCACAGTTTGATAAAGTACCTCCTCCAATTTCGGGCAGTCAAAGTTCCAGCCACATATCTGGTTATTGCCAGTAAACATATTCATAGACATCATGCAGATTGTGAGGGTCACAGTAGCCACAATTACTTCCCAGGGATGGGAGGCCACGAATTGGCCGTGGATTCGGAAAAGTCTCGTCAGCATGTTGAAGGTCTATTACAGTAACTTGCTGTAGATGAGGTTCTATGAAAGAATGCAAGGGTGAATGACCGAATTAACAGTACTTCAGTCACTCATAACATTGTAATTTTACAAACAGGGAATTTAGTACAAAATCATACTCAAAAAGGAGGACAAAATTAATAACAAATGAACGTTCAATTTATTAAAGAAACACATCAATAAGTGCTCCTGTTTCACGAGTTATCTTTTAGTTAAAGGAAAGTTGTTTTAAACATAAACAAATATTTTAGTCTTTGGTTAGTTTAAAGCAGTATATCTTTAAATAGTCTTTAACAGTTATATTACAGCATAATACCAAACGGCCAGACACAAATCCAATGTGCTAAATACATATCTGATGTGACAGATGATTCCAGTGCCATCTGTTTCTGTATTTACAGATGACTAACGACTGGCTTAAGAGTCATAATTATTCATAAAATCAAATATCACAATACATGGAAGTTACTTCCTATTGTGTGTTCCAGGTGGTGATAGGGCATACTTTTGAAATCATTAACTAAATATGAAAAAAGGTCACTTATAAAATAGATAATAGCTGATTCACCTATATAACTTATTATTACATAACTTTTTAAAAGAAAGCAAATAACTACCCAATACTAATACATTCGTCTTTACAAAGGAACTGATTTATTGTCAAGTCCATGTTTAAAATTCAATGTTATTCTTTAACCAACAATAAAAATGACTTTCAAATTTTTAAATGCTGCTGAATTTGGTATTGGGAAAACATTATTCTTAGATTGTTTTTCTACATTTTGCATAACCTCTTACACAGATCTTGACTTTATACTATATATATACTCTGTATACTATATATATACATATTCATTTATTTCACTGTTGATGATGCAGGCTCAGAATGCAGAATTTATACGTATGAATTTATATATATACACATTGATGTGTCACTGATGTTATCATGCCGACATGCAATTGACATTCGAAACATGGTAAATAGAACATATAAATCATGTTTAAAAATAAACTATGTATGGCACATTAGATCAGATGCAGGTACTTACCAGCGAGAATTTAAGAGTCAGTACGATAAGAACTGGTTACTGTCAAATCTACCAAATATGCAAAAGATTAAATAAAAACCTAGATTTGTGTGTACCATTTAATTTCTAGCAGTAGTTTTCATAATTAGAGCGGTCTCAATAATTAAACACAGACGGTATTAATCCACATCCCATCATTTGAGACAGGACTCAGTCGCTCACCGGCATCCTCTATATCTTATGGAGCGATGGCATGGCTCTGCGTCAGTCGAGCGTGGAGCCAATCAAATCCTCGCACCACACCGATGCAAGCGAAAACCACGCCCAGTCTCGTAGGGAACGGCGTTGGGGCGTGTCCTGGTAGGGGACGCGTGATCTGCCCATTATTTGAATTTAAATATGAGGTCTGTGAACCTCACCTTAACGCAGCCTTGAACCAAATAGCCGACCTTCAAACTATAAAAAGTAAAACGATACGAAGAAAAAAAAAGAGAGAATAAAATGTATTTACACATTGTTAATTCATTTTGACCACTTTCTTTTTATTTATAGGAATATACATATGTTTTATCTCATTCAATATATTTCAGAATTTATAATAAAAAAATATGTGGAAAATATTTGCCGAAAATATATTTGATGCTTTTTTAACATCACTCTTACTTCAGTTTTGACCATTTTCTTTGATTACATGTTTCTTGTTCAGTATTAGTAATCGTGAGCTCGTTTTTAAGGCAGAACTGTCAGGAGATCACCCAGTACCGAGTATGTTTGGCCTACCAAAACTTGTGTTCAACAGACTGCGGAGACTGTTGATTTCATAGCGATTTTTTTCAACACTTTTATTCTGTCTTCTGAAATGGTGGTGTACAATGGCATTCCAAGGATCAAAATATATTAATAAAATTTATTAAATGTCCCATTGCCTTTGATAAACTATAAATGCAATTTAATTTCTAGCATTAGTTTTCAGAATTAGATTCATAAACGTTTTTACGAACTACTTAGTATGCTTTTGGGAAATGTTAAGTACTACAGCCTTGGCCAAAAGTATTGGCAGTGACATAAATTTGCTGCTTCAGTTGTTGTGGTGTTGATTCACATTGTTTATAGATTATTGTGCAGGGTGATCAGATGCATTTTAAATAATTGCAAAAAGCTTCATTTACCAAAATGCACTTTATCACAAAAACCCATATTTCAGTTTTTGGCCCTTGCACAAAATGACCAGCTAACGTTTCACTAATTATATTAGCAGCACCTGGGCAAGTGTGAACGAGTCAGGTGAAATCACCCTATCATTCTGACTGGATTATAAGAGCAGACTGATTGCTATAAAAAGAGGGAAGACGTGCTTCCAGTCGTTCTCGTTAACAATGTTTACCTCTAAAGAAAGATGTGCAGCCAGGGCTGGACTGGCAATCTGGCATACCGTGCATTTTCCCGGTGGGCCGACGCACTTTGGGGACTTTTCGGACATGCCAGCGGGATAACTGAGCGGGCAGGTGGACCGTGGACGCGCAGAACAGGCCGCGATATGCCGAACGGACAACAAAATGGCGCCGCGATATGTAGTTTTCCAGCATGATGGAGCACCATGTCACAAGGCAAGAGTGATGATGAAGTGGCTCGGAGATCATTACATTGACATTTTGGAAACCCAGCCATTATCTAAAGTTATATCCAATTTTACAACTTCGTTGCCATGACAACACAACAATGTAACCTCAAACACTAAAGCAACTATAAAAAAAGATTATTTAAACCGCTTTACAGCTCAAATAATATATTCATTTGAATATATGTGCCTCACTGTAACCTCTTTGTGTTTATTTTTCAAGCAAAGGAGGGACAAGTTAAAATTATTTTATGTGAAAATCAACATTATGCTGTAATCTGAACGTAACTTTTATTGAACACGGGATATTTCTATAATCATCCTCTATTTGTTTGGGAGTATTGGATTGTTGTCTGTTATGTGTCCAAGCATCAGGGCTGTAGCAAGGTATTCTGGGTACCCTGACTGTATATTGGTCAGGGCCCCTTTCCTATTACAAAAATAGCATTTATAATTGTGGGGGCCCCCCTGGACCTGTAGACCCCTAGAATCGTTGCCACTTATCACCCGACTAGCTACGGGCCTGCCAAGCATACTCTACACCTTGTGTGTAAGCCGCTTTGTCTCGATTCGTTTTTCCAATTTGATGTTCTTTAATCATTTTTGCAATTCTTAAATTGTACATTATGAATCGTTGATTGTTTGTTCATTAAACTTGATTGCTATATTATAATGAATAGACCCATGGCACCGTGGTTCCTCCAGAAAGCTCTGTAAGGTTTGTATCCCTTTAGGACGGTCATGAGAGGAAATGGAAAGAAACATTCATTATTGCTCTTTAAAAAAAAAAAAAAAAAAAAAAATCAGAAATCTCACCTGATCCACCTCGTGTTGGTTTTGGAGATTCAATAAGCAATACTTTTTACATTAAATATACTTTTCTAAGTAACTGCTTCCCCCTAGTGGTAAGACACATTGACATCTGTTTCTCGTTAGATTTCAGTGAGCATTTGCTGGCCGTTTTTATCTTTTAAATATTTGAGCCCATGGAAAGCCAAACCAACACTGAGGCCAATATTACAGTAACCAGGATGTCGGAGGGACAGAGAGATGTCTGTGATTGTGAGCAGTGTGATCGTGTCCCGCTCTGAGCAATCGTTGAGTGAGGGACAATGCCGATGTTCTGACTTTCATGAATCCCGTTCATTGACAGACAATGCAGACACCCTCTCAACAACAAATCTATCATAACTCATAAAAGCCACCCATTTGTCGGCACCTAATTTCGTAAAAATCTTATAACCGTGGAATGAATCAAAATTCCAACCTCTAGCTCTCTGCACTGCTCTAATTAATCTGGTTTGGATGAGAGGTGTGTAACACTCATAGTTTAACTATAGTTCTTAAAGGTGTATGTAAAAAGACCTTGATAGTTATTATGTGCTTACAGATTGAAGATCTACTTATGAAGAATGGTGCTGATCCATTATTAAAGTGTGACGGAGGGAAGACTTCTGTGGACATGACCACAGACAGTTCTATGTATAGACTGGTGGAGAAATATCTGCCAAAGGCTAAAATGCATCCTTGTACAGGATGTGTATTCATACACATAAATAATATCAGCGGTCAGAAGGTGTATAGGATTTTTAGCCATTAAGGCCTGGCTGTCTAATGCTGCTATCATTTCAAGGATACATGGAGAGCATATCCTGACTGTCAATGGGAGTGTAAACCTCAGAGTGAATTGGGGGTTTGTGTGTCCTCAATTCCCAGTGGAACTGTCACAACAGACTAGCACCAATGTACTGTGTCCTGTGAGGGACCAAGGAAAGGACTTCCGGGGTCTTTCAGTGGTTCAAGACCGGGAGAATCAGAGATCCTAGCCAGTGATGTTGATAGTGATGTTACAGTGGATTAAACTGAAGCTCACTCATCTTCACCAGAACATTGGACTCTGTGTGCCACTCAGAATTTCTCTGGGTCTTAATGGAGTGACAAAAATCTGATAAGTTCATTTAATTGTAATTTGACATTTAAATACTGTGTTATTGTCTGCAATTTAGTTATCATGTGTTAATTTACATTAACATGCTTTTATTGTGTTTAAAAGATCTGGCAGCAGTGATGTTATTGCCATAGTGGTAAATGTGTAGGTGAATGTGTGGCCACAATTTCAACATTTGTATGTGATAACTTATTTCAATTTGTTTATTTGTAAGTTATGTAAACATAGTGCTGTACAAGTATTTAGTCAAATACTTGATACCCATATTTTGTAATGCCAGATCTAAGATAATATATGCACAGAATTTGACTTTTAGCCTTTTGACTTCATTTATTATTATTTTAAGGGGAAGCTGGTGAACTCTGATGACTGATGCTAATTCGGTAGCTGAGGAGTCAAGCTCAAATTCTTTCTGTCCAGACTATCCAGTGAATGGATCCCCATAAACCATAATAATAAAAAAAGTCTTGTCATGTGAATTTTGCATTGTAATGAGCCATCTGTTTTCATCAGATTATTGTCAGAGCTTGAGCAGAGATTTACGTCAGGTTTTCTCTGATAAAGCCATGTCAGTAGGAAAGAGGTTACTGGAAGGTTGTCAAGACCATAATGGGGCTGATATTAGGGATGATAATGATTCTGCCACAGCAAAGAAAAAGATCAGAAGAACAAAAAATAACACCCCAACAGAAAGGGATTTTTAAGAGTACTTGCTCAAATTTGATCATCATTTCTGTTTTGCTTACACTGAAAGTAAAACACATCTAGATTACCCCTCACTTCAACTACTAAAGCAAAGTCTCTTGCTGTTTCCCAAAAGATCCCATCTGAAACTTTGCTTGTAACATTTTTTTACCGTCACCTCATCTAAATTAACCGATTAACATTCAAGGGAGACAAGAATGTACACCCATCTGGAGTGATTTCAGAATCACAATTACAGGGGGAGGAATTGTTGAATTGTTTGATTCAAGCAACCTAGATTCACCATCTCTGCTTGTGGGCATAATCCATAATCATGGACTAACTTTCAGTTCAGAGTCTTCAGAAGTAGATGAACAAGAGGAATTAGACAAAAACAAAAAATAAATAACAGTTACATAGGTATTGTCAAAATTATGCCCCAGTCGTTATAGCATGATGTCCAGCAACTGCAGGGAACTTGCTTTTACATTGAGTCCATTTAGAAACGATTAGATTAGAACGATTAGAATAGGGCGATTAGAAACCAATAATTCAAGGAATGATTTGACACATGCCAATCTTCAAGAAGTGATGTCTCCTGACACAAAGTCGCCATTGAAGTCTTTAAATCAGAATAAAAACTTAGACATGGCCATCAAACAAAACCAGCAGGGGGTGTCACTACTCAAGGAAGTGGGAGCTGTGTTGAAAATCATACCATGGAATGCAAAATGCTGGTTGGCGAAATATTGATTTCAAAAGTGTCAAGAGAGTCTTAGTGGTGGACCTAACATTCTAGAGGATCATCGGTATGTTGTTAATGATGCCAATACATGTGCAGTTTTACCCACTTTGTCCTGTGCCAATGTAGATGTTGCACATCTTGAACATTCTACCAGGGCTGATTGTATTGTTGTTGAAGACGATTCATCAAAAGATTGAGCTGATTCAGAGTGCACTTTTGTGGAACAGTTGAGTCAGTCAGAGGCCACTGACATACAAAATGTGGCCAACACAACAATTCAGAATAAAGTTTCAAGTTTGGAAGAGAGACCTAATAAAAAGAGAGCACAGAACACAGATAGTACACTAGACACAATAGCCTATATGAGTATTTTGAGGCAGGTGTGGTTGTCAGAATAAATATGTAAAACATACAGTAAAAATGTAAATACCTTTACTGAACACGTGTCAATTTTACAGTTTAAAACTGTTGTAATTTACATGACTACGATGGCACTGTAAAAAAAAAAAAAGTTATTATTGATATTAACCTTCTGAAACTGTAAAATCTGCTTTTTTACTTTATAAGATATTGTTAATCACTGAAAAAATTACAGAAGAGCACATGCTGTCAAGAAGTTCACCAATAGTGGCTCTCCAGGAGCAATGGCCAATAAACATGTTGAGTGAGCGCTCAGTGTCACTCACACAAACACTAAACACCATCAGGGTAACACATGTGAAATGTAAATAATGCAGTAAACATTAACTAAATTACATCAAGTATAAAACAGAACACCCCAGTGTACATAACTGATATTAAAAATAAGAAGAAACATAACTATTCCCATAAAATATAATGAAATATGATGGGTCAGGCAGGGAATTGTGGGAACACCAGATTATTGTTTTTTTACTGTAATTTTTATAATTTACTGTAAAAAGTATATGTAATCTCTTGTTAAACAATGTAAATTTTTTACCATTAATTATACAGGACAATACTACTTTTTACATCAAAAAAATGTAATGTTTACAACATGTATATTTGACAGTTAATATTCATTAAACAATTAACGGTATATTTCTGCAGCATTTTTACAGTCTTTTACCGTATAAATTAGACATTTTGTCAGAAGGAATAATTGAACCTGATACACTGAATACAGGTAATTCCCTGAAGTTAAATATTTCATTATCATTATCATTATAATCATTTTCAGAACATTATACACTAATGATTCAGATATTTTTATTTTGTTTTTTCTCAACAGTATTAAATGTAGTTTTGAAGATGGAACTCTTCACAAGACAAATGGTTTAGGAGAGACCCACCTTCACAGGGCATGCATGAGAGGAGACCTGCAACATGGTCAAAGGCCTAATTGAAGCTGGGATCGATGTTAATATTTCAGATAATGCATGCCAGAAGAACCTTTGTCTTTCCCTGCCATATTATTACTGTACCTTTTGATCTATGTTATGCTGACATTATGTCTTCACTGTAAAGGACGGACTGCCCTTCATGAGGCCAGTGCTCAAGGTTTTGTAAATGTTGTGGAACAGCTCTTGGAAGCAGGAGCTGATGTCACCAGCAGAGGGCTAGGTGGATGGACCCCCTCCATAATGCTGTTTCATTAAAGGGGTCATGACATGAGAAACCAAATTTGCCTTGATCTTTTGGTATATAAGAGGTCTTTGTATCATTAAAACGTCCTGCAAGTTTAATATTTTAAGACGTCCTCCCCATTCTAAACGAATCATTTATTTAATCAAGCTCAAAATACAGCTCGTTCTGGATTCATGGTTAGAAGTGACGTGTCGGTTAGAAGTGACGTACCAGCGTTTGCATATGACCGCCTCCAGCACAAGATAACTACGCTTTAAGCGCAAGACAACTACGCTCATATCGTATCGCCGTCGCCTCACAAGTGTTCAGTCGATGGACAGCGAGCTCTGACAGAGACTACTTGTGCACAGGAAAATTACGATGCCACACAGATGTGCTGTTCCTGGCTGTGGTCAAACAAAACCTCTGAATAAGCTGCCGAAAGATCCAGGCGTCAGGGAAAAATGGATGCAGTTTATTTTTTGTGGGCGTCCCAGTCACGGCAGTGTTAACTTAAGCGTTTGTTCTGTACATTTTAAGGATGACTGTTTTGAGAACAAATCTCAATATGATGCTGGCTTTGCCAGAAAACTGTTGCTCAAAGATAAGTCCGTGCCGACTATTCTGGGAACAACGACGACGCAAACTGTAAGTAATCTATTTTAAACTTTAAACTACTTTTTAAAGCGCAATTTCATTCATTATGAATAATCACAGTGTTTTTACTTAGTTTACTTGCATATTGTTCTGGCTGGAGGCGTCAATAATTGATACATAGGCACTGACGTTAGCCAATCATAACAGTGGGCGTTAACACTGAAGTCTTAAATGGAAAACGCCCCCAAAACAGACTGTTTGAATCAGAGGATGAGAAACAGGGTGGGAAAAGGTCATAAATCACTAGATTTTAAAAGTTTTTCTTAAAAAAAAAATATATTAATACTATAATTGCACCTAAGGGAACATAATAATACAATAAAAAAACCCATGTCATGACCCCTTTAAACTCATATGAGGTTGAATCATTGCATAATGATTGACCACAGTTTTAAACATTAGAATTCCTTGTGTCCTGGGGTCGTGTATGAAAGTTGTTGAACGATTAATTTTTTTTAATTAATTCATAATTTGCTTGATGTCGTTACAAACTCAAATGACTTTCTACTTTGGAGCATAATAAAGAAGTTTAGCAAAATGTTGACATTGCTCTTTTCCACATGAAAGTATGCAGTGACCACAGGCTGTCAAGCTCCAAAAATGACAAAAAACTAAACCAAAAGTACTCCAAATTTGCTGAAAATCTTCCTTGTCAAACATTTGTCAAATCTTAAATGTTCGCACATATTCATATATGCAGTATGAAGATGCGTTGCACTGCATTTGATGGAAGTGATGCCGAATGGCACTAATTCTTGCGTGTTATAGTGATGCGGAAATCGAAATACGACAGATATACAAGGAGTTTTCCTCACTAAAACAAGAGTTTAAACTTTGTCGGTTACGGGTGATTTAAAAGTAAATAACAGTCCAATAGGAAAATGTAAAAAGCGGATACAAACACAAACATGAGAACTTTACGGCTCTTTTTCAGTGTGTCTGAAATTAAAATGCATGGACACTTATGAGAAGCATGAACATCTACAGCTCAGGTTAATACAGGTAATCCGCTAAAATAACGGACAATTCTGCTTGAAATTTTTCAATTGTGCTGAGACTAAATTTAAACTGCATCTGGGAGAAATAGCATACTGTTTTTTCATGCTTTTTTGTCTTTTCTGACTTTGTTGCACTTTAATATTATGCATTAAAACACTGACATAGTGATTGATGTATGTTGTCATGAAACAGAGTCCTTCCCTACAAATTCGAACACAAGTGGCCACAGGAGATGCATTTAAGCGATCAGGTGTAAACAGCAGTGTGTCACCTGACCACATGTGATCGGATCACCCAAGAAGCATCTTAATACCAGGTGGAACCCCAATAGGGGCTGGCTGCAGACTACGGGGAGAGTGGAGCTCCATTCAAAAGCGGAAATACGTCACCTCCACTGCGCCGGAGCGCATATATACGTCACCTCTACTGCGGCCTTATACTGTCTATGACTGCGACCGAGCGCATATATATATATATATATATATATATATATATATATATATATATATATATATATATTTATTTATTTATTTAACCGAGCGCATATATACGTGACCTCACCTAATCTTCACACACAATATCAAAGCAGTATACTAAACTTTTACGAAGTGGAGGTGACGTATTTCCTGTTTGAGAGTGGAGCTCCAATCGCCCACAGTCTGCAGCCAGACCCTTCTCGGTGGAAACGGGCTCTTAGAAAATGTCAAGTGCATGTCCTCCTTGAGTTCCAATTGCCCAGGGGCCCTCTGGTGGCTTGGAGGCCCTAAACAGCCACTTATACTAAGAAACAGCCCTAATCGGTTGCCTTTAAGTTGAAACAGTGTTTAGAAGTAGTTTTCGAGCTCTAAATAAGAGACAGAAATTAGTTTTATAAACTAGTTTTGACATTAACATCAATTGAAGTACACATCGTTTGAGATGTAGTTTTGTTGTCACGTTTGTGATTTAGTATTGACTTTGAATCCATCACTGACTTTTAATCTTGTCCCTACAGGTGATGAATCAGTCAAGGTCACCGTGGGAATATGCTGTCTGTACTTATCCAAAAACAGAGAAAACATCCTCAGTATAGCCACAGTGTCACATTCAATGTCAGAACAGCAGGACCTGCTCCAAAAGGTCAGTCAGCTCAGACACTTGACATTTATTTAGACCATGACAGATTCTTATACTTCTTGTATAAGGATCTTTCAATAATAGTATTTATAATCAGATTTTCAGTTTCACTGCCCAAAGTTATCTAAAATTAGCTAGTCTATTACCCTTGTCAATGCTCTAAGCGTCAATGATCTTACCGTATTCAATTACAAGTGTATGTTTACTTAACTTGAAATTAATAATTGGGGAATGTTTCAGTTTTATCAGATATCCAAGTGAAACAGACAGGTTAAAATATGTTTGGTAAAATTTTATTATTATTACTATTTCTTCAGTTTGCACAACAGAGCCATCCAGAAAGGAGACAATTATCTTGATCAGCGATGTGGAGTTGTGTGCTATAGCCATCTGATGGGCAGATACTGGGATTACTTCACTCAGAGCAAAGAGTGCACCTTTGAAACAGTTTCTGTGTTTTAAAATGTTTATATGTTACAGTTTTTTTATAAATATTAGATGTTTTCCCATTGTAACTTTTAACATACTGTATGAATATGTGTGAAAACTTTCACACATATTCATATGTGTCTCTACTTTCTTCGAAGGCTGAGGAAAGCACATCTCCCAACCCCCATCCTCACTACATTCTATAGAGGGACTATTGAGAGCATCCTGAGCAGCTGCATCACTGCCTGGTTTGGGACTTGCACCGTTTCGGACCGCAAAGCCCTGCAGAGGATAGTGAGGACAGCTGAGAAGATCATTGGGGTCTCTCTTCCCTCCATCAAAGACATTTACAAAAAACACTGTATCCGCAAAGCAACCAGCATTGTGGACGACCCCACACACCCCTCACACAAACTCTTTACCCTCCTCCCGTCTGGCAAGAGGTACCGAAGCATTCGGGCCCTCACGGCCAGACTGTGTAACAGCTTCTTCCCCCAAGCCTTCAGACTCCTCAATACTCAGAGACTGGTTTGACACACACGTGTCCTGAGTTGCACTTTAATAATTGTCACTTTATAACTGTCTGCTACCTCAATAACTGCTATGTGCATAGAACATTATCTCATAGTATGTTATGTTTACATTTTTAGAAACTGTCATCTTTTTGCACTACTGAGTACTGGTCGGCGCTGCACTGTCTATTGTCCTGTTCATTGTCAGAAATTTGTACTGTCCCGTACTTTTTGCACATGTTTGCACGTGCACTTTATATAGGTATATATAGGTATTTTATATAGGTATTTTATTTCGTTGTGTTGTCTCATGTGGTCCTGTGTTGGTCCTTTGTTGTTTTTATGTAGCACCATGGTCCTGGAGGAACGTTGTCTCGTTTTTGCTGTGTACTGTACTAACTGTATATGGTTGAACGACAATAAAAACCACTTGACTTGACTTGAAGCTTGACTGTACACAGATTGTTTCTACACATTTCAATGCTGACAGTGCTCCTGTTATGCCATCAAAAGATAACAGTTAATATGTTATTAAATGTTTATATGTTATAATGTTTAGAAATATGAAATGTTTTCCCATAGTTAGTTTGAAAATCTTAATATGTGTGAAATTTGTTTATACACCGATAATTTCCCCTGATATGACAATATGATTGTCTTAAAATTAAATTTACCTCTAGACCGTTTGCTGTCTTTTAATACTGTATATTCCAATAATAACAGAACTTCCCTAATTATCATCTCTTATCTACAAATAAAGTGTATTGCTGTTACTATAGCACCATGTTAGTTATAATATAGTATTGAAATACTGTGTAGGCTGTGTCTCAAAACCTAATAAGCTGCCTGACTTGACGGCATTTTGGTGTATCTTTGAGGCATTGTAGGTGTATTCTGTGTCAGTTGAACTAAGAGTGTGCGTGCATTTGTGTTTAATTAGCTTTACTTTTTTGTCCTCAGAAGTTTGCTAAATCTGACAAAATCTCCCTTGGGGACATCCTCATATATCAAATTATGGTAACACTTTACAATAAGTTTCCATTCCTTAACATTAGTAAATGCATTAGGTATCACAAACAAACATTGAATATTTTTGCAGCATTTATTAATGTTTGTTTATTAAAATAAAACTGTTCATTGTTAGTTCACAGTGCATAAACTAATGCTAACTAATACAACTTTTGATTTAAAACATTTTTTTGGTATATGTTGAAATTAACTTTAACCAATATTATTATTAAAACAAGTATTGTTAGATAACATTAATTAATGATGTTAACTAATTTAAAATAATGGAACCTTATTGTAAAGTGTTACCAAAACTATGAATAAAGTGTGTGTTTTTTAACACTGTATAAAAACAAAAAATAATGTATGTATTTTGGGAGTTACACGTCTGTCTACTGCGATACAAAACAGGCAAATAGCAGTTATTCCAGGTACTTTGTGTATCACACTTTCGTAAACAATTTTGAATGTATGTTGCCAATAAAAACACAGTGAGGACGGAAATGTTCTATAATTATGAGTTAGGGTCAAAGGTAAAATCATCCATGGTAGTTTGTATGTATATCACCCTGAATATTTTTTTTTATTTTTTTTTATAATGCATAAAGTTTTCTGTTAGGGTTTGGTTTGAGGTTAGTATGTATTAATTATAATTCTATTTATTTAAAATAAAATATGGAGGTATGTTATATTATAGGTACACGTGTGCAGTTGCTCGTAACCACCTTAATGCTTCCCAAAAATGCTGTCCAGGCAGCTCACTAGATTTTAAAACAAAGCACTGGTATCTGTGTGTAAAGTGTGAGTGTGGGCGTTTGACAGTAGTTGTGGGCGGACAGGACTTCTCTTTAATTCACGCCTAACATGCCAGACTCATAAACTTAAAGGAGCTGTCCCCGAAGTTATTCATCCCGAGCAGACTCTTCACAATCTTACTAGCAGTAAGTGTTCGCGTGCTCATTCAATACACAGTCGATTGAAAATTGATCTCAGTCGCACGTATGTTGCCTAAAATGTAACGCTATTTGATGTTTATTCGAAACGTTTTTGCTTATTTAGGCTACTTGTAATACACTCGCTTCTTAAATTCTAATAGTGCTCCATATAGTTTTAGAATAGAGTTGCGTTAAGTTTAATTTCTGTTCTTCATTTTTTTCGTACTGTAGCTGGTGCGTTTTAAAACTTGAATGCAAAGGTACGTACTGTCTCATGTTTCCATTTAATGCACGAATTTGACTCGAAACGGACGACATCAACGGCCACTTGTTTGCTTTCGAGTCTTGATTTTTTTTTATGATTTCAAATCTTTTCTTGTCACACAGGTTCTTAAATAGGAATGCTGAGAAACATTGGATGGCAAGTGACACAGCACAAAAGACTGTTAGTGTGCAAGGTGTGCAGGCCCACTTCTGTTATCACATAATATATGTATATATACATACTGTACGTATGTAGAGAGAGAGTGAGAAAGAGAGAGACTGACTGACTGATTATGTATTATATATGTTTATCATGGCTTTAGTGCACCATTTCTGGATCAAGTTATCATGCTGTGTAGTTTTGTCAAAGGATAATCTATGTATCATATGGCAGCCATGTTCCTAACACTTATTTTTATTTACTTTTCCAACAGGATGAAAAGAAGGTGCGCTGTCTTACATTGGTTAAGATGCAAGTTCTATGTGTCGGCCGTGTCATTATTTGTTGTGCTGAAGCTGGTGTACATAAAGTTTTCAATGGACAATGTCTATATTGAGCCCTATAGACCTATACATAGATCATCCAAAGCTCACCCTCTGGATGGCATTAACTGCACAGACATTTATTATCTGGAACCAGTGGAAATTGGCAAGTCATTGGAGATAAGACGCAAACACATTGTGGAAACTGATGATAAGAGTCTTGTTTCTTTCACTGCCAACTGCAAGGAGTACACCGAACAGAGGGGCTATAATGATATCTATGTAACTGATGAGGAATGCAGCTTTCCACTTGCGTACTCTTTAGTGGTGCACAAGAACAGCGCAATGGTGGAAAGGATTTTGCGAGCCATATACGCACCGCACAATATCTACTGCATCCATTACGACCAAAAATCTTCTAAACATTTTATCGAAGCATTGAAGAACTTGGAGAAATGTTTACCCAATGTATTCATAACCTCTAAACTTGAGTCAGTTCATTATGCACACATTTCAAGACTCAATGCAGATCTCAACTGCCTTTCAGACCTGCTGAACTCAGAGGTCAAATGGAAGTATGTTATCAATTTGTGTGGTCAGGACTTCCCACTCAAGTCCAATTACGAGCTTGTGACTGAGCTCAGGAAACTGAACGGAACAAACATGCTTGAATCAAGCCGGCCAAGTGCAATTAAAAAGAGGCGGTTCCAGTTTCAGTATGATCTAAAAGAAGTATCTTACGAATACCGAAAAATGCCTGTTAAAACCTCCAAACCTAAAGACCCACCACCACATGGCATTGAGATGTTTGTTGGGAGTGCCTACTTTGTTCTGACACATGATTTTGTGAGATATGTTATGACCAATCAACTGGCAAAAGACTTTCTGCAGTGGTCAGCTGACACCTATTCTCCCGATGAGCACTTTTGGGCAACAATGTCCAGAGTGCCTGGAGTTCCTGGTGAGATCCTCAAATCTGAGCCTGATGTTACAGACCTGAAGAGTAAGACACGTTTGGTTAAATGGAACTATCTGGAAGGACGTCTGTATCCGCAATGCACTGGCACACACAGGCGTAGTGTCTGCATCTATGGTGCTGCAGAGCTCCGGTGGCTTCTGGACGATGGCCACTGGTTTGCAAACAAGTTTGATCCCAAAGTCGACCCTGTAATTATTAAATGTCTCGAAGAGAAACTTGAGGAGAAGCGGATTCAGAATTGCCTGAACAGAGTCTATTAAAAAGAGGGGCATTTTGTTATTTATTCTGCTTTGTGTTGATTGAACAGCAGTGTGTCACATGAATGTTTGCTGCTGCACTTTGGTCCATTCAAAGCACCAACTATGGGAAAGGTTAGCTGTATTTCTGACCTGTTCCCTTTAGATTTCCATGTTGTCATTCATTGCATATGCAAGGTCAGTATGTTATATGAGTTTATTTGACATTTGGCTTCAGTTTTATTACTTTGTCCAAAAGATGAATTGAAATGTGCCTTTGCTATGAAATAGCTCATTTTAATTTATTAATTCCAGTACTGTAAGATCTATGGACTCCATGGAGATGCTTTTTAGCATTATTGAATCAGTTTAGATGGAAACTTTCTTAGGGCTTCAGCGGTGAGTGTTGTGCTTGATTGGGTTTTGGGTGTTTCTTTCATATACAAAGAATGAAAACTGTCCTTCAATGTTAAAATATGCTGTGTAGTGCATTGATAGCAATATTTACCAAAGTTTCTCTCTTTTCAAGTGTAACATGGACATTTCCAGGGTGATGCTGTGTCATTTTATAATTTATAATAATTTACTATCTCTACTGTACCGTATGGTCAGTTTTTAATTTATCAAATAAATTCATTCTTTTATTGTAGCCTAATAGTCTTTCTCCTCACCTATATAAAACAGTACTTAAAACAAAAAACATGGCCACACCTGTGTATTTAGAGTTGTGGTATGTTTGCTCTCTATCAGTGGTTTACATTTTAAATTTCTTTAAACAGTTATATTTCGTCAGAGTAGGCTTATGGAATTACTTTGTGTTTGCTTTTATTGGGCTTGTGTGCACAATGTGCAATTTGAATATAATTATTTCAACAGGACACGGATATCTGCATTATGGATATGTGCATTATTGTCAAAAGCCCTTTCCAGAGAGGATTAGTTTTCCATACATATGTCTATAATGTAAATATACTGTGGATGTCTGCTATGTTTACCATCGATTCGCACAGAATAAGCAATGTCTGTGTAAATTGCAGAGATAGGTGTTTCTAATGCATTTACTGTCACATGTAACTGACTGATCAGAAAATGTATGTCCTGATTAATTATGCAGGAAACATTACATTTATTACATGTATGCATTATTACAATATTACAAATATAACATAAAATGATATACTGTAATTGATTGGAATATTTGGCCAAATACAACAGAATTGGTGACATTAAAAAGCCTGTAATCCCATATTACACTTTTGAATTACAAATGTTGGCAATCAGTTTACATTACTGTATGTAAATCTTTTTTTGTTCAGAAACTTGGGGCTGCAGTGTCCAAACAACATACAAGAAATTACTTGTGTGGTTTCATAATTTCCCTTACTATAAGAAAGCATTATATGAAGTTCTGAAGCGCATCTTAAATTTTCTGGTGCCTTCTTAATGATAAACATACACTTCAGACACTTTTAGAACCTGAGAAACAGCGATAGTTAAAAGTCTTGTAGGCTGGACAGTGCCGATTCGCTTAGTCAATTAGTACAACCAGGGGTTATTTTTTACCGGACGTTTAATGTAGGTAAAAGACACTATAATTCTTACCACAGGTAGCTGACTTAATAATGAGTTTAGTGTTGTAGGCTTATAATTTTTTGCTTTGCGCAGACTTTATTAGTCCTGATGTTGTTTTTGTCATCACTGTTGATAAAAAGTAGGAGATGTTAAGAGCTTATCTTTTACTTATTGTTTATGGAGTACCACTATTACTGAGGTTTGTGTCAAGTGTTAACATCAATACGCCTCCCAAAAAAACTATTACATGAATAGACCCTTCTGCATTTCAAAAATACTTCCACCCCTCCTCCCGCTGAACTGCTGATTTATAATTTTCACGATAAACTTACGAATTTCCACACCGTCCCTTTGTGCATACGGGACCATCCCGTATTGAAATATGAATTGGAGTGTCTATTTACCCATCTTGTTGGCAGAGGCTATTTACACTAACTCTGACCACCACTGCTCAGACCAAACTCAAGACAGCCATGACAGTAATAATTGGGGTCACTGCTGATCAAATGAAGGCGGGCATATTTGAAATTTTCACAATGGGGCAGAGACATTGAACTGGTTAACGGGTTAGACATTTAGTGGATTAAGAGATTGGATAACTGACTATTTGCACTCCAATAGTTTGAATGAAACACAGGATTTTACAACAAACTGCACATTCATGTTCAGCTGTAGTGGCTGGGTGTAATGACAGTATGTGTATGTGTTGTCACGTTGGAGATCCGGGTTCGAATCTCACCCCTTGACTTACTTTCTCCCATGTCTCTATTCTTAATATTTCCTATAATACTACCTATAGTAATAAATAAAAGAGATTCCTCACAGTGATTTGGTCACAGTGAAGTATGGGGAGTTGAGAAAATGATCTGATCCAGATAAAATTAACCATGGTTTTACATTTACATTTATTAATTTGGCAGACGCATTTATCCAAAGTGACTTACAAAAGAGGAACACATAAGCGAATCATCTTTAGGAGACAGTGGTACAAAAAGTGCTATACTACAAAGTTTCACTAGCATCAGAATAGTATTCAAAACAGATTAAAGTGCACAAGAATATTTTTTAGTGACCGGTTAAGTGCTCATAGATGTGATTTTAGTAATTTTTTGAAGACAGAAAGTGAGTCAGCTTCACGGATGGAGTTTGGAAGGTCATTCCACCAATGTGGTGCCATGAAAGTGTTTTGGTGCCTCTTTGTGTACAAAAAGGCAATGTTCCTTAGACAACTGCAGGCTTCTAGTGGGCGCGTAGCTCTGCAGAAAGGGTTTTAGGTATGCTGGAGCAGACCCAGTGACTGTTCTGTATGCCAGCATCAGAGCCTTGAACTTGATACATGCATCAACAGGCAGCCAGTGAAGCGAGACAAGGAGCGGTGTAACATGCACTCTCTTTGGTGATTAAAGATCAGACGTGCGGCTGCATTCTGGATCATTTGCAGGGGTGTAACTGCACATGCAGGGAGGCCTGCAATGAGAGCATTACAGTAGTCCAGTCTAGTTATGACAAGGGACTGAACAAGCTCAAACAAGTTGTGTGGCATGTTCAGAGAGGAAGGGTTGTATCTTCCTGATATTATAGAGTGTAAAGCTACATGATCTTGTGGTCTTTGAGATGTGGTCTGTGAAATGTAGTTTTTTATCGATGGTTACCCTTATATTTCTGACTGTTTTTGAAGGCGATACTGTAGTTGAACCCAGCTGCACGGTAATGTTGTGTTCAACCGCAGGGTTGGCTGGAACGACAAGGAGTTCTGTCTTGGCTGGGTTAAGTTGCAGGTGTTGTTCCTTTATCCAGGCCAAGATGTCTGCCAAACAGGTAGAGATTTGAGCAGTCATTGTGGCGTTGGGCTGGAAAGACAATTAGAGCTGCGTGTCATCAGCGCAACAGTGGTAAGAGAAACCATGTGCCTGAATGATGGTTTTACTGTAGTGATATTGTAGTAACCATGTGTTTTGGTAGAAGCCAAATAGTTCTGATGTACTAATCATGGTGTTACTACAGTAACATGTTGTTAATAGTACATTAATAGTAACCATGTTTAATTTTGTGGTTACTATGATTTCACTAGAAAAATATCATGGTGATACTATGGTTACTGTAGTAAAACCATGGTTAATTTTTGTAAGGTATGGTTAGGGGTTGGAGTAGGGTGGCTGTGGGACTAAACACAATAATAATGCTGCAGTGATGCCCCTATACTGTATGTTAGTATTTAAACAGGGGTGTAAAAGTATCTGCCACTATTTGCACTAAGGGACCGTCTGAAAAGTCCACACATTGTGCTAAAACTGTGGATTTTTTTTGTGATGTACAAAATTACATAGATCCAACAATGTTTGAATACAATCACTCATAAAATCATAAAGACAAGAATAACAGGTGAAGGAAAAAAAAAGAAACAATTAAAATAAAGTAAATAAAAAAACATAAAAATACATATAAACCAACACAGAAAAAAAAAATTATAATTTTTCCACAATCCTAGTTTTCACAATCCGATGTTGGCAGGTATGATGTCAAAACTTGCGGCGTTTACTTGAGAATCAGTTAGATTAATTTAACACTAACTTGTGCAGTGGCAGTGGCAGGCCTTAAAGTTCAGCAAATTAAACTGAAGTTTTCACAACGACATTCAATCAGTTCAGATTCATTTTAATTTGTGAGATAAACTTATCCAATTCACTCAGTTAAACTAAAAATCCAAAAACAAAATAAACAAAACATGAGTTAAATCAACTAAATATATATATATATTCTCAACTAAATATATATATATATTCTCATTAAACTATTATTTATGTTGTCAAGCCCGAGAACCGGCTTGACAACATAAATAAATAGACACTTATATAGACACCTGTCTATATAAGGTCCCACAGTTAACAGTGCATGCCAGAGCACAAACCAAGCCATGAAGTCCAAGGAATTGTCTGTAGACTTCCGAGACAGGATTGTATCGAGGCACAGATCTGGGGAAGGGTACAGAAAAATGTCTGCAGCATTGAAAGTCCCAATGAGCACATTGGCCTCCATCATCCATAAATGGAAGAAGTTTGGAACAACCAGGACTCTGAGCGATCGGGGGAGAAGTGTCTTAGTCAGGCAGGTGACCAAGAACCCGATGGTCAATCTGTCAAAGCTCCAGCGTTTCTCTGTGGAGAGAGGAGAACCTTCAAGAAGAACAACCATCTCTGCAGTACTCCACCAATCAGGCCTGTATGGTAGAGTGGCCAGATGGAAGCCACTCCTCCGTAAAAGGCACATGACAGCCCGCCTGGTGTTTGCCAAGAGGCACCTGAAGGACTCTCAGACCATGAGAAACAAAATTCTCTGGACTGATGAAACAAAGATTGAACACTTTGGCCTGAATGGCAAGCGTCATGTCTGGAGGTAACCAGGCACCGCTCATCACCTGGAGAATATCATCCCTACAGTGAATCATGGTGGTGGCAGCATCATGCTGTGGGGATGTTTTTCAGCAGCAGGTACTGGGAGAGTAGTCAAGATCGAGGGAAAGATGAATGCAGCAATGTACAGAGACATCCTTGATGAAAACCTGCTCCAGAGCACTCTGGACCTTCCAACAGTACAACGACACTAAGCACACTGCCAAGATAACAAAGGTGTGGCTACGGGACAACTCTGTGAATGTCCTTGAGCGGCCCAGCCAGAGCCCAGACTTGAACCCGATTGAACATCTCTGGAGAGATCTGAAAATGGCTGTGCACCGACGCTCCCCATCCGACCTGATGGAGCTTGAGAGGTCTTGCAAAGAAGAATGGGAGAAACTGCCCAAAAATAGGTGTGCCAAGCTTGTAGCATCATACACAAAAAGACTTGAGGCTGTAATTGGTGCCAAAGGTGCTTCAACAAAGTATTGAGCAAAGGCTGTGAATTTATGTGCATGTGATTTTTGTTATTTTTTTTATTTGTAAAAAATGTGCAAAGATTTCAAACAAACTTCTTTCAAGTTGTCATTATGGGGTATTGTTTGTAGAATTTTGAGGAAAATAATTAATTTAATTTGGAATAAGGCTGTAACATAACAAAATGTGGAAAAAGTGAAGCGCTGTGAATACTTTCCGGATGCACTGTACTTATTGAAAAAAATACAGTACAATGCAAATACAATCCGATTGGCATTTATTTAAGCATTAAATTAGAAATTTTATTTAAATCAGAAACCAAATGTCCTTTGTGTATTTGTGGATTGCATTGTGAGCTTTCAATGCAGTATATCGATTTTTGTACATGCACACATGGCTAGATAATTAATTATATATATTTTTTAATGTATTGATTGTAATTTTATATTTCACACAAATATAAAGAATGTATGTAGAGAACCATCTTAAGATTGAATGTGGAGACTTTCATTGAATATAAGGTTTACATTTCTGTAAGGCAATAAAATGCATTGGTGCAGTTATCTCTTTGAAGTTTTTTTTTTACATGGTCAAATAGGACCACACTGTCTTTAATGTATGTAGTTTAACCTAGCTAAGCCTATCGTGCATATTTCAGGCTTTGGCTCACACCACTCTTTTACAGTATAATTCAGGAGCATAACTAGTACATTTTGCAGTAGTTATTGCCGTTGGCTAATTGTGGAATGCAAAAGAAAGTAACTATATAATTATCAAAATTTTAAATGTAATCTAATTACCAGTGTACTTGATTTTTGTTACAAATTACAAGTTAGGGGCCTGGGTAGCTCAGCAAGCAAAGACGCTGACTACCACACCTGGAGTCGCAAGTTCCAATCCAGGGCGTGCAGAGTGACTTCAGTAAGGCTTCCTAAGCAACCAATTGGCATAGTTGCTAAGGAGGGTAGAGTCACATGGAGTAACCTCCTTGTGGTTGCTATAATGTTGTTCTCACTCACGGTGGTGAATTATGAGTGGATGCCGTGGAAAATAGCATGAGCCTCCACGTGTGCTGTGTCTCTGCGGTAATGCGCTCAACAAGCCATGTGATAAGATGCGTGGATTGATGGTCTCAGACGTGGAGGCAACTGAGATTCGTCCTCCGCCACCTGGATTGAGGCGAGTCACTACGCCACCACGAGGATTTAGAGCATTGGGAATTGGGCCTTCCAAATTGGGGAGAAAATATCAAATAAAAATGACAATTTGAATACGTAATACATGTAATCCATTGCTTCCCACAGGTATTATTACTTAGGTATCCCAAACTAACAGTGAACAATATTAATTTTAATTTATGAAAATAAAATTATTCATTGTTACTTCCAAGCACATTAACTATACTAACATACACATCTTTCCATTTAAAAAATGTATCAGTATATGTTGAAAATAACATTACCCTACATTACTACATGCAGTTAATGGATTGTATGATATTAGTTAACAATAGAAGTCGACCGATATTGGTTTTTTCAGGCCGATGCCGATCTTTTGAAATCCGGGTCGGCCGATGGCCGATTAATGTTGCCGATTTATTTTGGCCGATATTTGGCCGATATGTGCTTGTTTTTAACCTCTTATTTGAACCTTTTATTTGAAAGATAAAATGTAACACACATAATTACTTAAGATAGACAAAATTCCTCAACAAATACATTTATTGAACACTTGACCAATCTGCACTTGTACACTTAAAATTAAAAATGTATAATGTAAAAACATATTGTATAAATAATGTATAACAAATATATTAAATAAACACGAAGGTTGAGATCCAAATGCAGCTTTAATTAAGGGGCAATCCAGACATGTAATCCAATATTCAGAGCATCCAAGAGAAGCACAGGCATAACTAGGGATGGGTGTCGTTAAGGTTTTAATGGTATTACTATCTTACCGATACTGCTTATCGATCCGGTACTTTAACGGTATTCTTAACGGTTCTTTTTGTTATATATATATATATATATATATATATAATTTTATTTCAGGAAGGTCTAACATTACTGTTCAGGTGTGGTCTAAAAAGAAATCTAATAAAGTAATCAATTGTAAAATAACTGCATAGTTTATCATAGATAGATTAATGCTTATTAATGCAGAAGTTATTCATTCAAGAGCTGTAAGTGATTTTCTCTTTGCCTTTTGTTGTTTGATTCGCAGTAATGGCTCAATCGTCACATGTTTAATAGACAGCTTCCCCTTTAAGACCGAGTTCAGATCTAATAGGCTCCTGATGCAGCATATTTTCTCCCAACTATTTCCATAACTACGTCCATTTAAGACATAAACTGTGTTTAAGTGAATCTCCAAGCCTGTCGTTTTGACATATTTTTGTGTATAGTTGATCGTTTAGACGCATGAAACCCAAGTAGTCTATACTTTGCTCGTCTCTTTGCGGTGTGTTTCGGAGCGCGCGCCGCCTTGGGAACGGTAGCCTATCTCTTGCGCTCTTTTTATTATTAAACGCGTCCCGCAATTTAGCAACAGTAGCATTTTACAACAATCACCGATCGTGCTGATTCTGACGTTAAGTTTGAGTTTTAGGGAGAAATGTCAGTGCACCGCTGTGAAGGGAAGGAAGTTGTGCTAGTCAGAATGTGGCTTATGTATAAATATTATTTTTATAATCTTTGGAAGGCGAAATATAAAATAAAATCAGACTAATAATCACAGATCTAAACCAGGCTATGTTTGAATGTTTAGTTCTGTCACTCAAGCAGGGCTCGTTTTGTGCTCGCTGTGGCACCGCGTGAGCGAGATCTCTCTCTCTCTCTCTCACTGCGAATAGCTAAATTGCATCACAGACAAATGGTTTCATATTATTATACATAGAAATGGCTGGCGAGATAAAATAACTTTCTCTTTATAGCAATAAAGAATGTATTTTCTTAATTTCTCCAGTACCGACAGCAGAACCGATAACGTCCGAGCTTACCAAAGCCAGTCCTTCACTACTGCGTTGGTATATTTTTACCTCTCAAATATAAGACACACAAACAGAACAAATAAAAGTCTCAGATTCACTGTCTGTAATTGCAAAATTCTTGCTTCCTTATTGTGACATGATAGCAACCCTTCTGCTGTGATAATGCAACTTCAACTACGCTATCAATATCCAAAGTAGCCGAACGTCATGTCGCGTTTTTTCTCGAAGTTGACAGTAACATATCAAAAGTTTTTAATTAAATCTAAAGTTATACAAATTTAACCCTTACTGTTTTCTCCAAGGAACTTAGCTCCTTCCTTAGGCACTGGATGAGGTCTCACTCACTCTGCTGGAAAATGACTGTAGGTGCAGCGCAGTGTTGCCAACTATTTTCAATGGAAAGTAGCTAAAGCCTGCTCGAAAAGTAGCTAAATGTCACCAGATGACGTCATGCGTCATTAGCATATTAATGAGGTCATCGTGTCGTATTTGCATTCTGCCTAATTTGTCGGTACTGTAGCCTACTTTAGTTTATAATAACGGTTATCTCCCCTAAACCGTGCTCATTCTGTTTTTATATAAGTATATAGCCGAAAAACGGTCAAATTAAATGTTTTGAATTAAAACAAAGGAGAAGGCAGCTGCTATGTGATCACTGATTGGTTCCTGCTAACACAGCGTGCACATGCGCAGCTCATTCATGTCTATGTCCGCTGGCGTGCAGTCAACGGAATGTGCTGCTGCTATCAGCCGCTCACTGAACAGAGCATACGCAGCGGGGAAGTAAGACGCTTGCAGTACTGGCGATATTTGGAATTTGGAAAGTTGCTAAGGTTTGTCCAAAATGTCGCTAGATTTGTCGCTAGTCGCTTTTTTGAAAAAATGTCGCTAAAGGGGTCTGAAAAGTCGCTAAAAATAGCGACAAAGTCGCTAAGTTGGCAACAATGGTGCAGCGTGCGTCGAACACGTGTTCCACAACAACACTAGGCTGCCCACAGATGCGCCTGCCTAATAATCGGCTTGATATGCGTGGATATTGGCCGATGCCGATTATGTAAAAAATGCGATTAATCGGTCGACATCTAGTTAACAAATGCTAACAAATACTCTACAAACTTATTGTAAAGTCTTAGTAAATAGCTACCAGTTACAGAATCTAAAATATATTAGCCTGAAATCTTGATGTTAAAACATGTTGTCCAGGTTAGTTTTCAACTACCCATGTACAGATGCAGAGAACAGAAAAATGACACAAATATTTTCCATAAAGTCTGAAACACCCAAAACTGAAGCGGGGGGTTTTAAAGATCACATTGTGTTTCTTGAAAGATATAGAAGAAGTCTGTCCCATGAACAAAAGAATGAAATGAAGCCATAATAAGGTACACTTATTCATGAGTAGCAGGGTTGATTTCTGAGAGAATAAGGCCTGCTTGAACAGCAGCTAATTGGAACAGAACTGGTTCAAAACAGGAAACAGAAAGCAGAAAGTATTGTTCTTGTGAAAAGGCCAGTAGGCTGTAAAAGAAAACCCCGGACGCATCTGGTAGTTGACATAGTCAAGGCGTGAAGTCAATCTTCTTTGAACACATGCAAAATCAAGGTTCTGTAACATTGTACATGTGATGTTTTGCACGGTGAAATGTGAAACTTAGTTTTGTTATGTTTTGACTCAAAGCCAGGTGAACAGACAAAAGAATTATGAACTGTCATGCTTATAAAGAACTTGAGTAAGCGGAAGTGTGGTTTCATTATGGAAGAAATGCATCATTCGAAGTCATCCTGCCTCGCATTAACTTGTTTATAGAATGTTGTTCCTTAACTAAAACAGGGTGGTTTGTAAAGCTATAGGCAGTATTAACTTTCTGCATTTGGAATTCCCCAGCTTTAAGAGGTCAGAACTGTGCTGTGTTTGTTTTCCTTTCTGGGTCCACCCTACTGCTCCGTGGCCCAGTGGATAGTCAGTACCACTCCCACACTGGAGACCTGAGTCTTGACACAGATTGGCATAGTAAACCACACCCAGGTTTCCTTTCCATGTTTAGCAATAAGAAGAGATGGGTCATTTGTGTAGTGTAAACTCGGCATTAGCAGCCGAGGAGAGAGAGAAAGGACAGCTGTGAAAACAACAGCTGGAAAGTGGAGAATGAGTCGGAAGCACAGTAGCATTTGGATGCATTTTAATAATGTAGACAATGTTTGAGCACAGTGTAGAATTTGCCAAAACAAAATCTCATATAAAGCTGGATCTACACACAACATACACTGGCATATGCGAAATGTGCACCCTAATAATTTATTAAGAATTGTTTTAACACCAATCATAGTGTTGACTTGAAAAAATACAAAACATCATTTTTTTAAAGAGCCGTTTGGGAGCCAAAAGAGCCGGCTCTTTTTGGTGAGCTGATCCGAATGAGCCGACTCACTGAAAAGAGCCGGAATGCCTATCACTAACTAGCAGAATGTTTCCCTTCTCAAAGTGTTTGCATCACCTCAAAGAAAATTGTATCTGTACTTCTGTAAAAGACTGAAAATAGACAGGGACAAGGTTATTTACTTTGGTTCATCAGTTTAATTTATGAAGTTACCGATACTTGAGCCTGAGGTCTTGAAAGTCGTCCAGAAATGATTGTACAGAAATGCAGGCCTTCTCTGAGACCACACCTCTGTGTTATTCATGCTAGTGCTATTTAAGGATGTGACATTATTAGCACAACCTTGTGTTGGTGTCCCCTCTGCCAAAAAGAAACTGGTGTGAAATCTAATTTACACTGAATGCCATACACTCTCGGCCTACTATGGCAAAGAGATGGCAGTGTCCTAATGGAGGATTTTCACTTCTAAGAACCAACCTTTTTAAAACAATATATTCTTTGTTGGAAATAAAGGACTGCGATTCGAAAGTATGTAAAGTAGGCTTCTAAGGGAAGAGGATTATAGTCCAGAAAGCAGTACACCCAAAAAATAAAATGTATGTCATTATTTATTCACCCTCATGTAATTCCAAACCCACATATCTTTCTTTCTTCTGAAAACACAAAAGTAGATATTTTAAAGAATGTTGTGACGCATTAAAGAATCTAGCGAAATATGAATAACATTATACCTTATTGGTTTTTGTGTCATGTCTGGTCAAAAGAGATGCAATGTTATTGATGTGTCACCATCTTTAATTTATGCTGTCCTGTGCATCAGTTGTTTGTTTTGCTAGTGAATTTCGACTTAAAGGGATAGTACATCTAAAATGTTAAATTCTCTCACCCTCATGTAACGCAGATGTGTATAACTTTCATTCTTCTGCAGAACACAAACAAAGATTTTTACAGAAATATCTTAGCTCTGTTGGTCTGGGGTCCAGGGGTTTAATTTATGTCTTCTGAAGGGATATGATAGGTGTGGGTGAGAGACAAATCCACCTTTGACCAGCCCCAAACAGGTGGTGATATGCACAAAGCATGCAAATCGGCAAATAACAAAAGAAGTGAAATGTGGAGTGAATGTGGAAATTCTTTGTAAAAAAGGACTTAAACTTAGACCTCTCACCCACACAGATCATATTGCTTCTGAAGATATGGGTTTATCCACTGGAGTCTTAGGGATTACTTTTATGCCAATTCATGTGATTTTAGGAGATTAAAGGTTCTTGCCACCATTCACTGGACAGAGCAGAGCTGAGATTTGTGCTCTGCAGAAGAAAGTCAATCACATCTGGGATGGCATGAGGGTGAGTGAGTAAATGATGAGCGAATTATAATTTTTTGGGTGAGCTATCCCTTTAAATTTCAGTCTGTTCATCATTCAATATGATTGTATGACTTCAAAAAACTTGGAATATGACACGCATGCACTATTTTTGTCACTTTTGGCTGCTTATTTAAACTTGAAAGTGAGTCACTGCTATTGTATGAAAATCAGCAAAATTACATTCTGTAAAAATGTCCTTTATCTGTTTATCTATCGTAGCATAGAAGAAAGTACGTAATATGGGTTTGGAACAACAAAAGGGTGAGTAATAAATTACATAATTTTACTTTTAAAGTATTTCAATTATTTTTAAAGTGCTTAACAACACCCTGGTAATTCATTGATGAGTCACTAGTAATACCAATAAAAATATAAATACTGATATTTGCCCAATATTATTAACTTAAACCAATAAAAATCCTCTGTACAGAGCCAATGCTAACTATCCTGGAAGTCGTTAAGCCCACACTATTTTCATGGACTAGGAGTCTGAGTCAAGCCTGGCTGAATCTGTGCTCCTTGGCTGGCTCTAACCACTGTCATCATAACCATAATCATGGCTATAATCATGCCTATTGTGTGCATGGTGATGGAGGCCCCAGGGTCCATGACAGATGAGCAGAGCCATGGTGACCACAAGAGCAATGAGACAAGCCCTGTCACTCAGCATCATGCCCAGAGTCAGCCAGGCGCACCGACCAAACTGCAACAAAGAGCCTTTTTATTCTCTTCCCTCGTTCACAGCACTCGCCAACCCTCCAAGCTAAGCTTGTCTGCCAAAAGGATATTAAGAGGTCATTAAAAAAAAAATAAAGCTAGATGTCAGTTCTGAACATAGAGAAAGAAATGATTTAAGAGAGAGTGACAGCAGGGTTCACTTGATGTCCGAGAGAGTCTTACAATATAGTGTCTTGTCATCTATCGTAAATCTTTGCTTTGTTTTTTCAGATCTCTACAGTGAATTCATACATGTTGCTTTCCTTTTTAATCATTTAATTAGATTAATTTAAAGATAACATGCTATCAGTGAAACGTAGCTCCTCCTATTTATTAATATCATCTAGCCAGAATGGCACATCTGTTTCAAAACATATCCCACTTACTTAAAACATCAGCAGGGTTGGGGAGTAATGGGATACATGTAACGGGATTACGTATTTAAAATACAAAATATAAATAACTGTATTCCACTACAGTTACAATTTAACTTATTGGTAATTAGAATACAGTTACATTCAAAAAGTATTTTGATTACTGAAGAGATTATTTTGCATTTTATTGTAATTTGTGTCATTTAATATTTAGTCCTTTCAGATGGAAAACATTTATTCATATAAATGATGAGAGCCAAAGTGCATTTGAACAGCAGTGAAACACTTTCTTATGATGTGTTACATTCATACGAGCAGACAGAGAAGTAAGTCTGAAGTAAGTTTGGAGCAGAAAAATTAGAAATAAACCTTGTGTAAATACACGTTACCAGCACAGTCATGGTTTTTTATCAAGAAATTTCACGTTGGTAATAATTAAATTTTTTCTAGTAAGACCTTTGATATTAGGGCAAAAATCTTATTCTCGTTAATAATTTTTGTATTATTTTCCTCTAAAAATATCAAAAAATCCTTAAAACAAGATCAATTTGATTGATCATGTTTTAGAAACAACACTGCATAAGATAATTAGCTTTTTCAGAAAATGTATTTTTAACATGTGTATTTTGTCTTACTGTACTGGCAGAGTTTTTATAGTCAACAAATGAAAAAATCTGCCAGTGCTGAAGAAATAATCCAGAGTATTTAGATTACGTTACTGACCTTGAGTAATCTAACAAAATATGTTACATATTACATTTTACAGCATGTATTCTGTAATCTTTAGTGGAATACATTTAAAAAGGACTCCTCCCAGCCCTGACAATTAGCCATATGACTCATTTTAAAGTCTGCTTCAGGAATGGACTAGCAGACCAATGTCTAAATATTTAGGTTAATGCTGTATATCAAGCAGTGTGGGGGTGAATTTAGAGAAATATTTTAGCAGGAAATCCCAGCTCACCAGTTCAGGTTCAAACAGTTTTTTTTAAGGGATATGAAGACATTTTCTATGTTCTTTCCACTCATTAGTCAAAGAAAGCTGTAGGTGTTGAGCACATAAAATGTAGAGTAACTGGATTTTCTGCAACCGTTGGTTGTGCAATGTTGAATTTTTATGAATACATCCGGAATACATGCAGCCAGTGGGAATACAATACATTTTATGAATGCTGTATATTTATATTTGAATTGACATACAAAAATAAAAAATCCTGACTCCTCAACTAAGGTCCACCAAGTGAATCTAGGCCATATCCACCACTAGGTAAGGTAATTTATTATTATTATTATTAAGTCATTATTTACTTTTCAAATGAACTGGAATAGAATGATTACTGTAAAGCAGTGGTACTCAATCAGGGCCCACAACAGGGCCTCAATAAACCTCCAACGTGGCCTCAAGATATCTTAAAAATGACTTAAAAATAAGTTTGATTTAAATAAATTTATTAAAAACCATTAAGAAACAAAGATTACTATGTAAAAGGCATGGCTTGGCATTCATGTCGAAGTCCCCACATTAGTTAATGGGGGCCAGATTCTTCAAGCAATTGTTACATGTAGGATATATGGTACTTATACTGGTATTTATAAGGGAACCGTTAACATGCCCTCATTCTCACACATTATATGTAGGATATTTGGTACTGATGAATTTAGAAGGGAATTTAGGGTCTCGAAATATGTGAGCTATGAACTAAATTAAACTGTCCTTATTGTACATTATTAGGTAATGAAATGTATAATGGAATTTGTCACATTCGACAACCATTATAAATTTGATAAATGACAAATAACTAGATTATTACCATTAAAATCGTAATACAAAGTCTTGTTGTATCCGCTCACAATTTCTGCTGTAAGGAATTCACTTTAATAAGTGAATTATGATTAATTCACTTATTAGAGTAATATTATTCTCATGGCTTATTGAAAATAATATCACACGTATTTAGGTACAGATTTTAAATGAAATCTTTTAGAAACAAGGATGAGATTATTCATCAAAATATACCACAGTCACTTCGTCTATGAACACAGACAATCTTTATTATTATTCTAAACATAAATCTAATCTAACACATATATACATGAGACAGGTTGGTGAGAAGAGTGACAGAAGTGAAAGAATGATCAATACAGTGGAAATGAACTTTATGGAGTCTGTTGACAATACCTGAAGAACCATTTATCCTTCTTTGAGTCTACATTGATTTGCTATCAGAGTACCCAAATTATTTAATTAATACACCAGTACTTTGAGCACAATACTGGAGATGCACTTGTGTGTCTTTGTGGCGTTTCCTTGCATTCTTTGTGTTGCTTGGTTCTTGGCTCTTGGTTGAAAGTTTGTTCCGTAAATTTTTTGGACCTCTGTAAGATCAAAGTTATTGTCTGTATGAATGATGAGGTTGACTTTGAAGCGAGGCCTTCTCATGGACTATAGAGAGTGAGGGGCTTACTCTGGACTTTGAGTCCCGAGCTTCCTTGGACCTCACATGGCATGGATCTGGTTTCCCACGAGATCCCGAGAAGACCACAAGGGAAGAAGACAAGAGAAGCGACTGAAGAAAGACCCTGAAGAGAGGGTGTTCTTCCTGTTTGAAAACATTTGAACTGAAATTGGCCGCATCCCCAAAGGTGTCCTGCTCCAATCAGAAGTGACATTTCAGAGTCACATGGCCAACTGGGCTGTCGTTTCAGACAGTTGATTTGTGGTTCTTTGTTTCAGATTCTTCCAAATCTCCCGGTCAAAAATAATGCATATTTAATCATGAACATTTATATCTTGAGAATGGTACAAGAGAAATTATATTCGTTGTCATCAGCTTCCTCCATGTAACAAAGCGAGCGTATGCACACCAAATTTTACATTCTTTGTTACTGGTTAATTAATTGGTTATACAACATGGATAAAACATTACACACATTTTAAAGAGGTACATCAGGCTATAATCATTAATTTGTCAGTTATACAAGTTAACACAGTTCAAAGCAATTTTCAGAATTACCTAGCAAGACTAGGTATTGTATAAATCATGGATTTAAATGCATTATGTACATTTTAGAACGTTAAATCGGCAAAGTACTGTGACTTTGTGTAGAATGTTCCTGGAGTAAGATGAAATGTGTTAGTATTCCAGTTGTGCAAATCTGATGGTCTTTTGGAAACCTTTCAAAGAGAAGTCTGCTTTAACTCTGTGTGGAAGTTCAGAAGGTTGTGCTGAGGTGCCTTTCAGAGCAATGTTGATGCTTGGTCCATTAATTTATGATGTTGAGGAATTCCAGGATTAAAAAGTTTTTTTTTTCTAAATTCAAATCATGCCTTTTCAATTCTTCTACAGTTGAAGTCAGAAGTTTACATGCACCTTCGCCAAATACATTTAAACTCAGTTTTTTACAATTCCTGACATTTAATCAGAGAAAACTTTCCCTGTTTTAGGTCAGTTAGGATCACTACTTTATTTTAAGAATGTGAAATGTCAGAATAATAGTAGAGAGAATGATTTATTTCATCTTTTATTTCTTTCATCACATTCCCAGTGGGTCAGAAGTTTACATAAACGTTGTTAGTATGTGGTAGTATTGTCTATCAGATTGAGGTCAGGGCTTTGTGATGGCCACTCCCATTCATTAATTTTGTTGTCCTTAAGCCATTTTGCCACAAATTTGGAGGTATGCGTGTGGTCATTGTCCATTTGGAAGACCGATTTGCAACCAAGCTTTAACTTCCTGGCTGATATCTTGAGATGTTGCTTCAATATATCCACATAATTTTCCTTCCTCATGATGCCATCTATTTTGTGAAGTACACCAGTCCCTCCTGCAGCAAAGCACCCCCACAACATGAGGCTGCCACCCACATGCTTCATGGTTGGGATGGAGTTGCAAACTGCAGTCTGGCTTTTTTAATGGTGGATGGAGCAGTGGCTTCTTCCTTGCTGAGCACCCTTTCAGGTTATGTCAATATAGGACTTGTTTACTGTGGATATAGATACTTGTCTACTTGTTTCCTCCAGCCTCTTCACAAGGTCCTTTACTGTTGTTCTGGGATTGATTTGCACTTTTCGAACCAAACTACGTTCATCTCTAGGACACAGAATGCATCTCCTTACTAAGCGGTATGATGGCTGTATGTCCCCATGGTGTTTATACTTGTGTACAATTGTTTATACAGATGAACTTGGTACCTTCAGGCATTTGGAAATTGCTGCCAATAATAAACCAGACTTGTGGAGGTCCATAATGTATTTTTCTGAGGTCTTGGCTGATTTCTTTTGATTTTCCCATGATGTCAAGCAAGGAGGTACTGAGTTTGAAGTTAGGCCTTAAAATACAACCACAGGTAAACCTCCAATTCCTTGAGTTTTACCTCAATTAAAAAAATCCTAAATATTTCCAACCGATTGCTGTTTTAGTTTCATGTTTCTCATTTTACTCTGTTGGGTCTTTCTTCTCATATTATAAAATAATTTAAACTGCATTTATGTATTTATTTGGTAGGTAGCTGTAATAAGAGGCTTAATGTAGAATCAGGCAATAATGAATGAATAAAGAAACCTTTGAGGGTAATATAAGAACCTGATCAAACTTTTAGACTTTATATTGCATTAATGACCTGCTGACAACCTTATGCTGCACATATTTGCATTTAAACATGCCCATTGTCGCAAGGTAAGGTAAGGTAGTTTATTTATATAGCACAATTAAAAACAACGGGTAGTTGACCAATGTACTGTACAATTTGTAAAATATGCAAAGAGCACAAATAAACAAAACACTAATATTATACAACACATACATCTAACTTCTCACATAAAAACAACACGCTACTAACATATCAGAAACATATCATTAAGAGTTAGACAAGAAAGCCAGAGAAAAAGATGAGTTTTTAAAAGAGATTTAAAAGATACCACCGTGGATGCAATTCTAATATGCAAAGGCAGACTATTCCATAGCTTTGTAGCCAACACTGAAAAAGAACGATCACCCCAAAGTTTTTGTCTAGACCTCGGGACAATCAGTAATTTTTGGTCAGAGGACCTAAGTGATCTTGACGGTAAGTATATCTGTAATAAATCTGAGAGATAGGTTGGTGCCATACCATTTAGAGATTTAAAAACAAACAACAAAATGTTTAAATTGGAATGATGTGGTCCCGCTTTCGAGAACCTGTCAACAAAATTGCTGCAGCACTTTGAACAATTTGCAATCGTGTCAACGTTGACTGACTAATCCCTACACATAAGTAAATTCACCCATGGCAACTGAAAAACTTCTGTTAGTTAGGTAAGACTTAAATCAATTTAAAACCGCACCTCGCATCCCTACCAACCGCTCAAGCCGTGCAATAAGAATTTTGTGATCTATGGTGTCAAATGCTGCACTTAGATAAAGTATCATCAAAACTGCAGCATTACCAGAATCCACAGTTAATAGAACATCGTTGAGAACCTTTAAAAGTGCAGATTCTGTACAGTGATGTTCCCTAATTCCAGACTGAAATACTTCAAAAAGGCAATTCTTATTCAAAAAAGAGTGCAGCTGACTGAGAACTGTTTTCTTCAATATCTTTGAGAGAAAGGACAATTTTGAAATAGATCTGTAATTAGTAAATTCATTTGGGTTTAAATTAGTGTTTTTAATTGAAGGCTGCATCACAGCATGTTTAAAAATGGCTGGCACAGACCCGGAAACAATGCAGCTATTTATTATATTCAAGACACTAGACCCAACTGGATCAAATGCCTGTTTGATTAGCTTTGATGAAACAGTATCAAGTGGGGAGTTTGATGGCCTCATCTGGTGAACTATTTTCGCCAAACTAGAAAGATGAAGAAACTCAAAGTGATCAAACACCACTGGAAAACATGGTGAAACGGATACATCACAAACAGCAGAAGGAATTTGAGACCTAATTTTTTCAATCTTTGAGACAAAATATGTCTTATAATTTTCATAGAAATATCAGGCCCACTTACATTAGGTGGACTATTTATTTTTATTTTTTTGTGAAACTCTATTGTCTATGAAATTATGAATGTGCAGGTAGGACTGAAATATATTTTATGCACTATATCTAAAATTCCATCCACCAGAATTTTCATTGGCACCATTCTGTCATCAGGCCAGTGCTCAGTCGGATCACAGCCAACTCACAACTGTGCTAAACCTGTTTGGGTAGGAGATTCATATTTGTCATTTTATGCGATTGTATCCCTGAAAGTCCATTGAACATTGTATGTTTAAAAGGCTAGACTGACATGAATGAGTGAATCCAAATAGCACTGGCTCATTGACATTTGGTTTGTGACTCAACAGAACAACCCTATTTCTAAAAGGACACCAGAAAACACATTGATTTATAATGCATATTATAAATACTTCAACAGCTCTTCACTATTCTTTTTAGCACATTCTTTAAATACCTACCATGGACACAGTAGACACACTAGAGGCCTCTCACAGTCATTGCAGCATGACAGCTTGTAAAGGTCTATTGTTTGAGCAATGCCAATAAGCTTCAAAGTAATGTGCCCTATCATGATCAACAAGAGGGCAAAAGTGTAACCCAACACCTAACTCTCCGTCTTAGCCACACAAAGATACAGTTGTTGATGCAGCGGATCATTTTCTGCACTCTTGTAATGGCTTCCACTGCATTCTATATGGCGGGCATGCAGGTGGTGTGTAATTAAGCCATAGGTGGGGTTTATCAATAAATTAAAACGAGGGGGCAGAGTTTCTTTCAATTATTGATTTCAAGTCTTGTGTATCCTGACTCTTCTTCTGCTCAGGTGGTGACAGGTCAATGACTCCATAGAGAGAGATATTCAGTGGGGGGAGAAGTACAACCAGCCACACGAGGACCACCGTGGCTTCCTGCACTTGTTAGAAGAAATGTGTGAAAGAGAAGAGATGTGTAAGAGCGTAGAGAATGGAAGAATTACATACAATATGCATAATCCTTTTACTCAAACACATAACCATTTTTAGAGGTTTTTGTATGGCCTAAACCCAATCTTAGTTTTTTCTGAATGTTTATCTGAGGCCTGAATTTTGGACGGTCAAAACTGCGAAAGTAAATAAACACAAGATGTTTTTCATGTCCACACGCAATTTGCACTAAGGTTAGATGTCCTTAACAAGTACAGCAGTGTTCCATCCATGAACTAGCCATGAATGAAAGGTTGTTTCACTCTGTACAGCTCCTACTGATAGTATATGTACAGACCAGCTTCACATCGCAACACTGCAGTGACTTTACAGTGATGAGATTGTGTAACTAACCCCCCAGTGACAGTACAGCAGAGGCAAACCATTTCAAATGAGAGATCGTTTCTCAAGTTTGAAATTTGAAATGTTAGATCCCTCGGTATACACTTTCTATATCTACCCATATAGCCTAATATACAGTGGTGGACGAAGTACACCATGTACTTGAGTTAAAGTAAAGATACTCAAGGTAAAATATTACTCAAGTAAAAGTAGAAGTGCTGCCTTTAAACATTCACTTGAGTAAAAGTACAAAAGTATTTGCCTTCAAATGTACTTAAGTATCCAAGTACTATGATTTTTTATGGCCATAATGTCCTATTATAATTTGTCAAAAGTCTCTTGCTTAACTCAGTCTACATGAAGACTAATGTCACTCTTGGCACACCAATCTATTAATAAAATTACGTTAATTAGTCAGATATATATATATATATATATATATTTGAATTGAATACATTTTTTGTGTGTTTAATTTTGGAGGGAAGGGACTGTTCCCATAAGGTATACATTTACAGTATTTACTGCATATATTTTTCTCAAGTGTCTATGGTCATAATTATTAACATCCTAATGTTATGATACATTCACATAAACCTGCACAACGCCATTAAATATATATATATATATATATACACACACACACTACTCATACACACACACACACACACACACACACACACATACATAGAATATATATATATATATATATATATATATATATATATATATATATATATATATATATATATATATATATATATATATTCTATGTTATGGGAGCAGCCAATTTCCTCCAAAATTAAACACAAAAACGTATGAATGCAGTGTTTCTGCTACTCCCCAGAAAAAAAATGCTATTATATGCAAGTCATTTTAGTGTCAACATAATAAGCAATGTACATTATGCGTCAATATTTACCGATAATTGCTGCAATAATAGCTGCTGCTCTCTGCCCCGCTTAAAATCATTGGCAACGCAATTTGTTTGGAACTATTGAGAGCTACACGAATCACGTGACCGCGCGGCGGCGAGATCACTGTCGCAACCATCTATGATCGCAACACTCATATTTAACGGTTCTGGGGTGTGTTTCCTGTACAACGACGTAACTTGCTGCTCCACTACCGTAGTACGATGTACTGTTGAAGAAATGAACTTGTTAGTCACGACTGTTTCCCGAAACCGTATTGTCGCAAATTGGTTGTTCAACCACGTTGGTTAATGATGTCACACATGTGGTGGAGTAAAAACTACTTTTAATGAATCTGTTTGCGATCGAATTAATGCTAGATGTTTTGCTATAAATTACGGACATGTCATGATCTGAGGACTATCTCATATTTTTCTCAGTTATTTGCTTTATTTCCAGATTCAATCATAGGCTCGTTCTTACGCACTAGAGCACGTTCACACATGCGCACTCTTCAAAAACGGTGCTTTAAATCTATTGACAAACTAAAAGACATAAAGGACATTTGTATGTCTTCTAAATAAAAGATACTGATTGTACTGAATGTCATCTTGCTTATTTGGCTCAAGATAATAATTTAAGCCCACATGTTATAATAACAAGAAACTCTGCTTCTAACCACAGGTCGAGAGCTGTCGTTCCAACCACACAACTCTGCGATGCTGTTTGTGAATGTTCGTTGGAACGATGGTTTCGGGAAACACCGACTCGTTGAACTATGATGATAATGACGGAACTTGCGACCATAGTTGGCTAACGATGCTTTTGGGAAACGCACCCCTGGTTCAGGCTTAGTAGATGCCGCCAAGGCAAGTTCAAAAACAAAGCGCGCTGTACTGTGATTGGTGGCTTGTTTGACCAGTTACGTTTTTATCCACTCATAAATAAAAAGGGACGACTGATTTTGAAAATGTAGTAGAGTAAAAAGTAAGATATTTGACTTTGAAATGTAGTGGAGTTAAAGTAAAAGTCTCCCCAAATTTAAATACTTCAGTAAAGTACAGATACGCAAAAAAGCTACTTAAGTACAGTAACGAATTACATTTACTTCGTTACTGTCCACCACTGCTAATATATGGCCTAAAACAGTTGTAATAATGTTTTACATTATTTTTACTTTACCATAGGTGGCACTACATCTCATCTCAGCACTTTTATTGAATTGCAATTCTGTTTGATAATGGGGGATTTGTGGACACAATAGTGTCTTTGTGATTTGTGGAGTAAAGAATGTTGTTTTTATTTTGAAGAGCAAAAGTAAAGTTTGAGCCTTACCTCAGTGGCATGTTGTTGCTGGTGTAATTATTATTATTCTCCCCTTTACCTCTCCAATTTGGAATGCCCAATTCCCAATGCGCATTAGGTTCTCGTGGTGGCATAGTGACTCGCCTCAATCTGGGTGGCGGAGGATGAATCTCAGTTGCAGTGTCAGAGACCATCAATCTGCGCATCTTATCACGTGGCTTGTTGAGCGTGTTACCGTGGAGACATAGTGCATGTGGAGGCTTCACACTATTTTCCACGGCATCCACGCACAACTCACCACACCGAGAGCGAGAACCACATTGTAGCGACCACAAGGAGGTTACCCCGTGTGACTAGCAACCGGGCCAATTGGTTGCTTAGGAAGCCTGACTGGAGTCACTCAGCACGCCTTGGATTCGAACTTGCAACTCCAGGTGTGGTAATCAGCGTCTTTACTCGCTGAGCTACACAGGCCCCCAAAGGTTGATCTTTATTAGATCAGGAAAATAATGGAGTTGTTAATACAAATAGACACAAATAAGTCTTTTGTTGAAAATATAAATCAATTAAATGGACAAGAACAGCAAAATTCAGAACATTTGGTCTTGAATGTGTTGCTTGACAAGTTTGGAGTTCATATTGAAAGCTCTGTCTGTAATGTAGACTGCTATTAAGTCAAATCTGAGCACATTGTTGAGATCACTTCTGAAACAGGGGGGACACTAAGATAACTGGGGTCTTTATTAAGTCTCCATTTGCTGTCCATCTAAAGTCTTTGCTGTTTGAAAAGTAATAGGGGCATTGTAACATTTATGGAGATACTGTCTTTGATCCAAGTTATATGTTTTTGGTCTTGTCTGTCTTTTATATCAGAAAGTTTTGCCTTTTTTATCATTTGTTAACATCATATATTTGTTCAATGTTCCCACCCTTATTGTTTCTTTGTCTTTAGTCAATCAAGTGGTCTTGTGATGTCATCATTTTCCTCTGTGTATTTATTCTCTTCAAATGCTATTGCCCTATATCAGTTATTGTCTGTATAAGGGTCAGTATTGATTTTTACAGATTCAAGTCCAGGTTTCAAGTTTTATTTCTAGGCAAAGTGTCTTGTTTATTGTTTTTGATGTAACCAATAAAGCTGCATTTAGATCCTTTACCTCTACACTTGTGAGCCCTTGTGGCAGCTAGTTTTTACTGCAAAGAGATCCTTGATCTCTCTAATCCTGTTATTTGCTTTTCTCATCTAATTAAGCTTAAAAAACATCTGCAAAATATACTAAATAAAAATAAAACCCTTTTACAAAGCTCAAGAGGTCCAGCACTGTTCTTTAAAAACACCCAATATAGAATATTTCACATTGACAAAATGCTGAAATTTAATTTACCTAAACCCCTGTATATTTGCATTCTGAAGAAAATGTAAATGTCGACTATGCAGGTGTGAAGACATAGACTATTATTATATTAAATCTTTTACATTCATCCATTAATCTTCACTCTATCTAGACCCAATGTTTACTGATGATTGTACTTTAAACATGGGTTTGGGCAAATTGAATTCCAATGAAAGTAGCTTACTGCATTAATCTATTTACAAAAGAACATTCATAAAACTTATGATACTGAATTTTTTTAACCTAAAACTTTTGCTTCATGTGATAACTAGTGTAAGAAATGTTAGTTTCATTAAGGTGCAATGTTTGACCCTGGATTTGATTTTCAGGGTTATTGTTTACCTTTATGAGTGCATATGGCAAATTATCAATTTATTAACAAATATTTTCTTTATCCAAGTGATTATTTCATATATACAGCATGATTATGCAATAATATGTATATCTGAGCTTAGAATAGATCAAGAAGAAATATATAAGATGTTACAAATAAAACACAAAAGAACTCATTATGGAGCATTTTTTTACCCCACATTTTTTAAATTCAGGGGCAATTTTTGTCACTTTTAGTGGAATTTTTGACCCAAGCCCCTGTTAATTTCTGACCCTGGTGGTAATACCTAAATTTAAATCAAATAAATTATTTAACATCACTGAATCAACCTGACTACATTAATTGACCCCAATAAAACTAATTTTAAGGGGGTGGGGTAGAAATAACTTATTACAATTAATTTTAAGTACACTTTTTAATTTCATAACAAAATTCCATCAAATTGAACTGAGACAAAAAATACATAAATAAACAGTAATTTATGAATAAAATATTGGTACAAAATTACAAAACTCATTTTGATGGAATTTTGTTGTGAAACTTAAATGCATACATCTTCCTAATATAATTTATTTTAGTGGGGGGGTGATAAGCAGCAATGTGCCTTGGCATTATGCCAGGCGCTCTTCAATTCTGAGAAGTTTTAGACAGTCTCTTGATTTAGTCTAGAAAACCTACTCTAAAAGTCTACAAAATAACACTTGTTTATTCTACACTGGTAAAAAAAGTGGCAACCTGTTGTTACCTCAAGGAGTTTTCAAAATTATATATTCAATCCTTAAAATTACTTTTATGGGCGTAACCTAACGTATTCAAGCTGATTCAGTCAGTGCTATTTGGACTTAAATAAAACTTAGATGCTACCGCATGAAGCACATTTTAAGGTTAACATTTACCTTGTATATTTCATACCAGTTTATTTCGAATATCAAACGCATTTGCCAAGTCCATTTTTCCAAACCTAGTACTGTAGACGGTTTTATGAGAGCGATTGCGTAACGCGATTGTGCGCTCTCTCGTGTCCCGTTGGCTGCTCTTGTGCGGGAGGGGGTCTCGAGCTCGCGCTTACATAGACAACTATGCAATAAACACGTAATAGTGCCATCACGGAGGTTTACTGAAATAAAAACATTATTATCGAAGGGATTTCTTATAAATCAGGTAAGTCTTTGTTTCGGCTTGCTTTCTGTGGTTAATGTACCGTCAATGTTTTGGTTATCCAAATCACAACAGTGTCATGGCGCGACGTGCCAAGTACATCATCAATGCACAGGATTAGTGTTTGTTTACTTAGCTTCTCGCCCCTGTTTTGAGTGCATCAGGCTCTACTGTTTGTTGGGGATAAATCATTCATCTTTTTTCCACTCTTGTCCTGCCTGATTCATAGAGAGTCAAATCGTTGCAGAAGATTTGACCCCTGCTGCATTTCTACTTTAGAAATGTGTGGGCATCACAATATAATCACATTATACGCTGCATGATACGCGTGCAGACTTATAGAACATGTAACATCACGAACGTAGCTAATTTTTAATTCAGCATGTTCACCATTAATTACAAGTTTGTACTGTGTGTTATACAATTACAAAAAAAAGCTCTGGTGGCTGTATGGCTTTAATGTTGACATGACGAAACTTGTTCGGTCCAGCAAATGAGCGCAGTAATTTTAAATCGTTTGGCTGGCCCAGAACCGCCAACCATATATATTTAAACGCGAACGCTTATTGGTATACTTAGCACACGGCATAGTACAGGTCCTTCTCAAAAAATTAGCATATTGTGATAAAGGTCATTATTTTCCATAATGTAATGATAAAAATTAAACTTTCATATATTTTAGATTCATTGCACACCAACTGAAATATTTCAGGTCTTTCATTGTTTTAATACTGATGATTTTGGCATACAGCTCATGAAAACCCAAAATTCCTATCTCAAAAAATTAGCATATCATGAAAAGGGTCTCTAAACAAGCTATTAACCTAATCATCTGAATCAACTAATTAACTCTAAACACCTGCAAAAGATTCCTGAGGCTTTTAAAAACTCCCAGCCTGTTTCATTACTCAAAACCGCAATCATGGGTAAGACTGCCGACCTGACTGCTGTCCAGAAGGCCATCATTGACACCCTCAAGCAAGAGGGTAAGACACAGAAAGAAATTTCTGAATAAATAGGCTGTTCCCAGAGTGCTGTATCAAGGCACCTCAGTGGGAAGTCTGTGGGAAGGCAAAAGTGTGGCAAAAACGCTGCACAACGAGAAGAGGTGACCGGACCCTGAGGAAGATTGTGGAGAAGGACCAATTCCAGACCTTGGGGACCTGCGGAAGCAGTGGACTGAGTCTGGAGTAGAAACATCCCCGCATTCCCCAGGTCAAGCCACTTTTGAACCAGAAACAGCGGCAGAAGCGCCTGACCTGGGCTACAGAGAAGCAGCACTGGACTGTTGCTCAGTGGTCCAAAGTACTTTTTTCGGATGAAAGCAAATTTTGCATGTCATTCGAAATCAAGGTGCCAGAGTCTGGAGGAAGACTGGGGAGAAGGAAATGCCAAAATGCCTGAAGTCCAGTGTCAAGTACCCACAGTCAGTGATGGTCTGGGGTGCCATGTCAGTTGCTGGTGTTGGTCCACTGTGTTTTATCAAGGGCAGGGTCAATGCAGCTAGCTATCAGGAGATTTTGGAGCACTTCATGCTTCCATCTGCTGAAAAGCTTTATGGAGATGAAGATTTCATTTTTCAGCACGACCTGGCACCTGCTCACAGTGCCAAAACCACTGGTAAATGGTTTACTGACCATGGTATTACTGTGCTCAATTGGCCTGCCAACTCTCCTGACCTGAACCCCATAGAGAATCTGTGGGATATTGTGAAGAGAAAGTTGAGAGACATAAGACCCAACACTCTGGATGAGCTTAAGGTCGCTATTGAAGCATCCTAGGCCTCCATAACACCTCAGCAGTGCCACAGGCTGATTGCCTCCATGCCACGCCGCACTGAAGCAGTCATTTCTGCAAAAGGATTCCCGATCAAGTATTGAGTGCATAACTGAACATAATTATTTGAAGGTTGACTTTTTTTTGGTATTAAAAACACTTCTTTTATTAGTCGGATGAAATATGCTAATTTTTTGAGATAGGAATTTTGGGTTTTCATGAGCTGTATGCCAAAATCATCAGTATTAAAACAATAAAAGACCTGAAATATTTCAGTTGGTGTGCAATGAATCTAAAATATATGAAAGTTTTATTTTTATCATTACATTATGGAAAATAATGACCTTTATCACAATATGCTAATTTTTTGAGAAGGACCTGTATATACATACTTTACATAAAACAGGTTTCGACTTTCTCTCAACAAGCATGTGCAGAGGATCCCGTACAGATAACATTGCATTATCTAATGCCGAAAGCAAATTCACTTTTATATGTCTTTAGTTGAGATGGATGCAGATGTGCAAGAAGTGTTCGCCAAGTTAGAGGCATGTTTTGTTTAGGTTCGGAATTTAAATCCTCCTGCATCGTGGCGGAACACACGCCCACTCGGCTCTTGTGACCGCGCGCATTAGACACATTGTGTGTTACTAGAGCTCTCAGGGCTTTGTCACGGGTATTTTAAATGTAAAATTTGCTTCAGAATTGTTAGATAAAGCGTTTTGGTTTACGTGAAATTTATCTTTGTTAGCAAAGTCATTATTAAACTAAAACAAAAACTAAATGTAAAAAATAAATAAAAGCCATTCGTAAACTGAAATAAAAATCTACATAATTGGAAAAGCTGGAACTAAACTAAATACATTTTCATGGCTCTGAAAAATAATCGTAAAAAATATTTCGTTTTCGTTGCGATACATTTTTAAACATTATCCTCTTCTGGAAAGTCATTACATTTTTTTATTTTGCTCTTGGAGCAAATGGTTTAGTGAAAATAATTGTTGCTGTTGTCTCCCATGCTGTTGAAGTTTACCCTGCAAATGTTTACTTCCGCATCTGTTGCCTTCATAATTTGAGCAAAGACAGAGCTGGAGAGAAGTGCAGTACATCGTGGACAGTAGCAAAGCAGGTAGAAAACTAGGTGACGGTTTTATGAGGCGTGTCCCGGTGGCCCGTCATTTCTCTAAAAAAAAAAATAAAGTCCCGATTTCAGCTGTTCGGCTCACTGATTTTTTTCTTTGTAATTCAATATCCATTACATCCTTCTTGGTATCATGTCTGGTATCGATTGCAGGGAAGGGAAGATATTTTATTGCATTGCACGACGGTGTGACGATACTTTCATAGTAGTTTTACATCAATCCACTCGTAATCTGGTTACTATGACAACGACTCGCTCTATGCCTTCATCCAAAGCAAATTACATACCCAAATGAAAACGCATGTTCAACAAGCTGAGAGAAGCTTATCTATTTCTTTGCACAACATGTGAAAATGGAATTGAAATGTTTTGTTGTCACTGTAGATCTTCACTTTCCCATGACCACAATGTTTATTTAGATCAGGGGTTTCAAACTCAACTTACCTGGGGGCCGGTGGAGGTAGAGTCTGGGTCAGGCTGGGCCGAATCAAGTATTCCACAAAAAAAATATTAAAGTATTCCAAAAAAGGAGCACAACTGATCCAATCTTCTCAATCTTTATTATTAACGTTTCTTCTGAACTGTTCCTCTGAATTTGAACATTCCTTTCTGAACATGAACGGTTCTTCAGAGCATGAACGGTTCTTCAGAACATAGGCTTCTCTTGCCTACTCCTTGCTGCCAGAGACCTGGCAGCGCTTCCTCTCACACAGCTGAGACACATTTGGCTTGAGGGAGGAAACAGTTGAAACCCTCAGTGTGGCTTGAAGATGTTCATCAGTAAGTCTGGACCTGTACTTTTACTTATTGAAGTTCATGGTGAAGAATAGCTTTTCACATAGATATGTGCTCCCAAAAAGGCACATTGTCTGCTTGAACATTCTGGAGAGCTCAGGGAAGGTGGGTGGCAATTCTCTCAAAAAATGTCCAAGCTTGTCTGCGTTTCCACTCACCTCCCTGAACTTGGCTTTGAGTTCAGAATTGTACTGCAGGTCAATGAGCTCCATTTGAAGTACAGGAGGACTATCTTGCACATCGAAGGAGAAGGGGTCAGCAAAAATTTGAAAAGTGTCTCTGTGTGTCTTGAAGTCTGCAAACCTGCGATCAAATTCCTCCTGTAGCTTCATAATGGCATCAGCATACTTCTCACCACTGAATGGTGTGCCCACATCCACAAGTGCCTTGCATGCTGGAAAATGGCAGAGGTTTGTCTGAGAGAGCTGGGCTTTCCATAACACAAGTTTTGAGGAGAATGCCCTCACATTTTCATAGACAGCACTGACAAGCTGCCCCTGGCCTTGTAGCTTCTTGTTCAGTACATTCAGCTCCTCTGTGATGTCAACAAGAAAAGCTAAGTCCATTTGGGACTTAGAGCCATTTGGGGTCACTTAACACAGGAAAAGCCATCCCATCCTTCTCCATGAAGGCTTTCACTTCTGCTCTCAACTCAAAACACCTCTTCAAGACGTTTCCCCTACTGAGCCAACGTACCTCTGTGAAGTAGAGCACATCCTCACATTCTGACTCTATTTCCTCCAAAAAGGCGCGGAACTGCCGGTGCTTTAATCCCCTAGCTCTGATATGATTGATGCATTTCACAACAACAGACATCACATTGTCAAACCTCAGGCATTTGCCGCAAAGAGCCTGCTGATGGGTAATGTAGTGCAGAGCAATGGCCTCCTCCACATTCTCCTTTTCCAGTTTCCTTTGAACAAGTGCTACCAGTCCATTTTTCCTTCCTGTCATTGATGGCGCACCGTCGGTCGTTATTACAGTAAACCTCTTCCATGGCAAACCTGCATCCTCAATAGCACCACACAGCTGGCGGAATATCTCCTGAGCGGTGGTCTGACCATGCATTGGAATCACAGCGAGCAACTCCTCGATCACTTCAAAATTGTCGTCAACACCACGGACATATATTGCGAGCTGCGCGGTGTTAGTGTTGTCCGTGCTCTCATCAAGAGCGACTGAGTATGCACAAAAACGTTTGGCTTTCTCACGCAGCTGATCATAAAAGTTTTCTGAAAGGTCAGAAATGTGCTCTGCCACTGTGTTAGCTGAAAGGCTGATGTTGCTAAACTGACCCTTCTTTTCTGTACAGACTTTACTTGCAGCTAGTAACATGCACTTTTTTATGAACTCTGCTTGAACGTTCCTTGAACGGCTTACCGGCCTTCGCAATCATCTCACTCACCACGTGGCTAGCTTCGACGGCTGCTTCATTCTCTTTCTTTGCTTTCTTGAATAAATCTTGTTGCCTCAATAGACAGTTTTTAAGATTGGCGACCCGGTTCTTTCTCTCATCTCCATGGTATTTTGTATACTCCTCAGCATGTCTAGTTGAGTAATGACGTTGGATGTTATATTCCTTTTACACCGCAACTTTCTCTGTGCATATGAGACACGTAGGGATTCCCCTGTGCTCGACAACTTTTCCTGAAATTGCCTGTGCTCTTCGCCAACCTTTCTCTTCACAGCACGTTTTGAGAGAGACATGACTGGAACTGGGTGATGGCATATATTTTCTGTCCACTTCTGACTAATGTGACTAATGTGGATTGTGGATACTTCCCCAGTATGTTTGTACTTCGCGGTGGTCTATGACAACTATTGACAACAAACCCATCGTAAGCTGTCACAAGACTATCTATGGTAGCCCATAAGGGATAAAAAAAACTCGTGAGGCCGCGAGTTTGAGACCACTGGTTTAGATGCTATATGTAAGATTGACAATAAGTGTTTGAAATGGGTACTGCAGTGAAAATTGAAAATATTGGATAGTTGTCCGTCCCGCCCCAAACTCGAAGCTCACTCAGATTGCCAGAATGTTGACACACAAACATAGGCGGAAATCGCCTTGTAAATAATATAATGATATATTCTTAAAATAATTGTTTAAGAAATAAAATAATACAAATGCAAACAAAACAACAAAACCCCTTGTGTCGCCTTCAAAAATTGCTCTTGAGAATTGTCATGTTTATTGTCCCCCCCAACATTTTGATGAAATGTTCACCCCTGCACACAAATAATCTAACTCAGCATCAGTTTTAAAGGATTTCTGGGCTTTTAATCTGTCTCCATCTTCCAAAAGCATCTCCGATATTTATCCTCGCTTTACTACGCATCATGGTGTTTTTTAGATGGATGATGAGGCTTTTTAGGTTGGGTGGAATCTGTTATCTCTGATCCAGTTCGCTTTGCTGGCTTCCATGGCTGCAGCACTCAGTGTTGTTTGCCTGCAAACGTGTACAAATCTGTTGAAATACTATTGGTGAGTGGGCAGTGGGCGGGATCACACAGGCCAAAACATAAACAGAAATTCCAGCCCGGAATGGAAACTTTAAAGTAGAATATACTGGCTGAAGCATCGTTGTTGGAAAAGCCAGTACTTAGCATGTTTCCTAATTCTCAAATGACATATTATGGTCATTTTATGATTTAGTACAGTAAAAATATTACACATAGCACATTTAAATAAGAGATTGCAGGTCATATCCAAACAGCTGTATTTAAATAAATAGTAATAATACAAGCACTTAAATGTGGAAATGTGAAATTGTATTTAAAAATTTTAAGTTTCAATGTTGCAAATTTTGTGTAACAATTTTGTGTCACATACATATGTATATATATACACCATGTATGTGATAGTTTTGTGTTCCCTTGTCTCTCGTTTTTAAAAACTGCCTGAATTTTTATGAAATGTTGGCCATATTTGCTTTAGATTAAGCAGAGCAACGGTGTTCCATATGTTGCAGCTATGTCTTTATATCTGTTCTATATACTGGAGCTGTATGTCAATGCTGGTCCTAAACCACACTCTTGAGAAATGGGACCCATCTCCTCAGTGGTACAAAAACTGTAATATATTTGTGATAGAGGAGATAGAAACAGTCATTTTCAACAGTTGTTGTCTACAACTTCCAGGTTAAATTAAGACATAATTTATTGTTATATTGTGAGTCAACATGTAATACAAGTATTTCAGATTCTGACATTATTTTTTTTGCATTATCACTTCTTCCATAGGATGGCATTACCTGTAGATATTCTGACAACTGTGGACCACGAGTCCTTAGAAATGGCAGCCAAGAACTACATGTCTCAGCTCCTCTACAGAAATCCTGACACATCGGAATATCTCAGCCTATCAGATTCCAAACAAGTAAGATAGGTAGCTGGTTTCTTTAATATCTGATTTCTGTTTTAATATCCCAAGAGTTCAAAATATATATATATATATACACAACATTTAGTTCCGGTCCTCAAATCTGATTGGAAGAGAGAGACGTTCCATTAGCACTCGGACGCTTCACTTTGTGTGTATCACTCCGCTTGTGTTCATCGTTCTAAACTAAAGTGTAAGAGCAGTGCAAATCTGTTAAGAGTTACTGTATAAGTGTCTCTTACATGTCGTTTTATTTATTTTGTATTACATATGTTAGCCAGCAGGTAGTGTCAAAAGATCATTTTGTGTGTAATATGAGCCAGTTAGGTGATGTGAAGTGAATCCGCATCAGTGATTGTTTACAAACAACAGCTCTTCGTGCTTTCTCATATTACTACTACTCGACTAAAGCTAGAAAATAGATTTAAACCGCTTTAAAAACAAACAACCATTAAGGCTCATCACAGTTGAGAGACACAACAGACAGATTAATTACACAATTCAAGGTGATTACCTCTTACTGGAGTTTCCACATTAGAAAAAAGTACTGTTCAAAATGGCAGAGAAGATTGCAGTTTGTATAGTGAATGACACTTGTGCACCAACTACAGTGAAATAAGGAGAAATACCCCGCTTGGACAGCTATGTTTCCACTGAGAAAGCTGATCTTTAGAAAGCTGACAACATCTCTGCTTAGGAGTGGCAACAGGTGATTCTCTCTCTCTCTCTCTCTCTCTCTCTCTCTCTCTCTCACACACACACACACACACACACAAACATATCCATCCTTGTTTATCCAATAACTATATCCAATATATATATATATATATATATATATATATATATATATATATATATATATATATATATATATATATATATATATATATAACACATAACTAAGTTTTTCTGTATTCAGATAAGGAATTTAAATGACAAATTTGTTTTCAGAATGAAGATGTTTTCGGAATAGTTGTTTTGAATAATGGATTCATCCATGCCGCAACATACATCAAATATTCTGTCTATTTTTCAATTGAATGTTATTTTTCAACAAGTTGTTGTGCCTTTGGTTACAGATAAAGATTGGACTATGCAATGTAAGTTTTGTCCCGGTCTATGGAGCAGATACTAAAGAAAAGGTCCTTGCTTTGTTCTCACCAGCTAACCCTTTCATAGGTAATGTGGTCCCAATGTATGAAAACCTGAACCATTTAAACATATTGTTTTAGGGTTAGTAAATTGATTAATGTTTATTAATTTCAAGTATATTTTTACTGTGAAACTATGTAATTGTTGCAGTTGCAGGGCATTATTTGCTGGGTAAATGGTGGACAGTTGAAGATATCCTTAAAACAGCAGACCCCTCAAGAACAGGTCTGATCAAGGTCAGTATTTGCTCTCTTTTGACCTGTGTACATGACGTTAAACTGTCATTAGTAATTTAACATCTTTTGTGATAATACATCAGTTGCATAATTGTTTATAGATACAGTACAACAATATTAGTATCATGTTTATCCTAGGTCAGCACACTTGTGGAGAGGGTAGTCCTGTATGTTCTCAACAGAATTGTGTACAGAGCAATGGAGAAAAGCAGTGAAGATGTTCCCTTTCTCTGTCATTGTGAGGATGAAACCGCAAGGATGGTGAGGCCATTGGCTTTTACTCAGTCAAACCTAAAGGTAATGATATTTCATTCAAAATTCCATAAACAATTCCTCACCTGTTGGCTTCTTTAAAAATCGTATTACTTAATTATCTTCACTAACAGAGAGCTTGTGCAGTAACTTCTTGACGCAGCGCTATCAGCTTCCTGTCATGGACACAATTATTGTCAGGAAATGTCACCGTGGCAATGGTCATTTCCTACAAATCCTGGAAGACTTTGTTGGTAGTTTCAGAAAGGAGTACCTAGGATTTAAATTCCCTCTTTCAAAGGCTATGCATAAAGGTATTTCCTAACATCTTTCCTCACATTATACATGGTTCGTTGCTAAAACACATTATATCTTAAATCTTTTTTTACAGTATGTGAAAAGTACTTTAGTATGTATCCAGCAGATAAGGAGCTTCTTTGGGAAGTAGAGGGCATAGGAGGCCCTTTTCAGAGAAATTTAATAGCCAACAAGCTACCGAAGTTGAAGCTAAATGGTAAGGAAAATATCTGTATTAGTTGTAATGGATTGTCATTTCTATTTTTATGTATTTTCAGTCATGTTTCCTTAACAGAGAAGGACCAGGTTGTGAGGAAATTGAATTTGGAGGAAGATAACACCAGTGCTCCAGTGGAAATAGAGATTACAAAGATTGAAGAAACTACTGAATACACATTGGAGATTGTGGTTTGTGAATGTTTTATTCTGTTACCCTTTTTGTATTAATTACTGTTTGTTTGTTTGTTTATTAAGTAAACTCTAATATGATCTTAAAAATTATAGGAGGAGGCCATCACAAAAGTCACCAAAGGCAAGTATGCAGTTTTGGTTTAACAATAAATTGCTCAAAAAAGTTGTTCCAACCAAATATCATTGTCCTTCCCTCTTATTACAGGGGTAGATGACATACCTGTCACAAGACGTGGGAACAGCAACCTGAAACGCAGAGGAATCAGAGAAGATTCAGAGGAGATGCTATCAAAGAACATAATCAGGTAACACATACAGGTGAAACTCGAAAAATTAGAATATCGTGCAAAAGTTCATTAATTTCAGTAATTCAACTTAAAAGGTGAAACTAATATATTATATAGACTCATTACAAGCAAAGTAAGATATTTCAAGCCTTTATTTGATATAATTTTGATGATTATGGCTTACAGCTTATGAAAACCCCAAATTCAGAATCTCAGAAAATTAGAATATTACATGAAATCAATAAAAAAAAGGATTTTAAATACAGAAATGTCGGCCCTCTGAAAAGTATAATCATGCATATGTACTCAGTACTTGGTTTGGGCCCCTTTTGCATTAATTACTGCCTCAATGCGGCGTGGCATGGATGCTATCAGCCTGTGGCACTGCTGAGGTGTTATGGAAGACCAAGATGCTTCAATAGCGGCCTTCAGCTCTTCTGCATTGTTTGGTCTCATGTCTCTCATCTTTCTCTTGGCAATGCCCCATAGATTCTCTATGGGGTTCAGGTCAAGCGAGTTTGCTGGCCAATCAAGCACAGTAATACCATGGTCATTGAACCAGGTTTTGGTACTTTTGGCAGTGTGGGCAGGTGCCAAGTCCTGCTGGAAAATGAAGTCAGCATCTCCATAAAGCTTGTCTGCTGAAGGAAGCATGAAGTGCTCTAAAATGTCCCGGTAGACGGCTGCGTTGACTCTGGACTTAATAAAGCACAGTGGACCAACACCAGCCGATGACATGGCTCCTCAAACCAACACAGACTGTGGAAACTTCACACTGGACTTCAAGCATCTTGGATTGTGTGCCTCTCCATTCTTCCTCCAGACTCTGGGACCTTGGTTTCCAAATGAGATGCAAAATTTGCTCTCATCAGAAAAGAGGACTTGGGACCACTGAGCAACAGACCAGTTCTTTTTTTCTTTAGCCCAGGTAAGACGTTTGACATTTGAAGCCCATGTCCAGGACCCGTCTGTGTGTGGTGGCTCTTGATGCAGTAACTCCAGCCTCAGTCCACTCCTTGTGAAGCTCCCCACACATTTGAATGGCCTTTTCCTGACAATCCTCTCCAGGCTACGGTCATCCCTGCTGCTTGTGCACCTTTTTCTTCCACACTTTTCCCTTCCACTTAACTTTCTATTAATGTGCTTTGATACAGCACTTTGAGAACATCCAACTTCTTTTGCAATTACCTTTTGAGGCTTTCCCTCCTTGTGGAGGGTGTCAATGATGGTTTTCTGCACAACTGTCAGGTCAGCAGTCTTCCCCATGATTGTGAATTCAACTGAACCAGACTGAGAGACCATTTAAAGGCTCAGGAACCCTTTGCAGGTGTTTAGCTGATTAGAGTGTGACACTTTGAGCCTACAATACTGAACCTTTTCACAATATTCTAATTTTCTGAGATTCTGAATTTGGGGTTTTCATAAGCTGTAAGCCATAATCATCAAAATTATATCAAATAAAGGCTTGAAATATCTTACTTTGCTTGTAATGAGTCTATATAATATATTAGTTTCACCTTTTAAGTTGAATTACTGAAATGAATGAACTTTTGCACGATATTCTAATTTTTCGAGTTTCACCTGTAATTTAGCCACAAAATGAGCCATTTAACAGTATTTTATTTCAGTAGATGATTAATGTAGGCATGTCTCTCAAAGGTGGAAGACATTGAGGCTGGAGTTGAAAGTCCGATTGAGTTAGTGACTGAAGAAAAACTTTGTAAAAGAATCAGAAACTGTAATCAAGGTATGTAGTAAAATGTTGCAGAATAAAACAAATAAATCCATTGTTCATGTTTGTTTCTTAACCAGACAGCTAGAACAGTATGTTACATAATTTCTTTTCTTTTCTAGTTTTTTACATTTTCAGGTGTTAATTATCATCTCTTCTCTACTTTGGCAGAGTACAACAGTCACAGTAACTGCAGCTGTGACAAACATTTTAGTGCTTACAGATTCACAGAAAGAGGAGAAACAGGAAATTAAAAACAAGCTCATTCTGGACACGGCTGAGAATATTCTTGATAGGCCTGCCATAGACTTAGCTAAAGCTAAAGCTACATCAGAGGAAGGTCTTGAAAATGAAGAGGAGACCCCAGTCACCCACTTCACCACAGTTGGGGAAATAAAGAGTCAAGGTGGCAGGGAAGAGGAACATGAAATTATTAATAAGGAGCCCATTGTGGAAATTCAAGGAGCCACTATTGCGTCTTATGATCAACACCATTCTCAGTCTTTGGTTTATGTAGAAATTTTCAAGATGAGTACAGGAACTGAAGAGGAGCAAAAGGGGAAATTAGAAAAGGCCAAAGAGGGTAAGGAAGATGAACCTGTATGTGAGGAAGAGGAGGAAATAAAACAAATGCTGGGTGAACCTGAAAAAACTATGGAAATTGCAAATGGGAAAGAGAACGAGAAGATACAGGAGATTGTAGAGATTGTGGAAGAAGAGGAAATGCATGCAGATGAAAATGAAAATATTGATAAAGTAGACATTTTTCCAGAAGTGTTAAAAGCAGAAAACACAGTTCTTGAGCAGACAGCAACCGCTAAACCAGCAGAAAAAGCACAAGCTCATATGGATGTGGAAAAGATGGAGGAGAAAGAAAAAACAGTAGAGGATGAGGAAACTGAAGAAAACAAATATGAAAATATGGACTCACAGGAATGTGAAGCAAAGGATGAAGACACATTTCTTCAACAGTCTTTGATAGACAAAGACCAGACAGAGCTGGTGGCAGAGAAAGAATCTGTGAAAATGACCCCTAGTAATGAAGAGGTCTCATGTGAGAAGCCAAAACAGAGCGAGACAGAACATGTCTTGTCCAAAAGCAAGTCAGCTCAAAAGAGAATATCAGTGATAATTCCTTCAAGGAGATCCAAAAGACTTCGGCATCAGCCTGTTGATACAGAAAGAGATCTTAAAAGGACTACAATGTATTTTAAGCCTACACTATACAGCAAAGCAATGATGCAAGACGGGGATACCAAAGAAACAATGGATCAACCTGAGAATAATGATTCTGATGTTATTGAAGAGACACAAGAACCTCAAGTTATGGTTGAGGAATGCAAAGAAAATGGCAAACTTATAGTATCTACAGTGGAAGCAGAAGTCACACATGTTAAGGAAACTGAAGCTGCAGATCCTGAGGTGTGTGAAGTAGTGAAAGGGACAGAAATAGAGAGTCAAAAATAAGCACAGCAACAGTCATCTGTAGAGATTGAGGTACAAGAAGAAACAATGGCATCTGAAGAGGATGTTGATAAAGAGGGGAATGGCACCATGATGTTGACATTGCATAAAGCCAAAGTTGTGCTTGTAGAATTGAATATACCATCTTCTAAAGAGTCAGGTGAGAGTGATGCAATTGAGGAGATATTACATACTCAGGAGGAAAAAGAATCAGACAAAGCAAGCATTATGGATACTCAAGGAGAGGCGGGTATTACAGAAGATGGGATGGAGCAGACAGTGTCTCAGCTGAAAACATCTGAGCAAGAAGCAGTTGAAGAAATTGTGAGAAACGAGGAAGAATGTACTTTGGACAAACCTATAGACGAAACAGACAGTAGTACTATTACAGAAGGATATGAGTTAGCAGATGTGGCCAACAGAATTCCAGGACAATCAATTGCAGACAAAGAGCAAATGGGTGAGCCAGAACCAGAAACTACAGAGGTCTTTCGTCCAAGCCAAGTTGAGAAACAAGAGGAGAAAAGAGACACTGAACAAGCTAAAGAGGATGAGCAGGACTCGGGAAAGGATTCAGATGAGGCAGACATGTTGTTTACCAAAGGTAAAGAAGCCCAAAAGAGAAGACCAGGTTACACCCTAAAAAGATCCAGTAGACTTAATGATCAACCCACCGACCCTGTGGTGACAGTCAGATGTTTGAGGAGCACAATAAAAGCAGTAGAGAACAACCCTCTCAGGAGATCTACACGATTCAAAGCAGTGATCCAAAAAGTAGAAACTGTTAAGCCACAAGTGGAAAAGAGGGAAAAGGTAGAACTCGGAAATTATGAAAACACTGAGAGTGATGTAGAGGATGCAGGTCCAGAGGAGCCTGAAATGAAAACAAATGTTGAGGAAACAGCTGCTGTTGATCCTGTGAGTTCTGAACTGACGAAAGGTGCAGAAATTGGTAATAAAGATAAAGGAATTGTAGAGTCTACTGAGCATACCCCAAGTTTACAAACAGAACCTGATGAGGATGTACAGAAAGAAGAGAACAGCACCTCAGTAATACATTTGCAAAATGCCACAATAAGGCTTGTGGAAGTGAACAAACATTACTAAATCATAGAAGGAAATAGTGAGACAGCAGAGTCAGTGGAACTGGCAGTGGATAAGTCTGCTAATAGAGAACCTGAGCAGTACAGAGTTGAACCAGAAGAAGACAAACAACTAAAAAAAGTAGACACAGAGGAAGAAACTAAAAAGATACCAGAGAAATATAAAATGGAGGGGAAAAACACAGTTGCTGAGCAGAATGAACCAGATAAAGAAGACATGACATTTAAAGAGGAAAAGCCAGCAGAAAAAGATCAAAATTATGTAAAGGAGACAAAGAATTTAGATGACTATAAAGCATTTATTTATGAGGCAGTAGAAGAAACAATAACAACTGGAGAGCATCCAGACTCAATGGAAAATTTAATAAATATAAATCAGGAGACAGACAATTATAAAGACAATGCATTGAAAGAGAAAAAAACAGACAGTGGCATAGCAGGAGAGAAGATAGATGACAACAAGGCCACAATGCCAGAGGAGGACTATGTGGTGGAAAGCACTAAAAATGAAAACATTCAGAATGAGGATGAAGAGATGACCAGTCTTGTTTGGGAGAAAGCTATCCTGGAAATCGAGGAAGAGGAGCCACCAGTCTCTACAGAGAAAAGTCTCAGACGAAGAACAGTAACAATTCAGTCTCCTCTGAGAAATAAATCTATACATGTACAAAATGAGGAGTCAGAGTTAGATGTTGAAACACAGGAAAGTCACACAGAGGAGATCAAGGATAAAGCTGAAACAGTCCCAATTACAGAAAAGGGAGTTGAAGACATATATCAAGAAGTCAACAAGATAGACAATGTCAGGAAGAAGATTTAACTGAGACAAAGGAAACAGATGAGGAGGATGAGGAGGCTTTAGAGATGGGAAGAGAAGAAGCCAATTTAGAGCAACAGGAAAGTGAGCCATTAGTTGAGAATAAGAAAGAAATTTCTGTGAAAAAAATATAAATTGAGATGGACGAAGCCACAAAGGTTAGCAAGGATCAAACACATGTTTTAAAAGAGATCCCCATTCAAGTAGAGGAGAAGGTGTCACAGATAGAAAGCTCTGAGGCTAATCAAAATAAGACTGAAAGGGTCACAAGGAGAAGCCTCAGGCTCAGTGCAACACCAGTAATATCTTCGCCAAGAAGAACATCTCAACATCTAAATGCACAAAAATTGGAGCCAGTGGAAGATGCAGACATGAGAGAAAATGAACATGATAAAATCACAGCAACAACAGAAGAGACTGTGAATATCATAATGCCCATTATTCCAATAGAGACAAATTTGAAAATTCTTGATGTAATTGAGGAAAAACAGCTGTTGATCCTGAGAGTTCTGAACTGCTGAAAGGTGCGGAAATTGATGATGAAGAGAAAGTACTACAAATTGTAGGTGCTACTGAGGAAGAGGTCCAAATTGTAGAAACATAGCCTATTAAGGGTTTAGAGAAAGAGGAGGACAGCACTCCTGTAATCAAACTGCAAAATGCCAAAGTAATGCTTTGGGATGTTAATAAATTTTCCCAAAAAACAGAAGAGAATAGTGATACTGCAGATGATCAAGTGCATTCTCAGAAAGAAGAAGAACTGGAACTGTATAAATCAGCTAATAGCGAAAATCAATGAAAGACAGACCAAATATAATTAAGGAGACAGACAATAATCAAGATACTGTTTTAAAAGAGAAGCAAATGGACATTGACTTAGCAGGGGAGAAGATAGTGGACAATAAGGCCAAAATGCCAGAGGAGAAAATTGTGGTGGTAAGCACTAAAAATGAAAACGTTCAGAAAGATGGTGAAGATATGACCAGCCTTGCTCAGGACAAAAATGTCCAGGAAGAGGAGGCACCAGTCTACACAGAGAGAAGTCTCAGATGCAGAACAGTAAGAGTTCATTCTACACCGAGAAGAAAATCTAAACGTGTACAAATACAGGAGTCTGAGGCAGATTTTGAAACACAGGAAATCCAGAAAGTGGAGAGCAAGAATAAAGCTGAAATGGTCCCAAAAACCAAAATGGGAGTTAAAGAAATGGATCAAGAAGTCAACAAGATGGAAAACAAGAAATCAAATTTCATTGAGACAAAAGAAGCAGATGAGGAGGAGGTGGCTCTTGAGATGAAAAGAGAAGAATCTAATATAGAGCTACAGGAAAACGAGTCATTAAATTATTCTGAAAATGAAATTCAAGTGGAAATTCCTGTAGAGGGAGTTCAAGATAAAGAAAAAGTGCAAAAAAGAACAGTAGAAGAGGGTTCCATTAAACAAGAATCAGTGTCACAGGAGGAAAACTTAGGGGAAACCAATCAGAATGTATGTGAAGCACCAGCTGCTATAGAAAGCACAGATGAAAACGCACCTCTTACTACAAGAAAAAGTCTCAGAGATAGAACAGTAACAGTCAAATCTACACCAAGAAGAACATTTAAATGGCACCACAGTCAAGAGGTGGAACCTGAGATAGAAGCGATGAATAACAGATGTGGAAATGAAAAAAACTCATCAATGGAGGAAACAGCTGACATCTTAAGTGTTCATACAGAGGAAAATAAGCCACTGAATGCTGAATTTGAAAATTTGGAGGCAAAAGAGGGAGAAGGTATAATTCAGTTTTATACCGATGAAAAGGCAGTGACAAATGATAACGTTGAGGAGGAAGTTAATGAAATCCTGGTTGAGAGCATGAAACAGAACCGTCCAATTCAGAAGGAGACACAAGGAGAAAATCATGAAGAAGAATTAGGGAATGCACAGAAAGACACAAAGCAGAACAAGGCTCAAGTGGAAAATCTGGACATAGAAGATGTGCAGAAACCCAAGAAACAGGAGGAGGAGGAGTCCAATGTTTAGGAGGAAGAAACACAATTTCAAGAGTCTCCATCAGTCACAGAAGGTATGAAAGAGAAAGCTCTTCTGAATTGGAGGAAACTGTGGTGGAAAAGAAAGTCCTGAGAAAAGGAACAACATAGTTGTAGCAACTGCTCCAAGAAAATCAAAACGGCTTCGCAAACAAGAGCACAATAAAGAGAAAGTAGAGGAGCCAATTAAGGAACAGATTGAATTTGAAGACTCCGAAGTAACTGTAACAGAAGATGTTGAGTTGAATTCAGTTGAACAAACTGCAATGGTTTTTGAGGAAATGGTGGAGGAGAATAATTTTGGGGAAGAATCACCACAACAAATCTTGAAAGATGTTAAAGGGACAAAATCAGATGGAATTCATAATAACATGAAGATGGCACAACAGAGACAAGTGTAGGACAATCTGTGGATGGGCAGAAAGATGAAAATAAAGAAGAGGAGCAAAATAACAAGAAGGTAGAAGAGACAGATCAAACAACCGAGGAATTAGTAGAACATAATGAAAGACAAAACCTTGAGTCTAGTTTAATTGTAGGCTTCACTTTTGAGTTGGAGGAAGATGTAAAATCTGATCTAGAAGGAAACAAAGCAGATAAACAGAGCCAAGTGGCCATAGACATTACATTATATTTATATTTATGCATTTGGCAGACGCTTTTACCCAAAGCGACTTACAGTGCAATTATTACAGGGACAATCCCCCCAGAACAGTAAGTGCATTGCTCAAGGACACAGTGATGGTGGCCATGGGGTTCGAACCAGCAACCTTCTGATTAACAGCCCTGTGCTTTAGCCACTACGCCACCACCACTCCAAAAAAATAGATGCTCCAAAAGAAGTGAAGAACATTTGTCAGATGTCAATGAGAAAGGTCTTGCCATGGAAAAGCAGGTTCCTCAGAGAAGCTCATCAGCCATAGCTTCAACCACACGAAGATCAATGAGACATCAGTTCCATGAAATTAAAAAGGATAGTAAGGAAGATGTTTCAGATTCCGAAGAGATGAAGAAAGAAGTACAAGCAATTGAACAGAAACCTCAGAGAAAAAGAAAAGCCATAGCTGATTCAAATCCTGCACGCAGATCAAAGCGCCATGAAAGGGGAAATATTGCTTAGCGCATTTTTGGATCTTAATACAAAATCTCCCCATTGCTTAAGGGACCAAAATTCTGAAATTCAATACAAAAGTGAAGTTCCCCTTCTGTCAATCCCACAACATTGTGTCGATGTAGTGACACTAGGGGTCGCTCTTGGGACACCACAACATCTTCAAATCTTTGAGAAAAGGCCAATGAAATGAAAATTGGCAAGTGTAATTTGCATGTCACTCCCCTGGACAAACGGGTATAAAACGGAGCTGGAATGTAAGATTCATTCAGATTTTTTCTTTGGAGCCGAGCGGTTGTGTATCAGCAAGCTGAATCCACTGCTGTTCCAATTCACCTCTAAAGAAGCGTTTGTTGTTGGATATATGGTTCATTCATGGAATTCTACCCGCTCAACACCAGTTTCATGTACAACAGTAAAGAGGAGACTCAGGGGTGCAGGTCTTATGGGAAGAATTGCAAAGAAAAATCCACTTTTGAAACAGAAAATCAAAAAGAAAAGGTCAGAGTGGGCAAAGAAACAGACATTGGACAACAGAAAATTGGAAAAGAGTGTTATGGATCTTAACCCCATTGAGCTTTTGTTGGATCAGCTAGACTGTAAGGTGCGTGAGAAGTGACCGACAAGACAGACACATCTATGGCAAGTGCTACAGGAAGTGTGGGGTGAAATGTCATCGGAGTATCTGGACAAACTGACAGCTAGAATGCCAAGAATCTGCAAAGCTGTCATTGCTGCACATGGAAGATTTTTTGTTGAGAACTTCTTGAAGTAGTTTATGAAGTTCTGAAAAATAAAATAAAAATCTCATTGTAAAAGTAATTTATCATGTTATTAATGTCCTGAACATTATGTCTTTGATGGCGTGGGGACAGGAATAGGTCCAGCGTTATACACAGATGATGGGACTGTTTGGAAAAGAGGAAGAAATATTGGTTATGTAGTATCTGCAGTATTAAATGTGGAGAAATGGTCTTTCAAGTGGGGGTTTAGGATCTCTATTAATAAATTGTGTAGTATGTTTAAAAAAAACATTTGCAGAAGACATCAAATTATTGGGAGTTCTTTAGAAAGAGTAAATAAATTAAAATATTTGGGGTTATGGTTTGACAACAAATACACTTGGAGAACTCATATTAGCAATATAGAAACAAGAAAGAAAATAATTAATCTCATGAGGGCTATATATAGATATAACAAGGGTTCAGATAAAAAGTAAATACTGACACTATATAGAAGCATGCTTACATCAATAATAGATTATGTACGGTACAGTATACAGGGTAGCAGCTAAAACCATCTAAGCTGTCTAGATAGAATACAACACAAGGCCTTAGGTTATGTTGTGTAAAAATCAGAAGAGATACCTCTAGACTTACGTTGAAAGAAACGTTCCTTAGTATACTGGACCAGGCTTAAAGGCAGTAAGAATAGACACATAGCAGTAAATGTATTGGAAAACTGCTGGGAATATAAAAAAACACAAAGCAAAGGATTTGGATGGAACATTAACAAAGAGGCAGATGAATATAAGATATCAAATATTAATATAGGGTGCTCAGTAACAATGGGAGTTGTTCCACCATGGTTATACCCAGCAATTAATATAAATGCAAAACTAGTTGGAAACAGAGAACTGTCTGATGGGTATATGCAAGTATGTGGAGAGATTCATAAGTAACCACTACTATGCAGCTTTACAGATATTTACTGATGGATCTAAAGATCCAGATACATCACATACAGGGATTGGAGTGTTTATGCCAGAATTTCAGACATGTATTAGTAAGAGATTATCAGATGGATTATCAGTATATTCAGTAGAATTAGTTGCTTTAATTGTGGGCAGTGGATAGAAGAGGTACGTCCAGATAGAGTAATCATATGCACAGATTATTTAGCAACCATACGTAGTCTGAATGCAATGCAAACTGTGAGAGAAGATTTAATAATAGAGGTTTATATGTTACTATTGGCATTGGATAGAATTGGAATAAGGGTTCATTTCTGTAGGATACCAGCACATACAGGAGTAAATGGGAATTTACATTTACATTTATGCATTTGGCAGACGCTTTTATCCAAAGCGACTTACAGTGCCCTAATTACAGGGACAATCCCCCCAGAGCAACCTGGAGTTAAGTGCCTTGCTCAAGGACACAATGGTGGTGGCTGTGGGGATTGAACCTACAACCTTCTGCTTACCAGTTCAGTGCTTTAGCCCACTACACCACCACCATGAAGAAATTAGGGAATGATGAGGGAGGCAGACCGGCTTGCCAAGAAAGCTGTTAGAAAAATAAATAGAAGATATACAAATTTCTATGGGCAGAGTAGAAGTCAAATCAATAATTATGAAATTAGGGATCAAAGAATTTAAAAAGAGATGGGATACAATTCAAACGGGAAGACATTATTATAGGATCCAACATCTGTAAGTACTGGTAATGTAGGATGGTATAGGAAGGAGGAGGTGATCATTTATTCTAATTAATTAATAATTTTTTTCTAGGTTAAGACTCAGACATACAGGTCTGAATGCTACTTTATTACTGAGAGATAAACACAAAACGTATATGTAATTACTACAAAGTAATGAGAACAGTGGAGCATATTACTTTGCAGTGCAGACAATTTACAGAGGAAAGGAAGATACTAGTTAATAAATTGTGTAATGTAGAAGAGGGGGCAATTTTCTAGGATTTGTCATTGGGAGGCAGATTGGAAAATGTTAATGTTATTAGAGAGATTATGGCATTTTTAGAAAATACTAGGATTAATGAGCATATATGATTTAATATCAGAGTATGCAAGGCAAAATAAACATAGAAAATGGAATAATAAATATCAATACACACACCCAGGATGATGAGGTCTGGATAATGGGGATGAACAGCCTAGGCCTCTCATGAAGGGTGTTTATTATTATTATTATTATTGGTGATGAGATAGAATTCATGCACATGCTGATTGCACTAAGCAAAGTAGGTGGCGGTATACACCAATAGTATAATATGCGCCATTCAAACCAAAGAAGAAGAGGAACTGACCGGACACGCTCGTTCACACACTACATAGTTAGTTTATTTACACGTTTTAATGTTTTTAATTAAGAAAACTTAAGGGACTTGAGTTGTCGCTTATGCCAGCCATGGTGGTGTTCTTTTAAACCAACTCAAGTTTTGGCGCAGATTTGTATTTATTATTTTATACAGAAAATCAGCTCATGTGGTCACGACATCAGCAATGTTGACATATGATTGCAAAACTCGTAAGAGATTTACCACAGAATCGAACTGAATCAAGGTAAAATGCACGTATTTACTTGATATGCTGAATATATTTTCCATGCTGGGTTCTTCGCTATTGTAAAAGCAGTATAATATATATATATATATATATATATATATATATATATATATATATATTGGTGTCCAAAAGACTGAGAATATTGAAAATGTTTCTAGTTAGATTTTTTCCACTGCAAATGATCATGTCAGCATAACAATTTTAGTTAAAAGTTGAAGTGCAAAACACCCCTTTTGGTTTATGACAGCATACACTCGAGCTGACATGGGCTCCACTAGTTTGATCCATATTATCAGAATCAGAATCAGAATCAGAATCAGCTTTATTGCCAAGTATGCTTACACATACAAGGAATTTGTCTAGGTGACAGGAGCTTCCAGTCAACAACAATACAAACAATACCAAAAAAAACAGCAGCAAGGCATAGGTAATTAAAAACAAAAAAGAACACAAAATAAATAATTATACATATAATTATCCAGCATGATTTGAGAATGTTTCAAAGTGTACTTCAATGGAAGCAAAAATATTTGGCCTTTTACAAAGGTTTTAACACAGCCAATATCTCCAAATTGTTACATATGATCAGTGACTTAGAAATAATGCAGAATGTGAAATATTTCTTATTTATTTTACATCACAACTAATTTAACATTTTTCAAAATCCAAAAAATGTGTTTATTTCCAGGTTTAAATTTTATATTGAATCAAAAAATTGACAAATTTGCAAACTGTATTCTAGCTTTAGATGGTGGTTTGTGGAGAAACAGACCACAGTCTCACACTTTTGCACCCTAGTGTATACAGTAACAGCAAATATTTTTTTATTATCATTGAATAAAGGTATTGAGGCACCAGAGCATCATGCAGTTTGTCAAACTGCCCATCACTGTGAAAGTGGAGATCAACCTGCTCCTGGTGGCTGTGACAGCTCTTGCACTTGTGACCAGACTGTATGGCATTCACTTTCCAAAAGCTGTAGTGTAAGTATTTATTTCTCTAACATTTATACACATACGCAGTTGAAGTCAGTAGTTTACATACACTTAGGTTGAAGTCATTAAAACCCATATTTTAACCACTCCACAGATTTTATATTAGCAAATTATAGTTTTGGCAAGTCTACTTTGGACTATTAAACAACAATTGTTTACAGACAGAATGTTTCACTTTTATTGGCTTTATAACAATTCCAGTCGGTCAGAAGTTTACATGCACTAAGTTAACAGTGCCTTTAAGCGGCTTGGAAAATTTCAGGAAATTATTCAAGCCTTTAGACAATTAGCCAATTAGCTTCTGATAGGAGGTGTACTGAATTGGAGGTGTACCTGTGGATGTATTTTAAAGCCTACCTTCAAACTCAGTGCCTCTCTGCTTGACATCACGGGAACATCACATCATCAGCCAAGATTTCAACAATTGTGGATCTCCACAAGTCTGGTTCGTCTTTGGGAGCAATTTCCAAATGTCTCAGGAAGGAGACGCATTCTGTGTCCTAGAGATGAACATACTTTGGTGTAAAAAGTGCAAATACAAAAAATTAAACCATTTGGCCATAATGACCATCGTTGTTATGTTTGGAGGATAAAGGGTGAGGCTTGCAAGCCGAAGAACACCACCCCAACCGTGAAGCATGGGGGTGGAAGCATCATGTTGTGGGGGTGCTTTGGTGCAGGAGGGACTGGTGCACTTCACAAAATAGATGAAGGAAATTTATATATATATATTGAAGCAACATCTCAAAACATCAGCCAGTTCTGTCTGGAGGAATGGGCCAAAATTCCAGCAACTTATTGTGAGAAGCTTGCGGAAGGCTACCCAAAATGTTTGACCCAAGTTAAATAATTTAAAGGCAATGATACCAAATACTAACAAAGTGTATGTAAATTTCTGACCCACAATAAATCATTATCTCTACTATTATTTTGACATTTCAAATGTTTATTTTTTATTTTTATTATTATTATCCCCTTTTCTCCCAATATGGAATGCCCAATTCCCACTACTTAATAAGTCCTTGTGGTGGCGCGGTTACTCACCTCAACCCGGGTGGCGGAGGACAAGTCTCAGTTGCCTCTGCTTCCGAGACAGTCAATCTGCGCATATTATCATGTGGCTCAGTGTGCATCACACCACGGAGTGGAGGCTCATACTACTCTCTGCGATCCATGCACAACTTACCATGCACCCCATTGAGAGTGAGAACCACTAATCATGACCATGAGGAGGTTACCCCTTGTGACTCTACCCTTACCAGGAACCAGGCCAATTTGGTTGCTTAAGAGACCTGGCTGGAGTCACTCAGCATGCCCTGGATTCTAACTCGCGACTCCAGGGGTGGAATGTTTTCTACGATTAAAAGTCAGGAATTGTCAAAAATGTAATTTAAATGTATTTGTCTAAGGCCACGGTTGTCAAACTGGGGTACGCGTACCCCCAGGGGTACGTGGACTGATTTCAGGGGGTACGCGAAAAAAAGATCGTTTTTTATTTAAGGGGCTACCGGAGGAGTTTTGAGATCTGTAGTCAAAAAAGACTTGACCCTCCCTTCGCCAGCAATAATGTTTTCTATAACCCTCCAAAATGATTGTGAAAAAAGGCATGACCCTCCCCGATAATTTATTGATTTCTTCTGTACTGGTTTGCGCTTCGCAAAGATGTTCAGATAGCCATTGTTTTTTTTTACAACCAAACGACTAAACTCCTGCTTTCTCACCTTACTAGGGCTGTAACGATAGACCAAACCTACAATTCGGTTCATATCACGATTTTTGATTTTAGATTTGAAAAAAATCATGTTTTTGGTGCTGATGCAGTGGTGACGCGTTCATGTAACATGCAAGGGTGGCGCTGCCAATAAAGTATCTAAAAGCTGCCACAAAGAACCGGCAAAAGTAATGATTATGAATATGTCAAATATAGCAAGGAGACATTTTAATTGTTTATTAATAAACAAGTGTTTGTCAGTGTCGACTGCAAAGATGAAGTTGGCGTTGTTGACTCGCGATCTTCAGTAGGCCTATAGTGAACGTGCCAGAGAGAAATGCACATTTCATACGGATTACATAAGCAGAGAGTCTGATTTCTTTTGTTTTGAAGTGTTCTGTTAAAAAGTAGACATTTCAAGTTTTCTATACATTTCTCAGGCCTGTGAGGCAAGTAGTCCTACCTTATACACTGTGTTTCGGTTCATTTATTAGACGAGAGTCCAGTTCACGCGCCGGCGCCTCCGTGTCATGATGATCTATTTTCTACTATATTTACTTATTTATTAAATCCAGGCAATTGGTTGATGAAACATTGATTAAAATTAAGATACAATTAATAAAAAACGAAATTCACTTTAAAGAAAGTTTTAAAGTCACTTTCAGAGCGGTCATGTCCGTAACGGAGAACTGTCACGTCCGTAACATTGTTTTTTTCCTCATAAATGCGAACACGAAAAATTTAATAAAAATAATATTTTAAGTTCTGTGGAGGCCGACCCTCATCCGGTGGGTAGTATTAGCTACTTTTGTTTTGCGCAGTGTAGTTCATAGAATTACTAAAACATATTTTGCCACCTAAAAGTTAAAGTTTTTTGTGTCACGTCACATGTGTATTTCCCTCGTATTAAATATAAAACGTGTAGACTGATATTTTTCTAATGTCTGGAGCTTTATTAAGGGAGTATGTATATATAAACAGACGTTTCAGTATTAAATGCATTTTCTGAGAATTTATATTTCAAGTTTTGACTGCAAATGTCACGTCCATAACGCTGGAATTGCCCAATTTTAAAGAATTTATTCTCAACTAGTTTTTTGGCGTAGGTCTACGTATTTTATTATATTAACTTCTACTAATAGTATTTAATTTAAGACCAAGTATAGGTACAGACTGTTTGTGGAAAATGATCTAAGACTGAAACTGTCCCCAATTCGGCCTAACATCGCTGCATTATGTAAGAACATCCAGGCACTTCCCTCACATTGATTAAACTGGTGATGTGGATGGAGAGGTGGTAGGCCTATTCTGTGTGGTTTACTACTATTTAGTTTACTATTGTTAATGTGTTCTCTTTTTTATTATTATTTTACAACAGAGAAGTTAAGAAAATATACAATGTTATCATATGTGAAAAGCAATACTTATCAGTATGTGAAAAGTTAACAAAATCTTTAATGAGATGTTGGATATGTGTTGTAGGCCTATTGTGTGTGAGATTGGGTGCATATCTGTTTAAAATCATTATATTCAGCACATTTGTATCATATGTTGACTTTTGATGAGATTTGTATCATATTTTATGATTCTATTCACTATTCTTGACAAAATTGATCAAAATAAATATTATTAAATAAAGAAAACCTTGTTGTTCACAATTGGTGGTGTTGGGGGTACTCCGGAAGATCTATAATGTCTCAGGGGGTACATGCCTGTTACAAGTTTGGGAACCACTGGTCTAAGGTGTATGAAAGCTTCTGACTTCAACTGTGTGTGTGTGTGTGTGTATAGTGTGTGTGTGTGTATATATATATATATATATATATATATATATACACACACACACACAACGATCAGCCACAACATTAAAACCAGTCTGGCCATTCTCTGTTGACCCCTCTCATCAACAAGGCATTTCCGGGGCCTGGGTAGCTCAGCGAGTATTGGCACTGACTACCACCCCTGGAGTCGTGAGTTCGAATCCAGGGTGTGCTGAGTGACTCCAGAACTGAATGTTTTTCACTGAATGTTTTTTTGTTTTTGGCACCATTCTGAGTAAATTCTAGAGACTGTTGTGCGTGAAAATCACAGGATATCAGCAGTTACAGAAATACTCAAACAGCACACCTTGCACCAACATTCATCCATGCGATTTATCTAATCAGCCAATCATGTGGCTGCAGTGCATAAAATCATGCAGATACGGTCAGGAGCTTCAGTTAATGTTCACATCAACCATCAGAATGGGAAAAGTTTTACCGTGGCATGATTGTTGGTGCCAGATGGGCTGGTTTGAGTATTTCTGTAACTGCTGATCTCCTGTGATTTTCATGCACAACGGTCTCTAGAATTTACTCAGAATGGTGCCAAAAACAGAAAACATCCATTGAGTGGCAGTTCTGTGGACAGAAATGCCTTGTTTATGAGAGAGCTGAACAGAGAATGGCCAGACTGGTTTGAACAGACGAAGTCTACGATAACTCAGATAACCGCTTTGTACAATTGTGAAGAATGTCATCTCAGAATGCTGTTCTGAGATGCGGGTTGGCGCTGTTTTGGCGGCACAAGGGGGACCTACACAATATTAGGCAGGTGGTTTTAATGTTGTGACTGATCGGAGTGTATGTTTGTGTATAAATAAAGTTTGTATTGACTGAAATGGTGCTCTGTAACAATGGAATAGAATAGACCAGACCTATATAACGTTTAAAAAACTGAAAATGTGAAACGTTTATTTATTTGTGAATGAAAAAAAATATTCCCATCTTGCTTTTGTGCGACAGGTTTGATGAGGTGTATTATGGGCAGTTCCTATCTCTATACATGAAACAAGTGTTTTTCATTGATGAGAGCGGTCCACCTTTTGGCCACATGATATTAGCTTTAGGAGGTGAGAAAATCTACAAATAAAATTATATTTTCAAAGCAAACTGCATAAATTGCATTTACAAATGCTTTTTATTTGTCTGTGCAGCCTATTTAGGTGGGTTTGATGGCAACTTTGTTTGGAATAGAATTGGAGCAGGTGATCAACTTAAACACAAAGTTATTATTACAAGTTATCACGTCCTTTGATTGATTTCATCCTACAAATAATTTTTTTGCGTCCACTACAGAATACCCCAGTAATGTTCCAGTTTGGAGTCTTCGGGCAATACCGGCCCTTGCTGGCTCATTTTGTTTGCCACTTTGTTATCTTCTGGTAGTAGAACTCGGATATACACACTTTGCAGCATTAGGGGCCTCCGTGCTCCTCCTCATGGGTAACTATATATTTTAGCATGTCAGTTTTAATTCATTCTCAAGAGTCTGAATTACATGAAATGTGAAGTAACTGAATTCAGATGTTCCTGTTAAATGCTTTCATTTTGCTTTTTACAGAAAATTCCTTGATTGTGCAATCACGCTTCATGCTGCTGGAGTCTGTATTAATCTTTTTCTTGCTGCTAGCTGTGCTTTCCTACCTGCGTTTCCACAAAGCACACAAGTGAGACTTATAGGCAAACATCTGCATTTTCAGCCTCTCAAACTCCATAAAGGTGATCTTTGCCATTATTTTAAAGTTATAAGTGTGCCATGTGCTCTCTCTCTTCTTTTAGTTCATCATTTAGATGGTTTTGGCTCGTGATCTCTGGGGTCAGTTGTGCATTTGGAATTGGGTATGTACAGTATTAAAAAAAAGTGTATTTTTCCAACACATTATTTTTTTCCTAGCACATCGGATTAATTTTAAGCGCAACAAACCGAAAATTAATGAGTTCACAAATTCATATAGTCCTGAAGCACATTTAGGTAAACGTATTTGCCGTGCTGTTCAAAACAGAGGGGCTCAAGTAGAGGACTGGGCTTGAGCTCGGAGAGTCCTCATTGATCTTTTATTTGCCTTTTTTCCCAGAGTAAAGTACATGGGAATATTTACATATTTTTTACTGCTGGGCATGGCAGCTGTACACACCTGGCAACTTATTGGAGATCGAACAGTAAGCAATGTGAGTAGTACTTCCTAAAACTCCAATGAAGTAGTTCCAAATTCCAATGGATTGTACAACACTTTTGAGGGTTTTATGACAGTAAATGTGTACTATGTCTCTGTATGAAGGGCAAAGTAGTGGTTCAAGTTTTGGCTCGCTTCCTGGCCCTTGTGGTGATACCGGTCATTTTGTACCTTGGATTTTTCTACATCCATCTTACTCTGCTGTACCGCAGCGGACCCCATGACCAAATAATGAGCAGTGCTTTTCAAGCAAGCCTAGAGGTACATCTATTTATTCTATTAGCATACATAAATATATAGCACTACAGTTACTATTTTCCTGCTTACTTTGTACCAGAATTCTTTTTAATTCACTGTAGGAAATCTTACTATGAATTATGGAGAGGAAATATTTGTGTGTTTTTATGATCTGACTGCTTTATGATCTAATTTCTCTTATAAAGGGTGGTCTTGCCAGGATCACTCAGGGCCAGCCTTTGGAGGTAGCTTTTGGCTCCCAGGTTACTCTCCGCACTATGTCCAGTAAACCTGTTCCATGTTGGCTCCACTCCCACAAGGCTAACTACCCAATCAGGTGAGTCATCAGAAATCTGCAGCCTGTCATGAAGCTGTGGGTTTAAGGTTTTGTAAATGTCACGGTTTCATGCAGATCTCTGCCGCTTATCTATGCTTGAAGGTATGAAAATGGGCGTGGTAGCTCCCACCAACAGCAGGTGACTTGCTATCCATTCAAAGATGTCAACAATTGGTGGATTATTAAAGACCCTGGGAGGTAAATATATATATATATCATATTTTTAAAACATTAAAGCTGAAGTTTGTCATTTCTTTGCCACTTGAGTCACCAAATGGAATTGCAAAAATAATTCTCAAACAGGTTTCCTGAACACTCGTAACAGTCCCACTCCAATCTCACGCCAATGGATGAGTCAATGTTGCTGGGATGCTTAAATGAACAGCGTAATAATTTGCCACTGTTTTTACACTTTTTGGCAAAATCAACATAAAAATTGATTTTTAGTCTCTGCATATCAAAGGGACTACAAAATGTTTTTTATTTTGTGGTTAAATATAACAGAAAAGATTAATACTTTCTACATTAAATAAGTTAAAGCACGAAATTTAAAATAAATGTTATGTAAATTTTACATCTGTACTCAATTCAAATGTAAAAAATATGTGTTCTACTTTATAAATATTATTTGTTATCTTTACAATGTGTCATCATGTATCAATTCTAAAGTAGAAAACCTAATCTGCTAATTTGTGTAAATTTCACAGGTAAAAAAATCTGACCTTTTTGAAGCTGGTGTTCCCAGCATACACTGGGCTTATGAGCTTGCATGGTTTAACTGCTTGAAAGTTGATTTATAACCTTTTTATTGTTTATTTTGTTTTTACATTTGGGTCAGGCCATATCAAGTGATCCAATGGTTGACCATTTAAAAAAATATATATATTATTATTATTATTATTATTTTTTATTTTTATTTATATTGGTATTGCAAAACCCAGTTTTGTATTGGTTATACAGCTGTTTATGGAAACCTCATTTCTGACCTATTTCTGATCAGGATGGTCCTAGCTACTTGGAACAGAAACTGTCTCTAGAGCAGTGTTCTCAACTGGTGGGTCGCGACCCAAAAGTGGGTTGCAGGTCTATTCGGACTGGGTCGTGGACAGCAGGGAAAAAACAATGCTATGGATCTCCCATTGAAGATATTTCGGCGGCCGCCCAAGTGATAGCCTATTTAGGACTGCCGAGGCAGATTTAATGATAATCTCGTAATCAGCTAAAGGCTTCTCATCTGCAATTTTGCACAAGTGTAACGGAACCATCTCTCAGCGCACACCTCAAAACTGATGTGACCAATTTCAATTCTAGTGAGACTTTTCTAGTTTAAAGCATTACGGAGAAAGTCAAGTCGAACCTCTCAAACAGTAGGCAGCCCTGACATGCGAAACAGCACTGAGGAGGAAAAGAGCAACACCGTGCTATGCGCTTATTTATTTTACATTATACATCACCTTTTAAAAAATTGTTTCACGATTTTACATGAGTAAAAGTAACTGTTATATTTTGACAAAGTTATAGTTTCATTTGAAATAATCTAAAGGTAGAATCTATTAGACCTCATTTTATATCAAGTGGCAGTTGTAGTTCAAGTTTAAAATGTGTAAAATCACTAAATTTGTTCATTACAATTAATTTTGAAGCACTGTATTCCTCTAAGCAAATATTTTCAGCAAATGAAAACCATGTTTAGCGTCGACTGTCTGCTATTTTTTTTTAAGCTGTTCAGTGTCTTACTTTTCCCAAAATGCAATGCGAATTAGACTGTTTTACTAAAGATAACTGTGAGCTTGTTTCATGCAACAGGCTTTATATGGCAACTTTAGCTAGTCAGACTAATTGTTCAACTAAATCTTAAGTTAATGGCTATGATTATGCTACTGGCCCCAGATCTGTGTGTGCAGCTCTAAGTCTTGTTTCTATTGCCAGTGATGCAAGGTGATGTTGTCTAATAGATTACATAGTGGGTATTAAGCTTCCCTGTGCAAGGCCTCCATGTGTCATGTGGTACATGACTAAGCCATTAACAAAGCAATGAAATGCTAGTTCATTTTTAAAAGCATGTCTTAATTCAGTACCACATTGCTTGAGTAAAATGCACAAACAAAGAGTGAGTCAAATTTACTTGAAACAGAATTGCAAAGTAAACGTTACTTGATAAATTCTAATTCAAATTCACCAATAATTGTGCATAGCCTTTTTACTAAAAAATATGGTATGTTAAATTTACTATCAATTTCTATATGGAAATTGTTTCCTAGGTTTGTTTAAGTAATGTTTGATCAATGAAAGACGGGGGGCATATTGAGAAAGCGGTTTTGAAAACAATGTTTAGTTTTGCAATTCCATTTAGTGGCAAAACACACTTCAGCTTTAAGCTTGGATATGGGAAAGTATTTTAACATAGAAAATAATTACACACTTCAGCTTTTAAGATAATAATGTGAAGTTGACTTACATTTGTTTTTCATAAATATTTGACATTAATTGTATTATGTTTGAAATTTTGAACCTCAGGCACAGTCTAGTGGTGAACAGCCCTCCTAAACCTGTCCGACATGGCGAAATTATTCAGCTGCTACATGGAATGACATCTCGCTACCTAAACACGTAATACAATTCCAGCAACGTTGGTTATATTTAATATTACAAGTTTTGACAATTTACTGCTTAGAGATTTGAATTTTTTAGCAGCTCAAGAGTAAATAAATTTGTATCTCCTGGTGGTAGCAATAATCTGACTGCTTTGTTTTCAAGACATGATGTTGCAGCCCCCATGAGTCCACACTCGCAGGAAGTGTCTGGTTACATAGACTTTAATGTGTCTATGCCAGCACAGAATCTATGGAGAGTGGTAAGACTTCTGTCACACAGGTCTATAAACACATTTTCTCCATTTTAAACCACTCTAAAAATTGGCTTTACAATACATTGTTCATTGTACTCCAGGACATAGTGAACCGGGAGTCTGATAGAGAGATCTGGAAGACGATTTTATCAGAGGTGCGACTAGTCCATGTCAACACTTCAGCTGTTCTGAAGGTTTGTATAGGATCACAATGTGTACAAAAAATATATTCAGATAATAATAATATATATAGGCCTAGTACAAATCGATAGTGTTAGGTGAATCATTTCCTGCCTTATAGACAGTTATTTATATATTTTATATCTTAACTGCTCTGTAATATTTTGCAGCTCAGTGGAGTTTCTCTTCCAGAATGGGGTTTCAGACAGCTGGAGGTAGTCGGTGATAAAATGCATAAAGGGTACCAGCAGAGCGGCATATGGAATGTGGAGGAGCACCGCTATGGCAGAAGTACGAGAACATCTAGTTCTAATGTTGCTTATGCTGCCTTGTTGTATTAATTTAAACATATTTGTAGGTCAGGAACAAAGGGAAAGGGAGTTGGAGCTGAAGTCACCTACCCACAGTGACTTCACCAGAAACCTCACTTTCATGGCCAAATTTCTTGAGCTGCAGGTGAAAATTAAATAATAAACTTGGTCTTACGTTGATCACTAAACCTAGAAAAGCCAGTAAGAGCCTGTTGAAAATTAATACACTTAATTTATGTTTGAGTAACAGTGGAAGATGCTGACCGTAAAGAATGAAGAGTCTGAGCACAAATATAGTTCATCACCTCTCGAATGGATCACCATGGACACCAACATTGCATACTGGCTTCATCCTTCAAGTAATGTACGTCTGTATAATTCTTTGTTTTTCCTTTTTTGTTTTTACTGTGATTGTAAAAGTAATCTATAATCATTTATTCTTATACAGGCACAAATTCAATTGATAGGGAATATTGTAACTTGGACCATTGCAAACCTTGCACTGGTTGTATACGGTCTACTGTTTTTAACCTACCTACTAAGACGACGAAGGAAAATTGAGGACATTCCTGAAGGTAGGGGCTTGTGGGAACTAATCCTTTCCTTGAAGTCATAACAATACAAATGTTGATCCTACCTCTGTTTTACATGTCAGTTTATAAGAAATAGCCTGACATACACAGAATCTGCTTATTAGACACTATGGACAAATTGGAATTATACTGTAATTTTACATTTTCTGAAGGGAGTGTGAGCTTATCCACGCAAAACCCAGCACCACAATGCTAGGGTGTTGCTATGTGGCCCAAATAATATTTCTAGCACGTTGCTATGCAGTTGCTAGGGGGTTATGAAGTGATTGTCTCTTTGCAGCCAGACAAAATTCTTGCATATTGTAGAAAACATAAAAACACTCTCCTCTTCAATAAGCTGCACAATTTTAGGTATCATTCATGTCTGTCGTACAAACGGTGCTCAAACGAGTTACTGTAGTGATGCTTGCTTTAGAAAGCACCGCTAATGAACTTTTTTTTTTTTTTTTTTTTTTTTTTGTCCAATTTGTCTTTTCTTAATTTAGACTCTTGGGAAAAGCTGGTTCTGGCTGGTGTAGTTTGCTTTGGAGGCTGGGCAGTTAATTACCTGCCATTCTTCCTTATGGAGAAGACTCTGTTTCTGTATCACTATCTTCCAGCACTCACTTTCAAGATCTTGCAGATACCTATAGTTGTAGAGCACCTGTACACCCATGTATTGAGGTAAGAAAAAAATTGTATGTTCTATCAATTTGTACAATGTCCTTCAAGTAATTGTAGAAATTCCCATCGCTTAAATTATCTACATGTATCTTTTAAAATAACTTGCACTTCATTATAAAATATTTGGATTCAATACATCAATTCAAACCAGTATGTTTGTCTGTAGTATAAAGGGATAGTTCACCCAAAAATGAAAATTCTCTCATTATTAACTCACCCTCATGATATCCCAGATGTGTAGGACTTTCTTTATTCACCAGAACACATTTGAAGAAAAATATCTTAGCATAGTAGGTCCTTAAAATGCAAGTGAGTGGAGACTCCAGCGGTTAAATTAATGTTTTCTAAAGTGACATGATCAGTTTGTGTGAAAAAAAAAAAATCTATATTTAAGTACTTTTTAACCATCGCTTCCGTTAGGCTTCACGAGAGGGTAGAGTTCAAGCAGCCTCTCGTGTGACGTGTTCACGTTGCCACGATACAGATGTAATCTCATGTTCTCCACTCGGTTGAGACATTCAGGATAAGCACACAAATGCACCATTGTGAGTAAAGAAACCGATAAATACATATCTAAAACAAAACAACCCAAGCTGTTGTACAGCATTCCTCCTACTACTGCTCTTCCTGCTGTGACTCAGATGCCAGTTCTCACGTGTTTCAAATGCCAATGCGATTACGTCACACACATGCACCGCTGCAGAACGGAAGCATGATTTAAAGTTAAACTTTTTCGCACCAAAAACGATTGTGTTGCTTTAGAAGACTTTAATTTAACAGCTAGTGTCGTATGGATGACATATATTTGAGCCAGGGCTTGACATTAAGCACTGTCATGTGCTTGTCCACCGGACAAATAAATTAGTCATACTGAGTAAAAAAGTAACTTAAAGTGCTCAAGTAGCATTTCAAATTTATGCTGTATATTTTTCTAAAATGATGACCGATGCCCAACCTAATCGTGTTCCTATTCAATCAACTCAATTATCTGCAACAGAAATGTAACCTGCACTGGTTAGGGGAGGAAGCTGTTGTCATATGATAATTATTTTATGTTATGATAGTCAAATAAAGAAAAGTCTCCATCAGCATCATTAACAGCGGGGATGTTCACACTTCTATTGAATGAGATCTACATTTTCATCATGTCATTGCAGTAAGATCTACCATGAGCAATAAATTCTATATTATCACAATACCAAACTTTCAGTAGTCGGTAGAGAAATTTGATGATTCTTAATACCAGCTTCAAAACCACAATAAATAATAACACTAACTAACTTTTTAATTATGGAAGAATGTTTCAAGTTCTTAATTATTCAAGACTAATAAACAGTCAGTAATAAAATAACAATAAGAACAGCAATGAATAAAAGTATACTTACAAGTCCAACATTTTAATACAAATCCGCTTTTTTCTCTGCGGTTTACGTTCACTTTAGACATCACTCTGTGTTTTAGGGTTGCAACGGTATACCGGTTGTCATATCATGTACATTTGCTTATGGTATTGAGGGGGAAAAAATGCATCTGGACGGAGAATCTCACCTGCACGTGCGCATCTCCTTTCCTCCTCAACTGCCTGTCATACTCATCAACTTGCACCCCACACACACATGCAGAGGAGAAAATGTCAGAGAGAAGTGAGGCGAGGGGGTCTGACATAAGTGAGTGTGTGTGTGAGTTAGAGCAATGTTTCTCAACTGGTGTGACCAAAAGTGGGTCGCAGGATTATTCGGACTGGGTCACGGACAGCAGGGCTACCGGGCTTCCCTAGATATTGTGGAGCGCAGACCTCAAAACTGATGTGACCAATTTCAATTCTAGTGAGACTTTTCTAGTTTAAAGCATTACGGAGAAAGTCAAGTCGAACCTCTCAAACAGTAGGCAGCCCTGACATGCCAAACAGCACTGAGGAGGAAAAGAGCAACACTGTGCTATGCGCTTATTTATTTTTCATTTTAATCGCCACTTGATTTCCTATGTAAAATCTCTCCTGAAGCAAAACCAGTTGAGAAACCAGAGTTAAAGGTACAGACATGAAGTTTTAGTTTTATAACATGTTATAGTTACATGCTATTTTTTTATCATGTTAATAATTCGGTTTATTATTATAATTCTGTTAGCTTTCTTATTTATTCAATTAATTTTATTTATTTTCAAAAGGAGAGACTTTCTTTTACACATACTTCCATTAAAAAAAAGTTTTTAAATTATAATAAAGCATTTGTTCAACCAAAAAAAAAAACATTCTGTTTTCACTCCTTTTAAGGGTCATTGTAACTGATCATAATAATTGTGTAATACCGTATACCGTGATATTTTCTGAGACGTTATCGTACCATGAAAATCTCATATCGTTGCAACCCTACCATGTTTACATGAATAACTCACCAATACAGGCTTTTTGGTGGAATTTTGAAATGTATTTGACCATTCAGGTGCTTTGGCGAGAGCATTTTTGTAACACGGGTGTTCAGCACAAACACACATACGCCGCCTGTCGTATGGGTGAAAATCTTCAAAGAGTGCGCAGCTGTTACTAGATCCCTAGCGAATTATAAAATTAGTGTTCTGGATGACTTTTGTCGTGGAATATCACGATGAATCTCTCTAAGTTGTAAGAAAACTCTCAGAGTCTTGAGTTCCAGATGCCAAAGTTGTAGTTTATTGAACACCAACAAACATGAGACCGGCCAGCTGTCCGTTCTGACTGTCTTAGTCCAAAACCTCCTCTTCTATACAGTTTGTTATCTGGCATTACCTCATTTCTGTGCCCATTCACAGAGCCTTTTGATATCTTTTTACTGGTAGAAACTTGGCTTTAGTCTATCTTCAAGGTCCTTAGTCTCATTATTTTTTTACAGCTGGGTGCTCTTTGTGGCCTCTGCAGCATCAACACTTTTAGTAACCTCATATGCTCTCTCCTGGGTCACACAAAGGCCAGGAAACTCATATAAGTATTTTGATATATAAGAAACATACTAGAATATTGAAAAATATACTATATATTCCCACCTCTGAGACTTAAAAGTCTCACACTCTATTTCCCTCAAACCAGAGTGCAGTCACACAAGCTAGCCTGTCCCATTTCATCATGTAGCCAAAGTAGGCCACTCAGTCCACTATCCAATGCCATTTTTATGGGGCTGCACTCTGCAGAACTTGGGACCAAACCTCTCCATCCACACTTAACTAGGAAGGAGTAAAAGATCCCAGTCCTCTAGCTAGCGCTGTGCCTGGGGGTGGGTGACAAAAATCAACTCATTTGTAATAAGCATGTGCATGCAAATGTGAAGCCTTATGTGATGTAGAGTACAATTGATTATCCATTGAGTAGAAGATATATATATATATATATATATATATATATATATATATATATATGCTTTAACAAAACACTATTAAAAATAACATAGTAATATTTATCCTTCGTTGCCAGAGGAACTCACAGACAATTCCGGTAGCCTGGAGCGCTATCTGGTGGTGTGTTGGAGCAGAGAGCGGGTTTTTAAACCACCAGTTGAGTCTATTTGCTCTTGCAGCCAAGCACTGAGGTGCTCGTCGCTCCTGTCTTCAAATATAGCTCTTATATGTCTTCTCTTGGCAATAACTTCACATATACATTATATGGAACCATAATCATCAAAAATGCTACTTCTATTTGGTTAGATACAGTGTACTAAAGATATACTTCACCAATAAGTAATAAGTAATTGGTTACATTGATAATAGGGGAATATGTCAAAAATAACAAACAAAACACCCTCTAACTCCTTTCTTGAGATGCTACCTATTTTGTTATGTAAAATGAAAGTACAATAGTCTTGCTGTCTCCCTTACTATCAAAAACATGAGAAAAGTGTTCAAAAATAAAATTCCCCTTACATTGTTATTTTCTTGATTGCTTCTCAGTAAATCTCATCAAGTTCATCCAATCCTGGCCCAATGGTATATTGTCTGGTTGCTACACTTGTTTGCGTTGTCATCATTGATACGGCTACCATTTGCTTAGCCTCCGTTCTAGTCATAATTGATCTCAGAATGGGTATAATACAACATAACAATAATGCAAATAGGGTCAGTCCCATAACTACTATTATACCTATTTTCATTAGCCCCAACTTCCATGAACCAAAAAGATCATCAAACCATTGCCCAAACCGCTGATCTCTCCCTACATTAGATTTAACTTCCTTTCTCAGGTCATGCAGTTTCCTCATCGCCTGGGTAAAAGTTCCTTCTGGGGATGTATTATTTGGTATGTATGTATATACAGCAATCTAAATCTAAACCTAATCACATTATTATTAAAAAACATTTCATCATCTAAATGCCATATTACTGCACAATTGCCCTTAAATTGTCCTACATTCGTTTTTCCTTTAGTTTTGTTAAAGCATTCATACTCCAGTTGACGATTTATTTTATATGATAATGTGCTTTCTTTTTTCTCATTATCCACACGTATTTGTCTAATTTTCTGCCTTCATCTCCCCACCCTATCATCTTATAATATTTATCATATTCGGATGACCCAAGAATGCCAAACATTCTGCTGGGCAGTACACTGTTCTCCCTGTTTTACCACAATTTTTGGCATAATACTCAGCGTAATGCTTATAATCATACTGATTTGGGACTACTACAAATTTTTTCAATGGAGTGGGTGAGCACATTACACAGTTTGTCATTTTTGCTTGCTTAGCTGTATATCTGGCCCATTTATACCAGTCATTTTGATTTGCATATTGTAATAGTTCCTCTGTTCCTGCTGACTCTATGGGTTCCATATCATTTTCTAAATTTATTTGCTTTTTCAGTCTTTGGGTGATTATTTTGACAGGTGTCTTTTGAGGCCGATTCTTCGGTTTGTTCTGCTTAGCCAAATTGCTTATCCAGATTCTTTGCTTTTCGGGTTCACCTTTGTTTAGTGATCCAGGCGTTCAGCTTCTTTCTGATTTCTCGTGCTATGTTATCTAGTCTCTGCTCATTCGGGGGAATAACATTGAAGGTCTGAGATGTCAATTGTAGGAAATTCATCATACCATAGTCGTTGTGACAGTCCTTCACCTGGAGAGTCTGGGCCTTCCTTGACGCCTGTCCGGTAGGCCCTATATAGGAGGCAATACCTGTCCCAAATATGTTAGTAACAGCATCATCAACACTAATACCTCCTTGAGCTTCCATTCTTTCTCCATGTGCCACAACTCTTCCTCGAACAACTGTGCTTGTTGGCCTGTTTCATTTCCTTCAGTTGCTTCTGATTCTGTTTCAGCAGGACGATCACTTTCTTCTTGTCTTTCTCCTTCTTCACCTTCTTGGTCCTGTTCCTCTGTGACATGTACTTCCGTGTCACTTTCTATGCTTTCCTGCTCTACTGCGGCACTTTAATCCCTTTTTCTGCCGCAGCGTGCTCTTCCCCTACTTTCGCTTGTCCTTCTACTTCCTCTTCTCTTTCCTCAGATTCTGTAGCCGGTTCCTGCTGATCTTCTTCTTCCTCGGGTTCTTAGTTTTGTGCTTGCTGCTCTTCTTTGTCTGAATCTTGCCTCGTATTCATCGTTGGGAAGTCCATATTCATAGTTTCTTCAATACAGTCCGTCAAGTGCTCTGGAGTATTTCGTTTTAGGTCAGCTTCATTGGAAAGGCCATCCAAGATCCCCAAGGCTGATTGTAGGGAACCCACTCTGCAGTATGCTTTCTTAGAATTGTTCATCTGGTGATCCTGGTCCTTCTTGGGACGTTTCTCTGGTAGGCCCCATCATTGGGGGCAACACTTGTCCCAAGTATGTCAGTAATAACATCCATATTAATATGTCTTTCTTATTCATTGGTATTGTAGGCCGCAATTGTTTTCCACCTTCTCTCCTTCAGCGGGTCATCCTGTCCTAACTTGCTTCAATGATGGCAACAGTATGACTATTTCATTTTATATTCATAAAGAACACTGTAATCACCTCATATGTTTACATGTTTTATATTAACTAACAATCATTACTTTCTGCATTCATTTGGTTAAAGGGGTCATGACATGAGAAACCAAATTTGCCTTGATCTTTTGGTATATAAGAGGTCTTTGTATCATTAAAACGTCCTGCAAGTTTAATATTTTAAGACGTCCTCCCCATTCTAAACGAATCATTTATTTAATCAAGCTCAAAATACAGCTCGTTCTGGATTCATGGTTAGAAGTGACGTGTCGGTTAGAAGTGACGTAACAGCGTTTGCATATGACCGCCTCCAGCACAAGATAACTACGCTTTAAGCGCAAGATTACGCTCATTTCAGTATCGCCGTGCGCCTCACAAGTGTTCAGTCGATGGACAGCGAGCTCTGACAGAGACTACTTGTGCACAGGAAAATTACGATGCCACACAGATGTGCTGTTCCTGGCTGTGGTCAAACAAAACCTCTGAATAAGCTGCCGAAAGATCCAGACGTCAGGGAAAAATGGATGCAGTTTATTTTTTGCGGACGACCCAGTCACGGCAGTGTTAACTTAAGCGTTTGTTCTGTACATTTTAAGGATGACTGTTTTGAGAACAAATCTCAATATGATGCTGGCTTTGCCAGAAAACTGTTGCTCAAAGATAAGTCCGTGCCGACTATTCTGGGAACAACGACGACGCAAACTGTAAGTAATCTATTTTAAACTTTAAACTACTTTTTAAAGCGCAATTTCATTCATTATGAATAATCACAGTGTTTTTACTTAGTTTACTTGCATATTGTTCTGGCTGGGGGCGTCAATAATTGATACATAGGCACTGACGTTAGCCAATCATAACAGTGGGCGTTAACACTGAAGTCTTAAATGGAAAACGCCCCCAAAACAGACTGTTTGAATCAGAGGATGAGAAACAGGGTGGGAAAAGGTCATAAATCACTAGATTTTAAAAGTTTTTCTTAAAAAAAAATATATTAATACTATAATTGCACCTAAGGGAACATAATAATACAATAAAAAAAACCATGTCATGACCCCTTTAATATATTAAATGATTTCCCTTATTAGAGTCATTTGCTACACACACATTTGTTGCATCTCATTTCTTGCACTAAATAACACATGGGTCCTCTGCCTCCTCCAGGCAGGAGCCAGTCATAGCCTGACTTTGTTCCAATTAAAAACATTAGATCATCCCATATCTATACACAACATTTTTCATGGTCATTCACAAAAAGGCTATAATTCTCCACAGAGGAGGTAAACTACCACAGGTGTTCCTTATCTTAAAACTCCCTACTCATTCACTTATCACATACATTTCATTTCCTCCTGTTTCCCAAGGACTCTCAATGTCTGTATCACATTAATTAATTTTCCCTGCAAGCTAAGCTGTTTTTCATAGTTTCAGACTATATCAGAGTAATTCAGAGTATTAAATCAATAAAATAATTATCAAATATATAACATATCATTGGAGGAATCAATTTCCTCCCAGTTTGGTCTTTCTGTTGCATTGGGCCATTTACATTGATCAGTACTTCATCTGGTTTTTATTTAATCAATGGTAACACACAATATTATATTATTCCCCTCTCACAAATTGTTGTTTCAATTATTATACCAATTGTAGCCAACCCTGCACCCTATTTCTTAATTAATTCCATTTATATTGTTACAAACAAACAAGACAAGCAATCTTAATCTTTAGTCACCACCATGTATCTTTTCCATTCTTCATTACTTTTACAATGTACATGAGTTCAATTAAAGCATAAGAAAAAGTAATAAATCATCTTCCAGTCTAAATTCATTATCATACAAACATTCCCCATGTTTGTTTAATACTTCTATAAAATGTCAAGCACTCCTTTGTCTGCAACGGTTCTCAAAACTTTACCCCCAAAACCAATCTATAAATAATCCTCTACACAGGGTATGATCCCCTGACAACACAGTGACAGAATGCTTAGTATTTAACACTGTGATAAGTTATTTTAGTAAAGTGGTTATTAAAATGCTGTCGGGTTAAGTGGAACTTTTAAATTTTTGAGCAGGTCTCTTCTAGACCTCCCTTTTGATGCTTCTGATCTAAGAGCATTCATCCACTTCCTTAAACCCCTTTCAAACCTTCTTAGTCAGGTCTCCAGGGTGGTGACGCCCCTGCTTTGGTTGCTTAACCTTTTATGCCATTGTCAAGTCTTACCCGTCATTGGGTCGTCACCTCTTGCCACTGGTCTTGATGCTGCTCAGTCCTCAATCCTTAATAATTTGGTATCAGTAAACAGATATTTTCTTTTCAGGGAGTATCACCAGAGAACCGACACAGCCAATGGAACATCTACAAATGCTTAAATATGGAGACAATTCAAAACATGGTTAAATTCAAAAAGCATTATTAAAAATTCATCAATCTATTAAAATTGTCCAAAGTAAAAGTAAAATATGCTAAAATTGAACTCATTTATAGATAATTAATTTCCATTCAGGTTTTATTTCTGCTACTTCAGCAAATGTTACACAAAACTATGTGGGGACTAACATCAGAACAAAGCCTCTCAAGCTTCTAGGAAGCTTAATTAAAAACATCACCTCAATTCAGTAATGGTCTCTAGATAGTTTTTGAACCTACATTTATTCTTTCAGATGAATTTTCAACTTAATCTCTTTTCTTTAGTATAAACCCTTAACTTTAGATTGCCCTCTGAATATATAAAATCTTTAATCATTGATGAGGAGAGCTGTTTGAACTCCTTCATATCACTCTATCTAACATTATTGTCAAGGCACATCATTTTACATATAAAAATAAAATCAAACCAAAATAAAATGAAATAAAACACTTATGAATATTTCTTCAAATTCTGCTCTTGTGTTTCTGTTTCAAGCAGACACGTATCAATTTTAGACTGAGAGTGAGGAGTGGGGCATTACACTGTTTCACAATAATACATTTAATTTATTCTTCAACAGTAAAAATAGTGATATTTATAATAACTGATTATATTAACTGCTTTCAAACTTTCTCATCTCACACCATTTAAAAACAAAAACTACTCATCAAAAACTACTCTCATCTTACTTTCTTCTGTCCATTCAAACAACATACAAATAACCTTCTAATCTTTAATAAAACAGAACACAATGTCTTTTTCGACATTCTCTATATAATCAATACAACTTATGTTTAGCCTTCTGTTCATGCAGAGCTTTACATTTACAACACCTATCTTATTATTAATATATTATAATCCTTTTTATTATTAAGTAATAATTTATTATTACTACTTTCTCCATTTCTTACACTTTCTCAGGTGAAGGAACTTCCATTCTATCTAATAAAATAATATAAATCAAGTTTTTAAACTAACAGAAAAGTAAAAGATTAAACAGAATAAAGTCTTAAAGACAAACATATCTAAAAACATATCTATTTTCTTGTGTTTTGAAATAATTGCTCAGTAAGATACACTACGTACTTTTAATTTCTCATGACTCTTACATTATTTATTTATTTATTTTTATCCAAATGTTTCATCATCTTTTAACAGTTATCACTATTATACCTCTAAAATTACACTTTCATGTATTAACTATGGCAAACTAAAATAGTAGTAATAGAAATAGACACTCAATCAGCACTTTATAGCACACACTAAGCTCCTTTTTTTTTTTTTTTCTTTATTATGAGGGTACTCTCTGGAAAATTTGGGGGAGTAACCCATCCAATAGGTAACTCTATAACTTTGCCACATGTTTGTAATATTTACTCTTCAAATCAGTAAATCAGTGGTTAGCTGCTGGATTTAAATTTAGACCCTCAGAACAATTTAGACACGGGCATTGAACCCATTGATGGCATTCTGGAAAATCATAAAGTGATCGTATAAGACTGAAATCAACTTTTCCAGAGAAATTTTAATCCACATTATAAATGGCAAATCAATAATGATTACCAGCAGCAATGAGCGCAGGAGGATATATCAGATCAGTCACATCATTTTCAGTCTTCTTTGTGTCCGGATTTCCTCCTGCAGCATTAGTAACTTCTATAAAATCATCTTTCTCAGCCGTCTGCAATGGGGAGAAACTAGTTCCAGAATGAGTTAGTGAAACAACATACACATAATGATGACAAAAGAAACACAGAATAGACACATGAATATGAACATATTAACATTCATATATGAGGAAGTTATGATGTTCAATTTAATCTTAACCTTTCTCTATGGGCTTCACCTGCCCCAAAGACTAATTTTTAAATGACCCAAATCATTCTTAAATTTATTTTCCTTTAATTTTAGTCTCAAATGCAGCTTCTCAGTGTATCCACGATCAACCAAGACCTATTCTGTGTATACCAAACAAAAATAAATAAAATAAAAATAAAATAGCTATCTATCTGCTTTCTATCTTTTTCTAAAGTCGGGGCCCCTTTCTGTCTGTCTGAAGACATCAAGACAGGCCTGTTTCCCCTCAAAGCCATCCTCAATGCCTTCATCAGACAGTCCCTAACAAAAATAAAAAATCTCTGCCTATCTTTTGTTGGTTGATCAAGTTTACACCGACAACGCTGCACTCACATTTAAATTGTTCTCCAGACATTTTTTAAATCATAGAAAAATCAAAAACAATTTCTAGTGTTTAATTTAATAATGTTAAAATAGTATTCTCTCATAAACTGAACCAGACAGAACATAAAACAGACACATGAATGTGAAGTTTTCACATTTAAGGTTTAACTGCATAAGATACAAAATATAATTTTCTTATTTTATCATATCTTTGGTCCTCTTTTGCCATTTGCTTTAATATAACAACACTTATCTTAAATACAACCTTGGTTTAAAATACAATTACTTATTTGACTTTAGTTTAGCGCAATACACTCGACTCAAAGCTTTATTGTTTGTCCAGATAATGTGATTTCCCAAATGCAATTCAATCACTTTAAAGTTATCACTTTTTTATAATCTAAATATTCTTACTCATCACTTTGATATAAAAGGAGTTATGATCTGACACATGTCCATTCAACAGCTGCTCCCGCTCAGTTTAGTTAATCTTACATCAGGCTTCATTCATGACATGAAAAGAACAGCCCAAGAATAAACATTGTCCAGTCCGCTAAGGGTTAACTTTTTGATTTCATGCACATTTTTGTTTTAAAGCTATTTGTTTGTATTATACTGTATTATATTTATCCTTATACATACACACACATACACAGACATACACATATATTTTTTTATCATTGGTTTTCATTCTACAATCATAATATTTATTAAGTGCCCTCTTTGTTTTTAATCATAAGATCTCTTCTGCCTCTTATATTGATGAAAAATTATTTGGAACATTCTATTGATGAAAATAGTCTAAATAGATTTTCTTTTATGTAAATTGCATACATACTCCTCATTAGTTATGCAGCAAAGGATCAACCTCTCTATCTGGATGGATATTTATAGGGCTCATATAACATACACTTCCATACACAATCACACTTCAGTCATACTTCCCATACTTTAAAACACAGATTCTCTCACAAACACAGAACCTTTCACACTTTTTACAAACACAAGGCCTTTATAAACACAGAGCTCTCAAAAAATATTATACAAAAACAAACCTGTTACTTCTGCCCCTCCTTTTGCTCTCCTCTTTTTATCCCTCTCCTTTATTTCCATAAAAAACACTAATTATTTACAGTGGTTGATTGCTATATCTGTTACTTCTTTTTATATTAAAACTCATGTACTTCCACCCACAGAGGTCACATCCATTTTGGGTCTCTGTTCAAGACAATTTCTACATTGGTGCTAATTCTCCTTTACTCTCCCTATTAAAAATCACCTTAACATTTTTGACTGTATTTAATTTGTTCATAACTCCAGAAATGATCACTAATTCCCTGTGTTTCTATTATTAATCTTTTTAATTCGATTTCTTTTCTCCTCTCAGTTAGTCTCCTCTCAAATTCAGTAACATCTTATTTCCACATTATTATTTCTGCTTCAGGAGGAAAACTGAGACAAGGAAAAAAAAGTATTGTTCTGTTTCTCTGTGCGTGCTCAAAGCCCTCCTTTACAGCTCCCTATTCTCACTCTAGCAGCCCCTCCCTTCTCTCTTCCCCAGCACTCAGTCTCCAGCGTACTGTAAGAGAGAGATGAATGAAAAATCAACAACTGTGCTCATTTATCCGAGTCTTATCAACTATACTTCTGGATAACATCCAACTAAATAAGCTAAATATTTATTACTACTAATACTTATTTATATATTTATTATACTTATTTTTATTTCTTATCTCTTCCCCTTATATTTATTTATTATCTTTTATTTCTTTCTTTTTACTCTTTTTGTTATCCTCTTTATTTTCTTAACTTATATTTTCTCTTATTCTTTTATTTTATTATTTGCTTATGTTCCTTCTTTTATTGCTTATATGGTTTCACTTTATTTCTTCTCAAAACCAACTATTTGTTTATTCATGCTTTATGTTTGTTAGTATAATCTTATTTTGTGAATTACAAAACTTTTCTTAAAACATGGTTATACCTCACATACTACTTATACATACATCTTGGGTACAAAGTCTAAACTGGATAACATGATTATACATTACTTATTTCTTATACATACAGCATGGTCACAAGTGTTTAAACTAATGCATTCATTTTTCTAATTATTTGCTTTATCATGCATTATACTTTCATTTTTGATTACATATGTATTTCAACATGAGCAATACATTGCTTTCACATAAGTAATGCATCATTATCTATGTCTATATTAGCAATACACACTTAAGGTTTGCATTCTGCTTTATATCATGCATATCTATGTTTCCCTATCCAAGTCTGCCCTCTTAAAACAACGTTTCCCAATAATGTGCCACTTCAGATTTCAAGAACCGGTAAGGAATATTCGCCTCCTTGACTGACACTTTCAAATGTCCCCTGTATATATATCTATCTCATCTCTATGGCCTGTTTTACAGAGTGTAGTTATGTGATCCACAAATAATTTAGGATCTATGTTCCTAACAGCAACATCCAACCAGTTAACAAATGGCCACTCCTGTTCTATTTCTCCTAAATTCACCACTTCAGTTAAGGTTCTCATTAACTCCTTCTTTTTTGCAGTTAATTTTCTCTTGTGCCCTGCGTAATCTATGTACTCTGATTCTTTCCAAAAATGATCGCTGATTCCCTTTAACTCTATCAGCGCTCTTTCCAATTCTCTCTCCCACTCTTCAGATCTGCATTGATCTCCAACTTTACAAAACTTGCTTGTCTCTGCATTTTTCTCTAGTCTTGTTCACTGTAATGGAAAACTTTTTGCCTTTTCTTTATCTTTTTCCCAATTTATTTTATTTTTTCTCTTCTGAATCTCCCCTTCCCCTCACTCACAGAGCTGTCCGTTCAGCTGACCAGTGAGTGAGAGCAAGGCAGGGAGATATCAGAGAAGCAGGTGCCATTTTGCGTCTTTATACTTTTTCAACAATTGTTTTATTCAATTCACTGTTTCAATTCATTTTCCACTTTTGCTCTCATTTAGCATTTCCTTTGTGCACCTGATTCTCTGTATTATTCTGCCTCTGCACACAATACATCATCAACACTGTAATCATGCATTTGAATAAACACAAAAACAGCGCATTTAGTACCGCAAGCACACATGCACCAACAACATAGTTAGTCATGTACATTATTCATTATCTCAAACATGTACATAGTTCAACAATTCCCCGTTTTCTGCACAGTCCGGGTTCCGTCAAACACTGCAATAAATAACTTAATCTAACACCTGGAGGAATTTTGCGCGAATTTTCACTTCTCCACCCGTGTTAGGATTTTCACCTGTACAGGATTTTCAGCCACTCTTCTGGCAAAACCTTGAATAAATGCACCTAACCGGGAATTTTCACGCGCGTTGCTTCTCGACTCACCCCCAGGCTTTTTCTACCTTCTTCAAATAAACTTTCTTAAACTCTCTTTAAACAATCCCACCCCCCTATTTTTGAAATCTGGAACTCGCCTCTATTTTAGCCAATTAGTTCAAATTATTCTATGTCCGGACTGGCAAAAGTCTTAGGAAGCCACTTACCGGGACTCGCTACCACAGATCACACAAAAACACCTTAAGCAAAGATGCTTACCTCAGTTTCTGGCGCCGGTGTTTCTGTGCGATTCGTGCAAGCCGTCCCACCAGTGACCTCTGCCCCCTTGACCTCAATGCCAGCCCCACGAGTTGGGCGCCAAAGATATGTCGTGGAATATCACGATGAATCTCTCTAAGTTGTAAGAAAACTCTCAGAGTCTTGAGTTCCAGATGCCAAAGTTGTAGTTTATTGAACACCAACAAACATGAGACCGGCCAGCTGTCCGTTCTGACTGTCTTAGTCCAAAACCTCCTCTTCTATACAGTTTGTTATCTGGCATTACCTCATTTCTGTGCCCATTCATTATTTTTGTAACCAATGGATACTATTTGCCACCATTATCTCACAGAGCCTTTTGATATCTTTTTACTGGTAGAAACTTGGATTTAGTCTATCTTCAAGGTCCTTAGTGTCATTATTTTTTTACAGCTGGGTGCTCTTTGTGGCCTCTGCAGCATCAACACTTTTAGTAACCTCATATGCTCTCTCCTGGGTCACACAAAGGCCAGGAAACTCATATAAGTATTTGATATATAAGAAACATACTAGAATATTGAAAAATATACTATACTTTCAACAGCTGAATAAAAATATGAACTTTCTAATAAGTGACACAGGCCAAAGCTATCACAAATATATACATGGTTATTTGTTTTGTTATTGATGTTTTAATCAGTCAGATTGTCCGGTCGGGCAAGTCAAATTCTCTTTAAAAATACACTTGTCCCAAGCATTAATGTCGAGTCCTGTGAGCCATCAAAGAGATGAAGCAAAAGTGTTTACCTGTGCTGAACTTGCTCCTCAGATGCTGAAGAAAGTTACGTTATCAGAGCTGCTGGTAATAACTTTAACATTAGATATTTAGCTAAAGTTGGTTAACTAGATATAAGGTTACATACGTTATATATTGTTTTTCCACAACAAGCAGCCTGATATGTCATACACACTTGGGATATCATGAGAGTGAGTAAATGATGAGAGAATTTTCTTTTTTGGGTGAATCAGCTCTCCTTGCTTACATCTTTATATGATGTTGTTTCGCAGATCCCCTGCTCAACAGAGAGCCTTTGCTGGTGTTATTTTGGCAGCGCTTTGTTCAATATATGTGTCCTACCACAACTTAAGTCCTCTCACTTATGGTCAGCCAGCGTTAACATCAAATGAGCTCGCTGCACTGCGATGGAGAGAGAGCTGGGATATTCTTCTACGAAGACGCTAACATGGAAATGTAATTCCTGTTTCTGTAAGAACGGGACCTTCTATCCTTGTATGATGAAATAAAAGCTAACTCAAAACCTTTGGTAGTGGGGATTTGCAGAGAACTGTGAAAGACAATTCCTAGCATCTTGTGCCCAAACATTTGATAAAAATGTGATAAATTCTCTACAAAGAGAACTCATGCTGCTTATAAATCGTAAAACCAAAATAGACTGTTATGCACTATCTTAGTGCTCAATTTATCATGCTCTTATGTTTACACGTATTCCTTTTGGCAGTTTTATTGTATTGTTTTAGGGAATGTGAAACTAATAAAACTAAAAACATATGTTTCATTACTTTGCAATTGTTTTTATTAATCCTTGCACAACACTAATCAATGAAACTTGAACTATTAAATGCATTTTCTGCTATGTTGATTGTTATCTATTCTATACAATTTGTTTTTTTGACTGTGATGTTCACTAGGAAACAGTTCAGTGATTCATCATAACTCTTCACTAATGATCCATTGACAACCAGTAGTGTCCCTTTCCCTTTAAGGTTGTTTGATGCCACAGGTTACTGTCCAGAATGTTTGTAGGTGTCACTTAAGAGTTGAGTGACGCAAGAGTTTTTTTAAAGTCATTAAAACTTAATGACTTTAGCACATGCATCTTGTTTTGTTTATGCGCATCTTATATTTGTTTTATTTTTAACATCAAGCTTAGGGACATAGTGTGTGACTGATTTCTGAACGGATAAGCTAGCCACCTGTTGCAAACTAATGAGTTTTTTTTGTAACTTTAAAAAGTTTATTGTTTAAGCTATTGTTGTTAACACATGTGAATAAGGCTAATATTTATGGTGGTAGTATTTTGATGCTGTTGTACTAGGCACAAAAGCTTTTCAAGCTTTATCAGACAAGTCTATACTGATTAACTATGGAACCAATTGTTTGAAGTCTATTAACTCATTTGAAGTAACTTGCCTCATGTTCTGCATCTCACACCACAGTTGTCCTAAGATGTCCTTGTGTAGTTTTAGCAGTTGTGATTTTTAGGTTTATTTAGAGACCTTTCTTTAGTGGATCCAAAGAAACAAATGCCTGACCATGTTCTACCAAAAACTTTCATAATCATTGTCCACTTTGAAATGGATAGGTCACCCAGCTGAAAATTACTTCATTATTTACTCCCCCTCATCCATGCAACACAAGATGTTAGGGTCACCATTCACTGTCATTGTATGGAAAAAAGGTGCAGGGCTGTGAGGGATAAATTTACCATCTCTTCAATGGCACGAACGGTATAAAGCTCCTAGATCACACTGATTTTCCACTAATCTTGTCTGGAGATTTTTGTCAGCTGAATTTTCTCATACCGATATATTATCAATGTATTGTCCACGGAACGATCCAAAAACACTTCAAACTGCAGTACTGTTAAGTCTATCCCTCACAGCCTTGTTGTAATTCCTGTTAAAATCAAATATGGCCGTAGCGTGAATAAGGTCTAGAACAAAGTCATAGGGGTTTGGAACAAGATGGGTTAGAAAATAATGACATAATTTCAATTTTGTTTAAACTATCCCTTAAACATAAAAAAAAACTTCTTCCCGCAAATGGTCTGCTTGTTTCTGGTGGATGAGCAGTGGCGGGCCATGCATTTAAAGTCTAGGAATTCAGTGTGATTCATGCCATTAAAAAAAAACACAGTTTCACAATGAATAAGACACCTATGCCTTTGGGCATCATACATTATGTCACAGCTAACTAGTAATACCAGTTGACATTTAAAAAACATCCACACACATGAAAGCCAGAACTTGAAACGACGCAATGGCCTAATTTTAAATGCAGCATGACTGTGTAAGGCTGGAACAAGAATGTCTACACCAAAAGGCACTATTTCCAGTAAAAGTCAAAGAACTCTGCGAGAACTTAATAAAACTCTAACACAGAAGAGCATCTCCACCTGAGACAACACACCCTATTGAGCAAGGACCATAAAACACAAATCTCATTCACATCTGCCCCCTCTCTCACCTCAGGTCACCAAAAAACTTTGACTTATCCTGTTCTGTAATGTTAAAGGTTTTCAGATCATACATGTTTGGTAACATTCAAGAGGTCTCAGTACAACTGGTAAAATGGTCTCATTCCCTTTCAGCAAAGGCAAATCACAAGTAAGGTTTAAGAACTTAGTAAAATACTGCATTCTATCAGGGACATACCCCTCCCAGATCTCTCACAGAGACCAGATGCTGTATGCAGATTAGGTGCATTCTTTGTAAACATCAAACAGCCTACTCAATCACAAGTTACAAAGATCTACCTTCAAACCCCTAAATAGAAATCCAAATCCTGAATAACATCAAACACACACATCTGAAATAACAATAGAAACATTTGGTATTTAAGGAGAGATGACAAAGGAATTGGGGAGTCTGTAGTCAGATATCCCTCACAATTGCTGTGTGTAGTTTTCTCTACCAGGTCTCTGTAGCCAGAAGACCCACACAGAAAACATTGTGTGTTGTTTCTACTCTACCAGGTATACAATTTGAATTTCTTATGTTTGGTAAATGTTTGACTGGAATACAACTTTAATTATATTATTATGCTTGGTCCACTGATAGCTTTGAGTTTGATTAATTATTTTAATTGATTGTTTGAATTACTATTACCTGGTAAAATATATTGTTATTATGATTCATTCTGAAGGACTGTTTTCTAATATATTTACTATTAACTAAACATCTGTGGTCAGATTTGGCCTAACTAAGCTACTTCAGATGTAACCTATTAGTAAAGTATGTACTAAAAGTCTAAACGGTGAACCAAGAATCTATAATACCTGGAAAAATCTATCTAAATAATATTTGCGATTTAAATGTTGCTTGCAATAAATTTCGTTCCCTCTCGAGAGGTCTCTCCTATTGCGTAAGTAGCTTACGCTATGGGAAAACTCCGTTTCTCAAGAAATATTGAAGTCTTTATGTAAAATGCATTGCAGCTGCACAGCAGACAGCAATGAGCGAGGCAGCTCGGTCATTGGCTGTGCTGCGGCAACTTGCTCGAACCAATGACGGGGCGACTCTGAACGCGCAACCAATGAGCACGCTTCACGCCCGCGCGCTCAGAGCCCGCCAAGATTGGCGTGGCTAAGGCTATATATTAGGCGCCCCGTCATGAGAGTTCTTTAGATTTAATCTCCTTCAGCAAAGACCTTCTCTTCGCTGGATCCTCCGGATTATTGGAGTCTTTTCGCCCACCATCGACAAGCCTACAGCAGGACTGCTACGAGGACGCCGGCGCCTTCAGCCACCTTCAAAGCCTTCTGCTACGCCATCCGGCGCGCATCACCTTGATATCCTTTTACTAAGTTACTTTGCAGGTGTTCGCCTCTGCGACGCTTTTTTGTCATTTAGTAAAAGAGCAAATTCGAGGCGTTGTTTTAAATGCCTTCGACCTGCGCCTCGTGCAGAGGCCCTCTTCCTGACAGGGACTGTCACATTTTCTGCGCTCGCTGCCTGGGACCTGACCACGCAGAAGCTGCTCTCACTCGAGGCGGATGCCCCGAATGTGACTCCCTGGGACTCACCGAGCTGCGCGCTCGCTTTGCTGCCTTCGCCGCGAACGAGCCTGCTACCACCGTGCTGCCATCCCCTCTGTTCGAGCCGCGCAAGAAAAAGGAGGCCGCCAGAGCACGCGGACTTCAGTGACGTCACGCCGGGCCAGTCCCCGCGTGCTTCACCACCACCCGAGGAATCCCTGCCGCCAGTTCAATTCACGCAGGCAGACCAGCACCCCTCCGGAGCGGTGGGTCTCATCTCGTTCGGCGCTTCAGGGGACGACGGTGAAAAGGATGACAGCCTTTCCATTGATGCTGCATCCGACGACTGGCCGGGCTCGGCCTTCGACCCCGCGCCGTCGACATTAGCGGACACGAGCACGGGCACCAGCATGGACTCAGAGATCGTCCGCATCCTGTCCAAAGCCGTGGAAGACCTCGGGCTCGACTGGTCTTCTCCGGAAGAACCCGCCCGCAGCCGGCTGGACGAGTGGTTCCTGCAAGGCATTACCCAGTCCCCTTACAGGCGGCTGGAAATGTCTGTACAGCAGTCAATGGGCCAGTCACAGAACTCGCTCACCTGCAATCAAACGCCGTTTTAATGGCAACACACAGAAATCACAAAAAGAGTCATTTTCTGCCTGTGTCACTAAGGGGTCACGTGTCCACACTAAAGTGCGCATTCCCACATATCAATACTGTCCAAACAGTGCCAAATACTTCCCCAGCTCAAGCTGGACGCCCCATAAATGTGGATCGTGTGCCTATTGTCATGTATGCACCACTACACACAAGCACTGTTCCCACAGTTATAAACACTTCCCCAGTAAAAGCGGGAAATACTATAAAGGTAGCGCGCGTGCCTGCTGTCATGCATGCACCCCTACACACAAACACTGTATGCATGCCCAAAAAACCCCCGCCGCGAGCGGGAGGCTTTATGAAAATGGCGCGCGTGCCTACTACGGTATATGCACCCCCACACATAAGCGCTGCCCATACAGTTTCAAACAGTTCTCTGGCTCATGCCGCGAGCATCACAGATGCGACGCGCGAGCCAAGAAACTCCCCGCTAAGAACGGGAAGCTTTATGAAAGTGGCACGCGGGCCTATTACAATGTATGCACCCCCACCCGTAAACACTATCTATAAAGTTTCAAACATTTCTCCAGCTCATGCTTCGAGCATTACGGAGATAGCGCGCGTGCCTGTAATCTCACACGCACCCCTGCACTCGGCACTCAGCAAAGCTGCTCAGTGCGCTCCCGCGCCTCTGAGAGCTGTAAGCTCAGTGTTAGCACAAGGCAATTCGCCGGCAGGGCCCATACGTCACTGCGACACGCCCCCAGCCAGCATTCAGCCCATATCTGTGCGAGCAAAAGCCTGGGAAAAAATCCCCGACATGCCGAAATGGGTTTTGAACATAATAAAACACGGTTACTCGCTTCAATTCGCTCGCAGACCACCCCGCTTTTCAGCGGTGGTCGAGACGAAAGTGAGGAAAGATGTTTCACATGTTCTACGCACCGAGGTGCTCAAACTGATAGAGAAGGGCGCTATAGAAACTGTTCCTCCCTCTATGAGCGAGGCGGGTTTTTACAGCCGCTAATTTCTCGTCCCGAAAAAGGACGGTGGCCTCCGCCCCATCCTAGATCTCAGATATCTGCACAAAGCTTTAATGATTCGCTCGTTCAGAATGTTAACGACCAAACATATTCTCGCGCAAGTTCGCCCCGGGGATTGGTTTCTATCAGTGGATTTGAAAGACGCTTACTTTCACATTCCGATAGCGCCTCATCACAGGCCATTTCTGAGATTCGCTTTCGAGGGACAGTCATACCAGTACACAGTACTACCATTCGGCCTATCATTGGCCCCCGTACATTCACGAAATGTATGGACGCGGCACTTTCCCCTGAGACAGCGGGAGTGCGAATACTGAATTACCTCGACGATTGGCTAATCCTAGCACAATCAGAGAGTCAGTTAACGACGCACAGATCTTGGATTATCAGCCATCTAGAATGCCTGGGTCTGAGAATCAATTTTGCAAAGAGCGTGCTATCCCCCAGCCAGAATATCTCTTTTCTGGGAATAGTGCTAGACTCAGTGCAAATGACGGCGCGCCTCTCATCAGAGCGTGCGCTCGCTATTCGGCGCCTTGCAACATCATTCAGAGCGGGCGCGCGCGCCCCCGTCAAACGATTTCAAAGGATGCTCGGTCTCATGGCCTCGGCATCAGCTGTACTCCAGCTAGGATTGTTGCACATGCGTCCTCTCCAACGCTGGCTCAAGAGCCGTGTCCCCACTAATGCGTGGCGCTCGGGCCACTTTTTAATCAGAGCGAATCACGGCTGTATAAAAGCCCTGATGCCCTGGAAGGCCGTCGACTGGTATCAAACCGGCGTGAGTCTGGGCGTGAACACACGGAGAAAAATTATCACGACAGATGCCTCCAAAATAGGATGGGGGGCCCTTTACGAGGGCAGGCCTGTCTCCGGTTTTTGGTCAAACCCGGAAAAGCGCCTACATATAAACTGTCTGGAAATGAAAGCGGTCGCCTTGGATCTCAGAGCCCTGCTTCCGTACCTGAAAAACAAACACGTCCTGGTCCGAACGGACAACATGACGGTAGTATCGTATATAAATCGCCAGGGTGGACTCAGGTCGAGCTCCCTGCACTCTATGGCCAGGGAGCTCATCTTATGGTCACAGCACAACCTGCGCTCGCTGAGAGCAGCGCATGTGCCAGGCGTCCTGAACCAGGGAGCAGACATGCTGTCCAGAGACAAAGTTCTCCCAGGAGAATGGTCTCTCCACCCCCTGACGGTTCAGTGGTTATGGCAAGCCTTTGGCGAGGCAGAGGTCGACCTCTTCGCCTCCAGGGAAAATGCGCACTGCCCTCTTTTCTTCTCAAATGCCCAAGTCTGGCCGAGCCGCCCCTTGTATGCTTTTCCCCCGATCGCGATGCTACCTCAGGTCATCAGTCGGATCAGGGAGGTGAAATGTGCAGTGCTCCTGGTAGCCCCACTCTGGAAGAACCAGACGTGGTTTCCAGAACTAATGCAGATGATGCAATCTGCCCCATGGCCGATTCCGTTGAGGCTGGACCTCCTCAGGCAGGCCAACGGGATGATTCTTCATCCCCGCCCCGATCTGTGGGCCCTTCATGCATGGCCCCTCAATGGGTTCCAGAGAACCTCCCCAGCGGAGTGTTGAGAACCATCACTGAGGCGCGAGCGCCCTCTACGAGGCGCTTATGTGCCCAAAAGTGGAAAGTGTTCAGTGACTGGTGTGATACCAAGAGCTTGAACCCCAAATCGTGCGAGATACCAAGTGTACTCGCCTTTTTGCAAGTGCTGCTGGAGGCGGGCCGCACACCCTCCACGCTCAAAGTCTATGTGGCTGCCATAGCAGCGTCACACAATCCTGATAAAGAACGCTCATTAGGGAAAAACGACCTAATCATTCGTTTCCTAAGAGGCGCTAGGAGGATGAACCCTCCTCGCCCCCCCTCGGTACCGATCTGGGACCAGGCCACGGTCCTGGACGCACTCAAGAGTGCCCGTTCGAACCTCTCCGAACCGTGCACCTTAAACAGCTCTCGCTCAAAACTGCGCTCTTGCTGGCACTCGCCTCAGTCAAGAGAGTGGGCGACCTGCACGCGCTGTCATCAAGCGCTGCTTGCTTGGAATTTGGACCTAACGACTGCAGAGTTGTCCTTAGGCCAAAGCATGGGTATATTCCTAAAGTGCTCTCCACACCCTTCAGAGTACAGGTGATATCTCTGGCAGCGCTATCGTCTCCAGCAGACGAAAGCGACGCTAATTTACTCTGCCCGGTCAGGGCGCTCAGAGTATACTTGGAACGTTCTGCCTCGTATGCTTTGGCGGCCACACTAAAGGTCTCGCAGTTTCAAAGCAAAAATATCGCGCTGGATAGTAGATGCTATAGCGCTGGCTTATGAAGCCAAGGGCCTTCAATGCCCCTTAGGCGTCAGAGCTCACTCTACGAGGAGCATGGCCTCCTCGTGGGCGTGGTCGAGTGGGATACCCATTGAGGATATTTGTGCGGCGGCAGGCTGGGCCTCGCCTTCAACATTTATCAGGTTTTATAACCTACAGGTCCCCTCATTGCATTCCAACATTCTATCAGCCTGACTGTAGTATGGACTGGAGTACATATATGCTGAGCATTATCTCCTCCCTTATAAGGTCCGTCTCTGACTGACTTAGAGGGTTTTTTTATGCATATCAGTAAATAGAAAAATCAGTACATAAGATATGTGCTTGTGTTTTTACAATGAGCGCCCCACCATGGGCCACCTTGGGGCAAAGGCGCTCTGTATTATCCCATTATATAGCTCGCCGTTGGCCGGCTCGTTGAATAATCACTTTGCTTTAAGGCTCAGGCATCTGCCTCTGGCTTTATAGAGCGAAGTCAGCACGCACGGCATTTTGCATGGTGTTCCCATAGTGTAAGCTACTTACGCAATAGGAGAGACCTCTCGAGAGGGAACGACTCGGTTACTAACGTAACCTCGGTTCCCTGAGAGGAGGGAACGAGTATTGCGTAAGCTGCCGTGCTTGTGCTTGGTCAGTCGCTTCAGTCGATTGAACCTAAAGAACTCTCATGACGGGGCGCCTAATATATAGCCTTAGCCACGCCAATCTTGGCGGGCTCTGAGCACGTGGACGTGAAGCGCGCTCATTGGTCGCGCGTTCAGAGTCGCCCCGTCATTGGTTCGAGCAAGTTGCCGCAGCACAGCCAATGACCGAGCTGCCTCGCTCATTGCTGTCTGCTGTGCAGCTGCAATGCGTTTTACATAAAGACTTCAATATTTCTCGAGAAACGGAGTTTTCCCATAGCGTAAGCTACTTACGCAATACTCGTTCCCTTCTCTCAGGGAACCGAGGTTACGTTAGTTAACGTAACGTTAGTAGCTGCGTTACGTTCAAGTTGGATGTGGGATATTCCTAATGTTTATCTCCGACCATAGAAGCATTCCATTCCCCAATATTGAGAACTGCAACGCTCCCGTTCGCTTAGCAGGGGTTTGACTCTCATTAGCGATGTCTCCTAGCAACCCAACTAATAAACAATGCTGCAGCGCTAGCATGTGTGCTTCAGGTGTAGGATTATCAAAAGAGCTTATAATGTTTTATACACCTGTTTCTGCAGGCATTTGTTAAACAAGCTTTAATATCATGTAATGTGGAAACAAACTCATTTATCGATATTACTTAATAAATTGAATGTTTATCACTGACTTTGTATATCTCCCTGAGTGTGACATGCACCTGCATCTCGGAGAAATCGGAGTTGAGAATTTCTGAAATCCGACTTTCCGAGTTGAATGGAAAGCAGCACTACTTCTCAAAACTTGATCTGACACTGAATGTCCAATGTTTTCTAATTTACACTTAGAAAACTCCTGATGTTGCTATAACAATGCAAAAAGCACTTACCAATTTACTTGAAGTGAAAATCAGTCCTCCTTTCCTGTTTAATAAATGAAGCAATCACATGATCATGTGTCGTGAACATCTGGTGTTTTTAAATCCATAAGGATCTCTTTCTCAAGGGCGATACCAACAGTGATGACAGCCGACCCGTCAGCTTGATCTCGCACTTTTTGCTCTTTATGGAACGCCAGGCAGTTCAAATATACTCGAATTTTAACGCGTAGACAACACGTCAACAACACGTAAGTCACTTAAAGCGTGATTGCGGCACTCAAGGCCAGCTAGAAGGCTTAGACCGTGACATCCTAAAGATCACACCCACCAAGAACAAATAAATCAATCTGATTGGCCGATGAATCTGACAATCTGACTTTAGTTGCTCATTCATTTGCACTGTTGAGGGATTCTGTCTGGTATTCAAGATAGTTTTTGTCTGCTTTTTCTGTCTCTCATCCTCAGCCACCACCAGCTTCTCAAGTTCTCTCTCACAGTTTGGGTGGCTCAGACACACTCTCAACTGACCACTTTGCTCCCTCTTTAAAAGCAAGGCAGAAAACTGAAGCGGACACCTTTATGAATTTGGCTAGGGCTGTACTGTATGTGCACACTTAATTCACACTTAAAATTGTCTGACTGTCATTGAACTAGAAGCAAAATATCAAATCAAGTGGCATCTGCAAACAAATTATGTAAGAACTTTTCTCAGAAAAGTAAGGGTTGAGTTTCTGTGTGACTCTTATTTATTAACACAATAAATAATTTTTGCCATCCTGTAACACAATAAACCCAGTGTGTAAACTTTATCAAGTCAAGGTTTTTATTGTCATTCAACCATATACAGTTGGTACAGTACACAGTGAAACAAGACAACGTTCCTCCAGGACCATGGTGCTACATAAAACAGAACACACATGAGACTACACAGACTAAATAACATACCTGTATAAAGTGCACGTGCAAACGTGTGCAAAAAGTATGGGACAGTATAATAAATTACTAAAAATGAACAGGACAATAAACACAGTGAGAGACAGTGCAGCACCGACCAGTACACAGTAGTGCAAAAAGATGACAGTTTCTAAAAATGCCAAATGTAAACATAACATACTATGAGATAGTGTTCTATGCACATAGCAGTTATTGAGGTAGCAGCCAGGTATAAAGTGACAATAATTAAAGTGCAACTCAGGACACGTGTGTGTGTGTCAGTCCAGTCTCTGAATACTGAGGACCACGACAACTGGTGGTAACCTTCTAGACATACAGCGACAAAGAGACTACATATGTCAAGATTTATAGGGTAAAAAGAGTTACAATTTGGTCTGTTTCTTACTCAAACCTGATCATATCGGTTTAGAAGACGTGGATTAAATCATGTAAGGATTAATTTAAATGTATTGCTTTTATGTCCTTTTTGGAGCTTGAATGTGTTGGACTCCACTGACTAGCATTGTATGGACAGAAACACCTCATACCTCAATCAAAATATCTTTGGTTTTGTTTGGCAGAAGAAAGAAAGTAATACAAGGTGAGCAAATGATGAGAGAATGATCATTTTTAGGTTAAATATTCCTTAAGTGTGGCTTAAGTCTCCAAATATTTTTTGGTGGCTGTGTGTGTGTGCGTGTGTGCAATATTATGCATTCATTTTTTTGGTAGGTGTAATACTGCATCATGACAGTAAAATGGGTTCTTCCCCAATGTGATTATGGGAGGAAGTTAGTGGGGTGATGACAGCACAATTTCCTCTGCCTTAACCATTGTTCTCCATTTGTTCACATACCCTCTTTTGTTCACTTTGTTGCTGAACTACTTCAAACCGGTGACGATTTTGCATCATGATTCACGTCAGGTCCTCGAAATTTTGATCCCTTAGCTTAGAGAGAAGAATCTCTCCAACGCTGGATAGAAACTCCTCAATGGCTGTCAATTGCTGCTGAAATTCAAGGCAGAGAGGACGGTGTCATGATACAATGTCTTGTGCAATCTAAAACCATGTTATCTTGGAGCAACACGGGTTCATTTCATAATATGACCTCTGTTATTGTTCGATTCTGAAACATAACTGAAGGGGCGGAACTATCAATTTGTACGAGCAATGAAAGATGAGGAGAGTGTTTGTAAACCTGTTTGAAAACAGTCTTTGCAGTTTCTTCTTTACCTTTATTATAGACATTATCTTGTGTTATATGAAAATTTGTAACTGTTAACTTTGCAGGTAGCTGTTGTGGTAATCTTTTCTCCTGCAGTTGTTGAGGACAAGTGATTGGGTGGAACTCTTTCCTCTTATAGAACTCCTGGTGGGAATAGATAGACCAGTAACAATCTTAAATCAACTCATTTGAGAACACTCAGATTGTGTAAATATTTCTTTATAGTACCTCGGCAACAAAGAGGAGAATATCATTGGCTTTCCACAGAATACTGGTGAATGAGTCTCTGAAGGGAACACTTGAGGAATATTTTCAAAGAAAATTAAATGAACATGCAAGTAAAATACTACATAAAAATAACAGCCATTGGATGTTTGGACTGACCTGTCCTGCTCTTCAGGCTTTGAGCCAAAAACCTGGAACCTCTTATCGAAGCTGATTGGTTTGGAGTTCCTCTGGAAAACTGAGGACATAATCATGTTGAAATGTCAAACCTCTGTGCGCTCACTGATTCCGCAGACGTTCTGTGCAGAATCTCCATTCCAGACTGACTGGGGCTCTCTCCTGACCTCTGAGCTGATTCAGCAGGAAAGTTTAACTTTGCTGGATGTACAGCAAAGGTTAGACAGCAATTCTAACATTTTTATTGAGCTTTGTAGAGCTTTAAACTGAGACTTGACTGCTAATTTAGAGGAAATCTCAATCTCATTTGGAGGATATACAGTAGTAAACAATCCAACCTGTTGCCAGATATCAGATATTTTTTTCTCATTTCTCCAGTTTATTTTACCTAGAAGTCATGTGTTCCTGTTAGTGGGCACTGCCAATATTTGCAAATAACTGCCCACAGTAGAAGAACTAATGTTGCATGTTAACTCATTTCGAATTTTGTGACATTTTATGGAATAGCTGACCCAAAAATAATGTTTTGTCATAATTTACTCACTGTCATGTCGTTCCAAGCACATATTTCTTTTTTCTTATACTAAACACCAAGGGTGATGTTTCAATAAACTTGAATAAGAACCCAAAAGTATCATAAAACTAGTTCGCTCCTGCATCATATTCCAAGTCTTCTGGAGAAATACAGTATGACAGGTTTTTGTGAAAAGTAACCAAAAAGTACATTTTCAGTTAAAATCTTGACGTCCATTAGTGTTCAAGAGAAGCTTGTTCACAGTACAATGCATGTTCAGGCAAGAACCTTTTTTCCTGTTGTATGCCTTCAAAAATGTTGCAATATGATGCACTCATCACATGGACTACTTTTATGATACTTTTGAGTGCTTTTGATGCATTAAAGTGAGTTCAAATAGTATTGTGTCTTACACAATACGTCATTGTCAAAACGCAAAAGAAAATGCAGAGCTTCTGTAATCTTAAAATGGGCTGGATCTGAATGTTGTCTGATACTATTGAATTATTTTACTCACATACTGTTTCTAGTATATCTGTTTTCAACTACTCATTCAACAACGAGAGCCTTTGGGTACAAAACCAGCTCAGTTTCCACGAGATCCGTCTCCTGATACTCATCACGTGTAGTATGAAAGCCATTGCAGTTGAACACATTTCCTTTTGCAGTAGTGAGAGTTTCTTTAGTTTGACAGTCTGAAAATGCTTGAGGTGTCCAATTTAGAACATCTTAGAAAATAAAGGAAATGAAAGTATTTAGGCAGACACAAAATCAACCAGAGGGCAGGTAGTCATGTGTCATCATTACCATTGTACAGGATGAGCTGAATGTTGAAATGTGATTTATCTCGCGTTCTTTCCTCAATCTTTCGTTTTAATGGCTGTCAAAATAAATATAGTAAATGGGTGTTAAACAATAAGGCTACAGAACAATCCACATCCTGGATAAAGTTTACCTCTCAACTCACCAAGTTTGAGGGAAGGATAAAGAGTGCAAAATTCCATTTGGCAAAAAAATTCCTGTGGCAAAGATTTGAGAGTAACTTTAACAGTGTTTGTTTTGCACTGACAGTGAATTCTTAAACAAAATGAGATTACAGCATTGTTCTGGTTGAATATGTAAGGTGCCTGGACATAAACCTCTTTGACATTGAAAAACCAGCTGACAGAAAGGCTGTATACTTGTAATTCCTGGAGGACTATGAAGAGGTTTCTCTCCACAGTTTCCACTTCCTCCTAATAGATGTTCAAATATCTTAAAGAACACCAACATGGAATAAAGCAGCAAAAGCATTTACAAAAATTGGTAATATTTTCAAGGTTTTTTTTAGGAGAATTGGACATGATATACTAAAGAGTTATAAAATGTAAAGAATTACATTACATACATAAATATAAAAAACTTTGTATTACCCATTCTTAACCTCTCCCAAATAGTTTAGTATCTTCTCTAAAGAGGCTTTCAGAGCTTCCTCGGAGCTTTGCTGTCTGAGTTTGTCCAACATCATATCCAGCTGGGCCTCTTTGTTCTGCCATATGATATACCTGACAGCTCACATTTATGTTCAACACACATTTTGAGAGGTGAAATGCTACAAAATATATGTACTACAAATAATATGAAAATGACTATGGCTATAACATTAACTCTAGGGCTGAAACTAATGATTATTTTGATAATCGATGAATCTTCGATTAGTTAAGGTCGGCATGAACCGGAAGTTTACAACTGTATTGTGACGTATTTCTGAGTGAAACAGCGCATCGTACAAGAAAAAAAATGTAGGATTTGGTTTGATTCACGAATTTAATACTCTCATGATACTTTAAACAAAGCCTGAATCTAGAAAAGTTTTAATTACTTTTACGACATAAAGTATGCAAAACAGTTCCTTTCATCTACTTGTAAAACTAGAAGTACTGTTCATTAAACTGTAAATGATCCATCAGTGAAAATAAATATTAATAATTCTGCTCAACTAGAAATAAAGAAAATACAGAATTGTGTTTGATACATATTTAAAATTTTTTAAATGAATATTGTAAGTTTTAAAATAGTATTTTCCCTGGTTACATTTATTTAAAAAAGATATGTATTTTCTTCAAAACTTAATTTTAATGGCAGTGTATGCTTATCCAGTAAAATCATTTTTGCCATCCTGTAAATGTACTGGTTAAATTTGGCATTATCAAGACCATCAAACAATTCAACAAGGCATTATTATTATGCATTGTATTCAGCATTTTAATAAAAAAAACACTTTAAAACCTGCAGACTTTGACCTCATCGGTTTTAGATCCAAGAAAACTGCACAACTGATTACATTCAAACTGAAATCATGGTATGTATTTGCACAATTACTAAACTGCAAAAAATGATGGCCCTCTCTTTCTCTGTTGCGATCAGTTTGATTGACGTGGAAGCACTCGCTCGTTCTTTTAGTGAAGTTTCACAGAGACTCGCTTAGGGAAAAGACAGTTTGGTGGAATGGAAAAACGCACTTTGAAATCATAACACTTACACAAACATAGAAAATAGCTGTACAATGTAAGTGCTCTTGTTGTGCTGGACAATTTGGGTCGTGTTTTTTTCCACTTCAATTTGTCTCTGTCACTTTTCAAATGAGTTTTCATGAAAAACATTTTTCCCTAGGCTGTAAAGTGATGTCACTTACAGAGCTTCACCATGCACGTCACACATATCCAATTAAGCAATAATGTAATTTGTTGTCTATGATTTTAATTATCGATTTTGTAGATTAGTGGTTGTAGCACTAATTAACACATCTAGAAATGTTCTGAACCCCTTCAATTGATCGTGGACTTGGCTAATGTCCTCTAGTAAACCTTGAAGCTGCTGCTCTCAGTTCAGCAGGCCTGCACACCGGATCTCCCATAGTTGAGCAACCTCGTGGAAAAACCTGAATAAGCATTTTCTCTCATGAGTGACAATTTTGGCCAAACTCTCAAAAGCTTTCTTTAAAAAAAATTAAATTCACAATAGGACAAAAAAAAAATACAATAAAAATGAACGTCCAAAATAATGAAGATGCACATTTGTTTTCCTTGAGAGGAGATAACAAAACAAAACTTACATCCACTTTTGCTAAATACTGCTCTGCATGTGACTGTCAATGGCCAATAAGAGGTAATATCTCCATGTTGACAATGTTCTGTATCTCGTTTATGGTGAATCCATATGTGGACACCTCTATATGTGTGTATGACTGGAGAATATTCTAGTATTCTGTTGTTATTTGTCATTCCAAAGTCTGGATTGGATTCCAGATAAATGAGAAAGCACAATATGACCTTAAAGTGCTCAACCTCTGCCAAACAGTCCTGCCAGTTGTCTTCATAGTTTTTGTGCAGTTTTTGCATAGTGTTAACATGAATACTATCTGAAGAAATGAAATTTATAAGAATATGAGGAATTTATAAATATGCATGAAACCTGGTGAACAGGATGCATAACTGTATTGTGTTACTGAACTGAATGCTGTGGAAAACCAGTTTGGCTTAGGACAGATCACACAGTGAAGTGTATTCTCCAACCACTTGGTTAAACCTAGACAAAGGGGGTATAAGTAACATAACCATATTTTTTTGCTCTGTGTTTCACCAAATAATATGTTGTTCCATTTTGTTTTACTTTAAGGAAGAGACTTGTTTTGAGTTGTTGTTGCAAGTAAACTTTAATAGTTTCAAACATCAGTTTAAACTTGTGCCAATTATGTTAGCTAGCTATAGAAAGACACTTCTGCATTTATAAAGTTAGAGATAGCTCAGCTAGTTTTGCAAGCTAGCAACCAAACTCAACCAGTTTAGAAACCAACACTCTGCTCATTCTGAGACCAGTTGTCTAAAGCCGTTTCGTCTGAGGTTCTACCTGACGTTGGATAATGCAATTCCATAGACTTACTTGACAGAGGTTTTCCTGATGTGTAATGTGTAATATAGAAGATTGCAAATGTGCAAGAAAGTTTTCTCTGGTTTTGTTATTTGCATATAGTGTATGCATTTTATGCCATAAAACATGTTGAGAATGTTCATATACAGTATGTTGAAGATACTTAAATAGACATTTTTATAAAGATGAATATCTCTACATGTTTACCTTTTCCCAGTACTTGTAGGAATAGTGGGTTATGCAAGGGAAGTTTGTAAAGTGTATTGTGTTGTACACTTCTTTCACGCAGCAGGCTTTCAAGAAAGAAAAAAGCTTTATGAGTAATGGGGGGCCTGTGTCCAGTAGAGCTTTATGTCTAGCAATGCCCCTGCTGCAAAGAGTAAAGCTATGAGCAGTACATAGTAATTTGCATAATCTATTCATAACGCAAGGAGCTGAAGTGTGGCTTGCTGTATAATGATAAAAATGTGGGAAATAAGTCATGAACACTATTATTTTGTGGCTATTTGAGTCTTTGTTTAAATGATAACAGAAACAGCGCTTGTCAAAGAATAGGGCTTTTGACTTTTTCTCAAGAATAATCTGGATAAGGCATTAAAACACTGCAAATATAAAGATGCAACAAACTCACATAGAGTGAAAATATGAGCAATTAATCTGCAAAAATAGACACTTTAAGAGGTGTTTTTTTTTTTACATCTATGTATATTTGTTTATATTTATATATGTACATATTCTGGCCAATTTTGTTTTTTAAATAAACATTTACACATTTATGTAATTTATTGACATAAAATTATAAGCATTGTCATCAGTGTCCTGCTGTGTGACACTTCTTCTAATTATCTGAAACAACATTTTATGATCTTGTACAGCTATATATATATACATATATACATATATTATATATTATTATTATACATTCGTGTACATATTAACCTAACATGTTTGTTGGGAAAAATGTTTTCGGACATGCTATTTGTCTGAGCTATAAAATGCTTATTTTAGTGCTTTCTCTAAAAAAATCCACTCATCACATTTACAGTGGTTTTATATATTTTAACGTTATGACAATTTTTTAACTGTGGGGCCCGTTGTCACAATTAGCAGTCAATATAAATATCTTTTTATTTTTTCAACACAAAAATTTGAAATTGAGCCAGAAAATGAAATCAATGAGAAGGTGTGTTATAGGCTGTGTTTGGTGGACCGCTCTAGGCCAGAAAGTTCAGGGACACTTTTTAGTCCCAGTCCGGCCTGATGCCGATGACATTGTGGCAGGGCAGAGGGCGGGGCCGGGTCATGATCCTACACACCCGGTCCCGTATTAGGCTAATTATGCCTCCGTGAGGGTTAAAGGCCGACTGCAGAGGATCGTGCGGGAGAGAGAGATCGTTAACCATCCTCTGCAGTCGGCCTTTAACCCTCACGGAGGCATAATTAGCCTAATACGGGACCGGGTGTGTAGGATCACAGCCCTGCCCTCCGCCCTGCCACAGACATATAATCATTATAGTCTATTGGGATACGTTTGTGCACATATGCTGAAAATTCACAAAACATGGGGGGAAAGTCATTTTATATTTTGTATTATCATTTTGAATACTACGATAAACCTCATAAATTAACAAAGTAACAAACATTTGAGTTTAAATAAAGGGCATGAAACAATTTTGAAAATCACATGCACTATGTTGTATCATGTACATTGTACAAGCAGATCATCTCTCATATATACAGAAGAAATAAATAAGAGAAACTTGAGAATAAGAGTCATGGCAATATCAATTACTGACTGAACATACTTTTAGAGTAAGAGAACAATTATAGGGTACAACAGGGCTAAAGGGCCCCTGGGGTAAAAGGCACTTTTGATGTTATTTTCTCCCAAAACAATAAATAGCAACAAAAAACAACCAAAGTGCTTTCCTTAACACTTAGTCAGGTTTTTCTGGGTCAATGGCTGCAAAACAATACTGGATTCTCATCAAATATGTGATGTCTTTAGAGAAGGCCACATTCCTTGTCCAAAGCAGTGTGTCACATCTCATCTGTGTCACTCCCTGTAGTGTTGTCCAGGATTGACTGCACATTCTCTTTAACTGTGAACTTTTTGGTTCTTAATGCACGTTTCCTGTCATAAAACCACAATAGGAGCATTTCTTTAGAACCAAGACATGATCAAGTTAAGGTAATGGCATAAAAAATATTGTACACAAAAGTGATTATGACATGCACTGGGCTACGATGTGATGGAAAAATTTAAAGAAGTGATAAAAGGACAAAAGACCTTCTGTTATAGAAGTTGCATCGTCCTCTAAGTTTGCAGGTAGTTAAGATGTCTTCCTCAGAGAACCTTTCCGGAAACAAACAAGACTGCAGGAATGAAAAACACATGCCACTATCATTGATGTATCAACATCTACTTTTCTATTCTATGATTAAGCCCTGATGGGGGAAAAGAGATGCCTACATTGAACTCCCCCGATGTTTGGCTCTGTGACTCTTCACGTATGTCTGTGTGAGGGAAAAAGGAGCAATGTTCAATAAAGAGAACATTGTTGACATCTTTCATCGCCCATTTGCATTGGGACAACATTGGGAAAAAACTTTGTTTGGTTAACTGAAACTAGGCAGAGGATTTCTAGTTCCCAGCATGCTTTCATGGGACTCAACAGGGTAAATGTATATGTTAAATGTTCAAATTAATTGTTATTTTATGTGTCTTTGTAAAAGATGAATATTAAAGGGGGAGAGTTGTTGGTGTTTGATGTTTTATGCTGAGATTTAGAAGCCTTTCTGTTATGTTATAATTTTGGGGGTTACAATCATAGAGAAGAGTGTAACTTTAGTCTTTGTTGAGGACCAAAACATGTTTTACTTTCCACATATTGCTTTATCCATTGAGCAATTGATGTGCTAACCACAGCATAGTGACAAAGTTTTACTCAGTAGTGCTTCCCACAGCATGTATTTAGCATGCTAACATTTACTGTCACTAGCAAGCATATCACTAAAATATTTTCATTTGAGTTATTTTGACATGCTAAATGTTGTTGGGCTTACTTGATTCAGTTAGGTTCCCTCTACTTGAAGTATTTAAGTTCAAATGACATGGTAATTTAAGAAAATGTATTTCAAACATGTGTTTCCACTGTTCATAATTTAATCAAGTTCAGCCAAATAATATTTTATTTGAGTGCATGAAATGGGATGAAAAATAGAGTATTACCCTTTTCACACCTCTTCCTGAACTCCTCCTCACTAGTCTGACTTTTTAGCTGTAAATAAATGGTAAGCAAACCGGTTGATGACTAAATAGAATACATAATGTTGCAGTGAATTCTGAAGGGTGAATGTGTTTGCATTTAAATCTGTTTAATAGAAAGTTCTTTAAAAATTTACCTCAAGTGAACTTAGCAAGAAACTGTCTTCTGAGTTCTGAGGGATCAAAAAATCATTGTATAAACTTTTACTCAATGGCTGTACATTTTCTGCCTATAAATAATGTTCTTACATCAGAGTGACACATTAACTCTTCAGACATATTAATGATTCATCTGTGCCATTAATACATGGAAGGCTGACTCTGTGTAGTGAAAGGTTGGTTTTCAAGCATGCATACCACTTGATTTGGGTTTTTCTGTTTACAGAGTTTTGCTTGAAGAGCAAGAACTTCTCCTTGAGTTCGGAACAATTGGATTTGAAGTTCATCGTAACGTTCTCCCATCTCCCGGATCTGTTTGCGATACTGGTCCTTGTCCTGAAGGTTTTTTGAGTTCTCCAAATGGTAGTCCTCTCTTGTAGAAATAGCCTATCAAAAGGGATGTGCCAAGCAATTTTAATGGTTTCATAAGCTTCAATGTAATACATACTGCATTAAGACCAGTCAAATAAAATGTAAATATTTGCATTGTATTATAGATTGGCCTCTTGATCAAACACAAGATGATAACAACATATGCAGCAGAACATGATGTTGTATGTTAAAAGTTGCAAGGTTGGGCCCCTCTCCCTTTGACCCAATGAATTGGCTTCAATGCAGCTACACTACATAGAAGACTTAAGTCAGTGGCAATTTCTCAGGGCCAGCAAAGCCTCTCCCTAATAAATAAATATTTTTCCATCCTTTCATTCTTATTGACCTTTTTGCCTATGTATTTCCAATCGCTTTCCACTCCTAATTAATCTACAAATGAATAGCAATAAAACTAAAATAATGTATCCAATCTGAATTTATTCCTCGATGCTTACAAGCAAAGTGTGACAACTGTTTCAAAAATCGCATGCCTGTTAGCCGAAGCAGCGCGTGAGTCTGAGCTCCACCCCGTCAATTTCCAAAGAATCCCTCAACAGTGTAAGTGAATATGCATCTATAGTCAGATTCATCAGCCAATCAGATTTATTTGTTATTGTGGGTGTGGTCTTTAGCAGTGGTGAATTCTTAGGGATAGCAATGCTTCTCTGCTGACCTAACATGCCAAATAAATAAATATTTTTCATCCTTTCATTCTCAATCACCTTTTTACCTATGTATTTTTAATCGCTTTCCACTCTTAATTAACCTACAAACAAATAGAGAAAAATTTAAAGTTTATCCAGTCAGAATTTATTCCTTGATGCTTATAAGCAAAGTGTGACAAATGTTTCACAAATCACATGCCTGAAGCCCGAAGCAAGAAGTGAGTTTGAGCTCCACCCCACTAGGGCTTCAGAATTTCTAAAGAATCCCTCAACAGTGCAAATTAGTTCTTGGAGGGTGTGATCTTTAGGATGTCCCGGTCTAGGCCTTCTAGCTGGCCTTGAGTGACGCAATCACGCTTTAAGTGACGTACGTAATTCAAGAGCAAAAAGCACGAAATCAAGCTGTCTGACGGGTCGGCTGTCATCACTGCTGGTATCGCCGTTGAGAAAGAGATCCTTATGGATTTAAAAACACCAGATGTTCACGAACACATGATCATGTGATTGCTTAATTTATTAAACAGGAAAGGAGGACTGATTTTCACTTCAAGTAAATTGGTAAGTGCTTTTTGCATTGTTATAGCAACATCAGGAGTTTTCTAAGTGTAAATTAGGCTGCTTGAACATTCAGTGTCAGATCAAGTTTTGAGAAGTAGTGCTGCTTTCCATTCAACTCGGAAAGTCGGATTTTACAACTTCCTACTAGGAAAAGTGAAATAGAATATACATCTTGAAGTCAGAATTACAACTTGTAGGTTCGTGCAGAAATTCTCAACTCCGATTTCTCCGAGATGCAGGTGCATGTCACACTCAGGGAGATATACAAAGTCAGTGATAAACATTCAATTTATTAAGTAATATCGATAAATGAGTTTGTTTCCACATTACATGATATTAAAGCTTGTTTAACAAATGCCTGCAGAAACAGGTGTATAAAACATTGTAAGCTCTTTTGATAATCCTACACCTGAAGCACACATGCTAGCGCTGCAGCATTGTTTATCAGTTGGGTTGCTAGGAGACATCGCTAATGAGAGTCAAACCCCTGCTAAGCGAACGGGAGCGTTGCAGTTCCGAATATCAGGAAATGGAATGTATTTCTGGTTAGAGATATCGATTAGGAATATCCCTCATCCAACTTGAATGGAATGCAGCATAACCGTGTCCCCTGACGAAATGAAATTTATTGCAAGCAACATTTAAATCGCAAATATTATTAGATAGATTTTTCCAGGTATTATAGACAGTACCGCCGCTCCCTATAAGCAGACTATGCAGTCTGCTTAGGGCACCAACTCCCTGGGGGGGGGGGGGGCACATCTTACCCTAGGAGGGTACGCAATATATTATTCAAGGACCCGAAAGAAGTTCACGCTCATATTAATTCTGAAACTGTGTTTTCTTTGACTCCAGCTGGGCCTCCTAAACAACCAAATTGGCCCGGTTGCTAGGGAGGGTAGAGTCACATTGGGTAACCTCCTCGTGATCTCTATAATGTGGTTTGCTCTCAGTGTGGTGCATGGTGAGTTGTGCGTGGATGCTGCGGTGAATGGCGTGAAGCCTCCACACGTGCTATGTCTCTGTGGTAACGCGCGTCATGCTGTCTCAACAAGCTGTCTGGGTTGACGGTCTCAGATGTGGAGGCAGCTGAGTTTCGTCATCCACCACCCGGATAGAGGCGATTCTCTACACCACCACGAGGACTTAAGAGGGCATTGGGAATTCCAAATTGGGAGAAAAAGGGGAGAAACCCCAAAGGTGGAATGAGCCCTCCACCTTGTCACAGGGCCTGGGACAACATTCTCCGTTGTCCCCTCTGTCAACAACAGGGAGGTTATTATGTTACATTACCTTATCTCGTTCTTTGATGACTTCTTCCAGCTGCTTCAGGATGTCTTTCATTCGGTCATGATACATTTTGGAGTCCTTCTTTAGCATTGTGCACTTCAGTTCCAACTCATCCTTCTCCTCTCGATACTAAACTCACAAAAACACAATGCCACAAATTATGAAAATTATATATATATATATATATATATATATATATATATATATATATATATATATAATTTTCATAATTTGTGGCATTGTGTATATATATATATATAATTATTTTCATATAAATATGTGTATACACACACACACACACACACACACACACACACAAACTTGTATCTTCTCTCTGAAAATAGATTGCATAGAATAACATATTAATAATAAAAAATTCAACTGACTATAAATCCAGCTCTAACAGTCTCTACAAACTATTTAATAATAGTCTGCATGTATAAAAAGAATGGGTACCTTATCACGTAGCTCCTCTGCATCGTGCAGATCTCTGCGTATATTGTAGACAACATTCACCAGTTCTTGGTATTGAGTCTGACTTTGTTGCTTGAAATCCTCCAAGGACTGTGGATCAAGCTTTTCATGCTCCTTTGAGGAAAAGCATTCTTGTATTTAATTGCCTTTTTTCAGCTATTTTGATTTGTGCATATAGTCTATGACAGTGATTCTCAGCTTTATTTACTCCAAGGGCCTTCACTGTCCAATACAATTGGGGCCCCAGCCTACTCAAACTGGGAGTGCAATAGATAATTTTTAACGATTAATTTCATGATTCCAGATGTTTCAGTTGTAGTTGTAGACGTGCAGGTTTTTAGTGCCAACATATTTTTTTAATTACATTTAAGTAAGATAAAGATCCTTAATATAACTTGTTTGACAATTTTAAGTAATCTTTTTTGATGAGGCCCTGGCCACCTGGTTTAGAACCACTGATCAATGAGGGCCATGGCCACAGTGAATTACTGAAACAGATTTACCTTGGAAGAGCTTTCAAGCTCTTGTATATGGGCAGTGAGGAGATCATTTTCTCTCTGCATCTGCCAAATCATCTCCTGACTGGGCCTCTGCTCCATGGCATTTTTCAAGGTTATTGTCTTTTTACGTTGGATCTTTGAGTCACTCTCTGCATTCATCAGGCTGTGCTTTAGTCTCTCGATCTATTGAAAATGAAAACAGAAGGGGAAAAGAGCAGGCACAGATTATTACACAAGTTTAAGTGTCCAGCAACAGTGCGGTTAGTAGTATTTAAGCGTCCAATGACAGGGCAGCGAATAGTATTCGGCTGGTCATGTGATATATATATATATGGCTGCCCCCATGAGGGGACCCTCTTCATGTAGGTAAAAAATGCTTTTAAAGGTATGAGTGTATGTATGATATGACTGGAGTCTTCATCTCATGTGTGCAGTCATACATTAATACATATGTTTCAAACAAAAAATTGAAGAGAAAGTACTTAAATACTAATTGTTATTTAAAAATAGGGGGGGTTTATCATAGCATGTCACACTGCAGGGCACTGCTGTCACTGCTTGCAATTTCATGTCAGCTACCCCTTACGCAAATGTAATGAAGACAGGTGTTGAGATATACATTGCTGGATTCAGCCAAATATAATCACCTCCAGCTGGAGATCACGGTTACTCATGAGAGCGCAGTTCTTCTCCTCGCTCAGTCGGGTCAGATCCTGCATCAGTCGGTAATTCTCGTCTCTCAGTTTACGCGCCTCCTCGCAAACATGCGCGCGCTCCTCCCGCATACGCTGCACGCGCTCTTGCTGCTTATGCAACTCAGTCTCGCTCAGCTGCAGCTGGCGGATGGTGTTCAGCTGCTCCGCCGCCTGCGCAGACATCTCGCGCCTCGCCCTCCGCTCGTCCTGTGCGAGCTTCTGTAGGCGAGTCACCTCGCTCATGAGGAACTGAGTGAGTCCGCATTCCCCGGCAGTGTCTGAGGGCGCAGAGAGGGTGAACGTCATCAGAGACACTTATATTGAACAGTCTGATTCTAACATGTCTATCTTTTAGCGTATGGCCATGATCAAAGTAATACTCACCAATAAGTATGGAGAAGACCCGAGCAGGCTCTTTGCCGGTGATTTTGCGGTACACGTCTGGATAGTCGAGCTCTAGGCTCTCTAGAAATGCCTCATATCCTTTTAGTCCAGTTCTTTGTAAAATGTCTAACAGCACTCCTATTAGCCAATAAAGAATAGCCATTCCTCAAGCAATGTATGCAGATAACTTAAGTGTCGATAAAATATGATGACACTTAAGATCATTTTATTGTTTGTAATCATGTAAATTGATTTGCGCAGGTGGTCTATCAAATCTTACCAACTTTTCGCCTTCTGATAACCAGACTAGGGTCGTTGTAGATCTGTTCCTCATCTTCACTGCTCAGCACCTTACACTGTCTCAGATAAGGTGTTATCCTTGAGGGCTCAATGGTCTTGATGAGAAGCATTCTGTAATCTTCCAGCCGTACCCAGCACTCATCATCTTCCTCCAAATCCAACCCCCCCAGGCCATCAGACATGACAAGAAATGTCCCTATGCTTGATAAGTGTTGCTTGACAGCACCTGTAAGGCTAAACGTACACTACACGTCTAACTCAGATAAACAGCTTGCCTAAAACCCCAGAGAGGAAATGTTCACCAAGCACTGCAGCTGCAGAAGTTCCCCTTTCTAGTTGTCATTTCAGTTCTTTTGATTTCCCTCTATTACACAAGAAATTGTTGCACTGCAATGCAATATTCTTGCATGAATGAGAACATCAATATTAAAATAAGATCCAATTAACAGCACTCAATGTTTCTTTTCTATTATGATTTTCAATTTCCTTATATCTTTAGCATACATAGATAGCAAAACAGAGATACAATCATGTGTCACATTATGAGTGCTACACATTTTCGTATAAACTTAAATCTTCACCAATTACCCAATTACTAATTTTATGGACCAACAGTTGATACAAAGAAAGAAACCCAACGTTTATTTCAGTGTAACCCCTTAACACGTTTTCTAAGACAATTCATGTAACCTAAATACCTTGCAAATTACCAATAATATCCAGTATTATGGCATCCAGTGTTCCATACATAATTTCTGTATTATGAAATTAAGATTTTTGCATTCTCTTGTAGGATTACAACTATGACCTAATATAAAAGCTTTAGAAAATGTTCATAATACAAATAAAAGGAACACTTATATAGTAAACTTTATTAAACTAAACAAAGATAACAGCAAAAAAACTGTCATATACACAATAATTTAGGAATAATTTAACAAGAATGAAGTGCAAAATATTATTATTTTCAGAACATATTTTGGAATTTCTTAACAAAATATTTGCACGGTATAAAAGAACTCTTGGAATTCGGTGCAATGAAAACAATCTCTAATTGGTCCCTCAAAATTCTATTATAAAATGGTGATAGAATTCTAAATTAATATTCACAAATTTAACAGAATCTGTGGCTATTGGTAATCCATTCTCTGTAAAGGACAATGAACAAGTGATATATTTTATTTAACTGGACGTCGCCGTCTTTGCTTTTTTGTACTGATTCCTGAGAACTGTGCTGCTGATGCCTCGTTCTCATTTGTGTTGAGTTCAGTCCTCTGTAAAAGACAGAAAATATATGAACATGTTAAAATACAAATCAATCAATAATAATAATAAAACACATTGGCGGCCAAAAGTTTGGAATAATGTACAGATTTTGCTGCTTTGGAAGGAAATTGGTACTTTAATTCACCAAAATGGCATTCAACTAATCACAAAGTATAGTCAGGACATTACTGATGTAAAAAACAGCACCATCACTATTTGAAAAAGTAATTTTTGTACATTGGCCAGATGTACAAATAAACAAGAGGATAAGTACATCAGAGTCTGTAGTCTAGAAAAATAGACACCTCACATGTCCTCAGCTGACAGCTTCATTGAATTCTACCTGCTTAACACCAGTTTCATGTACAACAGTAAAGAGGAGACTCAGTGATGCAGCCTTATGGGAAGAATTGCAAAGAAAAAGGCACTTTTGAAACAGAAAATCAAAAAGAAAAGGTTAGAGTGGGCAAAGAAACAGACATTGGACAACAGATAATTGGAAATGAGTGTTATGAATCTTAACCCCATTGACCTTTTGTGGGATCTGCTAGTCTGTAAGGTGCGTCAGAAGTGCCTGACAAGACAGACACATCTATGTCAAGTGCTACAGGAAGTGTGGGTGGAAATGACACCTGAGTATCTGGACAAACTGATAGCTAGAATGCCAAGGATCTGCAAATCTTTCATTGCTGCAGGTTTTTTTGATTTTTTTGATGAGAACTCTTTGAAGTAGTTTAAGAAGTTCTGAACATTATTTTCAAATTGTAATAGTAATTTTTCACGTTATTAATGTCCTGCCTATACATTGTGATCAGTTGAATGCCACTTTGGTGAATAAAAGTACTAATTTCTTTCCATAAGGGCAAAATTATTCAAAACTTTGGCTCCCAGTGTGTATGTATGTATATATATATGTATATATATATATATATATATATATATATATATATATATATATATATATATATATATATATAGCTGCAAGCAGCAATTATGGAGCCGGGCACCCCAATGGCATGCAAGGAAGCTTTACTGGACATCACTGATTATGACTTTAAGAAAACTATTAAAAACATTGGTAAAATTTATAATATTTGGTGCTGTCACCATATTTACAGAACGCTGTCAAGGTGTGGTCACAATAACACATACAAAGTTTAATGTCAATAATATGGCAAAGCATTGCCGAGATGTAGCCTTAGATCCCTTATGGCGTGTTGACACAAAATTCGTTGATGCGTTAGATGAAAACAATTTTGTATATCAAAAGCTTTTCATAAAAATATATCATGAGTGTCCCTTGAGGATACATGCTAAATTTCTTGGAAATCAGAAATATGGACTAGGATGAGTTTGAAAAATGGTGGAAAATCTTAAAACCGTGGTATGCCTTGACTCGCTGTGAGCCTGGAAATCAGAGAAAAAATATTTTGTTTATAGACCTTATGGCCCAAAGGTTATGAACATAAACATAAGTGCAAATTTAATCAGTTGGTGGCGCTAGTGGGTTTGAGTTAAATACCCCAAATATGGTGCAGTAACATTTAAGAATGTCCTCTATCAGAGTGCCAAATTTCAGCATTTTTCCAAATAAGGTTCTATGGTCTGCCAAAGATTTCAAGAGAGGAATAATAATAAGAAAACTAACAGAAACAATTAGGTGCTTGGACCTTAACAAACATTAAATGCAAGGACAAACTTACTGCAGCTGGTGGCTGATCATTCTCTTCATTCTTTTGTAAATGCATTTCCTCAGCTTCATCTTCATCAGGCAGTTCACATTCCTCAAATGGGTTTATGGTGGCCAATAGGGCAGGTAAGGTAAAGCACGACAAGAAACGAGCCTTACAAAGCTGGTATGCTGGATTTGTGGAAAATCTTTCGGCCACCAGTTTGCGGATGGCAGCTACTTGAGCTTCCTCCTCTTTCTCAGTTTGATACTCTTGTGGTAAGATTTTGGCTGCATTCGCAATTAAAGATTGTTTCACCTTGAGCAAAGAGGTCAGTGTTTTGATGCTGGCCACAGATGGTGGAAGGTATGGCAAAGTGACCTCTAAATGAGGTAGTGGAATACCTCCTTTCCCATTCATCCAGTCATCTACTTCAGGTGAATGATCAGGAAATACTAGATTAGGATCAAAACTTAAATTCTTAGAGGGCAGAACAGGATTAGGGATTAAATGTTGACTTGGTTTTGTGATTTGAGGTGCTACTGATGGAACTACAACTGTAGATGCAGAGGACAGAGGTTGGAGGAGAGTTCTATTAAAAGAATGTGGAAAAATAGGTTGTACCATTGTGATCGGCAAACCTTGGTTTTGGATGATGGTTGGCTGTTGAATAGCTGTTATAGGAACACAAGCATTTTTAGCAACACCTTGAGCCTTTGCCACTGTGACTTTATCGGTTGGCTTGGATACAACTGGTCCGCTACCCAAAAATGGTTTACTCAAGACTGTGGGAGACGGAAGGACACCGAGAACATTTGTGACAGCAGAAGACACACTGGGACTCATTGAAGGACAGTGAGCTAGATTTTGCCTAGCAGTTGTTTCTTTAGAGGACAAAACAGACAAATCTAAAACAGACTCTGATGAGTTTTCTATAGAGACTGTTGGTTGACTAGCTTCAGTGTGTACAAAGCAACCTTTCTGGTCCACTATGATGGGTGTTTGGGATGACATCTGAGGGGCAGTTTCTGGCATACTCTGGTTCTGCACTAAAGTACTAGGAGGCATTTGGATGGTTAAACCATTGCCCGTGGAGGTAATGTTTATAGGAGGAGGCATTGGGGGATCTTTGGAGGCATTTGAAGCAGAAATACAAGAGGAAGTAGGGAGAATGCAGGCAGATGATGATGGGTTTGGATTGGTTGAGGTACATGGTAAGGTAGTGTAATTGAGCAGGGAGTTGTTTGGCATGTTCAGGGTCTGGTTGTCGGGGATATTAGTGGACAGCATTCCAGTCACTGGTACAAACCCAGTGGGGGTAAGAATCCACTTTATCTGCCTCTGTACTGTATTGGTTGGAACAACAATACTCTGTTTTCCCTTGTTTTGTTTAGCTAACTCTTTCTTGCCGGTTTTAGCCTGTTCCATTAGGGCTTGAAATTTCTCTGTTGGTTTGCGGGGGCGTCTTGTCTTTCTAACCATTTCTGAGCTCTCTGTGGATGGTAATTTGGATGTTGTGCTGAAGGTTGAGGTCGGTTGTACAGGTGCTGTCAATTGTATTAGTGGCAGAGGAATTTGTGGTGGTGATCCTTGTAGTACATTAAGCAGTAAAGGCTGCACTGCCCCCTGCATGTTTGGCTGCGTTATGATAAGAGTGTTGGGTTGAACCAAAGTGGGTGTCATCTGCCAGACAGGTTGCTGAGCATGGTTAAGAACATGAACCGGCTGCAAAGAAGGTGGAGGTTGAGGGGGTCCTGCCAGTTCCTTGTGCTCAGTTTTCCTGAGTTTACGCTCCCGAAGCATCGCCGAGACTGTGTTAGGAGGAGCTAAACAACCAAAAGCCGTTAAATTACAAAACTGAAAGAAAATGGACATTGAGTATTTTATGAAAGAAAGAACTAGGATAGCTTCTATAGACCTTAATCATTCACATACGTAATTTGCCATTTCATTTCAAGACTTTGAGGATATATAAAACAATAAATAAATAAATAAATAAATAAATAAATAAAATAAGTAATGGACAAATATAAACTGAGATACCTATTTTGGGTATATGTTCAGCATTTTGCATCTGTGTTAAGAAAAGAGAGGAGAAAAACTACAATGAGAGAACAGTAATCTTAAAGAAATATACATTTCTTTTTTGAAAATGCTACATATTCATAATTTCAAAATTACAACTAGAGTAATAAAAATGAGGCAGTGAATTGCTAAATACCTTGCGTCCTTTCTTTTGGCAAATTTTAATTACATTTTTGCAACCTTCGGTATCCATGTGGAGAGTCTGTTATAAGTTAACACAACCATGTAAAACTGTCAGCAGTTACTATGAAATAAAAGAAATAAAGAGACAACAAAAAGGCAACAAAATCCTAAAATTTTAAATCTTACTTTGACAAAAAATGAAAACACTGCTGTCTTTGTGAGGGTAATTTTTTCTGCTCTTTCTCCAACAATATCAGCTGTAAAGTGATAGACAGTGTGAGTTGACAGAACAAAGAGATGATTTCAAATATGTGTTAATTATTTGACCAAATAAATCAACGGTTTGAACTGTACCTTCACAAAACTTCTTTTCATTTGCTGGCACAGGCAGTATAACATTACCAATCCATGGGCTGATAGCTTTAAGGAGATCATTGTTAAGGCTGGACCAGTCCTGGACCTGCCTTCTTTTCTTTTTATCTCCTGGAGTTTTCCTTTTCTCCTTTAGATCATTTAGAAAGGAAAAATGAATAGCATCAATGGAAGCATGAAAACAAAGATTCTCAATTATGAAGGTGTAAAACTGAATATTAATCAACTGTCTTATTTGAAAAGTATCTGACATTCAACATAGTATTTCAGTTAAGTACTTGCCGTCATGATGCTAGAGAGTATGGGTATCTGTGGGCATTGCTAGACAGTTGCTAAGGTGTTCTAAATGGCTAATACAATAGCTCATTGCAATGAGTGTGTTTACATGCACTTTAAAAGTCTGATTTCAAATGGATTTCTAAAGCAATAATTTGTGTTTTTAAAATGTCATGTAAATGCGTTAGTTCGACTGAAATCGTTCAAGTTCGGTTTTTACTAAACTAAACTAACAGACCTAGATAATGTTTGTCGATCGGTACCATCTAGCATGTATACACTTCAATTGGTCCACAACAGGGCTTGGCATTATGCGCATGCTCTAAACAGAGGAGCTGAGTGACGTGTATTTAACTTGGATTTCAAATGCAACACAACGCAGAGAAGAAGAGCAACAACAACCACTGGGGTGCATTTCATTCAAATTTCATTTTTTTTTTTGTTGGAAATTCTGATTGAAGCGATGACTATTGTGATTGTTCTCCCTTTGAAGTGCCCTAAGGAGGCTGATTTATCTAGTTTGTAAAACATGGACACATGGCAAATGCTAGAAATGTTCAGATCAGCAATCTGTAAACTATCCATGCCTGTGACACATTGATGTGCCTCATTATTATGATTCTTTTGCCATTCGACTAATCTGTCTGCCATAATAACTTAAATAAAACATCATGATACGTGGACTACTTATACGTGGACCATTATATCACACATAAATCATAAATTACAATAAAATAGGTTAGCATGCTAGCATTAGCAATAGTGACATGAATGTATTATGTAAACATTAAAAATTAAATATTATCTACTGCAAATATCTTAACAGATTATTTTACTGATCTCATGTAGATTCCATTCATAGAAGCAGAAAGCATGATTTTTTATTTAATATGAAGCAAATGACAGCAACAGATAACAGACAGCAAAGAATATACAGTATCAATAATCTATTAATCGTCATAAAACGCCTCAATTGTCTATTCATTCAAGACATCTCTAATCAGTCTAAATGTTATTATTATGCTTTACACTGAGATTATAAGGATGAAAGTGAAGCAAAGCACATCTCGTATAGTTAGAACATTCCAGGAGCAAATGTCAAAGAATGTAAGAAATGCATGTGGCTGTAAAGTTTTCCATGTTGTGTCTGTTGTTTGTGTCTCAATGTAGCTGACATCTTTGATGCACTACTGTGATGCAAAAGGTCTACTAGAAAACATCTACGTCACTTTCTCAGCTAATGTCCTTTCTTTGCCGTTTCGATTGCGCATTGTTACATGTATACTTGGACAGAGAGATGAAGACTAACTTGACAATGCAAAAACCCACGGCAGTTCGATTATAATTGCCCATGTACACATACTCAAAGTGGTTTCCCAAAAGAATCGTTAGCCAACTGTGGTCACAAGTTCCATCATTACCAACATAGTTCAATGATTTTCTGTTTCCTGAAACCATACTTTCAACTAACATTAGCAGAAAGCATTACAAAGTTGTGTAGTTGAAACTACAGTTATCCACTTACAAGATTTAGAAGCATAGTTTTTTGTCAGTTATCATTTATCAAATTATATTTTTGTCCCAATATCATTTGATCTTCACTGGGGCTTTTTATACTGTATCTTCCATTCAGTCAAGTTTTTCCACCTTATTTACATACACCTAGGAAAACAGCTAGTTGCAGAAAGTGCAAAATGAGCTTTTGTAATTTAATATCCACTGGATCTCAGCAAAAGTAGTTACCCCCCCACCACCACCACATTAATGTCAGCTCTATACTGTTGAACCAAAGTGGACAGCACTAAGCTGCGTTTACATAGATATTTTTTTATTTATTTTTGAATTAATCAGTATATTTGGCTCTTGTTCCTCCCTTCGTATGAGCAATAGTAATGGTGCTGCTTGCCTTAGCAACCCCAACTACTGTAATACATAAATTAATAATCAATGTTAATATCCTAATGTTAACAGCAAGCATCCTCAGCGATAAGCTTACCTTTTTCATTGCAGATGTTTCCTTCCTCTGTAAAAAGTGTCTAACATCACTAATAGGCACCTTGATCATGGAATTCTCATTATCAGCCTACAAGAATTAAATAAGATTAAGTATTAGAATACAGAACAGAATAAATTGGCACTGATCTGCTCTGAAAAAGTGAATAAAAAAACAAAATGAAAAGAATCATACCGGCCTCTGCAAGACAATAGGATCCAGACCCACATAAGTCCTTTCCATGTTTCCAAAACGATTCAGGATGGTGTTGCGCACAAGACAGGGCCTCATTGGTGGACAGATGCTGTTCTCTGATCGAATGCGGCCCAGGGTAGATTCTTTAGTGGATTTCTTTTGCTCATCCTCATTGGTGGGTAGGCTCACCCACATAGTCCTGACAGTTCCTGCAGCACGAACCAGTGGCTTTGCATTTACAGGAATCCATTCCTTCATGTCTGGCTGTACATAGTCCTTTGGCTGTATTTCTGGACTTAAATCTTTGTCTGGGGGAACATCTGGTTCATCTCCTAAAGATGATTCAGCATCACTGTCCATGTATTCTATCTTCATTTGTTCTTCTTCCTCAGAGCCAGAGGTGATTTCGATATCCTCTTTAATGTTCTTACTTATAATTTTTCGTCTTTTTGCTTTTTGTTGTACAGGTACATTCTTTTGTACTCTCTTTGTGCCTTTTCTCTGCATAAAAAACAACACCACAGTGAGGATGATTCATTTACAAAATTTAACCCTCATGTGATGTTGAGATTGACTTTCGTGTCTTTAGGGGACCCCCAAGGATGAACTTTTCAGAAATGTAACTGGCATTCATTTTAGTAACATTGCTTCTGTTATGGGTCAACTTGACCTCAGCATAACCACATTATAGAAAAACACAATAAAATAAATAAAAAAAACTGTCAGAATTTCAACATGTAAAACTTAATTGCATTTATTGTAAACATAGGTGTTATGTCTAGGGTCTCTGAGACACAAAAACGCATTGTAACATTTGTCAAGGAGAATGTGTGCAGTAGATTATCTTGTATTTGTTTTTTTACAATCTGTACTTACACCTTGTCTACATTGGGCGTATCAACACAAACGTTCTAAACTGTTTAATTTTTGTAGAAGTGCTAGCGTGTGCAGTGCAAAATGGAACGCGACACCCATTTATTGTTGCCGCAACAGACACAACATAACGGACGCTTCCAGCGTAGACAGCATCATTCATTATAATGGGGTTCTATTGCTTTTGACGCGACGCTTACGTATGGTGTAGACAGGCTGCTGGGCAAATTAAAAATCAACCCAATGCATTTTCAAGGCAAGACATTAGTGACAAATTAACTTACAAACTGAGTCAGTTTTCTCCACTTGTAAAGACACTGGCAGTCAAGCCGGTTTGGGATCTCTGAAGCAATCTTACTCCACTTGCCTAGGGATGATACACAATAGAAATAATAACAAACAATCTTGACTAAATGGGATACAATATGCTCCGAAACAATTATAGAGTCTAAAAACAAAAGGCAGGGCAACAACAGAAGTGGTTAAATAATACAACGTAGAAATAAACTGTTATGAAAATGTACATCCGATGTGCTATTTTTGAGAGGGAAAATATTATTTGCACAATGTTAGTATAGCTGTAACAGCGTATTCATGCGGTTGAAACATCCCATGCTTGAAGGTGTGTTGCCTCCAGTGTATACAGCTCTATAACAGAAACGATGTTGTTTTGTCAAGTCACACATGTCTGGTGTAGATGTGTTGCGAGCCATAGGTCACTTCGACACCCCTTAGATTTAGTTATGATTATTTAGTTAGAGTTATGACTTACCAACACCGTATTTTTCAACTTTTTGTTTTAGCAGCTCAATCTCCTCCTTAGCCCAAGGACCCTTTTTCACATTCTCTCGAAGACAATCTAAATATCTGACATAAAAAAAGAATATATTTTACTTGCCTAGTAAGTAGGGAGGGATGTGCCACAGTAGTTGACTAATCGACTAGTCCATTAGTGGGGTCGACTTACTAACATTAATAATTTTTAGTTGTGGTGGTGGTTTTATTGGGAGAAGCAACTTTTCGGTGAGTGTTTCTGCATGACTATAGCTGGCTTTGCTTAAAAGTGTATAATAGTCAGACCAGTAAAACCTTGAACTGAAGTTTCTTCTCTTTAATGCTTTAAAGGTATAGTTCACCCAAAAATGAAAACTCTCATCTTTTCATCTTCAAGCCATCCCTGATGTATATGACTTTCTTTTCTTCAGCAGAACACAAACGAAGATTTTTAGAAAAATATCTCAGATCTGAAGGTCCATACAATGCAAGTGAATGGTGATCAGACATCTGTAGCTCCAAAATCACATAAAGGAAAGGATATAGGTGTGGGTGATATAACAAATAAAAAATAAAAAAAAAACATTATTTTACTCTAAATCTCAACTTTAATTTTTACTTTTACATCTGAAAGTCACATGTGGTTCCTGTTTAGTTTCACATCTGAAAGTGAACTTTAAAGTGGAGATTTTGAGTAAAAATTGACTTAAATATTGATCTGTTTCTCACGCACACCCATTATATCGCTTCTGAAGATTGGAGTCATTTGGATAACTTTTATATTTCCTTTATATGATTTTTGGAGCTACAAAGATCTGATCACCATTCACTTGCATTGTATGGACCAACAGAGCGGAGATGTTTTTCTAAAAATCTGTGTTCTGCAGAAGAAAGAAAGTTGTAAAAAATCTGCAATGACATGAGGGTGAGTAAATTATAAGAGAATTTTAATTTTTGGGTGAAATATCCAAGATTAATCAGATAATAATAGATTAGTTATACCTGTCACGGCACGCACCATCCGTCCTCCCTGGAACCTCGACCTTGATTTTCCACCATTCTGTGATGCCATACTTTGCAACCGCCTTCCGCAACAACTGATTCAAAGCAATTGGTTAAATAAGTAAAAACCATGAAACCATGGATTTTATAACTGGTACGTGTGTCTTCAGGGATGGAAATGGGTTATCTAGAGCAGAGGCTATGCACAAATTTTCTTTCTCATTTATCGTCGCAGTATCAAATGAAAATAAAACAATCCAAAATAATGCTCTCATACCTCATCCTCTTCTTTGGACCAAGGGCCTTTCTTTATAGAGGGATCGAGAACAGATGTCCAGCGGTATGCCAGCTGTGATGCATCACGGCCAACCATGAAGTATGACACTATGGAGATCAAAATAATAGAAATATATAGCCACACTAAGATGCATACTTGCTTTCAAAATACAATTTATGTAAATTAAATCTGTAAAGAACTTAAGAGTTGCTTAGTTTTCTCCTCCCTTGAGCCACAACATTTTTACCATAGGTCTAGGGTATCGCTAGGCAAAACACAAAATTAATAATTCAATTATTGAATGTATTTCTAATGATAAGACATTTTTCCACCAAGAAACATAGTTCATTAGCCTAACTGTAGGTGTATGTTGTAGATACGTAGGTGCGTTGATTCAGATAATAATCCAGAATAAGCACTGATATGCAGTCACAGGTGTGTGTATCAGCTACTTTATGCCAGGTTTAAACATGACTCATCCAATATTTGTTTGGAACTATCCAATTTTTAGATAATATGTCACATCATGCACAAGAAGGCCAACTGTCTCACTCTGCATATATGGAATAAAGTTTCCAATTTTCATTTTTTCAATGAGATCTTTTAGGATCTTATCTTCCTCTTTAGTCCACCCTTTCCTTTTGAAAGTCTTTGAAATGTAGCGCTGGTAAGTCTGGAAGCACATAAAGGCTGTTCTGTTGGTCTGAAAAACAAAGAAACATTCCGTCTAAGTTTCCTCCTTTCTTTTGTGGAACACAAAGAATATATCAGCCTTAGTCACCATTCACTTCCATTCTATGGAAAAAAACATGCAATGACTGTGAATGATGACTTGAGGCGGTTAGTCCCTAATATCCTTCCCTTTGTGTTACATGAAAGAAAGTCAGTCCTGCAGGTTTATAAGTAAATTATGACAATATTTAAATTTTTTTGGTGAACTATCCCTTTAAGTTGGGATAGGAGGAAGAACTTTAATATTGACAAAATAACACCAACTATACACTGAAAAACTTTTTACACAGCTTTTTTACAGCAGTCACTCTGTAAGTGCATGTATATTTCTGCCCTCACCCCAAGAGCCTCTGCGATCTTGTCCCAATGGCAGCATTTGTACTCTTGTGCAACTTTGCTCAGTTTATCAATCTCATCCTGTTTCCACACTGACTTGTTAATGGAGGGGTGCAGATAGTTTTGCCAGAACCTTTTCAAGTCCTCAGCCTGTCGCAAACCTTCAAACTAGCAAACACAAATAACCACATCCACACTTTTAGAATTATATACTAATGTGAGAAAATAATACAATATCGTCTTCATGGCTGCATATCAATGGAGTAATTGTGTAACTTACATCAATGTTCGATATTTTCTCCCAGTCATGATCATCATGCAGTTCACCCATCAGCTGGTCCTCTTTCATTGCACTAAGGTGAAATTGTGAGTTTGTTGAATTACACATTACATGTTGTTCCCCTTACATCACATGTTCTCTCAAACAAGGTGGCTAAATGTCCTTACCTGATTTCTGAAATTTCCTTCTCAATTAAATCTACTTGTTTTTTCATCTCTTCTTTTGCCTCATCCGTGGCTTTAGACATTTTGGCACTCAGGTAATCCAGCCTGTGAAAACAGACCATTGCATGCTCTCAAAATGTAATTAAATAAAACACAAATTTTGTCATTTCACTGTGCACACAACACATTTGATGTGAAACCCAACAAAACAAAAAATACCAACTCTGTATATGTGTTCATAATACAAAGACTGGGCAAAAAATCTAATCAAATTAAAAAATACTCACTTAGATAGTTTGGGCTGTAGCATGCGTTTCATAGTGTCTGTGATTACCCCGTTGATCAGCAAAGCCTTCTGCCAACCTTCCCCTGAACACACACACACACACACACGCACGCGCGCGCGCGCACACACACACAAGCACGCACAATTTATTTTTGCATCAGCGAAAATCACATTGATAAAAGTAATGCAAGCAACTTAAGGTTCTTAAAACATACATCTTTTAATTTTCAGCTCATCAAAGAGTCTGGTACCATGACTCAACCTCTCTTTCGTCTCTTCATTGGCTGGAGGGCCCTAAATAAATTAAGCAAATCAGGCTAAATGAGTCCCATGTATTAATTGGAAATTGTATGATATGCAGTATTATTTTCATTACATACCAGACCAGTGAGTTTGTCTTTGAAATAAGGCTTCATGAAGTATCCCAGAAAATGTTTCTGAGGTGGTAGTGTAGGGTTGGTGGAGTTAGAAGTGGTTGGACCAGAAAGCTGGGCCTCAATCTGTTTCTGTGGAGAAACAGTGGCTTTAGTATTTCAATATTGCTCTCAAAGTATAAAAAGAGCAAACCAATCGCATTAGATCTTTGTTTCAATGAACTGCAGTGCAGTCCAAGTGTTTTATTCACCTGCTCCTGCTGATTATCATTTAGAAGTCGCTCCAGCTCTGCTAGTTTTTCTTTAAGCACCTCTTGATAGACCAAATTCATCTGCAGGCAGGTTTCCACATTTTGAGGAAGATCCAATTCATCATCATCACTGTCCTCGTTACTCTGATGGGGTCAAAATAATTATTATAGGTGATAAAAAAAGACTAAAGAATATTAAAAGAGGTTAAAAAAAATGTATCGCAGTACAAATCTGTAAAGAGGAAATTAAGGGTTACTCACAGAACCAGAGCCGTTTTCACTCTCTGTTCCACAAAAAAGAGAAATAATGAAGACCAATTATAACTGAAGTACAAACAATTGATTTCAAAAGGTGAAATAGCAGCCTCTATGATCAGATTCAACTGACTTATTTGGTTACAATACAGTGAAAAAAATACAGTGCTAAGGGGTCTGTGGTAAATGTTAAGGCAGAGTAAGTGTAAATAGCAACAAAAAGCATCTTCTTTGCACTAAGTGAAAATAGTGGTAGACACTATTTGCACCCCTAATTAAATACTAACATAAAGTATAGAGGCATCACTACAGCCTGTTTATTGCATTTATTTAGAGTCCCACAGACACCCTACACCAACCCCTACCCCTAAACCTAACCTTTCCTCACAAAAAAATCACCATGGTTTTGCTACAGTAACCTTAGTATCACCATGGCATTTTGTAGTAAAATCATAGTAACCACAAAAGTAAACATGGTTACTATATGCACCCCATATTAGTGTTGTAACAACATGGTTAATTGCATTAAAACTATGACTTTGTCAATTAAAAAAAAAAAAAAAAAAAACATGGTAACTTCAATATTACAATAGTAAAATTTTACCAAGATCATACTCCCAGACCTTCACAGTGACCAAATAAGATTTAGATTCATTTGTATTTATTATTGTAAGTAGCATTAAAGGAAATATTAAGAGTTGAGCCAGGAAACAGGACGGGGAAAAAACGGGACAAAATGCTTATTCGAACCTGGGTCATCCGCTCGTAAAAAGCACATCCACAATGTCTTTAAATACAACACCATTGCAATGACACTTGTGGGTGCAGTCTGTATTTCATTTCTGTGTTTCCTTCCATCACTCTTGAAGGGCAAATAACTGCCCTGTGTGACAGCTGCTATTTACACCTAGTGTAAATGGTCACAAATATTTTGTAAAAAGTGTTTAACAAAAGGAAAATAATTATTTCCTGAATTTGATAACACTACTATTTAATTCAGCTTTGTAAGGACTAATCTTTCATGATCTATCATGACATTGTGATTATTTTATTCTACTGACTCTTTAACTGTCTTAACCAGTAGAATAAAAATAAATCTGCATTTAGTTTGGTTAAAAAAAAAAAGATTTACCTGTCAAAATGTCAACTAGTGCTGCATCAGTGCCGAGTGTATTCTCTAAATCCTCAATCTCCCTCTGAATCCGCTGGCGTTCTGCCTCCAAATCACCACTCGGCTTGAGGAAGTTAGAAGCAATAAAATAATTAAGAAAAACAATACATTTAATTTCTATGGGGTGATAAAGTATTCAGAGTGGGCTATATTCTCACCACTCCATCAACTGTAGGTCCACTTTCATCATCATCTGCCATAAAAAAAACACACATTCACATTAGAGAGTCTTGTCTGTTATTCAGTGAATAAAGAAATGTCCAAGAGACACAGGCTGTCTCAAAACCTAGAGAGCGGCCTGCCAAGACAGCATTTTAGGCATCTTTGGAACACATTCATGATGCCCAAAGTGTCTAGGCAGGCAGCTCACTAGATTTTGAGACACAGCCACAGTGTCACATATACTCTCTGACTCACCACTGTTGCTGTCAGATGACAGTAGTTCTGCAATGTTACTGTCCACTCCAAGAGTATTCTCAAGAGCCAAAATCTGCCTCTGAATTTTTTCCCTTTCCGCAAGCAAGCCATTCGATGCCATGTTAAACTAAGACAAACCTAAAAACACACATTTTAGAAGGATAGTAGATTAAAAGGGACATTTTGCACACCTTGGCAGTATGCAACACATCTTTAACCATATATAAACCTCTATAGAAGCAAAATTGACAACATGAAGCAAATTAAATTAGGATGCTACATTTTATAACTTAAATGCAGTTAATATATAGCCCTCTATCTGTACAATATATGCACATACAGGAGTTCTTCATTAATGCGTAGTCCCGTTGTAAGGTTCAGTACTGCAGCTATTCTGTCAAAGTCAACAACAAATGCAGGTTTCTGAAGCATCACTGCACATGCTGCACTTCTCACTCACATCTCCCAGAACACCATGTTTAGCATATGTCCCACAGTACAGTTTATGTCTTTGTACATCGTATTACAAGATGCTTTTTCAATGGCTGGTTGCAATTATTACTACGACTTTAATGACGCTATATAAACTGTTAAGATGAATTCTGGCTTTAATAAAACTTCTGTACGTTTGAAGAACGTCACGCAAGCACGACACAACTCCGTCTGACTCGCGCCTCAAAAGCACGTCATGTACATGGACGCTTCAAAATAAAAGTCGTTTTCATGCAACAGGACAACACGTAAACCATAAAATAAAAAAATCCATACCAAATTATGTACAGTATATTAAACCTTTTTTATTAAGACAATAAAGAACATTAAATGAAAATAAGGCACTTTATTCAATGCTGATTAGTAAAGTATTTTTTTAAACACAGATAACTAAAATGTTGTAATTTAATTTAAACAGTAGAAATATAAAAACAACATGTTAATTTATATATAAAATATGCAAATTGAAAAATCAACAAAGAAACATTGATAAACTGGCATATATTTGTATTTTAAGCAGGGACTTATTTGACTCATATTTATATAATTTTTTTTTTTATAAAGAATAGAAAAAAAGAATAGATCTTAGATTTCAGTGGTAATGTGCATAATAAATGCTCCCATTTAAGCTTCACTTGATCGCTATATAAGACTTTCAATCATGCCAAGTGGTCCAGCATGACAGGTAGACACATGGTACATTGACAAAAAAAAATGACTATAACTCCTCCATTTTGAGTTTCAACACAATCATGAAACTGATGAATGGGATAAATAAAATAAAAAATACAAAGAAGTACTAAAGGCTGATTGCAAATAATGAGTTTATAGTGTATAGGACATGATGTTTGGATGTAAAATTGATAAAAAAAACTTAATTATGAATCTCTGTGATCTTGTCAATGGATGTCAAGAACTGGGATACAAGACATAATGTCTCTCTTCCTGTCAGCAACTTCCTGTAAACAGAAAATCAGTAGTTAACAACACATCAAGTAAAATGATATATCAGTTGGATTCATTAACATTCCTGATGACGATTTAAATAATTTAATCTGATTGTAACAGCACAAGAGCACTCTATAATTTAACAGTCACTGCTGAACATACTTGATAGAGGTCTCTGCATCTTAAGCTGCTTTGTTAAGGTACTCAGAGGCAACTTGTGCATTGTGTCTCATTGTGGTTAAGGCAGTGGTTTCTCCACATCTAAGCCTTTCATTTTCACTTTTATATCCTTCAAGCTGGCTCTGAAAAAAACACAAAAAACAAACAAACATCCATATCAAAAATAAGCCCAAGAACAAAATAAACTAATGCCATGTAATATCCTGGAATAATTGAGGTTTTAATGGTGGATAAGATTTTATCCTAATTAAAAATAGGTAATTTTACAAAATTTCTACAATCTGAAACAGAAAACGCCTCTGAGATGAAGGGAATAAGACATTGCACTCTGCATGGGGAGTGTCCTTCTACACAAACTAGTTGAAACCTCTCTACAATAACACCAATATTCTAATAATGGCTATGGTGTTTGAGCCCCGCCCATTTAGGGACAAAGCTGTCTGCTATAAAAGCAGGTGTGTGAGCACCACTCCTCAGAATTTCTGACTGAGGACAAGGAGCGCATCGCTCACACCTCAAAGAACTCTGAGTCTTGTAGTGCGGCCAGCGTTCGCAATGTCTCGTTCCCTTCGTCTCAGGGAACCGAGGTAACATGTAACCAAGATGTTGCCTTACGTCTAAGTACACTTGACATTGCGTTTGCTGAATGGGCCAAAATTCCAGCAACTTATTGTGAAAACCTTGTGGAAGGCTACACAATATATTTGACCCAAGTTAATCAATTTAAAGGCAATGCTACCAAATACTATCAATGTGTATGTAAACTTCTGACCCACTGGAAATGAAATGAAAGACATAAAAGCTGAAATAATTCTCTCTACTATTATTCTGACATTTTACATTCTTAAAATAAAGTTGTGATCCTAACTGACCTAAGACAGGGAATGTTTTCTACGAATAAATGTCAGGAATTGTGAAAAACTGAGTTTAAATGTATTTGGCTAAGGCGTATGAAAACTTTTCAACTGTACATATTTAATTAATAAAATTTCAACCTAAACATAATTTTACAAGTCCTGGCAACAATAGCAGAGGATGTCCCTCGAAATATAATTATTAACATGTAAAAGACTCTGATGCCAGAGTTTTTGTATAAAGTCACATGACCTCAGCATGTGCAGGGACCCCATTTTCAATCATTTTCACAGAAATTTGGCCCCTCAAATGTTTGTATCCCCCAGGATAAAAAACCTTTTAAGGGTTAATAATAACCCAGGGTGATAACCCAGACCTTTCAAAATAAAGTGACTAGCCCATACTTTTAGAGTCTAGTAACATTAATCGTGTTAAAGTCACTATGAATGAAGTGTATCTTGATGTTGTATTGAATGAGATTTACAACTACCTGGAAATGTTCAAGGAACAAAGACGATGAATAGTCCTTGATATGGCCTTTAAAAGTATATAGTAATATATACATTTTTATAATATTATATACTATGCTATATATAGTCTTTCAGTGTGGTTACAGGCATAGAAGAAGTCAAACCTGGAGTAGTTGTGTCTCTTGTTTCAATTTTGAGGTACTGTTTTCAGCCTTGACTGCCCGCTTCTGTTTTAGAAAAAGTGAGTTTTAATTATTTGAAAATGCCTTAAAAATTACAAATTTAAAGCCTCCCTTTTTTACAATTTTAAAGTTTAAATGTATTTAAAGTTTTCTGCATTTAATGAAGTAATGCTTATTACCGTCATTAACTGAAGGTTTTGTTCTACTGACTGCACCATTGTCTCCAGAGCTTTAGCCTCTCTCTCATCCTCCAACTTCTTGTTGTGCAGCTCATCTGTGAGATGTTCAATCCTATTACAGCCAAAAAAAAAAAAAAAAAAGAAAAACTTTAGAAATCACATTTAGAAAATAATTAGCAGATCAAATATTTACAATGAATTAATAAGGATTAAACTTCTGCAACAGCTGCATTTCCAAATATCCAGATTCTTCACTTCAGCCCATTAGTTCTTATTTACTCACATTCAGTAATGCGTAAACATCACATTCTGTTTAAATAGCTTACCTTTTAGAGTCAGTTTCTGATCTTCTAAGAAGTTCTTTGACTTGCTTTCTAAGTAGAGAATTCTCTTCTTTCAACTAAAACACATTAAAGATGTATAACATGCCTTGAAGGAGTAAGTTCAGGTAAAAACCTTCATTAAAGGAATAGTTCACCCAAAAATGAAAATTCTCTCATTTACTCACCCTCCTGGCATCCCAAATGTGCAAACTTTCTTTAATCTGCAGAACAAAAATGAAGATGCACAATGGAAGTGAAAGTGTACCAACATTTTGAAGTTCCAAATCCACATAAACGGAGCATAAAAGTAATCCAGATTACTCCAGTGGTTAAATCCATGTGTTCGGAAGTACTATGATAGGTGTGGGAGAAGTTATGGAAAAACAATTAAATATTTATCTGTTTCTCACCCACACCTATCATATGGCTTCAGATTTGGATTTGATCACCAGAGTGGTCTGGGGTAGGCCTACTTTTATTTTGCCCATTATGTGGATTTTGGAGCTTAACATTTTTAGCACCCATTCAATTGCATTGTATGGACCTAAATAGCTGAAAATGTAAAAAAAAAATTTATTGATTGTGTTCAGCAGATGAAAGAACATCATACACATCTGTGATGGGTGAGTAAATTATGAGAATATGAATTTTTGGGTGAACTAACCCTTTAATACTGATTCATTTCAGTCTGTTCCTTACAAAAAGCTATTGCATAGCTTCTGAAAATGTGGAATACCCCACACAAGTTGTATGAACTACTTTCATGGAGTTTTTTTTCTTTTCCTTTTTGAAGCTTGACAGATGAGGTCACTATAAATGGCACTGTATGAAAATGTGTTGCGTGAAGTAGATGTCAACTGATAGTGGATTCTGCCGGTACCACTGACTAAGGTGATGGAAAATGCTGATTACCGATTAACTGACCAATAGTTTTTAAAATCGATTTATAGGATGTAAAAAAAATAGTTTTTTTCTTACTATGCCAGGCACAGAGAAAGCAAGAGTTCAAAATGAATAAAAACTCAAATGCAGTTTATTATACAACCAAAATAACCCAAATAAAATGATGATATTGTGCATAAAGTGAGACTTTTAAATATCAACCCCAAAATACACTCACTTATTTCGGGACTCTTATTTTGAAATGGAGACATGGTTCGATTACAATGCATTTTTAAGTATTCATCCAATTTTATAGCCTATATATATATATATTCACCAGATTAAAGCTTTTGTGTGTGTTTCACAAAATTCGTTTTATTTTATTATTCACATCTGAAGTTGGAGACACAATGTATGTGCTGACAGGACACTTTCCATAGAGTTGCATTTTTCTTTGGATGCCCTCGCTTCAATTTAGAGTATTTTATTTATCAATGGTCAAATTCATTAACAAAATATGTATTAAAGTGAAGATAAAATTGGATGACTATTGTCAATGATGAATTATTTAGATAAAGCAAATCCCCACAAGGTGTCCGTTATTATGGTTTATTTCACCTATAGAGGCATTCAGCTGTATCCGCCAAGGAAGGCACACAGAGTTTGGAATTATGTACAGATTTTGCTCTTATGGAAAGAAATTGGAACTTTTATTCACCAAAGTGGCATTCGACTGATCACAATATAAAGTCAGGACATTAATAATGAGAAAAATTACTATTACAATTTGAAAAAACAAAAGTCAGAACTTCTTAAACAACTTCAAAGATTTCTAATCAAAAAATCTTCCATGTGCAGCAATGAAAGCTTTACAGATTCTTGTCATTCTAGCTGTCAGTTTGTCCAGATACTCAAGTGACATTTCACCCCACACTTCCTGTAGCACTTGACATAGATGTGTCTATCTTGTCGGGCACTTCTGACGCAACTTACAGTCTATCTGATCCCACAAAAGCTCAATGGGGTTAAGATCCATAACACTCTTTCCAATTATCTGTTGTCCAATGTCTGTTTCTTTGCCCACTCTAACCTTTTCTTTTTGATTTTCTGTTTCAAAAGTGCCTTTTTCTTTGCAATTCTTCCCATAAGGCTGCATCACTGAGTCTCCTCTTTACTGTTGTACATGAAACTGGTGTTAGCAGGTAGAATTCAATGAAGCTGTCAGCTGAGGACATGTGAGGTGTCTATTTTTCTAGACTAGAGACTCTGATGTACTTATCCTCTTGTTTATTTGTACATCTGGCCTTTCACATCTCTTTCTGTCCTTGTTAGAGTCAGTTGTCCTTTGTCTTTGAAGACTGTAGTGTACACCTTTGCATGTAGTGTATATCTTTGTATAAAATCTTCAGTTTTTTGGCAATTTCAAGCATTGTTTAGCCTTCATTCCTCAAAACAATGATTGACTGACGAGTTTCTAGAGAAAGCTGTTTGGCATTTTTTACTTAATAATTGACCTTAAGACATGCCAGTCTATTGCACACTGTGGCAACTCAAAAACAAACACAAAGAGGCAAGTGATTTTTTAGAAACAAATTAGCAATTTAGCATGATTACTCAAGAATAAGGCGATGGCTGCTGCATGTCTAGATTTGATAAATTACTTTTTCAAATAATGATGGTGCTGTTTTTTACATCAGCAAAATCTACATGGTACAATATTCAAAACATTTGGTCATCAGTCTGTGTGTATGTGTGTGTGTGTATATATATATATATATATATATATACACACACTCACCTAAAGGATTATTAGGAACACCTGTTCAATTTCTCATTAATGCAATTATCTAATCAACCAATCACATGGCAGTTGCTTCAATGCATTTAGGGGTGTGGTCCTGGTCAAGACAATCTCCTGAACTCCAAACTGAATGTCAGAATGGGAAAGAAAGGTGATTTAAGCAATTTTGAGCATGGCATGGTTGTTGGTGCCAGACGGGCCGGTCTGAGTATTTCACAATCTGCTCAGTTACTGGGATTTTCACGCACAACCATTTCTAGGGTTCACAAAGAATGGTGTGAAAAGGAAAAACATCCAGTATGCGGCAGTCCTGTGGGCTGAAAATGCCTTGTTGATGCTAGAGGTCAGAGGAGAATGGGCCGACTGATTCAAGCTGATAGAAGAGCAACTTTGCCTGAAATAACCACTCGTTACAACCAAGGTATGCAGCAAAGCATTTGTGAAGCCACAACACGCACAACCTTGAGGCGGATGGGCTACAACAGCAGAAGACCCCACCGGGTACCACTCATCTCCACTACAAATAGGAAAAAGAGGCTACAATTTGCAAGAGCTCACCAAAATTGGACAGTTGAAGACTGGAAAAATGCTGCCTGGTCTGATGAGTCTCGATTTCTGTTGAGACATTCAGATGGTAGAGTCAGAATTTGGAGTAAACAGAATGAGAACATGGATTCATCATGCCTTGTTACCACTGTGCAGGCTGGTGGTGGTGGTGTAATGGTGTGGGGGATGTTTTCTTGGCACACTTTAGGCCCCTTAGTGCCAATTGGGCATCATTTAAATGCCACGGCCTACCTGAGCATTGTTTCTGACCATGTCCATCCCTTTATGGCCACCATGTACCCATCCTCTGATGGCTACTTCCAGCAGGATAATGCACCATGTCACAAAGCTGGAATCATTTCAAATTGGTTTCTTGAACATGACAATGAGTTCACTGTACTAAAATGGCCCCCACAGTCACCAGATCTCAACCCAATAGAGCATCTTTGGGATGTGGTGGAATGGGAGCTTCGTGCCATGGATGTGCATCCCACAAATCTCCATCAACTGCAAGATGCTATCCTATCAATATGGGCCAACATTTCTAAAGAATGCTTTCAGCACCTTGTTGAATCAATGCCACGTAGAATTAAGGCAGTTCTGAAGGCGAAAGGGGGTCAAACACAGTATTAGTATGGTGTTCCTAATAATCCTTTAGGTGAGTGTATATATATGAGCAAATATCGGTGTTCATAACTGATAGTTCCAAAAAGCAACCGATATATTGCTCTACCACGAATGTGAAAACTCTTCAGATTTGCTCTTTTTGTCTTCAGTCCAAAAAAATAAACACATTAATAAATAAATCAAATGAAGTTTTGAAGCATTTTAAAAAGCACAGCTGCCTGTAATAATTACAATACAAAGAAGACGAGACACATAATTGCCTCATGAATGTGCAAGAAAAACATCACTCACAAAATATACCTGTTGGGAATTCCTTGTCCCATATTTAGCATTGCTCCTCTTAGGATGGAAGGAAATATCAATCACTGAAATCTCTTCATCACCCTCATAGCTTCCAAGTGCTGCTTCTGGCAAAGTGGTTCTTTGGCAGGAAGTCAAACTCATCCACTTCCCATTCATTTACATTCCCTACCCTTTCCTCACTGCACAGGGATGATTGTTCAGAGTAAGCACTGAGGTCTAATGTCCCACACAGTTCGAAGTCTTGAGGCTCTTCAGTCTCAGCCCATCTCTCCTCAGGTTCACATTCAGAAGGCTGTGAGAGGACAGAGGGGTCTGTGAAGAATTGCCCCTTGGGAGAAAAGCCAAGAGAGGAGTTACAGTCCTGCTCAACTTGGTATGTGTCACCAAATGCCTTCAGAAAATCAGAGAAGAAACGAAAGTTGTTTACATGACATGTTAAACAGTTTAAGAGGTTACTCACTTTGTGAGTACTGAAATCGTGATGTTGAAGTTCATGTCCATGTTAAATATAGTTATAAACAGTGGTGGCTTGTCAATAGAGGGCGCTGGAGCGCCGCCCCCATCAAAATTCCAGAAATATACATGAATACAAAAAAGATATAAAAATGAAATAAAATACAAAAATAAAATAGTTTACTCGTAAGATGTGCAGGCTGGTAGTAAGAGTAATAAAAACTGTCTTTAATCGGTTAACTATTTTCTATGTTTTTCAATATGTTTCATACGGTTTCATGGACGAGGGACGCCGGACAAATGGATGTCTATCTGAGTCCTTAATTTTCGGGCAGCATGTGACCTGAAGCTGGTGTCTAATTGGTTTCTTAAAGATTCTCCTCCGGGCGCAGGTCGCTGCGTCCCTGGCGAATCAGAATTGGATACATGTTATTTTATCCAATCTGATTGGTTCTCGTCACCTGTCATTCAACTTTACACTCTATGCTCTGCGAGTGCGCAGGTGACTCCGCCAAAACCTTGCTAGGCTGATCACTTTCGCAGAGATAAAGGCAGCAGTTAAACCAAACTCTTCATTGATTTACAAAAAAAACCTTTGCTGGTTCTTGTTTCTGATGAACTCCTTGAAAGAAAAAGGATTCAGCTCATCTACACCTTGCTTTGGCTCATCTGCAAGTAAATCTCCATATACACAAAAGACATATTAACATTAATAAAATTTATTCGAGGACGTAAGGTCAATTTCTAAGCATCTATATAAGACTTTCAGACGCTAGTGTGTCCTGTTTCATGACAGAATGACTGAAAGACACGAATTCGGACACTTACAGTCTTCAGTGGTGAGCTTTTTAGTTTTGTGTTTGGCCATGTTAGCTGACAAAGTTAAACTGGCCAGCTAGACTATTCTGAAAGCGGTCACTTCTAAATACCTGAGCTCAACATCACACGCCTTTTAAAAGAGGGCAAAACAATAAAGCATGACATAAAGTAAAAGGCATTCCCAGTAAATTGGTTTGTTTAATCCTGGTCAGTGTCGACGTTTCCTAACAGTTTCAATACCTTACTGTACTTGCTTAGAGACAGTACAATCTCCTGCAAAGTCTCATTCTCCCCTTCTCCTGTCAGACAGAGAGCAGTTTTATACAGGGAAGATGTGCACGATCGCCGCCTATTGACGTGGAAGACATTTCATACAGTTGGTTGGACAGTTAGCACCAGAGACCAAGCAGAGCCTAAAAAGTTAGCAATAAAGTTCACAACATTCAGTGGGCCGAACAAGAGGTCGCTTTTTTTTATAGATGTCTATGGAGGAGAGAGATGCATCAGTGTGCTGAAACTGCTTTCGTGAGGAAACACACTTAATGAACTGACCACCTGTCCACTAATCTTCAATTAGATGAATTAAACTAATATTTGTGTTTAATCCTCCCATGGTATTCGGTCATTTGTGACTGATATAAATGTAACTTTTTTTTTTTTTAATAAATATTTGTGTCCTTTATCTGAGCAGTACAAGACTTGGCGATGTTCCTCCATTTGACATTCTGAACATACAATAAATAAATTAATTAATAAATGTGCTTGATTTAATAAGTCTAATTGGTCGTAAAAGAAAAGAAACACCTTTGGTATTCGCGGCCAAAATTGACAGAACATTTAAAATGAATGGGAAAGGCCAAAAAACAGCTTCTTTTTTCTTTTTTTTTTTTTTTATCTGTCATATACAATCAATAAATCAGTTACTATGCAAAAAAAACACACACAGAGAAATTACAGGGTTAGACTCTAAAACATCCTCAGGGCAAAACATACACATACACACCCACTCACACACACACACACACACACACACACACACACACACACACACACACACACAAATTAACTTGTGAGACTCTAACACAGATCTTTTTTTTAATATGTAAATAAATACATTAAATAAATAATTCACAATTCATGAAGAGGTGAGACGATCACAATGCAAAACATGTTGGTGTGGGGATATCCTTATGAGGAATCTCCATAGACATTATGGTTTTTATACTGTATGAACTATAGATTCTATCCCCTAAACCTAACCTCACAAAAAAAATTCTTTCATGTTTTTTAAGCAATTTCAATTTTGGGGACACTAGAAATGTCCACATAAACCACAACCCTAAACAAAAAAAGATAAACAAGATTTGGCCAATTTGTAAGCTTTTTTCTTTCTTTTTTCCCAATGAAGACCACCTAAATGCCCTCAGTGGTGGGTTTTCAACAAGTTTCTCTACATTATTGAGGACATTTAAAAAAATATGGCACTCACAAATATAATAAAACCTACACACACACACACACACATGCCCCGCACATTTGCAAAAAAGTTTTAAATTTTTTACTCTGATTCTTCTGTTTTATACTGTAATTGAATTTTCTGAATTTTGCAGTTAATTTCTATTTCTTGTTTGAAATATATTATTGAAATAAAAATGCTTATTCTGCATCTTCTCTTTGTAACATCATGGGCAGGGTTGATTGCAAGCATCATGACATTAACTGCAAAAACTGACACTTCAAATAAAATTTTAAATGCTAACCTTTGACAAATAAATGTTTGATCATGTCTATATTCAAATGCATATCTTGTGATAAAATATAAAATTAGTTTACTACAAGCCGTCAGACTACACAATAGGTGGCTACAGCCATTACAGTATACTATACTGCTACAGTTACTGGTATGCCATTTAAAGTTGTGTTATTTATATTTTGTTTACCAGAGGGCAGCAATCTGCCTCCAATTAATGTCACATTCTCATATTTTCTTAATTTTTCAGCTTATAGAATTGTAGGTTCTGAATTTCTTTTTTATTTGCTTTTTTGTGTATGCAAATCAATGGTAAATGTGATAAATTTACATGCAAATAAGATAAAAATAGCATAAAATACCAAAATGAAGGCACAATTTTATTGTTCTGACTTCAGAAAAAAAAAAAATGGTATCATTATCATCATCATCAGAAAAAAAAAAAAAGCGTTACACATCTAACCCTTCCGGTCAAAAATGTCCGCCATTTTTCAAAACCATAGGAGGGATAATTGTTTTATATTTATAATAGATATTTCTGTTTTGTATTGTATTATAGAATGTTTCATATTAATATATAAAAAATGTTTTGAAAATCGGACATAAAAGACAATGGTACAAAACTGTGTACTACCGTCTTTAACAAGGGCACGTACTATAGTTTGTCGGGGCTGATTCGGTGGGCATTGTTTGACTGGTGAGGTTTTCTCTACTGGGCTATGGGTAATGTAGTTGTCCACCAGGAACTCTGCCATCAAACATGATTTTTAAAGATCGAAGTTGAAATAACGCACACCAGTGGCTTTAATGGAGGCATATACCATCGATGCACAACCTCGGAACTCATGGTATGTCTGCCTTAAAAGGTTTAAAGGTTATCATTGAAAATCAATTTGTCTATGGAAAAAAATTAGATTTTTACTACCAGAACCAGAATGTTGTACACTACAAACACATTGTACTGATGTGCTTTCTATTCAAAATATAAAATAGAAGAGCTGATATAAAAGCTGATTTATTCTGCACACAGAGGGTCCCTTCATGGGGCCTACCATGTTAGGATCACATGAACAATCTCAGTTACAGCCCTGTTGTTGAAAGTCTTTCACTCATGAAATAAATTAAATATGGCTGATTTGGAACAGTGAATTTCTACAGTGACATCAGCAATTGAAAATGATTGTGTTTGAATGATGCTATATCCATGCAACTAGGTGTCAAACAAAAAACTGAGTGCAACTTTCAAGGAATATCACTCCTTGAAATATATGATATCATATATATATATATATATATATATATATATATAGTATATATATATATATGTGTGTGTGTGTGTGTACAAAAAAATATCCCTCCTATAAGTTTTCACTTATAAGAATTCTTCTTTTGGTTTTGGCAATCCACATTCTTCATGAATATTGCCACCTACTTGGCATGGAGGAGAATTTACAGTAAAACAGTACTTCAATATTGACCTGTTTCTCATCCACACCTATCATATCACTTCTGAAGATATGGATATAACCACTGGACCTTTATATGCTTTTTGGATCTTCAAAGTTCTGGTCACCATTCACTTGCATTGTATGGCCCAACAGAGCTGAGATATCCTTCAAAAAAATCTTAATTTGTGACCTGCAGAAAAAAAGTCGTTCACATCTGGGAAGGCATGAGGCTACAGGACGAGAAGATTTGTTATTTTTTGGTGAACTATTCCTTTGATTTGCAACATGTTTTGTTAAACTGGAGATCTCCAGCGTCAAGTCTCGTGTACTGACTGAACTCATTTGTCAGCCTGCAGCTTGTCTTGTCTGCATGTGTGCGTACATCCACCAATCACATATACAAGCTCACGCCTGCGCAGTGACTGCTGCTGTCGCTCTCGCATCGCAGGTGTCAACCGAGTCAACGATACTGCTGCAGCTGCGAGAGAGGAAACCTACCTGTCCAGTCGTAAACATCAGTATTTCAGAGCGGGCAGCAGTACAGATCGGAGGGCCTAACAATGATCGAATGAGACCTTGATCTCTTCTCTGTTGCCAGTGCAGCTTAACGCAGGCAAGAAAGGGGCAGCTAGCCGGAGTTTTCCGGGCGGCTTCAGCGGGGAGCGCTGCTGTTCTGCCGCCGCCGCCGCCGCCGCCGCCGCTACTACTACAATGTTCGTACAAGAGGAGAAGATCTTCGCGGGCAAAGTCCTGAAGGTCCATATCTGCACCATGGAAGGCACAGAGTGGATGGAGGAAGTCACGGAAGACACCACTATAGAGAAACTCAAGGAGAAATGCCTGAAGCATGTAGGTTTTGGAGAAATCTTCCACCTTTGCCTGCTGTCATTGGTTAGCTGGCACTGTCGACCCGGGCGGGACAGGCCCGGCTGGATTGAGTCATTGCCAAATATTTTTAGTAACGTGCAGACGAGTCGACGGTGCTATTTATAATTTAGCAAGCTGGCTCATCACCTCGGGCTCTGTGGCTGTACTGTTACTACCGCTTTCTTGACTTACAGTGGTAGTAACAGTACAGCCACAAAGTGTGAGTTGATGCCAGACTTTAGATAAAAAGCTGCATGTCCTCAGTATTTGCACAGACCACCTTTTCATTATTTTTCACAAATGTTTTTACAGAATCATTCATTGCCCCTCTCCCCAGCCTCTTAATTTTTTTAAATTGGTTTATATTCACTACTATAATTTATTTTTCATCTAAATAACCTTAACACTAAGTCTTTACGCTACCAATTTGTCTTAGATTTAGACTTCTCTTTTTATGCTTTGGAAATGTGCTGAAATGCCACACATAAAGCATAATGCATTGTTTCTCTTCACCAACAGTATGTCCATGGAAGTCTAGAAGATCCGAAAACTCTTACACATCACAAACTCATCCATGCAGCCACTGAGAGAATTCTCACCGAATCCAAAACAGTTGCCGAGGAAAATCTTAAAAATAAAGGTATTGGAGCTGCCTTGTGTTTCAAGTGTGTACTTCTGTGTTTTACATATATTTGGCAGACATGCAACATGATTTATTTTTGTGGCTTCTAGATTGTTTGTTATTGATAAAGAAAAGGCCACCAAAAACGGCTGATGTATCTGCTGAAGAGAAGGTACATGATGACGATAGCCTCGCTTTAAAAGTTGCTCAGTGTTTTCGTTAAATGTATTACACTTCTAAGCTGTTTTGGTTTTGGCATAATTTAACAGCCTTCATGCTTGTTGACAGAAGAAGCAAGAGAACAAAGCTCCAGATAAGGATGCCATCCTCAAAGCCACAGCAAATCTGTCCACTCGGCACACCGACCATATGGTAACTCAGCACAACATTAGAGATGTGAGTACTTGCAGTCTGTTCGGTTGAAGTGCTTCTCTTTTGAATTGCAATGCCTTATTTAGAATTGATTTACATTTTTCTATTTGTTTGTTGTCAGTTTCAGACAGAACTGAGGAAGATTCTGGTCTCACTAATTGAGGTGGCTCAGAAGTTGCTAGCTTTTAATCCAGATGCTGTTGAGCTCTTCAAAAAGGCCAATGGTAGGCATTGGATGGAAAGACACCTGAATGGATTAAAATAATTGAAGGCAAAAAAATTACTATGCTGTTACCATGTTTTTTTGAACATACCTTGGTGTATGAATATTTATTAAATCATTCAGTATGGGAATGTGGTGTAAATGGTATTTATCAGAGTACCATTATATTAACATTTGATTCCATCACCATACTGTGATAAGGGGTTGTTATAGTCTAGTAGATTATTTTTCAGGTCTCGTAACTGTACAGACCCTTTAAGACTAGTCATTGCCCTGAAATAAATGTAAATTTGCTTTCTTGGCAAATGATGGTGAATGAGTATTCTGCCTCCTCTATGGCAGCCATGCTGGATGAGGATGAGGAGGACTGGGTGGATGAAATGGCTCTGCAACAGCTGACTGAGATGGGTTTCTCTGACCGTCGTGCTGTGAAGGCTCTGCGCTTAAACCAGTGAGAAGTCTCAATTGTTGAATAGTCTAGTCCTGAATTAAAGTTAGCCGATTTGTATTCTTCTTGACTTGTTACCTTTTAAGTACAAATGGGAACTTGCTTGACAGCTTTTATCTTCAACATTTATTATGTGCTTTGAGAATAAAAATTTAATGTCTATATAAAATGCACCTCCTATTACCAGAGAATTAGTGAATGGAATTTGCACAATAATTGTAAGCACAGATCCCCCCCCGCCCCCGCTTATATCAGACCTAGAAAAAGCTATTTGAATATTCATCTGATCGTGATTATTTTATCTAAATTTGGCTATTTGAGAGAACCGTGATTATTGTGCACTTCAAATTCCAAACACATTTTAATGTTTGTTCATTTACATAGCTACAGAAAATATAGATACAGAAAGTATCATATAGAACAGTGAAATCGCTTAACTTCTCCATCTTGCCTGTACTCAACAGTATCTCACAGGAGATACTAACTCCTATTGGTAGTCACTCCTGGAAGTTGCTTCTCAATTGCGTAAGCTCAACACGCTCACATTGTGAGCCATCAGTCACTGTCGCTGGTGTCACCAGAAGTAGCTGTGCTCTCATTGATAATTAATTAAATCAGGGTGCGATAAGTTGCAGGCGGTGTGAACAGGGCTTTAGGTTTGATGTTTTGGTGGTGCTGCATATAAAACATAATCAATTAACCCGCTATCACTGGATTAAATCAGTGTCACTACTAACTAATCACTGTCTCCGCAGCATGTCTGTTACCCAGGCTATGGAATGGTTGATTGAGCATGTAGATGACCCCATGGTTGACACACCTCTGCCTGGACAGGACACCCCAGGGGTGGCGGCTGCATCTGCATCTGCAGCCCCGGCCACATCCCCATCCCCAGGTCCCTCCGCCACAGCTTCAGGACTTCATGCACGTCTTTCCAGCCAGTCCAGCACAGAGGAGGCCAAACAGGATGAGCTGACAGAAATCTTCAAAAGGATCAGAAGGAAACGAGAGTTCAGGCCTGATTCACGGGTTAGTGTCCTTTGACACACTATGAGTGTTTCACAACTTATAAATATGATATCTGATTTTCTAGAGCAAACTGTAAATTATTAGTGGTGCTAAGACAACCATTATTATTACAAATTGCTCATATTTGGAGTTAGGTATTTTTCAAAACCCCAAACCATAATTATTAACATTGAGTTTGTGTTTGTGCTATGTAGTTGAGTCAACCTTTATTTATAGAGCACATTTAAAAACAACAGAAGTTGACCTAAAGTGGTTCACAGATCAAACAAATAAATAATAACAGAGTGATACAAAAATGTATTGATTTAATGTTAATGTTATAAAACTTAATAAAATAAATCAAAATATTTAGATACAGCATCATGTATTTATCCATGTCAAACTATTCAGTGATCTATTTAAAAGCTACATAATGAAAATATATTTTTAAAAATGATTTGAAAATGGCTTGTGATGAAGCTGACCTCACATGGAGACTGCCATAGATTTGGACTTATCACAGAAAAGGCATGGTCACCCGTAGATCTGTAGTGGCAACGAGGAACCCTCAATAAAAGCTGATGAGAAGAACTGAGTGCTTTGGTGGGGGAGTAAGGGAGGAGAAGATCATTGATATGTTGGGGAGTGAGACTAGATAGTGCCTTGTAGACAAAAATTAGAATTTTAAAATCGACCCTGAATTTCACAGTAAGTCAGTGTAAAGATGCTAAAACTGGGGAAATGTGATCCCTCTTTCTTGACCCTTTTAAAAGCCTAGCTACCATGTTTTGAACTAGCTGTAGGCGGATAACGCAGTTTGAGGGAGGCCAATGTACAGAGAGTTACAATAGTCTAACCTTGATGTAATAAGAGAGTGGATAACAATTTCCAAGTCTTTATGGGAAAGAACATGTTTTACTGTATATTAGCGATAGTTCTGCTTATTGAAAAGTAACGAGGAGTCTAAAATCAAACCAAGACACCTTAAATGATCTTGTACATTTGATGACAGCGAACCTAACTGGGCATCCAGGCCAGGTAAGGAGGGCATGGAGGAACCTAAAATCAGAACTTCAGTTTTGCTTTCATTTAATTGTAAGAAATTTCTTGCCAGCCAATTTTTTATATGCTTGAAGCAATTTAGGATGTTGTCCAATTAAATTGTGAATCGTCAGCATAGCAGTGATAAGATATGCTGTTCATCTGAAAAATAGAGCTCAGAGGAAGCATATACAGGAAAAATAACAAGGGTCCTAAAATTGACCTTTTGAGGGACACCACTGTTATTGAGCAGACCTAGAAGAAAAATTACCTAAATTAACAGAGAACACCCTTTCTATTAGATAGGTGGAAAACCACAGGAGCGACCATACCTTGGATGCCAACCATACATTCTAGACGATTATGAAGAATATTATGGTCGATAGTGTCGAATGCGGCACTGAGATCTAATAAAACTATGACGACAGGTGAACCTGAATCCACAGAGAGAAAAATGTAATTAGTGACCTTAAGCAATGCTGATTTGGTGCTGTGCAAGGGTCTGAAACCACACTGAAATGTGTCTAAAATGTTTTATGCATATGATAGGTGTAGAGCTATGAATAAACAACTCTCTCCAAAATCTTGGAAATAAAAGGCAGTTTGGAGATTGGTCTGTAATTGTTGTGTATTGCCGGATCCAAAAAAGTTTTTATTTTTAACAAAGGATGTAGAATTGCATGTTTAAAACTGCTTTGAACAACTCCATTTGCTAATGAGCTGTTAATTATAGCTGTCACACTGAAAATGATAGTCATGAAAACGTCTTTAAGAAGGTGCAGAGAAAGAATATCCAGCTTGTAACTGGAACACTTCATCTTATAGACTTCATCTGATAACTGTTCTGACATAACTGGTTTTAAAGTGAGTCAGGGAGCTGGATGGGAAAGGAATTTGTTGTTTATCAAATTGTGAAGGTACAATAGCATCTTTATCTGCAAAATATTGTGAGTAAAGAAGTTTAAAATTGTTTCACAGTTCTCTTGGGTGGCGTCCATAAAAGCATTTCTAGTTTGATTTAAAACAGAATAAATTGTTCTGAACAATACTTTTGGTCGATTTGCATTATCAGAGATTAATGTAGAGAAAAACTCCTTTACAGCTCTCTGATAGTTAGTTAAACACACCTTTAAAATATCATAAGAGACTTGAGGCATGTCTCGTTTCCACTTGAGCTCAGCTTTTCTGCACTCTTGTCTGAGAGCATGGGTGATGTCATTTAACCAAGGCTGTGAACACACTTAATTCTCCTTGGCATGAGTGGAGCGACATTATCAATTGTAAAAGTACGAGATTTATTCCAAGCTTCAACCAATGATTCGGTGTCGAGTCCAGCTAAGACATCATCTGTAAAATGCGTTAGATAAAATTCTGAAAAAAGTTGGTCAGTATATGAGTGAATGAACTGGGAGTGACGTATGGGCTGAGAAAAAGTAGGGAGAGGACAGGTAGAGACAGACTCAAAAATGATTGAATAATGGTCAGAAATGCAATATCTAAGACCTCTAAGTTGGATACAGAAAGACCATTAGATAACACAAGATCTAATATATGACCCATATTGTGAGTAGGATCAGTGACATGTCAAAATATAAAGAGTTAGTGAGGGAGAAGAATTAATTTATGAGGTTTTGATGGACAGCATATGTGAATATTAAAATCCCCAAGAATCAGGAGTCGATCACCACAAGACACCAGTCCACAGGTGCACAGGAAGCAGGACCCAAGATGTCAATGTTTAATAATTGGACTTCAAAATACGAATACATGTCCATAGGCAGCATTCTGCATTTAAAAGTGTTTCTAAAAACAGTGGCAACACCACCTCCTCATTCTGAAGTACGCAGGGAATTTAGGAAGTCACAGCCTGGCGGCATTACATCCCCCAGAGCCATTTGTTCACCAGCATACGGCAAGGTCTCAGTGAAGAATAAAAAGTCCAATGATCATGATATAAAAAGGTCATTCAGAATAAAAGACTATTCAATAATGATTGTACATTAATGAGGGCCATCTTCATAGTGGTAAAGTCTGTGTTTTCGGTGAAATAAAAGATATACATTTCAGCAAGCTGAGATTATCAAAATTGACACCCTGCTTCACATCACTTTCACCAGTCAGAGGGCGACGAAATGAAGACCAGATGGCCAGTATGTGATGGTTGTCAGAGGAATCAATTGGTAATTTGCTGGGATGTTGGTGTGACCCTCGATGGACTTACTGGGGGCGACACGCAATTCCAAGAGCAGCACAATAGTTTTAAACTCCATCTGACAGGCGGGCCGTGGAATTCAAACGCTGTAAATCCAGAGATGTGTAGAATAAAACCATGTCGGAAGAAAGGTGATTGCATGAACTTGCAAACAAGCAGGGAGTTCTCCTCTGAAACTGGTGAGGGCAGACAGCAAAACTCCAACAGTCCAAGATGTGCAACACGAGGCAGAACATCCTCAATTAATCCACCAACACGACTTGAATTCAAAGTCCACGTACATGTTCAATTGATACCTCAAATCGTGCAGCATGTTAAGCAGAGGAGTGCTGTTTCTTTTCTAAGTTATCAGACCTACGATTTCCATCTGGTGGATGATAAAACCCCATAGACTTTCATTAAGGAAGGGGCTCTATTTAGAGACCAGAATAACTCTATTGACTTGGCCCAGTAAGTAACCATCTAGCAACACCCTAGAAACCATCCATAACACACTAACAACATGCTGAAAACACCAAGTAGCTTAGCATCCAAAAAGCAATGCCTTAGCAACTAGCCATAATCAATCACCACTCGTATAAGTTCTACAGTAATTCAGGATATTTTTGTTATTTGAAGAGTAAGCTGTATGTAAAGCCAGCAGTAGTTCACTTATAATAGCTGCTTATGTGTTGCTGTGGTATCATTGTTTGTGTATATGTACGTATATATACAGTATGCATGAGCATGGCCTTGTCTATGTGTTTGTGTGCAGGCAGTTATTGCGCTGATGGAGATGGGCTTTGATAAGAAGGAGGTGATTGATGCACTCCGTGTCAATAATAATCAACAGGATGCTGCTGTATGTAAACAATCACAATGACCATAAAATGTTATTTCACTAGCCAATCAGATTAAAATTACCTTCTTCCTATATGTGACAAAAACAGTCAAAGATTTTACATGAGATACAGTGGGATTCAAAAGTATGAGACATCTATTTTGTATTTACTTATTTAATAAAAAAAATTACATTTTTCATTTTTTTCATTAATTAAAACTTTATAGTTTTGGCATTACAATTTGAGTAAAAGTTAAAATGCAAAATTGACATGAATTAAAATAACTGTGTCCCCCTTTCGCTCTAATGACAGCATGCATTTGAGCTGGCATGGTCTCTACTCCACAGATTTGTGTAAAACCTGATGATCCGTGTTATCCCAGCATGATTTGAGAATGTTCCAAAGAGCATATTGTGTGCTTCAATGGAAGCAAGCAAATCTGACTCCTTTACAAAAAAGTTAACATGGTCAATGTCACAAATTAGCTTATTTGATTAGTGACCTAGAAATGGCGAAAAAAAAAATATATATTTATGTAATATATATATATATATATATATATATATAAAAAAATTATGAATCTTTATTTTAACATTTTCAGAGTCATTACACTTGGTTTATTTTCAGGTTTAACCTTGTGCAACCCCGCGTCCTTCTGCGTGGACTGTATGTTTTGTCTTCGCTATATGCTATCAGTGTTTCCCACAGGATTTTCTGAGACTGGTGGGCAGACCTCGGACCCTCTAAAATGTTGTACATTTAAAAGTGAAATGCATCAATCTGGTGCACTTTGCGAGGAAAATGAAGAGGCTAGATCTATGAAGAAATTTGCTGTTAGTACTATTAGTAATTTAATCATAAACACATTGGTTGTATAGATATGAATGGTGATGACATGGCAAAAAAAAACTAACATGGTTCATAAGTGGTCAAAACACAAAATCGACTAGAGCATATATTTGAGCCAGGGCTTGATATTAAGCACTGTCATGTGCTTGTCCTCCAAACAAGTACATTGGCAATTCACTTGTCCGAATAAAAAAGTAACTTGTCCGGAGAGAAAAAAGGACATCTTAGTTGCATGCTCAGGTAGCATGTCAAAGTTTATGCTGTATATTTTTCTAAAATGATGACCGATGCCCAACCTAATCGTGTTCCTATTCAATCAACTCAATTCTCTGTAACAGAAATGTAACCTGCACTGGTTAGGGGAGGAAGCTGTTGTCATATGATAATTATTTTATGTTATGATAGTCAGATAAAGAAAAGTCTCCATCTCCACCATTAACAGCGGGGATGCCCACACTTCTATTGAATGAGATCTACTTTTTCATCATGTCATTGCAGTAAGATCTACCATGAACAATAAATTCTATATTATCACAATACCAAACTTTCAGTAGTCGGTAGAGAAATTTGATGATTCTTAATACCAGCTTCAAAACCACAACAAATAATAACACTAACTAACTATGTTAATTATGGAAGAATGTTAGTAAACAGTCAGTAATAAAATAACAATTAAAAACAGCAATAGAAATAGATTAAAAATAGTAGAACAAAAAAACAGCTTAACAGCTTTAAAAGTTTTTAACAGTAGTATCAAATATTCATGTAAACATTCAGAATCAAGTGCAACATAAATCTACTACTGGTCTTCACTGTATGATTATAACATTAATTATTTTTAAAGCTACTAAAGTTTTTCAGTCAAGAGCAGTGAGTGTTTTCTCATTTTCTTGTTATGGTTGTTTGATTATTATTAATGAAACACTAGACAGCAGTAGTTCTATTAGCTTACATATATACTTACAAGCCCAGGCCACCACAGTCTAGGAAATTAATGGGAAACACTGCACTATGCATAATGTAATTTCATTTAAATCAACTGATCTCAGTTCAGGACACTCGGGCTGTCGTTTAAGGGTTAAACTTTTGACATTTAAATTTGAGTCATGTGACAAAACAACATTTGCCGATCTCAGTCAAGATTGTCTTTGGGAGAAACGGCAACAAAACTACATCTAGTAAGAAACCTAATTATGTTTTTACATTGAAACCTGCATGAGTCAAAAGACTCTCTAGTTTAATCCATTATGCCATTTTAAAGATGAGAGCGATTTATCACAAAATGGCACTCTGTTAAACACAGTGAACACTGCCATGGACCAAAGGGCTATTTTTCCCTTTATATCTGATATTTCATCACATTGAGAATCAATGGGTTTATCCAAAAACAGAAAATGTTTGCTTTCAGAGGCTTTATATGGAGTAAGGATGAAAATATGGTGCATTTAGAATTGTTTTGAGACCAGTGCAGACCCATTGGAGGTTTAGTCCTTCACTAAATTGGGAGCAAGGGAGGAAGGAAGCATTCTATAGCTTTGCTATACAGCGAAGTGCATTCACTTCTAACATATGAACAAAAGTTCAGTTTCAGGCTGCAGGGGAAGATTGGACCGCTCAACATTGTTGGCACTTGGCAGACATGGGACAATAGTAATTAGTACTTATATTCATAATTATTAATAATAAGAATGATTAATTTTAACATGGTTGTCAGTGATTGGACGATGCTGGCCATTACTTGTATCAGAATTAATTATGCTAATTTCTGATTGGTAAAATGCTTCAGCACTGGCTATCAATAGTTTGTTTGACAGTGCAAAGAGAGAACATTGCGATTTTTTTGCCAAAGAAGAAAAGACATTTTAACATAAGTCAAATAATTTTTATTTGTGCTTTTCCCAATACACATTTTTCCAAAGCAGATTTACAGAAAATCAGCTGTAATGTCTGTAACGTCTCAAAAACATGAATAACCAACACTTCTGGAAACATAATAAAAAACATGATTAAAAAAATCGATTGCTTGGTATTATTTGAAATTTCACAACTTAGTCCCACTGTCCCTCATTTGAGGACATCAACTTTTAGGAAATCTATTTGCTCTTTAAAAACTATTTGCTCATATTTGCATGCCTATTAGGTGCTACTAGTTACACATTAAAAAGGGAAATGGAAAATGCACATAGCAGTCACACTTGTGTCTTGAGGGTAAATTCGATTTTGAATCATAGATTTGAATGTGGCCTCAAACTTTTGTGCCCCACTACTTTGCTTTATTGCTAATTTAAAATGTACACAATTTTTAGTCCATTCATTTCATATCATTGTTTGAGGAATTTTCTATTTTCTTAATTTAAACCCCTGTTCCCATACAGTGTGAATGGCTGCTAGGTGACAGAAAGCCCACCCCTGAGGATCTGGACAAAGGCATTGATAACAACAGTCCCCTGTTTCAGGCCATCCTGGAAAACCCTGTGGTACAGCTTGGTCTCACGAATCCCAAGACTCTCTTAGGTAAGTCCTCTTCCTATACACTGTACTTCAATCCTCTTGTTTCCTTTTAGATTTTTCTTTTACAAAAGCTCTTCCATGCAGATTTGCTCTAACTCTGCCAAATTACATGAAAAGTATATGTGAACAGGATTTTCTGGCTATTATAATTTCTTAAATCGCATGACAACTTGCCCCAGCACGATATCTCGCTGGTAAAATGCAGGAGCTGTCCTTTGTGCTAAAGCAGTTATACAGTGGTGAGATATAGTGATGCGGATGCAGCCTTGGTGCCAAGCACATCGCGGTACATGGCACTTCAGCCAGCACTGAAGAGGTCTCATGTGTAAGAGGACAGAGGGCAATTTGGTTTGCTCACTGTATGATATGATGCGACGCTCACTATAGGAAAGCGGCCGCACATAATGTGTGTGCTTTGAAGAGGAAAAGGGCTCTTTTTTTTTAGATGAGATTTCCGCTTAACGATGGACTTAACGTCTGTACTGTGAGACACATAAGACAGCACTGCAGGGAGACAGGAAGGACAGCTGATCGTCCTCATAGTGGCAGACCACATGTAACAACACCTGCATCAGGATCAGTACATCTGAATATCACACCTGCGGGACAGGTAAAGGATGGCAACAACAACTGCCTGAGTTACACCAGGAACACACAATCCCTCCGTCAGTGCTCAGAATGTCCGCAATAGGCTGAGAGAGGCTGGACTGAGGGCTTGTAAGGCAGGACCTTACCAGACATCACCAGCAACAACGTCGCCTATAGGCACAAACCCAACTTCGCTGGACCAGACAGGACTGGCAAAAAGTGCTCTTCACTGACTAGTCGTGGTTTTGGCTCACAAGGGGTGATGGTCGGACTTGCGTTTATCGTCGAAGGAATGAGAGTTACACAGAGGCCTGTACTCTGGAACGGGTTCGATTTGGAGGTGGAGGGTCCTTCATGATCTGGAGCGGTGTGTCATAGCATCATCAGACTGAGCTTGTTGTCACTGCAGGCAATCTCAATGCTGTAGATGAACAGGGAAGACCTCATCCTCCCTCATGTGGTACCCTTCCTGCAGGCTCATGTCAGGACATGACCCTACAGCATGACAATGTCACCAGCCATAATATCGGATCGCAATCCCATTGAGCACATCTGGGACCTGTTGGATCGGAGGGTGAGGGCTAGGGCCATTCTCCCCAGAAATGTCCGGGAACTTGCAAGTGCCTTGGTGAAAGAGTGGGGTAACATCTCACAGCAAGAACTGTGAGAGGACGTTAATTTTTTGCTGAGTTTATAATTTAAATTAATTCTCTAAAGGAATGAAAGTTTTGGCATTTTCCTCTTAAAATATCCTTTGTTCAGTGTATTCATTTAGACTATGTTTAGTATGAATATGTGAATTGTTTAATTACTCTTTATGAATTAGGCTACTGTTAAAAATAACTTGTATACAAGACATACTGGATAACTTGTCTACATATTTGAGATTGTGGGATATTTTGGCCCTTTGAACTTAATTTCAAATAAAAAATAAGTCAAATCACAACACTGTGCATAAACAGTAGCACACATTTTCTAAGGTGATGATGTCAGCTGAATGTGCCTTCCTGGCCATCGCTGGGTTGTGATAAATGGTAAATGGTCTGCACTTATATAGCACTTTTTTTAACCTTAGAGGTTACCAAAGCGCTTTACACTGTGTCCCAATCACCCATTCACACACACATTCACACTCCTACACCAATGGTGGCAGAGCTGCCATGCAAGGTGCTAACCTGCCATTGGGAGCAACTTGGTTCAGTGTCTTGTCCAAGGACACTTCGGCATGTGGAGTCGTGTGGGATGGGAATCGAACCGCCAACCCTGCAATTAGCAGCCGATCCGCTCTACCACCTGAGCCGCCCCAAGATCAAGATCAGTGCTTGTTGTCATTCTGTAATTTAACACACAATGTGTGCAGAAATCAATGTTAATTTATAGAGAAACGCTCAAACATTGCTTACATTGATCCTGCTTCATCTTGTAGCTTCAAGAGCTGTGTGGCTCTTCTGTGATTTGAATAAGTGCAAGCGCCTTCTAAAGGCGGATGACTGTATAGACCGCATCATTTGTCATTAAATTAATTGAAGATCGATAAGCTTAATTGTTCAAAATATTTAACGGCCATTAATTGATTTTTGATTAATCATTAGACTTGGTTGGATATTGGCTTTAGCACAGCGATGCTGAGTCTATTGATATCACTACGATGCTATTTTGTCTGACATAAGGGTGTTTCCCCTCCTGGTGGATGTGATGCTGAGATAACATAACCAGCTGAAAGCTACTAGTTTTATCTTGCTTACCTGTCTAATGTGCCTTCGAATAGGGTACTTCTACAATTGCATCCGTAACCAGAAACTTTAGCATTTGCATGATGCTGCGTCCACACTGACAGTTGTCACTATAAAGTCGAAGACCACTGTTGCATCAGTGGGCAAAAACACAAGATATCTAGTGCACCTTTAAAATTTATTTTCAATTTGGGTGCTGTTCAGTCTGTCAATTGGTGGTTGGATGCAGCTGATGTGTTTTCTTGGCTTTGCAGCGTTTGAGGACATGCTGGAGAACCCGTTAAACAGCACGCAGTGGATGAATGACCCTGAGACGGGTCCTGTCATGCTCCAGATATCCCGGATCTTCCAGACACTCAACCGCACATAAAGCACACCTCATCACTGGAGTGGCACAAACCATAGCATAGGGAAAGAAGTCAATCATTTATAAGAGAAGTGTGTGTGTTTGTGAGTGTGCTGTATGACTATGTTTTAAGTGGAAAAGTCACAGAAGATGATTGTAAAAAAAAAAAATACGATGATGACATTTTCACATCATATTACACAGAGGAAATGATCTATTTATAACTCTACACAATAGTAAAAAATACCATGTAAGCAGTAACTTAATGCAATATTTCTAACTTCATTATTTCGTTTTTTGTTTTAAAAAGATCTGCTTTTAATTATATTAAACATACTTCATTTTATATCATTTCTAAAAAAAGAAGAGAAAATCAAAAACACTTTTCTATGTTTCTTGTGCACAAGAAGGTCAAGTCACAACCAAATTATTTTAAACTTCAAATGGTACCTTTTGTTATAGTTGAATATTTCTATTGGGAGATAAATCATGTGTATTCAGTATTCAGTGTATTTTTATTATCGGTTCAGAGACTAAACACGTAATGTATAGGACTATTAGTTCCTTCCAAAAAAACAAAAACATGAACGTACATTGGGGGGAAAAGGAAGCACCAGCAAATTTTGGCAACTCCTCACTTGAAGACCATCAGAGATTTGTGGATTCATTAACACTACAGGCATTTCAACCAATTTGCAGCCCCTTATGGACATGTAATAAATATTGAATCATCACCTGATCCCTTTGTTCCTCTTGCATTCTTTATTCTGCTGATCTATAAATGGTTGAATCTGTCTAAATGGACTTTCAGTTTAGACTTCATGATCTGTACAGAAAGAACAAAGAAGGTATATGTGTGTACTGGACAATTTGCTCTGTAGCTCCTGCATCAGGGGTTTTCAAGTGATGTATTTATTTCCTTTTTATATTCACTATTGTGATGCCTCTCTCACATCGCTGCATATGTTTAATGTGAATCTTACTTTACATGATTACAGGTGGCTGGACCGATCTTTTGTTTGTGAAATTGAAATCAATTTGCATTGTTTGCAGTGGAGATGTTTTTATGTGTGGAAATCTTTCATTTATGTGATCTCTTTGAAATACTTTCTTCTTGGATTTCGAAATAAGAAATAAGTAATCTAACAATTCAGTCAGATTCAAGATTAAAAACATTATTTCCATGTTTCTGTTATGCATTATTTATTTTTTTTGCATTTTGATTTGTATCTGAAGAATATATTATGGAAATGCTGTCTACAAAACACCAGTTTTACAATTAACAGATTACGTTCACTTCGCTATCAGAATGGCTTTCAATGTTTACTTAAAGGATGATGTTTAACACATTGAGCATTTGAAATCAGACCTTCTCCTTTGTCTTGAAAACAAGTTAAAAATGTGAACATTTTTGATCTTATTTTTAAGGTTAAGAGATGTTGATTGACTAGTCAATACAGATTTCTATGCAATCCAATCTTTTTTTCTGTTGGATTAAGGGAAAGCTCTGAGCAGTAGAAGGTTCTTTGATTACAGTATTTAAAAATGTTGCTTTTAAAATGTATGTTCATTCATTTACATACATAATGCGTAGGTGATTGAACAGTATCATTTTGCAACCTGAACTTTCAGTGTTGATGTCAGTGTACTAAAAGACCTTTAAATAATCCTTTTGTTTTTGCTTTTCTTTTTACCCTCTTTTAAAGTAAAGATCTTGAAAGTCTGGTGCAGTTACCATTTAACTTGTGTCCTTGCTAAGTGTAAAAGCTCAATTTCAGAGGCCCCCACTCTCGAGAGTTGACCTGTAACTTCCCATTCCAAATGTTGAAAAGCCTTGTTTCAATACAAATAATAAAAGGTATTGAAATTAATTGTAGCTGTGTGACTTCTCATCCTGCTTTCTACTGTTGATTATTATTGTCAATGTTGTCTTGATCTTCTCCACTGTATCCAATAATTAAATCATACAACATAGTGAGAATAGAAACATAGGCTACTCTTTTGAGTTTATATTCAATAATAATTATAAAAAATAAAATTATTTAATTAAAAATATAATTTTAAGAAATATTTTAATTTCTTAAAAACATAAAATATGTTTATTTAAAATGTGTTTTTTTTTTTTTTTTTTTTACTGTGTCCCACAACTGCACAACCCTGAAACAGCATGAAATTGTGACACCCAGGATACGGTAACATCAGTTGGAACCTTAGCACGTCAACAAGTGAATAATCAAGTAGTGCTGACAACATTTGTCAAGCTCAACTAGTAAACCCTGTTACCAAAGCTTTTGTAAGAAATATTTGTAAACACATTTTCTTTAACTTATGGGTAAAATAAATCTGTCAATAACAACAAACCAATTATACACCCCAAACTACCAGCTAGTTAGCCCCTAATGACTTGTAGCTTAATTTAGGCTAAATCTGCAAGTGTGTAACACTCACCGGCCACTTTATTAGGTACACATATACAGGCTCACCAAAACTGGACAGTAGGCGATTGGAGAAACATTGCCTGGTCGGACAAATCTGGATTTTTGTACACAAATTGTAGGCCCACTGTAGCCTCAGTTTTCTGTTCTTGGCTGACAGAAGTGAAATCCAACATGGTCTTCTGCTGTTGTAGCCCATTCGCCCCAATGTTCAACATGTTGTGCTTTCTGAGATGTTATTCTGCTCACTACAATTGTATAGAGTGGTTAACTGAGTTACCGTAGCCTTTCTGACAGCTAGAACCAGTCTGCCCATTCTCCGTTGACCTCTCTCATCAATTATGCGTTTTCGTCCACATAACTACCGCTCACTGGATGTTTTTTGTTATTCACACTATTCTCTATACAACTTAGAGAATGTTGTGCAAGAAAATCAGGAGATCAGCAGTTACAGAAATCCTCAAACCAGCCCGTCTCGCACCAACAATCATGCCATGCTCTAAATTATTGAGATCACTTCTCGTTCTCTTTCCCCCATTCTGTGTTCAGGGTTTTTTAAGCTGGTCAGGCTGGAAGATCAGCTAAGAAGACCAGACTGAGGAGCTAAAAGAATAGTGCAAACCCACTCTAAAACCAGCCTGACCATTTTAAGCTGGCAGTTTTTTTTTCTTGCAATATTCTATGGATTTCAACCATAACCAAATTAATTCGTTAGGACTGGTAAACTATGCGCGGTTGTTTTCTGTATGGTACTGCGCAAATACAGCGCCTCTTTCACCCTCTGCAATACAACAGTGATTTCGCGTGTGCAGCAGATGAGCAGAAATGGACACGTCACTCACGCGCCAACAGGATCAGTTGTAGTCTCTTCTAAAGAGAGATAGAGAGACTATTTTTAAACATTAGGTGTTTCTGATCTGGTTTCCAACAACCTATACATGTTGTGGTCCACGCGTTAATTTCCCTTGGGTAATGCTGTAAAATGTATGCAAATGCCAGAAATGTATCCACATCCAAATCCTCCAAGAAGTCCAGCAGTCAGACAACCATCAGCCGATTCTTCTCAAGTGCACGCGATACATCTCAACCAACGGATCTACCTAGGATTAACAGCCAGGACCGACGCCATAAGGGCAGAGGAAAGGTAATAGCCTCATTTGTAGGCCAGACACATATGTATAACTTTGTAAGAAGGAAGAACTCAGTCTTGTACTTTCTGCATGGCTTATAACGTATGCCCTCCACATCCTCATATCAGACATGCATGCAGCTTTTGCTGTTTAAGGTTTTTAGAACTGTGCCTTTGCATTTCAGAAGAGGTTATCTGATGGAGAAGCGTCCTCTGAAAAGCGACCCAAACTGTCACACGATGTGGAGGACGAGAGAGTTGAAGAATGCAATGTTAATCCCAAAACCTGTAAGAAGTAAAGCCAGTTTCTTCATTGTTAATTTGAATCTTTGTTGCTTTCAAGTAATTTCAGTGCAAGCTTAATTGTTGGAAATATCAGGCTATTTAAATTGCAAATTATATATATATATATATATATATATATATATATATATATATATATATATATATATATATATATATATATATATATATATAATTATTTTTAAGGGCATGGGTAATTCTGTAGGTCAAATACATTTTTGTTGTTCTCAGCTTTAAAATATTTCACCAGCTAAAATTGCTCTTTGTGAGTGCAGTCTCTATAAAATAATTTCTCTATGGCTGCAGAAGTAATTTCGAATGACTGCAGAAGTCATGGGTCATTCTTGCTATATAAATATTGTTTATATCAATATTTGTGGCTTAATTAGTTTTCATTCTGTATGTTAAAAGTAGGAAAGATGGTATCTAATAGAGCCAGTGTCAGCCATGCCACCCTGTCGAGGCTTAAAAATTTCAGCTGCCCAGTGGACCCGGAGAGCAGAGTTTCAGATCAGGGTACAAAGATAGAGGTCGAGCCATTTGACTTGGGAAAAGCTGACAGTTCTGCCAAACAACACCACAATGCAGTCAAGAAGAACACCCTGTCTGAGTCAGCGGAAGAGGTCAAAGAAGAGCCTCTTCAGTTTAAAAAGGTATGATTATTTACAAAGTGCAGTTTATATGTCAGACTTTGAAAGTGTATTCTTCCTCTTAAAGCTGAAGTGTGAAAAAAAAGATGACTGTTCATGCAGGTCTCCCCAAATAAGTCCCATATCTACCATTGATTAGGCAAGTCCTGCCCTAACCTCTTGCTATTGGTTGAGCCAATGTTGCTGTGTCTGGGCTAATTGGGATGCTCAGAGCCACTCAAGGCTTATTGGTGTCTCTTCGTATTATGCAGGGATGAGACAGTATACACCGAAAAATCACACACTTCGGCTTTAAAGATGCCGTAATAAAGTAATGAACTTCCTTGTTTGACTCCGTAACCAGAAACAAAGCTCAACAAATCATATTGCATACACAATTATTTTGCAGAATGGTTAACACAGTTGTTTTTACTATTTCTGTTCTCAGGAGTTTTCCTTCAGTCAGTTTGCTAAGAATACTGCAATCACAAAGAGTTCCCCAGAGTCTGCTGTTCCCAACAGGAAAACGAAGACCATTTACACTCCCCTAGAGGAACAGTACATGGAAATCAAAAAGCAACATATGGACACAGTGCTTTGCGTTGAGTGTGGCTACAAGTACAGGTTCTTTGGTAAGGATGCAGAGGTAAGAACTAGAACAGTCCATCACAACAATCAGACATTGGATGATGCATCAACTTATTAAAGAATAGTTCACCCAAAAATGAAAATTATCTCATCATTTACTTACCCTCATGCCATTCGAGATGTGTATGACTTTCTTTCATCTGCTGAACAAATGAAGATTTTTACATACAATGCAAGTGAATGGGTGCCAAACTTTTGAAGCTCAAAAAAAATCACATAAAAAGCATAAAAGTAATCCATACGACTCCAGTGGTTAAATCCATGTCTTCAGTAGTGATATGATAGGTGTGGGTGAGAAACCGATCACTTCCACATTTGTTTTATTGTATTTTTGGTGATTCACATTCCTCATGCATATCGCCCCCTACTTGGCAGGGAGAATAATTAATTAAATGTTATTTTGTTTCTCACCAACATCTGTCATATACATTTTGAATATATGAATTTAACTACTGGATTTGTATGGATTACTTTAATCCTCTCTTTATTCACTTTTTGAGTGTCAACATTTTGGCACCCATTTACTTGCATTGTATGGACCTACAGAGCTGCAATATTTTTCTAAAAATCATAATTTGCATTCTGCAGTAGAAAGTCAGTCATATACATATGGGATATCATGAAGAAGAGTAAATTATGAGAGAATTTTCATTTTTGGGTGAACTATTCCTTTAATGTAATTATAGATTTTTTTTAGATCACTTTGCTTTGAGATAATTATTTAGCTAAAACAGGATTTTCACTTTCCCTACAATTACTACTTATAATGCTGTCTCACTACATTTTATATCCTATAGATTGCAGCAAAGGAACTCAATATCACTTGTCATATGGACCATAACTTCATGACTGCCAGCATCCCCACTCATCGCTTGTTTGTGCATGTTCGGCGACTGGTTTCTCAGGGATATAAGGTAACTAATATCCTTTGATGGCAATATCTTAAAATGTATTGCAAATGGATCAGTAAATCTATCAACAATGCTGTTAACTGCTTGTATTTTTCATGTCTCAGTGATTTCAGTCATAGTAAACACTGCATGATTTCCCTCATTTCCTAGGTAGGTGTTGTGAAGCAGACAGAGACTTCAGCTATCAAGGCCTCCAGCACTAACAAGAGTTCTCTTTTCACACGACAACTAAGTGCACTTTACACCAAATCCACGCTTGTAGGAGAAGGTATTGCTTTCCTTTTTACTCGTTAGATTAATAATTGTTGCTGACTGATCAATTTTATCCCAATGTGTTATTACTTTGGTTGATCAGAAGTTGTTAGAATTCTTTTACTTCTCAGATGTGAATCCTCTTCTGAAGTTGGGAGATTTGGAGCAGGCTGAAGATGTGGTGCAAGACAGTGGCAACAACAACTATCTAATGTGTGTGAGCAAGAGTTTTGATAAACAGAGCAAGGAGATGACCATAGGCATGGTGGTAAGGAATCGTAGTGGTGGTTTGTACTGTTGATACTGTCAGTAAATTAAAGGAACCCACATATTTATAAGGTAACTTCAATGTTTGCAAACATAAAGGTATTTCTGATTCCTCCTAATAAAGGAACAGTTCACCCAAAAATGAAAATTCTCTCATTTACTCACCCTCATGCCATCTCAGATGTGTATGACTTTCATTCTTCAGCGGAACACAAACAAAAGATTTTTAGGAGAATTTCTCAGCTCTGTAGGTCCGTACAATGCAAGTGAATGGTGATCAGAACCCCAAAAATCACATAAAGTAGCCATCATTTTGACTCCAGTGTTTAAATCAATATTTTCAGAAGTGTGGGTGAGAAAGAGATCAAAATGTAAGTCCTTTTTTACTCTAAATCTCCACTTTCACTTTTACATCTGAAAGTCACATGTGGTGCCTGTTTAGTTTCACTTTCACATCTAAAAGTGAAAGATAAAGTGGAGATTTAGAGTAAAAAAGGACTTAAATATTTTTGTATTTCTCACCGACACCTATTATATCACTTCTGAAGATGAGGATTTAATCACGCATCATTTGGATTACTTTTATGTTTCATTTATGTGAATTTTGGAGCTTAAAAGTTCTGGTCACCATTCACTTGCATTGTATGAACCTACAGAGCTGATATATTCTTCTAAAAATCTTTTTTTGTGTTCAGAGGAAGAGTGGAAGTCATGCACATCTGGGATGGCATGAGGGTGAGTAAATTAGAGAATTTTCATTTTTGGGTGAACTAACCCTTTAACAGGGATGCTCAGTCCTGCATTTGGAGGTCTACCTTCCAGTGGAACTTAATTTCAAAATCTGTAAACCCCAGGAGACCAAGGTCTTTGAATTCCAAATGTTTTAGAGTTTCACAAATAAAGGCAGGTGTCGTAAAACAATCTGAAAAACTGCATTGATATGGATATCAAGCATAACTGAATTCCTTTGTCTGGGTGGAGATTTGCAGTTTGTTTTGAATCTACAAAAATAAATAAATAAAGTTTAATACTAGTGGTGGACCAAAATGGGGTTTTCAATGGTGATGATATCTGGAGAGCAGGGTAGATGAGAGCACAGACGTTTTTAACTAAAAAAGGTTTACTGAGGACCAAATCAGCACATGTTTTTGGAGTTAATAGTGTTGTCTTAAAGACTGCAGTAATGGCTGTTGAAAAGGGGACTTCACTCTCGTGGGTAAAAACAGAACTTTAGTTTTAAGGTTTTTGGAAGTATATTTGCTCAATTAAATGCCACCTTGGTGACCAAAAGCATCAATGTCTTTTAAACACAAAAATGTCTCAGTGATTGCAAACTTTTGAATGGTTGTTTAATATAGCCAATTCTAAGTCCAAAAATGGCTAAATATTCATAATTAGCCGAGATCTATATCCATTACTATTTAATACATAGTTTTCATACTCGTAGTATCACAAGTATCCTGAGTATATGCATGCATGTATATTACAATCATAATTTTCATTGGAAAAGAATAACTGAATGATGCGCTTTTTTCTCTTTTGATTTCAGGTGGTCCAGCCAAGCATAGGAGATGTAATGGTGGACTGTTTTAAAGATAGCGTGTCCCATTCAGAGTTGGAGTCCAGGGTGCTGAGAATCAAACCTGTAGAGATCCTGGTGTCTTCAGACCTCTCTGAGACGACTGAGAGGGTGTTACGCAATATTGCTCTGTCCAGGTAAAATGTCTGTGAGTGGAGAGTAGTTTTGTCCTCTGGAGATCTAAATGTGGTTAAAGGTTTGTGTGATGGTGCATTGTAGATGTTTTAGTTAATGGACTGATTTATTTAAACACTTATCTGATGATAGAAAATATTAGCCGTATCATTTTCAGTCAGGTCATGCATTTAAATACTTGTGAATAATTATTTAAAAAGCACTCATTTGAGTATGCAGTAATTTAGCAGATGTTTTATTTTTTTTTGACCTCTTAAACCCAGAGTGACCCAGTACTGGGCCCTCTGCCATGTGTTATATATCATTGCTCGCATACCTGGGAGCGCCCGCTCGCAAAACTGTTCTGGTGGATTTTAATAAATAAATAAAAATTTATTTTCTATCACCTTAATGCACATTTTTAACTAAGTTAGAAAGTTTATTCGCTTATCAAGCTTTTCCATTCAGGATTTCTTATGAGCGATTTCAAATTGTATAAAAATAGTTGAATGGAAACCCACCTATAGATGTGTCCGATTGTTCTCATTGGATCTCTAGAGCAGATATGGGCAATATATGGCCCACGGGACAGATCAGGCACTCCACATGGTTTAAATTGGCCCGCAGCTCATATATCGTAAAAGCGTTTTTTTTTTACAAAAATTAAAATTTTTATTATTGGATATTTCAGTTAACTTGCATTGGAACCTAACGTGTCTCCACAAGCGTTTACCATGCTTTTATTTATACTTGCGCAAATTGGAAATGTTCTGCCTAATGTTATACTTATTTAGTGCAATCTGGCAACCATGCACACAAGTGCGCTTTTTCTTCTCACTTTCCCCTTTGAACAAACTTGGCGATCTGTAGTACAATATTCTGCTCAAGGAAGAGTGTTATGTGGCTAATCTGTGTCCATTCTTGAGGCTGCTTGTGATGTTTGGTATTACTTTGCAGATAAACCTTCTCAGTGATTAAATTAAATATAAAAGTAGATCTCGGCATCATTGACACACGGAGGGGTAATCATTGACATGCGAGCAAAAGCAAGCCAGAGACGAATATTTAAATGTATTTTTTATTTGTGCAATTTAGAAATGTTGAAGTCCCTTCGCACCTGTATGTTAATCTAACTCCTGCAGTAATCATTTATCATATTCATGCAGTTGTGTTATTCACTTGTGTGATGAAAGTCAATCCATTGAGGAGACCCACATCATGACTTTTAACATGTAAACGGGTAAAGTTTTAGGAAAAAAATAAGTTAACTCGCACGCTTTGCGACAAACATTAAATGTTCTATACATTTATTTTGTTTTTTTATATTAAAACAGACCCCTGATGTAGAGATTGTTAAATTGAATAATAAATGAACAGGGAAGTAGAGATGATAAAATAAATGTATAAGCTCAGCCTTTATTCAGTTTTTTTTTAATGCCTGATAGAAAAATATTGCTCTACAAAGGTAGATACAATACTTTACGAAATTGCAGAATAGTCCCATTAGTCACAGATGCACTTCAGAAAATTGAGTACTCAACATTTTCTTGGCTTAAAAAATACAAAAAACAAATCAATGCAGAACACTGGATCTCAAAAGGAATACAATATGGACCCCCATGCGCTACTTAAAGCCCGATGTGGCCCCTTTACCAAATTAGTTGCTCACCCCTACTCTAGAGAGTGTCAGATTCCATATTGTGGACCAGAACTAGAGCGCACATACAGTACATATACTGCACACAAGAGGGCGCTCAATGCAAATCTTTTTGGAGTTATGGAATAAATGATAGAAAAAGAAGCTAAAGTGTACAAAATTTCATTTATATTTTTCAGTTATTCTGTTTTAATATTTAAGAAACACATGAATTTTAGTTTGGAGAGGTTATTTGGACACTTAAAAAAAAAAGTCCACCTTGGGAACCACAGTTCCATATGCTATACCTTTGAATTACTTTGTCCTATCAACAACACCAAAGTAAATTTTTTGACCATCCATTCTTATTGTCTAAAACTGAATAATAACTAAATAAAAGTGTATTTTTGGTGTTAATATATTGTCAGCAGTGTTGGGATCCAAATATATTTTCTTACATTTTGAAAGGTTTTCTAAAAATGGATACTATGCAATTGATATTCTTTGCAATAATGTTATATGCTCTTGCTTTTGGGTGTACCATTTTAGTGGAAATCCATCAAAATGGCTTCAGGGTGTAAGGGGTTAAAGAGATAGTTTAACCAAAAATGGTAATTCATCATTCGTCACCACCCAAGATGTGAATGACTGCAGAACACAGATGAAGATTTTTGGAAGAATATCTCAGCTCTGAAGGTCCATACAATGCAAGTGAATGGTTACCAGATCTTTGAAGCTAAAAAAAAGCAGACGAAGGCAACATAAAATTAATCCATACAACTCCAGTGGGGGAATCTAAGTAATCTTAAGCGATCAATTGGTTTTGGGTGAGAACAGAATTTTTTTTACGTTTTCACTATAAATCTTGACAGCAATCTCCTTGGCGATCATGATTTCAAGCTCTATTACACTTCCTTGCGCCATCTAGTGCTCTGTGCATTCGCCAAACACTAGGAAGTGTATTCAAGCTTGAAATAATAACTGTGCCTAGAGACTGTAATGGCAAGATGTACAGTGAAATGTAGAGTTATATTTTGGTCCGCTATCACCCAGAACCAACTGGAAGACATAGATTTAACCGTATGAATTACTTTAATGTTGCCTTTTATCTGCTTTTTGGAGCTTCAAAATTTGGTTGCCATTCACTTGCATTGAAATGACCTACAGAGCTGAAATATTCTTCTAAAAACCTTTTTTGTGTTCAGCAGAAGTGAATGAATAATAAGTTAATTTTCAACTTTGCCTTTAAAGCTTGTTATTAGTATCCACGGCCTGTCAGATAAGTTTGATTCAAAGGCCACGTCCACACGTATCCATTTTCAGCTTCCTAACGTCATTGTTTTCCAAAGGTAATATGGTAATAGAAAGTTATAGAAAGTCTATGTTTTCGGTGAAAATGCTGTTCCATAGTGGATGAGCTGTAAACATATACAATATATACAATGTGATTACAACTAAAAACATATTGGTGTGGATAGGACTGCACGATTATGACAAAATCATACTTTAATTGCGGATAATTTCCTTTCAAATTGTAATTGTGATTATTAATTTTGATTTTAGAATTTACATTAAATTACTTATTTTATTTGGGGCAGCTGCATGCCAATATCTTTATGTGGGCCATCCGTCAAAAAATAGCTGAGAACTGTGTTAATTAATTATTTTATTTGTTTGAAAAACAAAGAGTTTTTCCCATTTTTATATACACAGTAAAATTTATATATTGAGCATAATTTATATGTCTTGAGACTAATTTATTCGCCTTTGCATTCATTCACCCAAACGATCCCAAAATGTTTGTTAATAGAATGTTTTGGGACAATGGGAGAACACATAAACTGAATGCTGTAATAAAAACATTTCACAATTATATAACTGCGACCGCTGTAAAATGTATTAATTTTTTTATAATTGTGCTGCAAGTGTTAATGAGGCCTAAATAATGGATTGCTAGGAGCATCAAGTGCAACATTGAGAAACATGTGGTTACAAAAGATAGTCAGTAAATGACTATCTTTTAATGACTGACATCATATTTCCATATCATTGGGAGATTCAAAGGCATGATTTAATTAATTTTCACATCTTTGCTTTATACGTGATATGAATATAGGAAGATTTGGATCTATTTTTTTTATTATAAACATATCTGTGTATGTAAGTGATGTACAGGTTGACAGCACACTAAACTGCTTTAGGGCCCTTTGAAATCTGTATTATTTTCCAAAAACTGTTTTATTTATTTTTTTAATTTTCTCAATGCCCAATTCTCAATGCACACTTAAGTCCTCATGGTGGCGTAGAGACTCGACTCAAGCAGGGTTGCGGAGGACGAATCTCAGTTGCCTCTGCGTCTGAGACCATTAATCCTCGCATCTTATCATGTGGCTTGATGAGCGTGTGTGGAGCTTCATGCTATTCTCCACGGCATCCACGCACAACTCACCACGTGCCCCACCGAGAGCAAGCCACATTATAGCGACCAGGAGGAGGTTCCCCCATTTAACTCTACCCTCCCTAGCAACCGGCCAAATTGGTTGCTTAGGAGTCCTGGCTGGAGTCACTCAACATGCCCTGGATTCGAACTCATGACTCCAGGGGTGGCAGTCATCGTCTTTACTCACTGAGCTACCCAGGCTACCCCAAAACTGTCTAATCAAATGAATTCATAGAACTTGAATTTAATTTAAACAGAACAATTACTTTTCAACGTACCATTGCATTATTTTTATCAATAGAAGTGCTTTACAGATCCTCACATCAAATCCTCTTTTTCATCAAAAACAGTGAAGCACAGCAGAGCAACAGAGTACTAATGAAAGCATTTATTAAACCTTTTATTCTGTACAACAGCAATCTTGCTTGTGAGATATTGCATAAATATAATTGTTGATTTATTATTTATTTTGTATTATTATTAATAAATGTAATGAATACATTTACATTTATGCATTTGGCAGACACTTTTATCCAAAGCGACTTACAGTGCACTTATTACAGGGACAATCCCCTCGGAGCAACTTGGATTAAGTGTCTTGCTCAAGGACACAATGGTGGTGGCTGTGGCGATCGAACCAGCGAACTTCTGATTACCAGTTATGTGCCTGAGTCCACTACGCCACCACCACTCCGTATTATGTTGTACAGTACAGTAGTAATATATTTCTATTATAGTTTCTTCAATTTCACACACCTTGTTTAATTGAGCTTTTTTGTCAGAAAGCCAAACAAAGCACTGTTTCATTCTGTTGTTTTTGATGATGGCTTCACATCTCTGGATATGCTTTTCCCTATATATTATGATGTGCTTAGTGAACCACAAAAAGCTGTGATTTAAGTAGATGAATATATAGTTTGCATGTGCTGCGCACTTTAAGGTTAATAAGCATTCTGCTCTCTGTCATTTACACACAGGGAACACATGATGCTTATGATAGTGTTATCAGTGTATGAGCATCCGACTTCCCACATTTAATTTGACGCACTCCGCACATTCAGACTGTATATTTTTTTACATTAATCTAACTGGATTCTGCTTTTCCATCTGTGTTTTTCGCATCGTGAAAATCATAGGGTCTTATTGCTTACGTGACTACTTACAAATTAAATGACATGTTACAATGATGTGAGTCTTAAACTGTGGAGTAAAATCAGAGACGTTTGTATCTGTTCTCTTGGACAACAAGAAGTTATACAGTTCAATATTTAAGCATACAATTAATCATGGGCATTTATTTATTTGCCATGTTATTTACAGTAGATAAAAGAGAGAGTACAGGAAACTAGGTGAAGAGTGGTGGGAGGAGATTAGAAAATGATGTGAGCCAGCCAGACTCAAACTACCATATGAGCACCACAGCTAGGCCACAGTTACAACTTCAAATACTTTTTTACACCATTGACTGTAGATTCTTTGCATATTCTACACTACATAAAAAAACTGCTTCTGAATTGCTTTTTTTATTTGAAGGCCACAGAAGGATCCCTTAAAATGAGAAGAATTCCAAGTGGGCTTGCTGCAAGGCTGGCAGCATTTCCCATTCAGTTTGACTCAAGCTTCCTTTAAATCCCCAGTCTTACTCTGTTGGCTGTTTTAGTGCTTTTGGCCATATGGACAAAAGGTTGCTCAACAAAGCAAAGTAGAATGGATGGTATTCATTAGAGCTGAACTGGCGCTGGTGCTTCACTCCATTAAAGTGTCTGCATTAGTGTCCTGGCCACAGCTTTCATTGATAGTGGGTCATGCTTATTGGTCTCACATGGAGGCAAAACGCTTAAGGATGGCCCAGGGGAAAAAATTATTTCTGGTGGTATGGTATAATAGATGGAGATTGAATTCTTCCCCTATTACTCAATACCCTTTACTTATGAATTTTGCATGCAGATGTGAAGAATCCTACAAAAAAATATGAGCTGACCTTATCTGTGTGTGTATTCAAAACAGCTGATCATCTGCGTTAAATGACCTGACTCCCAACCATTTTTCTTTGAGTATGTCTTGAGCACAAGGAACTAGTTTGTTTCTCTACTGCTTCGTCCGAATATCCACACTTCCCTACCAATATTGCCTCTAAGCTGCATGCCTGCATGGCGGCACACCTCTCATCTTGCTCCCACGCAGATGGAAAAAAACGTAAAAGTTTGTGTAAGCACAAAAGTCAGATTTTTCATATGCACAAATAAAATTAGGACCTGCGTGTAGTTCCCTTAATAAATCCTAGCTAGCGGATGATTGTGTGTAGATGCACGTGAATCCTTCCCCACCCCATCTCCTCCCCAAAATAGCCATATATGGAGTGTACAACGCCTGTTTTTACTTTGCAAATCCTCATCTGCATACAATTACCATGTGGATTTCAACATCCAGACACGTGATTACTGCGTTTAATGGTACAAGAAACTGTATTATAAGAGTTAATACTGTAAATGTCACATGTGCCCAAAGGTTAGATGCTGCACCATTAAGAAACATTGTTTATTAAGCTATGAACTTGTTTTCAAAGAATATATCTTGAATATCCCTTGGCAACTTACTGAATGTTCCTTCTCTATGATGGCACGGGAATGTTCTCCATATGCAGCACATCCCAAATAATGATTACTTCTGTTTCAAGTGCTTAACTACATACTTTTTTATTCTAAATGTGAATTAAATGAAAATCATAGTTTATAATCAGTTCAGTTCATTATTTGTCCAGCTGGTGTTGGCATTTCACACACACCAGTATAAGAATGCATTCGCACATTCAAGAGTGTGACCGTGCACACAAATTTACGTTTTTATTTAAGTTTATTTGTATAAATCACAATATGTTCGTGGGAAATTGCTTGCGCACATTTCAATGCCCATTTTGTACGTACACAACGATTATACATCAGTCCCCTTTTCTCTACTTGCCATCTCACTGCGCACCACTACTGGGCTGGCTACAGAAGTGATAAGGTAAAGTAGGCATTGATGTGCCTTCAGATGCAAATATCTACCAAAGTATGACATCACAATGAGGAGAATCCAAAGTGACTTACAGTGCATTCAGGGTATATATTAGATCTGTTTGTTTGTTCCCTGGGAATCTAACCCATGCCCTTGGCGTTGTTAGTGCCATGCTCTACCAGTTGAGCTACAGGAACCTACAGGTTACAGCAAATGCACATTTTGCAGTGAAGAGGAAATTTTGAGTTCTGAAACTTTGTGTAAAAATATAGAATCTGTGCATAAGACCTTTGAGTGTAAATGCACAAGTGCCGGCTGGATAGATCTACAGCTGTCTAGGGATGGTTGGATCAGTCTTACAGTAGCAATACTTCTGATGCTGATGTTGTGTAGAGAATGTCGATTCTGACATAAAAATATAGATTCTTATGTTTTTTAAAAAATGTTTATTTTATAATTTATTCACAATGAAAATGTTTTGCATATAAGCTTCAAAGTGACAAAAGAAGTATGTATATTAGTACCGGTATACGTAAATACATGCTTTTACTATAGTAATGTTGTTTTAACCATGACCGTAGTAACCATGTTTTTGAAACCTGTAACCATGGTTTCACCTAGCGAAATATTGTGGTAACCATGGTTACTGCAATACCATAGTTAATGTGTTTTTAAGCAACTGAAAAAAGCACAAATTTCAAGGCATGTCAAAACTTCTCCAGGGCCCAAAACACCCTCAGACCCCAGAGGGTTATACTATGGTTTTTGCCATTGATATATAATATTGATACAATATAAAGATCAGTGGTTACTGTAGTAAAACCATGGTTCATTTTTGTAAGGAAAAACATGTAAAAACGACAAATGTAAAAACAAATAATAGTTACAAGAAAACACAAGAAAATAATAGTTGAAATTATACATTTTAATCACAAGAATTTGCACAAACATTTTTTTATTGAATAGAGGTATCGGTTTATCAAGTAGCCTTGATAATACTAGCATCGGATTGAAAATAAATGAAAAGTTATTGTCCATCCCTACTGCTGTCTGTTATGTTGTTAATATTAATCAAACAACAATATTGAAAAGAATGCCACTGACTGCTCTATGTATTTGTTATTGTTAGCCTGCTATGTTCTTAGTTTAGTCCTTAAGCTACTAATTTATTATGACAATTTACCTGAATAATTAAACATGAAGCAGTGTTTACTTAAGAAACACTAGGGCAACATACCATTTTTTTTATTTAACCCCGAAGGTCCTTCCGTGTCAGTTTTACACGTTTTACATTTTAACACTGATTTACATCAAGTGCACTTTAACTTTTAGGCCTAAACCTTCATGACATCCTCTACGGAGGTGATCTGAAACTGATAATGTAAAATTACTAAATGTATTTATTTTTTTTTTTAAACGGAAGTTATAAAAAACTAAATCAGTTTGACCTGGTTAGTATTAAGGCTTACAAGCAAGCTGCAAAACACTAGTACAGTTCCAAAAAGTACACTCGTACTCAATTGCGCACACACACACACACCGGTTTAAAGAGGGCTTACCCATCGTGTTGGTCTTCCTGCACTCTTAAAGTACAGGTGCTGTTCTTTGGAAATGTCTAGATATTTGGCGATAAACATAAATGTATATTGTTTCTATACTTGTAAACAACTGTACATATTTGCAACTGTAGTTTTATATTTTTCCATAGTTTTCAATTTGATTATTTCAGTTGCAGTGCTCGTAGGTCATTACCTCATGGAGGACATCTTGTACTTTTGTGTTTTTCTCAAACTTTTGAATAAATGTTTCACTCAAACTTTTGAATAAATGTTTCACTCAAAGTAGTTTGTAATTTTTTGATTGACATCGGAGCTGGCTGGTTTGAGTCATGTCTTTAAAATTTAATTTATAATAAATCCCTATTGTTAAAATCAATGTGAAAGTTACTTACGGCAGCTGAAAAAGTGGCTGTTCACTTTATTGACAACATCGTAGCCATGTTTGTAAAACCTTAGAAAATGGAAATGACAGCACTTGCTGGGGTTGTCTTGAGAATTCCCAGCAGGTTGCTCATTTTCCAAGGTGAGCTTATGTATGCGGAGACATTTTTAAAAGTTAGTGAGGCTAAGATTGCACAGGCCAATTAATGCTGCCTTTACAAGCTCCAAGCCTCATCTTTTGGGATATTCAGAAGCCCCTTTCGTTAAAGGATGTGTCTTTGGATCATAGGCTCAGCTTGGGCCTTTTATGATAGATTAATTATAGCTGAGTGCACACAGAACAAGAACTATGCGGTAATAAAGTGGTCATAATCATCAGTTGCTTGCTTTCAAGGGGATCTTTGCCTGTTTAAATGGCACACTGTATGCTTGCAAACGGAAGCTATCTGCAGAAACCTAATTAGTAGTGGCCAGAGTGCTGTCCCACATTTGGTACAGAGAAGGTCTGCTTATCTTCTCAGAGGAGCATGAAATGAGTTATGAGGAACAGATTAGGTTAAATCAGTGAAGGGCACATACTCCAAGCAGGAGTGATCCAGTTGGTCCATCCATGTCTTATGGTGGGTTTAAGTCATATCAGATTAGAATGATCGTATTTACGAGTTGAATGCACATGAATGCAACCACAAAGTAATCACCAGTAGGAAATGCACCAATAAGGATTAATTTAAGCAGACTTTAGAGCTAATCCAGGGTTTGTTGATCTAAGTTTTTTCATTTGAGTTGTGTTGCACCACTTATTTTTAAATAACGATTGGATTGACCAACTCCCCTCGTCAGCGGCACTATTGTGGCCAGATGCTTCCGACTGAAACGAGTAAATAACGATCACCTGTCATTTGTAACTGCTCTCGTTAAATGCCAAAATGACAATTTATTCTCCTAAAATAGCACACATGCGTCCCCGAGATGTCTGTTTTAGATCTTTTGACCTGGAAAGCATCACAATCTAATAAACACATGCTAAGCATCTTAAAAAGATCAGATTTATGAACAATCCAAATCTTAAACATCTCAAAGACATCTGCTAAATTCCTTTTATAGACATCTGAGAGGAAATGGATACGTCTAATATAAACTACTTATTGCAGATGAGCAAACAACGTAAAATAGATGTCTTCCAGATCAAAACATACACATCTAATAGACGTCTCTCACTCGCACACCAAATTTGAAAGCACATATTGTGGCCAACGGCCCTACGTTTCAGACATTATAAACATAAACAATATGATACAGGTCCCTCAGAGGGCTGACGGGACATCCACTGTTCGTTTACTTGTCATTCATGTTTAATTGTATGTCAGTTGTTTATTTAAACCACCTCAGCTGCAAGTTTGAAGTTAATCACTAACTGAGATTTAAATAAGAGTTTGAAGCGTTGGAGCAATAGGATTAAAGTTAATTCAGATTTATTGTGAAATTTAAATCGGGATCAAATCTATGGTTAAAATGTAACCCTGATTATTTTTTAAAGATTGGTGCAACAAAATTATCAGATAAATCTTGATTTAATCTTAATTTAAGATGAATCCTTACTAATGCAAACCACCATCTGTGTTATTTTCAAGTCCAGACTTTCTAAGTTTGGGGCATGTCAATTTAAGAATCCTTACGGTAGCAAATTCAAATATTGATTATAATAAGTTGTAATTGTGAATGTTGATGGTACAAGTACTTTGTATGGATTTTTTGTATTGTTGATAAAGAACCGCAGTAAGCCGATATAAATGCAGATTAACCTAATACAATTTAACAACAGCAAATCAGTTGAATTGATAAAGTGAAAGAAACACTTATTTTATGCAATATTAACTCAAATTTGCATTTGAGAAAAAAAGAAAAAACCTACAAAACAAAGTGCTGACTATAAATTGACAAATCTATTGGCAGATTTTGGAACCGACACAAGGGAAAGATATCATCTCTGTTACTCGGCCAAGGGAACACTGCTATCGGCCGGTAATCACAGAATGGACATATCAGCAGATTAATTCACCTGGCCTATATATCGGCCTATCACTAGTTATGTTTACTACAATTATGTAAGAAAACATATTTCATTTACTTGCAGGTTTCCCATGGTTATGGAAAACCTGTAAATATTAGGGAATTTTAAAATGGTGTTTTTCAAGGCCTGGAAAAGTCATGGAAATTGCTAAAATCTCAAGTCATGGAAAAGTCTGAAATTTCTATAAAGAAGTCAAACTTTCTTGCAAACCATAGTGATGCCCAATTAGTCAGTTAATTGTCCTTTTGTTATTTTCAATTAATCTGTCAAAAAACTTCACAAATTGGTCTTAAGGATTCAAAATTGCTCAATGTATTAATATTTTTTTTGCTTCCAAGTTTTTTTTATTTCATCTTTTGTGCTCGTAAGATTAACATTTCCGTGTTCAAGTCATTGAACATTTTAATGTATTTAGAGGACAAGCCTTAATTTTTCAAGCTTTTCTTCTTCTTATTATTATTCAGCCATGGGAGTCAATGGCAGCCCTATGAACCTTATGTAGGAAAATACTGAAATTTGACACTGATTGGGGACTATTCATGCATAGTCCCCATAGTAAATTTGGAACCCCTAGGACAAACTCTATAATGCCACCAATGGTTTAAAAATTCACTTTTCTTTTGCATGTATCTTTTGAATTGTTCAGTCTAAAAACAAAATAATTTTTGTATCTGATTACTCTCCTCCTGATTATCCCAAAATACCCCTTCCATTACAACGGCCATTACACAGTCCCACCAGGCTCACGTGTCACTTTTTCCTGATTTTTGCGGCCCAAAATGACTGAATATATTGTGGCTTTTCTCAAATTTTGAGACGCAGTTTGCAGCATTTTTTTAATAGGTTGTTTTGCTGTGAAAACGTGATTCATAATATTTGTCAGTTGATGGCGCTATTGTGCCATTGTTGAATTTGACAGCCACAGGAACAAACAATGCTGCTCTTTTGCTCTGTTTCGGTCTCAAAATTGTCTTTGCAGGGTGGGGTTTTGGACAGCGGGGGCGTGGTTAATTCAAAAGCTTCAGAAAGCTAAAATCGCTTAATGCACCTTTTAACATTTTCTGCTTCAGACAATGCTTTCTTAATGTAATAATTGCAACTGGCCAAATTATTGAATCCTCATTGTGTTTTTAGTTTACAGATTTATTGCACATCTGTTTTAAATTAGAGAAGTTTTCTTACTTCTCTAATTCATTAATGCCATTCAGTTGTTCAATGTGCACAAGATATTTGTGTTGGCACTCCTGGAAGTGTCACGTTTGCAGATCGGCTCTATATGCTGTAAAGATCAATCCATAATCGCGTACAATAAATTGGCTTTCAATACTGTTGTCATGATTAACACAGGCTAACGATTGGGGCAAACTCTGTCATGTGACACTACATTTTTCAAAGAGTTTATTCACTTGAGTTAAACTGAAAAATATCATGTCGACATTTTTGGCATTTTAGCGATAATGTGCGTTTCCATCTGATTTATTTTGATGCGCTAAAACTTTTTTTGCAACAACTCCTTGGATGGAAACATAGTTAATGTTATCCCTATGCTTAGCATGCTAATTAGTTAGCATGCCAACCAAGGCTTTTGTTTGTGCACTCTAAACTTGTCATGTCTCTTTGGCATTGTTTGGCTATGCTAACTGAGTGGCCTAGTGGTTAAAGCATTAGACGAGGCTCAGAGGTTGTGAGTTTGAGTCCAGCAAGTTATGTTTTAATGTCTTTGTCAAGCCTTGTGGCAATATTTTTCTTTATTTTGGTTCTCAGTTGCTCGTTCTCAAATTCATCATTCTCTCACTTTCTTGCTTTCTTATTATGTCTCTCTTCAGTGTCGCTGTTTTACATTTATGCATTTGGCAGACGCTTTTATCCAAAGCGACTTACAGTGCACTTATTACAGGGACAATACCCTGGAGCAACCTGGATTAAGTGTCTTGCTCAAGGACACAATGGTGGTGGCTGTGGGGATCGAACCAGTGACCTTCTGATTACCAGTTATGTGCTTTAGTCCACTACGCCACCACCACTCCATGTCAGGCTTCAGTTTTAGAACTTCCTGTCCCTCTAATTTAATTGTCTTTTTGTCTTTATAGGTTTTTTGCCTTTATAGGTTTTTTGCTTTAATTGTCCTTTTCTTTCTAGCTGTCACAGCTCTCCTTTCCCTGTTTATGAGTATCATGCTCTCTATGTCCTTTTCGTTTTGTCATATCTCTAGCTGCTTCTTGTCATATTTTGCTACCCTGTGTTTTTATAAGCAGACATGTCAGGCTTCATATTCCCTTAGTGTCCTTCTCCTCCATTGCCCTGTGGCTGTTTTGCCATTACCAACCGGTATTGTACACCTGTGACTAGAAAATATGGGGGAAAAAAGAAGGGTAGAGCAGAATTACAGTATCTATCAAAGTGTTGATAGGCTAAAGCTTCTGAGCTATCCACCTGACAAAATCACTGTGTAGGCATTTATGTCCACATACAAGCTTTAAAGGGCACTCTTGTTAGACGGCTTAAACTCAAGACTTGTTAAAGTGTCTGAACTATGCAGGTTTGCAATAAATGATGGTGGTAATGCTGCAATAAATGATGGTGGTAATGCTCCATTCTATCAAGTGTATGTTTGCTTTTGATTGCTATGGACAAGTTGAGGATGTAGGATCAAAATCTGCAGCCAGTTAAAGGGATGGTTAACGCAAAAATGTAAATTGGTGAACTGTGCCTTTTTTTAAAAAAAAAAAAAAAAAAAAAGGATTTTCCCATTTCTGTATTACTATGAGGATGGAAGAGCCAGATAAATTGCAGACCAATTTATGATGATCGTCATATTTTTTTTTCATATGTTGCTTTATATTTTGAATGGCAGTACAGACTGCTGTAGTATGTCTGGTATACTGAGTTCAACTGTTAACCATGTGCTCTGCCCTTCAGTTCAGGAGTGTTATAGCACAGGAAGGCCCATAGCAACCGTTGCTGAGTGGTTGCCATCCTGTAGGTTAATGAAACCCTCCGGGGAATTGCAGGTGCTGTGTTGAAGGTGCCACTGCCGTCAGTTTATCCCAGTGTGTGCTGGTTACTTGAAATGGATTCTGATTCTCTGTAATACTGATTAAATAATATAGAACTATTCTTTCTTCGTAAACAAAACAATCAGACTTCATCACAAAAGTTTGAACATGATTTGCTTCTTTGAATAACTCTTCCTCCTGATAAATTATTTTTAAATGATATTAGATAATGAGGCTACTCTAGTGAGGGTCACAAGTGGACCTTAAATTAGTTAAAGGAATGTTTGGTATTCAGTAGTCAATCTCTGTTGATTGCATCTGTGGTATGCCTTCAATTGCCACAGAAAATAGCATTTTTTTATGACGTTTTATGACCTCATTAATTGAACTAGTAAAAAACTAGTTACAGTACCTAAGACACTTTCTCTTATACATAAATACACATTTTTACTTAAAATTAAATCTTAATTTTTTATAGAAAATAAGTGGACAAGCTATGCAGCACACTGCAAAAATAATTTTCTTACCGTATGTTTTAGTCTTATTTCCCATTAAAAATATCGAAAGATTCATAATACAAGATACATTTTCTTGAGAAGCAGAATAAATATATATATATATATATATATATATATATATTCAGTTGAAGTCAGAAGTTTACATACACTTTAGCCAAATAAATTTTAACTCAGTTTTTCACAATTCCTGACATTTAATTGTAGAAAACATTCCCTGTCTTAGGTCAGTTAGGATCACCGCTTTATTTAAGAATGTGAAATATTGGGGTCTGGGTAGCGCAACGAGTACTGATGCTGACTACCACCCCTGGAGTTGCGAGTTCGAATCCAGAGTATGCTGAGTGACTCTAGCTAGGTCTCCTAAGCAACCAAATTGGCCTGGTTGCTCTCGGTGGGGTGCATGGATTATGTGCATGGAGAATAGCATTGACGGTCTCAGACGTTGAGGCAACTGAGATTCGTCTTGAGGCGAGTCACTACGCCACCACGAGAACTTGGAGCACGTTGGGAATTGGGCATTCCAAATTGGGGAGAAAATATATAATAATAAAAAAGAATATGAGAATAATAGTAGAGAGAATTATTTATTTTATCTTTTATTTATTTCATCACATTCCCAGTGGGTCAGAGGTTTACATACATTTTGTTAGTATTTGGTAGCATTGCCTTTATATTGTTTAACTTGGGTCAAATGTATTGGGTAGCCTTCCACAAGCTTCTCACAATATGTTGCTGGAATTTTGGCCCATTCCTCCAGACAGAACTGGCATAACAGTCTGGTTTGTAGGCCCCCTTCTCGCACACAGTTCTGCCCACAAATTTTCAGATTGAGTTCAGGGCTTTGTGATGGCCACTCCAATATATTGAGTTCTTGTCCTTAAGTCATTTTCCCACAACTTTAGAGGTATGCTTGGGGTCATTGTGCATTTGGAAGACCCATTTGCGACTGAGCTTTAACTTCATGACTAATGTCTTGGGATGTTGCTTCAATATATCCACATATTTTCCTTCCTCATGATGCCATCTATTTTGTGCACCAGTCCCTCCTGCAGCAAAGCACCCCAACAACATGATGCTGCCACCCACATGCTTCACGGTTGTAATGGTGATCTTCACAAATCTCACCCTTTTTCCTCCAAACATAACAATGGTCATTATGGCCAAACAGTTAACTTTTTGTTTCATCAAGATCTTTGCTCCCATGTGGTTTTGGAGCAGTGACTTCTTCCTTGCTCAACAGCATTTTAGATTATGTCAATATAGGGCTTGTTTTACTGTGGATATAGATACTTGTCTACCTGCTTCATATTATAAGGTAGTATGTCTGTGTAGTGTATGTTGCTGTCTTCACATCATGCTCTCTTAAGATGTATTGCCCTCAAAAAGAGTTTCTTTGTGACTGAAATAGATGATTAGAAATCATGTTTGCATAGTTGTGGTTTGTGGAAGCAGGGTCCCACAGGCACAATGCTGATTTTAATGAATTATTATTATTCTTTTTTTATTGCACTGTTGGGGAAAATGAAGCTGGCTTACACTTGCTCAGGCCACATATTTTAATTGGTTGCCCCAGCAACAGCACTGAGATACAAAGCAAAGCTGCGTCCTTGAGATCTCTGTGGTGCTGAATTGTGAGGATGCAAAAGTGAATGGACTGATGGTGCGTGCCTGTGTGTGTGTTTGTGTGTGCGTGAGACTAATATGCATACGATATCCACTGAGAAAAACACAAGTGATGTTGAAGGATGACACACAAAAAGCAGAATTCAAGAATTCAAGTTTCTAAGAATGATTTCTCTTTGTAACATGAATGTTAGGCAAAGTATTTAGTGTGCAAATTTCATGAAAATGCAATGTCCAGGTTGCATTTCATCCAAAAATCAAAAGTAATGAAGTTTGAAGCATAAAGTATAAAGCATAATGAAAGTGGGCTTTATTCTTTTGTGATTGTTTTCGTGACAATTATACACCTTTCCACCCCCTGAATTTTAATCACTCTAATGTCCCTGGACACAATTTTATTTTTCCCCCCAATCGTGATTCTTATTTCTTTAATACGGTATTTCTTCTGTATGCGGATAAGCCTAACTGTGCTTATTGTTAATGAAAATAATGGCACAACACAAAGTATCTTTATAGTAATAAAATAATATTTCTAACAAAATATACATTCTTATTTCTGTTTTTTTTGTGTGTGAAATAATGACCCAAAATAAAGATGATTGATTTATCATCATTAACTAATAATGTACACAAACATTTACCTTTTACCTAAGTTTTGGATCACATACCCCTGGGAAAGAAATCTTCTTTAAGATCATTGGTTCGATCTTAACTTAGTAAACTTAATTTTCTCCTTTTTGTGTTGCGTTTGCCTTGGCATAGATATTGTTTGACCCAAGCCATATACCATAGTTTGTTTGAAGGCACATAGTTTGTTTGAAGGCACATTTTATGCATGGTTTATGCATTTAAGCAAAAAAAGTTTCCACGAACAGCACCTTTAACTATTACTCATTACCTGTTGTTCCATGTGTACCTCCTCTTTGTTTCTTCACTCAGTGTCCAAGCAGATGACCGAATTCGCATTGAGAAACGTGAAAGTGCTCTCTTTGAATACCCGACTGCAATGAGAGTTATCAAAGACTTCTACAAAGACACTACTCATTCAACACTGGGAAACCATGAAAAGGGTAAACACTTTATGTTCTGTCTATATCACTCTGTGCGTTTGTGTATGTCAGCTGTCTGTTTGATGTTTGACCTCCAGTCCTCACAAATCAATGGCTGGTCTTTTGGATAAGAGTTATTTGCCCAAACTGATGTGAGGCTGGTGTGTGTAATTGAAAAATCTTTACCTGTTGGCAAAAGGATGGCAGATCAATGCCTGCTGTCCTTTAGGCTGGACACGTGTAGGATGAGGGGTGCTGACTTTCACTGTCAAGACTGAGACTAAATCACCTCTCTGTGTTGTTGTTCAGGATCCAAACGACAGCCTTCCTCACCATCAGCCATTCTGTCATGCTGCTTGTTTGGTTTCTCACTGCTTGCTGTCACTTTTATTAGAACACATTGACAAAAAGCTAGTGATATAACAATATTGTGACCAGGCAATTAATCGGTCAGTATTTTGTCTCTTTTTTTTCTTTTTTTTTAGATTATCCATAGCTATGCCCGCTTGTTCATTTAAAGGTGGATTCCAGGTTCAATACAAGTTAAGCTCAGTTTGCAGCATTTGTGACAATGTTTATTACTACAATAAATCATTTATACTCGTCCCTCCTTTTGGATAAAGCAAAGGAGGGACAAATTGAAATACATTTTTGTGGTATTTAACATTATGCCACAACTGCTGTCAATTGAGCTTAACTTGTTTTGAAGAAATTAGCTTGGTCGTGGGGCATCTGATGTATTTGAGCAGAATTTTAGAAAGACTTAAAATCTTTAATATCGACACTCACTGGGTGAGTGATTTATCCAGACATGAACCAGAAACCGGAGCATAAAAAAATTATGCTAAAACCGGAGGTTTGTCTAGGTGGCATGTAACATGCAAAGGCACTCTTACAGTAACTACTATTGCTCATACCTAGAGTTGGGGATTTGAACAAATAAGTATTAAACTTTGGTGCATAACTTGTGCCACTGAGTTTGTGCTACAGTTAGTTGAGGGGATGTTTCTAAGCAGGAGTGTACTGACTGGCACATGTTCAGGGTGCTGCAACATATGGCGACTCTACCAACTTGGAGGAATACACAGCATCAGTGATCAGCTACATCAGCAAGTGCATTGATGATGTCACTTTCTCCAAGACAATCACCACACGCTCCAACCAGCCGTGGATGACTGCGGAGGTGCGTGTGCTGTTGAGGACCCGAGACTCCACCTTCAGGGCAGTCGACAAGGCAGCCCTAAGAACATCGAGGGCCAAATTGTCCCGGGCCATAAGAGAGGCAAAGCGTGCACACGCACAGAATCCACAGTCACTTCCAGGACAGTGGCGACATGTGGTGCATGTGGCAGGGTATCCAGGCCATCACCAACTACAGGACAACATCAGTTGCCTGTGACAAAGATGCCTCCCTTCCAGATGCGCTGAACGACTTCTACGCTCTTCTACGTTTGAGGTGCAGAATGATGTGGTGGCGAGGAAGACCACCCCTCCTCCCAACGACCAGGTGCTCTGTGTTACCACAGCCGATGTGAGAAACTCTACGTAGACTCAACCCACGGAAGGCTGCTGGACCAGACAACATTCCTGGCAGAGTGCTCAGAGGATGTGCAGACCAGCTGGCAGATGTTCTTACCGACATCTTCAACGTCTCTCTGAGTAGCGACGTCGTTCCAACGTGCTTCAAGGCCACCACCATCGTCCCAAAGCCAAAGAAGTCTTCAGTGTCCTGCCTCAATGACTACCGTCCCGTCGCACCCACGCCTATCATCATGAAGTGCTTCGAGAGGCTCGTCATGAGGCACGTTAAGACCCAGCTGCCCCCCTCACTAGACCCTCTGCAGTTTGCGTAACATCACAAATGTTCAACAGACGACGCCATCGCCACAACCCTCCATCTGGCCCTCACCCACCTAGATAAAAAGGACTCATACGTTCGAATGCTGTTTATAGACTTCAGCTCAGCATTCAACACAATCATTCCTCAGCACCTGATTGGAAGCTGAACCTGCTGGGCCTGGACACCTCCCTCTACAACTGGATCCTGGACTTCCTGACTGGGAGACCTCAGTCAGTCTGGATCAGGAACAGCATATCCACCTCCACCACACTGAGCTCTGGGGCCCCCCAGGGCTGTGTGCTCAGTCCACTGCTGTTCACTCTGCTGACTCATGACTGCGCAGCAATGCACAGCTCGAACCACATCATTAAGTTCGCCGATGACACGACCGTGGTGGGTCTCATCAGCAAGAATGACGAGTCCGCATACAGAGAGCAGGTGCAGCGGCTAACGGACTGGTGTAGAGCCAACAACCTGTCTCTTAATGTCGACAAAACAAAATAGATAGTTGTTGACTTAGGAGAGCACATAGTGAACACTCTCCGCAGAACATCGACGGCTCCTCTGTGGAGATCGTCAAGAGCACCAAATTCCTTGGTGTTCACCTGGCGGAGAACCTCACCTGATCCCTCAACACCAGCTCTATTACCAAGAAAGCCCAGCAGCGTCTCTACTTTCTTCGAAGGCTGAGGAAAGCACATCTCCCATCTCCCACCCCCCATCCTCACTACATTCTATAGAGGGACTATTGAGAGCATCCTGAGCAGCTGCATCACTGCCTGGTTCGGGACTTGCACCGTTGAGGACAGCTGAGAAGATCATAGGGGTCTCTCTTCCCTCCATCAAAGACATTTACATAAATCGCTGCATCCACAAAGCAACCAGCATTGTGGATGAACCCACACACCCCTCACACAAACTCTTCACCCTCCTGCCTTCTGGTATTCAGGCCCTCACTGCCAGACTGTGTAACAGCTTCTTCCCCCAAGCCATCAGACTCCTCAATACTCAGGGACTGGACTGACACACACACACAACACACACACACACACACACACACACACACACACACCTGTACACCATCCAACTTTTGCTCATGTCCAGAGTTGCACTTTAAATCATTGTCACTTTATATCTGGCTGCTACCTTAATAACTGCTACCTCATTAACTGCTATGTCCATAGAACACTTTCATAGTATGTTATGTTTACATTTAAGAAAGTGTCATCTTTTTGCACGACTCATTTTACAAATGTGTACTGGTCGGCACTGCACTGTCTCTCACTGTGCCTATTGTCCTGTTCCTTTTTAGTAATTTATTGTACTGTCCCGTACTTTTTGCACACGTTTGCATGTGCACTTTTTGTAGAAATTTAATTTAGTCTGTGTGTTATGTGTTTGTCCTATGTTGATTTATGTAGCACCATGGTCCTGGAGGAACGTTGTCTCGTTTCGCTGTGTACTGTACTAACTGTATATGGTTGAACGACAATAAGAACTAAAAACAAAATGTTTCTTTCGAAAAGGTAATGGGTTAGAAAGAAAGAAAATACAGTTGATAAATTTCTTTTTTTAAATTACGGTACTCCGTGCTAAGGGTGGGTGATATTCCAGTTGCAGTGTTTCCAGATCTCACAAGAGAAACAAGGCACCTGTTTCTCAAACAAGCTCAAAATGAGGGAATCACCTAATATAATACAAAATTAATTATTAGATTTTTTTTCCTATTTGGGGGCATTTTCAGGATAGAAATCATAACAAGCATAGTATACAGTAGCCTATATAAAGTAACGTCTTTTAAAAAAAAAAATATTCTTTATATTAAATATATATCAAGAAATATATATATATAAAAAATAATAATATATATATATATATATATATATATATATATATATATATATATATATATTTATTTATTTATTTGTATGTGTAATGTGATCTAAAAAAACACATGCAATGAAGGAGGGTCCCACGTCATATAGGGTCCAGAATATCATAGAAACTTAGCATCCACAAAACAATGCTCTAAAAAAAACACCCAGAACCCTTTAGAAAACTCGTACAGTAACAACATCCTGGCCACCACCTACAATATCCTAGCATTGTTTTGCACAAGCAAGCACTATCACATGTTTTTTTAGAAAGATTTTTTTAATTCTGTGATGGCTAATAATTATGCTGTAACCATTCCACATGCTAGAACCCCAGTACTATAATGCCACATGTAGTACCTGCAACTATCAGTACAGTAAGTACAGTTTTATAATACAATAAATGTTTACATCATTTGTTTTCATCTCTAAATAGGTTCCTACTCTCTCTGTATGGACCTGGAGAGCCCGATTATCTGCTGTCTTGGTCCGGTGATTGAGTATCTGACTGAGTTTAAGTTGGAAAAGATTTTGCTGTGTTCCAGGTATCTTATTGGCATTATTGCTTCCAAAAAGTGATTTCCCTTTGAATGTTTTCCTTTTGGTGGTTAGCAGAAAATCCCAAAAGTGGCTATGGATCTTTTCTTGACGGTGGTTTTCTGCTCAATGTAGTCTAAGACCTGTTTCACACATACTGCATTTGCTATGACATGCACACTTAGAGCTTTTACACTAACTGTTTTTCTGCTGAGTAACAGAGCTTCGCTCTGTACACGTGATTTCTGGTTTACTAGATTGAGTGTTTCCTTTAGTAATGGCCATAAATAATAAAATGATGATCGGGAGTGGGCTGTTAAAAATTATAAAAAACTTGATCTTCATAAAATGTAGATTACATGAGGAAGGGGTCACATTTACATAGTAATTAATCTACACTAAGTGGAAACCAAACTCCAAGGTGTAGCTATAAACTTCTGAAAGGAATATATTGTTGATCACCAATAATTACAATTCTGTCATCATTTCCTCACCCCCATGTCATTTTAAACCTGCAGGACGTTCTTTCTTATGCATAACTCAAAAGGAAAAAAAAAATATTAATAGCATGGTCTGTCTTCTCACTACCATGAAAGATGATAGTTATTCACTTTAAAGAATTAAAAAAAGCACCCTTAAGTGTCAAAAATATTTCATGCATCATGTCTTCGGTAAGCATACAATAGTTTTTGGCAAGGTGCAACATGAAATTGTTATTTTTTTTACTGTAAAGAAGATAAAATGGGTTTTGATCGACATGAGACAAATAATGACAGAATTTTGGGTAAACTGTTTACCTTAATGAGATTTACTGAATATAAAACACTGTGCGCCTGTCACTGCTTGTTTAACTCATACAGACATCTTTTTCAAATGAAAGCCTACTGTACATTGCAGAAGATTGTGTTGGTAAATAGGTTTACATTGCATTTTCTACATGTTTTCTGCTGAGTTCTGTTAGTGACATGAGACAAAAATAATCGCTTTGTGTCTGCAAATGCTGTATGTGTGAAACAGGCCTAAGGATAACTAAATTAATATATGGATAATAACATGGCAAACTCAACACATTGAAATAACCATAATGTGTTCACTGTGATTTTCTACTCTGAATGAGTCAGTGTGTTGCAGCTACATTTTTCTCTCTCATTGGCTTTTGCTTCAAGCACATTGAAGAATCCAGTGACTTAGTGTGAACCTATTAGTGCTCTGGCAAACAAATTTTCCACACCTAAATAGACACATTTCACACCTACTTCCATCAGGCACATACACATAGGTATTAACAAGAGCACTTACTTATTCAAGTATGGTGAAGCCACGGGAAGCAGAGCTGAATGTGAATCACTATGGTTGCACAGAGTATCACCCCTGATGTGTGAATGTTCTGAAACATCCTGTAATTAAGGGCTGATTAAACTCATTCTTTAAAGAAAAATAATAGGCCTTGACCTCACAGACTTTTCTAAAGGACTATAATTAACATGTATCTTGGGTGGAAACAGGGCCTCGCTGCCTAATAGATTGTCATGACCGTTTATTGTAGTTGGTCTCATTGGTACAGCAGGAAAACACTTTAGATGTGTTTTATGCAGCTCATTCAGAAGACTTTCGAGTGATGCAGACCATATGGTGCTCAATGCTACAACCATGAAGAACCTGGAGATCCTGTGTAACCAGGTGAGTCTTTTACACAAACTGAGGAAAACATAGATGATGGAAAAATATACCAAAACATTAGCCCTTTTTCAGGGTACCTACGGGTCCTTAAAATGTCTTAAATGTACATTTTAAAATGTAAGGCCATAGAAAGTCTAAAATATCTTAAATAAATTACAAGAAGGCTTACATTTTGGGGCCTGAATAGAGGACACGCTTAAAACAGCAGAATCTGCGTGATCAAAAGTAACAGTTAGTCTCTAGTGTGGCCACCAGCTGCATTAAGTACCGCAGTGCATCTCCTCCTCATGGACTGCACCAGATTTGCCAGTTCTTGCTGTGAGATGTTACCCCACTCTTCCACCAAGGCACTTGCAAGTTCCCGGACATTTCTGGGGGAATGGACCTAGCCCCCGCTGATCCAACAGGTCCCAGACGTGCTCAATGGGATTGAGATTTGACATTCCATGTCTTGCTGGAAATCACGCACAGAACGAGCAGTATGGCTGGTGGCATTGTCATGCTGGAGGGTCATGTCAGTATAAGCCTGCAGGAAGGGTTCCACATGAGGGAGGATGAGGTCTTCCCTGTAATGCACAGCATTGAGATTGCCTGCAATGACAACAAGCTCAGTCTGATGATGCTGTGACGCACTGCTCCAGACCATGACGGACCCTCCACCTCCAAATCGATCCTGCTCCAGAGTACAGGCCTCGGTGTAACGCTCCATTCTTTCGACAATAAACACGTGTCCGACCATCACCCCTAGTGAGCCAAAACCATGACTTGTCAGTGAAGAGCCTTACAACAGGCCTACGTGCCCTCAGTCCAGCCTGTCTCGGCCTATTGCGGACAGTTTGATCACTGATGGAGGGATTGTGCATTCCTGGTCTAACTCGGACATTTGTTGTTGCCATCCTGTACCTGTCCCGCAGGTGTGATATTCAGATGTACCGATCTTGTGCAGGCGTTGTTACATGTGGTCTGCCACTGTAAGGATGATCGGCTGTCCTTCCTGTCTCCCTGTAGTGCTGTCTTAAGTGTCTCGCAGTACGGACATTGCAATTTATTCACCTGGCCACATCTGCAGTCCTCATGCCTCCAAGCAGCATGCCTAAGGCATGTTCATGCAGATGAACGGGGACCCTGGGCATCTTTCTTTTGGTGTTTTTAAGAGTCAGTAGAAAGATCTCTTTAGTGTCCTAAGCTGTTAGAGTCTTGACGACCGTTCCACAATGCATTTTTATTTATTCTTTATGGTTCATTCAACAAGCTGGAAAACATTGTTTAAACCCTTTACAATAAAGATCTGTTAAGTTATTTGGATTTTTACAAAATTATCTTTAAAATACAATGTCCTGAAAATGGATGTTTATTTTTTTGCTGAGTTTATTAGGGAGTTTCAGTCACCAGTCTCTTCGTTGAATAAAAAAACAATGCAGTGACGATGAATGATGACTGAGGCTAAACGTTTTGTTTAACATCTCCTTTTTTGTTCCACAGCAGAGAAAAATTCATACAGACTCAAGTTGAGCAGTGATGACAGACATTTTATTTTAAATTGATCTACCCTTTAACTACCTGTTAAAGTATTTGTTAAAGGTATTTGTCAAGAAAAAATATATAAATGTTATTCAGCACATGCTAGACCTTATTCACAGCAGTGCCATATTTAAATTTGATGAGAATGTCAACAAGGCTGTGAGGGATAGACGTACAGTCTCTTCGATTAGATGTATTGTAGTTTAAAGCGTTTTTGGATCTTTCTGCAGACAAAACATTGAATAAAATATATTTTCAAGAACACTCTTAAACGTACGGCAACTGAAAAGCATGCATACAAATGTTTTTTGGTTTTAGTTAACTATGAGATAACGGGCAGTTGTAAAATACAGGGTGTATTGTGTCAAGCAAAATACACAGTATCATACATACACTGTGTATCAAACCTTACACATTTTTCTTACCTTTTTTTATGTCAGTCGGTTTTGGAGACCTGAGAAGGTGTTTAAGATCAGTTAAGTTGCAGTTTTTACAATTATGGCCATCTCAGAATTTAAAGGCAGATGTTGTTATTATTATTAGGTATAAACAGGGCCTTTGTGACTTTGAGCAAGTGATTTATCTATTATCAAGGATGTTGGTTCTGATTTAGTGATGGCTTTCTTTTCATTGCTGTCAGACAACAGGTTCTGTGAAGGGAAGTTTGCTCTGGGTTCTGGACCACACTCGGACTCCATTTGGGAAGAGACTGTTAAGAAAGTGGGTGAGCCAGCCCCTGAAGTCTGTCACGTGAGTCTCAGACATTATTTAACTACAATAGGACTAATAATGCTAAGCACTCTCATCAATACTGATATATGTAAAATGACTAGAGAGGGAGATGGTCCTTCACACGGACGGTTAGAATCACACACACACACACACCATTTCCACTACATCACCACAAATAACATTAAGAGATAGGTCTAGGTTAATCCAAATACTGCCATTTGTTGCAAATGGAAGAACTTTGCACTTCCTTTTTTTTCATTGCTGGGATTATAATCCCATTACTACTGGATTGTGCAATCCCTACACCGATTATGAGAAAACACTGCAGTACTTTTGGACATGTATAAACCTCCAGAAATGCATGTTTTTACTTGCAATTCATTTTATTTTTTTACTTTCCATATTGGTTTTGTTGACCAAGAATTAAATTGCTTAAAAATAATGCCATCTTGCAATGCTTATAAAGGTTGTGAGGGATTGTTTGACTCCACCTGTGACGTAATGCATGCTTGCATAGATCCGATTATGTTTTTACAGAATAAATATATTTGATTCCATGTAACAACAATTTCATTTTAAATCCACATATTTTCCTACCAAACCTCTTAACAGACATGTTGGGGAACATTTTGAATTGAGGCACAGAATATCATGTCATTAAATGTAAATCTCTATGAAATCCTGGTAAAAGGAGTGGACCGTGCAGTCAGACCAGAACACAGATGATGCAATATCCTCTGTGTATTGCCTGATATACATGGGATGATCTAGGACTGTTTTTACCTGACTGATAAATTTCACATTTTTAAATGCATAAACATTTAAAACCATGCATCTCAAAAGATGCAACAAGCTATCAGTGAAGACATAGTACATATACTTATAGTGCTAGATGTTTATAAAACCGGCACAAAGTAAAGCATATTTATTTTGCAACATAAAATGTATTTGGTGCCATTTTTTTTGTCCAATGCAATGTTTTGTATGGTTTGTGTCAGGGTTCAATATTAACTTTTTGCCACACGTTCCAGTGGTGGGTGAATAGAGAAAATGTATTGACCAAAAATATGTACTGGCCATTAAACTGTATTTTGCATAAAAAAAAAATTATATATATTTTTTGCTTCACTCTATGACAAAGGAGCTATTTTGTAGGTTTGTTTTCCCCGTGTACAACATGAGCCTGTCTTCGTTTCTCAGTGAATCTGGACCTGTACAGCCGTGGCCAAAAGTAATGGCAGTGACATAAATTTTGTGTTTTGCAAAGTTTGCTGCTTCAGAATTTGTAGATTCTTTTTTCACATTTTTCTATGGTACACTGGAAAACAATGATAAGCATTGCATGAGTTTTAAAGGCTTTTATTGGCAAAAACATTAAATATATGCAAAGAGTCAATATTTACAGTGTTGACCCTTGTTATTCATAACCTAAACCAGTGGTTCTCAACCGGTGGGGCGCGGACACTCTCCCGGGGGGGGGCGCGAGTAGGCTACGATGGAAGGGAAAAAAAACTGGAAAAAAAATTTGTTTGGGCACATTTTTTTATCACTAAAGTACTGTCATAAAAAGTTATAGTTTTGTATATACATAACTCCTGAATAAAAATTAAAATGTGTTTGGACTGATTTAAAAAAAAAAAGTTTTGAACAAATTTGATTGGTTTGTCGATAGTGAGCGCAAATGCAGGTGATAAGCATAAGTGGTTTCATTAAGCGAGTCATTGGGTCGTTCATTCAAACGATTCGTTCAAACGGCCGATTCATCAAGAATGAGACAGATGTTTGTGAATGAGTCATTGAATCTTTGACTCAACCGATTCGTTCACAACACTGAAATCATTCAAAACACGATTGAGTATTGCTGTGAGATGCGCTATGCTAAATAAATAACAATACATTGTTGTAACAGCAATATCTCCAAGTTTTGTTTTTCACTGTAAAAATGTCATGATTTGCCAATGCAAAGAGAGTGCCGCCACCTTTTCCCCCCACTTCAAGCACTGATTATAACACAAACAAATCATCCTCCTGGCGGCTTTTTTTTTTGTCAAAAGCGACAAATCCAGCGACTTTTACTGGTGTTTTTGGAGACTTTTGTGGTGTTTGGAGACTCGAAAGCACGAATCACTCTGCAGTTAGGCCTACTGTGCTCAACGAACAGCGGGTGCTGCCGTGAGCCCCTCTCCTGTCCAAAAGCACTCACAGGCGGTCAGTCTCTCAGTAGCCTCGCGCAGCAGTCAGAAAAGAGAGGAGACACACACCCCTCCGCGTCCAGGCTGCAAATGAATCGCGCATGGCCGCCGTCGTTCCCACCCTGGCTTACAGAGCGGGGTATAAATGTAAATGTTCACTCACTCTCATACAAAAATAAATCACTGCATTTAAATTGACTCACGACATAGCTTTCCATTCACTCTAGTCTAGTCTCTTGCCAAGTTCGCTTGTGCCAGCTCTCGCTACTCTTATCAATCTCGATTTACATAGGCCTTTACTACAAAACCCCAACATTCTTTTTAAAGACTAAACCCACAAACATTCTTTTTTAAGATTAGATCAAATCTCAGCCCTAGCCAGTATTTTTTTTTTAACTGCTAGGCAGTAGCTACACTTAGCTAAAACTACCCACACGACTAAGACACACACACACACACACACACTGACAAGGACTACAATCGTTAAGTATTAAAATCTGAATTGTCTGCAAAATAATTATTTTGTTCGTTTAATTAAAGATTGTGCCTAAGTCCCGACTGATTAGCCCCTGATACGTCTCTCAACATACACCACACACACAGTTACATATTGCCTAAACTTTATTGAAAACACATCAAAATGGCGAAATTTCTTGTGAGGACCAACAAGCCAACCGACGCACCACCAGCTGCAATAAAGCTTCGAAGGTACGATGAAGCATACCTGCAATTTGGGTTTACAGTCACGGCTGATCTGAGACCTCAGTGTGTCGTGTGTGCCGAGGTGCTGGCAAACGACAGTATGAAGCCCTGCAAATTAAAAAGGCACCTCGAAACAAAGCATGCTGGCATTAAAAATAAACCAGCTGAATATTTTAAAAGAAAGCTTGATGGCCTCCATCAGCAACAGCAACCATTTCAGTGCACAGCACTGTGTCTAAACAGTGTTTGGAGGCATCGTATGTAGTGGCCAAAAGGATCGGTAAACTGGGTAAACCGCATACAATTGCCGAGACTCTCATTTTGCCGGCAGCGCAAGACATGTGCAGAATAATGATAGGCTGATAGTGCAGCAGCCAAACTCGGTGCAGTACCACTGTCCAATGACACAGTCGCTAGGAGAATTGTAGACATGTCCGATGATATCAGAGAGCAACTGATAGAGTTCAGTAAAAAGAGTCCTTACTACGCGCTGCAGCTGGATCGAATCCACTGATATTGCTGGGCAGGCACAGCTCCTCACCTTTGTCAGGTATCTGCGGGACAAGGCGATTGAGGAGGATGTCCTGTTTTGCCGGCCTCTTCAGTCGCGACACTACAGGAGAAGCCATTTTCAATGTCCTTGATATTTTTATCCGTGAAAATGGTTTGGCTTGGGACCGATGCGTTGGCCTATGCACGGATGGTGCGCGAGGCAATGACGGGCGTGAGCGTGGCCTAGCTGCTCGCGTTCAGCAAGTAGCTCCACTTGTGAAATGGACACATTGCATGGTCCATCGCGAAGCACTAGCTGCTAAAAAATGCCGGTTCTCTTTGACTCCGTGCTGAACCAATCCGTGAAAATAATAAATCTCATCAAATCACGGCCGCTAAACTCTCGCTTGTTTGGGGTCCTCTGCCAGGAGATGGGGCCAGGGCACGAACAACTGCTTCTGCACACTGAAGTTTGCTGGCTCTCCAGGGGCGGGTGTTACAGCGGTTGTATGAGCTGCGAGAGGATGTGAAGTGGTTTTTGACAGAAATCAAATCAGATCTGGCGAAGCATCTGGATGACACTATGTGGCTTAGTGCCTCTGTCCTATTTGGTCATATATTTGCATGCCTCACCTGCTTTGCAGACAAAGTGCATGCGCCTTCACACAAAAACTAGACCTCTGGCATGGCCGCATCAGTCGAGGGAACTGCGACATGTTCCCCAGCCTTGCAGACTTTATCACTGATGCAGGCACGTCACACGATTTCTCCTCCCTATTTCAATCGGCATCTGAGGGCCTGTCAGCAATGAGAAAACAATTTGCGACGTACTTTAAAGAGGATTATCGCTCTTTTGCGTGGGTTCGAGGTCCGTTTGTGTGCACAGCAAACGAGCTATCAATTGATATGCAGGAACAGCTTATTGAGCTGAAGAGTGACCGTAGACTGAAGGAGCTCTTTAGCTCCTGCCCTCTTTCGTTATTCTGGGCGGCATTGATGCAGGAATACCCTGAACTCTGTGACGTCGCCTTGAAGATTCTCCTTCCTTTCGCGTCGACATATTTGTGTGAGGCAGGATTCTCAAAAATGACTGCACTCAAAACGAAATACCGCAATCGTGCACAAATCGAGGATGATTTGAGGCTATGTTTGTCAAACATTGAGCCAAGAATTGAGGATCTTTGCAAGGCAAAGCAGGCTCAGGTCTCACATTAACATCACCTACCAGCAAGCTTCTGTAAAAATGCAGATGATGCCTACTATTAGGCCTAGTAATAATAACAATAATAAAGCATAAATTAATATCAGAGGTCTGGTGCCAATTCCCAATTATAGCAATAGCCTAGTAATGATAATAGGCCTACTGATGATGATGATGATAATAATAATAATAATAATAACAACAATAAAGCATGTAACCTCATATAATTATATAGCAATAGCCTAGTAATGATGATAGGCCTACTACTACTACTAATAATAATAATGCCTGCAAGCTCACATTAGAAGTCTGGTGCTACTGCCAATTCTAATTCTAATTCTAATAATAATAACAGTAATAGCATGAGCAAGTAAAGCACTGGGGCGCTAACGTGCAATGAACTAGCTTTGGGGGGGCCCAGCTTGCAAAAGGTTGAGAACCCCTGACCTATACAATTCACTCTGGCATGCTGGATATCCGCTTCTGGTCCAAATCCTGACTGGTGGCGATCTATTCTTGCCTTTTTTAGTGCTTTGAGTTGATCACAATTTGTGGGCTTCTGCTTGTCCACTTGCCTTTTGAGAATTGACCATAGGTTCTCTATGGGATTTAAGATATGGGGAGTTGCCTTGCCAAGGATCCAAAATATCAATTTAATGATCTCCGAGCCACTTCATTATCACTCTTGCCTTGTGACATGGTGCTCCATCATGCTGGAAAATGCACAGATCGTCACCAAATTGCTCTTGGATCATCGGAAGAAGTTGCTCTAGCCAGACGTTTTGATACCATTCTTTATTCATGGCAGTGTTTTTGGGCAGAATTGTGAGAGAGCCCACTCCCTTGGATGAAAAGCAAGCCCACATATGGATGGTCTCAGGATGCTTCTGTTGGCACGACACAGGACTCATGGGTGGGTTCACCTTTTCTTCTCCAGACTATCGATTTTCCAGATGTCCCAAACAGTCGGAAGGGGGCTTCATTAGAGAAAATAACTTTTGCTCCAGTCTTCTGCTGTCCAATCCTTGTACTTTCTGCAGAATTTCAGTCTGTCCTTGAAGTTTTTCTTGGAGACCTTCTTGGCACCAGGCCATTGTCCAAAAGTCTTTGCCTCACTGTCCATGCAGATGCACTCACACCAACCTGCTGCCAATATTGAGCAAGCTCTGCACTGGTGGTGACACGATTCCGTTGAGAGGGCCCTGGCACTTGCTGGACACTCTGGGATGTCCTGAAGCCTTCTTCACTGCAGTTGAACCTCTCTCCTTGAAGTTCTTGATGATCCGGTTAATGGTTCTTTCAGGTGCACTATTCTTTGCAGCAGTTTCCTTGCATGTGAGGCCATTTTGATGCAAAGCGACAATGGCTGCACGTCTTCATTTAGAGGTAAACATTGCTAACAAGAACACAATGATTGGAAGCACGTCTTCCCTCCTTTTATAGCAATCAGTCTGCTCTTATAATCCAATCAGAATTATAGAGTGGTATCACCTGACTAGTACTTGTTCACACTTTCCCAGTTGCTGCTGTTATGATTGGTAAAATTTGGGTTTCTGTGATAGTTATTTTTGGACAATAAAGCTTTTTGCAATTATTTAAAATGCAGTGTTTCAAAACTTTTGACCGGTAGTTTATACAGTAGCGGTTATTGCTTGCTTGGTGCCCTGGGCGAAACCTGCTTCAACATGCCCCCAAAGTTGTTGGAGGGTTGATTCTAAATGAGAATGCCCCCAAAGCCGCCACATCGTGATGCCCCCCATGCAAGATGCTGTCCTGGCGACTCCCCATGTTGCCCATGGCTTAATCCGCCACTGGGTGTATATTTAAGCAATATCACACGAGCAACAGAGCGATATGGCACTAAATCAGCACTGCTGTGATTACATACGCCACTTGGCCTGCTGCTGAATCTCAGCAGTGCTGAATTAGGGCCATATAGAATGATTGCGAATGTGATATTGCTTATATACAACAGATAACTGTAAATTACATTTTTAAAAAATTGGGAAAACTGATTACAGTCATAGAAAAAATGCATTTGTGCCTTGAACTACTTGCTTACGTGACCGATCAGAATCTGCTATTGCTGGTACAAAACAAATGATGTGTCCAAGCCTCTCAAAAACATCACTTTACAAGGCTCGAAATTTCGACCATTTTGGTTGCATATGCTCCCGAAATTGTATCTGGGTGACCTCAAAGTATATATGGGAGCATTTGTGTGAGTGCTAATAATTGTTGTGTTGCGACCTGTTTTAATTTCTCTACAAAACATTCACTAATTACTGAACTATGTGCCTGCTGTGAGCTGATACAGTGACCGGTCCACCGTCCAATCAGATTTGAGGACCGGAACTTACTGTTGTGTATATACAGTTTATATATGTAAAAGTTCAATGAAATGAGGAAGAGGGAAATGGCGATTCCAACTCCGGCATGTCACTTTTATTTTATAAATTTAATCCATCTGCCTCAAGAGTGACGGTAAAGTTTCACAACAGCCGACAGTGGCCAACAAGCACACCGTTTGTCAGCTGGGTTCTCTCTCCCTCTCTGGGGTTTTGGGCAGCCTTTTATCTCCCCGCATCTCACTGTGAACATAGAAATCACAATTAGCATCAATTCCTCTCAGGTGAAAACCCTTACCGCTTTCCCTCTCCCCAGTTGAAAATTCGGCCATGCCTTCGCCCCCACTATATATATATACTATATACTATATATTTTTATATATATATAAAAAAACTCTGTCTGTGTATTTATTTGATTGATCTGTAAAACACTTTGGGTCAACTTCTGTTGTTTTTTAATGAGCTCTATAAATAAAGGTTCACTTGACTTATTAAAATATAGCTTTTCGACAGTGTACCTGTAAACATTGAAACACTTCTCCAGGCTCTTTCTCTAAAATAGCTATATTTTTAGCCTGGCAGAAAAAAAATTATATAGGACAAGTAATGAATAAACTGCATGAATATGTTTGTCTGCGCATGCCTACGTCAGCTTTATAAATGCTTTCAACTTTTGGTCGCATGATGGAGCATCACTATCGCAAACCCTTGAGTTTTCTCTCTCAGTCCTTCTGAAGCACCATCCCCATTGAAATCAATGCATTCACAGCATTCTATGGCACAGTGTAAACTCTTGTGTGTAATTGGTCCTAATCTTGCAGTTCCTGCTGACTTGCTTGTTGTGTTTGATTTTTAAAATACTATGTCTCCCCTGTTCTCTCTTTCTCTCTTTCCCTCAGTGAGATCTGGGCTCGTCAGGAGGCAGTGGCTGAAATTTTGCTTTCAGAGTCCAGCGTTATTCCTTCTCTCCAGTCTTTGTTAACTCGGCTGCCAGATCTCGAGAGAGGACTTTGCAGTATCTACCATAAAAAAGTAATTCCTGTGTAGAACCTAAGCAATCAGTATCTCAAGAACTTTTTCAGATCTAATTCTTCATTCAAATGTCCACCAGGGAGATCCTCTTCATTAGTTTGAATTAGAGGGAACTTAATATTGTTGGCCACATTGGCCATGGTGTCAGAAAAAACTGTCTGTCAGTTCTTGTCTAAAAAACTAAACATCTCAAGGCCAGAACACATTCCTTTTAGCTTAAGGAAATTACTGTATTCTTACCTGCTCTCTTCAAATATCATTCCATCTGTGGAATCAGGCAGGAGGTTGAAGGGAAGGTGCCTAATGGTGTGTTTCCATTGAATGGCTCTATTAGCATAATGAAAAGAGCGGGAGCAGGAATGGAAATTATTATTGTTTTGTAGCGTGTTGATGTTGCAAGTCTGTAAAAGAGATTTGGAATGTCCTCATTAACCCTCATTCACCTGCCTGTGACTGCCATTGCATTGTCTGACATTTTTGTTAATGCATCCATCAAAGACAAGATTGAGAATTTATGGGAAGAAATGTCCAAGGGCTGATTTGGAAGGCTTAAATGCACACTGCTAGTCAAAAGTTTGGACCCACTTAAATTAATTAGTTTGATCATGATCGTAATTTTTTTAACTAAAAGCTTATTCTTAAATTCTAGTACAAATGTAAATTGTGCCTAGGTAAACATTTCTTTACAAAACTAAAATTGTATTTTAAAATAGTGAGCAAGTGGCTGGATATCTGAGATCTCCTTCAATACTTTTTAAAAAGCATCTATTGAAAGGGTTGTTACTTTTATAGTGTAGGGGTATTTGATATGCTACATATGTGAGCTATGATCTAAATTAAACTGTCCTTATTGTACATTATTAGGTAATGAAATGTATAATGGAATTAGTCATGTTCGACAACCATTATAAATGAGATAAATGACAAATAACTAGATTATTCTCCAAAATTAAAATCATAATGCAACATCTCGTTGTATTTGCTCACAATTTCTGCTGTAAGGAATTCACTTTAATAAGTGAATTATGATTAATTCACTTATTGGAGTAATATTATTGGCTTATTGAAAATAATATCACATGTATTTAGGTTCAGCTTTGAAGCGAAATCTTTTAAAAACTGAGCTGAGATTATTTATCAAAATATACCACAGTCGTTCATCTTTGAACACAGACAAACTTTATTATTATTCTAAACATAAATCTAATCTAACACATATATACAGGAGACAGGTTGGTGAGAAGAGTGACAGAATGTGAAATAAATGATCAATACAGTGGAAATGAACTTTATGGAGTCTGTTGACAATACCTGAAGAACCATTTATCCTTCTTTGAGTCTACATTGATTTTCTATCGGATTACCCAAATTATTTAATTAATACACCAGTTTGAGCACAATACTGGAGATGCACTTGCGTGTAGTGGTGTTTTCTTTTAATGCTTTGTGTTGCTTGGTTCTTGGCGCTTGGTCGAAAGTTTGTTGGGTCAATGTTTTGGAACTATATAAGATCGGATAGTTATTGGCTGTAGCGAGGTCTTCTCATGGACCATAGAGAGTGAGAGGCTTCCTGGCTTCCTTGGACTTCACATGGCATGGATCTGGTTCCAAAGAGATCCAGAGAAGACCACGAGGGAAGAGTCAGAGCGAATTCTGAGCAGTCAGAAGAGCAGAAGAAGAGAACGTTCTTCCTGTTTGGAAACATTTTAACTGAAATTGGCCACATCCCCAAAGGTGTCCTGTGCCAATCAGAAGTGACTATTCAGAGGGCTGTCGCTCAAAAATAGTGCATATTTATTCATTAACTTTTATATCTTGAGAATGGTCCAAGAGACATGATATTCGTTGTCATCAGCTTCCTCCATTTAACCAAGCGGGCGTTTGCATACCAAATTTTACTTTCTTTCACGAATATTGTACGTGTAGGTAACAAAATCCCTGGTTACAAATAGAGGTCGACCGATATTGTTTTTTTTTCAGGCCGATGCCGATCTTTTGAAATCCTGGTTGGCCGATTAATGCTTGTTTTTAACCTCTTATTTGAACCTTTTATTTGAAAGATAAAATGTAACACAAATAATTACTTAAGATAGACAAAATTCCTCAACAAATACATTTATTGAACACTTGACCAATCTGCACTTGTACACTTAAATTTCAAATGTATCATGTAAAAACATATTGTATAAATAATGTATAACAAATATATTAAATAAACAAAGCAGGTGTTACGAACTGCTCCGAGACACGAAGGTTGAGATCCAAATGCAGCTTTAATTAAGGGGCAATCCAGACACGTAATCCAATATTCAGAGCATCCAAGAGAAGCACAGGCATAACTAGGGATGGGTATCGTTAAGGTTTTAATGGTATTACTATCTTACCGATACTGCTTATCGATCCGGTACTTTAACGGTATTCTTAACAGTTATTTTTGTTATATATATATATATATAAAACAAAGATAAACAATTACACAAAGATAAACGTTATATAGGCACAGTGATTTAATTTCAGGAAGGTCTACTAACATTACTGTTCAGGTGTGGTCTAAAAAGAAATCTAATAAAGTAATCAATTGTAAAATAACACTGCATAGTTTATCATAGATAGATTAATGCTTATTAATGCAGAAGTTATTCATTCAAGAGCTGTAAGTGATTTTCTCTTTGCCTTTTGTTGTTTGATTCGCAGTAATGGCTCAATCGTCAGCATGTTCATTAGACTGCTTCCCCTTTAAGACCGAGTTCAGATCTAATAGGCTCCTGATGCGCCATAGTTTATCCCCAACTATTTCCATAACTACGTCCATTTAAGACATAAACTGTGTTTAAGTGAATCTCCAAGCCGGTCGTTTTGACATATTTTTGTGTATAGTTGATCGTTTAGACGCGCACATGAAACCCAAAGTAGCCTATACTTTGCTTGTCTCGTTGTGGTCTGTATCGAAGCGCGCGCTGCCTTGGGAATGGTATCTCTTGCGCTCTTTTTATTATTAAAGCGTCCCGCAATTTAGCAAAAGTAGCTAGACTGCATTTTACAACAATCACCGATCGTGCTGATTCTGACATTAAGTTTGAGTTTTAGGGAGAAATGTCAGTGCACCGCTGTGAAGGGAAGGAAGTTGTGCTAGACAGAATGTGGCTTATGTATAAATATTATTTTTATAATCTTTGGAAGGCGAAATCTAAAATAAAATCAGACTAATATCACAGATCTAAACCAGGCTAGATCTAAACCGTTTGAATGTTTCGTTCTGTCACTCATTAAGCAGGGCTGTGTTGTGCTCGCTGTGGCACCGCATGAGCGAGATCTCTCCCTCTCTCTGACTGCGAATAGCTAAATTGCATCACAGAGAATGGTTTCATAGAATTATTATACATAGAAATGGCTGGCGAGATAGCAATAATAAATGTATTTTCTTAATTTCTCCAGTACCGGCAGCAGAACCGATAACGTCCGAGCTTACCAAAGCCAGTCCTTCACTAGCCAATAGCGCATTGGTATCTTTTTTATTACTTATTTCTCTGCATTGAGTGACAACCCTCTCAAATATAAGACACACAAACAGAACAAATAAAAGTCTCAGATTCACTGTCTGTAATTGCAAAATTCTTGCTTCCTTATTGTGACATGATAGCAACCCTTCTGCTGTGATAATGCAACTTCAACTACGCTATCAATATCCAAAGTAGCCGAACGTCATGTCGCGTTTTTTCTCGAAGTTGACAGTAACATATCAAAAGTTTTTAATTAAATATAAAGGAGTTATACAAATTTAATCCTTAACCGTTTTCTCCAAGGAACTTTGCACTGGCTGAGGTCTGCTCACTCTGCTGGAAAATGACTCTAGGTGCAGCATGCGTCGAACACGTGTTCCACAACAACACTAGGCTACCCACAGATGCGCCTGCCTAATAATCAGCTTGATATACTTGGATATTGGCCGATGCCGATTATGTAAAAAAATGCAAAAAATCGGCTGATTAAACCTCTAGTTACAAATCATACTGGTTAATTCATTGGTTATACAACATGGATAAAACATTACAAACATTTTAAAGAGTTTCTTGACCATTTTATTGTCCAAAAACAGACCTTCGGTAGGACTGTTGATGATTGGTCCATTAAGTCATGTTGTTGAGGAATTCCAGGATTAAAAAGGTTGGGTTTTTCCTAGATTCAAATCATGTCGTTTCAATTTTCTGCATGTATAATACTACAATAGTTTGGATTTGTTGAGCATTTTTGGTCACTCCATAATTGTCATAGGAATTTTTGTTTTCCATATTCTAAAATAAAGAATGAGTAGGTGTGTCCAAACTTTTAACTGGTGTTGTAGTTTTGTACTAATAGTGTCTGTAGATTAAAGTTATTGAATGTCCAGGTTGAATTATGTACTGTAATCTTGGCCAAAGAAATAATTTATTGGTATTTAAGTAAATTGTTGTGGTTTTTATGTTCTTATTTAGTGTCTCAGTTGTCCCAAACCTGCCTGTGGTGTCAAAGTAGCATGTTCCATCACAAATTAAATATATTTTACGGGGTCAGAGGGTTTTTCCATGGGCCTACTGGGGACCTTTCACAGTGTTTTAATGAACGCAGAGAGTGGATATGTATTGCCTCATTATAGTGCATAATGTTTGGGGAGAGAGGGGGGGGGGTAACTAACGTTGATGTTTATGAACAGACACCGAGTTCAAGCTGAGATTTAATTGGCTCCTTGGTGTTTACTATCATCAAAATATGGAAATGACAGATTGCATACTCATGTGCATTTGTACAGACGTAAATTGATTAATGCTGCCCCAGCTCAAGTTAAGACAAAGCATTTTCTTGTATTTAAAAAAGCATTGTCTGGTAATCTATAATTTTCTGATTAAAAATTTAGTGCACAATGAACAACAATTTGTACATACAAAAATTGCATGAATTGTTATGTACTATATAGAGTACTCCTTACTTTAGCCTTTGAAGGAGTCATACCATGAAATAGTAATTTTCCTTGATCTTTTGAAAAAATGCTTCTCAGAACTCAAAATTGACTCCCTAATCCAGAAAGACCATCTATTGAAAGTTAGCCCCAAAAACGCCTTTTTCTGAAATTGTTAAGGTTTAGATAAATATAAATAAACATAAGACCTTCAACATTTTTAAGTCAATAAATCCTATTCCGTATTCAGATAATAAAAAATAAAAATAAAAAAAGGTCCCTGATCGGTTCAGTACAACTTTAAAAATTTGTGTGGCACATTTCAGAGTTGATTGTTTTGTGAACATGTCACAATGTAATACAGGTTTTACTAAGAGGTTATTATTGAAGAATGGAGCACTGTAAACTTTATTAGACTCAAGAGCAAACCTGCACCCCATGTATTGTGCAGCAAAGCCTTGTTTCTCATTTCACATGCAAAGAGACCATGAAAAACTAAATTATGGCTGTTTTGATGTAAGAAATTTTCACTAAAATAAGATGACCTCAGGTTGAAAAAATATAATTATAAAAAAAATAAACATTTGACCATTGTAAAATACTCCGTTTACATGTGCTTGTGTGGACTTAACCTTATTTTTCCACTGCATGCCTCTGTCAGTGTTCTACTCAGGAATTTTACCTCATTGCCTGCACTCTCTCTCGCCTGAGTGCTGAGCTTCAAGCCCTCATGCCTGCCATCCAATCACAGCTCAGCTCTGCCCTTCTAAAGAACATCCTGCTGGACACACCCCGGCTTCTAAGCCCTGCCCACAACTTTCTGAATGTACTTGATGAGAGAGCTGCAAAGTGAGTTTAACCGTGCACATTTTGACAATTTGACAAGTTCATAAATATTCACCTAAATAATTTGTCTTTATTTCAGATGCCTGTATGTAATACTATACATTGTGAGGTTTTTCTCTTGCATGCAGCCATGTAGCTCACACATTGACTTTTCTGATTAGATATCTCTGAATTGCATCCTTTTAGGACCGGTAATAAGACAGAGTTGTTTGTGGATCTGACTGACTTTCCAGTTATCCGGACGAGAAAAGATGAGATCCAGAGTGTTCTATCGGACATAATGGAGCATCTGCGAGATGTACGCCTGATCTTAAAAAAACCATCGTTGGACTACACAACTGTGTCTGGTCAGCAGGTAATAATTTCATGAAGAATCATAGAGATGACTCCTCCACTCTGTCATACTATCAACAATCTGTCTTGTTTCAGAAACTGAGCACCATTTTTAACACATATGATTTATGAAATATGGAATGTATTGGGCACAGTGGTTCAGTTGTCTACAATCAGGTGATATTTTGTCTTCCTGACAATCTAATTATTTCCAGTGTCCCACAAAATGAAACCACAACATATAACCTGGCAAAAGCACACAATTTCTATTTTTGTCCTAGCTACCATATACTGTTGAACCTTGCCTTACTAGAATTTGAAAGCCATGAGGACAGCATCTGAAATGTCACAGTTTGTATGCAGCTCCACAACTGTATCTCCATCTGCTCACTGTTCCAGTGCCCTCATGAATACCCAACAGTTTTTGTTTTTTTCTCATCTCAGAATATAGACAGGCCATTCCTCACTGTTTCTCCCACTATTACCAGTCGAGTCTCGCATAGCCAGACTTTTGACTTTCAGCATAAAGTCTGGTCCACTTAGCAGTTTTTTCTGGCAAATAACTGCCAATTTAGTCAAGAGCTTCCACAATTTTGTTAAGAATGTTTAAATGTTCCTTTTAGGGGCTGGTTTGCCTGAAATAGTTGATACCACAAAAATAGACAGTGGAATATATACAGAGTGTTGATTAGATTTACTTTGCCTTACCTTTTTATCATAAATGTTCTGCAGAACTGCTTTGAAGACAGCCATCAGCAGCAAAATTATGGAACAATATGTTAGATTTAGTCAGAAATTTTGGCTTTGAAAAGATATAGTATTTTACATTACAATGTCTATGTTGCAATAGCATTAAAGTGATTAAATGAAATAACAGTAACATTGTGCAATTACAAGCTTTTACTACAGATAATTTACACATGAACAACGGGTTTGTCATTAGTGTTACTCATTTATTACTTATGTAGCCACATTGAAGCACTGACAGTAATGTAATGTGTGACTGTAGAAAATGTTTTCCTGTTAAGTTTCTCTGGCTCATGTATTCTTACCGGAAATGTTACATTTAATTTTGTTTTTACATAATTTCCAGCCTTTACCTTTATGTGATTAATGCCACATTTGTATTATGAGTCAGTGTTTCTCATCCTTTTTCAAATATTGCAAGAAAAAATTATTAAAATCAAATGAGGGTTTTTACACAATTTATATTTATATATATAAATATATATATATACAGTATCCTCTTTTCCGGCATAGTTTCTCATTGAAGTGAAGAACAGCATGTCATCCATTGTCCCGGCAGACTGGGTCACAATCAACAGGTTGGTAACACATCATCTTACCTATGCTCTACTTGGACAAGAAAGGTGGACTAAGTAATTTTTTGTATATGTTGCACTAACTGAAATGGGCTTGGACATTGATGTAGCATCAAAAACCACACTTTTCAGTTATTAATTCCATTATAGAATCCTCTATTTTCATTCAATCTTGATTCATTAATTTTTTGAGCGTAAGATTTGATTGATTTAAATTATTATTATTTTTTACACATTAAGTGACTATTTTAAATGTTCTTCAAAAATACTGTGCATTTCTTTAGAGCAGGGGTTTTCAAATTGGGTGAAAGTGAGCCTCCCCCTAGATAGCTTGAAAACAGCCGTGCCCCCCCAAACACCTCCGCACAACCACTACTTAGGCTATTGTTGGTACTACTAGGCTACTACTATTAGTAGTAGTAGTAATACTATTATTAGTATTGCTAGGCTATGTTCCACTCAATTTAATTAATCAATATACATAATTTTTTTATTACGATAAACTTTTTTGTTAAGCCATCACCATTTTCAATTCGGTTTCATTTTGAAATAGGTTATATTTTTTTCAAAACATTGTAAACACGTTTGTCTTTCTTTTTAAAACATATTGTGAACACATGCTTTGCCACACATTTTTACCACATTCAAGCCATTGGGAAACTGTTCAAATTAGCCTTCTGAACAGAATTCTCCACAGTCAAAAAACTAAACGAAGTGTTCTCAACAGCACTATAACCAAAGAGCCAACAAAATCAGACATAGAACGAGATCAGGATGGTGGACAGCTCTATTTTCTGATCACTGAACAGATAACACTTGATGGTCCAATAACTAAACTGAAAACATGTTCATTAACAACCACAGGCTACTAACGTTATCTCAATTAAATAAGAGCTATTTTGAAGATTTTAGGCTACATAAGCCAATTCAACTTTGAAAACATCAGACATCAAACAACATCAGCAAGATGGACAGCGCTGTTTTATCAAATGCATAAAAATCACCTCCATATAGGCCTACGTTAAGCAAAAAAGAAAATCTGATTGCCGATTTTTCCTCTTCATTTTCATTGCCCCTACATCAGCGGCAACAATGAGTCTGACTTTTTAATACGAACAGGTGATCGATAAATCATAAACGTAAATTGTCCTCCACCTGCAGCCTTGATCGGTATTTGCTTTTAAGCAGGGTCAAAGCGGAAACCCTGCACTCACATAAGTAAGTGGAGGTGAAGGGGATGAGGACATTCATAGCCTTTCGAGAGAGGTGGGGAAACGCAGTCCTATACGTAAAGCAACGCGATATGATGCTTCAGACGCCTTAATATTAACAAATAAAAGAGATAAAATTATGGATTACTCTCTTTTGTGTTTGCAATTCTTTCAGCTTTCTGTCAAATAATTCCAGTGTATTGACCACCAGAGTAGTCTTTGGCCTTAATGTGACGCTGGAGCTTACAGGGTCTCATACTATCATTTGCTAGCACCTCTTTGCAAATAACACACTGAGGCAGCGGCGTACCATTGGGACCGGTCCACGAAAATCCCAACTTTAAATATTCGTGGTCATACTTCCTCTATTTTTTGCTTGGCCCAGAATCTGCCTCCTTTCCTGTAGACTTTTGTATTGTAGATACGGCAAAGCGATCCATTTTGCAACACGCATATGCCTAACACGCACTTTAACACGCAAGCTAGCAGTACAGATGTGTACAGACGTGAAATGTCTCTCTGGTCCCCCAGGGGAGGCGCGCCTCACCAATTGTAAACCTCTGCTTTAGAGGTGAAACCTTTTTAATGAGATTACAATTTCTGAGCGGACCTTTTTAAAAGAGCTTTTACTAAGTACCAAAACAACACAATTTCCTCTTATGGTTCATTTTCATTCCAGTCCAATTTTGTGTATTTGTTCATAACCTTTTAAAGGTTTACTTTTCATCTCCAGCACTAAGGTTGTGGGACGCTATCACACTCCATTCATTGTGGAGAAACATCAGCGCTTGCAGCAGCTTCAAGAGCAGCTTGTTATTGACTGCAGTCACGAGTGGATCAACTTCCTTCAGTATGTAGCTAAAATATAAACCTACAAGAATTATTTTGTAGCACTCCTTTTGATTGGCTGAAAATTTGTTCAATTTTTGGTTCCAGTATAGACTTTGAAATCAGGAAGCTGTGATCGTTATTTGACAGCAAAGTGCTTTATTAAAGTGTATAATAACATGTGTTTTGCCAATTTCTGATCTGACTTCTCTCTCTTGCTCAATAGCATTTTCTTTTTTTCTTTTTTTTTTGGCATGTAGGCTATTTGGGGACCATTACTACATCCTGAAGAAAGCAGTGTGTCACCTAGCAACCATGGACTGCCTCTTCTCATTGGCCCAGGTTGCTAAAGAAAATAATTACTGCAGGTGTGGTAATGAAGTTGGCTTTTTATTTCCCGTATTCTCTGCTGGATTCCTGTCATCTTCCATATTTCAAACCTATTCATATCCACAGACATGCATATTCTCTCATAAATTACCCAGTACACATTAAACAAATGCCAATAATAAAGCAGCTCTATGGGGAAAAAGCATACAGTACTTCTAGGTTTTTTGAACATTCATGTTGTTGTACATGTAGTTCTGGGAGCAATTGTGGGGACTTTTCCCTGTTTTTAAATCTAATTTTGACACTCTAAAATGCAGTAAAATGAATCATTACCGAATCTGATCATCTACAAAGAGGCTCTGTTTCTCTTGTGTGTTTTGTGAGATGTGCATAACGCATCTTACATAAGCTTTAATAGAGGAACCGAGAGTAAGGGGACCCTGGAGCCCCCACATCTCAGTCTTTCCCTGGGCCGAAATGAGTCCAACAGTAGGATGAATCCCACCCCCATGCAGCACAGAGCCCACTCCATATCCCTCTGACAGTCTGTGTGGAGGAGTAGATTTGACTTTGAAAGAAGAGGTTTCCGCCAACTACTCCACCTCTGCTCCTTACCGCCTCCCCCTCCCGCCTGTTCTACAGAGCAGCAGAGCTTCTCCTCTCCCTCTGGACATTTCAAAAGTGTGTCGAACTGATACAAACTCTTTATGTAAGGTGTTGTTTCAAAGCGCAGTTTGCAACACTTTATGGTGTTGAATTGTTTTATGTTTGTATCAGCTTGTTGATGTGTATACAGGGTTTTTTTTTTTTATGTGTAAAATGTTTTTTATGGAGACATTTTACACTAATAAGGATACATTCACTGACCACTTTATTAGGTACACATTTACATCTATTTATATATGCTAGATCACATTTTTTCCACATTCTGGTTGATGTAAACATTAACTGAAGCTCCTGACCCATATCTGCTTGATTTTATGCATTGCACTGCTGCCACACGATTGGCTGATTAGATAATTGCATTAATAAGTAGGTCTACAGGTTTATACAGGTGTACCTAATAAAGTGTTCGGTGAGTGTTCATGTAGTTGAATTTTCTCCCCAATTTGGAATGCCCAATTCCCAATGCGTTCTAGGTCCTCAGTGGCGTAGTGACTCGCCACAATCCTGGTGGAGGACAAATCTCAGTTGCCTCCGCGTCTTAGACAGTCATTCCACGCATCTTATCACGTGGCTTGTTGAGTACGTTACCGCAGAGACCTAGCCTGTGTGGAGGCTCACACTATTCTCTGCGGCGTCCATACGCAACTCGCCCCATGAGAGCGAGAACCACATTATAGCGACCTCGATGTTAACCCAATGTGACTACCCACCCTAGCAACTGGGCCTATTTGGTTGCTTAGGAAGTCTGACTAGAGTCACTCAGCACGCCCTGGATTCGAACTTGCGACTCCAGGTGTGGTAGTCAGCGGTTCATGTAGATGTTTAAATCTTTTAATTCAAAGGATTGGTTTATAACAAATAGAAGTCCACCCCCCTCTATAAAATAATTTTAAATTTGAATGACTTGAAAGTCTTTGAAATTCATTGGTCAAAACAAATGGAAAACCTTTGTGTATGCTATACTTTTTTGGTATCCATTGTGTCTTATTTCACGTCCTGTTCATAGACCCAAGGTTCTGGAGGAGCAGAGTCAGATATTGATTACGGGAGGCAAGCATCCAGTCATCACCTCACTGATGGGAGATCAGGACCAGTATGTGCCCAATGACACTCACTTACAGGTGAGAACAGCCTTAAAGCAATAGTTTTTTTCTGTCATTATTTACTCACGCTAATGCCTCTCCAAAACTTTCTGACTTGACACTATCAATTTAGCCAAAATATTGACTAAACAAACACACATGAGGCATTCCTATTCTGCGGAAATCTGCAGACCTTTCTGTGGAGTTCTTCACGTTCATATTCTATGTGGGTCTGCCCATAAGCTATTTTAATATCTGCTCGTTCAACATTTCTCATTAACAACTCCTTGGTTGTCTTCCTGAGCTTAAAATTCGACATTGAATAGAATGTTTTGGGAATCTCTGATCATGCCAAAGGCTGTGCTGTCTTGTTTTCCTGCTGGTTAATATTTGTGGTATTTCACCTATTTGAAAATGCCATTGAACCAGCAGAAAAAAACGTTTGTACCGGCCACCCACTCTGTCTTTCCGATTAGCATATGCTTTTTAATACCTTTTGTCACCTTGCTTTCTCCTCACCCACCCAATCATTGGGCTTCCATGTAAAAGTCAATCTTTAATAATGAAGCTGTCTAGCTGGGTCATCTTTTTTTAATAATTTTTTTTTTTTTACATTATTTTCACAAATATCATTACACATGAGACATTTATCATTGTTCTGCCATGTACTGTAGTTTCTGATATGTACTGTATAGATGATAATATATTTCTAATTGTATGTAGTGTATACACAAAAGCCATTTCAACTGCTTGTTTTTCCTAAAATTTAAAAAGTTGAGCTGGATTGATATTGCTTTTCCTCTGGTCTGTATTCCAAGCATCAGCCCAACTACCCCGTTTGATCTTAAATGAGACTTAAATAATCTTAAATGAGACTTAATAATCTTAAATGAGACTTAAAATCACATAGGAATCCCTCTTTTTATGGAGAACAAATACGAACAAAGAAACCCTTATATTCTGTCAAAATTTGACATTTTAGGTAAAAACCTTAAAAAATCTAATTTTCTTGAACAGCTCATGCAGTGGATCTGTGATTTTTCACAGGTCATTGTTGGATTTGGCTTTTGTAAGTTTGCTAAATAAATTAATTTGAGTTTTTGTGGGTATAGAAATTAAAATGGAAGACTGTTTATGCAACTCCATAAACTCTTTAAGTTCTAAATGTGAAGGATCCTTTTTACAAAGGGCGGTTACCTAAAGAAAACAATTATTGCATTGTCCAATCAGAGTTCTTCTCCACAATCTCTAGAAGAAGACTGCCAAAACGCGAGAACTGTTTGCATTTTTAGATTCTCAGGGATGCAATAAAGATGGCATTTGTCATAGAAAATCCAGCAATTTCTCTGGGAGCAATGGGCAAAGAACAATGTTGTGCTGTAACAACACAGACCAAAGTGAACAACACAAAAATCTTTAAAAAAAAATTCTCCACAATTTGGAGTGTATAGTTCCCAATGTGCTGTAAGTCCTCGTGGTAGTGTTGTGACTCGCTTCAATGTGGGTGGTGTAGGAGGAATCTCAGTTGCCTCCGCGTCTGAGACTGTCAATCCACGCATATTATCATGTGGTTTGTTGAGCGCGTTACCGCGGAGACATATCACACACCCCACCGAGAGTGAGAACCACATTACAGCGACCACGAGGAGGTTACCCCATGTGACTCTACCCTCTCTAACAACTGGGCAAATTTGGTTGCTTGGGACACCTGGCTGGAGTCACTCAGCATGCCCTGAATGAATACTTCACTGAGTCTGTCAGAGCAGTTGCTGAATTAACATCTTAACATTAATTTGTTTACTGAACAGCAAGTCAGTATCATTTTTATTTATGTCTGAATCTAAAAAAAAAACCTAGATTACAACTGTTGTTTACATATGGTTAGTGAGACTTAAATCAGTATTATTACAGGTTAGGTGTTCATGTAACATCTACACATTTACAGTTACACATTCACAGTAGTTAAACTGTTAATTACGCAGTTAAATGTGGATAATACCAAAAATATTTTATTCTATTATGTATTAATTAACTATGTAAATAAACTACAAAACAGAATTCTGTTGAAAACACTGCTCTGTTTCTGACCTTTTTAAATTAAAGAATAATTTAATTGTTGCCACTCTTATCGTTTCATACTGACTCTGCTATTTCCTTCCGAACTCTCTCTGTTTTCTGTAAAGATGATTGGGACGGGTTTGACCTTTTTGCTCAGTCCTTCTGTAGCACTGCCACTCAAGCAATCAGTCAGAACACTAGTAGCTGCATGTGTTTCACCTCCCTGAGAATCTTCTCACAATGTCACAGAAATATTCATCTGATTAACTCTCCTGTCTACAGGGAGATGGGAAGCGAGCCATGATCATCACTGGGCCAAACATGGGCGGTAAGAGCTCTTACATTCGACAGGTTGCCCTGGTGACCATCATGGCACAGCTGGGATCCTTTGTTCCTGCCAGAGAGGTGTCAGTGGGCATTGTAGATGGTATATACGTCAGGTAACTTCCACCTGCCAAATGCAATTCATATTTGTATGGGGGTCAAGATGGGCAAGGAGGAGGCGAGAACCGGCCTGTCAATATAAATAATAATTTAATGAAAACTTAACCCAAAAGCACAAACATAAACACAAATCACGGACATGCCCGTAATTCTCTTTCTCTCGAACCATCGTTACCGGCCGCCTTCATACCTCGCGCGCTCCATCAGGCCGATTGGGGACCGGGCTTGCGACATTCTAGCCCGGCCCCGCCCCCCTCCGCTCCACACTATTCTTTCGCTTCTCATGTTTAGGGAAGCTACTTTTAAAGTCTCTGCAGAAATAAAAAAACTAATCTGTTATAATTTGATCACCATATACTTGCATTGTGTGGACCTACAGAGCTAAACATCTTTGTTTGTGATCTTTGTGGGTGACGAGAGATACTAACAAAAAGTGACTAATTACATGATTGAGTCTATTAAGGGAGGGATGTCTTTTTAAATATGTAACTATCATATGATATAATGTATTTTTACAAAACTGCAGTATTTATTTGTCAAATATTTGTCAAATTGAGGATGATTTAGAGTTGCAGCATTAAACTTAGAAAAATGCACACTCAATACTTAATACTAATTCAACAGAATTTAGTTGAAAACTTGTTTTCATGGTTAATATACAGCGGCATGTAACCAGATATTTTGCTGAAAAAGAAGAAAACATAAAATACTGCAAATGGACTTGAGATATTTCTTTGTGGCCTATAAACAATGGTTTATTGCAAGCTACATTTTGTGGTAATAGCCTCAAAGTGAGTATAAGAAAGGCATCTTCTGATCTTTGGATTGCATGTCATTCTCAGATAAAAAAGACATTCCCAGATCTTTTATTCTCTCCCACTCTCATTTCTGTGTTCAGTCAATCCCCATTGGCTCCCTTTCCTCAAGCATAAAGATCACTTTCAAAAAACATTAATCATAATGTTTTCCCATAAGACAACATGTCTCACACCTAAGTGCCCACTAACACATTTAGATGAAACATTTTCAGGTGGATCATGGGCTTTGAAACCATCCCCCTGATTAAACCAATAATAAAAAGTCACTGAGCTGTTGTTCCTTTGTTTTCTTGCCATTAGAGAGGTTTGTTATGTATAACGGTTAAAAGCAGAGCTTTAGTGACCATGACAACACCTCAGGAGCTAAGCAGACTTCAGGTGGTTGAATGGTCCTGAATCCAACAGGGCGAAACCATGCCCACCAGTCTTTTCATAGAGCCCCAGAAACGGGAGATTAAAGAGGCAGGAGAGTGACTCAAGCTTATCCAGACCGAATGCTGCATGGGTAAAAAAAAGTGCTAACTAGGAAGTGCATTTTTAAGTTATATTATTTAAAAATTGCTGGTACTTGGTGTAATGGATTTATTTAAACAATGCATAAAAATATATTGGATTGAACTTGAGTTTAGATTTTGTAAAAAAAAATATCTAATAATTAAATAATTGTATTTATTTCGCTTTACATGCTTTTTAGTAGGATATTTGAGAAATTCTTCATTTAGCTAATCCTACCTCACACATTCAAGCTTATATTTATCTGGTGAATTGCATCTGAAATCTACTGTAGTCCTGTAATGTGTCCTTTGGACATATAAAAGCCTGTTTACTTTGGTCTGTTACAGCATGTTTCATAAGTTCATACTGTGTTGTGTTCCCACTGTTTGTACCTCATACATTCAAATGAAACTAGATCTAGATTCTTGTCTAGTGTTGTCACAAAACATGACTTTAATTATTTCTTAGGAATTTTAGTGAACTTGTATTTAATTTTGATTTATTAGCTTTGTTTACTGATGTTAGGGTTTGGCTGTTTTCTGCTGACTGTGCTAGACATTACACTACCAACAACAACACATCCACAGCGGTTCACTAATTAGAATCAGATGTGACTTGTGCCTTACTTTGCACTTTTTATCAGGCAAGGAAACTGCCTGAGATTTATCTCAGATTTCTTCAGGCCTATTTCTCATAAGGCAAGTCATGAAGTGTTAACATACCAATTTAGAGTTACAACAATCATGGGAACCCTGGAAATATCAGCACATTTTTAAATACTCTTTTCATTGGAAAAATGACATTTCTAAATTGAGTAATTTTTTTTTCTAGTTTTATGCTATAAATATGTACTTGTGATATTGTTCTTTTGTAGAGCTTGTCTAGAGTAAAACTTGCTTGCATTCTTTTGAGTAACTTCTCATGGATTCTGTCTGAATCAAATCATTATTGAATCAGTCTGAATAAAAATAATAAAAATAAAAAAATCCTTATCTAGTAGTCACAAATAACTTGAAAGGTCGTGGCAATTAATTGGTGGAAAAAGTGTGGGAACCCTGCAATTAATTAATTGGTATTTTTAGTCATTTATATTGGTGGTATTTTGTTAACAGTCAACAGTGACTTTTTGGATACATGCTCAGTAGTCTGATTCAATATATGACTATCAGGGTTCCCACTGTAGGGAATAAAGGAAATGCAACATTTAGAAGTGAACATTAAATTGCCCTCATTCTCACACCATTATATGCAAGGATATTTGGTATGCAACATTTTGGAGGGAATTTAGGGTCTCAAAATATGTGAGCTATGGACTAAATTAAACTGTCCTTATTGTACATTATCAGGTAATTAAATGTATACCGGAATTAGTCGCATTCGACAACCATTATAAATTAGATAAATGACAAATAACTAGATTATTGGTCTTAATAGATTCTCCACCATTGAAATCGTAATACAACGTCTAGTTGCATCATCTCACAATTTAAATGGTAAGGAATTAGCTTTAATGAGTGAATTATGATTAATTCTCTTATTGGAGTAATATTATTCTCATGGCTTATTGAAAATAATATCACATGTATTAAGGTACAGCTTTGAAGCTAAATCTTTTAGAAACTAGGATGAGATTATTTATCAAAATATACCACAGTCACACCGTCTTTGAACACAGACAAACTTTATTACTATTCTAAACATAAATCCAGAATGTGAAAGAACTGATCGGTACAGTGAAAATTTACTTTATGGAGTCTGTTGACAATACCTTAAGAACCATTTATCCTCCTTTGAGTCTACATCGATTTTCTATCGGATTACCCAAATTATTTAATTAATACACCATCACTTTGAGCACAATACTGGAGATGTACTTGATTGTCTTTGTGGTGTTTCCTTGCATTCTTTGTGTTGCTTGGTTCTTGGCGCTTGGTTGAAAGTTCGTTCCGTCGATGCTTTGATCTCTGTATGATTGAAGTTATTGGCTATATTTGAAGCGAGGCCATAGAGTGTGTTTTGGGACGTCGAGTTGTCTAGCAAGACTAGGTATTGTATGAACTGTGGATATAAATGCATTCTGTGTAACCTCGGTTCACTGTGATGAAGGGAACGAGACATATGGGGAGTGTCCTACTAAACTACCTAGTTGAAACCCTTCTACAATATTGGGAATTCTAATTTTGGCTATGGTGTTTGAGCCCCACCATTTTAGGCATTAAGCTGACCTGTATAAAAGCGGGCACGCAAACACCATTCCTCAGAATTTTCTGACTGAGGGACAAAGAGTGCATTGCTTGCACCTCAAAGAACTCTGAGTCTGTAGTGGGGTCAGCTTACATACATATTTAACCGAGACGTTCCCTTACAATTCAGTACATTGACATTTCGTCTTGCTGACGCATATGGGGAACCCATGGGAGTCCCATCTCGCCACACTACACAACACAACCCTCCCATAGAGGAAATATGGTGCCTCAGTCCCACGGGACGAAGACCGACATGACTATGCCACAAGTGAATAACCCTCATGGTGAGCCAGGAGGGGAACATTCAGAATGGTATATGAACTATAGTCATATAGTATGAATTAACCTTTTCACGAACCCAGTCGGGAAGGAAATTTATTTATATTGAAAGCAATTGTGACTTATGGGATATACAGTGGTCTGAATGCTGGCATATGTGTAAAATGATAGAGAGCCCAGAAGAGGTGCATAAGTATATGTATGGCCAACTAAATAGCAAGCACTCTAGACAGAGTGGACATGCTAAGAGAGAGATTTTAACTCTAGGTTGTAACACCTTGCAAATTAGTTTTGAGAAGACCATCCAGCTTCAAAACCTATGACTTGTAAGGATGCAGTTGAATGTACTTTGACACCAACTGGGCAGTTTGCACCCGTAAGCCAGGGTGATTGCATCAGTGATGCAGTGAGAAGTCTTTGCTTGAGATGGAAATCATTTTGTGCATCCTCCATAGCACACAATGAGCTGGTCAGAAGTAGCTGGTGCGCTCAACATAGGGAATAACAAATGCAAGGACTGTACTTCATCCGAATTAAATGAGGGAAAAAGGCTTTAAGTTGAACCACCATAGCCTTACCTAGGTTTGACAGTGGCTTGAAAGAGCTGGGCCAAATTCCAGACACAAATTATCGACTGAGAATGCTTATAAATTACTGACCTGTTTTACTAAGGCCGAAGCCAGAAGAAATGCGGTCTTAAGAGAAAGCACACACAATTCAACATAGTCCAGAGGAATGCAGATTATAGTCACCACAAACTCTTGAGGGTTGATGTCCAAGAATTGTGGGTATGGGACAGTTTGCGTGGCTTAACCGGTGGCTCTTTGGCGACTTTCAGCAGTGCTGAGGAAGCAGGCATGGGGGTTTTAGCTGGGTGCTGGCCCGATACAGAGCAGGAGCGAGCCGGTTGTGATCTAATATTGCTCCATTTTGGCATAAAATGTCTCATAGCCTGCGCGTGTTGCTGAGTCGCGATGTAGCGCTCTGTAAATGTATCCACAGAACCGGCGAAAATGCCAGAGACACTGGAGTATCAAAGAGAGCAGCATTTTTCGCATCTTGCATTTCCATGAAGGTCATCCAGATATGACAATCCACAAATACTTGGTTGCCCATTGACTTGCCAATGGCCTGTGCAGTGACCATAGTCCATAGCAGTGTGGAGCTCTTTTAACATTTCTGGATCGTAGCCTTGCTCGTCCACTTGCTTGTAGAGCTTAGCCTGGAAAACTTGCAGCACCGTGAAGTCCTGAACCCGCTGCTGAGTATGCTTTTCCAGCCAGTGTGGACGTCAGTCCACACTGCTTGGAAGGATGAACGGGGCATGATTTCCACGCCCTGCTACTTGCTGGGCAGATGTGTGCTGCTCCCGCCTCTTCCATATGGGGTTGTTGGGCATAACCTTTTGTCTTCCCCATGGTCCACTTTATTGAGGAGAGTGGAATCATTGTGCGAAAAAGCTGAATAGGGCAGGCGCCAGGATTTTGTTAGTTTGTTTACGAACTTCCGGGAAGAATGGGACAGATTTGCGGAATGTGGTCCCTTGACAATGTCCTGACTGCAGTGCACTGTCAGTGGCGCGTGCACGATCCTCGCCCTCGCTGGGGGAAGGGGCGGGAATGTCTTTAATTGATCACTCGCCAGATGCAGCAAAAGACATAACATCATCATCCCAAGCATCAGCACCAGAGAACGAGGTTGTGCACTCTTGCAGAGGGCCGAGGTTCATCATGTACATGCTGCATCAGCATAGACACAGTATATGGATATTGAGGGGCTCGCGGAGCGTGTGCCGGCATGAGATCCAGCTCAAATTCATCCTGCTCAACCTCACGGCCCCGCTGTGCCTCCTCGTCTGATCCCTTGGGAGTCACAGAAGAGGCGGGTGGGACGGCGCAGGAGGCTGAATCGTCCATCAGAACAAGGGCAATTCGTGAGCGAAGCGTCTTGAGATTCATGCCCTCACAGTAAGGCAGTCTGTCTCCATGAGAGCTGCTCTGCATGGGTGCTGCATGGGCAGCGAATGCAGCTCTTATGCTGATCTTACAGCAGGATGTGTCCCTCACACAGGGAACACTTACGGAACCTACATGTAAGCGGCTCTTTTTATATATATAAGATGACTGTAAGATGACTATTTATTTAATTGAATCACAGCTTTACAGGGATTAATAATCCCACTGGGACATGGAGTAAACTTATCTGGAGGTGAGAAAATAACATCAAAAACAAACAGAAACGTTAAAATAAAAGCTTTATTTAAATGGACGCATGTGTTTTTGCTTAAATATTACACTTGTTGGGCACATAAAATGTCCTGGAAAAATGTGCCTTGAAAATAGTGGGGACCCTGGATTATGTTCACTGAGATAATTACTGTTTTTATGTGTTTTAGCCTACACCTGTTTAAGCATACAGTTGAAGTCAGAAGTATACATACCATAGCCAAATACATTTAAACTAATTTTTTCATAATTCCTGACATTTAATCGTAGAAGGCATGCCCTGTCTAAGGTCAGTTAGGATCACTACTTTTATTTTAGAAATGTGAAACGTCAGAATAATAGTAGAGAAAATTATTTATTTCATATTTTTTCATTTCATCACAAACGAGTCAGTTTTGTAGGCCTCCTTGCTTGCACATTCTCTTTCAGTTCTGCCCACAAATTTTTTATCGGATTGAGGTCAGGGCTTTGTGATGGCCACTCCAATACCTTGACTTGTTGTCCTTAAGCCATTTTGCCACAACTTTGGAGGTATGCTTGGGGTTATTGTCTGTTTGGAAGACCCATTTGCGGCCGTGCTTTAACTTCCTGGCTGATGTCTTTAGATATTGCTTCAATATATCCACATTATTTTCCTTTCTCATGATGCCATCTATTTTGTGAAGTGCACCAGTCCCTCCTGCAGCAAAGCACCCCCACAACATGATGCTGCCACCCCCATGCTTTACGGATTGGGATGGTGTTCTTCGGCTTGCAAGACTCACCCTTTTTCCTTCAAACATAACAATGGTCATTATGGCCAAACAGTTACATTTTTGTTTCATTAGACCAGAGGACATTTCTCCAAAAAGCAAGGTCTTTTTCCTCATGTGCACTTGCAAACTGTAGACTCTTTTTTTTTATTTTTTTATTTATTTATTTTTTTTATGGTGGTTTTGGAGCAGTGGATTCTTCCTGGCTGAGCAGCCTTTCAGGTTATGTTGATATAGGACTCGTTTTACTGTGGATATAGATACTTGTCTACCTGTTCCCTCTAGCATATTCACAAGGTCTTTTGCTGTTGTTCTGGGATTGATTTGCACTTTTTGCACCAAACTATGTTCAGCTCTAGGAGACAGAATGCGTCCCTTCCTGAGCGGTATGATGGCTGCGTGGTCCCATGATGTATATACTTGTGTACTATTGTTTGTACAGATGAATGTGGTACCTTCAGGCGTTAGGAAATTGCTCCCAAGGATGAACCAGACTTGTTGAGGTCCACAATTTTTTTTCTGAGGTCTTGGCTGATTTATTTTTATTTTCCCACGATGTCAAGCAAAGAGGCACTGAGTTTGAAGGTAGGCCTTAAAATACATCCACATTTTCTGGAATTTTCAAGCTGCTTAAAGGCACAGTTAACTTTAAGTGTATGTAAACTTCTGACCTACTGGAATTGTGATATAATCAATTAAATGTGAAACAATCTGTCTGTAAACAATTGTTGGAAAAATTGCTTATGTCATGCACAAAGTAGATGTCCTAAATGACTTGCCTAAACTATAGTTTGCTAATATGAAATCTGTGGAATGGTTTAAAAATGAGTTTTAATGACTTAAACTACTGACTTCAACTGTATCTGTGAGAAAAATAAGCAGGAGAGGGTGTGATGTAGAGTGTCATTGTTGTGTGTGTTTTGACACTGTCTGTCAGTCGAAGTCTGAACCTACAGTTAACAATGAAGTGCTGCTTTGTTAATTAACCTTATTCCTGGCACTGTTCACATCAAAAGATAATTGCCTTCACTCCCCAGAGTTGTGTTGGTTTGTTCCAATTAACAGGTTAAGATCAGGTTCAAACAGCACCCAATTAAGCCTGAAGGGTTCAGTGGCCTGCACTGCACTCTGCTCAAGCGGAAATATTGATTGGCTATCGTTTGTGCGTAATTGTGCTCAATTGTGCTCTTGAATGTTGAAGAAGAGTTTACATCCTCAACGGAGCTTTACAAAATGCCACTTTTAAAAGTACACCTGCTGGTGATATAATTGTAAGCCCAGAAGTGCTCGCCAAAGTTTAGATTTAATTTAAGCATAATAGCTGATGTTAAATTAAACCTCATGCAGTTTCTGCTTTTCATATAATTAGGATTTGTTAGATAGTCTAAAACCATAGGGATTGCAATAGAATGCTATTTAAGCTGAAGTGTGTAATTTTTGCACCACTAACTTTATCAAACTTATAAAAAAAAGAATCACTGGTTTCAATCAGATTCCCGCAAAATCCCCCCGTCTTTAATTTTTTAAACAAACTGAGTCATGAGGTGCTTAAACAATAGAGGAATGTTTTGATACACTTTTAGGTGAACTCAATCTCAAATGTACTTATGTTTGACTTTATATTAAGCAGGGATACGAGAGAGAATTTGAACATTGGAAAAAATACATACATAAGCTTTTTTTTACAGCAGTACATGCCATGTATTTTCACCACAAACACAGACTTGCACAGGTGCTTCTCAGTTGGAATGCTGCAGCCTCGTTAGGCTGATATCTCGGCTGCCACGTCATCAAGTATGTCCGAAGGCCATCTCAATTGTGAGTACCCTTAAAAAGCAGCCTAGTTTCACAGCCTTCGTTTGCCATATTTTGGTGGATGCATCGGATGTATCCTTTGTGGCCTTTAATCACCCACAATCCACTGCATATGTCACAAATTATTGTAAAACATTTTGGAAAATGAGTTGTGTGGAGGCGGAAACCTTTTGGACACAGCTTACTTTTTTTTCCTCTTCTGGCAATTGCAGCAATGACAATATGTAGAAAAGAAATAAAAAATTAAGTAGTTTAGACAAAACAGCGAATTAGAAGATACAAAGCACTAAAAAAAGAAAGAAATAAAATGAATAAAAGGGCAATTATGTGAATTTGAAAAGCTTTAAAAGTCAAAGGATCTGTTTTTTTCATTATTGAAAGGATTTAAATATAAATGATAAGATCAGTGTTGCAAAATGGATTAAAGGCTTTTTTTGAGTGACTAGCTTTGTGAATAACACATTTTGCTTAATAATTTAGAGATTAAGCACATATTTATGGGTTTTCTAAACAATGTAAAATATCACATGGTTCTAAGCATATGGTTTGCCATGTGCACTTACTAGACCAGGGGAACCAGGCAACTTTGGAAAGGTCAGGGGGCGTAAAGCTTGATCCCTTTACCCTCCAGGGCTGCACTCTTATTATATATATTATTATATTATATATATATATATATATATATATATATATATATATATATATATATATATATATATATATATATATATATATTAGAATAGATTTGTGCCAAGTTGAGTAATTCAAGTGAGATTGCCAGCATGCATGTTTGATTGACAGACTGCTCGCATGTTCTGTGTATGAATGTGTGTGTGCAGACCAGTCCCCGCTCACATAACAACAGCCATGCTCTGATATTATTTGTTGTTGTTTTTATTTATTTATTTGTTATATCCTCTTGCAGTTGAATTCCCTCTCTAACGTGATTGAGCAATGTAGAGAATACTAGCGTAAATCCTCATGAAAATAGACACCTCACAATTCATACAGATTTGATAGATTTTTATGACATGGTGACTATTTAAATATGTCAGTGCTGCACAGGCTACACAATCTACTAGTGCTTCTGAGAGAGTCCTTGGTCAGAGAGTTTTTGTATTTTCATCTCTTGATATTTTTCCACTGATGGAGCACTTTATTAAATTGCACTTAACTTTCAGAAGCTCTTTTCCTCATCTTTTTTGGTTCCGATTGAAATGGGAAGTTCAATGCAAAAAATTAATGAATCATTAGACAGTAAATTAAATCTTTTAAACTGATAATTTAATGAAAAATATATATATATTGTTGGTTTTCTGGAGCTTCCAGACTGATCTCACAGTGAATTTGGAAACAGTAGGTTGCCTTTTTTTTTGTATTTTTTTTTAGCTAAACTCTGTTTATGCTTACTGATATTTAAACCATGTGGCTGAAGTGGGAAGTTTTTCTCAATGTAAGGACAAGCATGAACTCCAGTTTTAGGATTAAATGGCCACAGATGGGTGCCAAAGGTGAGTTGTTTTTAGTTGTAAAGGATGTAATACAGAAAAGACAAATGCATATTTTATTAACTCCAGCCCCAATTAACCCCAACCCTAAACCTAACCGTCAGTGGAGTAAGAATGTAAGCTTAGAGGGGAAATGCAACTTTCGAGTCTCGGTCATGACTCATTTTGTGAAGTTACTTCCTGGTTTCAAGGCAGGACGAGAACCTTGGTCTCTCACGCTGTTGACGCAATGTGCTTCTTGACGCTCCACAGATGAAGGTATATATAAAAAGACATATTGAACTAATGTAAAAATGTCTGATGGGAGATGAAGCTTGTCAGTAACTGCATGATGGGGTCAATGTCAGGGTACTGGAACTTTCAGAAGCAACAATGCTGAATTCCCTGTGATCCTGTTGGAGTCTCATAGGGCTTCCAGAACTTTATTGTGTTTATAACTTTTGTTTAGCATTAGATTGCTTTTAGGGGCCACCTCAGACTACATGACCAGTCCTGAATTTTGTATCTTTTATGGGTCAAGCATAACGGTCAGTGGAATATAATCAAAGTGTAGAAACGCATGCAAGTTTGTTTTAATATTCTGATTGCCATAGAAAAACACCATGATTGCAACTGCCATCAAAGTGTCTGATACAAATTCTAATTATACTTGACTTAGAAGCCCTTAAAATGGAAATGTGTTTACACAGTCCAGGCTCTATTACCTGGGTGAAATCTGTTGACAAAAACAATGAAGAAAATTGGATTGAAACAGATGTAGTTGTGTCAAAATGTTTGATAGAAAGCATTTAGAAATGGAAAACCATAAAGGCACCAAAAAAGGGAATGAAAGTGGTATTTTATTGCTGTGGTGCTTGGAAGAGCTGACTACAGATACTGTACCATCTGTGCTTTCTCTCAAGAATGGCCAAGAACTGCAATATTAGTCCAGCTCAAGCTTGTCAGTGGTCTTCTTTATATACTGTATTTAAAAATAGGAAAGCGCTTTTTAGGATAATGGAAGTGACTTTTCATAAAAATAAAGATTGTTTAGATCTCTTAAAAGATAATTCGCTTATGTTTTCCTCTTTTGTAAGTCGCTTTGGATAGAAGCGTCAAAAGAATAAATGTAAAATGTAATTCAGTGATCAGGGGATCTTTGTACGTGACATACAGGTGAAACTCGAAAAATTAGAATATCGTGCAAAAGTTCATTAATTTCAGTAATTCAACTTAAAAGGTGAAACTAATATATTATATAGACTCATTACAAGCAAAGTAAGATATTTCAAGCCTTTATTTGATATAATTTTGATGATTATGGCTTACAGCTTATGAAAACCCCAAATTCAGAATCTCAGAAAATTAGAATATTGTGAAAAGGTTCAGTATTGTAGGCTCAAAGTGTCACACTCTAATCAGCTAAACACCTGCAAAGGGTTCCTGAGCCTTTAAATGGTCTCTCAGTCTGGTTCAGTTGAATTCACAATCATGGGGAAGACTGCTGACCTGACAGTTGTGCAGAAAACCATCATTGACACCCTCCACAAGGAGGGAAAGCCTCAAAAGGTAATTGCAAAAGAAGTTGGATGTTCTCTGCTGTATCAAAGCACATTAATAGAAAGTTAAGTGGAAGGGAAAAGTGTGGAAGAAAAAGGTGCACAAGCAGCAGGGATGACCGTAGCCTGCAGAGGATTGTCAGGAAAAGGCCATTCAAATGTGTGGGGAGCTTCACAAGGAGTGGACTGAGGCTGGAGTTACTGCATCAAGAGCCACCACACACAGACAGGTCCTGGACATGGGCTTCAAATGTCAAACGTCTTACCTGGGCTAAAGAAAAAAGAACTGGTCTGTTGCTCAGTGGTCCAAAGTCCTCTTTTCTGATGAGAGCAAATTTTGCATCTCATTTGGAAACCAAGGTCCCAGAGTCTGGAGGAAGAATGGAGAGGCACACAATCCAAGATGCTTGAAGTCCAGTGTGAAGTTTCCACAGTCTGTGTTGGTTTGAGGAGCCATGTCATCGGCTGGTGTTGGTCCACTGTGCTTTATTAAGTCCAGAGTCAACGCAGCCGTCTACCGGGACATTTTAGAGCACTTCATGCTTCCTTCAGCAGACAAGCTTTATGGAGATGCTGACTTCATTTTCCAGCAGGACTTGGCACCTGCCCACACTGCCAAAAGTACCAAAACCTGGTTCAATGACCATGGTATTACTGTGCTTGATTGGCCAGCAAACTCGCCTGACCTGAACCCCATAGAGAATCTATGGGGCATTGCCAAGAGAAAGATGAGAGACATGAGACCAAACAATGCAGAAGAGCTGAAGGCCGCTATTGAAGCATCTTGGTCTTCCATAACAGCTCAGCAGTGCCACAGGCTGATAGCATCCATGCCACGCCGCATTGAGGCAGTAATTAATGCAAAAGGGGCCCAAACCAAGTACTGAGTACATATGCATGATTATACTTTTCAGAGGGCCGACATTTCTGTATTTAAAATCCTTTTTTTTATTGATTTCATGTAATATTCTAATTTTCTGAGATTCTGAATTTGGGGTTTTCATAAGCTGTAAGCCATAATCATCAAAATTATATCAAATAAAGGCTTGAAATATCTTACTTTGCTTGTAATGAGTCTATATAATATATTAGTTTCACCTTTTAAGTTGAATTACTGAAATTAATGAACTTTTGCACGATATTCTAATTTTTCGAGTTTCACCTGTATAATGGCTGACACTTTAATTCAGGTCAATTACAGTGGCATACAGTAAGACATGAAACCATTAAAGTGAATTTGCTTTGTGTGATCCAAGTAACCTTTGGGGGGGAAGAGAAACAAAATTCAAACATTAGTACAGTTTAAACTCCACTAGTTTAAGGGCAAGAGTTCTGCTGCAAAAACATACCCAAGAGACTTATCTCTATATGGTGATTTTTCAACTGCATTGTTCTTTTACTGCACTGTCAGCATCTTATAAAATAATGAGACTCGAAATTTGCCCAAGCCATGAGAATTTTGCATGGTCATTCATATTTTATCTTAAAGTTCTTAAAGCTTTAACAAATGTCATCAGCCGCCCACCTTGTTTTGGTACTCAAATACTGGGTAGTCTCCACATGCTCAGGAAATGTACTTTAAAAGGCGTTATAGATCTTTTTCATAATCGTCTGCAACTAAAGTGTGGTCATTATTGATTTGAATTAGGCTGTAGCCAGTGTAATGTGTAGCTTAACTGATGGCAGTGAAGACAGCTAATCCAACTTTGCAATTAAGGCATGTCATGACAGAACCTGCTTTTTGATGTAGTGGGCAAGTTAAAGGTGCTGTAAGTGATTTTTCATGGAAAAGTATGCAAAAACGTTTCCTACTCCCTTAAAGATATTAATGAAATAAGTGTCCTGTGATATCTCAATGTTCTCTATGAAAGCTGTAGACTTTGTAAACAGCAAAAAAAACAAAAAAACAAGTGTCCGCGTATATTGTCACTTTTCACCTGTCAATCATTTTACTCATTCTCGTAGCTTTGAATTTGATGCGGATCATTCAGACTATGATTCATAATGTTTGTCAGTTTAGGGCGCTATTAAATTTAACAACCACAGGAACAAACAGTGCTGCTCTTTTGCTTGGTTTTGGTTTCAAAATTATCTTTGGAGGGCGGGGTTTTGTAATGAGGGGGCGTGGCTAATCAACTGCGCAGTCATTTGAGAGCCTCAGAATGCTAAAATCACATAAAGCACCTTTTAAGAAAGCTTTTAGTTTAAAATCAATATGAAATGTGACAGCACACCCAACAAGAATGGTTTGGTGTGTTCTTAGATTAATTTTAAGAAATGTTCTGGGTTCAATACAATTTAAGCTCTATTGAAAGCAATTGTGTAGAATTATTGTGTATAATATCAGTTACCATAGAAAAATTATTTGAACTTATTCTTCAGTTAATTGTTTTTACAGGAAAAGTAGTGTTTACAGTAATATACATACTGTATTATGGAAGTGTTTGGGGCCAGCATTTGGGGGGCATCTGCAATGTTCAAATCATCCTCTTTAAAGAAAGACTACTTTTCGAGGTGGATGGACTTCTGATTATGTGTTAAGTCCTGTGAATGTAGTTTGCCTCATGTAAAGTCCCCTTCTGGTATCCTTATACTGTATCATGGGTAAGCTACTGGGTTCAACTTGCTTTACATGATCATGACAGGAGTTGAAAAGATAAATGACATTATCACACTAGTACCTTTTATAAAGGTTTAAGGATATTATGTTTGAATCAGTGTGGACATTAATGTTTATTGCCTGGCCCAATAAATATCATAAGTATGGGCATTACTGTAACAGAATTTGTGTGGTTTCTTTTTTAAAACTGATGGACAAGCTTAAATACATTTCTGTGGTAATCAACATTATGCAACAAATGCTCTCAATAGAGGTTAACTTGTTAGAGGTTTACAGTAACTGATGTAACTGGTTTTGGTTCTGACAGGATGGGAGCATCTGACAACATCTCAAGGGGCAGGAGCACCTTTATGGAGGAGCTTATGGAAGCATCAGATATTTTGGCACGTGCCACCTCCCGTTCACTGGTCATCCTGGACGAACTGGGTCGAGGCACCAGCACACATGACGGCATTGCCATCGCCTATGCTACCCTGGAGTCCTTCATCAGAGACGTAAGTGAGACTGAAAGATTTAGAGACTTTGCTAGGAGCAAATATACCTAACATGTTTGCATGCCAGATTATGACTTCTCTTTAGTCAAATTAGTGAACCACGGTCTGGATCCAGACCCTGCTCCAGATCCCAGAAAAATGTACATTTGTAAAAATGTAAAAAGTATATATATATATTTTTTTTATGTTTAAGATTATGGAAAGTGATCATTGACAACTGGTCAAAATAACAAAAAAGATGCCATGTTTTCAGATCTCGAATAATGCAAAGAAAACAAGTTCATATTAATTTATAAACAACTCAATACTAATGTTTTACCTTAGTAAGAGTTCAGAAATAAATTGTAGCAGGACTGGTTGTTGTTGGAATAAGGAAGCGGGGTTCAGGTAATGTTAAACTCTTTAACTCTCTCTCTCTCTCTCTCTGATGCTCTGTCGTTGGCTTCTCTTATTGCTCTTCTCGAATTACTGCAACAAGATTCAGCTGTTAGACTTAATTATCACCCAGGGATGAATCCTTACTGCTTCCCCTCTCCCTGGATGGACACTCAACCACGCCCTTGACACATCAATAGTTGGTGGAATAACCCTGATTTTCAATCATAGATTTCATGTGTCTTTCCATGCTTTCCACCAGTCTGTCACATTGGTGTTGGGTTATTATATGCCACTCCTGGCTCAAAAATTAAAGCAGGAATTCAACAGTCAATGGAATGGAATCTCTATACCTGTACATGTACAATTTTGTTGCTATGACAACGGAATGCCCTGAACCCCAAAATGTCCAAAAAAACTAAGATTTTACAACTTTTCATTGCAAATAATACACAAGTATCAAAAGAAGTGTTAATGTAAGTGCTTTTATCAAATTTTAAGCTTCATGTTTCTGCCTTTTAAACCATCCAAAAATTGGCCACCATTCAATTCTATTGTTAGTGCCTCACTGTAACATTGATTTTTGCCTTTTTTTTGTTTGTTTTTTTAAGATAAAGAGGGAAAAAATATTTTTTGTTAGGTAATCAACATTATGCCACAAATGCTGACGATTTAGCTTAATGCTAAGTGAACCGAAAATATTCCTTTAAATAGTACAAAAAGCCATAAATCCAAGCAGTTGCTCTTTAATCTGTGTAAAGAATAATTCATATTCTTGTCTTAATTTTCGGACATCTGGCAATTGCATCTGATTTCTCTAATTTGCACCGCCAGTGTGTAATGTTAACTTGCAAATTTGACTGGGTAACAACATTTTTGACTCACAGGAGTACAATCACATCAGTAACATTGTGTTAGAATTACAGTCTGTGGGGACAGAATTGTTTATGATCATACTTTTTCTGGAGGAGAAAGTGTCTTAGACCAGAATCAACAGTAGAAATTACCTGTTGCAATGCCTTATTTGAATAGATGAGCATTCACGTTTTTAATTATAGCTCTCTGTCAGTCGACTACATTTGGCAGTTTTTGAAAATATAGCACACAATAATATATTGTATGTGCCATTCTGACAGAGATGTTAAAAACAATTATTCAAACTGCTTCAGGGTAAAATAAAAAGAGTTTCTGGGAAGCAAAGCATCAAGAGATTATCTAGACTCCAGGTAGTCTAGACCCCCTGAGACATAATGAAAAATTATCTCATACCAGTCCATCCAAGGAGATACAGCAGAGTGTGTCTCCTGTGAATACTTTCTTCTATCCCAGTTTAATGTTCAAAAACAATAATCTTTGGTTGATTTGCCTGAAAAGTGTAAACACTGTGACTGTTTGTTTCTGTCTGCTGTTTGAGCATTCCAGCATAGCAACCAATGAGCCAATGTGTCAGGACATCATTTGTCTGAACAGTTGGGGAGTGTTTGAGAAACCTGTTTGAAAATAGTTATTATTTTTTGAAATGCTACTTGGTGCTGCAGAAATGACACACTAGAGTTTTAAATTAGATTATCATATCAAACATGTGATTTGCTGATAATATTAAATTTGGTTTGATCATTTTACCACATAATGAACTGCTATAAATTAAGCAATTAACAACAGATCTTTTATGTTTTGGTCACAATGCATGTCACTTAACATCAACTTGCTCAACACATGCACCACATTTTGCTTCAAAGATTAATGAGAAGCCAGTGAATTGGCAACAAAATCATTAACAGCTTAAAAATGATTATTATTTATTGGCTGTAGTTGTTCATATTGGAGGTAAATGTCACTTTAGGTGCTGGTTGCACTGTTGTTTGGGTTTCTAGAGGATTGGTTCTATTGGGTATTGCATATAGTTGCAAGTCTCTATGGTTTTATCTCAGGTGTACAACTTGGGGATGTGCCCGAAGCCGAATACCTTATTCGGAAAGGTATTATATATCACAAATAATGACTTCAATACAAATAGCGGATTCATTTGAATAATATAAAAAGACTTTATACTCTCCAAAAAATGCATAATAAAACTACTGTCAACTTCACACAGAAACTCAAAGGTCTTCCTTGAGTTTTCCTCCAAAATAAAAGCCAAACTATTGTATAATAATATTATAATTTTTTATGTAGTAACAATAAGTTAATATTATTATTAGTAGTAGTAGTAGTATTGAATTTGCTTCTGTTCCTTTGAAAATCTGGACTGTAATTAATGTTGGTGTCAGTGAGACCCAGTATAACTGTAACATTTCCAACTATTACTGCTAATATGAAACATACATTTTATTGTAAACATTTTTTTTTTAAAGAAACAAATGACAAATAGAATGCTATAAAAAATGAATTTTTGTCATAGACGGGGCAAGTTAAAATGTAAAAAATGTTTATTTTGAGTCCTGCTTTATCGTTCTCAAATTGGCCCCTCTCCCTTGCTTTTACCCTGCATTCTCTCTCTCAATCACTATGGTTGGCAATTTTCAATCGATTTTTTTATCATTGTGAATTTGCCCTTGTAGCAGGGTCTGCTCGCTTGATCTGTCAAACAAAAAGCACTTTGACAAGAAGCACTGATCATCTCTGCTAATTATAAGTCTGTATTGGGGATGTGCCAAGAGGCACATTCTCATGCGATGGCACATCCTCCTGCACGGACATTGTGTCTTCTATATGCTATGCATCATTTAATTTAATTTACACCAATTTATTTCTGTTAAACTTTTGATGATAACTTTTGATGCACCGATTCATTTGACAAAACAATATGGCGCTGATCACAGCAGAATTTGTCTTTGGGTGAAATACCAACAAACTACATCTGGTAATAAACCTTAAGTGTTAACATTGAAACCACTGAGTCAAAAGACTAGTCTCTATTTTCATCTGATATGGCATTTTGAAAAGGCATGCTGTTAAACTCAATGACTATTTACAAGGATTATATGCCTTTTTTTCACGTAGAAATCCTAAATTCAGTGTGCATTGTAACATTGAAAATCAATGGGTTTATCAAAAAGATATATATATATATATATTAGGGCTGTCAATCGATTACAATTTTTAATCAAATGAATTACATGATGTCCCGATTAATTAATCGCATACACAAATATTTGCTGAGAAAGCCCCTCATATAACAATAATTCAATAGATAATGATTAAATAATTATATATAGTTATCTTTAAATATTATAATTAAATGAAATCAAAATATGATATATATATATATATATATATATATATATATATTAGGGATGGGCGATATGGCCTAAAAAATTTATCACGATAATTTCAGGGATTTATTGCGATAACAATACAAATGACGATAAATAATTTTCTTCTGTAAAATATCAGATTATGTTATGTTTAAGATGTGTTTCAGTGACTGTGCTGAAAAACATCACACAACAACAATTACACAATAATAATAATTCAAATCAATTACAAGTTTAAAATGTAAACACAGATTCTTTATTTATACTCTCATGGTGGAAAAATAGTGCAAAGCAAACAGCAAAAGTTACAATCACCAACCATGTCTTCAGTTGTATTTCAAAATTACGACTGCAAATAAATCCTGATAAAGTAAAGAAGTTCAGAGTGAAACACACTCTTAGAATGTAAATATAATTTCTGTAATTTCTTAACCCTAGGTCCACTTGTAGTTTTCGCCTCCGTTGCCTCGCGTATCTTCAGACATTCGTCATACTCTGGTTTGTGTTACAGATGGTGGAACAAATTGGACGTGTTTCCACTCTTTGTAACCACCGTTTTTCTACAAACTTTGCATATTACGGTAGTTTGCTCCTCATCTGATTTTCTGTAACCAAACCAGTTCCAAATTGTGGAGGTAGCTCCTCGCTAACAACAAGCTCCTCCTCAGCCTCACGTCCGCCTTCCGCCATGCTTGTTTTCACTCCGCACAGAGAATGTCCGCACGTGAACAGTGAATCGCTGCGCGCACAAAACTACGTCATCAACTAGACTTATCGTTATTATCGTGAGGAGACACATTTTTATCGTGAGGAGAATTTTCAACGATATATCGCAAACGATAAGATATCGCCCATCCCTAATATATATTATATAAACATCTTACAAATACAATGTATTTTTTACTACCATGTTATTGAACATAAGTCAATCATTGGCATACAGTTCACAGCAATTCATTTCACAAGTGAATTTGTCAGTCAGTTCGAGATTCATTATGAGAGCTTGTTTAAGGACCCTTCAGTTTCTATACATATATATATATATATATATACACACACAATGGCGGCCAAAAGTTTTGAATAATGTACAGATTTTGTTGTTTCGGAAGGAAATTGGTACTATAAACCACCAAAGTGGCATTCAACTAATCACAAAGTATAGTCAGGACATCACAAATGTATCAGCACCATCACATTTGAAAAAGTCATTTTTTTATCCAATCTAGACAGCAGCCATCACTCCAACACCTTATTCTTGAGTAATCATGCTAAATTGCTAATTTGGTTCTAGAAAATCACTTGCCATTTTATCAAACACAGCTGAAAACTATTTGGTTCGTTAAATGAAGTTTAACATTGTCTTTGTGTTTGTTTTTGAGTTGCCACAGTGTGCAATTGACTTGTATTTCTTAAGGTCAATATTAGGTACAAATGTCAAAAAAAGAAACCGCTTTCTCTAGAAAATCATCTGTCATTCATTTTTTGGAGGAATGAAGGCTAAACAATGCTTGAAATGGGTTGAAAGAAAAATCTTGAAAGATTTCATACAAAGGTGTACACTACAGTCTTCAAAGACAAAGGACAACTGGCTCTAACAAGGACAGAAAGAGATGTGGAAGGACAGATGTACAACTAAACAAGAGGATAAGTACACCAGAGTCTCTAGTTTGAGAAATAGATGCCTCACATGTCCTCAGCTGACAGCTTCATTGAATTCTACCCGCTCAACACCAGTTTCATGTCCAACAGTAAAGAGGAGACTCAGTGATGCAGCCTTATGGGAAGAATTGCAAAGAAAAAGCCACTTTTGAAACAGAAAAAAAAAAGAGTAAAAGGTTAAAGTGGGCAAAGACACACAGACCTCAAAAAAAACATTGTGGACCTCCACAAGTCTGGTTCATCCTTGGGAGCAATTTCCAAATGCCTGAAGGTACCACATTCATCTGTACAAACAATAGTACGCAAGTATAAACACCATGCGACCATCATACCGCAGAGGAAGGAGACGCATTCTGTCTCCTAGAGATGAACGTAGTTTGGTGTGTAAAGTGCAAATCAATCCCAGAACAACAACAAAGGACCTTGTGGTATATACTAGAGGAAACGTGTAGACAGGTGTGTGTGTGTGTGTGTGTGTGTGTGTATATATATATATATATATATATATATATATATCCAAAGTAAAAGCGATTCCCATATCGATATAACCTGAAAGGCTGCTCAGCAAGGAAAAAGCCACTGCTCAAAAACCACCATAAAAAAGCCAGTCTACATTTTGCAAGTGCACATGAGGATAAAGATCTTACTTTTTGGAGAAATGTCCTCTGGTCTGATGAAACAAAAATTGAACTGTTTGGCCATAATGACCATTGTTATGTTTGGAGGAAAAAGGGTGAGTCTTGCGAGCTGAAGAACATCCCAACCGTGAAGCATGGGGGTGGCAGCAGCATCATGTTTTGGGGGGTGCTTTGCTGCAGGAGGAACTGGTGCACTTCACAAAATAGATGGCATCATGAGAAAGGAAAATATGTGTATATATGGAAGCAACATCTCAAGATATCAGCCAGGAAGTCAAAGCTCGGCCGCAAATGGGTCTTCCAAATGGACGGTGACCCCACGCATACCTCCAAAATTGTGGAAAAATGGCTTAAGGACAAAGTCAAGGTATTGTAGTAGCCATCACAAAGCCCTGACCTCAATCTGATAATTTGTGGGCAGAACTGAAAAAGCATGTGCAAGCAAGGAGTCCTACAAACCTGACTCGTGCGATGAAATGAAAAAATCAGAAATAAATAATTCTCTCTACTATTATTCTGACATTTCACATTTCTAAAATAAAGTAGTGATCCTAACTGACTCAATACAGGGAATGTTTTCTATGATTAAATGTCAGGAATTGTGAAAAACAGAGTTTAAATATATTTGGCTAATGTGTATGTAAACTTCTGACTTCAACTGTAGTTTCAAAAAACAAAAAGAGAAATGAAAAATGCACAAAGCATTCACACTCAGGTCTCAGGAGGATATCCTTCCTGCGTCTTATTACTTTTAGACAATATAAAAGTATAAAACTTGCACATAAATTGTCCCTTATCTTTTGTGCTTCCGACATGAACGATACCTCTAATTTTGCATTACTTTTCATAATTGATTTTATTATTGATTTATTTGGCAAATTAAAAAACAGCAAATTATTTGCATATATTTTCTTTGATATGGAGCCACAGACATATCTAGGCCCCCAAATATAAATGAGACTTGGAAATGGCTTCTTTTGACTTGAGCCAGTAAGCAACAATCCAGAACACCTAAGTAAACCCATATCAATGTCCTGCAATCACCTACCACACCCTAGCATCAAGGCAAGTACCACTCACATTTCCTTGATTTTTTTTCACAAAACTGTAAAAATCTTGTCTTGTTATGCAAACTTAAATCCATTTAGAAAAACAATGATGAACATTTTGCACTCAGGTCATTGCTGTATGGCTTGAGTTGTGACACTGTGCTCTTGCAGAGGTTAAAAAATAAAATGCTTCAATATTTGTTCAAGCATGCACTTCACGTTGAAATTTCGTCCTTAACACTAGAATAGCTTTTTGTTGAAGCCCGTTTGCTTTAACAGAACATACATGTGTCCTGGCAGCATCTTGCAGAGAGTGTCTGCACATCTCCTTGGCAACAAGGCTCATCCTGTGCGTTCATTCACCTGCGCTGTATTTAAGAATGTAAATACGTTTGTTGTGTAACACCCTTGAATGCTGCATTGTGAACAGCCTTACAGCAGAACTTCCTTCTGTGGGCAAGAAGGCAGTGAAGCAGCGCTGGTTGCCATAGCAAAGCTATCTGAGCACATGTGAGAGGCAGGCAGAGTCGCTCTTCAATATTTAGAGCGAGCCAATCTAGGCTGAGATATCTGAAAATCGAAGTAGTGAGGAGGTGGGCTTAAGTTGCTGAAATGTCTTTTGGAACTTTATAAGAGTATAAGACAAAGACTTTTTTTCCTTTTAGTGTTGTGCAATACTTTGGCCTTGAAGGACTCTACCTCTTCTCAGTGGCGTCTAGTTTTTCATTGGTCTTGTAAAAAAAGAAAAGAAGAAAAGTCCAGCTTATACTTCAAAAAACTGATATGGGTTTTTTAAGTTGTAGATGACAGTATCCAGAGGCAGGGTGGCTGATACAATGTTGATATATCACACAATTTAATATTGTAATTAACAAACATAAAATTGCTAAAAAATGTATAGCACTATATTTACTCAATTTGACACTAAACTTTAACTTTGTAAAAAAGAATCTTAAAAATATTGTATTTTAAATGGTAGATAATTTCTTCTGATTTCTGTTTAGTCTTCAAATTTTTTTTATTTTTTTTGCACATGAAGAAATTGTTAATATATTAGGAAGAAGGAAATATTAGGACTCACAGTAGTCCAGCAACCATGGTTGGCATGTAGACGTTAGCAATAGCATTTCCTGAAATTAACTGGACCTCACACAGGACACCAAAGTTTTTGGTGATTATTAATCACGTCACTTAAGGTGACTTTTAAAAAAAAGCCCTGGTCATCAATGCTAGGTGCATAAATATGAGCAAAAATAAGACTTTGTCCCTGAATTTCAGCTAAAACAATAGTGACTCTTCCTAATTTATCTTTGATCTATTTTAATCTATCTGCAGCGAGGTCTCTGGAAAAAAGGTTTGGTATTGATATATACATGCTTCTTGACCGGTCGATGAGTTCGGTGATAGCGACGTCTTCCATTGGGATTCAGGGCCACGTTACAGTGGGGAAGGAGCTGAATTCAGATTCAACAGCCTTGGACATGAATGAGCTGAGCAACGAGGATCTCCTGGAAGCACATAGAGGGTTCTCACAATCTGGAACACACAGATATACAGCCCTATGTCGTCTCAAGTGTCTTTATCTGGAACATGCAGATACACTAAACTTGAAGAGAAGGTTTGCTTGCCAGCGCTAAACCTTGACTACTGTGGTTATCTTCCTGGTATTGGGATTCCGAACTTGGCATTGCAATAGTCTCTTGTAGTGAGACTTGGTTGATCTTCTGCTCTCTCTCTCTCTCTCTCTCTCTCTCTCTCTCTCTCTCTCTCTCTCAGATAAAGGCTAAGAATGTTGGACAGATATTCAGAATGTTGGTGTAATCTGTTATAGTCTCTCTCTCGTGAAGTGAGAACAGAACTGAGAAATGTTATAGAAGTGTATCCTGTTAACAGCCCTCTGGACAGGGACTTTTGAATGTTACTGTTATTCTGTTAGCGATTCCCACCAATCAGGCTGGGGCCCCAGAATAAAGGTGTGGCTGATTGGGAGGATGCTTTATGTGCTTGCTTTTTTAACCTTAATGACACATTGAGTGAATAGTCCCTAAGAGTGTTTATCTTGTGTGGTAACATGATGTAGGATTTGGTTTTAGGTGTGATTTATGACATCAACCTCCATCAGTCAAAGTGAAGAGTGCCTCTAATAAATGATGTGTAAAAGATCTTGCCTCTGCAACGAGAGAAACACAAGACATAAATATCAGTGATAAGATTTACAGTGCACAAATATCATTCTCTTTGATTCTGTCCATTCTACAGTATGTTCATCTGTACACCCTCATGGTTACCTAAGTGTAATCTTCTGACCTGCCAAAATTTGACTTTTGTCAGCAAAACTAAAAACGTAATGTCACAAGCAGCCTCACGTCTCTTGTTCTGCTTCATTGCTCTTGTCGGAATCCCCCATCCTTATGTCTCATATTCACACTCCAGCACATTGCCTCCCCAGAGCCCGCTGAAAAGACATACACATCAATAAATGAAGAAATGAACACCTCCCCTTCTGCAATGAAATGTGTGCATATTGGTGAGGCAATACCACTACTTGCATACAGTCTGCCAGGCCACAAATAATGTTCATACACCGATCAGCCACAACATTAAAACCTCCTGCCTATTATTGTGTAGGTCCCCCTCTTGCCTCTAAAAGAGCACCTGCATCTCAAAATTGCATTCTGAGATTATATTCTTCTTTCCACAATTGTACAGAGTGGTATCGGAGTTACCGTAGACTTTGTTATTTTGAACCAGTCTGGCCATTCTCTGTTGACCTCTCTCATCAACAAGGCGTTTCCGTCCACAGAACTGCCCCTCACTGGATGTTTATTGTTTTTGGCACCATTTGGAGTGGCATGATTGTTGGTGCCATTTGGGCTGGTTTGAGTATTTCTGTAACTGCTGATCTCCTGGGATTTTCACACACAACAGTTTCTAGAATTTACTCCGAATGCTGCCAAAACCAAAATACATTCAGTGAGTTAAGGGAAGGGCTATTTGATTGTCTGATTAATGCAAGATGGGGAGAGATTTCAGGAAAATTGTATTATTTTTGCAATTATTTTGACACTAGTGGCGCAGAAATGACACACTTCACTTTTAAGTTTTAATCAGATAAGTGTAGCTAGAATAATTGCATTTATTTTCTACTTCATTTCTCTTCTCTGTGTTTCTGCAGGTGAAGTGTCTGACATTGTTTGTGACCCACTACCCTCCGTTATGTGAGCTGGAGCAGCTGTACCCGCAACATGTGGGGAACTATCACATGGCTTTCCTGCTCAATGAGCCAGAGAGCACTTCTGATGGTGTGCATCTCCAACAACACACTGCATCAGCTACGTGCATCACCTTTTCATATACCAGTTTACACACCAAGTCACACCTAAAAAATGTAACTGTAATTGTATTATATAACAAAATATAGAGTGGCATCTGCAGGAAAATTAAGAGACATTTTCTCAGAACTAAACTGTATGAAGTCAGTTCCCCTCAATTTCTCACAGGTGCCATAACCTCAGGTGTAGTTCTTCACATTAACTATGGACATGTTCAACAAGTTTGCAGTGTTTTCTGAAGTTAAAATATTTCACAATATATGATTGTGCCTTCTAATATTTATGTATTTACAGATTTATTATACTTACTACTGGATGGGATGGGAATCATTAGGAATTTAACAATTCCGGTTCCTTAACGGTTCCAGTAGTTCTTTTAGTATTTTGAGGAAGAATTATTTTGAAATGGGAAATGCAATTCTTATTGGAATTACTCTCCTGCTCTCCTCTGTTGCCAAATGATGAGATCCTTTAAGATTTCTAAAGAGCAGATTTAACAAATCAGAAATAAATTGAATACAATTCTTATAAAAGGTGTGTTTGCTGACCTTTTAGATATGTGCAATAATTGATCCTAACTAGGCTATATCTGGACTTTATCTAAACAAACAAGATATACATACATATGGTAGCATATTTCTTTCATTTGTTTTTAAAAAATATATAAATTCCTTGTATTACAAAACTCATGTATCTTTAATTAAATATTGTCCTTTGAACAACCAGTCACTGCTTGATTTAAAGTCTGACAGGTCTAAAGTCACATGACATAACAGGAACAGTTCCAGCGACAGTTTAGTTTAGTGTTCTGTTGTCTAATGTTGTACTTCAAGCTTGTAAGACTTTAACAGTTCTGATATAATTTTGAGTTGGACATTCATAACTTGCACATCAGTGTAAGATTAATACTATAACTGGACTAGACCGGAAGTGCTGTATGCTTCACTCTGTATATTCAAAAGAACCGGCTCATCTAAATAGTTTTTTTGGGATTCGGGCCATACCGGAAGTGCAGTCTGTTGTGCTGAATGTCATGTAATTTGACATATTTTTGATGTAAATTAATGTTTGAAAGCATAATTAACCTAAATAAAATCTCAATATGTCCAAGTGTGATTATTAAACGCAAAAGGCTGTGGTATCAATAAATAAATATGATAAGTAACATTGTCTTTTGTGTATTAGAATCTATTGACAGCCCTAATGTAAATATTTGCAAATAAGGCTTGATTTTCTAACTGGATCTCAGAACCGAACTCAAATTCAGGACTGTCTATCCATGCTCGCCTGCTTGCTTTAAGTTTTTTGACGGCCTGAGTAGTTTTCCAAACCCTCTCAATTGCCCAAAGTGAATAAAAACATGAAAATGACAAAATGTTAATGTTTGAAATGCTCCAAATTCAAAAAGCAGGACATTTATTTTAAAAACAGCCTTTTCAAATTTCAGAAATTGCAATATAATGCGACCGATTTAGCATTCAAAAACTGTTCTTTTGTATGTCTGTCCTTATTTGTTATGATAGACAACAGATCTCATCCATTAGCTGCTTTATCTTTCAGAGTTTTGAGAATTATCTACAGCTCATTCTCCTTTTAGTGACTGTTTGCCCAAATGTTCTTTCTTGTGCTTTTAATGTGCTTCAGGATGCTTTCTGTACAGCTTTACAGTGATTCAGGTCATAAAATACAGTAACAAACTAACCCATAAAGCATTAGTCAATACACTGTGTTGTTTGTTTACAAGCCTTTCTTACAAATATTGGATTGAAAATGTAAAAGATGAGAAATGGTTGAGTTTACATTGCAACATGCAATGTAAGAGATGCTTTCATGTGAAATTGATTTTTATGGAAATCAGTCATAGTACATTGTGTAATCTGTATAACACTTCAGTCAGGTGAACCGATCGTGTCACGTTCAGTACTTTAGAAGATACAATTGCAAAAGAGTTGAACATTTTTGAGAAAGGTAGAAAATAAAGAATTCCAAGCAAGAAGAAAGATAGGTGTCTGATTGTAATCCTGTTGCATAGTGGTCTGCTCATTTGCTCATAACTATGTGAAAAAGCAAAAACAATATAGTACTTTAAGACATAAGCTTTAATTTATGTTAACCATGAACACCTACAAATCATGTCACATCAACCTCCCACACCATTATATTTAACACAGTGTTTGATTTACTTTGATTTATGAGGTCAAGACAGGCTTTTAAGCTGTTGCAGAAATGTGTTGGGCAATCAGGTTATTTAGTTGATACAATCATTAATAGGATTTTCAAACACAGACCTTGTATTCAAAGATTCACTTTATTCAAATTTCTTTTCTCATGTCATAATCAGTCTTCTGATGATCACTGTGAATTTGGGCAGAGCGTTGTCTAAAGGTTGTTGTTGGTTCTTTCAGAGGAGGAGGTGCACCCAGAGTTCATCACATTTCTCTATCAGCTGACTGAAGGCGCAGCGGCCAGGAGTTACGGGCTAAATGTAGCACGTCTGGCAGAAATCCCGGAGTCAATCCTCAGGACAGCTGCTCTCAAATCCAAAGAGTTGGAGGCTCTCGTGAACAGCCGGAGGTATGTGTGCTGATTGGTTACACAATGACAAAACTCTGTCGTGATTGTGGAGGAGCTTCCTTAAGAACAAATGTTACGCTTTTTAATGAAAGACATGTCTAAAATCGAATAAGGTTGAATAGATGTTGTTTTTGATGATTGTTTGTGTTGAGATGCATTTTTTTCAGTACATGATTTTGCTGTTTGGATCCATCTTGGGATGGAAGTAACATCCGTTATCACTATTGAATCATATCTGCAAAATCAACAAAATAGAATCATTGCAGGGAAGCAATAATTAATGTCAGAGCTGTAGAAACATAGAATATCCTCATTGAGTGTCAACCACTTTGCATAGATACTTTTCATGGACAAGCCAGTTTGTCCTGTTGCATGAATGTTCTCACCAAGATGTTAATATGGATGAATGTTTTGAATGTTAATATGATTGGTTAATACCATTTCATCCTTCAATTGAAATGGTTTGAGTACAGGATCAATTGTTTCCATGGAAACAAATGTTTTGATAGTACATGTAGCAAGTAGGGTGGGGCCAGGTGGCACCTGTGAATGAGGTCCACCTTTGTGCCACACCAGTCTCAGTGAGGGGCAGCGGGAGTATTTAAGGAGTTGAGACAGCTTTGTGCGTCTCTCTCTCTCGTCTTGTCAGGTGTGCGACGCTCTTAATTGTGCAGTATGCATTATGCATTTCAGTCTTTGTTTACTAAAGCACTTTCATTTTTCCAGTATAATCTAGCCACTGAAACTGCAAGTGCCTTGATAGATTTGGCTATATTATTTAAATTATTAAGGTCAATAGGTTAAGGTAAATTATGAATCATTAGGTAACAGTTCACTAAAGATGCTGCATTAGCATACAAATACTTTTTTATTTATTTATTTATTTATTTTTTAAACAAGTAACATGATGTATTGTTTCTCCTCTCTTTTTAAAATCATAGGAAAATGGTGAGACTGTTATCTGATGCCTGGAATATCACCAACAAGGAAACATTACTGGATTGGAGACAGTGTAGTCCCCAGATATAGTAGAGGTTGCAACAAAACAAAAACAAACCCACAAACAGGAACTGATGCATTGAATATTATCTATTTCCTTCTTTAAGGCAATAGATCAACACAAGTTTAAATATCTTGTCTTTATAGATACACTCATATGAAAGTGCTTTACCAGTACATGTACTTTGACCAGAAGATATGATGAAAGTAAAAGCTGTATTTGTGCTCAAAGGAACAAAATGATGGGTCTTAATGAAATTGTTAGTGTTGTTGTGATTAAATTGGAAAATCTAGAATAATTTTCTAAATTGTGGTGTCATTCTCTTCTCTGTTGTCAGTGCTAATTCAAGTTGCCTCTGTAATCGAATTGTCCTCCAAAGGTGAAGCCTGCGGTGAATGATAATTATTCTTCATAAAAGCAGACTGAGAACATGAAACCCTCCTGTGTCTTTCTTCCTTATTCACACGTGCATTGGTTTGAAGTTATACTGGATTGCTTTTGGTTGAAATTACATGGCAATATTTTGACTTGTCATTTAAACAATTTTAGATGCGCTACATGGGTTGCTCAAAAACTCTCAATTTAAAGTAAACTTATTCAAACTGAATCTTCAAAATGAGTGAATTACTGCTAAATTATTATAAATGACCTGCTACTTAAATGCCATATAAGCAGCTGTCATCACATAATATATTCATCACAACATTGTAAACAAGTAAAAAAAAGACACTCAAACTGTGTTTTTGAAGCATTATAAATGTATATTTACAATAGAGTGTCGTGAATTCATCCGTTTTTGTTGTGTTACACATTTGTTAAAAGCTTAAAGCATGTTAATTTTTTCAAAAGATACTTGGTCACACATTAAACTCTTTACTATTACTGTGTATTTACGCAGTAATACTAGTGAGCCACATTTACATAATGTGTAAGGCGCCTAATTGCACCTGAATGATGTACTGTAGTGCGCGTCGCGTTGCACCGCCCCCTCATTAAAACTGCGCGTCGCCCCACCCCCTCATTACAATCAGTGAGTCGCTCTGCCTGAGCTTTCGTTACACCCGATCATGAAAAACTGTGTTTAGCCACAAGAGAGGGAGAGGGGCTGTCTCTTTAAGAGGATACATCTCTCTCCGCGTCTGTCCACTACTATTGCTCATTTTGCTGTGTGAACTGAACGCGTTTACACTCAGTGCTATTCGTTGGGGCTGAAAAGTTTTGTTTTGGCCAGTATGGATGGGGCTCCGAATTCGTTTGGATGAGTCCGTGCGCTTGTGCTTTGCAACTTTCCCGCGCGCAGCCTCTGTTGCTCCTTATTTCACCGAACATCCAAGGTGGAAAGTTAAAACCGCGTGGGATATGGTGACAAACGAGTGAATTCACAATAAACCAAGACGGAAAATGCAGAAGAGTGTTCGATACAATGAGGGACACGCTCTGTATCTCTCCGTTGTCGCGCGTAAAGAGGGCACCAAGCGAGGGTATCTGTGCAAGAAGACCACAGAAAACAGCAAATGGCATGAGAAATTTTTTGCACTTTATCAGAATCTCTTGTTCTACTTCGACACCGACCAGAGTGCTCGACCATCAGGGATTTATCTCCTGGAAGGATGCACGTGTGAAAGGGTCCCCGCGCTCAAAGTGGCCACCGTTGGCAAAGAGACGCTTGACAAGCTGGTGAGTTCACACCTAATGTTTACATCAGTAATGAAAAAGATGAACTCTGGTAGAAGATTACTAAAAGTAAAATGCCTCAGCACATCCAGAGGACATCTATAATGTCTCATGCTGTCCTCCTTATTTTGTGAAGTGGCTAATATTTGTATTCTTTATAGAGTTTGTTCAGAAAAGACATTTTAATAAAAGCTCTTTTGTACCATGCAGAAAATGTCACTTGTGTATTCTCCCTACATAAGTACTCTGGTGATGTCATATGACAAAGATGTCACATATTTTGCGTTACCATTGATGTCAGATTGATGTCAGTGAGAGGCTCTCCATTCAACAGGTGCAGTCTGTTGCCTTACTGTTTTTTCTTTCTTTATTAATTTGTTCTCCTTCCTCTGAATGAGAAGGAATTTACATATTTGGACAAAAACACTATTGAGCTTGAGAAGCCATATCAAAATTGAATGATCCACCCATTTTTACTGGCAATTTAATTTGTTGATAAAATCATTTGCAAGCTTATAATAATCAGTTGGAAAATGTATTTAAAATGATTGCCATTTGAGTAACAATCTCTTCTGCTTGAATACAGAGGGATATGTCTCTCCTGGTGCATAGTGTATATCTGATATGAAATTAATATAAAGTCCATACACTCAATTTTAGATTGTGTCCATCCATAATGTACACCTCGGAAAAAGTAAATGTTCATGAAATGCACTTTGATTTGTCTTAGAATATCCAATGTCTGCTTTAAATCTCATTAAGATTTTATTTGCAGCAAACCAGCTGTACTGAAAATCTCATTTTTATTTTCTTATATGACGTTTAAAGAATTCTGAAGAATCTGCAGTTGGGCACAACTCTGTATATTCAAGCCAGCTCAAACCGAAATGTGTGGCTTTTAAGCTGCAGATATTAGAAAGTGGATGTAGTTGACAGTGCATATTTGTTGCCTGTATCGACTCTTTCCACTGTGAGAACACAGTTGCACAGCAGCTAGAAACCCACTCTCAGTCACACACCCACAGACTCCCACACAGCTACATATGTGTATATGCACACTCTCACACGAAGGCAACTAAAAGACATAAAGGAATAAATGTGGGCTGGTCTATAAGGAGCACAGACCGGTATGGAAGCAGTCTAGTGGCATGGAAAATGTAAACCAACTACAAACGTTTACAAATCAAAAAAAATTCTCCACAAGTTCTGCCAAAACTGATAACCATGTATAATTCAAAATGTCTTTCCACAATTAATGAATAGAAATTTACTTTTTGTAGGGCAAAGTAGAACATTTTACAGAAATGTGTTTGGTGAAGATTTCCAGCTGCTTATTGGAAGCATACTGTACAGCCAAGACTGATGTCTCCACAGTTAATGACAACCTTCCCGTGCCTGACTGGTTTTATTTGCATGTTGTTCACAAATTCAGAGGCTAGTTTTATAATGCCAGAACAAACTGAGCATTTGGCAGTTGCCTAAAATATGGTAAATAGCAGCCATGAAACTTCAATCAGGCAACATCATGTTTTGATTTTGCACCTTTTGTTGTTACAAAGCATTTTGTGTGAACTGCCTTTATCAAAACGTTTTAAATTATAAATATGCATTACCGTATTGCCACATTTTGTTTGACTTAATTTCAGTGTCTTCATCTTTTCATTTAAATCTAAAAAAAATAAGTCCCACAAAAACAACAAAATAATTGCTGCATGTGTAGTTTGTATTAAAGTGACTGATGCATTCTCCTTTATTCAACCTGATCGAACGGGAAGTTGCTTCCGAATGTTCCAGTACGCTGACATTGGCCCCATTATGCCAAATTGCAGACAAGTGGCATCTGCCATTAGACATTTTTGCATCGGTTTAAGATTTTTATCTTGCCCTGCGTAAGCAGTGTGGGAAAACTGGGATCTCGTCCCACATTTAAACTAGACTATTATCTTGTTTTCATTATCGGTGCCAGGTGGCATTCTGAGATTCCATTTTACTGCTAATATTACATTTTTACTCCACTGACGGCTAGGTTTAGGGTTGGCGTTTGGGTTGGGTGTACACTTAATAAATATGTATTCCTCTAATCTGTAATCCATAATTTACAGATTAAAACAACTTGCTTTACATCTTGCTTTTGGTGCCCCTCTGTGGGCATTTCACCCAGAAATTGGAGCTCATATGTGCTCATACGTTAAAAAAAAAACTTACATCAGCCACTGGGGCAGTGTTTTGAATTTCTATAACCACTAACCGAATTTAACAAGAAATGTCAACCTACTTTTTCCAAATTCATTTTGAGATCAGTCTGCTTTATCAGCATGCACTGTCTGCATTGCTTTGTGACCAATTCACTAAATGAATTATGCATATTTGGTAATGCCGCAAAAACACAGATGACTGCTACGGTTTCAGCAGACTACCATGAACTAACACACTCTACTGGGATTGTACAGCACCGCTCCACAAATGCAATCCAGGAACCTGAATTCGATTTTCAAACGCTGAGAGTGTGCATAACGGTACAGCATGTCTGGATATATGTCTGTTATATCACACCTCTCCACCATTTGATGAATTACTGTTGTCATGATCAATATGAAATTGAACACAAACATCTATTTTGTACTAAAATTCAGTTTATCAACTTGAATCTTTCACACAATGTTAATTGCCCCAGCCATATACTGTTGCTCTGATTCCTGATAAATAAATACAGTAAAGCCCTTTTAGTGCTTGGTTGAACTGGAAGGTTAGTGGATGATTAGTGATTAAAACAGGTTTTTGCGCTGAAACGCCACACGTGAATAATTTGGTAGTGGCACCATAATTACACTGTAGCCTATTTCCTGACATGCATCCTGTCATTCAGTATACATAAATGACACAGCCCACTGATGTAGACATGTTGGCAGGTGGTTCATCTCTTAGTCAACTATTCTTTAGGTATGTTTTCAGACAAAAATGACTTAAAAGGGTCATGACAATTCTTTTTTATTAGTTTAAAATGTTCCTTGAGGTTCACTAATATTATTAGTAATAAATTTGATTTTTAAGTTATATGTGTGTAAAATATTATCATTTTCCACCCTCAATTGTGACCCTGTCAAAAACTCTCGGTTGTGGTGCTGGTCCTCCTCTAAGACTTGACAGTAAACACCCACTATTATGATTGGCTCTGCTCTTGACTGATCTGCTCTCTCTTTGCCATCTCACTGCTCACCACTACTGGGTGGGGCTACTGAAGTGATAAGGTAAAGTAGGCGTTGGTGTGTTGTAGTGGAAGCAGTTGGATACAAATGTCTACCAGAGTGTGATGTACTACTGAATATAGTATAAAAATAATGTAACAAAATGCTGTTAGAGGACAGTGGCAAAGCCTGGCATCGCTGTTGTTGTCAAGACAACCTTATGACCTTATGATCACGACCTGAAATGCTGAGAATAACAATTCTTAGTTGTTTTATTTCATACACTACTCAGGGCTTATTCATGTTCTTTGGACTTCGTGCATAGTTTATTTATATTCTGCATATCTGATGAGCTGTCAGTTTGATAAATGAGGGGGAAACAAGCTCTATCTGTGGGGGCTTGTAATCTCCAGAAGAGGCACATGTAATACCTTTAAGGTGGAGAAAGAAAAAAGCATGGCAAAGTTATGCTGTACATTTCTTGTGAACAAAGTTGAGGATTTTTTTCTTTTTTTTTTCTTCTTTGTAGTAATTTTTCATAGCACTTTAAGCCAAAAAAATTAAGTGATCAGTTGTTAGCAATGGTACTGTTAACCAGGGCCGTCGATAAGGGTGGACAACTGGACCTTTTGTCCCAAGCCTGGGCTTGCAGGGGTGGGTTGGTGGGGTCAGCCAGGCTTGTTCCATATTGTAGAGCACACATAAACGCGTTTTAAGGATATAAACCCGAAGACCGTGCGCAAAAAACGAAAGCTGCCGGAGCAGTGCACGTTGATGGAAGAACTGTCCGACCTCCCAGCCATGTGATGTATATCCAGCCATGTCCAGAATTCTAAGAAAGTGGAATTATATTGTAAACTCCAATTGTCATTATCAGTGAATTTCATTCTCCGTGAATTCCCCCCTTATCTCTTGACACCGTCCTCACTGAGTTAGGCCACGTACTGTTTTCCACAGTTGCTGTTTTATTGATATTACTGAGCTGCTGTCATAAGGATGTTGAGAAAGGTACGCGACTAAGCTTGAATCTCTAACAGCAGTGGCATCTCATTCATTATTGATTTGTGTACGTCAATCAATCTCTGTTATTAATGTTCACCATGTAGTTAGACACCGTTATGTTAGAAATGTTTGTATACAGTATATAGCACTCAGTAAAACTATACCAAAGGCTACTGACCTAACTTTAAATGGTCTAGGAGCACTACTTTTTATTCCTCGTCCTATGAGTTATGGCAATGTCTGTGATTATACTTCATTGAGAATAGTTTTATATTTACAGTGCACAAAACTGGAATAATCTGACTGCAATATATAGATAATCCTTGCCAGGGATCATTAAAAGTGAACAGGATGAGCATGTTTTCTCTCCTATCCAGTTTAGGTAGTAGAAATATTTTAGGCAAGTTAGGTCAAAAAGAAATATAAAATCTTGGTCAAGATTAAATTCAGATAACATATTTCAAATAAAGAATGAAATCGGTATCACACATGTGTGCTGCTTTAGCTCAAATAGCACAACAATTTAATTTTTCCAAAATGATCACATGAGAAAGCGAAATGTTGCTTCTGAATGTTCATGTACCCTGAAATCAACCCCATTCTACCAAATTGCTGGCATGCACCATCCTCAAAGACATTTTTGCATTGTCAAATGTATTCACTTTTTCTGAGGCACTAATGATATCATGTTGTGTGAATAACTTAAGATTCATGGGTTCTGGTCCCATGGGAACTAGGAAATGGCTAATTGCATTCACATAAACAATGATGAACATGAATGAGAGGTTACATTTCACTCTAAAATTCCTGTGACTGTAAGGTTTAAGGCTCTGGTTGGGGTGTAGGGTGTAAAGTTATTCCATCAACATGCGCTACCCCGACGGCTTTCGCAGTTGTGAACTGTCTCTGTTTATTTCTGCGTCTCCTGCTGGATGCGTTTAAATGTGCTCCACAGAATGGAACAGCTATTCTATGGGCCCCCCTCCAGTCTGGGCCCCAGACAAAAGGTCCAGTTGTCCCCCTTATCGGTGACCCTGATTGAATGTACTTGCTGTCATGTGCTTATAGATTACTTCACACTACTAATACCTTGGTCTCTATTTCCATGAGTGCGCAAAGCACAGCGCTACAGTTTATCCAATTTTCATGAGTGCTAATTGTAAGTGCAATATTCTTGCGAGCGCAAAGCTTAAGTGTGAAAGAGCAGAAGTGTTTGCACTATCTGAATTCACGCAAACTGGATGTATAATATGTAAATTAAGTAAATGTTTTATTTTCCTGAGAAAATGGAAATTGCACTAATATGTTTCTGAAGCGGGTCTGTTTTCAGAGCAAAGTCCAAACTCAGTTCCTGCATTTGCAGTTTGGAGATTCCAATAGCAGGTGGTATTAAATAGGACTGCACTTAACCAATCATTTTACTTGTAGACTAGTAGGGGTTAGTTTAACCCACTGGGGTCTGTGGGTGTTTTGGGACCTGGAGAAGTTTTGACATGCTTTTTACATTTGTGATTTATTTTTTTCAGTTGCTTAAAAAGATATTAATGGCTAAAGTCTGATAACACTGTATTCAGCCCAAACTAGGCAACCATAATATGTGAGCAGCATGTGTGTGTTTTGAGAAAATAACGTTTATGCGTGGTTTTTGAAAAAACAAAAAGTCATTGATATAAGGCCATATAACACATACTAAACATTTGTCCACAAGACTTTTGATAACTGGATCTTGTAGCCTAGAGTTTGTGCTACAAAATGATGTGAAAACCATCCTGATCTCTGATTCATACAAAACAATATAGTAATTTAACTTTTGTAAGACACTTTTAGTGTTATAAAGGTAATATGCGAGGAGATGTAAACTATAATGAATATTGATTATAATTCACATCTGAAGAGACAAAGACCCCTCCCCTGGGCCTATCAATGAGGAATGTGACAGATAGAGAATGAATGTGAGGAGACTTAATGATCAATCGAGACACAAAGACTTAATTTTAGACCTACACTACCATTAAAAGAAGTCTCTTCTGCTCACCAAGACTGCATTAATGTGATCCAAAATACAGTAAAAACAGTGATATTTTGAACTCTTTTTACAATTTAAAAGAACCGTTTTCTATTTGAATATATTGTAAAATCATTCATCAATCATACAATCAATCATCATTACTGCAGTCTTCAGTGTCACATGATCCTTCAGAAATCATTATAAGATGCTGATTTTCTAATATGGGCATATTTAAAGTGCATTTTACTCATTTAACCTGAACACATATTTGCAAGCACAAGCTTTGTTGATGATAATTAGGCAGCATAAACACTAGATAAATATAATTTAAACATTCATATTATTTTTATACCATATTACATATCATATTTATATCATACAGCATACAATTGAAATGCCTGCTTTGGCCGAAACAACATTTAAATGTAACTAAAACTTGCTTATTAGGACATATTTCAATACTCTGAATCCTGGCTGGCAAGTCTGGAAACAGTCCCACTAGTAAAATATGTACATGTCTATATAAAATAGCATGTCAACTAATATGTAAGTAAAACTAAATGACCTACATTAGGGATAATTCGCTGAACCAGGAGAAATTGTACATCGCTTCGTTTCATACAGATGGCATTGCAGAATATTTTAATTGTTTTATTTAAAAGTATACATTTTAAGCTTTCTTTAGACACATGTTTCATGTTTGTGTGATAAGTATTTGTGGAGTTTCAGTAAATGTTTGTGATGTGTTTCAGATATGTGCTCTTATATGTGCACAGAGACTGCTGTAAGCTCACCCTTTTTATTTTCTTTAAGGTTTTGTTGTTATTGTGAGGTACACAAATAAAAGTAGACCCTTTATAGTCTCTAATGATGTCTTACACGTATCTGTATGCCCAAAAATGACAGAGAATTTTATGTTGTTTCTGCTGTAATGATGAAAATATCCAGCAGGGCGCATCCGTCGACCCAGAGGGTTAAGCCATTAGTAAACTAGTTGTCACAGGTTTATGATATTAATTGAATTACTTAAATATATATTTTTCAGGGGCATCAGAAAGTGGTTTGAGTTCCAGGGCTGAGAAAGAATGTTATAAGTAACATTGCTAACACTGTTCTACATTACAGAGAAATACTAAACCATAATAACAAGTTTTTAAAATATACATTTAACAATCGAGCACACAAAGCGAGCCACAGCAACACCAGCATAAGCGGTAATGATTCTGATTGTGTCGGAAAAACCAACAAGGAGACTGTCTGAACATTTTGTTAATTTATATAGAGAAATGCACATTACGGTTTTGCCGACATACAATGATCTCTGGGATCGACAATTGTCAGAGTGATCGCTGACAATAACATTTTATTATCATCATTATTATTATTCTTAGTTTATTATTATTATCAAATTAATATTACAAAAAATATACCTGTAGACACACAGACATGTGCTTGAAGAAACACACTATTGTATTTTTAAGAACAGATGACAGAAAAGCCGTCTATGCGCACATCTGATGCACCGTTTGTATGGAGGCGTGCAGTCTCATGGAATAGGCACATGTAAAAGGTTCTCACTCTTTGTTTCTGTGTTCTGATTTATTATTATTTTTTTTGCAAGAACAGTTTAATCTATGAGTGCTCAGGGGTTGTTTTGAGTTCAGTTCACATTATTCCCAGAGAGCAGTTCATTGTGACCACAGATCTGCAACCTATACATCTGTGATTAAAACATTAAGTAATACAAAAACACGTTCACCTCGAACCATGATTTGTATTTCAGTTATTATTATTATATAGAGTCCAACCAGCGGTGATACCGGTTCAAGTAGTTTTTTTTTCTGCGACCGACCAACCAATCAAAACTTTGTCGACCAAGACTCTTCTCATCGACTAATGTTTGTTCGACTATTAGTTCGCAGCCTTAGTAATAAAGTCCATGTACGAACTCTGAAAATATTGTGGAACATCAAATTCTGTCTCTGGCTACTGTTGTAGCCATTTTATGAAACAAAACATTATGAGATTTGTGTTAAACTTTCTAGAGGTCATGGCTTAATTTTCTGTTATTAGGGGGTCGAGCACCAAAGCTGCTAGCTTGAAGGGCTTGAAACCCTATTGTTTTTCTCTGGATTTTTTATAATTTTTCTGCCCTAAAGTAAAAGCTTATGTGCCACCCCTCCCGCCACCACCCCTGGAAAATCATCCTCCTTTCTTGCTAATGGTTCCAGGGCAAGACGGAACAATAATGGGGAAAGAGGGCAACCCTGCCCAGTGCCCCTATCCAGAGTAAAATCCAGAGCCCCGGAGCCTTGCAAGTAGGCAGAGCCTTAATTACCTCGTCAAGCTCCTCCAAGGTTATCTCAGAATCAAGATAGTTTTTTGCTCAGTCGTCAGTTTAGGAGTTTGTGACAGGGCGGAGGGCAGGACTGGGTGTGTAGAATCACAACCCACCCCAGCCCTCCGCCCTGTCACAGAGTTCTAATTGTTCCACAAATGTTCTAATATCTTCATCAGTAGATGAAGACATGGAACTATAAAGATCAAGATAGAATACTTTAAAACCATTATTAATATCAATGGCTGAGGTAAATATTTCACCACCAGCAGATTTCACTGAGGGAATGATAGAAAATGTCTCTTGTTTTTATACACTTACCCTGATGCCATCCCAGATGTATATGACTGTCTTTTTTTAAACAGAACACAAAAGTAAGATTTTGATGCGTTGACTGTTGGCAGGAAGCAAATTAAATTTTTTTTAGTTTTTATAATTATTTAAGTTAATAAAGTTTTAATTATGAATTTGTTTCTTACACCAACCTATCAATTTTGTTCAGAAGACATAAATTGACCGACTGGAATCGTGTGGATTTTATGCTGCCTAAATGCAACTTTTGGACCGTCAAATAGCCAGCAGCCTGATGGCACCCGTTTACTTGCATTATAAGTACCTGCAACCTCTTTCTGTTTGTCAGGAGGAGTTGAGAGGTGAAGAACCTCATAAAAATTTTGTTAGACTACATTAATGGTTTTCATAGACGTTTGTGTAAAGTTCTCAGTCTCAAGGGGGAAAGGAGGATGCGAGACTCGGCATTGCAGTCCACGCAAGTCTACTTTTATTCTCAGGTTTTCAGACACACTTCTGACTTTTCTCAAGAGATTTTGATTACACTCAACAGCTTCAGGTATCACAGATAGCATAAACTTAGGAATACTATATTAACTGCTTCGCATCTGTGTATGTTACTCTGATTCTCTCTGGCACTCCACCGGCCTTTTCAGTTCCATCTCTGCTGTCAATGAAATGAGACTCAGGTGTTTAATATCATCAGATGATGGTCCTTACCGCTTCCTCTCTCCCCACTGACAGACATATGACCACATCCCGCTCCACAGTTTGTTCTTGGCTGGGCTTAGTGCGCAGGAAAATCTTGTTGAAGATGAATGAAAAAACGAGTGTAGTGCTTTTACTCCGGGTGATCAGGTGTTGGCATAGCTGCCTTCACCTGGTTCTCCTTTTTGTGCAAAATTTACTGGCCCCTATACTGTTATTCGAAAGATAACGGATCAAAATTATCTAATCGCTACTCCAGGTTGGAAAAAATCTAAGCAACGTTATCATGTGAATCTGGTCAAGCCTTATTATTCTCGTAGTTCTGACATGAAAATTGTAAGTCCCGTTGTACCTGTTGCTACTGATTCACTTGATTCTCCTCACTTTTTATAGAGGGAGAAGAGGATGTGAAGGATCCTGAAGATTGTGTGTTGTTGCCTTGTTTAAAGAATTCGGAGACGTTCTAGAACTTTATTCTGACAGATGACCAAACAGAGCATTTAACTAATTTGGTGCTCGAATTTCCTAGTTTGTTTGGAGACGTGCCAAGCCATATGCATCTTATCCAGCAAGATGTGAATATAGGGGATGCGTGACCAATCCGTCAGCGTTTTTGTAGAGTTCCCACTTCTAAACGGCAAGCATCAGAGTCTGAAGTTCAATATAAGCCTGAAAATGGCATAGCTAGACCATCATTTTCTAGTTGGGCTTCACCATGTCTCCTGGTGAAGCAACCAGACTCTATTTATAAATTTTGCACCGATTATCATAAATTGAACGCTGTCACTAAATCTGACACTTTTCCACTTCCTAGTATGGAGGATTGTGTTTATCAGGTGGGTACAGCGAAGTTTGTGAGCAAACTAGACTTTTTAAAGGGGTATTGGCAAGTGCCATTAACATCAAGAGCACAAGAAATAACCTCATTCATAACACCATCGAGGCTATATTCGTACTTTGTAATGAGTTTTGGCTTCCAAAACAAGCCAGCAACTTTTCAGAGATTAATGAATAAAGTTGTGTTTGGTCTGGAATGTTGTGCTGTGTATTTGGATGTTATTATTTTAGTTACTCATAGGAACGACACCTTTTTATGTCGTCTTGCTATTTTTTTGTTGCGCTTAGCTGAGGCTTGTCTTACAATTAACAAATAATTACAAACTTACACTTTGCCAGGGCTACTGTAAGGTATCTGGTAAAGAAGTTGGACAAGGTGAAGTGCGCCCACTTCATGCCAAAATTTTGGCAATTCAATGTTATCATCCGCCATTAAGAAAAAAGAAATAATACATTTTCTATGTATGGTCGGGTATTATCTGTGATTTTGTCAAAATTTCTCAACTGTAGTTTCCCCATTGCTTAAGGGTTCTGTCAAATTTGACTGGAGTTGGAACTGTCATGAAGCCTTTTAGAATGATAAACTGCTGATGACCACTGCTCCTGTTCTGGCTGCTCCTTGGCTGGAAACATCTTTTAAAATCCAGGTGGATGCAAGCCATGTTGGAACAGGTGCTGTTCTGTTGCAGACGGGTGACATTGGAAGTGACCATCCTGTAAATTTATTTTCTCACAAGTTTACTACTTATCAGAAAAACTATTCGGTCATTGAGAAAAGCTTTGGCTTTAATTTGGGCTATCCAGCATTTTGACGTGTATGTGGAGGGAGGATTACCGGTGGTAGTGTTTTCTGACCATAATCCTCTAACTTTTTTACATTCATTACAGGCCCTGAATCAGCGGTTAATGCATTGGATTCTACTTTAAAAACCATACAATTTAACCATTAAGCACATCAGAGGATGTGACAACATGGTGGCAGATGCATTGTCTCTGGCTCCTGACCTGACCGAGTGATGTTATTCTGTGTTTTCTGCACTCTACTTTGTCACCTTAAATGTGCTTTCAGGATCTGGATTGCTGGGGATGAAGTAGGTGGTGTAAGGGAATGGAGATAATTGTCAGACAGATATGGAACTGTATTTTTTTTTAATTGTTATAAACAACTAACGTTTTGTGACGTCCCAGCTTAGGTGTGTGTGTGTGTGTGTGTGTGTGTGTGTGTGTGTGTGTGTGTGTGTGTGTGTGTGTGTGTGTGTGTGTGTGTGTGTGAGAGACCACAGGTGGCTCTGCTTGCAGGGGGCGTGGTTGCACACCTGAGACTCATGAGTGGGGAGCTTAAAAGTGCCGGTGTTGGAACACTCAAGGAGGTATTTAGGCGGCATAGGGCTACCAGAGAACACCACGGTGCTGGGTAGAGGACATTGTGGCCATTCCGGGGGGTTTCTCAACCATGAGCATCATCTTTATTTGTGCCACCTATTTTCTTTTGGACTTTCTGTCAATTTACTTGGGTTGGACTGAAAAGACATTTGCACCACATTGGCAACACACTCGCATACATACTGACTGACGTATACACTGATTCGCAAAACATTGCACGTTTGCATTTACGTTTAATACATTTGTTATCATTTGGCAATAATTGCGATACTCATCATAATTTTTTGTTACAACCTATGAGCCGGGTTGTAAAAGCAAGGACTAAATGACTAAAATGAGTCATTAGTGTTCCCTAATCTTGCCGTCAGACCATTTTCACTGGAGCATGAATAGAAGCAGAGAAACGACGACTCCCCCGGCGAACGGCTTGTATTCCGGTACACGGAATGCCTACTGTCTAGCTATATAAACTTTAGTGTGAGTTAAGATGGAAATGAGAACTTAAGCTGAAAGTCTCAAATTGCTCTCTGAAATGCTTTCATGTTGTAATGACAACAGTAACTGGGACAGCATTTCTTTTTTTATATAAAAAAAATCCAGATGTACTCATGAATACCAAATTAATTAAAAATATAATTAAGTTCATAGGAGAAAAGTGCAATGGATAATTTATCTGATTTTGATACTTATTATAAATGTAGTGTTAAGAACAATCTAAAAATATGGGTGTGGGAGAAATACTGGCAAAGCTAACATTTTAAAACTAATAGAAAGCAGGAATAAGTAAATCAATACACACTAAAAAGGTTTAAATCTATTTGAATCTATTCTTTAAAACAAGATGACTGGAGGCATTATTAATAATGATGATGAAGGTAGCATGTGATCTACCTATTGCAGTCAGACGTTAATGAATGGTCAGTGCAGTTAGTCTGCATATTAACTGCAATACATGGCAAAATTCAACTTTGTAGTGTTTCTGAATCTGAGGTACACTACCGTTCAAATGTTTATGGTCACTTTTTTTTTTTTTTTTCACGTTTTACAATAATAGTAGTCATCACAACTATGGAGTAATAGAAATGGAACTATGGGAATTTTATTTTTGATTATTTTTAGTCAAAACTTATCAAAACTGTTGTATTTTAGCATCTTCAAAGTGGCCAAACTTTGCCTAGATTTAGCAGAAATGTACTCTTGGCATTTTCTCAACCAACTTCTTGAGGTATCGCCCTGGGATGCTTTTTAAACAGTATTGAAGGAGTTCCTATCTATATGCTGGGCAATTATTTTTTAAATACAATTTTATTTATTGTTTTAAATAAAATGTTAGTTTTGTAATTAAATAAATTCATAAGTTGGCACAATTATAGTTTTGACTACAAAACTAATTTCAAACAGTTAAGCATACGCCTTCAGATGAAACATTTTTTCAGAAGGAAATTGGTACTATAAATCACCAAAAAGGCATTCAACCAATCACAAATTATAGTCAGGACATTACTGATGTAAAAAACAGCACCATTCCTATTTGAAAGAAGTCATTTTTGATCAAATCTAGACAGAAGACATCACTCCAACACCTTATTCTTGAGTAATCATGCTAACTTGCTAATTTGGTGCTAGAAAATCACTTGCCATTATCTCCAACACAGTTGAAAACTATTTGGTTCGTTAAATGAAGCTTAACATTGTCTTTGTGTTTGTTTTTGAGTTGCCATAATATTCAATAGACTGGCATGTCTTAAGGTCAATATTAGGTCAAAAATGGCAAAAAAGAGAAAGCTTTCTCTAGAAACTCATCAGTCAATCATTGTTTTGAGGAATGAAGGCTATATATACAATGCTTGAAATTGCAAAAAAACTGAAGATTTCATACAAAGGTGTACACAACAGTCTTCAAAGACAAAGGACAACTGACTCTTAACATGTCCTCAGATGACAGCTTCATTGAATTCTACCCACTTAACACCAGTTTCACATATAACAGTTAAGAGGAGACTCAGTGATGCAGCCTTATGAGAAGAATTGCAAAGAAAAATCCACTTTTGAAACAGAAAAACTGTTAAAAGGTTCAAGTGGGCAAAGAAATGCAGACATTGGACAACAGATAATTGGAAAAGAGTGTTATGGATTTGAGATTTTGTGGGATCAGATAGACTGTAAAGTGCGTGAGAAGTGCCCGACGAGACAGACACATCTATGTCAAGTGCTACAGGAAGTGTGGGGTGAAATGTCACATGAGTATCTGGACAAACTGACAGCTAGAATGCCAAGAATCTGTAAAGCTGTCATTGCTGCACAGGGAGGATTTTTTGATGAGAACTCTTTGAAGTAGTTTAAGAAGTAATTACTTAAAGTAGTCAATTGTAATAGTAATTTTTCACATTATTAATGTCCTGATACATTGTGATCAGTCGAATGCCACTTTGTTGAATAAAATTACCAATTTCTTTCCATAAGAGCAAAATCTGTACATAATTCCAAACTGTGCGTGTTCACTGTGTACTGTACTAACCGTATATGATTGAACGACAATAAAAACCACTTGACTTGACTTGACTTTTGTCCACCAGTGTACATTGCATCAAATTCTTAAGTACATAGTAGTTAAAGACACGTAATATAAATTGGATCCCCTAGTTTAAATGTCTTGTGTAGAAAAGCCTGTGTGATTTAAAACAATAGTTCATGCAATAATTCACAAATGGGTTTTAATTGTAATTATTGTTAAGACTGATGGGGCATACACCCTAAACGTACTAAATCAATGTTTGTTGCATGTTCATTAATGGAGGCATGTTCATTTGTATTTCCATTTAGGGGAAAATGCATATCTATGAAATCCCACAAAAACCCAGCCGCTCATCAGATGGATGGATGTGGTATGGAAAAAAAGTTAATACGGTCATCTGACCTTTTATACTGCATTACACTTTATGCCATAACCTGTTTTATTGTCTTTGTTCAGGCCCAGATAGTGCACCATAATATTTTTAAACCGTGAACTGATAAAATAAGCACAACTGAGATAATAGGGCAGCGATCATAATTTCTATGGAAAATGTTGGAGTGAAAACAAGCAAGTGTTTCTGATTATTTGATTTGACGCTCCATAATTTGCAAGGAAGGACACAGCATGTACAGTGTGATACTCTCCTCAGCAGTTTATATTAAAGGAAAAAGGAGCAAATAATAATTTCAAATATGAAACCCTCTCACTTGTACGAAAGTACAACATTACAGTATGTGTGTACAGTGCCCTGATCAAGGTTTGTAAGATGTAAACTTACTGTGTGCCATGACCTTGTAAAGTGGATAAACCTGGTAACTTTTAACAGGTGAATAATATCCATGTAAGGAGACCAAGAAGGAACATGACATTACTATCTGTAAAACACTTTTAAACAAAGCAAACTTCACAAAAATATTTTGGTAACAATAAGTGCCTACTTCAGAAGGATAAGGAAACTTTACAAACTAGGCCTATATAATGTTTTATTGTATTTTATTTTTTTATTCGTATTAGTGTTTTTACATGACATTAATTATTCCTTCTTTTCTTTTTTGCAATTAACAATTTTTATTGATTCCAATGACATCCAATAAACATAACACGGAACACATTACATAAACCCTTCCCACAGAACATTCCGACCCAACACAAACACACCCACACACACACACCCCAGTGGTCTGACTTGAAACCAATAATGCCACACAAAATAAACAAGAAATCAACAGATAAGAAAAAATGTAAAACTATAAGAACACATACACTCATTCAATATGACCTATCTCCCTCCACCGTCTCCCCCTGAGAGCCCTCCACAAAATCCAAATACCTACCCCATTTTGTATTAAATAATCCCATGTTCCCCAGCCTTCTCCAGACCTTCCCCTCAAAAGCCGCCATCCTGCCCAACTCCGTAAACCACTCCAAAAACGAGGGTGCTCCAGCTGGTTTCCATCTCCTAAGGATGACTTGCTTTCCAATCATGACATTATTCCTTCTGCATTCACCCCAGAGACTTTCCTTATAATTGCATTACTATACACACATTTTGTTAAAATTAGTATACAGCATGCCACGCCTGCTCTTGATTACTCTTAAATTGTGTTTCAACTGGAATATTCCACCTATTTTGTCCCGACTCTCGCTATTGCAATGCAGTCATAGTTACAACAGTTGACACTATATAATTCTTAATATTATTTCTGACAAGTTACTAAATTCAGTGTGGCAAAAAATTTTTTGGCAAAGCAGTATTCTACTTACACCATTAATATAATGCTCCACATCGTGGATTAACCATACAAACAAAATGGCAAAACATCCACCTTATATTGACCCTTTATTATATGCTGAGCAATGACCATTGACGTATCATGATGATATTAAAATATATATTTGTTCTCCTGATTGCAGTTATTAACAGTATTGCTGCTGACCGTCTCATTACTGTTCTCACCTCGAGTGGGAGTTATGTCATCATTCCACTGCCATTGGCCACTGGGAATCAAACAGCTAGTGCTGAAGCTTTCATTTTGATACAAAATCAAAAAAATATAAAATAATTCCTTCAGTGGCCTTGGAACGGACACTTAGCATGAGACAGATGACAATAAATAGGACAGGGTTTATTTAGATTTGCGCGCACACACTTAATTATATCTGTAGTGTGGCGGCTGCAATTTTGAATCACTACTGTTAATTATTGATATTTAGAGACTATTTCCAGGGCCATGACCATCACTTTTCTTCTTTAGCATCTTGTATAAGCTCATCCGTCTTCACACAAAAGCAGATGATCTCACATTCATACACTTTTAATGTATGAAATTCATCATGCCCCACGACAGTTCCACCACCATGGCGCCTAGTGAATTCTCATTACCACTACCAACAGAAGACCAAGATCAGACAAAATGTGCATCTTTTCCAATTACACTGATTGTTTCATCATTAAACTACAGCAGTTTGTCAGTGAAGGTTATTTCTGCAGTCTTTCTCATTACCAAAAAATTCTATGTGGAATTCTTCCAGCCCAAGATGTAATTTTTTTTGGCGGATAAAGAGGAGAGATAGGGGAAACGTATTTGCCAGCAATTCAGCTTTCATAAATGCATTAATCTCTAGATTGGGAGCAGTAAAAATGACATTGTCCCACAAGAAATGTTGTGCCAGTATGTGAAGACTGCTGTTTTGTGTCTTTACGTCATTTTGGTTATGTTGTAATTCAGGGTTTTCCCCTAATAGCTGTCGTTGGAGAAATGGATATCTGCCACTGGCCATGTTTAATATGGGCATCAGTACAAAGAGTTTTGTGAAATATGTCTCAATCTCACATCTAAAGTCTTTCTTCAATAAGTCTTTATTTGGTGTTAAACTTAACAATTTTAGAGCATTCATTGATTGATTGCCCAAAAGTGTAAACACTGTGGCTCTTTATCACTATGAAAACATTGCTCTGTTTTTTTAAGCATCCTAACAAGCAACAATTGAAGTTTGTGGTGGGAATATCACTAATGCGTTGTATCTGTAATACCCGTTTGGAATTCAATTTAATTGTAATATTTGTAAAAATCACCAGTGAGGGAAACAAATAAAACTAATGAAAAATAAATCAAACTGAATGTACTGTATCAACCACCAGAGTGCTGTGAGTGAAGTGAATTCCTTCTGAGAATCCTTCTGAAGAAGCTTTGAACTTGATTGTTTGCACAGCCTGTCCTGAGCTGCGTTTCCCAAAAGCATCGCAAGCTTAAGTTGACCGTAGAAACTATTGGCCCCAATGGTCTCTACGAGTTATGTAGCCTTACGATGCTTTTGGGAAATGCAGCACTTATCAAATCAAATCGAATCAAATGTATGTGAATGTGGTGTATCATAGGGACGGTGGATCCATGCATTGTATGGGTTATGATTAAATTGCTTCTACATGCCTTTTCTGATTAAAAAAAGTGATCTGTACTTATGGGTATATTTAGCTATATTAAGATGATCTGATGTGAGTTTTTAGGAGAACCTAGTAAAGAACAGCCTTTCTCAAAAAACAAAGGCACACATGTTGGCCAATCTACTAAATAGTTGCTTTTTGAATATTGTTGTGTTGTACACTTCTGGGCCACCGTAAAATTGCACAAGAGAAGAAAGCACGATCTAGGCAGTGAACATCAATGCTTTTCCTGAAAGACCAACAGCAAAGCTGCCAACTCCTTCCCTTCTCCCTTCCCCATTGAGAAAACATATAAAAAGTGCCACAGACAGAGGTTTTCTAAACAAATGTGTATTGACATTTACAGTGCCGCGATCACAGCAAATATGATTGCTGAAGGCCGATTGTTGCAGAGCCAAACACTTTTATTTTTTATAACTGACCTCCTGTCTAGAAAACGGATAGAGAAGGGAGTTTAAATTATGATTGGTGAGGAGGTAAACGAATAAAGCGGCAAATGCAGACCAAAAAAAAAGCGTTATTGAGCAATGCTCTGCACACAGTTCTACATTGTCATGGGAACAGGATTTGTTATGTGAAGTGACAGCATTAAAATATGCTTGACACTTGTTAAGAAATGTTATGCAAGAGGTTCTTTCTCTCTCAATCACCCAGCCTCTCTGCTTTCCATTCAGTAGGCTTGGCAGATTTTCAGATCAAATGACAATTGTGGATATATTCAGCAAATAATTAATTTATTGAGGTAAGGTTCAAAGACGAGATTTAGTGTTTGTTGCCATTCACACAGGATGCGTTATTGTGTTGTCTAGATGGAGAGCAATGGATTGGGGAAAAAAGACTGTTTTTAACTTAACATTTGCATCAAATTCTTAAGTACATAGTAGATAATTGGATTCTCTAGTTGAAATGCCTTGTGTAGAAAAGATCTCAATCTTTCACAGCATCTCATAAACGGTGCACAAGATACAGTAAGGCGAGTTGTAGCAGTCAAAGACGTGTCATGGTGGCCAAATTCTTCCAAAATTGTCTTTTTAAAACAGTCCTTGTCAAGAAGATTTTGAATAGAAACAACAGATTCCTATGAGCCTATTCACAAAATGGACAAACGTTCATCCGCTGACAGACTGAAGTTTTCTTTTTGGAGAGCAATCTGATTTTTTTTTCTTCTTCTGAGGAAGAGAACTGACAGACCGATAAGATATGATTGGCTGAACCTCTACCCTTCCCTCCTAGCCCCTGATGGCCTTGGGCAGTGTGGATGATGCGGTTGCATAGCTTAGTGCCCTCTTGTGAGGCCTGTTTCTGAGTAGAAAAAGAGTTTTGTGTGTGTGTGTGTGTGTGTGTGTGTGTGTGTGTGTGTGTGTGTGTGTGTGTGTGTGTGTGTGTGTGTGTGTGTGTGTGTGTGTGTGTGTGTGTGTGTGTGTGTGTGTGTGTGTGTGTGTGTATACCCCCTTCGCTTCCATATACCTGCTCAGCCCAGAATAGACGCACTTCTTATAATTCAGAGCTTCAGGGCATGGCCGTGTGAATACAGAGCTCCAATGTATGATTTGTGTGAAGAATCGGGTTAGGAAGTATTTCAGTCAGATCGTTACAGTGGGAAAGACAGACATTACTAGTTGTGAGTGAAGGAGTCACCGTGTAAGATTGTAACATTTTATTGTTTGTGTTACATAATCAACTACAGTATATTAACAATGTTCATGTTCGTGTGTAAAATTGCACAGTAGCTCAAATGATAAACCATTGCACTTGTGATGGACCAGGTTTTGAGTCGACACATGAGCCAAAAATATCATAAGCATCACAAAAGTGGTTACTTAGTGGTTAGTGGTTTTCTTCTCAACCACTCCTGTTCCTGCAACCCTGCATTTGTTTTCCATATAGGGCAAAAGACCTACACATAGTGTACACAAATAACATTTTATTTTTCTGTTATTGCTGTTATTTCTGTTATTATCAGATGATTCATGACATGATACCCATCTGACTTGTCTGAGGTTGGTTTTTCAGTCTCAGTTTCACATCCTTTGATGAATGTGTCCACGCTTTGTTCTTCCATTCTTGTAAAGTGCTGTTGACTACCTGCATTGGATCATTTGATGCACGTGTAGTACAAAATAAATTTATTGTAAAATAAAATAATAATAATTTTTATTTTTTATTTTGCATTCATAAATTAATAACATAAAAATAGAAATCCACATCGGATTTTTTAGTCTCATCTCTAACTGCTGCTCCCGCACACATCCAGTGAAAGTAATCGGAAATGTAATCCCATGCCTCGAGAAATCTGATTTGGTCCTGCGGGAGTCCCACAGGAATGTAGACCTTTAGGTTGAGGGTAGGGTGATAGGTTTTGTTGATTGAAAACTAAATATTGAAAATTTTACTTTCTTTTAAAACCACTTAGTGCACAACTCACCTTGGAAAGACCGTGGTTCGATATGTGTAATAATGAACCACGTTGATTCATTTTGCAAAAATGTCACCACAGTCTCTTAATTTTGATGAGATCAGGCTGATACCACAAAGAGTTGCATTTACACAGAATGTTTAATGCTGCATAAATGGTGGGATAAATGCATTTACACAAGAATTACAATTGCAAGAATAATGTAATGAAATTCATGTTCTGAATATTAAATTATGAATAGCCCATAGAAACATGAAATTATTATCCATTGACTTACTTCCTATACCTGCGTATCCTATTCAGGGTTGCAGTTGAAATGATTAATTAACATACAAAGTTATTAATTAAACAAATTTGTCATTTGAATTATATATGATAATATTTTATATCATTGACTGTCATTGTCAAAGCTTTTGACATCCGAGGCAGCTTTGATAGTAGGGGCAGAGATGAGGACATTTTAAAATGGCTTATATGCTGCGTTGCACATTTACACTGTATTTGGAGGTGGTACAGAGTCTGCTCAGAGCAACCTTCTCTGCTGTGTAAAGACACCTTTAATGTTATGTTAACCTGCTCTTCTTATACAAATTCCACCTGAGCTTCTGTTGCTCTTGTGTTGTCAGGCCCTTTTTCATCTCCTTTTGAAGTGAAAATCCACATCATCTTTTTTGTGTGCAAAATCGAATAAATCGAAAAGGTTTGAGAAAATCTCTCTGTGATTTGTGTATGCACATGAGCCTTAAAGGTCCAAAAGATTGTTGCAGGGCATGTTTCAAAGTTGTAATTTTGTGTTTTGTATTATCTCAAATGTCTGCAGTATGTACCAGTTGTGACTTTTTTTTTTTTTTTTTTTAAATGTACTATCATGGAATTTTTGTGAATCTCTTGTCACTAAGGCAGCTCACAGCCTCATTGGTGTATTATTGGTAAGAAGTCTTCTTGGGTTCTCCCTTTAGCGTTTTACACATTTTGCATTTTGAACAGATGCCACAATGGGTGGTTTAAAATAAATAAATAAATGTATTTAGGGCAGGAATTGATTGGATTGTGAAAATCAGATGTGCCATACCAGGAGCAAAACCTACATGCAAATTTTCTCAAACAATCATTGTTTCAGAGGAAGAGTAAGTTGTTACATTTTGATTTGCCTAAAGATTGCAAATCCAAAACATCAAATAAACAATATTTGGAATAATGTGCACTGAAACATTCACAATCAGGCCAGGAAAATGCATTTAGAAAGTAAATCGGGTCTATGTCAGCCTGATCTCATTAATATATATAGCTATTTGTATGTTAATATTTGTAACATTTAAACGTACATGCTTGTACATTTGGATAGACAATAAAATGTACAATATGGACATTTGAAAGCATCTAAAACATAATTTTTTTTACATATTTACAGCTTTAGAAACTTAAAATATTGACAAATCCATTACTAATATATCTGAATACACAAATTGATCATAAATATATTTGTACATACATATTTTTACTGTTTTAAAGATATTTTAGATTCCTTAACCCAACCACAACCTCTAAACATAGCCATATTTCAACAATATAAAAACATGTAACAAGTAGTTCAATGTACAGTAACAATAATTTTTGTTACAATATATTAATTTATATATATTTAAACAGCCGCTAATCCTACACCTACTCCTAAACCTAACCATAAACATTTATTAAGCATATAAAACATGTAACAAGCAGATCAATTTAATCACAATAATGGCAACAGTCAGTACAAAAGTAGTCCAAAGGGCGATGCGTGGCATCTGATGTGCTCCAAGTTGGCATACAATAGCATTGTGTGAGGTGGAGAGAAGAATATAAATTATTAATAATTGTAAAACTCCATAACGGTGCTGTCATATCTCATTAAAACATTACATCACAGAATACGGCATGTCGCAAAGGGTCACGAGACACTTCAATGAGTCAATGAGCATTCGACATCACTGCTGTAAAACCGCTGGTCATAATGCTTGAGGCTGCAATTTTTGAATTTTGAAAACAAAACTAACGCGTTGACACGTACAGCAGGCTTGATGGTGCTGCGTGTGGATCGAGATGGAGATCGTTGAATAAAAGGCTTGAATTTGGGTCTGTTCTTTACAGAAAGCTGTCTGAAGATTTTGATTATAGCTAACAAATGTATGTATTAATTTTATACGTCGGAACTCGAATCTCTCCAGTGATTATAATTTATAAAGTTATAAATATGGATATTTTTCTTAAAAAAACACATCGCATCACTTCAGAAGGCCTTTATTAAACCCCCTGGAGCCATATGGATTACTTTTTTGACAGATGGGATGCACTTAATTGGGCTTCAAAATCTTAATTACATTCAATCCATTATAAAGCTTAGAAGAGCCTGGATATTTTTTAATATAACTCTGATTGTGTTTGGCTGAAAGAATAAAGTCATATACACCTAGGATGGCATTTGGGGATGGGATTTTAACACTTTTAATTATATAAACTGGTGAGATTTGATACAATCTGTTCCATAACTGTTCTAGGAGGACAATATGTCAAAGAATTCAAAATCCTCGAGCTCTGAAGACATTAAAAGACACTTACGTGCTCATGCTGACACCCTCGAACAGGCCCCGAGCCAGGGAGTCGATTTGGTCGGTGAAGTGAGGGAATTGTGGCGAGTTGCTGATGAAGGTCGTTGCTGACTTAGAGGATCTTGCTGTGATACGTTGATCGATCACTGCCTTGGAGACCAAATTCTCTGAGGTGGTTTCAGGAGTGGGGGATGTTGAGAAACGGATCGATTTTCTGGACTCATCAGAGTGGGAATTATCTGCTAATCCGCTAGCAACCAAGGTGGATTTGGAGCGTGTCTGGGAGAATTTGGAGGACATGAAGAACCGTAGCAGGCGGAATAACATCCGTATTGTTGGAATTCCTGAGGCCAAAGAGGGTTAGGATATGGTGAAATTCCTGGACGAGCTCTTTCTGAATCTACTTGACATATCAGGCCATAAGCCGGAAATCGAGCGAGATTCCAGGGTTATTTCTCGGTGAGTTGTGGAGTGAGGCATCAATTCTGGCCAATTTTCTGAGATCATCCGATAAAGATCTTGTGTTATGCAAGGTGAGGAGTAAAGGAAGGCTATCTTGGAAAAACCACAACATTTTCTTGTTCCCAGACTTTGCGAATGCGACGAGAGAAATATGATTGATTCAAGGAATGCAAGAAACTTTTACGTCAACGGAAGGTCGCTTTTGCACTGATATTCCTGACCAAATTGAGAAGAGATGCTAAGGATGGCCGTAAAACATTTACATGCCCACAGCAAGCGATGTCCTTCATGAAGTCAATGGAGTAAGTTATCTTGTGGTATTCACATTGCAGCCAAATGGATCGATTCACTGAACATCCACTTGACTGTTCGAGGAAACTGAGTGCCTTTTTTTGTTTGCTTTTTGTGCTGGTTCCTCCTAGCGGCTGGAGATTGTTTTATGGATGAATCTGCACGCTCTTTGTGCTATGCCTCCTATTGGCTGGATTTAGTTTTGTGGAGTATTCTCGCAAGATATTGGAGTGATTAGGTCATTTGTTGCACTCATGTTGCAGCCGAATGGGCCGCTCACTGAACATTCGTTTGACTGTTTGAGGAGTCTGAGCACCCTTTTTTTTGTGCTGGTTCCGCCTAGAGGCTGGAGTTTGTTTTGTGGAGTAAAACACCTTCTGGACAGTTTTGTGGATGAATCTACATGCTCTTTGTGTTTATTGGTTGGAGTTTGTTTTATAGATTATCCTTTATTGTGTAATTCTGTCTCACAAAATTTGTATCGAAACACTGGACTTTTCCTATGGAGCAATCCAACAGCAAAGTTGTCGTGGGGGTTTTCGTAGGCATATATTGACTGTTTGAGTGTAGAGGTATGGATGGCAATTGGTGCTGTCGTGCATGGGATTAATGCAAAAAAAAAATTCTGTCTGTTTGGTTCTGGGGGAAGTTCGGGGTTTGATTGTTGCACTAATGTGCAATGTGGTCTTTACAATTTTGTTTTTGACACACAATCTATTTTTTCTTATACGTCGAAATGTCAAATGTTAGTGAGTGGATTGTCTCTCTTCACGTGGAATGTGAATGGGTTGGGGCACCCCATAAAAAGGAAGGTTATTTCTCTTCTTAAGCATAAGAATATAGTGATATAATGTTTCTTCAAGAAATGCATCTTTCCCCACAGGAAGCTGAAAAATTAGGGAAGATATGGGGAGGACATATTTTCTTTAGTGCTGGCTCAAGTAAGAGCAGGGGAGTCATTACACTGATAAGTAAACATCTACAATTCAAATGTCTCAAACAGATTAAAGATAAATTAGGAAGAGTCATTATTGTTTTAGCTGAAATTCAGGGGCAAAGTTTGATTTTGGCTAATATTTACACACCTATAATTTATTGAAGACTCAGTCCTTGATCTTAGCGAAGCAAAAGTGTGCAAGGCCCCTTGATAAAAACATCGATGCTTCATAGGATGTGTTAAAATCTTGGTCTTACAGATATTTAGAGACTTTTGAACACATCTGGTAGGGACTATACATGTTTTTCATCAGTCCATAAGATTTACTCTAGAATAGTTTTTTTTTTTGTATTTAAGCCCCTCATTTCATCTGTTGTTTATTGCTCAGTTGGAAACATCTTAGTCTCAGATCATGCCCTGGTGTGTTTAGAGGTGTTGCCACATATGGAGAAAAGGAAATCACATACTTGGCATTTTAATGTATCCCTTTTGCAAAATCCTGAATTACAACACAATGTGGCAGGTGCGCTACATTACATTTATCTATGATTGGGTAGGTTAATATTATTAAAATTAATTGTATTCCAAAACTACCTGTTACAATCTCTCCCTATAGATGTCCCGCTCTCTTATTTCAAGCAATTTGATAGCATAGCGAAGTCCTTCATTTGGAATGGTAAATGCCCCAGATTAAATTTCAGTAAGTTTAATAGGCCGATTGACAAGGGTGGGCTAGGCCTACCAAAGATTTTGTTTTATTCAGTCTCAGACATTTGTCTCACTGGTCGCTTCCACGTAAGAGAGCCCCTCCCTGGTTTTGTATTGAACAGGAAGTTCTTGCCCATATTTTGCCATTGCAAAGCATTTCTATCAAACTAACCGGAGAAGTTACGTTATCCCGTTATATTTGCATGCGGTATGGACAAAAGTGTCCAGAATGCTTAATTCGGACATTTATTTAAAAGTTGCTTCAAGCAAATGGCTGAACCCAAAGTTATGAATTAAAAAGTCCACTTTCTGCTAGTCAGAGTGGATTGTGAGGGAGGTTAATATGCTCTGTGAACTATATGAGAGTGGAGGGTTTAGATCCTTTGAAAATATGATTCAAGATTTTGGGATCCCCAGGTCTCAATTCTTTAGGTATTTGCAGCTGTGCAAGCTGCTCTGTACTATTTTTTGGAGTAGCATACACCTCCCTAAAGTGGCAGAGACTCTGGGAGTGGTGATTACTGCTTTTAGAAAAGGTAATGTGGCATCAGTGTATTAACCCCTGCACTGAGTCTGGGGGATGGAGCTTCAACTTCTCTCAAGAGATTATGGGTGAAAGATTTAAACTTGGTATTGGAGGATGGAGTGTGTGCTAGGATTCTAAAAAAAATCAAGTCTGCATCTAGAGATGCAAGGGTTCGCCTTATGCAATTCAAGATTTGACATAGATTCTATAGGACCCACTCTAGATTGTATACCCACCTGCTGGTGATGCTGATCAGAAGATGGAGACATAACCCATGTTTTTTGGTGGTGTGTTAAGCTCCAAGAATTTTGGTTGAGGGTTCAGAGTTTTATGTGTGACGTATTGAGCACTCAAATTTCATTTTGCCCCAGACTCTGTATTTTAGGCGATGGGGTGGTCATCAATATGTAGAGTCATGTTGGTTTAACCCTACATTGGGCATTCCAATTTGGGGAGAAAAGGGGAGAATTCTTGATGCTGATTGTATCCTCTGTTTACATGCTACATTAAAGCCCAAAGAGGAGGTCCAGAGAGGCAGCCAGCCAGCCTGAGAGACTGTAAATAGATCCAGGGTGGGTTACATAAGGCCTCTCTTGCCTGTCTGTGCTAGAAAACACAGAATGCTTAATCCCTTGAACTTGACTTCAACTGCAGTTGCAGTGACTGACTGTATATGTGTGCATATATAAGCTGTGGTTAGTACATGTGCATATACACAAACACACTCTCATAAACAAACTGACACACCAAGCAGTTCTTTGTCTCAGGTGTATACATGGCTGTGTTGAAATTACATGAAATATATTTGTGCTGTATTTTGTCTCCTCTGAATCCAGGCATAACTCAAAGAGCAATAAATGGAGTTCGCTGTGTTCATTGTTGCATGACCAGCTGAAGTTGCTCATTTTGTAAGTGTCGGCAGTAGATAAAGTGAAATAAAAGTTAACATAAGATGCACAAACAGATGCAATATGTTCTGTTTTCTGATATTTCAACCTTTGAATTAGCAGATTGCATTCATGCTGTATGCATAATAATATCTCACAAAATAAATAGATCTAATGATGCTTAAATACATGTTTTGGACTTATTCCCCACAGAGTGCTAATTCAGGAACCAAAGGATGAAAATACTCCTGGAAATTGGCATCTTTATTTCATGTAGACAATCCGTGCTGTTATGTTGTGAAAATGCTATTGAACTTAAAATCCAATTAAATATTTCCTACTGTTACTCAGGACCAGAGCTAATGTACTGCTCACACACACACACACACACACACACACACACACACAAAATAAATCAATCAAATGTACCATAGGACTATATAGTTAAAAATAAAAATTCTTTTTTTGGGAAAAACAATGGCGTTTTGCTAATTCACCATGCCAGTAAATGTACCATGGAAGTACATGGAAGTTCTTTTGACACCATTACTGTACCATGGTACCACTACAGTGCTTCTTTGTAATGAAAAAAGCATAAACCTTATATAATGAGATGATCTCCTTGTTTTTACATCAAGCTTTGTATAGTGTTGCACAAAGAAAAGTTTGACTGCCTGCAAGCTTAATGCAGCTGAAATTTAACTAATTAAGCCGAAGCAGCACCAGTCTTTATGTAATGTAATAGTATTTAAGTTTTTACCAGCCCTTAAGGGTTGCAGTAATAGTTCATTCACCTACTAAGAGAAGTAGCTAGTAGTTTTTTACTTTGATATTATTACCCATGAAAAGAATATAGGCCTGACCCTGTCCATAGGAAGAAGTCCCATGAAGATGTTGTCTTTAGTTTCCCTTTAACCTATCCAAAGTAAAAAAAATTATAAATCAAAGTTTACTTCAAAGATTGCACAATTCCAGGCATAACACAAAGACCAGTTTAAGATATAAAACCAACTGAGGTTTCTCATCAAGGTTAAGAAATCGAAGTTCAAGTTTGTGGCAAAAGTCGACATGCTGCATTCCATTCAGTGTCAGATGTGGGATGTTCTTACTTGATATCTCCAGCTATATAGTGGTATGTGGTCTGAGGCTCAGAAGATATAAAAACAGAAATGCAGTGCTAACATTTTTCCCCCAGTGTTCAGTTATCAACAGAAAAGATAATTTACTGTGTTTTACACCATACTTTAGGTTTTATTATCATGCATTGGCAGATCATGGCACAGGCAGTTGCCTTGGCCAAAGGCATTCTCTGGGGTTCCCCAAAGAGCCAAGCAACTAACTTAATTACAGAAGAGTGACAGTAGTTAAACTATTCTTTTTTTTTTTTTTGAGAGGCAGCCATAAGTTCTGTAAACTTACACTGTTTCAGGCTTATTGGCTGTCCAAAGTCAGCTTAAATTAACTTCAACTCAATGGCTCATTGGGAGATAGTAATTTGTTTTATGAGACAATTGAGAGGGAGAAAAATTGAATAAAATGCATAAGAGAGTGAGACAAAAATGTGTTTAAAGTTTGAGAAGTTAAAGGGTTAAATCGCTAAAAGTTTGTTCAAGCACAAGCTGAGTTTAACTGTAACAGGCCATGGGGTGTTAACCGCTAGTTTGTATGCTATGGTTTTAATAGTAAAAGCTATCATGATCACTGACGTCATTACAGAATACTACATTTGTGAGGCACATTTGTAATAATGAGATCCATTAGAGTGGATTTATTTAGATCTTTTGGGTTGAGCCTAGTAGGAGCATTAATAAACTGCATGAGATTTAAAGAATCAAACAGTTGCTTAATGCAATCAGAAGTAGAGGAAAGACAATCCCAATTTAGATCACCCATGAGAACGAATTCAAAGTTAATTAGAGTGCAAGGCATCAGAAAGAGAAGAGAGGGCTTCTTTTGTTGCTGACAGTGGTCTATAATAGCCAACGACAGTAAAGTGAATATCTTTAGATATATTCACCTTAACAGCAAGCACCTCAAACTGTCTGGCTTTAGTTATAGACTGTGATATGGAGCTACAAAATTTTTATTTAACATTATTTCCACCACCACTTTTACCAACTCTATCGGATCTATAAACATTGTAACCATCAATTGCAATCACATTATCAGTGTGATTTTTAAGTTTCTGATTAAACCATAAAATCCATATCCGTTGTAAAAACCCAAAGCTTTATCATGTCCATTTTGGAAAGATGACTTCTTCTAACATTAAAATGCACAAGGCCAAAACCAGATCTACTTTTAAAGTCTGCCGGCATAAGTATATTTTGCATAGGTTTAGGTTCAGGTTTGGTTGCACATTTCCAGATAACAATAGCAGCAACATAACAATACTGTAAGGGGGTTACGATGGGCAAGGAGGAGGCGAGAACCGGCTTGTCAATATAAATAATAATTTAATGAAAACTTAAACCAAAACACACAAACATAAACACACACGACGGACATGCCAGTAATACTCTCTCTCTCGAACCGTCGTCACCGGCCGCCTTTATCCCTTGCGCGCCCCATCATGCCGATTGGGGACTGGGCGTGCAACATTCCAGCCCGGCCCTGCCCCCTCCGCTCCACAAATACACTTTTTAATTTCCCAGTATGTGTATTGTTAATATAATCAGTGTCTCTGGCAATAAAATGCAATGGGTCTTTCAATATTCAAGTAGATAGGAGCTGCACTTGAAAGCCACTTGTTACATAGAAAAATAGTAAACTCCGGTACCAAAATGATCTTTCCCTGTCATAATTACGACTTGATGGGTCGTTCATGTGCAACTTCCAAAAAGGAAACTTTTATTTACGATAATATTGATAGCACACAAAGGAAACATTACCAACAAAACATTTTTTTCATGTATTGCATGTACTTCATATGTGTAGAAGTAATTTAATAATTGGTCTATCATAGTTATATTCTTAAAAACTATGTCTTCCTTTTAATATCTCCATGTTGTTAGCTATTTTTTTGTTAGTCGCTGCATAGTTATTTATTTATTTATGGAGTTGGAGTGGGGCCCACTCACGTCTGATCTCACCTAGGACACAATGTGAGTCTGGACCCCCAATGTTATCATGTAATGTAGGACTTTTGACTAACTGAAACATTTTGCTCAAAAGTGCATTTTTATCATTAGCTGTGAACATCTCCATGAGTGCCCCAATATTTGTGTCATGTCATACACCCGCATCTCGGCAATGTCAAGGCATTTGTACAAGTAGGAAAATGGAAATTCTGTCTTTCTGAGTTGAATGTAGACTTTGCCTCAGATGGCACAGTTGGTTCACTGACTGATGGTTCTTGGTCAGAATAAGCTACAGTTTGGACCAGACTTTTAACCAATTAGTTTAAAAGTATAACTATGTGAGACAAATTTGAATAAGTTGAATAGAACGCAAATTTTTTTTAAACACAATGACTGAAATTAAAAGTGAATTGTTGTATAAGATGTTCTGCCCTTTGTGCAGCCTCATATTAATGTGGCAAATGCTATGTAAGCACACATGCTAACCAATTCCCGCCGTCTCTGTTCCCTCAGGTCATTATGACAATAGCTGATTCAACTCCACTCACACCTTCTGTAAAGGGGCTACCTGTGTTTATTTGCCTTGCAGATGGCCTCAAACTGCATAGTGCTCAGCATCTCATGCGTAGCACTCAGCCTCTCATAACCCCTTCCCTGTTTTATTTCACAGAGCTTAACAGCATCTGTGTGCTGCCAGTAAGTTTGATGTTTCTATGAGCTTGTAAGGTCACACGGCACAGGTGCTCTGATACAGATATGTTTGTATCAATGCAGACCTCAGGTGGTGGTTGTGATAATGTGCTTCAGGCTGTTTTCTCAACATATCCAGCACTACACGGTTTTATTTTTAATATTTAAGATTACATAATGAAGTTCAGTACACTGCAAAAAATTTAACCCACCAAAATTGCAAACCTAGGTTTAATTACTGCCTTCAAATTTTCATTAAAATCAAAGTGATGCCAAAGTTACAAACTGCCATGAAAAGTACTTATAACTGTGTGTGTGTGTGTGTGTGTGTGTGTGTGTGTGTGTGTGTGTATGTATATGTATGTGTATGTATATGTATATATATATATATATATATATATATATCTATATATATATATATATATATATTATAATTTTCTTTTTTTTTTTTATAAAGGATGCCACTTTGAAAATGCATGAAATCAACATGAAATGCCATAAATGACCCTACTGAATAATAATTTAAAAAGCGGGTCTAGCTGATCTCCTTGACTGGCCACACTGGTCTTCAGATGGTCAAGCTGGTCTTCAGCTGGTTACTTCTAGTCAAACCAAGTGCCCATAACCCATCTAAAACAGCAAACCAGATCAGACAAGACCAGCAAACCAGCAGCGGCAGGTTTAAACGTTTAAATTCAGCAGTTTAATTGATGGAAACAAACACACACACACACACACACACACACACATATATATATATATATTTATTTTTTTAATTATTTTTTTTGCATTTAACACACATGCACAGGTCTGGTAACTTTTCATGTTGTGTCTGCTTCTGCAGCACTATTTCCTCATCGTCTTCGGCCATGATGGACAGAAGCCTCTGGAACTGCGGACAGAGGAGGAGGCGGAATGTGATAAATGGGTGGAGGCTATCCAGCAGGCCAGGTACTCCTGTGTGTGTGTGTGACAGTGTGTGTATTTGTTTTATTGTGTCCTGCTCAGTCAAGAAGAACATTTAGCAGCACTAAAGAAGCTTTACTCTCAGGCTGAATGAATAAAATCATCATAATCGGAGAGAGACATATCTAAGCGGGTTAAGTCAAGTGCATTGTGCATTTATCCCTGTCACTACTAAGCAGAACAGCAACAAATAAGCTGCATTGAGTTTGACAGCACTGTTTCTTCTCTCTCCCTGGTGCTCAAACATCCAGCCGAAGATAAAACTTAGCAGTCATGTTTTATACATCTCCAAAGGATCAGCATAAACTCTAAAGGAAGCATGAACCACTTTATTTGTTGTATAACAAATCTGCCAAAAAGCAATACTGAATGTTAAGCTGAGATTTTAGACCGTGGAAACACTGTTGTTTCCAAGGTGGGGAATAAAATTTTTGTATTCACAACCAGTCACAGAGGCCGGTGAAAGCCAAATTTTACCATATATTTAGATTTCCTATCAGCAATTTATAGTTTTTCATTTCAAATATATAAAATAACTCACTACATATGTGAAATTGGAAAAAAAAATGCACTTTGCATTTTCACATCTTAAGCCTAGTGAACACTACACCACTCAAGATCATCTTCTTTGGTTTGAGTCAGCAACTGGCCTGCTATGAGAAGTCTCAGATATCACGACTAATGGTCCTTTAGTGTGCAAACATGCCAAGACTAGTCGCAGACACTACAACAGATTTCTAACCAGCTAGATATCTATCGGCATCTTTAGTATTTTCAGCAGGTTTTTTTTTTCCAAATGAGCGCAAAGAAAAATGGGTGTAAGCTGTTCTTTTCTGTTTCGAAAGAGCAGAGCAAGGTACTGGGTAACAGGAGACAAAAAAATAAATGGAAAATAAAATGAAACATCCCCCAAATCCCCCTACCTGGTGTCTTTATTATTTTCAACAGTTTTTCTTTACCCTCTCTGCAAATGGTGCAAATAAATTCTAAAACGTGTGAGAGCCATTTTTTCATGTTTGTTGGCATGTTATCAAGAATAAATTGCATGAGTTTGTGAATGAATTACATTAATTTTAAGATGCGTTTTGGTCGATCTTTTGAAAAGGATGATATTAAAAACAGATGTAATGTCCAAACTGTTCCGAGATTTGACCATTTCAAACACACTTAGACAGTGGGCTTGTCGTAATGTGACGGCAGCGGAGCGCCACCTGATAAAACAAGTTTAAACTTTGCCTTTTTAGATGCTGATTTAAAATGAAATATTTAAAAAAAGTGAGTAATTCTGCTCTAAACGTCATATCTTTTTTTTATAATTAAAAAAACTGTGCACCGGTTTTTAGTGCTTTCTTTCTCTTCTTTGACTTTTTAAAAATATTTTTTATGCTTTATTATTATTCAGTAATACACAGACGTAATGATTGATATATGTCCTCAATCAATCAGAAATGAAAGATTCTCCCATCGAAATCAGACCACAAGTGTTCGAAAGAGACTACCAGATATAACAGTGCTGTTTCTCGCTTGTACACTTGTGATTGATCAATCAAATGGACAATTTGTCCATCAACATGTATTACTCCACCGGATTTTGCTGTTGCTCACTGTCTCCGTGTTTAAATCTGCATCTCCCGCTGAATGCATTTAAATGCACTCTACAATATGGAACAGCCTTTCTGTGGCCCCTTCCTCAAGCCCGGACCTGGGACAAAAGGTCCCGTCTTATCGGTGGCCCTGCCAAGTGTACACAGGGTCTCCGTTGTGGACGAATAGTGATGTAGTTGATACACCCAGTTTCCGATCAGTCCTGCAGTGTGCGTACCAGCACGGTGAAAATCAAGACTGAGTCGCAGAGTGCCGACAGCAAGTCGTGTAGTGTGCCCTTGGCTTTAGTTTCATTCATTGTTTTTCACATCTGAGTCCTCTTACAAAGAACTTTAAGTTCAGTTTACATAATTTAACTTATCTTACCACACAGTATCTTAGATTAGCTTATTTTAACTTAGCTTTACATAGTTTAACTGAGCTTAAAGTGCCATATTTTCTTTCATTTGTTCCTTAAAATGTAATTCAATGTGTTACTTCAGTAATGGTGCATTGTTGTTAATAATGGCTAGTGTTAATTTCTCACTTTTGCTGCTTCCCTGCTGAAGGACTATTTTGAATATACACTTACGATGGTGCTAAGGTATTCTTTGAAGTATCTTGGTATACCGTGGTACACTTAATGAATATGGCAATCATTCAGTACTATAGTATACATCAAATAATCATGGTATAAACATCTGATGCTATCACTGTTAACAAAAAAGCAAATGCTTTTTAAGTCTGATCAGCTTAACTTTCACAAAAAGAATAAAATTTTGGTTTTGATGTTTTGTTTAGAGAAATACATAAAGTGAAAGATGGTTTTATGATGCTATGAAAATGCTGTTGTTGATGTTATCAACTTACAGACACACACACTTGCACATTATATTCTGTAGACACACAAAGCATTTGAGATTTATGGCACTCCAGAGATTTATACTCCTTATGCAGATTTATACTCAGTCTTCAGCGTAGATTTGTATTGCGTCACTCGGGAGAAGGGCTGAATCTATGGGATTATTGTGTTACCCATGAGCAGATGTGCCTGTGAACATCTGGACAGGCCACATTGGGCTGCAGTCAGTCAGGCCGACATTGTTCTTTTACATGAAATTGGAAATAGAGCATGGACAACACAAAGCGACAACGTGTGCCACAATGTTCAGTATGATCATGGTATTGATGTGAGTTAAGTACATTCAGTCTTTCTTGGAGTCAAGACGAAAATTTCAACCCAATAAAATTGAAAACTTAAGTGAAATTGTTGCCATAGAAGTACTGTTACCGATGTTAGCCATCCTGGAACGTCCACAAGACTTAGCCTCTGAATTAGACATGCTCCCTCTTTCCAAAACCCCCACCATACAAAGATACTGTTATACCTTTGAAACCGAGATGGAACAAGTGTGATATTTCAGAACACTTGACAGTGTTATCTGTCAGGTAATAGAGACATTTTCTGTGCCAGTCCATAAAACAAAATTGCTTACAGCACTGTAAAATCAAAGGGGTCAAGCATCTAGTGACAAATTGCAATTTTTCAACCGCTTTGAATTTAATCACTGATAAAGTCAATTGAGCTGAAATTACAGTTAGTAGAGATTATTTAAAGTAGACATGAATTAAATTGATTAAAATAAAGACATTACATAACGAAAGATATAACAGAAGGATGACATTTTAACAGGGCAGGTAAACCCAGGCACAAGTAAATTTCAGTTGTACTTTTCTACCTTCCATAGACTGTAAATAGACCACTTTTGGCAAACACATTCTGAGATGTCATTATAAAGGGCCTTTCATACATAGTGTTTGTTTCTGACAGCGCTATATTTCAGTTTTCTAAGTAGATAGATGCTTGCACTTCGAATGCACTAGATGGATGTCTTTGACCATTGCACCACGCATCAATGTTTTTTCAGCATCTCACGCAGTAACGCTGCATTTTTTAGACACAGTGTCTAGTTAAAAAAAACTTTAAAAACGTGTCTCGAGACACCTGCCTTCTGTTATATTCGTTGCACTGCATCTAGCTTTTTTAATGCAAGTATATGTTCTATCTGAACGGCACCGAATTCTGTTGTTTTCATACCAGCTACTCTGACATTATCATCGAACGTGAGGTTCTCATGCAGAAGTACATCCACCTGGTGCAGATTGTGGAGACGGAGAAGGTTGCTGCCAATCAGCTCCACACACAACTGGAAGACCAAGACACAGAGATTGAAAGGCTTAAAGTAGAGGTACATGCTTGAGCTGTACAATTTAATGTGATTTTTTTTCTCATAAACAGTACAATATATATATTTAAATACATACATACAGAAACGGTGGATATAAAAATTGAACACACCCCTGTTAAAACAGAAGGTTTTTGCGATAAAGATAAAGATGTACAAAGATAAATCATATCAGAATGTTTGCACCTTTCATGTAAAAATTACAACCTATGCAATGCCATTGAAAACCAAAGTGACATTTCAGAGAGAGAGAGAGAGAGAAACTTTTCCCTCTCCTTTACAAAAACATAACAGATCAGTCAAATTGCGAGGGCATCTCCTGTGTACGGCTCTCTTCAGGTCCCCCCACAGATTTTCTATAGGATTCAAGCCTGGGCTCTGACTGGGCCATTCCAAAACATTAATCATTTTGCTGAAGCCATTCTTTAGTTGATTTGGATGTGTGATTTGGATCATTGTCATGCTGAAAGACCTCTTCATTTTCAGCTTTCTAGCAGACGCCAGAAGGTTCTGTGCCAAAGTTGACTGGTATTAGGAGCTGTTGATTCCCTTCACTAAAGCAGCAGATCCAGCTGAAGAAAAGCAGCCCCAAAGCATGATGCTGCCACCATGTCCCATAGCCCAGAGAGATGAAGAATACGGGAGATAGTTGTCACATGTAGGGAGCAACCTGTACTTGCCAGAAAGAGATGCAGCTCCTTTATTGTAGCTGTAGGCCTCTTGACAGCCTCCCTGACCAGTTTTCTCTTTGTCTTATCATCAATTTTGGAGGGACATCCTGTTCTTGATAATGTCACTGTTGTGCCATACTTTCTCCACTTGTTGATGACTGTGTTCACTGTGTTTCATGGTATAGCTAATGCCTTGGAAATGTTTTTGTAGTCCTCACCTGAGCGATACATTTCAACAATCAGATCCCGTTGATGCTTTGTAAGCTCTTTGTGGCCCATGGCTCTTGCAGTTGTATGCATCCAAGGAGATGTCAGAAAAATCCTACAAGAACACCTGAGAGTTAATCAGAGTCACTTCAGGTGAAGACAGGTGTGTACTATTTCACATGAGCTTGATGATTGGTTGATTCTGAACGCAGCCACATACCCAATTATAAAAGGGTGTAGTTTTTGAAATGTGTCTCTTTGTTTTTCAGTGGCATTGCATAGGTTGTAATTTTTACATTAAAGGTGCAAAAAGTCTGATATGATTTATCTTTGTTTGATTTTTTTTTACATCACAAAAACCTGGATGTGTAGACTTTTTATATCCACTGTGTGTGTGTGTGTGTGTGTGTGTGTGTGTGTGTGTGTGTGTGTGTGTGTGTGTGTGTGTGTGTGTGTATATATAAAAAAAATATATATATATATATATGTAATACTGATCCTAGAGTGGTTTACTGATTTATAAAATTGGGCCACCATATTCTCTCTCTCTGTATGTATGTATGTGTGTGTGTGTGTGTGTGTGTGTGTGTGTATATATATATATATATATATATATATAATACTGAACCTAGAGTGGTTTACTGATTTATAAAATTGGGCCACCATATTCTCTCTCTCTCTCTGTGTGTGTGTGTGTGTGTGTGTGTGTGTGTGTGTGTGTGTGTGTGTGTGTGTGTGTGTGTATATATATATATACATACACAGTCAGGTCCATAAATATTGGGACATCAGCACAATTCTAATCTTTTTGGCTTTATACACCACCACAATGGATTTGAAATGAAACGAACAAGATGTGCTTTAACTGCAGATTTTCAGCTTTAATTTGAGGGTATTTACATCCAAATCAGGTGAACGGTGTAGGAATTACAACAGTTTGTATATGGGACAATTGGCTGCTCATCTGTTCCATGGCCAGGTGTGTGTTATTCCCTCATTATCCCATTTACAAGGAGCAGATAAAAGGTCCAGAGTTCATTTCAAGTGTGCTATTTGCATTTGGAATCTGTTGCTGTCAACCCCGCAATATGAGATCCAAAGAGCTGTCACTATCAGTGAAGCAAGCCATCATTAGGCTGAAAAATCAAAACAAACCCATCAGAGAGATAGCAAAAACATTAGGTGTGGCCAAATCAACTGTTTGGAACATTCTTAAAAAGAAAGAACGCACCGGTGAGCTCAGCAACACCAAAAGACCCGGAAGACCACGGAAAACAACTGTGGTGGATGACCGAAGAATTCTTTCCCTGGTGAAGAAAACACCCTTCACAACAGTTGGCCAGATCAAGAACACTCTCCAGGAGGTAGGTGTATGTGTGTCAAAGTCAACAATCAAGAGAAGACTTCACCAGAGTGAATACAGAGGGTTCACCACAAGATGTAATCCATTGGTGAGCCTCAAAAACAGGAAGGCCAGTTTAGAGTTTGCCAAATGATATCTAAAAAAGTCTTCCCAGTTCTGGAACAACATCCTATGGACAGATGCAGTGGTGGACGAAGTACACATACCATGTACTTGAGTTAAAGTAAAGATACTCAAGGTCAAATATTACTCAAGTAAAAGTAGAAGTGCTGCCTTTAAACATTCACTTGAGTAAAAGTACAAAAGTATTTGCCTTCAAATGTACTTAAGTATCCAAGTACTATGATAGGCCATAATGTCCTATTATAATTTGTGTATATATATATATATATATATATATATATATATATATATATATATATATATATACAGTGAGGAAAATAAGTATTTGAACACCCTGCTATTTTGCAAGTTCTCCCACTTACAAATCATGGAGGGGTCTGAAATTGTCATCGTAGGTGCATGTCCACTGTGAGAGACATAATCTAAAAAAAAATCCAGAAATCACAATGTTTAATTTTTAAACTATTTATTTGTATGATACAGCTGCAAATAAGTATTTGAACACCTGTCTATCAGCTAGAATTCTGACCCTCAAAGACCTGTTAGTCTGCCTTTAAAATGTCCACCTCCACTCCATTTATTATCCTAAATTAGATGCACCTGTTTGAGGTCGTTAGCTGCATAAAGACACCTGTCCACCCCATACAATCAGTAAGAATCCAACTACTAACATGGCCAAGACCAAAGAGCTGTCCAAAGACACTAGAGACAAAATTGCACACCTCCACAAGGCTGGAAAGGGCTACGGGAAATTGCCAAGCAGCTTGGTGAAAAAAGGTCCACTGTTGGAGCAATCATTAGAAAATGGAAGAAGCTAAACATGACTGTCAATCTCCCTCGGACTGGGGCTCCATGCAAGATCTCACCTCGTGGGGTCTCAATGATCCTAAGAAAGGTGAGAAATCAGCCCAGAACTACACGGGAGGAGCTGGTCTATGACCTGAAAAGAGCTGGGACCACCGTTTCCAAGGTTACTGTTGGTAATACACTAAGACGTCATGGTTTGAAATCATGCATGGCACGGAAGGTTCCCCTGCTTAAACCAGCACATGTCAAGGCCCGTCTTAAGTTTGCCAATGACCATTTGGATGATCCAGAGGAGTCATGGGAGAAAGTCATGTGGTCCGATGAGACCAAAATAGAACTTTTTGGTCATAATTCCACTAACTGTGTTTGGAGGAAGAAGAATGATGAGTACCATCCCAAGAACACCATCCCTACTGTGAAGCATGGGGTGGTAGCATCATGCTTTGGGGGTGTTTTTCTGCACATGGGACAGGGTGACTGCACTGTATTAAGGAGAGGATGACCGGGGCCATGTATTGCGAGATTTTGGGGAACAACCTCCTTCCCTCAGTTAGAGCATTGAAGATGGGTCAAGGCTGGGTCTTCCAACATGACAATGACCCGAAGCACACAGCCAGGATAACCAAGGAGTGGCTCTGTAAGAAGCATATCAAGGTTCTGGCGTGGCCTAGCCAGTCTCCAGACCTAAACCCAATAGAGAATCTTTGGAGGGAGCTCAAACTCCGTGTTTCTCAGCGACAGCCCCGAAACCTGACTGATCTAGAGAAGATCTGTGTGGAGGAGTGGGCCAAAATCCCTCCTGCAGTGTGTGCAAACCTGGTGAAAAACTACAGGAAACGTTTGACCTCTGTAATAGCAAACAAAGGCTACTGTACCAAATATTAACATTGATTTTCTCAGGTGTTCAAATACTTATTTGCAGCTGTATCATACAAATAAATAGTTAAAAAATCATACATTGTGATTTCTGGATTTTTTTTTTTAGATTATGTCTCTCACAGTGGACATGCACCTACGATGACAGTTTCATACCCCTCCATGATTTCTAAGTGGGAGAACTTGCAAAATAGCAGGGTGTTCAAATACTTATTTTCCTCACTGTATATATATTTTCTATGTTATGGGAGCAGCCAATTTCCCTCCAAAATTAAACACAAAAACATATTAATGCAGTGTTTCTGCTACTCCCCAGAAAAACAATGCTATTATATGAGTCATTTTAGTGTCAACATAATAAGCAATGTACATTATGCGTCAATATTTACAGATAATTGCTGCAATAATAGCTGCTGCTCTCTGCCCCGCTTAAAATCATTGGCAACGCAATTTGTTTGGAACTATTGAGAGCTACACGAATCACGTGACCGCGCGGCGGCGAGATCACTGTCGCAACCATCTATGTTTGCAACTCTCATATTTAACGGCTCTGGGGTGCGTTTCCCGTACAACGACGTAACTTGCTGCTCCACTACCGTAGTACGATGCACTGTTGAAGAAATCAACTTGCTAGTCACGACTGTTTCCCGAAACCGTATTGTCGCAAATTGGTTGTTCAACCACGTTGGTTAATGATGTCACACATGTGGTGGAGTAAAAACGTATCGGTTACCTAACGTAACCTCGGTTCTCTCTAGATGAGGGAACGAGTATTGCGTAAGCTAGCTTACGCTACGGGAAAGATTAATCTTTTCTGAGATATTGAAGCCAAAAAATTATCCTTAATTTTTGTATCCATTGTCAACGCAGTGCGGCAGCTGCAGACCTTGAGCGGGCTAGCTAGCGAGCTCATAGGTTGCTCTGCGGCAACTGCTGCAGCCTATAGACGAGCTTGGGCGAACTCGCATCCAATGAGAGGCGTCCACGCGCTCACTGCATCAAAGCCCGCCAAAATGGGCGTGACTTGAGTGCATATAAGCGTAGTTCGTAGGCTGGAACCCTGGTTTTCATTGACTGAAGCGAAAAGTCGCTCGTGGCGTGAGCACGGCCGGCTACGCAATACTCGTTCCCTCATCTATAGAGAACCGAGGTTACGTTAGGTAACCGATACGTTCTCTTACGAGAGGTTCTCTCGTATTGCGTAAGCTAGCTTACGCTACGGGAACCCATTGTCAACGCCGTGCGCGCCAAGCATCCACTGTATGAGTTCCAGGGAATTAAGGGGGGACCCGGGGGAGCCTTCATGAGTGGGGAAATAATATTTGGCCGGCAAGAATGCGGGTCATTGATTGTGTAATACATAAGCACATAGTGGGAAGGGAACGACAGAGCGGCGGTGCCGGTCTGTGTGGAATGTGTCCCATCAGTGCAGCTCACCAGGGGAGCTGTAGCGTATTAAACCGCTAGTAGTTTTGCCTGCAGAGCGGGCACTTCCATATTGTAAAATCTGACAAAGGTGGAGGGGGAAGTCCATCCCGCTGCCACACATATGTCGTGAATGGAAATCCCGCTGGACCATGCCCACGAGGATGCCATGCCTCTAGTGGAGTGAGCCCTAATGCCCAACGGGCATGGCAGGTCTTTTGACGCGTATGCAGCAGCAATAGCGTCCACTATCCATCTAGATAGTGTCTGTTTCGAGGTGGCGAGACCTTTGGTGCGCCCTCCGAACGAAACGAAAAGCTGCTCAGAGCGTCTGAAAGCGGCGGAGCGCGCAGTATACAATCTCAGTGCTCTGACCGGGCAAAGGAGATTGCCGTTGCGTTCGCTATCGGGTGCTGGCAGCGCCGATAGGGAAATGACCTGTGCTCTGAAAGGAGTACCGATCACCTTGGGAACATAGCCGTGTCTAGGCTTTAAAATGATCTTGGAGTCACTTGGTCCAAACTCAAGACACGCAGCGCTGACCGACAGCGCGTGAAGGTCTCCCACACATTTGACTGATGACAGGGCAGTCAGAAAAACGGTTTTGAGTGAAAGGTATTTCAAATCCACGGATTGAAGTGGTTCGAAAGTTGGGGGCTTTCATAGTTTCGAGAACTATAGAAAGATCCCAGATAGGAACCGATGGGGGGCACGGGGGGTTCATCCTTCTAGCTCCCCTGAGGAAGCGGATGACCAGCTCGTTTTTACCCCATGACTGGCCGTGCAGGGGTTCAGCGAACGCCGCAACGGCCGCCACATACACTTTGAGCGTGGATGGGGATCTGCCCTTATCCAGCAGCTCTTGTAGAAATACGAGCAGCGACGACACCCCACATGTCCGCGGGTCCAGGTCTCTGTCGGTGCACCATTTTGAGAACACAGACCATTTTGACGCATAGAGTCTTCTCGTGGAAGGGGCTCTAGCGTGTATGATGGTGTTTATTACTCCTTCTGGCAGAGCGACGGGTAGTCGTTGATCACCCACGCATGCAGCGCCCAGCGCTCTGGGTGGGGATGCCAGATTGTGCCGTGAGCTTGAGAGAGGAGATCTGCTCTCACTGGGATGGGCCACAGCGCTGTCAGTGACAGCTGCATAAGCTCCGGGAACCATGTCTGATTCTCCCAACGCGGGGCTATGAGGAGCACCGAGTGGCGCGTTTCCCTGATCCTCTGCATTACCTGTGGCAATAGCGAGACGGGAGGGAAGGCGTAAAGTGGGCGTCTGGGCCAGTCCTGGGCCAGCGCGTCCTCGCTTTTCGAGAAAAATATTGAGTGCAGGCAAGCGGGCAGTGTCACCGGCTTGTTGGCTGCTAAATTCACCACTGCAGTAGCCTGAGAGAAGGGGACTGACAGGGGGCGAAACTTTGACGGTGGTCCGGCCGCGGCGGGGACTGAGCCGTCGTTTGTTCAACACAGTTAGGAAGACTTTGGCTGCTCGGGTTTCAGCGTTACCTTAGATCGAGGCCCGCGGGGGGCGGCAGTCTGCGGCGGCTGTCTGAGCGTGATCGAGGGCGGCCGCCCTGTCGACGCTGAGAAGTCTGAGTTTGTTGAACTGGGCGCTGTGAAGAGGCTCGTGCAGGAGGCTGATCACGTGAGCGGCCTGCAGAGGAGCTAGCGCGACGCGGCAGGAAGAGGTTCATGGCTTGGGTGGCTTTCTGAACTTCTGAGAAGCGGTCAACAATGCGACTCACCGCGGAGCCGAAGAGACCGGTCGGAGAGAGCGGTGCGTTGAGGAACGTGGAGCGCTCTGCTTCTCCCATGTCGGCTAGTGTTAGCCACAAGTGTCTCTCGGTCACAGTCAGCGAGGCCATGCACTTCCCTAGAGCTTGGGCTGCAGCTTTGGTAGCGCGAAGGGCGAGGTCTGTCGCGCTTCATAGATCAGTAACAGCCTCTGGGTGCCTGCCTTTCTCATCCCACTCCCGAAGAAGGTCTGCTTGTAGGATCTGTAAAATGGCCATTGAGTGCAGAGCAGATGCGGCTTGGCCGGCGGCGGAATAGGCGCGGCCAGCATAGGTGGAAGTCGCTCTGCAGGCCTTAGACGGGAGCAAAGGCTTGGAAAGCCATCTCGCGGAGGGCGGACAAAGGTGTGCTGCTACCGAGTCCTCGACCGGGGGGATGGAGGAGTAGCCTCTCTCAGTGGCGCCATCCACCAACGCGAGAGAGGTGGAGACGTGGGAACGGGACCTGGCTGAAAAAGGAGCATTCCACGACTTTGCAAGCTCCGTGTGTAATTCCGGCAGGAAGGGAGCGGCCCGGGCCGCGGGTGTAGAGCAGCGATAGCTTTGAAGAAAGCAGCCGTCGAGTCTGTTGGGTGCCTGCTCAGGGGGCGGTGACCACTCGAGCCCGAGGCGGTCGACGGCCTGTGTGAGGAGGCGTGTTAACTCCCCTTCGACTCCGGCGCGGGTCCTGCTGGTTTCCTGGGCCGAGGAGGAGGCTTGGGAGCCTGACCACTCCTCGCTGTCCGAAGCCATGATGGAACAGCGGCCCTTATCCTCCGCCTCGTCATCCGAGATGGCAGCAGTGCGGCCGCTCGGTGGCAACTGCGCGTCCCGGGGGGGCGGGGAGGGTGAAAACGATGCTCGAGGGAGAGGCTCCGGCGAGGCATTCGCTTCAACCACAGTTTCCGGCAGCCTTTGTGAGCGCCGCTTCTTCCTGCGCGGCTGAAGGTAAGGCGGCGCGGTGGTTTCTGCTTTGAGCACTTCGAGTCGAGCCCGCAGGGTCGACATCGGTAGCTCCTCGCAGAAATCGCATCCGCCCTCAGTGAGGGCGAGCTCTGCGTGCCCCAGTCCCAGGCAGAGAGCGCAGATGATGTGGCGGTCTCCTGTGCTGAGAAGGGTGCGACATGAGGCGCAAGTGGAGCGAGGCATCTTGAAAAAGACGCTCGTACTCTTTTGTGAATAGTTCGTGAGAACTAGCTTGCTGAATAAAAGGATACGTCGTCGGATGGCGTAGCTTGCAGGATGGCTGAAGGTGGCTGAGACGGCCGGCTTCTTGTAGCGCTGTCCACGCTTGCTTGATGCCCCTCGAACGGCGACGCGGCTTCCAGGTCAGCGGTGCGAAGAGCTTCGCTGAAGAGATGAAAATCAGGGTTCCAGCCTACGAACTACGCTTATATGCACTCAAGTCACGCCCATTTTGGCGGGCTTTGATGCAGTGAGCGCGCGGACGCCTCTCATTGGATGCGAGTTCGCCCAAGCTCGTCTATAGGCTGCAGCAGTTGCCGCAGAGCAACCTATGAGCTCGCTAGCTAGCCCGCTCAAGGTCTGCAGCTGCCGCACTGCGTTGACAATGGATACAAAAATTAAGGATAATTTTTTGGCTTCAATATCTCAGAAAAGATGAATCTTTCCCGTAGCGTAAGCTAGCTTACGCAATACGAGAGAACCTCTCGTAAGAGAACTACTTTTAATGAATCTGTTTGCGATCGAATTAATGCTAGATGTTTTGCTATAAATTACGGACATGTCATCTGAGGACTATCTCATATTTTTCTCAGTTATTTGCTTTATTTCCGGATTCAATCATAGGCTCGTTCTTACGCACTAGAGCACGTTCACACATGCGCACTCTTCAAAAACGGTGCTTTAAATCTATTGACAAACTAAAAGACATAAAGGACATTTGTATGTCTTCTAAATAAAAGCTACTGATTGTACTGAATGTCATCTTGCTTATTTGGCTCAAGATAATAATTTAAGCCCACATGTTATAATAACAAGAAACTCTGCTTCTAACCACAGGTCGAGAGCTGTCGTTCCAACCACACAACTCTGCGATGCTGTTTGCGAATGTTCGTTGGAACGATGGTTTCGGGAAACACCGACTCTTTGAACTATGATGATAACGACGGAACTTTCGACCATAGTTGGCTAACGATGCTTTTGGGAAACGCACCCCTGGTTCGCGCTTAGTAGATGCCGCCAAGGCAAGTTCAAAACAAAGCGCGCGCTGTACTGTGATTGGTGGCTTGTTTGACCAGTTACGTTTTTATCCACTCATAAATAAAAAGGAACGACTGATTTTGAAAATGTAGTAGAGTAAAAAGTAAGATATTTGACTTTGAAATGTAGTGGAGTTAAAGTAAAAGTCTCCCCAAATTTAAATACTTCAGTAAAGTACAGATACACAAAAAAGCTACTTAAGTACAGTAACGAATTACATTTACTTCGTTACTGTCCACCACTGGACAGATGAGACAAAGATCAACTTGTACCAGAGTGATGGGAAGAGAAGTGTATGGAGAAGGAAAGGAACCGCTCATGATCCAAAGCATACCACCTCATCAGTGAAGCATGGTGGTGGTAGTGTCATGGCGTGGGCATGTATGGCTGCCAATGGAACTGGTTCTCTTGTATTTATTGATGATGTGACTGCTGACAAATGCATCAGGATGAATTCTGAAGTGTTTCAGGCAATATTATCTGCTCATATTCAGCCAAATGCTTCAGAACTCATTGGACGGCGCTTCACAGTACAGATGGACAATGACCCGAAGCATACTGCGAAAGCAACCAAAGAGTTTTTTAAGGGAAAGAAGTGGAATGTTATGCAATGGCCAAGTCAATCACCTGACCTGAATCCGATTGAGCATGCATTTCACTTGCTGAAGACAAAACTGAAGGGAAAATGCCCCAAGAACAAGCAGGAACTGAAGACATTTGCAGTAGAGGCCTGGCAGAGCATCACCAGGGATGAAACCCAGCATCTGGTGATGTCTATGCGTTCCAGACTTCAGGCTGTAATTGACTGCAAAGGATTTGCAACCAAGTATTAAAAAGTGAAAGTTTGATTTATGATTGTTAATCTGTCCCATTACTTTTGGTCCCTTAAAAAGTGGGAGGCACATATATAAACTGTTGTAATTCCTACACCGTTCACCTTATTTGGATGTAAATACTCTCAAATTAAAGCTGAAAGTCTGCAGTTAAAGCACATCTTGTTTGTTTCATTTCAAATCCATTGTGGTGGTGTATAGAGCCAAAAAGATTAGAACTGTGTCGATGTCCCAATATTTATGGACCTGACTGATATAGATATATATATATATATATTTTTTTTTAAATTGGCCTACCATATACAGTATGAAAGTGTCCCTCTCAACCATATGTATGTGTGTATATACAGGGTTGGGAGGGTTACTTTTCAAATGTATTCCATTACAGATTACTGAATACATGCTGTAAAATGTAATTTGTAATGTATTCCGTTAAATTACTCAAGGTTAGTAACGTAATCTAAATACTTTGGATTACTTCTTCAGTATGACTCGTTCCATAATATCAAAGGTCTTACTAGAGAGGAAAAAATTGTGATCTAAGATGGATTTTCTTATGATTGTGCCTGGTAACAGGTACATGTAAAATGGCTATAACTAGCATTTTAGCTTAGCATAAAGCAAAATGTTCAATGACAATTTACACAAGGTTACTTAAGAAAGTGTTTAACCGCTGTTCAAATGCACTTTGGATCATTTGTATGTATAAATGTTTTCTATCTGAAACAACTAAATATTAAATGAAATAAATTACAAAAAAAATAAACAATTATCTCTTCAGTAATCAAAATACTTTTTGAATATAACTATATTCTGAGTACCAACAATTTAAATTGTAATGGTAGTGGAATACATTTACTCATTTTTTGTATTTAAATATGTAATCCTGTTATATGTATTCCGTTACTTCCCAACTCTTTATAAATACTGCATATGGTAGCCCAATTTTATAAATCCGTAAACCACTCTAGATTCCAATAATTATAATTACAAATGTAGGACTTCTAAAAGCATTTGTGACTTGCACAGAGTGAAACAATCCTAAAATGGAGTTTAACTGTAAATTCATTTTTCTTATATTGCTTTTTTCTATACATGTAGCTTGATTACATATTTAAAATACAAAATATTAGTAACTGTATTCCAATACTGTTACAATTGAAATCATTGGTAATTAGAATACAGTAACATTCAAAAAGTATTTTGATTACCGAAGAGATTAATTTGCATTTTTTTGTAATTTGTTTCATTTAATGTTTAGTCCTTTCAGATGAAAAACATTTATACATATAAATGATGAGATCCAAAGTGCATTTGAACAGTGGTGAAACACTTTCTCATGATGTGTTACTTCTCTGTCTGCTCGTATGAATGTAAGTCTGAAGTAAGTTTGGAGCACAAGAAATAGAAATAAACCTAGTCTAAATTTGGAGCACAAGAAATAGAAATAAACCTAGTGTAAATTGTCAGCTTTACGCTAAGCAAAAATGCTATTTCTATCCATTTTACATGCACATGTTACTAGGCAAGATCATATTTGTTCATTAAGAAAATTCCCGTTGGAACATAATTTTTTTTTTTTTTTGTAAGACCTTTGATATTAGGGCAAAAATTATATTCTTGTTAATAATTTTTGCATTATTTTCCTGTAAAAATCCTTAAAACAAGATCAATTTAATTGATCTTGTTTTAGAAACAACACCGCATAAGATATTTAGGTTTTTCAGAGAATGTATTTTTAACATGTGTATTTTGTCTTAATGTACTGGCAGAGTTTTTATAGTCAAAACAATTTAAAAATCTACCAGTGCTGAAGAAGTAATCCAAAGTATTTAGAATACATTACTGACCTTGAGTAATCTAACGGAATACATTACAAATTACATTTACAACATGTATTCTGTAATCTGTAGTGGAATACATTTCTAAAGTAACCCTCTCAATCTTGACTAGTATTTCTATTTGTGTTTAAGGTTACCAGCAACATGTTCACTGCCATTGTGTCTGGGAGCATCTCCCATGTTCTGCACTTAATGTGTTCCCTTGTTGTGCTACCAGGGAATTATCCTCCCCATTGGCCCAGTCACCATGGTGACGAGAATTATGCCCCTTTATTGACATTGCAGGGTCAGAATCACATGATTCAGGGTGTAAATCATTGCCCTGCAAAGAGGAACATGTATAATCTTAATTACGCTGATTCTATCTGTCTGTCTATCTGTCTGTCTATCGATCGATCAGGTCTGTCTGTCTGTCTGTCTGTCTGAATGAATTAACTTAATACAAATTCAGAGCCAATTTTCTAAGACATTCATTGTGTGGACTTCCTTGCATTAGTATTTTTTTAATGGATACAGGTTTGGTGTGTAAGAAAAATTATATCTTAATATGCACTCATGGAGTGTCAGTTATATTAGTAATACTGTTCTATGAATAAATTATGAACCCTGTAAGTGATCATTGAAATGCTTTGTTATTTTAAAGCAAACCATTTCTTTTCAATCTTGTTGTGCGTTGTGAATATTTTATAAGGTGGAAAATAAATAAAATCATAAAATTCATCAACAACAACAGCAACAACTACTGACTCACTCCCTGGCATTATATAAAAGATTTATATTCATGGTAAACATAAAGCCAGTATATTCAAAAATACTGTGAATTTTGTGTAAATTGTCTGGAGTGTTAAATGTTGTATTTCATTTTATTAAGAAAACAAAACATAAGTATTAGTTTTAATGATATGGTATACTTAATAGAACATCAAAAAACATGCCATTTAATTATGCATGGAATGAGATTTGAGAAGGGCAAGAGAACCAGTATAAGACCATCATCTCAATGCAAAATTAGGCATCGTAAGTAGTAAAGAAGCCACTCAGATTGGACTACATCATTTATTCCAAATAAACACTTCACAAACTGTAGAAAGAAAAAGGACAAACATCCATATAACTTAAGTGTCCAGAGTATACAATACCACTTTAGTGAACTGAAGCGTTTGGTTTATGCCTGTAGACCACAGTCTCCGTTAGATACGCTATGGGGCATTTACCCTATTATTTGCATCCAAAGTAAATGGCTGATAAAGGCTTGGTGAGAGTGCTTTTTCATGGAGCTGCTGAATGAAGGAAGGAAATTGTCCGTGGAGAGGAAGTTAAGATGGTAATCTGATGTGCCAGCACCCACACAGCATCTCAATGACCCACATTTATGACACACAGATTATACATTGTGAGCACTAAATACTCCAGAATTATCTGATTTATCACATTACAATCACTGGAACCATTTGTCATACAATCATTTTGACAGTCACCTCCACTCATTTCCCTTTTGCAAGTGCTCTAAAAGGAATGACTTTTGGTGTTATATCTTGCTCTCTCTTTCAGATTATAGCCTTGAACAAAACTAAGGAAAGAATGCGTCCCTACCATGTCTACCAGGAAGAAGAGGACCCTGATATCAAGAAAATAAAAAAGGTAAATAATGGAACCTCATTACCAGGTCGGAAAGATTTTGTCATTTGAGATTTTAAAGAAATTAAGATCTCAAGTTTAGATTGAGTGAGTGTTTTCATAATTTTTTTTTTCCCCTTTCTGCATATTTGTATCCTTCCCTCATCAAACAGTAATCTTAGATCCTTGGACCCAATACTGGTACTGTATATACATTGGCCCCTAAAAGTATTTTGCATGAGATAACAAAATCTGTATGTAGATGTATGTAGTCAATTCATCTCAGGTTCACACAGGTGCCTTAGCACACCCATGCAGCGTGAAGCATTTACATGTTTCCACTGATCATAGTATAAATAATGGGGGAGTGCTTGTAATGGCTTGTTTTGATTATTAAGGGGGGTTCACATTAACTATGGACATATACCACTAGAAAGTGTCTAATTTTGATCAAAATGCAGATATCAATCATTCAATCTATATATATATATATATATATACACACTCACCTAAAGGATTATTAGGAACACCATACTAATACTGTGTTTGACCCCTTTCAGCCTTCAGAACTGCCTTAATTCTACGTGGCATTGATTCAACAAGGTGCTGAAAGCATTCTTTAGAAATGTTGGCCCATATTGATAGGATAGCATCTTGCAGTTGATGGAGATTTGTGGGATGGACATCCAGGGCACGAAGCTCCCGTTCCACCACATCCCAAAGATGCTCTATTGGGTTGAGATCTGGTGACTGTGGGGGCCATTTTAGTACAGTGAACTCATTGTCATGTTCAAGAAACCAATCTGAAATGATTCGAGCTTTGTGACATGGTGCATTATCCTGCTGGAAGTGGTGGCCATAAAGGGATGGACATGGTCAGAAACAATGCTCAGGTAGGTCGTGGCATTTAAACGATGCCCAATTGGCACTAAGGGGCCTAAAGTGTGCCAAGAAAACATCCCCCACACCATTACACCACCACCACCAGCCTGCACAGTGGTAACAAGGCATGATGGATCCATGTTCTCATTCTGTTTACGCCAAATTCTGACTCTACCATCTGAATGTCTCAACAGAAATGGAGACTCATCAGACCAGGCAACATTTTTCCAGTCTTCAACTGTCCAATTTTGGTGAGCTCTTGCAAATTGTAGCCTCTTTTTCCTATTTGTAGTGGAGATGAGTGGTACCCGGTGGGGTAGCCCATCCGCCTCAAGGTTGTGCGTGTTGTGGCTTCACAAATATTTTGCTGCATACCTCGGTTGTAACGAGTGGTTATTTCAGGCAAAGTTGCTCTTCTATCAGCTTGAATCAGTCGGCCCATTCTCCTCTGACCTCTAGCATCAACAAGGCATTTTCGCCCACAGGACTGCCGCATACTGGATGTTTTTCCCTTTTCACACCATTCTTTGTAAACCCTAGAAATGGTTGTGCGTGAAAATCCCAGTAACTGAGCAGATTGTGAAATACTCAGACCGGCCTGTCTGGCACCAACAACCATACCACGCTCAAAATTGCTTAAATCACCTTTCTTTCCCATTCTGACATTCAGTTTGGAGTTCAGGAGATTGTCTTGACCAGGACCACACCCCTAAATGCATTGAAGCAACTTCCATGTAATTGGTTGATTAGATAATTGCATTAATGAGAAATTGAACAGGTGTTCCTAATAATCCTTTAGGTGAGTGTATATGTGTGTGTATACTTTATATATAAAACATTTTTTATTTGATTTGGTACTATTTTCAAAATTATTAGTACTTATATCACAACAGATGCAAATGCAGTTTTTAAAAAACAATTAGTACAAAAAAGTACAAATCACAAATAACATTTTCATCTCACCAAATAAGTGTTTCATCTATATATAACTTTCAGTGGTAGTTACTGCCTTTCATAATGCTATTAACATCAAACTTTTCATTTGCATCTGTTCTCATTCGTTTGAACACATTTGAGTATTACATCATTCAAATGATCTTTAATGGTTATTCAATGAATCATTTGTTACATCTATAGATTTTCAGCTGGTTTGACTATTTTATATGCGAGTAAAATATCAACATCTTCAGTAAATCACATATTCAGAACAGGATAACCAAACATAATTAATTTGTTACTGTATTGGCAATTTATATAATATGTAACGTAACCACTATTGTTTACATTATGCATTCAGAGTGTGTGTATGAGCATTTGCAATTTAGCAACATAGAACAGGACAGACTGCAAGGAAGAGTGAATTTGTATATGGAGGCCAGTCAGAGAGGTCACAGACGTAGGCAACAGAAGGAGGGAGAGGGACTGGTGAGCCCAATGACATCTGGGTCATGTCCACTATGTGATTCAGTAAACAAAGGTGTTTTGTAAACAAAGGTATACAAACTACTGTATAGCAAATTATAGGACTGTGACAAATTTGTGAGTATCTCTTGTTTGTAATTCACTTTGGTTACTATAAAAGCATCTGCCAAGTGACGCATTGACAACAGCAAACTCTGTACTGTCAGAATTCACAGAAAACGTCCAGCGTCATACTGTATCTTGACTGATCACATCTTTTGATTACACATTGGGTTGATGGTACAGGCTTTATGAATTTACGGTAATGACAATTTGGTCAGACAATATACCTTTATTTCCTAATGTAACTTTACAGTACTGCAAAGTTTCATTTGAAACCTGTATCTTGAATTGTTTGCTGCAGAATGAACAGATTGTTAAAATGACGACACTGAAAGAAGATCATTCTGTTGTGTTTGGTTGATTACATGTAAACCAAATGTTCTCATTACATGTCACAATAATCTTGTGTTCTGAAACAGTGATTATATGAGAGGGAACATGTACAACCCTGATGAGAACGATTTGCTTTGTTACAAGTGTGATCAGTTTGGTGTTTTGAAACGTTTTGAAAATGTGCCACTTGTATTTGAAAATAGTACTAAGGCAAATAAAGAAACTGGATATACAATTATTGTTTAACCTAAAATGTGCTTATGGCATCTTTAAAATAAATGCCACTGTTTTTTTTACAGTGTACAACAAATACTGTACTTTCTACTTCTAGGTTCAGAGTTTCATGCGAGGCTGGCTGTGTAGAAGAAAATGGAAGATTATTGTGCAGGACTACATCTGTTCTCCTCACGCTGAGAGCATGAGGAAGAGGAACCAGATTGTCTTCAACATGGTGGAGGCCGAGACAGAGTACGTCCATCAGCTTTCCATCCTGGTCAACTGCTTCCTGAGGCCTCTCAGAATGGCCGCCAGCTCCAAGAAACCACCCATAAGCCATGATGATGTCAGCAGCATCTTCCTTAACAGGTGTGCTTCATGACCTATAAGTTTGTCTTGTTGTGGCATTGGACTGGCATTGAAATTTAGGGCCTGTTCACACAGAATGCGTTCTTACCAAGACCAAATTACCAATTGTTACTCCTCTTAGAGCTTTCAAGCTACATCCACCAAACTTGGCACAGACTTTAAGACAGTTCTGACTTGGGTTGCTATGTTTTTTCAAACTGACTAGACATAAGTTTTTCTTGTAATGGACTTTCAAATTCCCAAAATCAGATAGACTTACATTGACTTGCATTGAGCAACACTCTTAACAACCAGCCAGAACACCCTAGCAATGCTTAGCAACCAGCCAGAATGCCAGCCAGAACAGGTCTGTTTGTCTCTCTGTCTTTCTGTCTGTCTGTTTAACTGTAAGGCCTTTAGAACCATTTAACTTCAACCATTTAAAACTATATTTAACAAGGCTTTGTCAAGCTAACATCAAATTTGTCTTGACAAACTTTACCTAATTTTTTTATTTTTATTGTAAGTATACATGCATTTGGCCATTGTCTCGTCTCACTGTATTACATCACGCACCATAAGTGTCTTTGTTTTCAAGACACCATGTCAAGATCCATCTCGAGACCACTCCATTCTCTTCCATTCTGCTGTGCTCCATCTCCATTTGAATTCAAGTATGCATCCTGTGTGAATTGCTCTTTAGAATGCACCGTTGTATTGATATTTGCTTTTTTGTCCTCAGTGAGACAATCATGTTTCTACATGAAATATTCCATCAAGGCTTGAAGGCGAGGATAGCGAACTGGCCCACACTGGTTCTAGGTATGTTGTCACCATTACGTTTTATCGCTCAGAAAGCTAATTACTGCATTGGGATGCTATCATCAAGGCAAGTCGTTTCCGCTGACGCACAGCATCTCAATCAAACACCTTTAGTGACGTCTGTCTTTCTGCTATCTCCCTGTATACACACAACCACACTTTTGGAACAATGAGAAGCAGACAAAAGACCGCCAACATCTGAACCTTAAACCCCAGATAAGCATTCTCAAGCACTGCTGTGAATAAAAGACATAGTTAATGACGATTACTTTTTTTCTCTCCTTTCTAGCTGATCTCTTTGATATCTTGCTGCCAATGCTGAACATCTATCAAGAGTTTGTGAGGAACCATCAGTATAGTCTTCAGGTTCTGGCCAACTGTAAGCAGAACCGGGACTTTGATAAACTCTTAAAGCAGTATGAGTCTAACGCTGCCTGTGAGGGGAGGATGCTGGAAACCTTCCTCACATATCCAATGTTTCAGGTGTGGCTCTCGTTAATGTCAATACATTTTTATTATTTCCATTCCAGCCTCATCACTGAAGAGCATAATTTGTTCAATTGATTTGAAATGCCTTTTGGGAATTACATATATTTCTGCAACAAGAACAGTTATTAGATGCTCAAACAAGTAAGGCATTTGTTTTTGGTAAACCATTTTAGTGAACTATTAAATGAATCAGTACTCTTGAAGAGCCTAATTTATCACTTTAAGTAACCTGATCTATCTCAATTTCTCAAATATTCAAGACTCTCTCATATTACAATTTCCCAATGCTCAGGCCTAGAAAGAATCTGCTATCTTTATCATGTTTTCTGTACTGATTTTAGGGTAATATCTGCAGCATTCTGCTGAATGGATTTAGACAAGGTAAAATGTTAAACAGAGCTGAAAGAGCTAACATGCTGAAAAAAAAGTCCTAAACAAGTCTAAGATGTTTTCTGGTCTTAGCTGGTCTCCCAGTCTGATAAGGCGGGTCAGTTAGCTGGCCAAACAGCTAAACCAACTCATTGTCCACACTGTGAGACCACCTAGACAAGCTTAATCCAACTAAAACCAGAAAACGATCTATTTTTTTATAAAAAAAATTTAAGCAGGGTACACTCTTACTGGTAGCTGAAAGCATTATCAAATGTCCCAAAAATGTTTAATAAATTGCAAAATAAAAAAGTAAAAAATGTCACCACTTAATATATATTAAACAAGCATGCAAGAAGTGGGAGTTTCTTTGTAGAACCATAGTCGCTTTAAGGCAAGTCAAGTCACTCAGCAGTCATGTTCATAACGCTTCTGGGCAGCTATTTTCTATGGATACAAGTACAGCTTCAATCTACTTGAATGGGAAAATACTGAAATATTGAAAATGATCAAATGCAATATTTCAAATCAGCTATAAAATTTGACAACGGTGGTATTATAAATTGTGCTTCTTCAGCTCAGACCATGCAACAACAACAAAAAAACAGATACAATAAAAACACAATTTTTCTGGCTGGTCAAGCTAATGCACATGCACGTTATTAAGTAAACATTAAGACAATGTCTCTATCAAAAAGGCGATTTGACTCTTTAAACTGTAAGGCGGGACTTCCATTATTATAGCTGCCTGATTCAGTGTTTCGATTTCTCCCATTCATTAGTTTACCAGTGACCCATCTCATACAATAATGTCTTTAGCAGTACTTTGTGAATTAATCTGCTGCGCTTTTGGTGGAGTTCTGTGGGTGCAGATTCCATTTACTCCTGTTGATAACCCTCCCTCTCAGTTTCACTTTTAACCCTGTTCCTCTATTTATTGGATTTATTGACAGATTCCTCGCTATATCATCACCCTCCATGAGCTACTGGCTCATACACCTCATGAGCATGTGGAAAGAAAAAGTCTAGAATTTGCCAAGTCCAAACTGGAGGAACTCTCCAGGTGAGTCAGGCTGAGGACACCACACTGATTCTTAAATGACTAGTTCACCCAAAAATGAAAATTCTCTCATCATTTACTCATCCTCATGCCTTTCCAGATGTGTATGACTTTCTTTCATCTGCTGAACACAAAAAAGATTTTTAGAAGTATATTTCAACTCAGTAGTTCCTCACAATGCAATTTAATGCTGACCATTATTCTGAATGTTCCAACTGCACACAAGACTTTCACCTACTGTTGCACTTGTGTACATAGTAATGTGACAATAAAGTGATTTGATTTTGATTTGAAGCTCCAAAATGCATAAAGGCATTATAAAAGTAATCTAGAAGACTTCAGTGGTCAAATTCACGTCACTCCCTATGCTACCCCTTCTCGCTTCTGTCTGATTGTTTCTTCACCTGCTAGAAGTGCAGTTAAGTTAATGCAGATAAAGTCAATTAAATTGCAAAAAATTGCAATTTAACCCAATGTTTAAAGTGCCTCGGCACCAAATACTGTATAAATCCACTTACACACAGTTGCATGCTTTTACCTGTTCTACTTTAAAAAAAATACAAAATGAAACTGCACACTGCAGCTTTCAATCAACAGTTTTTAGTGCATTTTCTAGTATGACAAGTTAATTTACCGTTTGGCACATTGTTAATCAAAGTGGCAAGAATTATGAAGGTGAATTTCTTAAATTTTTATTTAGACATAAGTATCATGTTTACGTGGTTACAGGGTGATGCACGATGAAGTGAGTGACACAGAAAACATCCGTAAGAACCTGGCGATTGAGCGCATGATTGTGGAGGGCTGTGACATCCTCCTTGACACCAGCCAGACGTTTGTGAGGCAAGGTGAGCATCCCGAGCTGCCACCTGCCTGACGCTTCTTTTAGCAAGCAAGCGTGAGAGTGACAGCTACTGTACAGCTTTGCTTTGATTCTCTCGGGTTCTGAATATGAAATTGCTTTAGAATCAGAAACCACTCTCTCCAGGCTGAACACAGCTTTTTAAATGTTTTCTTTGGGTGATTTGTAATCTATTAGAATGGAGCCATGTAACAGAGTGGAGGAAAACATGGTATAACTAGCATATGGGGGTCTGTGCATGGAATGTGTAAAATAGGAAATGACACCCACTCACACTGATAAAGTTCCTATTGTTTTTGTGGAATGAGTGACAGGGAAAGCAATTTCCATTGTTTACTTTTCATTTGATTCATCTTTTACTTAAAACACAGATCCCAATATGTGTCAGTATGAGAGGATATATAATTATTATGGCCATTATTCATAAAATTCACAATGTATGGTCTATACAGTGTTCCAATCATATCGCTGCACAGCACCCATAGCTGAATATTTTTTTTGTTGCATAGCAATATTCTGTTATAAATTCTTATGTCAAGTACATCTCTTTTAGCATAAGGATGTAAATTCATGCTTGATAAAATAACATTTTAATAAAAATGTATTTGTTAATGTTTTTATTACATAATAGCGATTTTTTTTAAAGCAATAAAGCACTCATGGGCTTGTTTATATTGTAAATATAGTCATGTCAAAATGTGTTGAAGGCATCCCACTGACAAACACCACCCTTGATATTCAAACTATAGCACGTCCTATCATACGTTACTGCTTAAGTAAAACAGTTTTGGAGGGGTACCTAAATAAAAGTAGGAGTATATTTTATACAAACTTCTACTAATGCATACTACATTCAAAAATGTACAAACTAAATTTGTATGTACATTGTACATTGATGAAGCCTGCGTAATAATACCAGGTACATTTAATAAGAAAGAAAATAGATTACATTTTGATCAAAGTTGTCTTTAAGTTGCCGTGTGTATTTCCTTTTCCTTTTGAATTTTCTCTTTGCATCTCCCAATTGAAAATTTGCCTTTCTTCTTGTAGTCTTTTGTTTGGTGATAAAGCAGTGTCTTTGATCTGCATTTATCATTTGTGTTGGTGTTCTGTGCCTCTGTTGTCTCTCTGCTTTGTTTCTGTCCCTTACTTTTGATGCTTTGTCTTTTCTTTTTTTTTTTTATTAACTCTCTCCTTCTCTCTCCCTTTATCTCAGGATCTTTGATCCAGTTGCCCTCCGTGGAAAGAGGGAAGCTCAGTAAGGTTCGGCTCGGTTCTCTCTCTCTCAAAAAGGAAGGAGAGAGACAGTGCTTCCTCTTCACAAAGCACTTCCTTATCTGCACACGCAGCTCGGGAGGCAAACTTCACCTGCTCAAAGTAAGTGATTCACACACATACGCACACACGCAGTGCATGGCAACAAATCAACCTGAGAAAAAATGACATTTCCTACAAACCAGTGACTCCTAAAGAATTTCGACACAAATGTCACATCCCGTCTTTAATGTATTGACAGGAAAGAGATTATGAAACAATCCCCTGAAGATCAATGCGCCAGAAACCCGGCTGCAGATATGCTGACAATTGTAATGGTGTCAGAAAGGTTAATCATGTGTGATGAGGTCTGAGCTTCCCCTGTTCTTCTTTTTCAGTCCCCACCGCCCTTGTGCAGCTTTTTGCTTATAAACTCTTCTCGCACTGTGTGGCCCATTTGCACTTTTGCGATCTTGGCATAGTTTAATCTCCAGAACCAATTTCTGGAGTTGAACATCTTCACAAAGATTTGAAATACACTAATACACTAATGTTAATGAATGGAACCTTATTGTAAAGTGTTTGTTAACAACAACATCAATAACAACAACAATAAAAAAAAATCACATTTGTGATTTATGACCATTTTCAACTTTATTTCTGACCCTTAGAATTTAACTGGCTGTTTTTTTTTCTGCGGTGCCTTTAAGACTTCTATGTAAATGACCTCTTTGCATGAGAATTTAGACACAGTGCTTTTCTGCATTCACTCATGAGCTGTCGTTTTGCTGTCGAGTCCTTTAATAATGACATTACATTGTGACCTCACAAAATAGTCTGTGCCGAAATGCGCCATTCATACCCAAAAGATATGCAGAGCGGTAGGTGGAGCATACAGGAAGAAACATCACATGGAAAGGCAAACCTTCCCACTTAGTAATATTATTGTTTGTTGTTCTGGTTTGTAGGAATAAAAGTATCTTTTCTACTTTCAGCTTATTACTAGGGCTGTCAGTTTAATGTTTGATTAATACATTAAAATAACATGTTAAAGTTTACACAATTAAACATGCCACCTAACTGTATGTAAATTCTGTAATACAAAATTCTCCTAACTTCTGAGCAATTCAAGCTTGAAGTACCATCTTGATGCTTTGCAAATTGTAGGCAGTAGAGGGAAGTCAGCGCAGTCTCAGCTTGGAGCTGTACTGGCAACATGCTTCATCTAGAGTAGGCAGCCTTTCACAGATGATGCAATATTGCACTCAAATACAGCTGAACCGAGCATAACAGAATGCAGGCATCTCAAGACACATTTTGCAAAGTTTGAAACACAGCTTTTAGGTAGCAAGATAATGAAAACCATTGCGATGCAACCAAAGTCAGACGCACAAAAGTGAGAGACAGAACTGTGAGAGATTGATGACCTCAACTGCAAAAGTGTTTTCAGTGTAGAGTAATTATGTATTTAAATGATCTGAATTATTTTATTTGTATTATGTAATTATTTAAGTTATTATATACCAATATATTTGGTTTATTTGAGGGCCTTTCTAAGTGATTATTGATATTTTTGATTAATTACGATTCATTCCATTAAATCTGCACATCATGTATTTAATTCAATTAAAAATATATATATTTTAATTACAGCCCTAATTATTACTTAACCATGACAGGGCAGACCAGTTTTTCTTCAACCAATAGAAATTATTGATGTACTGTAGAAATGTGGGCGGCATGCCTTAATGTCAGAAATCATCTCGGTTATGGTCGTAACCTCCGTTTCCTGATGGAGGGAACGAGACATTGTGTCGAATAGTGACACTAGGGGTTGCCCTTGGGAGCCCGATCCAACTTCAGATATTTGAGAAAAGGCCAATGAGAGGTTGGCGAATTGGCGAGTTGAATTTGCATGCCACTCGCCCTGACATACGGGTATAAAAGGGAGATCGGGATGCGGATTCAGTCAGGTTTTGCACTGAGGAGCTGAAACAAGGCCCCTGCACAAAGCACACACCGGACACAGCAACGATAAGGCTGGGTCTGCCTCCTCCGGTGAGAGTTATCCAGGCCAAAATCTAGGCACTCTTCGCTGACAGGTAGCGCTTGCAGGTCCCTGACCCTCTTGATGGAAGTGAGTGCCATTTGCCCCAGGAGTCTCTGAAAATATTTCAGTGGGACTGATATTTGCCACCTGGATAAGTTCAGGCAGTCCAGCACTGACTGCATGCGCTCATTCGTGAGGCACGCTATCATTGACACAAAGTGCCGAGAAAAGAGATGCTCTGAGCCCTAGACGGCTGAGGTGGGTGAGCGCCAAGTCCCTGTGTGCCAACAGTAACTCTCGAGAGTGTGCTAGATTCGTCGAGGTAGTTCAGTATGCGGACGCCCACTTCCCTTAACGTGGCAAGGGCTGCCTCTGCAACCTTTGTGAAGATGCAAGAGGACCGGCCGAAGGGGAGAACCTTGTACTGATACGCTCGGCCGTCGAACACGAACCGTAGGAAGGGTCTGTGTTCGAGGCAAAATCAAGACGTGTAAGTACAGGTCTACCGCCGCAAACCAATCTTGATGCTGGATGCACGTCAAAATGTGCTTCTGTGTCAGCATCTTGAACGGGAGTCAGAACTCGCAGGTCCAAGATTGGCCGCAGCCCACTGCACTTCTTGGGAACGATGACATAAGGGCTGTAAAACCCCTGTCTCACCTCAGCTGGAGAGCCAGGCTCTATTGCATCCTTCAGAATGAGGACCGTGATCTCCACCCGGAGGACAGCTGCGCTCTCGTCCTTCACTAACATGTCACTGTAACGAGTCCTCGCCGTCTGACATCACCAAGGTGCCCTCCGATGGGCTGTCCGTGGGGATTTACCCGGCCGAGCCTTACTCACTGAAGACCCCAAATCACCTCCGGTGTAAGCCGAGGCAGTCTTGTACCCGTAGGTAGGAGGAGCCGCAAGGGAGGACAGCCGAAGTGGCTTTCCCTCGGAAAAAGGAAACCGCGACCGCAACATTGCCATGGTCATGTTCTTGCAGTGAGAACATGAACCATCCACGAACGCTTCCTCAACGTGCTTTTTCAGTCAGAGGTGAAGAGGTAATGACCGCATCCAGGAATGGCACAGAGACGGAAAGGCATCTTTAAAAAGAATTTCAACGTCACTGTGCCTTGCTCTAATAGAGAAAACGCACTCTTTTAGAGGAAATTGCTATTTAAAAGCACTGTCGAAGCACCTAGGGGTTTAATATGCAGCGGAGTGCAGAGTGAAGAGAGACCCACTAGAATGCGCCTTATATCCAACAGCAGAATGCTCTTGAAGAGTCCGGTGAATGGGAAACGTTAGTGGTATTCAGCTGGTTGTAATATGACAGCTCAGCTCCGAAGAAAAATTCTGACTGAATCCGCATCCCGATCTCCCTTTTATACCCGTATGTCGGGGGGAGTGGCATGCAAATTCAACTTGCCAATTCGCCAACTTCTCATTGTCCTTTTCACAAAGATATGAAGGTGGATCGGGCTCCCCAGAGTGACCCCTAGTGTCACTATTCGACACAACATCGAAGTGAGTCACCGAAGGGGAACTAAGGATTTGTTCATTTTCGCAGCACAGTTTCAATGAATAGTCTTTTTGGATTAGGGACGTTTTTATTATGAAAACTTCTGAATTTGAAAGTTGTGAAACTGTTTCATTTCAAAAGATTAAACATTTTTAAATTTGATTCCTCATGATATGACCCCTTTATGATTCACCACAAGACAACCATTCTAACAAACCATCAGTATGAGGAACCCAGTCTTTGTGATTAACCTCTGATCATAATGATTTAACTCTGGCAGCAAGGTGGTGTGCTGTCCCTGATAGATTGCACTCTCATTGAGGAACCGGACGCCAGTGACGAAGATGGTGAGGCTGTTTTTTCACACACGTTTTCAAACTTTTACAGCTCATAAACACAGAAGACTGAGGGCATGCATCATCAGCTACATATTAGCCATAGTGCAGGTTAATTAACTCTCATAAACAGGTCAGAAAAAAAACTGCCTGCATCCAAACTGCCTGCTGTTTAAATGTCAAATAGGAAAATATGATAATTATCATGGATCGATTATCAACTAGATGGTATAGAAAGAGACCCATGGACTAATTCAAAGCTGCAGCATAATGACCCTATCAGAATTAGAGCTAAGAGAGCTTATTTAGTAAACATCATCATTATTATGCTTCTGAAAAAAGACCCCTTTCATTCAATTGTTATTTGAAGAGATCTCACAGGATTGTCACTGCAATTTTAATTTTATTCTACTAATGATTTTAATATTAATTGTGCAAAAATACAATATCCAAACTAATAGATTGTTTTTAGAAAAATGTTTCAGCTGTATCATATTCTGATTTTCACACAATTTAAACACCTATTATTGACAAATTTGCACATTCCCTGCTCTTTTTGTTTATTCAATATTTTGGCTAATTTGATAATACATTCAACTACCAATTAGTTGTGTACTCTCAGCTTAGCTCACATTTTTAGCCCACTATGTGTATTTAGATGTACTGTATTTTGCATATTTGTGCAAATTGTCTCACAATCAAAAAAGTGAAAAAAGAAAAGAAATTGTGCCTGTTACATGAGTTTACCTGTTAAGGGTATTTGATTGGTAGTACAGTAGAAGCAGGGAGGTATTCTTTTGTTACCTGTGCCTTTCTGTTTTTTATTTTTTTATTTTTTTTAAGGTAAGAATTCAGGGCAGGTGTTTGGTCATCTGGACTTTAAGATTGTGGTGGAGCCCTCAGACACTCCTGCTTTCACTGTAGTTTTACTGGCACCCTCACGTCAGGAGAAAGCAGCCTGGACCAGTGACATCAGCCAGGTGGGAGAGAAGTAACATTTAACCAGTTTAATCAGCACTTTCTCTGGCAACAGTGTCTCATAGAATGAACATTACTCTATATACATTTTAGCAAACTGACTTTTATGTGCCGCATTCTATGTTTCACTGCCGTTTCCTGGTGAAATGAACGCTAGAGGTGCGTTTTATTCATAGTCACTAATTACGAGTACAATATAAAAACATACTGTATTTTTCACTATATTATTCGCTATGCTATGATATAAAAACAGTTTTAATTTAACGCATTATTTAAAAAATTATAAATTTTAACACTTGTATTACCGACCATTGGACTTAGGCAGGGGCGGACTGGCCATAGGGAGAACCGGGACTTTTCCCAGTGGTCCGGCAGCGAAATGGGGCCAAAACTACCACCCTCCTCCTCCCCCACCCCCAACAACTTTTGAGCCAGTTTTTATTTCAAATCCAGGGCCTATATCTCTTCACAGTCTGCCCCTGGACTTAGGACATGACGACCGCAGTTTGAGTCCAGCCAAAGACGCATGAAAGTGAAAGTGGCATAGGAGTGACACAAAATGTCATGGTCGCTTTAGTAAATGTGTTTTTTTTTTTTTTTTTTATTACAAATTTGCATTTTAAAACACTATTGGTTCAGGTTAGGTGTTGGTTAAGAGTAAGGATGTCTGTTTTTTTAAACTCTCATTGTCTGATTACAACCTCCTTTCACTCGGTTTTGGCGACATTTCACTTGGAAACTGCAGCAAAACTTGTAATGAAGCACGTAATTTCAGTTTGCAAAAACATTGCAATGCTCACGTAACTCACACCTGTGTCCTAAATAGGCATGTGACATGCACTTTGTGTGTGTCCACGCTGAATGCAAAGTGATATGTGACCCTGATATTGGACCATTAAGATATCATGATGGGCACTGGGCTACTCAGCACAACACAGCTGAAATACAACTGAAGCGATCAACAAAATGTCTGGTCACTCATCAAGATTGTGATTGGTTAGGACAAAATCTCTGACTTATGTGGATGATTTTTTTATCATATAGACACATTCACAGCCAAACTTAGACAACTAAGGTTAGAGAATGAAGAAGCGTTTAGGTGTAGGGACAGAGACAGGTTCATTAATTCAAAGTACAGGTTTAGTAAGGCGATGATAGATGCCAAACAGCTGTAATCTAAGAAACTACAACAGCAGTTCTCAGCCAATGACTTTACTCTGTCTGGAAACGGCTCAGAAAGATCACAAACTGCAAGCCTAAAGCACCCCAGTCCACTAACGACTTGCGCTTGGCCAACAGCCTGAATGAGTTTTACAGTCGCTTTGAAAGACTATAGGATATTCCTGACACCATCCCCCGTGACACCATCGATCAGCTCCAGCCCACCCAGCTCCAGCCCTGCTCCACCTCCCCCATCACAGCAGGGGCCTGGTCCTCTCCACAGCTCCTTACCTCAGAGGCCCCCTCCTGGCCCACCACAATGACAAATCTCTTCATCATGGAGAGAGACGTAAACAGACTATTCAAGAGTAATAACCCCGCAAAGCAGCCAGCCACCTTGATGCACTGTGCCGATTAGCTGTCTCCGGTGTTCACATACATCTTTAACACCTCACTGGAGACATGCCATGTGCTAGCCTGCTTCAAGACATCCACCATTATCCCCATCCCTAAATTACTTCAGACCTGTCGCCCTGACCTCTGTGGTAATGAAGTCATTTGAGCACCTTCTGCTGTCCCACCTCAAAGCCATCACTGATCCTCTCCCTGACCCCCTGCAGTTCGCCTACAGAGCTAACAGGTCAGTAGACGATGCAGTTAATATGGCCCTTCACTTCATCCTCCAGCACCTGGACTCCTCAGGAACTTACGCCAGGATCTTGTTTGTGGATTTTAGCTCCACCTTCAACATCATCATCCCAGCTCTGCTGCAAGACAAGCTCACCCAGCTGAGTGTGCCTGACTCCACATGCAGGTGGAGCTCAGACTTCCTTACTGATAGGAGGCAGCACGTGAGGCTAGGAAAACATGTCTCTGTCTCCCGGACCATCAGCACTGGTTCCCCTTAAGGCTGTGTTCTTTCCCCTCTACCTTTCTCCCTGTACATTAACAGCTGCACCTCCAGTCACCAGTCTGTCAAACTCCTGAAGTTTGCGGATGACACCACCCTCATTGGGCTCATCTCTGGTGGGGATGAGTCCATCTACAGGTGGGAGAATTATCATCTGGTGACCTGGTGCAGTCAGAACAACTTGGAACTCAATGCTGTTAAGACAGTGGAGATGGTCTTAGATTGCAGAAGTATCCAGGCCCACCAACCCCCATCATACTGTGTGACTCTCCAGTTGACACTGTGGAATCCTTCCACTTCCTGGGAACCATCAACTCCCAGTACCTCAAGTGGGAGTTGAACATCAGAAGGATGTACTTCACAGCAGACGATGTACTTCCTTGAGACAGCTGAAAAAGTTCAACCTGCCGAAGACAATGATGGTGCACTTCTACACCTCCATCATTGAGTACCTTCTCACCTCCCCCATCTCCATCTGGTACGCTGCTGCCACTGCCAAGGACAAAAGCAGACTGCAGCGTGTCATTCATTCTGCTGAGAAGGTGATTGGCTGCAATCTGCCATCTCTCCAGGACCTGTATGCCTCCAGGACCCTGAGGCGGGCAGAAAAGATTGTGGCCGACCCCTTCCACCCAGGACACAATCTCTTTGAGACACTCCCCTCTGGCAGGAGGCTATGGTCCACAGTTTCATCCCGTCTGCAGCTGGCCATATAAACTAGGCCTAGGACCCCCTGACGTCTCTTATCCCACCTCCATAGACACAACATGTTACATTTAATATAGTTTCCACATCTGTCTTGCATCAATGTAAAGAACATTTATCTAGTCTATTGCACTTTTTTATTATACTCAAACTGTGAACAGTGAACATTTGCACATTCTTTGGTTCATATTCTGCACATATTTTTCACAAAGGTACAGCTCCTTTATTAAAACCAGTCAGTTTACTTTTTCTACATGTTTATATATATATATAGTATATTAAATATAGTTTATATTATTTATCTTACTAGGTTTATTGTTAATTGTTATTGTATGCATCAAACACTAAGGCAAATTCCTTGTATATGAAAACTTACTTAGCAATAAAGTCAATTCTGATTCTGATTGGAGCTGCAGTGTTTTCTCTGTCCTTGAATCTCCCCAGTCTCTTATATATGCAAATAAATTCCATTATGTCAAGGTATTAAATTACCAGGATTCATTACAGTTTGTTGGGCCCTGTTATCTGCTTCTTGTTTTGATCCCTCTGTTCTTTTGATTTTTCTGTTTTTTGGGATGTAGTGCATTGATAACATCCGTTGTAACGGCCTGATGACCAGCGTGTTTGAGGAGAACTCCAAAGTCACAGTGCCGCACATGATCAAGTAAGTCAGGACTGTGAATATCATGAGTGATGGCTCACGGCTGTTTGGTTTGTGACGTGTTTGGTGTAGTGTTTATTTAAGCTGTGATTTATCTTAAATGTGGCTGCCTGAGAATCATGTTCAACACTTATCCTTAGAATACCTCAATCTGTTCCCCTGGTTCAGTAGTAAGTACATAATGCAGAAAGTCAGTCAGTTTTAGGGCTGCTTTAACAGAATGAACAGTAAAAAATGGTGGCTCAATAAATTCACTTGCTGGAAAATCATCATGTTAAACATGGAGGATGAGTGCATACTGTATTTCATAATCTCACTGTACTTTTTAACAGCTACAACTAAGAATCACAATGAACAAAACAAATAATACCAGATATTGCAGGCCCATTGAAAATCTGTGCCTGCAGAAATCCACAGAAATCTCCTCAAATTTCTGGAGAATTGGAAAGTCTATAATTCTCAAATTTGAACATATTGTCTGCCCCTTTCAAGTTTATTTCTGAAAAATGTTGGCTTATTTGATAATGCTTTCAACTATCTATAAGTGTGTAGTACTTTTAGTTTTGTTAATACATATTAGTATAATCCAATACATTCTGCGAATTTGCTGATTTTTCCTGACATTGTGCAGAAATTGTGAAAGAGTCTGCAGTCTTCAATATCAGCCATGCTTTATGCAATTTTGCAACCTCATAATCGTGACATAATTGGGTCAGCAAGTTTCCCCAATGTTTAATACAACAAGGCCCTTGCTAGTGCTCCAATTTTTGCACTGCAAATGTTTTTTGTTTCCCAGTAAAAATATCTAAACATTCTTAAAGCAAGATATATTTACTGGACAAGCAAAATAGCATCAGATATTTAGACTTGTTTTCAGAGAAATTGGACAAAAATGTACTGAACTTTATGCTTAAAACATAAAACAAATCTGCCAATTGGTGAGAAAATAAACTTGCTTTCATTTTTAATCGTGTTTTTTTTTCTCTCTCTCACCCCATTGTTTGTTTTTTTTAAGGACAATCCTCAATACATTTAGTTAGATGCCATTTTGCTTGTCAAGTAAATATATCCTGTTTTAAGGATGCTTAAATATTTTTAGAAGTAAAAAATACTAAATGTATACTAATACTAAAAAAGTTTTTTTTGTTCTGATTCACAACACAAATAACTAAGAAGTGGAATGAGACACCCTAATTAATTTAGTGTAGTGAAGTAAACAGGCTAATGTAATGCCTGTTTTGTGTGTTAGAACTATCTTTATTGTCACCTTTCACATGCCATTGTGAAGTATCTTTGTAATTACATATGCACTGTTATTACTGTAGGTGCTGATACTCATTTTGGGCATATAATATTCTATGGAAAAGTATCCCCTAGTAAGGGTACATATAACTAAAAACAACCAAAGGTTTCAATTGACCAAAGATTTGATGGATTTTGTTACAACCAAAAATATATATATTTTTATTATTAATTAGCTATGCCCTTTTGTTTCAGTCAATAGAGTTGAAATAAAGATATTTGCAATAAACTAAGCCATGTTGTTGCTGAGCTATTATATTACCTAAGATTATATTGTATCATTTCATCATCATCAATGTCAGCTGCTGAAAATTATATCAGTGCACCTCCACTAGTACTTCATCATATCTCTATTTACCATAAGCATATATTTATAGCATAGGCTATAGACCGTAAAGCTGCTTTGGTTGTGCTTCTCATTAGATCTGATGCACGTCTCCATAAAGATGATGTTGACATTTGCTTCAGCAAGACACTCAACTCCTGCAAGGTTCCTCAGATCCGCTACGCCAGCGTGGAGAGATTGCTTGAGAGGCTGACCGACCTGCGCTTCCTCTCCATAGACTTCCTCAACACCTTCCTGCACACCTACAGGATCTTCACCACTGCCACTGTGGTTATGGAGAAACTGGCTGACATCTACAAGAAGCCTTTTACCTCCATTCCAGTCAGGTAATGAATGATGGGTAATGATATGGGGAGCCTCAGTGGTAAAGACACTGGCTACCACTCCTGGAGTTCGCTAGTTCGAATCCCAGGGTGTGCTGAGTGACTCCAGCCGGGTCTCCTAAGCAAGCAAATTCACTGCCACCACGAGGACATTGGAGCACATTGGGAGTTATGTATTCGTTTAATGTTTTGTGGTATTCCTCATTCCTCTACGCTGTGCTTTGCTGTCACACAGGGTCCAGTATCACTCATTTGACCGCTTGTCCATTACATCCATCTGCCCAGACTACAGCCTGAAGATCAGGAAGATAGCATTGGATCAGTCAAAGTAACACACACATCTCTCTCTGTTACTCATTCACTCCTCTGTCTGTCCATTTCTCTGTTTCTAATCCTCTCATTTTCCACTTTGTTTCTTGCTCTGCTTTCTGTTTTGTGAGTGACAAAGATGTGAGTTTATCAAGTCCCGGATTCTCAAAATGTCTGCCTTTTGCACTCATTTTTCTTTTGCCCTCATCCATTGCAGAGTCCACATTTTACGATGTTTATTTTTATACAACAGTTAGTTCCAGTCCACTAATTTTATTATACAAGCGCAGTTCCAAGAGTGATAATATTTCTTACAGAATACCACAATCTGTATATGGAATGGGCATAATGTTCACTGTTTGTATCTCTCGGCTTGTCTGTTTGCGACGCTCCAAACAGCCTGTGCGTTGCTTGGCGACACTCAAGGGCTGCAGCTGGTTGCAAGAGACCCCTTAAGATAAGCGGCAATAGCTCACATGGACAGTGGAAACCGGCTCCTGCTTCCTCCTTTATCTGCTCTAAACACGAACCTTTGCTACAATCTGCTTCAAAGGAATTGTTTTATTTCTAATTGTGCAGCATGTCTTATGTCTGTCTTATTGTGCATCAGCAGCAGCAGCAGGTCTTACATTTTCAACTCCGCATATCTAAGCATATCTAGTCCGCTTAGACCAAACCTACCAATTTGTCATATCCATCAAAACACCTCAAATGTATTCTAAGAGTTGTCATGACTGAACTAAAGGTTTTCTTAACTTAGAGTTTCTTGCAACTGGGCCTGATCCTGCTCTGACTTTCTGGAATTGTTTTTATTGGCGGAGAAAAAATTACCCTACCATATTTTGTCTGAAACTTACGCTGCTCAATATTAACTTCTGGTTTATAGAACTGTTGTATTAAAGTAATAGCTCACTCGCAATCGCTTGTGTGATATTACTTAAATATTACTGTTTTGCTCAAGCTCGCACCCTGCAGAAAAGGTGTACCACTCCATGCCACAGTAAAGAAATGTTCCCCTCTGTTCCATGCATAGAATGCATCCAACAAAGAGTTTACTAGGTGCATGCAACTATGAAGGACAGAGTGCAAGACATATTATTATTCCAATATTGCTTTTTTGTTTAAGCCTTCTTTTGTTCCCATATCTCAGGTCTCTGGAGCTCTTCTTCGCCACCAACCAGAACAACCGCAGTGGGGACCATGTGAATGATAAATCCCCCAGACTGTGCCGCAAGTTCTCCTCTCCTCCACCTCTCTCCATCCCCTCTCGTACCTCGTCTCCAGTTCGCACCAGAAAACTCTCCCTCAATTCTCCTGTTGGATCTAAAGTAGGCATCCTGGATCTGTCCACTACCTCATCATCTGCAGCCAGTAGTCCAACCATCTCACCCCCTCCCTCCAACAACAAGCCCCCATTGGATCTCTACCATGGACCGAGTCCGTCCTCCCCCGAGCAGAGCCCTGGAGCTCTGGATGAGAATGCTGAGGTGCCCCGAATTGATGCCCTCTGTGGCAAACTGCGGCGCAGCATCAGGAGAGGTGAGCAGAAAAAAAAACATAGATTTCCTCTCTCTAGAAAAAATGAGAGAAACATATAAGTGTTAGCCATCAATTTGGCCAACACGGATGTCCATGGCAGCGTTCTTCATTAGCTAGCTTTGCATTTTAAAGCATAATTTCATCAGGAGCCAGATTTGGTTGGTAAAGTGAATATAGAATTTTTGTGCTCACAAATTACATTGAAAACCAGCTTATCATAATAACACAATTTTAAGTGTCCTTAAAATTGTCCTTTAAAACCAATTAAAGGGATAGTTCAGCCAAAAAGGCAGATCTGTCATCTTTTACTCACACCATAAAGTGATAGTTCATGCAAAAATGCAAATTCTCTCATCATTTACTCACCCTCATGCCATCCTAGATGTGTATGACTTTCTTTCTTCTGCAAAACACAAATTATGAGATTTAGAAGAATATTTCAGTTCTGTAAGTTCTTACAATGCAAATGAATGGGTGCCAAAATTGTAACGCTCCAAAACGCACATAAAGTCATCTTAAAAGTAATCCATAAAAATCCAGTGGTTTAATCCATATCTTCAGAAGTGGTGAGAAACAGATTGTTTATGTCCTTTTTTGCTATAAATTCTTCTCCCTGCCCAGTGTGAATCATCAATACACAAAAAGAAGAATCTGAAAGTTATCTGTTTCTTACCCACACTTCTCATATCACTTTTGAAGACATTGATTTAACCACTAGAGTCTTGTGGATTACCTTTCTGCTGACTTATGTGATTTTTAGAGCTTTAAAATGTTGGCACCCATTCACTTGAATTGTATCGAACAAAAGAGCTGAGAAATTCTTCTAAACATCTTCATTTGAGTAAATGAGAGAATTTTCATTTTTGCGTGGATTATTCCTTTAAGTAAATTTAAATCCATATGAATTTCTTTCTTCCGTAGAACACACAAGGAGAAACTTGAAGATTGTACAATTTGTTTTTTTCCATACAGTGACCAGGGAATTTCAAGTTCCAAAAAGTTCATAAAGAAGCCATAAAAGAGGCTTAAAAGTAGTCGATATGACTTGTGGACTAATTATTAATGGAATATCTTGCTCTCCACCAAAGCTTTCAAATCTCATTTGCATTTCCGCATATTCTGACTTGTTGAACAAGATGGTGCTTTAACGTTAACCCTGACTTGATGCATCTTGATGTCTTGAGTTTGAATACCAGAAGTTCATTTTAAGCAATCTGAATCTGGAAGTTTTTACAATCTGAATCGGAGTAAAAATTACTTTCTGTGGAAATCTGGCCGCAGATGCTGTCGATAGAGCTTATTTTGTATTGAATCTGGAACATTCCTTTAACGCCCAAACAAATGTGTTATTTCTTTCATAGGCTATATGACTGACCAGCATGTCTTATAAAACCCAGAAATAAAGTGCTAATGTGCTAACACTGTGTGCCTCCTTAATGCATATCATAGACTTGTTAAGCTATTTGGCAAAAACCCATCATGCAATTATTAGTCATTTATTACTGTCTAATTTCCTATCCCTAAAATAATTTTACCAAAAAGGGTACTGACCAGAAGCCATCAAGCTCCAACAATGTCAAAAAAGCACCATAAAATAGTCCATACAACTCATGGAATATATTCCAAAAATGTAAAGATTGCTTTATGTGAGGAAGGAACAGACAATAAGACACAATTAGTTAACTAATTTAGGTAAAATTAACTAACAATGATCTGCACTAACAAATTATACTTTTACAGCAGTTACTGTATTCACCTTGATTTATGTTAATTTCAGCATACATTTTTAACATCAAAAGTTATATACATTAACATTATTTAATGCTTTATAATTAACATGAAATTATTATTAACATTAAAGATTAACAAATGCTGTTAAAATATTGTTAATTGTTAGTTCATGGTGCCTAATGTATTTTCTAATGTTAACAAATAGATTTTTTTGAAAAGCGTTGCCTAATATGTTATTTAAAATTTTGCTTCTCGCTATAGCTTTGAAGTCTCATTGGCGCTTTCACATCATCAAATGTGGCCAAACTTTTCCTTTCAAATGAGTTCTGAGAAAACTACTGATAGTTTCCTCCTTGTGTTTATTTTAGCTTGAAGAGAGAAAGACGTTCACTCTGCTAATATGTCTCTCATCAACACATTGAAAAACACAAAGCCTATCACAGCAGTTACAGATGCCGCTTTGATTTGATTTGTGCTCAACATTACAATAATGGGCTTGTATTGTTTTTCCCCGTTCTCCTATAAAATCAGCCACATTCTGAGGTCGGTCTTATTGTAACCCATTAGCAGTAATAATGAGCTTTTACAACAGCGTAAGAGGGGCTACATTACACCATCACAGAGGCTCTCGGCTGGTCTGCCTCCATATCACAACCCATGAAATGTGTCTCATCTTTCGTAAATAACCGGAAAATATTCTGATCACAAGAAAAAGATTATTTCATTGCCCACAGGAAAAAAAACGTACTTTCACACAAAATCATTTCTGTTACAGATTTGCCTTGTTTATCTTGCTCTTAAAACTTTCCATATTACTGAATTTGTAATTATTGTTCCTCCTTGCCAAGGCAAGTGCAATATTACTAGTATTAAACTTTTGAATACAACTCGTCCCGCACCGTTTCTGCATGAATGATACATAAAATTGTTGAGGTGGGGTGTGCTATTACTTTTTTATAAATGTTTGGACTTTTTTTAATAAAATAAATATTACAATGAATGAGGGAGCTGAGTAATATCTAGGGGCAAGAATATCATAAAGACTTAGGGCTGGGTGCTTTTTACCTATCCAGTAAGTAACTGCAGTACATAGCAACCATTCAGAACACCTTAGCAACCACATACTGTAGTAGCACTCTAACAACAACCACTCAGAAGACCTTAGCAATCGCATCGCAACACCCCGGCCACCAATGACTGGTCTAACTCTCCCCTCAGCTGTGTTGGAGTCTGTGTCTCTGGACAAGTTTATCCCAGAGTCGCCTCAGGGCAGTGAACCAGGAGATATCTCTCCCTGCCGCTCCCCCTCCACTCCACGCCACCTCCGCTACAGACAGACAGGAGGTAAGCGTGTGTGCATGTTCACTGTAAAAAGTGATAATGTGCAATGTTTACCTCAAAGATTTTTTTCTATTTGATCAACCCTTCAAAAATTCCTTTTGTTGGTGTATACATTTAAGTCGATTAAGTCATGATGGGCTCTATTTTCATGGTAGCGTAAAGTGCAGCGCTACACGCAGTGACCATGCGCTACGTCTTATCACATTTCCGTGAGATCGCTAATTCAAAGCATAATTTCTGTACTAGCACAAAGCGCAAGTGGGTGTGGGTAGGAGTGTTTGCGCCATCTGTGGGTGTATTCCTGCAAGCTTTGGCAGTATTGTATGTAAATGGAGTGGTGTAAAGCTCATTTTGATGTTTTCCTAAGAAAAAAGTAATTGCTCTAAGACGTTTCAAAAGTAAAAGCAGGTCTATTTTCTATGCAAAGTCAAAATGCATCTCCTACATTTGCAGTTTGGAGATTACACCCGCAGGTGGTAATCAAATTAATGTACAAACTCTGAAAATATAGTGGAACATCAATTGATGTCCCTGACAATCACTGTTGTAGCCGTTTCATGAATCTATCTATATGTCATGCTTTATTTTTTGTTTATTAGTATTATTATTATTTACAATTAATTTGAATTTAGAAATCAACCTGTAAAAGTGAAGTGCGAGCCGATAGAATCAATATTAATACTAGCCATGATTTGTGTGTCAGTAGATGAAAATGATTAATAATATTACATTCTCTATAATGTAATTCAATGTAGATTCAAATCCAGACAAGAATCACATTTTCTATTCATGTAAAAGGAGCGTGTCACTGTCATATAAATATTTATAATGTACTGCACACAGTCTATTTACACTACCAACTTTTTATGAATGTGCTCTTTTTGTTTTTTCAATCGCTGGTGCTTGACAGAGAATGGACTATATAATAATCTGAGAAGAACCTCAGAATTCAATTAAACTGAACCCAGCCCATTAGGATGTTTGCAGACTTTTGCCAAACCCAACTTGTGCCAAGACTTAGCACATGCTTGCACGAAAATACCAAAACGTCATTGCCATGCCCATTGACTTTGCACTTATGGCTTAAAGTATGCACTGCACTCTTAAAATATGGCCCAATATTTCATAATGTTTTTGTCTTTAGTTAATCTAGTTAATTTCAATGTTACCACATGAAGCACATTTTTTAGGTTACACATTTTTAGGTTAAACGTATTTTTCTTTGTGGGTTTGGCTCCCTTGGTGGTACAGGTCTCTTCTGAGAACAACTGTATAGTCATGTGGCCTGGTCTGACTCTGACCTCGGTCTGAGTTTTCAAAGTGGAGTATGATTTTCATTTACAAGAAAGACATTGATTTCATACATGCCCATGTAAGGGACATGTGCTTTTGTTTTCACCTGTTGGAGACTCACTACAAGGTGAAAACTAAATAACTATTTATTTTATTACACATTGCCCCAAAAACTGTTAATGTAAAACACTTTAATGTTTCTTTCAGAGTAGTTCCAATTTGAGTTTGAGGAAAGAGCTCTTCTCAGTTCAACATCCAACACTGCATTCCTACATTCCTGTTCCACACGCAAACTGGTTAAGCAAAACCGGCCAGCACAGTCCTCAAAAAGTATATTTCTGTTACTAAATGGCCAAAGTCACATTCATTCTATCCAATTTATATTGGAACTGAAACAGTCAAATATTGTGCTTGGACAATATTAAATGAAAGCCAAATATAAGGGAGAGTTGAAACAGGGGCTCCACTAGCACATAATTGGCTCTGATTGGCACAGATGTTGTTCCGTCCAAACTGTTTGTATTGGGTGTCTTTGGCATGTTCAATATTTTAACAATCCATTTATTGCAATTTTATACTCAGTTGAAATTTCCACAAAAATCTGTTTCATATGTTCACTCAATAACAGACATGGCTACTAAATATGGTTACCAAAGGGTGGAGTTTTGTCAAATGAATTTTATCTTGAAGAAAGTTCATACAACACAACTCAAGGATTGGTTTTGCAATAATTATTAAAGTGGTCATATAATGCCATTTTTGTACAAGTTAATATGAATCTTTAGGGTCTAAATGAAAACTTTGTAATATACTTTTATTAAAAATTCTCATTAGTATTTTAAGAAAACACTAATAAAGTTCTGGAGTTATTCTCCGTATAACTGTTTTTTTGACATTACTTCTTAATCAGTAACATGCAAGTAAACCAGGTGTAACTTAGTGTTGCCATGTTAACTGTAACACCTGCGTACACAGTTTTTAATAACACAATAACCATAATGCGTTGTTCATTATAAACGTGGGATTATGAATTATATTGAGAACGTCGTAACGTTATGGAAAACATGCCGTAATGTACCCTGAGTGGAAACATTAGCCACATTCATTGTGAAGCGTGCAAGCGATTTGCAAAGATTAATATAAAGGTTAATAAAACGTTACACTTATTCTTCTGGAGGTGCAGAGGGAATATAAATAGTTGGTACCGAATCTTTTTTCAGCAACATCTTCTTAGCAAAACCAGCTTTATACTGACCCTCGTTTATAAAGCAGTCTGGTGAAAAATGATTTGCGCAAACATGAACGCATTGACGTTGCTCGTGGGGAATATTCCCATCGTAAACAAAACTCAGCCACTGCGTCTTCAGCGGTTCAGATTTAGGAACATCAAAATGACTGCTGTGTTCGTTATTACACCGAAGAACAGAACACCACAATCGCTTAGGCGCCGTTCTGCTCCAGTGTATCAACAATGATGACGGACTATGATTGACAGCTCGCTCACGAGCGAGGGCGGGTCTGTGTTGAAACACTGCTGTCAATCAACAATCCTGGGAGGGGCGTCCGACCGTGTGACGGCACACGGTCGAACGGCTCGATTTGAGGCAGGGGAAAATATATAAGGAGATTAAAACAAAAACACTGGATGGATTTTTATCATAATAGGATGGTTGTGTACAGGCACAGCCAACACATATTTCAGTACAATCAACTTGAAAAAGTGCATGTACCATTATATGACCCCTTTAATGCAAGTAAAAATTGGCTTTGACATGTAATTAAAATAGTTGCTCGCCATTGGCTGCTTAATAAGGAACTGCATGAAATTATGATTTTTCTTCACATTTTTGTGCCTGGTGCAGTTTTTTCAAGAGAAGGAGATGAGCTTGTACTGTATGATATCAAGAGTTGCACAATGAATTGCAATGTTTGTCACTAAGTGTCAAGGATCAATGTAAATATTTTTAATAACAATAAAGCAAACTAAGTTTCAATGCCAGTAGCAGATATTTATTACTGGTACATTTTCTCAAATCACTTGCAATTAGCATATGTGGCAAAATGTTAATTTTGGAACCTGCATAGTGTTCATCTGAACCAGTCATTAAAGGAACAATCACCCATTTTCTTGGTTTTCTTTTCTAGTCCAGTCAGCTGAGAACTCGCGTTGTTCCGTTTCTCCAGCCTCTGCATTTGCTATCGCCACGGCAGCAGCTGGACACAGCAGCCCTCCAGGTAAATGCACCACTGAGCAGAACCCTAGAGAAACAACATGTGTTCGGCCCTTTGCTTCATATTGGTGTGGGCCAGCTACTTCTAGTGTCCACAAACAGTTGCAGCTGACTTTAGGCATCTCTGTCAAGTTTATCCAAGTCTATAAACTTTTCCATTCTCACCCCTCATTCACGGAACAAAGTAGAAAATATTTGATCATAATCAGAGTAGCAGGATTACCAGTTACACATTGAATTAGGCTCAATTTGTCAAGATTTCAATACAATAAACAGTCCAAAAAACCCAATGCTTTTACTTGCATAAACTAACCTTCTCTCATCCTTCTAAATATCATTAGAATTGTATTTATACTGTATTCTTTCTTTTATGTTCTATTGTATTTTTATAGATTTTTTGCCACTTGGTTAGTTTAATTTTAATATCTTGGTATGCAAAACCAACAAAATGCAACTATTTTGGTGCTGTGTTTGCAATTGTATGAGTACTCTTTCATTAATAGCATTTAAGATTACATTTTTGTACATTGCTTTTATCCTTTTACTTCCTTAAATAAGAATAACAAACACAATATATAAACACAGTGCACTTTCTGGTAAGTCACTTTGATACGGAATCATATGCCAGACACTTAAATGTAATAATAAAATGAAATGGAAATAAGATGTTGATCACACGTAATCCATATGCGTAATGATTATACAGTTTGACAGTCAGGATAATACAGGTCTAGGTATAACAGAAATGACAGCAAGGATTGTTACAGGTCTGTTTGTATTCCTATTACATTGTGCTTTCCTTTCCAGTTTTTAACAATTCTGAGCGGACTTGTGACAAAGAGTTCATTATATGCAGGGCGGCAACCAACAGAGTTCTGAACGTCTTGCGCCACTGGGTCTCCAAACACTCACAGGTCTGTCCATCAATGTCAGTTCTTCTGTAGCTGCTTATGATCCTTTAATTGTATAGTTCACCTAAAAATGTAAATTCTCTCATGAATTAGTCATATGGAGTGGTGGTGGCGTAGTGGCAAAAGCACAGGGCTGTTAATCAGAAGGTCGTTGGTTCGAACCCCACAGCCACCACCATTGTGTCCTTGAGCAAGGCACTTAACTCCAGGTTGCTCCGGGGGGATTGTCCCAGTAATAATTGCACTGTAAGTCGCTTTGGATAAAAGCGTCTGCCAAATGTATAAATGTAAATGTAAAATGTAAATGTAGTCACAATCCTTGCATCCCAGATGTGTATGACTTTCTTTCTTCTGCAGAACACAAATTAAGAATTTTTGATGAATATTTCAGATCTGGAGGTCCTCACAATGCAAGTGAATGGGTGCCAAAATTTTGAAGATCAAAACCCACATATGACTCCGGTGGTTAAATCCATGTATTCAGACATGATATGATAGATGTGGGTGAAAAAAAGATCAATATTTAAGTAATTTTTTTGTCATAAATTCTCCTCCCTGCACAGTAGGGGGCGATATGCATGAAGAATGTAAATCACCAAAAACACAAGAAGGCGAAAGTGAAAATGAAGGAAAAAGGACTTAAATATTTATCTTTTTCTCATGCACACTTATCATATCACTTCAGAAGATTTGGATTTAACCATCACTGGATTGTACGGACCTACAGAGCTGAGATATTCTTCTAAAAAGAGAGAAAGGAAGTCATACACATCAGGGATGGCATGAGGGTGAGTTAATTATGAGAGAATTTTCATTTTTGGGTGAACTAACCCTTTAAGACTGTCCCACAGCATGACATATGGCATGGCATTTTTTTAATACCTGTATGAAAATACCTTTGAAAAGTGTAATTTTGTTGGCTCATGTGCACTCACACTCATTTAAACTCATAAAACAACAGGAAAAAAAGGTTTTTGGTTGATAGGGCTATCTAAAACCTGAAGGTGCTGCCTAGCAGATCAAAGCATTTTACATGTGAATTTGAAGTTTAATGTAGAGTATGTGATGCAAAATATAGGCCTATTATTTGAGCTGTTTACGTACACACAGTGAAGTGTGTAACTTTTTCTATGTTAAAATACTTTCTCCTATCCCAGCCTATTATGCAGAGACAACTATAAGTAAAAAATTTGTATATGGATTTGGCTGTTTTGAGCAACCCATCCAGCCCGACACAACAACATTGACTCAATCAATACTGTGAGTGTGGGGCGGGACTATATGTTTGTTTGATCGACAGCAGATTTGTGGAGGGTTTGAAAAGCTGTTTTTTTTTTTTTTTGCAATTCTGTTTGGTGATGCTAGTGGTGTTGAAATTGCACACTTCAGCTTTAAAGAGTTTAGTACAGTGGTTCTCAACTGGTTTTGCTTCAGAACCCAGATTTTACATGGGATGCAGTGGAGACCCAACACAGTGCCAAAACTGCATACTATACAACATTATACACATGTGTACTTGCAATGAAACATTTAAGTTTATTAAAATGTTTAACTATGGATGATAATTTATGGTTAATATTTTTTTTTTTATTATTTGCATTAAGTATTGTTTTTACCTACTGTCCATGACCTTATCAGAACAGATCAGCGAACCATATTTTGGGACAAAACCCACCAGTTGAGAATCTCTGGTTTAGTAGATCAACTGCTGGGATTTTCTCCATGAGTTGTTGAAGGAATTAGTGGTCCCCACTTTTCACTGGGCCCAGGAAAACATTAAATGTTGTTACACATAGACCAGCATTTTCATCTCTGCACACCATGGAATATTTCAGAAAAGTATGAATTAATGCAACTGAAGTGTCAGTCAAGTTTATCTGCCTCTCTTTCTCCCTCCCAGCAGTTTGGGTACAGTTTTGTTGTATACACATGGCTAACCCCTGGCCTCACATTTAAGAGGAAGCGTAAAATGTCCATGCTATTTTCACAAGTGAACCCCTTTCTCTTACATAAACAATACCACACCTTAATTACTACAGCAATTAGAGGATCAAGCATATTTCTTGAAACCGAGGCTGTTAAAGTAAACCATAATCAACTGAAGCCAGGCAACTCCCACTGCCCTGAACCATCAATAACTGTTGTTTTTGGTTGCCAATGTGGGTTCAGCGTACTCTTATCAGCTGGCAATACTATTACTCGTATTACATGGTCTGTTCTACTGACAATATTGTAGCTTGTATGTGCGCATCTGGTCTGTTCTTCACTTGATATGACATGGGGATTTTTTTCCTGTTGTTGTCTTAACATTTGGATTGATTACCACATCTTGACACCAAGGACAGAATCAAACTTTTTTCAAGTACTAATATTACATTACTCTGGTGGTAACAAACCTCAGTATTCAAGGGGGTGAGTTACCTTCAAAAATACTGTAAATAAATATGCTGTTAAACCTGATGTGTTGTTATTTGGATGGCTAGCTATAAACACGTTGACTTGTCAGCATGACTCTCTCAGCATGTTACTTCACCTTGACATTAGTTGATTTGACAGAGAAAACTTGTCATAGAAGAAGATGGTTTACTGTAATATTTGCTATTGTGCCCTTTTTGGCAAATGCTGAGAATGCATCACATCTAAAGTATTGAATGTACCGACTCAATTCAGTACCAATATGCTGTCTTGTTGACAGTTGCTTTCAAGCACTCAGGGCTATGTGTGTGCATGAATAAGATGCTTGTAACTTGCAATTGCAGCTGAGAGCGGTCATTTGTGAGATATAGGGAAATGTGTTGAGTTGATCCGAAACATATTTAGTTGCTTTGCAATTTACCAAACTGTATTTTGTAAATTTATATTTAAAAAAATATATTATTTATTTTTAAATAATTTTGTTTTTCAGTTTCTTCACATTTATAGTCCTCATTATTTTTTCATTTTTTTGTGTGTGAATTCATAGTATATACATAATTTAAAGATTACTCATTTCAATTGAATGAAAAATGTACATCAAACTGAAATGTGTATTGTAAATCTTAAAAATGGTCTATACGTGATAATGGTATGAATGCAGTTGAATTGGTTGTATTTTTTGTATATGTATCTTTATTGATTTGGGGTATCTGAGAAGTGCTTAGTTTGCTCTCTGCTCTATAAAATCAGAGATGCTGACCACATTGTTCTGTTTATATAAAGTGACCATTTTCTCATAGAGATATGACATAACTTCAGTCTATGCCCACTCTTTCATTAGTCTAAGCTCAGGCTATTGTAACATTAATACTGACAACAGTTCAAAGCTAAAACACGAATATACTGTGTGCACATAGTAACAGGGCTGCACCACACACAGCGTAATTATGTGCTATAGTGGTAATAGTCTCTCATAATGGCCTTTTGAATGGTCCTGAAATCTTTCTTTCAATTTACCTTTGTTAGAGTAAAGGCACAGTGTGAACTAATTGCACTGATCTTTTATATCCCTTTGTCAATTTGGATTGAGGACGGCTGGTAAACTTACACAGAGAGAGCTTGTAGAAGTGGCCTTTATAGTCCCACAGGTGAAAGATGAGAATGAGGCTGATTCAAGAGGAGGAATGTTTTCATATGCCAGTTGTCGAAGGAAGAGAGGGTTGAAAAAGGCAACTAATAATAGAGGTCAACTGATGCTTCAATTTCAACAAATGTGGCACTGTTTTAGTGTATAACTGTAGATTTATCATTTTGTGGATATTGTTTTGTCATCATTTTGTGGTTTCTAAATGTTCTGCAAGAAAGCTGATATCAAAGAGATAATGTCACATAAAACAATATTAAAAAAAAAAGGCTGTATAGGGGAGATCGGAGATAGTTATCACATGGTGAAGTTGTCACAATGTCTATATCTCAGTAATGATAATATTTAGACTGAAATGAAGCTATGGATGATTCTGTTTCAGCTTTCTGCCTTTTCTGTTGAATTATATAGTATTATGTAAAAAACAAAACAAAAATGGCATGGTTCAACATGTTTTCCTCATTGTATATGGGGAGTCAACTAACCCAAACTGCATCACGTTTAAAATTATTAGAGCAGACTGTTACATTTTATTTAGTCAGATTTGGCTTTGATGTCATATTTGTACAAATAAAAGATGGAGTTTACATGCACTTATTGAGCGGGTTGTAATTGCCATTTTCAATTGCTAATATTCACAAAGAGAAAAAGGCAGAGAGAAATGAAATGTAATATACAGTACATGTAGCTTTTATAAACATACACACACACACACACACACACACACACACACACACACACACACACACACTTATCACTGTAATAACTTAATAGAAACAGCCCAATCCGTCGTTCTAAAGCAATACTTTTGGCTTCTATATTTGTCCATTTGTTTGAACTGCAAAAAAACTATACAACAGCATTTCACTATGTTTTTCGTTGTTAAAATAGCCAAATCTATCAGATATTTCTCACTGTTTGCCTCATAGCATGGAATGGGTCACTATGGCAACAGAATTCTCCTGCTCTCTGTGTCTCCTTGAGGACTGAGATTCTGTGGCATCATAGAGGGTGTTTGTGATGTCATGTGGCTGAAGGTTATAAATTACTCGCTTCTTAGGGCACATCCAGATGGATGACTGTCGGTTATTGCACAGATCAGATACGATGATGAACTCAATTAATGACTCTTTCTCTGATGATCGGCTGGTGGCTGAATGGGAAAAGGATCGTCTTGACTGGGAGGAGCAAGTGGGCATGCTGCTTGAACAGAATAACAATTCTGAAGCCGCTGTCCAAAGGCTAAATTAACAATTACAAAAGAGGGACTTCACAATATTCACCTTAAAGGACTTGACAAATCAGCTGCCCGACTCTTTGAACGATACTGTGACAACTTTGGGGGAGTGAAATCGCAAAATAACACAGCTGCAGATGGAGCAGAATGTCAAGGCTGAGCAAAGGCCAGAGAAAAAAGTGCCAAGGAAAAATCAAAGAGGGCCAAAGCCCAAAGTTAGAGTTGAAGAGAGCTGAATATGAGTTAGATACAAATGGCACTTTTCCACTACACGTTATGGTTTGGATCGACTCGACTCAACTCACTTTACTTTTCTGAGCTTGCTTTTCCACTGCAGTTTAGTGCCGCCTCAACGTGGGTGGGATTATTGGCTGATCATCATAGTTGCGCCACCTCTACTGCCGTGAAATCATCTTAAATGTGACACAAACATTACTGACCATAAACAATAACACGACCACTAGCTGTTAGCTACTAGCTCATTGTGTTGCATAAAGCAGTTGTTCCATGTTGATTTTACACAAGTGTAACTGTTAAATTGGCCTGGTTGTTTTAGAAGCAAGCTTTCCAGTAGCTGGTCACCTAAATAAAGTGAAGCTTTCAAGTAGAGTATAAAGTTATCATACCATCCTCCATCGTGAACTCCAACAACGTTGTGGCTGAGTCCAGGGCACTCTCCCTCCCATTGCTTGCCAGTCTAGATAGTGTCCATTTGGTTGAACCACTTCCAATTTTCCTTGATGGATTTTTTTTAACTTTTCCCTACACTGGTGGTAGCCGTGTGCGGCCAGCAGCTGAGATACTTCCTGAAATACTTTTTCGTTCGTCGCTAACAAGAGAAATGTCTGCACCTCGTTTATTAACCACGCCGTGGTTTTGTGCACAACCATTTCTTTTTACAATTCGAAAGTTGCGTGAACAAATTATACTGCTATCTCTTTAGCTAACTTTAAAACTAGCAGGTTGATGTCCCGTATCGAAAATCCAGTGATGCTGGTAGTGACTATTCTCTCTGACCAATCAGTGATCTGCAGGATTTTGACATCACTTTTAGTATCAGCTCAGCTCACTTGAAACCTGGACTGAAGTGGTACTAAAAAAAGTACCAGGTGCTATCCAAGGTGGAAAACCCCAAAAAAGTGAGCAGAGTCGAGTGGAGTCGAGTTATACCTTGCAGTGGAAAAGCCTAAATGCATTAAAAAGTCTGAGCATCAGAACATGTGCATCAGAAAATAAATTGTGCATCAAAAATCTGTGCATTTTGCATTAACCCTAAAAAGGACAAGCATTTAAAGGCACCTCTAAAAATTAAGTACTAATGTCCAACATATAAGGGCCTACATAATGTACATTTCCATGTTATTACTATTTCTAAAATATTGCTTTCATTTTAAATGTTATAACTTGCAGAAATCGTGAAAAACTTTTAAAAGATAGGAGCTTTGCTCGAGATCAGCTACCTTCTCAGAAAATGCTGCCTTTGTATATTTAGATAAAGATTGCGAGTTTATATACAAATTAGCATGTCCTCAGTATTTGCTGGGACCACATTTTCAATACTGTATTAAAAAAAAAAAAAAAACTACCTCCACTCCCCCAGCCTCTTTTAAATGTCTGTATCCCATAGAATATAATTTTTTTTTTTTTTCAAATATTTCATTAAAAAAAATATTTTCATAAAAATTTGATGAGGTTGGAGAATGTACATCACATTTACAGTACTAGCCAAAATGAAATGGTTAAATCAATTAAAAATGTTTTAACCAATTATAGTATGAAAAAATGTGTATTATTGAGCCAATATGAATAAAGGATAATATCATGATATCTGTCAAACTAACATAAACAAACAACAAGTTGACAATTGATTAACATAATAATAAAAATGCCTTTTTACTTTTAGGTAAAGATTTTGAGCTGATGTCAGACTTTATATAAAGGTTGCATGTCCTCAGTATTTTTAGGGACCCCCTTTTCAATAGAGTGCAACAGTCTGGTTCCAGAAGTAAAAATCCCATAACATTTTCCCATTGACTAATTGATTTTCAGTTATAACTTAGACACTTCAAGACAGACCTACCTTGAGCTCCAGGGTTGTTTATCGATAGTGTATGCGTTTGTTGAAGCCATCCGTCTGCATTATTTCAACTTCATTGTTTAAATAGCATGTTTGATAGCGGAGTTCCTGGTAAACAACTCCATTACCCATGACACCGCAGAGAACCAATCAGAGAACAGCGGCCAACAAAGCCTGCAAAATTTGCCATGGAGCAACAGCCCACTCCCATGATGCACTGTGAGTGACGTAATAGAGTTGGTTTCCATTTACCCTTAAACTACTGATCTAATGGTACAGATCAGAATATTTTGCAATAAATGTAAAATATAAACAACAACCTAGAATCAATAGTTTGATATATTCTCATAGTTTTATATTCAATTATATAATTTGCAGTGCGTCATGTGATTGTAGTTTGCACCCTTGTGAAAGACAGTAACTACACTTCTTTGTAGTGTGTCTTTGTCTTTTTGTCCAACTTTTAAAATACTTTTTGCCTCAAAAAAAAGTATGTGATATTGTGATTTAACTCAAAGCTGGTTGGTTTGGTTCAGGGCATAGAACCCTTTTATGGAGGATATTATGAAAAGACTATGGGGAAAAAAGAATGAGAAAAATACTTCCGGAATCCAGATGCTGAATAAGTGGGCGGGGCACTGTTGGGTCAACTATTATTATGAAGGCAGATTTTTAAAAAAAGGTTTAAATATGTTCTTGGCACAAAGGTATTTTTTTTTTTATGGAAGTCAGGTTGGGGTGTCACGTTAGTTATGCATGAGTTTTAAATGCTCATATATATATATATATATATATATATATATATATATATACAGTTTATATTTTACAATATTTCTTGGTCAAATTATTGTTTTGATATTTTTGTACTTTGCTGTTTACAATTTTGTTTTGTTAATGGTTTAGTGCCTCATTATTATTTTACTTTTGAAATTTTGTAATAATAGGCTGTTTAATGTTTACATGTAACCTACACTACTGGTTTAATGCCAGGTTCCATTATGACAACTTACCCCACATAGTGTAACAACATGCCCCATGTGTTCAATAAACTGATTATTTTTCCTGGTCAATAAAGGTGAATATTTTCAACTGATTTTTTTTGTAGCCAAGTCTTCAAGGTATGTGGCTATGCAGAAATTGACTTTCAAAAGAAAACCTACCAAGGGAAATATTAACTGGAGTAAAGTGTGACAAACTGCCCCTGTTACCCTTATATGCTCTAATATCTGTATTGTCAATGCTTTTTTTATTATTACTAGAAATTACTAAAAATGGCAAGAAACCCCTTTACAAAAAGTACTGTGGTAGTACACTTGCACAGTGATGGTGTTAAATGGAAATTCCATGATAGTTTAACTTTTTTTGGTAGTGAAGAGATAAAATGAAGATAAAACTATTACATACAGCTACAGGTATGTGCACAGTAAAATGGTACCAGAGGCCAGTATGATTTAGTATAAATCATTGTGGGATCTCTAGCAAGAGTGTTTGGCTCAGACTGCTAAATCTCTTTGAAAAATCCCAAATCATTGGTTGCTGGTTTGTTACTGCTCCTAGATGGTCTACCAACTCTACCAGCTGGTTGAACCTCTCAGAATGTGTTATAAGGTAATCAGAAATAGCTTGTTGATGCTATTCTTTATCTTTGTCATAATTTGAAAGTTTCTGTATACCTGGTAGATGAGATGCCAATTATGTGGGAATTAGTAGTCTTACTTTAGTTAGCGTATTGAACCAGAGTACTCATGAGAACAACAGACCACAAAAACCCTAGTGGTTTATCTATTTTCATTTGAAAGGTTACCCAGAATATTATGTATTTATTATTTGGTTACTTTAAATCATGCCAATTATGCTTTTTTGGACAATTCTTCCTTAGCAATGGAAGCGTTAAATTGTTCATGGATGTAAAGTACCACAGTAATGAGGCTATATAAACAAGCTCAAAACAGTGGCAGATGAAAGCACACTAAACACAGAAGGTATGAAAAAGGATTAATCAAATTAGTTGAACACTTTGGTCCCGACAGCCTAAATTATTTCAATGTTCAACCTGAGGTGACTGGAAACGCACGACGAAGAACATAGAATGTTTAATAGACGTGGGGTTTTAAAAAGCCAGATCTGAACAATGCTGTAACTATGACACTAGAGATTAGCCACCCACCTGCAGTGCTTGCTGGCAGAGAGAGAGAGAGAGAGAGAGAGAGAAGCGAGAGAGAGAAGAAAGGCTGGGTTAACTCTTGATTGGTGCACTGGGAGACTGTAGAACTAAGGAAGTAGAGTATCTGATGAGCTGTAATGGAGAGTGTGCAGTCTAAAACACCAATATTTTTACATATCAGGATACATACTCAATTTGCCATAGACAAATGCACATTAATTGTAGGCTTTATTTAAGGAATCAAAGACCTTGATCTGTCAGAGGAGTGAGTTTACTTTCATCTGGTAGCTAATTAGTGGAGTCATCCCTGTTTCCCTGCTGGAGAATCCAACTTAAACTGGTAGCTGTGTTTTTGGAACATGGTAGCTTTTTTCTAAGATGATCATTAGTTAGTCCAAGCTGGTCATTAAATGGAAATACAAGCTTGTAGACCATGTTTTACCAGCAACAAACCAGCTACTTGCTGGTTATTCCAGCTTAAGATGTGTTTTTTACAACTTTGCTAACCAGCTAATGACCAAAATAGACCAGCTAATGATTAGTTTAGACAGATAGAAATCAGCGGCCATGTTTCAATACAAGAACTTTATTTTTCCATTAGGAATTGAATGTGTGAAAGTTGCCAGTTGCATACTACACAATCAAACATAAACGAGTATCAACACATTCACCACATAAAAATTAGAGCTGGATAGCAAAACACAGATACTGAATTAAACTGGATTTTCCAGCTGGGTTGTTTAATTTTGCATGGGTCTTACATGTTGTGTGATATTGGGTGTGTGTATGTGGTGTTTTAGGACTTTGAAATGAATGGGGAGCTGAAGATGGGAGTGATCTGCCTGCTGGAGGAGGTGTTGAGAGACCCCGACCTTCTTCCCCAGGAGAGAAAAGCCACTGCAAACATACTAAGGCAGGTTCCACAAGCACAATCTCTCACATATGAAAACTAAAGCCCTCTCTGAAAGTCATTCTGGATAGAACTATCTGCTAAATGCTTTGAATGTACACTGACCACTTTATTAGGTATACCAGTACACCTACTTATTCATGCAATTATCTAATCAGCCAATTATGTAGTCAGCAGTGCATACAATCAAGCAGATACGGGTCAGGAACTTCAGTTAATGTTCACATCAACCACCCGATTGGGTAAAATTTATTTAGACTCAGGCATGAGTCTAAAGAGTATTTCTGTAACTGCTGATCTCCTGATATTTTCACACATAAAACTCTCTAGAGTTTACTCTGAGTGGTTCCAAAAACAAAAAACTTCCAGTGAGCAGCAGTTCTGAGAAAGGAAACGCATAGTTGATGAGAGAGGTCAACGGAGAATGGGCAGACTGGTTCTAGCTGTCAGAAAGGCTACGGTAACTCAGATAACCACTCTATACAATTGTAGTGAGCAGAATAACATCTCAGAAAGCACAACATGTTGAACATTGGGGCGAATCGGCTACAACAGCAGAAGACCATGTTGGATTTCACTTCTGTCAGCCAAGAACAGAAAACTGAGGCTACAGTGGGCCTACAATTTGTGTACCATTAGCAGAAATCCAGATTTGTCAGACCAGGTGATGTTTTTCCAATCATCTACTGTCCAGTTTTGGTGAGCCAGTGTCCACTGCTAATAACTGTTTCCTGTTATTAGCAGACAGTAGTGGTACCCGGAGGGGTCTTCTGCTGCTGTAGCCCATCCGCCTCAATGTTCGATATGTTGTGAGTTCTGAAATACTTTTCTGCATAGAACTGTTGTAACGTGTGGTTATTTACTGTCACCTTCCTGTCAGCTTTGACCAGTCTGGCCGTTCTCCTCTGACCTCTCTCATCAACGAGCCATTATCACCCAAAGAACTGCCACTCACTGGATGTTTTTTGTTTTGGCACCATTCTGAGTAAACTCTAGAGACTGTTGTGGGTGTAAATCCCAGGAGATCAGCAGTTACAGAAATACTCAAAGCAGCCGTCTAGTACCAATAATCATGCCATTGTCGAAATCATTGAGATCACATTTTTTTCCCCATTCTGATGGATGATATGAACAATAACTGAAGCTCCACACCCATATCTGCATGATTTTATGTATTGCACTGCTGCCACATGATTGGTCTTTTTTTTTTGCAAGGGAAAATGGAAGCTGAGGATGTTTTCTTTTTTCCTCAGTGCCCTTTCTCAAGATGACCTGGAAGATGCGCAACTGAAAATTGAAGATATCCTTCAAATGGTGAGAATAAATAAAAACTTCTTGTATCTGTTTGAAGAACCCTTGAAATGGCTTGCCGAGCGCAATTTTGTTAAAAATAGAATAAGGTATTTACAGGGCTGCCACTCCCTATACGCATATTAGTCTGTGTAGGGCACCAACTCCCTAGGGGGCACCATCTTTACCCTAGGGGGAACAGAAAATCCATCGGCTGCCCTTCCACACACGTTACACATTATTCAAGGAGCCGATAGCAGTTGCAGAACACAGATGATCACCTCTTACATATTTGTATATAATGAACAAATATTTGCAATATTATATATATAATACTGCAATATACTTTAAATATATCAATGTTATACTGATAATCAACAACTTTAAATCAATAGTTTAATTTTTTCTTTTGTTATTCAAATCACAATGTTTATATATATATATATGTATTAGGTTTTTTAATTTGAAGCAGATTTGCTTCAAATATAATTTTCTAATATTGAGATATACCTCGGAGCTGATTGATTTGGTTCATGGCTTAAATGAATGGGAAATGTATATCTGGAACCAAGAAGCTGGAAAAGTGGAAGGATTCTGCAGTGCTTTATAACAGCTTCAGATAAAGCCCATCCAAACAGAATTGAGAGATGGAAATGTTTTAAAATATTAAACAGACTTTTTTGAAGTCTTTTTAAAAAAAATTTAACTCAAGTGTTACATAATGTGAAGTTATTTCATTTACATTTATACATTTACATTTATGTATTTGGCAGACGCTTTTATCCAAAGTGACTTGCAGTGCACTTATTACAGGGACAATCCCCCCGGAGCAACCTGGAGTTAAGTGCCTTTCTCAAGGACACAATAGTGGTGGCTGTGGGGTTTGAACCAGCAACCTTCTGATTACCGGTTATGTGCTTTAGCCCACTATGCCACCACCACTACACTATTGTTGCATTGATGCTAGTCTTATCCATCAAGTTCCACATAAAAAAAGGGAAAATAATCAAGTGTATTCAAAGTATTTAATTGACTGTATTATCCAAAAAGAGGCAAGACTCACATGGTTATTAAAATGTAAACCATTTTTCGTTATATCCATCAAAAATAACTTCAGTATAAGGTGATATACCATTAGCTTGATATCAGATTACTCATACCACTATATAAGATTTTGTTCACACCACCCACCCTTAGCTCCCTTACATGTCCATTGATGTCTTATTACATAAAGTCAGATTTCTGTTTTACATCAGTGTCGAGCAGCCACCCAAGGTTTCAAACTCAGAAGGAAAGCAGATTTTTGCATGCCTCATGAGGCAGCATCAGGCTTGGGGACAGAATTACATGTTCAAATAGCAAATCTCAGTGAGCAGCAGGACTCTAATTACAACTTCAAACAGTGAGACGGATCGCCTCTTTGCAGTCCGCCACATGCAAACAGACTACACACTAAAATCAGCGTGCACAAAGACATTCTAAAAGACACATTTACTTCTCTGATGTATTCATGAAAAAGATTATGCTGCCACATTTCAAAGCCCTCTAAGTGACTAAGTGAGTTTTAGTTTAGAAGCACTGTTTTCAAGGGTCTCTTGATGGAAAAGCACATCGTTGGTGGTATAGGTAAAATAGCTGGTATTTCATGAGTGTGCATAGAGTGGGCAATGTTTATTGATATTGTTAGAGGTCTCTATACTGTATGCAGATTATCCAGTCAGCTACACTTGATCTGCTGCTTATATTCCTTTTCATGAATATGCAAGAGGACATGAGTTTGTCTGAGTGAAATCAGTTAATTCAAATGTAAATAAAGAACCTTGACATGTAGACCAAACACAACTCCATAAATGTGTACACAAACACACATACACACACATCACACACACTCTGGTGCATAATGCAATATGCTGCTGCTTGTAGCATACTGGGCTCACTATTTTCAAACACTGCATGTATTATCTGGGCTGGGCAGTTGTGCGCTTGCCTGCGTGTGTGTGAATGTGCGTGTGTGATTAGTGATTTATGTTGCCTGGCACACACACACACACATTTCTGGCTTCAGAAATCCCTACCTACTGTGTTAATTGAAAAGTTACTGTGCCACAACAAACATAATCAACAGTCACTCATCGTTTAATTACAGATTTTCATAATTTCATATACATCAATGGTACAAGTGTAATTTATTACTTTCGTACCAGCATTATATTTAGCACTTTGCCACTGAAACTTTTTGATGCAATTTAACATCACATATTACAATATAATCTTTTCTCAACATAGCACATATAACTCATCAAATAGGAAGACTTTCTTTTCTTTTGTAAAACTCTTTGTAGAAATGCAACATTTATAATACCAGAAACAGTTATTGTACATTTCCACAACCATTTTGACACAGTAAATAACTGTTTGTGTTCGTCTCCCCCAGGCTGAATGCCCAAAGACTGAGTGTTTTGAATCTCTGTCAGCGATGGAGCTAGCTGAGCAAATCACTCTTCTTGATCACATCGTCTTCAGGAGTATCCCATATGAGTAAGTAGAGCATCAACACTGCAAAAAGAGATGAACACCACAATACTCTGAACCACCAGGAAATTGAACAAGTCTCTGTGTCAGCTTTACAGAAACATTTTGATTTTGGACTTCAAATGTTCCTCTTCCTAAAAGAAAAGCTTGTGTTCAGATAAGAAGTTCCTACAGAGTCAGATCTCTCAGAATACACTGTCTGTGTTCTTGCTATAGAGAGTTCCTGGGCCAAGGATGGATGAAGACAGATAAGACAGAGAGAACTCCATACATCATGAAGACAAGTCAGCACTTCAATGATGTGAGCACCTTTAGAAATGTCTGTACTATCGCTTTACATTTTTCTCATTATTACTGTATATAGAGTTCATAGAAGGTTATTACATGGAATGCTTGATTCTGATTGGTCAATTGCAGCATTCCATAGTCAAATATTGATGTATAATGACTGCTAAACTGTCTCCTACACTGTGCTAGATTCATGTCTATGGTAGCACTCTTTCTTCTAGAATAACAAAATAATTTAATCTCAAATCAATATATAATGTCCATTCATTTACATATTTGGTAAGTAGTCATGTAATAAGCAGCATAATGTCAGTCAGTCATTATTGCTAAATAAACTCCAGGATTATACAAGACCTGATACAAGTCACCCTGTCGGATTTATTTGTGATAATAACTGGCTCACCGTACATCATATATAAATAAATACCATTATTCTAATTCTTTTACAATTAAAATAATATCTTATATTATTTGTATATATTAAAATGTTATTATTTTAGTTTTTAAATTTGCCATTTTTATGACAATGCATTACTTGTTAGACCTGAAATAATTGTATGTATTAAAAAATGTATTTATCACACTGCAGGTCTATTTATGTGCATTTAATTACAGTGCAATTCGACTTGACAAAACAAAATATGTCATAAACTTAAAGAAATATTGACTAGTAACAGCACCTTAAAATCACATTTATCTGTTTCTCTTACACCTATATTTTACCCTAAAATCTTGATGTTGAAACCCCCCAAAAAGATAATATGCTAGGTAAGATAATGATAATAGATAATGTTTTTCTTTTTCTCTGTATAGATGAGTAATCTAGTGGCCTCTCAGATCATGAGCCACACAGATGTAGGCTCAAGAGCCAGCTCCATTGAAAAATGGATAGCAGTGGCTGACATTTGCCGTTGTCTCAACAATTATAATGGCGTTTTAGAAATCACATCCGCCCTGAACCGGAGCGCCATCTACAGGCTTAAGAAGACATGGGCTAAAGTGTGCAAACAGGTGAGATACTTGGTATGAATATATTGCACTGTAAGATTTCGTGCTGTAGGTTGTGTTAGTGTGATAAGTCATGTATTGTTCACCACTGTTGTGCTTCTCCAAACAGACTAAAGCACTAATGGACAAACTCCAAAAGACAGTGTCTTCTGAGGGAAGGTTTAAAAACCTAAGGGAAACTCTAAAAAAGTGAGCCAATTTTGAAATGTCTACACTATTAATCATTTTCTGCATTGTTTTAAATTTCATGACTTATATTTGACACAATTTCTCTTTTTTCTGCAGCTGTAATCCACCCTGTGTTCCATATCTTGGTATGTACTTGACGGACCTAGCATTTATCGAAGAGGGAACCCCCAATTTCACAGAGGAAGGTCTGGTTAACTTCTCAAAGATGAGAATGGTAAGAAAAAATATCATATCGTGGACCATTTTAAATGAAATCTTAATGTAGATTGAGTACCTTTGAGATAATGTATCGAGATTTCTAAATCATGCCAACTGTTGTTAACTTTCTATCCACAGATATCTCATATCATTCGAGAGATTCGACAGTTCCAGCAAACTCCCTACAGAATTGAGCACCAACCAAAGGTTAGGCAGATATTTCATTTTGAGAACAAGCCATCCAGGCCCTCCATCCTTCTTTGTTCCTTCAGAATATTACCAACTTTAGCATATCAAAATTGATTGATGTCAGGCAGCAGGGGCATCATGCAGACACTGTGTTGTCTGTTCTGATGATACATTTTGACTATGTCAAACGATATCATAAAATACTGTGAAAGGGCGGAGGGCAGGCCGGCGGGGCCGGGTGATTTTACACACCCGGCCCCTTATGAGGCTAATCAAGCCTCCGAGAGGTATAAAGGCCGACTGCGGACAGAGGTGGTGCGACAGAGAGAGAACATTTACAGTCAGCTGTCCGTCATATATGTTTGTGTTTGTGTCTTTTGGTTTATTTCTTCTTTAAACTATTATTTATATTGTTAAGCCGGTTCTCGCCTCCTCCTTTCCCCTAATGCTTTACACTGGTGCTGAAAAGGCGGTTATGGTGTAAATGGGTTATTGGAAAGGAGGAGGCGAGAACCAGCTTGACAATATAAATAATAGTTTAATGGAGAAATAAACCAAAAGACACAAACACACACATATATGACGGACATGCCCGTAAACGTTCTCTCTCTGTTGCACCACCATCCGCAGTCGGCCTTTATACCTCTCTGAGGCTTGATTAGCCTGATAAGGGGCCGGGTGTGTAAAATCACCACCTGGCCCCGCCCTCCACCCTGTCACAAATACATTTATACTTTCAATGATATGCACATTGTTTGGAACAAAACACTTCCCACTTTTATTTTGTGGGATCAGTGCTTGTTCAAATCATGCATGTTTACTCTTGGACACCACTGTATATATACATTACATACACATCTGCTTTATAGGTGTTTTATTTAGTCAACGGTCATGTGAATTTATACATCTACACACATATAGATTTTTAAACATTTGATTGCATTTATATTTGCATTTATTTATTGGTCTAATGTTAATTGGTCTAATGATGTTTGTGTGTTTCTAACCATTAAGTTTTTTCGTATTCAATGGAACACGAATGGAGATGCTAGAGAGAACGTTAGCCTCAGTCACCATTCACTTTCATTGCATCTTTTTTCAGTACAAATGATAGTGAATGGGGACTGAGGCTGGAAGTCCCTAACATTGTTCCTCACATCTCCTTTTGTGTTCCTCAAAAGAAAAAAAAAAGTCATACAGGTTTGAGGATAAGTAAATTATAACAGAAGTTTTATTTTTGGGTGAACTAACGTTTTAATGGTTCCTTTTTCATCTCTTCGTGTCTAGGTCACACAGTACCTTCTGGATAAGACCTTGATTATGGATGAAGACACACTGTATGACTTATCTCTCAAGATTGAGCCCAGACTTCCTGCATGAACTACAACCTCGGTTCCTGGCAGCTTCCATCTAGATGTGCTTTCTACTCTTGGGATGTAATGAAGGCATGAGGCATGCCTAGTGTTTCAGAAAGATGCAGTAGCGAGAAAGAGTTTGAAAGGGTCTGGGTTTGGAGGAGAAGGTCACTGGCCACTGGATAACAATAGGCCACTGTCAGAGGTCAGGCATCCTGAGAGTTTCAGGGTCTAGTAGATGAATGTCTTCAGTCTTTATTATGAAGATAGTGGACAAGTAAAAAGGTGAAAATGTAAAAGATGTAGCATGATGTAGAACTATATGCCAGGTCTTAGTGTGTAATGTATTGTGGACCTCAAGCCTGTGGTCCTTTGCACATCCTCTCATTGGTAATGGTAGTGACTGTGTGCATGAGCTAGACTTTGGGTTAACTGTGTGCTTTGCCTCAACTTTACACTCCATGTGCTATCCCACCTGACAACAGCTGGCAGCACTGAACCAAAATATCACATGACAACTGTAATACATATATATATTGGTCTTCTAAGTAATGGGAATGTACAGAAGCTTTCTTAAATACAATTCAGTTGTAGATGCTATTTATTTTTCATATTGCCCCCAAAGCTATGTGAGCTTTATAGAAAATGTGTGATAGATACAAATATTTTTTTCAATGTGCCTTTTCACATTCACTAACACATTAGTAACTAAAATCTAATGTCTCAGCAATGCTTGAAAGTTATATTATTAAAATATGATTTGCCCCTGTAGCAGAGTGATGATGGAAAGGAGATATTCAAACAACAGGTTGAAGTATAAATTAGCATTTTCTTTTCTAAATCAATGTAATTCTAAAATGAATTCTTATTTTAGATGCACAATATGCATTTACGATCTTTTCCTGGTCTTTTTTTTTTTATTTAAGGCTTTACTGTTCCCTATTGGAGGAAATGCTCCTTATTGTTGAATGATTTTTAACCAAATAACTGGAACCCAGTTCTGACTCTTGAGTTTTACAATAATCAATACAATAAGTTTTTCTGCTTTCTAAATGTAATTACCCCACTGCTCAGCTAAGCAAAAAAGAGGGGCTTTCCAGTATTTGCATGAAACATACAGTGATCGCATGTTGGGAAATGCATTGCAAGACATGTTGTGTGGTCATGTATTACTCAGCTGCTGTGTAGCCTCTTTGAAATCTCTAGAAACCTCAAGCAAAATAGATAGATACATATATTAAACTTTTAATCTGACTGCAATTCCTTATCTAAATAGTTTGTTCATACGAGCTTGAGATTTCATATGCATAGACTGGCAGAGAACTGTCAAATTGGCCATAAATATATATCTACCACTGTGCTGTATGAAGACAATGTCGTTTTAGTCTGATGTATCCTTTCCTCGGAGTGGAACAGTTTTTTATTCTTTATGTGCGAGTGTGAGGTGCACGAAAGCATAGGTGTGAATGTGATGCCAAAAGTGAGCAGGTTTGATTGGTGTGAGTTATACTCTCATCAATGTAGCGTTGTAATTTTAGACAAGTGTGAATCAGTAGTATTTATTTCCTATCATATTTATTTGACCCTTTTTGTATATAGTGTGTCTACGGGTTTATGATACAATGTAATTTCTTTTTTCCTGTCACCATGTAAGATTTTCATTTCTGCAAGTACTCGTAATATATTTGTTACATTTCACAATATATGTTTAGAAAAATGTAGCATAACTGATTCATTTAAAATCCTGTCTTTTTTTTTTTTTTGTATTGTTTTAGTGTGATGTGCACACCGGATTATTGCTTTGGTATGTTGCATGTTTCTGCATGTCCAGGTTGGATTCCTTCTGTAAAATCTGCGTTTTGTACATTTCTGTATGATAATATTTGACCTCTTCCTCTTTATTTTTGCTTACTGATTCTCTTGGAGAAGGTACAGCTTCAGTACTTCAATTCTATGCTTTCATTTAAAATAAACAAAACAAACAAATAATGGCATTTACACTGAATTCTAGATTCTCTATTCACTGAAGTGCCAAAGTGGGAACAGTTAATTTCTGTTTTTATATTTTAATAGATAATCCCTCCTAAATCATAGGTCCAAACATCCCAAATCACTTCAAATATATCCCACTGATGCACAGTTAGGGGGGAAAAAGTACTGTATGTTTTCATTCCCAGAGGATTGTGCCTTCAAAAGTAAATAAAAGGCCCCAACACAAGATATAAACTAAACTAAACTAAAGGTATAAAAACCACCCCTGTGATATTTCACCCACATCCACATGACACCATTACTTGTGGTATGTTTAATGTTTGACAGAGGCCGTTGTTTACACACCTGCAAGTGCAAATAATTGCCGATACTCTTCCACCCCTGTTTAAACACTAACATACAGTATAGGGGCATCACTGCAGCACTTTTATTGTGTTGAGTCCCACAGCCACCCTACTCTAACCATACCTTACAAAAATGTACCATCGCTTTACTACACTAACTATAGTATCAACATGATATCTTTCTAGTGAAATCATAGTAACCACAAAATTAAACATGGTTACTATTAATGTACTATTAACAACATGTTACTGTAGTAACACCATGATTAGTACATCAGATGGAAACTATTTGGTTCCCACCAAAGCACATGGTTACTTCAATATTACTACAGTAAGTCATCATGGTTAATTTTATCTTGATCAAATCCTTCTCTCAAGTCCCCATACTTCACTGTGAGGAATCTCTTTTATTACTATAGGTAGTATTGTAGGAAATATTAAGAATAGAGACATGGGAGAAAGTAAGTCAAGGGGTGAGATTCGAACCCGGATCTCCAGCGTGACAACACATACACATACTGTCACTTACACCCAGCCACTACAGCTGAACATGAATGTGCAATTTGTTGTAAAATCCTGTGTTTCATTCAAACTATTGGAGTGCAAATAGTCAGTTATCCAATCTCTTAATCCACTAAATGTATAACCAGTTCACCAGTTTAATGTCTCTGCCCCATTGTGAAAATTTCAAATATGCCCGCCTTCATTTGATCAGCAGTGACCCCAATTATTACTGTCATGGCTGTCTTGAGTTTCGTCTGGCCAGTGGTGGGCGGAGTTGCTATGAATATCCTCTGCCAATTTAAAGTTAAACATCCCCTAAGCCTTTCCCCTCAGGGAAATCCCCACCGCCATTTTTTAAGTCTGTTCAACTTCGTTAAGTGAGTGAGGGAAGTTTCTGTTGACAGACCCTCAACGTCTCGAATTTGACAGAGGGAGCGAGTCTACACTGATGTACGCTTCAGGCAGCTCCATATCCCACAATGCAACTCGATTGAGACGTGACTGCAGATTGTACTTCATAAACCCCAGCCCCACACCACTCTAAAGTATGATGGAAGTTAAGTTAGGTCAAAGCAGTTTAGAAAAGTTATATTGAGATTTAACAGCATAATACTTGTAGCTACCTGAAACTGTTTAGCACACAGTTATAGCCTATGTGTTTTTTGTTACCATTTTCGCTTTTGTAAAGCTTGATTAATCCTTTCTAACAATTCATACTAATAAAATTAAACATGATATTTATACATAAGCCTCTGAAATTACAACTAACCTTTACCGGATTCTGTGGTTGCATCAATATCCAAAAACATTGTTTTCTCAGGTGCAAAAACGACTAAATAATTCCACAAATGGACATCCACCTTCAACATGCTCCATGTTATCAAGGGTTAAGGTTGCCCCAGTTAAACATACTGCACAGGTCCAACCATTATGATTATTATTGAATTCAAGGATGTACAGACTAAAGAAACCAAAGGACACCACAAGAAGCTAAGAAAAACATAGGCCTACAAAGGTAACGGAGACAAAAAAGAAAAGAGACAAAGAAGAAAAACAAGAGGGCACGAAATTAACCCTTTATACATCAATTAAAGAACAAACATGAAAGACATTGCAAATTGCAATAGTACTGATTGCTTTCTTATTTCTGGATGGTACATTTTAATTTCTTTCAAAAAGAAATGGATTGCTGGTTTGTTATTAGTGCATTTGCACTTATGGATATAGAATTTCCCTAGAAGATCAAATATATTTATAACGAAGCAAGCATAATTTTCAGAGGAGTCTTATTCAAAGTGGCCGCAAATGACTTTTTAAATGTATCGAGATATCTTGCAAGACATTATTAGCAATGAAAATTCCCAAAACTGTAGGACATATTGACAGGCCCAAAATAAACGGAGGACAGTTTCAGCGTGACTCTGGCAAAAGATAGAACTTGTGAACGCAGCACAGATGGAGTATTTGCGCTGTCTAACTAGACACTCCGTTAATGTTTTAGGACACCGCCATCTAGTGATCTAATCTTCATCTTGCTTTCGTTACAGGAACTTTAATTGCACATTCATAAAGTTTTGTACTCTGAAAGATACAATGTTTCACGAGTTAACCAACTCATCTGATCAAAGAGAGTGGGAAGAACAGTTATCGGGATAAAGATAAAGCGGCTTGTTCAGTCAGAAGGAAATGACGTTGACAGCCTGAACTTAAATTCTCAATGTCCACTGATGTACTAAATAAATTGTAGAAAGATGGAGTTGGGGTGTGGGAGAGGTAAACTCTGTGGTAAACTGTTATACTGTAAATAGTCTTGCTTGCTTGATCACATAACAGTCTCCAACTCATGTTTCAAAAGAATAGTTCAAATGAAAAGGAAACCCTAAAATTAAAATTCTCTCATCATGGACTCACCCTCATGCCATCCCAGATGTGACTGACTTTCTTTCTCCTGCTGAACACAAAAAAAATATTTTTAGATGAATATTTCTGCTCTGTTGGTCCTTACAATGCAAGTGAATGGTGACCAGAACTTTGAAGCTCTAAAAAGCATTTAATGAAGCATAAAAGTAATCCATATGACTCCAGTGATTAAATTCATATCTTCACAAGTGATAAGATATCACCACCTTCTTTTCCTTTGCTTTATACCTCCATTTTGTTCTTTTTCCTCCCTCCCCAGTAGGTTGCGATATGCACTAAGAATGTAAATCGGCAAAACAAAAGAAGAATATGAACTCTCCTGAAAGTGCATAGGAGGGCTATTTGATAGTTTGATAGAAAAAATATAACTTTAGATTTATTTGTTTGTCACCCACAGCCTGGGGTTAAATCGGTCTGGAACGGCGTTCTGGCACCTTCGATTCCAAAAAGTCATTTGTCAATCCATCCCATTTATTGTATTCTGTTGTGGTTTTTGTTTGATCCATTTGACACACTACATCCCTATTTAGCAATTGTACTTTTTGAAAATATTTCAAGTTCTTATGCTTCGCTAAATTTTAATTTAAAAATTCAAAGTTTGAATCTGAAATCACTCACATCCAAAGCAACAATAACATTGATCAATATATCATACAACTTGACAGGGGCGGACTGGCCATTAGGAGAACCGGAACTTTTCCCCATGGGCTGGCCACGAAACGGGGCCAAACAGGCGGCGATATGCTGAAACGGGCCGTTGAGTTATGCCGAACGGGCTTCAACTGGCTGAAGAGGGCCTCAAACCAGTGCTGCGATATGCCGAAGGGGCCACAAACCCAATTTGGTGAAGGGGCAACATCAGGCTTTAAGTAGTGCATAGAGGGCCACATTGTATTCCTTTTGAGATACAATGTTCTGCATTGATTTGGTTTTTGTATCTTTTAAGCCCAGAAATAGTTGTGTACTCAATTTTCTGAAGTGCGTGACTAATGGGACTATTCTGCAATTGCCTAAAAAGTATTGTAATGCTCTACAAAGATAGATACTTTATCAGGCATTGATCCAGTTATTCTCACAACATCCCACTGTAAGCTCCCCTGACACACATCAGTTAATGTGCCTTTAGTAACATATATTCACACTGTCTTGACACCATTACTTTAAACCTTCTGTTTCTGGTCCACTGCCAGATGTAACAGTCAGACAGTTCTGCAACAATGTGAAACATTATAATATACTAGAAACAGTTACAGTACTATGGTTGCACTTCTGTGTTTAGCGTAATAACATTGTATTAGATAAAATATAATATATTCCCATAATATTGTGAATAGTTTAAATTTTATAATATTTTCAAAATATTTTGGAATATCTTAATTTCTAATAGATTATTAGATTTTTTTTTCTTTCAAAGTTATTGTGTGTAATATTTTATGAAACCTGATAACTGTAAGTTATGTGACATATAAGCTACATTACGTGGTGCAGGGCCATGTGAAATTTAATATGGCAGATATTACTCTGGTATTAAGTGTGTGTACATGGATGCTACCCAGTGGAAAAGGCCAACATGTAAGTCAAAGAATACACATGCTCACCATGTCAAACCAACTTTATTAAGATGTAGAACCAGGTATAAATTCAATTAAATTCAATTAATTTAAATAGCACTTTTCACAATGCATACTGTTCCAAAGCAGCTTAAGAAAAGTGCCTTACAAACCCCCCAGTGAGGGAGCTGAAGTTAACAGTGGCATGGAAAAACTCCTAAAGATGTTTAAATAGGTGAGGAAAAAACCTTGGGAGGAGCCAAGGCAACCTATAGATGACCAGATGTAAGTATGGAACAGTTTTCATGCACTTGATTTATACACATATAACATGTTATTTATACTTAAAATCAGTATTAGAATCTAAGTCATGCTTATTGACTAGCTACATTTGCACTTTAATTTGGGGAGTTTACCCTCCAATGCCACAATCAGGGACTAAAACTGAAATGGTTCGTTCTGAACAAAAACTTCATTTTTTCGTTCCTGTTCAGAAGTTCCGCAGCCTCATTTCCAAAGGGTAACGGGTTAGAACAAAATAAAATAACGGTTTACATTTATTCATTTGGCAGATATATTTCATTGATGACTTGGAAACAATTGAGAAATTGTATAATTTACCTAAGTTACAAATTTGGTTATTATCTGCCACAGTGCTGATTTCTCAGATCTGCGCAAACACAACAACTTGAATGGCTTCGGCTTTGACCCCTGCCATGTATGGCCATCTGAGGGACAAGCTAACCCCCCAATAACTGGAGCCTTGATCAATGCATTCAGACTGGAGTAGACAACCCTGGTCATCCCTTCATCAAGACTGTGATCAACAACAGATGCAAAAGAAAACAATTTACCATGCAAAACATAGAGTAAGAGAAATATAAATAGGACACATGTTTTGTGACCAGAAGTGGCATGCAGATTTCAAATAATGATGGTAGTTCCATGGTTAAACCATCATGGCATGGCCTGGTCTGTCTGGCTTCATCAGTAAAGACATTGTCCCAGGGATAACTCCTTTAACTGAAAGAGGATTAATGGTGAATAGCTATAATACCATAAGAGTGCAATAGCTTTGAGAGACATATGCTTAGTATGACTCCAAACCTGAACTGTTATTAGAGAAGCAGCCAAACTGGACTATCATCAAACTGAAAGGGAACATTATGAGTGATTAGAGTGATTTTTCACGGTAAAGCTTATTCCGATGTGGAGGCTATTTATATCTCTGGTTCATGGGATGCCACCTGAAATTAAAAGTGAATAAGAGAGCGTGCCCTGTGACCGCTCACACATTAATTTAAATATGATTACATTTTGATTGTTAACATGAAATTTAAATGAGTATTTGTATTTCTTAATAAACTTAAAAATAAAATGTGTTAATGTACACCGGATCTTGTCTCAAACAAGCTCAAGGAGGATCAAGATTGCTGTTGAAGCTGCACAGTGCACACGTAAGTTCTCTAAACCACCAGCAGATGGCAATATGTTGACGTGTTATAAACGTGTTTTTCAAGTCCATAATAAAAATCGCCGAATTATTGGGGAAATTATAACCCAGTTTCGCTAATTATGTTTATAGGTAATAATTATGGCGATAGTGCCAAATTAAAGTCACACACTGTATATACTCTCTAAACAAATAATTATAACAATAACTCAATCTCAAGTTTCAAGATTTTTATTTTTATTTTTATTATTATAATTTTTCTTTTTTAATTCCAGCCATAAACAGGCATACAATGGAAATAAATAACATTTCCCTGTGTCTGTAGTGTACATTACAGACAGTGCAAGGAACGACTTGTGGACAATACACACTGTAAACATGTTATGCATTTAATGTCCTTTTGCGGCCTAACTGCATTCCATTCTTTTGGTTAATTCTGTTTTAAAACTGCTAGAGAGTTGAGAGTATGGCATATTGCCTATTCCAGACAGGGAGTATCCTCCTGTTGTTCATGGCTATGTGCTCTGTGTGGATAAAGATGGCATCCTGCTGATGTCTGTGACCTTCATGGTGGCTTACTCCTCTGCCAGGCACTGATTTCTGATTTAGTGCTGCTCTTGTCAGGGTTGTGAGGTGTTTTCCATGCACTGACAGAGTTACTCAAGGGCAAGTGTGGACATGTTAGGTGAATAAAGAGCACAGAGAGAGTTTAGAAAAGCAAGGAATGGCTTGTGTAGAAGTGCACTGTTTGTTCTCTCTTCGTGCTCTTATTTCTGATATTGTTGGGGCATCATTTTTGTTTCTTTCTTTTTTTTTTATGTTAGCATCACATGAACAAAGTTTAGCATGTGAAATGTTTATTTTAACACACACAGCCTTCCTTTAATTCCATCGTCATACACACTAATTCCAGGAATATGAGGAGAACATCTCCTGTGACACTTGCTTAATAAATGGGATATCAATTGGCTGAAACTATTAGTTTCTATAAATAATGATTATTACAATAAAATAACAGTTTTGACAAAATCTTATTCAGTTTAAACAATCTCCTTATTATCATCATGTTATGTTTTAGTCATGAGACTCTTTTGCGTTTTGCTTAAAGTGTTGAAATACACCAGTGAACCGAGCATGCATTCACAGGGGGACCAGAGAGGCAGAGGGTCTCTCAGAACAGATGCTAAAACTGATGATGATGGATGTCTACATGGAGACTGTTAAATGATCAGGGGAGGCTTGTGTAGACTCTACATTTTCCAATGTTTGCAAAATCTTATATGCAAATTTACAGAAAAATTAGTTTCACATCGATGGAGGGAGACTGCTCTGAGAGTGGCAATTTTGTATTTAGCAAAAGCCTTTGAGGAATTGAAACTTGTGTTTTATGTGTTTTTTATATCAAATGTGAGAAGAGTGAAAAACACAGCCAACTAATTGGAACGAATCTTGCTCCAATATGAAGACGTTTTGTTGAGTCTATAAGCAGAAAAGCCTACATCAATATAGAGCTGTGCAACAACCCCCTGTTGCAATGGTTTACTGGGAATTAAATGTCCATGTTAAATATCCACTTTTATTTAAACAATAGTATTAAGTAATTCCTCCAAGACTGTAAAATGTTCATCCTAGTCTGAATCTTTTGCATCATACTGTCTCTTGAAAGTCTTAAAAGGTGTTATAAGGGACATTTTAATTACAGTGTTCTGTGCATTCTTCTTCTTTTAACTTTTATCTTGTTTTGCTTGTAAAAACAAGCTGAGTCTACATCAGGGGAAAAAACTAACCTCCTCAACAAAGCTGAAGCAGGCAGGCTGGAAGCCACACAGGCTGAAAATTAACAGTCTGAATTCAAAACCTTGCATTGTGAAAACATGACACATTGTATGAGTATGTATGTGCGTGCACACATTTGTCTTGTATGTTTTTTGAGACATCATTTTAGAATTTATGTTGTGCTAAATTGCCATGATTGTGTTGTTAGTCCTCGACTGTAATCAGACTTATTACTGAAGCAAGAATAAAGCAGGATGAATGTTGTGTCAGGTGTTTTTCTAAACATTTGTTCTTTCTTTCGTTCTTTCTTTCTCTCTCTCTCTCTCTCTCTCTCTCTCTCTCTCTCTTTTGGATGAAACACAGTTTGGAAAAGATGTAAGATCTCCTAATACAAACAACAATGCAGATTCTGCCAGATCAGTCTAGATATTTGCAGGTAGAAACAACTTTCAATAGTCATTTTGAGATAATATCTTACTCATTATTCTTTCAAACTTAAAGAAAATTTCAGATTGCAAAGTATTTTCCTGAATGTATCTTCTGCCATGCTAATACAATGTGCACATGTACTTTATGTATTCTAATATTCCTTGGTACTAATATTACAGAGATCACATACCATTCTGAAATTGTTTAAATGATTTTATTCACCCACTTACAATCATTGATATAAACCTTCCTAATTCTGTTGAATTTGGTAAGATAAACATTTATGAAAAACATGTTTCAGTAATAAGTACAGACAGTAAGTTAAAACATATCACAAACAGACCAGCAGGTAACAAGTTTTTTCTTATCTACACAAACACTCATGTTCATTTTGATGTAAACAACTTCTTGTTGATCCTGGTTCCAATATTACATGCAGCTGAATCATATTATTTGGAAATTGGTTCATAATCCAAGGTGTTATTTTCTGTAGCCTTTAAAATTGGAGAACTCAACATGTAGCCTATACCTTAAACCAGTCTGTCGTGCGCACATGTGGTCCTCAGAACCATGTCATTTAACATTTAATATGCTCAAAATAATGTCATTGATCAGTGAAATAAATACACTTTATAAATGAAAAGGCATAATCATTTAAAATAAATACTCATTAATAAATAATCATACAACTCCTAATTTTAATCAAATAAATTGCTATAAAAACTAAATAAATAATGTAACTTGACCAAATCCAACACATAAATAAATAACAAACATTTCAAGCATTAAAACGACCACTATAGTTTACATCAGCTGTTTATTAGCAATGTCTGGATTATGTCGAGGTTCCATCATCCAGCAAGGCTGCCAATTGTAATTTCACAGTTATAACCTCATATCCTGAGGGTTCCGTGACTGTTCTTCAGGATATATCTCGTGTGCTCAAATTAGGTGAAACTCATTGAAACGGTGTGCTCAAGTGCTTTACGGCGTAGGGATGCAATACTAGTCCCTCTCCACATGTCACTGTCCGGGGAGCTACACAGCTGAGGTGAGCCGGTCACATTCGTTGGGCCCGAGAGGGAAGCGGGCACCATCCCAGGAAATGTGGGTTGATACAGATGCGATTGAAGACCGGAACCATTTGATGACAAGCTGCTGGAAAGGCCCATGGAGTTTGGAGGGGGACCAGCTCCGAGACTGCACTGGGACAGGGACTGGGCCATCGCCTGCTGTCGCCCCAGTGAGGGCGGTATTTGCAGCTGGGAGACTCCATGCATCCCAGCCGCGGCCCAGCGAGTGTCGTTGGCATGAAAAGAGCAGAGACCATCACTCATAGCAGCCGCAGACGGAAACTGAGGCAAACCGTGCGTTGGCAGTAAAGTGCCCGGCGCCCGGAAAACGTTGGTGGTCTTCTTGCGCTTCTTCCATTTTGCACGTCGATTCTGAAACCACACCTGAAATAGAAAAGAAAAAACAAACATTTAGAAAGTCACGAATTTTTACCAGTTGCCAGTTACCATAACAAAACAAATATAAAAAATAGAATAAATAATAATAATAATAATAATAATAATAATAAAAAAAAAAAACTTTCTTGCAATTATTTGACATTGTTCGCTGAAAGGTTAGGGCTTTTTATTTTAAAGAGGAGGTGCTATTATGCTGTTTCTGAGCCACTGTAAACATTTGGTTTAGTTGGCTTGCTCATATCGTGGTTCTCCATAAATGGCTGTGATGCTTAAAAGATGAACCCTTTGACTAATATTCTCGTTTACGCTACTCTCAAAAAACGTTTTTTTTTTTTTTTTTTTTAAGATTTACGCATTTTAAATTAATTACAAAATTATGAATCCATAGAATTTAATTATGTAATTTGTTATCAAAATTAAATACAAATAACCTAATATATGAAATGTTTTAATCATTTTATTTTATTAATTTACTCAATTTAATTCAATGGAATTTTGCTATGAAATTCAAATTCGTAAATCTTAAAAATCATAATTTTTATTTTTTGTGTATGTAACCTACAATTCAGAACATTCATTGCAATCTTCATGGATATACAGCCATACGGGAGGGTATTTTAAAATGGGAAAAAAACAAACAAAGGTAAAATAAATAATCAAAGCATATATTTCTTGTTCGAATATAAAAAGAGAGCCATGTTTTGCAGACAGTCGGCAATGAAGTCGTTATGGTCGATGGCACATTATAGGAGACAAATAGTTTGATGGCCTCCATATAATTCATCATGAAACCTGTGTTGGATAAGCTCACAATAACTTAAGCGTTCTTGTTCCGACGAATTATTATTGTCATGCGCGGACAAATGAATGCCTTGCTATAATTTATAATTTGCTTTCTCACATTGTTGTTACCGAGGCTATTCGTATTCAATTAGGCCTACAGCACGTTTTATGAAGCCGACTTGTTTTTAACGGAAATATAGACCACCTTTTGCTGACATTGATGCAATGATTCTTAGTTTTGTTTTACTGATTGTGAGAAGTTTTTATAAATAATAATAATAATAAATCACGTTGTAGTTTTGCACACCCGTTAATAGCCTATGTGATTGTACCTAACAGCCGGCGGCGTGTTTTTTCCTTAAGGTTGACATTGTAATGAGATAACAGCCTATATTATTGGATAGTGATTTCCTTGTTGCTTAATAATTTTATTCGCAGTTCTAGTTAGAAATCGCCGTTTGTGGCCTAAGGCTATATATCATTTTATTTTTTTATAAAAAAAATATATATCATTTTTTTTTTTTTTTTACAGCCATTAGCTGTAAAGCTCTGATGTCAAAGACGGGTTTCTTTGCCTCACCTGAACTCTTGACTCCGTTAAACCAATCCGTAATGCAAGTTCCTCTCTCATGAAGATATCAGGGTAGTGCGTTTTAGCAAAGCTCCTTTCTAGTTCGTTCAACTGCGCCGGAGTAAACCGGGTCCTGTGGCGTTTCTGTTTCTGTTGGTTTTGCCCGCCCGGCTGATTAGAGTTTTGCTGTTGCTGCTTTTCTTGCTCTTTGGCGTTGACCTGCTGCATTCCATTAGGATTGGATCCACCATTACTTATGTCTTCCCCGGGGATCAGAGTGGTCCCCTCCATAGTTTCTGTAGCAGAAGTTAGGTCACCGGGGTGACTAGTGTCAGCCCCTCCAAGTCTGCACTTAAAAGCGTCTCTGTGTCCGAGAAGCTCGGCTGCAGCATCTTTCATCCCTGTAGGAGCACATGTCAACAATTTAGCTTTCTTTCCAAGTGGCAGGAATATACTAGTATTAACATTAAATGACAGGTTCAATTATTTCAAATAATAATAGACCAAGGGACAGGTCGACATGCTGCATTTGATTAAACTTGTCTCGAAGTCAAATAACATAATATATTATTAAATAAATAAACAAGTTAAACATCTCATTCCATCATTGTTTAAGTAATTTGATGGTGCTAAATGTGTCATTAATTATTTGGTGATTAAATAATATCGCAAGTTCGTAAAGCACATAACGAGACAACTATTTTGTCTGTCTATCACATTAGTTCACGGTAAAGACTGAAAAATCCTCTAGCTTACAGTGGAGTTGAAGACCGGAGTTTGGTGGCGATAACTCACCGAGGCGAGTATCCAAGAGGTCGGCATGAGAGAGCATTGCGCACTACTGGAGTCACAACTGCTTCCCAAACTACTCTTCAACTTTAAACCGTTTAAAAAGCACATAGAGCCCAAATGAAGAAAAGTCGTCAGTGCGTTTAAAAAGGCGGTTCCATGTATTATACTGTTCTTTGCAAAGATTGGGAGGCGCTTAATAGTTAGATGTACCCGTGAGCTTCCACAAATGGCAGCCAATCAGAATTGAGGTCTGAGACTGTCAAACAACCAACCACTAAAATCCACAAACCTGTTTCCTCTACGGTTGCTCTCGTTTTTTCCCACCAGTCTGATTTATTGCATCACCGCCTTATTAGCCCATACATTTTAAATGACTTCATAATCATGGCAAATAACCAGTGAATAATAAATGTTCCTACATTGAGGAAAAAGAACACTTCACAAAAGGTGAATATGCCAAGTCTAACACAGCATAAACGCATTTTGATGCTAAATAAAAAAGAGGCACTTAGAGTCACTATTTGGTTACAACTCAACTTTTCGAAGCCCGTTACGCATTGGGTATAGAACTGGCATCTGCTTGGTTTCGTACGAAGGAAATGAACGCACGGTCGTTACTGGTTATATGCTTGCCTTGAGTTACAGCCTTATTTGAGTGGAATCCATCTATCCAAAGCGATGAATTCTTTGAGGCAGCTAACAAAACATCCAAGGTACATTTCCAACTAGTCATTTTCAAAACCTGTACAGAAATCTGAATAACGCGTGGCAGTTTAGCTGTGTTTAGATATAATGCAAGAAGGTGGTGTAAATCATGTTTGCCTAAGATGAGTGAAACAGGCTACTGATGCGTACTGATGCCTCGGTTGTATCGATGTTTCATCAGCGCTGACGCAAGTAATTTGATTTATTTAATTCAAACTCGCTAACATACATTGCCTAATTTAATCCATTCAATGAAAGCCCATTCGGCAGGGTGTCAAGATTTCATAGTATTTGTGTGTACTCAGACAGTGTTCATTTCGTTTTGTGGCATGAATTTGCATTGCCATCCGTTGGATTATTAAGAGTAGACTAATTAAGAAACATAAAGGATGTAAGTATCTCGGAGTTTACTTGGTAGAACCACTTAGGCTAATGCCGTCAAATGTTGGTTATTGATTTAAGCAAGGAAACAGTAGTCTGTGTATAGGATCATGTTTTGTAGTTTAAATAGAGTGGCAGATTACAGCCAAGCGAGAGAGTGATCTAAATATTCGTTTTCATGCCATTCATATCAATTCATATTAGGCAACACATAATGTAATAATATAATAACGGCTGGATGTGTAGATAGTTAAAAACAACATCGCCTATATTTCGATGAATTTTTAAATATGCCGCATGATAATCATTTTAAATCACGGCCATACATAAATGAATTAAAAATACCTTTATTTCGTCAAAAAAAAAGGACGTTTCCAATTACAGTTGCACTCCTTAAGTCCTCTATAGCCTATCTCAGAGAAATCATAACAGCATCGTTTATCTAATTTCATTTGGTAGGTAATTTAATTTTCGCAAAATATCTTTTTATTGATAAAAAAATATAATCTTGCCAACAATACAACTTACAATCTTGACATATATATATATATATATATATATATATATATATATATATATATATATATATATATATATATATATATATATATGGATTAATTAATTTACTTTTCATTCTGAATAAATGTAATTCATTAATTGGGAACTTTTTAAACAAATATATATATATATATATATATATATATATATATATATATATATATATATATATATATATATATATATATATATATATATACAGTAAAATGACCTACAATTGATACTAACAGTTTCCATCCACGAGGAATTCTTATTTATTTTTCTGTAGATTCAAATTGTGGTTTGACATAGGTTTGATAATGGTCCAAAGGGCTCACCATATAGCCTCCCGTGAAATAAGTGAATTGACAAGTAACACGACGGCTGCTCATAGTGTCCTCTCCTATTCAAGCAGATGCGACCTCCGATGCATCTCATACTGTGATTAGACTTGGTGCCCTCCATGTGGACCCGATTTCAACGTGAGTTATCTGGGGAGAATACAATTATGGCCCAAAATATAATAATCAGCAATGGACGGCGATTACCGTAATGAAATGGAGCTTTGGTGTGTCACGGAGTGGCTGGCCTCCATTACGGTTCATAATGAGACTTTTGGGGGTAAGCACGACAACATGACACATAGACACATCTTGACATGAAAATGTGTTTACATTTATGCCCACGTTTCTACGAAAACGTTATTTTCTAAGTTAACATTCAAGCTGAAGTCCTTTCCGTACGATTTATGGGATAACTTTTGCTATTGTAATAGAATTGTTTAAAAAGTTCCCAATTAATGAATTACATTTATTCAGAATGAAAAGTAAATTAATTAATCCAACATACAGAATTTGGCATATTTGAGTGTCTGATTAGAGGAAATAATCGAGTGAATTTTTCAATAGGAAGGATGAAGGTGTTTAAAGACATCGTGCCATTAAAATAGGCAACATATCCTGACATCATTCATTTAAGAAAGGGCTCCAGTGGCTTGAGAGAAGGGAGGACTTGGATCAGTGGTCACTCCGAGTTTGTCCAAATTAGTAACATGTGCTAGTAATTATTAAATTCCAGCATAATCACACTACTAATACAATTTAATGCATCAGCAAATTAATACTGAAAATAATTAGTTTCACTGACCTTGTGAAGTGATACAGTAATGATTAAATGAATCAAACCACTCCCCTTCCATACAAAAATCGATGTAAATGAGCCTTTTCATACAGTAATAAAAAGTATCACCAAATCACTCAAACAGTCGTGTTCTTGTAGCATGATGACATTCATGAAATTGGATATTCTTCTACCTCCATGACTGGGTTGACCTACATGTTCCCCAGAGTTTCCATATTCCACTGGCGTAAAAAGAGACAAACTGCAGCTACAAATTTGTATTCGCGAAGAAGGGATTGATAGACCCATTTTCATCAATTGTTTATCAAATTGAGTCATCAAAGAGACATAAATACACAAAGCCCAAGTGGGCTACTTTATAGTGTCTTTTCGTGGCGAATTCAATGCTATTTCAACTGTATCTTATTGTTTCACACGAAAGTAGAAATACAGCTCTCTTTCGGCATCATATGTTATTTGACTCCCATACTGATGATACAAACCCACCAATTTGCAACCCAGCTGTAAGCCCATTATCTACAGACCGAGGCGGTTCAGCTCCTTTCTGCTCATTCCACTAATCTCCTGTCTCCACTCCATTTATTTGCCACTTCTCTGCTGCTTGTCCACAAAATACAACACCAGCGCCTCCAAGATTAATTGATCGTCAATTTAGCTCTAATTCAGACCAAGTCAGGTGGTAAATGGTCTGCTTTTATATGATTGTAACTGAAATGTGTGGAAGTTACTTTGATACATTTTGATTATTTATCAATTACGCACAGACAAGACGCATCTATTGAATAAATGGCACCTTGTTGAATAGAGTTTGAAGATATCATTACTGATGATTCCGTTACATACCATTCCGTTTCTTTGCGGATTTGCTTGCTAACTTGTCGGAATGCAGCAAAAAATTCATTTTTCATGGAATCAGCAGCGCGCTTTGGCAAGCTGCCATTAGTCAGGTGCATTATGGGCCAGATATACAGTAATGTGTGTTCTTTGCTCAGAAAGCCTGACATACATTGTCATACTTTGTGTCTGTTACAAATACTTTCAATGCATTAACATCAAAGCTTGCTGTCGTTATTAGGCCTACCACTGGCGAAGATGAACTCAACAAATGAATAAAGTGTTAAATAAATGAAGATGCCCTGCATAAGAATATGGAGGGGTTCCTTGAGTAATTTTCTTTGTTCATATGTTGAGGTAGGTGAAAGATAATAGGCCTGAATTTGTCGCGATTCTGCAATTCAGCCTGTGAAATAATTCAAATGTCACCACAACGATATATAATAAAACATTGTTATGCTCAAAAAGTAATGCATATTATGTGGGCTATTTATGTGCAGCCTTTCATTTGACCAATTGTTGTGCTAAATTCTTACCTCTTACAGCATTCAGATGAAATGGCAATTGAAATACGAATATAAACAAATCAATTCACTCAAACCAGTTTGTGATGCCCAGATCTGAAGCTGCGTCATTCCTCTCGCTCTGAAAGGAAAAAAGACCAAATTGCTATACATGGGTCTTGCGATGATTAGCCATATTAATCGTTGATAGCTGTCCATAGACTTAATGATTTTTATACTGTACGAACTATATATTATATCCCTTAAACATAACACAACCCCTAAACCTAACCCTCACAAAAAACTTTCTGCATTTTTACATTTTCGATTAAAAAAAAATCGATTTTTTAAGCGATTTGAAGTATGGTGACACTAGATATGTCCTCATAAACCACATTTACCACATAATACCCATGTAATTTCCAGTTTGTAATCTAAAAAAATTGTCCTCATAAACCATATAAACATGCCCCCCCCACACACACACATACACACTTTCATTCCGCACCACCCTTTCTTTTATAAAATCGAACATTAATTTGTATTTATATAAGTGCACTGACTGCGACATGTAGAAATTATTTGCTTTGGAAGAAGTAATTGCCTAGCATAACGCTATATTTTCAAAGGTTAGCCTATAAATAAATTTGTACAAACAACAATGCGAGGCTCTTTGCACTCATCGTGTCGTCTGTTTTTAGCCTATATCATATATTTATTACAGTTAGTCCTTGATAACTATAATAAATTAGATGAGCAAAAATTAGCCAAATTGCCTTGGGCAAGTGGATGGCATGAAGTAACGGTTCTCCTACTCTTATACCTGTAGCTATAATTTAATATATAGGCTACGCACAAATAATTTCTTATATATTGATAGCATTTTATTTGCCAATGCAATAGCTCCTTATAATCCCTCCCTGTCCTCCTTTTCACCGCGACCCCCGATTATTAGTATTTTCCTTATTTTCCAAACCAATAAGTGCCACCATCAACTGGAGGCTCCGGGAGGCTGCAGACATGCTGCTTGGTGTAATTGATATTGAACGAGCCGGTTGTAGGCGCGAACTGTTGGCGCTGCTGGATAATTTGCCGTTTAATCAGCGATTGTAATGAGAGTCGCTGATTAGGGGCCGTTTGAAAATAAAAGAGAGTTACAAGGAACGTCTGTCAGGGTCCGATGATAATTCAGAAGTAATTGTCGTGATTAGGGAAAACTGAATGACTGGGTTATTGTAGAGCACGGAACAACTAGGGGGTGGCGAGATTTAATTTGGACTAGTCAATCGACTGCAAATTGAACTTTAAACCCGGTGGGGGAAAAAACAATGTAGCCTATAATAACACATTGAAACAATGTAGGCTAAACTAGTAACATTCAGTTAAGTGTAATGCATGCTCCTTCATTTTCCAACAGTGTAAATTCACACGTAGGCATTGTGCGTAAATTTGCCAATAACAAAGCAAGTAGGCTACGTGGATATGCCTATGCAGAGAGATGGTTACACTTGACATGAGGCATAAAAGAAAGCTCACCGTGAGCACATTTTAACTGAAACCCAGCGTGGCTGTTCGAATATGGACGCAGAGACCAAGAGCGAACATCTAAATGCATTCCTAGTGTCCTCGCTGTGCGCGCTGTCTGAATATCAATTACATCATTAGTGCGCATGTGTGTTTGACTGTGGAAGCGCAATTAGTGACGTTCGGAAAGGAGAGAGAATGTTACGGCGAGAAGAGCAGGGCTTCGGGCTCAGCTGGTGAAATTTAACCATTGTGAAACCTGCAGCCACCCCCTCCCCCCTCCCCCCAAGTGTCCCGTGCCTTGGACTGGGTCTGGAGACTCCAATGAAACCCTTTAACCTCTTTAAAGCCGCCGATTTCTGTGCTAGACGATCCCCATCTATGCTGTGTCAATGACTGTCTTGTTGAGAGAATCAGTGAGTAAACAGGACTGACAGTGCAGGGAGCTCAACTGATTACTCATACAAATAGACTGCGGGTGCGCACCCGGCTGGAGATGGCTTTTTCTGCCTCTCCATGGGTCCTGTATCCACAAGCTCTGAAATTGTCCCGCCATCAATCATTCTGTTGTGCCCTGGATGTTCTATAGAGTCACTTAATATCCTTAGCTTCATCTCTTTTATACTTTCGGAGCGATGCGCCGTGCACTCGCCCTTCTCTGTGTCGGATGAGAGCAACAAGCAACAGATCATGAAATGATTTAGTGAGCCCCCTAAAGGATATTATCACAAGCTATAAACTACATCGGACATCTTATTTAAGGCTTCGAGCGCTAAAATCCTAACATCACGGTAGTGAGTTGCATCCAATTTGGACCGGTTGGCTACGCAAAAATCCTTACTTAAATAATGTTTAAAATCAGATTTGCATGTAGACCTGGACTATCATGCAAAATAAATAAACATATGAATTAATAAAAAAATAAAATAAAATAAAAAATAGAGTCATCTCTACTGATTTCAAGATTTGGACTAGGTAGACTAACCAATAGCCCAAACAAGGGATTGAAATATCTCCTTTAGTCCGTCTCAGCTTAAATCCTCAAACAATGGTTTATAATGCAGATGCATGTAGTCTAATTAAAGGAAAATTCCAGCATAAAAGAAAGATTTGTGGCATATGACTTATTCATGACTTGAGTTAATTATATGCAGTTATTCCACTTCTAATGCAATATAACCACATCTCAAGATATTTTCCAAATTTTTTGACTTGACATTTTCAGATTTCCTTTTCAAGTCAGTCACTTTGATGCTGCATCAGTAGCTGATGCTCTGGAGATCCTTGCAGGAGTGGCGATCACTGAAAACTTCAATAATCTCATTGGCAGATGGCACTCCACCCCTTAACCGGAGATCAGTGCCATTACATACAAAAATTAAAGATTTTTTTTTTTCAAGGTCACAACATCTCTCGTTTCTGAACCCGGATTTAGATTTGTATCTTTCAATGCCAAGTTTATTATTTCTTCATATCTGTCGTAAAGGAACAGTGTATCCTTTAAACACTTCCGTGTTTGGTATTGTTGTATTGTGTGTGTTTATTTCAGGGAAAAGAAACGGAAAAAAAGCAGTTTCTTAACAACATATTTTTAAGGAGGTGTGTTTTGCCAATGTCTTATGGGCAAGAGTGCTGCTTTGTTTGCCTGCCTTTGTCGGTGAGACTGATTTCGTTCACTGTGAAGACACACAAGACGCTTCGCTCTCGGTTCTCCTTCCTTCTGAAGGTCAATGGCGATACCCTCCCTTCCTGCTATACTCCTTCTGCAGCTCCCAAGGAACACAACGTGGAGATTCAAAGGATCATTTTCACCTGCAAAGGCCTTGCATGCATCCTCACTTCCATATCAAGCAGCTTTACCCGTTTAGGACGACCCAGACAATCTGTGCCCCATTTTGTGATTGCAATTTGTGGTGATGATGAAAGCAGGGACACTAAATCATTTGAGGCCTCTGGTGGTGAGAACTAATCACACGATGAGTCAATGAGTTTGCTGACATTTCCTCCTGCGGGTGGAAAGCCATGCAAGAACAGCCTCTGAAGTTAAGTTGATGGAGGTCCTTTAAAGAGCTGCACAAATTATTTGGTGCTCTGGGCCACAAAGATCACCTCCGAAGCTATTGGGAGGTCAATGGGTAGCCTGTGTCCACTAAGTTTCATATCTGGCTTAATTTGTTAGAACTTCTCGACAAGACAAACTAATTCTGCTCAATGATATGGTGCCGCAGCAGGGATTCTTAGGTGACATGATGAGCGTTTTCACAGAGAGATTCCAGTTAGCTAAGAAACAATCACAGGTCCAAAAGTACATCTTTCAGAGGCAAGATGGCTTTGTAGCGCTCATTCACTAATGCTCTTCATTGGGGCAGCATCAAGCAAGGCAGCCTGCCACCACCGCCTCAGTGGCCTTGGCCAAAATGCAAAATTGCACTCTCTTCCTCTCATTCCAGCAGGAAACATCCTCCTGGACAGAGTGAGTGCTCTTGATGGTCTGATGACGGATGACGGGATGGAAGCCTAAAGTCCTGTTTAAAGTTTAAAGTCCTGCCCTTCGGCTTGTCCTGCACATTTGCAAATTGTGCGCTTGCTTCGCTATGGCTGAGCGGTGTCCGTGTGTTGAATTACCTCGATGATTGTTTACTGTTAGCTCAATCCGAGGTACAAGTATACAAGCATTATGATCTGCTGCTTACGCATTTGGAGCATTTGGGCTTCAAATTCAACTGGGTGAAAAGCATGTTTGCTCCCAGTAGGCAGTCGACTGAGTGACCATGTATGATTGTTTTACAGACAAAAACCACAAACTATTGTCCAATGATTGACAAGTTTAAGTTAGGATTAGCCTTACTGCTGCGACATTTTCAGGAGGCATTTTGTGTTGATGGTGATCACCATCAACCCTCTAGGTTTGCTGTGAATGAGGCCTCTCCAATGCTGAATCAACTCAACAGTCCCTTCTCGCATGTGGCGACACAGTTGCTTACACCTCCTAGAGACGTGCCACTGTTTAGCTGGGCTAGCTATTTGGAGGATGCCTGAATTCTATCAGAAGGGTGTTGTGCTCGGCCCAGTGGCCAGTCGCAAAGTTGTCACGATGGATGCGTCCAACACAGGATGGAAACCCTGTGCGACGGTTATCCCACCTTCGGCACCTGAACAAGTGTTCGAACAATGTGGCACATAAACTGCTTTGAACTACTTGGGTCTACAATCAGTCCTCTTGGGTCTAAAAGCTTTTCTGGCAGACGTGCAGGGCTTTCATGTTCTGATCTGCATGGACAACACTGGAGTTGTGCCATACATAAATTGTGAGGGAGTAGTGTGGTCAAGCCCAATGTTGAACCTGGCATGCCGAATTCTCCCCTCGATATGTGCGACACAGTTCCCCTAAATATACGACACTTGAACTGCGGAGCGGCACATTAGGGCTCCAGGGTGGGGGAATGAAGGCTTTATTCTCAGACAGTTCAGAGGAATTCTGAGGTGTTTGGGAAAGCCAAGGTTGACCTGCTCCCTCTTTTCAGGGAACCAAAATTACCTAACCAAATAGTTTTCATCCCTAAATCACTTTTGAGAGAGTAGAACATTCATCGAATTTGAGTAATTGCTACTCTCTAAGGCCTGTTTCCCAAAAGCATCATTATCTACATAGTGCGCAAAATCATTTGTAAATTAACGAGAGCCTCGGACCACTTGTAAATACATTGTGTGCTACTTAAACACACCTTTCTTTGATATTTTGCAGTTGATTGATCTGCCTCGAGTCCACAAGTCAAATGTCCGACTTCTGGTGGAGTTCCAGTCATTATTTCATGGTAGGAGATGGGATAATTCAGAGTTCAGAGTCTGCATTAATGTCATGTAAATTCTACAAGTTTTGCACTGTACCACTGTCTCTTCTTGAGAGACACAGGCTACAGACATAATAGCTTGATTCGTAGGCACATTGATGTCAACACTTGACACACAAACCTCAGTAATTGTGATACTCAACAAACATCATTAAGTAAAATATGAGCTCTTAACATTAATACACAACTACTAATCAACAGTAATGGCGAAACAACAACAGCAGCACAAATTAAATCTCATAATTTATTCATGCTGCAATGCATGCTGGGGTCACCGGCCCTACTAGACCCGCTCCGAGCGGGATTAGAAACAGTGATCCCCCGGCATGGGAGTCAGATGTCTAATAAGAAGGCTATAAAAGCCATGGCCTTTAGCCTCAGTCGCTAGTGCGTCACTGCCATCCAAGTCACGGCACCAGTGTCCACTCCAAGCGGGATTCGAACTGACGATCCCCGGTATGGGAGTCGGACATGCTAACAAGAAGGCTATAAAAGCCATGGCATCTAGCCTCAGTCACTAATGCATCTCTTAAGGCCAGGATAGTGAGGTTTACACTACACAGCTTTCATGTATCAGCTGGCTACCGTTACACTTACCCCCCTAAACATCACTGCCATCCAGGTCACAGCACCATACTTGACCCGCTCCGAGTGGAATTTGAACCGATGATCCCTGGCATAGGATTTGGATGCACTAACATCCAACTCCCATGCCAGACTAATGCATCTCTTAAAGCCAGACGAGTGAGGTTTACACACTACACAGCTATCACATACCAGATGGCTACCGTTACACAGGGAGCTGGCAAATCTTTGTTTGGTCAGACAAGTACATTAAGCAAGTTGAGATGACAAATACACTTGTTGATTCAATTAAAGTAAGCTGATAGAATCACAAATTAATATGTTAAGCTGACTGGACAATTTAGTTATAGATACAACTAGATGTCAAAAACGTTTTTTTACAGTGTAGACATCTTATCAGATAATCTATGTATGAACCAAGTTTCTCTCTATTGTAGTTCAATACAGATGTCTGTCATTTTCACCCTTTTCTATGTACATCTGTTAAGCTTTCAGCCAAAGAAACAAAACTATAGGCTAAGTGAGAGCCTCTTATAATGATTAAAATCGGCTGCACTCACGTAATATTTATTTGCTTTATCTGGGTCTTTATTTTCTTAGGCCTACATTTTCCATGTATGGCAATATTTCCACACTTTTTTCATGTTAAGAAGACAAATTCCTGTATGTATTAGTGAATGTTTAGGCCTTAATTCAGAAACTTTGGACCAAACATCTCCCTCAACACAGACTTATCCTACATACTGGTTCTGGAAATGGGCAATACTCCATCGTAAAATAACATACAAAGTTAGTTAAAATGATCTCAAGAGCGCTAGTTGCAACGTCAAGTTGACAGTAGCCATCAGTTGAAACCCATCCATTTTTAGTACAGTATGTTATCAAATTTCACCAGATGTTGAAAATATTAAACAAACACAATATGACTGAAATAAGACATGGTTGGCAACTTATTTTCCTCAAAACACAAAGACATTGTATATTTTTCTGTGATACATTCATCTGTTCCTGCATATTATAATCTTTTGGAGAAAAAACCTTTAGCTGGAAAACTGAAAAGGCCAGATCATCACTAATGAGTAATTAGGCCTGATGAGTGATTTCCTACTATGGATTGTTAGTGATGAATCTACCCACATCCATGGTATTTTTACTCATTAACATTGCCATTACCATAATTCTAATTCTAAAGTTCTTATTTTTGTCTGTTATAGACGTATTGCAATAGACGTTACTATGATCATTATTTATTGATGTGTAGGCCTCTATTGTGTCAAAAGATCAGCAAATCTGCACAGCTGCCAATAATATAATAAAATAGAAAAAATTGACAAAATAATGGCAATACAGGATCTCATATTGTGCAGGATCTCACATTGTGCCTGTGCCCTGAGTGTGAAATGGAGACATCACCTCTGACTGTTCTGTATTTACAAGGGCATAGCTGCTACGGACGAGTAACTCTCAGTTTACAGTTTGTTTAGTCAAGAGCTGTAATATTTATAAACATCAATATTACACATGCACACAGTATGGCACACAGGCATGACATTTCCAGATATGAGAGAGATTAAGTTGGGCTATACTGTAGATAAGCACATATATGTACAGTATATATGTTAACAAATTATTAATATGATTTATCATAAATCATATGTAACACTGGCTGTTCAATTAAGGTCAGTTCAGTGATGTCCATCCACTTGACTGTGAACTTGGCACAAGGCCAGCTTTTCCCTGTGATCAGCAAGCAAAATCACCCAACCACAGTCGACGGACAGCTTTCAAATTCATAAAATTCATAGGATTCTTCACAAATGAATGAACACAATTTTCTATCAATTTCCTCATTATGCAAATATGCAAAACATCAAATTTGGATCAATTAGGGACCCTGGAGTTCCAAATGTAACCATTTATGTAGTAATTGCTGGGACTATCAAATGATTACTAGGCTAATTTGGAATATTTGTGACAGACATAGCATATTCAAACACAAATTACATTTAATTCAAGAATGCACAGGACACCATTACAAACTCATCGAAGATTAACAATACCAATATGATGCAGGAATTTCAGAATTTGTCATTACATTTTGTGCATAAAAATGTGCTTATTCTGCATTATGCAATACATTTGTCCAGAATCCAGACAATATTTTTTCAATTATTTGAATTTGCAAAGTATATTTTAGAAAACTCTTTGAGATTGGATCATCAGGAAATTAATATCTGTCTAATGACTGTTACAAAATCATAGTAATCTTGTGGTGCAGTATTTATTCTCCCTCATATCCATTTGCATGTGGGTTGTGGGAGTTATTTTTGTATTTTTTATGGCACTTGTCCACTGCATGTTACAGTTCAATTTGCCTCAACTCTACTCGCTTTACACTTCTGAGCTTGTATTTCCACTGCAGTTTAGTGCCATCTCAACGTGGGTGGGATTATAGGATGATCGTCATAGTTGCGGTGCCTCTACTGCTAAACACAACACAAACTGACAAAACAATAACACAACTGCTAGCTGTTAGCTACTAGCTCATTGTGCTGCATAAAGCAGTTGTTGCATGGTGATTTTTTTTACAGAAGTGTAACAGTTAAATTGGCCTGGTTGTTTTAGAAGCAATCTTCCAATAGCTGGTCATCCTCCATCGTGGCAGAGTCCAGGGCAATCTCCCTCCCATTTCATTTTTCATTTCTTTTTTCACAATTCGAAAGTTGTGTGAACAAATGATACTGTTATCGCTGTTGCCAACTTTAAAACTAGCGGGTTGATGTCGTGTGTCTGAAATCCAGTGACGCTTGTAGTGACGATCCTCCCTGAACAATCAGAGATCTGCAGGATTTTGACGTCACATTTAGTATTGACTCGGCTCGCTCGAGGTGGTACAAAAAAGCATCAGGTACCAGGTACTATCCACAGTGGAAAAGCCCAAGAAAGTGAGCTGAGTCGAGATGAGTCGAGTTGTACCATGCAGAGGAAAAGCCCCATTACAAAACATGCATCCACTGTGACAGTCCAATACATTTTCATGGAGGGATATGAGAGCGACTGAGATGCTTGCATGGTGTCTTCACATTGGACACTGTACTTTTCCTCCAGATAAAGTGTTTTATTTTAGTAGTTAATTGCATGTTTACAGAGAGAAAGCTTCAATGTCAGCTTTGTTAACAGTTCAATACATCAGTTTACGGTAAGATTAAATGCTTTTAACACATGACTTATTACAGTTTTTGAATTACATCTTGGTTTTCCCCTCAATTATCAAAGACAAAGCTTAGGTCATTAGGTCATCCCTAAAGTTTAGGTCATTATTTGTGTTTTATGTAGTTTTTCCCCCCCAAGAATGACAGAAATTGATTTACGGTCCATGCAATAAATCACGATTAGACTGCAAAAACAAAGTACAAGCCTTAAGAATCAACTGAATAATATCATCCTATTTGATCTTGACACAAAACAAGCCACCAAGATCAGTTTAAGCAACATATAATTATGTTCATAAGTAATATGAACAGAAACATGTGACACAACGCAGAGAGAGAGAGAGAGAGAGAGAGAGAGATAGATAGATAGATAGATAGATAGATAGATAGATAGATAGATAGATAGATAGATAGATAGATAGATAGATAGATAGACAGAGAGAGAGAAAGATTTAATGGATGAGTAAAACAAATGCTGTTAGGGGCAAAACACAATATAGTATATATTTGAATAGACTGGCAGATTGAGAGAGATAGACAGGATGTTGAAACACAATGGTGCTATGGGAAAGGCATGCAATAAACTGGGCAAAGGAATGCAGAAACACACACACACACACACACACACACACACACACACACACACACACACACACACACACACACACACACACACACACACACACACACACACACACACACACACACACACACACAAACGTTGGTGCAGCTATCATTGAGGACTCTTCATAGACATAATGATTTTTATACTGTACGAACTATAGATTATATCCCCTAACCCTAACCGTAACCCTAAACTTAACCCTCACAAAAACAATTCTGCACTTTTACATTTTCAATAAAACATAATTTAGTATGTTTTTTTAGCCGGTTTGAATTATGGGGACAATAGAAATGTCCTCATAAACCACATTTATAGCATAATACAAAAAAGTCCTCGTAAACCACTTAAACCTGCCCCCACACACACACACACACACACACACACACACACATAGAAGCTGAAAAAGTGGGTATTTTACTTTGGAAGTTAATGGGAATAAAATACCTCAGTGGAGGAGTGCAGATGTGTTTGATACAAATAGTCATTTTCCTATTTGCTGCCTCATTGAGCTTGATGAATGATTGGAGTCAGAGAAGCGCCATGATAAATGGCAGCACCTTGGCTCCATTGCATGCCCTATTGATTCTCCTTCTTTATTACCCTTACAACCCAGCTGGTTGCTTTGCTCTTTGCACATGCATACACACACTTGCAGGTATATCTTTGCAAACACATACACATGCACAGTATTATAGTATTGGAGGTGTTGGGAGTTTTTCACTCTTAAAGTAGAAAGACAAATAAGGTTTTAAATTGGCTCAGAATGGCAGTGTCTCTGTGTTATGAAATGCTTTGTCTGCAGTGTCCAATGAACATCAGAGACTAACAACCTCAATGAGATCTGCCATTCAGTTTATGTGAAGTGAAAATCATATTTCAAGCCCTAAATTGGCTTCTCAGAAGGAAACATCACAATCACCAAATATGGCTTATTTGTAGAATGTATCAACTTCTCTTTAAAGAGTCCTGCTTTTACATAGTTCTCAGAAGAGCTGACTAAATTATACATGCAAGAAGAAGATAGGATGATATAATGAAGCTCTGCCACCCACTGAAATGCAATTATCGTGCACTCTTGGGCTCCAAGTTAGAAGGTGAGAAAAGATGAATAGGGAAAGTAAAAATCGCTGACCCTTCAAAGTTCAATTTACAATCTGAATTTCCTTGACCTTGTTCTAAAGTTTAGAGAGGTAATAATTTAGGGTACAGAGCAGTTGATAAATGGTCTGTGTGTTCATGCTCAATGGAACTGTTATATTTATATGTTAATATTGTTAATATCTGTTTAAGCCATTATAAGTTTTTGAGTTAACTCCACAATTCAGAAGCTTAGGCCTGATAAATTCTTACAAGTTATTCTTCAATCAAAATGATCACACAGGAAAATGACGCATTAGTTCTAATTTTTTCCCCTAAATACAGATCCAATGTAGTACATGTGGCAAATGTTCTTGCCCGAAAATGCCAAGTATGTATAGTTGCAGGCCCAGGATCTCCAAATAGGGGCAGAATCTCCAAAATAGGGCATGGTTTCTCCAGAAGGGGGTGGGGTTATTCCAAAAAGGGGTTGTGCCAACTCCAAAAGGGGGGGACACCTCAGCCGAAGGTTAGGGAAAGGGTTAGGTCAGAGGCTGAGGTGGTTTGGAGCTGCAGCTATACCCTTCCCAAATATGGCCCGCGCTGTGCCTTTGACATCCGTTTAGATCTCTGGCTAACAAGATCCTATATTTGCAAAGAAGAAAGTGAAAAAACACTTTTTTGGTCTCTGTATTGGGTTACAGTCAGGGTTAGTATATGAATACTAATGGTATGATATAGTATATGAATTAGTACTCAAATGTTTCCAAAAATTGAAAGTTTCTTATAAATGACCTTTACATACATCATGAGTTCTTATATTTTTAATTGATCCAAGTCAATGAGGGTGGCATATTTAATTACAGTGAGCATTACTATTTAGCCAAATGTCCTTATAACCATGTAGAATATAGGAAGAAGATTTTCCCAACATTCCCATATTGGGAGAGGTGGGCCAATCCAACCTCTCTCAGTTCATTATAAAATGACAGCACTTCAGGCAGCATCCACCTGAGAAGCTACTGTATGCTCCTAATCAAAGATGACATATCTGTGTGTCGTAGGTATAGAAATATGCACACACCACACACACACACACACACACACACACACACACACACACACACACACGCATAAATTCACTAATCAAAAAGTGTATTTCCCCTAGCTGTCTCTAGAGAAATCTATTGGGAAAAATCTGAATAATTTATTAGCTTACAAGTTTTAGTCGACAGTTGGCACAAAGCTATTTATCTCTGTAATAGAGAATGTCTCCTATGTGGCAAAATTGTCCAAATCAGATTGTGTTGATCAGAGAATGAGTTTGGCATGCCTGCAGATCCATTTGTCTCAGGGGGATGAAGACCAAAAGGCGGACTAGCACTCATAAACGATCCAACAAGTGGCTCCATCATGTCAAACCTCTTCTGAAATGAGAAATATATCAACATCTAAATTACATTTAGAAATCATAAAGACACAAGTGGTTTCTGCACCCATTCTGCTAACACACCCATTATGGTGGAACCAGACATTTCTCCAAGACATATTGAAAAAACAGATGTGTACATGACACTTAATCCTGTGTTGTAATTTATATAAAAAACACTGAGTAAAATTGTTGATATAGAGATAAACCAAGCAAAGCGCTTTTATGATTAAACATATAATTATGTAACACATCGAACTCCCCAGTTGTGTGTAGAATTGTGAATTCTTTGACCATGTTTTTTGTTTCCAAATCTATTTAGCATTCCAAATAAGTGTGTTGTTCATTAACTGTCAGATTAATTAAGTCCCCCCCCCAAGATCGGCCATAAAGATGGGTGAATGTATGGATCATTATTTTGTCTTTATGACTTATCATGCTGATGGTAACTGTCATTCTAGGTTTGTCTGCCTAGCCTCCTGTTTGGAGGTTGTGAGTGTTAATGTTTATTTTGTCTTATTTGCATGAAGTGTCCGTTTTGATGGATTCCGAACAAGAGTGATATAAAAGTGATATTAAATCTAAGTGTTGACTAAACGTACAGCAGACTTCATGAGCAACATAATTTACAGAATGTTTTGTTTATAAGTGAAACATACAAAAGACAAATGAGATTTAGAATTCAATCTAGTATTATTTAAATGATTTTGAACAATAAAATGATTGCATGTGTTAAGTTTATGAATATAATATATCACTGTAAATCAGAATAGTCTAAAGCTGATAGGTAAATAAGATTAGGGATAAGAGGTTTTCTGCTGTCTGGTCCAGATTTCATGACATGAATCTGATGCTGTTCTAAAGACCTTTGGATTTATTCATTGGTGTTGTCTGGGTCAAGATAGAATAAAGTTGTAACCTGATTAAATCAAATCAATCAGTTAATCAAACAAGAAAATATTCTGTGCTTAGCTTCACCTAGCAATATGGATTAATCCTCAGTCTTACGGTAACTGCTTTAAAAGTCCATTTGATCCGGTGCCTAAAATAACCTGCTCTAAGTCTCTAAAGTAACAGCACTCAGCTTAATTTGTATGCATTATCAATTAAGAAACTTAATAGCCAGCAGATTGATTAGATCCTCAGTTATAGGGGGTAGAACTGAAGCGAAACACAAAACATTGTGCGCAATGACTCCCTAATACACAAACACACACACGCACGCACGCACGCACACACACACACACACACACACACACACAAAAACACATAGACTCTCCATAGACTTCCATGCATTTTATGGATTTTATTCAGAACTATTGATAATTTCTGTCCCCTAGCCCTAACCCTCATAGAAAATCTTTTGCATTTTTAGATTTTCAAAAAACATCGTTTAGTATGTTTAATAAGCCATTTCCCCTCGTGTGGACCGCTGGCTGCGTCCCACAAGGTAGGTTATCTCAGGATTTACTATCCTTGTGGGGACATTTGGTCCCAACTATGTAGTATAAACATGCACACACACACACACATGTTGTGTTTCCATGTTTTATGGGGACTTTCCATAGACATAATGGTTTTTATACTGTACAAACTTTATATTCTATCCCCTAAACCTAACCCTAACCCTAAAACTAATCCACACAGAAAACTTTATGCATTTTTACATTTTCAAAAAACCTCATTTAGTATGATTTATAAGCTGTTTTCCTCATGGGGACCGACAAAATGTCCCCACTAGGTCAAAAAGTTTGGGTTTTACTATCCTTATGGGGACATTTGGTCCCCATAAAGTGATAAATACATGCTCACACACAAACACACACACACACACACACACACACACACACACACACACACACACACACACACACACACACATTAATACTTGCGTGCACACACACACACAAACACAAATCCACTCCTCCACAGTTTTCTAATTAATGCATACATATGGTGGAGAATAGAGTGGAAACAAGGCACTGCTAAAGCTTTAAATAAAGCTTCAGCATCTAATGAGTCAGGCCGCTATGGCTAGTTTATCAATAATTGTGCTTTCTGCTAATGAGAAGCCATTTTTTCATAGGAGCAAAGTTTGATTTCAAAGTCCTTTTCAAGGCAATCTTGTCCACTCTGCGGCCATCTTTGGAATGCTCCCTAGCAGTTATTTCAAAGGATAAAAGCGGCATAAAAGAATAGCTCCTTTCAACTTGAATGGGGAAAGACAAAATGGTCGATCAAGATTATGATCAAAAAACATATTTCCAATCAGCAGTAAAATCTGACAAAAACTGTATCATTAATTAAGCTTCTTTAGCTCAGATGACACACAAAAAAAAGCAGTTTTACATGTTGGTTCAGCTAATGCGCATGCACATTCTCAAATTGACAGACAGGCGATGTCTGTATCTAAAAGGTGATTGGATCTTTTACCTTTAAGGCGGGACTTCCTTTCTACATCCGTTGGCCGTTCCAATTTCTTCCATTAATTTGAGTACAAGTGCTCCATCTCTGCTAAACTGTCTCTGATCAAATCTTATGATTTCACCATCTAGTTTGAACTTTGGTATGGGGCGTGGATTCCATGGGTGATTGGGGGAGGTAACCCCCCCAATAGTAAAAATAAGCATGTGAAATGTAAATTCTTCACACCGTAACCACCCCAATGTTCAAGCAAAATCTATGCCTTTGTTGGTATTTCATGATTTACATTCCAACATTTAATGTGCATATTCAATTTTGTGATGGAGAAAAAAATAGTAAAAGTTATTGAGAGGTGGTGTGTAAATGTAAATGTATGTGTGTGAGAGAGAGAGAGATCATCAGTATCAGAGAACAGTATGACTGACCAAAGCATCCTGTTCCAGCTGAATGACAGCTTTGCATCAGATATCCATCAACGTCTCATCAGCAGCTGCCCCTATCACAGACATCATCATCATCATCATCAAAGACGTCCAAAGATAAGGAGCATTTACTCTCAGAGTTTGGACATTATTTCTGGCAAGATGCTTGGATCGGGCACCCCCATTTTTTTAAATGGCCATAATTGTCTAGAATCACCATTAGGAGGCCTTTTAAGTGGTTTCTGAGATAGACTTTTGTCATCTAGCATTTTTTAAATAAAAATGACACTGATATCCTTGCATTTTTATAACACTTCAACTATATGTAAATAGGCAATCTACAAGCCTGCAGATCCTCTGCAGTTGTAGACCGAAAGAGGAACTGTTTTGTACAATCACAATCATATTCCTTTCCCTAAAAGAGAGATATAAAATGTAGCTAGAGGTAAGCCAATAAAAATACATTTCTCATTTCATCTAATACATGATTCAAAACACAGTTTGAGTGACCTATGATATAAGAGGAAGGCCAATTCATGTACATTAAAATGCAAACGTGCACATATTTTAGGTCATTAAATTTTATGAAGCATTGAAACCACTGTCCATCAAATAGTAAATCCTGTTAGGCTCCACCAGTATTTATACCCTGCACTTAATGCAATGATATCATTCCATTCTCTGAGTTTCCCATAAACGTACAATAGTATAAAGCGGAAAGAGCTTTATATAATGCCACAAAAACAAACATAGTTGCAAATATATAGGGGCAAAGCACCAAATCTTTTTTCCCACTACAGTGAAGTGCATTCCACTGTCCTCACCCTAATTTTGATTTATTGTCCCTACATAAATCAGAACAATTTGCTTTAAAATTCTTTCCCATTGCCCTGCAGTGCCTGGTCTCTGGGGAGGTGGTGATGTTTAACATGTCTGAAATACATATTGGATTAGTGCACTTTGTTTCTTCCCAACAGCAGGTGTTTAATCTCGGCTGATGGCCAGACGTAAATGTGTTAGGACAGCAAGCCCCTGAAGAAATGTCTCTCGCCTCAGAACATGCATGCAGTCTGGAAAAACCTCTTCCCTCAGACAGCATGCCTGTTATGAACATACGAAAACTAAACATCTACAGCAAGTGCAAAAATGTAGTTGCTAAACCTCACAATTTTATGGGAAATATTACATTATGTATTTTCAACAGAGAACTGCACCAAGCATGTTAGCTTTAGACATTTTAGCATTATTATTGCATGTTGCAATATAGGAAGACTATAATTTTGTTCATATATGTCCACCTAATGTTAACTGGTTTTCTTTTATTTATATTGATTTAAGATGAAACATTAGAAGACTTCTATTGAAACAAAAAGAGAAAGCATTTTCAAGGTCAGTCATCGAACTATTACAACCCTTACCGATTCAAGGCAGGTAGTGTGTATTTTGACAGCCTAAACTTTGATTAACAAGGCCGGATAATGTATTTCAGCAGAAGCCCTGAGAATGTAGGGGCCTTGTTTGCTTTCTGCAAATCACTCTACAGTGTGTTGATTGCAAGAGCATTGCAAAACATATCAATTTTGTAGGCTTGTATTATCTGACTAGTGACAAATTATTCTTATAGCAAAAGTAATGAAAATTGAATAGCGTATGTGTGGTATTCTTGTTGTTACAGGGCATCTTATTTCTCGAAAACCTATTGTTTTATAAAATTGACAGCATTGGAATATTTCTCCAAAATAGGGGCACATTTGGAAAATAATATATATATTTTTTTGCTTCTTGGCAACACTGAGGGCTCCTCAGACTTATAAATATTACTCATCTAAATGTCATTAAGTAAATGGCGCTTAATGAATTATCTTAATGGACATCACAATTGGTTGGTGAACACACTGCTTCCTCTGGTTAAGCACAACATTTATTTTCCCCAAGAAGGATCTTGCAGTGATTACTTAACATTTTGCTTGCATTAGTAACTTAACTGCTTGGTCTATGATCGTCTGCATTTATATATATATTTGAGTTGGCACAAGTTTTACACCAGACACCCTTCCTGACACAACCCCCAGTGGCTGGGGGACTCACATGGGGCAATTTGGAGTCTCCAATCCAATCAAACTGCAAAGTTTTGGACTTGTGGGGGAAACAGGAGCACCCCAACACAAACACAGGGAGAACATGCAAACTCCACACAGAAAGGCCCTAGTTGAGCCAGGACTCGAACTCAGGAGCTTCTTGCTGTGAGGCACCGTGCCACTGTGAAATTGCACTGAAATGATGTCAAAACAAAAAGTGTCGTAACACAGGTAGGGTAATGTGATTTAGCTGTGCTGTCTATCAGCACAATATGTCATGAAGCCATTTCAGATCCATCAATTGTGATTATTACATTGCCTGCTTTTTTTGTTCAGACTATTATCCTCATGAGAACAGAAAATAAATGAATGCTGTTATCACCTTTAATCATTTTGAGAAAATGTATATGATTATACTAAGCTATCTTAATGGCTTCTGTTGCTTATTTGCACATTAATTTGGACACAATTGCATGTCACTGAGAAGAATGTCTTCAGATGAAAGCACAGTGCTTTGCAGTTGAAGGTCTAATCAGAAGAGTAAACTCTGCTATATTTCAATTTAAAGGGGCTCTGGTCCACTAAGCACTGCCTAGCATGGCGATAAATAGCAAAGACATCCTACCTCACCACACATACACAAAACAGCTCCTTTTACAGTACCTTCACTTCATGCATGCTGAATGTCCTAACATCAACACAGCCGCAATTTGCTCATTATTAGTTTCTGCTAAACACATACTCATGAGGCATGAATCTTTTAGACAATATTGAAGATAAACCAAGATAAATAAAGCACATTTCTCAGTATTACAATTAATATATGAATTTATATATTAATATAATATTTAGAAAATGGTTTGAGATGACAAAATATGAAACCCTGTACATTTAAATAAGTCATAATGTTAAGGAATCTACTTGTTCATTGCCTGAATAGCGGCATTCAAATCCTTTAATCAATTACAGTAAATCACACACAGTCAATAGTGCAAATAAAATAAAACGGACTTGTCCAGAACCTGTACAATCCATGTTATCAGTCTAAGCGTGCATTTTGGTGAAACCACAATCGTTATTCATCAGACAGGCACTGCTTTAAGACCTCCTCAATTAAAGAGCTGTCACTTTCAATTAGACCCCTTTCTACACTGCCTCACATGGGAGTGAGGTGTAAACAAAGGAAAGTTTCAAAACATCGAGTCTGAGAGCCGCACAGACTGCAGTGTCCTAGAGAGAATCCTCTTGACTTCACTAGTGGCTGAAGAATTAGCTTCTGGAGGACAAGCTGGTGGAAAAAAGGACAGACGGTGTTAATGTCTTTTTCCCCTTGGAATTAAAGTGATGCAGCCCCCACTAGGTGCTTGGAGATGACACGTACATTTAAATTTAAATAGCCCCTCACAGCCACCAGCCTTCTCAGCCTTGCCTAATTGATTGAAGCTTGCCAGTGGAGGAGAACAGCCACATTTGCACCCCTTCAGCAGTGATTTAAATGTTTGACATTGGCATATTTATAAGAGCAACATTGAATGATTTGCCTTTAGTCGACAAGCCATTTACTAAAGTCTGTTGGCCCTTTTCTCAATTCTCTTATTTTACAAAATGCACAAATCATATATTGAAATGTAGCACAAAATAATATTACATTGCATTACGACATTAAATATTTTAATGCCATTGTGGTATCTCAACAAAAACCTGAAAAATGCTATTTAAATAAGTATTCAGTACATGTGTTGCAGAAGTTGATGTTCAGTTAATTTTGGATTAAAAGTTAAAATGTCAAAAAATTTTCAATTTAGTTAACTGTGAGAACTTAAAATTACATTCTTTTGTAAGGTTATTTTACAATCCCAAATTGTATATAGATAAAAGTCACGTGTGTTTTTTTGTGGAACTGTGGAAATATAAATCTTATAAATCTTTTCTTGTAACTTATTAATACTGATTGAATACTGAATACTGAGTGGGTGTTTGAAAAGGTAAAATAATATAAATATGAATTTCTTTTTATTTCTATATCTTATTGACTTATTGATCAAACAGAAGGGATTGAATAGAAATCTGGTAGAGATCCAGCTAACAAAGTCTTATCACAATTTGCAATAATAATTATTAATAATAATAATCTGTATGAAGTGGTGAAATTCTAAGATACCATACACATTTTCTTTTTAAACTTTTATACAAATAGAGAAAAAGAACCGAACCAACTTACAATGTTATTATGCTTTTTCTTCAATTTTATCCACAACCCAAACCTAAACTTACCCATGAAGTAACACTTTCCCAATCCATAAACCTGACCATGATTTTATTAATAAAACAACTTTTGAATGCCATGGAAGAAATAAAACATTGGGGTTTGGAAAGAGACAAGGAAAGTGTATTACAGGTTATTGACATACATCAATTGCATAAATAAATATGGAATGAGTAACACAATATGTTCACAGATGTTTCCTTTCTTACAGTAAAGTGTTGGAAAGTAGGATTTCTCAAATTTGATGCCTGTATTGTATCTATCTGCTGATTGCTCCCAATGTGCATAAAGTCATACAATGTCATGCAACTTTTCTAATTGTCATTAGACTGTTAGATACAACCTTCAATCCTGACCAGTCCTACTGGCAAAATCATATATTTTATGCTATTTGCACCCTGGCAGATGCTATTTACAACTGGTGCAAATAGTCACTCTGATATTTTATTCTGCTTTAAGTGTTACAGTTGTGTTTTTACTGCATTCTACACTTGCAAAATTATTTCTTAAAATAACTAAAAGGGTTGATTCTTTATTCTTTTAGGGTATTCTTTGCCCATACACTGCACTCTGGCTGTATTTTCTTCCTAATAGGTAATAAATAAATCATTAACTTGAAAGCAAAACAATGCTAACAGCAACAAAAAGGAAGAGCAAAAGCGAGCGAGAGATGTACTTCACAATTCTCAGAATAAGGGGACCCAGAGGCAGTGAGGCAAGTGTTAACCAAGGATCTCATTTGAAGTCACTCTACTATAGACGAGAGAGGCACTTAACACTGTGGCTTTTATTATTGCAAGATGTGTATTTCTTGCTCTTGTTTGAACTGGGATTGTCAAAACCAGCCTAAAAGGCTGTTTCAATTTATCAGCAGGAATGTTTTGAATAAACCACAGTGTGCTTTCTTCTTTGCTTTCATAGGGAACCTATTTTACGACATGAGCGCCCTATGATAAACGAAAAACCTTTGACTTTTCTTTATGTTTTTCTTTCTTTTTTTTATCATCATTCAAATAGAAAATACAATTACACCGGCCCGGACTTCTTTGGTGGGATTTTAAGTGCCATCCTCCTTTACAGATGACTTGAAATAATGAGGAGGCTTTCTTTCATGATTAGATGTGCGTGCACTGGCAACCTCAGCTTCGTGATAGACTCAAGAAGGCACTTAAATGAAAAGGCATCCTCTTCACTGCTTTCTGCATTGGTCCTGTGTTGCATTGTACATTCACCCTTAATTACAAATATAGAGAAATCCGGCCCGCAAAAAGGAAGTGGCACGAGTATTTATTACGTCACAGCTGTGCACCTGCCGCTGAGTGTTTGTGTTGAAACTCAAGGATCTGGTCAATGGAGCCTATCAAAACAGCAGCATACACTGGCAGCATCTCCAGGACATAAAAGGTTATTTTTGATCATAATGTAACAAACATCATGGTCGGATCAAGAGAAAGCATCAACAATTCACAATATAAATGGCAGAGACGCCTATGATTTGAATTGAAATGTGAGGTGTTCTGAAATCGCTAATGGCATGCCTTTTGTACTTTTTTGCACATGTCCTGGAGTGTGACATGCTACATCTTTTTATAATTATTTTATATCCACATATTAATCGAGAGACTTCATTCATTTTTAAGACCATTTCAAACAAACAAGTAAAGGCAAAAATGTGTTTAAAAACTGTAAAAACAATTTTTTAAGTAAATAAATATCTGAAACATACACTTTCCTTTATACATCTATTAAAATTTATACCTAAAAAAAAGTCACCACATCCTTCCATGATAGGGTGTAACTATGTTCTTCTAAGCTAATGTGATGGTTGCTTTGATGGTGTGAGCTCTGAAAGGGACAGCTCTGTACTTCCTGTGACTGCGTCCGGTCACATGTCTTTTTAAGGGCTGCCCTGTCTTCATTGCACCCAGTCAATTTTCTGATAAATTACTCTAACAAACTGAACACAGATCAGCCCAATTAAGCTATTAACTACTTGACAGACTCTTTGTTGGAGTGGTGCATGCCACCAGAAGTGAGTTAGAGTGGGTGTTTATCTATTGCAATAGTCTAGCATTGCCTCCATTTAGAAAAAATCTATTTTATCATGCTAACATAGAGGATAAACAGTAATATATATATATATATATTGTTATAATCATTATAATCATCCAAAGAAATTATCATCATTTAATCACCCCCATGCCATCACAGATGTGACTTTCTTTCTTCTGTAGAATACAAATGAAGATTTTTAGAAGAATATTTCATCTCTGTAGGTCCACACAATGCAAATGATTGGTGCAAATTATTTTGGATAAGAACAGTACAAAATAATACTCCTTTTTCACAATAAATCTCGACATTAGCAGTCTCCTTGCTGGTCATGATTTCAAGCTCGATTACACTTCCTAGCACCATCTAGTGCTCTGCACATGCGTCATTATCATGTCTAGAGACTGCAATAGCAAGATGTACAGAATTGCATTTTGGTCTGTTCACACCCAAAACCAATTGGATTGCTTCTAAAGACATGGATTTAAATACTAGAGTCGTATTGATTACTTTTGTGCAGTCTTTATGCGCTTTTTGGAGCTTCAAGGATTTGGTCACCTTTCACTTGCATTGTATGAACCTTCAGATTTGAGAAATTCTTCTAAAAATTCTTCTTTCATTGTGTTCTGCAGAAGAAATAAAGTCATACACATCAAGGATGATGAGAAAATTTACATTTTGGGGTGAACTATCCCTTCAAGAGTCACAGAAAATTACTTTATGTTAAATTACTATGTTTTTTAACTACAGTACTTTTATGTCCTGGTGGTTTTTTTTTAAAACAATTTAGCACCCATAAAATACTAGCTATTAAATTACAATTGACAAAACATGAGTTTACCATTTACTTCCAAAAAATTATTAAAATGTGACTTCCACCTCCAGCCTTTCTATCACAGAATGTAATCAAACATAAAACATAATTTCAGATGCAGTGGAAATATCATGTTTAAGAAAGAACACTTCAATCTTAATAAGAAATTAGTGAGTTGAGTTGAAATGCTCAATGTCATAATAGAGTTAATTTCCTGAAAATCCATGGGGCCAAAAGTGCTCATATTTGAAGAAACTGCATATAAGAATTATTCAGAAGACTAATTTCTTGCTGTAAACTTTGGAGTTTTAGCAGAGAGGATGAAGAAACACTTGAATTTGAAAGACAGAAAAGAAGAGGGGGAGAAGATACCAGGCCATTTGAATACTAATATGGCCTACCATTTCTCCATTAAAATCATTCTTATCAAAGGCAAACTAGAGAAGCCACCGCTACCCCATTCACTCCACACTTGTCACTGCATGGTAATGGCCTCTAGTGTGAATGTGTGTGCGTTCCACAGTCTATCTTAACCTGAGCTCAGCACCCTGCACAATTAAGTGTGCAAGTGCTCCTTTCTGTCAGACTGGACAGGTGGTTCCGGGATGAGATGAGCTCTATTCCCCCACCCTAAACCATCCCATAGTCTCCTCTACCTGAGGATGCTGCTTTATACTGTGACATGGCCAAATTAACAGGCCATTCATGTCACCTCCTCTGATGTCCCACCAGGAGGGCAGGAAATCAAGCTGTCACATCAGGCCAGAGAAACTGCACATCTCTTCAATGCTTCTCTGTAATAGACTGTGCCACAAACTAGACAGGCCACATTCCCAGCTTATTTTGGGATGCTATCAGGTGTTTCATTATTGCTTCTTGCTGGTTCAAAGAGATCGTAAATTGTGATCTTGTGATGATGATTGGTTTTATTTAAATTTACCTGATTTAAGCAATCACACTAAATATTTTCTTTGAGCCTGCAATAGATCACATTTTAGTGACATTGCAATGTACAATTGTCACTGTCCCAGTGAATTTGCAGGTTTGTTCTGTTTTTCTCTCCCTCGTGTGTCTCAGGTGCTGCTGGCATGCATGATCGGCTATGGGAAATTATTTCCATGGGAACGCTGATCATGCCACTAATTAGCGTGCTGACCGAACCTGTTCTCCATTGATTCTTTGCCTACTTAAACCCTTCATTGTGTCATGATATTTGCTAGATTGTTGTTGTGGGTTTAAGTAACTCACCTTGCTCTCTCTGCCTCAGTTGGCCCTGTCCCATGTATCTGTATTGGTTGCCCATCTCTGGCCATATGTCTGGAGTGTGGTTACCTTCCAGTTTGTTGCCGCACTTGCCCTTCTGCCCACACATTCTACAACAGAGGATTCCTTACGGATATACTCCCTACTACCACGATGCATACACGCCTACGAAGACACTCTTCACGCGTTCTCAACAAAGTGCATGACGTAGAAGCAGCAGTGGCGTCATCTGAGGGAAAGTTGAATGACACTTGTTTGGGTGAAAATTTTAACCCTTGATGAAAAATGAACACTCCCTTACCCTCCCTTTTTTTAATAGATTTACACAATTCACGTGGTCACATTTTAGGTTGTAAAAACTTCTAGGTTACTATTGTGACCTCTGTTCCCTAATGGAGGGAACGAGACATTTTGTCGAAGAAGCGACACTAGGGGTCTCTCTGCCCAAGGAAGATGCTGGTCCGTTCGCAAGGGGACCATACCACAGAAAATACACACAGGGGGATTAATCCATACAGGGGCCCATCCTGTGGAGCACCTATTCCAGTACAGAGTAGTTTCAGAACCAATCATCCAGTGGTGAAGGCTGTGGGGAGGATGTATGGTTTCAGTCCAGCCCCATGCTGACGGCAGCCAGGGCAAGCATGTCGGCCATCTGGGTGTGCCAACCCAAGGGTGGCAGCCCAATCGAGTCTTCTGCGTCAGACGCGGAACACTCTCCGATGCAGCGGTGAGCTCATCATCCAGCTCGGGTGGTTCGTGGTGATGTAAACGGCGAAACCGTGCACGCTGTCATCCACAAATCACCTCCATCGCCAGCCAGGACGTCCTCAATCCCGTGGGAAGAAGGAGCGACGCGGGGGGCGGCTGGAGTGGCGTTCCTTTTTTAGGAAGGAAAGCCATGATCGCAACGTTGCCATGGTAAGGTTTTCGCAGTGAGAACACGAACCATCCACAAATGCTGCCTTGGTGTGATCGTGGCCCAGACACACGAGGCAGCGCCTGTGACTGTGTGGAGTGGAGAGAACTCGACCGCATCCAGGAACTACATGGGGCGGAAGGGCATCTTTATAAAGATGCGTCCTGAAAAGGACGTTCAACACCGCTGTGTATAGCTCTTTTAGAGAAGTAAACTCTTTTAATGAAAATATTCTCTTTCAACAGCACTATCGAAGCACCCAGGGGCAGAGCTGCACTGCTGTGCAGAGAAGGAGAAAGCCGTTGATATGCACCATAGATCCAACTGCACACGCTCTTGCAGAGATGAAGTGAACAGTCTCGAGAATGCAGCTCGCAGATCACACAACCGCTCGGCTCCGAAGGAAAAATCTGAATGGACAGACTCATTTCCCTCCCTTTATACCCGTATGTCCGGGGTGGGACATGCAAATTCTGTCTGCAAATTTCTCATTGGCCTTTTCTCAAGTCACAACATCGAAGTGAGCGACAGACAGGAAACTGGAAAAATTTGCTCTAATAAAAATGCCCTGACTTGAAATTTATGAAAAATACCTTTGTCCCAAGAACAAAGTTGAACTTTAACCTTTCATTTAAAATATTATGTACCTTCATTATGTATGCTAGTGTGGTTTTATGAAAATCTAAAACTTGCTTATCCAACATATTTTACAAAAATATGACATAATTTGATAATAAATTCACAAGAAAAAAAATTATAATTAAAAATGATTGAAATAGGTGTTTTAAATCAACATGCAAAACCACTCCTAGAGAAAATACACATTTGTGTAATTGTTTCTTAAATCCTGAGTTTCTGTGATAACGCTTGTGACAACTTTCCCTTGTGACAACTAGCCCTGCTCTCCCATACAAATTTTCTAGCACTACAGAGTCGCAAATGTCACCTCAAGCAACTTTAACACAAGAGAGTTTAAGGACATAACTAAGTTAAGATCATAAAACATTTCAGAAAGCACTAAAAAGCTCCATCGTTTTCTCTCACCTTCCAGACCGTCTCTTTCGATAAAGATGGCTGAAAGCTATAAGGGCCTGCCTGGTCATAGCTGATTCATTGCTGTCAATTTAATCTTTATGAATGCATTAAAGTTATAGTTTCAGCCAAGCCCTGAGATAATGCACATAAAACTGAGACTAACTCTGCTGTAATAGTTGCCATAAACCAGTGAAAGAATCTTTAAACTAGCCTGCCATTTTTATGCTCATACTCATAAAGCTTACATGCACCTTGCTATTCAAATGTCAAGACATTGGCTGTGTCCAAATTCAAAACCAAAGGCAGATGTCTTGCTGCCTCACTGCCCCACAGACATGTTCACGTGTCTCTGACAGAGTTCAAGTCAAGCATACTTTAAAGTCTTTTGTCATGAGTCAAGTCCAAGTCAAGTCTAAGTCAAGTCTTAAAGGAATAATTCACCCAAAAATGAAAATGATCTCACATTTACTGACCCTTATGCCATCCCATATGTGTATGACTTTCCTTTATCTGCTGAACTCAAATCAAGATTTTTAGAAGGTTTTGGGTGGTGTGACGAATGGAGGCAGACGAGGAGAGCGGATCTAGATGCAAACTTACTTTATTGACTTAGACACTCAACAAACACAAAGGAAAACCCTCAAAGGGGAAATAAACACAAGACTGAGGAAAACGGGCAGGGAACACACACCAGGCTAACAACATTCAACGATAGACACCGACTGAACAAACAGACAGGGTTAAATACATTGACAAGGGAAGACAGGAACCAATGAACAAACAGAACTCAAAACAAGATAACAAGGTGAATGACCAGAAACCAATGGGAAACTAATGAGGACAGGTGAAAACAATGACAGAGAACACGAACACTAACAGGGAGACTGTGGAGCTAAACAAAGGCCAAAAGTGAAAACTACGGAATACAATAAGGGACAAAAATGGTAAACAAAGGGTAACAGTGAAACAAGACGAGGTAACCCTAACATAGCCCCCCTCAAGGATCGGACTCCAGACGATCAACAGTAACAGAACAAAAAACAGGAAGAACAAATGTCCATTGACTGGGGGGGAAGCTTGTGGTGGGCAGACAGACCAAGGGGAGCAGCGATGGGCAGACAGGCAGTCCAGGAGGCAACTAGGGGCAGACAGGCAGTCCAGGGGGCAACAAGGGCAGACAGGCAGTCCAGGGGCACAATGGGCAGGCAGGAAGTCCATGGGGGCACAAAGGGCAGGCAGGAAGTCCAAGGGGCACAGAGGGCAGGACAGGTTCAGGTGATCTGGGAGCTGGCCACAGGGCAAGGGTAGGTTCAGGAGGCCTGGGAGCTGACCACAGGGCAGGGACCGGTTCAGGAGGCCTGGGAGCTGGCCACAGGGCAAGGACAGGTTCAGGTGTTCTGGGAGCTGGCCACAGGGCAAGGACAGGTTTGGGGACCTGGGAGGAGGCCACTGGAGAGGGACTGGGTCAGGGGGCCTGGGAGGAGGCCACAGGACAGGGACAGGTTGAGGAGGCCTGGGAGATGGCCACAAGACGGGGACTGGGTCAGGGAGCCTGGGAGGAGGCCACAGGACAGGGACAGGGTCAGGAGGCCTGGGAGGAGGCCACAGGACAGGGACCGGGTCAGGAGGCCTGGGAGGAGGCCACAGGACTGGAACAGGGTCAGGAGGCCTGGGAGGAGGCCACAGGACAGGGACTGGGTCAGGGGGCCTGGGAGGAGGCCACAGGACAGGGACAGGTCGAGGAGGCCTGGGAGATGGCTCAGGAGGCGGAGACAGGTCGAGGAGGCCTCGGGAGGCGCCTGAGCCATGGGACAGGTCTCAGGTGGTCTGGGAGCTGTAGGAGGCTCAGGGAGGCAGGAGCCACGCAGGGAGGCCGGAGCCGTAGGGAGGCTCGGGAGGCAGAGCCGTAGGAGGCTCAGGAGGCGGAGCCGGGAGGCTCAGGAGGCAGAGCCATGGGAGGCTCGGGAGGCGGAGCCGTAGGAGGCTCAGGAGGAGTCTCTGGGAGGCGGAGCCGTAGAGAGGCTCGGGAGGCAGAGCCATAGGAGGCTCTGGAGGCGGAGCCAAGGAGGCTCAGGGAGAAGAGCCGTAGGGCGCTCGAGAGGCGGAGCCCTAGAAAGCTCTGGAGTCTCTGGGGGCAGAGCCGTAGGAGGCTCGGGAGGCGGAGCCGTAGGAGGCTCGAGAGGCGGAGCCGTAGGAGGCTCGAGAGGCGGAGCCGTAGGAGGCTCTGGAGTCTCTGGGAGCAGAGCCGTAGGAGGCTCAGGAGGCGGAGCCGTAGGAGGCTCTGGAGGTGGAGCTGTGGGAGGCTCGCGAGGCTTGAGAGGCAGAGCCCTGGGAGGCTCGAGAGGAGGAGCCCTGGAAGGCTCGAGAGGCTTGAGAGGCGGAGCCCTGGGAGGCTCGAGAGGAGAAGCCCTGGAAGGCTCGAGAGGCTCTGGAGGCGGAGCCCTGGAAGGCTCGAGAGGCTTGAGAGGCGGAGCCCTGGGAGGCTCGAGAGGAGGAGCCCTGGAAGGCTCGAGAGGCTTGAGAGGAGGAGCCCTGGGAGGCTGGAGAGGAGCCCTGGAAGACTCGGTAGGCGGAGCTCTGGAAAGCTCGGAAGGCGGAGCTCTGGAAAGCTCGGGAGGACCGGAAGGCGGAGCTCTGGAAATCTCGGGAGGCGGAGCTCTGGAAAGCTCGGGAGGCGGAGCTCTGGAAAGCTCGGGAGGCGTTGGTGCTTGGACGGTCATGGCTACAGACGCTGGCTCTTGGACGGTCGAGGCTACAGGCGCTGGCTCGGGGACGGTCGAGGCTACTGGTTCTGGCTCTTGGACGGTCCTGGCTACTGGCACTGGCTCTTGGAAGGTCGAGGCTACAGGCACTGGCTTGGGGACGGTCGAGGCGACAGGCTCGCTCACAGTGACATGCATAGGCACTGGCTCGCTCACAGTGACCTGCGTGGGCGCTGGCTCGCTCGCCGTGGAAGGCGTGGGCTCTGGCTCGCTGGACGCCGTGGCAGGCGGAGACTGGGGAGCAGAAGCCTTTCCTCTTCTCCTCCTCCGCCGGGTGGACGAAGCTGGCAATGCTGGCTCGTTGTCCGTGGCAGGCACGGAAAGCCCAGAGGCGGAAACCAGGATCGAGAGAGGTGGTTCCCCGGCAGCGAGTTCTCCCAAGGCTAGACTCACGTATTCCCTCCGAAGCCGGTGTGGATGGCAACAGCGGAAAAGAAGTGGGAGTACTCGCGGATGGTCAGATCCGCCTGGGCCAGTTCCATAAAGAAAGCTGCTCCATTTTTGGCGGTCTATCGTTCTGTGACGAATGGAGGGAGACGAGGAGAGCGGATCTAGATGCAAACTTACTTTATTGACTTAGACACTCAACAAACACAAAGGAAAACCCTCAATGGGGAAATAAACACAAGACTGAGGAAAACGGGCAGGGAACACACACCAGGCTAACAACATTCAACGATAGACACCGACTGAACAAACAGACAGGGTTAAATACATTGACAAGGGAAGACAGGAACCAATGAACAAACAGAACTCAAAACAAGATAACAAGGTGAATGACCAGAAACCAATGGGAAACTAATGAGGACAGGTGAAAACAATGACAGAGAACACGAACGCTAACAGGGAGACTGTGGAGCTAAACAAAGGACAAAAGTGAAAACTACGGAATACAAAAAGGGACAAAAATGGTAAACAAAGGGTAACAGTGAAACAAGACGAGGTAACCCTAACAGGCGGATACGGAAAAGAGCGCGAGCTGTGGAAAAACTGCAGACACTAAACGACACTGATGACAGCTGCAACTATCACTGAATATAACATTCAAAATAACTAATTCCAGTGCCGGATCACCAGTTAAAACACACACAGATGAAACAGAAACTCATAATTAAGAACTGGAGATGTTTCATCTGGATCATACCTGACAAAAGCTATTTCAAAAAGTGGTGAGGACACGTCTCAACCATCTCAACCCATAATTTACAGCGATGTATCAAATAATCTTTCAGTGAATAGTTGGAAACAACTGAGAAATCAGTCTTTTACCTTTTACCTTTTTTTCCATGTATTTGTCCATGTGGTCATTGTTGTTGAGGAAATAAGCTCATCAACCTGGCGAGAGTCCAAACACTGTACACGCGCTGCAATAGTTGGTAGGCCACTGGTTGATGCTGTGAACAATCATGGGATTGGTTGCTGCTGTAATAAATCACGCTATGGGTCTGAAGTCGTTTGTGCGTTTGATGAGAATTAAGGCAGTTTGACACAAATAAACCCCTACACAATGTCAACATCAACTTTAATATACTTACATTTATATTTAATACATTTGGATACATATGTTGGGGTGGCAGATGAGGTGGCAATGCTTTTTTTTAGGGTGGAATTTGCCACCCATTGCCACCTAGGTAGATCTGCCATTAAACCTGCCGAACACTGGCAGCTGCTTATTTCTATTGTAGGTTTAAATGTATCGCTGCACCCCAAAAGACACACTATACGCTATGCACTTACAAAATACAATATACACTCAGCCATGAAGTGTATACATTTTTATCCACTGAAGCATTACTAGTGCTGTATTCTTCATTATTTACAACTTTTTTGTCAGACCAGCAGCACAGCTAGGTAACTCTGCCCCTTCCACTATGTACGGCAAGCCGTGTGCGCTGAGTGCATGAAGTGTCCAACATTCTACACAGTTTTGACGGTTGAAAAAATGCAGCATCCGGGTACATAAAATACACTTCTTTTTGCTACATTTTCAGAGTAAACATACTACTTGCACTACTTACACTACAAAATGGCTTAGAATAGTGCAGTAGTGTGCAGTTTGGGACACACCTTATTTATTTGTTTGTAAAGGAAACAAGGGACGAGGAGGCATTATTTATTGTGGTAACATTACGCAACAAATTATAATGATTGAGCTTAGCTCTTATTGAACCCAGATTCTTTAAAAGGCAGCATTGTTCAGTTTTCAGACACAGCCTTTTTTTGTATAATGTTTACTTTTTCCATGAACCCTTCAGCTGTGATTTAGCGGTCTTTCATTTGAGATAATGTGGTTTACAGGTTTACACTACCAACACCACTGTGTGACATGTCACAATAGCTGAGATTGAGCCACTCAAAGTACCACCCAAAGAAGATATAACTCATTCATTCTTCGATTCTCCCCACTCTCCTTGGTTATGGCAGGGGGTAATAAAGGTGTAATGACTGAACAACCCCGAACGCATTTTATCTCAGCACGTTCGCTGTTGCCTGCTGTGAAGGATTCGGCCATTAGTCCAAATGACAAGCCCACCCCTGACTCCTGATTTATTATCACAAATGTAAACTTTTACACCACTCAGCAGCCCCTCACTTTTAAATACCCAAAGTTGACAGAAAGGGATACTTCATCTGTATTTAAAAGTGTCCAGTAGAGCAGAGCTATTATGCTGTGGATGGTATGAGGGCAGTGTTAGAGCTGTGGTAAGTATGGAGGGGATTGATGGGGTGGAATGACTTCCCCGAGCTGTAGGTGATGGATGAGAACTGGGCTAGGCTGACAGATGATCTAACAGGTGTTCATAACCAGTTTGTAAGAGCTTTTTATTTATGAGGGCCACAGACAGCCCTGCTGTGGAGCAGCCACACCAGCTGCAGGCACAGGCACCTCAGAGGCCAGATGCATCGCTAGCCACCCTAAAATTCTGTCCAGAATCGTAATTAGCCAATCATTTGCCAGGAGGGGTCACATGGGCACCAGATGAAGAGGAGGAGGGGTGGAATGGTTGGAGCAGTGGCATGCTGTCTGTTAATAATCAAGGCGCGCAATGGTGCCTATAGCAGATTGCAGCCCCTTGACACAAAGAACTAATGCAATTGGGTTTGAAGCATATTGTCTCGATATGAATACTGAAGAGTTACAAATTCAGTAGTAGCACCTCTCAGGCTTGTTGTTATATATTATTGTACATTTTTGGTATCATAATTGGATCCTTTAAATAAAGCTCTGAGTTGACATATCTTCACAAAGATCATCAAACGTTTACCTGAAGTTATCCAGACATGATGTTGATACTGAGCATGTCTACGCAAGAGAGCAGATGAAATTGTTTTAGAGATTAGATGCTCACAATTATTTCCTCAGTGGAAAGGTCGGGAAAATTGGATCGCTCCTATTGTAATTAAAGAAGCCATTCAATGAAGCTGTCTACGTGACCTGCCGACAAGTTAAGGATTTTTTTATTTATTATAAAAATGCTTTTTTTGCTTTTTACGGGGATCTAAACACTTACATTTCCGTTAGTTCCAGGCATCCAGGGAGCATCCAGCCACCGAAAAACATGGTGTGCATTTTAATAATGATGTTTAATGACAATCATGTTAACATTAGTAACATTAATTATGAAGTCACTACGAATAAAGCACATCACGCTGTTGTTTTGAATGAGACATAGTAGGAAATATTCAAGGGACAAAGACATCACTTCCTTAAACTGACAAATAGTACCTGAAATGGTCAATAAGGAACAGACTAAAATGTTCCCTCTTGTGAGCTGTTTAATCAAGAACCACTGTAATCAGATAATTGAGTCAGTGAGTCTTGAGAACCACATAACTCCATTTTGTGAAAGAAATATTTGGTTCATAATGGTTTTGTGAAGCAGATCAACAAAATGGTTTTAAAAGACTAAAATCTTATCAACCAGGCACACTTCTATTGTGCCTTTGCAAACTTTTTGAAGCTTTAAGCTTCAAATTCATCGTGTTCACATGGAAAGCTGAGCATGTTCCATGTAATAAAGAACCTCAGAAAGGTTTAGAATGACATGTGGGTGAGTAAATGACAGTTTTGGGTAAGGGCCTCTAAAAAAGTAATTAGATTACTGTACTAACAGGTTGGGGATTAACAGAATACATATAACGGGATCATTTAAAGTACAAAGTATTCCACTACAGTTACAATTTAAATAATTGGTAATTAGAATTTAGTTACATGCCAAAAACTTTTTTATTACTGAAGAGATTACTTTGAATTTTATTGTCAATTGTTTCAGATGGAAAACATTTATACATATAAATGATGCAATCCATACGATTGAATAATAATTTTTTTTATTGTTTTCCTGTAAAAATCCTTAAAACAAGATCAATTTGATTTAACTTGTTTTAGAAACAACACTGCATTTGATATTTAGGTTTTTCAGAGAAAAATTTGTGTATTTTGTCGTACTGAGTTTTTATAGTCAAAACAAGTGAAAAAAGCTACCAGTGCTGAAGAAGTAATCCAAAGTATTTAGAATACGTTACTGACCTTGAGTAATCTAATGGAATACGTTACAAATTACATTTTACAGCATGTTTTCTGTAATCTGTAGTGGAATACGTTTCAAAAGTAATTGTATTACTTATTACTAATTACTTTCTAAAACCCTTATCAATCTCGACTAGATGAAAAATACATGGATAGACATGAAATTGTTCTTTTAATTCTTTCAAATAAATCATACAAAATCAACTAAATTATTCATGAACTGGCCAAAGAATATAAGGTGTAATGCACTTATTAATGCATTACACCCAACACTGGTAAATGATAGGGCCTATTTACAATTGGCCACTTCATATGTTTTTCACTCATCATATACTGTATCTGATCATGAAAAGACCAGGTGTAAATGCCAACTGAAACACATTTGAGACAGATTGCAATCCGAGCACTCAAACCACTTCAGGAGGTGGTTTGAGATGAATCCCAGACGAAACTGGTCAAGTGTAAATTAAGCTGGCTGTTCAAGACACATATGTAAACTATACTCTGCCCAAACAGCGTTACGACAACATAGGGAAAACACAAAATATAAGAGCTGCTACCGAGTATTTGCAAAGGGGGAGGAGAAACACATGCGCACAAAAACAGAAACACACGAGCACTGTTCAAAGTAAGTTGGAATCAAATAATATATCACATATTTAACATTTTCTGCCCGACATAAGCATAATCACTGAATTGGACACTGTGATTTTTGCATATGGCACGGGAATTGATGATCAGATACATCGATGTGGCCAAGTGTAAATGGAATGTGCTTATTCAATCAGATAGCAATCCGACTAGTGAAAATGCATGAAGTGGCCAAGTGTAAATAGGCCCCAAAACTGTAATGTTTATTTGAACAATTCCTGTAAGTCAATATACAAGTCATATTACAACCCCACTGCCGAAACAAGCAGACAGAGAAGTAAGTTTGGAGCACAAGGAATAGAAATAAACCTTGTGTAAATTGTCAGCTTTATGCTAAGCTAAAATGCTATTTCTAGCCATTTTACATGCACATGTTACCAGCATGGCACCATCATATTTTGTTTATCAAGAAAATTCATGTTAGATCCTAATTTCTTTTTTCTAGTAAGACTTTTGATATTAGGGCAAAAAATCTTATTCTTGATAATAATTTTTGTATTGTTTTCCTGTAAAAATATCTAACAATCCTGAAAACAAGATCAATTAGATTTATCTTGTTTTAGAAACAACACTGCATATGATATTTAGGTTTTTCAGAAAAAACATGGCCGAAAAAGTTGGGACAGTACAGAAAATTCTATCAAAAATAAAAAGGAGTGATTTGTCAACTATATTCACCCTGTGCTGAGAGCACAACAACAACACATTATTTTATGTTTTACCTTGCAAATGTAGTTATTGTTGTTTTTTTAATACTCTCATGTCAAATCAGATGATTTTAACGTGCTCCAAAATACATGAGACAGGGGCAATTTAGGACTAATAACAATCTGACTAGTTGAAATAAGGTGATGCAAAACAGGAGATGTTAAATAGGTGAGGAATCATGTAGTACAGAAGAAGCTTCCAAAAAAAGCTTAGTACTTTACTTCAAAATACCATGGTGATACTGTGGTTACTGTAGTAAATTCATGTTTAATATTCGTAAGGGAAGGTTATGTTTATGTTTAGGGGTAGATAATAATAAACACACTGCAGTGATGCACCTATACTTGATGTTGTTTTTAATTAGGAGTGCAAATAGTATCTGCCGCGATTTGCACCAGTGTGCAAATTACTTGTAATGCTATTTGCACAAAGTATGAACAACTGGACATTTTCACCCTTTACAGTTTAGATCATATTGTTAAAGTCATGTAGCAGAGGGAAGAATACATTCCAAGCTGGGCTGTAGGTAGTGTATGGGGATATTCATGAAGCTGTAATGCATAGCACAGGAAAATGGATGACTGCACGGCCTGTGGTGACGTGTTTGTTCTATAAAGTATAGCCTGGAGGGGAGGGAGTGGAGGAGAGAGGGTGTCATGGCCGTGATAAATGGATGACTGGTAACATCTTCACTCTTGACCTCCAGCACGTTTGAATAAGCAGTGCATTAAAATGGAGATCTCTCAAGCACTTTTGTTTGTCAAGTAAAAGCATCCATGTTCAGAAGACACTGGGAGCACAATTTGTAATTGAGATGCCAGGGAGCATGGTGGAGAATCTACTGCACATTTATTTTTATCAGTTATACACAGCATATGTGCTGATTATAAGATAAATAATGAAAGCCACAGAACCTTAGTGTTATAGTTTAAAACTATTGTTTATGACATGTGCTGACCTCTTAGGCTAATAGCATCCCCTCACAACACTAATGCCTTTAAAAGAATAAAATGGAAAATATGTGCTTCATCTGGAAACATTTGAATTAACTGGTTTTATTCAATTCAAAAATAATACAGTGTTATACATGTCTGAATCAACTATTCTACATTAGGTTACAACAAAACTAATTTTAAGCTTTAGATCAAGTAGAAAGTGCACTCAGTAAGTTAATGATAATTAAACAAAACATATTACACATAAAGACACAAATAACACTTTTTAGAAATTCGTTTAAATTGACACTCACATTAGATGTAGACTCCAGTCATATCAGAAACCCAATAAAAGCTGTTTAATTTGACTTTTACCCTCATGGGCTCTTCTATGTTGACAGCACATAACACTATGTCATACAATTAACTTATGAGTTACTACCACTAATAATGACAATAATGATAACATGTTTACTTTATATAGTGCTTTCAGCCAATGCTCAAACACAAAAGAACATGTAAAAAAAAACAAGCAAACCAAACAATATAACAACATAACAATATACATACAACAGACACAAACGGAGCCCAAGTCAACAGTACAGTCCAGAGGGATGGTATGGATCAGCAGGAGTTTGACTCACCAGACTGTCTAAACAGAATGAATGCAAGTGGAAAGATAAAAAAGGTCCCTGATTAAAAGAAAATGGTCCCTGCTGGAGTGTTGAAATTAACCAATACGACCTGCATGGCACAGAACACAGATGAACAGCGTGACGTCAACCACCATGCGCGAACACACGAATGTCTCAGCCTAGACAGAGCTTTTGAGTCGTTGTAGTTCGGTCACACTCCAGTGCGCAACAATGCACAAGAATTTCCATTGAATATTTGTAGTATGAGATGGAGGAAAACACAGACTAAAATAACAAAACAGTACATAAACAAACGTCTCGTGTGAAGTGGCAGCAGTTAATATACAAACTTTGTGCATTTAAAATCCAAAACCTGCTAAGTAAGAGCCAGCTAAAAACTAGTGAGTGTACCTTTAAGAGACCAATTGAATGATACGATTATTTACAGTGTATGTCAGTAATGCAGACTGAATCCAAACATAATAGATTTCATATACCAAAGATGGTTAAAAAAAAAAACTTATACCATGAAGGATTTGAGCTCATATCTTGGCAGAAATTATCCTTGAGTTTTTGATTTTTTTTTACTGTATATTAATATTTACTTTCTGTAATCATACTATATGTTTACTTTTGTTATTTTACCCTCTTAAGTTGAAGGTGCGTTTGAAGCTATTTTACTCAAAACATTAAATATACAATTTTCTGTTTTCTTCAAACATAAACAAAACTGCAATGGAAAAAAAAATATTATTTCATTAAAGCTGCTATGAATGGGCCCTTGCACCCTGGTGCACCTTAGAGCTGCTGTGCCAGGGAAGTATCACTCCAATTTGTTTTAGCATTTTTTTAGCACATCAATGTTGTTAAGAGAGTATCACAGTGTAAAACATGTAATTTCCTGTTTCCAGTAGGTGGTGATGTGTCTATAACTGAATATTGGCATATAGAAGTGTTCAGGCCAGGGCTGTTATCAAACATGTGAAGTTTTAGGCAGATTGAACATTGTATGTTTGAGTTACAACAAGTTCCTGTTTCATGGCGAAACGTCAAACTTTGTCAGACCATCTCGGCCATGCCGTGAAAACTCAAAAGCTTCCCAACTAAACATAGTTTAGGCCTTTAGATTAGAATAACCAAGTATGAAGTAGATCTGATGAAATCTCTAGGAGTGCGTTAAAGTATGATGCCAGGAAATAGCAAAATGGCTGACTTCCTGTTAAGTTTAGGTCATTGGTCCAAGAGACTTTTTTGTAGGTATTGGTATGTTACACATGTGTACCGATTTTCGTATGTGTAGGTGAAACGTTTGGAAAGTGCACATCGTTGAATATTTGTAGGTGGTGCTATCAAGCCATTACCTAATTCTGAAACCCATATCCGATGTACATTTTTGCCACTTCTGATGCGTGTGCAAAGTTTAATGAGATTTAGAGTATGTTTAGTTGCCCAAAAATTTGATTCATTTGAAAAAAACAAAACAAAAAAACTCTTAGATAGACAAAAGGGTCCTCGCACCATCGGTGCTCAGGCCCTAATAAAAACTCTGTTACACTGTAAAGAGTGTTTAGTCATGTTACTTAAAATGTGCTTCTAAGTTTACTGGTTTTATTCAAGTATACATTTTCATTTAATCTAACTAAATCAACCAGGTATTTTAGGTTACACCAACTAAACTTCTTTTTATGGGTAAAATCAAGTAGTGATATAACCTTGAGCTAACAATCACTGGTTACCTCTTTGTTCAGTGTATTCTACAATGAACACATTACATGTGTCAAAAATAAATCAAAAATAAACATTTAATGTACATTCCTGTTCTAGAGAGAGACTGGAAATTAATTTAACAGGCCACATATCAAAAGGCGCAACATATCAATAAATTTACTTGAAAGTCGTTATATACAAATTAAATACCTTTCTTTATTTAGAAAGACAGCTTGATTAGTACCAGAATAATTAACAAATTATTTGATTATTGAAATTTATTGGATTAAGTCCACAAATCCAAAAAAAAAAAAAGACAAAACACACATATTAAGAAAGGATTCCAAAATATTGCCAATCCCATAATTACAAGCTATTATAGAGAGTGTGAAAAAACCTGCTAGTCTATTATAACAGCTGACTGAAAAGCTATTTAGCATGGGCCACCACCCCCTTGTCAATCGGGCCTATTCATCCAAATCCCAGAGGGGTAGAGCGCAGCTAGGCCCAAGACCATGAGGAAGATGGAGTGCTGGTATATCCGCCCCATGCTGTCCTTCACCGGGCAGGGCTAGAGTCTTCAGCATGGTGTTTCTCAGCAACACCACATGGGGGTTGAATAAAGCCACATGGGTCTATTGAAGGCACTAACAAGTGCCAAACAGGGCCCTGACCCACACCACCCCTCTCCACTGTCTAGGCCATCCTTGCTGCCCTGGGAAAGCCACGTGTCTGAATCGGAGCCATCTGCCTCAATTTGCCTCACATATTTGTCTACAATGGCTGACCAGTTATCCCTTACAAAAGGGCCACAATAGGCCATCTTCAAACATGCAGAAGAGTCTGTAAAGGCAGTGGGCTTTATTCACCTAAAGACCAACTGGATAGTGTGTCTCATGTCTGATGATTAGAACACACATACTGCCACCAACATCTTGGAAGGGTCTCAAGAGACATGGATAATTACCATCAACAGAAGAAAGGGAGTTTATAACTAGACACTTAAAATCCCTTTCTCCCTCAGGCTAAATCAGTATTAAATGAGTAATATGCTCCAGGGGCTCCTGTTCTGACACTTTTTTTCATCTGGTGTGTGTCAAAAGCATCTATTAAAGACAAACACATATACTGTGTGAACAATGGTTTCCTAGGGATTTACAACAAAGCATTTCCTAATTGTAGGAAATCCTATAAGTGCATCATTCTTAGGAAACAATTATCAATTGTAGAAACACTATAATTGGTCAAAACATAAACCACATGAATATATAAAGAGATAGTTCACACCAAAATGGTGTTTTCACTCACTCAATCTCATGTTGTTCCAAACCCATATGACCTTCTTTCTTCTATGGCACGCAAAAGGAGATTAAGTAGAATTTGTGTCTCAGATCAAAATATCTCCTAATGTGTTCAACGGAAGAAAGACATATAGGTTTGAAACAACACGAGGGTTAGTAAATGATGACAGACTTTTCGTTTTTGGGTGAACTAACCCTTTAATGATATAATAATGAGTTCAAACAAATATAGCTCTGATTTGCTATGTGTACCACGGTTAATGCAATCTCTAAAAAGTCATGTCTATACTCTAGTCTAGATATATCATTTAACATTACAAAACAGGCAATTGCTCCAATGTACCAAAAAGCATAACTCAGCACTTTAATCCTCTTAACGTTATTGGGAGATTTCATGGTGACCAGCAGCTGAGAAGGGAGAGCCATTCAGGCTTGCTCTCTTTTGACATGGAGTCCTCAATTAAAGTCTGCTGAAGCAGACACAATCCTATTAGGGAGCATTGAGTGAGAAAAGAGGGCTGGCCCCTTCATTTGTGCTGCCAGAATAATTATCATGAGTTGGTAAATTGTGTGGAGGCCCCACACAGATTGTACTAAATAGTTTAGAGGAAAATGATGTGGGTTTACAGCAACAAACCAGCAGGATATGGATCATATCAATATGTTTCTGGAGATATTAGACAATAGAGAAAACATGTTGAATGTTTAGAATTATCTTGCTGCAAATTATTTCTGAAAAATGAAAAAAAAAATACATAAAACATAAAACATGAAAAGAACATATCTTGTTCTAGAGCTAAACACAATAAATCCACAGGGACAATAATACACTCATACTATAATATATGTGTATATTTGTCATATATATATATATATATATATATATATATATATATATATATATATATATATATATATATATATAAACAGCCCAATGGTTTTGGGGAGTTCTGCCTCATAGTGGTGAAATACATTGAGATTTGTTTTTTACATGAAATACATGAAGAAAAATATCAGGTCAACATATCACACTGATGTTTCAATTCATTGAATAAATTAAAACCTAAAACTGCAACGTATAATTTTTTCTCAAAATGTTTTTTTTAACAATCAAATTTCATTTGTTGTTTTAAACATTTTAATGTTGTAAGTGTGATATGTTTTTATAGTAAAGATAGCCTACTTAAAATATCTCTTAAATACTTTATACTGTAGATTTTCTGATTACAATGAGCATGTCCTTATTATGTAATTATATTTCATATTAAAAGATATTTAAGAGTAGTATGTCTTAAAATATTAGGAAAGATACAAAGACAAGAAACTACAGCCACAAAAACTCTTCTTCCGCTTCAAGGAACAGTTCACCCAAAAATAATAATTCTCTCATCATGGCATCATGGCGACTCAAATTCATATGACTTTATTTCTGCAGAAGAAAGAAAGTCATATGAGTTTGAGATGGCATGATGAAAGAACGATCAATTCTAGGTGAACTATTCCTTTAAATGTGGCATGCAGTTTAATTCATCTTTTTCTTATTTTTATCTTATTATTTTGTTCTTGTCTTTTCTAAATTAAAGTTTAACAAATGAATACAGCTATATACTGTATGTTAATGTTAAAAGGGATAGTTCACCCAAAAATGAAACTTATGACATTCTTTCTTCACCAGAACACATTTGAAGAAAAATAGAAAAATATATTTACTCAGTAGGTCCTCGCTTTTGGTGCAAAATAAATATTTAAGTACTTTTTCTAACTCTAAATCATGCTTATAGTCAGCGTTACGCATGTGTGACATAATTGCATTGCCATTTTAAACATACGAGAACTGACAAACGAGTCTCAGACTGAAAAGCAACGCTGTTTACAAGTGAGAAGGAGGAACGCTGTACATTAGCTTGGTTGGTTTTGGTTTAGATCTGTATTTATCTGTTTCTTTACTCACAGTAGTGCGTTTGTGTGCTTTGATGTCTCAACCGAGTGGAGAATGTGAGATTACATCTGTATCATGGCAATGGGAATACATCACACGAGAGACCGCTTGAACTCTACCCTCTCATGCAGCTTACCTTCACATTGTATAATAGTTAAAATGTACTTAAATATTTATCTTTTTTCACACCGAAAGTGATTGTGTTGCTTTAGAAGACATTAATTTAGCCGCTGGAGTCGTATCGATGATGTTTATGTTGACTGTCTGTGATTTTTGGAGCTTCAAAAGAGAAATCTCCATTCACTTGCATTTTAAGGACCTACTGAGCTAAGATATTTTTCTTCAAATGTGTTCTGGTGAAGAAAGAAAGCCATAACACCTGGGATATCATGAGGGTGAGAAAAGAATGAGAGGTGAAATATCCCTTTAAAACCGGTTTTCCCCAGCACCGGGAGTAAATGGAGTGTTATTTATAGTCAAGTACTTTTGTCAAGCTTCTGCAAATAAAATGATGGATGTTACTCAGAGCTTCTACAGTACAAGTGAATGCATTGCTTCCTATTTAACCTCAACATCCACATTGTTAATGATTTGTCTAACTTGGATTTCAAAAGACATGGTGCTGCTCCATTGAAGTGAAATTAAAACTCCAGTATACCATGCTTTTCAAAACAGAGCACTCATTACGTGCTGCTAATGTATTGGCATAAAGCAAAGAAACATCATGTCAAGTGCTGCAATTTGGCTTTTTTTCTTCTTTTCGTATTCAGGCTGCTTTATTGCTATGGGCAATTAGTACCACTCAGCATGACAGTGTAAACTGAATCAAGATTAATTTACATGCAAAGGAACACTTAGGAGAGCAGTGCGGTAAGCAAACATATGATTGCTGAGCTGGAAGAGAGACTTTGCAGGGGCAGATTTTGTCAGATTTAAGGATCAGCTAATGTAATTTGGCTTTAGGTAGTAAGGAGGCAGAAATGGTGAAATGTTTTGCCTTTCCCACTGGCGGAAAAAAAAAGCCAGGTTTATGTACTTTTCCTCGGGTATTGTGCTATTCACCAGTTTCGTACATAATGAACTATATTTTCTTGAAGCCATTTTAATTGAAAACAAACATAAAATCATCCAAATTATTTGTTTACCTTATGTTGAAACTACTGTATGTTGATTTCAGTTGGGTAAAACTATGCTATATAATCAACACATTTTCACGTTCCATTTTAAAATCCCAAATACTTCAATGAATAAATCAGCCTATATATGTAATATTTTATCAAACACCCAACAAGTGAATTTCATTTCAGACATTATTTATGCTAGCGCTATCTTTAATTTTTAATAGGAATGACAATGAGGCTGTGAGGGCTAGGCTTACCATCTCTTCAATGGCACAAATGGTATAAACTGGGGCGGATTTAGGCATGGGTGACATGGGCAAGGGCCCCATACAAGCTAGAACCTCTACTGAGTATAAAGCTGAATAAAGCTCATAGATCACATCTGATTTTCCACAACTCATTTTATCTGGAGTCTTTGTATACTGAATGTACTTGGACAAATATTTTATCAATACATAAATTTTAAGTCTACTGTAAACAGCTAAATCACTCTGGTGCAATCACAGATGTACAATAATAAAAATATTACAGGCTAATTTTACAAGTCTCAAAGTTACACTTTAAAGAGTTCACCCCTCATACTGATATCATATACACACCCTCTTGATGTTCTGAAACTTTATGACTATTTTATTATGTGGAATGCAAAGACAGAAGGGACAGAGAATCTCAGTCAACATTCAATTGCATTGCATCTTTTTTCTGAATGTGAAAGTGAATGGTTACTGAGACTGAATATTTCAAAATCTTCCACTAAAGACATACAGGTTTGGAACATACTAAGCTCCTCTGAGAGGTTTTTTCTTTCCCTGAATTTTTTATTTAAAACAATTGTGGTCCCTTGCAATAAGTTTTGCGCTCCCTCTTCAACTATTAAACTATTTGTAGTGAAACCATAACAACAAAATGTATCATGGTTTTACTATAGTAAACATATTTGTAATGAAACCACAATAATTATACAGGACCATGAAAACTAGTGGTTTTACTAAAAATAGTTTCACTTTGTTACTGTGTGAAACCATGGTTAGCCTCTATGAAAATTAAACATGGTTTTACTGCCGAAACCATAGTTTAACCATGGCATTTTTATATATTATTTGATGTAAAAATCCTGCAGATCTCTGATTGTTCAGGGAGAATCGTCACTACCAGCGCCACCGGATTTCCGACACGTAACATCAACCCGCTAGTTTTAAAGTTATCAACAGCGATAACAGTATCATTTGTTCACGCAACTTTAGAAAGAAATGAAAAATTAAATGTGCGTAAAACCACGGCATGGTCAATAAACAAGGTGCAGACGGTCCACTCGTTAGCGATGAGCAAAATGAAAAAGTCTCTCAGGAAGTATCAGCTGTTGGCCGCACACCAGACCTACAGACAGTGTAGGGAAAAGTTAAAAATACTTAAAAGTGTCTACAGAACCATCAAGGAAAATTGGAAGTGGTTCAACCAAATGGACGCTATCTAAACTGGTGAGCAATGGGAGGGAGATTGCCCTGGACTCAGCCACGATGGAGGATAGTACATTTTGTTATATTAACTCTATATTCTGCTTGAAAGCTTCACTTTATTTAGATGACCAGCTACTGGATGATTGCTTCTAAAACAAACAGGTCAATTTAACTGTTACACTTGTGTAAAAAAATCACCATGCAACAACTGATTTATGCACCACAATGAGCTAGTAGCTAACAGCTAGCAGTTGTGTTATTGTTTTGGTCAATTTGTGTCGTGTTTAAGATGATGTCAAGGCAGTAGAGGCATGGCAACTATGACAATCATCCTATAATCCCACCCACGTTGAGGCGACACTAAACTGCAGTAAAAATGCAAGCTCAGAAAAGTAAAGCGAGTAGAGTTGAGGCGAGTCGCACCGTAACGTGCAGTGGAAAAGTGCCATTACCCATTAACTGATAAGGCAGCTGCCCACGTTTTTCGATGCAGTCACAGTTCGTATAAAACAGCACCAAACAATCAAAAGTGTAGCTCCGATCCTGGCGTCCTCCGTCAGTGTTGTTGATTTCGTTGTTGTTGCTATTACAACACGCGTGCAAATAACGTCAGAAACAATGGTCAGTACTAGATGACGTCACTACAGTTGTTCCTTTTGTGAATCCGAATGCATCAGGGGAAAAGTCTCCTCAGGTGTTCCGTTCCTCATAATAGTTCTCTTCTAGAGAGTTACTGAGGGACGAGTACCAGGACTGTGGGAAAATGCCTTTAGAGTGTAAGTTGGTACTGCTTTGAAATTATTTTTCAAATGGGAAAGTAACCATCAGTTCACAAATGCAAATAAATCAGGAAATGTTTCGATAAGTAAAAAAATCTCTACATTATCCATAGATGTTTCTTCAACTTCAGGCATTTTCATGTCCAAAGCCAGATTTTCATAAAAAAAAACAGATGAAAATGCTTTTCTCTCTGTTATATGAAGATCACAATGAAACTTACATTTTACCATGCCTTCATTATTGATTTTTGGTACTTTTGGTCCCAGACCAAAACAGTCAATATTAAACTATGAAAATCCATTATAAAAATACTACAATATTTATTGTGCGAAAATGATTTCTATAAATATTTCAAAAATGAAGAATTTACAACTTTTTAATAATTTCAACCACAACAAATTATATTGCCAGTAATAAAGTTTTGTTTTCCCCATAAGTTATTGTAACAACAAAAGTGTCAGTGAAGTGCTTGCCTGAGATGTACAGTAATATGACACAACTGATGTTCAAAGACAACAAAGAAAAAAGTGAAATATTTTATTGGCTGTCATTTCCAATTAAGCTGTACTTTTGTCAAATTATGCAAAAAGTGTAAAAAATATTATTTAAGTGTTTGTGTTGAGGATGCATAAATTGTTAGCTATTAAATTAATCTTAGCAGGACAAAGGAGTTGGACATTTTATTTAAACAACACAATTCTATTGAAAACGATAGAGAATTTGAGATGTGTTGGAAAACGTCTAGGTTACGTATATAACCTCCGTTCGCAGATGGAAGGAACGAGACGTTGTGTCGAAGAAGCGACACTAGGGGTCTCGACGAATATGCCTCTGATCTATGAAAAAAGGCCAATGAGAAGTTGGCAGATAGTATTTGCATACCCCACCCCCGGACATACGGGTATAAAGGCGAGGAAATACTATGAGTTCATTCAGGAGCCGGAAATGGTCCGGCCACAACAGTGGCTCGGATCAGCGACGTGGCAGGGAGGACACAATGTCTCGTTCCCTCCATCGGGGAACTGAGGTTACATATGTTACCTAGACGTTCCCCGTCTGTCGCTCACATCAACGTTGTGTCGAAGAAGCGACACTAGGGGTCCCAATGAAATCGTGACATGCACTGAGCCGTGTACGTGAACTGCTGATACAGAAGCGGGCAGGTATTCTCACGTGCAAACGCGACCAGCTGTATCAGACTGCACGTACCCTTCCCCAATGAGAGATCCCAGGAGGGGAACAGGCTTGGCCGGGAGGGATTTAACCTCCGGGCGCCTTTTAGGGAACTGATATTTAAGTCGTGCTTACCCAGAGACTTGCCGTCTACTGCATTGTGGTGGGCCGCGATGGCGGCGACATACACCTTTAGGGTGGAAGGGGACAGCCTCCCCTCCAACCTCTCTTGCAGAAAAGCACTGACCTAACTGCGCACCTCTGTGGGTCTTCAGCCCGGGAAGAACACCAATTCGCAAACAGGCACCACTTTAGGGCGTAAAGGTGCCTGGTGGAAGGGGCTCTGGCTTGGTTGGTTGATCGTGTCTATGACTGCTGGTGGTAGACCAGCTAGATCTTCTGCATCCCGTCCAGGGGCAAGACGTGGAGGTTTCAAATGTCTGGGTGCGGATGCCAGAGCTTGCCCTGTCCCTGAGAAAGAAGGTCCTTCCTCAGGGGAATTCACCAGGGAGGGGCTGTCGCGAGATGCGTAAGGTCCGAGAACCAAGTCCGAGTGGGCCAGTACGGAGCCACTAGGGTGACTTGCTCCTCGTCCTCCCTGACCTTGCACAGCACCTGTGCAAGAAGGCTCACTGGGGGAAATGCATACTTGCGCAGCCCCATGGGCCAGCTGTGTGCCAGTGCATCTGCCCTGAGGGGAGCCTCTGTTCGGGCATACCAGAGCGGGCAGTGGGAGGTTTCTCGGGAGGCAAACAGGTCTACCTGGCCTTGCCGAATCATTCCCAAATCAGCTGGACCGACTGGGGGTGAAGCCTCCACTCTCCGCTGGGCAAGCATTGTTGTGACAGTGCGTCCGCTATTACATTGAGGTTGCCGAGTCCAAAGGAGGAGATGATGGGCGAGTCGTGACATGTGGCGGCAGTGTACACCGCCTTGGCGATTTATGTACGCTACCACAGTGGTGCTGTCTGACCTGACTAGGATATGTTTGCCCCCAACCAGCGGGAGGAACTTCCGCTGGGCAAAGAAAACTGTCAGCAACTCTAGGCAATTGATATGCCAGTGCAGCGGGGCCCCTCTCCAACGGCCCGCAGCTGCGTGCCCATTGCACACGGTGCCCCAACCCAATCTGGAGGCCTCGGTCGTGACCAGGATGCATCGGGACACCTGCTGCAAGGGTACTCCTGCCTGTAAAAAACAGAGGTCTGTCCAGGGTTTGAATGTCTGGTGGCAGGCGGGGGTGATCATCACACGGTGCGTGCCGCGGCACCATGCTCGTCTCGAGACTCGAGTTTGAAGTCAGTGCTGAAGCGGTCTCATATGCATCAACCCCAGCGGCACGACCGCCGCGGAGGATGCCATATGCCCCAGGAGCTTTTGGAAGAGTTTTAAAGGGACCGTTGTGCCGGGCTTGAAAGAGGCGAGGCATTTCAGCACTGACACGCTCGTTGGTGAGACGTTCTGTCATTGAGACTGAGTCTAACTCCATGCCGAGAAAAGAGATGCTCTGAACCAGGGTGAGCTTGCTCTTTTCCCAGTTGACCTGAAGCCCCAAGTGGCTGGGGTGCCTGAGCACCTGGTGTCTGTGCATGCATAGTAATTCACGCGAGCGGGCCATGATGAGCCAATCGTCGAGGTAATTGAGTATGCGGATGCCGGCTTCTCGGAGCGGAGCAAGAGCTGCCTCTCAACTTTTGTGAAGACGTGAGGGGACAGAGACATGCCGAAGGGGAGGACCTTGTACTGGTACGCCTGGCCGTCGAATGCGAACCGTAGAAAGGGTCAGGCTCTGTCGCGTCTTTGCATAAAAGAGAAGAGATTTCCGCATGCAGGGAATTGGCATGTTCACCGTGGCATGTTACTGCAGTAAAGCGGACGCCCGCGAAGGGGGGCGGGGGCCTGACAAACTGAATTGCGTAATGGAGATCCGATGTCGCCTTCCTCTGGACTCGTCTGAACCGGCCGGCCGGGGAACAGTCGTGGGGCTGAGGGCGGAGGTACCGCCTTGAGGGAACCAGGACTGTTGATATCTGGAGTGAGAACAGCATTTGCGGGCCAGGTGACCCAGAGACAAAGGAAATTGAGAATGTGGGTACGGCAAATAAAATTATTTCAACACAAAATTCTCCTCCCGGCCTTCCACCGGGGGATGGAGCGTTCTTACCACCTTCAGAGCAAAATTCTCGGACTCTGGGTCGGATGTCTCAGGAGTGCCTGGGAGCCTTCCGTGAAACAGGGGGCATGCGCCTCCTGCGGGGTGCTCGACACTGGGGCTAAGAGCTGGGCCCAGGTTGAGGTGGAGCAGGGTGTTTCTTAGCCGCAGGGGGATGCCCTCGGCGAGCAGACAGGGCATGGCCCATGGCGGCAGGCTTGCGGTGGGGCATGATGTGAGATATGGCCTCCGTCTGCTTCTTCTGGGGAACTTTTTACTTTTCTGAGAACTGCTGGGCGAAGTCCTCGACGGTGTCGCGGAAGAGGCCGAACTGGGACACAGGGGCGTTAAGGAAGCGAGCTTTGTCGGTTTCACGCATCTCGACCAGGTTCAACCACAGATGACATTCCTGGAACACGAGCGTGGCCATCGCCTACCCGAGTGACTGCTCTGTGACCTTCGTGGCTCTAAGGGCGAGGTCGGTCGCTGAGCGCAGTTCCTGCAGCACATCAGGATCAGGACGACCCCTGAGCGTCTTGTACTGGTGGACTTGCAGGAGGGCCATGGCGTGCAGGGCGGAAGCGGTCCACATTCAAGGGTAGTGAGAGCGGAGGAGCGAGGAAGCCAGTTCCGGGCAGTAAAAGGTACCCTTTTACGGCTTACTGAACTCGTCATGCACGTCCAGGAAGAAAGGAACTGGGGGGGGGCAGGGGGGGCACGGCTGTGTGTGGCGCACATGCCCGCGGAACCAATCAAGTAGGGGGACGGGGTTTTCCAGTCCAACCTCGTTCTCGCGGTACCCGGGAAAGCAAAGCGGACCTCTGTGCATCAGGCTCAGACTGGGCACGCAGACCCGAAGGTGGAGGCCCAGACGAGTCATCAGCATCAGATGCCGCTGTAATGATCTCCGATGCAGCGGCGATATCATCATCCAATTCCGGGAGCTCAAGGGAAGGGCAGGCCGGCCGCGAAGCTGGCCACGAAGCGGGCCACACTCATCCCGAGCTTGGACGGAAGCCAGCAAGCGTGCCGGGGAGGCGGGTGGTTCGAGGGGATTTACCCTTCGAACAGAGCCCGTCATTGTCCCCCAAATCGCCTTCATCGCCCGCGGCGCCAGCCCCAATACCATAGGAAAGAGGCGAGGCGCACGGCTGAAGTGGCTTTCTTTCATGACAAAAGAAAGCCGCGACCGCAATGCTGTCATGGCTGTGTGCTTGCACTGAGAACATAGACATTCATAAAACGCTGCCTGCGTGTAATCGCAGCCCAGGCACACAAGGCAGCTTTTATGACCGTCAGAAGAGGGGAGAAATCAACCGCATCCAGAAACTACACAGAGGTGGAAACACGTCTTTAAAAAGACGCGTCCTGAAAAGGACGTTCAACGCCAGCTGTGTATTTGCTCTTTTAGAGAAAATAACACTTTTAACTGCGCTGTCGATGCGCTCAGGGGCAAATTGCACTGTCGTGCAGAGAAGGAGAAAGCCGCTGTAATGCGCCATAGAATCCAACAGCAGGCAGTGTCAGAGGAACAGGAATGGGTGTGTAACTCGCAGCTGACTGCATACACGACCATCGGCTACGAAGAAAATTTCTGAATGTACTCATAGTATTTCCTTGCCTGTATGTCCAGGGGCGGGGTATGCAAATACTATCTGACAACTTCTCATTGGCCTTTTTTCATAGATTAGAGGCATATTCGGCGCTCAAGCGAGACCCCTAGTGTCGCTTCTTCGACACAACGTCGAAGTGAGTGACAGAGGGGGAACATATTGTGATGGGAACTTACATGAATTTCAGAAAAAATTACAAAAATGCCAAAAATATCATGTGATGTAGCTACATACACAATTGGACATTGTTAGCAGCAAGGGCATAGATTTGGCTTGAATTGCAGCGTGAAGCATCAATGTTTCCATTGATCATGGTATAAATATTGGGTGGTTGTACTTGCTTGTTTTGATCATCACCAACTGCTATCAAGGTCTTTCCCCTCAAGTTCACACAGGTGTCCTAGCAGAGTAACCACAGGTGTAGTTCAACACATTAACTATGGACATGTTCCATTAACATTTGACAACTGTAAAGTGTCCAAATACTTTGTCTCAATTTTATCACAGGACAATTTTTATAGCACTATAGTAAGATCCCTGTTTGTGTTGCTCTGCACAAAAAAAGCGATCAAAAGAGCAAATATGACAGTCACATTTCCAAGAAACCAAAAGGGGATTCTTTTAAATGACTCTGGCTCAGAGAAGAGACATCAGCAGACCCTTCTGTCATATGGAAGAGCACTGAGACATGGCAGGCACTTGGGCGAGGTGAGAGTCTTTTTGATCTTCTTTAGCTTGTGCTTCATTTGCCAGCTTCAAATCCCCCATCAAATCTGAATCCAGCATGACACCAGAACGTGACGCAAAGTTGCCAGGAGGCCTCCTTCCATTTATAAATATTTCACATAAACAAATTTTCAAATAGCTTTATTCTGAGCAGCCTTTCTGCTCTATTAGACGTAACACACAGCTGCCACAAATGCTCAGATAAATCATCAACAACCAGAGATAAGAGATATAGATGGAGAAGAAGCCTTCATCAAAACGTCCTTGCAGAATGTTTCTGCTTTTACGCACTGAGCTCTGACCAATTCAAAAGGTTTATGCATTCAAGCAAAGTAAACAAGACCTTACATACCATCCTTCAAAATAAAAGTTTTCACTTCATAATGGAAGACAATTTGACCCACATAATCCAATAAGGGGAATCTGTTTGTATAGCAAGTTTAAAAGGAGACAAAGATTATCATTCCCAGGGAATTATAGATTAGAAATGTATGTGTTTTTTTAAGTGGCAACAAAATTATTTCATTTGCCCTGAACTGTCTATTAATAATTGAATCAGTTAGTTAAAAAAATGGTCAATCTGAACAGTTATGGTTGTTAATATTAAAAGCAACCGAAAATAATGTAAAAATGTCACAATAAATGCTCTGCTATAAAATATTTGTAGAAATGGTCAGATCCTTATGTTAGATTATACAGCTCTCTGTGAAAGTTTAAGAGTTATTGTGAGTGTTTTATTCATTTGTAGTGTTTTTAATTTTTCTTTTCTTTCATTTTAAAGAACAAAAACACTTGACATTAGCTACACATTGAACCCCATAACTAGATAGGTATAGAATATAATGTAATTCATACAAGAAATATTAGATAATATATAAACAATCAGAGAAAAATCACTGTGGGCATTTATTGCGCCCACATTTTAAACACCTTGCACATTTTTGTCACATTTGTTGGTATGTTTGCCCCAAGCCCTAGTTAATGTCTGCCCCTGCATTAAACTTTTTACTGTTTTGGACAAAAGGTTGAAATAACAGTAAAATAATCATAGATGCTCATCTCTCCACTAAAGTTCATCAACAGTTTGACCTTATATCGACATTGGATGTCGCTGACATCCAGGAATGTTATGCCAGGATGGGTCTTGCTCGTCATGCTACCAAACATTATCTCACATAACAGTGCAATTATCAATTTCACAGTAATTATTTCTCACAACACATGTGCCCAGGCTAATTTATGAGGGCATTTGCATAGCTGAGGGTTTTGTTTGTCCTTTTAGGTTTGGCCTGTTTCACACTAGTGTTGGGTTTAACATGACAGCATCTGTCGAGATGCTTTTCTTCGCAGGTGAATGAGTTTTTAGGTATAGTACCTGCTGCAAAACACTTTGTCCAATTACTCTCAGAACACACCAGAGGTCCTATTGTGTGAAACACATGCGTCTTTTTGTCTTGCATACTCTTGGCAACAAACCTGTAACTGGAGGTTTGCTTTCAAAAAGCACACATTTGGTAATAACTTGAGTCTGATTGATCAAACATTGGCTGTGCAGTCCCTACCTCCACACCCTCTCTGGTTAGTCCATTGATTCTTACCTAAACCATTGGATTCCATTTTCTGCCGTAGAGCTGGCCAATTAAGACTGTGACTGCACTGCATCAAGATCAATTTTATCTGTATGTGAATTAAATAATGGATTGGATAAGGGAGCAGGATGGAAACAGCTATCTTGATGTCTGATATAATTTCATATTTAGTGTATTTACTTCTAATAGTAATATTCTATATTGATTCTGTATATTTATACACTTTCTATATTGTTCAGATGTACTCAATGTAGATGATCTATATGTTCTGTCAACAATTTAGTAAACTGCAACCTGACACATTACACTTTCTCTGTTACTTAAAACTGTTTTCTGAACGCATGCATACAATGAAAACGTTGTACAATAAGGTTCTATTAATTTACAGTTTAGTAAAGGTTAGTTAACACTTTAGGTATCACAAACTGACAATGCTTTCCAAACTTGTATTCACCTTGATTAAAGGAATATTCTGGGTTCAATACAGGTGAAGCTCAATTGACAGCATTTGTGGCATAATGTTGATTAGCCTACCACAAAAGTAAATTTGACTCATTCCCCCGTTCTTTTTTTGTTTGTCAGTTTGCTGACATTACATCGTCATGGTAATGAAGTTGTAAAATTGGCTATAACTTTACACCGAAAAGGTTAGTAAATAAAGGATAAAATACACCCTGTCGGGGTTTATTGTGCGATAACAACTGGCTGACTGTAAATTATGCGTATTACACGGTTACTAACCAAATAAATAAATACATGGACATCAAATATTGATTTGCATTGAACTTATGCAGTTTGAGAGGAAATTAATCGCTGAACAGCTGAAATTCACCTCTGGTTTGCGTCTATTGGTGTTTACTTTGTAAAAATTACCGTCTGACTCCTCTGTATTCTGCTTATTACAAGACTACTTGACAAATAAATAAATAAATGCACATGAAACATTTATTTAAGTTTACATTATTTTATTAGCTGACTTGCAGAGATTGCGCAGTGATCTGAGAAGCAGAACCTGGTTGTGCGGCCTGATACATCTAAATCTCTGGATGTGCAGTAGTGCTACTTACTCTCAAGTCGAAATCGTAAGGATTCATATGACTTCTCGCTTATTCGTATGATATCGCACCACTGCACTTGAATTTGGACGACTTTCACTACAGCCAATGACATCGCTGGGCATTGTTTCCATCCAATACAAGACAATGACATGCTTCTATCACACACAACAGCTTCCTATCATGTTTACTCTCTACTAATCAGTTAGTTTTAGAGAAGGGTTTTGGGTAAGAGCATAATATTAATGATCATGTTCTTAACACCTCGTGTGCAAAACTCTCACTTATGCAGAAGACATCCGGGCATTTGCACATGATGAAATCCTACAAATTTATACAAACGAACTTGTATGAAATCATACGAAATAGCCAACTTGTGAAATATGTACAATTTTGGGTAGTTAAAGAGCAATATCTGACTGCTGGATGGTGGCATTGGCCAATCAGAATCGAGTATTCCAGAGAGCTGTGTAATAAGGGATTTTATCACACAAAATAATTTTTACACGCATGCCCTTTTTGTCTTGTGACTATTCTTACAAACAGTGCGTGTTTTAATGCTTGCAGATTGGCCCCATTCACTTTCATTGTAAGTGCCTCACTGTAGCCTCAATTTTTGCCTTATTTTTTTTAATAAATAGAGGGAGCCAAAATAAATTTTTGTGGTAATCAATAATATGCCACAAATGCTGTCGATTGAGCTTAACTTAACGCCGAACCTTACTTTAAGAAATAAAATCTTATTGCAAAGGGTTCCCCATACAATTGCAAACATTTACAACTAACACCTACAGTCCAAGACATCACTAAGTGACCTTATCATCTGCAATTGGATTCAGTGGCACTGAATGCCATTGAACTGACATTGTAGAAATCATTAAAACAATTGATCTCAAATGCTGGCAACAAATCTATAATAGTTGATGTTATTCATTGCCCTTTTTTCTAAATTATCGATCATCATTGTTTGTCTAATTAAAAAATAATAAACAATTACTCAGAGGAATGTGGTTAGGTAATTGTTTTCTAATACTGTAAACATTAACAGTGCATCATACCTTCCAAAATGTATTGGTGATCATCTGCATAAAATCAATAACATGGAACGCAGTTTGTATGATAATGATGGAGTCTACCATTGTTAGTAATGTTTGAACAGAATAACCCTCATCTTGGATAAATTAGAATGAATTATTGCTAACAAACTTCATCACACTGGCCCTGTGTGTGTAATCTGAAAATAAGTTATTTTTGTAATATCAACACAATCCTTATTTTGAGTGGAAATCAGCATACTTCAACAAATCCAATCAATACAATTTTAGCATGTGTTATAGAGATAGTTTGCTATCAAAGGAACACTTTGTCATTATTAACTCACACTCTTGTTGCTCCATCTGTATGAACTTCTTCTGTGGAACACAAAAGGGGATGATAAGTAGTATGTTTCAGTCCCATTATCTTTCATTGTATTGCCTAACATCTTCTTTTTTGTCCATTGAAGAAATATAGCCATACATGTTTGGAACAACATTAGGGTGAGTAAATGATGATAACATTTTCACTTTGGGGATAACTGACCCTTTAAAATATCTTTCAATTATATCCTTGCTTCCATCCTCTCTTCTTTTCACCTTATAATTATTGCAATTATTTTTAAAAGGTCACTGAAGCTAATAAACACTTTCTTTAAAAATGTCTTTCTGATTTCTAAAAACAGACAAACATCCAGATTTATCAACAGCAAGTCTTTACCTCTACTGTCCAGACCTGAGAAGGTTAACAAAATGGCCTATTACTAATTCCCAGTTTGAGACTATTGCCCAAAGAAAAGGACAGAAAATCATTTGGGTTAAACCTATTAACTGTCCATGGGTGAGTGCTTGACAAATACAATCACGTAGCGAACAATTCTTGGCATCATGACAGAGATTCAGGGGGAAATGAAGAAAAGTCTAGGTTGAAATTGTATCGCTACACTGTTGTTTCGACGTTCTTCTGGACCCAGATGGTTCAGCCGCTTGCATTCCCCGGTATTCATTAAAAATCGTAAATTGATTCTACACAAATCTTGGAGAAGACAATAGCTGTTTCAGGCTTTTAGTGTTATCAATTTCTTTGAGCAACCACAAAAGAGTCTATACAATGAAATGCATCTGAAGGAAAAACAAAAAGGCCTATCGGATTTAAAGATATTTTTCTTTTTAAAAATGTTTGCCTGGTTAGACACCACAGACAACAGCATTGCTTCAGTGCACCCAAAATCACCTGAGTAACTCAATAGAGTTGTGACTGGCAAACAGCATGACATTTTCAATGTGGAAAACATTTGCTTAATTGAGGCATTGAGAATTAGTATATGAATGGATGCATTGTCAAGATAGGACTAATTACTACTCTGTGGGTGAATCACTCAAGAAGAACCCTTGTGCCTGGTGACATTTTGCATCAAAAATGTTAAAAGCCTTTTCACCTATTTATATTAATCATATCAAGAACTGTGGACAAATACATGTTAATGCACTCCTATGTCCATTATCTATATTGTCAACAAAAGCAGGAGAGGGAAGGAAAGAACAGAGCAAATGAATGAGCCTGGCTGCTAGAGGACATATAAACAGCCGTTTTAGGCGTCCACTGCTTCAATTTTCCCAGAGGCACTCAGGCTATCTGGCTCGTGTCAATCAGGGGCTGAGTGACAGTCGAGGGGAGCTCAGGGTGGGTTTTGCTATTTCTTTGGATTTGCTGAGTCATAATTAAAACAGAACCAAATGGAATTGCGGAGGGGGAGGTCAACGGATTGGCAAGAAGAGGACGAGGCCAGACTGATAGGCACCAAATGAACAAATTATGATGGGCCCCACTCGCTGTGATGAGGTCAAACACACGACTTCATTGGCTGACAGTTCAATTTCCTCCAAACGTCTCTCATTTCAAGATAAGTTAATTATGAGTGAAAAGTTATAAGTTGCTCACCTATTGAAAAGAGGGATTAAAAGCATTTTTGTCAGCATTCTAATGTCAAACTTTTATTTCAGACCACATACCAGCTGGATAGAGGGTCAAAAACAATAGATGCTGTACGCAGCTGCTTCAAGAACAGCCCATGATTTGGAGCTGTTTGCCTTGAAAGAGGCAGAAGTGAGAAAGAGACCATTTTCTGTGCTACTCCAATAAATATGTGTTAATAATACACTCATCTTAGACAGTTTTTCACATTTGCATTAAATATACAGCATTTTGACAATACAGTATTTACACATGTAAAGACCAAAATATAATTGAAAGAGGTTCAATAGTTTAAGCCGGTCTTTGACCTCAAACGCCAGGCTGAGATTAAATTATGACACTGCCAGAATGGCTAATATTTTATCATTAGTGTTACTACATTTCCTGATAGTATTAGGGGCTCAGTGAATGATCATGCATACCAGAGAAGGACTATTAGAATGTTGTAAGTGTGTCCAACATTTTAGAGGTAAAGACTCTAATGATCGTTTCGATCATTCAACTGGAGGTCACAGTCACAGTGTCTTTGTGAATCATTTTAGAAGATCCTGATTTACAAATGTGTTTACTATATTAAGTAACATGAAGTAACATAGATCAATACTTTTACAGCACATATTAAACTTGGTTCATTTTAATTTCTACAATTACTAATGCATTTTTAATATTAAAGGTTTTATATGTTAACAATTGTTAGAATGGAACCTTAAGTGTTACCTCTCCTACTTTCACCAGCCTGACCTCATGGACATACAGTTATAGTGATGTTCGTTCTATGAGACTACTCTTTCTCACTTAGTTGAAATCTATGTTTGTACACTTTCCTCTAGAATGACACGAGAGGCTTAATCCACGGCACTGGTGTTATTGTCACCACAACAGTAATTTCAGTATCATACTGCTTTAATCCATGAACACTCCCATAATCATTTTCATCCTCTAAAAAGCCATAACATTCATAATTGTTTCAATAGACAATAGAGACTCACACAAAAGAGAGATTTTACACAGAAAACAAACAATGAAGTTGGAACCATAACCACTGAAATATTCCTCATTCAGCAATTCATCTTGGTAATAGAGACAGAAGCAGGGTAATGTGTGGTGGTCCTGAAGCGTGAGATTGAGGATTTATCTGGCACAATGCATAATTCATGGCCCTGGCCAGCAAAGTGTGTAAGATGAGAATTTCACAGCATGCTAAGAGTAATGGGGTTGTAGGAAGAGGTGGACTGTATTAAATTTGCCTTGTGCAGAGTATTTCCAGGTATTCTGGAAAAAACAGAAAGGCAAGCCGAGGTTTACATATACTGTTTTTTCAGAATATGGATATCAAATAGATAATTTTGTAACATGCAACAATCATTGATGATTTGCATCTCTATATTTCACACTTCGAACTCAAGGCTACAAGATTGGGAAACTGCTATGTTTGCTAGATTGGTTTTGTTCTGTACTACTACAGCTATTGTCCATTTACATTCAATGTAATATAATGATTGCTTATGTTGCTTGTGGGGTTAAATTAAGGATGAAAATGTGATGACAACAAAGTTTTAAACTTTTGATTCAAGCTACAGATTAAATTTGTTCAGAACAGGAAAAACAATACAAATCATTTTTGTAAACCATTAGATGCAGACTTACATTAATAAAGTCATAATTTGAGCATTATGTTGGGCTTGTTATAGAACCAGCAGGGTGAGCTAGCAATTAGCATCAGTAATGGGGAGTTCAGGGTGCAGAAGATCGTCAAGGACATGACTGAGCAGCGAGCTGGTCACAGAGGCCAATTTTAGTCTGTCTGCAGTGTAGTGTGCATTTTGGTGTGTGCGCTTTTGTAAATTACATAAAATGTATTGAATTAAAACCTTTAATCAGACACTATTGTTTATCTAAAATGCTTGTTGGCATGGTATCAGTCTGATAGAAAACATCATACTCGTTTTTCAGAGATTGATGAAATGATCTCAGCTTGAGTTAACCAGAGCAGAGACTATCATGGACATGGTAAGACTGTCAAAGATAGCCAGATGTGAACAACTTCTTTCTCATTTAGAGAAAATTTAGGGGAAATTGTAACATATGTAATGTCACAAAACCCATACACACACACACACGCGCGCACACACACGCACACACACAAACAAACACTCTTTTTTCCCCAATGTATATTAACAGTAACACCTTACATTAAACGTTTCCATGACACAACACTATGGCAATGTTAGGAAAAGCATACTACTACTGATGTAAATAACAGCACCATCACTATTTGAAAAAAGCAATTTTTTTTAATCAAATCTAGAACAGCCATCACTCCAACACCTTATCCTTGAGTAATGATGCTAAATTACTAATTTGGTTCTAGAAAATCACTTTCCATTATATCACACACTGTTGAAAGATACTTGGTTTGTTAAATGAAGCTTAACATTGTCTTAGTGTTTGTTTTTGAGTAGCCACAGTATTCAATAGACCTGTATGTTCAACTAAACAAGAGGATAAGTACATCAGAGTCTCTAGTTTGAGAAATAGATGCCTCACATGTCCTCAACTGACAGCTTCATTGAATTCTACCTGCTCAACACCAGATTCATGTCCAACAGTAAAGAGGAGACTCAGTGATGCAGCCTTATGGGAAGAATTGCAAAGAAAAAGCCACTTTTGAAAAGGTTAGAGTGGGCAAAGAAACGCAGACATTGGACAACAGATAATTGGAAATGAGTGTTATGAATCTTAACCCCATTGAGCATTTGTGGGATCTGCTAGACTGTAAGGTGCGTGAGAAGTGCCCGACAAGACAGACACATCTATGGCAAGTGCTACAGAAAGTGTGGGGTGAAATTTCACTTGAATATCTGGACAAACTGACAGCTGGAATGCCAAGAATCTGCAAAGCTGTCATTGCTGCACGTGGAGGATTTTTTGATGAGAACTCCTTGAAGTAGTTTAAGAAGTTCTGAACATTATTTTCAAATTGTAATAGTAATTTTTCTCATTATTAATGTCCTGACTATACATTGTGATCAGTTGAATGCCACTTTGTCATATCTACAGCTCTTGAAAAAATTAAGAGACCACTGCAATATAATACATTTCTCTGGATATACTGTTTATAGGTATGTGTTTGAGTAAAATTAAGTACTCACAACATTTCTACAAAATATAAATATTGTAATTTAAAGCATTTATTTGCAGATAATGACAAATGGTCAAAATAGCAAAAACAATATTGTGTTTTCAGACCTCGAATAATGCAAAGAAAGCAAGTTCATATAAATTTTTAAACAACACAATATAAATTTTTTAACTTAGGAAGAATTCAGAAATCAATATTTGGTGGAATTACACTGATTTTCAATCATATTCATGTGTCTTGGCTTGCTCTCTACCAGTCTTTCACATTGTTGTTGGGTGACTTTATGCCACTCCTAATGCAAAAATCCAAGCAGCACGGCTTTGTTTGTTGGCTTGTGGCCATCCATCTCCCTCTTGATCACATTACATGGGGTACAGGTCTGGAGATTGGGCTAGCCATGACAGGGTCTTGATCCGGTGGTCCTCTATCCACACCTTGATTGACTTGACTGTGTGGCATTGAGCATTGTCCTGCTGGAGAAACCAATCCTCAGACTTGGGGAAAATTTTCAGAGCAGAAGGAAGCAAGTTTCCTTCCAGGATAACTTTGTACATTGCTTGATTCATGCATCCTTCACAAAGTGATTCATTCTGCCTGATTACAGCCTTGCTGAAGCACCCCCAGATCATAATTTTCTGCGAATAAATGCTCTAAATGACAAAATTATTATTTGAAATTTGGGAGAAATGTTGTCAGTACTTTATAGAATAAAACAATCAAACACATACCTATAAATAGTAAATCCAGAGAAACTGATAATTTTTCAGTAGTCTCTTAATTTTTTCCGGAGCTATATATATATATATACATACCACAGTTAGTTCCGGCCCTCGAATCTGATTGGACTAGAGACGTTCCATGAGCACTGATGGTCTGACAGCATCAGTACTTGGAGGCTTCACTGTGTATGTACTACCCCGCTTGTGTTCATGCTGTGCAGACCTTTTGCAGGTGGTTGCAAAAGCTAATTTTTGTGTGTAATATGAGCCAGTTGGTGGCATAAAGTGAATCCGTAAGTCCGTGATCGCTCGTATTACTAATACATTACCAAAACTGAGAGACACAACAGACTGATTTAATACAGAACTCAAGTGCTTACCTTTTATCGGAGTTTCCACATTGGATACATACTGTTTAAAATGGTGGAGGACATCGCTGTTTCTATAGTGAATGACTCTTGCACCCCGGCTACCGCGAAATAGAGAGGAAAACCCCCACTTGGACATATATTTTCCACTGAAAAAGCTGACAGCATCTCTGATTGGGTGTGGCAACAGTTGATTGCACATGCTCCATCTCTCTCTCTCTCTCACTCTCTCTTTCTCACACACACACACACACACACACACACACACACACACACACACACACACACACACACACACACACACACACACACACACATCTAGCCATCTATCCTTATTTGTCCAATAACTTGTTAGAAACAACACAAACCATGATACTTTTTATGAAGTTAACTTTTTGAATTACTAACAGAGGCTTGAAAGCATCATTAACCAGCAACGGCAGATTCTGATTCGTCGCGTAAGAAAGTAGTTCCATGCACAAATGCATTTTTATGACCGTACTCGGTTTTTCCAAATTTTTAAAAATTTACTTGTTCATTGAACTGTTGTATATAAGCAATATCACACTCGCAATTGTGCTATATTATTCGTGCCTGCGGCTGAATCACAGCAGTGCTGATGTAGGGCCATATCGCACTCTTGCTCGTGTGATAGGATATCACTTAAATATATATATATATATATATATATATATATATATATATATATATATATATATATAGTTAATTTAACAGTTAATTTAAATGTTACCACAGGTAACTAAAAAAACATTCAGTGCACACAGTATTCAGTAAATAGTATGTAAGCATTCATTTAGAAACATAGCCTATATCCCTGCAATGTGAAGACAACATTGCCGTAGATAGACAAAGTCATTGATTCCTACTCTGACACCCCCTTCCAATGCACTTGGGCATAGAGCACGCAATGAGTTGCAGCACATTAAAGCTGTGCTTGATAAGTCAGAATATGTCGTAGAACACTGGCCCCATCTACAGCACTTTCACAATGGTTTGGCGTCCATCAAACTCATTATGAAAAATAGAGGCTGGAAGAATTTCCTCTGTGTGCGACATTATCCACTTATGACTGGTTTTTATGAACTCATCGCTTAAACTAGTGAGCAATTCTTATAGATCACACTGGATCAAATCCAAGTGATACCAAGCAGCCCGAAGCATTCTTAATAAATGATCCAAATCATTTGAAAACTGTGTATGTGATTTTATTGTGACTTTACTCAACCATGCAGATGTGATCAATATGCAGATAGATCAAGGGGAAAAACATATAGGATGGAATTTCAGGAAACTTTATTGCAGTACATATAACAGTTTCTATTTATGTGTGCATTAATACTAAATAAGGCTCTAATTGAGAATTATTGGATAAACTTTACAGTACATTGATGTTCCCTTTGTTAAGGGATTATAAAGGGGTACATTTACAAATGCATTATAGATCAGTAATATGCAGTTATAGCAACAGGCATTAAAAAGGGGGAATTTCATGCAATACCAACCAAATAATGAGCCATTTTACTTCAAATGTTACGAATGCTTAATCACCTGTAAAAATTCACCTTAATAAATAATATAAAGATGACACCTGTCAGGCATTTAAAAAAGGAGTTGCCAGCATTAGAAACCTGTACATAAAAGTTCAGAATGGTTTAATGGTCATCAGGCCTCATTATATGAATACCTGAAAAGTTTGGGTAACTAGGATTATGAAAACCCCTTCTTTTGACATCGACATGACAAGGAAAGTGACAACTCAAGTGAGTCATAAAATTACACTAATTAAAATATAAACACAAAGCAGACTGCAGCAAAATTACAGCTTTCTCCTTTTAATCTCACTGTGATAGTCTATTTGCTACATTGTTACATAAATCATGAATTAGGGCATTTTATGTTTTTAATTAATGTCAGTATGAATAAATGTATTAATGATTTATAACATGTAAGTTAAAATGCTTATTATTTTGCAAGTATTGATTGAATGTTGCCTTTTTATGCATGTTGCTTTAAGGGTATATAAATGCATTTGTAAATGGCTTATTAGTCATTAATGAACGCCTTTATAAACCCTTAACAAAGCGAACGTTTATGTAAATTGTTACAGAATTGTCATAGATCATTTTATATCTTGAGCGTGGCTTTCTTGAAGAGACAAATAATAAATTACATTGAAGGTCATGAGAGTCATTCTTAGCACAAACTTCCTCGAAAATGCACAAGAGTGACTGTCTCATCATCACCAATGCATAGAGTCACCCACCCTAATTTGAAAATGGAAATGCAAACAGTGTGGTCTACCAAGGGGCCGTTCAATTTATTAACCTAAATAGGTTTCATTTAAAATTTGCATGGCATCAGCTTTATTTGGTAAATGTCACGCCCTATGAATGCTCAGTGTTCTCTTTGGTAAGTTTGTGCTCCTTCTCATTAGTATGTAAATATAAAGTCAATCGGTCTTCTTCTTGACAGTAAACTGCACTTCTAGTGCAGTGTGTAATCAGCTTTGACTGCTATCCACCATTTATCATAAAATGCCAAATAATAAATAATAGGAAAGACAGTACACTTTGATAGCCCTGTTAACAGGGGTGATATCCATTTAATTAAAGATCATCATTTGTATCTAATGGTAAATGGTATAATAGGATGTGTGTTTAAAACAGTCAAGGGAGTTTTCTTGAGGTATTGAGGATAATTGTTGAGTTTATTCCTTTGACATTCACAGTACTTTTGACTTGTCATTATGTAATGCAGCAGCTGAATATAAACTACTACACTGAAAAAGAGTGTTAACCTGCAGTTGTTCCCTTAAGGAGATATTACTTAAAATAAGTTTAGTTGGTGTAACCAAATACATTCAGTATGATTCAGTGATGTTATTGCTCACTTGAATCAAAACACTTAATTTAGATGTTATATCATGACGCACATTTAGGTTAAAACATTTTTCAATATAGATTTAAAGGAAACTTTAAGGGGGCCTGAACTACAACCCTGTATTCAACCCACTCTTCAAGCCCCTTTAAAATGAATCTATCTGATATGTATAGAGATTCATTTGACTATTATAACTTATTTCAACTTTAAAGTGGACTGAATAGCCTTTATTCAACAGCCTTAAACCCCCTTAAAACTTAGATTTATCTAATAAGTATAGTGAGCTACAATATTTGTTGACAGATTGGTAATATAATATAACTCAGAATATTGGCCAAATAACATTACATATACAGTGAAACAATGAGGGTAATAGGATGTTTCCTTGTATCTATTTCACCATGAATCCTAATTAAGGTGGCATAAACTTGAGTGTGATTGTCCCAGAAAAGTGGCTGAGGCTTGATTGATAATGTGGAGATGCTTAGCCTAAGCTGCCATAGTTTTTTCTCTTTCTAGAGTAAAACCCACACCCACACACTCTACAACCTACTCCCCCAATTTCAATTTTCAAGAGGCAAGGAAAATAGGAGAGATCATTCATTTATCTTGTAACAGCTGGATAATAGATCCATCACAATAGAACATCTGCACATTGACCCCCCCCCACCCCCCTCCCCACACACACACGCACATGCACACACTACACAAAATCAGCCACAAGCTTCATATTCCACATTTACACCCACACAAACACACACCATGAGTACTGCTTCTGACACAACTCGTTTAACACAGCCTCCCTCTTCCTCTCACAACTGCTGTCTTTTAAATCAATATCTTGAGAAGAATACAGCCCACCTGAGTTTCACATTATATAAAGCAGGAGGTCCTATGTATAGATGTAGACTGTATACATATGGATTGCATGCAGAGAGAGACACACAATGTTTCATGCTCTGAGGAACTAAATTAATCTTGGCGTCCTATAAACAAATAAATGACCAATTACATATGACAAAAATGTGAGATGAATGCAAAACCTCAAATTCTTTTCATTATAGATGTTCAAAAAATTGCATCAAGAGACACTGATTTCTGAACACTGTGATTTAACACATTTAGAGCAACAGCAACAACAAACATTGCAGAGTAGGTAAAATAAGTCTAAAATTGTGATCATAGACATTCTTTTGGGTGTCGATAGCTAGAATGTGGGTCTGCTTTAAATTAAATGGTGCTGTCAGCAGACCTGTCGGCATGGAGGAAAAGCATTACAGGTTTCCTTAACCTGTCTGACTGGCCCAGCTTTCCCCATCAGCCTGGTGAATTAGCACAGCTATAGAGCACAAAAACAATAGTGGTCTTCAATCCTCAGCCTGCCAACAAAATATCCACTAAAACATACTGACGAATTACAGTTCAACTGAGTGAAATATAAATCAATTTACTGTAACTTAATATTGTTAATTTGCTTTAATGGTTATTATGATAATAAATTAATATAAAGGGACATTACTGAAATAAGTGTTATATTTACAGCTTTTACATGTATTTTTCAAAAACAAGCTTTAATATTAATAACAATTTTAACATTATAATAATAATAATAATAATAATTATTATTATTATTAGCAGTAGTAGTAAAATTAATACATGATACAATTATTATAAATAATATATATGAATAATTAGGCTATTTTTTTTTATATATGCAATGTTGCTGTTGATGGGTTTGTTAAATAACAGTGATTTAAGGAATCAGTGTGCTTTTGATTTTTTTATATGAATTCATATTTCCATCTGAAAACTCTCATTTTGAACATCTGTACTGAAAAACAATTGCAGGTTTTGTCTTCATTTTACACATTTTGTCATGTTATTTGTCAAAAATGACATTAATATGTTTAAAAGGACTCAACACATTTTTGTGTCTCTGTAATATACTTGTCACGAATTGCAGACAACGAAGGTTGAGGATCCAAAATGCAGCTTTCTTTATTATAAACAAAACACAAAGGAAAACCCTCAATGGGGAAATAAACATGAACAGAGAACTAGGGCAGGGAACACAGACCAGGCTAACTACATTAACAAACATTCAACGATATAGGACTGAACCAAAAACCGGGGTATAAATACATGAACAAGGGACAAAGGGGCCAATGAACAAACAGAACTCAAAACAAGATAACGAGATGACAAACAGAAGCAAATGGCAAATTAATGACGACAGGTGAAAACAATGACAGAAAACACGAACGCTAACAAGACTGTGGAGCTACAAAAGGGACAAAAGTGAAAACTATGGAATAACAAAAGGGACAAAAATGGAAAACAAAGGGGCAACGGTAAAACAAGACATGGTCATACATAACAATACTATGCAATTAACATGTATATCTATACAGAGGTCCAACAGCTATATATACTCACTACAATATGTATCATCATAATTATTAATATTTGTTATTATTGTTATTATATAAAGATAATTTGTAGAAAAAGAAATAACATATAATAATAATAACTACATATATTCCCATAATATATTCACACACACACACACACACACACACACACACACACACACACACACACACACACACACACACACACACACACACATACACACATACATACATATACATATATATAGATAGATAGATAGATAGATATAGATATAGATATTCATTATAATATAATCAAGTCTCCTCTGCTGATTATTAAAAAAAAAAAAAATTATTAAAAAAAGAAGACTGGCCTAATTCTCCTACATTTTTCTCATGTCCAATCGAAACAGATAATTGTGGGTTTGGCTTTTAGCACTTGGCCTAATATTTAACACTGAAGTGCTCTTAGAGTCCACAGTCAAACTCATTCATTCAATTAAGCAGGAGTGAACTATTGCACCTATTCACTCTGCACCAGTGGTTAATGAACATTTCCAAATGGCCATGACCAGGTGTTTAAGAAGACTAATGTACTAGGCATTAGTCGTGAGCAGTTGTTTCCCGCAGATTGGCCAGCACTCACCTCAGGGAAATGACACTACTCCGTTTTTTGTCCCCTCCGTGTTTACCTTTCACATTCAGCAGCAAACAAACCATGTGATGGTCTGTACACCCAAGCGGAGCATTATTCCTAATTAAATCCCGGGGATGTGTGCCATTAGCAAGATTCATGCTCAGCTCCGGGAGAGTTCATTCCGGCTGTTGACTATCCATTGATTATTCATACAGAATCTGATTGGAGCCCATTAATGGAAGATAAAGTGGGAAGCAGATTCTGTTAGGGCAGACAGCAGCATGATGGTGGTCCTACTGAAGAATAGCAGAATATCAGTGTATTTAAATTGCAGCGTTATAAAGTGTGTGTGTGTGTGTGTGTGTGTGTGTGTGTGTGTGTGTGTGTGTGTGTGTGTGTGTGTGTGTGTGTGTGTTTAATCTTTAATGTAGCTCATAGGCTATATTTACACAGGCTACCACAAAACCGATAAGTTGTTAAAAACAAGTCAAGAATGCTGTTATTAATCATATATTATGCAGCTGTTCTGATTCTAAAATATATTGTATATATTTCAAATGCAGAAGAGAATGTCAAATTCAGCTTAAATGTCATAGTTTGGATAGAAATATAAACATAAAAAACCAAATCAATAATTAGAGCAAAAGCATGCATTGCTTGTACACAGTGTACCATAAAATAAATGTGTCCGAACTGTACATACATTACTATAATTAACAATACAAATGTCTACGTTTAGATTATATTTCCCTCCACAAATAAGAAATAGGTTATAGCCAACAGAATTTTACAATAGAAGATCAACAATTTCTCACGAGTAAATTAATTCCCGTTTCTAATTTTTACTAATTACAACTGTAAAGCTGTGCTCACTTTTTGCAATCATTCACAATATTACGGTTTTGCTTTTTAATCAATCCATTCATCAAAATGAATTAATTTATTTCATACAACAATGTCAAAACTACATGTCAGGGAACACTGACCTAAAAGCGACCTCGCAGTAAAACCTAAATAAAGTCAGATTTTACCCCAACACATCTCTCATAATCCCAATAAAATGCTCATGGATTTAACGTAACTTGACATTTTGGATGTTACTTTAAAAATATAATAGTTTCTTAACGTTTAAGTAAAATGAAGGTTTAAAAGCACATATATTACGTGTCTGTTTATCTTGACTATTGTTTAAATTGTAAGGTGTCGCGGCAGCAGGAACAGTTTGACAAGAGCTCCTCTAAGTGTTAAAGACATGCTACTACAAGTCATTTCAGATGTGGCCACTGAACTCATATTAAAATGTTTCAGAAAACGAGTTATTTCAACATGGTCTATCTTAAAATATAATGCAGGATATATTAAAATGGAGAACTTGTCGTTAGGCTTTTCTGTGGAGACAGCTGCACACTTTATACTCCAGTGAATATTTCTCAGGGTAGGTTTATTTTTATAAAAATTAAAAAAAAATCTGTATAAGCTATTGAACACCATTTACAACATCATTACCAAGGGAAAAAAGATCCATTTTTTCCACACGCACACGCACACGCACACGCAGGAGAGCAATTTTGGGTAATTTTGTCAAATAAAATCTATAAATCAGCCACAACACAAAACAAACACACACACACACACACACACACACAAAAAAATAACGAGGGAGAAAGACCATTACACACCCACAATGCAGCACACACACAAATAAATAAATGGGTGGGACTACACAGCCAGAAGGCAGAACACAACATACACAAACACACGCATGCACACACGTACATGCACACACGTATGCACACACGTACACGTACACACACACACACACACACACACACACACACACACACACACACACACACACACACACACACACACACAGAGACATACACATATAACAAAGTCTGAGACTTCTGTTTTGTACACTTAGTGAATATTCACAGTCCATTGCTGTTTATTTATGTTTATTACCGTTCACGTTCTTGACATTACATTTAATTTAAGTTATTAAAGTTTGATATTTGAAAAAAAAAGAGAAGAAAAAAGAATAATATATATATATATATATATATATATATATATATATATATATATATATATATATATATATATATATATATATATATATATATTATGTGTTCTCTTTGTACCACCAGGTCTGGTTTGACTGTAAGCAATGTGATATTGCAAAAACTGACAATTCAACAGTTAAAACAAAATTCTAAGCATTGACAAATAAGTTTGATAATGTCTAATTATCTATATCCAAATGCATAACTTATGATGAAATTTAGAATTAGAAGGCAACTGTATAGAACACTGCAGCCATCTACTGGCTATTATTGTAATAACATGATTTTCAAGTCATTTTAATTTTTTCACCAGATAGCAGCAATCTGTCCACAATATATGACACATACTCATATTTTCTTCATGTTTAAACTTATAGAAGTGTAGGTTTTTGCTGTTTTGAAGTTACATAAATTTGCTTGTTTGCATATGCAAATGAATGGTGAAAACAAAAAATGCTAAACAGCAAGAAGTGCATACGTTTATTGCTTTTAATTCAGATAATTAGACATTTTATCAGTTCTTAAAAAAAAGTTACGCCTGTACTGTGTCCAATCAAAAATGGCCGCAAACAGCAAAGAGAGTGGCCCATCTTGATCAGAATAGGAGGTTTAATTATATAGTTGACCATGTCCATGATGTATGACAACATTTTAATTTTAGTTTGGAAGATAGAATTCATTAAAAAAATAAAATAAATCTAAGTATAGATATATATACATACAGTATAATTTAAGACCTAGTTTTGAACTAGGGGTTTGAAACCAACATACAAAACCATTGCCAGAGAAAACACATACATTATTTTTATAGTTTGACTTTTTAACTCAAAATCTTATAGTTTTTGGCATATACAGTAGGTCTTATGAGAACTTCCATGATTGACAATTAGCCACAGTCTCCTCAATGTGATTTGATCCAAAAAACTTCAAATCTACCCATTTAAATTATAATAATTTAAACTATTTATTAAATTTGAAACACAAACACGCTACCTATATATAGCAAAAGTAACTTTTGACCCTAAATAATCAGACCTCAGCCCGTTTACCAGGACATTCAGCTCTAATGAGATGAAACAGTGTTTGGACAGCAGTTTAGGTGGGATGGCCTGCATACATTCATCAGAGCAGAGGGTGCTTTATTGGGAATTCATTAATCACTACAGAACTAATTATAAATTGATCGCGTGCTCATACAAGATGAAGAGGCCTGTCTTGCATTTCTGATCAGCAAGGGGAGAACCAGCGGGCCTAAGGATTGAAACTGACAGAGAGACTCAGAGATCTGCTTTGATCCACTAACACAGAGCTGGATGAGAACCCTCCCCTCAGCACGCCTGCCACATGCAGTCATTACAGAACAAACGTCAGTAGTCCAGCCCTCACTGCAGTGTGTACTTTCCCCACACCAACTCATCTGATAAACCTGACTAGAATCAATGACTTTTCCAAGTCCTTTTGTTAAAGTCATTGAAATTGCAGTATTTTTGCAAATTTCCCATGAATGACCTTTCAGCACAATTTGCTACATATAAAAAGTGTGCATTTAAAACAAACTTTGTGCCCTTTTCAAACATGCGTCCTGGTAGTGGTGATAAGGCAAAGAACACTTTGAGTCCTATTTCCTGCGATCAGTGACTTCATGGTACCATCATTTTTCTGTTTGCCTCTAATAACACATGACAAAGTTTGCAACGCGTTCATTGTGGTGAAAGACAATTTGTGAACCCTATAGAATTCTATGAAGCAGAATATTTGTGCAGCAACAGAACAGCTGAAAACGTTACATTTGAAGCATTTATTGAACACATTAATGTAACATTAACAGACGTCACCTACAGAACTGTAAGGAATGCATGATTTGAACAGAAAAATGCAATCAGGTTCATAAAAACAAGTGATTACAGTCCTGCAGAAATTTCATGCATTGACGGATGTCAGACTTCAAAACTCCACCATAAAGAAAATACTAAACAAGTGTGATAAACCCAGACAATCTGGGATATCCAAAGGTAAAAAAATGCACAGTGCACGGATTAATCTGAATATGAAATGTAATCTTTGGCAAAACTCCTTTGTTTAGCAATAAAAAGTCCAAGCTAAAACTAAAGCAATAATTGGAATTATGTATTTCTATTAAGTTTATGTAAAGTACAGCTTTTACAATAAAATGCTTTATTAATAAACAATGTAACATGTTAATGTAACAAAATAAGAACCGCTGAACTAGACACATTTTTAAAATCATTCAGAAAAAAAAAGTGAGAAATGTATTTTTTTTAAATCTATTTTAGTATTATATGTCAAAGTACAATATTTCTGTTCAGTATACTGTAGTAAAAAAAAAAAAAACACCCTTACATGATAGCAAACATTGACATTACAAGTGGAAAATCCACTGGTTGTATCCATTATTGTAAAGTCCAAATAACAACACTTACAAGTTTAAAGACAAAATACTGATATAATGTATTAATTTGTTTTAAAATTCATTTAATAGCAAAACATTTGAGATGCATGCATTTTATAATGCAGAAAATGCTAATTTGCCATAAGATACAATTTAAAAAGCAAGTACATTTCTTAGGTCTTTAGTCTAGAAAACAATATAATGTCCAAAGAACTACACTCACATTAATACAATAGTCATTTCAAGCAGTAAACATGGGAGACATATTCTCAAGAGTTTTAATGGCTTATTTTCACAACACACAAATGAGGCTCCGTCCCTCTTCGATTTCATCCTGCACCTTGTCACTGGAGGTGGCGATCTCAGCCTGAGCTGAAAACATAGCACAGATAAACGTGAGCACAGTGCCTCCTATGGCTGTGTAAAAGGCCCAGCCCAGAGAACAAAGGCCCACTTTATATGGGGAAGCATCCTGACCGCAGTAGTCAACCACCTTCCTAGATCCCCAGCCTGCAGGATAGAGCATCAGACCAAGAATGAGGAAAAGACCTGGAAAAGGGAGGATGGGAAAGCTGTTATTATAAGGACAAGCATCTGCATTCCAAGCATTTCTATCAAACAAACATTGAAAAGCATATCTGTCATGGCAAACTAGATATGACAATTTTCTTAAAACAAAAAATTGTTATTACAAAACTCACCACCACAATGCTAGGATGTTGCTAGGATGTCACTACATGTTCATAAAAAAGTTAATTTTTTACACATGTGCAAGAGTGTTTTGGGTGGCTGCTAGGGCAATGGTGGGGTGGTTGGTAAGGGTAAAAAAGAGCCCACTCCCAAGTCTCTATGATATTCTGCAGCCAGTTGCAAGAAATCCCTTAAGTTAAGGAAACCTTTAGTGACTCTATGGTATTAGTTTTTGACCCGATTAATCATCCACCAGGTAAAAATCCTAAATCTGATTGCTAGAAAAGGGTACAAAGAGGCTACAGGCCCCTGGGGCAAAAGGCACTTTTTATTTTATTTATATTTTATGAACAAATGAATAACGCAGCACTTTCCTAAGCACCTGTTTGTCACTATGCACTGCAAAGTTTCCCTGATCCATGAGGTCAGTGCATGCAATGTCTAAAGGTTGACTCAGAGTTCATTTGTTCTAATATTTAAAGGGATCATTCACCCAAAAATTCTCTCATAATTTACTCACCCTCATGCCATCCCAGATGTGTTGATTTTCAAATTATGATTTTTAGAAGGATATCTCAGCTCTGTTGGTCCTTACAATACAAGTGAATGGGTGCCAAAATTTTGCCCTCCATAAAGCACATAAAGGAATCATAAAAGTAATCAATATGACTCCTGTAACGTATTGTAGCTGGCAATGGCAATGACGAAGATGATTGGTAACTTGGTTTGCAAGGCTTAAGGATGACATGAACTTGACAGGTGCTACAAAAACTAACAGCAATACTAAACAAAGGACAATTGTAAACATGAGGGCTTAAATACACGACATGGGGGAACATAAACCAATGATCAAACAGAACACGAAACAAGATAACAAGACAATTAAACTAAACCAATGACAAACAAAGTAATCAAACAATGAACCAATGAAAACAAGACACATGAACATGGAGGGAAAACAGGACATCACATGACTAGAACCAGGAACTAGACTTTTCAAAATAAAAGACATGAAAACATGAACCAACAGAATAAACATGAACACACATCTAAACACGCCAACTCCAGTGTTTAAATCCATATCTTCAAAAGTGATAAGTGTGGGTGAGAAACAGGTCAACATACAATTCCTTTTTTGCTAGAAATTCTTCTCCCTGCCCAGTACCTGGCAATATGCATGAAGAATGTAAACCAGTGTTTTCCAACCTTTTTTCTGCCACGGCAAACATTTTACCACTGAGAGATCCTACAGCACCCCACTTTCCCACATAGGCCAACCATCGTCAATATTTTTCCTTTTTCCTGTTTTCTGTCCGTCTTATTAGCATGTTTAATTGAAATGTTTGAAATTTGGTAAGTCATATAGGTAGGCTACGCTGTGTGAGGTCACAGGTGGCAAGAGCGGTAAATGGGTAATGAAAAACAACAAATTTGCTTCTTTTCTAATTTGTAGATTTGTTCTTGCAATGCCACAACAAATTACAGGGATGCAAACTCATGAGGGGCGAAATAGGTAAGAATCACTGGTCCACAATTTGTTTTTCTGGAGATATTTTTTTTAAAGAAGATAAAAGCATCAATTCCAGCTATTTTAGTGATTCAAGTTTATTCAAGTTTTCAATTGTGCAGAATCAGCTGCAAAATAAAGAGTATTGTGGTGAGGCTTGCTTCTGTTTCACAAATTTGTTCAATTTTATTAACTGATTAGTTCAGTGACCCCTTCTGTAAATGTCACTAGGTGGTGACAAATGAGCGTCTTGTGTGCCACGAGTGAGTCAGTGAATCATTTTGATTTGTTCATGACCGAAATCTACCAAGAGACTTTATAGTGTTTAAGCATTAAAAGAACAAAGCAGATCTATAGTCTTCCTTCAGTCTGAGCATTATTTTTCATCCTATAAGACAACAATAATAGTGAGTTTCAATTATGTCTGTACCTTCTCCTTCATTAAAACTTGCATGGCTACAAATTTACTGACTTCAGTATAAGAATTATAAACACAAAGCAGATCTTCTGTATCATTTTCCTACAGTAGCCTATTTAAACTTTCACATTTCACATGAGTTGCGTCGAGGCCTCAATGATCCGTTCACGCCAGCAACAAGCGCCGCATTGCCCTCCACATGACAAGAGCTGCAGAAAGCGTCACAGAGGGGCGATTTTACGAGTTTGCCACGTAATGAAGCGGTAAGTATGCACAATAAATATTGAAAACATTTATTTGGAAGAGAGAAAAAAAGCTTGTAGTTGCTTTAATAGCAGAAAGTAATAAATGGACTCGTTTATGTTTAGGTTGAAGCGTTTTCTTGGTGAATTTAAATTAGTTCAATAACTGGAGTCTCTGATATTCGTAAACGACAAGGTAATATTTAATTAAAATAAATTATGACACATTCAATATTTCTTCACAAATTTGGACAGTTTATAAATATTTATTAATATTTATAGTGCTCTCAAAGACATAATTAGTGAAGCAAAAACGTGTGTATGAAAAACACTTTGGTGTAAAGTCACTTCATAGACTTCAGTGTATTCTGCAGCGCTGATGCGAGTCACGTGAAAGACCCTTAACGTGTATAAATATCACTCACTTTTGCACATTAATCATTGCTCTTCACATTCACAAAAGTGACTGATTTTGGTCTCAAAACAGCAAATTTCTCCAAAAGGTGAGGAGTTTGGATCCCTGAAATTATTAATTATTTTCTAGTGAGATCACACTAGTGTGCCATGGCACAGAGGTTGGGAAACACTGATTTAAATCACCAAAAAATGTGAAAGTAAAAGTTAAAGTGTAGATTGACTGAGCAGGGAGGAGAAATTATAGTCAAAAAAGGACATAAATATTGTTTCTCACCCACACCTTTCATATATGCCTTTATGTGAATTTTGGAACTTAAACAACTTGGCACCCATTCACTTGCATTGTATGGACCAAAACAGCAGAGAAATTCTTCTAAAAATCTTAATTTGAGTTCAGTAGATGAAAGAAAGTCATACACATCTAGGATGGCATGAGGGTAAGTAAATGATGAGGGAATTTTCATTTTTGGGTGAATTAACTCTTTAACAACTTTTAAAAGGTGAATCACATTGACTGATTCAATCTGAATAGAGATGTAATGAAATGGCAAATGTGACTGAAATGAACATGAAATGATGAGCCCTTTTCTGAAATGGTTATTTTGATTAAGCATGAACTTATTTTGTAAGTAAAAAAATAAATACCCTGTAACTATTCCCCTTATATCAACACTATATCTCTATTACCCACTGGGAGCATTTTACCCCAAGAAGAATAAACACATTAAAATAAATTTACAATATACTGTCTTATTGCAGACTGTAATCTGCTATGCATTTGAAAGAAAAGTGCTAAACATGCCAACTCCTAAGTTTAAGTTAATTATATTAATTTGACTGTTACACACATTTTTCTTTTAAAGTTCCTCTTTCCTGGAAGACAAGCTCACTTAGAAATGGAAACTGAGTCAATATCCTTGTTTTCATGACAACGACCCTGTGGCCTCTTTGAAATGATAACATCATCAAAAAGAATTTCTTTACAACATGAAAGCTTACTCTGTTTTATAACAAGGGGTGAGTCATAAGTCACAATGTCAGTCAATGGAATTTTCAGTCTTTAGGAAGCTATATGATTATAATTTAAATAGACGTTTCCCTTAAAATCTGGGATTTAATTTAGGCAAAGCAAGAACTCTTCCTGAGAGTTCCTTAATCTTCATACCAAACAGAGCAGGTCATTGTGATCCCTGAAATTCTTTCTGTGTGCTTACTCTAAATAGGCAAGTGAAATCCTGTCTCTAAAGTCATACTGAAGTCATGCTCTGACTATTCACAAATTACTCAATCACTACGTTGTAAATCTTTCAATTAAATTACCCAAAAGCTACATGGCTCGCTGGAACCTGTTGTTGGTTTTGATTCTATAAACTGAAGCACAATATTTTTATTGCACTACAATACTTTTGTTTCCAGACAAATAATACATTGTAAGTTCTGATCTGTAAGTCCTTGGTATTTTGAGTGTTATTCACAGGGCACTGCACTTTTGTTTTAACAGCTCAACACAATGACAACGTTTACACCTGGTATTAAGAAGCATCTTGGGTTATCCGATCACATGTTGTCAGGTGAGACGCATCGCTGTTTACAACTGGTTGCTTAAATGCATCACCTCTGACCACATGTTTTCGTATTTCTAGGGGAGGGTCTCAGATTTCATACTACCTCTGTAGTAATACCAGGTGTAAATGAGGTCAGTGCAATTGACCTGATCATCTCCTTTTGTGTACCACGAAAGAAAAAGACATTTGGGTTTGGATCGACATGAGGGTTCCACCTGAACCACCCCTTTCACAAGGTTTTATAAACATGGTAGACTCCAGAGAGACAGCAAGTAATATTTTTGATGTTGTAATATTTAGACAATCTTTTCGGTTATGGGATGATGTGTGTATTGATGTTCAAATTAGACAGCACTGCCTTTGAGGTCACCAGAGGAAAGTCAAACCCTGTATGCTGTGAGCTCAGAGCATTTTGTGGGCAGCTTCAGTGTCTAAAGAGTTACTCTGCTTGAGTAAATCAGGCTAAAGATGACCACAAGAGGCTGGCAAGACCCGGACCCTGAGAAAGCAGTACTATATTCTTCTTACCTGCTATGCCTTGAAGCAGGCCACACACGTTGAATATGCTCTTCTTTAAAATACTTTGGAAACACATGCTGAAGACCGAAAGGATGCCCACTATGCACAGGAGAAAGATCCCAATGGCCAGAAATATAACTGTGGCTTGCCAAAAGCCACTAGCTATTTCCATGAAGTCTGTGGCATAGGGCCCACATTGGACAACCTTTTGGTTTGCCACCTTGAGGCAGCGGTTAAAAATACCCAGGGTTCGCTGATTGGTGCGGAGTGATGTGGTAAGAGTGAAGTTGGTTTCTGAGCCATCTGAATATCCCACGAGCCAATCAGCACTCATAAATGCCACCAGCTCACCAAATGCCACCACAATGCTCATCAAGGTCCATAACATAGATCGGCATGTGACTATGACATGACACATTCTGCAAAACCTTTATGCCGGTACTTGAGTGGAAATGGTTTCTTCTCTGTTGAAGTGAAGAAGGTGAAGGCACTTCAGTCAAGGTCCATTTGTGGTATAATCAATGCTGGCTCGTCAAAACAGGCATTCTTGGATGGACCATCCTAAATGCATCCATGTACAAATATAGAGTCAGCAAATCTATAAAAACAAGAGAGGTACACTTGTTTGAGAAAATTATGATTGAGACCATCTTTCCCCATCATATCTAGATTGCTTAAGAGATGAATCAGGAACAGTTGTTGAATCTGACTCTTTATCAACTTTTCTTTAAATGTAACAGTGTCCTAACCAGACGCAACACAATAATGTGATAAAAGGCATCTCTCCCATATTAATCCGAGTTTGTGACAAGATTGTCCTTTTGAACTAGTTCTTTATAAGGATTCATTCAAAAAGATTGACAAAGCATTTGTAAATCACTACACTGAAAGGGAGAATCTTGGAAGAAAACTTGTGGGCGACATATTGGAACCATAAACAACAAAGCATTTGACAATCTATGGGGAAGATTACAATAAGATTTGGAATGTTTGGTAGAGGTTTTGTATGTAGATTTTAAACAATTAGTTCAAAACCCTCTTAAATTATTATATTTTTTGTAAATTTTCACTACCATCATATTTTGTTGTAGGAACCACATAGGCCTATATTAAGGCAAGGGTCAACTACATTTTGAAGGCAGATTTTAACCGAAGTGTTTGAATGTGTTCTTAGGACAAAAAGTATTTTTCATGAGTCAGGTGATGCATGTTGTCACCATTTTTGGGACAGTTTGTCACTTTAAAATGTCATAATGTTTTAGAATTTATTAACTATAATACTTGTTAGTGGTGCTTGCAAAGCATCACTATTGTAATCTCACATACTTATTATACTTTTTATTTTTATTTTTATATCTCTTAACAAAACTTCGCACCTAACTCGTCCCGCACCGTTTGCGTAGACCCACGAATGAGGTGTCAAATCGAACGACCTATTGAGGACACATGTGCTATGACTTTTATAAGCTGATCGGGTACGGTATTTGCCCCAGGGGCAAAAAAGCGGCCTAAAAATCCCATAGACTTAACATTGAGACAAACTTTGACCGCCACAGCTCCAAGCTTAGGATTTCGTGAGAAACGTGTGATTTGCCACATTTGAAGAGGCTGGCAGGCTCTGTAAGAGCATACCTCAATATGGGGTAAAAGTTGCACCCCTGGGGGCAGGAGCTGCCCAAAAATGCCCCAATTGACTTATAATGGTGTAGGACGGCCCATGAAATGAAAAGGCATAGGGATTTGTATTGAACATAGCTCTGGATCACAGTGTCATAGAGACGAGGGGTGGGCTCATTTTACTCAGACAACCAATCAGTCTCTCTGGATCATTGTGAAGCTATCAAGCCACGCCCTAGCAACCATTAAGAGCACCTTAGCAACAAGTCCCATAGACTTCTATTGAAAAAGATCAAAGGGATATCTCCGGATAGAAGTGTCATAGAAACACAAGGGTGGTCTCGTTTGACTCGGGACAGCAAACAGCCAATCATGCATCACTTCAACACTTCCTAGCCCCTCCCTAGCAACCATTGTCGAGCACCTTAACAACCAAAATCCATAGAGGGATATCTTCCATTCTGAATGTCACAGAGGCATGGGAGTTGGTTTATATCATTCATACTGACAAGCAGCCTTTGGAGATTCATGATTGGCAGCTGCCAAGCCACTCCCTAGCAACTACACAGAGTACCCTAGCAACCGTTTAGCAGTAACTATATCTCTGCACCAGAAAATCAGAGAGACTTCTGGGTTGATTTATTTCAATCAGGATGGCAAGGAGACTTGATAAGTATCACTATGTTAACTGCCTAGCAACCAGATGGGGTTACCCTAGCAACCGAGTAACAAATCACATATCTCTGCATCAGAAAAACGTAGAGACTTCCGGGTTGACTTATTTCAATCAGGATGGCAAGGAGACTTCATTAGTATCACTATGGTAACTGCCTAGCAACCAGATGGGCTTACCCTAGCAACCGAGTAACAAATCACATATCTCTGCATCAGAAAAACGTAGAGACTTCCGGGTTGACTTATTTCAATAAGGATGGCAAGGACACTTGATTAGTATCACTATGGTATCTGCCTAGCAACCAGATGGGGTTACCCTAGCAACCGAGTAAAAAATCACATATCTCTGCATCACAAAAACATAGAGACTTCCGGGTTGACTTATTTCAATCAGGATGGCAAGGAGACTTCATTAGTATCACTATGGTAACTGCCTAGCAACCAGATGGGCTTACCCTAGCAACCGAGTAACAAATCACATATCTCTGCATCAGAAAACGTAGAGACTTCCGGGTTGACTTATTTCAATCAGGATGGCAAGGAGACTTGATAAGTATCACTATGTTAACTGCCTAGCAACCAGATGGGGTTACCCTAGCAACCGAGTAACAAATCACATAACTCTGCATCACAAAAACGTAGAGACTTCCGGGTTGACTTATTTCAATCAGGATGGCAAGGAGACATCATTAGTATCACTATGGTAACTGCCTAGCAACCAGATGGGCTTACCCTAGCAACCGAGTAACAAATCACATATCTCTGCATCAGAAAAACGTAGAGACTTCCGGGTTGACTTATTTCAACCAGGATGGCAAGGAGACTTCATTAGTATCACTATGGTAACTGCCTAGCAACCAGATGGGGTTACCCTAGCAACCGAGCAACAAATCACATATCTCTGCACCAGAAAACACTACAGACTTCCGGGTTGACTTATTTCACTCAGGATGGAAAGGAGCCATGTATTGTATTACCTTGGTAACTGCATAGCAACCACATGGGCTTACCCTAGCAACCGAGTAACAAATCACATATTTCTGCACCAGAAAATCGTACAGACTTCTGGGTTGATTTATTTATGACCATAATTTTTTCTCTTTTCAAGTTATAACATGCTGTTTGACGAGTTTTGCCACGGCAAGCACCACTCACATTTTCTTCAGGAAATGTACCTATCTAGTTGGTTAATACAATGCTTTGATATCTTTGTTGTACATTATCTTTTTTATTTTGGTTGTTTTATGAATCATTTTGTGCCTCAGAACAACAATTAAAATTTTTAAATTGTACTAAATATCCTATATAGGCTGATTCAAGCAGGCGTAGATTTAAACAGAGGAATAGATTTTATTTTTGTGGTTTCAAGAAGGCGTAGATTTAAGAGAGGAATAGATTTCATTTTTGTGGTTGTGATGGATTGACAGGGGAATGTGTTCCCCCTTAATGTTCACATTATACCACTGGTTTAATGGCAGGTTCCATTGTGACAATTTACCCTATGTATTGTGACAACGTGCTGCACAGTTGCGGCAAGTTGGCACAAAAGGTCAACATGAGATCAATGAACTGCATCTTTTTTTCTGGGCAAAATCAGTAAAAATTATCCCAATTGTTTTTGTAGCCAGGATTCTAAAGTATGTGGATATGCACAAATTGACTTTCAAAAATAAACCTATATCCTGAGAAATATTCACTGGAGCAAAAGTGTGGCAACTCGCCCCTGTCTCCTCCATATAACCTAATTCAAAAGTAGTGATATTTCTTTTTACAATAATAGTGAGAAATAGCAGTATCTAACAAATGTTACTAAAAGAAAATAAATCTGTGATTTTTTTAACCAGTTCATTGAAATAAACTGCCTGAATGAAACTATTTGTTAAAATTAATTGACATCCTAATGCTTAATTGCTGAGACTCCTTAAAATACTCCAAGACTTGCAAAAATACAAGATCTGATAAATGTAAATCAGAAACTTCAAGTAGGAACCTTAGTCAGATACTGACAGAGTATTGGTTTTGTTAGTTTCTCATATACATACCTGGACTATTAGAATGGCAAAGATAGTTATGAAATGAAGAGTTTAATTCTTCACACATCAGAAGATAATGCTGCAAGCTATACAAAACTTTCATTTATGGAATGTGTTATGACAAGTCCTGACTGTGATAACACAAGATTGTGTAAGTAGCAAACCTCACAGCTACCTGTTTGTACAGGCAAGCAAGTCAGTAAAAAAGAACAAATTTTAACAAATTCTACTTCCAAATACTATCATAATCTTAACACAAGAAATTACAGTATGTCATGTAAATATCTCCATATTCAGACTTAACAGGTAACAAAACAAAGTGTAAGTAATCTTAGGCTGTTACACACTGTGTATAATTAGGTGTGTGTTTGTTTTTGTTTGTCTTCTCTTTTTTCTTTCTCTCACTATAGTGCTCTTAGGTCTCTCTAGATTGGATGCGGTGCCTGACACTCATCGTTACCCTGCCTCTGCCAATCATCTGTCATCAGGCCTGTTATAAACCTTACAGGAGTTCCTTGAGGTTGGCGGTCCTGATCTTCGGTCCACAAACTGTTAGTCTGTTGATATCTGCTCTTTCACTTGTGAATGTCTAAAAACCTGTTATGTGTTCCATTTATGCTGTACTTTGTTCCCTCCATGAATTGTGAATGTGTATTTTTGAGTTTGAAAGAAAGCTGGGTAAAAGAGGACAGGTAAGCAAGTCGCATGTCATACATGGTGCACACTCCGGATTTGGACTTTGTAGTAGACACATTAGGAAAGGAGTGAGTGCCTCCCCTTGTACGTGTTGTGGTTAGTTAGAGTAGATTAGTTAGGGCATCATGAACGCTGAAGACTCATTTTGTTTTCCACATTTTTCATTGACAGACTGTTTGGAGGATTGAGGTTCGTAATTTAGATGTTTGTCCTTTTTATTTGTATTTTATTTGGCACCGCTTGTGTCCCTTTTCCCCTTACCCTGTGACAAATGTGTACATTCGTAAATAATTCACCTTTTCACTTTACTCGATACTATTGATGGTTATAAATAATAAACCACATTCCTTGATGTTTATACATTTTCCCTGGTTATGTCTGTTTCCAGCACTTATGGCATTTAATTAACCCCTATGACCTTTTAGGATTGTAACATTTAATGGGGCTCATCCAGGATCGTTATACTTTCCCGTTGTATTAATCATTGCTGGTGCGGTAGTATTTCGTTGATAGCTTAGGGAGGATTAAACTTGATGTGGTGTTGACTTGGATAGGCACAATTATATTTAGAATCATTTGTTAAAACGGCAATGGCTGAGCAGCTTGAAAAATGCAGAACAAAATCATGTTCAGGTTACAAGGCAAAATCTCAAGAGAGATTTTAAGAGTGCTGTATTACAAAGGTTGGTAGAGTTAAATGTACTGGTGCTGCCTGAGAGAGTGGAGGACAGTTCTCTTGGCACAGATGCTCGCCCTTCAGGTGAGGAGGTGCAGAGTGGAACTGCTGAGGTGGAGGAGGAGTCCGAAGAGAAAGCCACTTTGGCAGCCATTTGTCTGCTGCAAGTCCAGATGGAGGAAAGTGAACGGGAAGAGGAACATCAGGCCGAGATGGAACTATGACAAACAATTTGCATACTAGTAATTGAGACTGATAAGCAGATTACGTTGCATGAACTTGAGCTGGAGGCTGAGAAGTGTACTTCTACCCCAGGTGCGTAACCAGCACCCGCATGCTGTATCGAGAGTAGAGCCGTCCAGAACAACCTTTGATGTAAGCACATCTCTCTCATGCCTCTCTTTAGAGAATCAGAGGTAGACTTGTACTTTGGTGTATTTGAACGTATAGCTTCTGCCATCAATTGGCCAAAGGATGTGTGTTCCTTGATATTACAATGCAAGCTAACTTGTAAAGCTCAAGAGGTTTTCACTACTCTATCTTTGGAGGATAGCTTGCACTAAGAGGTGGTAAAAACTGTGATTATGCACGCGTATGAGTAAGTACCAGAAGACTATATAAACATTTTATTATTTCTCTGGAAAAAAAGAGATTTGACAGGTGGTGCGTATTAAGCAAGGTAGAGGACTATTAGTCACTGCAAAAGTTAATCCTGCAGGAGGAATTTAAGGATGTTCCAGAGTGTCAAGTGATGCCATGCGAGGTTCGGACGTGTGAATGGCGATCTCTGCGCACATTGCTAGTTTTAATTCTTTTATGTCATAAACCGGTGAGATTTGATACACCCTGTTCCATAACTGTTTTAGGAAGACAATGTCAAATAATTGAAAATCCTTGGGCTCTGGAGATATTAAAAGACACTAACGTGCTCAAGCTGATGCCACTGAGTCCCCAAGCCAGGGAGCCGATTTGGCCGGAGAAGTGAGGAAAATTAGGCGAAAATTGTTGAACATGTCGACAATGCTGATGAAGGTCATTGCTGACGTGGGAGGATCTTGCAGTAATATGTCGATCGATCACTGCCATGGAAACTAAATTCACTGAGGTGGTTACAAGAGTGGGGGATGTCGAGAAACTGATAAATTATCTGGAGTTAACGGAGAGGGAACTAGCTGCTAATCCGCTAGCGACCAAGGTGGATTTGGAGTGTGTCTGGGAGAAATTGGTGGACATGGAGAACTGCAACGGCAGAATAACGTCTGAATCCCGGAAGCCGAAGAGGATAAGGATATGTTGAAATTCCTGGACAGGCCTTTTCCGAATCTGCTTGACATAACAAGCCATAAGATGGAAATCGAGCAAGCTCACTGGGTTCCGACTCGGCAATTCGCTGAGGGAGACAGGCCCCAATGAATTCTGGCCAAATTTCTGAGATCATCTGAAAAAGATCTCGTGTTGCTCAAGGCGAGGAGTAAAGGAAGACTAAAAGAACACAGCATTTTCTTGTTCCCATGTTTGCGAATTCGACGAGAGAAATGTGATTGATTCAAGGAATGCAAGAAAATTTTACATCAACGTAAAGATGCTTTTGCACTGATGTTCTCAGCCAAATTGAGAATAGATGCTGGCTGTAAAACATTTACATACCCCCAGCAAGCAATGTCCTTCATAAAGTCAATGGAGTGATTTTAAGTAATTTAAGTAATTTTGTGGTACTCACGTTGTAGCCAAATGAACCGACTCACTGAACATTCACTTGACTGATCGAGGAACTGAGTGCCTTTTTTGTTCGTTTTTGTGCTGGTTCCACCTAGTGACTGAAGTTTGTTTTGTGGCGTAACACTCCTTCTGGACTGTTGAGTGGATGAATCTGTACGTTCTTTGTGCTTATGCCTCCTATTGGTTGGAGTTTGTTTTGTGGAGTATTTCTTGCAAGACATTGGAGTGATAAGGTCATTTGTTGCGCTCATGTAGCGGCCAAATGGGCCGGCTCACTGAATATTCCTTTGACTGTCCTAGGAAACTGAGCACCCTTTTTGTTTTGTTTAGTTTTTTCTTTTTGTGCTGTTATGCCTAGCAGTTACAGTTTGTTTTATGGAATAACACACCTTCAGGACAGTTATGTGGATGAATCTACACATTCTTTCTGTTTATTCCGCCAATTGGCTGAAGTTTGTTTTATAGATTATCTGTTGTTGTGTAACTCGGTTTATATGGACTGTTTGAGTTTAGAGGTATGGACACCAGTTGGCACTGTCGTGTGTGGGATTAATGCTCTTTTTGTTTGTTTGGTTTCAACGGAAGTTCAGGGTTTCATTGTTGCACTAATGTTGGAATGTGGTCTTTATAAAAACATTTTGACACACAATCTACTTTTTCTCATAAGTCAAAATGTTAAATGTTAATATGAGCGGATTGTCTTCTCTGTCTTCGTCTACCGATGAGGATATTAGAAACTTTGTGGAACCATTAGAACTTTCTAAACTGATGGCTGAACAAATAAATTCTCTTAATTCTGAGATAACCTTGGAGGAGCTTGGTGGGGTAATTAAGGCCTTGCCTACAGGCAAGGCTCCGGGGCCAGACAGCTTTTTAGATATTTTCTTACTTATGCTACTGAATTGGCTCCACTTTTGCAAAAGTTTATATGGATCCAATTTCCCTGATCCAGCTAGATGTTAAAATATTGTAAACATATTTGGCTAACTGATTAAGGTTATGACATCTCATATACATATAGATCAGGTGTGGTTTATTTGGGGATGTAGCACTTCTAATAACATTAGGTGCTTCATCAATATCATGTGGTATGTGGCGAATGATCGGACTCTGGTCGCTGCCATCTCACTTGATGCCGAAAAGGCGTTCGATATGGTAGAATGGGATTATGTTTTTAAGATTTTGGAAATGTATGGGTTTGGGAATACATTTAATGTTTGGATTAAGTTACTTTGTAGACACCCGGTAGCGGCGGTACAAACAAATTGATTAATTTCAGATTATTTTACTCTGGATAGGGGCACCTGGCAGGGTTGTCCTCTTTCCCCATTATTGTTTTGTCTTGCCCTGGAACCATTAGCAGCTGCGATAAGGAAATTATTTTCTATTATTTACGGTGATGGCGGGAGGTGTGCGCATAATCTTTTGTTTATGCAGATTATATTGTATTATTCGTCTCTGACCCTACTAGATCTATGCCTTGCCTCCACAGAATTACTAATACCTTTAAATGTTTTCAGGATACAGAGTTAATTGGTCTAAATCCGAAGCTTTGTCTCTAACAGCGTACTGCCACATAACAGCTTTTCAGCCAGGTGACTTTCAGTGGCATATACAGGACATTAAGTATTTTATTCCCAGGAAATTTTATTTAGTTTGAGTTCATTTTGACCCTTTAATAAAGGGTGAGTGATGTGGGCAGGTGGGCTTCATTACATTTATCTATGATTGAGAAGATTAATGTTATTAAAATTAATTGTATTCCAAAATTCAACTACCTGCTACAGTCTCTCCCTATAGATGTTCCCCTTTCTTATTTCAAGCAATTTGATAGCATAGCGAAGTCCTTCATTTGGAATGGTACACGTCCCAGATTACATTTCAGTAAATTGCATAGGTTGACCGATTGACAAAGGTAGGAAAAAGGCCTACCCAATATTTTGTTTTATCATTATGCATTCGGTCTCAGACATTTTGAGTGTTTAATTCTCAGTGTTTAATTTGGACATTTATTGAAATGTTGCCTCGAGCATATGGATGAACCCAAAATTATGCATTAATAAATCCCCTTTCTGCTGGTCACAGTGGATTGTGAGGGAAGTTAATAAACTAGGTGAACTATATGAAAGTGGAGTGTTGAGATCTTTTGAAAAATTGGTTTAACATTTCCCAGATCTCATTTACAGCAGTGCCACCTGCTCTGTACTAATTTTGGGAGTAGAATACACAACCCTAAAGCAGCAGATACTGGTGATTACTGCTTTTGGAAAAGGTCATGAGGCATCAGTGTATTACTCCCTGCAAATTTAGAGTCTGGGGGACGGAGCTTCAACTTCTATCAAGAGATTATGGGTGAAAGATTTAAACTTGGTATTGGAGGATGGAGTGTGTGCTAGGATTCTAAAAAACATCAAGTCTGCATCTAGAGATGCAAGGGTTCGCCTTATGCAATTCAAGATTTGACATAGATTCTATTGGACCCACTCTAGATTGTATAGGTTTGGTCTTAAAGACACACCCACCTGCTGGTGATGCTGATCAGAAGATGGAGACACAACCCATGTTTTTTGGTGGTGTGTTAAGCTCCAAGAATTTTGGTTGGAGGTTCACAATTTTATGTGTGACGTATTGGGCACTCTGATTTATTTTGCCCCAGACTCTTTGTTTTGGGTGATGGGGTGGACATACATGTGGGGAATAAACACATAAAAAAATAGGGTTCTTATTAAATTATTTTAAGGGGACTGAGGTTGGCTGGAGCGCCCCCATTTCAGGAATGGTGCACGGAGATGGGGAGGGTGGCGGCTTTTGAGGAAGTGTCTTTTAGAAGACTGGGTAACTTGGATTTGTTTGTTCGGAAATGGGGCAACTATTTGGAGATGGGGAAAGGGCAGTGGAGAGAGAGAGGTATATGTATAAATGTGTGTGATTATTATACACACACACACATACATTTTTTTTCTTGTTTCGTTTTTTGTGTATATACTCATGTGAGACCACAGGAATGTTTTTTGAGGGCCAGGGCGGGGTTGGGGATAAGGAGGGGTTAAATGTTGATGCTTTGTACATATGTTTTGCTTTTCTAGATTACTGTATGAATAAAAATAATGTTAATCACAAAAAAAAAGGATTGTGTTCTGGATCGTGTTGTAGTTTACTTAAACAAGCTTTCTTCTGGCTCCACGGCCCTGCTATGGGCAAAGCCAAATTCTCAGAACACGAAAGAGGAATGAGAATGTTTTATCTTTCGCAAACCGGGACATTTGATTGCTGATTGTCTCGTGTTAAAACGTAAACAACAATCTCCAGTAACTAAGAGTTTGGGATTTGTGAAGTCTGTTGATACCGTTAAAACTGAGCATTTTGAGTTAATTTCTGTGATTGTTAAGCCTGAAGATCAGGTGGAAGTAAAGATGCTTAGAGACACTGGTTCGGCTCAATCCATTATTGTTGCCGATGTGCTGCCCTTGTCTGGGCAAACTTTTTTGCATTGTCAAAGTCCCATTACACCAAATATATTTGGAGTCTGAATAGTGTACTGGACTTGTGAAGGTGAGAGTGCGTTCGTGTCTTAGAATTTATCCTCTGCAATGATGAAGGGTGGGAAAGGTTTTTGATAAACCTGATCTGTCTGATCAGTCTGATGACTATCGGGAGTCTTTTCCTGAAACTTTTCCTGCCTGTGTGGTTATGCATGCTCAGGCTCGTAAAAAGGATAATGCTGTGAATGTCTAAATTCATGGCACCTACCGTAATTTCCGGACTATAAGCCGCAACTTTTTCCCCACGCTTTGAACCTCGCGGCTTATACAATGACGCGGCTAATATATGGATTTTTCCCGCTTTCAAATTTTATAAAAATAAAAAAAAAAAAAAAACATTCGGTGACGTGCTCAGTTTTTTGGCAGCGTGAAGCTTTCATTAGACCAATGAAATTGCAGAACGGGTTAAGGTCAAAACAACTTTTTTTGTTTACTGTTTAGATTAAATCGAGCGCGCTCAAACTTCCCATCATTCTGATTACGGTAGTCATTTTGTCACCCTCAAGACACGGAGAAATGCATATGATGCTGCTTTCAAGTTGAAGGCGATTGATCTGGCTGTTGGAAAAGCAAATAGAGCTGCTACATGGGAGCTTGGTCTTAATGAGTCGATGATAAGACGTTGGAAACAGCAGCGTGAGGAATTGACTGAGGCTATTCAACTCCGACACCGAAAGAGATGACTTCAGTGGTTTCAGTGCACAGGACGAGGAAGATAGTGACCAATGACTTTCTTGGTAGGCTACTGTTTACTGCAAATGTTTTATTACAAGCCGTGTGTGGCAGCGGGGGCGTGGTCAAGGGCCCGTCCGGGAGAGAAAAGCGGTAAGGGCGCTTACACCTGCGCTAAATTATGTCTAACACCGGTGTCTAATTTCAAGTGCCCTGCTTCACGTGTCCTTCTTGGGAAAACTGTCACACGGTGACAAATTAGACACCGGTGTTAGACATAATTTAGCTCAGGTGTAAGCGCCTTACGCTTTTCTCTCCGGACGGAGCTTGACCACGCCCGCTGCCACACCGTGTTTCGTTAAAGCCTATTTATTTTTGTTACAAGCCGTGTTTCGTTAAAGCCTGAGTAAAGTTTCAATGTACGGTAGGCACCTGCGCTTATAGACAGGTGCGGCTTATTTATGTTTAAAATAATATTTTATTTAAAAATCAGTGGGTGCGGCTTATATTCAGGTGCGCTCAATAGTCCGGAAATTACGGTATATTTGTTGAAGATATTCTTTCTTTGCCTGATGAGAGCAAAGTATCTGCAAAATCCCCTGTATCATGTCCCAATTCGTTAAAGTTGAAAATGACACGTGAACAACATTTCTGCCCAGGAAGAGGATGCAAAAGTGTTTCTCCTCTGTCATTTATACAGATACAGTTCAAAAGAGGAAGTCTGCGTACTTTGTGCAGAATTGGTTACTGATGCGTAAGTGGGGCACAAGTCCTGCTGATGATTCTGAGTGGAATGTCATGTATCAGATTGTAATTCCTTGGTGTTACCATCAACAAGTGCTATTGCTCACTCATGACCATGAATTGTCAGGGTATTTGGGAATTAAAAAGACTTATAATCGAATTTTGAGACACCTCTTCTGGCCTGGGTTAAAAATTGATGTGGGTTAAAAACCAGATATTGTCGTACATGCCGTGTCTGTCAGCTTATGGGTAAACCAAACCAATTTCCACCTGATCCGCTCTCCCCTATTCCAGTTATGGGTAAATCGTTTTTTGATATTTATCGCGATTAAAAAATAAATCAACGATATCGATGATAAGCTTTTGAGGAATTTTCGATATTTAGTGCATGTCACCAAAAACACAAGCAGTTCAGCTTTCTCAGGCTGCGTTTCCACTGTCGTGGAAGAAATCTGCAAAAATTCGCTCACAACGCTAGGAAAGCGCTTGCTCTGCACCACTATCAATCGTACAATCCGCCATGCGAGCGTGGTGCTCGGCTTCCGTAGGAATGAATCGAAAACGCTCTCTCAGCTTCGCTCACAACGCGTCAGTGGAAACATAGGGTCAGATATGATGAACTTGCTAATGGTATCTGCCTTAAATATGATTAGGCTACGTCGGACACTTGATTGATTCAATATGCCCTGCAAGACTGACTGCGCCCTCTCATCGTCTCTAGTGAAAAGCTTGACAAAACAACTTTTTGTGTACACCAGCTTTCTGCATTGTGGTCTTGGATAATTTTCTCTAGCACCAAACACGCTTCATTTATGCTCTGTCCCGCTCCGCACACATTGCCTCTTTTCCCTGCATGTGCATAGACATGAGGTGCCACATAAGTTAAAAAAGCACATTTTAGACCATAACAATTTAAATTCTAAATTTAACTTTATTAATCAGCATATTACGAGCCTTTAATAATGAACAAATCGGTTTCTGTTCTAATTTTGTGACAATAAATCTCTGGAACAGATGACAAGACAATACAATTACTAGTTGGTAGCCTATTCTCTCACTTTAATGAAAATATTAAAATGTTCCATTCAGACTTTTACGTTTTCAAACTTTTCTCTCAGGGTATACCTCTGGATCCTCCATACAGCATCATTCCACAGTCACAAGAGCTTCTATGCCCCCTTACTTGGGTATCTGAATCTAAAGAAATATACAAATATTTCATTTTAATGTAAAAATATTCAAAACATTACTGGACTATGTCATTATACTTTAAAACGAAATGCACTCCAGTGATAAACTATCAAATATTTTTATATTTTGGTAAAAGATCACTCAGACCCCACTGCTTTGGCTGTCTCTGGACCCCAGTGCAGTTTTGAATTCATTTTTTTCTTCTTTTCTTCCGCCAACTTTTTGAAATAAAATTAAAAAAGTGCAATGTGTAAATGTGAACGTATATCCTGATAAATATCGATATCGAACAATATGAAAAAGAATAACGTGATAACAATTTTGGCCATATCACCCAATCCTACAGGTAACCAATTTTTGCTGACTGTGACACGATTTCCTGAGCCCATCTCATCGCGAACATTTCAGCTCCAGTCGTTAACGAAGCACTTGTTAAATTCTTTTCCACATTTGGTTTACCGTAAATTGTGGCACTAATTTTCTCTCAAAGCTTTTCTCGCAAGTTTTGAAAACTTTTAACATTTCACATGAGAGTGTGCATCACCCAGACAATCAGGGCGCAATCGAGCGATTTCACCAGACATTGAAGTCGATGTTACGAAAGTATTGTATGGACACTAGTAACAATTGGGTTGAGGGAGTACCTCTAGTTTTATTTGCGGTTTGAGAAACGGTCCAAGAAATTCTCGGGTTTTGTCCCGCTGAATTGGTTTTTGGGCATAATGTCAGAGGTCAAAGTGCTGAAAGAACCTGTCATACATTGACTCTAGTCCCAAAATGAATTTGTTGGATAATGTTAGCAAATTTCATGAACGTCTGCATAAAACATGTTCTATTGTGAAAGAAACGTTGGTAGCGGCACAAAATATAAAGCACCACTACGATCAAAAAGCGGTTCACAGATGCTTTCAAGCGGGTGACGAAGTGTTGGTGTTGTTGCCTATCGCTGGTACTCCTTTTTCTGCCCATTTTTCTGGTCCCTATGTGGTGATGAGCAAATTGAGTGGCACAAAATATGTAATTAACACTCCTGTCAGGAAGTGGTTGTGGCAAACATATATTTAATATTTATATAGGTTTGTTCATGATGTTCTTGTGGGTGGGGGTGTTACACGCTGTGTATAGGTGTGTGTTGTTTGTTTGTCTTTTCTTTCTCTCGCTATAGTGCTCTTAGGTCTCTCTTGGTTGGATGTGGTGCCTGTCAATCATCGTAATGAAATCACCCTGCCTCTGCCAATCGGCTGTCTTCAGGCTTGTTAAAAACCCTCTTGAAAAACCTGCTAGTTTCCAGCACTTATTGCGTTTCATTATTTAATGTTGCGTCCCTGCTACCACTATGACCTTTTAGGATCGTAACACTGAGTAATAATGAAAGCTAAATAACTTGCTAGTTGCTCTTTGGCATAAAAAAGCATGGTTCAAGCCATTTCTGTCTTACTGGTGAACATTATCATTAGTTAAAATGTGAATTACAAGTTAGTAGCCACAGCACAGTATTTCCAGTATAGGGGGTTCTTGGCCACCAATAAACTACCCTTTTTATTTCTGCCCTCAACATTAATTGAGAGAGTTACATTGCGAGCTGCTCAATTGTGAGCCATTGTTTACATGAACTGCACCAGAATGTTTCTGCATTGAAAAACACAAAGAATGAGCTCACGCCTAATTAATCGCACAATTTGATTTACCAAAAAAGGAGGCACCAAACCAAAAAGAAAAGTGGCATTGGGCCTGAAGAATGTCAAAGCCTGTTGCTGTGAGAGGAGTACACAAAGGTTTTTCCTGCTGAGGAATTAAAACGGTCTTAAAAAGAGATGAAGAGTTTCTCCATCTCCAAATGGAGACAGATTCAAAGTCCCCACAATTGTTGACAGATGGAGCTTCATTGGTCAATGTACCAAATGTTTCCTGCAAAACTGTTTGAGAGCTGACAAGAACCCTTGATCATCTGCACTACACTTAGTATACTAGTTCATATAAGGTGCATAAGTGTAATTAATGTCCTTAACCTATCCAATCATATGAATACTTCATGAATACTTCATCAGTGACAAGTTTTAAAAGAAAGTTTTCCCCATAAATATTTCCAGTTATGTTTCCTTGACTGACTATGAATCTTAAATAATAGATTTTACACTACAAATATAAAGGCATAAAGACATCTATTGAAAATATCACAGTAATGCCTATACGTTTAAATGATAACTTGGCTCAGCAATATTGCAATGGGTAGATTCTTAATACAGAGTATGTGGTATTATCACAACTAAAAGCATAAGGATAGCATCGCCATTAACACTACCAAAATTTTGCCACAACTCACATGTGTGTGTGACTGCCTGCATTGGGATTTTAGACTTGAAAGTATGTTATAGTACCATGTTATTTGATATACTCCATGGTACCGAATGATTACCATATTCATGCACTAAGGTATTTACAAGGTACTTAAAAGAATACAATGGCACTACCATGTCCAAAAAATTTTACTTTCTATTTTGTGGAAGACCAAGCTAATATTTAAAAAAGAAAGTACACCCAAAATTCTCTCATAATTTACTTACCCTCATGCAATCCCTGATGTGTGACTTTCTTTCAACACAAATGAAGATTTTTAGAAGAAAATCTCAGCTCTGTTGGTCCTCACAATACAAGTGAATTGTGACTACAACTCCAAAAAGCATATTTAAGGCAACATAAAAGCAATCCATAAGACTCTAGTGGTTAAAGCCATATCTTCTGAAGTGATATAATAAGTGTGGGTGAGAAACAGATACATTTGAAGTCCTTTTATAACTATAAATTCTCCATCTTTGACCAGCCCTGACCAGAACATTTCTGAATGTGAAAGTGTTGATTTTCAGTAAAAAGCAAATGGTTTAAATATTGATCTGTTTCTCATCCACACCTATCATATCGCTTCAGAATATATGGATAAAACACTGGAGTCTGTATTATTTTAATCCTGCCTTTATGTCCCTTTTGAACCTTCAATGGTCTGGTCACAATTCACTTGCATTGTGAAGACCAACCGCTGAAATATTTTAAAAACAAAGAAAGTCATACACAACTGAGATGGCATGAGGATGAGTAAATGATGAAAGAATTTTCTTTCTTTTTTTACGGTGAACTATGCCTTTAATAATAATTTACTTTTCTTTTAGATAAGAAAAAAAAAAAAAAAAAAAAGTTTATTGGTACCTCATGTTTCTGTCCTGGAACTTTGTCTCAATATCAAATTTTGCCCAAAATATAACGATAAAGAATTAAAAGTGATATCTGGATTACAGCTCTTTTCTATTTGTCTGTCTTTCTGAATTATTGCTTTAAGTAGTGAGTAATACATGTAATAATCCCACGGGCCTTTGTTCATTGATATCGGATGCAATCAAAACCTACATTCAAAACAGATAAAACTAAGAATAACACATATATAGCCCCAAACGCAAACATCAAAGAATTTTCTTACCGTGATATTCGTGAATTCACAGAATGTTCAGCGGTGTGTTGAACTTCCTAACGTGAACTCTTCCGACGCTACTTCACACTGAAACACGGCAGAAGGGAAGAGTCACAGCGGAAACATGCATCTCCATAATCAAAATGACCGAATTCTTGGAAACACACACAAGCAATGTGTCATCGTTTTACAGATTACTGAATGTATGTTCGACGCTCGACTCAAAACGATACCAGTGTTAGCCAGATTCAGCTTCTCCTCTCTTGTTTCTTCACCACCACCCCCTTCGTCCAAGATCCAGCCCTTCGGGAAGTTATCATGGCTCTCGGAAGGCGCCTATGGTGCACTGAATACGGTCTAGCCTAGGTGGGCTGCTGACTATATTTTGAGACACAGACACGGACTTTGCTGAATGCCTGCGCTCTCTTTTTAGCTTATTGTTTATTGTTAGATTTTATAGAATTGTTTTCGCGAATCCTTTGAACCCTTATTCACCTGATTCAGCTCTAGTTCAAGAGACACCCACTTTGGGGTGGGTGGGAGTTATCAAGTCCAAAATTGCGTTTTTCTTATATCTCATATTTATCACAACTATTTCACAAATTATGAAAATATGACATCAGAGTTGTCAGTCTGTAATTATTAAAATATGACCATTTTGATAGGTTAGGATAGTACAAAATCCCATTGAAGGTTTGAATTAACATGAGTATGTTGTAGTATTCACATGGTAACTCTAGATGGCTCTATTGTGTCTGGTTAGTGAACGCCCTTCGTTGACAAGAAAGAGACAATGGCAGGTTCAAGTTTTCTTTAATGGTTTAGAAATAACTTAGTTTGTTATTGAAAAAGGATGCAGGTCAACACTTTGAGTATGGCAAATACACTTTGTGCTTTTGAAATGGGGAAAGGTAAAACCTGGGTTAAAGAAAGAAAGGTTTTCCCAACCTTTTATGCAATTATTTTTATTAATCTCAGTTTACAGTATACAAAATATATTTTCAACAGTAAACAAAGGACTTCATTTTGTGCTCACTTCATTTAAAGATTAAATCATAAAAATTTAAAATGCAAGTATAAATATTTAATTTAATTTGAAGGCTGTAGTAAGTATTGCAAGCTGTTGAAATATTTGTTTTCACTGTACAAAGATAGCGCAGTGATCATTTTAAATTAAATTATATTACTTACAAGTGCATCTCTCTTAGTTTGTTCTTTAAAGCTGACTGACTGTGTCTGGCCAGGCTGCCCCATTCTTAAATTCCTCTAGATTTTGGTGAAGCAGACTGGAGCAGTTTAATCTTGAGAGAAGCAGAAGCTTAGACTGGCCGGAGAGCTCATCCATGTCCTTAAAATGAGTTGGTCAGGCACATTGACAATGCCTACAACAGCTTTATTGTAGGATAATGCATTTCAGTTGTTCCAATAACCTACTTAGAAAAGGAAAAAATCCATATCCAATAGAGAGCAATTATTGCCAGTGTACGTTCTGTAATCTATAGGGTATTCCTGAGCGTTTGAGAAAGATAGTGATTGGTAATGTAGTGTTTTTATTTACACTGGAGAAAAAAAGGTTTGCAAAGGCAAGACAAGTCTATAAACACTGCAGCTCATTCATCATGGTGGTGGTGAGAGATATATTACTAAACATTGTTTCATTTTTGTCTCTTTTATAGAGCAACAATGTTGACCCTGCATACTTGAGCACAATAGTAGCTGGGGAAAGCTCACCTGATCCTGGGGATATGGCTGGCTACACCAGTTTAATGATAATGCAATATTAAATGGCATTTCATTTCCTTAAACCTTGTTGTCCGTAGAGAGCCCGTTCAATCCGTCCTGGTCAAATTTGATCCAGAACTGTAAATGAGGAACCCCCATTTTTTTTTTTATTTATTTAATTGTTTTGTTTAAAGAAATGTAGTAACACTATATTTTCTAAAGTAAAAACACCAAAGTAATACATTTCTTTTGGGATTGTATGGTGTTTTGTTCCTTATTGACCTCTAAATTACTCAAATACTTTATTCATGTTATAAAATAAGCACATTTTATGTTATCTTCACTTCAATAAAATCCTTAATTTCAGAAAATTTAAAGATTGTCAAAATATCAAAGTATGTCATGCAATGTGGGTCTCTGGTGATATCTGCTGGAATAACAATAACATAAAATGACAACTATTGTCAGTAGATGGCTTCAGTGCTCCACCCATGTATTGGCTGATCTCTATGATCAACTTTGTAACAAACTTACTTTCTAGATATTATCAAAAGTTATGCATTGGATATATATACTTCTATATTATAAAAATAAATAAAAAAAAAGTTGCATTTTTTAACCACTTTTGTTTAAGGGTGAGATTTTACAACGATGCCACAATATGCGAACAGTCAACCCTGACTGTGGTCTGCAGCTCCCACACCTAAGCCTAAACATTCTCACAGTGGGGTCAGACTAAAACTTTGATCTGACCTTGAAGTGTGTGTGTGTGTGTGTGTGAGAGAGAGAGAGAGAGAGAGAGAGAGAGAGGACATTTCTAGTGTCCCCATGAATTAAATCACTTATAAACATACTAAACAATGTTTTTTGAAAATGTAAAAATGCAGAAAGTTTTTTGTTGGGGTTAGGGGATAGAATCTATAGTTCGTACAGTATAAAAATCATTATGTCTATGGAGAGTCCACATAGTGATAGCCGCACCAACTTACTCTATTTACAGTGTCTACAGAGTTCATATGTTTGCACAAATTAAAGTTTTCTCTTATTGTGTACTTCTATATATACTTATATGTTCTATTCTCTTTTTATTTTTATTCTTCTTTTTTTTTTTTTTTTATCTCTGTCTTGTTGTTGTATTGTTTGTGCATTGGAAGCTTCTGTCACCAAATTCCTTGTATATAAAGGAACTTTATTCCTTGGCAATAAAGCTGATTCTGATTCTGAAAAGACCAACTGAGGGTGTTTTTACAGCTGTAGAAGGAACCCTTGGACAAATTTGTGGTCTGTTTTCTACTATTATTGATTATAGCCTGTTAGGCGATGTTAAAATGTATTATTAGGGCAAAGGACACATTATATTCCAATTGTGCTTGAAACCACAAGGTGTCTCTCTACCCACATTCAATATGTAATCACTTGAAATGTTAAGGATGTTCAGCGCCACTGAGCTGTGACAGTACTGCACTCTGACATTCTGATCTAGACATGTTTGTGGACAGTCAGAATAGATATATAATGGGAATGTCAGGGCTTCTATTGTGAAGCTACCCTTTAATCTCATGCCCAGTGGAACAGATTCAAGTTCTGAAGAATCTTTATCTCTCTCTGTCTTTTTCTCTGCTTTTCTGGCCTTCCTTTACAAGGTACAGTGTTTCATTTCAGACTCAGATTACTGTATTTTTAAAGAAAATGGGCAAAGATGTTTAAGAGTTTTTCCAAAACATTTAACATCTGAGATGTATCTTTTTCCATGGTAAAAAGTAATGTAATTAACAAATTAATAGTGCTATTTAATCTAGATTAAAATGATGAACACTCACTAGTCATTTCAACAGAGGTGGGTAGTAACGCACTACATTTACTATTGATATTTATTAAATAAATGTACTTTTAGGGTAGGTTTAAAAGTGGGTACTTTTTACTCTCACTCAAGTACATTTCTTTGTCTGTTTTTTTTTTTTTTTACTTCTTTACAACGGGTGGTGTTACTGTTGTTACTGTGCTGTGTTTAATTTGAATTAATGTGTAATTTATTGAGAGATTATTGAATGGGGCAATTTTGCAATTTTCGAAATGAGTGAATTCGGATGCTGACATATACACCGAGTGTCAGAGCTCTGGGGCTGTCGCAGAAAAAACGACACATATGCATTTTAAAATACTTGGGCCTTACTTGTTATTCTTATTAAATAATATATTAATACAATAAATCTTCATTATGTTTGTCATTTTTTATATATATACTGTGTGTGAATATAAAGAGTAAACACATTTGATCAAATAAAGAGAGTATTTTAAAATGCATACTGTATATTTTGTCTCTCTATATGTTATAATTTGAATCAAGTAATGATTTGTCAAGAAGTAATTGAATACAATCAGCATGAAATAAAACATTGCAGGAGTGAATGAAGCAGTAAACTCCAAGCTCATACATCTTCCCCATGGTGGATTGAGGCAATTAACTGTCGACAAGTGTACATCAAATGTACACTTGAAATTAGAGTACATTGTGGGTAATAATGAGTGAACAAAAGTAGGGAAGGAATGGCTCACTCAGAATTCAGACACTCCTACAAAATGGCAGACACCAGAAATAGAGCACTATATAGCGAATAGGGGGCGGTTTCAGACACAGTGAGTGTTCCACGAACTGAGATGGTGCCCTACGCACTAGGCTGCGTGCTCTGCATTTAGAAAGCGGCGGTACTGCTGTACAGAACTAACGATCTAAATACTTACGACACTGAAAACTGTAACTACACTGAAATAAGAATCCACACAGGACTTTAAAAGCTATGATATAGCAAAAGAAGGTATTATATTTCAGCATTATATATAATGTCCTTGTGGGACATTTTCATGTTTTATTTTAAAGAAAACTCACCCTCATGCAACCCCAGATGTGTATGACTTTCTTTCTTCTACAGAACTTAAATTATTTTTAGAAGAATTTCTCAGCTCTGTAGGTCCAGACAATGCAAGTGGATGGGTGCCAACATTTTAGATGTTAGATAAAATGTTAGGGACTGACAGTCTCAGTCACCATTCACTTTAAAAAATATGGAGAAAAAAAAGTAGATAGTGACTCATTCTGTCTAATATCTCCTTATTGTGTTGCATGGAAGAAAGAAAGTCACATGGCTTTGGAACAACATGATGGTGAATGATGACATAATATCCATTAATAATAATAATAATTCTGTAGTACATGTTCAGTGTGTATTATGTAATGGAATATAGGGGTGTAAACGTCTATTATGTCATTTGTGAAAGTATACTCACTACTTGAATACACTTTTAATTGTATACATTCTTAATTTTACTCAAGTAATTATTTATGTTAGTACTTTTACTTCTACTTGAGTAATTATTTCTTTTTAAGTAATTGTACTTTTACTTGAGTACAGTTTTTGGATACTCTATCCACCTCTGCATATCAGTGTCCTAGAAAATGCTGTTTTCCTACACAGCCTTTCATAGTGGCTGCTATGTTGAGATTACATGATAAGCCAAATACCACTAACTCTAACTTTTTAACCCCTTTGTTACTGATCATGTTTGACAGCAGATGTTTTTTTTTATGACGTGACAAATGCACCTGCGAATTGAATGTCTCTACGATGCCATCAGTAACCAAAACTCTTTTCCTTTACACTATTCTGCAATACATTCTCATTGATAGATGTCAGTATATAGTTCAAGACCATTGTCCTATTAGCTAGCGAAACAAACAAAAACTTAGTTTGTGCACTTTTATTATTAGCTCCTCAGTTCATATATTCTGTAATATAGGTTATGTTTTCCAACACATTGTAGGTATGACATATATAAAACCTTGGTGAGTCACACTAGTATTATCTCTTTTTGTTGAAAGAACTACATAGTGAGATATCTTTAAATTATCTTTATTAACATTGGGAAATTTAAAACAGAATTTTCCCCACATATAAATACAATCATACTAATAGTGATTTATGTATTGTAATATCCATCAGCAGGATGGATTTTTTAAATATGACAATAATATTATTGAAAATTGTAAGGAATTGAGTACATAATTGCATTTGGTAAGTCAACAAACAAAGGAAGATCCTCGTCTTCAATAATATACTGAGTCCTGAAAAATGTATAGATACAGGTTAATATAAGGCCAATATGATCCAAAAGCATTACACTGGTCAAATCCAGAGAGTTTACCTATAACAAGCCACATTCGTCCTTTAGAATGTTTGAATACCTGACAGATGCATTGAGATGACTTTCACTAATCTCACAATAATATTGCTCAGAGTATATTACAGGCCTAAAGCATATGTCACATCTACATCTCATTTAGTTAGATAAACATATAGAGATTTTTAGGTCAGTGCTTGAGTCTCCTGAAACATTGACTGAAATTTGAGGCAGTTATCATGAAGGGGAAGAGGCAAGCCAATAACCTTTGGCAACAACATATGGCTCTGAAAGTCCAGTCTTAAAATACAACTGAAGATCCAGTCAGTGTTATTCGTGTAGTGTCCTCTGCAGCATAATAAACATCCATTTATGCCAACAGCTTGGCACACAAAACCAGCACCTTAAAAGAGGAGGAGCCTACACTATCTTTGTAGGCTGTCTAATTCAGGGTAAAACTCAAAATAACAATAAAAGTACAGTAGAATTCTTAACAACAAAACTTGGTAGGTAGCAGTGGCACTGAAGAGAGCTAACCCACTTAAAAAATACAAAATCAAGTGCAACCAAATAAGTGTTTACTGTGAGAAGAGTCCATCAAGGTTCCTCAAGGCTTGGCTTGAAAGTATACAAGACCCTCTCAGACTGAATTGTTTATTTGATCAAGGAGGACAGTGGCTTAGCACTAAAGTCTTGTTCTGAGGTGGAGGGGTGGAGCAGTCTAGCTGTCCTCTATAAGCTTAGCTAGGTTGTCTCGCAGCTCAGTCAACTCAAAGATCTTTCCATCTAGAATCTCCAGCATGATTTTGAGGTTCTTGCGAAGGTTCTCCTGATCCACTTGACTTGACTCCAGACGTTGCTCCAGATCAGTTAACTGTTCTTCCAGCTCTTTGTTCCTTATGTCTGTCTCCTATAAAACACAACAGGTAGGCATTTATTACACTGCAGCTACACTATTGTATGTCCAGGAAAAATTAAGTAGAATAAAGATCCACTCAAAGGGATAGTTCACCAAAAAAGAAAATCTGTCATTATTTTACTCATCCTCAAGTCATTCCAAAACTGTGTGCTGTTTTTTTTTAACACAAAAGAAGAATTCTGAAGGCAATTCATAATGATTACGTTCATAAAGCAAAAAAGTAGTCTATATTACTCCTGTGCTATAAATTTCAAGTATTCTGATGCCAAACAATAGCTTTATGTAAAGAACAGACCAAAATGTACGTTATTATTCTCTGATAATCTTCCCCTCCAATGGAGCTTGCATCAAGTACATGTTCGTGTCCAGAATTCAAATTGATGACTTCAATATGCTCTACTTTCAATGTGTTTTGTTGTTTTTTGTCTTTTCTGGAGCTTGACAGCAATGACAATTTCTCCTTTTGTGCTTCATGGAAGCATCAATAATGATTTTGTTTGGGTGAACTATTCTTTGACAGTCCTTACCTCTAATTTTCGTGTGAGTTCATCTTTCTGAGACTGAAACTGCTTGGCCTTTTCTACTTCTTCTTTCATTCGCACCATTTCCTATAAAGAGCACACAGGATGTACGTTTTAAATGGCATAAAAGCATTGGCAAAGCTAATAATAGAGATGAATGAAAAAAGCACATTACTGAGAACATGATCCTGATGTATAACAAACAGTACCTCTTCTTTTGCCTTCAGTGTACACTCCAGCTCCTCTATTGTTTTGTTCAGTTCAGTTTTCTGGGATTTGATCACATTGGTTTGACTACTCTGACTCTCCAGTTCTGACACCTGCAGACCCCGCCCCCAAAAAAGCAACATGTAAGTTGAAATCACAACCCTAAAGCAAAGAAACAAAGATATCAAACTAAAGGGGTGTTCACACAGAGTGATTTTCTTTGACAAAGTGTCCAGAAGTCTCATTTTCACATAGATAGCTAAAGTTTGTCTAGACCAACTTTGATATTGGCTTGATATGTCTGAAAGTTTAAAACAGTTTTAAAAGTTTGTAGTTTGAATGTTTTTCAGGCCCAACCATCAGATAGACAGGCAGAAAGAATATCAGATACATAGAAAAAGAGGGGGGAAAAGCAAGAAAGATAAAGGGAGCTTTACTTAAAGCAGATTAAAGGCTTTGTATGGGTTTGTTTACATTTGAATTTTTGATAGTTGAAGTTTGAATATACTTGGCCATCGAACAATCCATTAATGGAAGTCTATCCACCTTTTTCCTGAATGCGGAAGTGTTCCACGATTCGACTGTTTTCAATTTCCAGTCTCCAGTGTTTTCACTCGCATTGGCGTATATTCTTAGTTGGTAATGTAATGTTTAAGGTATTACATTTGTAAAAATAGTAAAAAAAAAGCAGAAACTTCACAGAGTCGAGATTCCCATTTTTTTTTATGACAGTGCCTCACCTGAGTGTGTATGACATGAAGCGATGGTCCCAGGTTAGTTACGTTGATATCATTAATTATTAATAGAGTTGTTATGACGATGCACAAATCGATTTTTGAATTCATTTTTACTCCAAGTAACACTTAAATGTTTGTTGTTCTCCTCTGGATCGCTCGTTTTGGCAATTATTACTTGGCATCTCAAGACCAGAAACAGAAAACAGGCAGTTAGAATGCCCAGTGGTTACTCAAGAAAACTGTGGATAGATACAGTCAGAAAGAGGCCCCGCCCACTCGTGGGGGAAAGCAAAGCGCTGTTACCATAGTTACTCATAAATTCCTATGAGGAAAACAGGGAAATATCCAGTTGATTTGGCTATTTTAACAATGAAAAACATGATGAAATGCTGTTGTGTAGTTTTTTGCACTCCAAACAATGCCAAAAAAACAGAAACAGATTTTTTTATTACCTGTCAACTGACAGAAATATAAGCCCAAAGAAGAACACTGCGGCTGCAAGCTGTTGAGCCATAAAGTAGATTCTTATCATTTATGATTATGACAGTCACGTTAATGCTTTGTCATTCGATTGGTATCTTAAAACATTTTTATTTATGTCTTTTAATATGAGTGATGGTTAATGAAATGACTGAACACATACAATAGCTAAAATTTCACATTTCACAGAAACTTTACCAGAAACACCATTTGCTAGCATAAAAAATAATAAGCAGCGCTCCACTCTTTTCATGACAAGTTTTCTCATGTATCTTGTCTTGTTTTCTGGTGTTAACTCATCATTATGTGCTGGAACCACTGTTGTGATGATATGATGTTTGATTTAGTCTTAAATCCACTCTGATGTATCCCAAAAACATTAAAGCACATATCCAGCATATGGTCACTGCAGCCACGGTGCTCTTTTTTTAGGCTTCTATTTCTGTCAGTTGGTGAACAATAAAAAATAAATGTTGATTTTTTTGGCATTGTGTGGAGTGTAAAAAACTACACAACAGCTATTGTTAAAATAGCTAAATTTGTAGAATATTTCTCCCCTTTATCCTCATAGTAATGTATGAGTAACTATAGTAACAAGGCTTCGCTTTCTCCCATGCTAAACCAAGCCCCCGGAAATGACGTGTTGCCGACTGTATCTATGGGATTTTTTTCATAGATCTGATCGCTCGATGTGTGAAAACCGTCATTCAGAACAGTCTTAAAGGAATGTTCTGGGTTCAATACAAGTTAAGCTCAATCGGCAGCATTTGTGCCATAATATTGATTACCACACACACACACATATATATATATAGATATATATACACTCACCTAAAGAATTATTAGGAACACCATACTAATACTGTGTTTGATCCCCTTTTGCCTTCAGAACTGCCTTAATTCTATGTGGCATTGATTCATCAAGGTGCTGAAAGCATTCTTTAGAAATGTTGGCCCATATTGATAGGATAGCATCTTGCAGTTGATGGAGATTTGTGGGATGCACATCCAGGGCACGAAGCTCCCGTTCCACCACATCCCAAAGATGCTCTATTGGGTTGCGATCTGGTGACTGTGGGGGCCATTTTAATACAGTGAACTCATTGTCATGTTCAAGAAACCAATTTGAAATGATTCGAGCTTTGTGACATGGTGCATTATCCTGCTGGAAGTAGCCATCAGAGGATGGGTACATGGTGGCCATAAAGGGATGGACATGGTCAGAAACAATGCTCAGGTAAGCCGTGGCATTTAAACAATGCCCAATTGGCACTAAGGGGCCTAAAGTGTGCCAAGAAAACATCCCCCACACCATTACACCACCACCACCAGCCTGCACAGTGGTAACAAGGCATGATGGATCCATGTTCTCATTCTGTTTACGCCAAATTCTGACTCTACCATCTGAATGTCTCAACAGAAATCGAGACTCATCAGACCAGGCAACATTTTTCCAGTCTTCAACTGTCCAATTTTGGTGAGCTCTTGTAAATTGTAGCCTCTTTTTCCTATTTGTAGTGGAGATGAGTGGTACCCGGTGGGGTCTTCTGCTGTTGTAGCCCATCTGCCTCAAGGTTGTGCGGGTTGTGGCTTCACAAATGCTTTGCTTCATACCTTGGTTGTAAGGAGTGGTTATTTCAGGCAAAGTTGCTCTTCTATCAGCTTGAATCAGTCGGCCCATTCTCCTCTGACCTCTAGCATCAACAAGGCATTTTCGCCCACAGGACTGCCGCATACTGGATGTTTTCCCTTTTCACACCATTCTTTGTAAACCCTAGAAATGGTTGTGCATGAAAATCCCAGTAACTGAGCAGATTGTGAAATACTCAGACCGGCCCGTCTGGCACCAACAACCATGCCACGCTCAAAATTGCTTAAATCACCTTTCTTTCCCATTCTGACATTCAGTTTGGAGTTCAGGAGATTGTCTTGACCAGGACCACACCCCTAAATGCATTGAAGCAACTGCCATGTGATTGGTTGATTAGATAATTGCATTAATGAGAAATTGAACAGGTGTTCCTAATAATCCTTTAGGTGAGTGTATATATACTGTAGACTCGTCCATCCTTTTATTAAAAAAGCAAAAATCGAAGTTACAGTGAGGCACTTATAATGACAGTGAATGTGGCCAATTTTTGGAGGATTTAAACTTAGAAATGTGAGGCTAATAATTTTATAAATGCACTTGCATTAATGTTAATGCTGTAAATTTGTTTAAATTGTAATTTTTACAGTCATTTTAGGGTTTTAAGTTTTGTAACTTAACATTCCAAGGCCAGGAATGAGGACCTAAACCCTACCTGTCAACATTCGGGTACCAAAATCCAGGAGACCTCTGAGCGGGGGGTAGGTTGCTGAATGGCAGAGGCAGTCTAAATACACACAAATTGTGCCGTTTTGATTTAATGCGCTGAGTAACTGCATTTTCCCCACCGTTATGTGTGAGTAGGATGCGTTTCATACAAGATCTGGCAACTGGACAACCTTGGACTAATATATTGATGTGATTATTCATATAATGAGGTTTGGGCCATACAAAATACAGGAGTTTCCCGGGAGAAATAACAAAACGAAATACGGGAGACTCACAGGAAAAATGGGAGTGTTGACAGGTATGATCTAAAGCTAAAAGATGAGCTTTTATTAACAAAGAATAAACAAATTAACTCAGAATATAATGAAAACAAAAACAAAAACAAAAACAAAAACAAAAACAAAAACAAAAACAAAAACACAGGGAACCAAGCACAGAACATCAAACAATACATGCAAAGACTGACAAAGGAAACAGGGGAAAAAAAGGGCTTAAATACACAGGGGGCAAACAAGGAAACGAGGAACACCTGTGGAAACAATCAAGGGAAAACCAATAATAAAATGAAACTACAAAGGACTACAAAACTAACATGAAACAGGAACTGAACAAGAATTTCAACATAAAAGTCAAGACAAAAAACAGGGAATATGTGACAGGACCCTTTTCACAGACGCGTTATGATCACGATCCACCTTATTTAACAACGTAACTGTAGCAAAGGTTTTAATATTTCCATTTTTTTAATATTTAGTGTAAATCGATAACATTGAACTTTGAATTTAGCCTATTTCTCTCTTCTTAATGCTGTTATCCAGCGCTCTATATTTTTATCTTCTTTAACCGTGAAAGCGTAATCATTTAAATTTTCTTTTGCTGTTGGAGCAAACAGGTGAGCAAAAATTACATTTGTTGTGGTCTCCCATTCACCTCCATTCACGTATACCCAACTATGATTCTACTTCTGCTCTGTAAACCCGGATATGGGAAGAGGGTAGGCTACATTGCCTCTAAAAATTAAGATGGAGAGGAATGTTTTCTTAATAGCTTATAAACTGCAGCAGAGCTCAATGCACCATATCATTAACAAGATGAATGATCCATCAAACTCACTTAGAATACAGACACGGTTTTCCACGCATAATTTGTATTAGCTCATATCCATGTATGTGGTTACAGACAAATCATATAGAACAATGAAATTGCTCAAAGAAACTTTTAACTTCTCTGTCTTGCCTGCATTTGTCTCCAGTATCTCACACTAACAGCAGATGTGTGATGTGAGCTCCACTGCCTTCTCTCTCATTGGCAGTCGCTCACGAATGGCACTTGTCATTTGCATAAAGTTTAACTTTCTTAACTTTATGTCACTCGCCACACCCACATCTTGTCGCCAATTGTCTCTGTCGTTCGTTTTAGCTTGAAGTTATTCAGCTCTCATTGAAAATGAATGGGAAAGTGTCTCTTTGTCGTTCTGTGTCGCTGGCAGAGTGAACAGGGCTTTAAGGTCTGTGCCAATTTTGGGTCTCTAGCTTGACAGCTCTCGGAGGAGTTGCAATAGATCATTTTGATCTTGGTTTAGGGGTATTAGAAAAACCCAAAACAATGTCTGTAGAATTAAAGTACTGTATGTTAGCTATGTCAAGGCAACATAATGAGAGTTGTCAATTTGAGGCAACATGAGTGATTATTCTACCGATTTGAGCAGAGTTAAAGTATATAAATTGCTGTCAGTGTGAACGTACCATTTTGTGTGTGAATTTACCAACAGTGTCAGCTTAGTCGAAGACAATACTAGATCAACTGAAAATCCCAGGGGATGTTACCTTCATGTTAAAGGGATACAAATTCTTGTAGTCAACCCTTCCCTCCTTACCCGTTTGTGTAGCCTTTCAGCCTCATCCTGGTAGACTGCTAGCTGCTGTTTCCATTGTTTGACATTGGCTGTGGACTCCAGCAGTGCAGCTGTAAGCTTGGCATTGTTGTTCTTTAGTGCTGCAAGTTCTGCTTCCCAATGTTTGTTGGTAGTCGGGCTGCAGTAAAAAATGGAAAACAATAGAATTAAACATACATTATATATCATTCGTTGCTTGAATCTAGGGCCCTAGGCATGTGTTTTGTCTATGGAAAGTATGTGGATATTCTTAAGCTGGATTGCATTTACATCTGAAATTCCAGTATGAACGGACCGAAATCCAGTCACACTTACTGTGCAAACTGGAAAACAACACTTGCACGATTACTTGCATATTAATCAGATTGTTGTATGCATTATCATTTAAAATAAAATAAAATAATGCATATTACTCAGGTTGTTGTATGCATTATCATTTAAAACAAAAACCACTTGACTTGACTTGATTTGCCCCACAATCCATTCTTGATCAAATCCAAATGTGGTTTGAGTGATCAAATGGCAATCCGATCACAAAGTGTCTTGGGTGCATTTACACCTGGTCAAATGCTTTCCGATTGTGAAATGATCACCAAAAACATATAGGTGTAAATGCCTAATAGCATTCATTCTAGACCATCAGGATGACTAATGCTGAACTACAGTGGACAGAGGGAGAAAAGCTGTTTGAAACACTGACTGTAATTAAAGGGGGAGTACAACAGCTTTTAATTTGATCTTTTTGTCCAAACAGCTGTGTTTTACCAGCACTTGGATGCGGTTCAAAAGCAATTTACAAGTATTATTAACAAGTCAGAAATCCAAATTCCTTGTCATCTGCATAAATATTCAAGTAAAAAGACTGACAGAATCTAAAAAGCTGAAATAGATCACCGTACAAATTTCTTACAAGATATGAGACTGTCTAAAATGGAAAAGAAAAAGAAAAGAGAAAGCTAATTCTTGGTTATGTAATGATAGAAAATGCCACCAACCCCCATTCATGTGTTCTCAATGTACTGACAAAAAATATATTTTCTAGATGTATGATTTTCAGTACTAGAATAGAGTAAATTATTTAACTCTATATTTATGTCAGTGGTGTGCTTCAATAAGATCAGTCATATTGCATAACTTTGTCACAGTACAGTAAATGGCATTGTGAAATGTTGGAAACGACATACTTAAAAAATGTATTCAACTTTGTTTTATATTTGGTTACCGATAACACAACACAATCACACAGGAACTCAACATGTTTCTAACAAATACTCATGTACCCTGATGTTGACCCTATTGTGCTGAGTTACTGAAAAGCACAATCTCTCAGATATTTTAGCATCAATACAATTGTGTTCACCTTATTATGTTGTGCTACTGAAGGCACTTTGCTGAAGCAGCCTCAGAAACATGGAAACCAGGATGTAATCGCGTTCACATAATCAATAAGCGTGATTAGGAGGTTGCATTTTCACTTCATGATTACATTTTTACTAACCCCAACATTTATTTGGCACCACTCTGTGGACATTTCACCCAGAAACTGGATGTCTCGTGCCCCTATACATTCAATACTTCCAAATTCGACAACAAGGCGAGTGGTTCGAATTTTGGTAAGTAAAGACCGATTTCAGCTTAAGAACTTTTCGACCTACACTGAAAAAATTATCTTTTGGCTCAACAACCATAACTTATTAAAATAAATATCTTCTACTCCAAAATACATATTTATAAATACATTTGCGTTAATTAAATATCATTAATGTGTACAGCACAAAATATAAATTTTAGGGTACCGGTAAACTTATAAACATAAACATAAAGTAAATGAATAATCGTGAGCTCCTCGAATTTCTTTAGCTTACAAATCCATAAAATTATGATTTTAAGAACTACTAACTCAAACAATCAAGTACAGATCTGAGGTTGTGGGGAATACACATAAACCCTTGTGCTTAAATACATTTTGTTTAGTCAAAAGGAACTTATGTGGGCATTTAATTAGTTGTTATTTAAAATTAATTGAGATTTTAGCAATTTTTTGTATTTTTTATGTTGTTTTACTGTAATTAGCTATTTTGTGTAAAGTCACCATTGGGGTGATTAGTTTTCCATAAGTGATCAACCTGGATTATATTAATTCCATTCTTGTGCATGTGAAAATGTACAGCTATAGTACAGCTTTATGTGAATTTATTTGTAGAAACAAGTTTAATGCCTGACCTCAGTTTTTTGGTTTGTTTGCTTGTTTGTTTAGAGCCAAGAAAATTATGTAGAAACAGTGATAAAAATATATTTTACATGGATAAGACTTTCAAATCAACTTTTTTTAAGTAAATAAAGTTGAATGAACTGATACATTTGAGTTTCTATAACAAAAGTTTCTAGTTGACATAAGGTGCTGACACAAAATGAGTAGATGAAGTTGAATTTACTTAAAAAGTGTTACGCAAAAATGCTACGTATACAGTATTGTAAGTAAACTCTTAATTTTTATTTCAGTGATATTGCCGCCAAATTCACACTGAAATCAGCCTGACATCACACACAAAAATATCATAAAACTAAAGTTCTCCCAAAAAAATTGCATGCAAGATGTGTCTGTTGTTGCATATTATTTGAGTTCTAGTAAGTTTAGCTTGCAATACCAATCAAGCAGAAAAACTGAAACTGTTGTCACAGGACCAGTAAACACATAACCAGCCCACAAAACCTCCTCTCATTCCCTAAGGACTATGAGGAATCCCAGGCACTGTCGTCTTGCTAAACATCTCATCTCACATTTCCAACTCCTCTCTTCTCCATCCACACACACGCCAGCACAGCTTAACCATGCAACTGTCATATAACACACATATATAGAGTCTTTAGAGCTGTCATCTATGCTAAGGAGTGCTGCCAGTTCCCTTTCATCTCCCCCAGCATCAACACCTCTGCTGTGCCTGACGTGATCGCCTCCTCCCCCGACCCCCGCTCTGACAGACAACACCTCAGCCCACACACTCCGACTCCTACTCAAACTCTGACACAACAGGCTGGAGACACACATGGCTATAAAGCTTCACACACGAGGAGAGAAAATACTCCTCAGTAGATGACAGAGGAGAGAAGGAGAGAAGAACAGAGAGACATCCTTCAGTTTCAAACAAGTGATGCAAAGAAGATGAGGGACCTCATCTTGGTAAGTGAACAGACATTTTAATTAATTATTGCACTGTACTTAAATGTCTAATCAGTCTTGATTCAACTCAGTTGGCTGGTATTGTTGAAAGCCTCCAGCACACTTTCATTATTTAATCTCTAAATACTGTAACTATTTTGATCTAGTAATTGTCATTGTTAATGCATGAAATTTAAGGAAATGTTAATGGGGAATGTGTCTAATGAATATTAGAATCAGTCGGTTTATTCTTGTTTTTCTCAATGGGGTTATCTTGTTATATAACCAAAATGCTTTAATCAAATAACTTCTAATCGCTGATTTCACAACAAAATTCATTCAAGTTCACCTTTCCTTCTTTAATTGTTAATTGTTCATTTATTCTCAGTCTCTTTGAATTGTTTATTAACCTCTGATTTATACTTCATTTTCATGTAATAAAATTTGCATCATCAATCTCTGAGTTCAAGTCTCTTATTAAGGATTCCTGATGTTGAAACACTTTCAACAAAGACAAATGTCACTCATTTCATATATATATATATATATATATATATAACATTTTTTGGGGCCACCCTCTCTCTCTCTCTCTCTGTGGGTGTGTGTGTGTGTGTGTGTGTGTGTGTGTGTGTGTGTGTGTGTGTGTGTGTGTGTGTATATATGTGTATATATATATACACACACACACACACACACACAGTGGCCCCAAAAATTATTTGGACACATAACTGACACTAAGAATTTATGAATATCATGGGATTGGATAACACAAAATCAAACGAAGTGGCATTTATTTTAAAGGGTGCACAGAAGCATAGTGTATAGGCAGAGCATGGCTGTCCACATTACATAACTTCAACAAGCAACATAATATCAGTATGACTGTCCTTCAAGCCAAATGAATGTGAATCAATAAACAATCACACTGGAACCGATTGTTTTTATATTCAGAGTGCCACCAGCCCAGTAATCCACATGCATATTATTTAAACTGAATTATAACAACCCTAGCAAATGTGTACATTTTAAGTCACCAATAAAATTGATTGTTTTCTATACACAATCGAAAGATCAGTCAGTAATTATATCTAAAAACTATTGAGATCCACACTGTAAATGTGATTCTTTGTACTTTGTACAGCTGCCCAACCAAGCCCTCAACACTCACTATAATGTACTGCAAAAGAGTGCATGTGCGTGAGAGAATTGTTGTTGAAAGAAATGACTTCAACTCACCCACCACGTAATATGCCAAAGCAGAACACATTCAGAGCAAATGCTAATCTACAAATCATCTACAGTACACAGCACTGATTTAGCATCTTTCTGAGTAACTTTCATATATTCTCATGGGATGTTTTGTGCAAATAATTGTCAATGCTCTAATAACATTGTTTACATAAACTTAGCTAGCATTGATGACCTATTAAACTTCTGAATTTATTATATCAGTGTTGTGAATCAGACTTAAGGTCTCAGACTTTCACTCAACTTTCACACTATGCACATCAACCAAACGTACAATAAATTCCATTGTGGAAATTCAAATGGGAAAACTACATCACTGAGAATTATAAGTGGAATGGCATGTTTAATAAATGTAATAATTTTTTCAGATTTAGTTACAGATATCAACATTTGAAATGCAACTTGATACAAAAAAGTCCATATAACAAAGTCACAAAAGATGCAAAGAATCTCCCAAAAAAATTGCAGACAAGATCTGTTCCCAAAAATGTGATTTGAAAATTGTATAATTTCAAAACATGAGTATTAAAAACACAGCATCAATATGAATTCAGCTGACAAAAGTATGCTAACTTTATCGGTATGAAAATGTTAACAGAATATCTTGTTGCACAAACATTGCATCAATAAAGACATTGCAGGTATGTCAGGCAGCTGTTGTAAATTGGTTTTATTAGTAGGAGATGACCCGACAAGTTTTAAGCATGTGTCTGAAAAAAAAGACAAAAACAGATAAAAAAAGGCTATATTAATTTGTTCATAATAAATGAATTCACAGGGGAAAACACAATCTAGTTAGAGGTCAACAAAGAGGTTGCGTTGACTTAACAGGAGCTTTTTGTAAGACTCAAATGATGTCACTTCATCTTCATTGCTTAGCCCTGAAATTGTGCTACTGTATTATACAATTCTGTTTGGACAGACATAATTCTAAGGGAGAAGGTCACAGGGTGGTGGCCGTGTGATCAGTGTAAAAGTTTCAATGTATTAAGCTTTGGTGCTCATCTGAAATCTGGGCTCATGTTCACATCCCGTTTCCTTCTCTATACCCTTTATTTCCAGTCTCTCTCCACTAAAGTGTCTATCAATACAATGTGACAAAATATATAGAGAGAGAGTCCTTCATTTATCTGCAATGCCTTAGCTGCCTTTCCATTGCGTGGATGCAAGCTGCACTTGACACCCTCCTCAATCCCCAGCTCCACCTCTTCGATGGCATCTTAGCTTTTTAGTTTTCTCAACATCTGTCTTGTTATTCTGTGCCCTAAGACTACAATTGATTACCAGTTTGAAATTCCTATCTTCAACATATTATTGCACCTAGTTCTTGAATTACAAACCAATAAACAGTATTTACATTTTTTTTTTTTTGTTTTTTTGTTTGAGTGTCCATTTAATCTGTTATGCAATGAAGGGTTGCACTGTCAGACTGTTTAAAAATGGTACAATATTGTAATATTTTTGCTGGATCTGTTTAGTTTATATCTGTGCAAGTATAACAACATTATTTTGGAGACACAAGATGTCAAGCAGTTGTGAAATGTCAAGCACACATGTTGCAGAGAGGAGACATTTTATAAAAACTTTAAAAGAAATTAGAATAAATCAATATAACCTACAAACAGATGAAAGCACCGTAAGTCTATCAGAAAGGTTTACAATACGTGACATTGTACATACATATTTTAATGTATAGGACATCATGAATTAGTGAGCAGTATTAAGAAATGCAGTGGAATAAATGCAAAACTGAGCCTCCAGTATTTTCAGAAAAGAATAACGGTAAAAGAACAAAGATGTTTTAGCACTCTGAGGAGCATTTAAACTTCTGTGGAGCATTTGAACTTTTTTGGAATAAAGGTTTAATCAGATAATTACCTTAATCAACAATGTGGATATGTCATTGGTGATGTGGTCAAAGTTACGTGACGGACAGACAGGCTCAGTTGTGAAATTTGTAAGACAGGCTCTGTTGTATGGGTATTCTTTTTAACATTGAAATTTAAAAAAGTAAAAAAAAGTTTTTTTTATGATATTTTATCTTTAATATTATTCTTCAGATACAAGTTCAGATTTCTGAGATGTGCACAATAAACAGAGACTGCAAATGGAGTCAGAGACCGCAGCCATCCAATTTGAACTTGAAATCACAACATCCACATTTTCATTCATAGAGTTTACACTTTAGTCATATTGGCTTCACAGACTCACTATTGAGTTGTAATTTTGGATAAGTGTATTTAAAATGTTGCATTATCCTTGTGCTTACAATTCTAACAATTATTCTTTCTATTATTCACGTTTTTCGTGGTGTAGAATTTACACACTTCACAAACAAATTATGGATTTAACTCATAAAAACTTACAGAAATTCCAGAAATATTTGTGAAAATTTCTGATGTGGTCATAACATAATGATACTTTTTTTTTTTACAGTATAAACCAGTTAGTTACCTGTGTGCAAAAGTTGGCGTAGTTGGTGACAAATCTGATTGAAGCATAGAATTGGTCGACACGTCAGAGAGGGTGACGTCATCGCCAGTGCCATTGATTCGGCAGAGGTCAGCGGTGACGGGTGGAGTCAAGGGGGAATGAATGTCGGCAGGTGATTCCTGGAAAAATAGAATTATTAATTTGTTGCACTCTCACAAACTCAGCACATAATTTTCTTATTAATCTGCTCATTATAATGGGGGATTTAGGACTCTGAGAAAAGAGGGAAATCTTATTACAAATCCTTAATGATTGTCCTAGAATATGCTGATAAAAGTATATAAAATGGAAAATACATAATTACACAAAACATTTAAGGATTTGGATTTTCCATTTATATATACAATAAGGCGTTCACCATTAAACCCTTTGTGATTTAATGAAGATAAATTGGCATATGGGAAATTAAACTAGAAACTAGCCTAGGGTTCTCCTTTAATTTGAACTTGAATGCTATTTTGAGAGTTTTAATGACGGACATATTTCCTAAGCCAACTTCACACTATTATCCCTAAAAACAACACAAAATAACATGAGGCCTATTCTCCAGACATCAGAGGACAAACCTGAGAGGGTGAATTTGCCAGCTCCATCTTTTCTACTGATTTCTCCTTGGCTAACCTTGCAGCTTCCTTGTACTCTGCAAATTTATCTGCAAACTGAGAAGAGAAACATTTTGTTTAAACAATGAGATTCCATATTCCAAGAATTGTTGGTATCATTTTGGACATACGTTAACAAATCTAGGCTATCTGCATATTAAATTAAAAATGAAGGAAATACCAAATTCTGATACTATCAGACGTGGGTTGACAATTTTAGGAGTTAACATAGTCATAGGTAAACTTGTAAATCTGTTTCACACTGTTCATACTTCACTCTAGGTTAGAAATTGACACTTTACCTTTGGCAATGCAACGTATGGTTAGCACTGTAAAAATGGGGCTTCATAACACATGGTTAATAGTGATGCTAATTGTCTTACCAATTTGAAACCCCTTTTCAAAAGTGGCCTCAACACAGGATTAAAAATTACGTTAACCCAGGGTTAGTCATAGTGTTAAATCACCCTTTCTTAACAGACAAAATGCCATACAAGCGATAAAAGCTATCTCTTGCACATTAATCAGAGTTATCCTAACCAGTTACAATGAGCCTCAGGACATTTTATTAATTGCTTGGTTTCTATTTCTGTAGTGTTGCACTGGTTAGCCCCACCCAATGTAAATTCGAATTATTCCAAAATAAGATTTGTCAATGAGCTGTATAGCTAATGCAGAGATCTACAATGCCGCTTGATAGCACAGTTTAGAATATAACAGTATATGTTAACAGCTTGATTGTACATTTCGACAATATCCTGGCTCAGAAGACAATCTTAGACCAACATTAATTTCCATGCTGGAGCAGACAGGTTTATGATGTTTAGTGCTGGTTTGATGCTGGTCTAGCTGGGGGACCAATGTAGCTGTGCTGTTCACCAGAATAATTTTTAAAGCAGGTCGACCAGCATGATATTTCTGATGAAGCTGGTTTACCAAGAAAGTCTCTGCTAAAAAGGGAGCAATGGTAACAGACCCCAATTTAGACTGTTCCCATTATAGCCTGCAGGTCACTGAAGGACTGCAGCCTTTCCCTCTTAGACACCATTGAGGAGAATTCTGTAGACTTTCGGTCATATACTTTTGACAGCACGTGTCTCTATTCATTTTCATTATATGGAAAAATTAACCAGGATATTCTTAAAACAAATTCTTTATGTTTGAGTGAAGAAAGAAAGTCATAGGGATATGGGAAAACAGTAGAGTAAGTATATGAACACAGAGTTTTCATTATTGAATGAACTATTCCTTTAAGATCAAAAATGAATAGTGATTGTTATTCACTTACAACATTGTAAATATAAAAGCAAAGCATGAAAGAGAGAGTACTGTAAGAGAGAATGAAATAAAAGCAGAGAAATATGAAAAATGAGAGGAGGAAGAAGAGGTGGTGAGTTTCTACCAGCGGCTCCTGACAGTGCATCATCATAATGCAGATGAGCGAGAGATAAATAAAGGGAGAGAGAGAGAGAGAGAGAGAGAGAGAAAGAAAGAAAGATTGGAAAGCACTGCACAGAAGAAGCCTCCCACACACGATGACTGTACAGCTGCTCATTAGGGTACAGTGTGTAGGTGTTCCCCCACTCAGAAACAATGAGTGGAAGAGAAGGAAAGAAAGGGAGAACAAGACACCCAGAGACATGTCAGAGAAAATGTGAGACAGAAAGAGAGCAAATTCCACCAACCTTGAACAGATGATGTTCAGAAGAGAAACCCAGCCCATAAACTGTGTTGGCACGGCTGTCTGCCCACTGCCCAAACTTCTGTGACGTCTTCGTGAAGGTCATGTTTGGGGTGATAGTGCTGTTTATTATTGCCTGTGAGATGTAAAAGAATGCAAATTATTACAAAAGCTACAATCAGGCCTTGGCTGTTATTCTCAAGACATTCTATCTTAGCCAACACTGGAAGAAGTTGAAGCACAGTGAATGGAAAAAATATAAAAAGATGGTTAAAGATGGTGGCAGGGGCTTTTTTAAAGATAGTGGGGTCAACAAAGGGGTTAAGTTAGTATGGATTGTTTAACATGTTGGGTCAACAGTAAGAAATATTGTGAAAGAGTTATTAGAGAAGGTAACAGTTGTGACCTAGGATCTCTCATATCATCCATGAGTGCTGAAAGAGGAGCTTGTTCACAGTGCCTTGAGTGTTCATGCAAGTACTTGCATTGTTTAATGCTAAAAACTCTTCATGTTCTCGTGTTCTAACTGAAAAATAATGTACATTTCAGGGTTTTCGCCAAAACATACTGTATGCTTTCAAAAAACTTGGAATATGACTTGGGATATGACGGATGGGTCACATAGACTATCTTTATGATACTTTTGCGATTTTTAGAAGCTTCTCTAGCATTCAAATGTCTCAAAAATGCTTAAATAATATGGGCTGGACATCAAAAATGGATGTACATAAACACTTAACTGCCTTCAGTGAATCTCTTGATGTTCCCAGCTTTATAAGACTGTGAAATGTTATTGATGAAATGACGACAGTTACTGCCAGTGAATGTGTCTGTGTGGGTGTAAAACTGAGAGCAAATAAGGAGGGAGAAATGAGCGAGAGAGAAGAGGTGTGCTGTGAATTTGCTATGCAGCAAATATTCTCTGAAACTCGCAATTGCAGCTTGACTATCTAGACAGTAGGAAAGCCACCGAATATCGAAATCATCTACATAAAAAATTATATTCTTCATCAGTATCTTTGTCTTGTTTTCCAGTCAAAATATCCTTTAATCATGATACATTTACATGAGAAGTAAAACTGCATAAGATATAGGTGAAGTTCACCCAAAAATGAAGATTCTGTCAATTCTGTAATCCATCATTGAAATTTTCCAAGAAGCTTGGAGATACTGTATTTTATGCATGTTTTACTTTTGACATTTCAAGCATAAACCTCTCTAAATTTACTATTTTATTTATTATTTTCTATCAGCCATTTTTTTCCAGTGTAATTTGGGAATGTGAAACGTGTAATGGATGGATGCTCTAAAACGTAGCAATCCATGAAGGCTGTGTGGCAAAAAAGCCTATAGCACTCTTATACTCCCACACACTTCCAGAACAAGGCCAATTAGCCACACACACACACACACACACATGTAATTTCAAGGGAGAAAATCGACAGTGGGCAACCAATGTCAGCTTCCTGAGTGTGTTACACATGTGTTATACAATCCCTCCCTCAGTGTGGTCAGGATGAGTTCTCTCCCTTCTACACCACCCTCCCACTCACTATACATAGATGTAAGAGTGATCACAATCAGGCAAGTTAATATGTAACATCACCACAGCTGTTAAATAGCCTATAGAGCACAATTTCAGGGTTCTGGAAGTTAAAAATCCCAATGATTTTCTCCATAGAGAAATTTACTTTTAGCAATAACATTCAAACCTTTCAACACAGACATGATCTCCAAGGTTGTTTAGTATTGGTACATGATTCTGTTGGTCCTAAGTGAGCAAGATTTCAAATCCATGTTTGAAAAAAAAAATTTAATTAAAGAAAATTTGGCTAATTACTACACTACCCACAATCCTAAATAGAGATCCACCAATCAGAGAAGTCGTTCCCATGGAAATTAGTGACTGTGTGCTATGTCTTACAACAATCTCAATAAGCTATGCAGTCACGTTTTAACCAACAAGAGTATTTTGTACATATTTGACAAACTTTTTATATAAAGGATTTGTATAGTCTATGATTTATATTCAAGAGTTTCATATTGTATCGTGGCTGATTTAGTTACATAATTTGCAGTGCTTTATGGGACGTGTAGTTCATTCCCTCATTAAAAAATATAAATCTTTTCTTTCCACTTTTCAATACTTTTTTGCTTTGTAAAAATGTTTTAATGTTGTGATTCATCTCAGAGCTGGTTGATTTAGCTTAAGGCCTAGAACCTTTTATAGAGGAATTTTAAATGCCTGTAGGAAAATGAAATATTTCTGGAACCAAGGCCACCGAAAAAGTCGGCAGTTAGTGTTGTGCTCTATGCAGATCCCAGTATCCACTCAAGATGCATAGATCCTTCAAGGTACATTGAGGTGAAATTGAGCTTTTAGTATATATAAAGTAAAACATACAGTATGTTCAGCAATAGTCATCACTATGACTATTGTTCATCCTTAGGGTGGCCCAACAGTAAGAATTAACTTCGACATAATGTTTGTGCTACAGACATGAATGATTCCTTTAATTGTGCAGCTTTTTTTGAAGAAAGATGTGCAATTACTTTTCTTTGAGTTAAATATTCCAATACATTGAAGGACCATATTTAGGACCCAGAATATCACAGGGAATTGGAGGTGAAAAGGTTCATAAGTAACCCACCAAGTAATCACTTAGCAATGCCCTAGCAAAAACCAAGAACACCCTAGCAGCCATATAGCAACTCACTAAAAACACTCAGAATGCCATAGAATCATAACATCACCCTAACAACCATCCAAAACACCATCCAAACTATCTTGGCAAGTTTTACACAGGAAAGCTCCATGCTTAAATTTAAAGAAAATGTAAAAGTCTAGTGTTTAAAAGTGAAGTCATTTTATTTGTATAGTTTTTTTCTCAACACTATCGTTTCAAAGCAGCTTTACATGAAATCATGCATTAACAAAAAATAATAATAATAAACAAATTAAACTAATATCTATAATGTCTTACAGTAATCATTGTGTAGCTTGATTAAATATGATTATAAAATGTGTATAGAAATTAAATAATTAAATAATAATTGTAATTAGAACCCCTCTAAACCCCTTTAAAATATAAATATGTTTAACAAATATTTTAAAAGGTCTTCTAACAAATCCATGCAAGTGTTTGCTAATCTGCATCACTATGTTGTGATATGTTGTGCTGTGCTTTAAACATTAAGTGGGGCAAACCTAATGAAGTGATACGCATTTGTATGTGCAAATGACTAGCTCAGGAACTTCACAGTTTGAGCATGTTCCATTGATGTGATGCTCAGCTAGCACAATAAGTACATTGAAGCTGGTATTTGTCTTCATTTTCAGATGCAGGTGGTAGCCAGCGTCTTTCCCACTGAGCTACCCAGGCCCAATAAAAAAATTGTTAAGCTACCCTTCTGAAAAGTAGTTAGCTATATTACAAGCTACCAACAAAAAGTTGGTAATTACAGCAAGCTATTAAGGGAGGCAATATCTTATATAGCCTAATTTACGTTTACACCCAAATTTTGTCAAAAACATTCTGCTGTGATGAACAGCTGTATTTCATAAAATATTTAAATACAAAAAAAAGACAAAAATGTCACACAGGGATTTAGTGAATGAATCAGCAAATCCTTTTAGAACCTGTTCAGTTACGTACATGAACCGTCCAAATGAACTGATTTGCTACATATGATACAACGGTCATCTAATGAGAGAGTCTGATTATTGCCTCAGCCTGTTTGGTAACTGCTTTCTGGGAAAAGCAGCTTGTAATTGGAAAAGCTATACTATTTTGAAAACAGCTGAGCTACTCTGCCACACAAAGGCAAAATACAGTAACTACACTAAAACCGAGGAAAAGCTGCTTTAAACATTTTTTGCCTTCAGTTTGGATTTTGTAATAACTGTATTTTGACTAAATAGTTGAGCCAAACCCATATGTAACAGGTCAGATCATAGTCAAAAAGACCCAATTTCAACTCAGTACTGACAAAATGTGTACTTAATTTGCCTGTAACTGTCAGGCTTTAGATTAATGTAGTTATGCTAGTTATGTCTTTACTTTAAGTTACTGTCCCTATCAATAAAGTGGAAAAATGGCTAGCTAGAAAAGGATGTAGAATGTGCTCAAAGGGGAGTTCACACTAACTTCAACTGCATTTGATTTAAGTAAAAAAAATGATCAAATACCATCAAGAGAAGTTATATCCAAGATAATATGTGAATAGCACTGAGCAGAGAGATCTAACCGCTGGCTCTGCTACTGCCTATTATAGGACAACAGTGGTTGTGACAAGCCCCTGTCATTCAGAGTGATGGGACCCACAATCAGCTGTGCTGTACAGAAGTGAGGGCAGAGTAGATTCCACAGGGGTAGAGGTAGAATATGGAGACAAAGTCAGAGCTTCTATATCATGTCAAGTTTTACACATTTACCACATTTGTGGTGTGATGTGTATTTGTGTATACGCTTCTTCCAGGGTGAGAATACTGTGCGCGTTTGACTGCCGCTTCGCACCTGGACTATCGTTTGTTCTGTCTGTTTTTGTTTGTGCCTTGTTTGGATTATTTCGTTGTATGATTCCCCAACATTTTCTGTTTTGGACTCTCTTGGATCCTGATATTATGATGTTCCAATTTTGTGTTGCCTGATGCTTGTTCAGCCATCGGCCTACTGCAAGCTCTCTCCCAGCTTTGTCTGTCAATGACCTACTACTCACTGGTGACTCTGGTTCTCTCTCCATTATTCTATTACTTGATCATATTTCTGTTTTTGATACTGTTTGCCACAAATTACTTCTCTCTCGCCTCTCGAATGTTGGTGTCACTGGTGCTGCTCTCTCCTGGCTTCCTTCATACCCCACGGATAGACAATTTTACATTTCAATACAAAATTATCAGTCACCTACTTTTTCCCTCAAATTAGGTGTCCCTCAGGGATCGTTTTTTGGACCTCTACTATTCATTATATATATTGCCTTTGGGTCAACTCATTCGCCGCCATGGTTTCAGTTACCACTGTTATGCTGATGGCATTCAAATACGTACAGCTTGTAGATCTGCTCCCACTCTCCAGACTGATCATTGTTATAGGAACACCAACACTTAAAAAAAAAAAACCTTATGACTTAGTAATATTGATGGCACTTTCATTAAACCATCCAACACTGTAAAATCCCTCCCTCACTTTTAAAGCTTATATTAAATCTGTATCTAAAATTGCCTTCATCTACCTTTGCCGCATTGCTCGCATTCATCCCTTTTATATTGGTTTACCTGCTAACTCTATTGCTAGGTTGCAATATATTCAAAATTCTGCTGCTAGAATTCCTCCACAAACCAAGCGCTCATCTCATATTACTCCATTCCAGTTTGAAATTCACTGGTTACCAGTTTTGTTTTGCTTCAAATATAAACTAATCCTACTTGCATTTAAATCACTTCATGGTCTGGCACCTTACTATCCCCTACAACCCGATCTGCTCACTTAGGTCTTCTGGGTCCGGACTCTTTTCTGTCCCTATATCTCACCTTTCTACAATGGGTGGCAGGTTATTCAGCATAGTAGCACCCAATATATGGAATTCACTCCCCCTGACTCTTCGCAGCATCTCTTCTATCTCTGAGTTTAAATTTCTTCTTAAAACCTTTTGGTTTTCTCAGTGTTATTTATCTTAATGGAGTGGTGGTGGTGTAGTGGGCTAAAGTACTAAACTGTTAAGCAGAAGGTTGATGGTTTGAACCCCACAGCCACCATTATTGAGCAAGGCACTTTACTCCAGGTTGCTCCGGCAGGATTGTCCCTGTAATAAGGGCTCTGTAAGTCACTTTGGATAAAATTGTCTGTAAATGTAATGTGTTATGTATTCACTCTCAATGACTGTGCTATCTGAACTGTGTTTTTGTGACTGTTCTTTGTTTGTGTATTATTGTGTTATTATTGTAAAGTGTCCTTGAGCTCTGAAAAATTGTACTTATTATTATTATTATTATGAGCTCTTCGATCAGGGTGGCATACTGCTAAAACATTCAAGCCATTGTGAGCCATTTCTGAAATTCCCTTTAGCACTCAAACTAGACTTAAAGGGTCATGAAACCCCAAAACACATTTTTGGAGATGTTAGCAGATATGCACAGATTGCACATTACTGAAAACAAAGATAACACTCATTATGTTTATTGTTAAGGGGAATGTGGTTATTATTTAGTTTTATTGAGCCATTTCGTTCTTCTTGTTTCAAAACGAAAGTTGAAGCAACATCACAAAAATAAGATATATTTGTGAAGAGGTCTGACAATAAGGATGGAACGAAGACGCAGAGCTCTTAAGAAGAAAGGGTTCTTTTTAATAGCCACAGCAATATTATACAAACTTTATGTCTCTATGAACAGAAAAAAAAAAAAAACTTCTCTGCATCACATAAATCTCTTATTATTTGTCTATGCCAACACTAGATTGACGCGTTGTTCTCTCTCCCATCTGGAGGTTCTGTGCCTGCTTTTATGTCGCTCTCCCCATGCTCACTGAAATTAGAGACTGATGTTAAACATAATTTAGCTCAGGTGCAAGCGCCCTTACCGCTTTCTCCCTCGGACGGACACTTGACCACGCCCCCGCTGCCACAATATTCTTAAACTTTGAGTTATGATTGGTAAGATAGTACACATGTACCATCCAATCACAGTATTGCCTCATGCATGAGCTGGAATTACAGCCACAGTGGAGAATTCAAACTCATGGATGTAACAGTTCTTCGGGCAGGTGCGAGACTTCAACCGTTTTACAATAAACACCATGACCCAATCGAAATCACTGCACCAAATGGACCAAATTCCATAACCGGACCGGCACAAGCGTTTTTGGCTGCAGTTGGGCTTCTCGTGCTCCAAACGTGCTTTTTATGAAGGAGAGCAGTTAGACAGAGTGCTGATACATAACTTATTCTCTGTGTGTCGGATCATGTACATGATAAGATTGTAATTACATGTCAGAATGGACCACAGTCCAGAACTTTATCGAAGTGAGTATGTTTTTTGGCCTGCTGCTGTTGCACTTCAAACATGGAGCAGCTGTGTAAATTCCATATGTATTTGTGGAGACTGTACTGTTTAGATGGTCCCAATCGCGTCTTCTCACTGTGCGTCTGATCATAAACAGGATAAATACACGATGGCTTGTTCAAAAATAGAAGACAATGATGAAAACCGAAAACTCAAAGTCATGTAAATTTTATTTTTGGTCCACCATGCCAACATAGTTTAACAGTGTTACGTCATCTTGACAAAGGAGTTGCAACTGGATAACTTTCCACAGACAAGGTAAGTGATTTTATCACACTAGAGTCATGTTAAAAGGCATTAAGAATTGTGAACAGAGCTGTTTACTGACATCCTTTCGTTCGGACTTGCACTGGCTCCACTCACTTTAACAAATTGCATGGATGCAGCTCTGATGCTCTTGAGGCTTCAAGGCATCCGCGTTTTGAATTATCTCGATGATTGGTTGGTGTTAGCTCACTCAGAGACTTTGGCTGCCCAACATCGAGATCGTCGTTCTCAGCCATTTGATCAATCTAGGGCTGCAAGCTCAAGGGCGGCTCTCCTGTCCAAAAAGTGTCTGACATCCCAGAGAGTGAACATGACATCCTCAAATTATAGAAAAAATCGGGAGACGGTTCGGCAGAGCGGAAGGGGACCTGTTCGCTTCGAGCAAGACGATGCACTGTCGCCTCTGGTTTTATCTCACGACCCCTGCACCTATGGGCATTGATGTGCTGGCACATCAGTGGCCAACAGCATATCTTTACATGTTTCCACCAATCAGTCTGCTGTACGCAGTTCTGCAGAGGCTTTGGAAGGATAGAGTTCGGCTTCTGTTAGTGGCACCGTATTGGCCATCTCAAGTATGGTTTTTGATTCTGGTCTCTCTCCTGGAAAAGACGACTTGGGAGAATCCAGTCAGAGCGAGCATGTTGTCTCAGGCACGGGGCAGCATTTGGCACCCTCAGCCAGACTTGTGGAAGTAATGGGTATGGTCCCTCATCAGGGTGCATTTTTGAGTAATGGGTTATCCCCGGCTGTGGTTGACACCATTGTAAATGCTAGAGCTCCATCAACGAGGAGGCTAAATACATTTAAGTGGCATATTTTTGCTTCTTGGTGTACAGCATGAAGTGAAAATCCAGCTCACTGTCCTGTTAGTACAGTGCTGGAATTTTTGCAAGAACATTTTGGTTCTGGGGTTGCCCCGGCAATGCTTAAAATTTATGTTGCCGCTATTGGGGCTGAACCTGCACTTATCAATGGAGTCTCTGTCAGTAGACATTCTCTTGTCTCTTGCTTTAGTGGGGTATGCAAGCTTAGAACTTTTCATCCAGTCTGCATTCCTTTTTGGGATTTATCTGTTGTTTTAGAGGTGCTTTCGGGTGCTCAATTCGAGCCCTTTACAACAGTTACTGATACGTTTTTGACCCTCAAGATGACACTGCAAGTAGCATTGGAATTGTTTAAGAGAGTTTTGATTAGCATGCCCTGTCAGTCAATCCTTTGTGTATGGATTTTGTGCCAGGGTGTTCAAAGCTTGTATTAAGTCCTCATTTGTGCTATTTGCCCAAGGTTATTTCTACATTGTTTCGCTCGCAGACCATTAATTTTCAGGCTTTCTCTCCTCTCCCAATTGAGTCGGAGGAGCATGAAAGGTTATACGTATATGCTTCGCCCAGTTCAAGCGCTGTGTGTTTATGTTGACCATACTAGCCAGTGGTGCAAGTCAGAACAGTTGTTTGGGTGCTTTGTTGGCCACAACAGAGGTATTTCGGTGTCCAAGCAAAGACTGTCTTATTGCCTTATTGATGCAATTTTTAGTGCTTATGATGCGCATGATTTACCCATGTCTTCAGGTATTTGAGCCCATTCTGCTAAGAGCATGGCATCCTCATGGGCTTTGGCTAGAGGTGTGTCCTTGTAGGACATTTGTATGATGGCAGGGTGGTCCTCTCTGCATACATTTGTTAGGGATTGTCTCCTGCTTCCCAGGTTCTCTCTTTTGAAACAGGAGTACATTTATAATACCTTTTTATTCAGACCCTTTAGCTCACTTGTGCGTCACTATATGCCTGACACACAGGGTTAGACAGTTGGCAGCTACTGTTCGCATGGCGTGAATGTATTCATTCTCACAGCGATAATACGCAGATCGATTTATCCAACAGGGAATGTCTCGGCTACGTATGTAACCTTGGTTCCCTGAGGGGAATGAAACGCTGGGTAGCTGGCCATACTCTCTAGCAGCTGCATTGGCATGTGCCTTTGCAGACAATCTGACTCAATGAAGTGAAAGTGAACACCTTTATGGAGTCCGTCTGAAGCCCTTATACAATCACGGCAATTTATTGGCTGACGGCACTTAAACGACACCCTCTAGAGGGTGTCGTTTAAGTGCCGTCAGCCAATAAATTGCCATGAATGTATAAGGGCTTCAGACCACGTGACACTCAGACGGGGTCCCACAGCGATCATATGCAGTGTCTCGTTCCTTCATGGAACCAAGGTTATGTATGTAACCGAGACATTAGTGCTGTTAGATGCCTAAATGGGCTAAGATCAGCAGTGTAAAATTTACACCATATATATTAATCAAAAATTTTGGGTTAGGATCTACACACATCATGGATCAGCTGCTGAACAAACAGTTTGCACTTGTGTAGGTGTCAATAGTCACAGTGCACTGATTCACATGTTATTTCTGTCTCTGAAACCAAAAGCTATGGGGAGGGTCGAGAATCCGAACTCACAAGCACATTCACACATGCTGTTGAAGCTATTTTAAATGCCCCATACTCCCTTTGCTAAACAAGTGGAAAAGGTGGAACAGGGTTATGACTGGACAAGTTTTGCAGGAGAATAGTAAAGGTATACAGTCTGTTAATCTGAAGTCTGAAGTATTGTGGACAGTTACACCATCAACAACACAGTTGATGGGCAGGGGCGGGGTTATGATTTTTGGGGCTCCAAGCAACCATCTAGCGGGGGGCCCCCTTTCGGTGCACAACTGGGGGAAATTACATATAAGAGATTTTATATCATAATTTGAAAATAATTTCTAACAGCCATTTCAGCCAAGTACATTGAAAATGTTTAATGAAGCAAGCATATTGATAAAATAATGAATGCAAGTTTTCCACAAGATGAACAGGAAGTATGTTATTTTATTTATATTATAATAAATATAATTTATATGTAACTATACAATAATTTGTTTTGTAAATGAACTGGGTGTGCAAAAACTTACATTTCTAAATATATTTTTGAACCCAGATTAATAGTTTTTATTATAGTTCAGTCAAGCTTGTTATTATAATATGATACTGTATTATTATTATTACGAGGATTTGTTTTATGCATTAGTAATATATTTCTTTCGTATTTACTTCACCTTTACCTGGAGCTTTTATTTTGATGGAGCATAACATTGTACTGCAGTGTTAAACTGTATTTGACAGTTTCCAATGTTGCTTATTACAAATTTTGTGAACTGGTGTCACCTCCTCTGTTAATGTGACAATGTGTCACATTTTTAGATTTGTATAATAATTTTAAGCAGCATCAAATGTTTGGAATTTTTAAAGCACTTTGCCTTTACAATGCATGTGAACCGCTCCAAGATGGCTGAAACACCATCTCTATGCATGAACACAGAACAACGCGTCAACCATTACCCCTGGAGAGTTTTGCTCAGCTTTCTGAAATTGACCAATTCAAGTGCATCCTTCTCTCCACAGGGACTGTGAACTAATCCACTTCTATCCAAGGGAATATGTTTGACAGAAATCTCTAGCATACAGTCAGACTCTGTTACCAGATCAGTTCTGTACTCTCACAAACCTCTTGAGCATAAAAGGGTCCTGCTGAATGAATGAAAAATCATAAAGTGTAAAAAAGAGGCTAAAGCTACAGTTCTTCCAAATTCATCAAACATGCAATATTTGCAACATTGCGAAAGCATTATTACATGAGATGCTTTTGCTGGACCATAGACAAGACTTTAATTTCCACCAAATTGAGAAGAATATATTAAAGGACCTATTTTCCTACATTTCTGGCAAGCAATAAGCATGCAGTCCTAACAATATAGATGAATCGATGGCAATAAAAAAGACTACGTTACCTTTGATCCGTCCAAGCTGATTATCCTGTATACATTTCTAGTACTGTCATAGAAGTAAGAAACAGTAAGCGCATGCTTGCTGGTGGGCATCCAGTTCTTCTTAGTGTTGGGGTCTATCTGGAAGACGTGTGCCCTTGTGCTGTAGATGGGCTGCTCCCTGAAAGGCAGGAAGAAAAAGTGGTGAACCTCTTTGTGCCTGAGCACCATGGTTTCTCCAATGTCGTCAGGCACACTGGAACGACCGGGCAGACGAATCACCATTTCCCTGGCCTCCATCTTGCTTCTAACCACAATCGGTTGAACCCAGGTAGAACCTGGGTCTGCTCTACCCAGTCAGACACATTGGTGCCCTGCTTCAAGAGTGCAAAGCAACTATTCAACACACTCCGCTGATATGGAAATGCCAGCTGTTTAGTTTGGACTGTGTGAGATGAGCCTAAAAATAGTCAGGGACGCAGTAATCTGTGCAGTCCCACCCCTATTGACCTGATCTTTGCTGCTGCAACCATGTCTGTACACAGGTTGGACGACACTAAGAGCATACTAGGGATTACTCTTTTCCCAGACTGGCTAGTTCAATTTGATAATCAAAGAAATAGGAAGGTAAGGATATAAAATGCCATAGAGCAAAGTCCAAGAGCAGATGTGGTATTTCAGAAACATCCCAACTTGTCTCAACAAATGCTACCCATCTACTACAATGCTGGAGCCTATTTCAATGACAAAAATAGTGAATTGCAAAAGTCAAAAACAAGCTCTTTCAAACGTTTATTGGATGCCAAGTTTAGAAACAAAATACAGTGAAGGTTAGACTTATGTGCACATTATTGCTACCTTGGGCAACAATACACAGTCAGACACGTGAACCACAAGAATAAACGACAACAATCTACTAAAAAATAATCATTATTGTGTCACAGTCAACTGAGGTAATTCTTACAATGGACTTTGTTCGTTTCTCATTCTTAGTTCTTGCAGCTACAAACTTACCCTCATAGTAAGTGACACAGTAGTTAGTATTTACTAACTGATCAAGACTGAACTTGCCAGTGGTCAAAATACAGAATCGTTGTCAATATTAGCTGTTCTAAAAGGTATCCATACAATTTTACTGAATTGTAAAAAAACAAGGGTTGCCAACTTTTTTCACTACATGAATACAGGACGCTTGAGCATTTTAAGTGCTTCTCATCTTTGTTTTTCGGCTAAAAGACGCAACATTTTGGCTAATACGGGACAATCAGCAACACTGCTGGTTTAAGATGATCTAGCTGGTCTCCCAGCCTGGTCAAACTGGTGCTCAGCTGGTTTATTTTGTTGGTCAGCCGTTCTTCCTGTGTGACCAACTGACAGATGCCCAAAACCCCTCCTAAATTAGTAAACAGACCAGCCTGACACAGCTGAAAGTCCAGCTAAAATCAGCAAACAAGTTTAGGCTTGACATCAACAGGGAGGCTGGATAATGGGCAAATAAAATTTCTGTCACCTTCAAGTTGCAGGTAATTCCAAAAATAAATGTTTTGCAGAGATCTCAGCCCAGAATTCAATTTTCAAATCTCAGTACTGGCTTTTCTAAAAGACACTGGCTTCAAATTAATGTCAAAGAGCATCTGTTACCACTACTGCATTCATCAGATTTCCATACCATTCAAAGACCCTAAATTCCTCTGACACAATTCCACAGATAACACCCCTCAATCCTAATATACTCTAATATCCCATCCTACTTATCAAATCATAGGATCAGAAGGGGAAACAATGATGGGGGAAGGGGTCAATATTCCAAACACAGATATAGATGGTTTGTTGTTCCTATTCCCAGGACAGCTAATCACCAGATTCAATTACATTAGCAAGCTTCTAATCAGCTGACGTTGGGCTGATGTGCAGAAATATCTGTACGCAGAACAAGGAAGATAGAAGAGGAGCTGCTTATGTGTACTCAAAGAGCGAGGGAGCTGTGAAGTATGGAGCTCGGCAGATAGAAAAGTGTTTACGCTGCACCGAGGAGGCAGAAGAACTCTGAAGAGCATCAAAGGCTCATTACAAAATTAGCATTTAAATTCAATTCAAATTCAGCAGCAGTCACCATAGATGGTGGTTTGCATGACATGCTTCTTCAAGTCCATGAGTTAAAGGTGGTGCATAGAGTAAATGCACGGTACAAATGAAACTGTGCTAATGTTACCTTAAGGAGCTATTTCAACATGATCACACAGGAAGTTGACATGTTGCTACCGAATTTGCTAGTACCCTGACATCGACCCCATTCTGCTGACAAGTTACTGACAAGCTGCATCTTCCATCAGACATTTTTGCATCAATTCATGTTAGTTTCTCCTCCTGTGCTGGAACTGAATGCATGTTCGGTGAGCAGCATCACAGACCAGGGTTTGTTAATCCAGTAATAACATTCACATAATCAATTCAGTTCCATTTTCCCTCTGAGATAACATTTGTACTTTACAGATGTTAGATTTAGGGTTGGGGCTTGGGGATAGAGTTAATAAAATATGCATTCCTCTCCACTTTATTACATCTTTGACAACTAAAAACGTATTTAAAACTAGCTTTTGTCACCACTGTGTGGACATTTGACCCAGAAACTGGCCCTGCATGCCAAACGGGATAGATTCATCTCCGAAGGGCACTTGGAAGGGGGAACAATCGTGGCCACTATGTTGAAGGGTCATTCCAAACTGAAGGGCTTAAAAAATATGTATTTTAAAGGGCCCTTCAAAACAACAATTTATGTAGGGTTCAACTGATGGACAATTTGCTGCCAAATGGACCGGAACCAGAGCATCCGTCACAAATCTGGAGGTTTGCTAAGTGTAATTTAGCTTAAGTGTCAAGTAAACCAGCTGAAACTGCAATCTATTTCTATAAACAAAAACATGTGACATCACTTCATTTCCATAGTCTATAGAAGATTTTAATTGTTATAATTAACTATTTAAATTATTTTAAACCCATGGCTTTTCGTTTGGCTAACTGTATATATTTAACCAGAATATGATCTTTCACACCATCCTCTATGGCAGGTTCAAGGATTAGCACACAATGTGACAAAATAGGTTAAAATGCTGAATATTCAAGCACCGTACACAGTCAACAGTATGTGCACAACTACATGATTTGTTGTTGTTTGCAAAAATTTTTCCTTCAGTATCTTTTCATGGTTAAATGTCAACCACCCACGCAGAAAAAGAGAAAGGAGGAAAAGCCTGAATTTAGAAAAGGAAAACTAGATCTCATTCTAAAGCGATTTTAAAACACAAATCCTCAGAGCAAACTGAAATGGTGAAATGCTTGAAAATGTTGATATAAGCAATTATTACACCTTTGTTTGCTCAATTTGAACATGGTTGATCACAAATTCCACAGCTCTCTATAATAGCCCAGATATGAGACTGTACAGAGTGTCTTATATGTTAAAGATCTCAGTTGTTGTGACGTAGTCATAAATTAAGAATGAAAAAATAAAGTTGAAATCAGACTTTGCGTCTGTTCATTATTCTATTTATAATGCTGCCACCCAATTATACATATCCTGGAGTAATTACTCTATAAACTGAAAAGATAACTGAGACAGTGATCACAGACTACCCAGTGGGAAAAAAATCTGATTTATAAATAGCTATACATATAAGGGCTACCAATGAAAAAGATTTTAGTTCATGTGCTGACCTAAGTAAATTGATCCTTCGAGCTAATTTGAATCCCCAAGCATAGGGCCACCTTTATTTAATATCTGTCAGGACAATCTCCAGCTGAGCTCTGGAAATTACAGTAACACATACAGATATATCTGTTGTCATTGTGCCAGTATACTGGCCAAACAATTGTATTGATTAGGATGTGCCCATGCAGTGGAGTACAGCTGAAATGTAGATTACATAAGCATGGTTAGATTAAAGGCCCTTGGCACTGCAGCACATCAATATATGAAATTACAAGATAATGTTCTGTCACAAAGTGCATGATTTTTGTCATCTTGCATTAAACAACATCAAACACAGCTGACCAATATGTTGCCTCAAAATAAAATTCAGCCAATGGTCAAGACTGGTCACCCCAGTTTAATGAAATTGGCCTATATTTATTTAGAAAGTGTTAATATATAAATAACTTATTGTGCATTATGAAGCGTTTCAGCTTCTGCGATTAATATCAGATATGTGTGTATCTCACAACATATTTTATTAAATTATAAACTGCACATCCTTCTATATTTCCATTTAACAATGATAATGGAGTAGCGTATGTTTTTATTATTATTATTATTATTTAACAGACGTACATACTGTAAAGAACACTAAAGGCTGTCATGTTCCGCCAAGCGATAATATTCCGTCCTCATAAAACCGGGAATAAAATGACCATGCTCTTAGCAGCAAATTCCTACTTTTTTCTATGACAAACAACTTACCCCATGTCGTTATTTTCCCCTTGCTGAGACTGGAGATTTCTATTTGACGAGTTTCTTCTTCCAGCGCTGAAAATAGCGGCTTTAGATGCGGTCTGTGCGCTCATCACATTATGAGCAGCGGCATTCTGCGCCTCTCCTCACACGCAATGTAGGCTGTCAAAGGCGCTGGATGAATCCCACGGCGATTTGCCAACTACTATTACCTAATATCAGCTGGTTTGGCACACGACAGGTGCACCTCGCATCTGTGTGGTTAAAAAATGCGCCTATGATATTTCTAGAAGAAGGCGATATCGGTAGTCTAACGCTGAGGTGAATAGAGTCCCCCGCGCTCTCTCTCTCTCTCTCTCTCTCTCTCTCTCTCTCTCTCTCTCTCTCTCTCTCTCTCTCTCTCTCTCTCTCTCTCTCTCGGTGGGCGTGTGGCTCTACAGATGAATCCCACTGTCAGTCGATAGTCATACTATCACACTACAATATCCCAAAACAACGCCCCCTGGTACGCGCTGTACAGTGCTTTGCCATTAAAATACAATAGGCACTTTTAATATATATATATATATATATATATATATATATATATATATATATATATATATATATATATATATATATATATATATATAGGCCTATTATATATTAAACAATCATCATCATAGTTCATATAATAATCCGTGTAACATTCGTTCATTTCATATTCAATTAAGAATTAAAAATCGGAAAAACATGAAACAACATAGCCTAGGCTATTTCATTATTTCTAAAAAAATATGTTAAAAATAAATAATGACTTGATTTTCGTAATTTCGATTTAATGATCAAGTTAAAAATAGGAAATTGGAAAAATAACCATGGGTCACGGTTTGTTTTGATTATTGGTTCAGTCCACTTGACATTGCGTTACTAACGCATATGGGGAGTGCCTTCACACACGACCTATTTGAACCCTTTCTACAATAACGCCAATATTCTAATATTGGCTATGGTGTTTGAGCCCCAACTGTTTTTGGCGCGAAACTGACCACTCGTTTCGGCGCTAACTGACCACTATAAAACAGGTGCACACACACCATATCCTCAGAATTTCTTCCTTCAAGACAGCGATTACCTCTTGTCTCGAAGCCCTCTACCTTCGCCGTCGATTCACACCAGTCAGCGGACGGAATCTTCACAGCAGAGAAGAATCTCCGCTCCCCTGCAGTGCTCCGGCGAACATCACTCCGCCTCGCCGCTTGACGCTTCGCTGGTGAACGGACCTCAGCATCCTGATTCTCAGCAGCGCATCGGCAGGTGTAGAGTATCCTTTTAAGCAAATACTTGTGTTATAAATATAAATGATATAAGTTATATAAATATAAATCTATATTTATATTTATATATCTAAAAGAGCCACTTACGTGTTCGCGTCTTTTTCAAGATGTCGTTCCGTAAGTGTTCCTTGTGCGAGAGACACATCCCGCCGTCAGACAAGCATGAGAGCTGCGTTTTCTGTCTGGGCCGCGCCCACGCAGAGGCGGCTCTCATGGAGACAGACTGCCCTCACTGTGAGGACATGAGTCTCAAGTCGCTTCGCTCACGAATCGCCCTCGTTCTGAGGGACGATTCAGCCTCTCGCGCCCTCCCACCAGCCTCTTCTGTGATTCCTGAGGGTTCACACGAGGGGGCACGGTGGGGCCGCGAGGTCGAGCAGGATGAACTTGAGGTGGATTTCATGCCGGCACACACCCCACGAGCCCCTCAATCTCCACGAAGCGCATATTTCCCCATACGCTATGTGCGAGACGAGCTCCGGCCCTCTGAAGGAGCGTGCGGCCTCGTCTCGTTTGGTGGATCTGACGCTGGGGATGATAAGGATGATAATGACGATGTCTTGTCTCTCGCTGCATCAGGCGACTGGTCAATGGATGATGCTACTGCCCCTCCCCCCAGCGAGGGCGAGGATCGTGTGCGCCCCACTGACAGGGAGTTGCTTCGCGTACTTGAAGGGGCGGTCGAAGAACTCAATCTCGAGTGGTCTCCCCCAGAGGTACCTGGACAGTCTCGCCTTGATGAGTGGTTCTTGCAGTCCGGACGCCATCAAGCGGCCGCGCCCAGCAGAACTGCCCCGTTCTTCCCTGAGGTGCACAGTGAACTATCTAAGTCCTGGCGCGCGCCCCTCTCAGCGCGCATGCGCAGTGACTACGTTCTCTCGAACGTGGACCAGGGTGAAAAGAACGGCTATGCTCAACTACCCCCAGTGGAGGAGGCGGTAGCAGCACATCTCTGTCCAGCGAGTAGCAGGGCATGGAAATCACGCCCCATTCATCCTTCTAAGCCATGTAGGTAGACGTCCACACTAGCGGGGAAAGCCTACTCCAGCCGGCCTCTTTGGCGACGCAGTGAGTACGTTTGCTGAGTGCTACGTACGTTTGCTGAGAGCAGCAGTCACAAGCCATAAGGCACTTCATGCCCAAACGGAGCATAGCACAGACGGCTCGCCCCCGCTCTGTCTCAAGTCAGCGCCCAGCTAAAAAACCCATGCCCGCTAACTCAGCGCCTGCACCGGCCCCCGCCGAGCCACCAGTGAGGCCACGCAAGCCTTGGCCCAAACGGAAGCAGCCGTATCAGCGCCCACCTCGCGCCGACGGGAGGAACTCCCCCGCGCAGCGGAAGCGTTCCTGACGGGCGCAACGCTTTGAAGAGGAAAATGGAGCCCGTCGTTCCCTATGGTGCTCCGAAGAAGGCTCGATTGGAGACACAGAACACTGTTCCCCACCTCCCCACTGCTGTTCGTCGGGAGAGGAATATTGCTGTTCACAATGTTTTAAAAAATGTTGTTTCTGTGTCATATGCAATAAAAAATACAATAAAGAATACAGCACTCGTTGCAAATGCATGAGATGCTCATACATTCTCAAAAAAGAGCCCTTTTCCTCTTCAAAGCACACACATTATGCACAACCGCTTCCCTGTGTTAAGCGACGCATTATATCATACGGTGAGCAAACCAAAGTGCCCTCTGTCCCATTACGCGGATGCGTGGCGAGCCCTAACGGGCATTTCAGAATGGGTGCAAAAAACGATCGAACATGGCTATACGATCCAATTTGCTCGCCGGCCGCCCCGTTTCAACGGCGTTCTGTCTTCCACGGTTTCGTCCAAAGACGCGCCAGTGTTACGAGCCGAAATACACAATCTAATCGTGAAAAACGCGATAGAGATTGTGCCAAATTGTCAAGCACAAAAAAGGTTTTACAGCCGTTATTTTCTTGTCCCAAAGAGAGACGGCGGACTTCGGCCAATCCTGGATCTGAGACATTTAAATCGCGCACTTATAAAGCGCCCATTCAAAATGATTACTCAGAAACAAATTCTATCGCATATACGCCCACACGATTGGTTTGCGTCGATAGATCTGAAGGATGCATACTTCCATATCCAAATTGTACAGCACCACAGGATGTTTTTGAGATTCGCGTTTGAGGGAACAGCGTATCAATTCAAAGTCCTGCCCTTCGGACTGTCACCGCATCGATGCACATTTACGAAGTGCATCGATGCGGTGCTCGCCCCTCTGAGACTGAGCATATTGAACTACCTCGACGATTGGCTGTTACTAGCACAATCAGAGGCTCTGTTATGCCAACACAGAGACTTACTGCTTCAGCATCGAAACAGCTTGGGCCTCAATGTAAACTGGGCGAAAAGCACACTCTCTCCAAGCCGAAATATCTCCTTTTTGGGAGTCCGCCTCGACTCCATGAGCGAGCGCGTTCAGGCCATTCTACAGTGTCTGTCTCAGTTCAAACTGGGGAGATCACTTCCTCTGAAGATGTTTCAGAAAGCATTGGGATTTATGGCGGCGGCATCGGCCGTCATCCCATTAGGTCTCTTACACATGAGACCACTTCAGTGCTGGCTGAAGCGCCGTGTGCCACAACATGCTTGGTGCCAAGGGCGCATGCGTCTCACTATATCCCACCGCTGTATAGCTGCATTGGTACAATGGACAGCTCCTGCATTTTACCAGCGAGATGTGGCGCTGGGGCAAATTATCAGGCGGAAAGTGGTGACAACAGACGCTTCCAACACAGGTTGGGGGGCGGTGTGCGATGGGCGCCCGACTTTCGGCACCTGGACAGGTCCGAGGAGGGCGTGGGCGTGGGCGTGGGCCTTGAAGGCTTTTAAGTCAGAAATAGCGAACTGTCATGTCCTAGTTCGCTCAGACAACATGACAGTTGTGGCATATATAAACCGCCAAGGTGGAGTTCATTCACCGCCACCGCTGAGACTGACACGGCACCTCCTCCTATGGAGCGAGCGTCATCTCCTCTCCCTGCGTGCGACATATGTCCCAGGCTGCCTGAATTAAGGCGCGGACCTACTGTCACGCCAAGGGGTGATACCGGGCGATTGGAGACTTCATCCTCAGACGGTGTTGAGGATTTGGGAAATATTCGGCAAAGCAGAAATCGACATTTTTGCCTCAGTGGAGAATACTCACTGTCCCCTTTGGTATTCGAAGTCCCAAGCCCCGCTGGGAACGGATGCAATGGCACACAAATGGCCGGCGAAACACAAATACGCGTTTCCTCCAATATGCCTAATCCACTCTGTCATATGCAAAGTCCGGGAGGACAAGGAAACCGTTCTATTAGTTGCGCCGAGATGGCCCAACCAGCCATGGTTTCCCGAAATGATAGAGATGCTGTACAGCTTGCCATGGGAAATACCGCTGAGGAGGTATCTCCTCTCTCAAGCACACGGCACAATCTGGCATCCCCAGCCCCAGCTGTGGAACCTGCATGTGTGGCCACTGAACAGGATGCATTACACGCGCCAGAACTGACGTGTTCAGTCATGAACACCATTTTACAAGCCAGAGCACCGTCCACAAGACGCCTCTATGCACTAAAATGGAAGGTTTTCACTGACTGGTGTCTCTCACGTAGTAAGGACCCAGTAAACTGCCCCATACATGAAATTCTAATATTTCTTCAAGAGCGATTAGACGCTGGACTCACCCCGTCAACGCTCAAAGTGTATGTGGCAACTATAGCTGTGTATCACGCACATGATGCCGGCGCCTCTATAGGCAAGCATGATTTAATCATAAAGTTCCTAAAAGGAGCAAGACGATTAAACCCGCCTCGGCCAGCTACAATACCGACTTGGGACCTAACTTTAGTCCTAAAAGCTCTCGCAGGGCCCCCTTTCGAGCCTTTGGGCTCTGTTGATTTGCGCATGCTTTCCGTTAAAACCACACTACTGCTGGCTCTGGCCTCAGTAAAACGGGTCGGTGACCTACATGCATTATCAGTCGACAGTTCTTGTCTGGAGTTTGGCCCCGGCCTTTCAAGAGCCACTGTCAAACCAAGGAAAGGCTATGTACCCAAGGTTCTGACCACACCCTTCAAAGCGCAAGTGGTTCACCTCCAGGCATTCTTCCCTCCCCCATTTAATTTGGATGAGGAACAATCATTACATTTGTTATGCATCTGTGTGGGCGCTACATACATACGTTGAGCGTACTTGCCAGTTCAGACTGTCTGATCAGCTCTTTATATGCTATGGAGGACGCACAAAAGGAATGCCCATCTCCAAGCAAAGACTTTCTCACTGGATTGTCGATGCAATTACACTGGCTTATGAATCGCAGGGTCAGACTTGCCCAATTGGTGTTAAAGCACACTCAACTAGAGGCATGGCCTCCTCATGGGCATGGACGAATGGTGTGTCCTTACAAGACATATGTTTTGCAGCAGGATGGTCCTCACAAAACACGTTCGCAAGGTTTTACAACCTAGACGTAACGTCTCTTTCTTCACAAGTCCTCTCTGTTTAGAGCACTTGCTATTCATTGGCCATATATATATATATATATATATATATATATATATATATATATATATATATATATATATATATATATATATATAGATAGATAGATAGATAGATAGATAGATAGATAGATATCTATTTACTTATGCCCCCTTTTTAAGTACGGGCTCTGCATCATTTACACGACCGCCTGCATTCAGGCTGTTATATTTCCATAAGTCACAAGCACTTCATTATAAATAAACTCCCTTCCCGGCCGGGTTCATAAGGAGTAATTCATACTATATGGCTATAGCTCATATATTCATTATGAGTGTTCTCCTCCTGGCGATCATGAGGATCACTCACTGTGGCATACTCATGTCGGTCGTCGTCCTATAAGACTGCGCCGCCATGTTTCCTCTTTAGGAAGTCACGTCATGTAGTGCGGCGTGATGGGATTCTGTTCCCCATATGCGTTAGTAACGCAATGTCAAGTGGACTGAAGACGTAAGGGAACGTCTCGGTTACGTATGTAACCTCGGTTCCCTGAGACGAAGGGAACGAGACATTGCGAACGCTAGCCGCACCACAAGACTCAGAGTTCTTGAGGCACGAGCAATGCGCTCCTTGTTCTCAGTCAGAAATTCTGAGGATATGGTGTGTGTGCACCTGTTTTATAGTGGTCAGTTCGCGCTGAAATGAGTGGTCAGTTTCACGCCAAAAACAGTTGGGGCTCAAACACCATAGCCAATATTAGAATATTGCCGTTATTGTAGAGAGGGTTCAAATAGGTCGTGTGTGAAGGCACTCCCCATATGCGTTAGTAACGCAATGTCTCGTTCCCTTCGTCTCAGGGAACCGAGGTTACATACATAACCGAGACGATTTCACTAATAGGCTATACAACGGTTAGTTCAGGTCCTCGAATCTGATTGGCCGAGAGACGTTCCATGAGTGGTTGTAACCATTAGGTTTTGTGCATTTTGTAAAAGGTTTTGTGCATTTTTACTTTTCATCATAATAAGGCCATTTGTATGGGAAAGAAACATATTTTGAAATTCAGAAAACCTGGGTTTCACCTTTAAATATTTAAGTTTGTGTATATAAAATTTCCCAAAAATAAGGATGTTATTAACCAGAAAATCACCTTTGTTGCTGTTCATAACAAGTCCAAACACAATGTCCTTATGAGAGGAGACTCAAAGAAGAGGAAACTTTGGGTAAAGCCACTCATGAATATCAAGCCACAAAGCATCTTCATACATACAATGGATCAGCAGCTCATCGGTTCTCAGCGTAGGCTACATGTCCAAAAAAGACAGTTCTCAGTTCAGCTGTGAGAGACTCACGACTGTAAATGTAAGGTTGATCTGAATATTTGCGACCAGCTAATCGTTGATAACACAATGACAATTATGACACATCGTAGTTCCAGAATGTTTTGTGTGATATTATCCTTATATGCTGCTCTCTACACAACAAGCTTTCATTTCGTCCTCACACACTTCAACCCTCGATACACGCATGCTTAGTTTCAGGCAGCAGCTTGAGATAGCCTACTGTTCTCAGTTCAGTGTACTGTTGGCAGGGTTGGGAGGGTTACTTTTGGCATGTATTCAACTACAGATTACAGAATACATGCTGTTTAATGTAATTTGTAATGTATTCCGTTAGATTACTCAAGGTCAGTAACATATTCTAAATACTTTGGATTACTTCTTCAGCACTGGTAGATTTTTAAATTGTTTTGACTATAAAAACTCTGCCAGTACAGTAAGACAAAATACACATGTTAAAAATATATTCTTTGAAAAACCTAAATATCTCATGCAGTGTTGTTTCTAAAACAAGATAAATTAAATTCAAGATCTTGTTTTAAGGATTTTTTGATATTTTTACAGGAAAATAATAAAAAAAAAAATATTATCAAGAAAAGGATTTTTGCCCTAATATCAAAGGTCTTACTAGAAAAAAGAAATTATGATCCAACATGAATTTCCAACATGAAAAAATATGATCGTGTCTGGTAACGTGCAGGTAAAATGGATAGAAACAGCATTTTTGCTTCAAAGCTGACAATTTATACATTTACATTTATGCATTTGGCAGACGCTTTTATCCAAAGCGAATTACAGTGTACTTATTACAGGGACAATCCCCCTGGAGCAACCTGGAGTTAAGTGCCTTGCTCAAGGACACAATGGTGGCAGCCGTGGGGTTAGAACCTGTGACCTTCCGATTAATAGCCCTGTGCTTTAGCCACTACGCCACCACCATATATGAGTCAATGTTTTCCATCTGAAAGGACTAAACATTAAATGAAACAAATTACAATAAAATGCAAAGTAATCTCTTCAGTAATCAAAATATTTTTGAATGTAACTGTATTTTAATTACCAATGATTTAATACTAACTGTAGTGGAATAGAGTTACTAATATTTTGTACTTCAAATACGTAATCCCGTTACATGTATTCCACTACTCCCCAACCCTGACTGTTGGAGTAACTGGAGCACTGATAATAAGAGTTGGCAAAAACTGGCATCATAGGATTATATACTCCGGGATATTGGCTTCGAGTGGTAGTGACTGTCAGGAATGTCCGAAAGTGAGTTTTAATTGAATAACTTGTGGATCAGTGTTGACTCGAGCCGCAAACTGTTTCAGACGATTCAGTCCGAATTGGTGAACTGGTTCAAAAGAACGATTCCTTCACGAATCGAACATCACTGACGTGCGGTCTGGGTAGGCAAACTAGGCACTGCCTACCCTGCCAAAATTCAAAAATAAAATGTTTATTAAATAATAAACTTGTATTTGGATTTTTACTTTTTATTCTTGTGATTTATACATGCAATATGTGTGTTATTCCAATTGTTTAGACGTTATGATGACAAATGTAGCAGTTACGCATAATCAACTAAAAACAAATGGTAGAATAAGCAGTGCTTTTACGGTCCATTCATTGCAGACGACACGCGGAAAACCCATGTTGCGCATGCGCGCTCGATCCTGTATTCTTTAACATGTACGGCAAAAAGCACAAATCTGCTGTGCCTTTTGACGTAAATATGTTATGCCCGTAATCATCTCTGTTACGTATCAGACATGGACCAATTAAAATCGAGATATTCCTGGACATTTGCGTAGCTAACGTCATTACACCACAGCTAGCGTACATGCCTAATCCCCGCAAAATTCAAAATGACAGCACCGGCCGTAATCACGGAATTAAGAAATTATTCCAAGCTCGATTTTAATTCCAAATAGGAGTTAATTGCAAGAGGGAGGTCTACGCCAGCCTTAGATGGACTAGTACAGCAAAAGGGCCCAAAAAGTATCCGATCATTTCAAACTGATTGGTATGTAAGAAAAGATTGGCTATGTGGCTGCGCTAACAATCAGCGGCTGTACTGCTATCCCTGCCTGCTTTTTTCAACCAGTCAGACTGTTTGGACTTCAGCGGGATATTGCGATTTGAACAACCTGCCCGCAGCTTTAACCAAGCATGAAAAGTCGTCAGCTCACATCCAGTGTCAAATTACACTGAAAACCTTTGGAAAATCTCAGATCGACCTTGCACTTGACGAGCAAAGGAAGCTGAATATAACCTACCACAATGAAAAGGTAAAGGAAAACCGAGAGGTTTTGAAGGATCTGATAAATGCATAACGTTCACTGTTTACGCACTTGTGTGTGTGTGTGTGTGTGTGTGTGTGCGTGAGAGAGAGAGAGAGAGAGTGTACACGATATACATCCTAATTTGTACATTTCTTGATATGCCGCGCTTGTGTGTAACGTTCACTGTTATTACGTATTATTAGCTTAAACAATAAATCAGGTAATCTGGCTTTCATAACTCAGTGCCTAGCCTCTTTAAGACATCACCGCACGTCACTGTCGAACATCACTAGTGTTTATCCACTTCCTGGGTTGTCAAGGCTGGAAACATGCGTATGCAGATTCTATAGAGAAAAAACTGATAAGAAATAAGATGACCAAGACTATATTTGATGTATACTATTGCCGATAAAATCATATGACTTACATTAGATTAAATAGCAGTTTCTCAGGCAAAATGTGATGCATTTTTCCCTGCTCATTTTAAACAACTATGCTAATACATCTAGCAACACAATGGCTGACAGGGGTAGGGTGGGTTGTAACACATCTTTAAAAAGTGTTACAACCATCCCCTTACACACAACTAAGAACACTTTCTTGATTTTTATAATTTTACAGAATGCTTAGGCAGTGGAAAAGAGAGACAGACAGAGGTGTGCCTGCCAGTGTTGTAAAATAAGCATCTGATGAGGTCACAAAGAAGGGCAAATCAGTCAGATCAGTTGCAAAGGCACATGGGATCTGCCATGTAACACTGAGCAGATACTGCAAATTAGATAGCAAAAGCAGATAGTGCAGGAGGAAGTTTTAGCTGACTATTTGACTCACAGCAGACCTGTATTATGGACTGACTCCACGTGACATAAGCATATGACAAGTTAGCCACTGGAGAACAGAATATAATTGAATAATAGCATAGGTGCCAGACAAATTGAAATTTGTTTATGTCTAAGTACTCAGGTTTTCTATTTTGCTTACTTTTTTACAGAAAGCTTTTGTGTTGTCTGTATGGCGTCATATGGCAACTCTAAGCCAAAGGAAGTGTGGGTAAAATTTTCCCAATGCAGTCTCTGGGCCCACCAAGCATGTGCTCCAGGGTTACCAACATTCATTTGTCATTGTGACTCTGCTTAAGAATAAACACACACACACACACACACACACACACACACACACACACACACACACACACACATGTTGTGTTTCCATGTTTTATGGGGACTTTCCATAGACATAATGGTTTTTATACTGTACAAACTTTATATTCTATCCCCTAAACCTAACCCTACCCCTAAACCTAACCTCCACAGAAAACTTTCTGCATTTTTACATGTTCAAAAAACATAATTTAGTATGATTTATAAGCTGTTTTCCTCATGGGGACCGACAAAATGTCCCTACAAGGTCAAAAATTTCGGGTTTTACTATCCTTATGGGGACATTTGGTCCCCACAAAGTGATAAATACACGCTCACACACACACACACACACACACACACACACACACACACACACACTCCTGAGTCAATTTGAGTTATGGTCAGTCACAGAGAGAGAGACATTGTTCTGGATTGTTCTTGTACTTCAATAAACCTCTTTTTGAAGCATATCGCATGGTGTCGTCTCTGTTTTTGCCTCTTTTGTCTAATTGTTACAACTTACTCTGGCATGGTTATAACCTACCCCGGTAGCGGGGTGGATGTTGATCCGAAAGTTGTTGAGCGGCGCCATCTGCATATCGCGGCGCGGTTCTGCAGTCAATTCTGCATAACGCGGCAGCTCATTTAAGCTTATCGCGACCCATTCGTCACGTTTCGCTGACGACCCACCGGCACGCTTGGTTCTCCCAATGGCCAGTCCGCCCCTGATCGGCCCCAAAGATTGTCGGCCCACCGGGAAAATGCCCTGTATGCCAGATTACCAGTCCAGCCCTGACTACACTACTAATGCTGGGAAATAGCTTTAAACCAACAACTTCAGCATTAAGGCTCATCACAGCTGAGAGACACAACAGACTGATAAATTACACAAACTCAAGGTGATTTCCTCTTACCGGAGTTTCCACATTGGAGAGGACGTACTGTTCAAAATGCTGGAGGAGATTTTTATTTGTATAGCGCTTCTCACAACACACATCGTTTCAAAGTAGATTTACAGAAAATTATGCATTAACAGAAAATAAAAAACTGTAAAATCAATAAAGTATTTGAGTCATCATTGTATAGTTTAATTAGATATGATTGTAAATTGTGAATACAAATAAATATTTAAATCAGAATTGTATTTAGAAACCCAGTGAGCTGAGTGTGTGTTTGTGTGCGTCCCTAACAGTGTTAGGGAGACTATTCCATAGTTTAGGAGCCAAATAGGAAAATTATCAACCTCCTTTTGTGGATTTTGATATTCTAGGAACAATCAGCAGGCCAGAATTTAGGGATCATTATGAATGTGATGGAATATAGCTGTGATAGTTTCTGAGTTCGTGGGTCAGGAGACAGAGAACAGTCAAATGTGAATATTTTTTATTACTCTTTTAGCATCACACAAAACATAAACAAAAAGGGCTCTTGATTGCCAAAAATACACAAACAAGTAATTGGGGTTTCACACAGCAAAGGTACATGCAGCCAACATTATCTGGTCTCTCTGTCCCACTCTGACGTTCTGGCGTACCTTATCAGGTCTCCCTCTGCCATCACTATAATGAAAGACAGGTGTTAGAGTAATTACAACTCAGCTGACGAGCCTTACCACTCTCCCTAGCCTGCAGACAGACACGTGACCACGCCCCCCATGCCACATACCCCCACCGCCGTCTCAGGCCGGGGCAACATCCGGGACTTGTCCTCCACCACCCGGATCGAGGTGATTAACTGCGCCACCACGAGGAGCTACTAAGTAACTAGATGGGAGTAAAACAGCATTAATGGGAAGCTAATATATAATATAACTAATCTGTCAAAAAAATTCAAAAAAGAAAGAACTCAAACTTCTGTCAAAATAACAGTCCAGCTAAAATGAAAGCTCTATGCCAATTGAAAATTGAAGACAGGAAAATATAATTAGTGTATAAAAATGTAATATTCAAAAAGTAGCAATAATACTCATAATAACAGTAGTATAATATGAAACGGTTGTATTTTGATGATTATAATTATTGTTATATTATAAAACCATAAGCATTATCACAAGTGTTCTGAATATCAGCATGTTTTCATCAATAATGTAAAGCTCTGATGTGCAGCATTTTATTTTATCAAAAAATATTTTTGTTAAAAAGTATAAAACTTTTTTTTTTTAAATTAATGCTTATATTTTCATTTGATTAAAGCTGCATGTATTTATCATAAGATGTCATTAAAACATTTGACATGAAATCCAGACGAATTTAAACGCTTTAACACTTTATGCACTTCTTTTAATCAATGTGTAATTTCATCAAAAAACCTGAGGTTTTTATTTGTTGCCTAAGTATCAATTTAGTATCCATACCGAGGCACCAGGGCTGGTATCACACTGAAGCCAACATTCTGGTATCAGAGCAACCCTAGTGGTTAGATTCACCTATAGATTCCAGTGTTGCTAACAAAGCTTAACCTAAATGTATCCAACCTGCTATTCTCATGCTTCATGTCACTTTGCTAGATTGACAACAGCAGGTGAAACTTTGGACCTTTTTCAGGCTGTGATCCATATGGCCTACTTTAAATCCCAGAACATTGGATATGTGCATATGCTACTTTGAATAAACTAATCTGTATGTATTTTTCAGTTCATAGTTTTTTCCACAGATGGGAGAAGTATGTGATCTCTGTGTGTGAAGCAAAAACTCTCCAAGACCAACAGCAGAGAATGGAGGGAGAAGTTAACCTGTGTAGAAGGTAATCAGATGCAACAAGAATCTGATTTATGGGAAGCATAAGAAAAAAAAAACTTGATTTGTTTTAATAATATCTGTCAGTCCTCAATAACATTAATGTTTATATCTTGTTTTAGAACCATTTGACCATACTAACACAGCTAGAGCAGTTCATGAGAAAGTAACGTTTGAAGCCATTGAAGCAGAATTTACAGAGGTGTAAGACTCTTTAAATTATAAACATAATCCATGTTATATGTCATTAAAATTTAATTTTGTGAAAATGTACTACAGAACTTCCATGACAAGTGATGTAGCTAATGTAAGCATCCCAATGTTTCACAACAATAAGGTGGCTTTATGAAGATTTGTCAGTGTGAAATCTGGAAAAAAAAAAGAATTGGACTCCCTGCAGTAGAAAACGAATTATCAATTTTATGAGATTATCAAGAACAATTAAAATAATTGTATGCTTTTCTTTTTTATATAAAATGTATTTTTGGAAATATAATTAAGTTCTAAATATAATTAGTTTGTATGCACTATTATTTAAGCTTGTTCTCATACAGAGCTTTTTCCTGGAAGAGGAAGAGGATATAAGGAATGGGGAAATATTTTCTGAAGAACAGCTGGAATGTGTAGTTACTTTAAAAAAAAAAAAAAAAAAAAACTAAAGTGTTCATTTATTAACATTATACCACGGGCTGTTTAAATACTCGATTCTGATTGGCTGGAAGGTGTGCAGTAAAACCGTTTAATGCACAGGTAGTTCCAGTCAGTTTGATTACAGGTCGAAATTAATCCGCTACTATAATCATCGGTAACCATAGTAACACAGTTACACTTGCAAACAGAGTGAGAGAAACATATGAAAACGTTTATTTAGGTAGGCTAAATGGATGATTTTTGCATATCGTTTAATTTGTATGGTGAATATGGCAATTTTGAGAAATGGGCCCAGGCACAAGACGAAATAGAAGACTTGGAGAAGACGTTGAATGACAAAAAGCGGCACAAAGAATTAACACCGACAGAGCTAGATAAGATCGAAGACGACAAAGATGAGGTCAGTATGAAAAAGACAACTAAATGGCCAGTTAACACTTTCAGTGACTTTTTGCGCCAAAGACAGAAAAATTGTGATTTCGAGACCTACTCTGCTTCTCTTTTAAATGAGACATTGCGGGAGTTTTATGCCTCTGTTCAGTCTACCGCTGGACACGAATACAGTGTTGCAAGTTTGATGTGTCTCAGAGCAGGTATAAACCATCACATTACAAAATACAACATCATAAGTGATAAAGACTTCAAGTCAAGCAATGCCATCTTTAAATCAGTTTTAAAGCGCTACAGGAAAAATGGAAAAGACACCAGCGTTCATCATCCGCGTATCAGGGCCTACTGAGTCTGACTTGGAGAAAATTAGAAATGCACCTGCACTCTCCCCTTTCACACCCACAGGACTTGTAAGAAAAGTTTGGTTTGACATACAGCTGTGTTTTGCACGGAGGGGAAGAGAAGGAAACCGTAACCTATCAAAAGAGTCTTTCGTTCTCCGGCAAGACGAGAATGGGAAAGAGTAGGCTACCTGACCCTGGCGCATAACCCAGAGACAAAAAACTACAAGGATCCCACCACATAGAGAAAATTTACGAGGATTTATGTTTGCGAGCCCCGGCGACCCACTTTGTCCCGTGGACAGCTTTAAAAAATATCTGTCAAAGTGTCCAGAAAATACCGGAGTGTTCTATTTGCATCCGAGACGCATCCCTCTGTGCAAACTCGAGAGCACCGAAATGTGGTTCACCAGGGAGCCGATGGGGCTCAACTACCTTGGCAATATGCTAAAAAGTATTTGTGAAGAGCTTGGTAATAGATATTTCATTTTTGCCCATAAATTTAAACTGTGTATATATTATTTTCCAAATCTAAATTGTATAATTTAAATGCTTGTTGTTCAGGTGGAAGTTATCTCACAAATGTACACAAACCATAGTTTGCGTAGCACTGCCGTTGGACGACTCTCTGATGCAGGACTAGAAAGTCGCCAGATCATGTCAGTGACAGGCCACCGATGCGAGGCGAGTTTGCGGTCATATTGGGCCCCATCTTTGTCAGAGAGGAGGGCATGGAGTGACATACTGACATCTAGAACCTCAACAAGCAAAGTGAAACATAATTTCACCTCCAAGCCTAAAACTGAAATAACCCTACCCTTTTCCATGTCTAACTTCACGATAAATGGAAATGTGGAGTTTAACATCAATTAGTATAATGATGAGTAAAACAATCCCCTATCGAAATTTCCAACTGTTTGATTTTTTTGTTTTCATTTAATTTAATGCATTTCAATAAATGTAATGTGTCTTTATATAGTAGCCTAATCGTGGTTAGAGACACCGGTTTTATTTCACACTCTACATAATTCATTTAAAAAATGACATGATTATTTCAAATAAAGATTGCCTTGTCACTGTCAGTGTTGCCTGTCATTCATAAATAATTTTAATAAATCCATTAAATAATCATTAAGTTAGCTATATGCTTAAGCAACGAGGGGAGTTCTTTCAGTTCTTTGTCTCTCTCTTTTAATAATGAATTTAAATAAATGTGATAATTCATTCAAATAAAAGCAATCCGATGGCTCTACTTTATTTAAAGTGGACGGAGTGCTAGAACTAACGAACCGTAACTTAAGAAAATAACCGTCATTTTTACGCGTCTGTTAAAAAATTACATTATTATTACAAAATTAACATCAGTTACAGCTTTATCTTATTTTTAACTTGGCAAATAACCGTGGTATAAGCGGGATAATCCACGGCTAGCCATGGATTAAAGGATTTTAATGCACGACGTAGAGGCTTCGCGTCGGGTGGTTCTTCGCCTCTACATCGTGCATTAAAATCCTTTAATGCATGGCTAGCCGTGGATTATCCCTTACATAAATGAGGCCTGATCTCATTTGTAAATAAGGCCTATTGCAACTTTTTTTTAATATATATACTTTACAGTCTTATCAGGTTCTGCAGATGAGAAAATCTCTCAACTTCATCATATAGCCTACCCTCAAAAACACAATAATATGGTAAAGAATAATCATACAGGATGGGTCTTCAATTTCCTCTTCTGCATTCTGAGAAGAAATGCTTTACTCCTTGCCTTGTGGTGCACTGGACCTTTTGAAATGTGTTTCGCCGAATTAGGCAAAACCACGACTGATCTGACAGGGATTTAAATCTGGGTGTCCCCGCATTAGTGCCTATGTTTGAGAGGTACGATACGTGTAACACCATAGACTAAGCAATATATTTTTCCCATATGGTACATAGTTTGCGGAACTATTTATTGTCAGTCGATGGTCATACTAACTATTTATTGAGTGAATTGATTGAGGTTGAAAAATGAAATGGCAATAGAATAAAAATATATGAAATCATGGCCAGACTATCTTGCTTTTTATTTATCTTCATGTAGACATATTTGTTTTTCCTCAAAAACTCAATTGTAAAAATGAGTCACATTTTCTGACAAATGTCTACTTTTACGAACATATTCGGTGATTGGTTTTCTATTTGTTGTTTTGTATAGTTTGTACTGTCTTTTGTATGTCTTATAATTTTGATCTAAGATTTCTCCAGTTGTTGGTAATTTGCTCTGCTATATATTACATGCGATACTAATAGAGAAATGGCAAAATCAAAATGATATCTGTGAGCAATTTGGAGGTAAAAAATGTATATAGCTTCAGAGATTTCACTGCCAGCTGGAAACTCTTATAGCGGATAGGTTTCTGCATTGTGCCATTTAGTTGCTTTGCATGCAATAACACTTTCAACTGCAGGGAAATGTGATTTTTGTTTGACTGTAACAGCATGCATTAATGGCTTTTCATCCTAATTTTATTTTAATTTAATTACCCCCATAGCATATAGTAAGTTTGAGTACGATGGTATGGGTGTGTTGGAGCTGGAGAGTAAAATTAGCCCAGTCAAAGGACACTGACACAGAGTCTTCTCCCTTTTCAACATGGTGCTGTTACATTTCCATGCAGGCTTTATTGTTCAGTTCATCGTTCACAATGTGTTCCTGTGTTATAGTAAACAGTAGTAATTAAATTTAATAGTGTTTCTTTCAGTCGAGTTACAAAAAACTAGGACAAATGTGACGCTTTTCCAATAGCGCAGTCTTGAGATCTGGAATATCTTTGAAATCTATTTCTAGCAGCCGTTGAGCAAGGCGAATTGCACTCAGCGAGATGATCCCAAAACTAAGCAGCACTCTCCAAGACTGTTTTTTATTTAAAAATAATTTAGCAATGATCAAAAGGGATTGTGGGTTAAAACGGGAATGTGAGGGGGCAGAGCCAGACATGGAGGAAATGCAGGACGTGGGTTCAGAAATTATCAATATCGACGAATAAGAGGAGATTGAGGAACTCCATAATAGGTAGTTTCCCACGGGTGTGTCTTTTTTTCCTATATTTAATATTGTTTTACCCTTCCTCAAGCAAATCAAATATTGTTCACCTTTTATTTTTAATACTGCTGTAGACTGCTGTTTATCCCAACAGGGTAATATTGTGATCATAATGGATGAAGATAGAATCAAGAGGAGGAAAAGAACAAGCAGCAGAGGCAAGCTGGGCGACAGGTTTAGAAAGCCAAGCTCCAGGCTGCCAAAAAGTCGAGTAGGTGAGGAAAGACCAGAAATGACTGAGGTATCTGTTCCGAACATCAGATTTGAAAACCATGAGGATGATAACTCAGTTGAAACAAGGATCAAGATTATTTTAACTTGATATCAGAGAGTTAATATAGTTGTGCCATCAAAGCTTCCAACCGTAGATGAGGAAGAAATCACTTAACTGGTGGAAAATGTATCCTACTTGGAGGATACGCCTAAGATAAAAGTATCAGCAATATGAAGCTCTAGCTCCAAGCAGTCCTTGGAACATAGAGATAGACATTCAAGAAATAAAACAGACTGAGAACTTGAAGGATTCGCCTGAGATTTCTGCTGATGAACAACCCAAGAATGATGAAATTAATTTGGACTATCTTGAGAAATTCACACTGTTAGATGTACAAGCCCCTAGTGATGGCACTACATTGACAGAGATTCATATACCAGAAGTGACTGTCCAGCCAGAGGAACCTCATGTGATTCAGAAAGACACAGAAGCAGATGAAGTTCTTGATGAATCTTTTGTCATCATCAGTGATGTTGAAATTTTAGGAGAAATGCTTGACGAAGTGTCCTACAGAAGTAGCTTCAATGCAGAGCCTGAAGTTCCTCAAGGGCACGAGGATCGGGATGGGGCAAAAGCAAGCTCTAAAACTCTCAAAGAGAATGGGTCAGTCTTATTTGGAAGTCAGGAATGTGTCCTCACACCTGTGTTCCTCCCCACTGTACCTCCACTACTCAGAAATTATGAGGATGCATTAGGAGACAGGAAGAGAGAAGAAGACTTCTCAGATACAGAGAGTGTAGTTTCAGAAAGGTCTTTTAAAAGGCAATATTCAGATTCTGATGGCGCAGATTGTTATCTGTTAAAATTCATTCTGAAGGATGAAACTACGATGGTTGACAAGGTACCTGATGCCAGAGAGGAGGAAGAAGGGGAGAGACTAGCATGGTCACAAAGTAAACTCACTGGAGGTTTAGCATGTGCAAAAGAAAAAATTATGAAGTAACTGTCAGCCAATCAAGTGAGACGGATAAAAATGAACACATCAGCAAAGAGGACTGTAAGTCTTCAAGGTGTTGTTCACCAGGGCATAGTGCGCCAGTGGAAACCACCACTAGAGGAGCAGTCACATCAAAGGATTTGCTCGTGAAACAAGGTGTGGAATTTAATAAGCAATGTGATGTGACTGTCATTACCAAGAACAGAATCAAAACAAAAGGTGTCCCTGATGACATATTACCTAAAAATTGGCTCAGGTTCTTGAACCAGAAAGCAAATTCACAAAAAAAGATGAAGAACAGATCATTGATGAGCACAGTGGAAAAGCCAAAAAAGCAGACTGCTGATATTCAAGTGCTTGGGTGTTTTTAGCACATAAAGATGCAATTAAACCTAAATATGCATTTGACATTTGATCTGTAACAAAGGATTCAGAGAAAATTCAGACTGAAGTATTACATGAAGTTAAAAGAATTGATGGTTTTGAGGACTGTATGGGTAAACATCAAGAAGCAACTGATGTAATTGTTGAGATCCAGGAAACAAGTATTATTACCAAGAAAGACAAAGAAGAGGATGAAAAAAACATAAAAAAAAACCCATAAAAGGCAAAGTCGTTTTAGAGCGGAACATAACTGCGAAGGTTGATAAAGACATTCCTGAAAAAGTACAAGGAGAAACACCAGAAATATTTGCTCAGAAGGTTATCACCATCAAAGAAATCCTGTTCAATGAAACATAAACCAAAGCTGAAGAAATTCAACATTTCAAAGTAAATAAAGAGGTCGGACCTTCAGAAGAGTCTGAAACAGTTACAAAAACACATGCTACTGAAGCTGAACTTTCTGCAGAATCCTTTGAATATACCTCTAAGGTGTGTAGATATGGTGAAATACTAGCTATTATTGAGGATAAAGTGAGTGACATTGCAAATAAAGGAATGATACCCAAAGAGAAACTAGAGCAAGAAATTGACAAAATTGGTGATGCTTCGCTGCATGAGGTGGAGTACCATATTGGAACAGCAAAAGTGTTAACAGAAATCAGAAAGTCAGAGCCTGAATCAGTGCATATAACTTCAGAACAATCACTTCCAAGTGAAATGGATACAACAATCACTGAGTTTCAGACTAAACCTAGGATTACAAGTGAGGATGAATGTTTGAAGAAAAATTAAGTCAGTGCAGCAAATGAGACAGACGAAGAAGTAGAAGTGGGTGCAAATAGTCCTACAAATGAGGCACTACTGCTTAAGCAAAGGCTTGAAAAGCAATAAGGACATGTTGATATACCTGAGATTGAAACTGAGGTTACAAGTAAATAGGGAAAATTTGAAGAAATCAAGATAGATGTTATAGAGGAATCAAAGCAGGATATTGTAGCCACAAAAAAAAAAAAAAACTGTTCAGGATGAGATGTAGCTGAAAATAGAGAGACGACTAAGGAAGAAATGGTTGGTTCAAGTCAAGCATATAGCTTGACAGAAATATTAGCTACTAAAATAGAAAGCATGGATATAAAGAACAGCATAATAGAAGACACAGAAGATGTTTCAAAAGTGAGGCTATTACCTATACCAACTAAAAGGGTACACAGGCCATACATTATTAACCAAGGAAATCCCGGATATAGAAACGTCTACTGGTGGGAAAAAAATTGAGAATAGAATGTCACCTGTGCCTACAGCAAATGTATAGGTAGGACGTAAGTTATGACACACATATTGAAGATATAGTGGACATACCAGAGCCTCCTTAACCAGTTGAAGAAGAGGAACCACAAGCAATGAGAGTTTCTTCTTTAGAGCCAGAGTTTTATGAGGATATAAGCAGAGATGGAAGCCTCAGAAGGAAGAAAGGTATTTTCTCACAATTGTGAAGTTTTGCCCCTCAAGAGGACCTCTCTTCCTTTAGCTACAAGCCAGATTGCAGCAGAAAATTGTGGATGAACTTGATTATGAGATGGTCACAGAACAAGAGGCAAGACAGTCAGAACAAGTCATAGCTGAGGTTAAAGTGGAACAAGTTCAACTATCAGATCAAACTCTAGAAATAAGCTTTGAATTTGTAGAGGATTTAGATGTCAGAATGTGAACCTCGAGAGGAGATTGAAATTCAGCCAATGGATGCATTCTGCCTTGTAGATGCCCAATACTTCTGAGTGACTCTGAGCATCAAAACCATGAGACATCCTCTTTGGATGAGGGCTTGGACAGTATTAAGGTAAGTAAATTTTCTTCTAATCATGCAAAAAGATAAGTAGTCTATCTATCTATCTATCTGTCTGTCTGTCTTACTGCGTGCCCGTCCGTCCGTCAGTCCGTCTGTCAGTCTGTCTGTCAGTCTGTCTGTCTATAATGAACAGTGCAAGGGTGTGTTGAAGTGACTTTTAATGTGTATTTAAGTAATGTTCATTTTTTTATAATGGGGGAAAAATCATGCTGTAACAGCATGCATGCAAACACAGGTAAATATTGGGACATGGGTAAATATACAATTTTTGGCCATTAAATGCAGTTAGGAATTAAAAATATATTTTTTTCTTTCTTTAATTTCTAATTTAATATCATGAATTAAATCTTTATAATCTGTGACTTAGTAGTCTAATGTTTGAATATTGAGTAATGTGTCACCAATTTCATAGTTTGGCATATCAGTACTTTTCTTTGGTTTTGCAGCCCTGTGATTTGATCAGTGGAAAGAGTGCTAGGACATGATTTCCTGACATCAACTTGACATTTGATCATTCTCAACTGGCCTGTCTGGAAAGCTTAAATGATGAAGTCACTGATTACTCAAGTGTTTTATGCAGATGGACTCTTCTAATACCTAATATATCCAAATTATAAAAATATACATAATCAGCGGTAAAATAAACAATTGATGGTTTACATAAAAATCCAAAAGATACAGAGAGACATATTTCTCTTTTATTGGCCATTAACAGCATTCATAGCAGATGAGTCAGAATGAACTGACGCATAGCCAACGCAGAAATGTCCCTCTCTGGGAGCATACAGCTGTTTCCATGGTTTATCTGTAGTTGTATTCCTGAGGACTACAGCACGATTTGTCATTTGCAAGTATGAAAGAGACTTGTTCTTAATTAATAAAGATTTATGCTGGAAATGTGTGCAGGTTAAACTAGGCCCTGAACTTACCATATGCATCTCAAAGTGTTTCATGATGTATATCTAATATAATTTCTAAAGTGGTAATGTTTTAAGTATCAGCTGAGTGACTGCATATCAGCTTTACAAGGAAGATCAGAGGAAAATGAAGACTTTGTATCTGAGCTTGAGCTGGCGTACAACACTGTGGAGGTATTCACAATACATTTAAAACGCGTGACATGGAACCTGCACTGTAATAAAAACAAAATGCTTGACATAATGTATAATAATTAGTTAATATAGTTTGTCAAATTCCTAACCCTATGTAAGAGCACTATTACAATTGCTCATACATATTAGGGTTAGGGATTTGAAAAAATTCCCAACCCAAGTATTACATTTTGGTGCTTAACTTGTTCCACACTGTTGATGTGATCAATTATAAAATAGATCAAATTATACAGTTTGTTGAGGAGAGGTGTCCGATCACATTTCTGAGTGATTGGACTTATCATTTTCACCTGGCGGATGATAAAAGTGCTGTATAAAAATCCCATAGACCCATAGAGCCATTTTAGTGCTTGCAGTAGTGCACTGTCAGCTTGGAGATCCTATTATGCCAAGAAAGGTTTAAAGTAACCCCTGTGCACTTGTGATTGAGATGTTCTTCTGGCCCACAGGAGAACTTTATTGATTGTGAGAAGATCATAAAGGAGCACAATGACGAGGCACTGAAGCTGGTCATGGACCAGTATAATGAGATGTCTCATGCCATGGAGGAGGAGAAAAAAGCCAAGCTGGAGCAGCTGTATGACCAGATTGTGTCTTTCCAAGAGAATATTGACAAAGCCAATGATACTATGGAGATGACAACTAAGGAGATGGAAGAGACAGACCCTCTTAAATTTGTTTCTGTGAGTCTCACCTCAATATTGTTTTATTTACTCACTCAAAGTAGGCAACAAATTAAGATTAGTATTAATATATTGATTGCCTCCAAGGCCTAAGGCCATATTTGCAGAGGAAGCATTTTTAAAGTGCTTAGCTAAGGTTTGTTAAGAGAAGCAATGAGCTGTATCTGGAAGAGCCTTTGTTAGTCTAATGAAGCTATTTCCCCCCCTTGCCAGTCATCTAAAGATATAAATATGAGGTAACTGAATGGCCTGAATTTGTGTTGCATTAGTGGCTTACTAGAATGTAAATGACAACTTATCAAATATAGTATGCTTCATAAATTAATCAAAAAAGCCACTTGTTGAAAATAATTGCCTTGTTGAGTTTGGTGTTTAAAAGGCCTTTCAACTGAGGGTTTGTGGCAGACAAATGAATACTATATTAAACATTTACAGCATGGGAGTGTTTAATCACCATGGAAGTATGGACCCTTTTCACAAACTGTGATGACACATTGACTCAATTAGCAGGATTTTGATTTTTGATTTTAAATTATTTAATGTACATTTAGAGATATACAGATACAGTATATCCCTATAGTTTGTGTTTGATAAAACTTACAATAATGCAAACATTGTAAACACTGTTGCAGTATTTCACATTTCAAATGGGTTTTTTTTTAGGGGGTGGTTAAATATGAATAATATTTGCTATGGTCTGTACATATCTTTAGTTTGCTTCAGCATTTCAAACCTGGAAATTTAAAATGATCCATTGTGACAAATTTTAAATTTTTTAAAAACATTTTTTTACAGTCTCCTTCCACTGATCCTTCTGTTTATTTTTGTAAATAGGCTGAATACAGCTTTGGAATCCACTATGTCACTGGAGCTTGGTCCGTGAGGTCTGCTGGTGTTTGAGGATTATGCCAAGGGCAAATCAGGCAATGTGAAGAAAAACAGACAAGCCATTCCAGGTGCCTCTTTGCCTCCAATATAATTGCTTGCAAATAAATATCCCTCACATTGTGTTGACTTAAATCATTACTCATTTTGTAGTGCCTCAAAAACCACATCTTCAGCCTCAAGAGGCCAATTCTGCCACCGGTACATCTGTCACTGTATACTGGAGAGTCAATGAGGATGACATGATCGACTGCTTCCAAGTCTATTGCATGGAAGAGCCACAAGGAGGTTAGACGGGAGGGGAGAGCAGGGTTTGTTACTGTCTGAACTGCACAAAAATTATATTCTTAATCAGTATTTTCATCTTGTTTTTTCAGCAAAAATATCTAAAATTCCATAAGGCAATATACAAAGGCCACACTTAAAACTATATGAATGATATTGCATTATGTAACAAACAGTGCTGGGTGGATTACTTGTGAATTAAAAATTTCATGCCAAAAAATGCAATCAGGAATGTAATCTCATAGATAAAATGTTTGGGGTAATCTAATCAATTTTGGATTACTTTCAACCTTATTCTATTTTATTTTGTCACATGCATTTGAGTAGGATAATAATTTTAACATAAAAGTACAAAGAGACAAAAAAGGAGTATTTAATTAAATCTAACAACAATGACATGCATTGCTAAAGTTTATAATTCAAAACAATGAGACATCATGTTCATTTTAAGTTCATAAAACAATATTCTACATTGCAAACTATAAAATCAACAGCAACTTTGCTAGGTTAATGCTTTCATCTAAACACATTTAACCCTTACTGATAGTCCATCACCTATTCCAAAGGTGAGGTGCAAGATATTATCTTTTGAACAGCAAGAATATTGTAAATGAGCAGAATATTTTAAAACTGAGTTCCACCAAGTAACACAAGACAATGTCTTTCTAGCATGTCAGTCTACAGTCGGTTACCTTTGAAATGCTCCCGGGATGCTATTTCCATTCATGACAGTGCAGCACCTATATACTTGCACCATCAAATGGAGTATAGTTTAACAGGCTCATGTTCGACTGTACACAGACGCTTAGTGTCCACGTCAAAATCAAAGTATACTTTGGGCTTTAGAGATGGCGTGTTAATGGAGATGGTTAATTGCTGATCAATTAATTATTAACAATTTACTGCAGTTGCCTTGTTACTATGTAATCAAGTAATCTATATAAAAGTAACTGTAGTCTGATCATGAGTATTTTATGTAATTGGTTAAATGTAATTACAAGTGATTTTTGTAATCTGATTATGTTATCCAGATTACATGTAATCCGTTACTGCCCAGCACTATAAAATCAAGTGGCATACATTTTAAAGATAGCGCAATCACACTTTTCCTGCAAAATGTTTGACAAAAGAAGTTTAAGTTTCAAATTCTAAAACAATACTGTAGATTTACTACTCAAAATTTAAGACAACATGTATTTGTACACTTTCTGGTTGTCAAATGTTTGTGGAACCTGTCCATAGTTAATCTGATGAACTACTCCTGTGGTCACTCTGGACACCCATTTGTACTTGAGGTCAACTGACTTCATACATCCACTAAAAATTACTTTGGGACCAGTGAGTTAGATTATTGCAAAAATGGCTCACAAAAGTGAAGTTAGTTCTGAGAAGAGGTCTAGCATCATTTGTTTGCACTTGGTTTGCTGAATGTTTATCTAAAGCAATGGAATTTACATGTATAAGTGTGACCAAATACCTTTTAGGGCCAATATGACCTAGAAAGCAAAATTGCATAAAATACTAAGATTTTTATTCAGAGAATGTAGATGTCTACTTTTTCTTGTTCCATTGGCAGATTTGTTTTACTTGTTATAAGTGTAAATCTAATTAAATTTTGTGAGGTTTGCACTTAAAACAATTTAAACAAATCTGAAAAAGTATCCTGTTTGTAATAGAATTGGACAAAAGCATCCCAATTTGTCATAATATTATAGGAATAAACAGAGTTATTAGTATGTAAAAGTATGTCAGTGGGGTGCTCAGATCCTGGCTGCATGATTCAGTTAAAGTGTGTTAAATGTAATCGAATCTGCAGCAATCTCAGAGGAGTACCGGGTGACTGTGAAGGAGAGCTACTGTAATCTAGAAGAGCTGGAACCAGATAAGTGTTATAAAGTGTGGGTGATGGCGGTGAACTACACAGGCCTCCAGCATGCCGAGTGGGAGATTACCCTTCAGAACTGGTCAGTGACTCGCAGTGTAAATCCCCTCTGCTTCGCATGATGTTTGTGTATGCCGTGTGAGATCGAGAGGATCGTGTTTGCAGAAACATGTCATAATATATCATTCGATAATGAGATGACCATGTGGATCCTTGTTGATACTGTTTACAAGATGTTTGATATTGAATGTAATTTCCAGTGTCATAAATAATCTTTTTCATTAAGGGGCAATAAATGTCTCCTAGAATTGATTTTCAGGGCCATTTTATATTTATGAGGGCATATTGTTGTCTAACAAATGTAAAACACTTTAACTGAATCAACTGGTCACTATGGTGTCTTAACCAATGACCAGATATTATTACTGTAAATGTATCAAATTGTAGATAACAGATAAAAAAAAAGTTGTTTCACTCCACATTTAAAATATTTGTGACAATCTTATAAGTTATTTTTTGCCATTTTAAACTTTTAATTTCTGACCCTGGTGAATTACAAAGTGTATATCCTTTTGAATATAATGTTCATTCTGTTTGTGTTTGGGGTATGTTTGGTCTTGCTGAATTTTGTTAAGGTAAGGTACGAGAAACTTCTCACTCAGTGCTGAAGGTTTCAGAGGACAGAAACACAGGACACCTACAATAAAATGTCCTCAGTCATTTAGTAAGTACTCCATTTAGTCATTTATTTTCACTTTTAAAATGATCACTGGAAATACACTGCATTTTGTTTTATGCCTAAGGATTAGTACATGATTAAAATGAGTGAAAGACATTCTGTCAGTAGAACAGAACATACTGAAAACAAGTGGTAGTACTTTACCAGGTTATATATGTTAACATTAGTTATCGCAATAGTTAACATGAACTAACAATGAACAACAGTTTTACAGCATTTATTAATCTCAGTTTTAATGTTAATTTCTACATGTAATTCTATTCCAAAGATGTCAACAAAACCTTTCTGTAGGCAAAATCCATGGTTTGATGACAACTGTAAAAAGGTTATTGATGCACATAAAAAAGCAGTAAGAATTTTCAATAAACATCCAACAACAGAACATCTTACTAGTTTAAAAATCTGCAAGTCACAGCAAGTAGATTTATTAATGAGCTGAAGAAAAAGAGCTGGAGACAGTTTGTATCAAGCTTGACAACAAATACGTCAACAAAGAGGATCTGGAATGTGAGTCAGAAAATGAAAGGCTTCAAATACAGCACATTAATCAACGAGGTACTCTACTAACTTTAAAACATGAAATAGCAAATTACCAATAGAAAATTATTCAATAGAGAATTACCACAGATTTCCAGAAAATACGGGCACAACAAAAAATGGGTAAATTACATTTTTACTCCAACAATATGGAATTATACAACCTACCTTTTTCTATGGAAAAGCTCTTATACACTTTAAAGTGTTGCCATGATACTGCTGTTGGGCCCGATCAAATTCATTACCAATTTTTAAAGCACCTGCCCCAAAGTATATTATCTATTCTTCTGGAAAATCTCAGTGATGTTTGAAAATCAGGAAATATACCATCTTCCTGGCATAAGTCTAAAGTTATACCTAAACCAGGCAACACTTATTCTGACCCCAAGAACTACCGCCCTTTAGCTCTAACAAGTTGTGTAAAACCATGGAGAGGATGGTAAATAACCCTCTTGTCTGGATTCTGGAATCTGATCATTAGATAAGGGACTTTTAGTGTGATGAGGAATGAGCACTTTAGACCATCTTATCAGACTAGAATCATATGTGCGTGATGGTTTTATTAACAAAGTACATGTAGTAGCTCTTTATTTTGATTTAGAATAGAAGCATATGACACAACCTGGAAATATGGCATTTTAAGAGACCTGCATAAAATGGGGATCAGGGGACATTTGCCCATATTTATTCACAAATTCTTGTCCAATAGATTGTTTCGAGGCCAGACAGGAACTACTGTGTCAAATGTACATACACAGGAGCAAGGAGTGCCTCAGGGTAGCATTCATTCTGCTACTCTGTTTATGATTAAAATCGATGGTATTTTAAATGTTACTGGATCCAATAAATTGTATAGCCTCTATGTTGATGATGTTTGCATATGTTACAGGGGGAAACATGAATGTAATTGAGAGACAATTGCAGTTATGCATAAATAAGTTGAATGTGTGGTCAGTTGAAAATGGTTTCAGATTTTCTAAAACAAAAACTTCACTTTTGCCTTCTGTGGTCCACGCATCATGGATCGTGGATGGAGAGCCCATCAAAGTTGCTAAGGAAAACAAGTTCTTAGGACTCCTTTTTGATACAAAATGACTTCTATTCCACATATAAAATCTTTAAGGAAAAGATGTCTTAAAGCTTTGGACATTATTAAGGTAGGCAAAAACTAAATGTCGTGCAGATTGCACTGTACTTTAAGCCTATACAGAATGCTGGTTCATTCCCAATTGGAAGTAAAGTTTATGATTCTGCCAGAAAATCTTTCTGGCAAATACTGGATACAGTGCATCATCAAGGATTGAGACTTGTTTTTGAAGCATTCAGGACTTCTCCTGTTCAGAGTCTGTATACCGAAGTCAGTGAACCATCTCTTTATAAAAGATGCTTCAATATGCACTAAAGCTAAAAACAAATCAGTGCAACCCAACCTACTTTTTACTTTTCCACCCCCAATATCTACGTTTGAATGAGGTCAGACCCAATTATATCAGACCTTTTGGGATACGCATCAAACCTCATTTAGAAAACTTGGATATTAATCTTGATACATTAAGCCAGACATATTTCTGCCCTATTCCACCCTGGATTCTGAAAAAGTTAAATATCAACTTGGATTTAACTTGCAATAAGAAGGCTGTTACTTTCCAAACGTATATCAATAACAGGTTTTTGAAATGAGAGGCCATTGTCCTCTTCATAAACCTGTATACAGAGCTGAGTCTAAAGTGGACAATAATGAATCTGCAGCGGCAGTGATTGTTCATCAGCAATATTGCATTCACATTACAGGGAAAAGTTATATATTCTTATGTAAAGTTTGGTTAAAGCAATAGTGAATTTATGAATAATTTATTTGATTTTATATGCTTTATTTGAAAGAATTAAAAGAACAATTTTATGTCTATCCATGTATTTTTCATCTGGTCGAGGTTGATAAGGGTTTTAGAAAGTAATTAGTAATACATAATACAATTACTTTTCAGACAGAGTAATTAGTACAGTTATCTAATTAGAAGATTTAATGGAGTGGTGGTGGCGTAGTGGGCTAAAGCACATCACTTTTAATCAGAAAGTTGCTGGTTTGATCCCCACAGCCACCACCATTGTGTCCTTGAGCAAGGCACTTAACTCCAGGTTGCTCCGGCGGGATTGTCCCTGTAATAAGTGCACTGTAAGTCGATTTGGATAAAAGCGTCTGCCAAATGTATAAATGTAAATGTAAATTACTCTGTAGAAGATGTCAGGGTTAGGGTTAGTTTAGTAATTAACTACTTTTTAGAGTAACTTACCCAACACTGGAGTTCACGATACCTAATGCATTAATATTTAAGTATAGAATCTTATTGTAAAATGTTACGCAATATCAATTTTGCTGCTCAGTTCAATTGTGTAACACAAAAATATTGAATAAGACTAGGGTTTTTGCACTTATTTTATTTGTTCCTAAGCACAGATTTATTGGTGTTACATTGAGGTCGGCAAATGCAATGAGTTACAGTAAAGGCATCTATTTGGAAATTTCCCAAATGCCCAGCTGTCATGGGTGAGCTCCTGCCTTCACTTGGCTATTACTACTGGGAGAATGAGGTTTCCATGTGCAAAGCGTACCGCATCTGCGTTGCATATTCAACAGCATCACAAACCAGCACGTTGGGGGAGAACAGCTCCTCCTGGTGTTTACACTGTGTACCTACATCTATAATGTTTATTTTGACAAGGAACATTGTTGGCCTTAAATGAAGTGTCCAGCCCAAAAAAGAGTGTTTTTCATTTTCATTTTATTTAACAACTTGGTAGGCCATTTTAGCCGCAATATGGTCCATGAAAATACTTTGTAAGTTAGGGCTCTTTTAAACCCTTTTAAACAATCTCAAAAGTCCATAGTTAAATGACCCAAAATGTTTCCATGTCTCTGCAAGCTTTTCCAAACTCTCTTTAATTTATCACAGCACACAAAACTGACATGTGCTTCACTTTTCTGTACTTCAGAAAATCCCAGGTGTACAATTATGAAGGTGACATTACATGTTTTATTGTCATATTTTTACCCCAACCAGTCCAAGCATATCTCCTCTTGAATCTTCACCTTTACCCCTGTGATTCATTGTCTACTCCCAAAACTAAATTGCCCCTCTGGGATTAAACAGGTTGCACTGCACTGTATTGTTTTGTATATTAACCGCTCTTGACTGTGTGAAGTCTGACATCTTTGTGATGGACGTACCTCCACGGATCGGCACTCTGTTGGAATATACAGCCAGGGTCGGCTTTTCTGAAAAGAATTCCAGAATGGGCAGCTCTTGGGCACTTTTCAGCACACCTTCACTCCGCCCCTTGTCTTAGAGCAACCGGGTGAGCTGAAAATGACCATGGACGTGCCAGAGTTTGTCAAGCACTGCTAGTTTACATCACTCACACCTCAGTGATCTGGCTTGCTAGAGTGACAAGATATGAATTAATTTTTTTTAATTGACTACCTTAATTATATATTAAATCTCATTTTATTGTTATATTTGATAAAACTTCAGGGTCACTTTATAATATATTAAATGTCAGTGTATTTATCTTGGAAGCTGCAAGCTTTCACTTAGGTTGTTTAAATAAAACAGATGTTGGCAGTGGTAACAGGCTTTTCATAGCTGAATTCTCCCTCCGAAAAGACACGTTTTGTAATAATGGGCAAGATGATGCAAATGAGAGAGTACAATATTTTGTATATTGTTTATGTTTCCTTTATCTTCTCTTAAAGCTCTAGAATAGTCAAGAATTTTTCCATTCTATTCTAATATGTACTCATGAAGGTCTGAAATGATTGTGAAACAAAACTTAAATGTAAAAAATGTACAGCTGTTCTTGGTGTAATGTGATATTGTTACAATTGTGTGGCCAGAAATGCTTTAAAATAATGGTGCCCCCATGTGTTGAAGCCATTTCTATGGAAGTAATAATATTTTGAGTTTATTTTGTAAAACCTGAGAAAACCTGTGTTGCATATGGAACGTAGAAATTTGAATGTAAACAGTTTACCAGTGATCCAGTATAATGTAATTTGATTGGTTGTTAGATTTAGTATGAAAGAAATAGAATCCTAGTGAGTCAGCTTGTTGCGCTCACATCTAAGTCAAAAGACTGCTCGACATAGTCAAGCTTTGGAAATCTGCTAGCGGCTGCTAACAAAGACAATAGACCAATACGGCTGAAAAGGAGTGAGTCGTCGGCCGAATTAAGTTTTCCCTGAAACAAGTCTGATATTTTCTTCTTGACTCTATTAGCCTCCTGACGATGTTAACGTTAACCATCGTCTAAAAGTGACAGTAGGCCTACGTGTTCACTGGATATTTCGTTCTAAAAGTCATAGAGCTTTACTTAAAGAAATCCTACACTACAGTGACTCTTTTATTTATGAGTGTTTGTGAATACTTAAGAAGAGTAGAAGCTGTGGACAATACGCTAGTTACGTATGTAACTGTGGTTCTGTGAATTCCGGATGACCGCCAGAGGCAGTGCAAAGCACTAGTGGATAAATCGCTGCGCCAGCTAGATAGATCGAGAAAAATATAACAACAAAGTCACGTCATGACGCAGACCGAGACGCAAGGATATAACCCACAGCGACTCGGTGCCCAGCCTCAGAATGCTTTCTCGCGCATTCCGAGTGACGAGGACTCTGGCGGTCATCCGAATTCACAGAACCACAGTTACATACGTAACTAGCGTTCTGTTTCATTCCTACTGACCGCCAGAGGCAGTGCAAAGCACTAGTGGATGACGCATATCAACACAGTCATGAGGAATGCCACCCACCTGTAACATCAGGGTTGCTCCAGAAGGACTGCAGAGCTCACATCATGGGAAGCAGCCACGTTAACCTTGTAGAACCTCGCGAAGGTACATGGAGAAGACCAGGTAGCAGCTTCGCAGACATCTGCCAAGGAAACTCCCGTAAAGTGGCCCAGGATGAAGACACGGCCCTCGTGGAGTGACAAGTAACACCCCCTGGTAAAGGCAGATGAGATTTATTGTACGCCAACTTTATCGTCTCGACAATCCAGCGTGATAACCTCTGTTTGGACAAAGGTGCACCCTTGCGTACCTCACCATAACAGACAAATAACTGATCCGTTTGTCTAAAAGAAGCGGTAGACTTAACATAGCACTTTAAAGCTCGTACAGGACACAGAAGATGAGACCCCCCATCTATATCTGTGTGATTGGAAGGCAGCTGAAAAGCAGCCAGATGAATAGACTGATTCACAAATTGTGGTAACAAAACTTTAGGGAGAAAGGCTGGATTAGGCCGAAGAATGACCCCAGAATCCTCTGGTAACCAGCGTAAACACATATCGCTCACTGACAAGGCATGAAGTTCACCAACGCGTTTAGTGGAAGCAACGGCCAACAAAAAAGACACTTTTAAGGACAACCACTTAATATCTGCAACAGCTAACGGCTCAAATGGTAATGTACAAAGGGACTCTAGAACAAGCGGTAAGTCCCACACAGGAAAGGGAGTAGAACGAACAGGCTTCAAACGCCTCGCTCCCTTTAGAAAACTACAAACAAGGTTATGAGACCCAAGGGATGCACCACAAACTGGGTCGTGATAAGCCGATATGGCAGCAACATAAACTTTTAAAGTGGAGGCCGCCCTGTTGTTGTCAAATAGATGCTGCAAGAAACTCAGAACTGTCGGCACAGTACAGTGAACTGGGTCAATTCCTTGATCCCCACACCAAGAAGAAAATATCCTCCAACGAGCAGCATAAAGCTGTCGTGTTGAAGGAGCCCTAGCGTTGCCGATAGTGTTCACTACTGCTGGTTCACAATCCATTAACTGTGATCTGGACCCAAGGGCCAAACCCAGAGCTGAAGACGAGTTGGATCTGGGTGCCAAACACGGCCGTTCATCTGAGAAAGAAGGTCCCGTCTGGTGGGAAGCTGCCATGGTTCGCCCTGCAACAGACTCAGAAGGAGAGGAAACCATAGCCTGGATGGCCATCGAGGTGCCACTAAAAGCACCCTGTGCTTGTAAAGGAATATACGATGTAATGTTTCCCACAGAAGTGGAAATGGAGGGAACGCATACAATAGGCAACTCGGCCATTTGTGGGCTAAAGCATCCTGCCCCAACGGGCTGGACATCTCGGTTCTCGCGAACCACAAGCGGCAATGAGTGGTCATTTCTGATGCAAACAGGTCGACCTCTGCCTTGCCAAACTGTTGCCAAATCAACTGCACTACATCCTGGTGAAGTCTCCATTCTCCCGGGAGCAGCAGATCCCTGGACAGAGCATCTGCCACTTGATTGTCCAATCCCGGAAGACGAACTGCCCTTAATGAGGCCAGCCGGCCCTGAGACCATGTGAGGATCTTGCGAGTTAGCATTAAAGATGCAAGAGACCTGATGCCGCCCTGATGATTCAAATGAAAGACCGTCGACGTGTTGTCGGACCGGACAAGCACATGACGACCCATCAGGTTTGGTAAGAAGTGTTGTAGAGCTAAGTACACTGCCTTCAACTCCAGGATGTTGATATGTTCTAAGGCCTCCCTGGGTGACCAGTGACCACCAATTCCCCTCTGGTTCCACGTTGCCCCCCATCCTGTTAGTGAAGCATCTGTCGTGATCACTTCCCGGCGAGAGGGTACCACCCCTAGAGGCACACCGGCTTTTAGAAATGTTACCTTTTTCCAGGGTTTCAATGCACGGACACAGGCCGGCGAAACGACAATCATACAATGGCGATGTCTTGCTGGATCTAGCCCCAAGCTGTTGCTCCACCTCTGAAGAGGCCTGAGGTGAAGCAAGCCCAAGGGGATCACGGTGCAGCGGCCGCTAACATCCCCATTAGTTGCAGAAGAACACCATAAGTAAGTTTTGTCCCCTGACCGAAACGAGTCAGTAACTGACAAATATTGTCTGTTCGTGCGTGAGACAATGTGGCAGACATTGTGATTGAATTGAGTGTTATTCCTATGAAGGTTATGGTCTGTACTGGAACCAGATGACTCTTTGTGCCGTTCACAGTAAGGCCCAACCTCTGGATATGTTCCAGCACAATCCTGGTGTTGTGTAACGCATGCCGTCTTGTTGGGGCACAGAGCAGCCAATCGTCTAAATAGGGCAGAATCCTCATGCCCTTGGACCAAAGAGGAGACAGGGCCGCACTCATGCATCTTGTGAAAACACGAGGAGCCAGAGATAGACCGAATAGTAGAACTCTGAACTGATAGGCTTGATTCCGAAAGCTGAATCTTAGGAACTTCCTGTGGTGGGGAGCAACGGGAACATGGAAGTAAGCGTCCTTCAAGTCCACACTCACGAACCAGTCTCCTTTCGTCACAGATCGAAGAACGTCGACTGTGCGTAACATTCGGAAAGGAAGAGACTTCAAGAACACGTTTAGGCGTCTCAGGTCCAGAACTGGACGAAAACCTCCATCTTTCTTTGGAACAAGGAAGTACGTGGAGTAAAACCCGTCCCTCTGACTGAGGGGAAGAACTTTTTCTATGGCTCCTTTCAGTAACAGTGAATGAATTTCTAAGGAAAGGGCCATTGAACTGGTTACATCTTTGACAACTGTCGGAAAGATTCCTGAAAACTTCGGAGGCCGGCGTCGGAATTGTAGAGTGTATCCTCTGCTCAAAGTCGCCAGAACCCAGGGGTCGGACACTGTATTTTCCCAGTAATGTAGATGCTGGACAGTGAAACGACCGACCACCGGCCCCATAGCTTCAGGGTTTTTGGCCTCTGCCTTTAGGACCCGTGGGGGGGCGCTGACGTGGTCTCCCCTGCTGGTGACGGTGAAACGGGCGACGTCCCTGAGCCTCCTCTGCACCTCTATGCTGCCGTGGAGCCTGAAGCTGAGAAATGTCCGGCTGCCGCACTCGATGCTCTGAGCCCAGATAGTGTGGGCGAGCCGGAGTCAGAGGCACTCTAAAAGGTGGTGCTCGTGGAACCTGAGTCAGTTGTCGTGTGGCTTCTGACAACTTCATTCTCTTCTCCAATACCTCAGAAACATTGGGGCCAAAAAGATGTCCTGGTACAATTGGCAGTTCTCTCAGTGTCTTCTTACAATCTTCAGGTAGCTTTGCCTGAGCAAGCCATACCTGACGCCGGGCTGTTAGGAGGGTCGCTGAAAGTGTCTCAAGTTCCCGAGTCACATGACCCATAGTCAACAGAGCCGTCTGTAAGAATTGAGATGCAGAAGCGTCAATGCTCGCTGACTCTAATGTGTTGCTGCAGGCAAGGAGCAGCTGGCAGATAGTATTCTCAGCTCGAGTTATATAGGCTACCGACTCGTATGCCTTCTTTAAGAAAGTGTCAGTACGTCCGCATTGTGCACTTGGGCAGCGTACATTGCCTCTTAGAGCCTCATCTGGTGATACAACCAAAGCTGCAACTGGCTGTTCAATTGCAGGTGCCCGTCCTACCCCAATGGAGTCAGCCTCAGCCATTGTGGCAAGAGTGCGGGCTGTCTTTGACCTCCTCTTAGGCACATTGGGACTGGTAAGTGCACTGGAGAATTCTGTCACAAAATCCTTACACGGTGGCATTGTGAAAACATTACTATCAGCAGCTTGTCTGAAGAACACATTGGTTTGAATGGGTTGGACAGGTGATTTGTCAAGACCCAAACGAGCCACTGCCATCTGCAGAACAGATAACACATCATCTGGAGAAGATGGGCCTGCGCCCGATGAATGTACAGACCCACCGCTCGAGCCACCTGTAGCATATAGGTTAGAAAAAACATCGTTTGGGAGGGTGGGTTGTATGTCAGGTTCCACCGATTCTCCATCAAGAAAATGTGAATTAGACGCGCTCATGGAGAGAGCGTCAAAATCTATAGCATGTGGGGGTTGGAAATCACTCTCATCCACTGGTGTTTTCTCAGTATGTGGGGCCGACATTGGGGGTTGTAGAGACTGAAGACGACGTTTCATCTCCATCATTTCTGAAGAGAGAGACGCTATCGTCTTCGATAACAAGTGTTCTGAAGTGTCTATCTGTATTACAGATTTCTTTTTGCTCTGCGGAGCGCCGGTCGCTGCTGACGCTGCGACGCTTTTGAGCTGTCGCGGCTGTTGTCGCGAGGCAAACAGGCGAATTAATGTCTAACTCAGCAAGGCGAAGCTGTCTCTCTGACATCGGTAGCATACTACATTGCAAACACGGATCAGTCAGGGCCTCCTTTAGATGTTGGCGCCTAAACATGATGGGCAACGATCGTGTCCGTCGTCGGGAAGAAGTGTATTCGGACACAACTTGCATCTTGAGACGGAGATGACAGAGCTATGATCCATGACTCCGTCAATAACACGTCCTCGGTTAGCACCGTAGGCACTTATAACTGTAATAACACCCACCGAAAATTCTATAATGAAACGCTCTTACAAGTACATAAAGTCAAGTCTGCCTTTGGATAGAACCACGAGGCATGCGATGACAAGCACAATGGCAAGTATACAATTAATCTAAGATGTGAAAACAGACATAACGTTATAGGTATGCGGTGGACGCAACCTAAGCGCGGTCGAAACCAGCCACCGGATAGTACCGTGAAGCACAGAGTATCGCCGACACAACCACAATAATTGTATACACTCACGTAATGGGGAAAAATCCAAGATATCCGTCCTGATGATAGTGTAGAGCGCTGTCACAGCTTGAGAGGGCTGAATCCTCGCAACTCAGGAAAGCTGCACGGGACAGCGTGAAAAACAACGACCTATCAAAAGCGAGAAAGCGAAAGAGGCTGGGCACCGAGTCACTGTGGGTTATATCCTTGCGTCTCGGTCTGCGTCATGACGTGACTTTGTTGTTATATTTTTCTCGATCTATCTAGCTGGCGCAGCGATTTATCCACTAGTGCTTTGCACTGCCTCTGGCGGTCAGTAGGAATGAAACAGAACCAGGAATTGTGACAGTTTTGTGTGAATATTTTAAAGTGACAACGACATGGCAGATGAAAGCGCACTTGCGTGTGTTGACCAAAAGAGGGCGCCAAAGCCCACAGAAAAGGCTGTAGAGGAGAAACTACAAAGGCTGAGAGGAGAACGCAAGGGAAAGTTGGCGCAAATAACCAAACAGAAGAATGATTTAGCCAAATTGAAGGAAAATGAAAACAATGTTAATTTCATTAAATATGAAGCATTGCTACGGTTTGAAAGATACTTAAGACAGTATGAACGGATTAATGAAGAGTTGTGTGAGTTAATAGATGAAGATGACAAGAAAGCGGTTCAAGATGCTTATGAGAACAAATATTCGGAATTTAAGCAGTTTATAGAAGACACAAACAAATGGATTGCAGATGTTTTAAAAGATGAGGAAGATGATATTAGGCCACATGACAGTGTATCCAAAGCTAACTCCATGGTAAGCCATACTTCCAGTACTAATTCTGCAATGCTGAGAATTAAAGCTGAACGTGAAGCATTGTTGGCAAGAGCTGCAGCAATGAAAAAGAGAGAAGCAATAGAAAAAGAAGAAATTCCCTTGAGAATTAGAAAAGAGCAATTGGAGCTTGAAACTGAGCTTGCTGCTTCAGATGCCAAATTAAAGGTGTATGAAGAATTTGAAGACGCTCATGAATCTAACTATGATTTATTAGAGCCGCCTTCAGGACCCAAATTTGAACCCCTGATGCGTAGACAAGAAAAACACAATGTAGTTGATTATGCGTGTCGTGGAGCTGGTAAGCCATCCCTTACATTCAACCCAAAGCCAGCCACTCAAGTTGGTGTTTCAGTTAGAAGAAAGTCATCATCAAGGTTTGATGCTGTAAGCATCACGCCACATCTTAATCATGATCACACTGATTCTTCTACAGATAGCCTGCATGAAGTGCTACAGCGTCAAAACGAAGTCACCGAGATGCTCATTAAACAACAGAGTTTGTCTCAACTGCCTCAAAGAGACATATCCACGTTTACAGGAGATCCTCTGACTTACAGATCTTTTATAAGGGCATTCGAGCATGCTATCGACAGTAAAACAGACAGTCATCAAGACCGGCTGTACTACCTTGAACAGTTCACGAGCGGGGAGCCACTTGATCTCATAAGGAGCTGTGAGCACGAGACCCGACAGAGCTTACAAAGAAGCCAGAAAACTACTTGATCGTCACTACGGAGATGAAATGACCATTGCTACAGCTTATATCAAGAAGGCTATGGAATGGCCTCAGATAAGGCCAGAAGACAGAAAAGGATTGAATGCTTTTGCTTTGTTTTTAGTTGGATGTTGTAACACAGTAAATGATGTCGACTACATGGATGAAATGAACAATCCTACCAACATGAAGTCCATTTTATCCAAACTTCCATTCAAACTGAAAGAAAGATGGAGAAGTTATGCTTATGACATTCAAGAAAAAACAAGGAAAAGAGCCAGGTTTCCTGATTTAGTGGAATTTGTGTACAAACAAGCAAAGGTTGCCAATGACCCGCTGTTTGGAGATATCTTGGACTCTACTTCAAGTAATCAGAACAACTCAAAAAAGCAAACAAGCATTAGAAAAAGTGAGTCTAAAAGAAGCAGCTTTGCTGTGAATATGTCTGCTATCGAAAATAATGTTAATAAAAGTCAACCTGAGAAGAAACCTTTTGCAGTCAAGTCAGCAAGTGTCTTTCAAAGTCCCTGTCTTTACTGCCAGAAGAACCATGCACTGAATGCATGCAACAAGATTCGAGAACAGCCTCTGAAAGAAAGAATTCAGTTCTTGAAAATGAACGGCCTTTGTTTTGGGTGTCTGACGGCAGGTCATATGTCCAAGGACTGTAAAAAAAGGGCCTCTTGTCCAGATTGTTCATTCAAGCACCCAGCTATCTTGCACGTTGTTAAGGAAGATGCTTCATCAAAGAACAACAGTGCGAATGACAGCTCACAAAGCACAAGTGAAGTCACAAGTGCCCTCGTGTCTGCAGGGTGCAGAAGAGGTGACCATACTGGGGCCGGGAACAGTGAGTGTATTCTTCCCATCGTACCTGTGCAGATAAAACACAAGAAAGACACAAACATAATTAATACCTATGCTTTCCTGGATCAAGGAAGTACAGCGACTTTCTGCACTGAAGACTTGGCGAAGAAGTTGAATATGCGAGGCAGAAAGACAGAATTCCTGCTTCGCACTATAGCGCAAGAACAGAAAGTGATTAGCTATGACCTTAACGATCTGGAGGTGTGTGGTATAGAAGAGCAAGATTACATTCAGCTGCCCAATGTGTATACTCAGCCAGATATACCTGCAAAAAAGGCCAACATCCCACAGAAGAAAGATTTGGAGAGGTGGTCTTACCTGAGTCGAGTCCATCTCCCAAAACTTGAAGCAGAAGTTGGTCTGCTCATCGGTGTCAACGCGTATAAAGCCATGGAGCCGTGGGAGATCATTAATAGCCAGAACGACGGACCATACGCTGTGAAGACAGCTCTTGGTTGGGTCGTCAATGGGCCAATTAGCAGATGCCAAGAGAAAGAATCAGATGATGGCAAAAGACAAAGTTTCCTTTTCAACCTTATTTCTGTGATAAGCCTTGATGACATGCCGATGAAGCACTACAATGCAGATTTTCCAGAAAGAAGATGTGACGACAGACGAGAACAGTCTCAACATGACAAGCAGTTCAAGCATACGGTGACAGCATCAGCCCAGCTCGTGGATGGTCACTTCCGCATCAAGTTGCCATTGAAGGATGACAAGGTGAAGATGCCATGCAACCGTGGTATTGCAGAACAGAGGCTTAACTCTTTGAAGAGGAAGTTCAGTAGGAATACAGACTTCTTTCATGAGTACAAGGCTTTTATGGACAACATACTGGAAAAAGGCTACGCAGTAAGGGTTCCAGAAGAACAGTTGACTCGCAGTGATGGAAGATTATGGTTCATTCCACACCATGGGGTGTACCATCCAAAAAAGAGGAAACTCAGAGTCGTTTTTGACTGTGGGGCAACTTACCAAGGTGTGTCCCTAAATGACCAGTTGTTGCAAGGGCCTGACTTAACTAACACCCTCATCGGAGTGTTGCTGAGATTCAGACAGGAGCCTGTTGCCATGATGGCAGATATCGAGTCCATGTTTTACCAGGTGTGGATTCCAGACACGGACACAGATATGCTACGCTTTCTCTGGTGGCCAGGCAGTAATCTGAATGTGGAAGCAGTAGAGTACAGAATGTGTGTGCATCTGTTCGGTGCTACATCATCCCCTAGTTGTGCGTCATATGCATTGAGAAGAACAGCAGAGGATGCAGCATCAAAGAGTACCCCAGAAGCCACACAGACAGTCCTCAAGAACTTCTATGTGGACGACTGTTTGAAGTCGGTAGCCACAGAAGACAAAGCCGTTGCTCTTGTGAGGGAGCTGATGACGTTGTGTGCCAGTGGTGGTTTCCATTTGACCAAGTGGGTCAGCAACAGCAGAACCCTGCTGGGTTCCATTCCTGATCACGAACGAGTGGCTGAAGTCAAAGATCTTGATTTGGAGCATGATGAGTTACCAGTGGAACGGGCATTAGGCATACAGTGGTGCACAAGTTCTGACAGCTTCAAGTTCAAAATAAATCTGCCGAACAAGCCATGCACAAGACGAGGCATATTATCTGTAGTCAGCTCAGTGTATGACCCAGTGGGTTTTTTGGCACCACTCCTACTACCTGTCAAGCTCATTTTAAGAGATCTCTGCCAAGAGAAGAAAGGTTGGGATGAAGAGATCCATGAAAAGTCATGCCGGACATGGATGAAGTGGCTGACAGACTTAGACAAGCTTTCAGAACTCAGTCTGAACAGATGTTTCAAACCCCTTGCATTTGGTCCCACAAATGCTGCTCAAATCCACAATTTCTCAGATGCTAGTCAAGATGGATATGGCGTTGTGTCGTATCTTTTGCTGACAAATTACCGGGGTGAGAAACATGTAGCATTCTTGATGGGAAAGTCCAGAGTCGCTCCACTTAAACAGATCACGATCCCGAGAATGGAGTTGACAGCAGCGACGGTTGCAGTCAAGATCGATCGGATGTTGAAAGAAGAACTTGAAGTTCCCCTGTTGGAGTCAGTCTTCTGGACGGATAGTACAACAGTACTAAAGTACATTGAAAACGATGCCCTACGTTTCAAGACCTTTGTGGCAAACCGTGTCTCTTTCATTAGAGAAGCGACTACATCTTCTCAGTGGAAGTATGTCAATACCTCACAAAACCCAGCAGATCAGGCTTCAAGAGGTTTGAAGATTCAGAGCTTCATGGAAAGTAAAAGCTGGTTTCAGGGGCCTAGTGCGAAATGAAGTTGAATGACCGGAACAAGCTTAACAGTGTACTTACCTGACTGAAGATGATGTTGAGGTGAAGACATCCACTGCAGTGTCATGCACAAACTCAAACGAGTGCACAGATCCATTCAACCAGCTTGTTGAGTATTACTCAGGTTGGCATAAGCTGAAAAAGGCGGCAGCCTGGATTTTGCACTTAAGAAGGACGTTGCAGCACCTGAGCGAGAAAAGAAAAGAGTTTGAGCAGAACATACAGCAGAATGAGAATGATCCAGAGAAGTGCAGGTTTATAGTTGAACAGCAAGTGTTAATGTGCAAAAAGAACCTGGAAAAAAGAATACTTACCGTGGAAGATATATCCAGAGCTGAAATTGAACTGGTTAAATACAGTCAGAGACAAGCTTACACGGAGGAGATACAAGCCTTGCAGCCGGGAGGCTCCCGTGTGAAAAAGAACAGTTGTATATTCAAACTGGATCCATACTTGCAAGATGATGTGTTGAGAGTAGGAGGACGTTTGAACAGAACGGCGATGCCTGAGGAGGCCAAGCATCCTGCCATTCTGCATAAACGGCACAGAATAGCTCACCTCATTCTCCACCACATCCATCAAGAGTGTGGACATGGAGGTAAGAACCACGTCTTAGCCATATTGCGACAACGGTATTGGATACCAAGAGCCAATGCAGCAGCAAGAAAAGTGATTTCAGAGTGCAACCTCTGCAGAAGACTGCATGCAAAGGCAGGAGAGCAGAAAATGGCAGATCTGCCACAAGACCGTTTGCTCCCTGACAAACCACCCTTCACCAACACGGGTGTGGATTATTTTGGACCTTTTGAGGTCAGAAGAGGACATGCAAAAGTTAAGCGTTATGGAGTGCTCTTCACATGTTTAACTGTCAGGGCAGTGCATATAGAAGTAGCCCATTCTCTTGACACGATTCATGTATTAATGCCATACGGCGTTTTCAAGCAAGAAGAGGCCAAGTGTCAATCATTCGTTCCGACAATGGCACAAACTTTGTCGGTGCTGAACGAGAGTTGCGTGAGGCATTGTCAGAGCTGGATCAGTTTCGTATCAATGAAGTCATGATGAGAAAGGGTGTGCAATGGATTTTCAACCCGCCTGCTGCGTCCCACCACGGCGGTATTTGGGAGCGTCAAATCCGCACAGTGAGAAAAGTACTGAGCTCTGTTGTGAAGCAACAGCTCTTAGAAGATGAAGGATTACACACTCTCCTATGCGAAGTTGAAAGCATCATCAATGGGAGACCCTTAACCACGAACACAGATCACCCCAATGACCTTGAACCGCTGACACCAAATCATCTGCTCACGCTGAAAACACAGCCTAGTTTTCCACCTGGTGTGTTCGCTAAGGATGATGTTTATGCCCGCCGGCGCTGGAGACAAATACAATATATGGCGGACCTGTTCTGGCGAAGGTGGACTCACGAATACCTACCGCTTCTGCAAGAACGGCAAAAATGGCTTGGATTGAAGAGAAGTTTCAAGGTTGGAGATGTTGTCCTCGTCGCAGATTCATTCCTTCCAAGAAACTCCTGGATGTTAGGCAGAATCATGAAGGTGATACCCGACTCCAAAGGCGTTGTCCGAAGTGCTGAAGTTCGGACGAAGACCAGCATCATTCAAAGACCCATAACTAAACTTTGTTTATTGCAGGGAGAAGACTGAAGATAGAAGAGAAAGACTTGAATAAAATAGAAATTACCAGTTTGAATAGTCTGTGAAAGTATTTAGTTGTTAATGCTTTCTAGTTAATCCATCCATCCATCCATCGTCAACCGCTTATCCTGTGTACAGGGTCGCGGGGGGCTGGAGCCTATCCCAGCTAACATTGGGCGAAAGGCGGGGGACACCCTGGACAGGTTGCCAGTCCATCGCAGGGCCACACATAGACAGACATACACTCACACTCACACCTAGGGCAATTTTTTGGAGACACCAATTAACCTAGCCTGCATGTCTTTTGGATGGTGGGAGGAAGCCGGAGTACCCGGAGAGAACCCACGCACGGGGAGAACATGCAAACTCCACACAGAAAGGCCGGGGCAACCAGGGTTTGAACCCACAACCTTCTTGCTGTGAGGCGACAGTGCTAACCGCTGCACCACCGTGCCGCCCCGCTTTCTAGTTAATGTTTACTTTAAATACTTCCCTGTTAAGAGAAGTAGATTCTTGCTAAAAGGAATTGAGAAAGTGTTAGATGTAGGAGTGTAAATGGCTTCAGTTTAAGTTTAAGCTGATAATTGATATGTTAAAGCCTAGTCAATTAGGGACCGGGTTATGTTGAAGCCATTTCTATGGAAGTAATAATATTTTGAGTTTATTTTGTAAAACCTGAGAAAACCTGTGTTGCATATGGAACGTAGAAATTTGAATGTAAACAGTTTACCAGTGATCTAGTATAATGTAATTTGATTGGTTGTTAGATTTAGTATGAAAGAAATAGAATCCTGCGAAACAGTCAGAAGCCACTGGACTTTGGAGCAACACAGTCTTTTGACCTACACGGAACTACAGTTAATTATTAAGAAAAGTAAAGATCCTAAGTTTTTATATTTTATGTTTTGAAATTCATAATTAAACAGTCAAACGAAGAACTTTGGATTCAAGACTTTTATTTACTGACGTTTTGTGTTGAGTACAAAAGAACTTTGAAGTCCTAAACTAGTGAGTCAGCTTGTTGCGCTCACACCCATGTACTACTTAAAGGCCGATGTGGCCTCTGTACCAAAAAACTTGCACTCCCCTGCTATAGGCTACAAACAGCTTCTTTCTCATTGGCATACCCACCAGTTCAAATTATGCTGTTATTGAGATCTATTAATTTTTACGACAGTGAAAATTCCACATAAATGCACCCAGAAGTGGTTGGCACGTGGATCGTGAAAGATGTAAGTGACATTATGATGCACAGCAAATGTAAGAGCCACAAATTACTAAGATATAAATATTTACAGTACATTTTTTCTTTATATAGATGTGAATATAATTAGTAAGAACAATGTATAATAGAATATTTTAACATTTCAACCGTATACTTATAATAGCAACAATTACGTTGCATAATGTTGTGACATCTCGCTAGGACTTTTAGTTTGAAGATGTGAGTTTGAAGTGAGGCCTTGTAACATTCTTTCTGGTTAATTTTTTTATTTTTAATAAATGTTCTTAAAAGAAGTTACTGGACTACTGGATGTTACTTGCGTTCAACTCGGGCTCACAATTCATGGTGTTACAAAGAAATAGAAGAATTAGACGGAGTCTTTCTCTGTGGAAAATCAAGAGTGCAAGTCAAACTGAAAGAGAGTCATGTTCTTGAGTCATGCAACAAGATTAAAGAACAGTCACATATGTGTGTGGAAATTGTGAAGTCAAAAGGCTTGTTTTGGATGCTTAACACTAGGCCATCTTAGCAAGACATGCAGGAAGAGAAAATAATTTAAAGAATGCTCTCAGAGACACCCAGATATTCGATACATTAAGCAAGACAGCAGAGATAGCTTGTCAAATAAAAAATTTAATAGAACACAAGACAAAAAGACCTCGTGTGCCCAAGTTTCCCTCAATCACCAATCAAGTGATTACTTGGGAGTCTGGAGGAACTGACTGTGTGCTGTCAACTATGCCAGTAAAAGTCCAGTTTAAAAAAGGTGACAGATACATAGAAATGTATGCTTTCTTGGGCACAGGAAGTACAGCTATGTTTTGTACTGAGTAACTGCGAAAGTCTGAAAGGAAAGCCAACTACTGAGCACTGTCCTTTCCATTCAGTTGAGGGAATGTGAATTTTGGGAAGTGGTGAGTTGTAATAGCTTCCATGTGACATCCATACAAGAAGTCTTACAGCTGTCTCTCCGTTACTGTAAAATTGGAGCTACATGGAAAGTTGTGCATTTTTTTTTTTTAAATCATGAACTAGTTATAAAGTCAAGATATGTTAAGATGTACTGTATCTACTATCCACTCAATGCGAATGTTTAAGAAATGGTGGGGATGAAGCTAAACTAACTAAACAGCTTTTAAGTTAAATGTGTTCTTCCCCTTTTAATAATATTAATTAAAAAAAAAAATATCAAAGAACTTTATTTTATTGCAAATGTAAATATATTTGAACATTGCTGTACATTGATACATTATGAAATATACAGTTTCTTAAGACACACCTACAAATGAATCAAGTGAGGGCATGGCACTGCAATGGACATTTAAGGCCTTCCTTTCATGTAAAAAACAAATCTCCAGAGGACTATGAATAATAAATGTATACACAGTACACACACACACACACAAATACATTGTGTGAAGTGATCTTTTGCACTAAAAGTAAAAAAAAAAGAAGTGTAAAATCACGCAATCAAGAATGCGCTCAGTGCAAAATATGGAATGGTGGAATTAAATCAGTTATGCTGTAATGAAGCACAATGAGGACATTTGTTTAATACAGCAGCGTGCATGCCATGTGCATTTAAATGAGAACTTATATGAATATATATATAAATACATTTAGACTTCTATTATTATTATTAGCATCCTGATTGTGCAAAGCTTATACTGAATAATAATTCAAATGAAACGCAGTGTTTAACTGGAGGCGACTGGTCTTTTATAAGTCAGCATCTCAACTGTCAACAGTTTCTCAACAATCTAAATTGTCAACTCAATGCTTCTATTATGCTTATATTAAGCAGTGTTCATTTCCCTTTTAATGATATGTAGATACCACATGTGCTAATGGTTTTTAAATACAGAGAATCCCCATTTAACTAGCCCTTTATGGAGTCCATGATTGTTGTGTGTTGTGAAATCAATTACTGAAGCCACAGAAGACAAGCATCTGGCCCACATTTCAGCAACAACAAAAACTAGCATTAATTTATTATGAACTCATCAGCCCATTAGAGTTTTTATATAATGGAAGTAGCTTTGGAAATACTTTCCAATGCAATCCTCCTTCCTGGTGAATAAATAATGCACAAGTCAGTGCTTAAAGGGCGGGGATGGGGTTCAGGCAGGGGTGGAGTTCCTCTCACTGGCAAGGGCTGAGTGTTTGGCCTCATGTCTGTGCGGTCTGTGCTGGGGACTGCTGCGAAGGTTGTCATCCATCTGTTACATAAACACACATCACAGTAACAACACTTAGACCCACAGGACAACCAGTGGTAAAAACAAAATACATTTAAGAAGACCAAGAACTGAATTTTTAGATGCAGGTGCAAACAGCCTTTTAATTATATTGATTCCAGATTCCATGTTACACTACCAAAGTCTGGACAGACCTGCTCACCCATTATTATCCCTTTTATCCACATTTAGCCACAAACTGCCAAAACTACAGCTCTGCGCACTCTCAAACAACCAATTTGCTCCTACACATCCATGAAAAAAAAATGTTGTAAAGAAATTATTATAAGCCTCATAATTATTACACTACAAAACTAATTCCAAGCATTCAAGCGTCAGCCTTTAAAAAAAAAAAAGTTTTTAAGATCATGAGAAACATACATTCAGTTAAAGGTTCTGTAAGTGATTTTTTCATGGAATTTTCTTTCCCTTATCATAAGATATGAATGAAATAAGTGTCCTGAGATATCTCACCTCTCTCTGTGTCAGCTGTACTTTTTAGTTTTTTTTGTTAACAGCAAATAAAAATGTGTCCGCAGACATTGATGCTTTTCAATTGTCAATCATTTATTTTCCTTGTTCTCATAGTGTTGTATTTGAAGCGGATCACTGAGACCATGATTCATAATGTTTGCCAGTTGAGGGAGCTATTGTGCCACTGTTGAATTTGATTGAACAAACAATGCTGCTCTTTTGATCGGTTTTGGTCTCAAAATTATCTTTGGAAGGCAGGTTTTGGGATGTGCCTAATTAAACGGTTCAGTCACGTGAAAGCTTCAGAACGCTAAAATCACACACAGCTGTAGTGTACATTTTGCAATTCAGTTATGAGATAGATATGACATTTCATTTCCAATGACATTAAACTAAGGAGCAAATAGGCAGATTTTGCCAAGACCTTTTCAATAAGGTTGGACTCTTTGTTAACAAGCTGTGTCAGTTTCTGTAGGTTTGCATCAACTGGATCATGGGAAGCCATCGGTGTGCCTAATGAAAGAGTAAAGAAAGAGAAAAGACAGACACTGATTCTAAAGAGAAGCAGATGTTTTCTTGCACATGGGAGAAATGTTAGTGCAGATTCAGAATGCAGCCAAAGAGACATATTGTAGCAAATCACTTAAAATAGCCTCAAGCCCCAAGATGATGCTGTTATTACTCTTTTAGCTTTCGCTTTACACAAAATGTCTCAGATTGAAAGCAATGGAAAGGTGATGAATCATTGAAGTGTAGTTAAAGGGATAGTTCTCCTAAAATGTAAAATTCAGTCATCATTTACTCAGCATCATGTCGTTCTAAACTCATATGACTTACTCTTATCTGTTGAACACAAAAGGAGTACTTATAGAATAATGTCCTAGCTGCTTTTTTTGCTCTCCATATAATGAAAGTGAACAGGGACCACAGCTGTCAAGCAAGATTTAAGGCATGATTCTCAGTGAATAACAACTTATATTTCAGTCTGTTCCTCACACAAAGCTATCATATGGCTTCAGAAGACATGGGATATAGTGCACATTTCGTATGGACCACTTCTATTATGCTTTTATGGTGCTTTTTTGTCCTTTTTGGAACTCAAACCCTAATCCGTATCCACTTTCATTTTATGCTCGGACATTCTGCTTAACCTTTTCTTTGGTGTTCCACAGTCATGAGGCTGAGTAAATTATTTTTGAGAGAACTATCCCTTTAAATTATGTAATTCTATCCGATTCAACAGCAAACAGATTTCATAAATAGAGATGGAGATAAACTAATAAAAAGTTAGAGATAAAGATAGTGAAAGAGCAAAAAGCAGGCACAATACTTTATATTTTTATTATTAATAATGGACTACAGCAGTTGTGACAGTGTTGTTACTGCTTACCGTCCATTCTCTTGTCAGATGTGGCATCAGTGAAGTAATTTTTAAGGATGGTGTTGCAGAACTGGCAGAGATTATCAAGCTGGTTCAGGTGCTTCTGAAGCTGCCCGCTGGGCAGAGGGGCTTTAAGGATGGGGGCAATGTGACCAAACACAAACGCGTCCAGGCTTTTAGGTCTGGGAGATGGATAACACAATGAATGACACACAAAAAAGATTACATTTACAGTTAACACAGTTCTGTTGATGGATGAATTATATAAACTATAATGTGAAATAACTGTTCACCTAGCAACTGTGTATATCACTGCACAACACAAAAAAAAGCTGCCCAGGAGCCTTCCGAAGATGGTCGCAGAGTGAACTGACTTGTTAAAAAGGCTAAGCACAGCGCTATGATTTAAGTCATGAGTGCAATTTAATTCTGAGGTTCATCTTCCAATTATTGCAGCATCTGTGTTATCTATTATAAAGTCCATTCCATATCAAGCACCACTGATACAAAGTCAGCACATTCATAAGAAGTAAATGGATTGTTCGCAATAAATTTGACCGCCCCATTATTTCGGTGACATACGCCATTTATATGCATAGAAAATGTGATTCTTGTCAGGATGTAATATTATTAAGAATTTTCATCTAGGTGACACAAATCATTGCTAGTACTAACTGTGATTGTTCAGCACACACTTCACTTCAACCGATTTTGAAGAAACAAAAAAACATTTATTGAAATACAACATAATTAAACCAAAGAATATTTCTAAATGAAAATTACACTTCAAACAAAATGAAAATGTAATAAAAAAAAAAATCATACCAAATTTTACCCAATCATACCAAACTTTTTTCACCAGCCCCTTTTGCATTAACTAATAAATCACTCTTAGACAACAGGTGAAAAAATGCCAATACAAATTAGATCATACAATTGTAAATAATAATACTAAAAATAATACATGAAAAATAAACCATGACCTCTAGAAAGTTTAATACAAATCTCATAATTTTTTCTCACGTGTTTCCAAAGAAGTAGTTGGAGTTTCCAAGTCTGTGGGAGAGCAAATTCAGACCCTCTTTGGCTTCAGTGTAGATCTGAAAATCAATTCTCTTACTAACCATATGATCATTGCATTGATTATTATGAAATATGACATAACTACAATAGCACATTCTTTGTGTCAATTGACCACATATCATGACCATCTGGTTTCTACACTGTGTTCAGGAGAACAAACACTCTTTTCCAGAGCAAGTTAAACTGTTTTATATCTATTAAACCGCAGACATTTCTCAGACAACCCTTGATACACTTTATATTACCATGACATTGAAAAACATTGTAGATGAATTCAATGTCATGCATGAAACTGTTGGCAGTTTATCAAATCATACCTCATACCATCATACCTTTCCCTCTACCTCTGTGATGTTAAGCAATGGCGACTCTCCTTTGGTCAGTAAAATACGGGACAGAGCCAAGCTAGCCTGCCGACCCGGCACAAAGAAGTTGAGAGGGAATGGAGAATGTGATGAAAACCAGGGCCGGGTCAGGTTACCATAGTTCTCTGCATCCACCCAGAACGTGTGCAGCTTACAATAAACAGCAAATACATAATTCAAAACTTAATTCATAAAAACTATATTTTACATTACAAACATTGTGCATAGTATACCAGAAATTATATTAAAAAATAAATAAATGTATGCAGATGCACCTACCAGAGCTGGCCGCAGTTTTTCTTCCAGCAGTGCAATATAAGCCATTGTGTCTGCTCCTTGTTTAGCGGTCAACTCATAGTCAGCATTGAATCTCTGTGTGGATTAAGGGACACATTTTCAATTAGGGTCTAACAAAATCATGCCCAGGTCACATTATCTATGGAGCCAGATTTGTGCCAAAAAACAAAATCTGATCTGGTAAAAACAAGTAATAACAGGATAAAAACAACTATTATGTTGTAAAAATTACATTCATTGTTATTTTAACTAGATGATTTTGACATGACAATTAATTTACTGCTTATTCATGTGCTTTATTCACTTATGTCCATAGTACACTACTTAGTATGTATTAACTGCAAATAAAATCAACCTACAGGAACAGTGTAGCATCATAGCATAGTTAATTGAACTGATCTTTTTATACTTAATCCTCACTTTAAACCATCAAGCAATTTGAATAGTTTAGTTAATTTATTAACAGTTCAATCATTTATGCTTTAAAGATACACTCCGTAAATTTTATCCCATTAAAAAGGTTGTACTCCTAAAGAAATGAATAGTAATTTTGAAACATATGTAAAAAATCATGAACACTCACATGAGATGAGGACTCTAGTCATATCAGTAACCTTATGAAGGCTGTTTTAGTCTATATGGGGCAGGAGCGCATGGACCAGGATCACATGACCAGCTGAATACTACTTGCTTAATCTCAGTAACCATCTTGTTATTGGACACTTTCACTCTTGGAATAGTGAATTTCTACAATGGCATCTGAAACTGAAAACTGTTTATTTTGAATGATGCTGCATCCACACCACTAGGTGTCACTGTAAGTTCAAGAAGACATGAGAAAAAAGTTACTGAGTGCACCTTTAAAGAACATCTAACATTGTACATTATTTAAAGATATTAAGTCTTTAACCCATACTGAGCAGCAAGTGTACTGTCATGACCCTGACACTTTTTGTCTTTGTTTATTCACATTGTGGCAGGATCATGACAGTCTCCTCTGCCTGCTTGTTTCTGTGTTTCACCCTCTCACAGGTGCCACGTGGAGAACGCTAGCTCCGTTTAACAGTCAGCAGCTCCTTACTCCACAGTGCTCATTATCATTAAATAGCTGTCAATTAATTGGCACGTCAAATACATGTAGTTAAAATTACAAAGGACATAATTTTTACAACACAATTTTCACTTTTCTAATCACATTATTACTAGTAGAAGATGTATTGTTTTAGCTAGATCAGTTTCATTTTTACAACAAAATAATTTTACTAGAAAATTTTGTATTTACGACAATGGTGTAGGTTTGGTTTAAAAGTTGGTAGGACATACTGGAAGGAAGACATTATTCAAAATCTTTTGAATGCATCTATTTCCTCATATAACAATTATAATTTCCATTTCTATTCTTCTACACCACCTTATTAAATATTAGCCTGTTTTTTACTAGCACTATTTTGAAGGTTCAGTTTTATTTCCATTATTTTATACAGGACATTTTTAGACAAATTAATTTTATAGACAAAACTTTGTTTTCCTTTCTACACTAATGTTCTTATCCAATGTTCAAAATACTAGATGCGTACTAGACACGTGCCTAATATTTTCTATTTATCTTTTATAAACTTTACTGATGAATGCATTGATATCATAAGTTAATTTGTATTCAGTAAAAAAAATATCATGCAGCCCAACTGGCCACCATTAAATACTTAATTTGGGATGGCAATCAGTTGTCTGTGCAGTAATACTTTATACTTTATTTAAAAATTCTACACCTCTAATCCACCCCCTTACCTCCCAAAGTCACTCAAATTCAAAGGTGTCTTCTTTTACGGGTGCTTACTGCCTGTAAAAGCAGAATCTCCAGACAAAAATCTCAGGATGTATTTTGACTTAGTCTTTCAATTCTACATGTAAAGTATCCTTGTTAAAATCAATCAGTTTCAAGGATTGTAGTCAAGATAGTAAGTAATCACAAATGACTGTGATTGGTGCATCCTGAAAAGTAACAGGTGCCACGTGACAACACCTTTTATACACTGCTTCAGAAGATGTTGGAATTAATTTACACATGAAAAATGATACTGAGATTTTTTAATAGTCATTAAAATTAAAACATATTATAAAGTTAAAGTATTTTTAAGTGGTAAAATTGCCCAAAAGTTAGTCGGATATTTTTTAATTTTCTGAAAGTTGATAGGGGCATGTCCCCATCACCCCTACCTAAATCTACGCCTATGATTTACAATATATCTTGTTTTTACTAGAAAATAGGTTGTTTTACCACATAATATGTTGTAATAACGACATACAGGAAATATTTATATAAATAGAAGTAATAACGACATAAAGGAACTATTTATATAAACAGTAGATATTGATTACCTGTTTTCTCAGGAAGTTTAGAATTTGTGTTGGTTCTGTGACAGTAGATTCCTCATAGAGTAGTTGTGGCACTGATGCTGTGGAGGGTTGAAATATATGACAGCTCGACAGCTGCAGATTAACTATCAAAGAGGCTATTCTATATGTGCCCATATACCTACTTAACGTATGCACTTCAGCAACGTCAGGCATTCACAACAACATAACATTGGCATGGATGCTTGTGGTTACATAGCACACTTTCATCATACATTTACATACATTCCTTACTCACCTGTTATAGTCCTCCATGTCCAGTCAATATACTTTACTGTAAGATTTGCACCTGCAAATTTTGCATACGCCTATAGGAGAGCATTAAGAACATATCAGGAGAACAGTTGATGCATTTAAAGGAGTGTAAATATTGATAATAAAAAAAATCAATAATGCCACTAGGACTTTTATTATGCATATAAGGGTTATCGGCGACTTAAGCCAGCTGCAACTAAAAGCTGCACAAAACACAAGCACGCATATGATCTATGAGTCTATAAGTAGAAGTAACTAGTGAAACGCGTGCAAAAAGTGCCCATACCATCACATCAATTCAGCAGTTCCTCTGACCTTCAGGACATATAAAACCGGCAAGCTGTGCAATACATATTTGTTTACATTATCAACCAGTCAAACCAATGCAATGCAACTGAATTGCTTTTTGCATAACAGTATTGTCTTTAGCTATAAGACTTTTATTAACCAAAGAGACTGCTAGCTGTAGCTATCCGGATCAAAGGACACGTCTCAAAAATACAAAGACATTACTGAAGAAATGTAGTGTCTTTTAAGCCTTTATACAAGCCTTTAAAGCAGCCTATATTTACCAGCACGATGAGGGAGTCTGTGTGGACAGACGGCAGATCCCAGTCGCCGCCCCAGCAGATCAGCTCTATGGGCTCCTCCATGTTTGTTTGCATGATTGAGAATACTTATAGTCTCGTTTGAGATGAGCCAGTTCGAAGAACCGATCACCGGTAGGTGCATGCCGGTTAGAAATCTGTCCGACTTGCTGTGACGTCATGTCGGTCTATTTTTTTTTTTTTTTTTTAGCTCTAATATCAAGTTTTATGTGTATAAATTATCTGTTAATATTCCCAACACTCTAACAGTGCAATCTCTGTATGGAATATGTGATTGTATCATTATTCAGAAATATCAGAATCAGAATGAGATGTATTGCCAAGTCTTCTCAGGTACACAAGGATTTTAAAAAAATTTATTTATTGTTGTGATAGGAGAAACAAGGACACAGAGAACATTACAGTGAGACAGAATATAAAACAAGGTTCAAGCATAAATAGACATACAAATAATAGGCCATGTAACAGAATGGCGTATGTACAGGTGCAAGTTGTAATTTATGTGCAAGGTAGAGGTATGTACAGTTATTGAATTAAATATGTGAATTTACATATGTACATGGGGTAGGTATTTACATTATTGTACTATGGGAGAGTCCTGAGGCTGTTTAATTTTAAAGTCTTTGAGGGTGGGCAGTGGGGCACCATTAATCCTCTCAGCAGTCCTGACTGTCCGTTGTAGTTTCTTTCTGTCTGATTTGGTGGCTGAACCAAACCAGACAGTTATAGATGTACACAGGACAGACTCTTGAGTAGAACTGTGTAAGCAGCTCCTGTGCAGGTTGAATTTCCTCAGCTGGTAAAGGAAGTACAACCTCTGCCATTTCAAACAAGCCTAAGGTAACATCCTGATTTCCCGAAGTCTTGCGAGAGTCGCATGCAACCTTTGGAATATTCGAGATGCCATACACCTCGCTTTGAAAGTAGATGGCTGCTCTCTTGGTGATTCAAGTGCTTTGTTGTTAATAAAGTGGATGCAATTTAAATTCTGTTGCTTTTAAATTAAATTAAATATGATGAACGAGACACTCAATGTACCTGTTATTTAATTCCCCCCATTAGACGTGTCTTTCCATCCACTTTTAGTTTAACAAAAAGACGTATTTGAGATATTTCAGAAATATGATACCAATCACATATCCCATACAGAGATTTTCAGAATGTTGGGAATATTCACATATAATTTATACAGTTTTTTGGCATATGTCAGCATGACATCAGAGCAAGTCGGACCACACTCTTCTAACTGGCATGTACCTCATCACTGGTGATCACCGGTGATCAGTGCTGTACAGATTTTGCTCATCTCGAACGTGCCTACTGTGTTTATTGTATTTATTTGGAGTCCCACAGATACCCCACACCTACCCCTTCTCCTAAACCGGATCCATACCACTAAATCCAACCTTTAACCTAACCTTTGTATCTCAATTACTAATACATAGTTTGGGTTTTGGGTTTGATTTAGTGGTTTCTCGTGAGACTTTGGGTGCCATGGGTTTACCATCTTGACACAGCCGCAGACAGCCCTCCTCCTAGGATCCCACTGTCTCAGCATCCACCGATGATATGAAGGCATACCTAAACAGAGGCTGACTCACGGGACAGGCAAGTCAGGCAATTGCCTGGGGCCCCAAGCTGGGAGATCACTGCAACGACACTTGAAACCAATGATTGGCAATACTTAGCAGACTAGAATGACAAAAGAAAAGAAAGAGGAGAAGAAGCATGACAGTGCTGACTGGTACAGAATCTGTAATATTTACTGCACTATCCCTTCTCATGAAAAGCTTGCCAGTGTAATTCGCAGTTCTTATTTAATTGCAACAAACTATACATCATTAGAAAGGCGTAATCTTCAGATTTGATATTTCACCACTGTTTTATGATATCAGTTTTACAGTAAGTGTAATACACATCTGACATGCAAAATCAAAATGAGAGTTATGGACATAAGCATGAAATAAAAACACACAAGCAAGCTCTCATATTTGTATCATTGCCAGGCTTCAGTAAACAACGTCCATTAGAAGATGTAGTCTAAATATGTGTGCATTTAGAGACAATTTTATGGACTCACATATGTTTACATTCTTCACATTTCTTTAGAAAAGATTGGATTATCATTCAGTTTTAATCTAAATTATTCAACTCTCATGGTGTGTGTGTGTGTGTGTTACATATGTACAGAAAGAGAGGGGCACATATAGAAGAGTTATTACATCACAGTTAGTTGTATTTTTTCTGTCGAGTTTAGATAAGCAACTTCTGCTATGGATTAGATAATTTATTTTTCACGAAAAGAGTAGTTGTGAGATGGCATTGGCAGTTTTTGAACCTATACTGTATGTTACAAAAATAATGCTTGTTAGTGAAAGATAGTTGCTTAAATGTTGCATGCTTTCTTTTCTCTCTCTAAGAGCTTTACTGAAGTCTTTACAACACCCCAGACATGCACATATTGAAGGCAAATTCAATGTATCAGAATGTGGTATTATTGATATCATTATGGCCTTCTCTCAAAAATTATTTTACCTAATTATATGTGTTACAATGAGAATATTCATGCTGAATGAGAATATTCAAGATAAATGTAACTGAATGTCTGAATGTACATAATTATTTACTGATATCTTAATTTACACTGGCGGCCAAAAGATTGGAATCCTATTTAGCTTTTATGGAAAGAAATTGGTACTTTTGTTAAAGTGGCATTCAGCTGATCACAATGTATAGTCAGGACAATAATAACATGAAAAATTACTATTACAATTTGAAACAAATTTTCAGAATCCTCCACATGCAGCAATGACAGCTTTGCAGATCCTTGGCATTCTAGCTGTCAGTTTGTCCAGATATTCAGGTGACATTTCACCCCACACTTCCTGTAGCACTTGCCATAGATGTGTCTGTCTTGTCGGGCACTTCTCACGCACCTTACGTACTAGCTGATCCCACAAAAGCTCAATGGGGTTAAGATCCATAACACTAGTTTCCAATTATCTGTTGTCCAATGTCTGTGTTTCTTTGCCCACTCTAACCTTTCCTTTTTGATTTTCTGTTTCAAAAGTGGCTTTTTCTTTGCAATTCTTTCCATAAGGCTGCATCACTGAGTCTCCTCTTTACTGTTGGACATGAAACTGGTGTTGAGCGGATAGAATTCAATGAAGCTGTCAGCTGAGGACATGTGAGGCATCTATTTCTCAAACGAGAGACTCTGATGTACTTATCCTTTTGTTTAGTTGAACATCTGACCTTTCACATCTCTTTCTGTCCTTGTTAGAGTCAGTTGTTCTTTGAAGACAGTAGAGTACACCTTTGTATGAAATATTAAGTTTTTTTTGACAATTTCAAGCATTGTATAGCCTTCATTCCTCAAAACAATGATTGACTGATGAGTTTCTAGAGAAAGCTTTCTCTTTTTTGCCATTTTTGCCCTAATATTGACCTTAAGACATGCCAGTCTATTGCATAATGTGGCAACTCAAAAACAAACACAAAGACAATGTTAAACTTCATTTAACGAATCAAATAGTTTTCAACTATGTTTGATATAATGGCAAGTGATTTTCTATAACCAAATTAGTAATTTAGCATGATTACTCAAGGATAAGGTGTTGGAGTGATGCTGCTGGAAATGGGGCCTGTCTAGATGTGATCAAAAAATACTTTGTCAAATAGTGATGGTGCTGTTTTTTTTAACTCAACAGTCAACATAAAACTATAATAACACGGAACTCAAACATAACATAAAATGCAATGCCAGTTGTCTCTTGAACTGGCATCTCCGGCACCCCTTATCTCTCTCCCACTGATTATTCAACTCAGTGCCAGGCATGCGTCATCATGGCCTGACCACACCACCTCGTCACAATCATCAATATTTATGTACAGCATTTATTGATCTTTGTTAATGTTAGTTAATAAACATGCAATTGTTCATTGCTAGTTCATGGTAGTTCATTGTGCATTAACTAATGTTATCAAATACAACTTTGATTTAAAAAGTGTATTAGTATATGTTGAAATTGACATCAACTAAGATTAACAAATTCTGTCAAAGTATTGTTCATTGCTAATTCATATTAACTATTCATATTAAATGTTCTTAAATGGAACCTTATTGTTAAGTATTACTAGTTAAACTCTTTCATTCATAGAAAAGCTGTAGGTTTAATTTACAGTATTTTCCATAACTCGACTGTCATAACACTACAACTGGCAAGACTCAGCAGGGACATGTCAAGTCAGAATATTTCTGTAAACGTTGTGCCGACAGGACAGTTTTATTGCATATTTCTGCCACCAAAAACAAGTTATACTCAGTACTTTTTTTGTGAGTGCTTTCAGCATAGATAGTTTTCTTATGGTACGTTCGCCTGATTATTTCTGTGTAAAAATCAACAGTTGCAACTTTCAAGAGTTAATAATAACTAACTTATTTTTAAATTAATAATAATAATAATAATTTAAAAATAAGGATAGAATCATTCCTGTTAGGAAATATTTTAATTTGATTATTTACAACAGAATATTAAGTGGGACCTTTAATCAGACACATCAAGTTGACTGGAGCACTGACCAAATATCAAACCAATCATTCACTAATCATTTACCATCATTAACAGAGTTCTTTGGCAAGGTTTTGGGATGCACATCTGACATTCTTTCAGTAATGTGTCCACTTTCTGGTAAAAGAAAGGAAGCATTGTGGAGGAGGTGCTTGGTCACACGTTATATAGAGAGAGACATCTGCAAAGCATAAATCACTTGAGTACCAGTCTGGTTCTCTTTTGTCTGCAGGGCTGCAGTTAAGTCCAGGGAAAGCAATTCTGATTTGACGACTACTGCTCTAAGACTGAATCAGAGGTCATAGCAGAAAAGTTTGTGCTGGAACACTTGCTGGATTTGTGATACAACAAAAAAGTATCCACAATGGGTGTGTGGAACAGAATTATAATCAGTTTACAGTTTCTTATCACAGTGAAGGCTCAAGGAATTGGTAAGTCCTTTGATCTGACAGTATTAGCAGTTGGCTGTAAAAAAAAATAGCACATATTTTGAATATATGCAGCATTGATTTTATTTGACATATGCTGACTTTAAACATTTTGCATTGATTACTTACACTCAAAGTTTTCTCAAAAGTGTAATACTGTATTGTATACTGTATATCTTCAGTTTTGTTGAAATGTGGATGAAAGCGTAGAAACTCTCATTTCTGATTAAAAGGACAATATGTAAGTTTTGGAAAACACAATAATCACTCCACACATTTCAAAAGTTCTCTGGAAATCCCCCAGCATAAAATGGAGTTTCAAGTATAATCTGTCAATGACCTTTTTAGTTGCTTTCATATGCGTCTTTCTTAAGGCAAACAGATGAACTGCAGTTCATTGTCATGTATAATAAATGCACCAAAATCTGAAGTCAGTACCTGAAGCTAATCTGTTTGATAAAAATGCTAGTGAACATGTCAACTTTGCAGTTTATGATCTCCTGGTGTCACCGGATTGCTTACCTGAGCTTCTGCAAGGGGGAATACAGGCAAAAAATATGGACGTTTTTATCCTTGCAACATTACAGCTGCAGAACAGAGCTCCAACACGGGTCTTCCGCATCTTTAATGCTGCAGATAATACTGACTATTTTGACTTCAGTGTGCAGGGGAAATTCAACAAAGGTTTGTTTGATCAGAGATCACAATGGTCCATATTCAATGTCAGTCTGGTGTCTCAAGTTAAGAATATGACAAGGGGAAATAGATGCATTACATGATTTTAATTTATATGAATGTATAAGTAAAGTGTATATGCTGTTACTGTGCCAGGCTAATTTTTTCACCATTGTTAATAAACATTTTGCCTTCATATTTCATTTTAAATGGTCCTGCAGTGTTATACATTTATTTGTAAAAGTTTAAATTAATTATTATGATCATAATAATTGTTTGCATAAAAAATTCATGTCAACTACTCATGTACACCAGATCTCTCTCAATCACTTTCTCTGATTGTCACTTTGCATCTCTTTCTCTGATAGTCACTATGAAATACCTGAAAAACAATGGAAAGCCGGGAGCAACCCATTTTGCTAATGTGTCACTGGCCGATGGTCAAGAACACCACATATTTCTCCACTTCAGTGGACTGCAGCAAGGCACCCCCACCACAGCACTCTATGTGGACTGCACACTGGTAGACAGAGTGCAGGACGTGCCATTGGCCTTCAAATCACTGCCCCCAGGCCCAAATCGGGTGACATTGAAGACTCTGCCAACCTCAGCCCAGGTAAAGCAAAACAGCTGAAAAATTATCATAATTAGTCTAATAAGTGTATCTTTATATGCAGTGGCCCCAAAAAATATTGAGACACTTTTGTACTCAAAGGGTTAAAGGAATAGTTTACACAAAAATGAAAATACTCTTATCATTTACTAACCCTCGTTATATCCCAGATGTGTGTGACTTTCTTTCTTCTGCTGAACAAGAATAAAGATTGTTAGAAGAATATTTAAGGTCCATACAATGCAAGTGAATGGTGATCAGAACTCCAAAAATCACATTAAGGAAACATAAAGTAATCAAAAAGACTCCAGTGGTTAAATCCATATCTTCAAAAGTGATGTAATGGCTGTGGGTGAGAAACAGATCAAAACATAAGTCCTTTTTTCATCTAAATTTCCACTTTCACTTTTACATCTGAAAGTGAAAGTTAAAGTGGAGATTTGGATGAAAAAAGGACTTACACTTTGATCTGTTTCTCACTCACACTTATCATATCGCTTCTGAAGACATGGATTTAACCACTGGAGTCTTTTTGATTACTTATATGTTTCCTTTATGTGATTTTTAGAGCTACAAATGTCTGATCACCATTCACTTGATTGTATGGACCTACAGAGCTGCGATATTTTTCTAAAAAAAATCAGCTTTTTTTTATTCTGCTGTAAATTATGAGAGAGTTTTCATTTTTGGTTGAACTATCCCTTTAATTCACCAAAAAATTTAAATTCTGTCATCATTTTTCTCACTCCCATGTTGTTCCAATCCGTATGATATTCTCTCTTTTGTGGAACCTAAAAGGAGAGGTTTGTATGCCAGTATGTTAGTCTCAGTTACCATTCACTTTCATTGCATCTTTTTATTGCATCTCCATATAATGAAAGTGAATGATGACTGAGTTTGTCATTCTGCCTCACATCTGCTTCTGTGTTCCACAGAAGACAAATTGTCACACAGGCTTGGAACATCTTTAGGGCGTGTAAATTATGATAGAATTTTCATTTTTGGCTGATCTAATGCTTTATGTCACATTTTATGAATGTAATTTATTTATTTACTATATGAATGGAATTTCAACAGATTACCAAATATCGAAGCAAGGCAAGTGGCATCTTCAAACAAATGCTGCTTATTTTATTTCTTTTTTTTTTCAAAACTAACTTCACTTTTCTTTGCTATTTTTCCAATTGCTTTTAAGCAACTAAAGGCACTAAGGTCATTTTATGGGGATGTATGAAGTCAGTTCCCCTCAATTTCACTCAGGTGCCCTGGCAGAGTCACCAAAGTTGTAGTTTATAGCACTAATTATGGACACGTTCCACTCACTTTTGGCAACTGCACACTTTTAGTTTTGAATTAAGAAAATTAATGTATGCCCTCTGTATGCATAGATTTCCAGTATAATAAATGGACTGATGAATAAACGTGTACCCATGTTACAGAATAAGCTGTCAGACCTCAAACTCGTGCTCGATGAGTCTATTGTAAACGTTGTGGAGCTTCAGGACTGTAACACCCTAGAGCCGAGTGCACAGAATGAACATATAGAATACAAAGATCATCGGGAATCGTTGCAGTTACTTGGTGAGGCTGTTGTTTCTCTTTCTGCTCTGGCCTTTTTGTCAATAGTCATGTTATTGATGCAGTATTTGTTGTGCTCATATGGAAAATACCCCAGAGGTAATTACATTTATGCAGGTACAACCTCAAAGATGGAAGCTGGTCCAATGTTTGAGCTTATGCGGATGATCCAAGAACTGAAAGAGAAGGTTGATCAGCAGGTAATGTTGACTTTGAAGCAGACTTTGAAACAATAGATCATCACAAACTGAAAATGATGTCACAGTTTACTCACCCACTTTCATTGTTCCATGGAGCACAAAAGGAGAAATGTAAAATTTTTACTGTTCATCTTTTTCATGCACTAACAATGAATGAGACTGTAGATATACACCTTCATAAAGGATATAAAAGCACCATCCATATGATCCATATGATCTATATTCCAATGTTCCATATTCTGAAGTGATATGTTAGCTTTGTGTGAGAAAAGAAAGTGAAATGGGTCTGAAAATACATGTAGATTCGGATTAACTATTAATTTATTAATTTATTTATTCTGAGAATTATAATGACCATGTGTTGTCAAAACAGACCAAAGAGACCGTTGACCTGAAAAAGACTATCTTGGAGTGTGTTCCATGCAATGGTAAGATTCTTCTTAAGAGTTACTATAACCATTCAATAACTAAGAGTTACAGTAATATAAAGCTTAGAGCAATCATGCAAAAATATTTACAATTATTCTAAAAATTGTGTCCGTGCTTTATTGAGCAATTAGTTGAAGCTTTTAATGAGGATGCTGAAATTATCAAACAAGTAACTTTTCTTTTCATATTCAAATGCAATAGGACATAGCGGAGCAGGAGGACCGCAAGATAAACAGGGGGCCAAGTGTGGACCAGGGGTCTGTTTTAAGCCAGACATGTGTATTGAAACAGCTGATGGCGTGGAGTGTGCACCCTGTCCTGAGGGCTACACTGGAGATGGAGTCCAATGTGATGATGTTGATGAGGTTACACTTCAGATATTGATTTATTTGTATTGTCTTTGGTTAAAAAAACCTAAAGCCTCCATTCTGTTTCATCTTGCTGTTTGCTGTTGCACTGTTTTGAAGGAGTTCTGGACTGTTTTGCACACATCTGTGCTATTTCTAGTTGTTAGTCTTTTGTACACACGCACTAGATGGACGTCTTTATTCGTTTCTATGTACGCCATGCTTTAAGAGCAGTAGAAGTACAACTTTTAAAAACATCTCATTCTGCTGTTGCCAATGACTGTAAAAAACATAGAATATGTGAGATGTGAAGACCAGCGTCTCTGCTTAGGCCTGTTGAAGCACTCAACATCACCATGGACTGTATTACGTTCACGTATTCAGAACATTTCAGCATGGATTGTTTGTTTTCAGCTCAGATCAGCGTGGATTGCCTCTGAACCAGTCACAATATGATTCAAGCTTAGCAAATGTTAACTGTTATTGAAAGATGTGGCAGTTAAACACTATGTTGTTTCAAATGTCTTTACAGTATGGTAGTTGCTGTGCTTGAGTGAACATTTTGATACTGTACATTCAGATTAAATGTGTTGGGTGTACGTTATCTGTTAACCCTGAAATGTAGTTTTATAAATTATAATGTAAAGTTTGTTCATTTTCTTTTCGATTGAGTTTCAAATATGGCTGTATTTGAGGTACTGCATAAGTTAGTCAATCAGATCAGTGGGCATTTAGATTGAAGTCTTAAAAGGCCAGATAGCTTTAAACCGAGCGTTTCAGACAGATGGCCAGGATTTTGGTGCAAAAAACTTTACTGGCATAATAAATGGACCTCAGGGAAGATAATACATAAAAAAAGAGTATGTCATGACCCCTTTAATATTGGTTTATATACAATGTTAATATACAATGATTTGTTCAATTGCAGTGCCATTTCAACCCATGTTTCGCTGGTGTCCGGTGCATTAACACTGCGCCAGGTTTCAGATGTGAGAATTGTCCTCGAGGGTTCACTGGTCCAGAGATCCAGGGCGTGGGCATTGACTATGCTCAGTCAAACAAGCAAGTGTGTATTTGGGCCAATTCCACAATTTATTGTTTGATAGGGGGTTATTTATCACTATTACATGTACAAATGGTTATTCATATTTTTACAGTATGTAGTCTCCATTATTGTAACATTGTGAGAAGCACTCCCTTACACAACATGGTAATTTGATGGTATCAGATAGTTACACAATGGTACTTTGATGTACTGTATACTGTACCATGGTACTGAATAATTACCATATTCATATACTATGGTGTTTACATGGTACTCTAAGGTACCTCAGAGAATCTACCACTCACCTGATCAGGCCCAAATTGGGTCACCTTTCATGTTTCTACCCCCAAAAATATGTAATACCACAGTGCTTATTTTGATAGTGCTTTCAGCGCCATATAGCAATTAACACCGACTCCATCCCTTTTTTTTCAGATCTGTAGTGATATTGATGAGTGCCAGGTGGATAATGGTGGTTGCACACCCAATTCATACTGCCATAACACAATGGTAAGATCCCTCAATAGAGTGCCTATCCAGCATTCTGCTGAGGTTACCCCAAGTCTTACCCTACAGTAGCCCTGATCCTGACCCTAAACCTATACCAATTTCAACATTGCTTTATATATGAAATACAATAAAATGCAATACTAATTTAAATGGTCAGAGTACATATACAGTAGTATGTATCTTTACATTTTTGCATTCTTGTAGGGTGCATTCCACTGTGGGAACTGCAAGACTGGATTCATGGGTGACCAGAGAACTGGTTGCAAAGGGATTGGCCCTGGCCCTGCTCCTATAATGGACAGGCTGTGTGGTAACGGGCAGCCAAATCCTTGTGACATCAATGCAGAGTGTGTGATGGAGAGAGACGGGAGCATTAACTGTGCAGTATGACATTAATCAGCATTCACAAAGATATTTTGCTTAATAAAAATGGTTTCACTGCAGTTCAAGAAAACCTTTAGCTGCCAAAAGTTTTGAAGTATTCTGTTGAATGCACAGATAGGGCGATCCTGTCAGAAGCGTCATTCCCATTCAAACTAGATTTCTGAGCCAGGTGGATTTTGAATAAATCTTCTGAAAAAAAAAAAAAGAATACATTGCTAATTAGGTTGGTCTAATAAGTGATAAGTGTTTTTCTAAAACGCTATGGGAGAAATTACACATTTACATGTTTAACTTAGGTTACAGTTAACAAGTTTTATCTTGTTGGTTTTAGTGCGCCATTGGCTGGGCAGGAAATGGGTACGTCTGTGGAAAGGACACGGACATTGACGCCTATCCAGATGGAAAACTTCAATGCAGAGATGCAAACTGCAAGAAGGTGATATCCATGTGACCTGTTTTGTATACTTGTATAGAGTTTTATAATTGAAATACAGATATTTAATGCATCTTACTTTTTGTTTCAGGATAACTGTGTATTTGTTCCCAACTCGGGCCAAGAAGATGCAGACAGAGATGGAAAAGGAGATGCTTGTGATGAGGATGCAGATAGTGATGGCATCATCAATGATCAGGTACAGAAGCAACATGATCAGCAAGAGTGCTGTTGTACTGAATATCAGCATGGCCGATTAAGTCGTAGGAACCTCAAGTTTATTTTATTTTGCTATAAACAAGAAGTTTAATATCAAGCAACTTAAAAGGCCCCAGCACACTCACAGCAAAGTGCTTCTTCGTAGAGAATAAAAATAAGATTGAAATAGCTGAGCTACGAACAACATACTGTTTGTGAACATTCTAACACCGCCACTCTGCTGGGGGAGGTATCTAGAGATACGTTTCAATTTGAGGACCCTCAAGAGGACATGTAAAACATCAACTACTATGACATTAAAATGTTTTATCAATGACTTCATGCAGAGATGGTAGTAACATGCTGCATTTATTCCGTTACATTTTCTTGAGTACGTTTTTGAAAAAAAATTACTTTTAGAGTAGGTTTAAAAGTGGGTACTTTTTACTCTCACTCAAGTAAATTTAAAATAATTAGTTTTACCTTTACTTCTTTACAATAGGTGGCATTCATGTCATTACAATACTGGTTTTAATTTTAGTTAATGTGTAATTTATTGACAGATTACTGAATGAGACTTTTAAGAGAGTGAATGTTCACACAGCTGCACGCACTGTCACAGACTGTCACTCAAGTCATCAATGCTGCAGCATCAAACTCTTCAAAGTGAAACACATTCTTTGCTCACGCAATGCCTTCATTTAACACCAAGACAACAGATATTTCAAGATTAAAATCACTGCTCCAACTTGAAGGTGCTATGTGTAATATTTTTACTGTATTAAATCATAAAATGACCATAATATGTCATTAGAGAATTTGAAAAAATGCTAAGTTGAAATACTGGCTTTTCCAACAACAATGTTCCAGCCAGTAAATTCTACTTTAAAGTTTCCATTCTGGGCTGGAATTTCTGTTTATGTTTTGGCCTGTGTGATCCCTCCCACTGCCCACTCACCAATAGTATTTCAACACCGCCGGGTTGCCAGATTTGAACAAGTTTGCTGACAAACAACACTGTGTGCTGCAGCCATGGAAGCCTCACCATCCATCTAAAAAACACCATGATGCGTAGTAAAAAGAGGATAAATATCGGAGATGCCTTTGGAAGATAGAGACAGCTTAAAGCCCAGAAATCCTTTAAAACGAATGCTGAGTTAGCTAATTTGCGTGTCAACATTCTGGCAACCCGCATGAGCTTCGAGTCTGGGGCTGCGCAGACAACTCTCCAATAATTTGAATTTGGACAGCAGTACCCATTTCAAACACTTGTTGTCGATCTTACAAGCACTTTTAAGGCAGCACACAGAGGTTAGTTTTAGCTCTAATGCTAACACTGGCTTTTCTGTGTAATGTGATGGTAATTTGCAGGGCTCTTATGACATCAGTTTTTAAGTGTACATTTTTAAATCCATGCAGCAGTATATCAGTGAACTTTGTGCCACGTCCCATATATCATGAGCAGTATTTACGCATTTACTGGAAACTATTGCAGCTACCTCGGGTGGATTAACTATATGAATCCATGTAAATATCCAATTTAAGTGTAAATGCCTTTTGCTCTGCCGTTCACGTAATTGACAACTGGAGCGCGAACAGACAGCGTTTCTGCATGTGCACAAGGCACGCGTGTGAGAGGTGTGTGGGTGTGAGGCGATCATATCTCGAAGAGAGTGGCTGTGTCTGAAATCGTACACTCATTCCCTATTTACTATATAGTGAAAGGCATTTAGTGCACTATATCTCAGCAGTGACTGAACGAAATGCGTGAGTGAATTCGGATGCTGACATATACACCGAGTGTCAGAGCTCTGGGGCTGTCGCAGAAACAATGTCACATATGCACTTTTAAAATACATGGGCCTTACTTGTTATTCTTATTAAATAATATATTAATACAATAAATCTTCATTCTGTTTGTCATTTTTAATATATACTGTGTGTTAATATAAAAAGTAAGCCCATTTGATCAAATAAAGAGAGTATTTTAAAATGTATATTCATGTTTTGTCTCTCTGTATGTTATGTTATTTTAATCAAGTAATGATTTGCCAAAAAGTAATTTAATACATTCAGCATGAAATAAAACATTGCAGGAGGAGCAGTAAACTCCCAGCTCGTACGTCTTCCCCGTCATGGATTGTGGGCAAATAACCATTGTCGAGTGTACATCAAATGTACACTCTAAATTAGAGTTCATTGTGGGTAAGAATAAGTGAACAAAAGTTGGGAACGAGTGGCTCACTCAGAACTCAGTCATACACTTCTACAAAACGGCAGACACTCGAAATAGTGCACTACATAGTGGACGGTTTCAGACACAGTGAGTGTTCCGCGACCGGGTTTGGTGCCCTACACAGGAAATAAGAATACACGCAGGACTTTAAAAGCTATACAATAGCGAAAGTAGGCATTAATAAAGCAAGATCTTGCTATGGTTTATATTTCTATATTATATATAATGTCCATTTTCAAGTATTCACCATAATAATTACTAGAAATGTTTCCAAATTAGGTCACACTTAATGATAACATGGACCAATGGCAGTTAGAACATGTTAAGCAGCCGGTAAGAGGTTTTCCTGAAAGTTGTCACTGGCCAGCTGTTACAAACCACAGAAACAACAACAAAAATAACAACAGATTTGGATCCATATTTTATACTTAATGATGTCACACCTCTTCATTCTTCAATATTGTAGGAAGTGTACAGAGGCCTTCAGACACAATATGGACAGTTATTTTTGCTTCTCCAACAAAATTAGCCTGAAATGCTGCAAACAATGATACAAACAGTAAAACGTTCCTAGCTGTTATAAGAAATATCAACACTCTTGGCACGCCAGTTGTTCAACCAGATTAGAGAACCACACATAATATCTATGTATTCGCAGGACAACTGCTGGTTGACATCTAACATAGATCAGAAAAACAGTGATAAAGATCTCCATGGTGACGCTTGTGATAACTGCATACATGTGGAGAACCCAGACCAGCGTGACACAGACAAGGATGGACTGGGAGATGCCTGTGATGATGACATCGATGGAGATGGTAATTTAATTAATTCATGAATCTTATGGTAATGAGTATCTCCACACTTCCCTCCCATTTTTCCAATCTCTGCTGGCACTCCACGTGCCATTTGGCTGCTATGTGGCCAAGTAATTCACAGTCATGGGGTTTTATGCTTTAAAATGTTATTTTCATCCTTCAGGCCTGTTTTTTTTTTTATGGAAATTTTCCTGCACTTAGGTCATTTTTATGAGGAAAAACAGAAGCTTCTGTTTTTTTAAAGCTCAAATTAGAGACCTCTTTTTCATGCTCATGTCATGTAAAACTGACGTGACCTATAGCGGTATTAACAGCATCTAAGGCACCACACTGATAATTTTCTTTCATATAGACAATTATTTGTTCCAATCTGAAAAGTGTAAAAGTGAGACCAGGCGGCGTTTGACATTTATGGTCTGTTCATGAAGGCTGAAATCCAGACAACTGACTTGATAATTTAAGGCTTGCTCATGTCTCCTTCAACCACATTTCCACCAAGAAGCGGATCCAAGAGCTGCTTACGTGTGGAAACTATTCCACAGATGTCTTTCCGAAACACTGCCACCTTGTGACATAATCCAACAAAACCATATGAAGATATCGCAGTACTCCACAACACCTCAGTACAATTCTCCTGATGGATTTTGCTCCATTCAATGACATTTTAAACATTGCTCCTCTGTTAATCCTAGTATGATTCTTTCCTTAACTTAACTGATGGTTTGTTTTTTTATACACTGGAACTAATACCCTACTGATGAATCAATGAATGCCACCAGGTAATTGATGCACCTTTATATAGGTTTGAAGAACATTCTGGATAACTGTCAGAGAGTTCCCAACACTGACCAGAAGGACAAAGATAACGATGGTGTGGGTGATGTATGTGACAGCTGTCCTGAGGTTGCAAACCCCAATCAGGTGCCAAACAACTTCCTTACCGATGTCATTGAATTCATTGAGTACTTTGAGTATAAATTAAAGTGTGTTAATTAGGAGTGTGATCCAACTAGTAATAACTGATTGCCAGAACATTCTGGGAATGTTAGTTTATTGTTATGATGAAAAAACCCAAACCTAAATAGCACATTCATTGAAAGTTTGGACATACAACCTCTCAAAAATACTAACTAATTGGAAAACATTTACTAATGCTAGGGAAACAATCTGTGTTTGCTGGGGAATTGTGAGCGTATTATGGCAGATGCTGTTTGCACAATGGTGCAAATAAAGGTAGATGCTATTTCTACCCCAGTGCAATAAGTGGCAAATATTATTTGCACACACAGACACCCTACGCCAAACCCTACCCCTGATCCTTACTATAGAGAATTTGGTAGTGTACATGATATGGATAAAGTGCCACAATTCTCCACCATTATATGTAGGAACGGTATGTGTGAGCTAGGAATTAAATTATACTGTCCTTATTCTACATTATTATGTATGGAAATTTATAATGGAATTAGTAGCATTCGACAACCATTATAAATCAGATAAATTACAAATAACTCTATTATTTGTCTGAATAAAAGTCTCCACCATTAAAATCGTAATACAATGTCTCGTTTTATCCGCTCACAATTTCTATGGTAAGGAATTTGATTTAATAAGGAGTTATGATTAATTATCTTATTGGAGTAATATTATTCTCATGGCTTTTGAAAATATTATTACACATATTTAGGTACAGCTTTGAAACTAAATCTTTTAAAATCAGGGATGAGATTATTTATCAAAATATACCACAGTCAAATTATCTTTGAATACAGACAAACTTTATTGCATTGAATTGATATGCAATCGGATTACACAAACTAATACATCAGCACTTTGAGCAAAAGTCTGGAGATGTGCTTGCGTGTCGTTGCGTTTTCTTGCATTGTGTTCTTTGTGTTGCTTGGTTCTTTTGCTCTTTGTCGAAAGTTCGTTAAGTTGATGTTTCAGACTCTGTTATGATCGTAGATAGTTATTTTCTGGATGAAGCAAGGCCTTCTGCAAGGAGGAATAGCGACTCCTGTTGGGTGTGTGAACCATTGAGCAGAGAGTGAGAGGCTTCCTCTGGACTTTTGGTGTCCCAAGTTTTCCTTGGACTCAACATGGCACGGAGGATCTGGAAAGAGCAAGATAGCCAAAGAGGAGAGAACAAGCGACGGTTCAAAAGAGAGTGTTACAAGAGAGAAGTTCAGCAGGAGAGGAAAATTTCTTCTTTGGGTAGGAAAGTTTGAACTGAAATTGGCCGAACCCCAAAGGTGTCCTGAGCCAATCAGAAGTGGCCTTTCAGAGTCACATGGTCAACTGGTCTGTCCATTTCCAAAGTTGATTTACGATCCTTTGTGGAGGATTCTTACAAACTCCTGCTCAAAAATAGTGAATGTTTAATCATGAACTTTTATATATTGACAGCAGTACAAGAGACTTGACATTTGTTATCATCAACATTCTCTATGTAAACAAGCAAGCATTTACATACTAAAAATGACATTCTTTCATGAATATTATACGTGTAAGTAACAAAACATGAAAATCCCTGATTACAAATCATACTGGTTAATTAATTGGTTTTACAACATGGATAATACATTACACGTTGTCTTAGTAGAATGAGATGAATCATACAAGATTAAATATTATAATCATCAATTTGTCAGTTATAAGTGATTACAAATCACTACACATATTTTAAAAGGTACATCAGCTATAATCATTAATTTGTGATCATAGGTCATAAAGTCATTTTCAGAATTATCTAGCAAGGCTAGGTATGGTGTATATTTTATAGGGTTAAATCACAAGTACTGGGACTGGGGTGAGGATCTCATGAGGATACCCAAAGGAAACCTTTCAAAGAAAACCTTCTTTAGCTCTGTGTGGAAGTTCAGAAGGTCATGCTGAGGGTTTAAGTTTGTGGAACAAAGAAGGATCTTCTTTATTGGTCAGCCCTGTCATTACAATCCCTAGTTTGAGATTAAGCAGGCATGGGAGAGACGGTCTCCATCAATTTAGGCACCATAGATTTGTTTTTATGACTCTCTAATGGCTTGGTGGGGGATCTCCCTGATCTGTGGAATGTGTTGTTGTGTTCATTTGATGCTTTGTTCGTGGATAATCCTACATTACGGTAACCTTCCATTACTAAACGTAACCATGCTTTTACTTCAGTAACCATAGTATCACCATGGTATTTTGTATTAAAATCATAGTAAACACAAAATGAAACATGGTAACTATATTAAGACCATATTTTTATAGTAAAACCATAGTCAGTTGCATCTAACCTATGGTTTCCACCAGAAAAAAACATGGTCAATATAATATTACTATAATAAAACTTTGGTATAGTACATGATGTTTGGTATATAATAAAACTATGGTTAATTTTTAAACGGGTTAGTGTCCCAAGACTTTTGCAAGATGAGTTATAGAATCTACACACGACTGATGCCGAGCTGCGGGAGAAAGATATAAGACACCGGATGAGGAAGGGAGCGCATGCGATCGACAAACCTGGCCTGCCAGATCAAATGCTTCCCTCAACTCCCCCAACTTCACATTACCAAATCCCTGCGAGGAAATCTACCTTTATATTATTTTTTATTTATTATAGTAGTAGTATTAAAGAAAATACTGAAGACAGGAAACAGAATAGGAAAAAGAGTGGGACAAAATGCAGATTCGAACCTGAGTCGGTAGCATGAAAATGCACATTTGCACCAGCATTATGCTCCTCACCACTGGAGCTGCAATATAAAGGTAGTTTGTTGTAAATGTATGTTTCCCCTGACAATTGGGGTGCAAATAGCCATGTTTTGTGGCAGGTGCTATTTAACTCTGGGTGCAAATAGTCACTCCTTTTTTAAATGGTAATATCATTGTACTTTAATATAGGTATACCATGGTACTCAATGATTACAATTTTTATGTATCATGGTATTTACATGTTAATCCAAGGTACTTAAAATAATACCATGTTATTTTTGGTTTAAGTGTATTTTTCTATTTTATGTATTTTGTATAATTAATTTTTGACTTTTTAAAGAAAGTCTTTTCTATCTTCTCAATCAGTCTGATGTTGACAATGATCTTGTGGGAGACACTTGTGACACAAACATTGACAGGTAATAATTGAGTTTGCTATGTTTTTTCCTTGTTCAATATTAAATGGGTATATGGGTTTACATTTATTTTATTTTCTGTTTTGTTTGTTTCAGTGATGGAGATGGTCACCAGAACACCAAAGACAACTGCCCCAACGACATTAACAGCTCTCAGTTGGACACTGATAAGGATGGGCTCGGGGACGAGTGTGATGATGACGATGATAACGATGGCATCTCGGATGATAAAGATAACTGTAGACTGGTGGCTAACACAGACCAGACAGATGAAAACGGTATGCACCACACATCTTTAGTGTTGATTTTTCTGTGATATACAAATAGACTATAGCTGGAATGCATAGTAGGATGCCATATCAGTAGAATGTTTCTGGCCTTTATTTTAAAAAGCTACTGTTTTGTTCAACCCTGTAGTGTAAAGTGGCCCCCCAAAATATTTTGAATCTTAAGCCACACTTAAAATTTACAAATTGCAGTGCATTATAACAAAACATCAAGGAAGTGGCATATGCAAACAAAAGGTGCTCAGTAATTTTTTGCCCAATTAAAAAACATTTACTCTTAATGAAATGAATTGTCATTTTGAAACACATTAATAAAATAATTACAACTCAAATGAGTTGAGAACTCTAGTCATATCAGTAACCTTATAAAAGCTGTTTTAGTCTACATGGGGGAGGGGCGCACTCATGGGGGCTGCCATTTTAAAATCACATGACCAGCTGAATCCTACTCGCTTAATCTCAGTAACCATCTTTTTATTGAACACTTTCACTCTTGGATTAAATTGATCATGGCTGATTGTGAATAGTGAATTTCTACAATGGCATCTGTAACTGAAACTATTGATTTTGAATTATGCTGCATCCACACCACTAGGTGTCACTGACAAGTCCAAGATGACACGAACACAAAAGTTACTGAGTGCACCTTGAAGTTGGCACAGGTGTCTTAGAAGAGTAACCACAAATGTAGTTCATCACATTAACTCACATCACATTACATTTTCCACTAAGTTTGACAACCAGAAAGTGTCCAAAAACGTTTTTTGTTCTTTCATTTAAAACCAAACACACTTATAGTTGTGTAATGTTTTTTTTTTCTGAATAAAGTGCCTAGCTAATGTTCTTTAAAATAAATACCATTTAGTTTGTATCTAATACCAACGACACTAATACATTTTAAGTGTTATTTAAGTGTCAAAATACTTCCTGGGCCACTGTAGCACAATGTGCTATACAAATCTATTCTGCACTCCATCCAATGGCAAAACAGTCGATTAGATTAATCAGGACAAATTCTTGTTCTCTTCCTCTTTGACAGATGATGGGGTGGGTGATGCCTGCACTGGAGACTTTGACCAAGATCACGTGATTGACAGGATTGACACATGTCCTGAGAATGCAGAGGTTACTCTGACAGATTTCAGGGCCTATCAGACTGTGGTTCTGGATCCAGAGGGCGATGCTCAGATCGACCCCAACTGGGTTGTTCTTAATCAGGGTATGGAGATTGTCCAAACCATGAACAGTGACCCAGGACTAGCTGTTGGTAAGTCTGCTTGTTTGACCCACCCCTAAAACTATTCATAAATAAGATAAAAATTCAATAAAAATATAGATGTTCACCAGAATATGTTGCTTTAGCAACAACCCCCTTAAGAAAATTGAAAGTAATAATGCCCTTATGGGGCCTTAAAGGGGTTTGTTGCATCTTGGCCTTGGGATGATGGTGGACGGATTACCCTCCATTCTTCTTAAAGGAATAGTTCACCCAAAATTAAAAATTCTTTCATAATTTACTCACCTTCGTGTTGTTTGAAACCTGTATGACAACCCTAAAATAAAGTAATTTTTCAGGGAAAATCTTGACATCTAGTGGTATAACTTGGATCTTGTGGGCCCTCCTTGGGGGCATTGGTCGTTTTTATCACCCATCGGGCCCAAGGTAATTTCTTTTGTAATTAACTCTTTTTTTTATAAAAAAAAAAGAAAAAAAACACACGCACAACACAGAAAAGCACAACACATACCCACCGAATCAACATTTAACCCCCACTAATATCCCTCCCCAATCACCATCCCCACCCTATAATTGCCCAAAATACAAAGTCTGGGGCAAAGTAAAATTTGACTGCCCAAAACATCCACAAACAACTCTGAACCTTCAATAAAAAATCGTGGATCTTAACAAACCTCCAAAAGACATGGGTTATGTCTCCAATTTCTGATTGGCATCACCAGCAGGTGGGTGTGTCTTTAAGACCAAACCTATACAATCTAGTGGGGATCCATTAGAATCAATGTAAAATCTTGAATTGCATAAGGCGAACCCTTGCATCTCTAAACTCTTAGCAGGGAGTAATACCTCATGACCTTTTCCAAAAGCATTTATCACCTCTCAGAGAGTATCTGCCACTTTAGGGGGTGTGTGCTACTCCCAAAAACAATATAAAGCAGGTGGCACAGCTGTAAATACCTATAAAACTGAGATCTGGGAATCCCAAAATGTTCAACCGAATTCTCAAAAGATCTCAACACTCCACTCTCATACAGGTCGCCTAGTGTAGTAACCCCCCTCACAATCCACTCTGACCAGCAGAAAGGGGACTTATTGATACATAATTTAGGGTTCAGCCATATGCTTGAGGCAACATTTAAATAAATGTCCAAATTAAAAACTGAGTGCAAATGCAAGATAATGGAGTGTAACTTAACTCCTCTGATTAGTTTGATAGAAAAACTTTGCAAAGGCAAAATAGGAGCAAGAACTTCCAGTTCAATATAAAACCAGGGAGTGGCTCTCTCAGGTGGAAGCAACCAATGGGTCAAATGTCTGAGACCAAATGTATAATAATAAAACAAAATATTTTGTAGGCATAGCCCACCATTTTCAATCCTATGTAGCTTATTGAAATGTAATCTGGGATGCTTACCATTCCAAAAGAAGGACTTCACTATGCTATCAAATTGCATTAAATAAGAGTGGGGGACATCCCTTTGGAGATACTGTAGCAGGTAGATAAATTGTGGAATACAATTAATTTTAATAACATTAACCTTGCCAATCATAGATGAATATAATGAAGCCAACCTGCCCACATTGCTCAAAAACGTTTTTTTATTAAGAGGTCAAAATGAACTCTAACTAAATCAAACAAATTTGCTGGGAATAAAATGCCCAAATACTTAATGGCCTGTTTGGGCCATTGGAAGGCACCTGGCTGGAAATCCGTTCCTGGGCAGTACGCTGTCAGAGCCAAAGCTTCGGATTTAGACCAATTGACTCTGTATCCCGAGAATTTAGAAAAGGAATTAATAATTCTATGGAGGAAAGACATAGATCAAATGGGGTCAGAGACGAATAATAAAATATCATCTGCATAAAGCAAAAGCTTATGCACCATACCTCCCGCCACCACCCCTGGAAAATCATCTTCCTTTCTTATCACGGCTGCTAATGGTTCCAGGGCAAGACAGAACAATAATCTGGAAAGAGGGCAACCCTGTCAGAGGTCCCCTATCCAGAGTAAAATAATCTGAAATTAATTCATTTTTTTGTACTTTCACTACCGGGTGTCTATAAAGTAACTTAATCCATCCAAAAAAGTATTACTGAACCTGTATATTTCCAAAATCTTAAAAAGATAATCCCATTCTACCATATCAAACACCTTTTCGGGTGTTCTAATGGTTCCACAAAGTTCCTAATACCTTCATCAGTAGATGAAGATGTAGAACTATAAAGATCAAGATGAAATTCTTTAAAAGCATTATTAATGTCAATGGCCAAGGTAAATATTTCCCCACCTGCAGATTTCACTGAGGGAATGGTAGGGAATGGTAGAAAATGACTCTCTCTGCTTTATATATCTAGCTAGAAGTTTTCCTGCTTTGTCTCCCAACTCAAAGTATGACTGTCTTGCCCTGAATAGCCAAAACTCCACCTTCCACCACAAAATAGTATTATGTCTTTATTTCAATCGGGTCAATTCTCTGAGGCCATCAGATGACATTCGGTGCTTCGGCTCTGCCTCGGCACTTTTAATATTCCCTTCCTACTCCACAAGTTCTCGTGCTTCATATTTTTGATGAATGAGGACCAGTTAGTCTCCATAAAAACATTAATTTCAGCCTTTAACATTAGTTGAAATTCAGGATCTTGCAAAAGGGATACATTAAAGTGCAAACTATATGATTTATTTTTCTCCATATGTGGCAACACCTCTAAACTCACCAGGGTGTGATCTGAGACTAAAATGTTTCCAATTGAGCAATCAGCAACAGATGAAATGAGGGACTTAAATATATATATAAAATCTTATGGAATGATGAAAAAATGTATAGTCCCAGATGTGTTCAAAAGTATCCACATCCACATTTACACATCATGTGAAGTGTCAATGTTGCTCTAGATGCCTTGCACACTTTTGCTTCAGTATGATCAAGGACTCAAGGAGTCCATCAAAAGATTAAAGTCTCCTCCCAATATTATATCATGAGGGGCGCCAACGGCTTGCAACATCCCATCAAGATCTATAAAAAAGCCCTGATCATCAGCCCCTGAATTTCTTCTGAAACAATAATGACACTTCCTAATTTATCTTTAATCTGTATGAGACATTTAAATTGTAGATGCTTGCTTATCAGTGTAATGACTACCCTGCTCTTAATTGTGCCAGCACAAAAGATAATATATCCACCCCATCCTAATTTTGCGTTTCTTGAAGGAACACTATATCATATTTGTTATGTTAAAGAAAATAAATAACCATCCTTCTTTTTATGAGGTGCCCCAACCCATTCACATTCCACGAGGAGAGCGACAATCCACTCATATTAAAATTTGACATATTAGAAAAAATTTATTGTGTCAAAAACAATATTATAAAGACCACATTCCACATTAGTGTAACAATCAAACCCCAAACTTCCCGCCAAACCAAACAAATAGAAAAAAGAAAAATGTGCTTGTTAACCCCAGGCATGACAGCGCCAACTGGCATCCATCCCTCTAAACTCAAACAGTCCATGTACGCCTACGAGAGTCCCCGCGACAACTTTGCCATTGGATTGCTCAAATCTGGTGTTTCTATACAGATTTAGTAAGACAGAATTACAGAGCAAAAAAATTGTCTATCAAACAAACTCCAGAAAATAAGCAGAATAAACACAAAAAACTTGTAGATTCTTCCACATAACTGTCCCGAAGGTGTGTTCCTCCACAGAACAAGCTCCAGCTGCTAGCAGAACCAAATTCGCAAAATATGGGAACAAGAAAATGCTGTGGTTCTTCCAAGAAAGCTTTCCTTAACTCATCGCCTCGTATAACATGTGATCTTTATTGTATGATCTCAGAAACTTTGCCAGAATTGGTCAGGGCCTGTCTCCCTCCGTGGATCTACGATCCGGGACTCTGTGAGCTCGCTCAACTAAAAAGAAAGTCATACTCATCTGGGATGGCATGAGTGTGAGTAAATGATGAACTATTTAGGTGAACTATTCCCTTAAACAGCAAGACTTGTCCTTAGTCATCCAGCTTTAGCTAGGTTTTGTTGGTGAACTGCATGACTATACAGATGTGTCATCATCAAATCAGCAAAAAAACGAATCAGTTTGGACCATCATGAAAAATCAATAAACATATTTGTGACTTAAGTGTAACATGACTCAGACTCATTTTCCATCTCTGGACTAATCAAAAATGTGTTAATAGTATTAATATTCAGTTTTAATTCAAAATATGGAACAAATCATGATACTTAGTCATTGCTCCCTTCAGGATACACAGCATTCAGTGGTGTGGATTTTGAGGGCACATTCCATGTGAATACAGTTACCGATGATGACTACGCTGGCTTCATCTTTGGTTACCAGGATTCCTCCAGCTTCTATGTGGTGATGTGGAAGCAGACAGAGCAGACATACTGGCAGGCGGTACCCTTTAGAGCTGTGGCTGAGCCTGGCATTCAACTTAAGGTCTCAGCACACTTCATCTCTATTAGTTGTTCAGTGTGTGCTTTTATCATTATAGCTTCTCTCCTGAGCCCTCAGAAAGACAGAATAACAACAAACAAATCCAGAAAAACGCATGTCAAAAATTTTATAAATTGAATGCATTTTAATGAGGGAAATAAGTATTCGACCCCCTCTCAATCAGAGATTTCTGGCTCACAGGTGTCTTTTATACAGGTAACGAGCTGAGATTAGGAGCACACTCTTCAAGGGAGTGTTACCTGTTCACAGAAGCAATCAACCAATCAGATTCCAAACTCTCCACCATGGCCAAGACCAAAGAGCTGTCCAAGGATGTCAGGGACAAGATTGTAGATCTACACAAGGCTGGAATGGGCTACAAGACCATCGCTAAGCAGCTTGGTGAGGTGACAACAGTTGGTGCGATTATTCGTAAATGGAAGAAACACAAAAGAACTGTCAATCTCCCTCGGTCAGGGGCTCCATGCAAGATCTCATCACATGAAGTTGCAATGATCATGAGAATGGTGAGGAATCAGCCCAGAACTACACAGGAGGATCTTGTCAATGATCTCAAGGCAGCTGGGACCATAGTCACCAAGAAAACAATTGGTAACACACTACGCCGTGAAGGACTGAAATCCTGCAGCGCCCACAAGGTCCCCCTGCTCAAGAAAGCACATGTACAGGCCAGTCTGAAGTTTGACCAATGAACATCTGAATGATTCAGAGGAGAACTGGGTGAAAGTGTTATGGTCAGATGAGACCAAAATCGAGCTCTTTGGCATCAACTCAACTCGCCGTCTTTGGAGGAGGAGGAATGCTGCCTATGACCCCAAGAACACCATCCCCATCGTCAAACATGGAGGTGGAAACAATATGCTTTGGGGGTGTTTTTCTGCTAAGGGGACAGGACAACTCCACTGCATCAAAGGGACGATGGACGGGGCCATGTACCATCAAATCTTGGGTGAGAACCTCCTTCCCTCAGCCAGGGCATTGAAAATGGGTCGTGCATGCGTTCCAGCATGACAATGACCCAAAACACTCGGCCAAGGCAACAAAGGAGTGGCTCAAGAAGAAGCACATTGAGGTCCTGGAGTGGCCTAGCCAGTCTCCAGACCTTAATCCCATAGAAAATCTGTGGAGGGAGCTGAAGGTTCGAGTTGCCAAACGTCAGCCTCGAAACCTTGGAGAAGATCTGCAAAGAGGAGTGGGACAAAATCCCTCCTGAGATGTGTGCAAACCTGGTGGGCAACTACAAGAAACGTCTGACCTCTGTGATTGCCAACAAGGGTTTTGCCACCAAGTACTAAGTCATGATTTGCAGAGGGGTCGAATACTTATTTCCTCATTAAAATGCAATTCAATTTATAAAATTTTTGACATGCGTTTTTCTGGATTTTTTTGTTGTTATTCTGTCTCTCATTGTTCAAATTAACCCTCCATTAAAATTATAGACTGATCATTTGTTTGTCAGTGGGCAAACGTACAATATCAGCAGGGGATCAAATATTTTTTCCCTCACTGTAAGTCACTATTAAATGAATCATTAAATTAAACTTAATACACACACTTAATTAAAGGGTCATCATTTACTTAACAGATTCCTGGAATCTTTTAACTATATTGTGCACTGTAGAGTGTGAAATACCCCAAATCCTTCCAATTTGTCTTAGGGGAACATTGTTCCCAAAGTGCTGGATTATTTACTGAAACATCTGTTGGCAAATTGAAAAATTTCGAATGACCCTTGCTCTTGAAGGACTATGCTGTTTTTGGAGGATCCTTATATACTAGTGTGATGAGGAGGAGGGTGGGGCCGGAGAGTGACGCCACTGTCCCAAAGAGAGTCACATGCAGCTTCCATGAGTGTGTTTATGTTGTGTGTCTTTTTGTTTAATTAAATATAAATTTGATGGTTCAGCCGGTTCCCGCCTCCTCTTTTCCCAACCTTAACCTTGTTATATTGGTGCCAAAGCCTGGTAAGGAGGAGGGATGCGCTGTCGTGGAGTCCTCACCACTGCCATCCACTCAAAAGACCAATCACGGCCATCCGCCGGGGGGACAAAGGAATGGCCGCCATCCATGAGGGGAGGAGGGGCTCGCTGTTCCCTACTGGCTGCCAAAATGCGGAGGGGCGTTCAATCCGCCAGAGTGTTGAGGAGTGATCGAGGACCAGGCGACGCAGTTGCCCTTTCCCTCTGTTTTTTTTGTTTAGTTTCTCCCCTCCCTTGTCCCCCTCCCCAGCCCTAGCGAATCGGGGAAAAAGCCTGCCGGCAGGCGCAGCCAGTAAGGCAACTCCCCCCTCCCCTGAAAGCAGGGGATAGGGGGATTTACGTCACGATTCCGGCCTGAGGCAAAGAAGGGAGGAGTGTGACGAGGAGGAGGGTGGAGCCGGGTCGTGACTATGCATGCCCGGCCCACAATTGGGCTAATCAGCCGGGGAGAGGGATAAATGTGGTGGAATGCGGCAGTTCAGGAGAGAAAGAGAGCTACATGCAGCTGCCATGAGTGTTTGTGTTGTGTGTCTTTTTGATTAAATTGAATATTATTTTGACTGTTCAGCCGGTTCCCGCCTCATCCTTAACCTTCATTACAACTATGACAAGATTGCCTAACCTGTTTAACATCTCCTGTTTCAAATCGCCTTGTTATTTCAACTCGTCAAATTGTTATTAGTCTTAAATTGGCCATCTTAACTTTTTTAGAGTATGTTGCAATCATCTGATTTGAAATTACTGTACATTAAAAAAAAAAAATCACATGGTAAAACATAATATAATTTGTAGTTGTAGTGCTTTCAATTTAGTAAATTTAAAAAATTTGACAAATCACTCCTTTTTGTTTTTATTTGCATTTTTCTTACCATACCAACTTTTTTGGAATTGGGGTTGTACACAAAAGGAGAAATTTGGAAGAATGTTGATGCTGTTTTTTTTCTAATACAATGAAAGTAAATGGGGACTGAGGCTGTCAGTAACCAAAATTCTACTTAATGTTTCCTATTGTGTTCCACAACAGATTGAAAAACATACGGGTTTGTAACGACATGAGGATGAGTTAATGATTACAGAATTTCCATATTTGTGGGAACATTGTTTTTGTCTGTGTGCATTTCTAGGTTGTTAAATCTACAACAGGACCTGGTGAGTTCCTGAGGAATTCTCTATGGCACACTGGAAACACAAATGACCAGGTGCGCTTGCTGTGGAAAGACCCTCGTAATGTGGGCTGGAAGGACAAGGTGTCTTACCGCTGGAATCTGAAGCACAGACCTCAGGAGGGATACATCAGGTTATAGACCTAAAGTGCTTATCACAAAGGCATAAACACTGGAAACATCACACTTAAAGGGATAGTTCACCCAAAAATGAAAAATCTCTCATTAACCTGAATACCATCCCAGATGTGTTTGACTTTCTTCTGCAGAACAAAAATAAAGATTATTAGAAGATTTCAGCTCTGTAGGTCCATACAATGCAAGTGAATGGGTAACAACATTTTAAGCTCCAAAAAGCACATAACGTCTTCATAAAAGTAAGAACTCTTCTAAAGGAATCCAATCGGTTTTGACCAAAATGAAACTCCTTTTTCACTGTACATATTGCCATTGCAGTCTCTATGAACAATCATGATTTCAAGCTCAGTTACACTTCCTAGTACTTGACGCATGCACAGAGCACTTGCAAGTTTAATAAAGCTTGAAATCATGATCGCCAAGGAGACTGCTGATGTTTCATTGAGATTTATAGTGAAAAATAAGGTATATTTTGGTCTTTTCTCACCCAAAACTAATTGGATCACTTCAGAAGACATTGGATTAACCCATTGGAGTCTTATGGATTACCTTTATGTGCTTTTTGGAGCTTCAAAGTTTTGGTCCCCAATCATTCCATTCTATTGACCAACCAAAAATCTCCATTTGGGTTCTTAAGAAGAAATAAAGTCACATCTGGGTTGGCACGAGGGTGAATTAAATGTTTGTTTGTTGAACTATGCCTTTAACTGAATTTGCATGAGTTTGCAAAGAGAGTTAAGTTCTTGTTTTATGTCACAGGGTAAAGTTCTATGAAGGTACTGATTTGGTTGCGGACTCTGGGGTTGTTATTGACACCAGTATGAGAGGCGGCCGTCTTGGGGTGTTCTGCTTTTCACAGGAAAACATCATATGGTCCAACCTGAGATATCGCTGTAACGGTGAGTACGCTTCTTAAAAGAATTGTTCACCCAAAAATGAAAATACTGTCATAATTGAATCACCCTTGTTCCAAACCCATGACTTTTTTTATTCCTTGGCACACAAAAGGTTCTATTTGTTCCTAGGTAGCTCAGCGAGTAAAGACGCTGACTACCACCCCTGGAATCACAAGTTCGAATCCAGGGAGTGCCGAGTGACTCTAGCCAGGTCAACTAAGGAACCAAATTGGCCCGGTTGCTAGGGAGGGTAGTCACCGCCTCGTGGTCGCTAAAATGTGGTTGTCACTCTCGGTGGGGCGTATGGTGTGTTGCATGGATGCCGTGGAGAATAGCGTGAAGTCTCCACACGCGCTGCAAGCCACATGATAAGATGCGCGGATTGATGGTCTCAGACGCGGAGGCAACTGAGATTCGTCCTCCGCTACCCGGATTGAGTTGAGTCACAACGCAACCAAGAGGACTTTTGGGAATCCCAAATAAATAAATAAAGTGAAAGTAAATGGTGACCATGGCTGTCAAGAAATGTTTTCAGTGAATAAAGCAACAATGTTAGTCTGTTCCACACACAATGCTATCATAAGGCTTCGTAAGACTTGGAATATAGTGCATGAATCATTTGGACATACTGTACATTTATGATGCTTTTTGTCAATTTTGGAGCCTTAAAGCTCCCATCCACTTTCATTGCATGAAAATGAACAGCTCAGACATTCTACTAAACTTTACATTTGGTGTTCCACAGAAAAATTTAAGTAGTACAGGTTTTAGTTTTTGGGTGAACTATCCCTTTAAATGTTTGAGGAGCAATTAACTTGAAGTTATTTCAGTGCATATATTAATTTATGTACATCTTTTAACATTTACAGACACAATCCCTGAAGACTTTAATGAGTATAGAACCCGGCTGTAAAGAAACTAAACTAAGAAGAAACAAAAGCACAATCAGAGCTTGTACAAATACATAAACCTTTCTCCATTAAAACCTGGAACATTTACTGACATTTGCATTCTATTTCTTCTAGTATTTCTTTCTTCTTATAGCTGCTGTATGCTGTATTTACTCCTATCCTATTCCTGCATTAAGCACAATAGGGTAACATTCATTTGCAAAGTAAATATGTTTTATTAGATAATGGATGTCTGAAGTAGGGGGAGAGAGTAAGTTTTATTAGTGCTGTTTCCTTTTAAATGGACAATTAAAAATTTTACTCAATTTGCATAGACATAAACACCCAATAAAATCTTTTTTTTTCAGGAGGAAAATGCACCATTTGATCAATTTTTCTTTTTATTTAAAGAACCGGCAATACCAATAAAAACACTACAAAGAACATGGTCCCATTATAGTTCATATGCTCATATGACTATGGAATGTGTTGAATTGATGGGAACAATGAAAATAAAACAAAAATAAGGAATATCAATGAGGAAAGTACTTTGTTAACTTACTGTACATATTTTTGGGATAAGATGTATTCATGCAAAATTAGCGAGAACAAAAAAGTGCAAGATAACAAATATTTCCAATAGTATGAGCATATCTAGAAAACAATAAAGCAATATTGAAAACACACACACACACACACACACACACACACCCACACCCACCCTTATGAGGACTCTCCATAGATATAATTATTTTTATACTGTACTATAGATTCCATCCCCTAACCCTAAACCTAACCCTCACAAAAAAATGACAAATTAAAGACTTTGCCATGTAATTACAATATTACTGAAAACATGTAATCTGATAAACAGAGAACAGAGCTTATAGTTTGTTGACAAACATTTGACTTCTTTTAATGAAAAATACTATGTCAATAGCTTTATGCAGTTGTAGCATTTAAGGCAATCACAAATCCTTTGCTCATTTCGATTGTTACAAACTTGGCCAATTCTTAAAAAAAGAATCTAACAGATACTGTAGTTCTTATATATTTACACAAATTAAAAAGATACCTGCACCAATTGTACAACACATTCAAAACCCTAATGGGATTTTGGTTCTTGTGTTGTTTGGTCAATTACACAATCCTATCTCACAGTAAGCCTGCCAAGACATTTACAACTGCTACACAGGAATAACCTTACAATGTCAAACAATTCCAGTTCTAGAATCTGTCCTTCATAGACAGTAATGCAGACAATAATGTCATCTACTGGGGAGAGCATCAGGAATGCTAGATTACATGTAATAAGAGAAAACCCAGACAGCTCTTATAACATAATGTAATGTAAACTGAACACTGCAAATAAAGATTTTATAATGACCAATAATCAATACAAAAACTATAGGCACGCATTTATATCAACAAAAGCCTCTGACTTCAAGATTAAACATATGTTCTTAGCAGTATACTGTAAAATGCTTTGTAAGTATAAAATATGGTATAAATGTGTTCTTTTAGATTTTTCTTTTTTGACAAATGGCATTCTTGCAAGCCTAGTGCATGAGCTTGAATCTAATCTAATCTAAAAAAATAATAGGACAGCCAAAGTCTAAAGCACCATTTCCTTTGCAATTGTAACAAAGACTTGGGGCTTGGTGACTGTGTAGGACTTTTGGGAAACAGGCAAATGTTGTGCAAAACCTTTGATTATACATGATCTGCTGATGATTATACATATAAACAGTATGTATAGGTATAACCATTAATACTATTCATTTCTAAGCTGGTGTTGTGCGCTTTACACATAGAAATCGGAACACACTGTGCACCTCGACTTCTAACAATGTTTCCACGAGTCCAGCCATCTTGACACTTGTGGCCATGCAAGGAAATAGCACTCTGACCTTTTAATAGGTATATTTAGCCACATGAGAGGCCTTTACCTTGTTTACTGAAACACCTTCATGTTAAAACACAACAGCGCCTTACACAACACAAAAACATTACAAAAAAGCAGACAAATATGCAGTGGAGTGAAAAATCACAGATGGTTTGTTGATTTGCATAGAATTCTTCAGCTACCATAAGACAAAACTGTGACAAGCAAAGAAACATTCTGGTGATGTGTGAGCCTGAGTAACGCTTTTGTTTTAGTACCGTTCTGAGGGTGAAAATAAAAGAACTCTACACCAACACTTTAACAACCTCAACATGATTTCTGTATCAAAGTTCAATCAGACAGTGATCAAAACCAAAAATACAAGTGACTTTGAGGCATTCAAAGCTTTTGCTTGAAAATACTAAACAAATAAAAAATGAAATATCAAATTACAAAAACAAAATAAAAATACACACACACACACACACACACACACACACACACACACACACACACACACACACACACACACACACACACACACACACACAGTAGTAGTAACTGGACAGTGGTGGTATTGGATCAAAGGTTTTTAGGCTACAAATCTCTTTGGGCAGAGCATAGGGGCCACCAGGGTCGACATGTACAGAAAGAGACAGACCCAACAGGATGCCATCTTGATCCAGAACACAGACCAGCTCCCCTCCAGCAGCCTCTCGATCTTTGCATTATCATAACTGCACAGAGACAAGATGATGTGTCCATTATACATATTGCATGGTGACCTCTGACCATCCTATGTAAAATAATTAAAAAAAAACTTCTTATTCAAATTTGACTTCAAATGTTATACCAGTTTTCATATTTTAACTTTAAATTGTTCATATATCTCTGAAGAATCAAAATCGGCCAATTAAAAACAAACAAACTGACTTTTTATGATTTATATCAGCAACACATTTTTCTTGTTGTTCCATATAATACCTTATATAATACACAGTGTACATAGTACACATATAATGCCTTTACTTAATTAAAATCAATTCTTGATGATTACTTTTGACAAAGCTTCATCTGAGTAACAGAAACCTCTCACAGTAAATAAATCTAAAACAGACATTAGACATGAGTTTCCCTGAGAGGGAAACATTCACTTGCATTAAAAAAGAGTATATGCTGAAGTCATACCTGTTCATATAACACAAACAGTGTCTTAAAAAGTTAACTTTTAATTAGGTGAAACAATGTGTATAGACTTACTGAAACCAGTTTGTTACGGTCATCATGACATAGAGGGAGCCGAGGAAGAAGACAAAATGGAAATAGCAGTAGCTGTAGATAGTGCCCTCTTTCTCGTCATACATCACGTTCTGTCCTCCTGCTGTCTTTTCATCATCATAATTGTCTGAAAGGGGGACAAATGTTACTACGAGAAAACTGTAGTACTTTGTTTTGACCACCAGGAGGCTCTGTTTACCCTTTTCTGCATTTCCATTTGCATTACATTAGGAATTCTGCATTTAGTAAACATTTTTATCCACTGGATTCAAGATACACATATCATCGGAATACCTAGGAAATAATTGCATTCCTTGAGAATTGAAACCATGACCTCAGCACTGATAGTGACAGGCTCTACCTGTTGAGCTACTTTCCTTATGTCTTACTCTCTGATTATTATATAATTTAGGTGTTGTGTTCATCACTTGTTTCTTGTAAAATTGTGTTTTCAATTACTTCACACCTAGGGCCCCCACTCAGACTCTCAGCAAACCCAGGGACCCACAAAATATAAAGCTAGATTTTCTCAGAACTTTAAGTACATTAAATAACACTCATATGATGCTTAACAGATTAATTAATTTGTTATAAATTATGTTTAATAAATCTTCCATAGACCCCCCCATAATACATTTAAAGACCCTGGTTGACACCCCTGGTTCTACAACACACACATACATACACACACACACACACACACACACACACACGCACACAAACACCTAAAAGGCATTGATATAGACAGGTAAAAATAAAAATATTGATACCGGTTTCATCAGTCCAGCAGAAACAGCAGCGTGCTCTCTGAAAAGAAGCAAACACAAGTGATTGACTATTTGGCTGGAAAGAATATTTAGTTAAATGCAAAGTCTGAAAAGTCATAGCAAGTCTCCACCTCATTTTCTGGCATATCGTTTCTGTACACTCGCAAAGCTGCAGAGCTCCTCTTGGTGGTGGAGATCAAGCTGCAGAGAAAGAGTATTTTTAGTTGAACTCAAAAGGCATGAAAAAGCATGGGGCAGCATTCTTTTTTTAATCATAAACTGTAAAGGCAGAACAATTCCTAGAACTCAGCAAGAGTAAAAAAAAAAACAAGTCACATTTTTGAGCTTGAAGTTACTGAATATATGGCAAAATAATTTTGACTCAAGGCACCACAGTAAATCACAAAGCTGGCAACTAATGCACATCACAGTGAATCACATATGTGTGCAAATATGGCCTTGGAGGAGATGTTTGCAGTTAATGAGAAACACATGTGAGGCCATTTCTTCACAGTACTGTTTGCAAGCTTCTAATCTTCACTCCCTTTCCTACCACACTACCTGCTTTTAAATCTAAATGAACATCTTGTCAAGCCAGATAATTACATGTTTACATTGCTGCACAGATCTTTTTTTGGGATCACCAATTTAAATAACATGTTATAGGGATTTGAACCTACAGCAAGAATATCTGAGCTTCTTTGAAAGGATAGTGCACAAAAAATAAATTCTGTGAACATTTACTCACATTCATGTTGTTCCAAACCCATGGAGGTATTTTGCAATATGAGATATGAAAGCTTTGATCAAAAATCTCCTTATGTGACTCATGAAAGTCATATGGGTTTGGAACGACATGAAGGTGAGTTATTGAAGGAGTAAATGATCACAGTATTGTCATTTTTGGGTGAACTACTGCTTTCATAAACCAAAGTCCATATGAAGTCCATATGAAGTCCATAAACCAAATTTGTATTGCTCCTACCAAGAGTAGAGTATGCAGCCAAACAGTATAGCCGTTCCGACACCAGTCACTATGTTAGTGTCACTTTTCAGACCCGAGTTGAAGGGAAAGATGCAGACAGTGACATTGGCCACGGCTGAAAGAAAGAGAGAGAGCACAGGACAGTTTTTCATAAGGGTGTAGGTTAGGGGTGTTAATCAGTGTCATGGATTTAATGCAATGAAGTAGCCTGAGTTTACAATTCTTTCGAAACACAAACTGTAAGGGTGTGTTCACACTTGTAGTTTGGTTTTCTTGGTCCGGACCATAAATGAAAATTATACATTTAGTCCTGGTTCATTTAGCGTTCACGCTGGCATTTTTAACTCCGAACCTAACGATACAAAACCAAAGGCATCAGTGAAAAGTCATGACCTGATTGTACTGCTTTTTTGACGTATATTTTTTTATGGAATTTACCGAACATCCAAAAAAATGCTGCCGAAATGCGCTTTCTGGATGTATATATGGTGGTATTTTTACCAGCTGAGTACAAACGAAGAGTTAATAAAATGTGTAAAGGAGTCAAAATAACGCCAGGAATTCCTCCGTATAATGAAGATATGCTGCAATGACAGCTAACGGGCAGTTCCGACTCCAGTACCGAACTGTAATGGGAAACATAGCTTCTATGATGACAAGAACCAGGTATGCTTGAGGTCAGTATTAGGCAAATAACTTCCTGTTTTTGGTCCATTTAGATGGTCCATGTTGTGTTCGTATATCAATCGAACCGCACCAGAGTTCATTTGGAAGTGGACTGAGTTTCGGTTCGCTTGTTTAGTGCACACCAAGTTTGGGTGACAGCATTCACACTTGTTCAAAAGAACCGCACTAACAGAGCAATCACACCACAGTTTGTTTTAATCGAACCAAACCTGCCAAGTGTGAACACACCCTAAGAGGCCCCACAGACCACACTCAGGAACACACCCAGGATAGAGACAGTGTGAAAGACTGAAGTGGAGAGAAACCACTGCGTGATTAAGTGTTAGAGTGAGAGACACTCACTTTCGATGGGTTTGCTGGCGAGGGCTGAGAAAGTGAGGTACATGACGTAGACGGTGATGACCGCAGGCTGCAGCAGATCCGAGGTGGGCTGGACTGTAGGAGGAGGAAACACCAGATTTTGTTAGTAAATAGCACCACATGCAGATTTCAAATCTCAACATTTCTTCTTAACCCCTTCCTTGTCACTGACATTGATGTTTCCCCACAGTACTTACCAGGTACAATTGGCCATGACAAGGTAAATCACAGTTCATCAATCACAATGCACCCCCCACCCACCCCCACCCCCACTGTTTCTATGATGGTGGGACTTTCCTTTGACTTCCATTATTTTTACATAGTGTGAATGATGAATTCTCTGGTTTTGTGTTTGTGGCTATGTAATTATGATTATAAGAGTGTACTATTGTTACTATTATTATACCAGCATTATTATTCAGGCATAATACTGCTTTCTCCATAGTTCTATTGTTAACCGGGTCAAATGGACCCACAAGACCATGTTTGTTAAATTTTTGTATCTTTGTTTATAAAAACATGTCATTGTTCATTTTACATTGGCATCTTCAAATCACATGTGTGGAGGGCAACAAGAATGTAAAGTTGCTGAAAATCTGTGTCAAAAGTCTAAAAGACAAAAGGACAAGGAGGGGTTAAAGGAATTTGTTCAACCTAATCTAAGGACACCATAAAACAATTCCACGAAAAACAATTTTGATTCATCCTTCAGATTGTAAAAAAAAAAAAAAAAAAAAAAAAAAAAAGCAGTGCAGTTAAAATAGAAGTATATGGGGCAAGGCATTGCACAGGGAACGTTAAAATACAGTTTCAAATGTATAGTTACAATGCTTATATCCATTTATATCCAATCATTAGTCTACTGTAATGACGATGTCAAGCCAGTAAAGACTGTTATTTTTGCTTGATATGCACAAGGATACCATAAAGAGACTATTTACAAAGAGATAAATCCATTATGTCTGTATTGGTAAAGAAATAATGGTAGTATATCAAGCATGATCACACGGGAAGTCGGCATGTTGTTTCCGAGAATTCCAGTACCCTAGGATCTGCCACATTATATCGACTCAATGACAAACGGCATCTCCTATAAGCCATTTTTGCATCGGCTCCAGTGTGTTTACCTTTCCCTGTGAGACAATACGAAGCATGTTGCACAAGCAGTGTGGGAGACCAGGGTTCGGATCCCACGTTGAAACCAGGAAATAATCACGTTTTAATTTCGTTTCGGAGGTTGCATTTTTTCCTCTAACATTACATGTTTACTCCACTGATGTTTAGGTTTGGGGATTCAGTTTCTAAAATATGCATTCCTCTTCACTGTATTACAGCCTGTACAGCTGAAAACAACTTGCTTCACAACTCGCTTTTGAAGCCCCTCTGTGGACATTTAACCGGAAAATGGAGATCACACGTGCCTATTACAGCTTTGGAAAACTCAACCTACTGTTTTGATTTCACTGCGAGATCAGTCTGGTAAAACAGTAGTCTAACAGTCTGGGGCGGCTGTGGCTCAGGTGGTAGAGCGGGTCGGCTGCTAATCGCAGGGTTGGTGGTTTGAATCCCGGCCCACATGACTCCACATGCTGAAGTGTCCTTGGGCAAGACACTGAACCCCAAGTTGCTCCCAATGGCAGGTTAGTGCCTTGCATGGCAGCTCTGCCGCCATTGGTGTATGAATGTGTGTGTGAATGGGTGATTGGGACACAGTGTAAAGCGCTTTGGTAACCTCTGAGCTTAGAAAATAAGCTGAGCTATATAAGTGCAGACCATTTAACAACTAAAAGAACGACTTAACAGCTCAAATAACAAACATTTTGTATGGAAGAATTAACATAGGTTCTTATCAAAATATGAGTAAAACAGTTTTGCTCTTAAACGCTGCAGAATGCCTTGCCCCTTACTTGTTTTAAACCCAAGAATTTTTCCACATAAGGTCTCAACCAGCATGATCAAATGGGAAGACAGCATGTTGTTTCAGAGAATTCTAGAATGAACCCCATCACCGTCAGTTAAAGACAGAAAATCACATCACTTTACATATGTGATGAGGAGGAGGGCATGGCTGGGCCGCGAGGATGCACGCACCATGCTGAATTGTCCTAATCAGCCGCGAGGGGGTAAAGACAAGCCAGAGGCGCCAGTTCGAGAGAGACACATGCGGCCACTGTGTGTGTGTCTGTGTGTTTATGTTTGTTTAAGTTGATTTATGTCATTAAAGCCATGTTGACTGTTCTGCCGGTTACCGCCTCCTCCTTGCCCATCTTGTGAACCCTGTTACAACATACATTTTTAAACGGTAACAATACTGACTTGTTCGAAACACCTGGCTTTTTAATTTTTTTGCATGAATCCATGATCACCTATTGTAGAACAAATCACTGCTCATCAAATCTCAGTGTTTGCTCACGGCACAGTGATTAAACTTGTTTGCCTGACATCAAGCAAACATCTGCTTGTTAGTACAAAAAGTAGGTCAGTGAGGAATGAACTTCAGCTCTGTAAACTCACAGGTCTGAATGCAGGGCGAGATGGCCAGCAGAGACACGATGAAACAGAGGCCGCAGTTGACTCCCAGAAAGAGCTTGTTGAGGAAGCAGGCCTCTGGGTGCGTGTAGAATATGATCATGAACACCATGGCTCCCACTGCCACAGAGAACAGCACCAGTGTGACCAGAGCCAGTGCTGCATACCACATTTTATTATACTTGGCTCCTGAGCTCCTGCGGACACAGAGGGGCAGTTTAAGACAAATGCTTTACAAATGTAGACATTTTTGCAGATCTAGATCTCAGATCCAGGTAGGGATAGTCTTGTGTAGCCAGACTTTTGACTATTAAAATAAAGTCTGGTCCATATTTTAGCCTGATCTGACAAGAATCACCTAATTAGGCCAGAAGGGGTCATCTGACTGACAGCTTACACAACCAATACAATTTTTTTTGTGATGTTAAGGGGTTGGTAAATCTGAAATTGGATATAACTCTTGAGACCAAACTAGAATAAAAACCTATATGGTTTAATTGCTACTAAATGTCTCAAATAAAACTTTATACACTTTTACTGCATTTCAAATGTGTGAATTTTAGACTCCAACTAAAACATTACACCAAGTGGCACCTGAAAATAAATCATTGTATATTTTGTCTTATTATTTATGTGCTGCGTTCTACATTTAGCTTCAGTTTCCTAGTGAAATTAACACTAGAGGCGCAACAACAACTGTCTAGTACAATGGCTAATTATGACTTTATAAAATTTTCTTTTTTTTGCAGAATTACTCACATACTACAACGCATCATTTGAAAAACTCACCTACATTTACACACATTAATCCAGTGTGATTAGCTCACCTGATTAAATTATAGGACTTCAACCTCAGAAGACCACGGTTCAAGCCCAGCCAAACACACAAGATAACATGTGATACGAATGTGTCATAGAAGCAACACAAAATGACATGTTTGGTTCAGAAAATGCGCTTATCATTTCTCGCTTTGTTTTTGGACATTATTTTGGACATAGGTTTAGGAATTGGTTTGTCTTTTTGTCTGTTTTGTGTAACTCTCATTTTATTTTAGATCACTATTGGTTATGTTTAGGTTAAAGTTTTAGGTAAGGGAGGTACGCTTTATTGAGAAACATAAATTGTACATGCTGTGTTTAGTTTGATATCTAACTCTGTATGTATGTGTGCTAACCACAGAAGCACACCACACGCCCGAAGAGTCCATGACCTTCCATAGATGCTGTTAGTTTCTCTTTTGGAATGGTCTGTGCTCCAACGAGCACAAACTCCTTTTTCGTGAGCAAAATATCTCAGTTATAGACAAACAAATATCTAGGACTGCCGTATATGATTTTGTTCCTGTACTATTCCGTATCAACAATTTCTTGTCCTTGAGCATGCGAGCCTTGCTGTCACTTTTCTATTGGTTGTTCTTTGTTCTATGAAAGGTATAAATATTATGCTTGCTGTAATAAACTCTGAGCAGATTGAATATAGACACTCTGTGTGTTGTTGTTCTTTCTCCTCCCTTCCGGAAGACTTCAGAGGCACAGACTCAAGGCTGTAACCTGACCGGGCACATGAGACATAAATTAGAGGGACCAGGGAATTTTGGGACCACCACGATATTCCAAAAATATTCCTAACAGCTTTACTAATTTAAGCCACCATTTAACCGCTTCTGATTACGTCATAATTTCTTTTGGCGCCCCCCACTGGACATTTCACTGGAAACTGCAGCCAAACATGTAATGAATGAATAACTTAGTTTTTGCAAAAATCTTGTCACAGTGACGTAATGTTCATGAGACCAGGCTGAGAATTTCACCCCAAAATTATTATTTTCTCATCATTTACTCACCCATATGCAGTCTCAAACTCTTATGACTTTTTCTGCAGAACACAAATATTTTTTGAAGGATACAAGATGCGTTTTTGTCCATACAATACAAATCATTGGGGTACAACACTTTCAAGCACCAAAAAGGACATCAAAGCAACATAAAATTAATCCCTACAACTCATGTGGTTTAATCCATGTGTTCTGAAGTGCTACAATAGCGTTACAATTTGGGTGAGAAACTTTCATTCAATTAAACTTAAAATGTAAGCACTCTTTAAGGGCTGTCATGATTATGAAATCTAGCTGAAGAATAATTGTCAAACACATAATTGCGATAATGACAATTCATTGTCTGTTTTAGGGCTTTCCAAATTATGACAATTAATTGCCATAAAAATTTGTATGTATGTGTGCTTAATACACTTTTAGTCATTTATTCATATAACTTGCATTCATATAATAAAATAGGCTTAAATAATGTATTAATGACATGAAAAATAATAGTATAATAAATATTATAGTAAAATAATAATAATAAATATAATAATAGTAAAAAATATTAAAATATTCACAAATACTTAAAATAAGTCTCTCTTTTTGGTCAACTTTAGTCTTAGTCAATTTCACATTTATTCATTTATTATTATATTATATTACATAAATAATTCTATTCTCAAGTCTTTTACTCATTATTTTAAGGTTCTCTGATTAAACCCACAAGGTCTTATTTTACATGAAGGAAGACCTTTAAGATTCTGTGTTTCTTCATTATATCATCTCTACAGAAAGAGTATTCAGGCATCTTATCCTCAGTATCACTGACTCACTGCATGTCATTATTTTCACTGTGTGGATGAACCAGCAATGATAAAGAATATCTTTCATTCCACAATAGTGAAATAGTGAAACCAGAGTGCTTTCTGTTCTCTATCAAAATCCTTGTTTATATTTACGTGGGAGTATAGCACAAACCTCCGCAGATGGCACATGTGCTTCCAAAGCAGATAATCTTCACAAGCTACTCTCAGACACACAAATGCGCCGTTCACAGCATTTATACTGTATATTCCTTAAAATTGAAGTGCACAATGATCGCCATTATCTCCAATAATGTTATCGCTTCAGAAGACATGGATTTAACCACTGGAGTATGCATTACTTTAATGCAGCCTTTATGGAGTATGAAAATGTTGGACCAATTGACTTGCATTGTATGGAGATAAACACATCATACATCCTTCAAAATATCTTTGTTTGTGTTCCCCAGAAGAAAGAAAGTCATAGGAGTTTGAAATTACATAAGGGTGAGTAAATGATGAGAGAATTTTCATTTTTTAATGAACCCTTTAACTATTTAATTGTTCCACAAAGTTTGACAACCAGAAAGTGAACAAATAATATATATATGTTTATATTATTGATTTAAACCAAAAAACTTTTTTGTGAAAAGTTTTGGGTATGTGGGGAGTTGCAAACATTGTCCTTTGCTTATTACTGTTGTGACCCTTTACAAAGGTTCTTGAACCCAGAGGCCCAAGGGACTGTTTAATGATAAGTTAACAAGCTAAAGTGTTGGTACCATATCAGTGCTTGACTAACAAGTCTGAGTGAGCGGTGAAGATACATGAAGGTGTGGGTTGTCTGGTGAACCATCCAGTGTCTGCTTCATTTCAAAACACACGTGTATCTAGCTAAATGAGGACATACCATAGACTTCTATTGTTTAATTTAAAGCTAATTGTTATAAAGCACACACACACACACGCACACACACACACACACACACATGTTGGTCTACCTATCATTATGAGGACTTTCCATAGCATAATGACTTTTATACTGTACAAACTTTATATTCTATCCCCTAAACCTAACCCTACCCCTAAACCTAACCCTCACAGAAAACCTTCTGCATTTTTACATTTTCAATAAAACATTGTTTAGTATGATTTTTAAGCGATTTGAATTATGGGGACACTAGAAATGTCCTCATAAATCACATTTATAGCATAATAACCTTGTAATTACCAGTTTGTAACTTACAAAATTGTCCTCGTAAATCACAAAAACACGCACACACACACACACACACACACACACACACACACACACACACACACACACACACACACACACACACAAACACACACTGTATAAACAACAACTTTGACACATTGAATGTAAAGATTGCAAAATTGTGTTACACTATCACACAAATCACTAGTACAATGGCTGTTTATGACTTAATAAACATACATTTCTTTGCACTATTACTCACACACTGCCATGTTATGATTTTGAAATATTTACTACAACGCATCGCTTGAAAAACTATAAATTGTAATGCTTGCATTACAGACTCTCCTACATTTACACACTTATTCCAGTGTGATTAGCTCACCTGTTTCTGCTCTTCTATTTAGTTCCTATTTCTATTTTTATAGGAACTGTTTCTGCTCATCTATTAAGTTCCTATTTTTTTTTACTGAGAGTAGAGTGGAAACTATGATGGGATTTCCTGTCTCAGTCTGGAGAGCAGCCAACAACATCTTTCTTAATGTCTCTTTGTCCTCCCTATAATGTCAATAGCACTACACAAGGCCATGCTCTACCACCGCAACACACATTATTTATGAACACACCCTTGAGAGAGCTCTGTGCAAGATGAAGAGAAAATATGGAGAAAATCAGTGCTATGACCCAGTCTTAAAGTTGGAAGGCTTTATGTTTTGAAAACTCCCACTAAAACATAAGCACTTTCATTCTTAGAATTAGAATGGTACTGAATACCGTAAAGCACGTTTTTGAAACTGGAGACTGTGGTAAATTTATAGAGTAACTAGTATATCAGCTCACTGAATGCTCCAAATATCCATGCAGTTTGTACTTCACACCTTGTCCACCACAGCGGCAGTGACTAAAATGAGCTGCATATGTGCTAACACTTTCACCTAAATCTTTCAACTTTGTATTAAAAAGTCCTTGGATTTTTGTTTTAGTAGAACAATGTTCAGAGTCAGACCACCCTGTCTGGCAACTACGTAACCTTCGCTGACAGTGGAAATTAGAGGCGGCCTGATTACGCTATAGTCTCCATTCCCAGAACTAATGATTTCCAGTTGTGGGGATTCAAGTTACAAAAAAACAGTTGGACATGATGATGGAAAGTATCTGAGAATTTATCCAAGTGCCTGATACGTTTTCTACTGTGCGAATGGAAGGAGTGACAGAAATGGACAGTTTTTGGACAAAACTCACCAGTTTTGATTCCATCTGTGGGCAAACTGTACGAGCAGCATTAGCTGAATAAGGATGAAGAGAAAACCTCCAGCGGCTCCCACATAACGCCAGACTGTGACACAGAGAAAGAGACATGAGTCACTGTCTTTCCTCTGATATGGCAATACAATGTTTTCTGCTAATGAGAAGTTCACTGCCAGGAGCCACAACACCAACAACACATCAAATAAAACATGCACCATTCAATGTGTCACTCCTTTTGATTTCAGTTAAAATACAAAATGACTATACAGGAACCCCCCCTGTCATGTTGACCTTCATTCAAAAGGCACAATGAATTTTAAACTTCTGTGGTATGGGACATCTGACATTTACATTTATTTATGCATTTGGCAGACGCTTTTATCCAAAGCGACTTACAGTGCGCTTATTACAGGGACAATCCCCCTGGAGCAACCTGGAGTTAAGTGTCTTGCTCAAGGACACAATGGTGGTGGCTTTGAACCAACGTCATTCTGATTACCAGATTACCAGTTATGTGCTTAGACCACTATACCACCACCACTCCTTTTCACTAAGAAAAGATGGCACCATTGCATTTTATTTTATTCATTTACAGTTGAAGTCAGAAGTTTACATACACCTTAAACAAATACATTTAAACAAATTTTTTCACAATTCCTGACTTTTAATCATAGAAAAAATTCCCTGTATTAGGTCAGGTAGGATCACTACTTTAATTTAAGAATGTGAAATGTCAGAATAATAGCAGAGAGAATGATTTATTTAATCTTTTATTTCTTTCATTACATTCCCAGTGGGTCCGAAGTTTACATACACATTGATAGTATTTGGTAGCATTGCCTTTAAATTGTTTAACTTGGGTCAAATGTTTTGGGTAGCCTTCCACAAGCTTCTCAAAATAAGTAGCTGGAATTTTGGTCCATTCCTCTAGACAGAACTGGTGTAACTGAGTCAGGTTTGTAGGTCTCGCTTTCCTCTCTATTTCTATGCAGCTGGCAAACCACACAGAGATACAATAAGTCAGTATGCTCTCTATGGAGCAGAGTTAGAAGGACAGAAGCACTTTTTGGGTGAGGTGGTTCTTCCTAAGGATCCTCAGGAAGTAAAGTCTCTGCTGTGATTTCTTTACCAGCACTGTGGTGTTAGTGCTCCAGGTTAGGTCCTCCTCTATGTGCACGCCCAGGAACCGGAAATCCGGGACCCTCTCCATACATTCCCTGCTGATAAAAAGGGGCTGAATGTCCATTTTATTTTTCCTGTAGTCTATTATCAGCTCCTTGGTTTTGGTGGTATTGAGGACCAGGTTGTTATCCGTACAGACAGCCACTCTACCACGTCCCGATAAGCGGACTCATCCCCCCCAGACATGAGCCCCACTACGGTGGTCTCAGCCTCAAATTTAATGATGCTGTTGCTGGAGTGGGCGGGGTGCAGTCATTTGTGTACAGGGTGTAGAGTAGGGGTCTCAGCACACACGCCTTTGGGGAGCCAGTGCTGAGACTGAGGGCTGAGGAGATGTGGGGCCACCCTCTGGGAGCGATCTGACAGGAAGTCCTTAATCCAAAGGCAGATTGAGTGAGGTAGTCCCAGGTTTACCAGTTTATCAATCTGTGAGGGATATGGTGTTAAATGCAGAGATAAAGTCCACAAAGAGCAACCAAGTGTAGCTCCCCCGCTGCTCTAGGTGGGTCAGGGCAGTGTGGAGATTTGTAGCTATGGCATCCTCTGTGGACCTGTTAGCTCTGTAAGCAAACCGGTGTGTGTCAAGCGTGGGTGGGAGGTTTGAGATTATGTAAATCCAGACCAGTTTCTCGAAGCACTTTATCAGGATGGAAGTAAGTGCCACTGGACGGTAATCATTCAGGCAGATGATGTTGGTCTTATTTGGCAGTGTAACTATGATAGAGGACTTCAGGCAGGGTGGGATGTTGGACTGGGATAGGGACCAGTTAAAGACCCCAGCCAGCTGGTCCGCACAATCCATCAACACCCATCCCGAAATGGCATCAGGTCCCGCAGCTTTCACCGCCCTCAGTATGCATCTCACCTCTTGCTTTTACACAGTAAGGATGTGGCTGCTGTGAACCGGTGGATGTGATGTGGCCTCCGGTTGCTTCACCTTGAAGCGAGCAATGCAGTGGTTCAACTCCTCTGCCAGTGAAGGACCATCGACCGCAACTGAGAGGTTTTCGGATTTGTAACTGGTGATGTGCTGGATCCCCTGCAACACTTGCCTTGAAAAGGAAAGCACTGAACTGCTGCGTCTATGTGTACTGCCATTTGTGCCATTAAAGGTACAGTTAACATAGTGTATGTAAACTTCTGACCCATTGGAATTGTGATATAGTTAATTAAAAGTGGAACAATCTGTCTGTAATCAATTGTTGGAAAAATTACTCATGTCATGCACATGCATGTATGCACATAATGCCTAAACGACTTGCCAAAACTATAGTTTGCTAATATTAAATCTGTGGAGTGGTTAAAAAATGTGTTTTAATGTCTTCAACCTAAGTGTATATTCTGAATTCACATCTGAATACAACTGTATCTTATTTATTGAAGTATTACGTTCTGATACCATCACTGAACCTTGGTACTGCCACAGTATTTTTTTAACAGACATTTCTACAATTATAACATCTATACTAGACATATGATATTCATAATAAATAAAATGTTATGAGCATAATGTAAGTGACACTGCAGAACTGGCGAAACATTCCTCTTTAAGGGATAGTTCACCCTAAAATGAAAATTCTCTCATCATTTACTAACACTCATGCATCCCAGATGTGTATGACTTTCTTTCTTCTGCAGAAAACACACAACTTTGTTGGTCCATTCAATGCAAGTTATTGGTGACCAGAACTCAGAAGGTCCAAAATGCACGTAAGGGCAGCATAAATGTATTCCATATGACTCCAGAGGTTAAATCCATGTCTTTAGAAGTGATATGATTATGGTGTGGGTGAGAAACTTTTTTACTATAAATCTCCACTTTCACCAGCCCTCTCTACTCTTCTCTCCTAAAAGTACTTCTTTTGTTTTTAGTGATTCACATTTTTCATGCATATTGCCACCTACTGGGCAGAAATGAAAATTGATAGAAAAAAGGTCTTAAATATTGATCTGTTTCTCACCCACACCATAATCATATCACTTCTGAAGACATGGATTAAACAACTGGAGTCTTATGGATTACTTTTATGCTGCCTTTTTGGAGCAAAGTAGAGGTCTGCATGGGAATGTTTTTTCTATCACGCTCCTGCAAGTTTCTATCCCGCACCCGAAATCTCCAGCTGAATTTAAATCAATGTTCACTCGCTCTCTGCCCGCACTGATTTTCTTCCCGACCGCTCCCATTCCCACAACCCCGCCTTTGATTTCCTCACATACCAAAAGCCATACAAATAGACAACAAGTGTATACAAAGAACATTTAATTTTTTTGTTATTGCTATTTTCAGATGATGTGTGAAAATGACACTAATTTGACTTTTTCTTAACACTAAATTTACTATTTTCTAGTTCAAGTTTCACATGCTTTGATGTCACAATGTGTGCTGTGCTCTACACTTCTATTAAATCCCCATTGACTACCTGGCTGCCTACTCTTAATATTGGATAATTTAACACATTTATTTTTTGTTATAAACTCCAACTATTATCGTTTTTTATTTTTTTTTCTATTCATTAATTAATAAAATAGAAAAAGAGATCCACATCGGATGTTTCAGGCTATTCTCTGACCGCCCACTCCTGTCCACATCTCATGTAAGTACTGTCCGCTCCCGCCATCAATTCGGAAATGTAATCCTGTATCACAAGAAATCGAATTGGGTCACGTGGGTCCTATGGGAGTTCCACGGGAATGCAGACCTCTACTTAAAAGTTCTGGTCATCATTTACTTGCACTGTATAGACTTACAGACCTGAGATATTAAAAAAATTCTTAATTTGTGTTCAGCAGAAGAAAGTAAGGCATACAAATCTGGGATGGCATGAAGGTGTGTAAATGATGAGAGAATTGTTCTTTTTGGGTAATTTTTTAATATGCTTGGTGTGATGAGGTTGTTGATACAGTGCATTTTGACCACAGTTTCAGCCAGCGGAAGATTATTTTGAGAGAGTTTGAAAACCCCACTGTAATCAATTCTGTTTCTCTTGGACATATAAGAGAAGATACCGCTTTAAAGTAGAAATAATAAAACTGTCCTGCATCTCAATTCTCTCAAAAAAATATCACAATAAGAAGTCCTAACAGGCCTGGTTAGGGCGCACAAAACCATAGCTTAAAAATGTTACGACAGGAAGACAAAAACAGAACAAATATGGGAAAACAGACGATGTGTTACCTTCTAAAAATTTCTCCTCATTTGGGAGAAAAAATCCTCCTGCACAGCAGGCCAGCAAAGCCACAAATTTAAAGAACCAGAATCTGCAAAGCAAGAGTAGAAAACATAAATTAAAGAGACAAGAAGCATACATTTAAATACAACCCAGTGATTTGGCACACCATTTGAAGGCAAATGTCTCAGCTAACATAAAACTAACAAACTGGAAGCTTGGCATTACAATACAATATATTCAAATTTTGTTTGAATAAATATAATTTAAAAACATATTTTGAATAAAACTATGTTGACAGTTCTGCCTTGGGCTGGGCATTGGCAACTACCAAATGATGCAATCCATATCTTGATACAAATGTCACAATCCAATACATTGCAATGTATTACAATATCGTTGTTAGAGGTTGACTGATATAACAGTTTTGCTGATTAATGAGCACAATAACAGATTTCTCAAACTATTGGTTATCAGTAAAAATCCACACTGACAGTTTCCCCATTGAGTCCAGTGCTGGAGAGGCTAGGAAGTGTCCTCTGTCATTATACAATATGAGAGTGCCCTCTATAGGCGAAATCAAAACTATCACTTCACTGATGCCTTGTGGTGTTTGTTTTGACATGTGAGACTACACTGGAAACTGGAAATATGTGTCTCAAGATACTCGCGTTCAGTTCTAGTCTGTTGTGTTCCATCTGTTTGAACAGCCCCTGGCCTGGGCTCATAGTCTGAGCCACTGCTATCTGTGAATATTGCTACTCTACATACAACTGTAATGAATAAAAAACAATGTGGTATCTCGCTATTTTTATAGCTTGAGTAAGGAGTAGTAGGAATCAGTGCAAGTGTAACACCATGTGAACTGTCTATTGAAGCGCCCCCCAAATTTATTTTACTTTTGACTTCATATTTAAGAATATGGACCAACTTTAACTTTTTATTTATTTAATGCACATTCGTTGAAAATGAACTGCTCTTTTTTTTAACAGCCAGTATAAGAATGTTCTATGCAATAATATAATGGTGCTGTGTGGTTTATGTATTTATTGCGCCCTCATGTGGACTAAGGAATCAACGTCAATTTAAAAATCGGCTAACTTTAAAATGTTAATTTTAGTTCACATATATATATATATATATATATATAGATATATATAAATTAATATTTATGTATTTACTTAATTTAAGTACAATACATTTTCATGGTTCAGTCAGTACTGTTTATTTTTGTAATAAAGTTCAGCACTATTTATTTCGAAGTGTTGTTTTTTCATTCAGAATCAATTTTAAAAACTATCGGTTGATTAATCGGTTATCGGCAGGTACTGCCCAACTTAGTTATTGGTATGGGTAAAATCCACTATCGGTCGACCTATAATAGTTGTGATTAAAACTGCACTGGCGTGTTCATGAGAGACAGATAAACTGTGGGATAGAGACTCGCCATGTCAGAGAAAGAGAAAGTTAATCTACGCCTCATAGAAATTAAACTGACTGCACTAAGAAACTCTGGTTTCAAAGTTTACACGTATTTAGACAAACTGCTTCTTCATTATTAAACTGAAGGACATGATAATAATGCACAAATAAATAAATACAAATTCTGATCCAAGGATCTAATCTTATCAGTAAATAATTGGTACAATACTGTGAGAAAAAGTATTGCAATTTCTGCTTTGTATCAGCACAGTCTTATAGTCCCAACGCATTTTTTGTTCTGGGAATTTGGCTGTTTGAACCCCAAACCCAGCTCCTTTCTATCTTGTTTAGGATTTCCTGTTTACCCTTGATGGTATTTCATCATGGGGTGGTTTCTAAATGAGTGGAAGTTCCAACTGATGGTTTTATTTAGGGATTTGAGTCTGTAAATTTCTATAACACTGAATTAAGCCACTCTCTTCCCTTTTCCTGCATTTGCATACAACACAAAGATCTGATTATTGCAACATGAAGAGCTCTCATCTGGGCCTAAACCATTCCATTCATAGGGGTATAGCTCTCCTAAAAGTGCCATTTCCTCTAAAATGAGCTTTAAATTAATACTCAATTTGGTGCATTTGTTGTAGGTGAATAATGGGCACTAGGAGCGCCATAGAGACAGAGCGTATTTAGGCCACGCCCAATTTTTTTTTTTCACTTGTTTGCTGTACACCTTGTCACACAGCAGCTTCTAGGCATTTTTTTGTCTTTTGTTATATGCCATAAATGACAAGGAGTCAGCCTCTCGCAATGCAAAGTCAATGGAGAAGGTTGGATTGTTCCCCCGGTGGGCGTCAGATTATGACACGTTGCGCTCTGTCTCTATACAGATGGGTGCAGTGGGTAAAACAATATATGGTGGTCCCTATATGTCCTGTGAACCTGGGCCAGGAGGGGCCAGGAGCAAAGCAGGGGAGGAACAAGCAATGTTTCCAGATTAAATACCACTTCAAAAGTGGGTGGATCACTTACCCGTTGTGAACAGCTGCCCGGCATCCTGTGCTGGATTGCACCCGAATAGTGAACACAGCAAATAATAAGAAAAAGCAGGCCATGCCGAAACAGACTTTGTACACTGCTGAATAGCCCACTAGAGTGCTGCAGTTCTCCCCTGCATTGAGCTGATTGCACATTTCAGAGTAGAATGGAATCTGTGAATAGTACAAAAAACAATTGAGGAATGAATATACATTTTGAGTAACAGAATACTCACAGTGGCCTTGGAGCTAAAGTTAACTGAAACCATCTGGAGCTCAGCTTTAATTCAACAAATACCTCAGAAACATCCGTTTGAGTTGTTTTTGTTCTTTATAAGTGAAGAGTGTGATTTCTGGGCTACCAGCCAAAATGGTTTAGCGAATATAATGACATTTTCAAATATAATGACAGATTTCAAACAGGTTTCCCAAACATGGGATAAGCTAGTAATGTTGGTTAAGGTGTTTACGTGCAACACGAAAACGGGGTAATTGGCAAAGATTGTTTTATTCGTAAGCTATTTATTACCATACACCGATAAAGAAAAGCCATTGAAAGCGTTTACGTGACCACACAAACATGGTTGGCTTATTATGCAAAATCAGTGTAAGAACATGCATGTAAACGCGCTCATTGTAAACAGTTTTCACAGAAATAAGCATGCAAATAGCTTATCATCTATACGTGCTCGTGCAAGCATTATTTTTAGTGCTAAACAACGTAACTCGCGAATCACTGTGAAATAGCATCTTTCATCCACTTTAAGAATGTGAAACTGATGTCAAGTTTTTTACTGAAAAAGGACTTAAATTCAAGGTGTTTCTCACCAAAACCTATTGTATGCCTTCAGAAGACTTGGAATATGACACACAAATTGAATAGACAACTTTTATGAAAATTCTTGGAACTTTTTAAAACTTTAAAGTAAGGCACTATCCACTGCAATTGTATTTAAAAGATGGACCGATATATTGATTAAAGCATCCCCTTTTGTGCCCTGCATAGAAAGAAAATCATACAAGTTTGGAATGACATGAGGGTGCATAAATGATGACAACATTTTTATTTTTCAATGAACTAATCCTTTAAGCTGGGAAAGGTTAAACAATAAACTAGACACTTTTTAATAACATTGTTTTCCATCAAAGACTGATGGCTTTTACATAAGTGGAAAAAGCCATAAAGCTCAGTTTAAAAAATATCTGCAAAAACACTGAATGGATCTAAAATATATTGATAAAAGAGCTGTTATCATGACTTTTAAAAAGGTACTGTGGCAGTACAATGGTACAGTGTTATGGAAGGAAGAAGATAAGCTACCATCCACAGACATTTGATAATGCAAACAAAAAAACTGAAAATGTATAAATAATGATGTCTTTGATTTTGTTTTCTTGATTCAACAGAATACAACACAAAATACTACCGTATTTGAATGCTGAGTATGAGTTATACAGTAGTTGGTGCACATTGTCTTCTGCATATAAAAAGTCAAAAGGGTTGAAATATTTATAGTTCTGCTTTGTGGTTAGTGAAGAGCAAGCTGGTACAAACTAAAGGGCAATTCCTAAAATGTGTTTAGGTTCCACATGGTCTATATAATGCCACTCTGCAATACCTATCATGTTGTCACTGCTACTATAATATTAAAAACACTGTTATTTAGCTGTTCATGTGCCAACAGTGCAAGAAAATGTATTTGGTACAGGAAACTGACTGTCTCTCATTTGCTCTGTTCCTGTGCTGTAACCATGAAAGACCACAAGGAAGGTGATTTTATGGTCTCTCTTAAATTTGGCTGCAGCTATTTGAAAAAACCTTCAGTTGCAGCTGTAAATCTTCATGGCTTGGACACCTGAGTGGCATTTCTTTTGTGGCTCACCAAGAGGCACCGCTTTTGTAACTGGGCTGTTCTTTTTCAGTGCTTTGGTTGTTTTATACTCATGGCATTTACACAGTAAGGCCTCATAAGAGTTGCCGCGAACAAAAAGAAAGGTTGGGCTCATGTTACACGCCCAGTGCGTTTAAGTGCATTTGAACCATTTTCAGTTACTGTTTTGGTAAACAAAATAGGCTAACATTCAACTTCACTGAAAGAGAAAATACTGTGTATAACAATTGCTGTGCTAAATGTTACAATGGACCATTTATAATTTTTTTTACATTCTTTAAATGCTTTGACGTTGAGTAGCTCTTGTGTGGGTTTTTTTATATTAGCATGGGCTGACCGTATATAAACCCTCTCTTGATGCCTCAATAAGACTTTTCTTTAATGAAGGAGTGGCTTGAATACTGTCACAACAAATAATTGTACTGTCATCTGTGGTTTTAAAAAGATTTTTCAGTGTAACAGAAGACATAATATTCTTCTACTAGGTAAGGAACATATTTTTTTCTTTGAGTGAGGAAAATAAAAACAAAAGAAACAGATTTTGGTAACAAGTGTGGTAAGGTCCAGTGGTTTAAAACCTTGGGTAATAAAATCGGGATGTTGGTCTTGAAATATCAAAGGTCCTATTTTTAAAAAGCCAACAGGGTTTAATTACATCTCCTTGCTAGTCGGCTACAGGTGTGTTAGGGGGACATTCTCATTCTAAAGAGCATTTGATTGGAGGAAAATCTGTGAAGTGCAAGGTGAGTCATCAATATTCTTGGTCCATTTTACCAGAAGAGAAAGACTGTAACTATTAAATGCATATTTGTAGGCCTGTCACGATTAATAAACAACCGTCTGATTGCAGTTATTTGATCTAACCGCAGTTATCTCAAATAAGATCAAATTGGGCATTCTAATTCCAATCACATTTTAAAGTGATCAGGGAATTTTTAAGTGAATATACTATATAAATGCCATGAACGGCACATTTGTGTGTCCTTCAGTTGAACTCAGAGCGTCACAGAGCCGCACTACGGACGTCAAACAGCTTCTGTATGGAAGAGGGCGTGAACTGTTCTGATGTGCGTGGTGCTCGCACCAACTCCCGCAAAAATATAAATGATAGTGAACGCAAAGCGTTCCGGTTTCACTTTAAATGATCGTGTAATGGCAAATGTTCCTGGTTCATACACGCAGTGACACAAAGGAGATGCACAATTACTCTATTTCTGTGGAGTGATGAGATGATTAAACTAAATCTCAAAGGTTTTGCTTCATGACAAATAAGGGTTTGTGTGCTTAATCAGCATTATTAAAATAACGTGTGAACGTGAGGAAACTATAACAGAAATATTTTACTATTGCATAATATAATACAATATTATACATTAACATATATGTGTGTATGTATATATATATATATATATATATATATATATATATATATATATATACATACATATATACAAACATTTTTTATATATATAATAAAATAAAATATTATATAATGTAAATATATTTATTATATATAATATATTATATATAATGTAAAATAAAAAAGCAACAGTTTAAAACTGACCAAAACTAAAGTTGACCAAAAAGAGAGACATATTTTAAGTATTCAGAAATATTTTATATTTAAAACAAAATTTTTAATGTAATTCACAAGTTTGTAAAGCCTTAAAAGGAAATAAAATCAAATCCCTATTTTATGATTTAATTTATATATTTAAAGTAAAACTGACTTCTAAATGTATATGAAGCACGCATGCAGAAAAAAGCACACCTTAAAAATTTTACAATTTATTTGACAATTAATCGTGAAAGCCCTTAAAGAGACAATTAATCATCATAGCTATTATTTGTTTGACAATTAATTGTCAGCCAAATATCATAATCATGACAGCCCTATGCATTTACCTCCTAAAGATTAATTGTGTCATGACTGTTTCCAAACAAGTTTCCTAAACTGTTTAAAGACATCTGCAAAATGGCAAGCATCTAGTAGATGAAGGAAGGCAGATCTTCAGGGGCATGTCTGAGCTCCCCTGATGTAAATGATCTTACCCACTAGTGCTTACCTGAGGGCAGCTTTAATGATCTCTGCATATTAGGGAACCTGATACTGATAAATGCAAATGGAGAAGCTCTAAACAAAGACTCACATGATCTCGCATTCCCTTCTCCACAGTGGGAGACATCATGATGACACAGGTCACCGTGATCAACATGAAGAAGAGGGCGTACATACAGCGCGTCGACGTGGACTGTTTGATCTTCGGACAGCAGCCACAGCACAGGGAGCATGCATCCGAGCCGCAGCAGCAGGCCAGCTGCAGGAGAACAACACAAGAGAGAGATGGAAACATTCTGGCTTTTAATATTTAAAGACAGGCCAATTACAACAGTTCACAAACCATTATGATGATTTAAAAATAGCTTAAACACATTTGCAAATTTATATCTATACACGTTCATCAGTATAAAATAAGTATGTGCAAAACACTACATGTACAAGTAACGTAACAATTACAACTAAGATAAATAAATATAAAAGTTTAACATATTGTTAAGCTTAGGAAATGCATTGGGGGGAAAAAGAAAATCTTATTGGCTCTTTTCACCTTTAGCCACAAAAACAGCTCATTCCTATTGGCTAGAAGCAATAGTAGAGCTGGGCTGTTGCTATGAAGCAGCTCAAAACACATGACTCAAGGTTCAGACATAACATAAGGCAATGAGATCAGATTGAGTGATTGTAGAATCTGTAAAACATCTGTGGGAATCCTTTTATCTTTTTCGTCTTCTGTTTGCAGTGCAAGCAGATGAACATGAAAGAAAGGTAATGGCATGGTTGACATGACATGCTTTTAATGGTCTATCATAAATACATTACAATGTGCCTATAACTGATAAAAGGTCAAATCTGTCTGAAAATACATATACATTGATAATCAAATAGAAATTTGGTAGAATGGAGTGATGTCAAAAGTACCAGTATTTAAAATTAAGTCGATATAAAAAATTATTTAAAAGAAATTGTAACAACACCAGCTGTTCTGCAATACCAATAGTACAGAGTACTAACTCAGTTGTGAACACGTGCATGCGTGCACTGTCTGACTGACATGCCAACACTCATGCGTATTTGCTTTTCATTGATGTGGCTATAAGCATGAATGGCTCAATGCACATTTTGGCCAAACTGTCAGTTATGTTTTAAGTCAACATAAACAGATGGGACAAAACAGTAAGTTATGTGCCAAAATATTGAATGTGTGTATGGCAGTAAAAGCAGGTTAACAGATCTTCCACTGTCTATTTATGTTTTTAACAGTATTCAAACAACAATATTCCTGGGAAAATGAGAAAACATTGCTATTAATTTATTTGTTCTTTATAAACGACTGTTTACTTGAATAATTACTTAAAAACTTGAGGCAATGCTTACTCGAATGATAAATTCTGCCGCAGCACCATGCCCATCTCAGGACTCGAGTCTGAAGCGGCCTCATACGCATCAACCCGAGCGGCACGGCCACCGCTGAGGATGTCATATGCCCCAGGAGCCTCTGGAACCACCGCAGTGGAACCACTGTGCCTTGTCTGAGCGAACTTATGGTGCATTCACATACAACGTGCAAAAATTATTTGCCATGCATTGCTTTGAATGCTGGATTAAATTCGTGTTTAAACTAGCATTCGCGCGAGTAACGGGAACCCCCGAGTATTCCCCCTTCTCTTCCAGAAAAGGACAGGAGGAGGGGCAAGTGCAGATCTTTAAGTGCCTTGGCCTGGTGGACTTACAGGAGGGCCATGGGCCATGGCATGCAGGGTGGAGACGGCATGCGTGAGGGGCCGCTCTGCCGTCGAGGGTAGTGAGAGCGAAGGAGCAAGGAAACCGGTTTCAGGCAGTAAAAGGTGCCTTCTATGGCTTCGTCGACTCGTCATGAACCTCTGGGAAGAAAGGAACCAGGGGGGGAAGAATGGCCGTGGGGCGAGCAGGTCTTGCGTCGGACCCAGATGGAAGCAAACGAGCGTGCGGGGGCGGGTGCTTCGTGGGGATTTACCTGGCGAAACTGAGCCCGCTGCACTCCCCAAATCGCCTTCAACGTCAGCCAGGAAGGAAGCATGGAGCGGGTGACGGCTGAAGTGGCTTTTTTTTTTTCTTTCCTCGGAGGAAAGAAAGCAACGACTGCAACGTAGAAATGGTTATGTACTCTCAATGAGAACATGAACCATTCATAAAACGCTCCCTGCTTGTGATCGCAGCCCAGCCACGCGAAGCAGCTCTTATGACTGTGAGAAGCGGAGAGATATCTTCCACACCCAGGAATTATAAAAAGGCAGAAAGACATCTTTAAAAAGACGCGTCTTTAAAAAGATGTTCAACGCCAATGTGTATACTCTTTTAGAGGAAATGTACTCTTTTACAGGTCTATTTGCTCTTTAAGGAAACAATGACGAAGCGCTCAGGGGTGTGGACTTCACTGGCATGCAGAGAAGGGAGAAAGCCACAGGTAATGCACCGTAGGATCCAACAGCAATGCTCTTAGAGGCAAGTGAAACGGTAGTGGAACACCAGCTTGCTGAACACACAACCGCTCGGCTCCGAAGAAAAAATCTGAATGGACAGACTCACGATTCCCTCCTTTTATAACCGTATGTCCAGGGGAGGGACATGCAAATTCTGTCTGCCAATTTCTCATTGGCCTTTTCTCAAGTTCAAAGGTAACTGAGGGTGAACTATCCCTTTAAAGTCTTTGTTAAATATGTTCCTCTAAGATGTTTTGTAAAATGTAAGCTTATGTAGGTTTCTAGATTCCATTTATGTCTTTATGAGACAAATCACAACAAAAATATTTGATATGACAAATAATGATTATAACAAGCTTTTAATGTATAAAACAATCTTAACCCTCCTGTTATTCTTGACCCATTTAGACTTAAAAAAAACAAAAACAATTCTCAAGTGAAGAATGTCAAATGATCTCAAACACATACATAAACACACTTCAACATCAGTGTAAAAAATAAGCCTTTGTCAATGTTCATGTGTATAATCAAAAGAGAGGTGCTGTATATCTAATGGATAAATACCTAGACCAGGTATCTATATATTTATTTATTTTTTACTTCATCTTAATGCCATAAATTGTAAATAATTAGAAAGAATTTAATAATTTCATTATAGTGTGATTTGTTGAAATTAACATAGAAATTATATATATATATATATATATATTCTATACACTATTTAATATACTTTATATACTTAATTTCAGCCATCTAAACACTTGTTGGAACGCTTGTAGGAGCCAGCCTGAAGATGTATCCCCCTTCCCAGACAACAGGTGGTCAGCCTGCAGACCCCAACCCAACCCAAACCCCATTCCTCCACAGCACCATGGATTTCCAAACAGTGGTCAACATTAGTAAAGTGAGTTAGCATCCACTCGCAAACAAACCAACCCCCACATCTCCTGCTCCGGAGACAGTTCTCATCCCCCTACAATGAACCCTTTTCTTATGCACCCCTGCAACCAGCAGGGGTCTGGGTGAAAGGTGACACATAATTAAAGGACAATAACCTGGACATTGTTTTCCTCACACTTAAGGTCAAGAATTTCCCAAGCACTTCAGAATTTTAGTTGAGGAGGAGTTTCTTTGAAAATACTATCCCCAAGTTGGAGGAACAATGAGTTCCTGTGCAATCCGCAATGGATTTAGGATTTTTGATCCTCTGAGCTAAAACACCTAGCTGAAAGGAAGACCAAAACCAGATAAAGTACATGCTGCCTTTTAGATAACGGTTTGGTGTTAAACAGTTATTTTCAGTTGATTAAAAAAAACAAAAATAAAAACTGCAGTCACTAGTCAGTCTATCCAAGTTAAGCAATAAGAGACTGAAATTCAGAAAGCCCACGAAGACATGGACTTTTGGGGAAATTACAAACTCAAGTACTGATCAGGTGACTTGATAAGACACTTACCAGCCCAAACAAATTTAGACACCATTAAGACTGATAAGTCTAAGTCTTCTCACTTAGCTCAAGTACCATCAGTAGCAAAACTAAGAAGGCAATTAATTGTCATGAATAGCAGCTGGTGGCAAAGTGTACCAAGGCAAAGTGGTCTCAGGTGAGGGGCCAGACTAAGAATGGTTCACAAATGACTCATGGATAAAACGGTAAGAGGAGGAGTTACCCTGCCCGGAGGAAGCCCGGGGCCCCCGTCTGGAGCCAGGCCCAGATGGAGGGCTCGTCGGCGAGCGCCTGGTGGCCGGGCTTGTCACGGAGCCCGGCCGGGCACAGCCCGAAGAAGTGACGTGGAACCCCCCTCTACATCCCTTGGGCCCACCACCCATTGGAGGAACCGCAGGAGTCGGGTGCGCTGTCATATGGGCGGCAGTGAAGGCCATGGGCCACGACGGACCAGACCCGGGCAGCAAAGGCTTGCTCTGGGGACGTGGAATGTCACCTCACTGGGGGAAGGAGCCGAACTAGTGAGGGAGGTGGAGCGTTACCAGTTGGATCTGGTGGGGCTTACATCGACGCACAGTTTTGGCTCTGGATCCGTACTCCTGGATAGGGGATGGACTCTATTCTTCTCTGGAGTTTCCCAGGGTGTGAGGCGACGAGCGGGTGTGGGGATACTCACGAGTCCCCGGCTGGCGCCACTACATTGGAGTTTACCCGGTGGATCGAGAGGGTCGCCTCCCTACGCCTCACGGGTTGTGGGGGAAAACTCTGACCGTTGTCTGTGCATATGCACCGAACAGCAGTTCAGAGTATTCGGCCTTCTTGGAGACCCTGAATGGAGTCCTGAATAGGGCCCCAGTAGGGGACTCCATAGTGATGCTGAGTGACTTCAACGCACACGTGGGAAATGACAGGGACACCTGGAAAGGCGTGATTGGGAGGAACGGCCTCCCTGATCTGAACTCAAGTGGATGTTTGTTATTAGACTTCTGTGCTAGTCATGGATTATCTATAACAAACACCATGTTCGAACATAAGGATGCTCATAAGTGTACGTGGTACCAGAGCACCCTAGGCCGAAGGTCGATGATCGATTTTGTAATCGTGTCGTCGGATCTGAGGCCATATGTTTTGGACACTCGGGTAAAGAGAGGGGCAGAGCTGTCAACCGATCACCATCTGGTGGTGAGTTGGGTCAGGGGGTGGGGAAAGACTCTGGACAGACCTGGGAAGCCCAAGCGAGTAGTGCGGGTGAACTGGGAACATTTGGAGGAGATCCCTGTCCGCGAGATCTTCAACTCACACCTCTGGCGGAGCTTTACAGGCATCCCTGCGGAGGTTGGGGACATTGAACCGGAGTGGGCAATGTTCAAAGCTTCCATTGCCGAAGCCGTGGTGGAAAGCTGCGGCCTCAAGGTTTTAGGTGCCGCAAGGGGTGGTAATCCTCGAACACCATGGTGGACACTGGTGGTCAGGGAAGCCGTCCGACTGAAGAAAGAGGCCTTCCGGGATTTGTTGTCCCGGAGGTCTCCGGAGGCAGTTGCAAGGTACCGACAGGCCCGAAGGGCTGCGGCCTCGGCCGTGAGGGAGGCAAAGCAGTGGGTGTGGGAAAAGTTCGGAGAAGCCATGGAGAAGGACTTTCGGTCCACACCAAAGTGCTTCTGGAAAACCGTCCGCCACCTTAGGAGGGGGAAACGAGGAACCATTCAAGCTGTATACAGCAAAGATGGGACGCTGTTGACCTCAACTGAGGAGGTTATTGGGCGGTGGAAGGAACACTTTGAAGAACTCCTAAATCCCAACACGCCCTCTATGGTAGAGGCAGAGCCGGAGGATGATGGGGATCAGATTCTATTTCCCTGGGGAGGTCACTGAGGTAGTCAAACAACTCCGCAGTGGCAAAGCCCGGGGATTGATGAGATCCGACCAGAAATGCTGAAAGCTTTGGATGTGGAGGGGTGTCATGGATGACACGCCTCTTCAACATTAGCGTGGAAATCTGGGACAGTGCCTAAGGAGTGGCAGAACAGGGTGGTGGTTCCCTCTTCAAAAGGGGAATCAGAGAGTGTGTGCCAACTACAGGGGTATCACACTTCTCAGCCTCCCTGGTAAAGTTTACTCCAAGGTGCTGGAGAGGAGGGTTCGGCCGATTGTTGAACCTCGGATTGAAGAGGAACAATGCGGTTTTCGGTCCTGGCCGTGGAGCGACGGACCAGATCTTTACTCTCGCAAGGATCCTGGAGGGGCCTGGGAGTATGCCCATCTGGTCTACATGTGTTTTGTGGATCTGGAGAAGGCGTATGACCGGGTCCCCGGGAGATACTGTGGGAGGTGCTGCTGGAGTACGGGGTGGGGGATCCCTTCTTAGGGCTGATCCAATCCCTGTACGTCCAAAGCGAGAGCTGTGTCCGGGTCCTCGGCACGAAGTCGAGTTCATTCCATGTGGGGTTGGTCTCCGCCAAGGCTGCGCTTTGTCACCAATCCTAGTTTGTGATATTCATGGACAGGATATCGAGGCGTAGTCGGGTGGGGAAGGTGTGCGGTTCGGTGGGCTGGGGATCTCATCGCTGCTTTTTGCAGATGATGTTGTCTTCATGTCATCATCGGTCCGTGACCTTCAGCTCTCACTGGATCAGCTTGGCAGTCGAGTGTGAAGCAGCTGGGATGAGGATTAGCACCTCTAAATCTGAGGCCATGGTTCTCAGCAGGAAACCGATGGAGTGCGTACTCCAGGTAGGGAATGAGGTTTTGCCCCATGTGAAGGAGTTCAAGTACCTCAGGGTCTTGTTCACGCAGTGAGGGACAATGGAGCGGGAGGTTGGCCGGAGAATCGGGGCAGCGGGGCGGTATTGCACTCGCTCTATCGCACCGTTATCACGAAAAGAGAGCTGAGCCGAAAGGCAAAGCTCTCGATCTACCGGTCAATTTTTGTTCCTACCCTCACCTATGGTCATGAAGGTTGGGTCATGACCGAAAGAACTAGGTCGCGAGTACAAGCGGCCAAAATGGGCTTCCTCAGAAGGGTGGCGGGCTTCTCCCTTAGAGATAGGGTGAGGAGCTCAGTCATCCGTGAGGAGCTCGGAGTAGAGTCACTGCTCCTTTGCGTTGAAAGGAGTCAGTTGAGGTGGTTTGGGCATCTGGTAAGGGTGCCCCCTGGCCGCCTCCCTAGGGAGGTGTTTCAGGCACGTCCAGCTGGGAGGAGGCCTCGGGGAAGACCCAGGACTAGGTGGAGAGATTACATCTCCACACTGGCCTGGGAACGCCTCGGGGTCCCCCAGTCAGAGTTGGTTAATGTGGCTCGGGATAGGGAAGTTTGGGGCCCCCTGCTGGAGCAGCTGCCCCCGCGACCCGACTTCGGATAAGCGGTTGAAGATGGATGGATGGATGGATGGAATAGCAGCTTTGTGAGTCTGTTAGCCAGGCAATGGAACAGCTTGGACAAAAATGTATTACTTCAATGTTTGAAGGGTATATAAAAAAGAGCTCTTTTGTCTGGTGCATCGAGAGTACCCATAGTAACTTAAGAGTCAAACCTTCTCTTCTAAAATTGGTCTTAAAAGATGAAAATGCTAAATTGATGGATGGGGATGAGTTGTATGCAATTGCTTGATAGCTCTTTCAGTCCCAAATACAGAGCAATCCAAAGGCTCAAGGGACAAGAGTAAATGCCCTCTTAGATGGTAAAGGCAGAAGCCATAGAGAGTGAAAGAGATGCGTGTGAAATTCACAAGGGTGAGAATGTCTCATTGTTGCCCACAAAAGGGTCTTTTCCACTGCACGATACAGCTCGACTCAACTCGACTCTGCTCGCTTCTTTGGGCTTTTCCACTGTGGATAGTACCTGGTACCTGATACTTTTTTTAATACCACCTCGGTCGAGGTTCCAAGCGATCCTAGCCGATACTAAATGTGACGTCAAAATCCTGCAGATCACTGATTGGTCAGACAGAATCGTCACTACCAGCGTCACTGGATTTCTGACACGTGACATCAACCCACTAGTTTTAAAGTTAGCAACAGCGATAACAGTATAATTTGTTCACGTGACTTTCGAAATGTGAAAAAAGAAATGGCTGTGCACAAAACCACGCCATGGTCGATAAACAAGGTACAGACGGTCCACTCGTTAGCGATGAGCGAAACAAAAAAGTCTCTCAGGAAGTGTATCAGCTGTTGGCCGCACACGGCTACCACCGGACCTACCAACAGTGTAGGGAAAAGAAAAAAACATTTAGTTAAGCAGTAAACACACACACACACACACACACACACACACACACACACACACACACACACACACACACACACAGGCCCATGTAGAAGGACAAAACATGGGTAGAAATATTTTTAGCCTACTGTGATTGAAGAGCAGAAACTTCTTCAGCCATTTACAAGTTTCATGGCGTTTCATCAGTCCACTGCAGTCACAACAACTCAGTATGTTTAAATGCACAGTTATAATCTATTATACCATATACATGCACAATGGGTAATCAAATATTTTCAAGGATGGATGTTTGTTGATGTTGTCTGTCTTTCAGAGCATACACACAGCACCTTAGCCAATAGTCCTCCAAATAACATGTATACATACTGGATGAAGCCGAGCTGGATTATCTAGGTTTGTTAGACCAACTTCACAGAAAAAGTACTGGTACAATTTAATCCGGATTAAAGCATTTACATTAAAGGTCAACTGTATATATTTAATGATTAATCTGTGCGACAGCCGCTTTTTGGAATTGCTCTTGATTTTTGCAGATAATAGCCGATAGTTTTTTTTTCTCCCTTAATTCCTCTGTGTTCTTCTGTGGCCAAATTTTATATATTACAGCCTACAAAAAGCTTAATTAATTTGGTAAATATTTACATGTGGCGCATTTAGATTAAGTTACTAATTCACAATTATTATGAAATTGTATAAAAAAGACACATGAAGCATTGATATTATTAAATGTTTATTTAAACAACCTTTATTGATTGTTGAGTTTGTTGATTGTTTTTATATTACCGGACCTATTGACAAGTGATCACTGATGACCTACTGTTGATTAATTAATGCTCATACAGTATCTATAGCCCATTTGATAATGTTTACTTTAAAGTGTTTCTATTGTAATAAATTGTAGATTATTGCAAGAGTGCTTGTTTTGTTTCCCTTTTGTGTTTGTGTGAGCTGGAAGCACATGCATTTCAAAATATATTTCAGGCTTGTTTATAGTTTAAAGCCATGTGTTATATTTTTCTGGTTATTACTGGGATTTTGGTTGCACAATAAACACGCATTTGAGATTTTACTCATTTTGGACACTTATAGCCTCTATGTGCCTATCACAGTAAGTAAAGAATAAGAAACATTTTTGAAATTCAATAAGTCTATTTTAAATTTGCACTACAAAATATTTTTTGGTAAAAATTAACAAATTGCCATTGATTGAGTACATTAAAAAACAGTGTTCAAAACAATATCATTAACTTACCCCACACTGATTTCATATTTTTTCATTGGTTTAACTTAAATTGTGGACATTGGTTCCACACAATGAAATTGAGTTGCCTTAACATTATATTAAAATGTAGGCTTTGCTCAAATACTTAAACATAAATGAATGAGTTCACATAACTTAAAATTGATCTGTTCAAATAAGTCTATGGAATGTGCAGCTTGTTGCTAACTACATCAGACACATATTATATCACTTTGTACTGCATGACAATGGCATTGCTGAGGGTTTACAGATCCCAAGTCAGTCAGTATAATGACTGATTTGGAATGATCCCTCAAAATTTGCTTTATGAGAAAAGCAATACACTGATATTTCAGTAGTGGTATAACCAACCTCGAAATTAATCATTAGCAGCACTCTTCTCCACAATGGTAACCTCCAAAAATATCCAACATGACAGAAACTCCTCTAAATTCCAAAATAACATAATATAAAACAATGTAATGTCTGCTACTTTTCTCATTTTGCATAAAAATACATTAATATAACACTTTATTTTTAAAATGTTTTCTCCCAGTTTAGTCTAATGCAATGCATGCTGGGAAATGGAAATCCCCTGCTCAGTTTCAGCCATATATTGATGCAATAAATTGTATTTGCATAGTCCCAACAAAATTGGATTACATAAACGTATATGGATTGTACGCAATGAAATTAAGTTGATACCAAATGCTAAAGAAATGTGTTACATTAACCTATTTTAATTAAGTTAATTGAGCAAGCAGTAAAATAATGCTGAGTGAAGTGAACACCATCTGTTAGAAGTCTGAATCCATTTGAACATTTCATAAGAATGTGATCATATAGGGGGCCTGGTAGCTCAGCAAGAATTGAGTATTGTGAGTTTGAATCCAGGGCATGCTGAGTGACTCCAGCCAGGTCTCCTATGCAACCAAATTAGTCCAGTTGCAAGGGTGGTAGAGCCACATGAGTAAACCTCCTCGTGGTCGCTATAATGTGTGGTTCTCGCTCTCGGTGAGGCGTGTAGTGAGTTGTGAGAATAGCGTGAAGCTACCACACGTGCTACATCTCCGTGGTAACGCGCTAAACAAGCCACGCAATAAGATACGTGGGTTGATGGTCTCAGATGCGGAGGTAACCGAGATTCGTCCTCTGCAACCCAGATTGAGGCGAGTCACTATGTCACCATGAGAGCAATGGGGATTGGGGAGAAAAAGGGAAAGAAAAAACAAACAAACAAAAAAAAAACAATGTGATCATATCACATTTTGATGACTGTGCTGAATTTCATTAGGACTTTATGCAATATAATTATGTTCTCAGCTCAAACATTAAGTTGATTTAAAGTGTACTGGTTTAGTATTTTCAATAGAGATGCTTTCTCTTTTTTTTCCTATGCAATTCACTAAGGTAAGCCAACAAAAATGATTTGTACTTAGCGCCGTCCGGCCAGATTTGGCACGAAATAGCAGGCTTATTTCGTTCATATTTATATCATTACGTCATGTCCGTAAACATAGGATAGAAGTACAAGCGGCTGTCACGTGTTCCTGGAAACCATGCTGTTTGGTCAGTCACTGTCAAACAGTTCAGATCTGTTACCTGTTTGGCGTTTTTTTCTTGCTAGATTCTAGTATGTTTGAATATGTTGTCTGGCAAGGTTGTAAAAGCTTATATAGCTTGCCATGCTTGTATGCATCGAACAATACTCATGTGTTAACTGATCGCAATGTATCTACATTGTCTGGAGATGTTACTGTAACATGTTTACAAATATTCATGACTTCTGAGTATTTTATAACAGTGCTGAAGTTTCCAGGTTCTCTAAGTGTGTGTGTGCCACTGTTTTGTCATTTATTTTGCCCCAGTTTTGCCCCAGGGGCAGAAAATATTCCTTTTAGCAGACAGTCTGTCTGTTTACAATATATTATCACCTCAATTTATTTAAAATGTGCCAATTTCATAACATAGTAATGTATATATTATTTTGTTTGTAACCATCTATCTATTATAATTTTACTGTTAAAGAAATGATTAAACAAAACATATTATTGTCATTGTTATGCTGCATATTTCTGCATATTATTTTCAATTTTAATGAAGTATATTTTATCCCCATCATTATTGAATCCTCGTTTCATGTTTTTAGTTTACAGTGTTAGTCTGTGTAGTGTATAAATGTACAATAGTAGTATTACATTTTATTTGCATTATCAACAGAGGCTGTGCAATATATAAAAAAAATAATTAAGACTTCCATTAAACTCATATCAGACATTTCACAAATTTCTCCACTTAAATTGACAAGTGTAGTACAATACAAACATTAATAGTAGGTAAAACAGTTGAATGATCACAGTCAAATATACTGGTATCTGGTTGTGGTTTCACTGTAAAAAAAAAAAAAAAAAATATATATATATATATATATATATATATATATATATATATATATATATTTTGGTAAATTTAGAAAGTTAATAATGAAATGTAGGCTCAATAAAAGACAAGAAAATAATTGCCCCAAAACAGAAATAATTGTGATTGCAGCTGAAAGTTTTCTATTAAACTGAAACATATTTATTCACAGTAAACATTTAAATGTGTACAGTTAATGTCAAGTCGGACTGAAAAATGTGTTTTGGTCGAGCAAATCATAGAATGAGTAAAAAGGACTATGCATGTGCCTGAGAAAACAACATTAGTATGTTGGAAAAGGTGTGTGCGGTCCGTGGAGTCCGGTGCTGGGTGGAAAGAACGAGTGGTGCCGAAGTCTGAAGTTATGAATGAATAAAGACCGTCAGAAGAGAAAGACTGTCATCCTGAATTTCATACAATGAGCGGTGAATATTGAATACCTTGTTAGAGCAAACTGCAATCATTATTCTGAAATTTTAACGTGAGTTAGGTAGACCATCTGACATCACCTGATGAAAGCATCTGAATGCAAGCCGAATTTTCATGTGGTTCACTCTCCAGTCACACGTTTTATACACACACAGTACCTTTTATTATATTTTGCATAATTAAAATGATTTCATCATCTCTATGGTTTCATGGTAGCAATTACATCTCTAGTTAATCCCATTGTCTTCTGCCAGGAGCCTATGATTAAGTGTTTTCATTGAATTTAAAAATGTACCCTGCAATAGACATTTCTGTTGTAGTTTATATAATTTGATGTGCCATTTGTGGCCCAGTTTAAACTTTTAAAGCTTATTTTTTGAGGAAAGCAGTAGCATTTAGATTTTCAGTGAGTAGTTGAGTGTTGTTGTTATTCTCATTCCACATCTGTGTGAAATAAAGTTATGATGGTGGAAAAGAAAAGAAAATTCAGATCACATTTGACATGGAGCTTGTGTGGAGAGCGTCAATCACAGCCCCTTTGAGACCGCCTAAAACACTGAGACATGAACTCTATATGGATGGTCGGATCATTACTGAAGAGTAATATATTTTGTTTTACTTAAGACTTTATTATTTAGCATGAAACTTAACACGTACAATAAGCTTTAAAGTGAGAAAAACAATCTGTGGTAAGCAAATGGTTTCTGAAAATCAGTCAGTCACAGACTGCACTCAATTACAGCTCTCATTTTAACAGAAGATGGCAGAAAATACTTTTTAATTTTCCCTCTGTTTAAATGGTACTGTGCCCACATAAAGCAGGTTCGCTATATGCCACTCACTCGAAGTTCTGTCGATGTAGTGAAACTAAGGGTCGAACTTGGGAGCCCCAAACACCTCTGATATTTGAGAAAAGGCCAATGAGAATTCATAAAAGGAGATGGCTTGCATCCACTCATTCAGGTTTGTTCTTCGGAGCCGATCAGTTTGTATAATCCACTGGCTTTCCATTCACCTCTACAAGAGTGTAAAGGGCTGTTGAATAAATGGTGCATTACAGTGGGTTCTCCCCTTTCCTCACAGATAAGTGCAGAGAAAGTCCCTGGGTACTTCAGCAGCCACACTAAAAGAGAAAAGATGCCTTTCCATTAATGTGCAGTTCCTGGGTGCGGCCGTTATCTCTCTGCCTCTGATGGTCACGATCACTTTCTCACAAGGATGGTTCATGTTCTCACTATGAGAACATTACCATGGGACATTGCAATCGCAGCATTTTTTCTTTCATAGAGAGAAACCCACTCCAGCCGCTCCCCACCCTGGTCCAATTTGGGGGCTTCAATGGGAGCATTTCTGCCGGGTGAATCCCCACAGATCTCCCATTCCCCAGCACGCTCGTTCCCACTTGCAAAGTTCATGGACAAGTCAGGTGGCTCACCCCAGGGCAGGCTTAATGTACTGTTTGGGGCTCAAGAGGAGGATGAGGTATCGATCACAGCATCAGAGAGAGGGCTGTTACAGTCTGATGCTGAGGACTCAGCCAGTCTCCCACCATCTGGTGCATTCACCCAGACAGAGGCCGATGTGGAGCTGACGGCCATTCTTGCCCGGGCAGCCACAAGCATCGGGTTGGAGTGGAACCCTCCACCCTGCCCTGAGCGTTTGCAGCTGGACGACTGGTTCCTGGGCTCAGACTGCCGCACACAGTTGCGCTCTGCTGCAGTTCCTTTCTTCCCAGAAGTGCATGAGAAGCTCACAAAGTCATGGTGGGCACCTTTTACTGCCCAGTCCCGTCCCACAAGTTCCTCTGCTCTCACTACCCTTGATGGTGGGGTGGCCAGGGGGTACACGAAGGTTCCTCAGGTGGAGCAGGCGATTGCAGTGCACCTTTGCCTGCAAAACGCCACTACCAAGCAGAATCGTCCAAGGCTCCTGTCCAAGGCTTGTAAGAATGGCCCTGATGGCCAAGGCTTACAGTACTGCTGGACAGGCCACCTCCACCTTGCATGCCATGGCTCTCCTACAAGTCCACCAGGCCAAGGCACTGAAAGAGCTGCACTTGGGTACTCCTGACCCAGGATTGATGCAGGAGCTGCACTCGGCGACCGATCTCGGTTGAAGGTTGCGGCGTGGGCTCTCGGGCAGGCGATGTCCACTATGGTGTTCCAGGAGCGCCACTTGTGGCTGAACCTTGCAGAGATAAGGGATGCCGACAAGGTTTGCTTTCTCGATTCCCCCATCTCTCAAGGTGGCATGTTCGGCAACACTGTCGAGGACTTTGGCAGTCAAGAAGTAGATGGAGGCCATCCAGTACATTCTGCCCCTGCATGATTCCCCATACAGGCCACCGAGGTCGCATACCTCATCTCCTCGTCGTCGAGGGAGTCCACCTTTGCCAGCAACATCGGCTCCGCCACAGCCCTAGCCAACGACTCGGCCTCAGTGCAGTGCCTCCTGCAGGAAGTTGACACCCCCGTTCCTCGGTCTGACGCCAAGAACCTTAGGAGGGATTTGAAGCGTCCCTGGGACGGGTGACCCAGGGGTGAGGAGACCCGCTGTAAACCAGGAGGTGGTACACAGACCACTCCATCCCCCTATGGAGGGCCAGGAGGAGAATCTTTTGTTCCCTTTTGTTATGATTTGCCACATGCCGAAGGGGCTCCAACACTTTCATTTTCAAAAAAACGATTGGCTTCCTCATTCTCTTGGTCACACACTCACAGCTGGGGTACTGCTCACGTGAGTCCCCCACCTTTGTACATCCTGTGACACACACACACACACACCCACGATCAAGCGTATGTGATGTGCCATGAGGATGCCCAGCCTCATCTCCCGTCACAGACTGGTAGATTTAAAAACTAGCAGGTGATTAATTGGTTATCTGCCTTTCCCACCACCGTAGATATCATTATCAGCAGAACACGCTAAACTTACAGACAGTAACAAAATAAGCAACATTGGAGACACATGCTGAGTTGATGCAGCTCTGAGAGCTTTTACTCATGTGGGTTTCTAGACAAATCAAATCTTACAAACAAGGTTACTTCAAGGTAAGCACAGGGATGTGGCTCAAGGTCTGTTCAAGAATGTTATGCCACTTAATTAATTACCAACAGTAAGCGATAATGAGAAACAATGTCCCTTCTTCTAGAATGGACAGATCAGCGGCAGTAATTCACAAATGGGAAAGAAAAGCAGAAGAGTTCTTAATAGACAAACACATGTACAATATAACTACAACACTATAAGCAAACAAGAGGTGACAACAAGTTTGACCAATACCAAGCTGTATTAATCACAAATGATGAATGAAAACAATAGCAGGAATGTGTAACGGCTTTATGACAATCTGTGCTAATGGACAGTTCCGGTAAATGAATTATGTTTTGACACTTTCATCGATTTTCCATTATAATAGTATCAGTATATTTGTACCAATTAAGTGAATGTAGATTTGATATTTTGTTGTCCAGTAAAGGCCTGTTGGAACAAAATCTACAAATGTTAATATATAATGTTGTGTTGTCAGTGGCGTACAGGGAGAACAAATTACTGTCAAACTGCAATCAACAGTTAAACAAAGCAGGTTTTCTAATGGTAGCAATTAGTCAACAAACACAGAGAATATGCAGTGCAATACCAATACCCAACTGAAGCCACACGTTTGAGGGGCCACTAGCTGCTGACAAGCTTAGTGCTAATGAGACAACACTATTGATGCTGCAACACTGACACCAAGCTCTCTCTTTCCACTGCTAATCTTATGCAAACAAGTGGCCACATCCATCCAACCAGGAAATGAAAAGACCACCCGTAGACCTCCCCACATACAAAAGGGCTACAACACAGAGCTGGCCTTTAAAAACAGTAAAAAAAAAAGTTCTTAAACATTTATGTTTTTCACATCAAATGCAATCGTATCGCTTTAGAAGACAGCTGGTGTTGTATGGATGACATTTAAGAAGAATGCCTGTGATTTTCAGAGCTTCAAAAATCGGATCACCATTAACTAGCATTTTAACTACCTACTGAGCTGAGATATTTTTATATTTTTCTTCAAATGTGTTCTGGTGAAGAAAGAAAGTCACACACACCTAGTATATTATGAGGGTGAGTAAACAATCAGAGATTTGTCATTTTCGGGTGGACTATCCCTTTATGGTTCAAAATCTGCATATACGTTTACATGAGCTGTGTTAGCGGCTTTCTCTTTACTCCCATATACATGCGGCTCAGTCAGTAAGCAGCTTTCTTCACAGCAAAGTTATTTCCCCGCAACTCTTGTGTAAAATAACAAACATGGCATCTGATGAAGACTTTGCTATTTTATTCTCTGTTGATTAGCTTCATTTACATATATTACAGAGCTGTTGCTGTGTTTCCTTCACTTTCTGTAACGTTCTGCAAGGGAATTGTACTGAAATAGTGGGCTTTTCCCTCTTACCTCAAACTCTGGTATTCCCGCAATACACTGGACCACATACTGTAGGTCTACACCCAGACGTGAGGGATGGTCAATAATTTAAATTGGTCGGTATAAACGGGTATAGTTTATAGTGTATGTGCTTTACCCACTGTACTACAAGAAATGTTAAATTGTTTACGCAATACTGACTTGGTTAATTGATAATTTGTTCCCCAGGTGTGTTAAACCGAATTCTCATTTTCCCTTAAACGGCACATATTCCCTTAAACAAGATTTTTGCTTTCTGCAAAAAACCCTGGAATAAACCTCTTTATTAAGTGCATGTAAACAGACATTGTTTCCAATTACACTGTTCTTCCTTTTCGTCCAGCCCTAAAAGTAATATTTAATACAAGTTGAGCTCAATCAACAGCATTTGAGCATAATGTAACCAAAAAATTATTTTGATTTGTCCCTTGTTTATTAAAAAATAACCACAAATCGCTGTTACAGTGAAGCACTTGCAATGGGAGTGAATAGGGGCAGTCCATAAACATTAAAGGGTAACTAAACCCCTGCTCAGAGTCTGACTCCACCCACTAGCAATATTTGAAAAATGCTGGAAAAGTGGGCAGACACCAGCGGGGATAGAGGGGACGAAACGAGGGCTGGGCTGAGCGGGGGGGCGTGCACCTGAGACCCGTAGTGACGGATTAATTGACAGCTGCTGTCAGACTCTAAAATGGAGAGTGACTGGAGTGGTAATTTTCTCCAGGAGTATTACTATTATGTTATTATTATTCCTCACACGGTCGCAAGAGGACATGTACATGAATCTGATGAGTTTTATCGAGTTGATGTCAATAACGCGCGCTCTGTTGGCATATTCATATTTTGCCGCTATGTGAAAAAATCCAGCAAATGCGCCGGCGCGTTTGTCTACCCCAGAGGATTAACTTTAGCCTAACCATAAATTGTGATTCAAACATATATGATCACTCACCTCAAGACGCCGCTGCGGTGGTGGAGTCCATGCAGGAGGAGCAGCGTTTGGCACTGCGTCGCTTTTCAGAGCAAGCTGTTTGGAGAAGCCCATTTCCACCTCCATTGCGTTGGAGAAGCAATCCCGCGTAAAATGCAGTTTGCACACTCCTACAGCTCTAGGCAGGAACTCGTGGTCTTCCAGGCCAAGGACATGGAACCACTGGTGCCTAATTTCCAAGTCTGCTGGAAAGCTATACAGTCCAGCAGTGCTGTTGCAACCAGAAACACTACACCTATGTACCATCCTGACCACTGTACTAAATACAGATAATCTACGCTAACTTGAAGCTATCCTAACGGACGCAATACTATGCTACTAACTAACTATGCTTCTAACAATACTACACTAACAAATATGCTAATTAACTACCTAGACTACACTAAATAATCTAAATAACTATATAAATGCTATGCTAAATAGATGCTAAAATACTCTATCCTGATCATTTTCAATACTCGCAATTCCAACTCCTGACTCGCTACAGTGGTTTTGACGAAACGAGATGGTTTTTATACTGCCATGGGCGTGGTAGCTCGTACCAAGGGCGTGGTGAGCTGGAACCTGCTTACGTCAGCTGTCACCGGTTATGTCATGAAGTACCGCAAACAGCCAATAGGAAAATTCAACTGCAGTAGCCACCGTTCAACCTGAAGAGGGCAGCACTCAGACGTTTTTACACCATATATTGTAGAATTAAAACACTTTATACACAAATGTCAAAAAAATTACTTGAATCAATGACCAGTACTAATAAAGCCCCATTCTTACAGATCATTAACTAAAAAAAGTTGGTTTAGGGTTTAGTTACCCTTTAAAATACACACTGTTTAAAAGTATAGTCACAAGACACACATATTATATATGTTAACGTGATTTGAGTGTGATCAAATTTATAACTAACCTTATCTGTGTACAGTTATACTCAATATTTCAACGTCATTTTTTATTTAGAACGCTTATAAAACCTTTTAACCCGACTAATGCTGTAACGCCAGTAAATTCATGATTGTAACACACGTTAAAATCATGATAACGTATGTTTACTTCTCGTAGCTATACTTTGAAATGTATACTTGTGTGTTGTGTTTATAATGTTTATTGAATGGCCCCATTGACTTACATTGATAATGACTAACAAAATAAGTCGAAATTAATTTGTGTGGTAGGCCTAATCAACATTATGCCACAAATGATGTTGATTGAGCTAAACTTCTATTGAACCTGGACCTTTAAGTTCCTATATTTCTTGATCCAGTTTGCAATATTGCCTGCTTTGATTTATTGAGTTTACTTATACAGATCAGTTAAAAACAAGGACAGTCAGGGACATTTCTAGTCTGACCCAGAGGAGATGGTCAGTTTTAGTGATGACAACATTCGCTTTCGTGTCTACAGTCTTTCAGCAACACTACAGTAACGGACGGGGGAACATTAATATCCTGTGAATCACTCAGCGCGCTCCTCGGTTCTTAATAGAAAAAGATGTTGACGTGTTTACATAATGTACAGTTAACATTCAAATGCATCACTCACCTGAGACACACAACACGGGGTACACATTCTGGCAGCGGGATAAATCCTCCTTTACACAATCTGATCCAGTTAAAATGTTGTACTTGTGGTTCGTAAACGAGAGAGCGCTTCGCGTGTATCCTCTCCTCTCGCGCGCCCCGATCTGCCACGTGCGCGCGCCGCTGATCTCACAATAGACGTGCGCGAGCAGCAGTTGTTGTGGAGTCTCTTTCCCTCTATGCAAGAAAACTCTCGAAGTCAGTGGTTCCAGATGTAAAGGTAGTTATTGAGTGAAACAGCTGTTCATCTGACTTCCCAGTACCAGACTATCATTTTTATAAATGTATGTTTTCTTAACCAATGGGCTCACTTCCCCATCTGCCTCTGTTTGCCACCATTATTTACAGACCATCTGACTTTTCTTTTAATGGTGGAATCTTAATGATTAGCTTTTTTTTTTTTTTTTTTAAATAACTTTTAAACACATTTATTATGAAAGTATATATTTTAAGTAAATAGATAACAGTCTAAGCATAATAAGATAAATTGGCTATTGGCTGTACAATCCAGTGTCTGGGGAAAGCTTTCTTCACTGTGTACCATACTAAATACTATATTGCTGAGTGTACTTTTTAGATAAGTAAGGACAGCACATGTGTATTTCCCATAGCATAGCCATGTAGGCCACACAGTCTCATGTACATGTTTCTGGTTTATACAATACAAGAGAAGTCTCTCTATATTATTACCTTTATTTCTATGTTTGATATTAAAAAATATGCAATACAGTCTGAGAGATGCTTCGGTCGATGGCGGAGCTGGTGGAATAGATCAATCTTTCGCAAAGCTGTGTTGGGCTACAAGAATGCATGATACATGTTTCAGGACACTTCGTATTGATATCACTTCGAAATCCAATAAACGCTCACTGCATGTCACTTCCGTTGTCGTCATGATGCTGGGTTTCAAATTTCCCTTGTGCCTTGTCCACAAAGATGATGCATCAGGAAGATACTAAATCCAATATTATAGCCCCAGTATCGTCTTTCCACGATACAGGGACATATATACTTTAATTCAGGCTTTTGTTTTTCACCAGTATGGAAATCTGAAAAGAACATACAATTGCTATTTAGAAAATGTGGTTTAGCTTGTTTTATTACATGTTGTACATTGGTTGATAGGTGGAGATTTGGTTGGATGACACAGCAAATGAATGCCTCTCCTACAACTTGTGTCCGATACCATGTGAAAAGCATTGCAGAGAACATCAGTTTCTATGAGCAATTGACTGGGCTCAATAAAGTATCTGTACATTATTACTTAAACTTATTTCGTTATTTCAATGTTGTGCATGTGTTATGTGACATGTTTGTGAAGCATAGGAAGCTCACTGACAAACCTTGAACTGCCTGAGAGAAGCTGCTGACAAAAATGTGGAAACAGCACCTCTCTCAGGACAATTGGATGTCCTCACAACAAATCAAACTGCCTGAAAATACAATACATTACATACAAATTCCTGCGAGCTAATTGCCTGTATAAAAAGGGCACATTATGTATTGTCTATGCACTATCAAGATGACTTGTTTAGTGCATGCTAATATGATGATGTGCAAAATAAAACAACAGGCAAATCTACGGCTCTCTATAACTGAATTTATTTTAAGTACTTAAAAAAATGAAATGACAATTCTACAATGAGATACATAAATACATACACTCAATTCTGTAACTCTGTTAAATATGCTGTTGATCAGAGAGCATTTGCAATTCATGGAGGACCACAGCAGCACCAGTGGTAGAAAACACCACCCATACCACTCAGAACAGCAACTTATTTTTAAGGGTGCCTGAGAAATGGAAGAAGGAAAAAGATCAAATATATATGCATCAATTGCAACATAGTAACATGAGCTTGCTGTAGTGTACTCTGTGTTGTCGTGGTGCAAAATAAAAGAGTGCAAGTCAGTAATCAGTTCTGTGCATGTACAGTTTTTAATTTTGTGGGAGTTGTAAACTGTGGCTTGACTACTTAAATCAAATACCACAAGATTCAAGCTTAAGCCATTTAGGCCCCTGCAGTAAAGAGGGCCAAATTACTCTAAATAATATAATGCATTTAATAAATATAATATATACATTAAACAAATAATTTAATTTTTCATTAAATGCATAATGAAACTGTAACAATTACTCAATTACTTAATTTAATAATTACATAAATATTTAAGAATCAAAAAATGCATAAATATACAAAATTATTAAATCACTAAATATATAAATATGTATCCCTGTATTTTATTTTAGCACTAGTTTGTGTCTATTTTGATTTTAGCTTTATCTTTGGGTTGATTTTTTATTTATGCATGAGCTTCGTGTTTTTTAATTTTCCTTTCATTCTTAAAACTATTGGCAAGTCACTGTCACTCAACAACAATGAAATAATGCAATAGTTTTTAACAATTTCTTTGTTTAAAATAAATCTGTGAAAAAAACTAAAGAAAACATAAGCTCACTAATCTGAAAGTCCAAAGAAATAGACTTAGACTCACACTGTCATTGAGTGATGTGCCGATAACCTTATCCTTGAAAATTAAAAGACACACACTTTGGGTGAACTATCCCTTTAAGGTTCAAAATCTGCATATACGTTTACATGAGCTGTGGAAGCGGCTTCCTCTTTACTTCCGTATACATGCGGCTCAGTCAGTAAGCAGCTTTCTTCACAGCAAAGTTATTTCCCCGCAACTCTTGTGTAAATAACAAACATGGCATCTGATGAAGACTTTGCTATTTTATTCTCTGTTGATTAGCTTCATTTACATATATTACAGAGCTGTTGCTGTATTTCCTTCACTTTCTGTAACGATCTGCAAGGGAATTGCACCGAAATAGTGGGCTTTTCCCTCTTACCTCAAACTCTGGGATTCCCCCAAAATACACCTAAGCGCATACGCTAGGTCTATACCCTGACGTGAACGTAATTTTGCATTTAAGCGCAAGCTACATGTCTTTTAATTTTCAGGGTTACCAAATATATGCTAAAATGATATATAAAGGGCATTTACTTATTGATTATTTTGTGATTTAATTATACATTTAATAATTATATATATATATATATATATATATATATATATATATATATATATATATATATATATATATATATATACAGTATATATAACTTTTTTTTTTATATTTTTTTTTTTTACAATTTCATTGTGTATTTAAATATTTATTTAATGATGTCATTTGGAGTCATTTGGCCCTTAATAATGCAGTGCTCTTAGAGAAATTCATGAGTTTTGCTTTCTGTGATCTTTGAACTCTCCAGTTAAAGTTGTAAGGCCAATCTGTTCCTTCACTTTCTGATCAGAACACATTTTTTGACTCCAGAGGTAACTGCATGTTCACATTTAAATGTTCGTAGTGTGGCCATTTATTTGACGAATGGACTAAGATAGTCCTCTATTCTGTATAGACCTTCTTCATCCTTTCAAAACTTCTCAGAATTGTAAACATTTTAAAAGGTGCTGCAAGCATTTATTTATTTATTTTTGAATGATGGCATGTGGTTGAAGTTAGCAAATCGTCGGAAGTTCGCAACACAGCTGAAATGCTTACAGTACATGTCGCTAAAATCACAGGAATGCAGTAGGCGGCAATAAATAAAAATAATAATAAAGTGGTTACGTTTTCTTTTGATTCCTATCAACAGATATTCTTTCTCCTTCAGAGCCTCTGCTGAAGAGTTTCGCCTGGGAAGCTGAGGTCCAGGGGTTGGTCCTGGTCTATTGCTGAAATATTTAGTCTTCAGTGTCTGAAACGAGAATATCACTTCATTCATGCATGTTATACATGTGCACACAATCACTGGTCTATAGAGTATATATGTGATACAGCCTCAGATGTTGGAATTCCAGAGCACGAGGAGGGCAGAGATATGGTGAAATTCCTAGATGAGCTCCTCCCGAGTCTGCTCGACATTACAGGTGCCCTGTAATCCAGAAAAATGTGTGGATTCATCCACTTAATTGTCTTGAAGATGTGTGTCTCCACAAAACAAGCTTCAGCCGCTAGTGGAACCATCAGAGCAAAAGTGATCTTCTGTTGATGTAAGAGATCTTTGCATTCCCTGAAACTTTCACATATCTCTCGTCGAATAAGCAATGTCTGGGAACAAGAAAATGGTGTGGGTTTTCCAAGAGAGGTTTCCTTTTCTCCTCGCCTTGCATAACACAAGGCCACGAATTTGCCCAGAATTGATCGAGGCCTGTCTCCCTCTGCGGATCTCTGAGCCGGGACCCTGTGAGCTCCCTCGATTTCCAGCTTATAGCCTATGTCAAGCAGACTCAGGAAGAGCCCGTCTATGAATTTCACCATATCTTCTTCATGCTCAGGAATTCCAACAATTCGGACGTTGTTTCGCCGATTACGGATCGGATTCAAGGTCTTCCAATTTTTCCAAAGCACGTTCCAAATCTCCCTTGGTCACTAGCATGTTAGCAGCTAATTCCCTTTCCGATGACTCCAGATAAATCAATCCATCTCTCGACATCCACAACTCTTGTAAACAACCATGGAAGTGATTGATCGACGCTTTACAGCTAAATCCTCCAAGTCTGCAACAACGTTCGTCAGCATTGCTGACACATTCATCAATTAACGCTGGATTTCTATCAGTCTACTGTCTGAATTGAGGCCGGGGCTTTCGGTCTGCCACTGAGGGAATCAGCTTCAGCACGTAAGTGTCTTTTAATATCTCCAGAGCCTGAGGATTTTGAATTCTTTGACATATTGTCTTCTTTGAACAGTTAAGAATCAGGGTGTATCGAATCTCACCGGTTACTGACAGAAATAATATTAAAACTAGCAAAGTGTGCAGCGCTCGCGTTCACACGTCCGCTCCTCGCATGGCTTAGTTTAGTTTAGTTTATTTGTTTAGCATGTTTAGTACAAGTACAGAACAATGCAAGGAGGGAACGAAGACTTGTACAGAGTTCCACTCCTACTCCTATTAACTCATAAGACATGCAGACTAAACATCAAAAAAAGAAGAAAAAAACAAAAAACAAAACACACAATAAAAAAACAAACAACAAACGATAGAAAGCAATTCAATACAAGCAAACAATAACTAGAAAAAACTACATAAAAGGCGTCAAGCTAGCAATAGTTGTCTCTTCAAATGCTTTTTAAAAGCTGAATAAGAGGACATTGATCGCAACGATGGACTTAAATCACTCCAGAGCTTAGGACCTCTAAAAGAAATATTAAATTGATGTCTTGTAGTTCGTGTGTATGGTAAGACTAAATTATTATTGCTATGTCTAGTTTGAAATGAGTGTACATGTGAGATAGGGATAAACAAACTCTGAAAAGAGTCTGGTAGAACTTGTTTCCTATATATAAACTTATGCATAAGTAAACATGTTTGATAAATATTTACCTTATCAATAGGGAGAACTTTAAATGTATTATAAAGGGGTGCCGAGGGTGCATATCTATTTGAATGAGAAATAAATCTGAGATATTTCTTCTGTATGACTATTAATTTCTTCAGGTAGGTAGCTGCCCAGACAATATTTTAATAATTAATGAATGGAAACAAAAAACTATAATATAAGGTTAGAAATGCTGAAGAATGAACTAAAGGACAAACCCTCCTCAATATACCCAACATTTTAGCTGACCTCTTAGATACAAAGTTGATGTGGTTAGACCAATTAAGACCACTATCTATTATGACTCCCAAAAATCTGGTATGCTGAACCAATTCGATTTGAGTATTGTTAATAAAGATCTTAGATAATTCTATAGGGTAATGTTTGTTAATATTACAAAAAATCATAAAGTTGCATTTTTTTATATTAAGAGTAAGTTTGTTCCATTGAAACCATTCCATAATATATGATAGTTCCTCATTGACCATTTTTATTAAAGTATTGAAGTCTTGGTGAGAAGCTACAAGATTTGTATCATCTGCGAATAGAACTGGGAGGAGTTTGGTACAAGTCGTAGCCATATCATTAATATAAATTAAAAATAAAAGAGGCCCCAAAATTGATCCTTGAAGGACCCCAATCATAATTTGTGACTTCATTGAGGTATAGCCTTCCAGGTAAACATATTGCTCTCTATTAGCTAAGTAGCTTCTAAACCATCTCAAGGCAATATCCTCCACTCCGTATCTACTAAGTTTGGCAATCAAAATATTGTGACTGACCGTATCAAATGCCTTACTCAAGTCCAGGAAGACTCCAAGAGCAATTTTTTTATTATCAAGAGCTGAAGAAATATAATTCACAAGTTGAATAAGGGCATGCTCAGTAGAGTGTCGCTTCCGAAAACCATATTGATGTTTGTATAAAATATTATTGGCATCCAGGTGATTAAATAATCTCGAATAGACAAGTCTTTCTAAGATTTTCGATATACACGGGAGAATTGATATTGGCCTATAATTACTAAGTTCCTTGGAGTCACCGGTCTTGAAAATTGGTATAACCCTAGCAACTTTCAAATTCTGAGGGACAATTCCAGTTCTCAGAGACAGTGAGAGAATATGAGTGAGAGGTTTAATAATGTAGTCAATTGTCTCTTTAATAAGAACACTTTTAATGCCGTCATGACCATGGGCTGCATTTTTAAGTGATAAAATAATATTCCGAACCTCTTGAACAGTTGGTGGGTCAAAATTATAAAATGGAGAATATTGACCTTTGATTAAAGAACATGGATGTATATTCGAATCATTAATGTTAGATGCTAGATCAGAACCAACCGATATAAAGAAATCATTAAAGCCATTAGCAATATCAATATCTACATGGCGTCACGTGACTCCCCCTCTCTAGCACTCTTAAAAAATTTAGGAGCTGAGACCAATTCTTAAAGCTTGAGAATAAGTGTGTGTAAAGGATTTCCTCCAAGGGATGACACTTGCAGCACTTGCTCGGAGGTGAGGTTCTTTATTTTCCACACTTAGACGTGCACACAGCACTTTAACAAAGACAGGCGCTATTCAAATACACACACAGTAGTTCTGTCGTCAGTCTCTCTCTCTCTTGGAGGCCCACTGGTTGCCTTTTCTGGCGCTCTCCCCATGCTCACTGAAATTAGAGACAGGTGTTAGACATAATTTAGCTCAGGTGTAAGCGCCCTTACCGCTTTTCTCTCCCGGACGGGCGCTTGACCACGCCCCCACTGCCACAGTGTGATTCTTAAAGGTTAATTAGTCTAGGAATTAGGGCTGCAACTAACGATTATTTTGATAATCGATTAATCTAACGGTTATTAGAATGATTATTTGACTAGTCATGATTATTGCCATGATTACTCATTAGCTCTTAACCGACTTGTTCCCCGACTTAAAAGGTTGTATTAAACTTGCCTTTTTTCCTCCCCAATTTGGAAGGCTCAATTCCCAATGCGCTCTAAATCCTCGTGGTGGCATAGTGACTCTTAATCCGGGTGGCGGAGGACAAATCTCAGTTGCCTCAGCTTCTGAGACCGTCAATCTGCACATCTTATCACATGGCTTGTTGAGTAAGTTCTGTGTCCCACTTTAATCTGCAAACAAGCTAGTTACTGTAACTGTTATAAGGTACTGAAGTATGATAACAAACCAGACAATACCTGTAGCAAAATACTGCAGTCTGCTGAACGTCTTCTCAATGATTCACTTACATTTTTGATAGCAACAGTGTTGTTTTGGTTTTGCCCAGACTTGTACTGCAAAAGAGTGGCATAACATTATCTCTTTGGAATGCACTATGCAATAACAATAACACATTTAAAAAAATTAAGTTTAATGTGTGCTGCATAAGACACTGCAGCATCACATCGACACTACAGCACCGAAAAATCCACTGAATTAAGCGCCGTAAAACAAAACTGCAGCCCGGAAATAACCTAGTAATGTCGTTTACATCTCCTTCACCTAGAAGTTTTTTAATAGCACTTTGCTCTGGACTTCACATCTAATGCCATTATATCACCTGTGAAACTGTTCTTTGTGAAAGCTCACTTCCTTGGAGCATTTATAAAATCATAATTGCATGCCACATAAGGCCAAAATATGGAATAATAGATGAGACTGGATGGAGAAAGGTTTCTGGTCGGTGCTTCATTTAGTCAATAGCAGAGGATGTTTTATATCATATGAGAATTTTAGTCTTAAATGTTTGTCTTATTGATTACAGGTTATTATATAACCTGTAATCAAAATACATTTAAAATAAAGCTATCCTCAACTCTATTATATGTCTAATCAAAGGATTCTTTTCAAATTCTAATCCCATCACCCTGTGTCTCCAATCACTTTTAATTGGAGGCTACGATTTCAAAGAAACTACATTTCAAAACAAAACTATCAGAAATATGTTTGATAACATTTTATTCCCTATTATAATTTAAAGAAATTTGATTTCACAGATTTTCTCAAAAGAAACAATTTACAGGTTACAAATGATTTAAAAATCCCATTAACTCCAAAGCTAAGGAAATCCATTTCAAAATGTAAATGATGTTTATTCTTCCAGTGAATTTGTACGAAAAAGATTTGGAATTGAAACTTGTAATTGTGTATTTTGTGATAATATTGAAACTACTGATCATTTTTTTTTCCATTGTATGTATGAAGATGCTTTGTGGCTTGATATTCATGAGTGGCTTTACCCAAAGTTTCCTCTTCTTTGAGTCTCCTCTCATAAGGACATTGTCTTTGGACTTGTTATGAACAGCAACAAAGGCAATTTTCTGTTTAATAACATCCTTATTTTTGGGAAATTTTATATACACAAATCTAAATATTTGAAATTGAAACCCAGGTTTTCTGTATTTCTTAACATGTATCTTTCTTATACAAATGCCCTTATAATGATGAAAAGTAAAAATGCAAATAAAACAAAAAACATTTTGATAGAATAGAAGAATATGATTTGAAAAACAAACCCTAACTTTTTGGTTTTATTTAAAAAAAAATTTATTCACGTAATACACTTTTACACATGATCTCATTGTTATATTGCAGTGATGTATGATTGTTGCCATGTTGTTTGTACATTATATTATTCAATAAAAAAGAAAAAGAAAAGAAAAGAAGGAAAGAGATTCACAAAATGGGAAGTGGCTAAGAAAATAGCCAAAGCATTGTAAATGCCCATTTCCACCATCAGGGCAATAATTAACATGTTCCAATCAACTGGAGATCTTAAGAATCAGCCTGGAAAATGACGTGTGTCTATATTGTCTCCACACACAGTGAGGAGGATGTTCAAGTGGCCAATGTCCCAGGATCACAGCTGGAGAATTGCAGCAATTAGTTGGGTCTTAGTTTCAGAAAGTCTAAAAAAGTCAGACCACATACATCACCATACAAGTTGTTTGGGAGGGTTTCAAGAAAAAAACCTTTGCTCTCATCCAGCAACAAATGCATGCATCTTCAGTTTGCCAGACACTACTGGAACTTCAAATGTGACCAGGTTTTATGGTCAGATAATAAAAAAGAAAGACATTTTTGGCAGTAAACACCAGAAATGGGTTTGTTGCACACAGAGATGAAGCATTACCCAATGCCCATGTTTAAATGTGGTGCTGGATCTTTAATGTTGTGGGCCTTTCTGCTAGAGGTCCTAGACATCTTGTTCAGATGGCATCACAAACTCTATCATATACCAATAGATAAAAAATAAAAACCAGGCTGCCTCTGACAGAAAGCTTACAATGGGCCCTGATTGGATCTTCCAGCAAGACAATGATCCAAAACAAACTGGTTCACTGACCACAAAATCAAGGTTCATCCCAGTCCCCTGACCTGAACCCCATAGAGGGGTGGACTGAAAAGGGGAGACCACCAACATGGACCTCTGAATTTGAAAGATCTGAAGAGATTTTGTATGGACGACTGGTCTCAGATCTGTTGCCAGGTGTTCTTCAACCTCATAGGCAAAGAGAGGTTGCAAAAAATATTGAATAAAAGGGTGCCAATAATTGTGGACAATGCGTTTTGGAGAAAAATATTTATTTAATAATTAGATATTTCCCCTGTTTCAATTGTTATACTTCAATTGAAGGTTACGTTTTGAACGAAAGTTTGCTCATTCTTTGCTCATATATACCAAGGGTACCAATATTTTTGCCAAAACTGTACCCTTCTGATGAATTTTTACAGTTACGTTTTTAATTTTGAGCAAAGCAATTGTTCTTCCTGTGCTAATGACATTGAAACAACGGAACGTATATACAGTAGGCTAAATATACTGTATATTCATGTTGAAATGTTCAGGTTGTTATAAAGAATGTTTTGGAGTGGATTTAGGTTTATATTGAGATGCCTGTCCTACAGTATAAACTCATACTGTTTGGGATTATCATGGGGAAACAAAGACAAGGACTACAATTGCATAATTATACATTCTTTGCTAACAAAGCAATATTTACGAAGCCCCAATCAGTTTTCAATATTATATATTTTTTTAATGAAGTACATATGTTTTTAGTTCATTGAGGTCTATGAAGAAGAAGAATGACACTTTATTCTTTTATTTATTGGAATGCTTTGGAATTACCTTTACATAAAATGTATTGTATTTAATCTTATATATATGTATTGATTGATTGATTTTTTTCGACGTTTTTTTCCCCATTTACCATTACGCTGATGTCTGCTCAGCTCAGCTGAGATGTTTATCGTAATGTTTTGGTGCCTTATTTAATTATTTTTGAAATGTTTGCAGTAAAGCAAAATGTTGCAGATTTTGCCTGTAGATGCCTGATGCCAGCAGAGGACACTGTTGTCAATGCAAAGACAGGCCTTTCAATCTACGTTCCTTTGCACATGCATATTTGATAAGTCACTCTGTACTTCAGGGACTGTCAAATACAAAACTTATTGTTGTTTCAGCTTCTAAACACACATGCTTCTTATTCTGGTTATCGACTGTCACTGTGATTGTAATCGCAACTATAGATTGTGACTTTAAAACACAGTCTAACCTGCCCCAACATAATCTCCCACTATGGGAAAATAATGAGTCATTTATACATTTTTGCCACCTCTTATCCATTATCACAAAATTTGATGGCCAAATTACACATTTCAATGACTGTTTCTGATGATCCCATCGAGACATTAGTTTCCCATCTATAGATTCATGAAAGCTCTCTCTTCTGTCAAAACAGTGCAAACCAGTTTTAACAGATAAAATACTTTCTTCCTGAAGATGTACACATAGTGGATGGATAACTGAACATTAGTGTTATTACACATTCATTACAAGCACATATTGCCATTTAAGATGCAAAACATTAATATCCCCACAACCACCAAATCAGAATGTTGGCAACAGGCACAACATATAATATATTTCAGTTCATGGTAAATATTCTGTCTAGTGACCCTTTTATTGGCATTCAGAAGACACAATCATTATTGACTGTCACTGCAAGAATGTTTGTCAGGCCTACAGGATCTTCTTACTCCTGATATGTGTCAGGTTAATTTAATGAAAGGGGCAATTATTACATAATTATTCTTTTGAAACATTTCCCTTTTGATACCTTTTGTTTGACGTGTTTACTGTATGCCTTTCTATCGCCATAAGAAGTTTCCCATCTCAACAGGAAGTGGTTAGCACAAGCTCTGTTCTTATGAAGACGCCCACTTCCTTTGACTTTGATAAACACATCTGTGGTTTTGTGCACTAACCCCATCAGATAAATTTTCTCAACTGCTGTTAAACCCAATGTCCCCAAGTTACAGAATGACTTATGGTTGGTTTCATGACAGAGTTTAGGTACAATCCAATGAAGACTAAGAGAGCATTTTGCAAAGTGAAAAGATAATCTTCTGTTTAAGTGATTTTGATGGTGAACTAGTCAGTAAAAACCCAGATGAACAATAGAGGCTTGTTTTGTATTAGATTCAAGTTTAGCCCCATTGGAACCAATTTCTTTTATTTAGTCTGTGATCAGAATATACAGTATACTGTATGTCTGATGTCCAAAGGGAAATATCCACAAAAAACAGCTCATGCATTTTTGTTTATTTTAGCCTTGTTTCATTCCTCATTTATTTTTTATTTATGCATCTTAATTTGAACATCTTTCAGCAGCTCTAAACAATGCAACTACTTAATAGCTCTAGGGCCAAAATTAAGACTTGAATTACTTCTTCTTTGATGGAAGTAACATTCAGTGGTGGCTCTAGGGTCAGTGGATATTCAGGGCTTAGCCCTGACCTCTCTGGATACATATGGGGCCATTCGTTGATTAAATATTGCAAAATAATACTCTTTACAGAGTTTCAATTATCTCATATTTTGACCATTGACTCACACAGCCACAACCATGAGTCACGAGTGCTGGAAAGCAATAAGTCGGTATTTGCAGTTACCAATGTAGTAGAACGACTGGTATAATTACTTTTATAAAATTTGCAACATTGAAATGTATTTTAGTTTCGAACAAAGTACTGCTACTTTTGACATCCATATCGATGACAAGACCTTTGTAGCTTTACTAAAATCATTTGGGGCTAAAGCTCTGGTAGCCCACCCCTAGCACCACCCACGGTTACATTCCTAAACATTTAGGACATTTAACCACAATAACCAGACACACTCTGTATTAGTTTTTCTGACTGCAATGTAAAAAAAATAATAGCATTTTATCCAGCTTTTTTTTTTTTTTTTTTAGTCAAAAATACTATGAAATGTGAATTATTTGCATCTACACAAAAAGACATATTAGACCAACAAAATTCCCCCAAATGTTGTCCCAAATAGCAACAGACTTGTTTAAACAAACAATTTCATTTTTAAAAATGAACAATATTGCTGATTTGTGAGTTTCCAGCATTGCAACATTAATCAAATTATGTGGTTAGTGTTATAGTCTTATTTTTGTTTTTTGCTGACTTTATTTTTGGTGTTATTGTTAGTTTTTTATTGCCACATTTTGTCAATTGTTGTGTGGTGATGTAAGGAATTAGTCTTGAACAAACTGAATGAGGTTTGTTGATTGTCTCTGTTATTGAGGTTTGTTTGTTCAGGGGTTGAGGTCATTTGTGTGCTTTTGTCACATACTGCCTTTCCTTGCATGACATACCTCTCTTCAGAGGCAAGTATAAGTAAATTAAATGGCGATAAAATGATCATTGTCTGAACAAGAAATTAGTAGTTCTCTCAACAAAAATTGTTTGCTTTAATTGAACAGACAAATTCACTTTAACTAAACAAAGCAATGTTACTGAGGAAGTCTTTGAGAAAAGTCTAAATTTTCTTCCAGTCTTTTAATTTTTTTAAGAAATATCTTAATACTTGGCATGCAGGGAGTCGCATGGTGCCATGCGGGGGTCGGATGTGTGAGCGATAAAGTCTGCGCACTTTGCTAGCTTTTAATACTTTTTGCATCATAAACCGGTGAGATTCGATACACTCTGTGTTGGAGTTGGTTACAAGAATCGGGAACTTTGAGAAATAATCGATTATTTGGAATCATCGAAGAGGAAATTAGCTGATAATCCGATAGCGTCCAAAAGGAGATTTGAAATGCGTTTGGGAAAACCTAGAGAATCGTAATCAATGAAACAACATCCGAATTGTTGGAATTCCTGAGCATGAGGAAGGTGAAATTCCTAGACGAGCTCTACCTGAGTCTGCTCGACATAACAGGCCTGTGACAAGGTGGAGGGCAGGGCAGGGTGGTGATTCTGCACACCCTGTCTCTTATCAGGCTAATTAAGCCTCTGAGAGGGATAAAGGCCGACTGCGGATGGTGGTGTGACAGATTGAGATCGTTTGCGGACAGTAATGACCATCATGTGTGTGTTTGTGTCTTTTATTTATTTCTTCATTAATCTATTATTTATGAGCAATTCAAGGCAAAGTTGTTGCTGGGGCTCTCGTAGGCGTACATGGACTGTTTGAGTTTAGAGGGATGGACGCCAGTTGGCATTGTCATGCACGGGGTTAATGTGTACGTTTTTCTTTTTTCTGTTTGTTTGCTTCAGGGGAAAGTTCAGGGTTTGGTTGTTGCACTAATGTTGGAATGTGGTCTTTATAATCTTGTTTTTGACACACAATCTATTTTTTCAAATATGTCAAAATGTAAAATGTTAATATGAGTGGACTGTGTCTCTCCACGTGGAATGTGAATGGGCTGGGGCATCCCATCTTAAACAAGAAATATGATATAGAGTTGCTTCAAGAAATGCATCTTTCCCTGCAGGAAGCTGAAAAATGTGTTAAGATATGAGTGTGCATGTTTACTTTAGTTCTTGCTTAAGTAATAGTAGGGAAGTCATTACACTGATAAGTAAGCATCTACAATTCAAACATCTCAAACAGATTAAAGGTGACCTATTATGCAAAATTCACTTTTACATGGTGTTTGTACATAAATGTGAATCGGCAGTGTGCGTACACAACCACCCTACAATGTTAAAAGTCCACCCACTCCTTTTTCTTATATTTCTGTTAATCAAAAACAGTGTCAAAATAAATGGTTTCGGGCCTCACCCACGACTGGTGACGGACTCCACCCTATTTTCATAGATCTTCCCCTAAGTGATCTACAAACAGTCCGCCATTTTTTCCCGCCGTATTTTACTCTGCCCTCTTTCTCCATTATTGTTCTATCTTGCCCTGGAACCATTAGCAGCTGCAATAAGAAAGGAGGATGATCCAGGGGAAACAGTTTCCAGGGGTGATGGTGGGAGGTATGGTGCATAACTTCTGCTTTATGCAGATGATAATATATTATTCATCTCAGACCCTACTAGATTTATGCCTTGCCTCCACAGAATTATTAATTCCTTTTCTAAATTCTCTGGATAGAGAGTCAATGGGTCTAAATCCAAGGCTTTGTCACAGATGGCATACTGCCCAGTGACGGCTGTCCAGCCAAGCACCATCCAGTAGCACAAACAGTGCAATAAGTCTTTGGGTATTTTATTCCAGGCAAATTTGTCTGATTTATGTAGAACATTTGGTGGTATAAATGTAATCGGTATGGATTAAAGTGCCCGCGTACCTCCACCATTATATGTAGGAACGGTATGTGTGAGCTAGGAATTAAATTAAACTGTCCTTATTCTAAATTATTATGTAAGGACATTTATAATGGCATTAGTCGCATTCAACAACCATTATAAATTAGATAAATGACAAATGACTAGATTATTTGTCTGAATAGAATTATCCATCATTAAAACGCAACGTCTCGTTTTATCCTCTCACAATTTATATTGGAAGGAATTAGCTTTAGAAAGGAATTATGATTAATTGACTTATTGGAGTAATATTATTCTCATGAATTATTGAAAATAATATTACACATTTAGGTACAGCTTTGAAGCTAAATCTTTTAAAAACAGGTATGAGATTATTTATAAAAATATACCACTGTCAAATTATCTTTGAATACAGACAAACTTTAATGCTACTCTAAACATAAAACTAATCTAACACATACAACATGAAACAGGTTGGTGAGTAGTGACAGAATGTGAAGTAAATTATCAATACAGAGAAAATTTACTTTAGTCTTTTGACAATACATTAAGAACCATTTATCCTTCTTTGAGTCTAAATCGATTTGTAATCGAATTACCCAAAGTATTTAACTAATACACCAGCACTTTGAGCAAAAGTATTGGAGATGTACTTGAGTGTCGTTGCGTTTCCTTGCATTATGTTCTTTGTGTTGCTTGGTTCTTTGCCTCTTTGTCAAAAGCTCGTTCCACCAATGTTTTAGACTCTGTTATGATCGTGGATAGTTATTGTCCAGATGAAGCATGTTCTTCTGCAAGGAGGACTCGCAACTCCCGTTGGGTGTATGAAATGTAGAGCAGAGAGTGAGAGGCTTCCTCTGGACTTTTGGTGTCCCGAGATTTCCTTTGACTCTACATGGTACTGAGGACATGGTAGCAGCAAGAGATGCTTCCAAATAGAGCGTTGCAGGAGCGAAGTTCAGCAGAAGAGGAAGATCAAGAGAAGCAGAAGAAGAGGTTCTTCCTTGGGTAGGAAAGTTTTGAACTGAAATTGTCCGAACCCCAAAAGTTGTCCTGAGCCAATCAGAAGTGAATTTCCAGAGTCACATGGTCGACTTGGCTGTCCTTTTCAAAAGAAGATTTATGATCCTTTGTGAAGGATTCTTACAAACTCCTGCTCAAAAATAGTGCATGTTTAATCATTAAATGTTATATCTTGGAAACGGTACAAAAGACATGACAGTCATTGTCATCAACATTCTCTACGTAAACAAGCAAGCATATACATACTAAATATGACATTCTTTCATGAATATTATACATTGTATGTAACAAAACATGAAAATCCCTGGTTACAAATCATACAGTACATTAGTAACATGGATAATACATTACACAATATGAGAAACCTGATTGTCAGGGTATAATATCCAGTTGAACCTTGAAGTTACCATACAAAAGTTTACCATTTAAAGATTATAATCATCGATTTGTTAGTTAGAAGTGATTACCAATCACTACACATATTTTAAAAGGTTCATCTGCTATAATCATTAATTTGAGATCATAGGTCATAGAGTCATTTTCAGAATTATCTAGCAAGGCTAGGTATGGTGTAAATTTTATAGTGTTAAATCTGGGACTGAAATGAGGATCTCACAAGGGAAGCTGGTTCTCAAGAGGTTCAAGTCATGTGCGATCTGCACAAGTCCCTTTGTTAGTTTTACTGGCCAGATGTGAGACTTGTTGGTGCCTTATAACCACCAGCCACAATAGTGGCACGCAGCTATATCTTATTATATTTTCCAGTGTGTTGTCACAAACACTAAAAGACAAGAAATAACTTTTATACCTTTATATGAATTGTGGTTTTGGGTAAATCAGAAGAAATAAACAGAACAATGCATGTACATGAGAAAGAGAATGAATTGAATATGAAACCAGTACAGTCAAAACAATATATCAAAATACGGTCTGTAATGTAAAGTAACCAATAGAAAAAGAATGGCAATGACAATAAAAACAAAAAAAGGCTCATCAGATCAGTTCAAGTTGTAGATGAGTGATTCTTTAGGTAAGTATGGAATCACTACAATGAAAGATTGAAATGGTCAATGTTTAGGATTATGTCCAAATCCCTTTGATGTTGAAGAAAATCCACTCATACAAAAAATAGAAAATCACCCTTCAAGTGCTTTTCAAATAAAATAAAAAAACAAGATAGTTCACAGAGTTAAATCCTTGTACTCTGGATATTTGATAATCCACAAGGCAATGCAGTGAGAACAATCCATTGGGGAGAAACCACTTGATATCCACATATGTATTGCCTTTGCAACTACATATAAAGTTTCAAGATGACAAAATATAAAACAAGATTTAAAGAGTCCATCTAGAAAAAGAATCTACCATTAGCTAGGGAGCTCACAGATAAACTATATACATCAAGTGAAAACAAATAAACAACACAAGAAGAAACAAACTTACATGATTGAACTGGAAACAAAGTTTCTCAACCAAGACTCCATTGAGTTTTGCTGGAGGTGCAAGGATAATCCCATGCTTCCCTCTTCCAAACAAACTGACTTCTTCTATCATACTACCAGATTAAATACCTGGGGTTTTAGCGCTCAAGCCCCCTAGTGATGAGTATGATACAAAATACAAGGGTAACAGCTAAGACTGTTACAGCCTTTAGTCTTTTAATTTATGACATTGATGAATTCCAGGATTAAAAGGTTGGATTTTCTAGATCCAATTCATATTGCTGCAATTATTATGCATTCTGTTACAGTTAATTTTGACCCTTTAATAAAAAGGTTTTTGAGTGATGTGGGCAGGTGGGCTCCGTTACATTTATCGATAATTGGGAAGGTTAATGTTATTAAAATGAATTGTATTCCAAAATGTAACTACCTGCTACTGTCACTCCCTATAGATGTACCCCTCTCTTGTTTCAAGCAATCTGAGAACATATCGGAGCCTGATCTACTCTAGTTTCCTTGGTCTCCTAGTATTTGCCTGATCTGCTCTGGTCTCCTTGGCCTCCTGGCTGTCCAGGTGATCTGCTCTGGTCTCCTGGCCGCCCACATAATCTGCTCTGATATCCTTGGTCTCATGGCCTTCCTCCTTACCTGCTCTTGTCACCTTGGTCTCCTGGCCATCTGCCTGATATGATCTGGCCTGTTTGGTCTCCAGTTCCACCTCTGAACCTCTGGCTCCAGCTTGGTCCTCCGAGCCTGAAGTGTCGCCCTTGTTCTCCATCCCTCTGGCTCCACCTTGGTCTCAATCCTCTCTGACTTTGCCTTGTTCCTCTGCTCCCCTTACCCATTGTGCCCCCTGAACTGCCTGTTTCCCCCTTCCCCTCACATCCCATGGACAATTTTTTATTTTTGTGAAGTGTCTGGAATCGCTTCACACCTTAAAGGGGGGCTGTGTCATGTATTCCCTGTTTTTGTCTAGACTTCTATGTTGAAATTCTTGTTTTGTTCCTCGTTCCTGTTTCCTGTGTTTGTTTTGTAGTCTTTTGTAGATTTATTTAATTATTGGTTTACCCTGATTGTCTCCCCAGGTTTCCCTCATTCCCTGATTGTTTCCCCAGGTGTTCCTTGTTTTCCTTGTATATTTTAGCTGGTTTATTTGTCAATCTTCACATGTGTTGTCACATTCTGGTTCCCTGTGTTTTGTTTCATTTTATTCTGAGTTCTTTGTTTATCTTTGTTTCATTAAAAGCTGCATTTAGATCCTCATTCCTCACCTGCCTCGTCACAGAACCCCTCCCTGGTTTTGTATTGAACAGGACGTTCTTGCTCCTATTTTGCCATTGCAAAGCCTTTATATCAATCTAACCGGAGAAGTTAAATTACACCCTGTTATCTCACATTTGCACTCGGTATGGACAAATGTGTCCAGAGTGTTTAATTCGGATATGTATCTAAATGTTGCCTCGAGCTTTTGTCTGAAAACCATATAACTTGTTAATAAGTCTCCTTTCTGCTGGTCAGAGTGGATTGTCTCGGTGATGTATATGAGAGTAGTGTGTAGAGATCCTTTGAAAATTTTGTTCAACATTTTATGATCCACAAATCTCAGTTTTTTAGGTATCTACAGCTGCGCCACTTGCTCTGCACTATTTTTGGAAATAGCCTACACCCCATAAAGCAGCAGATACTTTGATACTTTTGGAAAAGGTCATGAGGCATCAGTGTATTACTCCCTGTGTATTCAGAGTCTGGGGGACAGAGCATCAATCACTCTCAAGAGATCATGTGAGAAATATGTAAACTTGGAATTGGAGGAGGGACAGTAGGCTAGAATTCTAAAAAAAAAAAAACCTCAATGCTGCATCTAGAGAAGCAAAAGCAATTCAAGATTTTACATTGGTTCTATTGGACCCCCTCTAGATTGTATAAGCTTGGTCTTAAAGACACATCCACATGCTGGCGATGCCAATCAGAGGATGAAGACATAACCCATGACTTTTGGGGGTGTGTTAAAATCCAGGAGTTTTGGTTGAAGGTTCAAAGTTTGGTGTGCGATGTATTGGGCACTCTGGTATAATTTTGCCCCAGACTCTGTATTTTGGGGCGATGGAGTGGTCATCGATATTGAAAATAGACACATAAAGAGTTGGGTCTTAACCAGTGTCATGACCGCCAGACAGATAATTTTAAGGGGTTGGATATTGGCTGGAGCACCCTCTTTTCAGGAGTGGTGCTTGGAGTTGGGAAGAAGAAGAGGGGTCGTTTAGAAGAATGGGGAAGTATAGCTTGTTCGTGGAGAAATGGGGCGGGAGTATGTCATTTATGGATGTGCGATTTATTATTTTTTATTTATTTTGTATTTATATTTTAAAATATTTTTATTGTATTTTAATGTATTTGTGTGTGTGTGTGTCTATATCATTTACGACCACTGGGATGTTGATGGGGCATGGTGGGATTGGGGATTATGAGGGAGAAGAGTATAGTGGAGGTTAATGTTGATTCTGTGTATATATGTTTTGTTTTTCTATGTTAATTTACGTGAATCAAAAAAAATAAAAATAATTGGCATGCAGACCTGCAGCAGATGTGTTTTCCAATTTGAGAATACAATCAAGTTCAAGGGTCCATTGCAAATGTAGTGTCATGTTTTACTAATTCTGTTCTCTGAAGAGTTGATTCATTTCTTAACTACTAGATTTGATAGTGAGTAAGCAAAAAGGTACCAAATCAACTTCCTCAGTCAGAACACTCATTCTGAAAATCGAAACAGAACCTTTAAAGGGGTTTTTTGTGATGGGATGATATTGACATTGTAATACATTTTGCTGATCTCATGAAGTGAGACTTTAAATGCTAATCTTTGGGTTAATAATATAAATTATATTATGCACACTGAAATATGCCTATTTTTTTCCATGCTTACACAAAATAAATCTTTTAACAGCAAAATACTATTCTCAAAAGCATGATATGAGCTGGTCATATTGTTTCAAATAATTAGCTATACAACACAGCAATGTGAAGCCATATCAGAGCAAATACTGAACATGTATTCTGAAGAAGCATCCCTTGCACGGTGAGACTTTGCATACTGTACAACACATCTGCTCTGTGTAGAGTGCTGTGGGTAGAACTTACACTAAAACCACATGTAAGTGTGAGGAGCAAACTGCATAGATTAACCTGTTCTTTATCGGACTCTTCACAGATCTGACTACGACCTCAATGTTTGGTCTCAGTTTCATTTCTTAAGGCAAGGTGCAACTCAAACATTCTATATAGGCTACTGTATAGTCTTCATAAAAGATCATGAGCATTCAGACAGTTGGCAGGCATATACTGTACATGTCCAGGTCCATTATACACACCACTCAAACCTCTGCACTCTTAATCCGGTACAAAGTGTGGTATCCATGACAACATTTCCACAAGAAAAAAAAATGAATCTCCTTGAATAATTGGCAGCATCATTGATTTTCAAGGTTGACCCATGAGAAATATTTACTAACACAGTCAAGACATTGATTGACTGTCGAGGGAGCAGATGCTGACCACTATATTGGAAAGGTTTCAGAGTGTCATCACATTCTCCCTCAATCAATGCCCAGCTCAGATATAAACACTCATCCTGTCTAATAAGGTAAATAATGTGGGGATAAGCGACGACAGTTTAGCATTAAACATGCTTTTTATAAATCACACAGTCTCACTATTTACAGTATTTATTTACTACCAGATACTTTTGTATGTCAGTTGGCGAGCTGAGCAAACAAAACAATACTACGAATATTCAAGAGGCCAATAAAGTCATACCAGTTCACTTTGAGAAAGAAGCTTAATATAGGGTAAATTACCACAAATTAAATTGTTTTCATGAAACTACATCACATCATATGGAAAATGAAATGTGTGTACCTGAGCTACTTTATCCAAAACTATTAGGATTGCATAGATATAAATAACTGTGCCCAATGATGACACTAATATACACAAGTTAATAATACACATAATACACTGGACAGATATTGAAAATCAGTTAAGCATTATTTTAATAAGCATTAAGTAAACAGGTGATTCTCACAAAACATTGTCAAAAACAAAAATGTCCTGGTCCTATTTGACTCCAAAATTGAGAGAAATTATATATTGCATATAGAGAATGAATCCTATCTTTAGGGCCTTTAAGATTTTTTTCATTGTGACATTATTGGCATGACAGCTATGCACATTTTACCCCCCAATTATAATTATCGCAACATGTAAAAGATGGTCATTATAATATTCCCCTAACTACAATGAGACAAAATTATGTTTTTTAAATTGTAGCATCATAGCAGTACTCCCTGGGTAGGCCAATTGCTTTTCATTTGAGCTGATTTGAATAATAATAAAACAAACATTGTAAAACAGCATTTTTTGACACGACTCTGACTCTATGTGTTACGGTAATGAGAATTAACCCTTAACCGTATCCGTCAGGTACTTAGTGACCCTACTTTGTATCCCTCAACCCTATAAATAGTGTAACACAAAAAATGCCAAATTTGCAACAAAAAATAATAATTATAAAATAATAATAATATATATATATATATATATATATATATATATATATATATATATATATATATATATATATATATATATAAAACTGCTTAATTACCAAAAGTGTATAGGGTCATTAGAGACCTTAGGTATGCAATAGTGCCGCTTTTTTAGGCACTTCCATAAATCATATTTTTATGATATTTTAGATATTTCATATCTATATAAGTTTAATTTCAGAGGATATATATTTATTTGATTATGACAAAACTATGGAGTACTATACTCATACAAATGTATACTATATCATGTTGATTTTTTGTGCAATGTTGGTGAATCTTCAGGATTCCATATGGGTGTACACACAAATTATACATGCAATTTCTTACTCAAGGTGGTGCTGGTGTTTCAGTGATTGACTTGATTTACATTTGACATTGTTACTTGACGAAGAAGCACCATGAAAGCCAACTATAGCAAGTACAACACATGAACAGTATAAGATTTGGCTATTGTCATTTGGGTGTACTACTGAAATTATGTAATTTGTGTTAATAATGAAAGAGTGTCTATTTAGACTCAATAAGTGCCTGATAAAATGCACGTGTAGCTTTTGTGTATCTTAGGTGTTATATGTAGCTCGATACGTGTTTGACTGCCAGTTGCGTCTCATGAAATTTCCTGATTTGCTGATCTCTTTGATATAAGAATATTTGTTTCTATTATTTTTAAATCGTATTGAAAATTATTTGAACATTTTACACTATCTGGGCAATTTGTAGATTCACTGTGATATATACAAGTCCAGTATGCTAAACATCTGAGTATGCAGACAGACAGACAGACAGACAGACAGACAGACAGACAGACAGACGGACGGACGGACGGATGGATGGATGACTGACTGACAGATGTTGTTAAAAAGTGTTGTGCGCTACATTTGGCAGGCAGAGGGCGCCGGTGAGCAGTCAGTGCATTTGGTGAGAGCAGGGCTGACTGATCAATATCAAAAACTACTGCGGGAGTCCAGGAGGACTCACATCACACTCGTGATAGTCCGGTCAAACACGTCCAGAAACGGGAACGACAGCATCCATAAAGCCCTGGAAATTTGCCTTGCGTGGCCGCTCGGAGCCTGTCACCTAAAGCAGGACTTTGGATATTATCAAGGATCGCAAGAGAAGATTTGTTTTCTCCGCAGTGGGAAGGCTTGATCCACCCCCGAGCCTGATGATTTGAAGGGAATTCAATGCAGTGAGGCTGTACTGTACTGTAGCCCCACAGGTCACCATATTCCTGCTTTAATCCGCATTTCATCAGAATTTGCTCGCGCGCGTCTACACTCGCCGATTACAAATCAGTCTTTCTTTACGTGTGTTTCTCTTTTAAACAAATCTAACCCGAGATTTCAACTGACGCCATTTTAACGCTATAAACGCCGTTTGGTTGAGTTTGAGGGATTGTAAAGTGCTTGTCATGATCTCGATGTAAGTGGATGGATTTACTCTCGTAGACTTCAGTAGCAGCAGCTTCAGAAATGGGTGAGTTCACGTTCGCGCTCCTTCAACGAGCAGTCTCTAGTCAGCATTTACCAAGCATAACATTTGATTTCATCAAAGCATGTCGTTTTCAATATATTGTATTTACGTATGGTGTTGAAGCTCCTGCTGTAATGGAACTGAAAATATTAAGGAGATAGGGTTGTTTTGGATTTAAAAATACTACTGGAGCCCTTTTTGGTGAAGAACTTAAAAACTGCAAAGCTCCATCTTTTACCAAAGCAAAAAGTGGACTAACGCCAATCTGCATTTGAACATCAGAGTCTTATATTTTATAAACCTTACAGTCATTATGTTTGCCAATAACAGATGTGTAGTTTCATACCGAAGGTGGATGTTTATGTAACTCACCATGTGGGACACCAGCATTTGCTATATCTATATGTATATGTATTGCAATATTAAAGCTTAATTTACTATAATCGTGACCATGCATCAGTTTCCCGCTGACAGAGAGTAGGCGTGTATTTGCACTGTCAAGCGCCTATAGTAATTTCCACTGTAAGACGCTTACCATGTCATGTGTGTTCTTACTCATTGCTGAATGGCTGTGTCTCAAAACCTGGTTTGTTGCCCACTTAGACAGCATTTTTGGGCATCATACGCACGTTCTAACGTTGCGTTCTGTGATGACGTTAAGGCTGTCAGGTAGGCAGCTCGTTGGGTTTTCAGACACAAAAATAATCTTGTGTAATGGGTAGCAAATGCGTATAAAATGTTTGCCGTCTTCTGCTTGTTTCCATTCAAATGGCCTTTTATCGGTACAAATGGTGTGCGTTATGACGTCATGCTTAAACCACACTTTGTCGCATAAGTTTTGGTTTATAGCAAAAGAAATCTGCCCTTAAGACTTTTCCATAAAAGGGAACAGTTGCCCCTCTGATAGGACTGTAATATTGGTCCTGATGTTGCTTTTTGCCACTGGTTCCGACCGAAAGTGAGTCGTCATGGCCCTGTTCCAGCTGGCAACCTGTACCAAGTAGTGGGGGAAACTTTAGGTCTTAGTATAAGGAGCATCCATCCATGTGTATATTCTGTGTGCACAGCTATTAGGCTAAACAAAAATGGATGCAGCGTAATATCAGTGTTTACATATTCATTCCTGATTAGGGCTGCAAATAATGTTTATTATGACAATCGATTAATCTAACGATTATTTGAACGATAATTCAGCGATTATTACAATGATTAATCATTAGCTCATAACTGATTATACAGCTTGTACCCTGACTTAAAGGGTGTATTATTTGTGCTTACTAACCATAAAGAGAAAAAAAAAATCATCTTTTAAAAATGCCTCTAAATGACATTACTGAATTAAACTTAATAAAAAGTATTCTTCACTTTAATTCAGTGAAAGATATTCACTGCAAAAAATCCCATTTGTCTTGTTTTCCAAAGGTCTAATAATCCTTTAAAAAAAGATGCATTCACCTGAGACGCAGCATTTAAGATTTTTAGACTTAAAGAAAATGTGTCTTAAAAATAAGTGTATTTTGAATATCAGTGTATTTTTTTCACTGATTCACAGGAAAAACCCAGACCTTACTTCTTAAATGCAGTTACATGTATATTTAATGCGTTATAGCTGTATTAAAGTTAAAATAATATGGAAGCAGATCATGTAAATAACTACAAACTCCGAAATTGTCATTTTCCTGTGCAGTCAGCACCTCTTTTATGAGTTGCACGAATGCCCCAACCTAAGGGGAAGAGATTGAAACTGCATCCGGCTGATGCACACTCTGTCGTGGAGATGCTCATCCCTCGAGTGCACATGCTTAATGCAGCTAGATTATAACATGATGGCTCATGACTTATTGAATCATGATATGTGTCACTGGGCATAAAGAAAATAGAGAGTTTGTTTTTTTGTGAGTTTAAGATGGATTGAAGTGAACAGAAAGGTGAGAGAGTCTTCGCCCCATTATACACTGCAACAAAATATGTTTTTGATTTGTTTTTGTTTTGGCTTGTTTTCCAATATAAATATGTAAAACTCTTTTAAAACAACTTACATTTTTTAGAAACTATACTGCAGTAGAAAAAATTGTTATCTGAGAATGTTGAATATAATATTAAAAATACAAATATTTGCAAATATCTAAAAATCCTTTAACAAAAAAGATTAATTCAACTGAGAAGCAGCATGTAAGATATTCAGACTTACTTTTAGAGAATAGATCTTGAATATAAGTATATTTTGTCTTTACTGCACTCGCAGAAGTATAACCAAGTGAAAAAAATACACTGATATACAAAATACACTTATTTTTAAGATACATTTTCTTAAAGCAAGTCTATATATCTTATATGTTGCTTCTCAAGTAAATGTATCTTGTTGAGTACTTTTAGACATTTGTAAATGCAAAACAAGACAAAAACACTTGATAACAATGGGATGTTTTTATTTCTTTACTGAATTAAACTGATAGAAAGTATTTTTTTCCCTTTAATTCAATGAATGTCATTTAGAGGTATTTTTAAAAGATTATCTTTTTCCTCTTTATTGTTAGTAAGCACGTTTAACACAGTTTATGCGCTAGAGTAAAATGGAAAAATATTATGACGACACTTGTGAAATTCTAGCGATAATTTGCGTTTCCATCAGCTATATCGGTAAACTTTTTAATGCATTACACCATTTGCCGCAAAAAACCCTGGATGGAAATGTAGTTAATGATAAAACTGTTGTTGACCTAAGTACTTGGTTTCCTATCAGGTGTGTCATTAGTCTTTTCATCTTGTGTATGCCAGATACAATGTCACATTCACCTTTGTTGACATTTACTAAGATCAGATAAATCATATTGTTTAAGAGGGAAATCAGTTTACGTAGCCTGTAAGTTTAGAGTCCTGCACTAATTCCAGAAAGGGGAGGAGTTATGGCAAGGTGTTGCTATTCTAGGTGGTTGTCTCAGTATCTTTCTCTTGAAACTAATGTTTTGCATGCTTGTGCATTTTGTTTTTACAAGCCTATAGTTACTGCAAGCATACTTTGCAAGTGTGAAAGAATGAACAACTGAATAGTTAACAAAGTGACTGACTATCTTTGCACTATCCCATGAACTAGGGGTAGTAATTCTTTCAGATGCACGTTTGGCATTTAATTAGATGGAAATCACACAAATGCATAACAACTTCTCCTTTAGTTGCACCAAGGTTTGGTCAATGGCCCTGGTTAAACCTATACCCTCATTGGGGCCTTATGTCATGGATGAACATTTTATGTCATATGGTTGGAAATGAAGACTAGTTAGTAGGTTAATAAGTGCTGGGATAATATGAGAAATTAGAAAGTTTGTATGAGTAAGTACTTATGTAACATTTTGTTTATGTATTTTATGCATAAGCAGTTGAAACTGTCTTGATTTGAGAGCTGTGGTTCTGGCTATGACTTTATTGGTGTTTTAAAATGGAAGAACTGTTAGTAACTTTTCATAATTTAGTAGAAAGCCACTGGAAAAACCCAGGTCAGATGAGGAGACCAATCGCATTTATCATCAAAACATAAACATATCTACTACTTGTGGAGTGTTTGCCCACAAAAAGATTCCTTAAAACCTATTATATACATATATAGAGTATAGGATAACACAAAAGAACAGTATTTGAGCAAAGGATAAATCCAAAGTGATGTTTATGTATGTGAATAGATATCCCTCTGTTTCTGGCTATGGCTAGTTGCACTGGAGGACAGCCAAGTCCTGACAGGAGACAAAGTAAAGAGGGAGATATCCAAGGACATATCTAATTTTTGGCAGCCGATCCAAACCAAATAGCAGAACAAGAACACCTTTTGGCAGCATGCTATAAAGGGGGAGGTGGAGGGCCATTTAATTTTTTGACTACAGCCATTTTGTTTTCTCTGTGTTTGAAATTCCTATCTCTCCTCAGTTTAGAATTTACATTTTGGCAGTTATCATTTGCTTTTGTCATAGAAGAAAACAAGACAAGCATAGTTAGTCTTCTGCAATTTCAAGTGAGAAAGACTGCACAAAGTGTATGTGATCTTATCCAGCAAAATGTTTTTGTTACTCTGGAGGGCCAGCACCATTGATTTTGATGACTGATTACTTGCCGCTAATCAGTGGTCAAATTCAGAGTGGATTGTACTGCCAGCTCTAATCTGCCTTTTTGAGCTCAGGTTGATTCATAAATTAGATAAATTAACCTTATCTATCACAGCTATTGAAACCATTAAGAACATATTTTTTCTTATAGTGTGCTATGCTTTAAATAAATGGGAAGCCAGCAACTGAATGCTTGTATCCTGGGCTGCACGAATTGGTCCAAAAGTCATGTTTTCCCACATTTTGCGATTGCTATTTAAACTGCAAAACATTTGACATTTTATTTTGTTGCTGCCTGGATATCAAAACTAAAAGCACAAATGGCAAAAGAATCACAATGTAACAGCAGTTTTCAAGGTACATGAAAACTACTTAGCAGGCAATACTACAGTTTTGAAGAATTCCACATTCCAACAAATCAGTGTTGCGTCTTCTCTTTGACCAGTTTGTCCAGCACCACTGGATAGAATTTTATTTGATTAATTGTGTGTATTTTGTTTTTGTAATTTTTTTCAAAGCCTAAGTGTGTATTATATGTGCAGATAGTTCCATCACAAACTCATGCTATTGGTTGAGCCAGTGTTGCTGTTTCAGGCTTGTCGGGATGCTCAAATATACAGTTTGATAGCGCCACTAAGTGTTCATTGTTTTTTTTTTTCAGGGAAATCGACCTATGAATGTCTATTTATTTATAGCTTTCTCTCTGCATATTAATCTGGGATAAGTGAATGTATTTTAACCAGGGACTAAATATGGTTCAAGGAACGAAAACAGAAACAGAAAATGAACAAAATATTTAACAGAATGTAACCGAAAACTTGAACAAAGTGATTTTCAATTGCTCTGGAGTTAAAACGTATTAAATTTTAAATGCTGGTAACCGGTTATAACCGGTTAATTTTGTTCAGATAATTTTTTTCATGAAGTCAAGGTTTCTATCACAGAAGATGTTTGGTTCTACACCACTTCATGTTGCCCCAAAAAATGTAACGTGGTTTGATCCTGAAGGAAACTGCTGCATCACAAATGTTTTTGTCTAATTGCCTGTTGTGGATGAATCTTTTTAACAACTATGTTTAAATACTACATATACTGTACAAGCACAGCTAATCCAGATACAATGAAAACATTATTAGAGGTAAAAAGGACATGTCTCAGTTCCATTCTTCACTGAATTATTGTTAGATATGATGCATTAATACAGATTTGATGCTGCCGGGTTTTGACTCCAAAGCAAATCTGTAAATAAAATTCCACATAACTGTTAATTAATTGCTAGTTATGATTTCTATGCAGATAATTCCACCACACAGGAAAGCTCAGAAAAAACTGAAATGAAAAACTATTTTGTTTTTAAGTCCCTGATTTTAACCAGGGCTGGGAAATGTAACACAATTTCAATATTTTTTAATGCATAAACAACAACAACAACAACAACAACAACAAAAAAAAAAAAAAAAACAATTACGCTATTAAAGCAGTTAATGCATCTGTTTTTGTTTTGTTTTGTTTTTTTTAACTTCCTTTGACTTCGTGATAGGAGAAAGGTGTCCCAAGTTGCTGGAACAAACCCAGGCAATTTTTACAAATGACCACACTTCACTAATGTTTTTCCCCAATTTCAGTGGCTAACATTGGCATCTATGAATTTTCAGGAGGTACTCGCTTAAGTTAAGTACACATCCTTGCACAGAAATGGATTGTGTGAAGCAGTGCATGCTTATTCATTAATTCAGCTAATGGATTCTAAAGAAGCCAATGCAAACAAGGCAAACATGCCTTCCATTCTCTTTAGCAACTTGTCTCATTAGTGATGTCTGTTACGGCAGCTCTGTTATTCAAGAAACAAGATTTCCTTACTAAAATCAAAGTCATGGTCAGCCTGCCACTGTGCATGCCTTTGTGCTGCTGTGATTTTGTCTGGTCAATGGAAAATAAATCATGATTGTTAGACAGCACACACATTATTTGTTTTAATTCCGCTTCAGTCAGCCTCATACAACCAGTGTCTGTATATTTTTGTCTCACCACTGACTTAGAATATACTTTGTATAGCTGCCCAAAGCTACGGCACATAGGGTGCGTAATTGAGCTGTCATGACCATTGATGTCTGCCTTGGAACAAATATGGCTAGGATTGTGAAGTTTTCTTTTGTGCGTAGGACTGCTAGGCATGTGTTGACAGTGCCTCACATGTGGGGCCTTTTGATGGTAGTCACTTTATACACCTTATTTAATCCATGGATGAAAATAACACTGAGAGGGATAAAAGTAAAGTTTGTTCAATGTGCTCTGTTGTGTACGTTGAAATCAATCCCACTCTTCATAACTGTATATTAAACATCAAATATGTTGTGATTCCCTATTATTGTGCTGTGTCACACTGCAGTTTCACTTTCAGTGTGAACAGATAAATTGCTTGTCGCAGGAAACTTGTATGCTGAAAATTGTGCATTAGGATACGTTGTAAGATATGACTTAGGACTTTAAGACAATATGACATATTGAATGGACTGTACTTCTATCTCTCACAGCCTTTTTTTCATTGACTTCCAATTAGGGCTGTCGAGTTAACACATTAATTCAGTGCGTAGCCAAGATCGCTTTTGCACTGATGTTCTTGGCCAAATTGAGAATAGATACCAAGGATTGCTGCAAAATATTTACATTCCCACTGCAAGTAATGTCCTTCATAAAGTCAATGGAATGAGTAAGTTATTTTGTGATACTGTCTATGCAGTCAAGTGGACCTACATCAATGAACATTCACTTGTTTGTCCAAGGAACTGAGCGCCTTTGTTTTTTATTGAGCTTAGCGGCTGGAGTATGATTTGTGGAGTAACACTCCTTCGGAACAGTTTGTGGATGAATCTGCACATTATTTGTTCTTATGCCTCCTATTGGTTGGAGTTTGTTTTCTAGAATATTTCTTGCCATTATTGGAGTGATTAAGGTACTTGTTACTGTCATGTATCAGCCGAGTGGACCTCACTGACTGAACATTCACTTGATTGTCCGAGGAAACTGAGCACCTTTTTTTGTTTCTTTTTGTGCTGGTTCCGCCTATTGGCTGGAGTTTTAGTAGAGGAACACACCTTCAGAACAGTTGTGGATCTACACATCTTTGTGTTTATTATTAGCTATTAAGTCTACTATTATTCACATTTCACATTCTTAAAATATTGACCCTAACTGACCTAAGATAGGGAATATTTGATTGAATTATTAAATTTCAGGAATTGTGAAAAACAGGAGTTTAAATGTATTTGGCTAAGGTGTATGTAAATTTCTGTCTTCAGCTGTACATAGTTTACAAATTTTAAACCATGACTTGCACTGCACACAAGTAACTAATACTGGCATTATATTCATGCTGTCTAGCCTGAGGGAAACTGGCCCCTACAGTGAGCCTGGCTCCCTCTCAAGGGACTCGAGCTGCGTAATTGCTATGTGGTTATGCCTTGAGTTTAACATGGTCTGAAGCTCTTATAAAATCACGCCAATTTATTTGGCTAATGGTGCTTGGCGACGCCACCATGGAGCTATGTCACAAGCTCCATAAAGGCACACCATTCCCGTTATACCAACGACTCACGTCGAAGCAAGTTAGTGTACAGCGTGAGATGAAGATCCAGTTCACTGCCCTGCCGGTACAGTGCTGGAATTTTTAAGTTTTGGGGCTGGGTTTGCCTAAGTCTATATTGCCACTATAGCGGCTGAGCAAGTGCTTATTAATCGAGTCATTGTCGGTGGACATTCTCTTGTCTCTTGTTTTATGCATGGCGTACATAGGCTTTGACCTTTTTTCCTGTCCGCGTTCCCTTAGGGGATTTATCTGTTGTTTATGAGGCGCTCTCGGGAGCCTTGTTTGAGCCCCTGGCAACAGTTGCTGATAAGTTTCTGACTTTCAGAATGGCCCTGCTGGTGACATTGGCATCGCTTAAGAGGGTTGGTGATTTGCTTGCCCTGTCGGTCAATCCCTTATGTATGGATTTTATGGCAGGGTATTCAAGGGTGGTGTTAATACCTCGCTTGGGCTATTTGCCCAAGGTTGTGTCTACATCCTTTCGCTTGCAGACTATTCATTTTCAGGCTTTCTGTCCTCACTCATTTGAGTCTGAAGAGCATGAAAGGTTACATATGCTTTGCCTAGTTAAGGCGCTGCAAGTTTATTTTGACTGTTCTAGCCGGTGGGACAAGACAAAGCAGTTGTTTGTCTGCTTTGGTGGCCGCAACAGAGGTGTTTCATTGGCTTTGGCGTGCTTACGAAGCACACGGTTTATCTTCGCCTTCGGATATTCAAGCCCATTCTACAAGGAGCATTGCTTCCTCATGGTCTTTGGCTAGAGGTGCATCATTGGAAGACATTTGTATGGAGGCAGGAAATCAGACGCGAATGCACGAAGCGAGAGCCTTTATGGTGCTCGTGTAGTAGCTCCCTGGTGGCTTTGCTAAGCTCCATCAGCCAATAAATTGGTGTGATTGTATAAGGGCTTCAGACCATGTGACACTCAGGGCATGTCCCCATAGCGATTATGCAGCATCTGGTTAGCTCTCAGGCAACCAGGGTTATGCTTCACGTAACCAAGACATTTTCCCAAGGTTATTTTTTCCATCAACCAACATCTTATGGAGTTTTGTGTTTCTTGCCACATTAAGCGTACAGCTCTAAGAGCACACGCTTAATGTGCTCTTAGAGATCAGTTTTTGTTCTTAGGAGCTAGGACCATCCTGAGCCGAGATATTGAGGTTTCTTTAAATTGCAACACAAAGATGTGTTAATTTGTGATTTTGTGCATGATGCAATAAAAAAAATAAAATAACATCCCTGAATCGCCGATCACAGATTTTAGATGAAGATCGGCCTATTTAAATAGGTGGATGATAGATCTGTGCATCCCTAGAATCCATATAAATCTTTCTCAGGACTCTGTGACTGCCATCAGACTATATCAAACTCTGTATTCTGCCAACAATGTTGTGCAAAGATGTTCTGGTCAAAGAGGTTGTGAATACATCATGAGGGCTGTAACTGTCAATAGTTTCCTTTCTTCCCAGTTATGATGCCCCTATAAATAGTGCAATAAGACACAAACTGAATACAGCAAATTTGGCTGCTGGAAATAGGATTAGGGCTTTTTACACAAACCCTGGTTCAACATCTTTTTATACTTTCACTTAAGACCAATTATAACACTGTCATTCATGTCTCAGATGTGAATTAAAACGTGAAGCTGCTTTGTGTGTTTTTTTTAAATGATCTAATTCAATATGGCTTCAAAATGAATGTTTGAGACATAACTGTTTGTAATTTATGTTGTAGAGCAAAACATCCATGTATCGTCAAATAGTGTTGTTAACCACAGACCCTCATATAAAAAGATACATACACTCATATAAAAAGATACATGGTAGTCTAATAAAATTAATAATTTACATACTGTACATATATTTATACTAAAACACATTTTAATGAACAGGTTTTGCAAACGCTACAACTTCAATCATTTATTTTTTGGAACCCAGTTGAATATTATAGTTATTGTGGGACCCAGTCAAATGTATTATTATAATAATATAATACTGAATAAGTATACTATTATTTGAAGAGTTAAGATTTGTTTTATTCTATAGTAATATATTTGTCATGTTTATATCACCTGAAGCTTTTTTTTTTTCTGCTGAAAGTGCAGTGTGTATTTGACAGTTTAATGTTCCTCATTCCAAATCTGGTGAAACACTGTCATCTATATTTCTTTTATACTGTGTTGCTTTTTAAGATTCGTATAATAACATGTAGCAGTTGCAAATGTTTAGAATTGCATACATGTGTGAAGACAAGTTTGAATGTGTAACTAAACATGCACTTCTGTCTGGAACCGGACCATGGATTGCTTATTTTGACTGCTGATGCTATAGCACACGATGCTGAATGTTGTTAAACTCACCTCTGAGTTTTGTGCACAGACCGCTCGAATGTTTAAACTGTGACAAGATTTTTCAAAATCAGATAAAAGGGATTGGTGGACCATATCTAATCAACCACTGAAAATAAAGAAGATTATTAAATAAATAAATAAATAGATTATATCATACCGGGAGACTCTGAACAGTGGTGGTATGCAAGAAAAAGTGCTTCTACTCTGTAGACTTGAATATAGAAGTGCAGCGAGTACCCGTTAAATTCAATTATATTGTGCATATATATTGCCAAGCCCTACTCAGTGCTTACCTCTTTAAATATTTGCAGAGTTGTTGTATAGTCACAGAATTATTAGCTTAATGCGGGTTAGTTATAGCGTCTGAGGAAACCAGTAAAATATTTTGTTGAATTTCAAAAAACGTGGCAACTTTCCACAAATGTACAAGCAGTTAACTAAACAGATTGCATGCTTGTCGCATGCTGTACTTGTCAAATCTACTTTAACCTCATAAATATGCAAATAAACTGTAACAAACTCAGGCTTTACAAGTGAGCAGTGTGAAATTTGAGAAATTATAGAACTATTTCTGTAAACAATTAAGAATAAAATTAATCTCTATTGTATCTTTTTTTTTTTTTTTTCAAATTGATGATGCTACAACAACTTTTCTTATGCGTTTACAATAGGACCTCAACAAAGTGTGAACACATGGCGTGGCCAGAATTTACCTGCTATATCTGCATAGTTACCATAAACTTCACTACTTTAGGCTCTGCCTAACCAATCATCACTCTTAATGCCAAAACCTGAAATCCAATCCGACTCAGAGTAGGGCTGGGTTTTTTCAAGTTTGACAACTGGACACACTGCCAAACAAACTGCACATCGGAAAGCAAGCCTGAGGTAAGTTAGCTTACAATGTTAACTGTCCTGTCAGATACAGTGAAGTTGCCAATTTGATTAATTAACCCACTGTTATTAACCAATAATTTTAGCTAAGCTAATTGTTCATTTATGGAGACGAGTGGCAGCAACCTGGATGTAATATAGGCTAACGTCAACAACAGGATAAAACGTGTCGGTATCTTTCTCTTGTTGCACGTTATCTATACAACATGTAAGCTGATGCAAGCAGGAGCAAGCTCCAATCTGCTAGATTTTACAGAAATGAGCCTGACCTCCGTTTTACATGTTGAATACGATGCTGATAAATGAATAATGCACTTTATACATTTTAAACGATCATGGCCAGAAAGATACAGATTTTAATTTAATAATTGTATTGGCCCGAATATAAGACAATGTTTTTTCCCCCTCATAATCAAGTCAAGTCAATTTTATTTGTATAGCGCCTTTCACAACACACATCGTTTCAAAGCAGCTTTACAGAATATCAGCATTAACAGACGATAAAACTGTAATGTCTATGAAGTCGATTAATCATCATTGTGTAATTTAGATAAAATACGATTTTTAATAGTGTTTAAAAATAATTAAATGATAATTGTATTAATAACCCCAGTGAGCAAGCTGTAGGCGAATGTGGCAAGGAACACAAAACTCCATAAGATGTAGATTAATGGAGAAAAATAACCTTGGAAGAAACCAGACTTACTGTCTCCATCGCTGTGCAATGTTTTCAAATACTTTTAATATGCAGAATGTTAAAATCTCAGTCACAAAATTCAAAATGTACATTGATTAGAGACTGTCAAAAATTGTAATTGTTTTCTAAATTCTATTCTATCAGTCTATTAACATTTTTATTGCTTCTTTCCAATTAACATTTGTTTGTTTTTTGTACAGATAACAAAGAAAAACAAAACATAAATACACTGAATCAACATTTAACCCCCACTATTACCCCTCCCCAATCACCAACCCCACCCTGACCCTCAAAGAACATCCCTGTGGTCACATATAGGTACACACACACACACACACACACACACACACACACACACACACACACACACACACACACACACACAAAAAGCAAAAATAAATAAATAAATAAAATATATTAATCATTCAGATTTAAAACTATGCTTCTCTCTCCACAGCCCCTCCCCGAGGGTCCCCCAAAAATGGTAAATAACTGCCCCATTTCCCATCAAACTTCTACATGACACCTCCTTGAAAGCCACCACCCTCCTCATCTCCTTGCACCACTCCCGAAATTAGGGCGCTCCAGCCGACTTCCATCCCCTTAAAACAATCTGTCTGCCTATCATAACACTGGTCAGGACCCAATTTTTTATGTGTTTTTATGTATTAATTCTTGGATTTTAACACACCACCAAAAATCATGTGTTGTGTCCCCATCATCTGATTGGTATCACCAGCAGGTGGGGGTGTCTTTAAGACCCAGCCTATACAATCTAGAGGGGAATCTTTGTAAAATCTTAAATTACACTAGGAGCACCCTTGCATCCAGTGGTTGCATTAGACTTTCCCATCGTCATCACGTTCATTCTTTTTTTACCTTGTTGGATTAAGAGAGTGTCATGATGTTCAAGATCAAAAGTTAAAGGATTAAAGTTGAAGAAATCTAAAATAAAGTTCAAGAATTGGTTATATCTTAAATATTTATCAGAAATGGCCTATATTATAACCAAATATTGAACTACTTTTAATATTATCAATGCACCTAAATACCGTAAAACCGTAATACCATGGTAATTTTTGTGACTGTTATCACTGTTACACCCCTATTAGGCAGCAAAGACGGTGACAGGTCCACCTGCACTTGACCCATGTGTGTGCAGTTTGATTGACATCAAACACAGCCCATTGATGACAGCCTTCCCTGCTTTCTTCACAGCCATTGGATACAATTATTTTATTGACATTTTAGATTCGTTTCCATTGAGATATTGAGTTTATAAAGTGACTTTGCTGTTGTAAACATTACTGTTGCTACTCTAGAAATAACATTCTTTAAAAATAACATATTTTTAGCAATTATTTCGTAAAAAAAATAATAATCATTAAGAGTGGGACAACGTTCTTTATTAGTATATTAGTTTTTTGTATCCAGGTTGGCAATGAGCACGTACAAGCACTCTGCACAGTTTAACAGCCCCAATTTGGAAATGGTTGTCCCCCTGTAAATAAATACTGATGGCAGCTGAAGAGGAGAAGAGGGCAAGGCTGAGACATGCGGCCCTGGGTAGATCGCATGCTGCAAGAACATCCGTTCAGCAGGAACCACTAACAAACGAAAGCAGCAGCAGAGTCTGCTTGAAAAGAGACTCCTCTGTGGCCGCAAAGGATCCAGTAGGGCTCAGGATCTCAAAAAACAGGCAGCTGAAGAGGAGAAGAGGGCAAGGCTGAGACATGCTGCTAAACAGAGAAAACGGGCCCTTGAGAATATGGTTCAGGCAAAAAATAAAAACAGACCCCTCTTACGCTGTGCGTTATGTGGAATGACTTGCCTCCACATATTAGAATGGCCCCCATATTTTATGTGTTTTATATGTTCAGCACTTTGGTAACCTTGCTATTGTTTTAAAATGTGCTATATAGATAAAGTTGATTGGATTGGATTTTTTGCTTGCGTATCCTCACCCTCTACCCCTGACCAGTTTTCATGCCTGAAACATGTTCATGTCCATAAAAGGGACTGAGACAGCGAGGAATCTTTCACCATAGCACACAATCTTGAACACCCAGCTACTGATTGTGTCAGTTCAGAAAAGTGTTTGAGCTGTCCTTAGGCCAGAGGCTTTGAACAGATGCCCAGAACACATATTTCACCTCTAAACAATAGAATATTACATGTGTGCCACTTTTCTAAGTTCCAAAATACACAAAAAAAAAAACAACTTTTAAATGAAGTTAATCATGGACAGTGGTTCCACACAACCAAAATAGATTTATTAACATTACATTTATTTTTGCAATATATGCAAACGTGTGTTGTGAAAACACAACTGAAAAGTGAAAATCTATGTGAAATAGTAATGTCCAACCAAAACAATTTAATCACTTCCCTGCAACTTAAATTCATAGTTTTTTTTTTTTTACATATTTCTGTTTATTTGAAACTCTGCAAAAATATTTCACTTCACCAATGTAAGATGATTTCATTCAAACTACTCATTGATATTATGGACCGTGGTTCCAGTTCTAGTTACCTTAACTCAAATATTTTTCATTCCAAATCCCTTTATTTATTTTTAATGTTTTGTATAGTGAGTCATAAAAAGAACGCAAAGATAAGTAACAAATGCACAAACTGTGTTTATTGCACTCATGTGTGTGTTTAGGATATATGTGTCCCATTGGTACATTGATGATGTCCCGAAGAACTTCTACATTCTCCAATACCACTCCAACAGCTGCTGAGCTATCTTCAATATCTGAATCTTCAACTCATATCACACAGATTCCCAACACATTCTTCTGGATCTGTGTCCTACAGAGGAAAATTAAAAAGACTCGGAGTACACTGAAGTTCCACAGTGTATTAACAAACCATATCCATCCATCCATCCATCCATCCATCCATCGTCAACCGCTTATCCTGCGTACAGGGTCGCGGGGGGCTGGAGCCTATCCCAGCTAACATTGGGCGAAAGGCGGGGGACACCCTGGACAGGTCGCCAGTCCATCGCAGGGCAAAAAACCATATAAAATGATTGAAAATACAGCCAATGTTCAGGGACATATACATAATAAGACTGTTAGGCTCTTTATTCAGGTAGTCAAAGAAACAAGGGCATACATTCTCTCTTCATATCAGTGTCATCAGTCTCACATAAGTATGAGAATACCTAAATAAATCAATGAAGAATCAAAGCCTTAAAGTAAAGCAATAGTTCACCCTAAAAGTATTTACTTCAACTTATACTTTCACAAACTTTAAAAACTTTCCTTCTTCCATGGAAGGTATTTTGATGGAGATATGAGGTGAACATGCCCAGACAATTTACGTGAATGGGGGCCAAATTTTCAATCTCCTAAAACCACATAAAGGCAGCATAAAAGTCATTCACAAGACTGCAGTGGTTTATTCAATGTCTTCTGAAGCGATCCAATCGGTTTTGGGTGAAAAACAGATCAAAATATAATATTTTTTTTTTTCCTTTGTGCATCTTGCCATTGCAGTCTCGGGGCGCGATTATAATTTCAAGATTGATTGCACTTCCTAGTGCATGATGCATGTGCAGAGTGCTAGACGGCGCTTTAGGAAGTGTATCTGGCTGGTTCGATCCCCACAGCCACCACCATTGTGTCCTTGAGCAAGGCACTTAACTCCAGGTTGCTCCGGGGGGATTGTCCCTGTAATAAGTGCACTGTAAGTCGCTTTGGATAAAAGCGTCTGCCAAATGCATAAATGTAAATCTGAGCTTGAAATCATGATCTCCATGGAGACTGCTAGTGTCTAGATTTACAATTTGGTCTGTTTTAACCCAAAACTGATTGGATTGCTTTAGAAGAAATGGATTTAACTATTATGGATTGCTTTTATGTGATTTTTGGAGCGTCAAAGTTCTGGTCACCATTTACTTGTACTGAATAGATATTTTCACATCATCACTCCATCAAAATATCTCTGTGTTCAGCAGAGGAAAGAAAGTCATACAAGTTTGAGACAGCACAAGGGTAAGTTAAGGATGAGAAAAATTTATTTTTTGGGTGATATGTCCCTTTACTATGCAGAGACAACTATAAGCCATTCATAGGTCAAAAACTGTAAACACGGTGGCGCTATGAAAATTTCCCTGTTTGTTTTGAGCAGCCTGTCTAATGACGCAATAACATTTACACGAACAATGGCTTGAGTTGGGGTGGGACTATCTTTCTGTTCAATCAACTGCAGATGGGAGCTGTATTCGGAAAGCTGTTTTGAAAACCATGTTTATGTTTGCAATTCCATATGGTGGTGTAGAAATTGCACACTTCAGCTTTAAAGGGATAGTTCACCCAAAAATTAAAATTCTCATTTACTCACCCTCATGCCATCCCAGATGTGAATGACTTTCTTCTACTGAACAAATTGGAAGAAAAGCAGAAAAATAGCTCCGCTCAGTGTGTCCTTAAAATGCAAGTGAAAGGCGATTCGACTTCGGAAGCTCCAAAAAGCACAGACAGTCAGCAAAAACGTCAGCCATATGACTCCAGTGGTGTAAATAATGTCTTATAAAGAGAAAAAAATCATTTTAATGTGAAAAATATCAATATTTAAGTACTTTTAACTATAAATCGGTCAGCAGCAGTATGCGTGTGTTATGTAATCGCCAGAGCACTGAGTTCAAATGGTCCCTCATGTGACATTTGCGTTTGCATTTTACGGACATAATCTCATGTTCTTCTCTTGGTCGAGACATCTAGGATAAGCACACAAACACACCATTGTGAAAAACATACAGATACAAATACAGATCTAAACCAAAACCAACAAAGCTTCTGTAAGGCATTCCTCCTACTGCTCTTCCTGGTGTCGCCCGTGCGTCAGTTCTCGCGTGAACATGCCAACGCGAATAAGCGCTAACCTGAAAGTGATGCTTTATAGTTAAAAGGTACTTGAATATGAATCTTTTTCATACCAAAATGATCGTTTGTCTTTAGAATTTAACCGCTGGAGTCGTTTGGATGATGTTTATGCTGACTGCATGTTCTTTTTGGAGCTTCAAATGTCGAAATCACCATCCCATTTTTAAGGACCTACTGAACTGAGATATGTTTCTATTTTACTTCAAATGTGTTCAGCAGAGGAAAGCAAGTCATACACACCTGGAAATGGCATGAGGGTGAGTAAATGATGAGAGAATTTTCAGTTTTGGGTGAACTATCCCTTTAACACAGTACAAGTGTTGTTGAGTGGAGTTGTTCATACCTGTGTCATAGGCACCAAGAGGATTAACATTTTTTTGTCAATGGATGACTCCTTGCTTTGCAAACATCCATAAAACAGTATAAGGACGGGCAAGGTGGAGGCGGGAACCGGCTGAACAGTCAACATAAAGGTTTAATGATATAATGAACTTAAAACAACATAAAACAGAAAAGAACAGACACACATGCAGTGCGGCCACGTGCATCTCTCCCTCGATCTGGCTCATCTTTATCCCCCTCCCGGTTGATTAGCCCGAATCAGGGCCAGCCATGTGTCCTCATGGCCCGACCCGGCCCCACCCTCCTTCTCTTCAAGGTAATCTGTTACCATTAGGGATGGACACGAGTACTCGCGTACTTAGACGTGGCAGCAATGATTGATCATGAAAACAATGATCGATGGTGATCATGCATAATGTGACTTTTCACTTAATTCAAAATTCACTGACAATTACCTGACAACTTAACAAAAACATGTCAAAATGGGAGCTTATTTTTAATTTTGAGATTGATTACGGTGTAGTTTTGAGGGGTACATTGATTGTCAGAGACGTCTCATAGCAACCAAACTTATATACGACTTTGCAATGCTATTGTTACGATAATCAATAGAGAGTGTAATTTACCTGGTCTCAGCAAAAGGTTTAATAAACATGTTTTTATATACTAAGAACTTTGACTCGTCAATGGATATTATTTAATATGTGAATGTTTGTCACTGACTGTAAACCTCCCTGCCCTGGGTGCTGAAATGTTTGTGGGACGTAACACACACCTGCATCTAGACGAAATTGGAGTTGAAGATTTCCGCATGAGTTTCCAAGTTAGAAGTCCAACATAATGTGTCATTCAGTTGCACTTTCCCCAGTTGAAAGGTGGAAATTCAGACTCTCTGAGTTGAATGAAAGGCTTCATGAATCAACAGAGCAACATTAATATGGAGCTTTCTCATCAGGAGCGAACACTTGGGAAGACACATACACACAGTGGACTCTTCACATAATGACAAAATATGATGCATTATGCAATCTTTTGTATATTTTGTAACAGATTATTTTATAACAGCCTATAATAATGAATTAGATGATACACTGGAACAATACACAATGCAGCAGACAAAGACGTTTGTCAGGCATGTTATTATATATACAGTTATGCACATGTCATTCCCCCTCGAGTACTCAACGAGTAATTAGTCAGAGTACTCGAGTAGATAAAATGACTAAAATGCCCATCCATAGTTAACATGGCACCCATAATGTTTCATAGGGAAGACTAATTATTCACTTAAAAATGTTCACTTAACCTCTTCTGTTCTAAAAGGGCAGGCCATCTGGTTTTAAATTCTGCGACGTAGTGATTCCGTATCCACCTCATGCCTCCTGATTGAAAGACTCTTGTACATCAGCATTCTCATATTTGTACTCGTTGTTCTCTCTTCTTTTGGAGAGTTTTGGCTGTTTCTCATTGTGGATAGGAAGGGAATTTTACATTTCCACATTTCTAGAAGAGAAAATGCACAAAAGCATGACAGTTTGTTTATGGCAGAGGCAGATAACAACTATTGTAACTAGAGATGCAAAACTTGTTAACATGAAACACGAGTCAAATACAGTAAACATTTGAAGTGAAATGAACTGTTGTAAATTCACATACTGCTCCAAGGGGTTTGACCATTAGGCTATCTCACGATTCATTATGATGTACTTTCATGATTTAGTATAATCTCGATAGTCGATACACATGGAAGAGATGTTCTGTTTTAATTTCAAGCACTTAAAAAACAAGCTGATTATCTAGATATATCTAAAAGCTAAATGCTATCAGCACTTCAAGGACCTTGTGCGAACCCTTTAAATAGTGTAGAAAAAAGCAACAGAGCGATTTTGATGTATGACTGAACATTTCATTACATGGACAGAAAACAATTTTGAAGTTTTATGTTGTCTCATCATTACTGAACAAGCAAAAGAGCGCCATTTCGACTCACTGCATAACATCCATTAAGCACAATATATTGCGAAATATATCAAAGCTATACTTAACCTCTCATTCTATTCAACAAAACAATAACGCAACCCAAAAAAGAGCAATAAATTCAAGTTTCTGATTGTACAAAAATACTTTAAGAAAATTATTTTCTTACCTGGGATTTCTCACACTTTCTCCAACTCCTTCGCACAGTCTTCATCAACTGTCTGCGATGTAAATGGTCACATCCGTGATGTCATAAGTATGTGTTAAACAATTAATTTAATGAAACATGAATAATGTTTTGAAAGAACATACAATATATGAGTGTTTTCAATAGAATGTATTCGGATAAAACAAACATGAACAGTATACCAAATGTTTTGTCAACGGAAAGTGCAACTTTTGGTTTAAAAATTATTATTTTTTTAATTTTGAGTGAATATTTTTTTGTGTACATCAACTTTGGTGTCATTAAATTGTATAACATATATTACCATTATATTGGTCATCCCGTGAAATCAGTATTTACAGTTGGCACCTGTAAAAAAACAAAAACAAAAAAATACACCTGTATGCAACTACTTTTCCGAAGAATACCCAAACACCAGACATTTGATAGATCATTTTTTTTATAATGTTATCATTAACCCAGCTGAGCTGATTTTGTGTGGCAAGACAAATTCATTTAGATGCCTTCCAGTTCTATGATCATCTTAATTGAGATGTGTCAATAAAAAGGGCAGATCAGTAAATAAAGCCCCTTGAGGACAAGCGCCTGAATGTATCACCCTCTTTTGAGTCTGCCACAGGCAACACTGCTTACACAAAACTGTTTTATGCATCTTTTTGGAGGAGAACCCATGGTCTGTCCTGGGCGTATTTGTGATAATAATAATTCTGTTTATGAGCTGATTTCTTACACAATTAGTATGCCTACTTTGCCAGACAGGGTTTTTCATTACATAAACTGAGTGTTAGGGTTTAGCATTGTGGAAAGTGAAAAGAGTAAAGCCATTATGTTTGAGTGTGTGGATTAGACTGTCACACAATCAGGAAATCCTGAGTCAAGAAATCTCCTGCCTTGATTAGTGATTAGCCACAGAAATGCTGCATAGTTTTGAGAGTGACATATATTTGCAGAAGTATATATTTTTTATATATATTCATTTTGTAATGAAAAAATTGCAGTCTAAAAACATTTAGAAAGTTTTTCTGCCACAACTACCATAATACAGTACAATTAGTGTTACTGCAGTAAATCCATGGTAAAGTTTTGTAAATGTTGTGATCTTTGAATTGAAAAGTCATTAATTAATTTTTTCTCCTGTTTTCTTTGTCAGTGCCATTTAGTATGTGGGGACTGTTTGTTTTAAATTAGTTTCATCACCGAGACATAAGATTTTTGCAACAAACAATTCTGTACTGCATTCAAGCGGGTTTCGCAATCCCTGCAGCGCATCTCACTGCTTCACAGGCCCATTTAAAATCTGTGTCTGTGTGGTTTAGACCAGTCCGCGAATTACCGCACCTGCTCTGCCCTCGTGCTGCTATGATTAAGCCGTGTTAATAATTGACCCGTGTAGCGCTGTTTCATTCCGTTTTTGAAGCAAGCAAAATGCACTCCAAAATAATACAGATGAAGGCTCATTTATATTCACAAGGAAAGCACTAACTGATTGTTCAGTGAAACGTTGTAAACACCTGCCATCCTACGTTTCAGAAATGAGCTTGTGGGCCACTTGAAATGAAGCGAGTATGACATGTTGTTTTGTGGTAGCGTCACTGTGAGTAAGTGCATGTGTGTGTGTGTGTGTGTGTGTGTGTGTGTGTGTGTGTGTGTGTGTGTGTGTGTGTGTGTGTGTGTGTGTGTGTGTGTGTGTGTGTTTGTGTGTGTTTGTGTGTGTTTGTGTGTGTTTGTGTGTGTGTGTGTGTGTGTGTGTGTGTATGTGTGTGTGTGGTGGGGTCCCTTTCACAGTGTAGTAAGCGCACAGTTGACTGGGGCTGGCAAGCGTTATGCTTCGTCAAGAATATTAAATGAACCATCGGCGCTCAGAATTCAGCAGAGGCGCAGCATCGCTGCAAAATGCATATGGGGAAACACTGCGTCATCACCAAAGTTGTTTTTGAAACGGCGTGCATTTGAATGGACCATATTGACTGGGTTACCCTTAGATAAGCTTGTTTACATGTTAAATTTGTTTAACTTGTAAACTTGTTTGCTTTAACAAGTTCTCACATGTTCACACGAGAATTTGTGTATTTTAGTGCTAAAACAGTGCAAGTTCTCATGTGAACATACGTCACTGTGAATGAGTTTCTCTCATGCACTCATAAACGCCCAATGGATGTCAAGATTTTCACTGAAATCAATGATTTCTCATCAAAACCTATCCTATGTCTTCAGAAGACTTTGAATAAAATATAGAGTCCCATGGACAACTTTTAGGATTCTTTTGAGTCAAAACTTGCTGCAAGAATGCCAGGGTGTTGTGTGTGGTTGCTTGGACATTGTTTTGTGGTTGCTAAGGTGCTTTGAGTGTTTTTTTGCATGTTGTTATGCGTTGGTATGGGTGGTTGCCGGGGTGCTCTGCATTATTGCTAGGTGGTTACTGGCCCAAGTCAAAAGTGTTCGCTCCTAAGCCCAATTATGTTTTAAGTCATATCAATTCTGCACAATCAAGCTGCACAGTCTTGAGTTATTGTGAATGTCTGCAGCAAAAACCATATGAGTCCACAGCATAAGTTGCGTGGCAAAGTTTTATTCATACACTCAAAACTAACAACTAACACTCACAATTAACATTCACAATAAGAGAAATTATGACTGTATTTTGCTGCAGTGTGTACATGGCCATTGAGTTGAGTCATATTTTTGTTTTGTTTCGTTTTTGCCAAATTTCTAGAACACCCAAGATGTGCAAGGAAACTACTCGGACAAACCAAAATATAAACATTGTCAGTGTCATTGATGGTTTGTGAGTGGCTGTGTTTGAGTCTGCATGGATAGGAACATGAATCATGCCATTTTGACTGTCATGATATGATAGATAGATTGAGCTGTTTAGTCTAGCGTGGATCCAGGCTGTCTTGTGATAGCTGCTGTTGTTTTCAAAAGCCTCTCATCTGTCACCTGTCTTGTAGTTGAAAGGGTAAATGACACTGAGCTTTGTCTGACAACAGGCCAACAGTAGATGAGAGACTGAGCTCAACTCGCTTAACGCACTGTGGATATACATCAATACATACATCATGCTGCTGACACTCGTGGAATTGATTGTGTTGAACGTGTCTCCAAAATAGAAACAAGTTCTGTCTAGCTTTTGTCAACTTTGTTTTGTCAGGCTTATCAACTGCGAGTATCTCAATTAACATACACGTTATCAAGTAACGATTTCTTTTGTCTGTGCAAATAAATTACATAAATTTGATGACTAAACAGAAATCTGAAGAAACTGCCATCTACCACTTATTTTTTAGCTTTGTGTGAACAAGTAAAACATTTTTTTTTAGCAATTTTATGTTTGCTAATACTATATTAAATGTGTAATATATCGGCATTGTATCGGATACCCTGCTCTCTGGATATCACATCGGCCATTAAAAAAACCATATTGGTCAACCACTATAGTTATGTAATCAAAGGATTATGTAATTTAATTGTTAGTCATGGTTTGGATTAAAAACTGAAATATTGAAACCCAGTAGCCCATGTTTGTCATTACTGAATGAAAGAATAGTGCTAAATGAATTTGCCATTTGATGCTAAACGTCTTGGAGGTGTTATATTCTGCACTAATTGAGATTTTCCAGGTTGTGGTCTGTTTGATATCTGCAAAGTGTTTATCATTGAGCCAGAGGCCTCATTTGTTGACTCTCACACTGTGACTTGGATTACTCAACTGATCACTAAAGCAAATGAGCTGGTCACCAATGTAATTATGGTGCCTGGAGCCAGTGATAGAACTGTTCCAGGTAGAAGGCTGCATGCTTACAGATTATCCTGATTAATTGGTGGGTTGACAAGGACACATTTTTCTTGTTCAGTATTTTGCATTGCCTACTTAGCACAGAATTATGAGGAAAAGCATTTCTAGGCACTGGGTTTGATGTACTGAAGAAGAATATGCATAGCTGCTTCACAGAAGCTAAAGAAACATGTGAAAACGTGTCCTAATCAGGCGTGACAGGACAGGTAATTTTCCTGTCCGTACTAAAAGCAGAAATGCTGGCAACTTAACAAAATTACAGGCAATCAGAAAATGTTATATGTGCACAATTTTTATTGTAGATGATACGATTTGCGATTTTTAATTGTGATTTAGGGAAATCTTTTTCCTTATTCATACTTTTGCAGTCAAACATTTCAGGGCTCAAAGACACATGTCAGGAGGAAAACAATTGTCTTCATAACTGCTTGATGATAGTGCCAGTTAGATTGTGTCATCTTTTTTGTTTTTCTTTACTCTTTATCCACCTTCCCAATTTCTGTTCTGTTCTCTCACTGAGTTGATCATACACCTTTCACTATAAGAAAAGATCACAGACAAATAAGCTTTCAAACATAGTGGGATACATTCAGGCTGATCAGGTGCAGAACAAGCAATAGAACTGAACAGAACCTGTCCTGAAAAACGTATGTGTAAGAGAATATTTTATTTTCATTTGTCACTCATCATTATTATAATCACATTTTAACTTTGTAAAAAATAAGGCATTCTACATTCTATTAATTATTATTATATAGGGCTGCAACAAATACATTTTTTGATTATCGACTAATCTATTGATTATTAGAACGATTATTCGACTGTTTGGACGAGTATTGCAATGATTAATCATTAGTTCTTAACTGACTATTCAGCTTGTGTCTTGACTTAAAATGTTGTACTACTAATGTGCTTACTAGCAATAAAGAGGATCATATCATATATAAAAATACCTCTAAATGATATTCACTGAATTAAAGAAAAGAAAAATACTTTTTTATAAAGTTTAACTTATAAAAAATTCACTGCAAACAATCCCATTGTTATCAAATGTTTTGTCTTGTTTTCATTTAGAAATATCTACAAATCCTTAAAACAAGATACATTTACTTGAGAATTAACACATAAGATATTTAGACTTGCTTTAAGAGAATGTATTTTGTATATAAGTTTATTTCTTCTTGTTTATACTTCTGTGAGTGCACTAAAGACAAATTATACGTATATTCAAGATATATTCTGAAAACATCATATCTTATATGTTATGTAATATGTTGCTCCTAAAGTTAATGTAAATTTTTTTAAAGGAGTTTTAGACATTTATATTGGAAAAGAAGCCAAATCAAAAACATATTTTGTTACAGTGTATAATGGGGTGAAGACTACCCTCTCTCATCTTTCTGTTCACTTCAATCCATCTTTACCTCACTAAAGAAAAATAAAACTATCTTCTTAATAAAGCTGTGTATTGTCGATTTTCTTCATGATATGATACACATATACTGTATTAGTCGCAAGCCATCACATTTCCTTATAGCTGCATCAAGCGTGCGCACGAAGGAAAAGCATCAAAGTGTGCATCAGCAGGTTGCAGTTTAAATCTCTCCCCCTTAGATCGGATTACTTCACGTGACTCATTGAAGCGGCAGTGACTGCACAGAGAAAGTACTTTTTCAGGGTTTGTACTTATTTACATGACCTGCTTCCTTATTATTTTAACTTAAATAAAGCATGCATTAAAGATTTAATGCAGACTCGCTGAGGTGTTATCTTTAAAGATGCTCTGACATACAAGCTGAACGGCAGCTCCGGCTCCACTTCATTTCACAACGAGAGTGCTTCTGTATTTACTTATTTGTATTTTTTTATAATTTCCTAATACTTTGCGATCTACGTCACCTGAAGCTGTTTAGAAAGTCTGGACAATGTGTAAAAACATTGAGTTTATATTAATTTGTTTAAGAAACGTTAAAAAGTTACTGTCACTTTTAGTTTCAACATGCATTTCAGTGTTCTGGTTCAGTGAACATCAATGAGAATCTCTTGGTTTCTTTAGCACTTCGATGCTTGAGATTAAAATGTATATTTCTTTATACTTTTCTATCTGACTGTAAAGAACAGAAAGGATGTTAAGACACATTATTCCATGAAAGTGGAGTCACCTCATCTTCGATCGACACACACACATTACATGGAGGAAACAGTCAGTTTAAATCTCAAGAACTTTTCATCAAAACAAGGTGATTTTCCAGGTATTCCAGTACTTACATTTCTAAAAGCTAAATTCAAGCACTTTAAGAGCCTAGTGTGAACCCTGTAAACAGTGTAGAAAAAAGTGCTGTAGTGGTCAAATCAAAGAGATTATGATGTTTCACGGGTCATTTCATTTATGATCCCATGGACAGAAAACAATGTTGCAAAATTTGAAATATCGAGTCATGATATTGTTTGTCCTTTTTCGATTTTTGGTTTGTGATGCATCGAAATTCAATATATTGTGCTATCCCTACTAGACAGTGGCAGGTCTGTTAGACTGCATTTCAGGGGGTGGAGCAAAAAAGTTGAAAAAAATGCTGCTGAAATTCAAAATTTCGGTGCAAATTTTATTTTTTTTATTTTTAACATCTAATATTTTGAGACAGTTGTGCATATTATCACAAAAAATGGTAAATCTGCTACATGGCATGGCTTATACATATATTATGAATGCATGCTAAGTCAAGTATATCAGGTATTTGACATGAAAGAGCCAATTTTGTATGATTACAAAATAAATGCCTTTATAAAGGAACAAAATGCCCCAGATAATGAAACCACGAGCCAAAGATTGCCTTTAAAATAGAAAAGTACATTTCTGACTTGCAAAATGTCTTGTTGCTTGCTGTGGCTATTTAAGACATGGAGTGTTAAGAGGGTGGTTTGGGTATTTAATACAGACTTTTCTTAACTTTGTCTTATGATGGCATGTGTTGTGCTTTTAAAAAACTGATATTTTTTTTCTTTAAACTCTATTTTCAGTTTCACCTGGGAAAAATTCCACCTTAGCAAGATTTGTAAGATTCCGGGAGCAGTAAGGATACATAAGCCATCACATCCCTCTCTGATTAAACTCGATCACCAAAACTGGTGTCCAACTGTCCTTTTGGCTCCCTTTGCTTCCTCTTTCTTGAACCAAGCTTCAAGATTGGCAATGGAGCAAAGAGACCTTACTCGGACGGCACAGCCCAAAGGGAATGAGGAGTTCTTCTCCACTGTTACCACCATCAACAGAGCAGACCTTAGTGAGGTGGGTCTTCTGGCCAGCCCGATAAAGAGCCTCCCTCTGCCTGGGGAGCAGCAGGACCATGAAGAAGATGAAGATCTTGGTCTGGGGAAGGACGTAGATGCCATTTCCAATGCAGACAGTGAGAGATGGTGTCATGGAGATGGGCTGGAAGAGCAGGAGTTCTCCATCAAGGAGGCCAATTTCTCAGGAGGCAGCCTGAAGCTGAAGATTCAAACGACAAAGCGGGCCAAGAAGCCTCCAAAAAACCTGGAGAACTACATCTGTCCTCCTGAGATCCGTATCACCATCAAGCAGCCTGGGGAGCAGAAGACTACGAAATATGGCAAGAACAGCAAGGGAGCAAAAGAGGAGAACTTGGGACCCCCCAGAAAGAGGGTTAGTGTCACTCTCATGATGTTAAGAAATGTGTTTACTTTGTTGCATTGATGTCATGTAAATCATGTGGTATGGCTGCTTTAGCCACAGGTGTAGACCTTGAGTTGAAGGTTTATTAAATTTGATGTGAACGAAAATGAGGCTGTGAAGGATAGTTTGTTAAAGTGGTAGTGGTTCTCAACTGGTTTTGCTTCAGGACCCAGATTTTACATTGGATATCAAGTGGCGACCCACCATAGTAAAAAACATAACCTGTATTTAATCTGTCCTGGGTATAAATGCATGTAACAAGTGCATTTAAAAAAAAAATGATGTCAACAACAAAAGATACAGGTAGCTTTCTCTTCCCCCTTTTAAAAGTTGATGAGCATATGTATTTATATGAGCCAGTTATATTTATTATCCAGTTTATTTCCAAATTTCAAACATCATTCAAACAAAACATTTATTACACAGGAGGAAAACTTTGCTCATAATTTGTCCACAAGCCTTAGAGGTCCAGACGTAAAGCCCTTTATGTAGGCCTACTGGCCCATATATTTACCTTTCAATGACATATAAGCACAGGTAAGTCAGGATAGGTAGCTAGTCTTTCTACTACTACTACTACTACATAGTAATAATAATAATAATAACAACAAAAATAAACTATAGTTTTTGAAAAATAGTATAGATTCTACCCAAAATATTATTTAATATAAAACTAAAACATTTTTGGTCAAAATATCACAGTTACTGCTGTAAAATCATAAAATAGTTTAGTAAGGGTGATGATGTGTAATAATAATAATAATAATAATACACTTTTTTTATGGTGCATAGCACAGTGTTGCTCTGTTCCACTTCACTGCTGTTTATAATGTCGGGGCTGCTATTTTGAGAGGTTTTATTTCCTCCATAACAATTAAAACTAGAAAAATCTCGCTAGAATTGAAATGGCCATTGATGTGCACATGAGCGCCAGAGATACAGTGGAGCAGTGCAGATCATTGACATGATTTGCTCCATTACACTCGTGGGAAAAAACAGCTTTAATTGCACCGCGGAAATACCGCGTTGCAGATGAGAAGCCTTTAGCGTCAATTAAGCACTGAACTCGAGATTATCATTAAATTAGCCTCGGCATTCCTAGATGTTACTTAGGCTCCACCGAAAAATTTTAAGTGGGAGAACCATGGCATTGTTCTTTCCCTGCTGTCTGCAACACACCCCGAATAGACCTGCGACCCACCAGTTGAGAAACACTGTGTTCAAGTACAGTTAATTTAATATGCTGTACTGTTATACCAGAGTGTTGATTGTTCAGCTGATATATGAAATATTGAGAATATATATTTATATGTCTTTCCAACATGGCCAGGTGTAATGAAGACATTCCAAGTTTGTGTACTGTAGTAACATAATATTTTTGAATTTTTACCTTGGAATACCTTGTAAATACAACCATTGTACATGAATATGGTAATTTTTCGTCAGTAGTACCATAGTATTTATTGAAGTACCATTGTTTTACCATCTGATACCATAACTGTATCATGGAACTGCCACAGTATTTTTCTTGTAATGGGGGCTATAGAGGTTTCTGCTTATATTATTCAGTGTGTGATCACATGAGACACTAGAATGACATTTGGTAAACACATTCTGCACACCACAGTCTGCAGTGAATGAAGATATGTTGCATTTTCTTGCTTGAAAGAATGAAGGATTGTGGGAGAGAATGGGAGAAGCTGGTGATACCACAGTCAGAGTCTGTAATTTGACCATAATTAGGGTGAAAATCTGTGCTTACTGAAACTAAGAGGAACTACCAGCATCAGCATCTTTCAGTAAACGCACCACAGACTCAAAAGTAATCATGTTTTTGAGGAATCTCTGGCATTGAAACGTTCTCCTATATTTTTATTGTTACAGTAATCTCTTAGGGTATTAATTATTTGTAATGGAGAACTGACTCCTGCTGTTTCATGTGATGTACATTTAAAATCTTGTCCATTACTGCCAACTGCATTTTACTTCATCCAACAATTGATGGTTTGATTATCAGCCTTAAATATTGTATGTGGGTGCATGTTATCTGATTTCCCCATGGATTTCTCTTAGCTTGGAGTGAAATGAGATTGTTGCCATGTAGCCAAAGGGTCTTGACATTTTATTTTTATTTTAACTCTGAAATTTAGCCTTCAATAACATGATGAAAATTTCATCTGGAACTTATTGTTCCAAAAACCTAAATGCTTTTATTTATTTTTTGGAAGAATTATTTGGAAGAATCATTTGACGGCTCTTGCCATTGAGTGATGGCTCATTTATTGTCAGCAGGACTACCTTTTACTTTTGATATTTTTATGATGCTCTTTGAGTTTGACAGCCCCTTATCACTACAAATTTCTTAACAATAATGTTTTTGATTCCTTGACATATAACAAAGGAAAAACAACATATATACATTGAATCAACATTTAACATTTAACCCCCACTATAACATTTAACACCCCTAGAAAATAACAATCATGTATAATTAAAACTAAACTTCTCTTTCCACAGCCCCTCCCTGAGAGTCCCCCAAAAATATGAATAAAATAATTGTCCCATTTCCTATTAAAAAAAATCCCGAACCCCCAGCCTTCTGCTTGACACCTCCTCGAAAGCTGCCAGTGAGAGCGCTCCATCCGAATTACATCCCCTTAAAATAATCTGTTTGCCAATCATAATACTTCATAATAGCCAGAACCCAATTTTTTATGTGTTCATCCCCCAAATTTATGACTGCCTTATTGCCCAAAATGAGTCTGATGCACTTTAAATTTGAATGAGTCAAATGAAATTGGAGTGCTCAAAATGTCACATGTAAAACTCTTGAAACTCTTGAAAATTGTAAAACCAAAATTCTTGGATCTTAACACACCCCCAAAAAACATGGGTTGTGTCTGCTCCTTCTGATTGGCATCACCAGTAGATGTTGTGTCTTTAAGACCAAGCCTATGTAATCTAAAGTGGGTCCAATAGAATCTATGTAAAACTTTTAATTGCATAAGGTGAACCCTTGCATCTCTAGATGCAGACTTGACGTTTTTTTAGAATCCTAGCCCGCACTCCCTCATCCAATACCAAGTTTAAATCTTTCTCACATAATATCTTGATAGACACGACAGCGCCAACCTACGTCCATCCCTCTAAACTCAAACAATCCATGCATGCCTACGAGAGCCCCCGCAACAATTTTGCTGTCAGATTGCTCAAGTCTAATATGACAGAATAAAATCTATAAAACAAACTCCATCCAATAGGCGGGATAAATACAAAATGTTTAGATTCTTCCACATAACTGTCCCAAAGGTGTGTTCCTCCACAAAACAAACTTCAGCTGCTAGCGGAACCAACACAAAACAAAACAAAAAGCCAATCAATTTCCTCAGGCAGTCAAATTAATGTTCAGTGAGGTGGCCCATTGACTGTTACATGAGTGCAACAAATGACCTAATCACTCCAATTTCCTGCAAGAAATACTCAACAAAACAAACTCCAACCAATAGGAGGCATAAGCACAAAGAACGTGCAGATTCATCCACAACACTGACCCAAATGAGTGTTACTACACAAAACAAACTCTAGCCGCTATGCAGAACCAGCACAAAAAGAAATTAAAAGGCGCCCAGTTTCCTCGGACGGTCAAGTGAATGTTCAGTGAGTCATGCCCACTCGGCTGCAATGTGAGCATCACACAATGACTTACTCACTCCATTGACTTTATGAAGAACAATGCTTGTTGGGTAAATACTTTGCGGCAATCCTTAGCACCTATTCTCAATTTTGCCGGGAATATCAGTGCAAAATCGACCTTCCGTTGATGTAAGAGTTTCTTGCATTCCTAGAATCGATCACATTTCTCTCTCGCCAAAATCACAAAGTATGGGAAAAAGAAAATGTTGTGGTTCTTCCAAGAAAACCTTCCTTTACTCCTCGCCTCACGTAACACAAGATCTTTATCAGATTATCTTAGAAATTTGGCCAGATTCTCCCTCAGCGAATCGCCGAGCAGGAACTCTGTGTGCTCCCTCGATTTCCAGCTTATGGCCTGTTATGTCGAGCAGACTCTGAAAGAGCCCGGCCAGTTATTCCACCATATTCTGACCCTCTGTTCGCTCAGGAATTCCAACAATTCGGACGTTTTTCCACCGGTTACGACACTCCATATCTTCCAATTTTTCCCAAACATGCTCCAAGTCCACCTTGGTCGCTCGCTAGTGGATTAGCAGCTAATTCCCTCACTGATGACTCCAGATAATCGCCACTCAACATCCGCCACTCTTGTAACCATCTTAGTGAATTTCGTCTTCATGGCAGTGATTGAGCGACGTATTACAGCAATCTCCTCTAAGTCAGCATGACCTTTGTCAGCATTGCTGACATGTTCATCAATTGTTGCCTAATTTCCTTCACGTCACCGGCCAAATCGACTCCCGGGCATGCAACCTGCTGTTTGGCGGATTCAGCTTGAGTACATTAGTGTCTTTTAATGTCTCCAGAGCCCGAGGATTTTGAATTATTTGACATATTGTCTTCCTAGAAAAGCTAAGAATCAGGGTGTATCGAGTCTCACCGGTTTATGACACAAAAAGTATTAAAACTAGCATAGTGCGCTGAGCTCACTGTTCACAACAAGAGTTTTCAACCGTATCAGTGCATCTCTGGCGCTTAGACACACAGGTTATGAACAACATGAGGGCAAGTAAATAATGATTTTTTTTTTGGATTAACTATCCCTTTAAGAGCAACAGGGAGTGAGGCAGGAAGACTGAAGTGCAGCTGTCTCTTTCTGGCAGTCTCCACATTGACCACAGACAGAGTCAAAATGGGCAGAAGGAAGAACAGAAGAGGTGGCTTCATGCCAATGTCTAAATTGTAGCCATGTCTATTGAAAACCGCTCCAAAGAGCCAAAGAAAAGCTTTGCCCCATCCCCCTCAACACACACACACACACACTACAGATGGAATTCCATTTACTTTGAGAAGGGACAGTTCCACAAAATCCTCAGTTAAAGCCATCAAATCCCATTCTGTCCTCTCTGTTTGGAGCTTAGGCTCAAGCCCTGCACCTTTTCACATCTCTCAGTTACAAGCAGCGTGGGGTCAGGGGTTAGTGCGTAATTGAAACCGGCCAGGACTCGCTGAGAATAGGGGCTTACATCAACCCTCTCGGACTGCGACAGCTGCTCGCTGTGTCTTCAATTCGTGGCAACAACCTTTTGCCCCCTGCTAATGTAATCAGAATACTGGGGCCATCGCAGTTTAGACAAACTAGTCACTCTGATGAATTAACCTGATCGGCTACTGTGGATTAGAAGCACTCATCCACACATTCCAGTTGATGACCAGTTTGCACTTTGAGTCAGCATAAGTGTTGTCGTGGGCTGCAGTGCTGGAAAATTTGTGTAAAGCAGCAGAAGTTTGCTGCACTTACACAGTAGTTTGACAACGCAGCCAGAAATAGATTGCAGACTTCTCTCTGGCATTATAAAAGCACACAGTCTGGATGTGCAATTCGACGGTCTGAATATGCAGAGGTCAGGACACAATGTGTTTGTTGTTTCCATTAGGACTTAACCAAGATATTTTGAAAATTACATCTATTATTTTTCCTTTTTTTTTACCAGGCACTTATGAAAAGCATTAAGTATGAGTTTTATTTCAGTATGAGTCACAAAACTACTCAACTGCTATCTTGAAGGTGATGTCATTTATTCGATGTTAAAATATTTTCTCTGTTGCTAACTCAGCATGTAGGGACAACTACAAGTAAGCCATTTGTAGGTTGATTTTCCCTGCAAATTGTAAACAATGGGGTTCTGTGGTGCTATTAAAACATTGCTCTGTTTGTTTCAAGATCCAGAAGAGCCCAAAATGGCTTAATTGGCTCAAGAAGTTGCATTAGTTTGAGGCGGGATTATTTGTTTGACTGACCAATAGAGCTGTTCAGCCTTGACATCAATTTGTAGGCAAACCTGGAAGGCTAATTCACCATGGGTTCACTCAGGATTTTCCTTTGGGTTTTTGTATAGCTAATGGGGGTTTTCAATTAATGAGTAAAATACTGTAAGATCTGTGGTAAACATTACTTGATGATGCTTGGACGATTTGTTCTACAACATAAATTTCACACAATCACAAATGTGACTTTTTGAAGTGGCTATGTTTTTATGAAAATGTTGCTAACAAGTTGCTAGATAAGAACTACTAATACCACAACCATGTGAATGAACGTGCCTGATGAAATGCATAACCGTAGTACTTATCTAGCAACTTGTTAGCAACATACTTTCGACGGATTCAAAAATCTAATTTGTGGTATTACAATGTGTAATTTATTTGTAGCGCAAAAACTCCCAAGTACTGTATCTTAAAGTAATGTTTAACACAGACCTTATTTTACTCATAAATTCCTAACTGCCATTCTAAAAACCCAAGAAAATCCAGAGGAAAATCATAGCTCTCAAATGGTCATTCTTTTTCGGGTTTTTGAACTACAACCTGAACTACTCTACTGGCTGCGCTAACAGTGTCACCAACTGGAATGGCTAAAAATAATAAATATTTTCAAACAGGTTTACCATATGCTGATCCATCTAGCATTGGTTCGAATGAACAGATAGTCCCGCCCCAAACTCACATCATTGATTGAGGCAATGTTAATAACCGATTAATGAATCGAATGCTTAACAAAAAGAAAGACATTTTGATAGTGCCACAATACCTCAGTGTTTACACTTTCTGGGAAATCAACCAGCAGATTGCTAACTTGTAATTTCCTTGCACATTGAACAAAAAACCTGACAATTGTTTACACTTGCTTAAAATTATTATATATTGGCCAGATCACAGTGTTGTGTTTTAGATGTAGGACTTGTCCACTGCAGCCCAGCTGACTATAAGTTTATAATGTATTTGTATCCAGTATCACCCCTGTGGTATAACACAGTCATGAGTTCATTGTGATGACAAGCCAGATAGAAGCCAGATCAATGTGCAAGCATGTGCTTTCTAATGGCCAGACATCAGCGATCTTTGCCCTGTCACTACACCTTGTTTGACGACAACACTTTGATTGTCAGCCATTTCCGCCGGAGTGGGCATGCTCACTGGTGCACGTTCGTCAGGGGAGCGTGAGCAAGGCTTCGATGACTTGAGTTTCGACTTGAGGAGGGAGCTGAGTGGATAGTTTTCCCAGTCTCACCCACCACCCAACCAGACCTGTCAAGATGAGCTTGTAGGGCAGAATCCAGCCATGTTAATGAAAGTCTGTCAATTTCTCCTAATGCTTGATATGTAGTAGTTTAGTTGAAGAAAACTGGTTCATAATCAGATATAAGGATGGTTTTCTCTCCGAGGAAAGCAGAGAGGATAAGAGGTTTGAAAACAGCGGATTGTGTAGCAGGGTAAATGCAGCTTTTGTGTCGTAATGATTGGGGAGTCTGGCAGGGAGCAGATGGGATATCTCTCTGTCTCATTGTGTCTGACTCTTTCTTTTTTCATTTTGGCTGAACTAAAATGCCAGATGGTGGCAAAGAGGAAAGGCCAACGAGTGAGCCGGGGCATATGGGGAGCCTGGTTAAAATGGGACCCTACTGCGGCAGGGGATGGGCGAAAGATGTGTGATACAATAGCAGGTAATTAAGGGAAGGACTTGACTCCGCCGCTGAGCCTTTGTGCATGGCAAAATATTTTTCAGAGGACCTGCTGTCAGCATCAGACAACACTGCTGTATGTCAAATTATTCCAGTGATTTTGCACAATCAGCCATGATTCTTTTTTGAACGTCCACATCTGTGTTTGGGCCTTCATTAGGTGGGACAGTCTTTTGAGTAAGTCGGTTCATGGTTTGTGGCAGCACACTGATGGGAAATGTTTAGTGGCTGATACTGATATTTAGAGAGCATGGTGACAAATGTAATATGTCAGTATATAAACAATTCAATTTGATGATAGCACATGAGTTGCACAAAAAATCCTGAAATTAAGTGAAGATGGTTATCAGCCGAAGCTGATAATTTAAAAATGGTAAATTTATAGAGAGCAACTGTGTGGTTCCGGAAGTAAAAATCCCATTTTTTTCTCCATATGCAAATAGCTTTTTAACAATAACTTATAAACATTTAGGCTATGTTCACACAGGCAGACAAAAATCAGGTTTGTTTTTGGCCTATTTGACTCAAACATAAAATCAAATTTTTACAAGCCTGATCCAAACTACATTCATAGGTGGTTTGGAATCTGATCATGTGTTTGTTTGTTTTTTTTGTCAGTCATTGTGCGCGGCGGGTTGTTTCATCAGATGTTGTGATGAGAAGACAAACTGAGTTCCAATAATAATGGCCACTCTGTAGGATCTTTACAAGAGTATTTTCGATACACAATTTTCAAAGTTCACAATGACGTTTTATTACACCTTTCAGTTCTCCAACAGTAAAAGGAAAAATCTATGAGGGGAATATGGCATAGAGTAGGGATGTGCAAGACTAGTCAAAAGAAACCATTAAACTGTTCAGCATTTGTACAAATGTACGTTTCGCTTCATATTTTTTTACAAAGGCTGCTTTAAATATATAAAATATTAAAAATATGTATCAATTATATTAAATGTAATTTATAAAATATTTTAAAAGAGGATATCTGGAGCAGGTGTATACAAAGTTTAATTTCACCTCAGGACGTGCAAGCTTTTTCCCACTGTTTTGACGTGACTGACGTGTGCAGGAAAATATCCTCTCTCAAGATTAGCAAAGTAGCTATGGAAATCACTGAATGTTTTAGGCTAGGTATGCCATTGTTTTCTACCTGCTGATCAAAAAGTCTATTTTCAACGATGTGCCTTAACTGATTTTTTGGGTCTTAACAGGTTTATTGGTTAACAACTGAACAGTTGTCAGATTAAAGTAGATCATATACACATCAAGAAATACACGCCCAACTTTTCAGCGCATCTTGTAGATTTAGGTTACCTGTTCATTATTTTCAATAATGTCCTGAATGTTTTAATATGTTAAGTAACTTTTACTTGGTGATTTTTGTTTAGAACAGGCCATTCCTGCACTATTGCATTAGGGCTGGGTTTTGAAACAGATTTCCCAATTCAATTAGATTCCGATTCACAAACTCTTGGCTCGAATCTATTTTGATTTGATTCAATATTGATTCATTTGGGTTTATTTAAGTTATAATGTCCCTTTTCCTTACATATAAAAGAAACTATCTCCCAGCTAATGCTGTTAATTATGCATAGGACCTTTTAACTAGGTTCATTAGGAAAATATTGATTTTACTATTATATTTTATTACCTTTTCATTAATTTGGCTTTTAAAAATTAACAAATTAATGTATTCAATAAATAAGAAATTATATTTAATATGTTATTTTTGTTAAAATGTTATTGTTAAATTGCATAATTTGTACTGTCTCTTTAACATAAAACAGTATTTCTATAAACAATGGCTAAGAACAATTTAATGAAGGATTTTATGAAATTCCTTTTAGTAAAAATTTGTGCCCGGCCGATATTAGCCTTTCGCCGATATATTGGTATCAGCATATGTTTACTGATATGCGCAGATATTAAAACTTTTTTTCAGAACATATAATGCAGAAAATAATGTTTTAGAATTGGTGTCATAATGTAGTTTGTCCAGCAGAGCACGCTCCGAATCCATTGTTTACAGATCTGAGCTGACGGTGGTTCTGCAGACAGGGGCCGAGTTAAGCGGCGCGGAGTTAAGCGGCGCGGAGTTAAGCGGCGCGGAGTTAAGCGCGCGGGGTTATGCGGTGTCTTCTCGGTAAGTTGCTAACTAGTTTGTGAAATACATACTGGAAAGTTAATAAACAATGACCCCATCATTTTCCCTTTTCAATATAACTAATATAACATTAACCGTGTCCCTAACAACCATGTCACTCATGTTTATCACATCTGTTTGCTATGTTAGTCAGCTATAGTTTGTCAGTGCAGTCAGTAATGTAGCAGATTGAAAGGCAAACATCAAATCATCTTTTTGCAGCTCAGCAGACAACCGTGCAGTGGTGGATTGTGTCTGTTGAGTGTTGATTTCATGCTATGTTGTTACCTAGTTGGTTAGACGCAAAAAAAGTAAATAAAGTAAATAAAGTCCATCTTTTACTCTCTGTGGCAACAAGCTTATAGCTAACTAGCTAACTACGTAGCTACTTTCATTGCATGCCAGCTGAGTGGAAGCTAATGTGTAATTACAAGTATTTACATTGATTTGTTGAACATGTGCTAAAACTTAAAGAGACCGGTACAGTCTCTTTAACATAAAACAGTATTTCTATAAACAATGGCAAAGAACACTTTTATGAAGGATTTTATGAAATTCCTTTAGTAAAAATTTGTGCCTGACATGTACTCGCCAAACTGTTTGTTCAGGATTCACAGTTTGGTACCCCTTCAACCGAACAATTCCAGTTATTACATTTATAAAATTTAATATTTAAAAGTCTGGTTTTCCACCATTGAACGTTTCCCTGAACTTGTATAGCAGAATACAGTGTAACACCGCTGCCGCTGTTTATCTCTTGTCTCTGCAAAGTTTCTTGTCTCGTTCTTGTTTTACAACCTGCCCCTAATTGACTGGCAGTATTAATATAGTCAGTATTTGCCAGATACTAAACAGTACTGATGTTTATTTAGCTATTTATTGTATTTTTATTTATTCTTTATTTTCTCAGTGTTCAGTTCTAGAATTTGTTGACAATGTATAATAATAATTTCAAATATTCTTTGATAAAAATATTTGTTTAAGAAAGCAGCCTTCTGAGTACTTTTGCATAGTCATATCGGTGCAAAATCGGTGAATAATCCACATAGAAAATGTCTGTTTTCATTCCAGATCAAACTTTATCAGCCACCATATCCGTAATCAGTGATCCCCCCCCACCCTAAAAATCAGTATCGTTTCAAAAATCCCATATCGACCTCTGGTAAAATTGAATGGGAAAATTTACATTCTGAACAAAGACAGCTGAAAAACTGGCCGGGCACTGTTGCATTTTTTTGCCCTGAACAATATTTTGGCATGGCCCATTTTATCGGTCAACCCCTACTTTTTGAAAATGGTGCATTTTGTGATATATTTAAATTTTAATCTGTCTGTCTTTTGCATGTTATAATGTGGTGTCAAGTCACTGGAAAAGGTGGAAGGGTGTGTGTCTGTGCATGTGGTATGTTAAACTCAGGGTTAAAGCCCCTGTGAGACTTCCCCTCTCTGTTCAATATGTATCACTTCAACACCTCAACATCCACATCCACACACACAACACAGGCTCATCACTCAAGGTTACAGCCCATCAACTCTGTCTCTGTGTACACAAGCTAGTGCTTGTCCACTCGCCAAAAGTCTTGCCTTCATTCCCAAATGCATAGCTCACCCAAGTGATATCCCATGGACATATGTATCACATTTACTTTTGGCCTGTGTCTCCAAACCATAGTTGCCAGTGATATTAGGTATGTTCCAAAACCTAGTGAGCTGCCTCCAGAGGCAGCACTTTAAAACAATCATAGGCATGCTCCCTTTGCGAAGGCTTTTCCGAAATGTAAGTATCTCAGTTATACTTCCTCCTAAGATATCTTGATTTGGCCAGATTTTGCTGTAGCATTGTATGTATCCTTCAGTAGGCGATCCCAGAATGCACCATGATGAGCTCGGTGGAAAAATAAATCCATGATGGTGGACGAAGTGAGAGAAATTCTGGTTATAAATATAATTATAATTAATTACATACTAAAAAGTATCAATAGATAACAGTAAATATGATACAAAACTGGCACTTTTGTACAAAATGTGTGTGTTCCGTGCCTATTTTAGCATATTAGAGGATCGCAACTTTTCTCTCACGTTACCTGTATTGAATTCAGTTGTCCTTCTTAGGCTTCATTTCATTTAAGATGCAGGAGACCAAGGCAAGTCAGCTTACTAAATTTTGGAACAGACCCATAGAGTCAGCAGTAATCTCATCAAAATAAATATAGACTATCCTTTCCTGGCATTAACCGACTAGCAGGCATGTCAGGATTTCTTTCTTTTTCTTTTTCTTTTTCTTTTTTTTTATCTTGGTTTACTACCAGTATCACATTTTTCCTCCCAGTTACATGTTCATCTATCTCACCATCAGCTGGAGCTGGATTTTGGGTTTGAATCCATTTAAGGATATGTGAGGTATGATAAGAAAGCCCCTTTCAAGTGGGTCCAAAGCCCAGCCCTCCTGTTGGGTGGCCGTTTTTATGAACTAATGGCATTGGCCGCTCTCTTATCTGTCTGTCACACAACCCTTGGCTCTTAAAGCTTCATTACCCAGCACCCATGGAGTCATCTTTTAATACAGAGCTGTAATCATTAGGAGCCGAGCCAGTGTTTTCACCAGAAAATTAATTCAACATCTTGCGCTGAAGTCGATAGGTGACTCCCTCAGCCTCTTGATGTGAGGTATTTATAACAAGCTATTTGTCATTTGAGGAGTGTCTGTGGTGACCGGGGAGGAAATTGTGGGCAGTTGAGCAGTCAAATAAACGTGACCTCTGCATGTAGGAGATCGCCTGAGAAAAGCGATCCCTAAATGTGGTTTTATTTCCTTTATTTACTACTTTAGCTACTTTTTTCATTTCAGGGACACTCTAATCTGATCTGGAATAGCCTGTCTCTCTTAAGACATTTGTATTCAGAAGGTATTCATTTAGATTATTAAAAAAATAGTAATTTTTCCTAATAGGCTGGCAAACATCACTAACTCTGTTGCTCAATTTTAGGATTAGGGTTTTTCAAAATCCCTAACCCCTTAATATAAAATGTGATATTTAACCTGTGCCACACCTTTATGCTAGGGCTTGGTAAAAATACTGATTTTCTGATTAATCACAATCTTCATTTGAATGATCAAGTAATTAATTCTTTAAATCCCAAGATTTATTGTTTAATTTTAATATGAAGTTTACTTCAGTGTTGGTTGTGTTGATTATTATATCAGTTTCAAATTGCAGTTGAACTGCATAGTTTAGACCCTGTTGATAATTTTTTGTAATGTAAGAAGTTAGAAGGTTCACTGTAGAATTTAACTGAGAGCGAATTTATTTCATATGAAAGCAAAATTAACATTATAGTAGGGCTGACATGATTAGATTAATAAAATCTCAATGATTTGATTTAATAAGATTGTTAAGTTAAATGTAATGATTGTGTACATTTAACGTAACGATCTCATATGAAATTGTAATGATGACGCGAGAGAGGAGCACAGCAGCTCGTGCCTGACTGAGGAGAGGAAGAAAACACATGTACAGATGCACTCTAAACTTTCCAAACAGTTTCAGGTGATGTAGATCACAAAATATAACGGAATTATAATGCAAAAATGCAAAATAAGGAAATACAGAAGCACTGTCATCGTGAAAAAAAGCAGAGCCGGATCTGGCATTCCAAAACCTGTATGTCAGAGCATCTAAAAAGCAAACAACAACCTGGCATTATATCTTTAATGCATTCTTTATTAAAGTTCAAATAATAAGGAAGTGCATCATAAACAAACTACAAAAATGGCATTTCTCTGTGCGGTCAGCACCATAGACTTACCTGAAGGAGGGACCCTAAACATGTCTAGAGGCTAGAATATTTTATGTGGTTTTCCCACTTGGTTCTCAATCCATAGGGCATTTTGACTTGGGCCAGTTAGCTACCACCCAGAACACCCTAACAATCACATAGCAACCACCCATTACACTCTAACAAACCCATAGAAATGTGCTACAAACCACTCAGCAATGCCCTGGCAACCACTCACAACACCCTAGCACCCTGGTGGCGAGTTTTACATAGACAAGCACCAATGTAAATATATTGTTTTGACTACAGCTCTGCTCAGTCCTTTATAACATTTACATAATCTTTGATAATAGAATCTATGCCCTGTCCTGTGACTGTTATATTTTCAGTTGGAGGGTTTGTGACTTCTTGGTGTGACGGTTTGGTCCCAGGTGAAACTATCTGAGATTGCTCTTCGCATCAGGTGCTTTCAAGTGGTCCCTCTCTTTGTTTTTTGGGCCATTGGGCTGAAAGAGCTGTTTTTCTTTTTCTTTGGAGAGGTGTTGGGGGTTGGGTTTGGACTGTGTCTCTGTGATTTACTACAGCTGAAAGACCAGCTGCCTCTGTGTCAGTTTAAGCTAACCCTCCTCCTCCTCCTCAGCCAGCTCAGGCACTTTGCCATTGCATGTGTTCATCCTAGACCCGAGGGCAGTGAACATCACTACTGGTCTCTAATAAAGCTATCGCCTTTATGATTATGACTGGTGCTGTCAAATTAAATTCATGAGAGTACTATCATGAGTGTAGAATGATAGGAATGAAAAATAATTATTTTTAGATGTGATAAGTAAAAGGCCATATTTTGACCTGAGGTGAACTGTTAGGTTGGTAGGGCACTCTGGGGGATGGGCTGAGTGTGTTCAGGGGAGAGAGAAAGCCCAATTTCTGAGTGAAATACCATTTTCAGACTGGTGCAAATTATTAGACGGCATGAAGCAGACAATAGCCTTGTGTGGAAGTAAAATTAGGGACCCATTCAGCCAAAGAAAGCTTCACCAATTAGGACAAACATGAAACTGAATCTTTACATATAGAATTCAGCTGAAACATAAAGATCTAAATAAAATTCATAAAGTTGTTTTGTTATTATTATCAATAAATTAAAATGTGTCTAAAAAATTTGAAGGTAGTTTGGTACTTAAAAAGGTCTAGCATCATTTGGCACTTTTTGGACATTTTGTTATTAAATGCAATGAAATTCATACATTTCAAAGTGTGTCTTAAAAGGTAAGTTCACACAATAATGAAATTAATGTCATCATCATTTAATCTGTGGAACACTAAATGAGAATGTAAGCTTGTTAACAACATGAAGGTGAATAAGATTTTTATCCATTTTATTCCATTTTAATAGTTGGGTGAAATATCCATTCATTGCCCAAATGGGGCCACTTAATAACTCTGTAGCTGTTTGAATAGACCACATATAGGATATTCTTTACACCAACCTTTTTACCCTGCCATGTTCCTGCCACTTAGTACCACATCGGTCTATTTATTGAACTTTTTTACTTTATGCAGTTTCATTTAATTCACACAAATCTATTATGTCAGTACTTGAATGCTATGGCAATACTGAAAGCCTTACCAGTCATACCAGTAAATCTATTTTGACTGCATCTGTAAAAGACAGCCACAGGGTCAGGGTTTAGACAACTGGAATCTCCCCCCTGGTGAGACCTTTACATTTTGGTTGGTGGTTTCTATAAACAGACTGTTGCTAACCACATCTAATCTGAAAATATTTCTGTTACAAGCACACTATCCCTCACGTACACACAAAGAATATCATTTACTCATGTCTGTGTAGAGTGGTCCGTTTCAAGGCTTCTCATGGCATGCTCACAATCCCTCTGTTGTATGTATGCCAGTGCTGTGGGTGGACTGTATACATATGTTCTTATTTAAAACGTAAGCAAGCCTCACCTTACACCACATCTTCATCCAGTTTTTCAGCTTGCATGCCAATAATACATATTTTGTAAAGTAGTGCTAATCTCAATATTTTTCAAACTTTTGACAACATTTAACCTCACGGTTTGATAATGGCACTGGGTCATATCGTGATTTCGATTTCATTTCGATTAATCGTTTAGCCCTAGTTGACAGTGTAACTTTCTTGTGCTGGATTAATTTTTTATATATAGCCCGAAGAGAAACTTTTTCAATTTAAGATTAGATTAGATATACTTTATTGATCCTGTGAGGGAAATTTGTTATGTAACATCAGCATAATCAACAATAGATTAAGAATAACAATAATATTAAAAGCAGAATTGCAGATTCACATAACAAACACTGAATTCAATTAATATATATATATTATTCAAAATATTTATGTTTATTGTGAAAAGCACTAAATAAATAAATGTGTAAAAGTATACAAAACACATAAATATTGTTTTAAAGCATCTTTAAAGGGAATTATTTTATTAAATTTCCTTGTTTCTTTTATTTCTTAATTTATTGAATTATACTCTGATTTATATTTATTTGTATGGCTGTTAAAAAAATAAAATTATCTTGATTAAACTAATGATTTCAGAATGAAACGGTAATAATGTCAAATAATGTAAAGTTTTTTTACACATTTGTTCCCCACCTGAATGTTTTGTAGACCCCGTAGTACCCCCTTGCGGCCCCCAGTTTGAAAACCCCTGTAAAAGCGCATTTTCTAAAACAAAGTGTGAGGTTTTAGCCACATTTTAGTTGCTTACTCTCATACCCTGTGTCATCAGTACTCTCTCAAGCTGCTTGACTACTAGATTAATAATTTTCTTTGGCCTCTGGTCTCTGATTGATTGGAAATTGAGGTTTCTTCATGTGTATAATTCTTCATGCATATGCACAAACTGATCAAATGTATTCCTTGAATGCACTGTAAGTCAGTTTGGATAAAAGCCTCTGCAAAATGCAGAAATGCACAATAAATGTAGTACGATAAATTATAACATTTGTAATACAGGAGGGTGCTGTACAGAAGTGTGGACATACCTAACCTCTGAACTTTATGAAATAGTATGCATTTCAGCTCTTTACATGTTACCTTTTATTAATGTTTTAGGATAGGAAGTGCTGAAACAGAAGTTTGTCAATTCATATATTTATATGTTAAGCAACGGACTGCAGGCCAGTTACAAGTCGTGTGTCCTCTCGCCCCTTTAAACCTAGGCAAAGTTTCTTGCTTAAGTTACAGTTTGACCTCAATCTTAGTTACATTCTAATCGCTGGCTCACATCTCAGTGGCTTCAACTGCATTTAAACAGCTTGTTGATAGCAAGATTTTGAATTATCATATTGCACTGGTTATGAACTAGTTAAAGAAGCGCATCAAAGAGCACACACTGAGTTCTGGGCCTTTACATTGAGGCTCTATATTGCACACAATGGCAAGTATTGTGCTGTTCACTAACTACTGAACTGTTCATTTACTAGTGAAGATTCAGTAGAGTGTGAGGGTTAAAAGTATCCTACACTGCATTAGTAGTGTTTATTGTATGTGCTCCGTGGAGCAAAAAAGCGTATTTAGCCACAGTTTACATTAATATTGCCCAGATGTCAAATTACAGTTTTGGGACCAGAGAAATGCCCAAGGAATGTGGGAGGGCACCGGGTTACAGACTGTAATGTTATTGGTGTTTTGAGGAGGAGTAGATTTATTTTACACAGAGCACCACATTTCATGCTGTCTCAATGGGGATTGTGTTCAGTAGGTGGGGCAACAGTGGATATGGCCACCAGATTTTATAATAACAAATTAAACTGGCTGTATTTCCTGTTGTATAAAGGTAAATTAACTCACAAAGCCACCAATCAAATGCTTCAGAGAGCTATGGCATGCACATGTGATAGTGAGTCTAGACTATACAAAGATCCACATTGACCACATTGCCTGTTTATGTGCCATTAGTCATATACATGTACACCCTCTCTGCTCCTGAGGTTGAACCAGTGATAGAAAACTACTGTGTAAAAGGGCACTGCATTATCCTAAAGCCACCAAATTTGAGTGCTCGACGCACACTTTTGTGTCACTTGAGACTTAAGTCCCACTTCATTGATCCAGATCCCATCTTAAACCCTATAATCTCCTGATATCAACCAGTATATAAGGCTTAACATGTTGGACTTTGCATTGAAGGAACTGTGCCTGGGTTTGTTACGAAGTAGCCCATTATTCCATGTACACTTTTTGGGCTCAGAAAAATAGGAAGTGATTTATTCATCAGCTGAGGGAGAACAAATATTAGCTGTTCAACCAGATTTGGCATTGCAGCCTCTGCAGGAAGGGATGTTCACACTGATAGTGATAAAAATGATTTAGGCATTCCTTCATTCCAAATAAAATACTTAGATATTCTATCAAATAGTTTAAAATAAGAAAGAGGAACTTATAGAGGTAGCGACTGCAGTAAATAATTGAATTTGGTGATTCATTTTTTTAACATTGTCCTACCCAGCCATAGACAAATGTTGTGAAGCCCACCAATATTGCACGAGAAACATTTCATTAACGGGTCAAAAATCCCTCAATTTGGCTGGAAATTAAATGCCTAAATACCTAATTCCTTGCTTGGGCCACTGAAAGGCACCAGGTTGGAAAGCTATCTTCTGATTTAGACAAGTTCACCCTGTATCCTGGAAATTTGGAGAAATAATTAATAATTCTATGGAGGGAAGGCAAAAATCTTCTAGGGTTGTAGACATATAATAGTATATCATCTGTGTAGAGAGGAAGTTTATGCACCACACCTCCTGCAACAACACCAGGAAAATCATCTTCTTTTCTTATTGCGGCTGATAATGGTTACAGGGCAAGACAGAACAATAAAGGGGAGAGAGGACAGCCTTGCCGGTTCCCCTACACAGAGAAAAATAATCTGAAATTAATCCATTAGTTTGCACTGCTGCTAAGGTTTGTATATAAATTTACTTAATCCATCCAATAAAAGATTTCCCAAACCTGTAAATTTCCAAAATCTTAAAAAGATAGTCCCATTCCACCCTATCAAACTCCTCAGTATCAAGTGAGATGACAGTGATAGGGGTCTGATCATTCGCTACTGACCACATAATATTTATAAAATGTTTAATATTATCAGAAGAACTACGACCCTGAATAAACCCCACTTGATCTACATGTACAAGAGATGTAATTACTCTATTTAATCGATTAGATCAAATTTGAGACAATATTTTAACATCTAACTGGACCAGCGAAATTGGAACTTTTTTAGGAATGAGACTAATCAGGGCTTGTGTCATGGTTGGCAGTAGTTCACTCTTCTTTAATGACTCTGTGTAAACTTCTAACATAAGTGGAGCCAGTTCTGTGACATAAGATCTAAAATATTCTGCTGCAAAACCGTCTGGCAAGGCTTACCTGTTGGCAAGACTTTAATTACTTCTTGTAATATCTGAGCCAAGAGAGTTTTTTTGATCATTCGTCCATTTAGGAAGTTCTAATGGCTCAAAGAAATTGCTAATATCCTTATCGGTAGATGAAGACGTGGAACTATAAAGGTCAAAATAAAAATCTGTAAAGGCGTTATTAATATCTGTGGCAGAAGTAAGTGCCTTGCCCCCAGAACACTTCACTGAAGGAATGATGGAAGAAAACTCTCACTGATTTATGTATCTGGCAAGAAGTGTCCCAGCGTTGTCCCTCTTCTTGCCCTGAATAACCAAAACTGTACCTTCTGTGACAATATAGTGTTGTACCTATATTTTAGCTGATTGGCTCTCTAAGACCACTGGATGACATTCAGAACTTCAGCTCTGATGCAGCACTTTTAATATTCTTTTCCAATTCTGTGAATTCTTGTGCTTTGATATTCTTAATGAGTGAAGCATATTGTATGATCCACCCTTAAGGACTGCCTTAAGTGCCTCCCATGCCACGCCCACAGAGGACACTGAGGACTAATTGGTTTCTACATAAACATACATGACTACTGTCTTTAACATTTGTTGAAATGCTGGGTCCTGTAGAAGGGATGTATTAAAATGCCATCTACAGTTGAAGTCAGAAGTTTACATACATTTTGGTTGAAGTCATTAAAACTAATCTTTTAACCAATTCACAGATTTCATATTAGCAAACAATAGTTACATCTACTTTGTGCATGACACAAGTAATTTTTACAACAATGGTTTACAGACAGATTGTTTTACTTTTAATTGACTATATCACAATTCCATTGTACCAGAAGTTTACATATGCTAAGTTAACTGTGCCTTTAAGCGGCTTGGAAAATTCCAGTAAATTATGTCAAGCCTTTAGACAGTTAGCCAATTAGCTTCTGATAGGAGGTGTACTGAATTGGAGTTTTACCTATGGATATGTATTAAGGCCTACATTCAGTGCCTCCTTGCTTGACATCATGGGAAAATCAAAATAAATCAGCCAAGATTTCAGAAAAATATTTTGATCTCTAAAAGTCTGGTTCATGCTTGGGAGCATTTTCCAAACACCTGAAGTATAAACACCATGGGACCACGCAGCCATCATACCGCTCAGGAAGGAGACACATTCTGTGTCCTAGAGATGAACATAGTTTGGTGTGCGAAAAGTGCATATCAATGCCCGAACAACAGCAAAGGACCTTGTGAAGATGCTGGAGGAAACAGGTAGACAAGTATCTATAGCCACAGTAAAACAAGTCCTAAATCAACATGAAAGGCTACTCAGCAAGGAAGATGCCACTGCTCCAAATCCATCATAAAAAAGCCAGACTACAGTTTGCAAGTACACATTGGGACAAAGATCTTTGTGGAGAAATTTCCTCTGGTCTAACGAAACAAACATTGAACTTTCTGGCCATAATGGCCATTGTTATATTTGGAGGAAAAAGGTGAGGCTTGCAAGCCGAAGAACACCATCCCAACCATGAAGCATGGGGGTGGCAGCATCATGTTGTGGGGGGCTTTGCTGCAGGAGAGACTGGTGCACTTCACAAAATAAATGACATCATGAGGAAGGAAAATGATATGCATATATTGAAGCAACATCTCAAGACATCAGCCAACAAGTTAAAGCTCAGTCGGAAATGGGTCTTCCAAATGGACAATGACCCTAATCATATCTCCAAAGTTGTGGCAAAATGGCTTGAGGACAACAAAGTCAAGGTATTGGAGTGGCCATCACAAAGCCCTGATCTCAATCTGATAGAAAATATGTGTGCAGATCTGAAAAATCATGTGCGGGCAAGGAGGCCTACAATCCTGACTCAGTTACACCAGTTCTTTCTGGAGGAATGGGCCAAAATTCCAGCAGCTTATTGTGAGAAGCTTGTGAAAGGCTACCTAAAATGTTTGACCCAAGTTAAACAATTTAAAAGCAATGCTACCAAATACTAACAAATTGTATGTAAACGTCTGACCCACTGGGAATGTGATGAAAGAAATAAAAGCTGAAATAAATCTCTGCTGTTATTCTGATATTTCACATACAATAAAATAGTGATCCTAACTGACTTAAGACAGGGAAAGTTTTTTATAATTAAATGTCAGGAATTGTGAAAAACTGAGTTTAAATGTATTTGGTTAAGGTGCATGTAAACTTCTGCCTTCAACTGTATTTTATTTTATTTTCTCTATATGTGGCAACATCTCTAAACACACCAAATCATGATCTGAAACAAACATCCCAATTGAGCTCAAATGATCTTATGCGATGAAAAAAGGTATAATCCCTGCCATGTGGATTCAGAAGTCTCCAAATGTCTGTACACATTCTCTGAAGTGTCAACTTTGCTCTAAATGGTCTACACACATTTGCATCACTATGATCAAGGACTGGATCCATTCACAGATTGAAATTTTACCCCCAAAATATCATGAAGGATCCCAGCTGCTTGTAACTTTCCCTCAAGACCTATAAAAAAAATTCTGATGATAAAAAGATTTTGATGTGAGCGCTCAGCGTCTACGCACAGTCGAACACAAGCCTTTCAGAGTATACTCCATCTGACTGTGCGCGCATTTGCAGGAGATTGGCGCATGCAGGCTACGAATGCTGTGAGACAATGGACTATTTCTCTTCAGGAGTTTAGAGCCATACATGTCTTTGTATTCCTTCAGACTCGAGTTATACAAATGCAGGTATTTCCTGGCCTCCACTTGATGTGAGCATCCACTGTTATTTTTGGCCTTCATCTCTTATTATTTACCGGTGATTACATCATCTTCTAGCGCTTATTTGTGACTGCAACGGCTTAAATGTGAGTTTTGCCACCCTGTTGACCTACTAATTTGTGCAAATATTTCCAGACAAAATTGGGCTGCGCGCGTTCAGTGCTCGCATACTATGCTGATGATGAAATTTGCATCACACGTCCTGTATGGACTGCAGTAAGCAACTGTTTTAGACGGTGGATCATGTGAGCTTCACCATCTGCTTTCCAATTGGTAGTCACAGCATCAGGTTACTGTGTATTTGCATAAAGTAAATCTCTATTCTGTTGCATTGTGTGTGTTCCTGCCGCTCATGTCTTCTCAAACTGCCAACTCACTCAACAAAAATCACTTCAATTGATGTTTTGCTGCAAATCGCTGTCAGTGTGAACGCTCCTGTAGTCACTGCCAAATTTATAATGTTTGGTGTTTTCCTGGTGTTGGGATGCCCTTAAAAACTCACTGCAGACATTTGTTTTCTCAGCAGATGTCTCAAACATTCTTACTTCATCATTAGCTCATAACTGGTCTGTGAGTGGCACTTCATGACCTCATAGCTCAGCAGACTGGCTCTCAAGATAGATTCTGAAAAACAAAACCGTGTCAGTATTCTGGGTCGTCTCATGAATGTGACCTTCAGTTTGCTAATAGCTGGCTGTCCTGCTGGTACATTGGTAATCACTCACTACAAGCACCTGCTCTGTTTATGAGCTTCAGTGTTGGTTAATGTCAAGCGTACATACAGTTAATTTATTCAGCCACTTTGTTTGTCCTTGGAACCGATAAATTAATACTACAAAATTAAATGATCGTTATAGTGGCCACTCTCAGTCTCACATTTGCCACTTATACATGGCTTTAGGAGTCACAACATTATTTGTAAAAGTAAATCCTTTAAGTTCCCATTCCATATGTTTGCAGAAGGTCCATGATGTCACTCCTACTTCCTCGAACTTGTGATGGTTGACAAAGGATAACCACAACAACGTTTTGACACCTTGCATCCGTAAACAAGAACCTTGGATGCCAACAGATTAACTTGTTTGACATTAAAAGAATAGTTCACCCAAAAATGAAAATTCTCTCATTATTCACTTACCCTGATGCCATCTCTGATGTGTATGACACAGCATCTTCAGCAGAACACAAATAAAGATTTTCAGAAGATAGAGCTCTGTCAGGTCCTTATGATGTAAGTAAACGTGTGTCAGCAATTTGTTGGTCCAAAAATCATATTTAGGCAGCTGAGAAGTAATCAGCACAGCTCCAGACAATCAGAGAATGTCTTCTGAAGAGAATTGATAGGTTTATCTTAGAAACAAGTCGATAATTAAAATGTTTTTAACTTGAAATAGCCGCTTCTGTCCAGGGGCTGGTTTCATAATCATAGCCATTAACTTATAATTAGTCTGACTAGCTAAAGACACCTTAGAAAGCCTGTTGCATGAAACAAGCTCACAGTTGTCTTTAGATAGACTAATTTGCATTGCATTGTAGGAAAAGACACCAAACAGCTTAAAAAAATGTCCCGCAGTGGACCCTCAATACAGTTTTAATTTGCTGAACTTAGTTCCTTATTAGAGGAATACAGTGCTTCAAATTTTATTCTAATGAACAAATTTTGTGATTTTAACCCAAATAATAAAAACACATTTTGATACCATCATAGAAGTGAAATTCTCAACTCATGCTCTGTTTAGCCACTGATATATAAATAGAACTGGACACAATGTTAAACTACCAGCAGGATGTGAAGCCACCGGAAGTGTTCGAGCGGCCATCTTAGTATGCCCAACCTCTCATAGAGCATCAATGACTAACAGGAGAAAACACCCCAGGATATGACATTTGCATTGTTTTCGCCCTCTAGTGACAATCATGTTTAACGCTTGATTTGGTTGTGATGTATATAATATTCGTTACAGGGAAAAGATATATGTGATTGCCTTGAGCATTCACCTGGCACAGTGTTCAGTATATCAGTGCAGCACAAATTTCACCAAAGGAAAAGTGTTGTAATGTAAATAGGAATATATATTTTTTTAGGGTAACAATATGGGTCGAAATGGACTTTAAAAAAGTCACCAAAATGCCCGCAATTTGCTTGTTTTCACATTGAAGTGCTCTTTATATTCAGTTTAATTCATTATCCTCCAGTTGAACCCGTATCAGTTTAATTTTAACCAGTTTTGCTTTGCTTGTCTCCCTCAATCGCCGCGCCTGCTGCATGTGTGATAGAGGGAGTGAGAGCACGCGCTCTTATTCAAGTGACCGCGAGAACAAGGCACTTTTTGTTAAAAACATAAAACAAGTAACTCTGAACAAACACTTCGTTTATCACAATAAATAAGTCTGGAAATGACTGTTCGTTACTTACCTCAGTTTCAGTGAACTTGTTTACATTCAGCTGATCTGTTCGCTGATGAAGTTTGTTAGAGGTGGATACTGTTTGATATACAGTAGATATAGTACATAACTTGCTCAGGCTTTCAAGAAACAGGAAAAATTCCCAACTTTAAATACAAAGGCTATCTGGGCACTTAGTGACTTATTTTCTTAATTATTCGGCCCAAGTCATCCATTTAAAAAAACAAACATTTAAATAACATTTTAATTTTGTAATTAAATAAATGAATATGTTGGCACTATTATATTTTTATACAAGTCTACAAAACTTATTTCGAACATTAAGCATACAACTTCAGATCAAATGGTTTTTAAGATCATGAGAAACATTTCAGGCATGTGACCCCAAACTTCTGAACAGTAGTGTATATATGACAACATGGAATGTAAATGTCTCCGGTTACTCACGTAAACTCGGTTCCCTAAGATGAAGGGAAAGAGAAATTGCATTTGAACGCTATGGGGAAAATCCCTTTTTCACGACCTATTTGAAGCCCTTGTATCATAATGGCAATCTTGTGATTGGCAATGATGTTTGAGCTCCGCCCCTTTAGGTGTGCGTTTGCCCTTAATAAGCGGGCACACAAACATAAGTTCTTCAGAACTGAGGGACAAGAATGTGTCACACGTTCATCGAAACTCTGACATAGTAGTGCAGCCAAGTTTTGCAATGTCTCGTTCCCTTCATCTCAAGGAACCAAGGTTATGTGAGTAACCAGATACATTCCCTATCAATTCAGTTCACTCGACATTGCATTTGAACGCTATGGGGAATGGAGTCCCATCACACTGCACTACGTAGCATCATATCCTATATGTGCAGGATAGAAACACTTAGACAAATGTGTATATGAGGTCACAGCCTTTCATGAAGTGACTTACAAATTAACTGTTGGGTGCATCCGTGGTCACCACTTTTTGTCTGAAAACCCGACCCAGCATCACACCCTGCTGATAAAGGTTTGGAGCTGTCCATGGTGCTAGAGCTGTGGTGAGTCATGGTAATGTGTACGTGAATCTCAAGAAAAGCCTCGATTTTTAACAGTTTATTTACATGATATACTTACAAACTATTTTTTAAAGTATTTAATGCACGAGTAATTTTGCTCATCTACCCACAACAGGAAAAGAAAAGCCGTTAGTGCTCCTGTCTGATTCAATGCTTGTTCAGAGGCGTGCAGTGGGACCCTGTCTCATGAAACAAGTGCATGTAAAGAGTTATCACTCTTTTTTCTCTGTTTCGTTCAACTGAAAACTGTTTGCAAGAATAATGTAATCTTTGAGAATGTTGTACATGATCTCCGATCATCTCATGAGGTACTGCAAATTTAGTTCTCTCTTACACATTGTGAACGCAACTCTGCAGGTTCAGTAATATATTCAGGTATCTTTGCATTAAAAAAACAAAGACGAAAATGATTAAATCATAAAGTGATAAAAGACACATTCATCTTGAAGCTAAAACCTGAACCTGTTTTATTTTATTTTGGCAGCATTAACTGCATTAACAAACGCAATACAAACACATTCGATAATAACACACATTTGGCAGCATTTTTTGGGAACACAAGGGAATTTATTAGGCTTAATTATTATGATGATTATTATAATAATCTTTACATTTATAATTGTCTTTAGTTCTTAATTTGCACCTGTTGCCACATACTGATATTTGCATGATGGCAAATGGGTCTGTTGGAGATGGGAAATGTTTGGATTTGGGGAGGGGGTTATATATAATATTCTTTAATCACTTTGTTATTTCAATTGCTTTTTTCGTTTAGTTTAAAGTGCAATTTGAATTTAGAAATGTCTTTTGTTTAAGTTTTTCGTGTTTCAATCAATTAATAAAATTTTTAAAGCAAAATCAATCAAGCAACAATATTCACCATATAATCGGTTATCGCAATATTTTAAATACGATTATCAATATAATATTTTTAACATATCACCCAGCCCAAATGAAAAGTTACATTGTTCATAAACAATTATAAAAGTAAGTAGTTTTATGGAGACCCGCAAAAACTCAATTCCATATTGCAACATGTTACCAAATTAATGTTTGCTTATTTGTTTGTTTTTGAGTAGGCTAGTCTATGGGCAATATAAACATTTTATTTTATTGAAAAACTTTGTTTTTGAAAACAGTAAATTATTAGTTTGTGGTTTGGCTCTTTCGAAAATATGCATCAGCCAAAAATGTTAAAATTGGCTCCCAAGTGAAAAAAGGCTCACGACTCCTGCATTATACGGAGGTAAGATGAAAAGAAAATGCCATCGAAACTTTTCTGAAGACATTCAGTTCCCTTCAGAGATACGTTTATATAAAATAGGCATAATGGTTTGCATTCAAGGGCTTTAGTTAAAGTCTTCAGAAGTCATAATCACTATGAGAGCATTTGGATTTCATCACAAGTCATTCTGTATATTTTATACTACTTGTCACATTTAAATAAAGTTTTGTCACTGCAAATCTGCCTGTTATGTTTTTATATTGCCAACAAATGTTTATGGTGTATTGTTGACTGCTGAAAAGGTTTAGAAAAGGCTCACACACATTTAGAGGCAACGTCGGTTCATTTCAAACTTGTCGCGCTACAAAACATGAGATTAATCATGAATTAATTTAGTTAACTGACAACCTCAAACATTTCTGGATAATGAAATGATTTGCTTACCTTTCTTTGTGGTTTTAGAAATGTCTGTTGAAATTCAAGGTTGTGGTGGTTGTATCAGATATTTTTGCGTTGCATATTTTCATATGTTTTTAATTCACACTCCAATTCAAAATCTTTATATCCAAAGGAGATTCTTTTGGGAACTCAGCAATCATCTGTCATTTTGGTGCATTGTTAGCGCAGCGTGTACTGCGCAGATGCAGATCAGTGGTGCTGTCTGGCTGTAAACACATTTCATTACTCTTTATAATAAGTTATTGAAAATAATAATAATAAAAACATTCAAGTCATTGTCGAGTCATGCAGTTCAGGTCAAGTCAAGTCTCGAGTCACTGGTTCTCAAGTCAAAGTCAAGTCAAGTAATTTTCTTAATTTAGTCAAGCAAGTCACAAGTCCTTAAATTTGCGACTCGAGTCAAGTAACTTGAGTCCCCCACCTCTGGCGCAAGGAGAAGTGCTGCTCGCAGCATATGCACCCAGACTGTGGGTGTATTGTATGCTAATGAAGTGGCACAAATCACAATTTTATATTTTCTTGAGAAATAGTTAATTGCGCCAAGACTTCTGAGATTCAAATCTACTTCTGTCTAAACTGTCTAAAGGATGTAGTTAATGTACAAAAGAACATAAGCTACAAATGATCCATGTTTCTATTCTTCTATTGCATTGTATACGGACCATTTACACTACCAAATCCTTGTGAATAGGCTGTCTTTATTTAAATCAAAGTTGCTTGACAGTGAATGGAATATATAATAGGAGGCAGGCAGCACAATAACATGAGAAGAACCTCAGAATTAAATTACACTTGACTAATCCCATTCACGCTTTGTGTGCGCTATTTAGCAAACCAACTAATGCCTAAGGCTTAGCACATGCCTGCACAAAAATACCAAAATTTCATGGCCTTGACCACTAACTTTGTGTATATGACATTGCATAGCACTTAAGATGTAGCGGCCTTAAAACATGGGCCTAGATATATTTGAACTACCAATTGCTACCATAGATATATTATTGTCCGACAATTGTTAGTAAACCACCTCGGACTGAAGCGCAACTAGATATGCACCAATGTATCAGCCAAACAATGACAATCTGACATCGGACGATTATTTATCATCAAAGGGGGCAGAGAAACATGTAGGAGCTCTAGCCCACAACTCATGTTGTAGGCTAAAAAAACAGAACCACCAAACCATCAGTATTATCAGATATTGTTCTAAATAATAAGAAATCAATGTACATATTTTTTTTTATCTCTGTGCGTCCTTCGTGACAACCGTATTTAGCTGCAGTGTGTACGTGGCTTACCTAATTTTGTAATTTTAGCAACCATTACTGCATGAAATGAATGGAATGACCAAATATGATGGCATATTTACAGAAGAGCTTGTTGTGTCTCCGCAGTATAACAGCAGTTTGTTAATTGGGTCCCCAGTTAGAAGCAGAGCCCTGTAAGCTGTGAAATTGTGTTTCCTGCCTGTGCTGATGCCTGGAGGGCAGCTGCCTTTGGTAACCACAGGTTCTCTTGTGAGAGCCTTTGATTTGGTCAATAAAGAGTGTCTAGTGATTTCAGAAATCCTTTTGTGTATTTGTTGGTTTGGATTATGAAGGTTTGGGAAACCTCACATCTGGTGAGCTAGAATGTAGTGGTTGACTGTCTGTGCTCTATTTTTACTGTGTGTTTGTACATAATTGAAAGCTTTTTTAGCAGTCATGTTCAAATTCTGATTTGCATACTACTAGCTTAAAATGAATGTGTATTGAGTTTGGAATATTTGAGAATTTCAAAAATTTGTTTTTCCAAATTACTTAAACATATTTAAACATATTTGAACAAAATACAGTACACAGAAATAAATTATGGAAATAAGCACAAATAAATATCAGAAAAGTGAATAAGAGAAAAAGGAAAATATTTGACACAGCCATGGCCAAAAGAATTGGCAGAGACATACATTTTGTTTTTCGCAAATCTTTCTGCTTCAGTTGTTGTGGTGTTGATTCACATTGTTTCTAAATTATTGTGCATCAGAGTGATCAGATGCATTTTAAATAATTGCAAAAATCTTAATTGGCCAAAACAATTTACTTTATCACAAACACCCAAATTTCATAGTTTTTTGGTCCTGGCACAAAATGACCAGCCAACATAATTTCACTAATCATATCAGCAGCACCTGGGAAAGTGTGAACGGGTACTAGTCAGGTGAAATCACTCTATCGTTCTGATTGGATTATAAGAGCAGACTGATTGTTATAAAATGAGGGAAGAAGTGCTTCCAATCATTGTGTTCTTGTTAGCAATGAGATTGCTCTAAAAATTTGCATCAAAATGGCCTCACATGCAAGGAAATTGCTCCAAAGAATATTGCACTTGAAAGAACCATTTACCGGATAATCAAGAACTTCAAGGAGAGAGGTTCAACTGCAGTGAAGAAGGATTCAGGACATCCCAGAGTGTCCAGCAAATGCCAGGACCCTTTCCTACTGAGGAGTCATCTACAGAATCGTGTCACCACCAGTGCAGAGCTTGCTCAATATTGGCAGCAGGTTGGTGTGAGTGCATCTGCATGCACAGTGAGGCGAAGACTTTTGAACAATGGCCCTGGTGTCAAGAGGGTCAGCAAAGAAGCCACTTCTGTCCAAGAAAAACTTCAAGGACAGACTGAAATTCTCCAGGAAATACAAGGATTGGACAGCAGAAGACTGGTGAAAGTTATTTTCCCTGATGAATCCCCCTTCCAACTGTTTGGTACATCTGGAAAATCGATAGTCCGGAGAAGAAAAGGTGAACGCTACCATGAGTCCTGTGTTGTGCCAACAGTGAAGCATCCTGAGACCATCCATATGTGGGGTTGCTTTTGATCCAAGGGAGTGGGCTCTCTCACAATTCTGCCCAAAAATACTGCCATGAATAAAATATGGTATCAAAACATCCTGCAAGTACAACTTCTCCCAACGATCCAGGAGCAATTTGGTGATGAAGAGTAATAATGAAGTGGCTCGGAGATCAACTCCCCGGATCTTAATCCCATTGAGAACCTGTGGTCAATTCTCAAAAGGTGAGTGGACAAGCAGAAGCCCACAAAGTGTGATCAACTCCGAGCACTAAAAAGGCAAGAATGGATCGCCATCAGTCAAGATTTGGCCCAGAAGCGGCTATCCAGCATGCCAGAGTGAATTGTATAGGTTACGAAGAACAAGGGTCAACACTGTAAATATTGACTCTTTGCTTAAATTGAATGTTTTTGCCAATAAAAGACTTTAAAATTCATGTAATGCTTATCATTGTTTTCCAGTATACCATAGAAACATGTGAACAAATAATCTACAAATACTGAAGCAGCAAATTTTTCAAAACACAAAATGTATGTCACTGCCAATACTTTTGGCCACGGCTGTATAGATGAAGTCTAATGACTTTCACTGACACGTTATTTAGACGCAGAACTACATTAATTTATCAAAACAGGAAAGCCCACCATGATTTTTTTCAACAATAGTCCACCTTCACAGAAACACATAGTGACATGTGCATGTACACAAAATTTTACCAAAATATCCTGGTGCGACCCCACGTCCTCCTGCGCGAATATCATGCTGGTCTTCACTATATGCTATAATTTAATTTGATTTATACCGAATGATATCAGTTCAGGACACCATGGGCTGTGAGTAAAGGGTTAAACATATTACGCACTGAGTAACGTGACAAAACAGTTTGTTTCCACATTACATGATATTAAAACTTGTTTAACAAACGCCTGCAGAAACAGGTGTATAAAACATAATCTCTTTTGATAATCCTACACCTGTAGCACACATGCTAGCGCTGCAGCATTGTTTATCAGTTGGGTTGATAGAAGACATTTCTAATGACAGTCAATCCCCTGCTAAACTAACGGTAGCGTTGCAGTTCCGAATATCAGGGAATGGAATGCATTTATGGTCGGAAATATCAAGTAGGAATATCCCTCATCCAACTTGAATTGAACGCAGCATAACCGTGTACCCTGACAAAACGAAATTTATTGCAAGCAACATTTAAATCGCAAATATTATTAGATACATTTTTCCAAGTATTATAGACCTCCTTGGTAGATTCATATGAAAAAATATGATTTTTGATGTTCATTTCACAAAACATTCATGCTGCAGTTAAAACTAGGCTTGCTTGAGCATTAAGTGTAATTTCAAGTTTTGGCTTTCGTGGACATGTTTTTAAAATGTCAGTTGGAACTATTTTTTCCCCTTTTTCACCCAATTTGGAATGACCAAATCCCAATGCGCTTTTAAGACTTCATGGTCGCGTAGGATAAATCCCAGTGGCCTCTGAGACTGTCAATCCACACATTTTATCACGTGGCTTGTTGAGCACGTTGCCACAGAGACATATCGCGTGTGGAGGTTCATGCTCAACTCACCACGCGCCCCTCTGAGAACAAGCCACATTATAACGACCTCGAGGAGGTTACCCCATGTGATTCTACCCTCTCTAGCAACCGGTCCAATTTGGTTGCTTAGGAGACCTGGCTTGAGTCACTCAGCACACCCTGGGATTTGAACTAGTAAACTCCAGGGGTGGTAGCCAATATTTCTACCACTGAGCTACCCAGGCCCTTATGTGCATTGTCACATTGAGAATCATTGGTTAAACCAATAAATTATTCTTTATATTTAGAATGAAAGTGAGGTGCATTTCTTACTGTTCTGAGACTAGTGCAGACAGACAGCACACTGGAGGTTAAGTCATTCACTAAATCGGGAGCAAGAAGTTCTTCATAGAGTTTCATGTTGTCAATTTGTCTTAATAAAAAAATGTCTTAGCATCCTAAAGCTTTCCAATGCAGTGCATTCAGGAGTGCGTTCACGCCTAACATCCGACCAAAAGTTCAGTTTCAGGCTTCAGATGATGTTTGCACCTCTCAACATGGTTGACAGACATGGGACAATAGTAATCAGTACATAGATTTAGAATTTATAATGCTAAATTTTATTTTAACATGGTTGGCACTTGGCAGTGATTGGACGATGTTGGCGAAGTGTTTGATCAGCGTTTCATCACAACTTCCACTGGCTAAATAAACGCTGTTAAAGCATAATGCATAATGACAACTTTCTTTCGGAATAGATTTTCACCTGGGAACTTAAAACTCTGCGTGGAGATACTGTTGGAAATACACTGAATGAATGAGTGATATCGGGTCTTGGAGGGTTGACAATATATCCACGGGGGCCATGTACCATATTTTCTTTCATTAGATCTCACTGGAAGCACAATTGAGTTTGCCAGTGAAATGGAATCGGACCCATCAGCTGTCCAATGGAGATGCTCCCTGTCCCTGCCACTAATATGTTAATGGACCCAGATTCCTTTTCACAAAGCAACTGTTCATTTCCCTTCTCCCCCTCCTTCTTTTTCTCAACTTTAGAGACCTCTGAAGTCATATCTTGTAATTAATTGTGCCAGACTCTGCAGACAGGGTCATCTCAGGCTGGGGTATTTAGACCCTTTTCTACTATTAATAGTGCTTTATTAAATTGTATTGTGTATATACCTGTTTTATAAGTAATTTGGCTGTACCATGGCACAGTTATGGTGTCAGATGGTAACACTTTTGTGCTTTGATATATATACCATTGTACTGAGTGATTACCATTTTAATGTATCATGGAGTTTTTGTGGTACCCCAAAGTACAAAAAATATGACCCCAGTTATTCTCCAAACCATGAAGTACACCACGGTAGTACCATGATGCTTTTTGTTACTATTTGTTAGTGTATTATTGTTTATTATGAATTAATTATTATTTTATAGTTTTTTTTTATGTTAAAATGTTTTCAGCTTAATATGCAGAGATAGCTATAAGTAAGCTATTTGTACATTGATTTCCCCCAAAAGTGTAAAAACTGGCTCTGGGGTGCTATTAAAAATTGCTCTGACATAGCAGTATTGGCTCAACCAAAGGCATAAGTTTGAGGCTGGACTATCTGTTTATATGACCAATTGGAGAAACAGTTGCAAGAAAACTCTCAGTTGCCGTCAGTATGATATTAGCCATTGTTTTTCTTCCTAGCACAGGTTAATATATTGTACATGCCATCAAAACAAGACATTTTGAACTTGCTTACAAAAGCAGCCTACCAGTATATCTCAGATGGTTTCCCATCCTTGTGTCTGAGGAAAATGAATACTCCCATTGAAGTACTTAATATGCAGGATTTGTCCTCAAAGATGGACAATTACGGCAGAGGCCTGAGAAGGGGCCAAAAATATGGTGGACAAATGAAGAGAATAGTGTTTGTGTTAGCTATTTTGTTAGTGTGACACCAGGAGTGACCCTTCAGAGTATTCAGTGTCAGTCTAATTGTGAGGATAAAGCAGGGCGAGTAAACCAATTCAGTGGCCCTCTCAAACAGCCCTGAGCCATGAAAGGGCGCCTTTATTCCACAGGCCGCTCTCGGCTCATGGGAAACTACAGCCATGCCTGTGAACCTGGACTCGCTGTGATCAAAGTATCTTACACTGCTTTTTTTTTATTTTTATTTTTTTACTAAATACTCTGACAAATTGATTGTACTAACATTTGGTTATGTCAACGGGTCAAAACACCATGCTTAAAGAAACATTTAGTTGGTTTGGAGTCTAAATTGAATGAGATGAGCGAGAGAGAGACTAGGTGCTGCAAACAAATTTTGTTGTAAAAAATTAAACATTAAACATTAAAATGTTACTGAAAATGAGTGTGCCTATTGTTTTTGTTTATATGTGAACTTTACAGTTAGGAACAAATATTCCTCAACTACTAAATCAAATCAGTCTTCAATGCAGTTAAGGAACAGGAACGATTAAGTGTAATCGGAACCAGCATCATTACATTCCTTATGATTCCTACTGAGCCTTGCTCTGGGTTTTAATAAAATAATGTTGTTTAGTTTAAAATTTCAATGGGTTTTCCTTATGACTATTGTAAAGACATGAAGAAAGATGATATTATCCCAGTTGATTGTTTGACCACATATACACACACCGCAGGAGCTTTAGACGAGCTGTTAACCATAGCTTTTCACCGGGAATGGTTTGGATGTCCTTGCAAATCCTCCAGTCCCTTTTGGGATTAGGGACACTAAACCCCTTTTCCCCCTCTCCTCTTTTCTCAGCGCTGTGTCTCACTCTCTGTGGAATGCTACTTTACCATGACCTTTCACCCACATGCTCAAAGCGGGGGGAAGCATGTTTGTGTGTGTGTGTGTGTGTGTGCAGGCGTGTGTAATGGGAAAAAGGTGGTTTGTAATGAATGTGTATTCAGGTGACAGTACAGTAAACCTATTCATCTTTTTTGTGTTTATACTGGAAAGGAACGGTATAGTAATTTACACCACAGTAAGTAGAAACTGAAATTTCAACTCATTGTGGTTTGAATTAGAATTTTGAATTAAAAATAACTTGGGGAAGCATGCGTTGTAAAAATTGGTCAAGTACTGTATGTACAAATCTACCTGTTCAAACAACATGTTGTGTGCGGAGTTCACTCACCCATTTCACTTTATCTAATAGGATTTTTAAACCACTTTAATTGCATAATTAGAATGATTTCATGGGTTTAAATACGTAGTGTCTGCATTAATTAAGTTTGACAAGGAAAATTACTGTTCACCTAACCTACTGAATGCCATTTGATTATGAACATAGTCCACCCATTTCTATAGTTTGTATAGAGGGGTGAGTGCAACATTAATTGCTTTCTTGGGTCAAATTGTCAGCAAACAACGGAAGATCCTGCCCACTAAACTAATTTTAAGACTTTAATAGTCTCAGATAGCATTAGTCTCTGTCTGATGCATATTGCACACAGAAGTTGTGTTTACAAGGTACTAGGGCTGTGTATCATCAACACAATACTTTACGCATCATGATTCAGAGTCCACAATACTATACATATCACGTTACATGTTAATTTTGAACTAGATTTCTCATGCGCATAATTTAGTATAAGAGTTGTTTAAAGTGAACTGTTTAACAAAAACCTAACAGTCATGTTGTGCAATTCAAAATAAAATAAGATCCATAAAGATAAGGAAAGCAATAGAAATTAAATTACTTTTATTGGCCCTTTCTTCTTTCTGCTTTTAAAGTGTTTTTTGATACCCTTAATATAGTTTAAATCCTGTTTTTAAGTGTGCTAAAGGGAAGGCAATACTCCGTGATCAAACAATTGATGTCTAAATACAAGTGAAACAACTCTTAATTCTACACATTGATTTTATATTCAAATGAAAACTAGTTCAATAGTCATAACATGAAACTGTAATTAGTAAATTTAATAGAACTTACAAAGCTCATATTTCAGCAGTGTCTCATTAAATACAGCAGTGTCACAGATTAGGCAGTGCAAAATATGCTGTGCTAAAATCAACTAAAGAAACATTACCCTGCAATTTTCTTCTTAAAATAGTTAGTCTAACTCACCCTCGCAAGTGATGTTCACAATGTCTTAAGGGAATAGTTCACTCACAAATAAAATTCTCTCATCATTTACTCTTATGACATCTCAAATGTGTATAAACAAAAATTAAGAATTTTAGGAGACAATCTCAGCTCTTTTATCCTTACAATGCAAGTGAATGGGTGCCAAAATGTTTTAGCTCCAAAAATCACACAAGGCAGCATAAAAGTAATCCTTAAGGCTCCAGTGGTTAAATCAATGTCTTTAGAAGTGATATGATAGATGTGGGTGAGAAACAAATCACTTTCACATTCTTCTTCTTGTGTTTTTGATGATTCGTATTCTTCATGCATACCGCCCTCTACTGGGCAGGGAGAAGAAGTTCTAGCTAAAAAGGACTTTAATATTGATCTGGTTCCCACCCACACCTATCATGTTGCTTCTGAAAATATGGATTAAACACTGGAGTTGAATGGAATACTTTTTAAGTATCATAAAGTTACTTAATGAAATTCGGCTAAATACTGATTCAGTCAAAATATCAGTGATGGTATTACTAGATCTTGGTGCTGCTTTTGACAATGTTGACCACAACAAACATTTAGACAGACTGGAAAACTGGGTAGGGCTCTCTGGGACGGTCCTCAGCTGGTTCAGGTCATATCTAGAAGGGAGGGGGTTACTATATGAACATAGGTAACTATGAATCTGAGTGGACATCCATATCCCACGAGGCTCAATTCTTACACCGTTCCTGTTTAATATATATAGATATATGCTCCCACTTGGCCAAATTATGAAAAAGTAACCAAATTTAATACCATAGCTATGCAGACGACACCCAGATCTACCCAGCCCTATCGCCAAAAGACTACAGCCCCATAGACACTCATACAAATTAACAGTTCAGTTAAACAAAGACAAGACAGAGGTCATTGTATTTTGCAACTAATGTGAAATTCCAAAGGTGAGCACATACTTTGACTCCAGCGGTTTAAAGACAAAAAATCAAGTCAGGAATCTTGGTGTCATTTTGGAGTCAGAGCTTAGATTCAGTAGTCACATCAAAGCAATACATAAATCAGCCTACTATTGTTCATAATATATAACCAGAATAAAATGTTTTGTATCCACTCAAGACTTAGAGAAACTTGTTCATGCATTCATCACCAGTAGGGTGAACTACTGCAATGGACTTCTCACCGGGCTTCCCAAAAAGACCATTAGACACCTGCAGCTCATTCTGAATGCTGTTGCTAATATTCTCAAATCTGAAATCTGAGCATATTACTCCAGTCTTCAGGTCTTTGCATTGGCTTCCAGTTACATTTAGAATTGATTTTAAGGTACTATTACTCGTTTATAAATCAGTCAAAAGCATATGACCTAAATACATTGCTCTCAGATCATTAGAATCAAGTCAGCTAGAAGTAGAGTTTTCAATCAAAACAAGGTGCCAGCAGCGTTTAGCTATTATGCCACCCGCTGCTGGCACCAGCTTCCTGAAGAGGTCAGATGTGCTCCAACAGTAGCCATATTTCAGATCCAGACTGAAAACACATCTGTTCAGCTCTTCACTGAGCACTGTGCAGTACTCACTTTTGCACTGCATAATTTTATCTCTGTATTCTTTTTCTGTTTTATTAATTTTTACTTTTTTGCAATTATTTTATTTATTTGTATTCTTATTTCTTGTTCTTAACTGGTTTTAAATGTAATGTTGTATATTTCTTGTATTTCCTTTTTCCTTTTTATATAAAGCACTTTGAATTGCCATTGTGTGTGAAATGTGCTATATAAATAAACTCTCCTTGCCTTTATGTGATTTTTGGAGCGTCAAAATATTGGCACCCATTCACTTGTATTGTAAGGACCTATAGAGCTGAGATATTTTTCTAAAAATCTTCATTTGTGTTCTGCAGAAGATAAAAAGTCATACACATCTGGGATGGCATGAGAGTTAATGATTAGAGAATTTTCATTTTTGGAGGAACTATCCCTTGAATTGCAGACCTTTGACATTTTTTCGTACCTTGTTTATAAGCAAGTTCGGAACAAACTTTTTTATTTTTACCCAATTTTACCAGATAATGACTTTTAAAGCCACTTTTATCTGATTCATATTTATAGTATATAGGCTATTCACAATTCATGTTCAGTAAAATGCGAACTACTGGATTTAAAGTGATTTATACTCAGAGTTCCTCCTGAGATGGCCTGAGATCATTTGCAGTGCTAACATAAATAACAAAACTGTTCACTGGCGACTGACTTAGAGAAGATAGAAAACTCTTTATATATGCTTTCTGGGAGAAGCACTATTGGTAAGACAAAGTGCTATTGATAATCTCAACAAAAAGCTAATCAGACATTGGCACACTGGCCTCTTTATATTTTTTCTGTTCTTCAAATTATAATGTGTTCATTTAAGCACGTTTTCGTGTCTAAGAAACTATGTCTCTTGTCAAATGTAACTCTTGCCCTATTCAGACCTGGTATTAACATTTGTCTCGAGAGATCCTATCACAAGTGGACAGCACTAAATAAAGGTGCTAACAGGGTCTGAAATGTGCACGTGAGAGGGAAGGTGAGCTAAATTACCTGCCACTGCTCAAAAACTATTCATTTTTAAAAGTGCTAATTTGACTCCCTGGTTGACAATAAAAGAAGAGCATATCACTTTGTTGAGGCTCGTAGTAGCAAATGAATATCAATATCCAAGAGTAGAATTGTATATTCCACTTTTGTTGAGTTATGCTTGTGAAATACTCAGTACATATTACTTTTGTACTGACATAAATTCTGATTACAAAGTCTACAAAAATGTGTGTTATTGTGCAGTAAACTAACAGCATGGAAAAACAGTGCAAACTGTCGTTCATTGCTTAAAATGTTGTTTAAAAAGCCCCTTCCTGTGAAAATGTGCAATACTTGACCAGAATAAGATGCAAAGTTGACCAGACTTTACGTATGCTGATTGTCAAAAGATTGGTTAAGAGAGAATAAGCCTAAAATACATCACCTTGTCAAGTCCTGCATAAAGAAGCCTTTTCAAGGTTATTTCCACAGTGTGTCAACTAACACTTATTTATTCTTTGGAAACATGATTATAAAATGTGATTAGCCCTTGCCCTTTGGCTCATCATCTGAAGGCACTTAAACTTTGACTGTGCAGCTTTCGCATCGATCTAGTCATACATTTAAGCGCCTTTTGAGAGGTTGCTCTCATTTATTTTATCACTGTGTGACACTTTCACATCAGTCATGTTTAGAACATTGTTCTTCTGTTGAGACCATTGGATGCTGATTCAAGCACTGATTTGCCCCGTTTCTGCTCTTGTCCTGTATACAAACTCACAGGTGCTTTTATGGTTTTCTTTTTTGGGTTAGATCGATATCTTGTGGAAAAACTGCTGCCTGGGAGCCAAGTGCTCGCTGTCACAAAGCAGCCATTGTTCAGTTACTCAAGGATTGAAACTAAGAAATCCTTTTTATTGGTTTAAGCTCTTGTGCTCAGGTTTTCTTCATTCTTCCTTTTTTGGGCTGGATGAGTACTGCCAAGTGTTTTTGTACTACAATGTTGAGGGCATCATTCAGTGGTGTAGTAGTGTATGAAGAGGTGGGCATACACTACTACACCCCCCACATAGTCCCACATGAAAATGTTTATCAGGGTAGGGCTGGGACAACGCGGCGACGTCATCGATGACGTCGACACAAAAAATACGTCGACGCAAAATATGCGCGTCGATTCGTCAGACCCAAAACAAAGATGGCGGCGCCGGCGAGTAGTAGAAACACAAGTGGCTCCTCAGACTATCTGAAGTGCAAGGCGGCATGCACTCGTTCCTCTAAAGTATGGGAATTCTTTAATTTAAAAGGAAACAATTCCGTGATATGTCGTCTTTGCAAAATGGAGATGGCCTTCCATTCTAGCACCACGGCAATGCACCAGCACCTTAAGAAGCCACCGGTTGCAGCTGCAGATGACAGAGCACCGTAAGTCTTTTTCAACTCCCCACTTTGCACTTCGATGTTGGAGTAGGCTATAATACGTTGATCGACACCTAAAGTTTTAAACATAGCTATTAATAATACGCTTATAGCTATGAATGAATGTACGTGAAAAATACATAGAGGACACTGACAACGGCTGACAGACAGGACCAAGCAGGTAACATTTAATAAAGTCTCAACTTTCAAATTTGGTCATTCAAAGAAAATTAAACCATAAATAGGCCTACTATTTTGTGGCTCTTTAATGTGTAGTGACAGATTGCCTCAGTTAAAGCTGCTTCGTGAACCGATCATCTTTTCCTTGGTTAATTTATAGCATCAAATAGGCTAAACATGAATGAAGCCTACATCAGAAGGACTGTTGTTTTAACCGCGGAAAGATGTCAGTACAGTAGCCTACAATCCATTATTCAAATTCAAATCCATCGATGTTAATCTTCTCTCTCCTGACTACTTTGTCGGACAAAAATGGCGTATTATGATTGATTGATCAGATCGCCAGTCAATCAAACTCCCGGCAAATGTTTTTTTTTACATTTTATACACCCCCACCCCCGGTGAAACCGGTATTACCGGTGTTGTCACAAGTCGATTAATCGAATCGAAATCGAATCGGACTGGGAAAAATGAATCATTAGATTAATCGATGCATCGAAAAAAATAATCGCTAGATTAATCGTTTAAAAAATAATCGTTTATCCCAGCCCTATATCAGGGTAAGTTTCTTGGTGGCATGGTGTACAGTACACTACTAAGAACCATGGTATCAAAACTAGCACTTGTGCAAAAACATGCAGTATTTTCGGTTTCAAGTTTAATTGTGTAAGTTACATTTAAATGTACATATTTACATATAGCAGGGAAATAAATTTACAGCGCAAATTATGGTTACTCCAGGGATGCTTGTGCATCAGCATTAAATGCTGGATATGTCACGCCTAGGGCTGGGATAAACGATTATTTTTTAAACGATTAATCTAGCGATTATTTTTTTGGATGCATCGGTTAATCTAACGATTCATTTTTTCAGTCCGATTCGATTTCGATTCGATTAATCGACTTGTGACAACACCGGTAATACCGGTTTCATCGGGGGTGGGGGTGTATAAAATGTAAAAAAAAAAAAAACATTTGCTGGGAGTTTGATTGACTGGCGATCTGATCAATCAATCGTAATACGCCATTTTTGTCCGACAAAGTAGTCAGGAGAGAGAAGATTAACGTCGGTGGATTTGAATTTGAATAATGGATTGTAGGCTACTGTACTGACATCTTTCCGCGGTTAAAACAACAGTCCTTCTGATGTAGGCTACATTCATGTTTAGCCTATTTGATGCTATAAATTAACCAAGGAAAAGATGATCGGTTCACGAGCAGCTTTAACTGAGGCAATCTGTCACGACACATTAAAGAGCCACAAAATAGTATGCCTATTTATGGTTTAATTTTCTTTGAATGTCCAAATTTGAAAGTTGAGACTTTATTAAATGTTACCTGCTTGGTCCTGTCTGTCATCGCGTTGTCAGTGTCCTCTATGTATTTTTCACGACATTCATAGCTATAAGCGCATTATTAATAGCTATAAGCGAAAACTTTAGGTGTCGACAACGTATTATAGCCTACTCCAACATCGAGTGCAAAGTGGGGAGTTAAAAACTTACGGTGCTCTGTCATCTGCGGCTGCTCCCGGGTAGCGCTAGAATGGAAGGCCATCTCCATTTTGCAAAGACGACATATCACATAATTTTTTCCTTTTAAATTAAAGAATTCCCATACTTTAGAGGAACGAGTGCATGCCGCCTTGCACTTCTGATAGTCTGAGGAGCCACTCGTGTTGGCGCCGGCGCCGCCATCTTTGTTTTGGGTCCGACAATTCGACGCGCATATTTTGCGTCGACGTATTTTTTACTTTAGAGGAACGAGTGCATGCCGCCTTGCACGTCTGGTAGTCTGAGGAGCCACTCGTTTTGCTTCTACTCTCCGGCGCCGCCATCTTTGTTTGGTCTGACGAATCGACGCGCATATTTTGCGTCGACGTCATCGATTACGTCGACGCGTCGTCCCAGCCCTAGTCACGCCCCTTAATGAAATGGAAAATATGATTGGTTAGCAAATACCCAATCGCATCTGAAATGAGTGTGCTGATTGGTGGATCAGTTTAGTCAGACTGTCTGTCAGACTTGCCAGTGCCATCAGTTACGCTCCCGCCTCCCGCAGGTAAGTGTGCATTTAGAGAGTAGCTCTGTACCCTTTTTCAAATAAAATAAAAAACACTGTTCACTGACTGGTGCTGCGGCATCACGATAGTAGATTAAGAGTTCCAAGTCAAAAGCCTACTCATTGTTCTGGCGGTCATACGTATCATCACTTATTTTAGGTGGGCATACGCAAAATCTTAGGATAGTTCAGTGGGCATACGGCGTATGCCTACTTATGCCCTAGACTACACTACTGGAATCATTCTAAGAATTGTGTCTGTCTGGATTTGTTATTGAGCCGTAATGAGATGTGACACTGGGACATGTGGCCTGGGAGCAGTGTATTGGAAAACTAATGCCATATCCTTGCCCAACTTCTGGATTAGAGTGTTTCTAAATAAAGAGCAATTAGATTAATCTCTGTTTTCTGTTTTACCAAAATTACCAGTCATTCCATCTTTATCAAAGCTACACGCCAAAATTAAACCACTTGCTGTATAGTTTTAAGGCAAGGTGCAGTGTAGATAGCATAAACTGGTGGCTTAACATTCTGCAATGGACAGGCAGTACATCTTCCATTGTTGACATCAAAGGTCATGTCTCATATAAAACTCTATGGTATTTTGGAGAGTAATTAGCAAAACTAGATCATCCAAAATTGACATGTTGCCTGACATGGCCTCAATCTTGAAAACCTTGAACAAAACAGTGCATGGTTTATAGAAAGTACCATCTGTTTGAGGGCTCCTTGTACTTCTATTCAGTTCTAATTGCAAAGGGAATGTTAAAATCAAAAATGTATATTTCCTACTGAAACACTAAAAGCAGAATATATAAAATAAAAATTATAAGACAAACTATTTTGTAAAAAATATAATGTGCCTAAGACTTTTTCACAGTATCTAGGACAGTAAACATTTGTGGTACTGTGTTGGGTCACCACTTGATGTCCAAACGAAAATCTGTGTCACCAGAAATGGATTTATTGAACCTAGATTCTGTAAAATTGAATTTTTGATTGAGAAAGTATCTCACCTCCAGAAATTGATGTTCTCATTATTCTCTCACTTGGAGTAAAATCATCTCACAGCAGCAATACTTTTGCTTTAAATTGCGCCCTATGATTCTTCTGCAATCATGTTGTGTTAATTACACAGTGTTTGGCTTGTGGTGAGGAACACACTCCATCAAGTCTGTTCCTTTTTCTTTTCTTTTTTTTTATCCTGACATTTTGGTGCCTCAAGCATTTACACAAATTGAAATAACCCAGCATCTCACAGACCTGGAATAATTTCCTTTTCTTAAAATGGCTTCCTGGCTCTTTAACATTCTGCCTGTGTGGCTTTATAAGTTGTGGTTAAATTACTTTTCAGAAATGTATATCCTATAGTACTCGCCTGTGTGAAACTTTTTAAGTTTGGCTTAATTCTCCATAAGATGAATAGACAAAAACTGCATTTCGGAATACTGACATTACGTTACCTGGCAATTCTTACACCAGATCTACTCTTCTTTGATTTCACAATCAATAAATGGTCAACACTACTTTCTCTTGTGTTGTCCTTGCTGACGACATGCAACATAGTATGTACAGTGCAATATGCTGTCTAATTCACAAAAAAATCACTTGATTGGAGTATTATTCTCTATAATTAAAGATCTGCATAAGCATAACTGCAAAGTTTCTGAGTTGTGTTGTAATAACTGGTATTTTAATAAAAAATTAATAAAAAAGAAACATTAGAAAAATTGTGATAGTACCATGTGCCATATTACTGAATGATATTCATGTACAATGGCACTTTTTGGTATTTTTTTGATAGCAATATTAGCTTGATTGAGGTCAAGGTATAGAATCCCCCATTAGGTTTTTTTTTTAGTCAGCATTGCGTAATGTTAATAGCAGGCACTGTGTTAAGGCATTGTGTGATTTTTCTACAAAAAATTATTGACTTTGTTTAGCCCAGTTGTCTGGCATTGATAACTTGTCGTAGAACATCTGCTTGGGTCATTTAAATGCAAAACCATTTAAGACCCAGGTAAAATGAGCCAGTTACGGTGGAACATATAATTACCCGCGTTATTGCTAGAAAATTGAGGTAATTTCACTCACAAAAGAAATGTAACGTTTCATTATATGCATGTCTTTCACCAGTCATGAGTGCTGTGAATGGCTATTTATGTTTAGGGCAAATGTGTGAGAAATGCAATTACGGTTTGTCTTGTTCCAGAAACACATTATAGGTTTTCAGTGTTTATAATTTAGATATAGCTATGTTTGCTAATGTGTTGTTCATATTGACAAAACCCCAATTATTACACTATAGTTCTGCCTTTAAAGCCAATGTGTGTCATTTTATTCTTTAAATATTTTCTTATATCCCAGAAACAATTATGAGTAAATCATTTCTAGGTTTATTTCCCTAATCACTATGTAAGCACAATAGCACTATACAAATATTGGGGTAGGGTATCTGTTTATCCAGCCAATGGAAGATGAGGAGATTGTTCACTAAACCTGTTTGCAAATAATAATTATATTTGCAATTGGTGATATTAGTGGTGCAGATATGACAACATTAGAAAATTTTAAGATGGCTTGAGGTAGGCATAGCTTTTGAGATTTTGCTTTAAATGGAATAATCTGGGTTGAATCCAAGTTAAGGTCAGTCAACAGCATTTGTGGAGTAATGCTGATTACCACAAACAATTATTATGAGTATTTGAACTTTGGAAGCAAAAATCGGGGTTCCAGTGAGGCAGTTGCAATGGAAGTGAATGGGACCAATCCGTAAACTTTAAAATGCTTTGTGTTTCAAATGTAGTCTTAATAATCATAAAATCACTTACTAATATGGCTGGGTGATAAAACGTTCATGATATTTAATGTGATAAAGAAAAATCATCTAAATCTATGATAAGCTTTTGAGTAATTTTCATTATTTAGGTTTATGCTCTATATCTAGACACTCAGGTGCGTGTTGCTAAAATGCAAGCAGTTCGTCTTTCTCAGACAGCATGAATTTGCTAATGTTAGCTGAATATATTCAATTTTCTTCAAAATATTTTCACCGAACACACTTTATTTATTCCCTGTCCCACTCTGTATGCGTTGCCTTATTTCCCTGCATGTGATTAGACACAAGGTGCCGCATAAGTTAACTTGTTTCCAAAGTGCCTTTAGACAATAAGAATTTTTCCTTCTTAATTTAGCTTTATTAATTGGCATGTCATGAGCCTTTAATAATAAACAAATAGATTTCTGTTCTAATTTTGTGAAAATTAGAAAATCTGGCGTGGATGACATGGAAAGACAATAAAATTACTAGTTGGTAGCCTGGTCTTTCTCACTATAATGAAAATATAAAAATGGTCCATTCAGGCTTTTACATTTTCTACATTTCTCTCAGGGGATGCCCTTGAACCCCCATTATCATTCCTCAGTCACAAGGGCTTCTGTGCCCCCATACTTGGGTATCTGAATGAAAAAAAATATAAAAATATATAATTTGAATTTAAATATTCAAACAAATATGGGACTGCTGTTATTATGCTTCAAAAGCGAACAGATGATCTTTTAACATTCATATCCAACTGCCCAATGCAGTTTTGTAGAGACTATTTTGACTTTTTTCAAAATATTATTTATTGTGTCTTCTTTTCTTCAGCCAACTTGGAAATAAAATAAAAAAATGTTCAAATCAGAATGTACATCATAATAAATATCAAATGATATGATATAATATGATATGATTAAAGAATACTGTGATAATATTTCTGGCCACATCACCCAGCCTAACCTTTTCTGTGTAGTTATATCCTATTTTGTAACTCTGTTGCCTTAAATCCTAAAGCCTTAAAACAGCCATAAAAACTATGATTTAAACAACTTTACAGCTCAAATAATACATATATTTAACAGATTAAATAATTTAAGTGCTATTATAACATTATAATAGCAAATTTCTGCCTTTTAAAACCCTCCAAAAAGTGACCCCATTTACTTTGTTGTAAAGAGTTGGCTCACTGTAACCTTTTTTTTTTTTTTTAAGAAAATGGATGTTAATTAACATTTAACATTGTGTCACAAATGCTGTCAATTGAGCTTAACTTGTATTAAATTCTGAATATTCCTTCTGAATATTTCCGTTTCACCTTGCGCTTCAGAAGATGAGCTTCAAAATAAACTTATCAGACAGCACCGTCCTTGAGCCTTGTAATGTCTTACTCTTGTTCCCAGCTCTTGAACGAAAGCACGGCACTCAAGAGGTCATGAATGGAGGGCTGTGAATGTGTGGAGGTGTAGTCTGGGGGACTGACTTAGAGGCTGGTCATTGGCCCACTGCTGTCCAGCTTGTGACACACATCAGGCCAGACGCACCTTAAGACGCCTGCTAAATGGAGCTCTTTATTGTCATTGGAGGAAGGGAGCGAGTGGTGGTATTTTTGTCTATGTGGTATCAGCGTCTAGAGCCCCCCACATTCTTAAGTGCCGCTCTTTGGGAAGAGAACACAAAGGGGTGTTAGTATTCATTTTGTTTGTTTGCTCTGGACCTGTCAGCCTGTCACACAAAGCAGGCCAGATCAGAGAGGCCTGCTCCGCTCTCAATGGAACCCGAGGGGGTCTGCCGAGGAAAAGGGGAGGGGGGCGTCTCTGCCCAAGCGTTGTTCCCACAGGGTAGGGTGGTCCACTGCTGAAAGGGGCTTAGTGGAGGGGGGTGCAAGGGCTGGGCCTGGGTTTACTGAGGCAGAAAGGAGGGTGTAGGGTTATTTCAAAGCCAAGGGAGCTGTGCAAGGATCATATCAATCATGGGAGTTTTTGAAGGGAAGTGTTATGAAAGAAAAGGGAAGTTCTTTGAACAATCATTTTCTTAATAGGTATTTTCTTCCATTAAAATATCTATAAAATAGAAGCAAAATTGTCTCAATGCTTGTTTTCAGAGAATCTATATTAAATCAACTTTATTTTTGTTACCCCTTTGGCAAATAGTTTTTTTCTTTTTAAAAAAAAAAATAAAAAATTCTGTTTAAATTCAACTGCGTTTGTGGCTTAATGTTGATTACCGTGGAAAATTATTTAGACTTACAAAGGAAGTCAATGGGGCCAGTCCATTAATGCTAAAATATAAATTGTTTCAAAAGTATAGTTATACAACAAACATTAACATGACTTTAGTGTGATAATATCACTTGTTAACCTTATCTGTGTGAAACTATGTCCAATATTACTCCTTTGTTTTGTGACAGCAAAACCTTGTAATCCCTGTATTGGATATAACTTTATACAGATAACATAAGTAAACAATAATCATGCTGCCATGTTTAATGTTTAAGTCTTGTGGCTATAGTTTTTAAACAATTTGTATTTACTAGGGATGTGCACGAGTAGTCGAATATTCTTTCTGCAATAATTATTTGAATTGTAAAAATAATATTCGAATTTCGCAATGTTTTGCTTTGCTGACCATATATACAGTGAGATGCATGTTAATCCTGAACACACAAACTAAAACTGGCAGTTATAACAGAATGCACTGGGTAGCACTGTTGAGTGTGGACACAAGTTGATCACATTTGTTGAGCAAACGGTTCTGTCAGTACATTCAGATGGACACCAAAAAAGCGGGTTATTGTGAGAATGTGGCTTACTGTGAGAAAGCTGGGTTCCTGGGTTTAAATGTACTGAATGAGCGGTGCAAACTTTACTCTTGTATATGTGTAGCTCGTCAGAAAGCAGCGTCCCCGTTGCAATGTAATCCCCAAAACGCTTCTGTAAACAACAAACATGGCATCCGAGAAAGACTATGCTAGAGGAGGTAAGGGACATTCCATCATTTAAACTGGTGTGTATAAATTAGTATAGTTTACTGCGCTTGTTTTTCTCAACCAAAACATGACACGAGATACAATATAAATATGATAACTATTATATGCTGAGTGTTTATACTCGTCCTGTATGTTTACTGCGTCAGTCTACTTCATTAGCGGTTTCTTTTTTCGCTTTGTGTGAGCTTAAATGCTTTCACTTTATTCTTTTTTGTTCTCATGCATTGCTTGTTTAAATATAATAAAAAAAAACACAGGACATGATAAAAGCTTGTTTTTATTATGATTAGAAGATTGTTTTTTTAATGGTGATGCAACCTTTGAATAAATAATCATTTTACAACATCTCTTTGTCATTAATTACCTTAATTTAAATAATAGAATATTAGAATATAAAAAAATTTATTAGTTTAAATATTCAAATACCAAATTATTGATGAATGCTCATCCCTAGTATTTACACATTTATTGACTGGCCCCCATTCACTTCCATTGTAAATGCCATAATGTAATAGGGCTGTGCGATAGAATGATGTAATTGGATATAAACGATATCTAACAAATATCCCGATGCAGATTGCGACAGTCATTGACAGACGATGAACGGCAATATCGGAAAAATTACAAAACTATGGAGCTGGAAAGTCTTGAAAAAATGAAATAGTATCACAGTGTATAGACACCCACCTGTCAGATCTCTCGTAGTGACACATGACAAGAAATGCTGTTAGACACAAAGATGTGCGCTTATAGAAACACTTTATTTTCTTTTGAAAAATAGACAGGTGAAAAGCTGACGTGCATGTCTGATTCACTGTTTGTTCAGTGGTCCATGACACAGTGCCGTGTCTCGTGGAACTTGAACGTGTAAAGAGTTCTCACACTTTCTTTTCTGTTTCAGGCATCTTAAAACAGTTTGCAAGAAAAGTGTTGACTAGTGAACAAGCAAATTAATTTGTATTTCTGTAGCACTTTTCACAACATGCATTGTTTCAAAGCAGCTTTGCAGAAAATGAATATGTATAAAGTCTTGGAGTCATCATAGCTTGATTAAAACATGATTGTAAATTCTGTATAAAAATAAACAATGAAGTAAATAAGTAAATAATAATTGTATTTGAAATAGAATGCTGCAAATGACCTCAGACCATCTCAGGAGGTGCAAGTTCACTTTATTTCCACTGTAGACAGTTCATCTGCAGTATGGCCATTCTCTGTTGACCTTTCCGTCCACAGAACTGCCGCTCACCGCTTGGAGTAAATTCTAGAGACCGATTTGCGTAAAAATCACTAAATCTGGGACCAACAATCAGGCCAAATCACTGAGATCAAATTTTTTCCTCAATTCTGACTGTTGATATGAACATTAACTGAAGCTCCTGAACCATATCTGTCTGATTTTATGCACTGCACTTCTGCCACGCGACTGTCTGATTAGATAATCGCATTGTTTGTTGGTGCCAGACGGGCTGGTTTGAGTATTTCTGTAACTGCTGATCTTCTGGAATTTTCATGCCCAACAGTCTTTAGAATTTATTCGGAATGGTGCCAAAAAAAAAAAAAAACATCCAGTGAGGGGCTGTTCTGTGGATGGAAATGCCTTGTTGACGAGAGAGATCAACAGAGAATGGCCAGATTGGTTTGAACTGACAAAGTCTACGGTAACTCAGATAACCACTCTGTACAATTGTGGTGAGAAGAATATAATCTCTGAAGGCTATTTGGCGCACAATATTAGGCAGGTGGTTTTAATGTTGCGGCAGTTCGGTGAGTGTGTGTGTGTATGTGTATGTGTGTATCTATATATATATCCATCCATCCATCCATCCATCCATCTTCAACCACTTATCCAAAGTCAGGTTGTGGGGGCAGCAGCTCCAGCAGGGGGCCCCAAACTTTCCTATCCCGAGCCACTTTAACCAGCTCTGACTGGAGGACCCCGAGGAGTTCACAGGCCAGTGTGGAGATGTAATCTCTCCACCTAGTCCTGGGTCTTCCCCCAGCTGGACTTGCCTGAAAATCCTCCCTAGGGAGGCGCCCCAGAGGCATCCTTACCAGATGCCCAAACCACCCCAATTGGCTCCTTTTCAGAATCAGAATCAGAATCATAATCAGCTTTATTGCCAAGTATGCTTACACATACAAGAAATTTGTCTAGGTGACAGGAGCGTCCAGTCAACAACAATACAAACAATACCAAAAACAGCAGCAAGACATAGGTAATTAAAAACAAAAAAGAACACAAAATAAATAATTATACATATACGTACATACACTCACCTTCATACATACCCACATACAGACACGTAAGACGAAAAGGAGCAGCGGCTCTACTCCGAGCTCCTCACGGATGACTGAGCTCCTCACCCTATCTCTAAGTGAGAAGCCCGCCACCCTTCTGAGGAAACCCATTTCGGCCGCTGGCATTCGCGACCTAGTTCTTTCGGTCATAACCCAGCCTTCAAGAACATAGGTGAGGGTAGGAACGAAAATTGACTGGTAGATCGAGAGCTTTCCGGCTCAACTCCCTTTTCGAGACAACGGTGCGATGCTGCCCCGATTCTCCGGCCAAACTCCCGCTCCATTGTCCCCTCACTCGTGAACAAGACCCTGAGGTACTTGAACTTCACTTGTGGCAGTACCTCCTTCCCTACCCGGAGTACGCACTCCATCGGTTTCCTGCTGGGAACCATGGCCTCAGATTTAGAGGTGCTAATCCACTTCCCAGCCTCTTCACACTCGACTGCCAAGCGATCCAGTGAGAGCTGAAGGTCACGGACCGATGATGACATGAAGATCATCTGCAAAAAGCAGCGACGAGATCTCCAGCCCACCGATCCGCACCCCTTCCCCACCCTGACTATGCCTCGATATCCTGTCCATTAGTATCATAAACAGGTTTGGTGACAAAGCGCAGCCCTGGCGGAGACCAACCCCCACATGGGACAAACTCGACTTCGTGCTGAGGACCCGGACACAGCTCTCGCTTTGGATGTACAGGGATTGGATCGCCCTAAGCAGGGAACCCCCACCCTGTACTCCTGGGGGACCCGGTCATACGCCTTCTCCTGATCCACAAAACACATGTAGACTGGACATACTCCCTGGCCCCCTCCAGGATCCTTGCGAGAGTAAAGATCTGGAACTTGCATTGTTCCTCTTCAATCCGAGGTTCGACAATTGGCCGAACCCTCCTCTCCATCACCTTGGAGTAAGCTTTACCAGGGAGGCTGAGATGTGTGATACCCCTGTAGTTGGCACACACTCTCTAGTCCCCCTTTTGAAGAGGGGAACCACCACCCCGGTCTGCCACTCTTTTGGCACCATCCCGGACTTCCATGCAATGTTGAAGAGGCGTGTCATCCATGACACCCCCTCAACATCCAGAGCTTTTGCCATTTCTGGTCAGATCTCATCAATCCCCAGGGCTTTTCTACTGCAGAGTTGATTGACTACCTCACTGACCTCCCCAGGGAAATTTAATCTGATCCCCCATCAGCCTCTGGCTCTGCCTCTAGCATAGAGGGTGTGTTGGGATTTAGGAGTTCTTCAAAGTGTTCCTTCCACCGCCCAATAACCTCCTCGGTTGAGGTCAACAGCATCCCATCTTTGCTGTATACAGCTTGGATGGTTCCCTGTTTCCCCCTCCTACGGTGGTGGATGGTTTTCCAGAAGCACTTTGGTGCTTCTGGAAAGTCCTTCTCCATGGCTTCTCTGCACTTTTCCCACACTCTATATATATATATATATATATATATATATATATATATATATATATATATATATATATATCTTCAGTATTTAAGAAACAAACATAATAGATGAAATTATTAGGTAGCATGAATTGGGGAACACAATGGAAATTTTTAGGCTTACACCTAATAGGAAACTGGTGTTTTCTATCTGTTTAAGCATAGACTGATTGAAGTAACACTGTTGTAACTGTGTATATATATATATATATATATATATATATATATATATATATATAAATATAAATTATGTGAAATATGTTTCTTGCATATCACCTAGCCGTATAACTTTCTTTTAAATAAACAAGGGAGTCCTTAGTGTATAGTGTCGTGTCGTGTAGCAAACATTATGCTACAATTGTGGGAGGTTTTTAGCTTAACTTGTATTGAACCCGATCATTTAAGAATAAACCTCACAACATTTTTTAGATTTGTGGTTAAAACAAAAACTATTTGTAATACTATTTTCTAATGGCATAAGTAAACCTAATTCAGTATACATTTTTAAAACAAGTCTTAAGATCTGCAAGCTTGCTTTTAAGTGAATTTATCTTGTTTTTAGGATGTTTAGATATTTTCACTTGAAAAAGAAACTTAAAATAATGGTTAAAATAAAACCATTTTTACAGTGTTCATGTCTTTGCTCTCTTTCTCTCACTCTCCCTCTTTGTGCAGAGGTTTTTCTGGACATCTGCCCAGACCTATACACAGGAAAAAATGAAACACTCAAGCAACAAGGCATTTTGCCAAATAAAGGGCTGCAAAGATGTGTGTGTGTGTGTGCGTGTGTGTGTGTCCATGCATGAGTGTGTGAAAGAGAGACTCATTGTGTAGACAGGGAGATGTCAAGGGTGCTTTTATTTTGTAGATTTGGAAGATACATTTTTTTTTTGTCTCGGAGAAGGGACATCTCTTTCTTTCCATGTTTGGATGCACATCTATAAACCCAAAGTTCTGCTTGTTAAACCATAAAAGAGGTCAGCCAAACATTTTACTTGTACAATGTGGTCTGTCATTAAAGATTTCTTCTATTACAGAGATTTCATTCAACAAACAATTAAATGAAAAAATTTTCAGCAAGAGCAATTATCATGCTTTGTTTTAAGTGTTTTTCTGCTACATGTCTGTCATGTGTATATTATGTGCTTTAGGACTGTGTGATAGTCAAAAATAAACACTTGAATCTTTGTCCAAACAAGCTAATGGTGTTTAGTCTGGCTATATATGATCACACAGGTGAGGAAAAACCATCCATCTAAGAATATTTCACCTAACCAAATTAAAAGCTAAATCCAACTAACAGAATACATTCAACTCAAGAAATTAGCATGAAAGAATTGCTTACTATAAAGTAAAAGTAAAGGCCTTACATTATAGTTAATATAGGTAATATAACCTAACCTATAACGCAGACCTCTCCTGCAGCACCATTCTCTCATTCCTGCAGTGCATTCCACAAACACTAGAAATGGCAAATGGAGGAATTCTTCATCTGGATAAGGGGATTTAGTGAAGTGATCTATTGTAAATAGTCTGCAGCTGATTGATTTTCTTTAAACACCAGGGTGATGACATAATGACCCCTGGCTACATGCCACAATGTGTTTACAAAATGATGCTGAATTATGTCAAAAGGAAAGATCCCAGAGCCTCAACTTTGGAATGTTTTATGGTTCTTTGCTCATTCTGCTTCAAATATTGGTGCTTTTATTAGTGGTGCTTTCTAAGGTAAGCATCGCTATTACTGTTACTCATACTTGGTTTAGAAAATCCCCTAACCCAAAGTACTAAGCTTCATCACAAAACTGGCCCCATTTGTGCTACAGACCTCTGCTATTACCTTTTAAATTGCATTGCTCAGGTGGGGCTGCACAATAAAAATCACAATTGACTAATTGACGATCATTTCCCTTGATAAATGTAATTGCGATACATTTCAATTAAAGTCATTTTCATTAAAATGTTCATGACTGGCATGTCTATATTTGTTTAAAAATCTCTCATTTGGATAAGTACAATGTGGTCAGTTCTTGAAGTGCTCAATTATCCCAGTTCTCTCAGATAATCTTGGTTAAAACAAATGATAGCCATCAGGTGATGTAGTAATCGCAACTGGCCTAATATTGAATCCTTATTTGTATTTTTAGTTTACAGTTTTATTGTAGGTGTACTATTTTAACCTTTCCAAAGTTTGCTTGAATTGTCTGAGGCAGAATATTTAATATAAGAATAATTAAGGGTCATCCATTGAACTCCATATCTCGGGTTTCACATCTTATTTACAGTATATTGTATTTATAATTTATAATGCTTGCTAGCTGCATAATCAGTTGTCATTCACTAAAGTAATTACAGGCAGTTAGGGTCATTGACACAAATCATTGACATACAGTCATTGACACAAATTACATAAGTAATTTAGTCATAACCTAACCAAATTAGAAGTTAGTCATAACCTCTTATGAGGAAAGTTGCAGAATGAACACAGTTGAGGGAAGGCATTAATCACATTGCTGTATGTCTCCAGCTAATGACCCCTGCTGACTGCAGTCATTAGTGCAGTTGGAGGATACTTCATTTTACTGACGCCCTGCTCGCCATGTTGCCTCATTTTTTTAGGAGGGAGCTAAAAACACCTTTCTCTCTGCAAATATTTAGATTTCAATCATCAGATTTAAATTTCTGTGCTGCATTTATAAAGGAGCAATGAATCTTGAAAAAATTTCTTAAACACACAAGTTGCTTGCAGGTGATTGAAGACATCAAGCGATTCGAGATTATCACAAGAGAAACCTGTATGGAAAACGATAAAAATGTTCACAGTTCCTGCTAGTTGTGCAATTAATAAATCCATAGGTAAACTGCTGTGAATCTGCCTCTCCGCACAATGGCCATAAGCCAGGAAAGCAGTGCTCAATGGATTTCTTATTATTACTTGAGCTGCTGTTGAGAGTAGCTCAGAAAGTAACACAGATGTTTCGAATAGAACCGCGACGGCAGTTGTTACCGTCTGGCACTAGGTCTCCCCCTGCCGAAAGTCTGTGAATTTTTTTGCTTGATTGATTTTGCCTTAAAAATTTTATTTTTGGCTGCAAGGGCTCCATTTGCCATCACGCAAACATCCGTCAACACAGACGGAAAGTTACTAATAACCTACAGATTACAAACTAAATACAATAATAATCAAAATAAATAAGCCTAATAAATTCCCTTGTGCTCCCAAAATAAAGCTGCCAAATGTGTGTTCTTATCGAATTTGTGTTTGTATTGCGTTTGTTAATACAGTTAATGCTGCCTAAAGAAAAGAAAAGAAAACAACATTTTAGGTTCAAGGTGAATGCGTCTTGCATTGCTTTATGATTTAATCACTTTCGTCTTTGTTTATTTAATACAAAGATATATATTGCGTAACCTGCAGGGTTGCGTTCACAATGCGTTCCAACCGCGTGGAAATAATGTGAGCTAAACTCAGCACCTCCCGAGATGATCAGAGATAATTTGCAGCTTTCTCTCAGATGACATTATTCTTTTAAACAGTTTTCAGACAAATGAAACGGAGAAAAAGAGTGAAAACTCTTTACATGTGCTTGTTCCACATGACAGGCTCGTGCTGCATGCCTTTGAACAAACTGCGAATCAGGTGAATTTTTATGCTTTATTGATTTTCCTTCATCATTTTTATTTATTAATTGAAACATGAAAAATGTAAACAAAAGACATTTTTAAATTCAAATTGTACTTTAAACGAAAAGGCAATAAAACCACGAAGTGATCGAAAATCGTATTTAACCACCTCCCCCAAATCCAAATATTTACCATCTCCAGTGTCTCCATTTGCATCATGTAGTAATCCGCAATGCATTACAACTGTGAGGAAATAAAGTGAATTAAACTCACAGCACTTCCCGAAATGATCGGAGATAATTTGCGGCATTCTAATAGACAACATGTTTCTTGCAAACAGTTTTCAGACGAATGAAAAGTCTTTACATGCTTGTTCCACGAGACAGGCTTGCGCTGCACACCTTTGAACAAACAGCATGTCTTTGTGACTAACAGCATTTGCTGTCATCTGTCACTCCGAGACAGGTCGCCAGTCTGTTGCGAGTAGATGAGCAAAATCACCCACGCATGAAATACATTTGGACGAGGTGCTTGCGAACTGGTTTCAGCCTCGGCGCATTTGGCAGGTGGCAGGTGATAGTTTCACACCCTGGCCACTGTTTAATATATTTGGCGACTTCCCAGATCCATGGTTTTGCCATTTCCTGAAATTGTCGATCATCATTTGTTCACAATCGGCATCGGGATCTTTGTAAGACATTGTTGATGTCCAATTACATCGTCATATGGCCCAGCCCTATTTGGCACCAGAATGCTGCTATGTCCTATTATCCTCCATTCAGCCACTGAACTGCCACAAATGTTTCATTATCCATTTGCGTATTCATGTAGCATCTCTTGCAAACTGGGTGCTCTATTTTGTTTGTGCCAAATGCATTGTTAGAGCCATGGCTTAACAGATCCGTTGATGTTTTTTAAAGGGCCTCAGAATTAGTACAACTTTCCCACTCACTCATCGCCTGTGACCAGCCATCATCCAAATGGGTCTTCATTCAAGATGGAGGAACTGGCACATACTGTGATTGTGAAAAAATATCACACAGTTGCTGTTGTGGCAACTGATAGACTAGGGCTGGGCATTATGACAGAAGAAATTAGATATAGCATGAAAGTAGAAATGTGTAAACCAGTAGTTATTGTCCTGTACCGTTAAGCTATACTGTATTATATCCATGGCATGGTTTAAAAAAGAAACACTAAGCAAAAAACTATAGATACTCTGCAAACTGTTTCTTAGATGAGTGGGTCCAGGATAGGCAGCTTGGTTGATTATATTTGAAACCATTTTAATTTTGACGCAGTGAGACACAGTGTAAACACTGTAGGTTGAAACATAGCACGCTAATATAAAGTATTCAACTGATGTGTGGTCACAGATGTAATGCATATATCGGCTATTTTACAATGCTTCAAACATGGCTCATCCATTCAAATGTATTATGTATTTGAGTATTTTGATTTTCACTCAAAAAGTGAAGCAGCTGTTTTTGCACTTATGCCAGACATATCGTTAATTTGTTATTTACATTTACATTTATGCATTTGGCAGACACTTTTATCCAAAGCAACTTACGTGGCCCTTATTACAGGGACAATCCCCCTGGAGCAACCTGGAGTTAAGTGTCTTGCTCAAGGACACAATAGTGGTGGCTGTGGGGTTCGAACCAGTGTCCTTCTGATTACCAGATTACCAGTTATGTGCTTAGACCACTACACCACCACCACTCCTGTAATGAATAAAGTTATCTTGGGATTACTTCCATCAAGTTCCATATTAATAAGAAAATAATTATGATGATGAACCTTTCATTTGTGAAGTATTTGATTCACCAAAACAAATCACCAAACGTAAAATTTCCAAAAACAAATATAAAGCATTACAACATGGTTATGGAATAGACTATGTTGAAGTTGTTGTTGTATTTCCTGCAGAAACAACAATATTGTGTTAAAAACACAATTAAGCATGTAACTAGGGTTGCAACGGTATAAGAGTTTTTCACGGTATGATAACCGTCTCAGAAAATATCACGGTATTACACAATTACTATTATCAGTGGAAACAGAAGGGTTATTTTATTTATTTATTTATTTATTTTTGAGCAAACATTTTATTATAATTGAAACTTGAAACCATTTATTTTATTGAAGTATGTGTTACACTTTTAAGAATGATGCGGCATCCACTCTTGGTACATATGTGTAAAAAAGTCTCCCTTTTGACAATAAATAAATAAATAAATAGAAAAAAATAATTAAGCTAACAGAATTATAATAAACCGAATTATAAACATGATAAAACATAGCATGTAACTATAACATGTTATATAACTAAAGCATGTTTGTTTACATGTTAAATGAACTACTAAATGAAAAATAACATCAGCTGTGTGAGCTTTTGAATTAATGTCCTATACTGTAGGTGCGCAACCGTGAGGCCAGACTGCTCCTGTCTGTACCTTTAACTCAGTGTTCTCAACTGGTTTTGCTTCAGGACAGATTTTACATTGGAAATCAAGTGTCGACCTGCCATAGATTAAACTTAACCTGTATTTAATGTATCCTGGGTTGCATTTCCTTTTATGTTGTATAGTTTTTTTCATGGTTTTCCAGTACAAGGACATGCATGAAGTGACATTATTTTTGTTGATTATGTCAACAACAAAATTGAAGAGCATATTTACTTATATGAGCCCATTAGTATCCTGTTTGTTACATAATATTACATATTTATACACATATTACACAGAAGGAAAGGCTCCTCATTACCATGGTTAGTGTGCTGGTCTTAAATAATAGTAATAATAATAATAAATTAATGTATTTATGAAAAATAAATACTAGCTGAAACTCATCTTGAAACTTCAACTACAACTGCCACTGTTGATATAAAATGAGGTCTAATATATTCTACTTTTAGATTATTTCAAATGAAACTGAAAGATTTTGTCAAAATATAACTGTTTTTATAATATAAATAACAATTCTTTTACTCGTGAAAAATCCAGATTTTTTTTTTTAAAGGTGATGTGTGTAATTATTAATATTTTTAACTATTTTGTTTAAGGGGCCACATCGGGCTTTAAGTAGTGCATGGGGGGCCACATTGTATTCCTTTTGAGATACAATGTTCTGCATTGATTTGTTTTTTGTATTTTTTAAGCCCAGAAATAGTTGTGTACTAAATTTTCTGAAGTGTATCTGTGACTAATGGGACTATTCTGCAATTGCCTAAAGTATTATATTGCCCTACAAAGGTAGATGCTTTTCTATCAGGCATTAAAAAACTGAATAAAGATTATACATTTATTTTGCCATCTCTACTTCCCTGTTCATTTATTATTCAGTTTTAATAATAATAATAAAAAAAAAAGAAATTTATAAAACTTTTAATTTTTGGGCAAAGCATGCGAGTTGACTTTTTTTTTTTCTAAAACATTACCCGTTTAAATGCTAAAAGGGTCATGATGCAGGTCTCCTCGATGGATTGAGTTTCTGCACACACAACTGAATAACACAACTGCATGAATATGATAAATGATTACTGCAGGAGTTAGATTAACATACAGGTGCGAAGGGACTTCAGCATTTCTAAATTGCACAAATAAAAAATACATTTACATATTCGTCTCTGGCTTGCTTTTGCTCGCATGTCAATGATTACCCCTCCTTGTGTCAATGATGCCGAGATCTACTTTTATATTTAATTTAATCACTGAGAAGGTTTATCTGCAAAGTAACACCAAACATCACAAGCAGCCTCAGAAAGGACACAGATTAGCCGTATAACACTCTTCCTTGAGCAGAATATTGCACTACAGATCGCTAAATTTGTTCAAAGGGGAAAGCGAGACCTGCATGGTTGCCAGATTGCACAAAATAAGTATATCATTGGACAGAATATTTCCAATTTGCGCAAGTATACGCTTGTGGAAACGCGTTACGTCCCAATGCAAGTTAACTGAAATATCCAATGAAAAATAAAAATGCTTTTACGATAAATGAGCCGCAGGCCACATTAAACCATGTGGAGGGCCTGATCCAGCCTGCGGGTCATATGTTGCCCATGTCTGCTTAAGCTGTTTGCGAGATTATCATTAAATCTGCCTCGGCAGTCCTAAATAGTCTATCACTTGGGCGGCCGCCGAAATATCTTCAATGGGAGAATCATGGCATTGCTCTTTCCCTGCTGTCCGCGACCCAGTCCGAATAGACCAGTTGAGAAACACTGCTTTAACTCACACACACACACACACACACACACACACTCACTCATGTCAGACCCCCTCGCCTCACTTCTCTGAGACATTTTCACACTTGTGTACGTGCAATGATTGGCTTATGTTCAATAATATGGAATAAACAATATATTGGATTCTAAAGACAATTTTTTTATTTTTTAATCAATGCTTGTTTGTCACAATAATGTAATGCATTTTAATTTTATATATATATATATAGTATTTAGAATTATATAAATATAACTATTTATTATTATTTCTGACCACTTTATTACATAGGTGTACACCTATTTATTTATGTGTTGATCTAATCTGCCAATGGCGTGTCAACAGTGCAATGCATAAAATCATGCAGATACAGGTCAGGAGCTTCAGTCAATATTCACATCAACCATCAGAATGGGGAAAAAATATTATTTAGTGATTTCAAACATGGCATGTTTGTTGGTGCCAGACTGGCTGGTTTGAGTATTTCTGTTACTGTGGATCTCCTGGGATTTTCACACACAACATTCTCTAGAGTTTACTCAGAATGGTGCCAAACAACATCCAGTGAGCGGTAGTTATGTGGACAAAAATGCCTTGTTGATGAGAGAGGTCAATGGAGAATGGCCATACTGCTTCGAGCTGACTAAAAGGCTATGGTAACTCAGATAACCCCTCTGTACAATTGTAGTGAGCAGAATAGCACAATATAGTATAATATCTCAGAATGCACAACTTTGAGGCGGATGGGCTACAACAGCACAAGACCACCATAGTGTTCCTAATAAAGTGCTCTGTGAGTGTATATTGAATTATTGTTTTTTGAGGCGCTTTCTCAGCAAATATGTATATATGCGATTAATTTAATTAAGTGGCAAACCATGTAATTAATTTGATTTGAAAAAATGTAATCGAATGACAGCCATAATTGTGTTATTTATTGTTATATAAAATTACTTGTACTATGATAACATTTTGGTCATATCACCCACCTCTACAATAGACATGCTCTGAGATGGGAGTGGCCAAGACGATTTCATTTAATATCGCTCCAACAATGCTGGCAATCGATGGTGTGGTTAGAAATAGATTGAAAGCGTTGCTGCCTATGGTCTGTTAATCAGTCAGTTCAAGCAGGGCGGATGAGTTTAGAGGGCCTTGGGGGACTGCTCATAATTAATTATTCCTCACACCAACAAACACACAGCATGACTAGAACTTTAAAGCCAATTGCGGTGATTACTGAGGCTAATAGTATTAAAAGACAAATTAAGAGATGAGAGACTACAGTAGTGCAGCCAATGAGCGAGAAGGGCTCATATGCATTTGACCCTCTCCTCCAATCAATCTAATTCATCATTAAAAGCATTAGACTGAGAGAGTGCGAAATTGAAATGGCTGCTAATTGTTTCCTTTATCAAAGAGCTAATTTTCATGCTAATTTTGATGAATTAGAAAAGAGTGATGGTGGCTGAGAAGTAAGTTGGAGTTAAACGTGAACCATTTCTCACCTGCTTAGAGGAAAATTAATACTTGTCACAGTTATAACAAATATTTGTGATTTTTATTCTAGCAGTTTAAACTTTTTAAAGACATTTCCCAGGTTCAATGCAAATTAAGCTTAACTGACAGTATTATCATGTTGGCAGAATATCCATGACCACAGAAACAAATTTTGACTCGTCCCTCTGTTTTTCATGTTCGTTGTTATATTAAGACACTTGCAATTGAAGTAAATGGGGTCATGCGCTTGTACTTCAAGGAATTAAAAGCTGAAATGTGAAGCTTATATTTTTAATGCACTTACATAAAACATCTTCTTTAAATGAATGTTTATTATTTGAGTGGTAAAATTCATATTTTTTTGGTCAACAAGTTTGGTGGACGAATTCTAGTTATACATCACTGACGTAATTTCTGTTTACTTGTTGAAAAATTGGATAGAACTTTGAAGGGCAAGGTTAGATAGCGATTCCATCACGCCAGTCTCAGGTTAACACGTATAATGTCTGTGTTTTGTGGCTATGCTTTCTAAATAAATGGCATATTGTAGGTTAACGTTATTACCTTGCTACATCTACTTCCATCATAACTGCCTTGATGTAACAGCAATTTTTGCATAACAAAATGATTGAGTCCAAATAATTTTCTCTGGTAATGAACATTAACTTCTATTAAACATGGAACATTCATTTTTAAGGTATTTCTTTCTGCAGATTTTGGACAGTGAAATGCATTTATTGTAGCTTATTACCTTAATATGACATATGCTTGGCCTAAATACTAAAAACAAATTGTATGTCATTTATCACAATATTATCAAGCCAAACAAACAGCAAATAATTCTTCGAAAGGCAATATTTTGTGCCCATAAGGGGACAACAATGTAAAACTACTCTAATTTAATGTGTGTTGAGCATTTTAAGCCATGTTACTTGGAAAATTATATTTGAGCTGATGATATTGGATGGGACTTAATTGAAATTCATTGCTATTACAAATATGATGCCTTTCAAGCACTTACAGAAAAATACCCTTGATAAGAAGCTTTTTATATTTGTACGAGCATGCATTTCAGTCAACTGCATTATATATTTTTCAAATCTAGGATCAAGCATAATTTCCACACAGGTTATATCATATTAAATTGATGAAGCCCCTTCATAATACTCTGTCAAAGTAGTGTGCAATTTGTCCATATACTATGATGGATAAAGATGCCTCAGGTCCTGTAACTAGAGCTAGATTTTCCAGATCAGGTGAATGACACTCTATCCAGGTGTGTGTTGTCCTCAACCCGGTGTCACATTACCCAAGGCCACTGTGCCATAAGAGCTGTCTAACAAGTCAGCACTGGGTTTCACTAACGAATTCAGAAAGTGTTACAGAGACTGCCGATCAAAGGCTGTAATTTGACCAATTAGCCCTTTGGCTAGAACACTGCTGTTTGGTCAGAAAACAAAGCTGACCTGCTGCCATTTCAAAATGAATGAATGAAGGAAGTGACCTCTTTCAATACTGCATTTGTGGTGTGCCGGTTACAATTTTTGTACCACCTCAGCTCCTCCAAGCTGTTTGAATGTTATTGCATAATTTGTCAATGTCCAAACCTCAGCCTCATGCCAAGCCATGTTGATCTAACATCAGACTCATGGACTGCTCATCTGTCAGTCTAAAGGGCAAACAGTGAGCTCTTGCAACAGAACAGGCAGAATTTAGTGAGTAGAGCGAGTTTGGCCGGGTATCATTTGGGCAAAGTTGTATGTTTGGCTCTCTGCATTCCTGTCTATTTTCGGTGGCTCTGACTCAGAGTATCCCATAGTTACCAAACACACAAGAGGCCAATGATGCATTGTCTGGCCAATTACCATGGCAGTGATGGAGGGGATAAACGGAAGAGAACAACAAGAACTTGCAAAAAATGTAAGTGGGTGAAACCGGGTATCAAGGGCTCCATGAAGATGCCAAACCTTGCATATTATTATGCAAGGGACTTCGTAATCTCAGCTGCATTTTCACTGTCTGTTTATCTGTTTGGAGACTGACTCGTCTCCTGCAGTTCTGGGCTTTGAGTGCAATGGTGTCCGCCATGATTTGGTGCCTAGTGTGCCAGACTGCCCAGTGGCCCTGCCAGAACTGCTGCTCTGTTTACAGCAGATAGGAAGTGCTCATTAGAGGACTCATAAGTAATTTATGGCTGCAGAGATTTTTATTATCTGGTGAGGGATTCACTGTCAACACATTAACACAATATGTTCCGGTATATTTGTACCAAGCAATGGCATATTTGTAACAAACTCATTAACACATTCAAATGGGTGAAAAAGGAATTTTATGTTTGACATTTGTCATTTTGAAGTACCCATGAAATTGCTTGTCAAGTGAAGTTTCCTTTCCTGCGTTTACATATTTGAAACAAGAAATTTGGGCAGAACATATCAAAGGGCCATTTTTTTAATGGTCACATGCATGAACAATGATTTGCTACTTGCTAGTCAGTTGTAGGTAGGGGGAGGGATATTCTCATTTGATTGGACGAAAATCTCATCAACATTTTTCTTCTGTTTCCTGGAAAATATAGACTACCATATACATTGCTTTGACAAGTTTTGAGACTAGAGCAGCAACAGAACTCTTCCATTTTTATTTCAAAGGAATTCTATTTCTATCATATTCATGTCAGTCCATGAACTGGAAGAAACTGGATTTTTTTCCCCTTGTGAAACGAAAATAATATGACTGGCCAATAATGAAGATGATAATTGAGAATGCTGCTCCTTGTCGCTCACCTAGATGGATATTGAGTTTCATAGTGAGTTTGTAGAATAAGTTTACATGCTTTGTGCCAAGGTTACGCCATTTTCCTCAGATGTTGTTTTGGAGACGGGGGGGTATAATGCCATTTAGGCAAATTAATGGGTGTCCAAGATACTTGGCATTCAACAGCGGAGACTGTATCCTGAGGGCCGGGGGAGACGATTACAGGATAAGGAATCTGAAAGGTGATGTAGTTTCTCACAGATGGGTGGAAATAAAAAAGGACAAGTCTGGCAGAGGAGCGATCCCTCATTAATGTCTGCTTCTCTTTAATTAAAAACTACTGATTGAATGATATTGGAGAGGATTAGGCAGAGAAATGACTCCTGAAACAAACAAACACACACAAAATTCTTCCCAAAGCATGCAGGGATATTATATTCTAACAAAGTGTGAGGGCTGTGCAGAGCAGATAAAAGTCCTGCCGGTCTGGGCTCCTACGTATCTTGGTAAATTGGGCTGCAAATAACGATTATTATGATAATTGATTAATCTAATGTTTATTAGAACGATTGTTTGACTATTTGCCGATTACTGCAACAATCAATCATTAGCTGTTAACTGATTATGCAGCTTGTGCCCCGACTTAAATGGTTGTATTAAACGTGCTTACGAACAATAAAGAGGGCAAAATCGTCTTTTAAAAATACCTTTTAAGTGACATTCACTGAATTAAAGGGTAAAAAAAAAATGCTTTTTATTAAGTTTAATTCAGTAAAGAATTTCACTGCAAAAAAAATTTAAAATAAACCTATTGTTATCAAATGTTTCTGTCTTGTTTTCCATTTAAAATTGTCTAAAAATCCTTAAAACAAGATACATTTACATGAGAAGCAACATATAAGATACAGTGCATCCGGAAAGTATTCACAGCGCTTGGATTAAATTCATTTATTTTCCTCAAAATTCTACAAACAATACCCCATAATGACAAAATGAAAGAAGTTTGTTTGAAATCTTTGCAAATGTATTAAAAATAAAAAAACGAAAAAAATCACATGTACATAAATATTCACAGCCTTTGCTCAATAATTTGTTGAAGCACCTTTGGCACCAATTACAGCCTCAAGTCTTTTTGTGTATAATGCTACATGTATAAGGCTCTGGCTGGGCCACTGAAGGACATTCACAGAGTTGTCCCGTAGCCACTCCTTTGATATTTTGGCTGTGTGCTTAGAGTCATTGTCCTGTTGTAAGATTAACCTTCACCCCAGTCTGAGGTCCAGAGTGCTCTGGTGCAGGTTTTCATCAAGGATGTCTCTGTACATTGCTGCAGTTATCTTTCCCTCGATCCTGACTAGTCTCCCAGTTCCTGCCGCTGAAAAACATCCCCACAGCTCTGTCAGAGTGACCATCGGGTTCTTGGACACCTCCCTGACTAAGACACTTCTCCCCCAATCACTCAGTTTGGCCAGGCAGCCAGCTCTAGGAAGAGTCCTGGTGGTTCCAAACTTATCATTTACGGATGATGGAGGCCACTGTGCTCATTGGGAACTTCAATGCTGCAGAAATGTTTCTGTACCCTTCCTAAGATCTGTGCCTTGATACAATCCGTCTCGGAGGTCTACAGACAATTCCTTGGACTTCATGGCTTGATTTGTGCTCTGACATGCACTGTTAACTCTGGGACCTTATATAGACAGGTGTGTGCCATGCACAGTGCAAGCCTGCCATTGGGAGCAACTTGGGGTTCAGTGTCTTGCCCAAGGACTCTTCGGCATGTGGAGTCATGTGGGCCGGGAATTGAACTCTGCGATTAGTGGCCGACCCGCTCTACCACCTGAGCCACAGCCGCCCCTTTTTATTAGGGATGCACCGATCCGATACCTGGATCGGTGTCGGCTCTGATACTGAAGCTTTTAGACAGATCGGGTATCGGTTCGACGAGCCCGATCCAAATCCAATTCTATGTATTAGTCATGTTCGTCAAGCTCCAAAAAATTATAAAAGAACCATTAAAACACAATAAAAGTAGTTCATATGACTGGTGCATTTTATTCAAAACCACTTGAAGATGTGCGATAGCTCTGTGAATCACAAAAAGCTGTGTTTAATAAGTAAATTTATAAAATGTACGTGCAGCTCCAGTGAGTTATTGAATGGGTGCTCTGTTTACACACGCACTCGCGTCTATTTTTAGCCTTTACAGCGGTGTGCAACATTTGAGCGCTACTCACAAACAACATCTCAGATGTAGATGCTCGGTTCACTTATAATATGCATTTACTGTAGAATAGCACTGGAGGTTTGAATAAGATGCTAATTAAACTACTGTGAACTTGCCTACAAACAGACACACTTACAGGACTTCCTGGAGAGTTCAGAATGTCAAAATAAAAGTGTGAGGGTTTCAAAGTTAAAGGTGCACGATTATTATAATATACTAATATAATATATTATTATTATTTGTTTGTAAATTATAATAATATTTAAGTTGAATGGGTTCCAAATAACTGTGTGAATGAAAAGTGAGCTGATATCTCATAACTAAATTGAACAAAAAAAGAGATCTGAATCCTTTAAAGTCCAGATACAAGTTGAAAAAATTATTTCTGCTGTTGACTTATACTGGAATTACTGTTTATTTTCCTGCTACATTATCCAGTGTACTAGTTAATAACAATGTGTTTCTTAATAAGCTATACATTTATATTAAAATAATGTGTAGTTAGAGGTTTGTGTTTCTTTACATATTAAAGAGTACACCCAATTATTTCCACACAATAATGTAAAGATATTGTAAACTGATTATGCAAAAAACAACACTGGTATCGGGCTCGGCCGATACTGAGATATCCGATATCGGATCGGAAGAGAAAAAGTAATATCAGTGCATCCCTAATGTTTATATTTGAAAACAAGCCAAATCAAAAACGTATTTTGTTGTGGTGTATAATGTTGCAAAGACTACCCTCTCACATTTTTGTTCACTTCAATCCATTTTTAACTCTAAAAAACAAACTCTCTCGTATTAATAAAGCTGCGTATTGCCATTTTTCTTCACGATAAGAAATGCACAGTGACACATATATTATGATTCAATATATCACGAGCCATCATGTTATAATCTAGCTGCATTAAGCATGTGCACTCGAGGGATGAGCGTCCCCTCGACAGAGTGTGCATCAGCCGGATGCAGTTTCCATCTCTCCCACTTAGATCGGGACAATTGCCCAACACAAGAGGAGCTGACTGCACAGAGAAATGCTATTTTCACAGTTTGTATTTATTTACAAGATCTGCTTCCTTATTATTTGAAATTTAATAAAGTTATAACTGCATTTAAGATGTACTTGCCTGAAGGACAATCACATCACAATGCTTAATATCGTGCCCTGCATGTCTTCTGTAGGGAATGCCATAAACCGGTTGCATCCAAAAGTGGAAGCACTTCAAATCTCTTCCACCATTTACAACAGCACCATAAACTGCAGTATGTGTTAAACGTGCTGCTGCTGCTGCAACCTCGGCCACAAAGTATTCTGCCCCAATATAACGCATGTTGCATGCTTCACTTACCAGCTCACATGTGGCTTTCACTTGCAAAACATTTAGTAGAAAATACTGTGTATCGCCATTCAGCCTAAAATACAGAGATATGATTTTTGGTCCATATCCCCTAGCCCTATACACACCGGTCCATGCACACTTACCCAAATTTTTGAGGCTTTTACTTGATTACTTGAATACTTGACGTGTTCACTGTTGTACTATTCTGTTAAATTATAGAGAGTTGTTGAAAGAAAATATATTCAGAATCAGCAGGAAGAACAGTGAGAAGAAGTGGTTTGCCAGAATAAACAACAACAATGGCATCCCTCGTGCATTTGCTGGATTTGGATGGTGGATCATTATTTTCATTGATCTATGTGTACATTTGTTGTGCTTTTAAGCATTTAGTTTTTGTTTACCTTTGTAAAAACTTTGACAACATAAGTAAAACATCAAACTTCAGTCTGGTTTTGTTTTCATTCCATATCCAATAAAAGGCACTGGACAAATACTTGTATTTTATACCTTAAAAATTATTATTGTATATTTATTAACCTCAATAATATAGATATGGTGCAATATAAAACATAAAATGATTATTGTATATTTCTTGATCTTATACTCCTATAAAATTATAGAAACATATAGATACAATGCAATATAAAACATATAATGCTTACAGTAAATTTCTTGACCTTAAGCTTCTATAAAATGATACATGTAGATGTGCTACAATATCAAAAATGTTCACAAAATATATACAAAACTAAAGAGCAATGCTAGTCAATGTAACATTCAAGATACTGCTTGCACACAAATATACACTTGCAAAAGTGCAAACCTAAACATGCAGTGCAGTGACTGAGACAACTTATTCATGAAACATTAGCAAAACATTTGTGTAATACACTCTTTATGTAAATTGTCCCAGTAAACTTAATGGGGCAATTTATAAATTCAAGAACGTAATTTTTATAACGATTTACACAAAAAAAAGTGAGTTCTGCTCATGCCATGAATAAGACCAATTGACAACATTTTCATTAACCTGTGTTTTTTTTTTTTTTTTAAATAATAAAAGTTTCAAACTTCAGTCTAGTAGTTTATAACTCGGAACACAATAAAATGCTCCTGACAAATTAGTGTATGCCTTAAAACACTTAAAAATCCTTATAGAATATTTCTTGATTTAATACTCAAAGTTTTCCACACAAGCTTCACAAAATAATTTTAATATAAAGCGCAATGCTTCAGTCTGTGTCTGCAACAGTTTGTATGCACTGTTCCTATAGTTTACGCTTATAAAATTTACATTGAAATGCATACAAAAAATTACGCGCCGCATTCAATAATTTACACGGCACTGCGCACACTGAATCATACAAATTGAAGTTTGCACCCTTGCGCAAAACAAGGGCTTGCGTCACCAATACGCACTTCCGCCAACACTGCAATGATGTAATTTTTGCAGCACGCAAGCTCGCGAAGAATCGAATACGTAGAGTATAAATCAGGCTTAAGACCTGGGGCCTCATTTATACAGCTGTTCCTAAAATTATCGTGTGAACATACAACAGTTCCCTAAATGTTCCTACAAGCAATTTATAAAACATCTGTACGCATGAAAAAAAAAATCCTAAATGCATTCCACTTTATAAATCGCAATTCATCTTACAAACATGCACACATGAACGAGCACATGGACTTTACCTATAGAACGCCCACAAATATCCTAATATGGTGAGACAGAATACAATTAAAGTGCATAAGCAAGTTATTCATTCATACATATTCATTTATTTGAAATATTCTTGTATGGTCGGGAAGGTTTTCTATAAAGTGAGGGCAGCTACTAATCAGTTATTCATTTTCATTATCAATAATAAATCCATTAATTGACAGCATTTACAATAAATCCACAACATTCTTCAACAAATGTCCATATTTTTGCTAAACCTTAATTTCCAAAAAGAGGTTTATATGCTCTTTTACACATAGCCTAATGAAATATGCAGTCTACATGGCAGTCATGTTCTGTTTAAACTACATGCACATTCTTTTCCCACTGCTCTCTTTTTGCTCGCTCTTGCCATTAATTCTACTGCATTTTAGTCAAATCTTTTTTTTAATTTACATCCTTAACATCCACAGACAAGAGGCTGAAGTATGATTTGATAAATAAATGTAGGTGAGTTCTAAATATGAGACTGTTGTGGTGCATTCTAACCATCTGTATATTGATTTAGCTATGTTTAAATATAATCTCACCTCCTTGCTCCAAAAATGTGCTTGGCATATCACATACTGAATAGTACATCTGCTTGTTATCTTGTAGGTCTTTAAATTAATTTATTACAAAAACTTGCAGATAGGGCTAAATAAATATTCTGCTTCGGCAGATATCCAAAATAAAAAATGTTCAGTACATTACGCATAATCTAAACAAGACCACGTTTTGACTCGTATTGGAATATTCTTGTAAACGTGCTCACTCATCCATTAATACGTTCAGTTTGTCATTGACTCATGTTTGCATCACTAAAAATAGAAAAAAAAATCAAGTCAGTGCTCACTGGCACACCAGAGCATAGGCACAACCAAAATATGAGGTCCATGAAATGTTATGCCTTTTCACATTGCGGATGAAAAATGGGTAAAAAATCCTAAAAACTTATATTGAAGCAGGGAACTTAGCCATATCTGGGGATGATATTATCACAGACTTGGGGTTGGGCTATTTTGATTAGGTACAGTAAACAAGCACATAGAACAGTCTAACAACCACAAACACCTTAGCAACCACATAGCAATGCCATCGTGACCACCCACAACACCCTAACAGTATGGCTGCGAGTTTTAAAAGGCCATGCTTTTACTCAGCTCGGTTCGGCTCACTTTCACTGTTTGGAGACAGGTTTTTCAGGATGTTATTTTTCGAGGGCACTTACTTAAACTCTTCTTAACGCTTAGACTTTTTTCTTCCCACATTTGCCTCTCCACACAATAATTTTGGTTTATGTCAGAAATTATTCAATTTTTTGTCCTCTGACCCAAACAAACCAGACTCAACAAGACTACATTTTCTTCTTCTAATGTAATCAGGCATTCCAGTGCCAAAGAAACAAAACTCATTTCTACCTCTTTCTTTAAAGCTACATCTAAAGACTATTTGTATTTTCTTATCCCATTTTACTCAGTAAAATAAAAAAGAACAATTTGTATTTTCAAAAGGTACATTTTGCTTTTGGTCTTTTGAAGGCCTGATAGGAGCCTGTTGAAAACATTGGGACCCCAGATGTAAACTAATCTGAAACCACAGCATAGACTGCCTAAGCCTCATCTGCAGAGCTCTGAAATGGAAGTTGACCTGCTGAAAAACAAAACTGTGGTTAAACTTCATTACCACCTGTAGCTGTTGGCTTTGAAAACAGGATGGCTTTACAGAACATATCCTAGTATCAAGTGCTGATCTTGCAATACGTTATTTCTAACAGACCAAACCACAAGTCTCAAAGGCTTGCACAATGGTGAACAGTAATTTATTATTTTCTGTGGGTGTGGCACTCTAGCTAAACAAAATTGCAGCAAAACAGTAGTTGTAATCAGTAACAACATGTAGGTTCCTAGTTAAAGTTATTTTTTAATGGGGTGTGAAATTTTGTCTTTATCAAACAGCCTTGTGCAGAAGGATGGAGTTTGTGTTGTTTTTTCTCCAAATATCCCAAGGATGAGGCATCCAAAAAAATAAAAGATGTGGTACTTTTTTATGGTTATGGCACACTACACTTTGTAATGTACAGGGTCATTGAAAGCCATCAGGGAAATTTTAAATTGTGATTTTCAGGACTAGAAAATTCAAGAAAATCTTATAATATCATGGAAAAGTAATAGTAATTTCTACAGTCTATATACATTTATTTTTTTATGTTCAGTTCTAAAATATTTCACTGCCAAGAAATTGCTCTTCAATCTCTATAAAACTATTTTTAAAATCCTTATCCAGTATCCCCAAACAACTAGGCCCTTTTTCTAAATTCTTCCTTTTCTCTTTTAATTTCAGACCTATGAGAGGACTTATAAACGTGTGGGTAAAACTGATGGCATAATAATGGAAAGTACAAAACCAAAGCATGAGTCTACAAGCAACAACATTCACCAACTTGACTGGACAAAGCCGTTGGATACTGTTGTAGATGTAAAATCCCAAGAGCAACACAGGACAGAACCAGAATCAAAAAGAGAAACGGCATCCATTAACAAGAGCCATTTGTCGGAGACCAGCATCCCATTGTCAAAAAAGCAAGTTAAAAAGTTCACAGAGGGTTCATGTGGAAGTCTCTTTGCCTCTGCCATGGCTTCCCCAGGTGCTGACCCACTAGCATCATCTAAAGCTGATATAGCAATGAGTCCTCCAACTGACTCAAGTCTGTTGACACACTCTTCTGTCAGCAAGGACAGATGTTTGCAGGAAGTCACAGAGCAAGTGTTTGGGAACCTCAAACAGAAATATGGAAGGAAAGATCTAAAAAAGGACCTGACCACCCATAACTTAGACCTTCAGTGGGCCAAAAAGATTGATAGAGATACTGAAAGTCATGATAGTACTAATGTGAAACAACCCTACAAATCTGATAAAAGCAAATTTCAGGCAGAGAAGCCTGATCAGTCAAGCAATAGGGTGGATGATGAAAATAAGATGATATCAAGTGGTGGCACTCATCACTCAGATGATTCTAAGAGTAGGAGGAGAAGAAATCGAAAAACTGCTGAAGTTATAGATGATCCACAAACCACGCAGAAAGTTGAGATGACTGGTAAAGCTGACCAAGTTAGCACCAAACCTAAAATCACAAAGAAAATAGAATTCAGGGCACCAAAACAATTTAGTGTGAATGCACGGGAGACAGAGGAAGACCGTGCTGGGATAATGACTGATGATGTTGAAATGTTTCAGAATAGGCCGAGGAAAACTCCAGCTGGGAGACCAAGATCAATGATTGACACTTACAAACAAACAGATGCTAGGCAATGCAAGGTCAAGGACAGGTGGTCTTATATAAAGTCCCAGAACTCTGCTCCTCATAAAGATTTGAATCAATCTCGTTCCAATGAAGAGCCGCACTCTGCTTTCCCTGTAACTCCATCCAGCCCACTCTATACAAACACAAACAGTTTGACGGTCATTACCCCAGAAAAGAAAAAACGTGGGCGGCCCAAGAAGCAGCCGTTACTTACCGTAGAGACTATTCATGAAGGCACGGCAACAAGTCCTGTTAGCCCTATTGCCCAAGATTCATCAAGCACTTCAAAAAGAAAGAAAAAGCATATGTCAACCTTGGCGCAGTTGACCTTATACAAATCCAGTTTTTCTGCACAGCAGTTGAAACTCAAGAAATCAGGCCAAGAAGGTGTCCTTAAAAAGAGGGCCACTAAGAAAATGAAACTGGTGAAGATGCAAAGCATTTTGAATGAACTTTTGTCTACTCCGAGCACCGGCAATCTTACATTGAAGTCTAATGTTCCAGTTTCATGCACTATGTCAACTGTGGCATCAACAATCGAGGCCCGTTTTGGCAAGCAGATCAATGTAAGCAAGCGTGGGACTATTTACATAGGCAAAAAGCGAGGAAGGAAACCCAGAGCTGATCAGCAAACCCAACAAAATGAGCACAAAGCCAGTGACAAGCACTCGTTGCCTATTTCCAGTCAGTTCGAGAACCCTCTAGTGCCTTCTAATATATCATCCACAGCTGGAATGCCTTCTCCAAGGGTCATGTATTCTTTCTATGCTCATTCAGCAGCAGGTGGGATGGCTCACCCTTCCATCACAGATACCAGCCAGCATGACCTGAAGACAATGCCAAATCTACAGCCTATCAGTGCATTGCCCACTAAAACCCATAAGGGCTTGCTTGGTAGTAGTTGGAAGCTTTCTCCACCAAGACTAATGGCCAACTCACCATCTCACCTGTTTGAAGTGGCTTCTATCAAAGAAGTTACCCTGTCCCCAGTTAGTGAGTCCCACAGTGAAGAGACAATCCCTAGTGATAGTGGAATTGGCACTGACAACAACAGCACATCAGACCAGGCAGAGAAAGGCCAAGCGTCTCGCAGGAGATACTCATTTGATCTGTGCAATTTCGATGCCACAGAGGCTGCTATTCTAGAAGCTAAGAGCAAAGATGCAAGAGGGCACTACCAGAAGCGAGCCACCTCAGTTGCTGTGGAAAAATGTTTCGCTCAAGAGAGCCTGAGGAAGCAAAAGCATAGAAGAAAGCGTAAAGCACTTCAGAGCCGGGACAACCTGCAGTTTATTGCTGACCTCGAGGAGCTAGTCAGCAAATTCCAGGTCTTCCGAATCTCCCACCGCAGTTGCAAGTTTTACCATGAGAATTCATATCCCAGCATCTTCCGTCTCAACTTTGACCACTACTATCCTATGCCATACTATCCCTATGACCCTGTGCACTATCTTCGCAGGAGTTCAGAAAAGTCAAAGAGGAGGCGTGGTAGGCCAGCCAAATCAAACGAGCCAATATCAAATATGCCTTTCATTCAAGGGTTTGGCTGCCCAGTGCCTGGTGGCAATTACTATGCACCCTACGCAATGCCTTACACATCCATGCCTCTGGCCACAAGTATGATAAAAATGGGTTATTATGGTCAGTACCCTTCACCCTTTTACTTATCTCATGCACTTGGAACTTCGGGCTCTCATCTCATGAGACCACCAGTTCCACCTCCAAAGTTTCATCCTGGTGCGTCCTCCAGTCTCATTGCTACTAGCAGACATAGAACAAAGAGTATGCCACATGAGATGCCTTCGTCCAGAATGAGTGACTCCCATCACTCTTCGAGAAGTTGCTTGTCGAGTGTTTGTCTCCACAAACGCAAACACAAGCACAAACATAAAGAGGACCAGGACATTCCACAGAGTGAGGACCTTGGTGGACTCTTCAGTGGAACCCAGAATCCTGCCTTCCTCAGCCTACTAAACGAGAGGCTAGAGAAGAACTCTCTGTCCAAACTGAAGGACAAGCCAAGAGGCAAGCAAAGCACAGATGCTTCGCCACAAACTTCCAGGAACTACTTTGAAGTAGACACTCTGTCGTCATTGTCCTTATCTGACTCTCATCATTGTAAGCGCACTCGAGGAGAGACACTGAACAACTTCCTGAACATCTGCACTAGACAACCACACGAGCGCCTTCGAGCCAGCCAAGACCAGTCACTGGACTCGTTCAATGGGCAGCACTTAGGGGACAATGATTCCAGCATCCACAGCAGGAGGCATAGCTTGGAGGACTTTGTATCGTACAGAGAGGGAAGTATGGCATCTTTCCAAGGTAGAGATGAGAGGGCAGAGCAGATGTACCAGTGCTCGAACGCAGCAGTAGCAGGTAAATATATATCTGTTTCCGATTAAATGAAACGTGCATAATTATGTTTGATTACCGAGCTGTGATAAGTTGGGTACAAGTGAAAAATATTTCTGTTCATGTGTAAAAATCTAGAGGAACAAAATGTGCATGTCCAAATGCTTTGTGTTCTGTTCTCAGTATATCTGGGAAGGAAAATGAAATGCATGGATGGAGGCAACTATAATTCACAAATTTCTCTTTCCTCCCTTTCGCCCTATCTGCCAATGTTTTTTTTTCTAAGAGATATATTATTCACACTTTTTGATTTATATTCTACAGACATGCAATAAAACAAAAAACCTTGCCTCATGTTAAAAGAGCTGGTGAGAAGCCAGAGGTTTAATGAATCCAGTCTACTCCTCTGAAGGGGAATTGCAAGCCCTAGGCACAGTTAGATTACATTTTCACTCCCCTAGGGGAATTATGAGAATGACTCACATTCTGCCTGCTACCACCCACCTAACTCTGCACTTCAAAGACCTAGTTTGTTGTACTTAAACAGATAAAGTTTACGCACCTGTCACTCAGGTGTACGTCTGTGTTGATTTCAAAGAACATATAAGCGTGTTGTGACAGAATTGCTTTTTTATGGCAACCGCATTTTTTGCCAATGGCATTATGGCTCTCATGCAATAAATTGCAGCTAAGTGAGGCTTTTGAATGCTCAGATTTGCATTTAAAGTCACATCTCATTTAAGATTAATTAGATCTATTTGCTGCAGATTCAAGGCTTGACAACTGCACACTTTTTATAATAAGGCTATTAATCATTATTATGGGAATGTCTAGTTTGGGGCAGATGTTTTGGCATATAATAAACCTAAAACCATTATGTTGCGTATCTCCTGATAAAAACTAAGAAAGTTTTATAAAACAGTTTTGGCAGGTTTAAAAACGAAAAAGCATATATATGCAGCATATCTGTAAATCATTTTTAGCTTATGTATTTGTTTATTTATCAAGCAAATTCACATTCAGAGATACTTAGATTTATGCATTTGTCAGACACTTTTATCCAAAGCGATTAACAGCGCATTCAAGGTACAGTATACATTTTATCAGTATGTGTTCCATGGAAATCAGACCTCTGACCATGGTGCTCCCAGTAATGTGCTCTACCAATTGAGCTATAGGAACACATAAAAACTCAAAACTTGTTCTTGAGTTGAGCTTTAGCTCATGTATTGTCTCTCACTGGTAAATTTGACAAAGAATATGGTGATATAAAAGGCTAAATTTCTCCATTAGAAATATCACCGTTTGACAGGCTCTTGAACGTAATTCATCTTACTGCAGCGAGCACATATGGTATGGATTGAAATTCTGATGGAGCACTCAATGTACAGATCATTCAGCTTTCTAAGCCCTCTTTAAGTATGAGGCTTTAACTTTAAACATAATGGCCCTCATTTTCTAGCATAGGCATAACACAAAGGATTTCCCTTTGATCGAGCTTACTGGTACAGTGTCACCTTTTTTTACACTGCATACAAGTTTTGCTCTAATACTTTAGCTAGCAAGGAAACTCCTACTACAACTAGGGATGCACACAAGTAATTGAGTAATAGAATACTTGATCTGCACCAGCTACTCATGTATTAAAAACACTACTCGAATATCGCAAATTTATTTTTGACTTTCTGCATTTCCCTGCCGTGAGCAGCGCTGAATTACACTGTTTTCCCTCTGAATCTTTCACAAGATCTTGCAGCTACAATTGAGTTTGATTGAATTTAATGAATTTGAATTATTTAAATATGTAAATATTTTAGGATAAAGTTAATTACACATATTTTTACAGGTATTAATCTTTGATACTAGTATATGTATACAAGCCATAAAATCAGTGGACATGCTGTTATTAAAAGAAGGGCAAAACCTTCTTCTGTTTTCCAGTGGACTTTTTTAAAAGGTTTAGTATGTAAGATTCAGAAAGCCTTGCTATTAATGACGCCTGTGGCCATTAAGTGAACTTCACCTGTTGCTCACGCTCGTGCACACACTCCAAAGGGACCAAAACAATGACAGAACATACAAAGAGACAATGTGATTTACCGGCATCATGCTGACACATGAGGTAGCATAATTAAAATTACAAAGTTATGATTGTTTTGCTAAAAACTTTGAGACTGTTTATTATATTATATATTCTCCAGTGCTGGAACAGGGCTAAAACACAGTGTGGATACAGGTCTGAATATGAGAGACTGTAGTTTGAAGTAATCACTTTTCTTTGTGTGATACATTGACTGCAGTTATACGATAGACTATACATTAGTTAGCTAGCCAGCTTTATCAATATCGATAGATAAATTTGGTGGATAATGACAGTATCTGTTTATAAAATAGACTGTACATTATAAATATGTTGACATAATTCAGTATTGATGTGAGTCCATCACAACTGTCATTTTGATATATCGATGCACTATTGTTTTATAATAATAGACTGTATATATTTAATAGACTGTATATATTATATATTTATATAAGTTACTTTACACTAATTAATGGGTATTTTTGCATTATCTTGAACACTGTCTAGCATTCATTTCATGTGTTTTTGTAGTTTAGCTAAAATTACACAGATCAATCCTATTGGCACTATATTTCACATGCTTTGCAGTTATGTAAGCTTTCCTGTCCAATAAGAAGAACGCCAATTCAGGGTCGGTTTTGAACCACACAACCGAATGAAGATCCCTCCATAATCAAATGCCCAGCCAATGTTCACTCTAGTTTTCGCTCGACCACAATGTCCGCTTAGCCAGAAATGTTTTTGTTTTTTGGCTCACTCAGTGTTTGTATAGGAGTCAGTGTTTTGGTGGGAGCCGGACGTTTGCTGGATTCCATCTCTAAGATAATGTTACCTAGTGTTGCAGACATTTGTCGCTGTTGAATAGCAGAAGAGAAGTTATTACTGTCTTAGGCAAGGCTCTCAGGAGCGGTCATAAATGTCACATCCTTTGGATTTTCCCGGCAAAAGCGACCCGCTCCCTTCGCATTAAAGTCAATCTACAGGCTTTAATAGGCAACCTAGGAAGTCCGGGAAGGGCTAATTTTTTGTTAAGGTGCATTACAAGCCACTCACACATTGGCAAAAAAAAGGTGAAAATTATTACATATTGCACCTTTTAATAATAGGATTAAATAGGCAGATTCAATTCATATAAAACTTTATTGGCAAGAGAAACTTAAGTGTACATTGCCAACGTATTATTAGACACTATACATACAGATATAAAACATATTGAATGCTGAAGTTTAATTTGCTGAATTTTAAAATCTCAGATATTATTTTCTCTGGCTGCCGTTCAGTTTCTACAAGTACAACGCTCACATGGATCTTTCTTGGGCAGTTTCGCTTTTGAAACTTGTACAGATGATAGTAATTGAGCATTTTCTGGTGATGCGAAGAGAGAACATAAGTGGCGTTTCACCCATTGTACAAAGGTGCATAGGTTTATTCCTGGTAGGCAGTAGGTGCCCTAACCCCGCCCCCACCCTATTCCTAACCATATGGAGCCTGTGGCTGAGTAGGAAGTAAAAAGAAAATGGATACTGCATTAAATACAAACTATTAATTGCAGAGATGAACATGTTAAATTTCCCAGCAGTATTAGTAATATTATTTATGAATGATGATTTTTCAAGCATATCTATACAAACATCTGCATAAAGGGATAGTTCCCCCTAGGGATGTAGACGTTTAACTGATTAACCAGCATTAATGATTTGTTTAAAAAAAAATGATATTGGATATAAATTAACCGAGATGGGGAGCCTGGGTAGCTCAGCGAGTATTGGCATTAACTGCCACCCCTGGAGTCACGAGTTTGCATCCACGGTGTGCTGAGTGACTCCAGCCAGGTCTCCTAAGCAACCAAATTGGCCCGGTTGCTAGAGAAGGTAGAGTCACATGGGGTAACCACCTCGTGGTCTTTATAATGTGGTTCTCTCTCTCGATGGGGCCAGAGCCATATAGAGAGAGAGTTGCGACAACGGAAGTTCTAAATGTTGATCGTCACGTGATTCACGTAGACTTCAGATAGTTCCAGGAAGTGCTTTTGCGGTCATTCCAAACTGTTAGAGTAGAGTGACAGAACTGCGATTTCTGGTAATTAGTGGTCAATAAATGCATTTATTTTATATATTTATGTAACACACCAACATATGTATGTAGCATGAGTATGTTGTTACAGCGATGTTGTTTTTTTAAAGATCAAATCAGCTAATATTTGAGGATTAGTGTTCGCTTACCGTTATTTGCCTCAACTTATTTCAGGCTAGGGTTTCTGTTGCCTTTTTATGTTACCTCATGTTCATTGTTTTCACTAATCTCATGATAACTAATGTCATATTTATGACTTTTCAGATAGTACAGAGACAGGCTGGTAACAGGTGATTTCCAGCTCGCACCGCACAATGGGTCAATGAACTATTAACTATTAGCAGCAGTTACGTAAATGTAAAATTTAGTGAAATGAAGCTTATTGTTTACAATTCTTACAATTCTATATATAGTAATATAATTATTTATGTATTATAAATATTATATATCTAATGTATAATTCTTACAATACTTATTGATATACACAATATATTCAGCTTTAAAACAACTTAAGTATACTCGTATATAAACTGGCGTTCAAAAGTAATGAGGCTGAAAATTCAGCTTGGCATCTCAGGAGTAAATTACATTTTAAAATACATTAAAATAGAAAACAGTTATTTTAAATTGTAATAATATATTACGATATTACTTTATTTTTTATTTTTATTCAAATAAATGCAATAACTATTTACAGCAATTCATGAATACATTTCTAATAAATTAAATAGCATGCCAAGCATTTTGTATGTGTCCTTTCTTTCATGTTGTCGTTGCACAGTGCGTCGCAAGCGGTTTGTTCTGCTTCATCTCTACGGCGCGGCATGTGTTTGCTGCTACTTCCGGGAACTATTGAGGGGCTCCACGAGCCGCCATTGCTGTAAAAAAAACATTCCATTGGAGTCAATGGAGTTGTCGCAGCTCTCTCTCTATATGGCTCTGGGTGGGGCACGTGGTGAATTGTGCATGGATTCCACGGAGAATAGTGTGAAGCCTCCACATGTGCGTCGTCTCTGTGTTAATGTGCTCAACAAGCCACGTGTTAAGATGTGCGGATTGACAGTCTCAGACATGGAGGCAACTGAGTTTCGTCCTGCGTCAGCTGGATTGAGGTGAGTCAATCTGCCACCATGAGGACTTCGAGCACATAAGGAATTGGGCATTCCAAAACGGGGAGAAAAAATAAATAAATAAATTAACCGAAAGTTTAATTAAAGAAACAAAAGAGAGGTAATTTGATGGGTTTAAAATGCAGGGCATGTTATATACACACAAGTGCGCTGTTAACAGTTAAACCACTAGTTTCTACTCAGTCTGAATGACAAGGAAATATGAAGCATGCGCTGTGGTATAATTTTGTCCATAAATACATGTTCCAATGCAAATTATAAAATAGTTTAAGTTTAGTTGTAACAATAAAAATAAAAAAACATCTAAGAGCAAATATTTTATAGCCCCACAATCCGCATTTCTGTTATGTTGCAAGGGAGATGGGATTGCGATATGTGGCACGTTGGTCCCTTCGGAGTGGGTTCCCAGGCTTGCTGCCAACTGGCTGCGTACCACACTGGCCGCTGCCCATGTTTATATATATATATATATATATATATATATATATATATATATATATATATATATATATATATATATATATATATTTTTGTTTAGAAGAATCAACATATATATTTATATGTTGATTCTTCTAAACAAAATTATTGGATTGCCAAGCAGCACAAATTGTGGGTAGGCTTGCTGTTTTTATTCTTCTATTGTTAAACTGCCAAAATTTAATTTTGCTTGCTAGTGATCCATAAAAATTTTGTTATTAAATAAAAGAAGGAAAGATACGGTTGTTCATTCAAATGTTGACGTAATGACTACTGCTAAATATGCACATCTGTCATGTGAGCCTGTTTGTTTCAGCCAGTATAGACCTCTGTCATGCCTGTTTGACCACTTTTTTGATTCATGGCCAGTTATTAAGCTGTTAATACTAGCGGTTACTCAGTTAAAAGAATTTGGCAAAATTAGCAATTTTGCATCCCTAGTTCACCCATTTGCGCACCCTCATGTTGTTCCAAACACGTATGACTTGCTGTCTTCCCTGAAACTTGAGATGTTAGGCAATATGTTAGTCTCAATCACCACTCACTTTGATGGTATGGAAAAATTATGCAGAGAAGGTGAATGGTGACCAAGGCTTACATTCTGCTTAACATCTCCTTTTGTGTTTCACTGAAGTCAATGGGATTTCAATGATGACAGAATTTTCATTTTTGGATGAACTATCCCTTTAACAAGGATTTTATGGACTAAACGTGTAGCTTGACTTGGAAAACTATTAGAGAATATGCAGGGGCAAAAATGTGATTTTGAACCACTGGATTTCTTTTTTCTTTTAATTGTTTAGCTTTGAACTGTGGAATTCAGTTGCCATGACAACAGGAAGTAGGCCTCCACTTAACCGCGTAGAGCGAAGCTGTGGGGACAGCGGCAAGGCAAGTCCATAAATTACTGCCTCTAATGAAAACATTGTGTGCAGGATGCAGGTAGAGATTTCAGGGAATAAATGAGTTGTGACGCTCCCTTTGAAAATGAATGTCTCTGTCCAATGATTTGTTGGCACTTGGGAAGGCACTGCAAGTTTCCCAGTGGTAAACTGAGGCCAGAGAGGGAAGGGCTCATGTTTAGTCAGGCACACGTATTACTTTATTGAAACCAAATGGGCTGAAGGAGCCCGTGCACAGCTGGTTAGTGACCCATGCAAGTTTTTTTTCCCCCTTTTGTTTTGTTTTAACTTGGATCCAAACCAGCCCTGGTGATTTGTGATCTTATGCAATTGAATGATGATTATTCTTGTTGAATTAGTGAGGGAAAGTCATGTTACTATTCTATTTAACATCACACTTAAATTTATAATGAAAAGGTCATGCATAAAAAATGAAAATTCTGTCATCATTTACTCATCTTTATTTTGTTCCAAACCCATATGACTTTCTTTCTTCTGTGACACACAAAAGGAGATGTTAGGCAGAATGACAGTCTCAGTCAACATTGACTGTCATAGTATGGAATGTATAAGGTGACTGAGACTAACATAGCATTGCTTAATAATCATATGGGTTTGTAACAACATGAGGGTGAGTAAATGATAACAGAATTAAAAATGTTTGAGTGAACAATCCTTTAAAGGATTCATATACAGTATGTCGCTCACGGAGCATATCCTGTTTTCAAATTTGCACAGGTGCACTCTTTGCAAACTCATAAGAGAAACTTGTAAATGCATATTATCCCCCAGATCTCTATCCAGCTCTAAACATCTTCCACAAATTACAGCTCTTGTTTGTTTTCATGGAAACCTACAAATGGAGTGGCAATCAACATGAAAAGAGAAAAAGAGACATCTCCCGAGACATATGAAGAGAGTGCAGGAGAGATCTTAGATGTGGAACACACATTTTAGGCAGCTTTAGGCTGTCTGAACTCATTTCAAACAAGGCTGCCAGAAACCCAGCATATCCTCTGATCTGGGCTTCCTTCCAACGCTCCAACGTGAAGTGTAGAGGCAGTAAATTAATCACAAATGTATCTGAGGCCTCATAGTTTATTACTCACATTTACAGACAAGTCTATTCACTGTGGATGTGAACATTGACTATATTCACTGATGGACTGATAAGTGGGAGGCTTCTCTGTTCCCTAATTATGTTCCCGATTATGTGCATGTATGCAGTTATCCAAATGTCAAATGGTAAGTGAGTTGTTACTTCAGACTTCTCTCCTCTCGTGTGCTAGTTTATTAACAGTTCACTCTGTTAGACTGACAGGTGATTATGATAAACTGCTTAAGCTCATCAAATCTGTATGTATTGGTTGCTATCAACCTTAGAATAACATGAATATTTAAACATGTGCTGATACAAATTAAAGTGTTGACATATTGAATTGTCATGTCATTAACCACAAGAATAAAGTTTATATCTCTCAGTCTGGTTGGATATGTCATGACTCACTCAGGGGTCCTGAGTTTATTTTAGAAATATCAGTGCTTTGACTAGCCAGATCAGTTATATTATAACTGATGACTGTCCAAATGTTTATTGGACTGCACATTTTTCACAATCAGTGTCTCATTGGCCATGTCCACACTGCTACTAAAGACGGTTATCACTCCTCTTCTGTTTAATCCAGTTCTGTACATATAGTCCCTGTTAAAACCTGGTATTAAAAAAATGTTTTGGCAATCTGATCACAGGTGAACAGGCAAGAGACTACGAGAGGTCACATTTAATCACTCGTATTCAGATTTTTAAGGAGGGTCTCTGATTTCATGATGAGATGGCTAAATTCAAGCAGAATTCTCATTTATATTAGTGGAGTACACATTACACTTGTTTTAGCATTTGATTTACGAGCACTCAAGGCATTGTTTTGCTGCTGTTCGAATGGATAAGTGTTTACACTATGAGTCCAGTGTGGTCACATACGTGCTACCACATCCAAATGTGGTTGAAGTGGACATATTTTGGACCCCTTTACACCTATATTTAGTGTCGTCCCATTTCAAATGGATTGCCCACAACACATTAATATCAGGTGTGAACACGGCCACAGAGTTTAGACAACTAGATGTGTTAATGATTCTTCTGCAGGTGTAGTGAAAGCAAATCACTCTTTGCTCATTCGCAAATTTTGACATAATCCTGTCTTTCTCCACCGTAGATTTTCCAATCAGTTTTGTAGTCTAGTGGTAACCCATTCATTACAGTCCAGAGAGTGTAGTTCTGTGAGGCTATCAAATATTTCTGCTATCAAAGTATTCCTGTTTGTATGCCCTACTCAACCAGCCCAACACCGCAATGATTTCTCAATAACTGGTGTGTGTTTTGGGTGGGTCTGTCTGTTTGTATAACCAGTGGAAGATGGGAAGTTGAAAACAGTGATTGTTTTTGAAATTCAATGCAAGTGTAATGGTTTCATTGTATTACATAGATTGACTTTTGTATTGTATACACACTCAATACATTCACTCTCACATTTGAATGCGGTTGTCTCTTCCAAAACTTTGCAATGTTTACATGGCCATTGTATCTTCTCGTTCTTATTGTGTCTTTCTTTCATCACCAGGGTCCAGTTCCTACAAGAGGAGGCACAATCATGATGAAGTGGAAGAGATTCAGTGTGACATGCAAAAAATGTGTGCCTTCTCCAAGATCCTCACCACCAAGAAGAACCTGGATCACGTCAACAAGATTCTGAAAGTCAAGAGGCTTCAGAGGCAAGCCAAGACAGGGAATAACATAGTGAAGAGACGTAGGGGTAGGCCGAGGAAGCTGCCACTTTCTCTCGAGGAGGGATTGCTGGGGCAGATGCCAGTTCTAGAGAAGTGTGTGGACCTTCCTGGAAAGAGGAATCTTCACACCGGTCTGGTGCCTGCTCAGCTTGAGTTCTCCAATCACGACTCCATAACTGATGCCATTGAGTCAGTGGTATACATGGCCAGATCCCAAACCAGCCCATAGTCCACGCAGGGAGGCAAGCACTGGCACAAAGTTCAGCCAGAGCTTCAAATAGAGCATCCTAACCACAAAGGCAAAGGGAACAAGAGAGAAGCTAATCTTGCCTCTCATTAGAAAGGTTCTAACAGTGCACTGTGAGTTAGCCTTGTGCTTGGGTCTTTGTATCGTTTCTTTGCTTTGATTCTACTGGCACATTTTAATGGGCATTCCCTGAGAATTTGGATCATGGTTGTGGTCTAAACAGCTCCGCTTTTGTTTTCAGAAATGTTATTCTCCCAAAGCCCATAACTATGAGGATATTGAAACTATGGCTTTAGCCATAATCTACCAGCACATGTAAATGAATTTAAATTGGAGTACTGTGCACTTTTTTCTTCATTGTTTTTTTTCTTCTTCTTCTTCACTCAAGCACAAAGCATAGATCTTCTGGCAAAGGTTGATTTTAAAAAAACAAAAAATGCAAAAAGGTCAACAGTATCTCGCTAACTTGCATACACACACTTCCATACATTTGCCTGTGCTCAGGTTTGTTCCAGGCATGAACTAATGGCAATACTTTTAAATGAAACCCTTTTCAGAGGCGTTTTGATAGTTTGACTGTATATAGAAACGTATTCAACGAACATTTGAAAGTATTTTAGATCTACCTATACTGTCAGCATATCAAATCAAAAACCATATAATATTTGAAATAATGTTTTCTTTTTTAACCAAATAGAAGTAGATGTGACATAAGGAAGCTTGTGTTCAAATGGAGAAACATATTTACTAATGTAATCTCAACGAAGTGAAATCACTGCAGATTGAAGGGTTATTGAAGATAGGACAGCAAAATAAACCACAATAACCTGAAGACACTGTAGTTCACAGCAGATTCGATGAAAAATGCTAAGGTTGCGTTTAAAACCAACAAAGCACTTATTTCTTTTCCTTTTTTTGTAGAACAGCTTTGGGTGGGCTGAAGTATTACACAGTGTCACAATGTTGGTTTTCTCGCTTTAAATAAAAGTGAGCATCTGGACAATGTTTTCATTATCTGACTGGAAATCAAGTTCTTGCTTGGTTGCTCAACAGAGTAACCGAGTTGCCTTCTCCAGAGTCTATTTGAGAATGTGCCTGCTCTTGTTAACTAAACAATAATAGTGTGTCTATATACCTGTCAGTATTAGATATCCACTTGACCAAAGCTTCAATTTAGGCAGTATATCATAGGAAATATCAGTTTCAGTTTAGCTGCTTGTGTATTTTACTATGAATGGATACTAAGTGTGGTGGTGTGGTTATTTGTTGATTACTCTGTTGCTTGGATTGGAAAAATAGAAACCAGAATGTACACAGAAGACTATTTAGATCATCTAAACATAGGACATTGCAAACTAATCAAAAATGTGTCCTGCGCTATTTTAGGAGTTTTACTGATTTAATAATAAAAACACGTTGAGTCGGAATAGAATTTGAATGTGGTCCTAATTTGAATAGCTAGAAATGTGCCTTATGTTCGTCTATAAATCCATAACATATTTAGGTACAGGGAACTTTTCAGATATCAGTGCAGAATGTATATAAACAATAATCTTGTTCGCTCTCCTGGTTTTAATGTGTTAGATGTTATCATTTCAATACATCTTCAGAGCTTAGATCTTTCAGGTCAGTTGCCTTACTGTAATAGGCTTTATTCTGACTATAAATACATTTAAATACATGTATTTACCAAATCTGAATTTGGTAACACTTCAATGACCATCTATGTTACACACAAAATATATGTATAACCAAACCCACCAAGGGTTTTTGAAATGAATACATGCTTATTTACTATGCATCAGGTAATTGCTGTGAATCCACTGAGGCTTTTTAGCATTTTCTCTTTTGTAAGCTTTCCGTTTTCTTTAAACCAATTTAAACAATGAAGTGGTCTTACTGGGATTTTAAATTTGAATAATTGTACTGATCAATTGATTGTCAATTGTGCTGAAACTATCATTTCTTTTGCAATTCTAATCATTGTCTAGGGGAGGAAAAAGTGAACCTCTAAGCAGTGCAGCCTTAATCGAATGTTAAACTCAACAAATTGTCCCATGTAAATAGTCTACCATCTCTAGGTGGCTGAATAGCTGCATGAATCATGCCTAAGAATCATGTCAATATGTTTAACTCAAAGTTATCCAAAGCAAGACACATAGTGGCTTAAAATGCCATTTGGTGTTATGAACCATTCAGCCTTGTGATAACTTGCAGTGCATTTAAGCTAAAAGAAATAATAAATAATATAAGCTGGCAGCTACTGGAGTGGACATATTTGTAAGAAGCGTTCATTTGGACTGGTTTTGCTAATCACCTGGAAACATTGCCAAAAATGTTACCTTTATTAGTGCTTTAAGCACCGAAAGACGCCGTAATGTACACCGTAGCAGTTTTCAGAAATAAGAAATAGGTTTTGGTAACAAGGCCTGGCAGCTTAAATTTGCTTGGCTGATATGTGTGTGAAGATAAGGTGTATTTTTACGTTTTTGCTTTTACAATAGCGACTCAATTACATGGTGTTTGTGTCGAGGAAATGTTACCATTCACCAAGAGAATGTTATCCACTCAAATGTCGTCACTAGTATCATATTTAAATTTGAATTGTTATTAATGAAGTTATAATACAAATGAAGTGTTGATCAAAAAGGAATATTTGTGATAAGGACAACACATGCTCTTATCACGCTCAGATTTTTAATTCATACTTATGGTGTTATGATTAATTTGATAATTTGATTTCTGTATCTGCATGCCCTCTTTGATTGTATGCCTTCAAATTTTGAAGAATTGAATTTCGATTTTGGATAAGATCTTACACATTGTTTGATATGTTTTTTTTTTCTAATGGATTTTAAATTCATAAAGGATTTTGTAAATTGTATGGATATTAAAAACAGCGAACAATGGACGTATTTAGAAAAGATTAAATTCTGATATACACAAACATATACATTGTACATAGGATGTATGTATATATTCATGTTTTGTGTAACTGTGTATACAGACATGTTTATAAATACAAGTACTACGCTGTACATATGTACATACATATACGCTTGCATGTGTTTGGCCATGTTTGCCGTTCATGATCTTGTAGTTTTATTTTTTTATTTCTCCTTTTTCTTACTGTAAAGCTCATTTTAGTGCAAACCATCTCTGGTGAACAGTATTGAGCACTTAAAATACAGTTGATCTTGTTCATGTCATTCATTGTGCAAAAAAAGAATAAATGAATTATTGAGAGCTCATTTAAGCTTTGCCTTTTTGCATATATACTGACATTTTAGTCATCTCAGCAAAACCTTTATACTTATTCATATGTTTACGTCTACTATACAATGCTTTGATAATAATGTAATTCTATATGAAAAGTTGCTAAACTATATATAATTATTCTATGAATAATGTATCACATATTTACTATATTTGGTTTTATATAACATAATAGTACTTAATTATACTATTATAATAGTTTGTTACTACACAATGCAAGTACAAAATGGTAGTACCATATTATTTTAGTTATATTATAAATCAAGTTATTAAACTATATATGTTATTTAAATATCCTACGTTATAATAGTATTAGTAGTAGCAGTATTTTATTATTTCATTTAGTGTAAATAGGCATATTTTTACAAAGAAAAATGTGTGGCATTGATTAGGATTTTTTTCTGTTTTTATATAATAGGTCAAATTTTCCTTCATAAGCATATGCAATCTGTACTTCAAAACAGATGCAAATTCACATAAAAAATCTGAACAAAATTGGTGTCAGTGTGCTGTTTAGTGGAGGGAATCCCCACTCGTCAAGCTCCACACCTCATGAAGTCCCAATCTCTGCATTACTACTACACTGCATAGTACAGATAAATGGATTGGCCTAAATCCCAGCCATTGGTTGGTGAATGCAAAGTGAAAAGCATCTCACCATAGGCCTGTGCCTCTGTAAAATTCCTGTTGTCATGGCAGCTGGGAGAACTGCCCAAATATTTCAGTGCTCCACTTGGCTTGAATGAAATCTCAAGTCAGTCTAGTGAATGTGCACATCTACAGTCAGTGCTATGCATAGTGCAGAAAATTTGTACTTGACTGTAATTTCTGTTGAAAAGGCATAATTTGAAATAGAAAACAGATGACAGAGGTGTAGCTATAAGAGATAATGGGGTGCAGATGTTAATGAGGGTTGTTTGTGAGAATCATGTTTCCATGATCTCTAGCACTATTGCTATGCGTCACTCACAGCATGGCTGTGTTGGAGTTAATTGCGTGATATTTACCTATAAAAACATAAATAAACAAGTGAATGTTATTAGCATGTAATGTAAATTTTTGTTTTGTAATTAAGTTTTGTTTTGTGGTAGAGGGATTGATGACAGAACTGCATTCCAAGTAATTAAAAAAAAAAAGTGTGTGCATGTGTAGTTCATGTATACATAACATGTCAATGATCTTCTTCTTCTTCTTCTTTAGGTATTCTAGAGTACAAGTTTAGTTTTGAACTGATTGTAGCCTATCATTGCTTTTGGGATGACAGCCAAAACTCACATGATGCAAATGTTTTCTGGTAATCATGCTTGGATGTATCATTACCCACAGCATCTGCTAAAACCAAAGCCTAGATACAGCATATGTGTTCAAACTACATTAAAACAATGGCTGTTGTCAAATATATATAATTCAAATAGCATATTGATTAAATACATTTTGATATTTTTGGATTTCTTTAGATTTTAAAGCTTGAGTGAAAACACAGCAGCAAACAATATGAACATCTCACTGCGTAAAACTGATTGTAAATCCCTGAAGAAAGACGCAATATTCAACACTAAATCATTTCCTTTCCATCCATCTATAATTACTTCAGTTTGAATGTAGCCACCCATCCCTCTTGACTTCCATCCACTTTTATTCCTCAATGCACCACTTACTATTTTGGTTACACTTGACAATGTGCATATATGTTGCAGGATGCAAAGGATGCTATTCTGTTTGATTGGCAACTGGCAGGGTAGCAGCTGCAGTTGCTACGGTGACAGCCTGACTTGCAGCAATTTGGTTAGCGAATGAAGCTGTTAGTGTTTTCAGGACTACGTGATGGGGGTTTTAAAACACTGAATCTGTCAGCTACCACCCTCACTCAGAATTTTTGATTTGCATGTCAGAACACAGTCAGAATATGATATGCCCTCTCTTCCCTTAGGGAAATCCTTATTTATAGAGACGAATGCATCAAAACTCTTAGATTGTGTGAAGAAGAATGAAGATTCCAAGTTAGAGAATTAGTGTGTTTGATAAAGTGTAAAACATGTTGGTAGAGCTCATGGACAACTGATTGTTGAGCATGGGTTCCAAACTACTTGTCCAAATGCCAAATTTAGCCTACAACATAGTTTCATATGCACCCCTTCATATGGTCCTAGTTGATGAAGTTGTACACTAACATGTTAATTAAATCCTCAATTTTGATTATTGACTGTATATGGGTGATTCTCAAAAATCCTGGACAGAAATATATATATATATATATATATATATATATATATATATATTGTTTTATAAAATGTTGTTTCAAATGTTGTTTCAGTGAAATTGACAGTAGTGCCATACCATAGTTTATACTATGATATACTTTATAAATACTTTACAATTTAAATGGTATGATTTTTTTTACATTGTTTGTATGAAAATATCATCATGACCATTTTTTTTGCATTGTTAAATTAAATTATTAAATTAATATGACAATGTCAAATATACAAATCTTAATGGACCTAAAAAAAGGCTTTATTTTCTATATACAAAACTTAATTCTATTATTTGTTTCTTCATGAGTATCGCTGAATGATAGGAGAAAAACTTAAAAACTGGAACTGATTTAATAATCATTATAATATTTTAACGACAAGATTTCCAGGTGATTTTCATATTTCATATTTTCACTTCCATGATTAATGACCACTAAAACTATTTATTTTTATTTGGAATATGTTTGCACTCATGCTTGACTGTGTTGATGTGGATGCTCTGTGCATCCCTCATCCCTTTTGCACTCCACTTACATAAGGGAAATATTTCTAAGGGAATCATCAATCATACTTTCATTCCTTTTCCTTGTTCTATTTTTCCTGTGAGAAATGGTGACTTAAACTTGAGATTTACTTTTCTGTTCATTTTTTGTTGCTCCATGGTGACTCCAAGTCTTGGATTGCTCTTCCCGTGAGCTACTCACAGGAACGCTCTCCCAGTAGAGCACTCAGGTTACTCTTTAATAAAGAGGCGCTTTCATTCCCAGTAATTAGTGAGGCTAACCCAAGGTTTGAAGTAGGCACGCAAATCTCCTTCTCCTGGTCACTTTCCAAACATACAGCTAGGATCTGAAAGGTTTGGTCCTCAGACGCTGAGGTGAGACATTTTTCCTATGGCACAGCTCTTAAAACATTAGAACTACACTGTTATGGTAGTGTCGCATGTCTGTTTTGTGTTGGAAACACTTCACTTTCTCAGCTATTCATACATTTGAAATTTTTTTATTATGACTGGCTGATTATACATGTCCTACTTATTGCATGGCTGTTTGCCAAATAAATAAACATATAAATAAATACATGGACATGAAATATTAATTTGAGAAAAAACATTTTTTATCTTAGATTAGCTAAAACTTACACTGAGAAAAATATTGCATTGCAATGTAGAAAACAATTTCCCTAGCAACAAGATGAACACTGCAACAATATTACAATTTAATTTTATAAAATAATTAATATGCAATCCAAGTTACTATTTCTATAGTCTTGTTAGCTGACATATTTAGCCTCATTGACACATGTCTTCTTGTTTTTAAATTTCTCTCTCATCCAAATCTTTGTGCCTCTGCAGCATGATCACACAGGAAATTTCAGCTTCATTCCAACCAAATTCAGTCCTGATGTGACGATTGCCGATTGTTCCAAACTGGTCTCACAGAATAACTTTACTATAACTACCGGTACTTTTTTTTACAAAATGAGTTTTACAAGGCTTGTTACATATGTCACGGTAGTTTCCTGGTGAAATAGTATTAGAGACGCATTAACAACGTCTTTTATTCACTTTCACACAAATCAAGAGTAAAGTGCCAAATTATCAGTTCATAAACACTTACTTTTCACTCTTTTACTCACACAATTTATCTTATGATATCAAAGTGCTTTTTACTTTAGCGCATGACTTTTAACATTTGTATTACATTACCACCTACATTTACAAGCTTATTCAAACATGATTAGCTTCTGATGTTGCTAGAGTTGCTACAGCATTGTACTTGCAATGCATAAGACCCACAGCAAAGTACGCAAGTAACTCATGAGCTGAAAGTGAAAATGAATGGAAATTAAAATAATTGGTTGCTTCAGCAATTGCATTTTTCACCTGACATTTGCTTTAATTACACTATTGGTTACATTTAAGCTAAAGGTTTAGGGTAGGGACATGGGTTGTTTATTTAAAACTCGATAAAGCATTTACCCTAAATAGAACCTCATCTGTTTGGGAGAACATTTAACTTCCTTTTTAAAGGGTTAGTTCATCAATAAATGAAAATATCTCATAATTTACTCAATGATATCACAGGTGTATATGACTTTCTTTCTTCAGCAGAACATGTTAAAGAAAAACAGAAAAATATCTTAGCTCAGTAGGTCTTTAAACTGCAAGTGGATGGTGATTAGACTTTTGAAGCTCCAAAAAGAGCAGACAGTCAACATAAACGTCATCCATAAAAATCCAGCAGTTAAATTAATGTCTTCAAAAGCAACAAGATCGCTTTTGGTGTGAAAAAGATCAATATTTAAGTACTTTTAACTATTAACCATCGCTTCCATTGCATGTTCACACCAGAGCTGACGCACATGCGACACACCCGGAAGAGCAGCGCTGTTTACAACTGAGTAGGAGGAACACTGTACAGAAGCTTTGTTGGTTTTGGTTTGGATCTGTATTTGTATCGTCATGGTTACTGTTGTGTTGATTGTAGTGACACAAGGGGTCTTTCTTGAGAGCCTCACGTACCTCTGGATTTGAGAAAAGGCCAATGAGAAATTGGCAGACAGAATTTGCATGTCCAGCCCCTGGACATACGGGCATAAAGGGAAGTGGATGTGCGTCTGTCAGTCAGGATTTGCACTGAGGAGCCGAGAGTAAGGTTCGGCCTTTTACAGTAGGTCTAGTGTCGTGGCAAGGGGAACACAACTTCTCATTCCCTCCATCAGGGAACGGAGGTTACAACAGTAACCATGACATTCCCCTTCTGTCACTCACTCGACGTTGTGTCGATTGTAATGACACAAGGGGTCCCATTTAAAAACGGCATGCACTAAACCGTGTTATGTGAGCTGCTGACACAGGTGCAAGCAAGCTGATGCATGCAAAAAGCAACTGTATTGACCGCACATAGCAGGTTGAACTTCCTCAGCTTGCAAAGGAAGTACAACCTCTGATGGGCCTTTTTCACAATGGAGTCAATGTGTGTCTCCCTCTTCAGATCCTGTGAGATGGTAGTGCCCAGGAACCTGAATGACTCCACTGCTGCCACAGTGCTGTTTAGAATGGTGCGGTGGGTCAGTGTTGGGGTGATCCTCCTAAAGTCCACAATCATCTCCACCGTTTTGAGCATGTTCAGCTCTAGGTTGTTATGATTGCACCAGTGAGCCGGCCGTTCAACCTCCTTTCTGTATGCAGACTCATCGTCATCTCGGATGAGTCTGATGACAGTGGTGTCATCTACAAACTTCAGGAGCTTGACAGAGGGATCCCTGGTGGTGCAGTCATTAGTGTAGAGGGAGAAGAGTAGTGGGGAGAGCACACATCCCTAGGGGGCACCAGTGCTGATTGTACAGGTGCTGGAAGTGAATTTCACCTGTCTCAAAAGCTGCTGCCTGTCCGTCAGAAAGCTGGTAATCCACTGACAGATAGACATGGGAACAGGGAGTTGGTTTAACTTAGTCCGGAGAATAGCTGGGATGATGGGGTTGAAAGCTGAACTGAAGTCAACAAAAAGGATCCTTGCATAGGTATTGCATCTGTCTGTCCAGATGTTGCAGGACATGCTGCAATCCAATGTTGACTGCATCATCCACAGACCTGTTTGCACGATACAGACCTGTTTGCACACCAGAATAAACAAGAAAAACTCCCATGGTGAGTAGAACAACTTACAGTTAATAAAGAGTGCTTTCAGATTAGAACAGCACATCCTCTTTAACGTTGTTACATCTCTACACCAACTAGCATTGATGTAAAAGCATGTTCCACCGCATCTTGTTTTCCCCCTCAATTCCGCAATGAGATATTCCGAGATATTGACCACATCTAGGAACTACACAGAGGCGGAAGGGCATCTTTAAAAAGAAGCGTCCTGAAAAGGACGTTCAACGCTTGCTGTGTATTACTCTTTTATGAATGGAAAATACTCTCTTTTAGAGGAGAAAATACTTCCCTTTTAGAGGGTATTCACTTTTTACAGAAGCGCTGTTAAAGCGCCCAGGGGCTTGAACTGCTCAGAGTGCAGAGAAGGAGAAAGGCGCTGGAAACGTGCTGTAGATCCAACAGCAATGCTCTGGAAGAGGTGAGTGGAGAAGTAGTGAAACTCAGCTGGCTGCTGCACAACCACTCGGCAATTTCTCATTGGCCTTTTCTCAAATCCAGAGGTATGTGAGGCTCTCAAGAAAGACCCCTTGTGTCACTACAATCGACACAACTTTGAGTGAGTGACAGAAGGGGAACTGATTGTTTACTCACAATGGTGCTGTCACGATTCCCTGTTGTCTGCCCTGTGTTTCTCACAATGTAAACTGCTAGGCGAACTGCTAGATCCATTATTGGTCAGTTGATCTGTAATGAAACAGATGAGGAGTGAGGATCTAGATGCAGTTTTTAATGGAAAAACAAAAGATGAACAGGGTAACTAAAAACACAGGGAACAAATGAATCATCCACGATGGGAAAACCAAAATATAAACAAGAGAAACATCCACGAAGGGCACGGGCAGGAACACAGTCAAGGACATATGTTCTCATTTAGTCTTTGTGTATTTAATGCCCTGATTTCTGTTCAGCATTGTCAGTTGTTAAATGTAATGTATGTCCTTTATTGTGTTCCTGCCCGTGCCCTTCATGGATGTTTCTCTTGTTAATATTTTGGTTTTCCCATCGTGGATGTTTCATTTGTTCCCTGTGTTTTCAGTTACCCTGTTCATCTTTTGTTTTTCCATTAAAAACTTCGCCTAGATCCTCACTCCTCGTCTGTTTCGTTACAGGTGCATTTGTGTACTGATCCTGGATGTCTCAACCGAGAGAAAACGTGAGATTACATCTGTAACATGCCAATGCGAATTCTTCAAATAAGAGACCATATGAACTCAGCGCTCTCGTGAATGCATATACCACTGCTGACCTAGTGAGAGCTACTGAGCTGAGATATTTTTATTTTTTTTGTGTAATGAACTACGTAATTTCTTTTTGTAAAAATGTTCTACAGTCACATTATTTTAATCAGATCAGGCTGGTTTGTTCATGCCCCAAAATAGCCTGCACTGTTCCTTAGACGTCACATAAGTACACAGCTAATTTTAATCTCTGGCTAGCGTGATACTTCATTCGCATAGAAGTAAGTGAAAGCAAGGTGTTCCCAACTTTTGGAGTCAGGGTTAGGTTTAGGGTTTGGGTTACAATAAGTAAAATGTAATTGGCATATAAATCTTTCCAAAAATCAGACGAACTGTGCCTTTTACATCACATCTGTTCAAAGAAGCAAGTGAAAGTATGCAGTATAGGCAGTTTGGACAAGCTTAGCTCAATTTTAGCTGACAAAACAATCAATCTCTTGTCGTCGATTTTCATGTGAGTTCAATCTGGTCTCTCTCAGGTTCCCTTGTTCTTCTAAACAATGTTTTTGTTTACCTGCTTTAATTGGGGTCCCTTGAGGTGCTAGCTATGAGTGAGATTTATGCCCACCATTCATTTATTAACCCTTTGTGGCAGGGCGGAGGGCGGGGCCGGGTTGTGATCCTACACACCCGGTCCCGTATTAGGCTAATCAAGCCTTCGAGGGGGATAAAGGTCGACTGCAGAGGATCGTGCGGGAGAGAGATAGTTTACGGACATGTCCATCATGTGTGTGTGTTTGTCCTTCTGTTCTTCGAGAACGCGGCAGGGCGTACCTTCCACCCAAATGGAGCAGCCACGGCCATCTGCCGGGGGACGAGGAGCCCTGCCACACCCTTCCACAGTCTTCATTAAAGGCCGACACTTAGAATTCCCGATCAAATTTGACTGAATACAGTAATAATGTATTTTATTTATAGTTTTTTTAAAGAAATATAAACTAAGAAAACTTCACTAAAATAAAAACTTTAAACGTATGCGTTTCTTTTGGAATTATATGGTTATTTGACATAATTTCCCTAAATGACTAAATTGCACTATTCATTTTCATATAAAATAAACACATTTTATAAGACTTTCACTTAATTAAGAAACATACACTTCATGCTGAAAAAATAAGAAAATATCAAAATGTGTGTTTATAGAAAAGCTGGGCTGCATGTAGACAGCTCACGCGTAGTGTGTTGATGACAAAATTTGCGTTGCACGCTGTGAGTGAGACATAGCAACACATGGAAAACCGAAGTATACTGGAGTCTTAACATTACTGAGACCATTATGAGACCATAAAGTGTTATGTAGTATCTGGGATGCATGAACATTTTCCACATGGTGGCTCTTGTCTAGAATTGCGTGGCTAGACATTTGGAACACATTGATTTTAACTTAATCACTTAACACGCGATCGCTGCAGGCATACTGACCCTTAGTAACTCTGGAGAATTTAATTGAATTTGAAACGGTGCATTACAGTAACATTATGTAATGTTGATGAAGTCAGAAATGAAAGAAGATGTTTTCTGTTCATGTTGCTTAGGTTCCATCAGAGTGATGTTGTGTTGATTTTATTTCCACTTCGGTTGAGTTTTTTCTTCTCTTTATTCTTTTGGATTCAAGAGTCCTGAGCAAATCATTATATAACCCTTCATTTTTTTTTTCATTAACTTTTTTATTTGATGGAACCAGTAGCATCATTTAGATTTTTTGAGTAGGAAAAAGTACATGAGGAAAGAAATGTGGAAAAGCTAAAAGCTAAAACCCTAAAGATCCAAAACTGGCAATGTTTATGAAAAGAGTCTTCTGTCTACCCATCAGTACTTCAGATTTTTCAGACGTAGCCAAACCGGTTCTGACTAATCACAGCTGGTTTCATTTTCCCTCTCCTTTAGAAACTGCACCCCTGTGCCCCAGCAATAGCACACTATTTTAAACATATCATTTCATAGTGAAAGCAGCTCAGGTTGTTGGCTCTTTGCCGCCATTTCATTTAGAGTTAAACTGGGGATGTTGCCAACATCTGCTCTGTGTCAGTGTTAAGGGTTTCTTGCCATTGCAACTCAAACTAGACTCAGTTGCTAACTTGCCAGCATCAGGATACAAAGCAGATTTTTGTGATTAATCAGATGCACAGAGTTAATCGTAAGTGCCCCATTTTCAGTGCACTCTAAAGTAGGCCAGAGTCTACTTCTATTTCATGTTTACAAGTTATGTTGAGCAAATTAGATACATGAAAAATGCTAAACAAAGCTCAAAACACATCTGGTGATTGTATGTTATATTTCATTATATCTGGAATTAGGTGTTCAAATTTAGTAAAACTACCTTTGTTGTATATAAGACATGTTATAAAAACCAATCACTCTCACTTTAAATTCTGATTGGATAGGTCATGTTCAACGCCATTGTAATATGCTGATAATCGCACAAGTGTGAATGCACATTCAATATTAATGCACCAAGATGCTATTTTCCTTGGCAACCTTAAACGGACTAAAAATTAACTATATTACTTGTCAAAAGAATTGTTTATTCTTCTATTATAATCATTATAATTAATAATTAGGGCTGGGCTGGGTATTTATACAGATTTCCTGATTTGATTCAACTGATTCACAGGCTTTTGATTTGATTCTGAATTCATTATTATTATTATTATTATTTATTATTATTATTATTATTGTTATTATTATTTTTTAATCTGATTAATTTAGGTGGTTATAATGTCAATTTTCTTTACAAATTCTCTCTAAGCTAATGCTGTACATTATAAAGGGAACCTTCTAACTTGGTGCAAAACAAATTATTACAAAATTAAAATCAGGAACAAAACAATTCAGTTCAACTGCTATTTATTAACAGATATAATAATTAACACAACAGTAACTGAAGTAAACTTTAAAGTAAAAGTAAAAGATTGATCTCAAAGAAATTGATTTATTGCTCATAAACTGAAAGCATACAGACTGTACCCACTGCTAATGTTTGAGCTAAGAGTTCCAAAAGTTTCATGCCATTCATCAACTGGATAGAATTATGATCTTACAAGACCTCAATCTTTGAGGAATCTTCTCATGATACAGCAGAAGACACACATGTCTGTCAAGAACATGTATCTTGCCAAGGGCCATGTAGGCCTGCTTCACAACTGTCATATGGCTTTGTGGTTGTGTTTTGAATGCTAGTAGATATTGAGAATTCTTGGCATTGTGACCATTGGGAGGATCATATATAAATAGCCTCACTTCATGTCACTGCATAGTCACTGCGTCAAGGAAACATCAGGAATGTTGTCTGAGATGTCATGCTAGAAACTATTCAGAAACCATTGAAGAGACTGTCAGTAGGTGTTTTTCCTGGCAATAAATGAAGCATTTAGAAAAGATCTGCTGTTAATTTCAGTATGTACTTTTATTTATGCAATATAATGTACACTAAATATGTGAATTTGAAAGATAAATCCTAAAAGTTATGCTACATGAGATCAGAGACTAAATACGGTTCAAGGTACAAAAACAAAAGACATTTTTGCAGAACGTAAACAAAACAGGAACAAATTGATTTTCAATTGTTCCGGAGTGAAAACTATATTTTTAAATGCTGGTAACCGGTTATAAATAGTTTATTTCATTCCGATCATTTTTTCATGAAATCAAAGACCAAAGCATCTATTACAGTTCATTTTTGGATCTACACCACTTCATGTTGCCCTGAATCACACATTTCTTTGCTTAATTGCCTGTTGTGGATGTCGTATTCTGTAAATGAAGACCTTTTTAACAACTATGTATAAATACTACATATACATTTACAGCTAATCCAGATAAAATGAAAACATTATTCAAGGTAAAAAGGACATTGCTCAGTTGTTTCCAAGTCTTCACTTAATTATTGTTAGATATGATATATTAATACAGATTTGATGCTGCGGGTTGTAATAACTCTTAATTAACTGCTTATGATTTTTATGTTGATAAATCCACCACACAGGAAATTTTGCTTATTTTGGTGAGGCAAGTGGCTTATTTTGGGCTTGTTTTTCCAGACCAGGTTGCTTGTTTCTCTTGCAAGATCTGGCAACACTGCAAATGTTATATCACCCACTCCTTAGCACAGAGGATTGTCATTTTAAACGTCATTAACCGCTCTTTTATTTTGTTTTAACCCGTTACCTTTTGGAAGGTTACTCGGGGGTTACATTAACCGGAACGAAAAAATACTTTTTGCTCAGAACGAACCGAAATGAAAAAACATTTAGTTTTTAGTCCCTGCTTGGGATAGTAGAAAAATTGTCAATAAAGCTTCACATAATAAAACAAAACACAACAAAAAAACACAAAATATTGCTTTCACTATGTCATCTTTTCCCCACAAGATGGCAAAGTATGTTATTATTATTATTGTAAACCTTGCTGTGTGAGTTATGGCACAGAACATTCACTCCCTTTTGAGAATTCACTGGCTATGTTCCACAGCAGCTGGAAGCCATCACAAACTCCAATTACTGCCTGTCTGTGTCAACATCTGGAAACCACTTCTGCTCCTTTGGCTGTCTGCATCCTATTGCGAGTGAGGTAGTTGGCCATATATAGCCAACCTATTGTATATGGAATGTGGGCAAATAGATGTCTTTCAACTCGAACTTGACACTGACAAATGACCTGACAGATTCATCGAACATAATACATTTACTGGATTTTAGAATGGGTGTGGATCGGGGCTGAAGAGCCACAGGTGTTTATCCAAACAACATAAATATTAGGTTGCAAAAACTGTAATCTTTTGGGAACTGCCACCTGTGGTTTGTGTAATCTTCAGGACTTGACCTTAAAGAACTTATCCATTCTAGTCTTAGTTTAAAGGGCACCTATTATGGAATTTTGAAAATTACCTTTCATGTAGTGTGTAACATAGATTTAAGTGAACAAAAACATCCTGCAAAGTTTTATATATGTTATATAAAGTTAACCGTAAAAAAAGTTATTGTCTCTCAAAAGTAGGAGTCGACTCTGAGTCAATGTAATGAATCGTTTTTCCAATGAGTCATTTTGCTTTTCGTTGTGACGTCAAGACGAAAAGTTATCAAATTGGCCGCGCCCACTCATTGCACGCGCAGACACCAGGGAAAACTTGAAAACATCATGTCGACAACAAGACGCTGTGTTCTGAAGTGCATATCAAAAGCGACCTTTTTTTCACTGCCCAGGGACGAGCATGTGAAGAATCAGTGGCTAGAGTTTATATTTACAACTATACCACACAAGTATAGCCCGAACCTTGTGCCGTGTTCGTGTCATTTTAATGACGATTGCTTTACGAACATGAATGCTTTCAAGTGTGGATTCGCGAGCCGGTTGATACTGAAGGAAGGTTCAGTACCAAGTTTATTTGGATCAGCTTCCTCCGACGAATCACAACCTGTAAGTATTATTAATAATTGTTGCTTATATGTGTTTTTTAGCATGCTTAATAAGTATTTGTGTGTGTTGTGTAAGCTACGCTCAGCGCAGCTTCTAGGTCTCCAATGTCAATTTTTTTGAAATATGTGAAATGTTTGTCGATGTTATTGGAGTTGTCATAAATAATAGAGCAATAACTTGTAGTAATGCAGTGCTTTACCAATATGTTTATGCGTTGGGCTAACGCAAATAATAACTGATTGGGTGTTTACCACCGAACTTTGGGCTATGATCGCTAACATAAATCAACTCAAATTCCTTCTCTGATTTAGATTTTTTTTACTACAAAGCGGTGATTGGCGTTCCGTTTCCGACAATCTCTGCACAGAGTATACCAATCACAACTGACTGGGTCATCTGACCAATCACCGCAGATTAGCGTCACGCAAAGGAGGGGTTTGGAAAAATGAGTCCTTGAATGAATCATTTGGGAGTCGGTGAGCAAATCAGGTAAACATAAATGCATATTATAAGACAACAAAAGTGTTTTTCGTCATTGCATGCATGTAAAACTGTTGTTGGGGACTCCCAAAACAATATTAGGAACATTTTAAATGCCATAATAGGTGCCGTTTAAGGCATTCCCGTCATTCAATCTAGCATAAGGCTCCCAATTTAGACTTTTAATTATTGTGTTTTATAGTCAAAAACTCACTACGTAAATCCTACTTGTTTTACATCTAACAGATTCTTGGAAAATGAGAACATCACGATCTATCAGAATCACTCCCTCAGGTTTGTGCTTCATTCTGAGTGCATACTTACCTGCACTGCATGGGTAATGCTTTGTGTTATTGACTGGTCTATCATGAATCTATTGATGGAATTGTTACCACTCTGAATTTTAATGCAAAGGCAGAAATTTGCCCATGCAAATAAAACCGGCAATTCATATTGCATGTGTCCGCACAGGTTGACTAACGTTCTGCACTGTAGCAATCTGTCATACCAACTAGAGGTATTCACATTTTGATGTGATCTTCCAAATTGCAGACATGACAAAAGTGTATTTTATTGGAAGAATTGCATGTTTTCTTTATTTCATGATGCATAAGAAATTAGGCAGTGTAGTTTACCCCACACATGTTTTCAATTGAGTTACAGTATCTTTGATTATTTTGTGCACAGACAATCTGGAGTCTGACATTTTCTTTGATTAATTATTTTCAGCATGAGTCACACTTGAGAACGATTTGATTGGTTAATAAGACCAGTGCACGCTCAAAAATACAGACGAGCAAATCTGTTAAGTATGAATGAACCACAATCACCTATTGCTTGCAAACTGTAAATGTCTGGACTGAATATGTTGCATTTCAAATGCTCTCAAAAGGTGAACTTCCATATGGAAAGCTCATCAAGTTGCCTGCCAAACTCTCTCTTAAAAAATGAAAACTTGCATTCCTGTTATGGCGTGTCATAATGTATCAAGTTCAATTGACTCTGGTTGCATTAGAAAACACAGATGGAGAGATGAATGGTCTTATAGTACTTCTCTTCTGAGGCATCACTGGCATGGGACTCTGGGACTACAGACAATAATATATACAACTCATTAAATAGGCATACTTTTGAAAATAATTAATTAATAGGCTTTAATCAGGAACATCTGTAATAGTCAAGAATAAATACAAGAAACTTATCAGCTTTGAGGAAGCAATGCCCTCACAAAAAGAAATTGCACTGGAAATAAATGTTTTTCAAATAGGAGGTTTATTTATTTATTATTATTTACTTTTTATGACATTTAAACAAAATCACGAGTAAGAGAGCTGTTCTAATTAATATCAACATGCTTGCAGGCACAAGGCTGTATTCCTCCCTCAGTATGGCTTAATTTGACATGAAAACACAAAATGCTTTGCATGATCATAGCAGTAAAAGTGAAACTCTTCTGACCTCTGGTGTTCTCAAATGGACTTTGGCTTTTACATGTAGCCTACATTGGGGTGGAGCTGTACCTCTAATTTTTAAAAAGAAAATTAAGACAAAATCTTCCATGAAATCAACCAAATTCTGCAGTGAAATTTGAGCAATGTGAGGATTCTGTTTTCATGTAAGATGCTGGGAATCATTCCCACAGGTACTGTCGGTACCCAAGGAACAACAGTTGTGATTCATCCAAGGAAACAAACTTTGTTGGCCTATGCAACTTTATTCACCTTAGCCCTTTTAGACCCTGCATCAACTTTTCATACCCATTCCCAATTGTATTTCTTCATCACTTTTCAGTCTTGTTTTTCAGATTGTTAAAATGGATGCTGTCATACTATCAGTGTCACATTAAAAATGGTAGCTTTTTGAAAAATAAATTAATACATAAATCTTACTTTGAAATGAAGCATGGTGGCCTGTGACACAAGGCAGAAATATATGACATAATTCTAGCCATTGTATTCGCACCCTTAAACTACATAAATGGCCTAATGCTTTGACAGATTTAAGGGGAAGCTTAAAGAGGACGTTAGAAAGGCAAGTCATAATATCATATTAGTTACATGATACTTATAGATTATTTAAAAATCAAAGAGGTACATTGACAATTGAAGAAAAAAAAAAAAAACAAAGTATACCAAAAAGTGGTATACTACTGCAGAACAAATAATATTTAGTAATAATCCTCAAACAAATGTTGTCCAATCATTACTGAAACTGAGGCAGATTAAATTTAGACCATGACAAAAGTTATCAAATGCATCTTATTCTCTAGCAACTCTCAAGAAACATCTAAAGACACATCTCTTCCGTGTAGCAATTAACCCAATGCTACTAATCAACCACTGTATCTTCTTTCTTCTTCTTAAAATAAATAAATAAATTCATGAATTCACTGCTGTCGCCTTCCTTTCTACTTCACTTCTCTGAGCAATTTGAAACTTTGTATTGCAGTCTACATAGTACTGCCTAGTATTGAAAGGATAAATCGCTTTTGCCATATTCTTTATATTCAAAGGAATTTGTTCCTTTGGATAAAGTGTCTGCTAAATTAATAAATGTGAATGTAAATTGATATTTTGTTCTTACAACCAGTAGCAGTCTCTCTTAGCAACACTTATGTTTTGAAATGTATCTTGGGGTCTCTCTCAGTTGTCAAAAAAAGGTTGCGGGTTTGAATCTCAGAGAGGTTGATCCAAGAGCCTCAGTTTGTACCCATGAGAGAATTACATAACCTCATTTATCTCTAGGGTTTGTCCTTGTAGTAAGTATACATGCTTGACCGCATAATCACTGCTTGCTGTGGTAGTTTCTTTGTTTGCCATGTTTGTGAAATTTTAAATGATTTTAACTGTTTTAGTTGTTACAGTTATAATTACCTACCCTCAACTCCTAACAATAACATCAACAGTGTAATTACAGCAATTAATCTACAAATATTTAGTACTGATTATATTTTTGTTAAAACACAACAACCTGATTTTTTTTATATTTAAAATTTTCCTAAAATAACTTTTAGAAAATACACAAGCATAATTATCTGAATGTTGCTACTGTTTAGACCCAATGTCCATTGTATTATATTTAATGATATAATAATTAACAGTTTAAGTTTAAGCTAATAATTCTCTCAGTGGGCATACATGTATAAAAAAAAAATTGAATAAAAAAATTACGCATTTCAATTTCAAAAAAATTCAGTAAATTTAATTGAGCAATCTTTAATAAAATAAAATAAGTATTTTAAGTTTTATTTATTTAATAAACGTACACTATTCTTTTATTTTGTTTTAAACTATTATGCAAAACAATTACAATACCAAACATATACCATGTTTTAATTTTTATTTTTTTATTATGGTAGAAGAAATGAAATGAGAGAATCAACATATTTATTTTCTGTATCCAAAAAAGGACAAAGACCACAGGACACAAGATTGTTTGTTTCCCAAACAGCATAGGATACAACTAGTAGTATGTAAATGTAAATTACTTTCAAGCACTCTCTTGTACATTTGCGCAACATAACATCTGTTCTGTGGTCAATAAACAACGTTCAAAAGTTGAGGCAATATTCAAACAAAGCTGCTTACTTGCTTGTAAGAATATATGACATCCATGACACTATCTCACTTTATGGCAAAGATAGAATTAAGTCAAATCACATGCTTTTCAACACAGCAAACTGTAAGGAAACCAGGTAGATCCCTTTTGTGGCAAGGCGCCAATGTTACAACCATTGCCACCACTAGCCACGACAATTTCTCTGCAAACATGATGCCTTTTAATCAATGAGGTAGGCACAGGGATAAAAGCCAGCAAGAGAAACAGTTGGATGAGAAGTTTTTCGTGAGCTCGCATGTGACCTCGCTCACACATTCTTAACTGTTTTCACAAGCAGCGACTATGAGGAAGCAGACTTCATCCAGCTGGCATTTGTCTTACTCGAAGACTGAGAGACAGCAAGCTCAAATTGTGGCTACTAGTAGCGGCACATCCAGTGGCAAGCTCAGCTACCGCTGAATTTCTAAGGCAACTGCAGCGGTTTGCGGCAGCTGCCACTGACCTTCTATGGCAGATGCCATTGATCTTCTATGGTAGCTGCCGCGACTTGTAGCAGATGCCACTGACCATTTAAGGAAGCTGCCGCTGTTTGTGGCTGCTGCCAATGAGATTCTGGTATTTGTGGGAGACGCCAATGACTTTCCTCAGCAGCTGCCGTGGCTTGTAGCACATGCCACTAACTTTCTATGGCAGCTACAACAGCTTGTAACAGATGCCAATGACCTTCTACAGCAGCTGCCGCGGCTTGTAGCAGATGCCACTAACTTTCTATGGCAGCTGCCACATCTTGAAGCAGATGCCACTGACCTTCTATGGCAGCTGCCACAGCTTGAAGCAGATGCCACTGACCTTCTATGGCAGCTGCCACAGCTTGAAGCAGATGCCACTGACCTTCTATGGCAGCTGCCACAGCTTGAAGCAGATGCCACTGACCTTCTATGGCAGCTGCTGCAGCTTGTAGCAGATGCCACTGACCATCTACGGAAGCTCCCGCTGTTTGTGGCTGCTGCCAATGAGATTCTGGTATTTGTGGGAGACGCCACTGACTTTCCTCGGCAGCTGCTGCGGCTTGTAGCAGATGCCACTAACTTTATATGGCTGCTGCCACAGCTTGAAGCAGATGCCACTGACCTTCTATGGCAGCTGCCGCGGCTTGTAGCAGATGCCTCTAACGTTCTACAGCAGCTATCATGGTTTGTGGCAGCTGCCACAGCTTGTAACAGATGCCACTGACCATCTACGGAAGCTCCCGCTGTTTGTGGCTGCTGCCAATGAGATTCTGGTATTTGTGGGAGACGCCACTGACTTTCCTCAGCAGCTGCTGCGGCTTGTAGCAGATGCCACTAACTTTATATGGCTGCTGCCACAGCTTGAAGCAGATGCCACTGACCTTCTATGGCAGCTGCCGCAGCTTGTAGCAGATACCTCTAACGTTCTACGGCAGCTATCATGGTTTGTGGCAGCTGCCACAGCTTGTAACAGATGCCAATGACCTTCTACAGCAGCTGCCGCGGCTTGTAGCAGATGCCACTAACTTTCTATGGCAGCTGCCACAGCTTGAAGCAGATGCCACTGACCTTCTATGGCAGCTGCCACAGCTTGAAGCAGATGCCACTGACCTTCTATGGCAGCTGCTGCAGCTTGTAGCGGATGCCACTGACCATCTATGGAAGCTGCCGCTGTTTGTGGCTGCTGCCAATGTGATTCTGGTATTTGTGGGAGACGCCACCGACTTTCCTCGGCAGCTGCCGCGGCTTGTAGCAGATGCCACTGACCATCTACGGAAGCTCCCGCTGTTTGTGGCTGCTGCCAATGAGATACTGGAATTTGTGGGAGACGCCACTGACTTTCCTCGGCCGCTGCCGCTGTTTGTGGTGGGAGTATTGAGGGTTAGGTGTGCCAACATGGCATGGTTATGCGTGGCTTTCATTGTGGACTGGTCTAGGACAATGGTAATTTCATGAATTACTTATAATGAATTATCCCAGACATGGAAACAGGATCTGGATCTAACGGCAAATGATACTGTGTACTTTTCTTCACTTCAGACAGGTGAGCTGTTACACACAAATTCAGTTTATAAACTGCAGTCAAATTATTTGTTAAAAAGCAGCTGTCCTCAGATTCAGTCTTGAGCTCAATCACAGCTGTTTTGGGATATTATTTTACTGTTCCTAAAAGTCTGATCCGCTTGGCTACTTAAGTCTACTAAAGTACGTATGGGTGAGTTCTCATAACTACATATACATGGCCTTTCTAATCATTAAAGTATCAAAATATAGCAACAAGTAGACAATGAAAAAACATATTATTGTATAGTAAGTGGCTGTAGTTAGAAAAGTTATGATTACACATGGACAGAATTGTCAGTGTTTTTTTTGTCAGCAACACAGAGAGCAGATATGGTGTCATTATTAATTATTTATTTGGGATATTGTGTTATGGGACTTTCTGGGTGAAATTTTCATCCTGGCTCAAATAAAGGAATTGCTGTTTCTGGAGTATTACTATCGTGAAACAGAGATCGAACATCAATGTTGAACCCTTAGACCTTTGAAAAGATGTATCATTTGTTAACATTAATTACATTTATAGACGGAAAATTTTATATTAAATGTAAACAGAGTGACGTCACCACCGAGTGGTGCGTATGAACAGTTTTTAAATGTGTCTACTTTATTGAGTATAAACATTTCTTTAGACTTTTACTTTCACTTTACAATATTTTGAAGAGAAAATTTATACTTTTACTCCGATAAATTTCTCCAGACACTTTTCGTTACTTTTGTGACTGAATACAGCAAAAAAAAAAAAAAAAAAATAGCAACTGTAGGTGTAAAAAACGCATGCTGATTCGTAAAAGAACCAAAGGAGTCGAATCTTTTACATTAGATTCCTTTGAACTGAAAAAATTATTCAAAACGTTGTCTGAATGATTCATTTTGTGAATCTCAAATCTGAATCAAATTCACAAGCGAAACCCGCTCCAGATTGCGTGTTCCCTTCTGGGGGAGATAAGAATCTAATCATGTAAGTTATTTTTTAATTTTTTTTTTTTGACTAATTAATTTGAATAGTTTAGGCTTAAACATTATGAAAGCTGTGAAATAATGAAGTTGTGCGATCAGTCTCCCGACTTTCCAGGAGACCTGTTCAAAATTTGTTACAATTTGGTTTGTTCTCACCCAAAACCAGCTGAATCGCTTCAGAGGACATGGATTTAACCACTGTTGTAGTATGGATAAATGTATGCTCCCTTAATGTGCTTTTTGTAGCTTGAATTACCTGGCCACCTATAGAGCTGAAATATCCTTCCAAAAATCTTTGTGTTCTGCTGATGAAAGAAAGTCAAACACATTTGGGATAGCGTAAGGGTGAGTGAATGATGAGCACCAACAATCAAATAGGTTGCCATGGGTTTAATTAAATGTTCCGTAATTTATGCAGTTTACATGTACTTTTGATATTCAAGTAAATTTATTATCAGTTTCTTTAATTCTTTTACTTGAGTCGTTTTCTCATGAGCTACTTTAACTTTTACTGGAGTCATTTTCCATGAAGGTTACTTTACTTTTACTCAAGTATGACAAATGGATACTTTATACAACACTGGCCAAAGTGGATCAGACTTTTAGGAACAGTAAAATAATATCCCAAAACAGCTGTGATTGAGCTCAAGACTGAATCTGAGGACAGCTGCTTTTTAACAAATGATTTGACTGCAGCTTATAAACTGAATTTGTGTGTAACAGCTCACCTGTCTGAAGTGAAGAAAAGTACACGGTATCATTTGCCGTTAGATCCTGATTCCATATCTGGGATAATTCTATATATGTAATTCATGAAACCATGCCATGTCGGCACACCTAACCCTCAATACCCCCACCACAAACAGCGGCAGCGGCCGAGGAAAGTCAGTGGCATCTCCCACAAATACCGGTGTTGTGCCTAATTCCTACTGCCCGTCTAAAGCCTACCACTTAGCGTGCACGCGAACAGTACCGCTGTGCTTCCACTAGATGGCAGTAAAATGTGGGAATTTCGTCTTCACCCAAGCCATCTGAAAGGTCATTTAGGATGATAAGTTATACGTTTTCCAGTAGATGGCAGCACAGACTGTGAAATTTAATAAAAAGGATTTCAAACGTCATTGCCCTTCGTCCTTTTGATCCTTGTGGAAACAGTTATCAGGTTACACTGTGTGTCCCATAAAATATTCTATTTACTTAAACAGTTTTTCTTCTTGGTTGTTTTGAATTTATTTTAGCATACAGTAAGTGCACACACACATCCCATGTCAACACAAATAATAATAGCATTTCTTTATATTATTTGAGCAGGCAAGACAAAGAAACACAACAAAAGGAAAAGAGAGCATTAAACATGCGCAATTAGAAAACAAACATGACAGTAAAAAAAAAGAAAAACATAAAATAATTAAGCCCACCTGGATCCTGCCTCCCTCGTTATTCTGCATGGATGCCCAAATTAGTCATAAAAATAGGTATGGTCCATTGACACAAGAAGCACTCTATGTCTCATAACACATTTGATCTTATTGACTTAAACACCTTTATTATTCAGGGGGGTATTATCTTGGCAGGAAAAACAGAATACTTATCAACATGTAGAATTCTTTTATTAACAGTAGCATTCAGTGTTTGAAAAAAATTACATAATAAATATTAACAATATACAAATAAATAATAAACAAATTTCACAGATAAATATATTGAATAGAGAGAGAGAAAGAAATACAAACAAACAAAATTAGCCAGTAACACTGAAGAGGGTATATTCTTGTCACGATTCCCCGTTGTCTACTCAGTGTTTCTCCCCTGTCACCCGTCCCGAACTACACTTCCCATAATCCCTTGCCCTCTTCATTGCCAGTGTCATTGTTTCCACCTGTGTTTAATTTACTTATCATCATCCTTCTGTATTTAAGCCCTGTTGTTTGTTCATTTGTGGTCGGTCGTTGTATGTTATGGTTGTCTTTGACGGTTTTCCTGCCGGGCCCTCCGTGGTTGTTTCTAGTGTTTACATTTTTGTTATCCCCTCGTGGATGTTTTGTTTGTTCCCTGTGTTTTATTTATTCTGTGTTTTCTTGTTTATTTAATAAAGAGCTGCAATTAGATCCTCACTCCTCGTCTGCCCTCATCTGAATCCTAACAGAACGACCGACCACATAATGGATCTAGCATCTCGATTAACGGCGTACTTCGCAGAACTACGCCAGGCGGATTTGACAAACCGGGAGTACTCCCATTGCTTGTCCACCACAGCCATCCACTCCGATCTCGATGACAATACCCTGAAGGATATGTATCGGATCGGACTACCAACATGCCTGTGGAAGGAGTTGCCTAACACCGGAGACTTTACATGGAAGGAGTATGTGGGGCTCATCTTTGAGAGATTCGCCGCAGGAGAACCACCTCTCTCAGTCCCGGGTTCGGCTTCTGAGCCAACGCCCACGCCTGCCATGGCCAACGAGTTAGAAATCTCATCCGTCCCAGAGCCAGCGTGCTCAGCCTCGTCCGCCCGGAGGTGGAGAAGAGGAAAGGCTTCTGCTCTGCAGTCTCCACCTTCCATGGCTCCGTCCACAGAACCTTCCATGGCTCTGCCTTCCACGTTCAGCGAACCAGAGCTCACGAATGCCACGGTAAACGAATCCGCGCCTGTAGCCTCGACCGTCAGTGAGCCAGCGCCTGTAGCCTCGACCGTCAGTGAGCCAGCGCCTGTAGCCTCGACCGTCAGTGAGCCAGCGCCTGTAGCCTCGACCGTCAGTGAGCCAGCGCCTGTAGCCTCGACCGTCAGTGAGCCAGCACCTGTAACCTCGACTGTCCCAGAGCCAGCACCTGAAGCCTCGACAGTTCCCATGACCACGCCTCCTGCTGGCCGAGGGAGAAAGAGAAGAAAGAGGGCTCCTTCTCCCCAGTCTCTGCTAGTACTCGATTTTGTTTTTGTGGGGGTTTTTTTTTTCCTTTTTTTTAGGAGCGTCTGGAATCTGCTCCTTTGAGGGGGGGTTATGTCACAATTCCCTGTTGTCTGCTCAGTGTTTCTCCCCTGTCACCCGTCCCGAACTACACTTCCCATAATCCCCTGCCCTCATCATTTCCAGTGTCATTGTTTCCACCTGTGTTTAATTTACTTATCATCATCATCATCCTTCTGTATTTAAGCCCTGTTGTTTGTTCATTCGTGGTCGGTCGTTGTATGTTATGGTTGTCTTTGACGGTTTTCCTGCCGGGCCCTCCGTGGTTGTTTCTAGTGTTTACATTTTTGTTATCCCCTCGTGGATGTTTTGTTTGTTCCCTGTGTTTTATTTATTCTGTGTTTTCTTGTTTATTTAATAAAGAGCTGCATTTGATCCTCACTCCTCGTCTGCCCTCGTCTGAATCCTAACAATTCTGCCCAAGCATTCCAATTAAATAAACATCAGAGGAAACAAAATATGTACAAATATCCTAATTTACAAATAGCAGCCAGTGTTTGAACAATGTACAATGTAACTTATTAAATAAATAGATCTGTTTATTTTACATAAAAAAAACAAGGGTATTAAATTAACAAGAAACCACCAAAAAATGCTTATTTATTTCTGTTTTATTTTTTATGTAATTTACACAAGCCTCTTTGTATGTGTTCTTCATGTCAGCAGAATTTTAACAGGCAGGACACAGAAAATGCACTTTTGATTTCCCCTCGACGCATGATTGGTGGTACCAATGGTTGCAGGAGTCACAGGCAATCTAAAAGTTAATATATTTCAGCATTAAAAAGGACAGATACTATAACTGTTGGTAAAATTGCTCTAGAAGAAATGAGTGAACAATAATTGAAACATAGCTGTGATGTCCCAAGCACCATGGGTTCATTTCCACCTGTTGAAAAACAATGCATAATGGACACATGCATTTGGTCAAGTAATATCGGGGGTAATAATAAAATATACAATTACAGGCAAATACAAATATAAAAGTTGTTAACCACAATGCCTGAGAAAATGTAATAAATGTTTTTACAATAAGTGTTGAAAACCCTTGAGCAGTCCAAAAAAGAATATTATTTTTTCACTTGTGGATTTGATAATATCATTGAAGATATAAAAAAATCCTTTTGCCTCATCAAATTTGATATATACATATCAATATACATTACTGATCAAAAGTTTTGAAACACTCGTTTTTATTATAATTTTTCACATTTTAGAATAATAGTAAGTCATCAAAACTATGGAATAACATAACTCAGCCTTTCCACTGATGTCTCTGCCTCTCTTCCCACAATAAATGTATTTTCCATGCTTGATGTAAACACTGCCACAGACACACTTAGCTCTGCTTTAACAACCTGTCTAGACAACATCTGTCCTCTCTCCTCTAGACCAGCACAGACTACACCACCCAGCCCCTGGCTGTCTTCCGTCCTTCGTGAACATCGGACTGATCTCAGGGCAGCTGAGAGGAGATGGCGGAAATCTAAAGATCCAGCTGATCTAGGTAAACATTAGCTTCTGCTTGTAACTTTTTCAAATCACGTTAAAACTGCAAAAACTTCATATTACCAGACCAAGATCAACAGCACCACAGACACTTGTAGCTTGTTTAGAACATTCAACACACTTCTCTGCCCTCCCCCTCCACCACCTGACACATCACTGACAGCAGATATATTCGCCACATTCTTTACTGATAAGGTTACAGCCATCAGCAATACATTCACTGCACCACACCCTGTCAAACACCTGGCTTCTGTATGCAACTCTTCTTTCCCTATGTTCTCTCCTTTAACTGACACTGAGGTTTCTAAACTCCTCCTCTCCAACCACCCCACAACCTGTTCCCTTGACCCCATTCCATCACACCTTCTCCAGGCCATCTCGCCGTCCATCATACCGGCACTTACACACATAATTAACACATCCCTTCTTGCAGGCACTTTTCCCACTACATTTAAGCAGGCTCGAGTAACCCCACTGCTGAAAAAAATCTGCACTTAATCCCACACAGATAGAACACTACAGACCAGTCTCTCTCATCCCATTCATGGCAAAAACACTTGAAAGGGCAGTTTATAATCAGATCTCTGCATATCTCTCACAGAACAAGCTGCTGGATGACAATCAGTCAGGCTTCAAAAGTGGACACTCCACTGAGACTGCCCTGCTGTCTGTCACTGAGTCGCTGAGACAGGCGAAAGCTGAATACAGATCATCCGTTCTGATTCTGCTGGACCTTTCTGCTGCCTTTGACACAGTCAACCATCAGATCCTACTCTCCACACTCTCTAAACTGGGTATCACTGGAACTGTGCTTGACTGGTTCAACTCATCTCTCAGAAAGGTCCTTTGAGGTAGCCTGGAGAGGGGAGGTATCCAAGCCACACCAGTTACTTACTGGGGTACCTCAGGGATCAGTGCTTGGGCCACTTCTCTTCTCCAGATACACAACTTCACTGGGACCCATCATCCAGTCACATGGATTCTCTTACCACTGCTACGCTGATGACGCGCAACTCTACTTGTCTTTCCAGCCCAACGACACCACAGTGACCGCTCGAATCGCTGCCTGTCTGGCAGACATCTCAGCCTGGATGAAGGAACACCACCTTCAACTCAACCCAGCCAAGACCGAATTCCTTGTCTTTCCAGCCAACCCTGCTGTTGAACACAACATCACTGTGCAGCTTGGTCCAACTACAGTTTCACCTTCCAAAACGGTCAGAAATCTAGAGGTAACCATTGATGATGAGCTAAATTTCACAGACCACATTCGAAGACTGCAAGATCATGTAGATTTACACTACAATATCAGGAAGATAAGACCCTTCCTCTCTGTACATGCCACACAACTGCTCGTTCAGTCCCTTGTCATAACTAGACTGGACTACTGTAACGCTCTCATTGCAGGCCTTCCTGCATGTGCTATTAGACCTCTGCAAATGATCCAGAATGCAGCAGCACGTCTGGTCTTTAATGAACCTAAGAGAGCACATGTTACACCACTCTTTGTCTCTCTCCACTGGCTGCCGGTTCATGCACGTATTAAATTAAAGGCCCTGATGCTGGCATACAAAACAGTCACTGGGTCTGCTCCAGCATACCTAAAAACATTTATGCAGAGCTACGTTCCCACCAGAAGCCTGCGGTCGGCTAAGGAACGTCGCCTTGTCGTACCAAAACAAAGAGGCACCAAAACACTTTCCCGGACTTTCAGTTTCATCATACCACGGTGGTGGAATGACCTTCCCAACTCAATCCGGGAAGCTAACTCACTCTCTATCTTCAAAAAATGGCTAAAAACACATCTTTTCCAAAAGCACTTAACTGGTCACTTAAAAAAAAAAAATTATTATTTACATTTCTTGTTGCACTTAAATCTATTTTGTATACTATTCTGATGATAGTGAGACTTTGTAATATGGCACTTTTTGATTCGGTGATGTTTTTCATCTTTTGTAAGTCGCATTGGATAAAAGTGCCTGCCAAATGAATAAATGTAAATGTAAATTTGAACTATGGGAATTATGTGAATAAACAAAATCCAAAATAAATAAAAACTGTGTTATATTTTAGCATCTTCAAAGTAGTCACCTTTGCCTAGAATTTGCAGACATGTGACATGCAGTCACATGAATCCTGTTGAAAGTTGTCCAGCTTGATGAGAACAATCTATGTATCAAGTAAGTGAAACTGACCCCAATACTTGAGTTAAAAAGTGGCACTGAAAAGCCACAGGCATGGCACAGCTGGCTCTGATCATCTAAAATAAATATGAGAGTGGTAACACAAATGATCTAATTCAATCAATGTACACAATGCATTTTAAAATAAATTGTGCAACCTTTTAAAATTAAAATGTGCATCTTATGTTTTCTAACCAAACATATGCAGACTGGAAAATCAACGCGTTATATCAAATATTATGCAAATACATTACATTAAACACACCACAGTTTTGTAGAAGAGTGACAGCTATTGCTTTCCTTAATTATTCCACTCAGTCTGCTGTATTAAGAAAAACAATTGGCTCCTCTCCGAGTACACATTCTGCAAACTGAAAAAGAGCAAAGTAATAAAAAAAATTTGTAATATAGAGAAATCAAACATATATTACACATCAACTGACCATATATGCACTTTAAAAAAATGTCAGTAATTTTAACAGTAAAATAGTGTAAAAATGCTACAGAAATAAAATGTTAATTGATTAACAAATATTAACTGTAAAATATACAGTAAAATGTTTTAATATATTTTAAAAGTCAATACAGTAGTTTTTACAAGTTTTTGTCATTTCGAATTAGTCGATTTGGAATGCTTGTTCTTTTGAATGTGCATTGAATCTCTTAACAAGAAGAGACACATATGCATTTATAACCTCAAGCAAGACAATGAGGGATTTACAGTTAAAGTCAACATTTGATACATGGTCCTTGTCTGAAATGTGTCAAATCTTTTACCTCACTTTCAAGCTCATTATTTGGAGCAGTTTTATTAACGTCTGCAAAGATGCTGTATGGTCCAATTCTAGACAGTAACACATAGACATTTTTTTCCAGACCAAGTCTTTTGGATACCTGTAATGATTGATGTTAAAAGTAAACTTTTTAAAGCACTATCAGTTAACATATGTGACCAAATAATATTTATAATTCTCTTACATTGGTTAACAACTGTTAAATCTGTTGCTGAGTTACTGCTGTTGAGGTTGTGCTGTACTGCTGTTGCTGTGGTGGTTTATACAACAACTGCTGTTATGCTGAAGGGAGAAGGCACAGATATTGCTCAGGTTATAGGTGATCGTGCTGTGACAGAGATGGTTTGTGATGGCGTGGTTGCAACTGAAGTTACAGGTGTTGCAGAGGTGGTAGGGGATGACACAGATGCAGCTGTGGTGAAAGATATTGCAGCCATGTCAGAGGTGGTGGGTGATGGCACTGATAATGCTGTGGTGGTGGGTGATGGCACTGATGATGATGAGGTGGTGTGTGATAACACATTTGCAGCTAAGGTTACAGGTTATTCAGCAGAGATGTTTTGTGATGCAGGTGTTGCTGTGGACATCCCAGATACAATCTTTTGAGGAATGCGGGGAGTCTCCTCAATATGCAGCCTCATGTGTTCAATATTTATTTTTTGAAAAATGACCCCTCTCTCATCTGCCAGATCAGCACTCATTCCCTTCTATGGTTTTAACAGTGTAAGGGCCTAGAAAATCTGAATCCAGTTTTCCTCCTTTCTCTGCTGGCTCCAAACATTCAACCTCCACACCCTGTCACCCACAGAGAATATACTTTTTTGTGATTCTTTGCCTTTTTTGTTCATTCGTTTCTGGACCTGATATGTGTGGGTCAGGGCAGTTTGAATAACTTCAAGTTTTAGGACACCCTCTGTCATTTCTTCAATCCCAATGACAGCTTCAACAGTGTTGTCTGAAAAAAAGAAAATGTATTTTCCTTGATTTCTAATTTAAAAAATCTGTGCATCTCAAGTTCATGTATAAGTTCACACTGAATGCAAGAGAAAGAAACAAAACAACAAAAGACAATGTACGTCCACCCTATAATGTTCAGGGACCTCAGATGGTTATCGTGCCTCATGACCAAACATCATGTAAAAGGGGGAAAACTCTGTGGTTTTTTGGTCCTCGGTCTGAACATGACAGTATCAAGATATTTATCCCACTGCTTTGTTTTTTTTTTTTTTTTTTAACTAATTTGCAGAGAGCCCTATACAATTTTTTATACATTACAATGATTTTAAATCCATAGTGTAAATATAGCATTAGTTTAATTTTGGTCCAAATGCCAATACAGCAAAGTACCGATGTATAAAATCGGATGTTTAATTATAGTACAGTACCTCTGTATTGTCCCATTCATCCTTCAAAAAAGACCATTAGTCTGCAGATGATGATAATTTGAACACAAACGCCTTTTGATTCTGAGAATGTTGGACACATTTTTGTTGATCTGTCATCACAAACAAAATTGTATGATTAATTCTGGTAAAATTATAAAAAACAAAAAAGCATTTGGAGTTACATTTACCACTTGTATATACTGTTATTGTAGAGCGGTGTACAACTTCAAATGACCTGATTGACAAACTCCCTCCCTTTATCTGTGAGTATACGTTTTGGTGCCTCAAACTGATAAAAAAACAACAATGCAGTTTGTGACCCCTCTGCTGACTTAGATTGAAGTGGATATGCCTGTGGCCATTTGATCAAGTAATCAATCATTATGCATATATACTGATGGCCACTGTCTGTGATGGAGAGTTTCACAAACAGATCCATACCCAAAAGTTCAAAGGGCTGTGTAACCTTGAAAGGAATATGAAATGTATATATAATTTATTAGAGCATTATGAATGTCAATTGGTGGTGGTGCAGACAGATCAGACAGACAGACAGACAGACAGAAAGAAAGAGAGACAGTTTACATGTATAGATGTAAATTGTACTTCTTATTTAATTGATGTTTTGGCAGTCTGAAATGACAAACATTCAGCCACCTGAATAAAAAGGAGAACACTTTACATTTACAAGATAGAATAAACATTTTGTAACAAAAAAATTGTAATAGTGTATTTACCCATTTGTCAAGATCTATTGAAATCCCTGGCCAGTAAAATCTTTTTGATATGGCATCTTTGTTTTTTTTCTGTCCACAATGTTTTTTGGAAAAAGTTTGTTTGCATCCTCTGCACCACAAACAACCTTCACATTGAGTTTACGTGAAGTGCCTTTATATCTAGTGTAGTAGAGCTCACCATCTGCAAGATAAGTTTAATAAATGGATTATTATTAGTAGTAGTAGTAGTATGTGGCAGGGCGGAGGGCAGGGCCGGCCACTTATCAGGCTAATCAAACCTTAAAGAGGGATAAAGGCAGACTGCGGACGGCGGTGCGACAGAGAGAGAGCGTTTACAGGCAGCTGTCCGTATCGGACATGTATCACGTGTGTTTGTGTCTTTTTGTTTAAGTTTTTCATTAAAATATTATTTGTGTTGTCCAGCCGGTTCTCACCTCCTCCTTTCCCTTATACCTTTACATAGTAGTAGTAGTAGTAATAATAATAATAATAATAATAAGTAATTAATTAAAGCATCAGGAATGTATAACATGACATTCCTCTGTACAAACTTGAAAAATAGAGACAATAAATTTGTTTCAATCTATCATAATTAATTGCCAAATTGTTTGATTGTATGATTAAGTTTCAATATAAATGCACATTATTAATACTAAACTGCAGTCTGGAGCATTAAAAGAAAAGGATGAAGTAGATATATGCATTATGCAGTTACATGTAATTTGCTAACATTTATTTAAGAAGTATTATTGGTACTATTACTATTGGTAACCAATTTTAAATACTGTTCAATTTGATTGAATATTATTTTTTTAATTATATAATTTTAAATATTTAATAATATATTTTCTTTTTTAATTGTTTGTTTGTTTGTTTTTTTAAGTGGGTTTCTCTATGGAGCTATAATCTGAAAGCTTGGTCAAAACAGGCATGGCTAAATCAGCTGATAAACCAATTGTTTGAGATTTTAAAAAAAAGAGCATAACCACTTAGATATGTTGAGATGAGGTTCAGTGGACATCTTAATCCAGCTTCCCCTTCTTGTAAAAAATCATACACTTTTCAAATATGTGTGACAATATAGAACTTAATGTTTTGCAATTTTTGTTATTTTTATATTTTTATTTATTGAAGAATTGTTTTTTACATTTGAATAACATGATTGGAATGAATGTAATCAAATACATGAAAATAATCTATCATTTGCATTAAAAGTCAATCAGAGGGCAGGGGGGAGGTGAGGTTACACATTCTAAATCTCATCAGTCTCTCTACACAATATGACAGCTTTACAGATTTTTTTTAGAATATGTGATTTTGTTTGTTTGTTTGTTTTTTAGATATCTTTTTAAGAATATGGGATATAATTTGACAGAAACATAACATCAGAACTTTTAAGTAACATATTTTTGTATGATATAACTTTAATAATTAAAACTAAAATGTAGCAACCATGTATGAATGAAAATTACCATATTAAAGAAGAATTATCTTATATTTTAATTGCTATCAAACATTACAAACAATGGTCCAGTCAGCCAAAACCAAAGCATAAACAAATATTCCTTTTTGTCAGTGTCAAATATGCTCTTACCTGAACAGTTCCAGAAGCTTGTGTCATATGTCTACACCAGGGCTGGACTGGTAATCTGACATACCGGGCATTTTCCCGGTGGGTCGAAGCACTTTGTGGCCAATCAGGGGTGGAATGGCCATTGGGAGAACTGAGCAGGCCAGTGGGTCGGCCGTGAAAGGTGCTAAATGGGCCGTGATAAGCTAAAATGAGCCGTCGTGTTATGCAGAACGGACCACAAAATGGCACTGGGATATGCAGAAAAGAACAGCATTGTTTTCACATTCTGCCTCTACACATTTTTTCTCGCTCACTGAAATATATCTTAAATACAACTAGGTGTAATGACTTCATCCTCATAAAAACAACAATTACAAATGCTCAGGGTGTGATGAGAGCAAAAAAATAAATAAATTGTTCTTTGACTATCATGTTCCATTCTTACATAAGACTTCATTCACAGACAATGTCATAACAGTGACACATCTATATTTTGCCACTTATGAAGCCGCCTATCTGGATTATAATCTTCATTCCATAGGTGAGTTTTAGAGAACACACCCCTCCACGTGTAATCCCAATAAAAAGCACTATTAGTGATTAAAACACTGGCCTTAGCTGAAAGCGATACAGTATTGGACCAATATCAGATTTATTATCCCTTGCTGGAAACAGTAGTTCAACTCAAATATGAAGACAGTTTACACATTAGCCTGCAGTTTTCCTGATTAACACAGTTAATTCTTATGAACAGTACAGTTACAAATGGTCAGGACAACAGTGGTTCTTCTGTTTTCTTCACAACTCAGCTAATTAGCAAACTGTGATCCGAGTTAATCCTTGCTTGTTCTATACAATCTGCTTATTTATTTATTTTTTACACAAATTTGCTTGTGTTTTGAAGTTATTTAGTGATTGCAAGTCAAAATAAATTTTTACAGTTATTGATTTCCAACACAGTGGAAATTTCAGGATTTTGTGTGAACTAAAAGTCAGTATGTGTTACTTTTATGGCTTTTAACAGCTAATCAGAGCTTAATATCAGTTAAATCAGAGACAGAAACCTGCCTAAGCAACTCTATCGAAATGGACTGCACTTCAAGGAATGCAGAGCGAATGAAAAAAAACTCAGTCACACATTTGCGTCAGTGCTGCACAAATAGAGGAGGAGTATTGCATGCAGTTCAGCACAATAAGAACTTTCTGGAGATGGTCTTTGTGTTACTTCATGGTTGCTGGTTTATGGAGCATATTGCCACTAAAATTTATCCCATTTATGCATGGAACAAAGCACAAAGGTAGAGCTCTGTTTTTTTCTCTCTTTCAAATTAACAATCGTCTAATTTAGTATGAAGGTATTTCATTGACTAACCCTAAAAAAGCAAGCATATAATGTACCTCTGAAAATGTATTAATTGCTATTTTTCAACAAAATACATTTCTATGTTGTGTTTTTCTTCTAAAATATTGCTTTTATTTTCATGAAAATATAGCTTGTAGAAATCAAGAAAATAACATTTATAGTAAATGCTGTCTTTTCACTTTTAGATAAAGATTGTGAGTTTATATACAAAGTTGCATGTCCTCGGTATTTGCAGGAACCTCCTTTTAAATATTTTTCACAAAAATTTGACCAACTCACTCATAGCTCCTTTCCCCAGCCTCTTAGATGTTTGCATCCCCATGATACAAGCAACTGCTTAATAAATAATTAAATAATAAACAATATTTATTTATCTATTTTATTTTGAAGGCTGTCCAACTGAATATCCCACTTCTTTTCAAAACCTCTTCTTGAGAACATTCAAACACTCAACATCATCCTCATACCAGAGGAACATAAACAAGATTTTAGCCCACTCTAAATAATATCAATCCTAAAGTTGATTCACATACTTGCATGTTTTTGATCAGTGCCACAATTAATCAATGACATTCTCTATGAAAATGTTCAGGAGCTGCAACCACTCATGGCAAGTCCAGTCGCTGAAAAAACAGAGCAAAAGAAACAGCAGTCCCTAGAGAAACATGAGCAGCAACGATCCGAGACACCACCTTTACATCAGAAGGTTAAAGCAAAACTAATCCAATGGGTCTCTTACATTGCTGGAGACATGGCTGTGTTTGGTGAATGGATGAAAGGTACAATCTTAACTATTAGTCCTTAGTGAGGATCCAAATTTAGATCTTGAAGAAAAAACAATTAAATTAATTTAGAAGAAAACTGCTTATTTGCTACCTCCCTAAATAAGTAGAATTAATAAGAAATCATTATGTATTGAACCTGGGGAAGCCTGGTTCGAAGCAACCTAAAATGTTCAGTCTTCACTACAAATAAAAGATCAGATGACATGACAGACTTCACAACTTATTATAACTTTGTTCAGTTGTTCCGTATCCTGAGAGGATCACAGGACCTGGTGCCTCTCAGGAACCCGATGATCAGGTTGTGCTTACCGAGGGACTTACCTTGAACCACGTAGTGGTGTGCTGCTATGACAGCTACGTAGACCTTGAAAGTGGAGGGGGACAGCTTCCCATCCAACTTCTCTTGCAGGAAGGCAAGCAATGACCCAACTGCACAGCTCTGGGGGTCTTCATTCCAGGAAGAACACCACTTAGTGAAGAAACGACACTTCAATGAGTAGAGATGCCTTGTAGAAGGGGCTCTTCATCTCGTCTGGAGGGACAGGCTCTATCGCTTCCTTCCGTCCACACATGCCTTGTCTGCCTCCCTCATCTCAGCCAGGTTCAGCCATAGGTGGCGCTCCTGGACCACGAGTGTGTACATCGTCTGCCTGATGGCTCGCGCTGTGACCTTTGTCAGTCGGAGGGCGAGATCGGTCGCCGAGCACAGTTCTGCAGCACATCAGGATCAGAACTACCCTCATGCAGATCTCATAGCGCCTTGGCCTGATGGTCTTGTAGAATGGCCAAGGCATGTAAGGTGGAAGCTGTCTGACCAGCAGCACTGTAGGCTTTCATCGCCAGAGACAAAGTCATCCTACAGGATGTAATCCTGCCGCGATCGCCTTATCAACCTGGGGAATCAAGGCATAACCCTTGGCTGCCCCACCATCGAGGGTTGTGAGGTCGTACAATCTGAAGGATCGGGTCCAGACAGCAAAAGGTGCCCTCCACGACCGCATCAGCTTGTCATGCAACTCCGGGTAGAATGGAACTGGGGGGGGGGAGTTGGGGGCGCTGACCTGAGAAACCAGTAATACAGCCACGAGTGATCAGGCGCATGCGGAGGGTTCCACTTAAGCAAATTCAACTCGCCAATTCTCATTGGCCTTTTCTCAAAGATCTGAAGGTGTTTCAGTCTCTCAAGATCGACCCCAAGTGTCACTTAATCGACACAGCGTCGAGTGAGTGACAGAAGGGGAACAATGCATTCTTACTAATACAAAGGCTCAAACACATATCTAACTGGGTCTGTTTATTTAGTTTATACATTCATGATCTAACAGCTCGATCTATTGATTTTCAGACAGATTTGTGTATTTTGGCAATACCTGTAGCTACCGAAGCAAGCAAAATGTTTTTGCAAATGAGTAACAGTGTTGTACAATTAGGCTACTGTCATTTGGAATCACAGAAAAGTCTTGATTTATTTTATTTATACTGTATATTCCCTTTTCTGTTTTATTTTTAAATTTTATATTATGTATAATTCTCCAATAATCACTCTTTACTCCATATAGGGAAGTTTATCTTGCTGCAGATTTTGGACTGGGTGCTGCGTGGGGCAGCTCAGGTGATGTTTGTGAATAACCCTCTCAGTGGACTGATCATCTTTGCTGGACTGATCCTCCAGAACAGATGGTGGGCACTAAATGGTTTTGTTGGCACATTGTTTGCTACAATCTCTGCCCTCATCCTCTGTCAAAACAGGTATTTATGTTGTGATATATAAAGCATTTTGCTGTTCTAAATGTTGGAGTAAAGTCTCAGTTTATTATATTGTCCTCAGAGGTGCAATCGCAGCTGGCCTATATGGGTATAATGGAATCTTGGTTGGTCTTCTGATGGCAGTTTTCTCCAATGCAGGAGATTGGTATTGGTGGCTTCTTCTTCCCAACATATTTATGTCAATGGCATGGTGAGTCTGAATAGGTTATCTTTGTTACTTAGTTTACAGATTATTCATATCTTTGTATACACCCAGTGTGCGTACTGAAAAAAAAAACAAAGGATACAAAATTTTAAGAACTCAGATTCTTCAAAATCAGACAAACCTGTTGAATCCTCAAGTAAAAGAATGTCATATGATTAGCCTGAGTGGCCATGTTTTGTAACATAGAAATACGAAAAAAAAAAAAAACACCTGCTTCAGTGTACTTTCTTAAAAAATGCAAAGAATGTACTTTTCATGTCGCTTATATAAGGACTAAATGGCTTATCTGTAAATATTAGTTTAGAACTGCAAAATAGACATATTTTAAAGGAAACTCTTCAAGGCATTAAAACATTTATTTGAAGAACACAAATGTGAAAAGTCTACCAATTTCTGCAATCCTGTCTATGCAATTATAATTAGATGCATTGCATTATTTGCATTTAGTGATTTTTTTCCCCCTCTGCTGACGACCACCACCTATCAGAACAGGCCTGTTCAGAATGATCACTATGAATTGTGGTGACAGTAGGTCGAAAGTTCTGCTGCTGAAATTGAGCTGTGCTTATCGAAATTCGAACCACCCCAGTGTCTGAAACTTGAAGTGTTGTTGTCCAGTTTCTGGTGAAAATGTCCACAGGGTGGTGCCATTTTTAGTTGTAAATGATCTAATGCAGTTAACAGAAATGCATATACTATTAACTCTATCCCCAAACACAAACCCTAAACCTAACCATCAGTGAAGTAAAAATGTAATCCTACAGACAAATGCAACCTTCATTACTTCTTGGTTTCCATGGGACCAGAACCCATGTATCCGGGGAGATTGCACATCTGCTGCACTATTACTAGTGCCATAAGGAAAGGTAAACACATTTGAACTGATGCAAAAATGTCTGATCGGGGATGGTGCTATTCAATAATTCAGCAGAATAAGGATGATTTCAGGTGACCCACAAATTGAGAACCCACTGATCTAAAATCAATAGCTTGGTTTTTATCCACATATTTGTGTTCATTTTGGGATATTTCGTAAAAATTGCTGGATGAAAACACCAAGATGCAAATAAAATCTCAGAAATACACATTAAAAAAAAAACACTGCAGAAGAATAACAATGTTTTTTTTTTTTCTAGCCCCATAGTGTCCAGTGCCTTGGCTTCCATCAATAGTCGGTGGGACCTGCCTGTTTTCACTCTGCCGTTTAACATCCTAGTGTGCCTACATATGGTGGCTACAGGCCATTACAATCACCACTTCCCACAGGTTCTCATCCAGCCACGCACATCCTTGCCTAATATCACCTGGTCTGAGCTGGATTACGTTAAGGTAAATGTTTACCTGACCAAAATCAAGATTACAGAAGTCACAGGAGTTCCTAAATTTGCCGCTTGAAAAGCTACAAATCCAAAGAATAGGGAGAGAGAGTTACAAATTGTTTTACATTGAGGTCACATAATTAATTGAGCAGGTTGCTCAGAAAATGCTGTAATTGTCCCTGTGGAATTCCCAGTAAAGGATGTAGTGGTTTCTTATGCCAATTTTGTGAAAAATCACTCAGCATCTTTGGGGTTTTGATTTCAGAAGAATAGACTTTATTATCAAATATACTACAAGGACAAGTATGAACTATGAAGACGAAGAGTCAAAGTTGAAGTTTATATCAGTTGAGAGGGAGTTTACTGAAGACGAAGTTCTTTGCAATTCCAAAGGCAAAAGACAGAAAGAGAAAATGAGTTGAGATTATATTTTTAAGACTCTAAGTCAAGTTGGTAAGCAGAAATGTGTCAGAGGTAAGTCTTTAGATAAACTGGCATCCAGTCCCTCTGACTTAGTCACATGTTTCTGAAAACTACAAACAATCCCTGCAATGACATCATTAGACAGAACACAACATTTTCCTCAAGGAAGAGTCAGGCTTCACTGGGTCACAGGCCTTATCCAGCTGAAACATTCATGTCAATCGAACAATACTGTACATCCAAACGCAACAGAGAAAAGTTACACTAATACTTTAAATGCTAAGAATGTATTTGTGCCAGTAATTAATTACCTAAAATTAAACACAATAAAACTCTTACTTAAACTGAATAAATACATATGATTAAAAATGCTTTGATTACCTTTTGATTATAACAATTGTTAGTGAATGTATTCAAGTCATCAATAGGCCAAAGAGACAGGGATAAACCAGCACTTTCACAGACTCAAGTCACAGTCAATTCAGGATATCCTACTTTTATTCTTTCTTTTTTTTGCATCACATTCAGTGCCACCTAGCATGAACCTAGTGATCGTCAATGCCACTTTGAATATTAAATAATATGCTACCTAAAACGTCTAGGTTATGTATGTAACCTCCGTTCCCCGATGGAGGGAACGAGACATTGTGTCAGAGAAGCGACACTAGGGGTCTCTCTTGAGCATGGATATATACCTCTGTTCTATGAAAAAAGGCCAATGAGAAGTTGGTAGACAGTATTTGCATATCCCGCCCCCGGACATATGGGTATTTAAGCGGGGCGAATACGGGAGTTCATTCTAGATTTTTTTGAGGAGCCGGAAATGGTCCGGCCACAACAGTGGCTCGGCTCAGCGACGTGGCGGGGAAGACACAACATCTCGTTCCCTTCATCGGGAAACAGAGGTTACATACGTAACCTAGACATTCCCCTTCTGTCGCTCTCTCCACGTTGTGTCAGAGAAGCGACACTAGGGGTCCATTTTTAAACGTGCCATGTACTGAGCCGTGTACGTGCTGCTGATACAGGAGCGGGCAGGTATTTCTAACGTGCACGTACCCTTCCCCAATGCCCCATTAAAGCCATCAGAATCCTTCTGGTTACCCTGGAGAGGGGAACAAGGTGATGCTTGCCAACCTGGGAATGGGCCAAACCCGGCTGGGTCTCTTTTCTCTCTATGTTTCTCGCATAGAGTAACTACGGCCGGGGCCCTTACATGCATTAAGGGAAGGGGGTCTTACCCCATTTCCTATTCTTTCAGGGGGAGAAGACCCTGTGGAGACCACACCTACCCTGCAGGGGAGGCAAAGAGTGGCGAATACATCACATGGCCGCTTAGGACCTATGTGGGAAAGTTGGCGCGGTGGTAGATCCAGCCTCATAGAGAGGGGAAGCTTACAGCACGGCGACCGAGGCAGCTGTAACTGCCTAAGGGAACACGGGAGTCCGCTCGTGAGGGGACAGCACCACAGAATTACACATAGGGGGAGTCCGAACAGGAGGCCTTAACCTGTGGTGCACCTATTCCTGTACAGGGTAGATTGAGTACCTGTAGTGGCTTGGGTCGGCGAGTTCCTCCGCTGAACTGTGGACTCAAAAGGGCTAGAGAGGAATCAACCAGGGATCCGAAGATGGGGTCTCCTGGGAACAAAGGTGCACTATTTTACCTCAGCTGAGGGAAAGTGCACTAGGTGCAAACGATTCACCTGGCCACTTCAACACGTCAGCGTGTTACCGAGTTCTACGGGCTCGGACCTGAGAAAACACGGGACGATACTGACTCAATTCAGAGATTGTAGAATCTCACAAAAGTGTTGGGTGTTGCCCACCCTGCTGCTCTGCAGATGTCTGCTAGGGAGGTGCCCCTGGCCAGTGCACATGAGGACGCAACACTCCTGGTTGAGTGAGCTCGGACCCGCAAAGGGGGGCACAGCCTGGGTGTGATAAGCCACTGAGATGGCGTCGACAACCCAGTGTGCGAGCCTCTGTTTGGAGACAGTGTTCCCTTTCTGCTGTCCCCCAAAGCAGACAAAGAACTGCTCAGAATGCCTAGAGCTCCACGTGCAGTCCAAATAGATACGCAAAGCACGTACCGGACACAGCAACGAAAGGGCTGGGTCTGCCTCCTCCCAGGGCAGCGCTTGCAGGTTCACTACCTGGTCCTGAAGGGCATGGTAGGAACCTTGGGCACGTAGCCCGGTCGTGGTCTTAGGATCACGTATTGTCTGCCGGACCAAACTCCAGGCAAGTGTCGCTAACAGAGAACGCTTGCAGGTCCCCGACCCTCTTGCTGGAGGTGAGCGTGATCAGCAGGGCAGTCTTGAGAGAGAGGGCCCTGAGTCCAGCTGAATCTAGCGGCTCGAAGTGGGGTCTCTGGAGGCCCGTGAGGGCGATCGAGAGATCCCAGGAGGGAAACAGGTTAGGCCGGGAGGGAGTTAGCCTCCGGGCACCTTTTGGGAACCTGATAATTAAGTCATGCTTACCTAGAGACATGCTGTCTATCGTGTCGTGGTGAGCCGCGACGGTGGCGACATACACCTTGAGGGTGGAGGGGGACAGCCTCCTCTCCAGCCTCTCCTGTAGAACACATAGTAGCTCTCGCCAGGGGGCCAGGATGAGGGGACAGAGACAGGCCGAAGGGGAGGACTTTCGTACTGATACACAGGTCTACTGCTGCGAACCAATCTAGATGCCAAACAGAATTTTGTTTCTGTGTGAGCATTTTGAACGGGAGTTTGGACAGAGCCCGGTTGAAAACTCGCAGGTCCAAGATCGGTCTTAAGGCGCCGCCTTTCTTGGGTACAACGAAGGGCTGTAGAGACCCTTCTTCGTTTCGGTTGGAGGGACAGGTGCTATCGCGTCCTTGATTAGAAGAGAGGCAATTTCTTCACGCAGGGACTGGGCATGTTCACCATGTACTGCGGAAAAATGGATGCCCACGAAGGGGGGTGGAAGCCTGGCAAACTGAATTGCATAACTGAGTCGAATGGTCCGGTGCAGCCAGTGTGACAGGTTGGGCAGTAAGAGGCATGCCTCTAAACTCCGTGCTAGGGGCACCAAGGGGACGAGTATTTTGGAAGTACCCGGCGGGGCTTCGCAGCGGTGCGGCACAGGTAATGCGGCGTCAGGAGGCATTGAAGCAGCCTGAGGCTCTGGTGCTGAGAATAGACTCAAATCACTTACCTTGCTGCGTGCACCCGGCAGGGGGTGGGTTTGTGACTGAGGAGGAGGTCTGGTGTTGGCGTCCTCTGGACTCGTCTGAACCGGCCGGCCAGGGAACAGTCGTGGGGCTGAAGGCGGGGACACCTTGTTCAGAAAGCCGGGACTGTTGAAACCTGGAAGCAAAGTGCCGTGAGAACAGCATTTGCGGGCCAGGTGACCCAGAGACAAAAGGAAATAGCTCTATAGAATGTAATGTATTTAACAAAAGATTCTCCTCCCGGCCCTCCACCGGGGAACGGAGAGGTCTTACCAGCTCCGGAGCTACCGTCTCGGTCTCTGGGTCGGTCATCTCAGGAGCACCTGGGAGCCTTCCGGGTCCTCGAGGGGGTCCCTGAGACGAGGGGCGTCCAACTTCTGCGGGGAGCTCGACGCAGAGGCTGAGAGCTGGGCCCACTCTCTTTGTTAGTTGAGGTGGAGCACCACTTTGACATGGCATGGCCCCTGGCGGCAGATTTGCGGCAGGGTAAGATGTGTGAAATAGCCTCCGTCTGTTTCTTCACCACTGAGGACTGCTGGGCGGAGTCATCAAGTGGTGTCGCCGAATGGACGGAGCTGGGAGGCAGGGGCATTTTTGTGCTTTGTCTGCCTCCTGTACTGTGACCAGGTCCTGTCCATGCATTGCGTTTCTGGACCACGGGGGGGGGCATCGCCTGTTTGAGTGCAGTTCCTGCAGCACGTCAAGAACAGGACTACCCAAGTGCAGATTTTGAAGTGAATTGGCCCCGTGAACTTGCAGGAGGGGGCCATGTTGTGCGGGGGGGGGGCGGTCTGGGACCGTTCTACCACCGAGGGTAGCGAGAGCGGAGGAGCGAATAAGCTTGGCTTGCTCAGCTCGTCATGCACGTCCGGGAAGGAACCGGGGGGGGCACTACAAGAGAAAGCAGAGATCGCAATGCTGCCGCGGTTATGTTCTCACACTGAAAACATAACCCATTGGAGAGAATGCTCATCCCGAGCTCGGACGGAAACAAGCAAGCGTGCCAGTGAGGCAGGGGGTTTCGAGGGGGTTCACCCGGCGAAACGGAGCCCGTCATTTTCCCCGGATTGTCTTCATCGCCCGCGGCGCCTGCCTCAATCCCGTAGGAAGGAGGCGAGGCGCGTGGGGCGGCTGAAGTGGCTTTCTCTCACTACAAGAAAAAGCCAACGACCGCAATGCTGTCATGGCTATGTTCTCATACTGAAAACATAGACCATTCATAAAAATGCTGCCTGCGTGTGATCGCAACCCAGGTATGCAAGGCAGTTTTTATGACCATCAGAGGTGGGGAGAATCAACCGCATCGAGAAACTACACAGGGGCGGAAAAATCGTTGTTAAAAAGACGGGTCCTGAGAAGGATGTTCAACGCCGCTGTGTTTTGCTCTGTTTTAGAGCGAAATTACTTTTTTAGAATAACTCTTTCGAGTTGTCTGCACTGTCGAAGCACCCAGGGGCAAGAATGCACAGCCGTGCACGAAGGAGAAAGCCACTGTTGTGCGGCGTTAAGTCAAACAGCATGCAGAGCGTCATTGGATTTAAACAGGAACTTGGTGTGTAACTCGCAGCAGACTGCATGCACGAACATCGGCTCCGAAGAAATTTTTCTGAATGAACTCCCGTATTCACCCTGCTTAAATACCTGTATGTCCGGGGGCGGGATATGCAAATACCGTCTGCCAACTTCTCATTGGCCTTTTTTCAGAGAACAGAGGTATATATTGGCGCTCAAGAGAGACCCCTAGTGTCGCTTCTCTGACACAACGTGGAGAGAGCGACAGAAGGGGAACCTATCTTTTATATTATATTTCTTTTCCACACAGCTCTTCCGCTCTATCCCTGTGGGTATTGGACAGGTATATGGATGTGATTATCCTTGGACTGGAGGGATATTCATGATTGCCTTGTTTATCTCCTCACCCTTAACATGTGTACATGCAACTATTGGATCAGCAGTTGGTATGGTCTCCGGTAAGATTCCAGACTACCTGAAGTGTATGTGAATATGAGCATTGAGAAATGTTAAGATTGATGACTAAGTAGCATTTACTGTGAATTTCAGGGCTTGCTCTTGCTGCACCATTTGAGAACATTTACTTTGGTCTGTGGGGTTATAACTGCGTTTTGGCTTGCATTGCAATTGGTGGGATGTTCTATGCTCTCTCATGGCAGACACACCTTCTGGCTGTGGCCTGCGGTATGTTCTATATGAGCTATTTCCTCTCCTTCCTGGTTTCAAAACAATTTCCTGTATTATTAGACAATTATGGGAAAATTACTTCAGTGGCTCTCTTGTTTCCCCTTAGCATTCTTCTGTGCATACCTTGGCTCGGCAATTGGAAATGTGATGTCTAATGTACGTATCTTACACCCAAACAATATACAAGACTTAAACAACAGAATATCTGATTGGTTTTACATGACATTATGGTATAATTCAATGATACTCAAATAATATTCCAAATGTAATCATTTTAATTTCTATAATTTATATTTATAGTATATATTAACATTATGTTATATTATAATTTAGCATAATTAAATAATAATAACAATTATGAATTATTATTATTAATTTATATAATTATTATGTTTTCTAAATATATTCAAATAATAATTTAAATGTTTCATATGACATTTTACAGTTCGGACTCCCGGCATGCACCTGGCCCTTCTGTCTTTCTGCCCTCACTTTTCTTTTGATCACTATGGAGACAAAAAACATTCATAAACTGCCTCTTGCTAAAGTGACCTACCCTGAAAAAAACCTGATTTACTTCAGGAAGATGAAGGAAGAGGAGAGGGCTCAAGCGTTAAAGAAACAACAAGAGGAGATGCAACTGATAGACACAAAATCACAGCTGATAACAGAAGAGAAAATAAAGTTTACAATGGAGAAGAAAGAGCAGGAGCATCAGGAGTATTGCACTGTAGTGGTACAGCAAGAGAAAGACACCAGCAAAAACATACTAGAGATAGAGGAAACTCAGTGGCAATTAAACTAAATGTAACTTGTCTAAATTTCTCAAAACTAAAACTTCCCTTATTTAGTTCCCTATTGCTTCATAAACAAAATTAATGTAAATTAAAAGGGTCAAGGCATAAGGTATAAAATGTTCCATGATATTTTGATATTTAAGAGGTCATTGTACAATAAAAACATACAGTAAGTTTCAGAACTCAAAACATCCTCCTCACTGCAAAAAGAGCATTTGTTGAAAAAATATATATATATAAACATTCCTCTGAATACACTCTTATATTCAGAACTCACAACTTCACTAACAAGACTTGATTTAGTAAAAAATCTCAAATTAAATGTTCAAAATATACAGACAGAAATGTGGCCATGTTCCACTCTTAAGTGGGAGAACTTCCAGAAGATTTAGCCTATCTTGGAAAGTGCCCAAATTTTTTTGTTTCCAGTCATGACATTGTAACTTGTAATAATGTTTCCCCGTCTGTCACTCACTCGACGTCGTGTCGAATGAAGCAACACTAGGTGATAGTGCTGCACGATAAATCATATCGCAATCGCAATATCAGCCTGTGTGATTATATGACGGCAAAATGCTGCGATTATATTAAATAAATAAGTGCATGTGTGGACGTGACAGCCCATTCTCTCTGAGAGCTGTTTGCCCATTTTCTACACCACTAATAAAGATGACCAGTCACTATCAGTTTAGGGAGTGGCACGTGTGGTCATGACGTGTGAGTTTCCGGTGTGCAGAAATCAGGTGAAAATGGACGCCAAGCAGACCGACACTGAACTGGTGGCCAGAAAAAATAACAGATCATAGCTTGGCGATATATCTTTATTTCATCCTTGATTAAAGTTCATATAATATGGAAGCATACCATGTAAATAAACACAAACTCCAAAACTGTCATTCTCGGTGCGGTAAGAGCCGCTTCAACCAGTCGCGGAAGACACAATCTGAGTGGGAGTTGAGACCGGGAGAGATATAAAGTTCCGCCGGGTGATGCGCACTCTAACACTGAGACCCTCGTCTCTCACCCCAGCTGTCTGCAGCTTGCAACGTGGAGCATCATTGATGAGATCATCATGATAAGATCAATCTTATGTGAAAAATAACACCAAAATAACAACAATAAAATGTGTGTGTGTGTGTGTGTGTGTGTGTATATATGTATATATATATATATATATATATATATATATATATATATATATATATATATATATATATTGGTTTTAGATAGACAAAATTGACAAATGCTTATCAATAATACTCTTATAGCTAAAATGTTTACAGTGTTCAGTGGCTAAAATATCAATATGACTAAATGTTACTAAAATATGACTAAAATGACAACAGTTTTCATTGACTAAAACTACATTAAAAAGCCCAGTAAGCCAAACAAAGCACAATTACAGATGTGTTTGCGAGTGTCACGCCATATGACAAGTCTTCACAGAGATATAAAGAGACATGTTAGCAAAGTGGGATTTCAGAAAATGACCCCACACACTGGTCAAGAAGTACCAGCGATAAGTAGAACTTTTTAGAAAGAGGATTTGGAAATACCAGTTGGTCATTTAAAAAAAAAAAAAAAACACACAACAGCAACAACAACAACAGTTTTAGTGGTTTGAGTGAACCACACTTTTATATACAGTTTCCTTTTCAAAAGAGGTTATAGAAAGTACATGTTACATCCTGATTAAATGTCCCTGTTTGTTTGGACAATCTTATTTGCATGACAATTTGTATGTTCTTATTTATTGATCCATTTTATTTAGGTGTTATAATGAGAAAATAAAAAATTTTGCAGTAATGCAAAGATGTTATTATTTAATTTTGTAAAAACATTTTAATTTGAAAACACTGTGCATTTATAGTTGTTGTTATTGCTAGTTTGAGTTGAGAAATACACATTTCAGCATTATCAGTTATCTATTTGTGCATTTTACTTGATAACCAATCAAGTTGACTCATGTTACCATTTGTTTATTATATCGAATCGCAATATCGCAATATTAGCCTCAATAATCGCAATATGACATTTTCCCCAAATCGTGCAGCCCTACTAGGTGACTATCTTGAAGGCCTTGGTTACCTCTGAACTTGAGAAAAGGCCAATGAGAAATTGGCAGACAGAATTTGCATGTACATACGGGTATAAAAGGAGGGAATCGTGCATCTGTTCATTCAGATTTCTTCTTCGGAGCCGAGTTGTTGTGCGATCAGTGAGCTGAGATCACTTCTGTTCCACTCACCACTGCAGAGCGTTGCTGTTGGATCTATGGTGCGTATCAACGGATTTCTCCTTCTCTGCACGCTAGTGCAGCTTTGCTCGGAAGGCGATGAAGGCGATTTGGGGATGGCAGCAGGCTTGGTTTCGCCGGGTAGACTTCCATCCGTCTGACTACTCCCTCGGACCCGCTGAGCAGGATGATGAATTCGCCGCTGCATCGGAAATCGTCCCAGCATCTGATGCTGACGACTCGACTGGGCTGTCGCCTTGGGGTCGGCCCGCCCAGTCTGAGGCTGATGCCAAGTGGCCGACATGCTCGCCCGGGCCGCCATGAGCATGGGGTTGGACTGTCCTCCCCGCAGCCCTCAAGGCTAGAGCGATTGTTTCCTCGGGTTCGGGTGCCGCACACAGTTCGTGGAGGGCACCTTTCACTAGGTGGATCGATTTTGCCTCCTGACGCAACACTACCCCACTACGAAGCCCCACCAGGTACGTCAAAAACAATCGTCCCCTTAGTGCCCCTCGCACGGAGCTTAGATGCGTGGCTTTCACTTCCCAACCCATCGAGCTGGCTGAACAGGACCATCCGACTCAGCTACGGGATCCAGTTTGCCAGGCCTCGCCCCCTTTTGCCAGCATCCGCTTTACCTCGGTGCACGGCGAAGACGCCAACACCCTCTGTGCGGAGATCATAACCCTTTTACTCAAAGAAGTGATAGAGCCTGTCCCTCCAGCCGAGATGAAGAAGGGTTTCTACACACCATCGTACCCAAGAAAGGCGGCAGCTTACAGCCGATCCTGGACTTGCGAGTTTTCAACCGGGCCTTGCACAAACTCCCGTTCAAGATGCTCAAGCAAAAACACATTCTAACATGCATTCATATGGTATCCTCAGCGGCGGCCGCTTCGGCACTGGCTTCAGACTCAAGTCCCGAGTTGGGCATGGCACAGAGTTGGCATGGTGCCTGTTCACAGACCTCTGTTTTCTGTGGACAGGAGTCCCCCTACAGCAGGTGTCCCGCCATGTTCTGGTCACCACAGAAACAAACGGGGTTGGGGCGCCGTGTGCAACGGGCACACAGCCGCCAGCTCCTGGACGGGGCCCCGGCTGGGTTGACACATCAATTGCCTAGAGCTGCTAGCTGTAATTCTTGCCCCACGGAGGTTTCTCCCTCTACTTCGGGGCAAGCATGTCTTTATTGCTTGTTCTCCCCCTTCGGAATGCCAGGAACCTAAACAGTTTATAAAAATTTTTTATGGGGCTTTGGGGAAGGGTACGTGCAGTCTGACGCAGCCTGCTACTTCGGCACGCAACTGCCTGCCCGCACCTGCCTCAGCATAACGTACACGGTTCAGCGCATGACGTGATTGAATAGGGAGCCCTAGTGTCGCTTCATTCGACCCATCATGAAGTGAGCGACAGACAGGGAATGTCTAGGTTACTGTTGTAACCTTAGTTCCCTGATTGAGGGAACTAGACGTTGTGTCCCCCCGCCCACAGCACTGAACCGAGCCACTGTAACGGCCGGACCGTATTCTCGGCTCCTCAGTGCAAAACCTGAATGAACAGATGCCCGATTCCCTCCTATTATACCCGTATGTCTGGGGGAGGGACATGCAAATTCTGTCTTTCAATTTCTCATAGGCCTTTTCTCAAGTTCAGAGGTAACCGAGGCCTTCAAGAAAGTCCCCTAGTGTTGCTTCATTCAACACAACGTCTCGTTCCCTCCATCAGGGAACGGAGGTTACAACAGTAACCTAGACGTTTTGTGTCTTATTTTTTAATGACTTTTATAAGCTTCAATAAATATATATTTTTAACATAAACATGTTTTATCAATATCTTCAGCACTGTATTATACCCATGTCCATAATGCATGTAAATTAATAAAAATGTGGTTACAATTTATTCATAAAACAAACATTAATACATTATATAATTCTTCAGATATGTAATGATATGTATTCAGATATGTAATGTATAATAAAACTTTGATGAACATATTTTCATATTCAAAATTGAATGTACATAAACTACTGATCTGTTAAGCATTGCAAAGTATGTTGGTAAATGAAATACTAATGAAGGTTATTATAAAAGTTACTATAGTTATTATATTATAGTTTACAAAACTATTCATGCACATTGACATTTTAAGTAATCCAGCTTAGGTATATATGGATCAGGACCATTTCTGAGCATTTGGGGTCATTAAGAGAAATTCTATTTGTAGGCCCCCATACCCAGAATCCACTTTCCCACCCACAATAGAGTGACACCTGTTTCCCTAATGAGAAGAAGAAGAATACATTTTATTTATATAGCTAATTTCCCAACAAGTTTAATTTACAATAAGATGAACTGATACATTTCACAGAAAAAAACAACTATAACATCAGAATATTACTCAAAATGTATAGAAATGAAATATGCTTTTAGCTGGGACTTAAACGTAGATAAAGAGGATATATTATGAAGACTAAGAAGTAGTGAGTTCCATAGCTTTGGAACAATAACACAGAAAGTCCTACCACCTACAGTGTACAATTGAAATCTTGGAACAGACAAAAAGCCAAGTTTAGAGGATCTAAGAGACCGAGTGGGGAGATAAGGGTGGAGAAGATAAGACAAATAAACTGGGGCAAGGCCATTTAAAGCCTTAAATGGTAAAATAAGTATCTTAAATTGAATTAGGGATGCTACACACAGCTAGTGGATATCATGCAGATGAAGGTGATGTGGGCAGAGTGCTTAGTGAAGGTGAGAACTCTTGCTGTTGCATTTTGAACTTGTTATCTAGCAATGTTTTTTTTTTTTTTTTGATAAGCCAATGAACAGGGCAATGCAATAGAAGACGTGAGGTTATCAGAGCATGAATATAGATACAAAGGAACAGGGTTTGCTGCAGATCAGTGGTGGGAATCACACAGAAAATGCCTGGTCAGTAAACAGTATCTTTAGCATAACAAGACAAGGTCCAGGTCACCGTTAATTCCAGAAGTAGTTTATCCAGCTGTGTCTAGATCCAATTAGACCCGCCCCCAAATCACTATGCAAGCAAGAGTAATGGGAGCCAGCTAGTACATGATAGCTGTGCAGTATGTTTAAACCTCAATCCCCTGGCCTCTAGAGGCGCACTACCAACTGACGCTCGAGGGTGTAGCCTTAAGCATCCTAGTTAGCACGCCCACTTCCCATGACGGCTGATGCTGGTTCGAATCCCGCTTGGAGCGGGTCTAGCAGGACTGGTTACATGAGCAGTATAAATCAAGTTGCGAGCAAAGCCAAACCCGGGTAACACAGCCATTAATCCAGAAGTTGTCGTCCATAATATTCCGACATATACTTGTGAGATGCACAAGCGAGATCTGATAAAGACAGCAAAAAATTAAACAAAACAACAAAGAAAACAAACATGTACCAGCGTGAAGCGGCACATGCGTGCACAGCGTATATCTAGTGGCTATACTTTTGAAACAATAAAGCATTTTTACGTTTACAGATTCATTCTCTTTTATTGTAAGTGCCTGTAACCCAGATTTAAGCCTTTTTTAAAAGCTTTTTTAACCTTTTACTCTTATGTATATCAGCAGAGAATACTCAGGGCCAGCAAAGCCTTCTCTGCTGGCCTAACATGCCAAATAAATAAATGTTTTTCATCCTTTCATTCTCGGTCACCTTTTTACCTATGTATTTTTAATCGCTTTCCACTCTTAATTAACCGACAAACAAATACAGAAAAAACTAAAAATGTATCCAGTCAGAATTTATTCCTTGATGCTTATAAGCGAAGTGTGACAACTGTTTCGCAAAACACATGCCCAAAGCCTAGCTTGTTAGACGAAGCAGGGTGTGAGTTTGAGCTCCACCCCCTCAGGACTTCAGAATTTCTGCAAATTCCCTCAACAGTGCAAAGGAATGGGCAACTAAAGTCAGATTATCAGATTCATCAGCCAATCAGATGGATTTATTTGTTTTTGGTGGGTGTGATCTTTAGGATGTGTCCTGGCCAAGGCCTTCTAGCTGGGCTTGAGTGATGCAATCAGGTTTTAAGTGAAATAATTTGAAAGTGAAGTGCATGAGATCTTGATGACGAGTTGACTGTCATTACTGCCCCTATCGCCATTGAGAAAGAGATCTTTATGGATTTTCAAACCTGAGATGTTCTGCATGATTGTGCGATTGCTTAATTTATTAAACATGAAAGGAGGACTGATTTTCACTTCAAGTGAATTGGTGAGTGCTTTTTGCATTGTTATAGCAACATCAGGAGTTTTCAAGAGAAAACTAGGCTGCTGGAGCATTCAGTGTCAGATCAAGTTTTCAAAAAGTAGTGCTGCGTTCCATTCAACTCCGAAAGTCAGATTTTCCAACTTCCTACTAGGAAAAGTGCAATGGAATGCATCTTGAAGTCAGAATTACAACTTGTAGGCTCATGCAGAAATTCTTAACACCGATTTCGCCGAGATGCATGTGCATGATGTCACACAAATATGTCGACATTCAGGGAAAGTAAGTGATAAACATTCACTTTATTAAGCAATATCGATAAATGAGTTTGTTTCCACATTACATGATATTAAAGTTTGTTTAACTTTATGGACTGAGACAGCCCGCGAACGGGCCCTTAAATGTACAAAATAAATGTATGCGATAAACAAAACTGCTGTGTGTACATTGGTACACATGCCACACATCTTTGGAAAGCTACATTTCTTGATTTTCTATTGATATAAACCATTTTAAGATACAATCACAACAGCAGGTACAATCTATATCTTTGTCAGACCACCAACATATAAACAACCAATAACAAAATTTAGGCAACTCACCTATGAAGCCTCATAGTATTCCACTGATCCATAACTTCCCGACAAAAATGGTGTTGTTTCATTGTCAAATGTCCAAACGATCAAATCAAGTAAAATGTTTAGTCCAAATCACATTATTACATCAATATATATCCACAGACTCTTGTTGCATCATTTCAAAGCACCTGGCAGCTGTACCTAATCTTTCACATATTATCAGTAATAACTTCAGTTCAGATGTAAACATTTCCTATATCCGGTATCAAAATGGAAGCACGCACTCTGACCTTTCGATTGACACCTCATTTGTCCCAATAGGAGCTTCCATGTCCTGTCCAAAGCCTTCAATACCCAACCACAGTCTGTGTCGAATGTAAGGGCATACCCACTTTCCTTTGTTTACTGATCAAACCAATTACATCGAAGAGTGGAAATGACTGACGCATCGTATAGCCAATGAAATTCTGAAAACAGTGATATGCGGCTTTAGTGGGACGATTAAAGCACGGTTCTGTAATGTGTGTGCGCAAAATTGCCTTGCCATTATGGAGTGTTTTGTGCGTCTGTGCGTAAAAGTATTGGAGAGCTGTTTTGGAACTGTTTACACATTTGGCGATTTAAATATGGTGAAACGGACGCGAAAAACAGTATTTTCACCCCAGGATGTGATATAAGAAGGCATTTACTGTGAAAATGATGAGTTTGGAGATGAAATTTCTGAAAACAATACGGATAATTCGGAGGCAGAGGAAATGTTTATGGAGAGATGAGACATTGCTCTGGACAAGTGAGTGTTTTCTTGTGTTTTATAACATATATTACTGTATATTCCGCATAAATAAGCTTTAGTTTGAATAATGAATACACATTTTGTAATTACCCTTTGTCGTGTGTTTCCTCAGTGAGTGTTTGAACGTTTGTGCGTGTTTTTTTGTATTTGTTTGTCCGTGTGTGAGGTTTTAGTTCATTGTTTGTTTCAGATCTATTGACATGCTATATAGATGTTTTGTATATTTACTGTAAATATGTATTTATATATATATATATATATATATATATATATATATATATATATATATATGGATGACTGAAATACATATATAAATAAATCAATAAATATAAGTTGAAAATAAGAATATATGTTGTGTTTGAGAGTCTTTTTGTTACAATGCGGGGAGGTGGGGGAGGGGTAGGCCCATCTATTTGTTCCAGAGTACATTGGCAAAGTATACAGTATTTACAGTAAATATACATACAATAATACATATTTACACAGTCGAAAAGAAAAACTATATATATATATATATATATATATATATATATATATATATAGAATACAGAAAAGATGGAAAAGTTGTGTCTAGCTTTGTAAATTACATTTATTTATTCTCACTGAATCAGATAGCAATTGGGAGCCGGATGCGGGCCACATAAAGTGGAGCAGCAGGACAGCACCTCATCAAGAGAGGAGGGCTTTCAGAGAGACCCTTGCTGAGGAGCTGGCAGAGTTGGGGTCTCACTCCACAGCCAGACCCGTATCTCCTGCTCCACAGCACAAGAGCACATCACCAAATCTTGCACCGCTGGTCGTCTGAAGTGCAGGCAGAGTCATGCAAAGACATCAGTGAAGTACTCTTCCTGTGATGTGCCTTTGTGCTTTATACCCAAATGTGACTGCTACAATGACTGGCATGTTGCTAGAAACATGTACAATTTTATAATGGTTTGTAAATACTTTGTGTAAAAATTCATGTAAATAATTTGTTGTGTATTTTTTATATAAACAAATTGTCCACCATAGCACTAGTTTTGACTCTTTTATATGCACAACATTTAGTTTCAAGAAGGGAAAAGGCACTCTAATGTGTTTATGCATCAGTTACTCTGTGTCAGCAAAACTAATAGTGGATCTGGATATGGAATATGATAGCTCTAAGTGTCATCTTTCATTAGAGCCCAAAATTATGACTGTACGTTGAAGCGTTCAAAAGTAGTAGCCTTTTTGTCCTAGGTTACCAAAGGGTCCTTTTGGAGTATCCAAAAGGCACTTTTGTAAAATGCCTGGGTGTACCCTTAGAAAAACATGTGTAAAATATTCATTTTTTTATGGTATTGTTATAACATTTGAACTTGGACTAGGTAAGGCTTCATGCTGTGATCCCATTGTGTTCTCAAGCTAATAGCTACAAGTTATAGTCATCTGCAGGCATCTGTATGCAAAAAAAATTTCAGGCGGAAAAACAAACTTCTATTTCACTGTGTTCAAACTTCTATTACTCAAAATCAGTAGCACTTACAGTAATTCTGAGTCAGCGAAACATGCCTGGAGTTCGGTCCAGGCTACTCTCATGTGATTTTGAGACCCTGACCGGGCTATGTGCCCAAGGTTCCCATGACCCCATTTAGGGAACAGTAAACAGAACCTGTAAGCGCTGCCCCAGGAGGAGGCAGACCCAGCCTTGACGTTGCTGTGTCCGGTGCGTGTTTTACACATCTATTTGGATTGTACGCAGGGCTTTAGAGTCTATGAGCGCCTCTTTGTCTGCTATGGTGGACAAAGGAAGCGCTGTCTCCTAGTAGAGGATTGTCCACTGGGTCATTGACGCCATAGCGCAGGCATGTCATGCCCAACACGTGCTGCCTCCCACGGGGCTACGAGCCTATTCTATCAGGAGTGTGGCACCCTCCTGGGCCTTTACCAGTGGCGCCTCTCTAACAGACATTTGCAGAGCAGCAGGCTGGGCAACACCCAACACCTTTGCGAGGTTCTACAATCTCCGGGTGGAGCCAGTTTCATCCCATGTCTTGGCAGGAATGAACAGCTCCAACGCTTTCTGGGTTTCTCCAATTTCTACCGCCGTTTCATTGAGAACTTCAGCTCCCTCTCTGCTCCTTTGACTTCACTCCTGAAATCCAAGCCTAAGTCCCTAGCCTGGTCCCCCTCGGCCTCCTTGGCCTTCCAACGACTCAAGACGGCTTTTACCACGGCTCCCCTTCTCTTCCATCCGGACCCTAACAAGCCCTTCCTAGTAGAAGTAGACGCTTCCACCACTGGCGTGGGAGCTGTCCTCTCCCAACAACAAGGGAAACCGTCCAGACTTCACCCTTGTGCCTACTTCTCCAAGAAACTCAACTCTGCTGAGCTCAACTACGACATTGGTAACCGGGAGCTTCTGGCAATCAAATTAGCCTTAGAGGAATGGCGGCATTGGCTTGAAGGAGCTAAACACCCTTTTCTTGTGCTAACTGACCATAAGAACCTGGAATACCTCCGTGAGGCTCGCCGCCTGAACCCTCGACAAGCACGATGGGCCCTTTTCTTCTCTCGGTTCAACTTCTCTATCACCTACCGCCCAGGTCACAAGAATGTCAAGGCAGACGCACTGTCTCGTCTCTATGCTCCAGAGGAGATCCAGGAAGTCCCAGATACCATTCTTTCTCCCAACATGGTGGTTAGTCCCATTCAAAGGTCCTTGGACGAGGACATCACCGAGGCAACCGTCACCGAGCCAGCTCCTCCTAACTGCCCTGCAGACAAGACCTACATCCCCTCTTCCCTACGTATAATCCTCATCGATTCCCTTCACTCCTCCTTGGGCACTGGTCATCCTGGGAGTAACAGAACTCTCGCTCTTCTCCAGGACAAATTCTGGTGGCCTCGTATGGAACTTGACGTTCGAAGGTTTCTCCAAGGATGTGTGGAATGTGCCATCTCCCGAAACCCCGCGCCGACTTCCTGCAGGCAAACTCCTTCTTCTACCGGTTTCTCGTCGTCCCTGGTCACATCTAGGAGTAGATTTCATCACTGATCTACCCTCTTCCGAAGGTTATACTTGCGTCCTGGTCGCAGTGGAGCGTTTCTCAAAGGACTGCAAACTACTTCCCCTCAAGGGACTCCCCACAGCCCTAGAAACTGCTGAGGCCCTTTTCAATCAGGCGTTCCGCAACTACGGAGTCCCTGAAGACATAGTCTCAGATCGCAGACCTCAGTTTATCTCCCGAGTCTGGAAGGCCTTCTTTTCTCTCCTGGGTGTGACCATCAGTCTCATTTCAGGTTACCATCCTCAGAGCAATGGGCAGACTGAAAGGAAGATACAGGAGATCGGGCGCTTCCTCAGAACCTTCTGTCATAACCGACAAAATCGCTGGAGTCGTTTTCTTCCCTGGGCTGAGTACGCCCAGAACTCCCTACGACAATCCTCCACCAAGCTCACCCCTTTCCAATGTGTGTTGGGCTACCAACCTCCCTTATTCCCATGGTCTGGGGATCCCTCAGAGCTGCCAGCCGTCGATCACTGGTTCCGAGAGAGTGAGGGAGTCTGGAACTTGGCTCACCACCACCTGCAACGAGCAGTACACCGTCAGAAGGGTTCTGCTGACACCCGCAGAGCTCCCACTCTGACCTACCATCCTGGGCAAAAGGTTTGGCTATCCACAAGAGACATCAGGTTACGCCTCCCTTGCAAAAAGCTAAGTCCCCGTTTCATTGGCCCCTTCACAATCTCCAAACAGATTAACCCTGTCACCTTCCAACTCCAACTTCCACCAGAATTCCGTATACACCCTACCTTTCATGTCTCTCTGCTAAAGCCTCACCACCCGACCCTCTCTCTTCGCTCCACGGAACAGGACCCTACGGATGATCCTCCCCAACCATTACTCCTAGAGGACGGTCCGGCTTACGCAGTTCGAGACATCCTGGACTCCTGGCGCCATAGAGGTCGCTTAGAATACCTCATTGACTGGGAAGGATATGGGCCAGAGGAGAGATCTTGGGTTCCTCGTGATGACATCTTGGATCCCACCCTCCTTTCTCACTTCCACGATACCCACCCGGATCGTCCTGCTCCTCGTGGTTGTGGGCGCCCTAGACGCCGGACTGCACGCCCCCCGGGAGCAGCCCCTGGATGGGGGGGGGGGTAATGTAACAGTTCAGCCTGACACTCCCAGCACTTTCACTCCACGTTCCCTCTCTCCAGAGTACTAATCACTCGCACCTGAAACCTGTTCCCACATCAATCTGCCTCACAACATATAAGCTCCACTCTCCATTCACTCTTTGTCTGATCTCACACGTGAACATAGACTCACTTGCCTGCTCCTTCTCCAAGACATTTCCTGGCTTTCATCTAACGCTCCTCGCGCCTTCGTTCCAGCAACGTTCTACGAGATTCTCCTCTCTAACGCTTCAGCGTGTTGTAAGCTCCTAACTCCAGTGCTCCAGCATCACGTTCCCGAGATCACCATTCCGAGCTCCTTGCTCCTTCATCCCAGCTACTTACTACGAAGTTCTCCTCTCCAACACTCAGGTGTGTCCAAGCTCCTCACTTCATCGTCCCTTCATCAAACTCCCTTCATCTCCACTTCATTGCACTGCAGTGTGCACTCAGTTTCTCCAACTCCCCTTTTCCCTTCAATAAACGATACCTCCGGGTTCAACACTATCTTCGAGTCTGTGGTTCTGTTACAAGTGAGGAGTTTTTTCTGTCTCTGGAAATGTTCGTTTTTCTGGCACACACAAAGGTACATTTGACCTGGCAGATCACATTCAGACAGCAATCACACACTGCACCTTTACATGATACAAGAGTTTAAATATTATACTTGTAATTCTGCTTTATTTTTTAGGTATAAACTTGTAAACAATAATAATAAAATGTGTAGTTGAAGTGAAATTTCAAACTGTGACACAAAAATACAATGTGTATTATTTTACATGCAATTTCATAACATAAAAGGAAATTCATTTGTACTTTTTTTAATTTATTTGTCACCCCACATTTTGAAAAAGCTTAAATGTTATTAGAATTGTTGTAAACAGAATATAAAATAAAACTAAACTTTTACATGTATAAACGTTTGTGTGTTTGTGTGTGTGTATGTATGTATGAATATAGTGGTGCCCCTTACCCCATCTCAGTTTAACACCCATGAAACTCTTGTTAACTATAACGCGATGGTTGAATGACACAAGAAGATGGTCAGTATTACAGATATATTTTTATATGACTTTGTGTTGGACTTTCATGAGCACAGAGGCATATCAGTACGTCCACAGAATGAATTGAAGATCTTGTGTGTTTATGAATGAAGTTCTCTTCTTTTCTCTCCCTGCTCTGCTTCCAATTTTTATGACTGTGACAGGCCGGGTCATGATTTTACACACCCGGTCCCTTATCAGGCTAATCAAGCCTCCAAGAGGGATAAAGGCCAACTGCGGATGGTGGTGCAACAGAGAGATAATGTTTACGGGCAGCTCTCTGTCCTATGTGTGTGTTTGTGTATTTTGGTATATTTCTTTATTAAACTATTATTTATATCATTGATATTGTAAGGCTGACATCAAGATGTTGTAAAAGTCAAAGAACTCTGCGAGAACCAAGTCATAAAAACTCTCAAAAATTAGTCAACACATCCTATTGAGCAAAAAACACAAATCTCACATCTGACCTCTATCTCACCTCAGGCCAAAACTCACACACATCTGCCCCCTCTACTCCTCCTCCCCCTTCAGCTCAGAATAACTTCAAACTCACCTAAGATCTGTATGTAACAAAATATCATATCTGATGTATACAATTAATGTATGTTGGTCTATTTCCCATGTTGATTAAACAAAGTTATAAGGTCTTTGCCGAATACTGTATAATTCTGGTGGTCTATCCCCCTCGTTGCCTGCATGCAGATAAAGTATGACCCCAGGACTTCCAAACCTAACCACTCCCAAAATTCCCTTTGTTGATGTTTTCTCTGGTTTGGGTATTTAAGGAAATGTGACACATTGTTCATGGAATCTGCATTCAGATCTCCCGCATAGCTGATGTGTGTAATGACAAAGAAATCAGGTCTCTCTGCAGCCAGATTGACCCACACAGATAACTGTGTGTGTAGTCCATCAGGTTATTTCAATAAATGTTTGAATGGAATGCAACTATAATTATATTATTATGCTTGGTTTATTGATAGTATTGAGTTTGATTAATTATTTTAATTGGATTGTTTGAATGCATTACTAATACATGGTCAAATAAATTGTAACTTTTTGATTCATTCTGAAAGACTGCTTTCTAGTACATATCATAATAAGTACAAATCTATGGTCAGGGTTAGTAGCCCAGTAGTTAAGTATGTACTAATCTATAAGGATTTAACCAAGTAGAATTAAACGGGAATACTAAGAGTAGGGCCAAGAATCTGTAAAACAGAACTTAATTGACTGGGGATAAACGGTGAGTCGAGAATCTATAAGAACTTAGCCAAATAAGACTAAACGGATCAAGCTGAGAACCTATAGTGACAGTCTAAAACTTACTAATATCTGAAACTGATGTGTTTCGTAGTTAAAGGACCTGGGTCTGGCCGGCAAAGGACCCAAATAATATTGAAATAACAAATGCAGTCTAGAAGAGAGAATTGCTAAATATAATACGATACAAAACATAAATTCATAGCATAGATACATCAATGAGGTTTTTCATAATTGGAGTCAGATGAAATAAAGAAAAGAATAAATGATAAGATTAATAAAACATGGAACTCAAATCAAATAATCAAAGTATTATTTAATGCACACAATAAGACAGAACACGCAGGATACCTTCAGTCACGCTATTGGATGCCGCCATTGGAACAGTAGGTGGACTCCCCCCCTACAATATTATCTTTGTACAGCCATGTGATCATGGCCTATGAGATAACATGTTCTGCATTCCACCACATTTTCCATAATCATGAGAGTAATGTTGATAAGGAGGTATTATGTAAGAAGGCTTACATAACATTGCATGTATTTTTATGCTAGTGTAGAACACAACTAAAATTATCATTGGAATTATCATGAATGATTATTATACAGGTGTCACTATGTTACTATATGAACTAAAAAAAATTTATCTAAACTAAATCTCTGCTGAAATTATATTGGCCAATATTGCATTTACATTTATTCAGCAAAGCCCAATTTTCAGTCACCATTCCTCCAGTCTCCATTACCTCATAATTAAGAAATTCATGATGTGTGAAAATAAAAACACAAGGTCTTTTATTCAGTTTAAAATGTTTCCTCTGCAACATTAAATATAAGACCAAAGGATGCTGGCAAGATCCTTTAGCTTTTTCGAAGAATAGCTACAGTACATCTGAAACTAGCAAATAAGATGAAAGGGGTAGAATGGGCAAAAGATTTCAAAGATCAGGTGGTAAACGAAAAGTGAAAAGTATTACAGATGGATGAAGTTTTAGTTGTTGATCTGTTCTGTTCTGGGAGATATTTGATAGTAAGCCAATATATGGAAAGCACTGCAGAAAGCATGAAATTAAACTTCACCTATTTAAATAAACTGACTTCTAGAATGAAAGCAGTGCTCTTCAATTACTTTCTTGTGAGGGCCAGACTATCCAAATAAAAAAGAAAAATCAGTTTATCTCTTGGCTAGCACTTTTATTGCAAGTAACATTTTAAGATGATAAACAAAACCAAAAAACACAATTTATACTGTATGTTTTTGGAATTCAAATTTCATATCATGTCATAGATTTTTCAACTAACACTTGTAAGATCTGGCTGAAGAACAAACTTGACTTCATAACCTTAACTAACAATTGGATTTAACAACTTTACTTTTAACATTTTGATCTGATAAAGCCCATATCGTTGATAGTACCAACCCACATAAGGCAACTGTCACGGGTACAGGATCTCAGTATCAGCTGACAGTTAAGCATTTCCAGCAATCTGTGGAATGGTGAAATAAACACAGGACAACAATGTGCGTGTGATCAGCTCTGGTCTTGCTGGGTTATCTATTTTAGCAAAATGTTCACATTAGAACAAACACAAATGTCAAAAATTCTCAAAACAAATAGTTTTCTTTATGCAAATCTCCATTGTTTCAGTCTCTTTCTTGCAACTACACAGTGTTTTCATGAAGATCTGTCCATCAGCCAATCACTGTGTTACTAATTTGCATATTCAAAATGCTGTTCAGTATTACATGACTTTCAGAGACCACTTGCATGCGTTTTTAAAGTGAACTAAACATTATATGAACTAATATAAAGACATATTTAAACATTCACCTTCAAATCAACACTGTAATTGGACAGACATGTCATCCAATCGCGGGTGAACATCACGATTTCATTTCATGATTAACCATGCAAAATGTTATCAAAACGAATCAATTTCCAACACTTAATATGCACTAACAGGTATTCTTTCAACATCCATGCAGATTGACATATCAAACAACTGACTAACCTGTGGAATGGTGAAATAAACACAGGACAACAATGTGTGTGTGATCAGCTCTGGTCTTGCTGGGTTATTACGAACAACGCAGACCCATCGCAACACACTGCACTTCCATAGCACCCTCTACTGGTCTGGCAGAACCACCATTACCTCAATGTATTTTTACATACAGAGACAATATTCATTTCACCATTTGTGACAAACCAACAATTGGGGCATCACACTCTTATGGTTCTGTTGGTAACTGTCCCAAAGTCCCTCTTGTGCAAGTCATTGGTAAATCATCTCTTTCAGTGGTGCAGGGTTCATTCCATCCTTTCTGAAACAGTACATTTTCTGTTTCTACTCTCCCAGTTCCTGGATATTTTGAATTGCTGTCCCTCCTCAAATAGTAACTGTAATGATATCAGTTTATGTTGTTTGTAATGATATCAGTTTATGTTGTTTCCTGAGAAAACCACTAGAGGTCACTGTGTGTGAAGTGATGGGAGTAGCATTACTGGCGAAAAAGTAAGGATCCAGAACATGGGAAAGACAAAGAGAGGCTTGTAGTTACTGCACTGCAGATTGTTTAATAAAGAAAGAATTAAACAAAACATGGTACCAGAAGTGAAATCATCCGAAGACAACCTGTTGTGAAAGCGTCAAGATGGATACTTTGAGACCACCGGAGAATTTGAAGCTCACAGGCAATGTTGATTGCAACTGGCGCAGTTTCAGGCAGCAATTTGAGCTATACATGGCAGCCATTGGGATGGACACGAAGCCAGAAGCACGTAAGGTTGCTCTATTGTTGACGATTGCTGGTCCACAGGCTATTGAAGTGTATAACACCTTCGTCTTTACTGAGGATGAGGATAAAAACAAGCTTGACGATGTGCTAGATAAATTTACTGCTCACTGCTCACCGAAAAAGAATGAAACGTATGAAAGATATATATTTCGTTCACGTGTGCAACAACCGCTTGAAACATTTGATAACTTCCTAACTGACCTGAGGCTCAAAGCGAAGACATGCAATTTTGATCAGCTGACTGACTCGATGATACGAGATCAGATTGTGTTTGGCATAAGTGATGCGAAAGTAAGACAACGCTTACTGAGAGAAACAGAGCTCACGTTGCATGAATCAATCAAAATTTGTCAAGCCAGTGAACTTGCTCAGCTGCATGTGAAAACATTTGGTGAAATGATGCCGAAAAGCATGTCTACGAGCTCAGATGCAGTAATCGGTGCAGTGTCATTCAAAGGAAAGCGATACATGTCTAAAGCTGTAAAACAGACGGATGATGTGTACAATTGCAAACGTTGTGGTACAGAACATCAACCTAAGCAATGTCCAGCTTTCGGAAAGTACTGTGTGAAGTGTAATGGTAAAAATCATTTTGCAAAACAATGCTTCTCCAAAAGGAAAATGAGACAAAAAGAGAGATCTGTCAAGATGATAGAGGAGACTAACCTCAGCGATACCTTCTTCGTCGGCATGGTTAATTGCCAAGAAACACAGGATTCTGAAAAAACTGAAAAGCTGATAGAGCATGTACAAAATTAAGAGGGTGCTGACAGAAGTGACAAATGGAGAATACCGCTAGAGATCAATGGAACGCTGGTTGTTTTCAAGCTTGACACTGGTGCAAAAGCAAATCTAATCAGTATGACAGACATCAAAAGGATGAAAGGAAAAAGTCGATACTTCTCAAAGACTATAATGGACAAATCATTGACTCTCTTGGCGTATGTAAACTGAAAGTAACGGTGAAAGAGAAAGTGCACCACCTGCTGTTCTCTGTTGTGGCTGAAGGGCTGGAATCTCTGCTAGGTGACAAAGCATGTGAAAACCTGAATCTTGTCAAAAGGGTGTATCACATCAACCAAGACTACTCAGTGGTGAGTACAAGTGATTCTGTGGATGACATAATGGAAAATTTTACAGACGTCTTCAAAGGGTTTGGTGTTTTGCCTTATGTTTACAAGATCCAGTTGAAAGAAAATGCGCATCCTGTAGTGCATTCTGCTCGTCGAGTTCCTGCACCTCTCAAAGATCGTCTAAAAAAGAGCTAGACAGGATGATCGCACTTGGGGTAATCAGAAGACTTGAAGAGCCTACAGACTGGGTGAATTCCATGGTGTGTGTAAAAAAAAAGAATGGAGAGTTACGAGTATGCATGGATCCAAAAGATCTAAATGATAATATAAGGCGTGAACACTTTCAGATACCAAAACGTGATGAAATAATGAGTGAAATGTCAGGTGCCAAATATTTTTCAAAGCTTGATGCTTCACAAGGATTTTGGCAAATACGTCTGGACGACGACAGTTCAAAGTACTGCACCTTCAATACTCCATTTGGTAGATATTCGTTCCTCAGACTACCTTTTGGAATTGTCTCTGCATCAGAAATATTTCATCGAGCGATGGAGAATATCATCGAAGGGCTTGAAGGAGTCAGAGTATATATTGATGACATCATCATTTGGGGATCTTCACTGCAAGAGCACAATAGAAGACTGACTGACGTGTTGCAGAAAATAAAAGTGAGTGGTTTGAAACTCAACAAAAGCAAATGTCAGTTTGGAGTGCAAGAACTGGTGTTTCTTGGAGATAAGCTATCAAATCAAGGAATACAGCCAGACAGCGAGAAGATCAAGGCCATAATTGAAATGGAAAGTCCCACTGACAAAAAAGGTGTGCAACGAGTAATGGGCATGGTGAATTACATAGGAAAGTTCATTCGAATCTTTCTGCAAGAACATCACACATACGGCAACTCTTACAAAAGACATCAGACTTTAAGTGGACAGATGAACATGAGACTGAGTGGCAGCAGTTGAAAATAGCATTGACATCCGCACCTGTACTGCAATTCTTTGATCCCACAAAGAAAACTAAAGTGTCCACTGATGCATCAAAAAATGGTCTTGGTGCTGTTCTATTGCAAGCTGATGATGAGGTTTGGAAGCCAGTAGCATATGCGAGTAGATCCATGACTGATTCTGAGTGCAGATATGCACAAATTGAAAAAGAGTGTTTGGGATTAGTTTTTGGGATGGAAAGGTTTCATGGCTATGTGTATGGTCTTCCTACTTTCGTGGCAGAAACAGATCATCAGTCCATTGATTGCAATAGTGAAGAAGAATCTGACGGAGATGACACCAAGGATTCAAAGGCTGATGATGAAGTTGCAAAGGTATGATTTTGACTTGGTGTACATGCCTGGCAAATACCTGGTGATGGCAGATACACTTTCGAGAGCACCGACAGGAAATTGTGTGAGTGCAACAGAAGATGATGTAGAGATACATGTCAACATGGTTCGTACTGCGTTTCCTGTATCAGATGAAAAGTCAAAGCTGATAGCACAAGAAACCAGAAAAGATGCTGAACTGCAAGCTGTTGTTGACAACATGCATAATGGATGGCCTATGGGTGAATCTTCAAAATATCGTGAAGTCATGGGTGATCTGAGCGTAGTGGATGGAATGCTTTTGAAACAAAACAGAATTGTAATTCCACAAAGTTTAAGGCAAGACATGTTAAGCAGGATTCATGAAGGTCATTTAGGAATGGAAAAGTGTAAAAGGAGAGCAAGAGACACAGTCTTCTGGCCTGGGATGAATAAAGACATTGAGAATCTGGTGAAAAAGTGTGAAACATGTCAGAAATTCAGAAGCAAGCAGATCAAAGAACCAATGATGATACCAGACTTACCAACATCAGCCTGGGAGAAAGTTGGAATGGATCTCTTCCATCTGAAAGGTAATAATTATTTAGTGATAATTGATTATTACTCAAATTACCCTGAACTAGCCTTACTTTCTAACATGTCCACAAGGTGTGTGATAACACATGCAAAATCGATTTTTGCGAGACATGGAATACCACAAACTGTCATGAGTGACAATGGTCCATGTTTTAGTAGCAAAGAGTGGCAAGATTTCTCAGTGTGTTATGACTTCAAACATGTTACCTCGAGTCCAGAATATGCCCAATCAAATGGCAAGGCTGAGAAAGGTGTTCATATTCTCAAGCAACTGCTGAAGAAAGCTGCATATAGTGAGTCTGATCCGTACCTCGCTTTGCTCAACTACAGAACATCTCCTTTGGAATGTGGTATGGCTCCAGCTGAAATTCTGATGAACCGAAAACTTAGTACTACATTGCCATGTTGTTCACAGCAAAGAAAACATGTGAAGTTAAAACAGAAGTTCAACCAACTGAAAGGAAAGCAGAAGCTCTATTATGACAGAGCTGCAAAACATTTGCAACCATTGATGATGGATGATGTTGTGAGAATCAGAAATTATGAGAACTGGAGCAAGAAAGCTGTGGTCATGCAAGAAGTAGCTCCGAGATCTTTTCAGGTGAAAACAAATGATGGACAAATTCTCAGAAGAAACAGACGTGATTTGATGAAGACTGAGAAAGAGTCACAAGTATTGAATCAAAGCAATCCTGAATCTGAGTCGACTGCATTGTATGCAAGTGTTGAATGTGACACTAATTCAAACACAGACAGTCAAACATCAAACAGTCATACAGTTACACTTAGAAGATCTGCAAGACAAATTAGAAAACCTGAGAGACTGGATTTGTGAGAAATTGCTCAAAGTTATAGCAATGAAAAGTAATTTTGTTTTAGTTTAACAGTATACCTTTATTTCGATAGGTGTATACAAACTTTGAGTTAAGATGTTGTACTGAATGCAAATTTAGACATATAGGAAAACATTATGTTACTGTTTTATGTTTTCTTTAAAGAAAGGGGGATGTAATGATATCAGTTTATGTTGTTTGTAATGATATCAGTTTATGTTGTTTCCTGAGAAAACCACTAGAGGTCACTGTGTGTGAAGTGATGGGAGTAGCATTACTGGCGAAAAAGTAAGGATCCAGAACATGGGAAAGACAAAGTGAGGCTTGTAGTTACTGCACTGCAGATTGTTTAATAAAGAAAGAATTAAACAAAACAGTAACCTTCATCTTCTTCAGAGCTAATCTCTCCATCTTCTTCTGCCTCCTCTTTTTTTGTCACCTTTCTGTTTTGCTGTCCCCTTGTCACAACACTTCTCCTCTGAGGTACTTCTTGTCTCTCTGGGTCCAGGCTCTCTGGTGTTGGTAAGTCATTCACAAGCAAAAGGAGGTTTCAGTGCAGTGTTCTAATCTTGCATTCATTGTTTTCAGGATGCACTTTGTATACAAAGTTGTCACCTAGTGCTCTTTCACAACATAAATGGTGGGCTCCCAATAAGAACGCAGCTTTCCTGGGCCACCTCTCTGACTTAGATTCCTTACCAGGACACGATCTCCAGGTCTTAGGATGACACAGCTGGCTTTCTGGTCGTAGTACTCTTTATTGCAAAGACTCATCTGCTTGCTGCTCTGCGCTGCAATTCTATAGGCTTCAGCCATCTGATCTGCCCAGCGTTCAGCATAATTGAGTGGGGTGTTGAATCCGTCTTCCTGCACCAGCCTGAACAATAAGTCAATGGGGAGTCAGGGATTGCGACCATACATAAGGTAGAATGGCGAGTACCCCGTAGATTCATGTTTGGTGCAGTTGTAGTCATGGATAGCCTTCTGCAGATGTTCCTTCCAGCTTTGTTTATCCTCTGTAGCAAAGTTTGATTTAGTCTCTATACAGGATTACCTTGGGGTGGTAGGGAATAGTCCTGGAGCGACCAACTCCAGAGAGCTTCTGTAGGGTGTGGAAAAGGGAATTTTCAAACTTGCGCCCCTGATCATGATGTAGCTTTGTGGGGAATCCGAAACGAGGTATGAAGTCATTGAATATTTTCTCTGCTGCGGTCTTCCCAGATTTGTTCCTGGTAGGATAGGCCAGGGCAAATCTGGTGAAGAGGTCAATCACCATAAGGATGTATTCATACCCCCCGCGACTGACCTCAAGGTGTAAGTAATCAATACATACCAACTCAAGAGGTGCGCTTGATGTGATTTCTCCCATTGGTGCACTCACATGCGTTACTGGCTGTTTCTGTGTTATGCATGGACACTGGCGGTTTACATACTCTTCCACACTCCTTCTCATCCCAGGTCAGTAGAACCTCTCTCGAGCTAGCTGTTACACCTTCTCTGCCCCAATATGACTCATGTGGTTATGCAGCTGCTGAAGGACCATTTGCTGTTACTTTGCAGGCAATACCAGTTGTCGTCTTTGTGTGGTTCTCCTATACAAGATATTGTTTTCTAGGACCAACCTGTGCCATTCTCTTAACAACTTCTTTGTGTCGCTAGTGGCTGTGCACCGAACATCAGGGGTCACTGTCTTACCAGCTTCCTGCAGTTCGATGTCTGGTCCAATCACCAGGTCCTCCCGTTGGGCTCTACTCAATTCATCAGGACTGATGGCTGGTGAGAACTAGTTATGGAGTGTGACATTGTCTGGCACCATCAAATTTATGACTGCCACCCAGGCTACATCTCTATTCTTAGAAATCATGCTGCCCTCCCAGGTTGTTTGGATGGCATTTTGTGACAGGCCTTCTGTCCACTCACTGATGTATTGGTCCATGTTCAATGGACAACGTGACAACAGGTCTGCATCATTGTTACACTTGCCAGGTCTGTATCTGATCTCAAATCAAAAGTCTGCGAGCTCATTCACCCAACGATAACCCGCTGCATTTAATTTTGCAGAACGCATCACATAAGTGAGAGGGTTGTTGTCAGTATAGATTGTAAAATACGGGGCATAGAAGAGGTAGTCACAGAACTTGTCGCACACCGCCCACTTTAGTGCAAGAAACTCCAGCTTGCCTGAATGGAGTCTGTAGTTTTTCTCAGCAGGTGACAATGTTCTCGAGCCGTATGCGATGACCCGTAATCTTCCTTCTTGCCTCTGGTAAAGTACTGCCCCTAATCCTTTCTCAGATGCATCTGTGTGTAATACAAACGGGGCATCAAATTCAGGGTACGCAAGCACAGGTGGGTTCGTAAGCATGTCAATGAGTGTGTCCAAGCTCTGCTGGTGCTTGTCTTCCCACACAACTGGATGTCGAGATGGCAGCTGTGGACTCCTTTCCTTCTTCCGTCCTACTTGTGATGAGATTTCTGATGTGTTAGCTTGAAGCAGCTCATAAATGGGTTTCGCTAACCTAGCAAAATCTTGAATGTAGCTTCGATAATAGCTCAGGAATCCTACGGCGAACTTCTCCAACGTTTTGAGGTGTTTTGTCACGGAGTACCCTCACAACCTCCAGATCTTTTGGATCCACTCTTACGCCATCAGCAGACACAAGACGACCCAGATACCGGACCTCTTGCTTAAACAGCTCACACTTAGCTGGACATAACTTGACTCCATGCTGTCGAAGAGCTCTGAACACAACTCGCAGTTTCTCCACATGCTCTTCAAAGGATTTGGCAAAACACAGCACATCATCCAGGTAGGGCAGGCAACACTCATCACGGATGGAATCTAACATTTCTTCCATACTCCGCTGAAAAGCAGCTGGGGCATTTGATAAACCAAAGGGTATCCATACCCATTCAAATAGGCCCCAAGGGGTCACAAATGCTGTCAAGTGCCTCGACCCTTCAGCCATAAACCCCTGCTGGTAAGTTTTACCCTGGTCGAGTATGGAGAACCAGCAGTAACCACCCAAGGTGTTCATTAGATCCTGGATTCTTGGCAGAGGATGTCGATCGGGTACGGTTTTCTTGTTAAGCTGTCGGTAGTCAATGCACAATTGTAGTGCACCGTCTTTTTTTCGTACGCACACTACTGGAGCAGCGTAGGGTGATCGGATTTAATTATCCAACCCTTGGCAAGTCCTGGACATACTCCTTTACTTATTTCAAGAGTGGCTTGGGTATAAATGTGTAGGCCTTTTGTACAGGGATATCATCCTTTAAGTTCAGAGTCATTTGTAGACTGGAGATGTTCCCAATGTCGTTTTCACTATGGGCAAACACAGCCGACTCTTCATAAAGTAGTCTCACAACTGCTTGATTTTAAATGACTCAGATCTACAGGAGGATGCCACGGTGTACCAATTTCAACTGGCTGCACCGGCTGAGATGAAGTAGTTTCCTGTGAACTGCTTGGTTCAACTTGATCAGTCTGAATAATCTTAACAATGGTTGCTATTTCCCCAAGTATAGCTCTTTTTGGAATGATCACGTCATGCTTAGTGTGATTTCCAACTGGGACTCTTATGTATGACTGCCCCCTTTTGTGAATCTCAATCAGTCCTTCTCCAAGTTCAAGATTTCCCAGGGGTGAGGCCTCATCACTTGGCTCAAACAGCACTGTAGAGTCGGAAATGTTGAAGTTAGGAGGTACCCTACATTTCACATTAGTGACCTGACCAGGCCGAATAGTGAAACTTTGCGGTCCTACCCTCACCCGAGCTGTGTCTGTACATAATTTGTCTGCGCGAATGAAGCCAACTGCCACATCAACAAGATCGTCTTTGGCATTTCCAGTGCTACTCATCAGGGAATGCAAGGTGGTAAGAATGCTTGCACTATCTTTTGGCCCTGTAATTAACTCTGAGATCACATTAAACCCCAACAGAGGCCTTCCCAATTGAAGCTGACTGACCAGAAAGGGAACTTGAATAGAGTAGCGAGTCCCGTCATGTCCAGATAAGCTTACTGTTGCTTCGATCCACCCACTGAATGGGATTACATCCCCACTGATGGCGAACACCTCCAGACCAGCACTGGGTCCCACTATTTCAGATAAGGGGTGAACATCATGTGTTGGTAGGTACTTTTCCCTCCAGTTTTGATCGATGATGCTAACCTGTGCTCCGGTGTCGAGAAGCATGCTGACTTTATGGTCTCCAATTTCCCCATCCAGTAGATACTTCTTTCCAACAAACTGAATGATCTTTTCCTCTGAGTTCTGAGGTTGCCTTGCATATGGTTTCCTTGCAGTACTACCTCTGTGATTCCATGACCCAGCATTAACTGTATAGTTATGACAGGGTGACACTGGTTTGGGGACTGCAGTCTGTGGTGCTGTTATGAATGCAGACGAGGGCAGACAAGAAGTGGGATCTAAACGCGGTTTATTGAACAAAAGTGAAAATAAGACAAAACTGGAACAAATGAAACATCCACGAGGGGAAACTGAAACTAAAACAGGGAGACATCAAAGGAACATGGAACGGATAAACATGGCAGGATAAATATGACAAGACGGGCGGCAGAGCGAACATCAGGACAGGGAAACATCAAAACAGTCAGAACATCAACATTCAACGATCGACAAGGAATAGGGGAACAAACAGGGTTTAAATACACAGACACAGTAACGACTAAATGACATGCAGGTGAGAACAATGACTGAGTGAGGGCAGTGATGAGGGCAGGGAATTATGAGAAGTGTAGTTTTTAGACAAAGACAAGTGAAACACGGGGCAGACAACAAGGGAATCGTGACATAACGAGGCGGAGCCGAGGAAGGCTCAGGAGGCTCAGGAGGCGGAACCATGGAAAGCTCTGGAGACTCAGGGGGCGGAGCCCTGGAAGGCTCGAGAGGCAGAGCCCTGGAAGGCTAGAGAGGCGGAGCCCTGGAGGCTCGGGAGGCGGAGCCCTGGGAGGCTCGGGAGGCGCTGGCTCTTGGACGGTCATGGCTACAGGCTCTGGCTCTGGGACGGTCGAGGCTACAGGCGCTGGCTCTTGGACGGTCATGGCTTCAGGCATTGGCTCTGGGACGGTCGAGGCTACAGGCGCTGGCTCGCTGATGGTGAGTGGCGAGCCGCATGCCAGAAGCGTCTCTTCCACAAAATCGCGGAGCGTCCAGCCGCGCGTCGCCGGTGGCAAAGGCTCCTTGAGCGAATCGGTCAGGTTAGCCCGGAAGAACACCACCAGGGAGGAGTCAGGGAAGTTGGTGGCACTCGCTGGGTCCAAGAAGTCTCTAACATGGTCCTCCACCGGGCGTCTTCCTTGCCTCAAATTCAGGAGGCGGCAGCTTGCCTGAAGAACTGCTAGATCCATTTGTGGTCGATTGTTCTGTTATGAATGCAGACGAGGGCAGACAAGAAGTGGGATCTAAACGCGGACGGAACGGATAAACATGGCAGGATAAATATTACAAGACGGGCAGCAGAGCGAACATCAGGACAGGGAAACATCAAAACAGTCAGAACATCAACATTCAACGATCGACAAGGAATAGGGGAACAAACAGGGTTTAAATACACAGACACAGTAACGACTAAATGACATGCAGGTGAGAACAATGACTGAGTGAGGGCAGTGATGAGGGCAGTGATGAGGGCAGGGAATTATGGGAAGTGTAGTTTTTAGACAGACAAGTGAAACACGGGGCAGACAGCAAGGAATCGTGACAGATGCACTCCTTGGCCTGATTTTTTTTGTCTGTTCAGGCAGCCAACGGCCCTGTGACCCTCTTCGCCACACAAGAAACAATGACTGCAGGTCTCTACATTCCCTTGCTTGGTACAGTTGGGACAACCTAGTCTTCTCCTCTTTTCAGGTGCCTAAGCCGTGCACTGACACTGCTGTTCTGTCATCTTGGTCTGCTGCAGTGAATTGACAGCATTTGTCAGTGCATCTACTTGGGTGATAAGTTTGCGAATCTCATTATCAGCTTGTTCAGTAGTAGCAGCTGCTGCTTTAATTTCTGAAGCCTCTCCAATCTGAGCACTACAAGCATGAGTGACTTTATGTCATGGCAGTGACAGCAGCCGACGCTGTCTTTCCTCCTCCTCACTTGAAACCTTTGCAAGCTGTCTAAGCAGCATGTCATTGGTTACATCTCCTGCAGCGACAAGTTGTTTAAACTCACATCGAATTTCACTGTACTTGGGCCCCAGACCCTGGCAAACCGTATGGAGAAACACTTCTTGGATGGTCTTAACCTCATATCTTATATCAGCTGTGCTGTGTTTGGAAGCGAACTGGATCTTTTTTTTAAGGCCAATGACACGATAAAGAAATTGCTGTGGATTTTCATTTTCTCCTTGACGTGCACACATCAGATTTTGAAACAGCTCAGTGCTACTCTTATCACCTAAGTGAGACTGTCACAGTCCTCTTAACTCTTGTACTGTCAAATCCTTTTTTCCATTAACATCTCCTTGAAATGACCAGGTTTATTGATTTTTAGGACCTCTCTAATAATTTCACTCTCGCTAAAATGCTCTTGTAGGCCCTCTTCAATTTGTCGGCATAAGCTGTTAAAGCTGATCTCAGAAGTGGAGTCACCAATCTGACCTCCATGGACTTTGAACTCTCTCCGTGAGAGATATGGGAGTTCTCTCCTGAACACCTGGTCATCGATATTGTGTGGAATAGGGTAAGTCTGAAAAGGGAGAGGGACAGAGCTGGGCTGTTGGGGGTGTTGCGTAGGGACTCTTAGCTTGAATTTTTCGGTCAAGCTCCTCGTACATTTTCAACATTTGCTGGTATTCAGGGTCTATATTGTATGTGTGGGTGTGACTAGTATCTGTGTGTATGTCAGATGTTGTGCGATCAGAATAGACCTGAGCTTGAGCTGTACTAGTGACATGTGTTTTGTCTTTTTGTGCTTCTATGTGCTGGGACGGAGTAATTTGTGTAATTTTGTCTCTTAGATCAAGTAACACAGCCATTCCCTCATCTTCCCTTCCCAATAGGCTTTTACCACACAAAAACCCACTTACAAAATCAAAACATCCCTCTTCATCCCCCAGTTCTACTTGTGAGTCTTCCCTCTCGTCAATTTGTTCGATGTTCTTAGCGATAAAGAAGAGTTCATCAGCAGACAGTTCACAGAGTGCTTTCCTGATTTCCCTCACCAGGCTTCTTCTCTCATTTGCCATCGTACTGATCTCCATACCACAGTTAACATCAGACAAACAACAGCATGGATTCCATTCAGGGATTCACAGCAAGCTGGTCTTCGGATTCTTTCGGATAAGCTCCACTCCTCCAGCAGGTGGCGCTATCCCGGACGAGCCCCCAAGAACTGTAGTGGGTACAGGATCTCCGTATCAGCTGACAGTTAAGAATTCCCAGCAATCTGTGGAATGGTGAAATAAACACAGGACAACAATGTGCGTGTGATCAGCTCTGGTCTTGCTGGGTTATCTATTTTAGCAAAATGTTCACATTAGAACAAACACAAATGTCAAAAAGATAAATTGTCAAAACAAATTGTTTTCTTTATGCAAATCTCCACCGTTTCAGTCTCTTTCTTGCACAGTGGTTTATGAAGATCTGTCCATCAGCCAATCACTGTGTTACTCATTTGCATATTCAAGATGCTGTTCAGTATTACATGACTTTCAGAGATTTCACTCAATATCAAACACGTTTTCAACCATGAAGTTTCTGTGTTTTACCCATTCTAGACCACTTGCATGCATTTTTAAAGTGAACTAAACATTATATGAACTAATATAAAGACATATTTAAACATTCACCTTCAAATCAACACTGTAATTGGACAGACATTTCATCCAATGATATGTTCAGGTGAACATCGCGATTTCATTTCATGATTAACCATGCAAAATGTTATCAAAACGAATCAATTTCCAACACTTAATATGCACTAAAACAGTGGTTCTGGAATTTTTTTTTTTTTGGGCACATTTTTTTTTATCACTAAACTACTGTCATAAAAAGTTATAGTTTTGTATATACATAACTCCTGAATAAAAATAAAAATGTGTTTGGACTGATTTAAAAAAAAAAGTTTTGAACAAATTTGATTGGTTTGTCGATAGTGAGCGCAAATGCAGGTGATAAGCATAAGCGGTTTCATTAAGCGAGTCATTGAGTCGTTCATTCAAACGATTCGTTCAAATGGCCGATTCATCAAGAATGAGACAGATGTTTGTGAATGGGTCATGGAATCTTTGACTCAACCGATTCGTTCACAACACTGAATCATTCAAAACACGATTGAGTATTGCTGTGAGATACGCTATGGCTATGCTGTGATCTTTGTTTGGATTCGTCGGATCTATTTTCGCTGCTAAAATAGACAAAAACAGTCATTATTTCGTCTAAAATGTAAGTGACTTAATATTATTAACTTGTTTGTTGAACTGTCATATGAAATCAGTGTCACATTTTCAATCGTGAGGTGATGGTAAATTAAGTGATGGTCAATTGTCAGCTCTCTTGGTCGTCAGGTCGTGTGATGTATGTTGCTGAACTGTATTCAAATGTTATAAATATAAAAACACCACATTTTGAAATGTAACTGCAGTATGTCAATTTAGTTTATTTGTGTGTGCTGCGCTCATAGACTTTAGAAAACGGCGCTCATTTGTTTGATTTCAACCTGTCTTTGCAAGGCCGCGAAACTCATATTTTGCTCCTTGCATGCCTTCACACAAAAACTAGACCTCTGGCATGGCCGCATCAGTCGAGGGAACTGCGACATGTTCCCCAGCCTTGCAGACTTTATCACTGATGCAGGCACGTCACACGATTTCTCCTCCCTATTTCAATCAGCGTCTGAGCACCTGTCAGCAATGAGAAAACAATTTGCCACGTACTTTAAAGAGGATTATCGCTCTTTTCCGTGGGTTCGAGATCCGTTTGTGTGCACAGCAAACGAGCTATCAATTGATATGCAGGAACAGCTTATTGAGCTGAAGAGTGACCATAGACTGAAGGAACTCTTTAGCTCCTGCCCTCTTTCGTCATTCTGGGCAGCATTGATGCAGGAATACCCTGAACTCTGTGATGTCGCCTTGAAGATTCTCCTTCCTTTCGCGTCGACATATTTGTGTGAGGCAGGATTCTCAAAAATGACTGCACTCAAAACGAAATACCGCAATCGTGCACAAATCGAGGATGATTTGAGGCTATGTTTATCAAACATTGAGCCAAGAATTGAGGATCTTTGCAAGGCAAAGCAGGCTCAGGTCTCACATTAACATCACCTACCAGCAAGCTTCTGTAAAAATGCAGATGATGCCTACTATTAGGCCTAGTAATAATAACAATAATAAAGCATAAATTAATATCAGAGGTCTGGTGCCAATTCCCAATTATAGCAATAGCCTAGTAATGATAATAGGCCTACTGATGATGATAATAATAATAATAATAATAATAATAATAATAACAGCAATAAAGCATGTAACCTCATATAATTATATAGCAATAGCCTAGTAATGATGATAGGCCTACTACTACTCATAATAATAATAATAATGATGCCTGCAAGCTCACATTAGAAGTCTGATGCTACTGCCAATAATAATAATAATAATAATAATAATAATAACAACAATAAAGCATGGGGCGGGGCGGGGGGCACTGGGGCCCCAACTGCAATGAACCAGCTTTGGGGGGGCCCAGCTTGCAAAAGGTTGAGAACCCCTGCACTAACAGGTATTCTTTCAACATCCATGCAGATTGACATATAAAACAATCGACTAACCTGTGGAATGGTGAAATAAACACAGGACAACAATGTGCGTGTGATCAGCTCTGGTCTTGCTGGGTTATGACGAACAACGCAGCAGACCCATCGCAACACACTGCACTTCCATAGCACCCTCTACTGGTCTGGCAGAACCACCATTACCTCAGTGTATTTTTACATACAGAGACAATATTCATTTCACCATTTGTGACGAACCAACAATTGGGGCATCACACAACAATGGCCATCAGAGAACAAACTGATTTGATGATGTTCAGGATTTTGAACGCTAATTTACAGTAAATCTGTATATAGAACCAAACATAGTCAGGGATCTGCATAATGCATGTTCAGCGGCCCTTCACGTTATAATTTTTTTGAGCACTACAGGCCATGAACAGATGAGACATGTCAGTTTAATACATGCATTGATAATGCTTTGGATTCTCTTTGGATTCTTTATTGGAATTAATTTATGAATATAACAGGTTGCTAAATCAAGGCTACAGTGTCTGGTAGAGTTTCATAGTCAAGGATGTAATGACATATTCAGGATTGATGGGGACCAAAAGTAATAATGTATTAACCATGGAAAACACCCATATCAGTAGACCAATATTATGGGAAATCCTTGGGAAATCTCTTCTGTTCATTAAATTCAGCATGCTTGATATTGCTGAAGGTCTTTTTGAAATAATTATGATAACCCATAATTATGGTAACCCATAAGTAATGTGTCAAGTGTTACCACATAAGTATGAAGGAATTACTAATGATCTGGACCATTATTCTAAAGTGAGGGTCATGGTAATGCTTTCATTATTGAGATCTTACTGTTTCCTTCCTTGGGAGTTAAAGGTTATCTGGACCATTATTCTAAAGTGAAAACACATTATAAACCATTAACAGTATCTGAGGTGTAACTTGTCAGTTAGTAATGAATTCTCAAGTGTTTGTTCCTGCATTTTATTCATTTAATCAAACAGATCAGACAAACATTCACAGGCATTAAAAAAAAAAAAAAAGAAAGAATTCTGGCATTGAGTTATGAATCATTGAAATAATTGAACATAAATGCATAAACTTTTAATTGCTGGTGCTCACAGTTACTACCTGTATTAAAAGTCTTATATCTTAACATAAAGTAAAATAATAAAATGATGTGTCTAAAGGACAAGTGTGTTGATCTCCACAAGACTTCAACAGAAAACGGAGAGAAAACCGGCGTGTAGCATGAGGCCGATTCCACGTGTACTTCTGCGTACAGTTTTTTATCAAATTCCAGAGGCTCTTGGAGGAAACATGTTTCCTCCTTTGCCTATGTTCAGTATGAACAGAACAAAGTATGCAGAGCAAAAATCACACTTACACTTCTTTCAGTTTCAGCATGAGCATTGAATAATGCAAAACCTGATTGGATTAGAAGCTTGATGGACCAGACACTCATTATTTTCTTTTTTTTTTTAAGATACTCAGAAGAAAATGTACTTTACATAAAATTAAACACTTCTTGTAAGATTAACCTACAGTATCTATGAATAACAAATTAATTTTAAAAATGTTTTGTAAAAAAACAAATTGTGTATATTCAAGTGTGTAATCATTAATTAATAATGTGTTACCATGAACCTCGCTTTACAATAATTAGTTATCCCTTTATGTTTATGTGGTAACACTAGACTCATTACTTATGGGTTACCAGAATTAATGAAAAAAGACCTCTAGCAAAATCTAACATGCCGAAGTTAATAATTTGTAATGAACAGAGATTTCCCAAGGAATACACATGTTGGGCTCATATATCTGTAAGCTGACTATGATACTCTACCAGACACTGTAGACATGATTTAGCAAGCTGTTACATTCATAAATTAATTCCAGTAAAGAACAAATGTGAGGCACATGTTTCTCTGAAGGTGCATTTCATGTTCATGTTAAAAACATAATCATTCAAACACACTGTTTGTTTATGTTTTGATTAGTAATTAATTAGCAGTTATATTAAATTAGCCACATTAAGTAGATTGTTCTCAATGAGGCAGGTCAAATACAGTAATTATAGATTACCTAACAGTGAACTACCACAGTTATCAGTTCACTATTACTTACTGATTGGTTAATCATGTTTCCATATTAGTCAATAGTAGTAACTAAAGTGTTAATGTAGTACTACTCATTAATCCTGTATTAATTCCTGCACAATTACCCATTAATGACAAAACCATAATTCTAAAGTGTTACCCAATTTATGATACCAGTATTGTCAGATTTAAATGCTGATTTGAAACAAGTTCTTTAATCATAATCTTGATCAATCATTTTTGAGAGTTTGGTCTTTGTCCATTCAAGTAGATAGGAGCACTGGCATGACTGGAAATAGTCTCCCGAGATCGTTAAAAACATGGACAATAGTGGACTGACTTGCTAGAAAGACTTAGCATAAACTCACTGCTGTGGTTGCAGAGCGATTGCGAGATGATTATCATGATCAGCCTGAGCCTCACGGAGGGCCAAATAAAAATAATTTGCATTGTACTATTGTAGAACAAATTTTAGCTTGGTGGATAGAATTCACAAAACAATATACTAATTAAAGTTTGAATAAATTTAAGTTTGAAACCAACAAACTGCTGGAGAAAACGTCATGGTTACTGTTGTAACCTCCATTCCCCAACAGAAGACAGAATTTGCATGCCCCACCCCGGACATCCGGGTATAAAGGGAGTGTCAGTCAGGATTTTGTACTGAGGAGCCGAAAATAAGGTATGGCCGTTTACAGTGGTAGGCCTAGTGCTGTGGCAGGAGGGACACAATGTCTCGTTCCTTCCCTTGAGGAACGGAGGTTACAACAGTAACCATGACATACCCCTTCTGTCACTCACTTGACGTGGTGTCGAATGAAGTGACACAAGGGGTCCCATCTAAAAACGCCACGCACTGACCATGTTACGTGAACTGTGGAGACAGGTGCAAGCAGGCTACTGCGTGCTAGAGGCAACTGCGTTGGCTGCACGTAGCCCTCCCCAATGCCCCCAAAGACACTGACCAAACTGTGCACCTCTGCGGGTCTTCGGCTTGAGAATAACACCAATTCGCGAACAAGAGCCACTTTAGGGCGTAAAATTGCCTGGTGGAGGGAGCTCTGGCTTGATTGATCGTGTCTTCGACAGCAGGTGGTAGATCCACTAGATCTTCCAACTCCCATCCAGGGGCCAGACGTGGAGGTTCCAGAGGTCTGGGTGCTGGTGCCAGCGGGTGCCCCGTCCCTGAGAAAGGTCCTTCCTCAGGGGAATTGTCCAGGGAGGTGCTGTCACGAGGAGCATAAGATCCGAGGTGGGCCAGTAAGGGGCCACCAGGATGACCTGTTCCTCGTCCTCCCTGATCTTGCACAGCACCAGTGCAAGAAGGCTCACTGGGGGAAATGCATACTTGCACAGCCCCCAGGGCAAGCTGTGTGCCAGCACGTCTGTCCCGAGAGGAGCTCCTGTCAGGGAGTACCAGAGCAGGCAGTGAGAGTTGTCCTGGGAGGCAAAGAGATCTATCTGTGCCATGCCGAATCGGTCCCAGATCAGCTGGACCACCTCGAGGTGGAGCTCCACGAAAACCGAGTCGCGGCTGACTAGAAAGGAGGAGATGGCGGGCGAGTTGTGACATATGACGAGAGTGCACGCTGCCTTGGCGATTTATGTACGCTACCGTCGCGGTGCTGCCTGAACGGATCAAGACGTGCTTGCCCCGGATTAGTGAGAGAAACCTCCGTAGGGCAAGAGATACAGCCAGCAAATCTAGGCAGTTGATGTGCCAATGCAGCCGGGGTCCTGTCCAGGGGCCAGCGGCCGTATTCCTGTTGCACAAGGTGACCCAACCCTGTTTAGAGGCACCTGTGGTGACCACGACATGTCTGGTCACCTGCTGCAAGGGGACTCCGGTCCGCAGGAAGCAGAGGTCTGTCCAAGGGTTGAAAGTCTGACGGCAAGAAGGGGTGATTGTCACAAGATATTTGTCGTGGAGCCATACCCATCTCGGGACTCGAGTCTGTAGCCAGTGCTGAAGCAGTCTCATATGCATCAGCCCGAGCGCCATGGCTGAGGATGCCATATGCTCCAGGAGCCTCTGGAATTGTTATAGAGGAACCTCTGTGCTGGGCTCAAAGAGAGCGAGGCAACAGAGCACTGACTGAGCGCGCTCGTTGGTGAGGCACGCTGTCATTGAGATTAAGTCTAACTCCATGCCAAGAAAAGAGATTCTCTGAACCGGGGCGAGCTTGCTCTTTTCCCAGTTGACCTGAAGCCCTAGATGGCTGAGGTGCCTGAGCACCTGGTCCCTGAGAGCGCATAGTAACTCTCGAGAGTGAACCAGTATGAGCCAGTCATCGAGGTAGTTGAGCATGCGGATGCCCACTTCCCTTAGCGGAGAAAGAGCTGCATCTGCAACCTTCGTGAAGATGCGGGGGGCAGGGACAGGCCGAAGGGGAGGACCTTGTACTTATACGCCTGGCCTTCAAACTCGAACCATAGGGAGGGTCGGTGTCAAGGCAAGATAGAGGCGTGGAAGTACGTGTCCTTCAGGTCTACCGCCGAGAACCAATCTAGCTGTCGAACGCAGGTAAGAATGTGTTCCTGCGTGAGCATTTTGAACGGGAGTCTGTGCAAAGCCCAATTGAGAACTCGCAGGTCCAAAATTGGTTGCAACCCACCACCTTTTTGGGTATGATGAAGAGCGGTAGAGACCCTTCATCTCGGTTGGAGGGACGGGCTCTATCGCATCCTTGAGAAGCGGAGTCGTGATCTCATCCCGTAAACACTGGCTTTTTCGGAGCATACGGTGGTGGAGCGAATACTGCCAAAATGAGGCGGGAGCCAGACGAACTGAGTCGCGTAGCCGAGTTGGATGTTCCTGGCCAACCAGCGCGACGGGTTGAGCGGCAAAAGCCATGTGTCCAAACTCTGCATGAGGGGCACTAATCGGACGATCGCTTTTGACGTACTAGGAGGGGCTTCGCGATGGGGACTTCACAGGTAATAGTGCGTCAGAAGGCAGAATAGCGTCCCGAGGCTTGGGTGCTGAGAAAAGTCTCAAAGCACTTACCTTGCCCCGCGCACCCGGCAGGGGGCGGGTTAGAGACTGAGGAAGAGGTCCTAAAGAGGCATCTTCGGAACTCGTAAAAGTTGCCCTCCATGACCGCGTGGGGGGGGGGGGCGTGGCAATGAGTGGTGCCCTGACCCGAGGAACCCATTGAGTAGCCGTGAGGGGGGGACGGAGGTTTCCAGTCCAGCCTCGAGCTCACGGTGGCCCGGGAAAGCGTAGTAGACATCTGCGCGTCAGCCTTAGACTGGGCGAGCAGACCCAAAGGTGGCAGCCCAGACGAGTCATCAGCATCAGATGCCGCTGCGACGCTCTCGATGCATTAGCAATGTCGTCATCCAATTCCGGGGGCTCAAGGGAGAATGCCAGCTGGCCGCGAGGCGAGCTGCACCAATCCGAGCTCGGACGGAAGTAAGCGTGCGTGCCGGGGGGGCGGGTGGTTCGAAGGGGATTTACGAAACCGAGCCCGTCGTCATCTCCAAATCGCCTTCATCTCCAGCTGGGTCGTCCTCAATCCCATGGGAAGAAGGAACGACGCGGGGGGGCGGCTGAAGTGGCTTTCTCCCATGAGAAAAGAAAGTCTTGACCGCAATGTTGCCATAGCTGTGTTCTCACACTGAGAACATGAACCATTCATAAAACGCTGCCTGCGTATGATCGCTGCCCAGACACGCGAGGCAGCTTTTATGACCGTCAGAAGTGGAGAGAAATCAACCACATCCAGGAACTATACAGGCGGAAAGACGCGTGCTGAAAAGGACGTTCAATGCCTGCTGTGTAAGTGGGAACTCAAACTCTTTTAGAGGAAATTAACTCTTTTTAGGAGGAGAAACACTCTTTCGGGCAATGAAAGCGCTGTTGAAGCGCCCAGGAGCGTGGACTGCACAGCGTGCAGAGAGAGAGAGAACCCCAGCTGGAAATGTGCCGTAGATCCAACAGCAGTGCTTCTTGCCAACAGAGGTGAGTGAAACTCACGAAGAAAAATTATGACTGACACTCGCTGCCCCGCATCCCTTTATACCCGTATGTCCGGGGCATGCAAATTCTGTCTGCCAACTTGACATTGCCTTTTCTCAGGTTCAGAGGTATGTTTGGCATCCCAGGAAGACCCCTTGTGTCACTTCATTCGACACAACGTTGAGTGACAGACAGAAGGGGAACAATCACTTTTTACTCTTCTTAGTGACATCCAGCCCTTATGACAACATTTCGGACCGTAATAAACATAAACAATATGATACAGGTCTCTCAGAGGGCTGACAGCTCATTCACTGTTCGTTTACCTTGTCATTCATGTTTAATTATAGATCTGTTGTATATTTAAACCACCTCAGCTGCAAGTTTAAAGTAAATCACTACCTGAGATTTAAATAAGAGTTTGAAGTGTTGGAGCAACAGGAATAAAATTAATTCAGACTTACAGTGAAATTTAATTCAGGGTCAAATCTATAGTTAAAATGTAACCCTGATTATTTTTAAACAATGTTTAAAGATTGGTGCAACAAAATTATCAGATAATCCTTGATTTAATCTAAATTTTAAATTAATCCTTGTTGGTGCATCCCACCCCCAGTCTGCCCTATCCATAAAACAAAATATTTTTCCTATTCTCAGTCAATTTCCTTATTAATCATGATTCCTTATTAATCCCATGAATCACTTCCTTTATAATGGTTCAAACTACTTTCATTGTAAAACAAAGGAGAACAGTGCCATCTGCTGAATTTCAAGAAGGACAACAGTTGAACTCAGATTAATGTATTTCAAGAATATTTGTTCACAAAATGTTTTTAAAGATTTTTCATCTTTTATTAAGATTGGCCACTGGTTTCCATTTGTTGAGCAAAATCTTACAAACTTAGAATCCAAATCCAGTGTAAAGCCGTTTAACACAAAATAAACAACAGACAGTTTCCAACTGAGCCAAACACATATGATTTTTTTTTCCCTTGAGGCAAGAAATTTAAAGCAACAAATTTTAAAATGCAAGCATATTTAAGCTTTAAACATTTTTCCAAGCCTAACATGCTAAAAACTGAAGTGCCAAAAAAATAAATTCTATAATAAGGCTTTGCTCAAACAATAATTTCACGAGGGAAACTTCTGGACAACCAACACAATTCAAACCATGATGAGAGAAATGAGGGAAATTAGCAGGTGCAAATGAACCCTACAGTACGATATCGGAAACAACAACATTTCAATAAATCCCCCAAAATTGTTGAATAGAACGATAGAATATATAACATATGACAGTATTTATAACACTCCATTCTGTTTGCTCTTAACCATACAAATCCAGATACAAGGGATTTACAATCACAGTGCTCATGTTTGTTCAAATCCACAGTAAATAAAACATGAATACTTTCATTAATAACTGTAAAGAACATCATTCATCTTTAATTACAAATACATTAATAAAGCTTTTGATTAGGACCCAAATTATAACTGCTATAATCAAAATAATGACAACGTACCAGTCATATTTGACATTTCATAAGGTCAGTTCACTGAACTCTGAACCTGGAAGTGCAATTATCATATTAACACAAGATAAATCGAGAGTGACCACAGATTCTCACTCTCTATGGTGAGAACTAACCATCAATTTATGGAGTTAAAACAATATTAAAATGTTCGTCATAAGGACACATTAGATCCACAAATATTAACCTCATCAACATACAGCAAAAAGGTATTCATGTCTACATATATATTTAACGCAGAACTCAAAAACAAAAAAGCTCTGTAACACACACACACCCCATTTATCATAAAGCAAGATGTAACGTGCTTCCTATGAAACAATAAAACTGAAATATTTTCAGCTTCTTCAGAATGTGCACAGCAAAACTCCAAATTAAGAAGTCATTTTATAAATGCTAACTTAAACTTTGACAATAAAGAAACCTATATGCAAGCCTACACAAACTTTAGTACATAATATACACACTCAACTCTAATTAGATTATCCAAAATACACCTTGTGCAAAAGATGAAAATTATATGGAAAAAAGGCAATAACATTTACACAATACTTGATACACGCATGGCAAACTATGCAAATAATTAAAAACGTTACCTCCAAACATATAAACACATAAATAAAAGACAAGTAAACAATCGATTGTCTGCACATTTTGCAAATACCAGTATATATCTGCTTTAATACCGAAAAGGGGGGATCTGATGACAGTTCTCCTGAATTTGTGCTACAGTTCTCCTGTAGCACAAATTCAGCTTTCAATTAATATAAACTAGGCAACTATATCTTTTGGCAATGCATATTTAAGAGATACTGAGATTTTGGTCTGTAGCCAATGACATTAAGTAAAAGGGATCAAATGCATCCTGATATTTCAACAACAACCAGAATTGCCCTGAGCAAGCTAGAACTTTGAATAGTGCAAATATTGCAAGAGGCCAGAGCCATACACATACAGAGCTGGGCCCCAAAGTGAACCGAGAGAAGACACAGCATCAAACTTTCCAAAGAAGCAATTAATTCTTAAGTTATGAAATGAAATAGGAAACCATATGCTGAGTTAATAGTTTCTTTTCATGAAAGAAAACGCATCTACTTGACATTAACACACAAACATGTTTGTTTATATAAGACAGTATCCTTTATAAATGTTTGCAGGCAGATATTTGGTAAGCTGGAGAGTACTCAGGAAAACTCCCTATACGATCCCCTGAAAAGGAATATTTTTACATGGCCCTTTACGTCAAAGTAAATGTGCCCTTCTGTATTGACCCTGACCTAACTTTGTACATTTATGGCTCTGGCTGTTGTCATGGTAACATCACTTACACCTGCATGTGCCCAGTGACATCACCTGAGTAGTGAGAGGCACGAGAGAGGAGCTGCCTTCTCAAACTACAACCAGTTCTGAAGTGTGTTGAGGTTCTTCTCCATCCATCGCATGTTTAGCTTAATGGTCTCAATGGCCTCCTGCACGATCCTCATCTGTGAACCTCTGTCCCCCAAAGAACTGAAGTAGTTCTGTACCTGAAAAAAAAAATATATATATATTTATTAATAAAGTACAAATCAAATTAATGGAAACTTTACAAAGCAGAAATATAAGTATGTCTTCTTTTGGATGAACAGACCTCCACAAGATGTGTTTTTGTGGAAAACTGACTGGTTGTAGACATGATGATACTTTGAATAGCAAAGGATCCAACAGGAAACCTTTCGTGAAAATTAAGAAGAATGTTAAATATGCAATTGAGTGCTTTTACACATACAACACAATGAAAATATGTGAATGGTTTACATGCAAATAAAGTGACAGCGATAATATATATATATATATCTATATATATATATATATATATATATCTGTGTGTTTACATCATATTTTGAAATTATTAGGGTTTTCCCTCTGTTCACACATGCACACACTGTAAAAGCTGACAGAAGAATAATCAAAAGAGTTCACATCTAAAGTTAAAACCAGGTCAAGTTAATACCCTCAAGCCACCCCAGTTTTTTCTTCTGCAGAACACAATTGAAGATTTTTAGAAGAATATTTCATCTCTGTAGGTCCTCAAATTGCAAGAATAGTGACCAAAATGTCCAAAAAGTACATGAAGGCAACATAAAAGTAATCCATATGATTCCAGAGGTTAAATCCATGTCTTCAGAAGTAATATGATAGGTGTGGGTGATAAACAGATCAATATTTAAGTCCTTTTTTTACTATAAATCATCACCTTTGACCAGCAGGTGGCGGCAAAAGCACAAAGAATGCAAAAAAACAGGACTTAAATCTTTATCCGTTTCCCACCCACACCTATTATATCGATTCAGAAGACATGGATTTAACCACTGAAATAGAATTGATTACTTTTATGCCTCCTTTATGTAATTTTTGGATGTTCTGAGTTCTAGACACCATTCACTTGCATTGTATGGACCTACAGAGCTGAAATGTTCTTCTGATGTCACTTACTTTTGATTGATTTTATCCCAGTTCTCCTTTACAAAATCCCAAGCGTAGAGGGACCCAGCAAGGCTCTTGCTAATTGTGTTAATCACAAATGGAAACTCCTGTGTTTGAATCATACTTCCGTCAAGACTTTTTAGTAGAATCCTAAAAGGGAAAACCAAATTAAATATTAAAGCGTGTAGAAAATTCTGAATGGATTAAGGCAAGATAATTTTTCCTTTAACAAATATATGGTCCTTACAATATAATTTTTTTTACATCCTGAGTACTGGCCAAAGCCTCCAGAGTCTTGCGCTTCTCTGTGTCACAGATGGAGTTTTTATATGAGTCCAAAAGTGTGGTCCATCCATCTTCTGTTTGGGCAGCAACTTTAAAGACTGTGATCATGAGGTCACTGGGAATCCTGAAACAACATGGCATGCACACCAATTATACACACATAAATCACAACAATTAAACACATGATGCAAAAACAAATCACATCAAAAGGGATGTAATGAATGCAAACAAATCAGGTGTGTACACATTAATACAGTATACACATTTCAAATATAGGTGGCTCAACACATTTGAGATGCGTTTTAATAAATTTTCTAACACATCATTTCACTCCGTTCAATCTAGCCATGATTTGAAAATACACTGTTAAGTCAGATGCACACTTATTATGACAATAACATTAACCTGCAGGAAAAACACGGTGTAAGCACTTTCTCAGCATCATTGCTTAAACTTACTGATTAGTCTTGTTGGAAGCCAACCACCGATCAAATATATGTTTGGCCTGTATTGTGCAGTTGTGTCTGTCGAAGGAACATGCCATCTCCAACAGAGCAGATCTAAGTGTCATCTTAGACACAGAGCTTTCCTGTTTCCATGATTGACTGTCCATCAAACTGCCAAAATGGTCAAAAATGTAACTCTGAAAAACAAACCACAAAACATGCAAAAAAGAAAAATTAAAACACTTAAATAATTTTTCATAAGAAAAAACAAACAAACAATTCAAATGAAAAACACCATTTGACTGCAACTGCCACACAAGATATACAGTAGCGAAATGCAACACCAACCTTCATTCTATAGACCAAGTTCAACTCTGATCTTTTGTCAAGCAATCTGTAGATCTGAGCAAGCTGGAACAGAGCTTCAGTGAGAGGAGCAGTCTCTGTCTCATTTCTGATGTACTCCATTAGATTTAAGACCTGTCTGAAGGGCACCTTGCCCAATCTGGAAAAAAGATCAATCATAATTATGAGTGTCCTTAAAGGCAATTGGTAACATTCAGAAATCTTATTTTCCACTTATTTATGGAGGCCTATGGGGAGATGACATTTAACATGAATAAATATCAAGTTTATAAGGTAAAATATGACTGTATAAGGGAAAGTATGCTTACAGGTTTGAAACAACATAAGGGTGAGTTAATGATGACTACATTTTCATTTTTCGTGAGCTATCACTTTTAAGGTTTTTAACATTTTTAATCGCATTTGTGCCTTCACTAGTACATTTAATGGTCCTGCAGCGTGACAACTAGATTTTTTAAAGTAAAAATATTCGTAAAGTAGTCTCTTAAATCACATGTGGTCACAAAAGCTGCATAGCGCAACTTTCCAAAAGCATAACATTCTGACTAATCCTGAATTTATTTCAAAAGTTTAAAAAAATAAATCATATGATGCTACAGTACATTATGCTGCATGCTGGTTTTGATAAGCATTAAATATTATGGATATCACTGTAAGATATTCTCTAAATTTACTAAAATCACAGTTCCAAAATACTGTATAATCAACTTTCCTATGAATTTCCATGATAAGCTAAAAGGGTCATGAAATGTTCCCTGATCATTTGACATAAGAGGCCATTGTACAATAAAAACATGTTGTAAGTTTCAGACTCACTGTAAAAGACTCATTCTCGACTTCCTCCACATTGTGATGTCACACTGTGGTAGACATTTGCATCTGACCACCTCCACAACAACACATATATGACTACTTTATCTTATCACTTCTGTTGCTCAATGCTAATGGGCAGGGCTGTGAGATGGTAAGTAGAGAGCAGGTCAGTCAAGAGCAGAGAGCCAATTATAACAGTGGGTGTTTACTGTCATGTCTTAGAGAAGCAGCACAAAAACCGAGCGTTTCTGACAGAGGGTCAGAAAGAGGGTGGAAAATAATAATGTTTTACAAATATATGACAGTTTTTTTGTGTAAAAAACTTTAATGTATTTTCAAAAATAATTCCAAACATACTGTACTCACAAATAGCAATGTTTAGCTGATGCAATATTTTAGAGCAGAGCATAACAAGAAAGTATTTCATCCATGACTTTTATAAATTTTCTATTAATTTTCTAGGCTGTAAAAAAAAAAAAAAAAAATCACAAAACTTGATGTTTTCAGGCTTTCCATGACAGGAAACCTATGCAATCACCTTGTTTAAAGGAATTGTTCACCCAAAAATGAAAATTTTATGAGGGTGGAACGCAAACTGTCTCTCACATGACATATGCATGCAAGTCTCCTCTGCATAGATATTCATATGTAGATCCCTTATTGGCAGCTGTTTCTATGGTACTGTTTCCACAAAAAGGCAGTTTATGCATTGGTCTGAGCTAGGGATGTGCACAAGTAGTTGAATATTCGTTCTGCAATAATTATTCGAATAGCAAAAATACTATTTTAATACATTTGTTGAGCAAACGGTTCTGTCACTCAGTAAGTTCAGAAGTACACCAGAAAAGAGGGTTATTTTGAGAATGTTGCTTACTGTGAGAAAGCTGGAAAACCGGATAAACGGTGTACACTTTACTCTCGTATATATGCAGTATTTCAGAAAGCAGCATCCCCGTAGCAACGTAATCCCAGCTGACGCTTCTATAAACAACAAACATGGCATCCGAGAAAGACTATGCTAGCTGAGGTACGGGACACATTTAAACTGGTGTGTTTAAATGAGTATAGTTTACGGAGCATGTAGATATGCTTGTTTTTCTCAACAAAAACATGACACGAGATACAATATAAACATGATAACTATTATATGCCGAGTGTTATACTCGTCCTGTAAGTTAACTGCATCAGTGTACTTCATTAGCGGTTTCTTTTTTTTTTTTCGCTTTGCGTGAGCTTAAATGCTTTCACTCTATTCTTTTTTTGTTTTCAAGCATTGCTTTAAAAAAAAAAAAAAAAAACACAGGACATGATAAAAGTTTGTTTTGATTATAATTAGAAGCTTGCTTTTTTTAATGGTGATGCAATCTTTGACTAAAATAATTATTTTACAATGTCTCTCTCATTAATTACTTTCATTTAAATAATAGAATATTCAAATATTAGTTTTTTACGAGCTAAAATATTCTAATACAAATATTGATGAATGCCCATCTCTAGTCTGAGCGAGGAGCTAGTCTGAGGCATCTCCTCAATCATTCACTTGCATTCAAACCGATTCAAACATCTCTGACCGTTCCAAGATAGTACCACAGTAGACGTATCCAAACCAGCCGAATGAGGCATCTATTAATTATTATCTATAATTCTCTGTTGTAATCAGCACTGCGGTTCTGTTTTATTCATATTTCACACAGCAGTTTTCACGTGAAATTGCCAACACACTTGACCTCGACCCTCTTGAAATTTTTGTAAACATTTTTTTTTAATATTGATCTATTACTTACACACACCTTGCATTTCACTTCAGAAGACATTAATTAATCAACTGGAGTCATATGGATTACTTTTATGGAGCTTCAAAAAAAAAATCAGCACCCATTCACTTGCATTTTATGGACCTACATAGCTGAAATATTCTTCAAATTCTTTTTGTGTGTTTGGAAGAAGAAAGAAAGTCATACACATCTGGGAATGCATGTGGGTGAGTAAATTATGAGAATTTTCTGTTTTGGGTGAACTATTCCTTCAAGTCTTATCTAATAACTGTTAAGTTCCCTTGAAAAAAAAATCTACCTGGAGAGAGAAAAGATGTTATTGATGAGTGCTGCTCTGTCCTCACGGGGGAGAATATTCACATCCATGCTCAATGCCTCATTCAACGCCCTCCACCCCTCCTCGTCATAATGCACTATGTAGAAGCCCTCGCTCCTGTAGTTGAACTTCAGCCACTTCACTTGATCTGGGAGCTTTAATGTGGCTGTAAAAAATGTCAAGTGAGAAAATGATGAGCACATCATGAACATTGTAGCTTTTTCTGACTAAGAACCACAGCCGAGGTTCTCTACAGGTGCGGTACACTGTTTATAATTACAAAAATGCCAGTTTGTTTTATAGAAATCATGGTAATGAAGATCCATGCTTCCATATGCTTACTATGGTCTTGTTACAAATACCACTGTTAAAACGATATACATATATAAAAAAAAAAACAAAAAAAGAATAAATTAAACGTTTCAAAAAGGCAAATGTAAAATATATTAACAATATCACTTTTATTGTTAGTTTCTGTCTTTGCATTTTCATTTTATAGGCCCCAGAAATAGCCCTCCATCTGCTTGAATTCAAGAAACGCAAGGTTTGGTCTCACATGCGTAAGCCTGCTTAATTTATTAACAAAACTTTAAAATGATGCAATGCATCGAAGTTGCATTGAGCAAATGAAACAAATATTCAGTTTGTGTTTTTTTTTTTGGTACAAATTATGTCACATAATTGGGGGCGGCTGGGGTAAGGGAATTAAGTTGGGGGCGTTCATCAAAAAAAGGATGAGAACCACTGAAATACAGGAAGAGACTGACTGACTAATAGTTCAACAAGCAACACTTTTTGTTTTTGAAATGCTGTTTAGGGAGCAGAGTTAACTGAAACAGATTTATAATACCACCCACCCACACACACCCACACCCACACACACACACACACACATGTTGTGTTTCCATGTTTTATGGGGACTTTCCATAGACATAATGGTTTTTATACTGTACAAACTCTATATTCTATCCCCTAAACCTAACCCTACCCCTAAACCTAACCCACACAGAAAACTTTCTGCATTTTTACATTTTCAAAAAACATAATTTAGTATGATTTAGAAGCTGTTTTCCTCATGGGGACCGACAAAATGTCCCCACTAGGTCAAAAATTTCGGGTTTTACTATCCTTATGGGGACATTTGGTCCCCATAAAGTGATAAATACATCACACACACACACACACACACACACACACACACACACACACACACACACACACACACACACACACACACACACACACTTCTTTGCAAACTGCTGTGATGCATGCTTGGAATTAGCGATTTCAGATAGCTTTGATAATTTTTGTGAGCATGCGCATTGGATTGTTGCCGGTCAGTGGGTGTGCTGTCTGAGACCATCATTGATCAAACATTTGTATCACACAATACACAGGGCTAACAACCGCATGTTTTGCTAAACTGTGGTGCTGATTCCGCACATTGACTTTACTATATACAATAATCAAAATCTGAAGCCAGTTTTCACATAGCTGGTTTCCCATGTGATATAAGTGACAATTTTCACCTGTTTTGTCCTTGAGATGGTATACTTGCTTGCAGGAGCTGAGAGCACCACAGCTGTCATTTACATACGTCAGGGGAATATGCCACAAACTGCTATAGGGAAAACATTGGTAAAGTTGGTTCAACATTACTAGAGGCTAACTTCACAAAAATGTTGCTTTTACTATAGACCGATCTAAAACTTTGACTCCGATCAATAAAGCAAAGCTTGTCTGACCCTCTGACACCTTAAAAAGAAAAAGTGCATTCCATCCCATGAGAGGTGAGCTGATTTGTAGTAGAGTTAGCCTTTAAAGAGAAATTCCAAGTACATAATTTAGTACAAAGAGGCTAAAGAACATTATGAAGCAACTGCAGACAGATCTAATCTCATCCTGGCACATTACGGGACATTTGTAGATCAATGTTCAAAGTTGCTGTAAAAGTGCAATACCTGTGGCTGGTGCTTTCGGCATTCAGATGGAAATGTTCTTGGGTCAGTGTCACTTCTGTGCCGTTTCTCCTCACTGTGACCAGAGGGAAGCCCTTCTGTACAGTCCAAGTATTCATCATCTGCGTTACATTGAAGGGTTGTTTACTCACCTATGTAAAACAAGTGCAGATGTCAGCACAACTTTACAATTACATGCATAGGACAAGCATTTGATTTTTATTGTTTAATGCTGAAATGCAATCATGCATGGCCAGTGCAGTGTTTTTGTAATATTCATTAGCCCTGACCTGGGAAAGACTGTTCCATAAGTCTTCACTTTCTGTGTTTCTGAATGTATACTTCTGCAAATATTCAATCACTCCTTTTCGAAACTCTTCATCTGTGAGTGTTGCATTGAGCATAAGAAGTATTGAGGCCCCCTTGCATGAGAAGACAGAAAACATGTTAATATGCACACAAGTTCGAAAAATAACTTACGATCAAGCAGAAATAGTAACTTTGTGCAATTTTCAATAGCGGGTTAGGTGAAGCCTGACAGGTCATTTATGCTATACCTTCTCATAGGACACAGAGTCAAACATCTCTTCAACCTGCTCTGGACTGCTTACTACAGTAGACACTGGGTGAGACGAGTTCAATGCGTCCTTGGCCAGTGCTCTGAAACGAACGCTTAAGAATTCAGTGTCCTAGAAATGAAAGAGGCAAAAGAAAAGTTTAATAAAACATTAAAACCTAAAAGTATGGATTGAAACAAAAGGAAAACAAAATTCATTTAGACTAAAACTTACTATGTCAAGGTCAGGGAACACAGTTTCAATTGATCTATACTGCATGTAGGTTGCAAATCCTTCATTCAGCCAAAGATCATTCCACCATCTCATAGTGACCAGATTTCCAAACCACTATAAAGAAAAATTAACAGTATAGAATAGGACATATTACAGGAACAGGAAATGGCTTTCAAAATCATGCTTGGATTTTGAGTCTTATAAATCATTTGTAGTACATCCGTCAACGATGACTTGCAACACTATTGGTTTAGCCCCAAACTCTATACGGTTCATAATTGGTAAGACAGAGAGCCAACCATCCTAACTTGTGTGAGTGAACCGCTGTTGATGATGTACTGTAATGTGCTTGTCTTCGAATATTCTGGGTTCAGTAGAAGTTAAGCTCAATTGACAGCATTTGTGGCATAATATTGATTCTTGAACAATAACTTGTTCATTTTATATCGTGATTAACGTAAGGCACTTACAATTGAAGTGAACGGGGCCAGTACATAAACATTAAAATATGCACGGTTTTAAAAGTATAGCCACAAGACGTAAACATTATAAATATTAACATGATTTAAGCATGCTACAATCTCTTTTATTGGTAAAATTGTTTATATGATGTGATATTGGAAATAGCTTGCACTGAAAAGTTGAATAAGTGATTTGATCAAACTAAAATCATGTTAACACTTATAATGTTTACATCTTGTGGTTTACTTTTGAAACATTGTGTATTTAATGTTTATGAACTGGCCCAATTCACTTTTATTGTAAGGGCCTTCGCTTCCCAAGATTTTTGCTCTTTATTACTTTTTAAACAAATGAGGGACGAGTTGAAAATGAGCTTAACTTGTACTGAACCCAGAATATTCCTTTAACAGTGAAACTAGTGTCTTCTCCCACATGGTAAACAGCTGTGGAACTACTCACGTGTATGACACAAACATACTCCATGTTCATACCAAAATAATACAATGTGAAAAAAGGAGAGAGAATTCAGGTTTGTCTTCAATATACTCAGCTGGGTTAAAAGATAACAATGTGCAATACAACTAGGCAGGCACAGAATCTCTGTTTCACATCCAGTGTGATGTAAACTGTTTGAATGTGACTATTATTACACTGTCATGGGAACGTTACTTTTTTTAGAAACTTAATTACCTGGTGGGCAAGTTCATGAGCAATGACAGAGGTCACCAGTTGCTTGTCTATAGGGGAGGAATGATTCCCTACTAGCAGAGTTGTCTCACGGAATGTAATTAGTCCCCAGTTCTCCATGGCTCCAGCAAGGAAGTCAGGAACGGCCACTAAATCTATTGATTATGCAAGGACACTTGATCAAGACAGCTGACAGAAATAAACTCTTAAAACATTAAGTTTGTTATTTGTAAACATCATTAAAGTGTACTTCTCATTATCCCAGTAATCTAATAATCCCTGTTTGAAGTTCGAGTTTCTGTAAGGGAAGGCCATCTCACCCAACTTGCTTAGCGGGTAGTCAATTTCAAAGAACGTGTTGTAGAACTCCAACAATTTGCCAGCTGTTTCCAGAGCATAATACACTTGGTCCCTCTTGTCTGGAATGGCATACACAGACACCTGCACAACGTTTGAAAATACAAATTAACTATACCAGCATGTGCTACACTTTTCAATATATAAATAAATGTTTTTTGAAAGTATACATACCATGGTTTTAGAGACATTCTTACTGACACCGCTGAATTCAGCCACAATAAATGCAACCAGGTAAGTGCTCATATTAACACTTTTCTCAAACTCGTCTTCTTGAAGCCCATTGTTTAAATTTGAGGTTGTGGCCTAGAAAATAATAAAAATATATCAATAATAAGATTACATAACATACATATTATAATTTGAGATAAACTTGCATAATAGTATAATAAAAAAAAAAAAAAAAAACACTTGTAAATATATAAAATTGTACATGACAATTTAAAGGTGCCTTCAGTCATTTCTTATTTATGTTGTGCTGAAAAACATGGCAGTCACCTTGGAATTCCACTGACACCTAGGGGCATGGATGCATCATCATTCAAATGCAATCGTTTCTAAAGCCATCATATCAATTCACTAAATTACAGTCAACCTTGATTAATTTAATCCATGAGTGAAAGTGTCCAATAACAGGGTGGTTAGTAGTGTTTGGCTGGTCATGTGATCCTAACATGGCCATCTCAATGAGGGGACCCTCTCCGTGTAAAATAAAACAGCATTTATAAGGTTACTGATATGACTGGAGCCTTCAGCTCATGTGAGTGCTCATTATACATAAGTTTCAAAAACACTATTTGCTTCTTCAGTAGTAAAACCTTTTGTAGGTGAAGAAAAAATTACTGAGTGCATCTTTAACCAAATTGCAATAAACAGATTTTATGTATTAGACCCCATTTCCACCTGGTATTAAGATGCATTTTTGGTGATCCGATCACATGCCGTCAGCACTAAATAAAGGTCTAAATACAGGTTTTGATTGTTATACAAAAACACATACAAATGTGGTCAAAAACGCATTTGACCACATCACATTTGATGTGTAAATGCTAATCCGTCCTGAATGCGTCCCGGCAGCATAGAAGCGCCACCTGTCAATCAACCGCTGCGCTAAAAGAAAAGTTTAAGCTTTGTCGATTATGAGCGGTTTAAACAGGAAACAATCATGCGATTGGAAAACGTTAAAAAGCAGATACAAACACAAACACGAGAACTTCACAGATCTTCTTCAGTGTGTCTGAAATCAACATTTAGGGACACTTATGTGATCAAAGATCAAAATCTGCAGCTCAGGTCAATACTGGCAATCCACTAAAATAATGGACAATTCTGCGTTTGTGCTTAGATTAAATTTCAGCTGCATCTGGGAGAAATAGTTTATTATCATGCAGGAACACACTGACATAGTGATTGATGTATGTTGTCATGAAACAGAGTCCCTTCCCTCCAAATCCGATCCCAAGTGGTCACAAGAGACCAGTGACCAGGTGTAAACAGTGATGTGTCTCACCTGACCAGATGTGATCGGATCTTAACCCCGAAACGGGGTCTTAGCCTCTTAAATTAAAGGACAAAGAAGAAAAAAATTTAAATTGGCATAACTACCTTAGGCATGTTTGAAAGGCTGATGTACTTGGGTTCTCTTGTTATCTTGATTAGAAAAGTAGATTTAAAAGCTGGCTCATCAAAACAAGGAAAAGCCTTTCGGGCTGCCAGGGGTTCAAACTGAGTAGCAGCCAAAACTCTGGAAGAAAGTTGGAGTGAATTACAGAAAGTGTATGAGAAGACTAAAGACAGAGAAGAAACTGTCAATTAGAACAATGGAGCTGTAGATTTAATGCAAAACTGTCCTAAATATCTAGAAAGTTACACAAAGGTTAATTGGGCCGCAATTACCTCTTTGTACCAGTTGTATCGACATAGGAGCTGTTGTAGAAGCCATCATAGCTGCTGGAGAAGTTTGCTGTGTAGTCAATCTTTAGAACATACTGTCCCTTTTTCAGATCCTCTGGAAATTTGATGGCAATCTGCTGCCATGGTTTGTACTCCAAAATCTTGACCTCCTTACTTTCAAAAGTGGCCTTGATTATTTTCATATCAGAGCTGTGCAGGACTACCTTCTTTGTTTCCTGCAAGACTTGCACAATTATCAACACCTTTCCTTGGAAGGACATGGATGTCAGGTTAGGATTAATTGAAATATTGTAATGCACAGGGTGTACACTAACTGGTAATCTCAACTCTGTCCATGGGAAAAGTTCTCCACTTGTGGAAATGGGATAGACAGTGTCAATTGTCGAGTTGGCCTTCTTACAGCCATCTCGGGTGAAAGTGCAACCTGGCAGGAAGTAGATGACCATGATCAAGGAGGCCACCAGCACAAAGATAAGAACACTTACAACTATTGATTTAGCAGAAGGCATTGAGCACAATCCGGAAGGTTTTTGGCGGGTGTAGGATGAGGTAGCACTACGCTGGCTGGAACTGCGGTTCATGAAGGACATTCCAAGAAGCCGAGTAGATGACTCATAGTCTTCCTCATCTTCGTCCAGGTCATTTTCTCCCAGGCCTCGGACTAACAGTCGTGAGCTCCGTGGTTCATAGACCACGTCGTCTGATTCTATGGGATAGGATGGGGACTCCTTTGCCAAATCCACCACATCTGGCTCTTCCTCAAACATGCTGTTCTCAATCATGTTCCTGGGCAGTGAAGCTCTTTCTGTAGGTTACAGTGGCAACAGACAAAATGTGAATGAAAGCGCTGTTGTTGGAAGTGGCTTCTTGTTGAGAAGCAGCATAACGATGTCATGTAGGTTTACTGCAATCGTTTCTGAACTATTTTGTAGTCTGTTAAAATAAGCTTTCAGTGTAAAGTCAACATATGAAAGTGAAACTTAAGATGTAGGACAAGCAACTTGTCATGCACCTTGAAGAAGTGTTGAAGACTTTGAGAAGGTTTCAGTAAATCCTTCAACTCTACATTACCACACGCTGTGAACAATAAACTACATAACATACTTTATCCTTAGTAAAATGTTTGTTAAACTACTGTGACTGTCTGCATAAGATTTGTCAATACCCTGATAGAAAATACACTGACACCGCATTCTTCCTCCTTCAACAGAGAATTTGATTGACTGAATAGAATGAAAAATCATGGCGCAATGTCTGAGCAAACACAGTGATCAAATTATCCTGTTTAACACAGAGCTCGAACCACAAATACCCTACCTACAGACCTTGTGGTCAATCTCAGGCTTGTGGCACAAATACTTATTTTTTTATTGATTTTTATTTTTGTAATAAGTACCCTGAAATTTGACAATTCAAATATGTGATTTAATATTAGAGTAACTCTTTCATTTAGCACTGTGCACAGATTGTGAATTTTGCAGTCATAAACACATCACACATAGATAAAAGAAGCCTTTTCATAAAATATTATGATTTTTTTATTGTTACATAATTTTAATGACAATTAAATACTGATTGGTTTTTTAAACATTGAAAGTGAACAAATAAACATTAATTGAACATTAAAACTGTGTTTGTGTTTTGATCTAATTCTTAAATTATTATTATTTATATATTTATTAGAAACAGATATAAATACAATACCTTTTCTTAAAAGAAAACCAATGTGTCCCATTTTAAACATTTTATTGGAATTTCCATTAGTTCATTATTTAATGGTGATATGCATTAGATTCTCATTATTGCATGTTTTTTTAATCAATATAATTTAAAGCAGTGCAACATATAATATCATGGTGTTTTTGAATTACAACAATGAGAATGTGGGAGTGTGTTTAATCAATTGTCATGAAAGTGAAGTCACAATGTAAATAGATTAGATATACTTACTTGATCTTGTGAATGAAATTGTTGTTACAGCAGCATAGTCAACAAAGATTAGGCTAATGTTCCTAAAAAATAGCCTTCATTTTCATATATATATTATATATATATATATATAAACAGCACCATCATTATTTGAAAAAGTAATTCTTGATCAAATCTAGACAGGCCCCATTTCCAGCAGCCATCACTCCAACACCTTATCGTAATCCTTTTTATTGTCATTGTAACCTGTACAACGAAATTTAAAAAGTGCCAAACAGTTGGTGCATCAATAAAATCAATATCAATATAAAAATACACACACACACACACACACCACCATTCATTCTGTCATAGTTATTGCACAATCTAACTATATAGTATTGTTTTATGAATGTTTTTTTATGGCATTAAGGGTGGTTATTGCTGTTGGATAAAAACTGTTTTTAAGTCTGTTTGTTCTTGATTTGATTGTCCTGTATCGTCTGCCTGATGGCAACAGTTCAAACAAGAAGTGACCGGGATGGAAAGTGTCTTTAATAATGCTCTGGGCTTTTTTGGCACAGCGAGCACTGTGAAGGTCAACCATTGTAGGGAGGGGGCAACCGACTATCTTCTGGGCCATGTTAATGACCCGTTGGAGAGCCTTTTCTGGGCTACTGTGCAGCTACTAAACCACACACATAGGCAGTATGTTAAGATAGATTCTATGGAACACCTGTAAAAGGATAACAGCAGTTTCTGGGTGATGTCGTTTCTCCTGAGGACCCTCAGGAAGTGCAAACGTTGTTGGGCCTTTTTAGCACCTTCACACTGTTTACGCTCCATGTCAGACCCTCCTCAATGTACACACCCAGAAAACAGAAGTCCGACACCTGCTCCACCCGATCCCGCCGATGATGAGTGGTGTGATGTCAGTCTTTTCCCTCCTGTAATCAATCACCAGCTCCTTGGTCTTTACAGTATTAAGGAGAAGGTTATTCTCCCTACACCACACCGACAAATGTTTAACCTCCTCTCTGTAAGCTGATTCGGTCAGCTCCAGTGATGAGCCCCACCACTGTAGTGTCGTCCGCAAACTTCACTATGATGTTATTGTGGTGGGTGGAGGTACAGTCGTGCGTGTATAGAGTGTACAGCAGGGGGCTCAATACACAGCCCTGTGGGGAGCCGGTGCTGAGACTAAGGGCCGTAGATGTATGATGGCCAACTCTCACCCTCTGGGTGCGACATGTGAGAAAGCTTTTAATCCACATACAGGTGGGGTATGGAATGCCTAGATCCATCAGTTTGTTCATCAATTTTTGAGGAAGGATGGTGTTAAACGCAGAGCTATAGTCCACAAAGAGCATCCGTACATGTGTTTGTATCTTTGAGTAATCATGATAAATTGATAATTTGGTTCTAGAATATCACTTGCCATTATATCAAACACAGCTGAAAGCTATTTGGTTCATTAAATTAAGATTAACGTTGTCGTTGTGTTTGTTTTTGAGTTGCCACAGTGTGCAATAGACTGGCATGTCTTAAGGTCAATAAAGTTCTTGACAGGTTTTATGAGGCTCACCCTGTTATCAGCCAAACTTTCACTCAAAAGTAAAAAATAACAAGCAATTGAAGTTTTCCTTCTACATTCATTGGCTGTTAGTTAGATGGCTCAAATTTGTGAACCAAACAATGAAGACAGAAATTCAGTCACATATTAACAGATCTGATGACTACAATTAGTACATGAACTAAAATTGCTGACAGACTGAAGAGCATCACGTGAAAGCCAGTCATCAAAATAACACACTAATGATTATATTTCCTCCTATTACCTCCACCATAAACATTAATACTATATCGTATCTATTATCATTTTATCATTCTTCAGCAGAGGTGATGTCATGACCTTACACTTCTGCTGTAGTCCACTATAATGAACAATGCACTGTTCCTGTTTATGCTAATGATACGTCTTTCAGCTAGCAGGGAGTTTGCATGCATGTTGTCGCTGAACTGACGCTGTATCCATTGTTATAGAATCATTGCCATAATAAAAGACGTTATCACACTACGGGAGTAGTACTTTATGAGACTGGATTGAATTATTCTCATAAAGCGATGTGGCTAGTAAGTAGCCTGTTAACGATAACTTTCGACAGTGGCAGTGCACAGAATTTCGCGTGCAAATAAAGAATATATATCTTACCGCTTTCAAAAGACTCCATGATTAGATGTCAACAATTCACTCTGAAGTAGTAAAACAAAATAAAAATTAAAGATTCCCCCAGAAGCTGAAAAGAGGTTTAGTCGAAGAGACACACATTCGCTAAACGCTGGATCACATAATCAGATCAACTGGTGCTTGTTTAGCTTTGTTAGCAAGCTTTACTGCTCTCTCACTTATTTCACCGAATTAAAATCATCGATCCGCACAGCAATTACCGAGAGGGGTTTATTGAGCCATTGCAGCACACTGGCTATGGCACATATCGGTATAACAGAGGACACAAGCTGAAAGTGACATTCGCTGCTGTGCGACAAGCGACTTGAGCTTTACTTCCTTCTGCTGCACTCCTAGAAATTACACACTGTACAGACACCGAACACGTTGGCCTATTGATCTTCTATAGACAACTTCAGATATATTCAAACTTAGAACTGAAGGAGAATGGAAAATGCACAAGAACAAATATTTGGTAAAAAAGAAAGAAAAAGAAACCAAGCTAAACAAGTACTAAAAAGAGACAAACAATTCAAACCAATTAATCATATATAAAGACAACATCAGATATATTCACACATATAGAGAGAATATAAAGAGGATGAAAAAGTCTATGAATGGAAAAAGCAGAAGAGCAGTGTGTGTGTGTGTGTGTGTGTGTGTGAAAGTTTTTTGTTAGGTTTAGGGAAGATAATCTATAGTTTGTTCAGTATAAAAATCATTATGTCTATGGAAGTCCTCATAATGATAGGTGTGTGTGTGTGTGTGTGTGTGTGTGTGTGTGTGTTTTAATAAATAGCTATTTTCACACATAAAAGTCAAAGAGGATGGAATGGTCTAAACTGCGAAAATTACTTAAGAAGCAAAATTAGATAAGATATTTTGCCTTGTTTTCAGAGAAATCTATACATATCTGAACATAACATATAATTTTCATAGCTATTTCTTTTTAAAACAAGCATTTGTTCTTGTGCATTAAAAACTATTTAAAAAAAATTAGTAATGAATACACACACACACACGCGCACACACGCACACACACATATATATATATATATATATATATATACATATATATATATATATATATATATATATATATAGATATATATATATATATATATATATATACTGAATATAAGCTATATATGTAATTCATACCAATTGCTCCATATTCCAGTTGATTTAAATGGTTTGCAGGTTCCATGCGCTGAGACAGAGTGTCATGCTCAAGAAAAGCGCAACACTGCCACTGTTCAGCAATTTGGACTATCACATGCAAACAATTTCACTGTCAGGGCCTATTTATCTGTAAAAACACACTACAATAGGCTGGTGTACTCTTAAGAGCCTACAGTGTGCAGCACATTTGGGAACCAAGAGAACAGTTAAAAAATAGCTGGGTCATTGTCCTCTAAGAACAGCAGTATACTGTTTACTATGGGGCCAGCTCTTCCCACTATCAGAAATACAGTGACAACCATTCCAATAAGAGATATACACATTATACTGTAATCCTAGACTGCCTGGAGCCATCTCTATCAGCCAGAAATGTAAATAAGTTATATGCAAATGTCCCATTTGCTGTTGGCAATGCGGTCCGCCACAAGCAGTTACCGTACTTTATCAAGGGAAAGATGTTTTATGAATCATGATTGCTGATTTTTTATTAATTTTTTATGTAGCTGGTAGGTTGTAAATAATTACACAGGATAAAAACTATTCTTTGAGGGTTGACGGCTGTTTGAAAAAAAAAATGGTATTGTATTTGAAATACATGAAACACTGTGTCGAGAAAAAAAATGAAAAAGAAATATGGTTCAACAAAATGATATATGGAAAATAAATACGGTTGATGTTCAAATCTTTAGCATACATCATCTTAATCCATGCTTATATCATTCGCAGGATTTTATATATTTAACACATGCTTAAACACACAGTATTGTACACATTTAACTTGGGCCGTGGGCAGCTGTGCGGAGCACATGTGCATGGAGCAGGTTATTGAGCAGAGTATCACAACGCTCAGCTTCGCTCACATGCTCTGCTTGGCTGTGGCATCTTGGTTAAAATGCACCTTTGACACTTTTTGATCCACCACTCCACATCATTATACTGTAGGCCTACATGCCAACCCAGAAGCATTGTTGCCTCAACAGGTTTATGCCCTGATGTCCCATACTGTCAGGAACACTTTCAAGGACCTGTTCTTTTAGACATAAAGAGCAAGGTAAGAGCAGCTGTTGACATTCGCCACGATGTTCATCATTCACAAAGCTATAAAGCAAGCAGCTCTCTAACACTTCCACTGCTTTATCGGTGACAGTACAGGCTTTGAAAGAACAGATCTCTCATGAGTGGTGGGCTTTTGCTTACATTCCCAAAAGGTTCTGAAAAAACTGAGAGTGGGACCTTTCACCAATACATCATCAACCACGTGAATCTCATGTTGCATGTTGTCTGTAAAACCGAGGTTTTCATCCTCGAGAGCAAAAACAGCAGAGTACTTAATCAACAAATCACTCAGCCCTCCCTGCTGTTCCGGAGTACCACCAATGTGTTGCTTGTTGAAAAACCCTTTGGAGCTGTCCTCCAATAACTGACTGTCTTTTGTGTTAACACTGATCTCTTCAATATTAGCAGAAATTCTCTGAAATCTCACCTCACACGGCTCAATGGACTTAACACTCGCTGGTGTAACCAGATATATTCTGTGGAGAGGTTCACAGCCTGTACAGGAAACATCTGTTTCTCTGAAGACAAAAGAGAGGGAACAACAATCATATCCCCAGGTAAGGGTGTATTCACTGGTTCTAATAGGAAGTCTTGTGAACCATCATTTAACATACTCTTTGCTCTCTTGACCATTACCGTTGTAATTGATGAAGCAGGTATGTGTACCATGTCTTTTCCAGCTACCCAGACTACGCTCGCTTCTCTAGACAGTGTTTCCCACAGGATTTTGTGAGACTGCGGTGGGTGGACCTTGGACCCTCTAGGGGGGTCCAAGGGCATGATCTCCCATACATTTTAAAGTTAAATGCATCAGTCTGGTGCACTTTGAGAGCAAAGTTAAGAGTCTAAATCTATGAAGATCTTTATGCTCTTGTAAACAATTTTGTGCTCTAGTAGTAATTTAATCATAAACACATTGGTTGTATAGATATGAATGGTGATGATACAGCAAAAAGTCACACCCACAAAGCATAAACGAGAAGGAGTTTAATGAAGTTCACAAATGGTCAAAACACAAAATTGACTAGAGCATATATTTGAGCCTGGCCTCGACATTAATCATGGTCATTCACTTGTCCGTGTAAAAAAGTTTCTTGTCTGGAGAGAAAAAGAGGACATTCAAGTAACATGTCAAATTTGATGTTGTATATTTTCCTAAAATTATGACCAATGCCCAACCTCATAGTGTACCTATGCAATAAACTCAATTCTCTGCAACAGAAATGTAAACTGCACTGGGTAGTAGGAGGATACTGTCATATGATAATTACTTTATGATACATTTGTAGTCAAATAAAGGGAATCCTCCATCTCCACCATTAACAGCAGGGGTGCTCATAGTTCTTTTGAATGAGATCTCCGTTTTCATCATGTCATTGCAGTAAGATCTACCATGTATAATAAAGGCTATCACAATACCAAAATTTCAGTAGTCTGTAGTGAAATTTGATGATTCTCAATGCCTGCTTCAAAACCACAACATAGAATAACACTTACAAATTTGTTAATAATGTAAGAATGGTTTCAAGTTCATAAGTAATTATTCAAGACTAGTAAACAGTCAGTAATAACATTAAAATAAAAACCGCAATGAATAGAAATAGAATTAAAATAAAAGAACAAAAAAATACAAATTAAGAAAAGTCAGTGCTTTTTTAATAGCTTTAAATGTTTTTAACAGCAATAGGCTAGTAAATATTCAGAATGAAATGCAACATAAAATTACTACTGAACTTCACTGTATGATTATAACATTAATCATTTTTAAAGTTACTTCAAGAGCATACTTCAAGTTATCCAGAATGTTTTCTCGTTTTCTTGTTTGATTATTATAATATCACACTAAACAGCAGCAGGTCTATTAGCCTTCATAATTACAAGTCTGACATTTTAATATAAACATAATTTATATGTTTACTTTCACTTTTGACATCACTCTCTATGCTTACATGAATACCTCACCAAGCCGGGCATTTTGGTGGAATTTTGAAATTAATTTGACCATTCAGTCGCATTAGCGCAAGCATTTTCGGAACACACACGCATGTTACGCACACACACATACGCCGCCTGTCAATCAAATATGTTGCAGCTATTACTTGATCGTTGCAAATTATAAAAGTGTGTGCTCTTGATTACTTTCAACAGCAGAATAAGAATATTAACTTTCTAATAAGTGACACAGGCCTAGGCTATCACAAACATAGCCTGTTCTTTTTTGTTATTGACGTTTCAATCAGTCTGCTTTTCTGGTCGGGCAAGTAAAATTCTCTTTCACTTGCCCTTTCAAAAATCCACGTGTCCAGGACAAGCAGACAGGCATTATTGTCTAGCCCTTTGAGCCATCAACGAAATTAAGCAAAGGTGTTACCAGTGTTGAACTTGCTCCTCAGATGCTGAAAATAGTTACGTTATCAGAGCCGCTGGTAATAACTTAACATTAGATAATTGATTCCAGTGCATGTGTGAGCATACAGCAGGGGCTGACTGACTAAGAGTGAGAGATTTAAAATATTTTCAGTTCATTATAAAAATGTGGCGAGCCTCCACATTCAAGGTAAATGTGAAACACTGCTAGACTTTTGGCACTCTGCATCTTCTGAAATGCCTCCCTCCAATCAGACTCCAACTCTCCACCTAGGGTAGTACCAAACTTAGCATGAACCAGTTGTCTATATCTGCTAATGATGTTCATGTCAATGAGAGCTGTTACAGTAGAAGAGTTTTGTGAGTCTCTGACTATTAGAAAGCCACACTCTAGTAGGGAAATATCCATGGTTTCAACCTCCAACTAGAGAAAACCTAGGTAAGGTATGTCTAAACCAGTGGTTCTCAACCCTGTTCCTGGAGGTCCAAAATGTGTATTGTTGGGGGGCCTCCAGGAACAGAGTTGAGAACCACTGGTCTAAACCGTTGGCAGCTGTAATCTTCAGCCAACCTGCTGTGGACAGCAAATCTTCATACTCCGCAGACAGGTGTTCTCTGAAGAAACTCAGAAATAGTACTGACTTGGCTTCCTGTATTAAGTAAACAAGAGCCCATTACTACACTAATCCCAATCCCTGGAACCATTGGCAGCTACGATAAGAAGGGAAGAAGACTTTTCAGGGGTGGTGGTGGGAGGTATGACGCATAAGCTTTTGCTTTACACAGATTTTATTTTGATATTTGTTTCTGACCCAACTACATCTATGCCTTGCCTCCACAGAATTATTAATTCCTTTTCTAAGTTTTCAAGATACAGAGTCAATTGGTCTAAATCTGAAGCTTTGGCTCTGACAGCGTACTGCCCAGTGTTGGCTTTCCAGCTGGGTGCCTTCCAGTTGACCAAACAGGGCATTAAGTGTTTGGGCATTTTATTTCCAGCAAATTTGTCTTATTTAGTTTGTTCATTTTGACACCTTAATTAAAAGGTTTGAGCAATGTGAACAGGTGGGCTTCATTACTTTTATCTATGATTGGGAAGATTAATGTTATTAAAATGAATTGTATTCCACAATGTAACTACTTGTTACAATCTCTCCCAGTACATGTCCCCCTCTCTTATTTCAAGCAATTTGATAGTATAGCAAATTCCTTCATATGGAATGATAAATGTCCCAGATTACATTTTAACAAGTAACATAGGCTGATTGACAAAGGTGGTGCATTTTATTATGCATTCGGTCTCAGACATTTGTCTCACTGGTCGCTTCCACCTGCAAGAGCCCCTCCCTGGTTTTGTATTGAAAAGGAAGTTCTTGCCCCTATTTTGCCATTAAAGCCTTTCTATTAGACTAACTGCTGTAGTTAAGTCACACCCCTTTATCCAGCATTTGCACAAAAGTATCCAGAGTGTTTAATTATGAAATGTATTTAAATGTTGTGTCGAGCATATGGCTAAACCCTTAATTACGTATTGAAAGGTCCCCTTTCTACTAGTCAGAGTGGATTGTGAGGGGGGTTACTTCACTCGGTGACCTATGAGAGTGGAAAGTTGAGATCTTTTGAAAATTTGGTTCAACACTTTGAGATTCCTAGATCTCAGTTCTTTAGGTATTAACAGCTGCCCAACCGCTTTGTAATATTTTTGGGTGTAGCTCACACCCCCCTTAAGCTGCAGATACTCTGGGAGCTGTGATTTCTGCTTTTGGAAAAGGTCATAAGGCATCAGTGTATTACTCCCTGTTAATTCAGAGACTGTGGGATGGAGATTTTGGCTTCTATTAAGAGAAGATGGGAGAAAGATTTCAACTTGGTATTGGAAGAGGAAGTCTGGGCTAACATTCTAAAAACTGTCAAGTTTGCATCTAGAGACACAAGGGTTTGCCTTATGCAATTCAAGATTTTACATAGATTCTATTAGACCCTGTCTAGATTATGTAGGCTTGGTCTTAAAAGACACATTTACATTTATGCATTTTGGCAGATGCTTTTATCCAAAGCGACTTATAGTGCACTTATTACAGGGACAATCCCCCCGGAGCATCCTGGAGTTAAGTGCCTTGCTCAAGGACACAATGGTGGTGGCTGTGGGGTTTGAACCAGTGACCTTCTGATTAACAGCCCTGTGTTTTAGCCACTACGCCACCACCACTCCAACACACCTACCCAAGACACACCTACCTGCTGGCGATGCCAATGTAACCGAGCAATGGCAACCGGTCACACTTAGTTCCAAACTCCGCAACCAGGGACTATTGCCCACTGAACTAATTTGAACCCTTTGCAGCAACACAAGTTCAACTGCCAGTAATGAGAACAGAGAAATGACCTTCAAGTACAAAATAGGTTTTATTAACACCCATCAATAACAAATAAATGACATTAAACAATCTGACTTTAATATTAATATTAAAATCTAAAATTTAGAATATTTATGCCATATGCAAAGCACTAGAGTCACAACCCATTCCTTAATTAATAAAGTAATACAGGGCAAACCAAGGCTGTGGGAAGAGATAGTAAAGCGTCACTGGACCACAGCCCACAATCATAAACAAACCACACATGCACTAATATCGAAGTCACAAATAGCTTTAGCGTGGTGCACACGGAAAGTCACTCTACACACTTATCTCAATATTCACGCAGTGAAGGAAACCTCATGCCACCATGCAGTGAAGAAAGGGGGAAGACCCAGATTACCCAAAGTAATTTGTCCCCTTTAATTCAGTGAATGTCATTTAAAGGTATTTTTAAAACATGATTTTATCCTATTTATTGTTAGTAAGCACATTTAAAATAACATTTTAAGTTGGGGCACAAGCTGAATAATCTGTTAAGAGCTAATGATTAATCATTGCAATAATCACTGAATAGTCTAATTATCTGTCTAATGATCGTTGGATTAGTCGATTGTCATAATAATCGTTAGTTGCAGCACTAATGGCAGCTAATGAAGCAAAAACAAAAATATTATCAAAGGCAAACCTTACAAAGTTTGTAGTGAATTGTACAGAAGGGAATTCTATAGTACAAGGGTGTAGTAGGTTTGGTTTGAAAGTTGCACATGCAGACAATTCCCGCTGGCCTAATTATTATTATTTTATATTACTACCTTTACCAGTGATCATTTTTGAATTCATCATTCAATAAAATAATTATTAATATTAATAACAATAAAAAAAAAAAAAAAAAAATCATGAATCTGTTAGTCTTGACTGGCAAGGCTACAATTCGACTTTACGCCTCAGACAAACGGTTAAACAGAAAATGGGAGCAGCACTCGATGATGGAGAGAAAACGTCCAGGTGTATGGAGCAGAGAGGGAAAGGACAAAAAAAAAAAAAAAAGAAAGCACTCCAAGAAGAAGCAGCAAAATGTTGCAAAATTACTGACCTGTTCAGAGCTTCAAGTGCAGGTCAGTTTCATTTGTAAATACTGTACTTTTTTCTTCGTTAACTTAGTATTGAACTGCTAGCAAATGTAAGCGGTAGCGCCCGTCTAACGTTACATTCGTGGAGAAATCAAAACAAATGAGTGCACACAGAAAACTCACAGAAGAAATGTACTGAGGTAAAAATTCTAATTGTTGTTTTTTTTATTTATAACATATGATTTAGTTTAACATAACAACTAAGGGAGCTGTTTTGCTGAATATTATCACGATTGAAAATGTTACATTGAATGTATTGTTCAATAAACAAGTAGCGTAGTTAATATTTAAGTTACTTACATTTTAGACACAAACCATATTAACTGTTTTTGTTCTATTTCACCGACTAAAATAGTTCCAAAGGAAAGCTACAGCAGTGTTTTGTTACTGAATGATTCAGCGTTTTGAACGAATCTTTTGTATGATTGACTCACTAATTAAGACGGTCACTTGCCGCCACCTATTGGTGGTTTAGTTTAATGTTTAAGTATTGCATTTTTTTTTATATTCAAACGTTTATTTAAAACATCAATCTCATAACATTATTTATTGCAGTTGTAATTGCAGTGCACATTTTATAATTTGATGGGTAATAGCCCTATAGTGTCTTATTATTATAACTGAATTTATTGATCAAATGTAAGAATTTGACATGAAAGATGATGCATACATTTAATAAGGTAATACAAATTGTTTTTATATACACTTATGAGAAGTAGAGAGGTAGAAACAGCTTTGGACTTCTAGAGTAAATGCTTGTATGTACATTATGTGCAGACCCATTTGATATTAGGACTGCTTTACTTCTAGGTTGGTTGTTTATGTTTTTATGTTATGGTCATACTGTGAAATAAATGTAATTTAGGGGGAAAAAAAACAAGGTTGTCCATGTTTCTAAATTTTATTTGGGTGCATAGGATGGCCTGGATGGGTGTAGGATTTCCCGGCCTGAAATTGTGTCCCAGTCCGGCCCTGGATCAGCTAGACTGTAAGGTGCGTCAGAAGTGCCTGACAAGACAGACACATCTATGGCAAGTGTTACAGGAAGCGTGGGGTGAAATGTCACATGAGTATCTGGACAAACTGACAGCTAGAATGTCAAGAATCTGCAAATCTGTCATTGCTGCACAGGGAGGATTTTTTGATGAGAACTCTTTGAAGTAGTTTAAGAAGTAATTACTTAAAGTAGTCAATTGTAATAGTAATTTTTCACATTATTAATTTCCTGACTATACATTGCGATCAGTTGAATGCCACTTTGGTGAATAAAACTAGCAATTGCTTTCCATAACAGCAAGTTCTGTACATTATTCCAAATTTATGGCTGCCAGTCAATATATATTAAATGTAATGTTTTCATGATTTGTTGGTGATTGGTTTTGATTGTTATGATGATTTTTGAATTGTGTATTGTATGCATTGTATGTGTATTGACTAGTTTAGTGTAATTTTGTATTGTGACATCAACCTGCCCATGTATAGCAAATGAAAATTAGATATTTTGGCTAAATCTGGCACATTTACATCAGTGAAATGAATACTGTATGTACTGACCCTGACAAATAAATAATAATAAAACAATTACGAGTGTATGTTATGGAATTGTTTGAAAAACAATTATGGTTCGACTTCTGTCAAAAAACTATATTAGTAAGGTCTCTACATACAGTACACACACACACACACACACACACACACACGAAAATGCAAAACATAGAAACTGTAAAATCTTGATTTATTCCTTTGAAGAAACCTTACCATTCTGTTTCAAGGGAAAACAGTGCTGTTTTTGGGCTAGTCTCTAGAGACACCTTAATACCTTATATAAAGCTATACAATGTATTTATTCAAGCCTCACACTGTTCCATCAGTTCATCTGCTTCAAGTGCAATTTTGTGCTACTCATTCATCTATTTACATTCTTTTAAGAAATGTCAGAGACAAAGTGCAGAAAACACACAAAATCCTTTAGAGGATTAGAACACAGGAGAAAAGCATAATTGTTTCTAAACCCCCTTATCTACGAAAACAAAAAAGGCAGACATATCAGGCAATATACAAGCTATCACCCAATATCATCAAAACAAACTGAATAGGCAAGCACAACAAATAGAAGCAATAGAAAGCTTGTGGAAAGTCGTGTGAAGCTTGATTTACTTATGATACCAAACAGTAGAACATTATTTCAGCACACATTTCATGTGATTATCCCATAGAGTGAAAAACAGGACTAGAATACGTAAAATGTTGGTCTGTAGTTCTAGTTTATTTGAGTCTTTTCTGCAACCAACGACTCATGGTCTTTAGATTCCTTGTGAGCCACAGGATGTTCTTCTCCACATTTTCTGTGGCCACGTGTGTGGCACGCAGCTGAGATACCTGCTCTGTGATGGACTTGAAGAAATCCTTGACCTTAACACAAAAAATGAATAAATAGCAGCACTGTAAGTGGACTTTTAAAATGTAGATAGTCATGCCCTCTGAATAACAAATAACCAACCTACCTCACTCAGCTCCTCTGTGGATGAGAACTGAGAAACAGTGCCAAGAATTATTTCTCTGATTCCAAAAGATCCCAGTGGAAACCTTTGATAATGAGAAAACAAAAACTCTGAAGATGCAAGCAAGCATCTTATATTCATGACAATGAACAATTCATAACTACTGTACAGTATTTTTCTCTTTATAATTGACATTTTTTACTTTATAACAAAAATACATTAAAATAAAAAGCAGTGGATTGCACTTACTTCTCCACAAGTTCATCCCAGTGTTTCTTCACAAAGTCCCATGCTAGAAAATGACCCACTGGATTTCTGGCCACAAGGTATATAAGTGAGGGTAAGTCCTGAGTTTTTATCACAGTTCCATTCAATCCAAGCTTCAGTAATCTATAGAAAAGATGGAGACAGAAAATATGGAGACATACAGTACAAAGCATTGCATGATTTTAAACCTAATTCATCATTCCTCATGTATTATACAATTAATTTTAATGTAATGATACCAAAGCACCTTAATAGATTTTCAGAATCCTTGCTGTTTGCTAAAGCTGAGAGAAATTTGCTTTTCTCTGTCTCACACATGGAGATGCCATACTTTTCCAGGAGGTAGGTCCAACTGCTGTCATGCTGAGCCCCAATCATGTAGACTGTCTCCGACACATCAGTGGGTAGGCTGTATAATACAGAAAGCATACATAACACGTATTAAGAAACACAGTGCCAAAATCATTTTAAATTATAATAATGTGATTCGTTTAGTCATTTTGTCATGCACCCTGTTGATCTTATGATTTATTAGTCTTGTAACTGATCTAAAGCCATGATACACAGGGCAAAATTTGACAGGCATTTCTCACTCATCTCTAGTGGAAAGTTTTCCATGTATTCCTCTTCCAATAGTCATGGATGAAAAAGTGGGTGGTTATGGGTGTATTGTTGCCAAGTCACCTGATTGTACCATCGGATTCCACCCAGTTATCATAAAGTTGTTTAGCTTTTTCCAGGCAGGGCGGATAACCAAAATCACATGCGAGGGAAAGAACCGCTTCACGCAGCCTCCGGTCTGAGACTGTTCCATCATCGCTCCACGACTGCTTGTCAATCACATCTCTGAAATGCTGCAAGATGTAGATCTATAGGACAAAACCAGACATATAGTGGCTATACACACATACAAGATAAAGTAAACTCAAAAGCCTTGGAGATCTGATTTTTGTCAGGAAATATCTCAAAATAAAATGCAATGGGTGGGTCTGCAAGCTCCCTTTCTGAAATGAATGATTCTTTGCCAATGGTGTGTGGAGGAATGAGGGACAGTAAATTGGATTAGACTTCAGTATAATCTTCCTTTACATTAGAGGTTATATTGGTTTTACAGATAAATTGGTGCCGATAGTTGTCTTCTGGAATCATCATTGGTTAATACCTAAATACAGAGCATTGTAATGGAGCCAAGTCTCTGTCATTTAATAATAAGATTCCACTGTGTGTTTCAGGCTTGTTTAGAGTTTAAGCAAAAATATGTAACATTCTATATAGACATTTGAAAAACTATCAACTGATTAATCAGTTATAGGCCTTTTCCGCCACCTTGGTTATCGCTATCAGCTAAATCCACTATTGACTATCCACTTCTTGTCATACCTTGAGATTTTGAGTAACATCTGCTGCGTTTCTCTTCTCTATCAGCTTGTACAATGACTGTAGATAGCCAAGCCCTTGCAGTAATGGTACATTGTGGGTCTCTGAATTCAGGTAAATGATCAGATCTAGAGCTCTGTCTAGTGACAGTCGCCCTGCACTGGAGATAAATTAAATACAAAATCAAGAAAATTGCATTACAAAATGTGGTCATCACATAATGCAATTTGCTATTTTTGATTTTTTTTAAAATAGAATTTCCTGTTTTCACTGTGAGAATCCCGAGTGCTTTATAATCTCAATTTAAACCAATTTAAAATTGGTTTGATGAGACCAGTGGATTGCACAGTATCTTACGTGACTAGCTGAAAGGCGTTGTGAATGAGACTGGCTCTGTCCTTAAAGCTCAGAGCAGTGTGGTTTACTCTCAAGAGCTCCGTCAGGGCATCCCAGCCATCCTCATCATAATTGACAAGGTAGTATCCATTCATGTCAGTGTTGACCTTCACCCAGTCTACATCTTTATCCAGGGTCAACACATCTGGGTTTGAGAGATAGGTATATTTAAAATGTATGTACATTACAAGTGTACAGTATATACACTAGGATTTTGCTTTAATCATACCTGACTTTGTATCCATGATGTGCCTCATCTCATGATCAGAGTGACTTGTTTTATATGTCAAAGGGATGTGCCACAGGTAGCTATTGTGAAGAATTTGCACAATGTTATGAGGAGACATATTAGAGAACTTTTCAGTGCCCTTAAATGTTATGGTGTTTCAGTGACAATTAAAACAAAGATAGAAAGAACTTCATGGGATGCTTTAGTGTTGTTTTTACCCATCTTGCAGTGAATGCCATGAGGGATCATCTGGCTGGACTATCTTTAAGAAGCGCTCTTGTCCAATATAAAGTTTTCCTCCTTGCTGCTTTACTGTGACCAGTGGGATACCCTTTTGTAGAGTCCATGTGTACATCATTTTCTTTAGGTCTATATGTTCCCCAGGAAAATGAAACTAGACATAGAAGAATAATAAAAAAATTGGCAAAATATGTATTCAATTTAAAAATCACTCCTCGGAAGAAGGCATTGTGAAGAATGGCATACATTTACTGCATTTTGTATTTGTGGAGTACAGCAAATTTGAAAAAGCTAAGATCACATATTTTATTTATGATGTGAGTGACATATTCACCGCATTTTTGGTGGCTTGGGCACTGCTGTAACAATGTTCCCCTGCTGTTATATCCTCCTCAGAGCATGTCTGTACAGAGAGTGAAGAGAGCATGAGTTTTTGTCATGATGCTCAATTATAAATAACAGAGAAAGGCAGTCGATGAAGTAGTTATGTACTTTAATAAAGCTGTCCCAGAGATCTTCATTTCTGGCATTGCTGTACCTGAACCTCCTGAGGTACCGAATTATGCCACTCTGAAATCCTTCATCTGTCAGGAAATGTCTCAGCATGTGGAGAATACATGCACCCTACAATATTCAGTGACAAAGTAGACGAATAAGCGAAACAATCCAGAGCTGGTATTATCCAGAAAGTGCCAATAATTATAATTTTTTTATGCTATTGAATTGTATATTCTCACCTTGTCATAGGACACAGTATCAAACATTTCTTTAATCTGGGTGGGATTTTCGGCTAAACAAGAAATAGGCCTGGAAGAATTTAGAGAATCCCGTCCAATAGCGCCAAAGCAGGTGTCAAGGAAGTTGTCCTCCTATCATGCATTAGAAAACGAGTCCTTTTCAAAACAGATTTTAGCTACAGAAACATGGGATTGGATTTTGCAGAATGTATCAGTAAGGGGCCATTCACACTGAACACATCTGTGCATCAGTCTATGCTGTTTTAAACAGTTTTTCTTTGTAAACATCTAGACGGATGTCTTTGACCACGGCGCCGCATCCTGCTCTTTGCTCAAAAGCACTGCACTTTTAAGACACTGTGCCAAGTTAAAGGAACTTAAACTTTAAAAAATGTGCCTCAAGAAACATTTTGTTGCATTCGTTGAGATGCATCTAGGTTTTTTTTAAACGCAAAAACGTGTTCAGTCTGAATGGCCCCATATAATATGTTTTCTATAACTGTGACAGTAGAGATGTCTGAAGATTGGACATACAACTTTAAGCTCAGGGTATACTGCCTCAACTGAGACAATTTCCATGTATCGGGCAAAGCCTTCGTTCAGCCATATGTCATTCCACCACTTCATGGTCACCAGGTTTCCAAACCACTAAAAAACAACAATAACAATTAAGATTGAGAATGTTATATATATATATATATATATATATATATATATATATATATATATATATATATATTATATATTTTCTTTTTTAAATTTTTTTATTAGTAGTTTGAGTTTTTATTTGTAGATATAGCCTAATATTTTTTGAACAACCCTGCTGGAAAATCCAGGTTAAGATTGTGAAGTTCTTGGATTCTACTTGGAGCAGCAACAAAACCAGCTACCTGTTGGTCATACCTTATTGTGGTCAAGCTGGTCTGAGGAACAACGTGGCTTGTCAATCCATAATTGACCAGCTCGGACAAGTTAGAATCAAGAAAACAGATTCACTTAAAAAGACTGAAACCAAAACAGCTTAAGCTGGATTTTTCACCATGTGATGTTCCTAAATTCAGCCTCTTTATTTGCTAACCTGATGGGCTAGCTCATGTCCTATCACGATTGTAACCCAGAGCTTATCGGAGGCTGAGGAGATGTCAGGGTCATACAGCAGAGAGGTTTCCCTGTACGTAGTCAAACCCCAGTTCTCCATAGCACCTGACTCGAAATCTGGAATAGCTATAAGATCTGGCACACATCATGAAATAAACAACGATGTAAATAATCCAATAAAGTGCCTATAAGTTATTCCTTGACACATTAAAAGATAAATACAAGCCAGATGTACTCACCCAGTTTTGGAAGTGGATAAAGAATGTTGAAATATTTTTCATAAAACTCCAAAAGCTTCAAAGCAGCCTCAAGAGCATAGTGTGTCTGATGCCATTTCTCTGGAACGGCATAAATAGAAATCTTTGGGAGAAAACAAAAACATCTAATTCAAAATGTATTTCTCATCTGAGGATCTAGGATGAAAACGTAATAGAAAATAGAATAAAGTTGTCATGGTCACAAATTTTAATTCAACACTTTGTTTAAACATCTCTAAGCTCTTGTTACTTACATTGATTCCGGTTGCAGTTATTCCACTAACAGATTTAAAGTCACAGACAATGAAGGCCAACAGGTAGGAACTCATTCGCACACTAACTTCAAAATGATCTTCAAACAGACCATTATCAATTTCAACAGTTTGTTCCTGTAAAAAAAAAAACAAAGATGATTCTTTGGAGTTTACAAAATGCAGTGGCTTTTCTTTTGTAAAACGGGTCTATGCATTGATTAAATAAATGTATGTGTAATGTTCTTACTAATGGCATGTTTGACAAAGCTATGTGTGACGGTCCTCTCCTTATTTTGACAGTGTAATTGGCTTTGAAAATGGGCTCATCAAAACATGGCAATGCCATTCGGGCAGATGTAGGCTCAAAGTGGGTGGATGCCAGGACCCTTTAGGGAAGAACATTATGTACAGAACCACATTTTTATATTTAGTAATTATTTTCAATATGTAATTCAATATAGGTCACTCAAAAATGTAAATTCTGTCATCATTTTGTTCCAAACCTATATGACTTTCAAGCATATCAGTCGTTGAGAGTGAATGGTGACTGAGTTACATTTGTGACTGTTAACATTTTGGCCAATATCTCCTTTTGTGTTCCAATGAAGACAGAAATTCATATGGGTTTGGAAAAACACGATGTTAAGTAAGTGATGCCTGCATTTTCTTTTTTAGGTAAACTATCTCTTTAATATTAGACATCAGCAAATTTAGTTATACCTTGTCTCTCCTCCTTTCGTTCTGTAAGTACTCTTATAAAATCCATAGAACCCATCACTTAATGGTGCTCCAAATTCCAAAAAAAGGAAGTATTTTTCACCAGAGGTCAGAATCTTCGGGGAGAAGATGGCAATCTGTTCATGTGGAGGATATTCCAGCACAGGGAGCACCCTATCTGACAGATGAGTCTCCTCTTCATTCAAAACAGTGGCTGTGAAGATCTTAAGGTTCTTGCTGTGTAGGACCACCCAATTTGTGTTGTTTTTTACATCGATTTCAATCTTTACAGAACCATTGAACCTCAGAGTGGTAAGATTGGGATGAATAAGTAGATGATAATGGACAGGCACTATGTAGTTTGGCAGGCGGACTTTACTCCACGGAAACGGAAGACCATTTGTTGCCAGGTTATCGCCTGCAGAATTAATGCTTTCAGAAAACTGAATACAAAACAGTAACTTAATAAAGAGCAAGATGAAAAGCGAGAAATGCATATTGGAAAATAACTTGTGGTTTAGGTATTTAGTGCTAGTTAGTCGATATTGATAGTGGACCACTTGTGGAATGGTTTGACATAATGGTAGTCACTGTACCCTGTGAAGAGAAAGGAAAGTTGAGGCTCACGTGAGGTGTCTGTGTAAACAAATGCAAAGCTATGTGTTTTTACAGCACATAATGCTGATAAATTAGCACATGTGCTTTACATTGCTTGCAATAATCAACTGGTCCCATTATTTGCATTACACACTGAGCATATGTTACTTAAAAAGAGCATTCTGGAACATGCTAAAAATATCTATAAACAAAATACTGATATGTTAGGTGAAATAAAAGATCCTTACACAAGTGTGCTTATAATAACATGAATGGGAACAGAACAGTGCCCATCATACTTCACTATCATAACACTCTGTAATGTGATACAGCACCCTCTTTGCAATAATACATGGAGATCTACTCAGATACAGTACAAGCTCACTAGCCTTATTCTGGCATGGTTCTGTGACACTGTAATCGTGTCTCTGTAAAGTAGGACAGTATCAAGCCAAATAATAATATAAAAAAAACATTCTTTCTGAACACACTCCATTAACTATTACAGCAAATGTGCTTTTACCTGAATTTCAGCTGTATAATTGTGGCTGCTGCTTTCATTTTCTCTTTTATTTGTCCTGCCCACAATTTCCTGGTTTGCAGCAGCTGCTGGGCATGTGCTGCCTGGCTGTGAATCAGAATTTAAATGACAGCACAGTGAGTGGGGCTCAAGCCACAGAACAAAGGAATGACCTACAGTCATCAACAAGTACAAACAGCCAGGTCATGTCAGGGTAGTAAACATGCCAAGCCAAATTATTGTAAAACAAGATGCTAAATTTGTTTGTGATTTCTCAATTGTGGTTTTGTTATATGATGGGACATATATAAAAGTGACTTGTGGGAAATAACCTTGGCAGATAAATTCAGTGTTGGGTTACACTTTACAATAAGGTTCCAATTGTTTACATTAGTAAATGCATTAGGTATGATGATCTAACATTGGATAATATAATTTGGTAAGACTTCACAATAAAGTTGAATTCATTAACATTAGTTACCGTAATTACATTAGTTAACATGAACTAACAATATTTTTACATGACTTATTAATCTTGGTTAATATTAATTTTAACATGTTCTAAAACCTTTTTTTTTTTTTATTACAAAATATAAAGTTAACAAATGTACCCACCCCCCCAAAAAATAAATAAATAAATAAATAAAAATACTACTATCTGTCAAAGTCTGTATGCCTCATGTTTCCTAGGACTCTTATTTTGAAGTGTTTTCCCCAGACTGTGTTACCCAGTATGCACTGCCCTTATCACTGTCATCTGTTCCTGATTATTCTCACCTGTTTTCCAGTCCCTCATTAGCTTTTGTTTGTATAAATACCCTTTAGCTTTTGCATTCCTTTGTCAGTTCCTGTTGGTTGTTTCCCTATCATAATTTTTATTAAAGCCTGCACATAGATTTTATGTCTCATCTCAGCAACCATTGTAATTTATACAATATAATATGAATGGCAATTATCATTAGTGTTATTATTTAATATAATACTACTTATAATAATATATTATTTTATTAAATAACAATACAAAGACAAATAATAGTTATTGTTATTTTTGTGGTTGTTGTAAATATATGTGCAGTATTTAGTAATTAGTACATGAATTAGTAATAACAGTAAAAATATAGTATACAATAAACAATGATAATTGTATAAAATACATTTAATTAAATTTAAAACAAAATTTATTTTTATTATAATTTTTTTTTTCCCAAGTCTGCACATGATTTTAATGCATTGCCCACATTCAAAAGTTTACATAGAGCCTGTACCATTTATATATTGTATGTGTGCTTCATAATGGCATTAAAAATTCACAACAATGAATGTTGTTCAGTTCCCATCTTATTATGTTTGTTGTGTGGTTAAACCTTGTGTCCTTCTATAACTCAATTGTTCTCTCTTTACATGTATGGTATGATGAATTGTAGAAAAGCATAGGCTATTTTTTCTAAGAATGCACACTAGCAATGGAAGAGTAGAGCAATATGATTGTTCATTTATTCTTATTACATTTTTTTAAATGCAATTTAAAGGATAAGTTTTTGCTTGCTTTGCCAAGGACCTATGGCTACAGTATGGGTCAGTGAGTGGTATATTAGAGTGTGTGAGGTTCCTGTCACATTTGGGGGTGCATTAGCGCACAGGCTTACACAGGCTGAAGCCCAGGGACCCACAACTCTCAAGGACCCAGTTTTTGGCATCCGCCACCCCAATTTCCACATCCATGTTCATGGGAGAAACGCATATAAACACTTGCAGTGGGAGACGCAATTGTTGACACGGAGATAGTGCTCATCGTGAAAGGCATCTGTGTAGCACATGTTCAACGCACAGCAGTTCCACTTATTTTATTTGAAATATTTCATACATTTATGTTTGAACATTTTTGTCATTTATAGTAAAATGCTTGGACGTTTATTTACTGCTTATTAAATGGTTGTGTTCTTCCTGTTATAGTCAAATTATTTGGACCTTTAGATGAAATGTGTTGTGCTGTACTATCTGTCTCGAGCTAAATTCTTTACCTGTTCTTTTTTATATACATTTTTGACCAGCAAAGTTGTCAGAAGGAGTCAATAAAAGAAAATATGGACTCTGAATACTGCTTTATTTTGCCTGCTTGGTCCACATTTTCCTAAGATATTAGCAGCGGTGGGATGCATCCAGCAAGGGGGCAGTGTTTGGTAAAGATGTAAGTTAACTCTTCAGAAGCGAAGTTGTGATGGCACCAAAAATGCCAATCCGTGTAGAGGCGGTAGTGGAGGTGGAGCCCGTTCAAGATGAAAGGCATGTTTAACTCATTGGTTCTTGAAAATGCAACCCTTTCATTTCATTGTCAAACATCTTCCTCTCTCGTTTGCCTTGTGAGAATTTAGGGGAAGGGGAAAATGTAATAATGCCCTAAGTCTGTACATGATTTTAGTGCATTGGCCACATTCAAAGGTTTACAGTGAGCTTGTACCATTTATTTATATTTTGTGTGCTTTTGTAAAAGTAATACAAATTCACTGGTGATGTAAGTTTATCTGTAATAAAACAATGATTGATCTGGTGGTACTGGAACATTTCATCTCTCCACTGCCAAAAGGGATGGTGGAATTGGTCCAGTGCCAACCCCCAGTGTCCAGCAGGCTGAGGACAACTTAGTGGCTGTTCCTACTCCCCAGAAACAGGAAGTTCCCTGTCTGTCACTCACACAACGTTGTGTTGATGTAGTGACACTAGGGGATCGCTCTTGAGAGCTCTTGATCGCTCTCGGAAATGCTTGACGCTGAGAAAGTCCGCTTTCTCAATGCATCCATCTCCCAAGGGGGGCTCTTTGGCGACACTGTTGAGGATTTTGCCCATCAGTTCTCGACGGTGAAGAAGCAGATGGAGGCCATTAAACACAACCTACTGTGGCATGACTTGGCCGCCTACAGGCCTCTGAAGTCCAGCGACCCATCTGACTCATGCCAAGGCCGTCCTCCTGTGGTGTTGGCCCTGGCTCCCCCACTATCGGAGCATGCACGCCGGCCTCTGAGCAGAACATCCTCCTGCAGGAAGGTGGCACCGTCTGCCCATCAGCCGGTAGCAAAGAACCCCAAATGGGCTTCGAAGCAGCCCTGAGACAGGAGACCCAGGGACAAGGTTGCTGATACTGACTGGCCTGACCCAGTTAAGCATACAGGCTCCACTCCTGCCCCTGGGTCACCATGAGGTGAGTACCATCACAACATCACCAGGTGCCTTCTGGGCCCCGGTACCCAGTTTGTCAGTAAAAGAGCAGTTTCCTCACTCTCTGGGTCATTCTCCTATGTTCAGCCCTTCCGACCCTTGCGCTTGCAATGGCCAGGCACTGAAATTCTTTCCGGTTAATGAGCGGGACGCAAGTATCTCACGTTCGCTTGTTCTCCCTCGAAGGGAAGCCAGCAAACAGTTAAGTATGGCAGTTTTCGGGGCCGCTCGCAAGCCACCGTGTTGTAGGCTAGCGGGGTAGCACGCCTCCCCCGGACGATCTTCCCAGTGGGGCATCTGCGCTGCTTCGCTGTGAACCACCCACCCCGGGCGTGATAAAATCAATTGTACCCCTGGTGCATCAGTGCTCCCAAGAGTGGCCCCTAGTGTCACTTCATCGACACAATGTCAGGGAACGGAGGGGAACGGAGGTTATGGAAGTAACCAGGACGTTTTCTTATAGTCGCGTCATGCCAAGTCATAGTCTACTCTCTTGTTTTACATCTTTTGTTTCATTGGCAATGTATAATATACTGCACTTGGGCTCACAATAATCTTGTCATCATCTTGTTCTGCTCCTGCTTGCTCTGCCCTGCAAGAATGTTATATATATATATAGTTTGGAGTTTTTCATAATTGAGAATTGACTTGCAAGACAATTGCTCATGTCTGATCAAAAGTGTTATTTTTTAAAAAAAAAAAATTTCATGTCAAACTTTTTGAGAAGACATCAAGTACCTTCGGCGTACCAGATCAAAATATTATTTGTAAGTGCAATTTTATTTCATACAGCTGTAGAAAGCAGCAGATACAGCCGTTGGTGTTGATATTATCAGTCTCTTACCACAGAAGAAACCAACTTAAAACAGGTGTGAATCTTTTGAAACGTACTCTACAATGAGACATCATATTCTCACAAATATACCTCATAATTATTTACAACATATAACATCAAAAACAAATGTATACATGTGTGTGCATTCTTTGCCTAAAAAATAACCAGAAATGTAAATAAAAGGTGGTACAAAAATTTGTAGAAACTCACTCTTTTACACTCTTTTAGATTGTTATTTTGAATGAAACTTGATGCCAAACAAATTATACAAAATATAAGTGTGTATAGCTGCAGCACAGGTCTGTCTGCTCTTGTTTAAAAACACAGCCATATTTTTGCACAGCTCCCCTGAGAGTCACACAATGATGGAAAGAATCCATGGCGGGTGTGAAATCACATGACTGAAACCTGATAATCCCTATCACGGCTTGGCTGTACTCACAGAGCTAAACAGCACATCAACATGCTTCCTACCTTCCTGACCACCCTGCTTTTAATACGTAAGTTATGAAGTTTATAGGGAAACTAGCACTATTATTTACAACATTTTCAGCAATCACACAGCTTAAGTACAGCCATTTCACTGCATAAATATATATACTGTTTTTATGCAATAACTAGGCTAATTTTGTTAGTAATCTGTTTTAAATATCCTTCTGTATGGATAATTATATTTTCATATCTACTTTATGCAGATGGCAATAAATTGACTTTATTAACAACTATAAATCTTATTTTCATCTCTGAAGTGGGAACAGATGCTATCCCTTATGCCACTTTGTCTCCACCATTTCATTTTAACACTGACCATAGTGTTTTGACAATCCTGGTGTGTGTGGTTCATGACATTCATCAAGGAGAGATGGAAGTTGCCTGGATTTCGGGTGGCAGCAGAGGGACAAGTCCAGCAGTTTATAACTTAATCCAAGGAGACCATGGCATTCAGAGTGCAATGTCAGTTATATCTGTGGCCTCAAGTGAATGGACATCTTATACTTGCTTTGTGAGTCACAGAGGCTCTGATCAACTCATGCATAGACACTATGCTCGATTCCCAAAAGAGACAACAGGTAATTCATTATCCTTCAATCATTGAATATTAGGACATTGCAATCTTTATTGTAATATAGATTAGTAATATGGTTACTTACTGTGTTCATTACAGAGATGCATGACCTAGAAATGACTGGTGATGAAGAAACTTTTGAAATGTGTTTGGACCAACAAAGCAGTTTATTGGAAGGTATTAGGGAATTTTTTTCTTACCTAAAAAATTTCCATTATTTGCTCATTTTGTTCTCACTTTCTTGTGCTGTTACAGTGATCGGGGCAAACCGAGAACTACTGTTTGTTCAAGCTCTCAGAATACTCCTTCTGAAAATCACAATTTTCAATGTTTTGATGACTATACAAGCTGTCATAAAGTGGTGAGCACTTTTTTTTTTTTATGCAAGGTAAAATAATAACTAAACTGTAATAAAATAATTTATACTATATGATCAATATATTATTGTAAACAGTCACTACTAAATTGACACCTACTGCTTCTTTTCTGCAAAATTGTCAGAAATGAACAATGGACTTGAGTTGACAAAAACAAGACAGCCAGACACCATACAGGTGATCTCCAAACCAGTTGAGGTAAATGAGAACCTGGGATGTGAGCATTTTGACAAGTGCTTTTTAGAGCTGGAGACCGACATTGGACCACAAGACACAGGTGCTGCAATAAGAAGATCAATGTGATATCTGCTCAAAACCACATCATATACAGAAAACAACAACTTAACTGCACTACAATGTGCCTTTGTAGGCAATTAAAAAGAGAGAGTTTTAAATGGCTTTTGTAAAGTCACCTTTCACTAATGGAATTGTTTACTGTCAAGCAACACCTGTTTGAATGTGAGCAACATTTGATTACATTTGTTAAGATGTGTGTGAATGAGAATATTGTGCATAACACTCTATCAAAGATTAAACTTGTTTAAGTTGAGGGCATTTATTCGAATGTGACATTAATGCTTCATCAAACCAAGTAGAATGTGTGTGTGTTTTTTCTATTCTTTTTTTTCAGGCGCATGAATGATCATAAATTGCTGTAATCACATTACAAACAATGCTATTATGACAATTATGATAAACAAATCCAGGAGGCGTTTAGGTTTTTATTTTCATTTATTGTTTTAAATAACACAATTGTTTTTCTTCATTTTTTTTTTTTTTTAAATAGCATCCGTACTATACTAAAACACTGATGTAACAATGGTGACCCACTAGGTGGTAGTACAATCACATCTCAAACTTTTTTCAACAGCAAGAGTATGGAGCTTGACTTCTCTAACAAGACACTATATTTCATAAATAATTTAAGTATAAACATTGAGCAGTCACTCTCCACCAAAAAAATGTAAAAAATGTTCACAACAAACAAAAGAGATCACAAGATAAAATGTGAAAAGCAAAAACCCAGGATGAAGTCTTTCCTTTGCAGTTAATTGCACTCTGACGCTTTGTTCTGAAATCTAAAAAACAAAAAATAATAATAATAATTTCCACTGTACATGGATTCAGGCCATTGCGCCAATCAAATAATCCTGACAAGGATCCGGTCAGTCACTGCCTGTGAAACTCCCAGTGTTCCAAATACAATCTATTACACTTGTCACAGTATTGTAGCAGCTCTTCAGCACTGGCAGTAGTTGCAAATAAAAAAAAACAATGACATCTCTACAGTAGCAAGTCTTGTAAAGGAACATGCATATTAGAAGTGTTGGCATGGGTATCCAAAGTAGTTGGTCAGTATGGCAGTTAGAGTAATTGCCCAGAAAGTATATGATTAAATTTGACCAAATGAATAATCAATGTTATTAATGTACATCAGACCAAATACTACACTCAAAGCAAATTGAGACTTAAAGAGTTTCTGCATTTCCTTCATTTGCATTGAACTTCTCTAAATAAAATCAAAGGTGATGTGTATTCAGCATAATTTTAACAAAGGAACTGTGGCTCAAGTTGCTCTTCTGTGTGACAAAATAACATAAAAGATGCTCTTTGAGGAGGTCTAATAAGATATACAAAAATGTTCAATTTAACACTTATCATTTCTGCTGAATCCACTGCAAATAGGCTAACACCAGTCAAGTGAGATAAATTATGTCACTGACTTGCAATTCAATTTGATATGTGTGGTGCATTTCTGCCAGCAATGCCTCATATCTTTGGCCAAGGATAATACAAGGATGCGAGGGAACTTAACACTTTTAACATATAGTCAATATTTGTTTGGTAAAGGGACAAAGGTAATTAATAATCTTATGAGGAACCATTCTAAAGGATGCCGCAAGTCCGTTAGAGCGACTAGGAAATGAATCATAGCCCACTTTAGCACTTATGCAATATCCATTTTCCAGTTCATTCGGTTAGAGCCACTTACTATGAAATTAATCGGAAAGGGCTGAAACTTTTAATACGAGTCATAAAAATTGTCTCTAAAACGCACTCTAAAGGATTGCCATTCATACATTAGGTAGATTTTGTACCAAACAAAAGTTCTGATTGTCATTTATAAAATGTAGTGCTGGGCTTGGCAATGGCTAGAACAAATCCAAAAGGTTAACTTTTCAATTTTAAGTGCACGTCATCCTACGTCTGCTGTGTTTGCCTGAATTCTTCACTTTGTTTTTGCTGATAAACTCTTCTCAACAGCACTGAGTACTAGAACTAAGAATTATAATGCACAAACAGATAAAGTGAATGTCTAATCAATATGATCCTTCTTTGAACCTCTATTACACAATCATCATGCCAGCCACATCATAAAAACGTTTAACACAGTTCTACAGAGTAAGTTGGTGAGATAAGTACCATTTGTAAAGGGACCTAGAGAAATGAATCAAGAAAAATCATCGGATGTGCCAAGAAGATTCGCTAACGAAGATCATTAAGCACTGGTTCCATGGAACACTGTTTTCTAGTTGCAAAAAAATAAAATATAAATAAAGTGCTTCCATTAAGATTTCCTCTCCTGAGGACAAAAACATGAAAAATCCACAATATTCAGCTCTCTTGAAAACATAATTTACACAAAATGTACAGTCTAACGAAGGTTTGTATTCTAACATCTCTGTACAGACAGTATATACAGAGTACCCTTACGATTTTGTACAGTCTTGTCTTCAGCTCCTTAAGTAATGTTTTTAACAGTCATCAAAACACAGCACACATTATAAAAGCACAGTGATGAGAAAGCCTATTAGCAGTACATGTAGGAGCAATGGAAATGGCCTCAGCCCAGCAGCTGAGCTGGGAAAAATACGCCAGCTCTCCCTCTTGGGGTGCAATGTTTCCATGTCTTTGAGGGCATTGTAGGCAGCAGTGGTGAAATTTGCATCCCCTGTGGTGAGCAGGTCAAACACACATGAATGGAAATAGATGTCTTTAACCTCCAGCTGTTCCCTGCACTTCCTTGAGGCGCTTTCAAGGGTGAAGACACCTCTCGGGGCTTCGACCCTGGCTTGCGGCTGAAAGCCAGCCTGCTGGAGACCCAGCATGGGCAGCTGAAGTTGTCCCTCTTGGTCGATGCGCTCTGATGTAGGGCAACCATTCATGCATAGCTGCAGGTCCTGTGTCTCATCAAAGGCCATGGCAAGCTCCTCTGGCATGTGCACAGCTAGCGTCAGATAACGGCCCTGCTGACGTACAATGATGGTGACCCCTATGTACACGCCGTAGATCTCTACATGCCTGCCAGGTGTCTTCTCCAGGATCCAGATGCTACGGGTCTCGCTATCGCCCCCACTTATGGTGCCGTCCACGAAGGCAGCTGGCAGGTCGTCTGTAACAGCCTGGTAGACCTTCTGGTCCGTGCATTCTTGGTATGGTTTGAAGATGATTGTGATCTTAACAGAAGTACAGAGAGAAGAGTTACATTTCAATACTGGCAATTTAAGGGAATCTTTTGTTGCATTAATTCTCAATATTTCTAAGGCCTGTTTTACACCACAACTACAACTAGGGCATAAGGAGCATTGTACCTTCACACTGACAGTTTTTGCTGCGTAAAAGCTGCAGCTATATACAGAAAATAACGTGAATTATGGGTTACTTCAGAAATTAACATTTCCATTAATGGGCAACATTTGCCCCCTAGAATTGATATGGGGAATTTTTTACCTTAATACAGGGAATTTTTTCTAACCTTATAAAATACCTCGGTGTCAGACTTTGAAAGGATTTAGATTAAGTTATATTTCAATTTTGGTTATAGATTCAATATTGATTAATTTAGAAATATTTCAGTTACAATGTCAACAGTCATGTTTCAATAAATGCATAATTGCCTGATCTCTACATGGCATAATGTGCATTGTGATAACACATTCCAGGTTCACTTTTTTCTCTCATCCATGTATTTCAAAATATTTTTGCCTATTAAGTTAACATAAGCGGGAAATGCATGCACATCCAATACTTCTACAACAGGTTCAGGATCAAAGCAAAAAGCAATGAAATAAAACTGAAGTAGATCTGAACACTCTTTTACTATTCCCTTTTATTTATTTAAAAACAACAGCAACATTTCGAACAGAATGAAATCCACATGCCGTGTGTTTCCGCTGTGTCATGCACAGTGAGCCATGTGGTACGATGCGTGGATTGACTGTCTCAGAAGCTGAGACAACTTGTCCTCCACCACCCGGATTGAGGTGAGTAACCATGCCACCACAAGGACATATTATGTAGTGGGAATTGGGCATTCCAAATTGGGAGAAAAGGGGATACAAATAAAAAAATTTACTAGAAATGAAGGTTGGATCATAATTTCTTTTTTCTAGTAAGACCTTGTTCATTAGGGCAAAAATCATATTCTTGATAATAATTTTTATTATTATTGTTTACCTGTAAAAAATATAAAAATATTTGATTGATCTTGTTTTAGAAACAACACTGCATAAGATAATTAGGTTTTTCAGAGAATGTATTTTTAACATGTGTATTTAGTCTTACTGAACTGACAGAGTTTTTATAGTCAAAACAAGTGAAAAAAATCTGCCAGTGCTGAAGAAGTAATCCAAAGTATTTATAATACGTTACTGACCTTGAGTAATCTAACGGAATACATTATAAATGACATTTTACAGCATGTATTCTGTAATCTGTAGTGGAATACATTTCAGAAGTAACCCTCCCAACCCTGATAGTAAAACAGTGAGTAGATCTACTTCAGTTTTATTAAGTTAACATATTAAACTAAAATAATGGGATTCCTCCTGATTTGGAATAAGGAGCACCTGCAGGATGGGTAGCGTGCAAAAAATAATGTTCAGTAAAAATGTTCACTTGTCCACTGAAAACAGAAATACTTTAGATTACATACAGGAACTCAAAAACAGAACTACTGTAGATTATATACAAGAACTCATTGCCAGGTCATTTTCCACACCCATATTTTGACATTTTTGTCAATTCAGTGGCATTTTTGCCCAAAGCCCCCTAATAGTTTTTTCCTAGATATGAAAAATAAAATGTTTAACGAGTGTTGGCCATTGAGAATTATAACAAACTTGATCGTAGTGTAATTTAATTACTATCAGGAAGACTCGCATATTTGAGTAAAATTTTAGATTACGTTTATTTGATGAATATAAAACAGGAATGTAATGTCTCTCTTTGGCGTAAGCCCCGTCTGGCACTCCAAAGTTGTTGTACTCTGAACCATCAGATCCTGCCGGAGAGAGGAGGCAGGGGTGAGTTGCCTACCCCCGTGCAGAATGGGACTCAACTGGTGGCGGTGGAGTGGTGGAGGCTGCGTGTTAACACACTGAAACAGCAATGTGATAGATTGAGAGCAGAATTATAAGGCATTGGCTTACATGTGATTGGTTAGCTAATGGTGCGATTATGTACAGCTGCTAGTCTTCCCGCTAGAACTACACTGCGCTTACATTTACATGAGGAGGGGATACACATTTACATCCAAATGTAAATTAACCTACGCTGAATGGAATGCAAACACCAAAGTGTAGCTATAAACTGCTTAAATCGACTGGATGCTAGACGAGAACAACAATAGAAAGTGCTGTTTGTGTGCTAGTCACTGCTTGTGTTCTTACATCAAGCCTGACAGACGTAATTTTTCAAACAATGGGTGAGTAGTTCACTCCAGTATTTTATCTTGCTTTATAATTCCCTGCTGGAAAATCCAGCTTAAGCAGGTAGATATGTTTTGGAACATAGTAGCTGGTCCAAGCTGGCCTTAGCTGGTCCAAGCAGGTCAGGAGTTGGTCCAAGTTGATCGACAAGCTACCATGTTCCAAAAACTGGCTTGACCACCATCAACTGGTATGACAAGCTGGTAGCTTGTCTAAGATGGTCTCCCAGCTTGGGACAGCTAATGACCAGCTTGGACCAGCTAAAGACCAGCTTGTACCAGCTCATGACCAGCTAAAAACCAGCAACCATGTTCTAAAACACAGCTACCAGCTTAAGTTGGATTTTCCATTAAGGAAAAGCCTATTTTGGGTTGTGTTCATAAATAGTGCATTTTCAATAAGTTTTTTGCAGAATTGAGCCCGCTACGCATGACAAAAATAGTATCAGAGGCAAAATTTGACTGGTGTATGTTTCTGGTAATGCTCCAGTTTGCGCTGGCAGTGCGAAAGCTGTAACCTTTTTACAATAAATATGTGCTGCTTTCACGTACGGTGTGAAACAGTATTAATTTATGTCAAAGTAACTCACATTCACTTTAATGCTTCCTCAAAGCTTCTCATGTTAGGTAGCACAACACTGCATGCTCAAAATTAAACGCATTTACTTGGGTCAAACTAAAAACCCGTTAAATGTAAAGTGTGTGATTTCTACATCACTAATGTCACAAAATGGAACTGAAAATAATTACTGACTTATTTTCAACAGGTTTCCTGAACACTTCACCCATCTGCATTAGTTAAACAAACAGAGAGTCTTGCCCCAAACTCATGACCCATTTGGGCCAATTTTGCTGGTTGTCAGGCTGGTCGGGAGGCTCAAACACAACACCGGTCACATTGTAATCAACCTAAAAAGCTTACTTATAGTTGGCAGTATCGGCCTGCCTTTGGGTTTTGTGTTCCCCCTTTGTGTGTACGAACAGGTCCGGTTCAGTAGTTTGTATGTTAATGTAATCTTGTGTTGAAGCAGTAATACTGGAGCTCGAGAATCTACTCGAGACCTGATCACACCACCCAGACCCCAGACTTTACTTATTTAGATAATGAATCTAGAGAATAGGTGGAGATGGGATGGAGGTGGGATGTCAGGACAGTTGTCACAGTAAGCAGGTAAGCAGTGGCTTATATACTCCTGCTCGTTGGCTGTGATTTGTCAGATTAAAATTAACATACTCCTCCCGAACCTCTGTTAATTAACTCCATCTGTTTGGACCACCGTGTACACCTCACCACCGTGCACTCTCAGGTGATGTCATGGTTCTGTCAATCGGTCAGTTTCGGTTTTGTCAGACGAGGATCATAACATTATCCTCCCTTGTCTGTCTTGTGGTTCATGTTTATGTTTTGTGTGCCCTCCGGTGATGTCACAGTCATGGCACCCTGTCAGGCTGTGTGTTAACCCTGTGGAGGACCATGGCATCCTAGTCCCTTGTTTTGTCAGAGAGTGTTTACACTTTGCCCTTATGTGTTTCAGGTGTAGCTGGCATGCTGAATCAGCGTTTCCATGGGAACGCTGATCATTATAACCTTCAGCTGCGAGCGACCCGCGTTTGTTTCTCTTATTTAAACCCCCGCGTGTGTCATGTCCGATGTCAGATCAATGTGGTGTAAATGTGGTGTAAGTGTGTTTGCCGTTGTCTTTGTAACTGTTACTATGTGTGGTAACTGTGCTCTCTCATGCAGTTGGAGCTGGTCGCGGTTTAGTTTCAGAAATGGAGTACCATATGTTCTCGTTTGCTGCTGCCCTCGTCAGTTCAGTGCCCAGTGCATGTTGAGGGGGATTCCTCAATCTCTGCCCGTGTCTCGGGTGAGGAGTTTGACACCTGGGCTTGCTTTAAGTTTGAAAACAAAACTGTTTGGGTTGTGAATAATTTCCCATTGAACTTTCCCTCTGCTTTTGGGTACTGTTTCCCCACACCCATGACACCCCTACTGCTAGTGTTAACCATAAAATGTACCAAGCATACAGTTTATATGCTGCAAAACTCTAAGACTCGTGGGAAACAGAAACATGGGCTAACAAGAAGTGTGGCATTACATTAGCGGCTTTGTGTACAGGACAAGGATTAAAATGATAACTAGTTGGCCATAAGGTGAGGCAGCTAAAAAGGTCTCAGTTAAGCAGTATGTGCTAATAATTACTTACAAATGTTTATTAATGGGTCACACCTTCAGGGTCAGGGAGTCAAATGAGATCTAATTAGCATCAGCAACCAAATTTAGGATAGAGATCCCACACCTGTCTTATGTTGAGCTTAACTGTTGATACTTGACAAAAACAACAAGATCTATCTGATGAGTGTACTCCTATGGCTGTAAGGTCTAAAAGCTTACTCTGCTCTATTTGAGCGTAGCTATTTCACATAAAAAAAGATCTGTAAACATGCTGTCAGTATTCTGCACCAGCGTGTTTGAAATGGCTCTGTGTAAGAAATTGATTGAGTATGTGTGTGTGTGAATTTGACTATGAGTGAGGTCTTGCAGCCCCACACTTGGAAAAATGAGGACAGAGGCTTCTTTCAAAGCCACATTTTTATGGGTCACACCAGAGTTCAGGCTATATTCAGTCATTAATGATATTAGAATTTCACAGACATGTTTGGTCACAAGTGTTAGTCATAAGACTGAATGTGTTTGCTTTGTTTCACTTGCACCTGTGAATACTTGGTCAAAGTTAAAAATTATTGGTCTTTATTGGTCTTATCTGTTGTCGGCACCTCATACTGATAATATTTTCCATATAGTCATGAATATAGACATATCACAGTACTCATTAAGAGCACTTAGATGAAAATTATTGTGGAAAGCTGTGAAATTATGTCATGCATCATTAATTAAGTGTTTCTACCATAAATAAAAGCTGATGTGTGCAATTTTTAAACGTAAACATGATTTCTCCTATCCCAGCTTAAATTTAGAACCAACTACAAATTGTATTAAAGATTCCTCTGAAAAGTTAAACATTATGGCCCTGTGGCATTATAAAAACATTGCTCTATTTGTGTGAGCACCCTGAACAGCAAGACACAGAAACATTGACTCAGTTAATGGTTTAAGTTTGAGGCGAAACTATCTGTTTGATCAACTAATGGCAGATCAAATCATATTTATTTTTGCAATTCTGTTTGGTGACACTGTTGGCAATTACATATTTCACATCAATTATGAAAATACACCATTATGAAGTATGTCTAGGAACAAATGACCCACTATATCCCACTTTACAGTGCGCTAAACAGTATTGTAGTGTTATAGTATACTTTATAATACATATGATATTATTTTATATACTATTACAAATTAGGAATGTCATAAAGTATTGATACATCGATCATGGAACGGCATTATCGGCATTGAGCATAGATGTATTAACATTAGCCAACAATAGCTTTGGCAGACAACAAGTGGGTGACACTGAAGGACGTGTCGATCTGGTGCAGATGGCAGTTTTTGTACTTCGAGAATTAACAAAGTGACATTGATGAGTTTGGAGGTTAATGTATGAAACAAATGTGCAAATTTAACAATTAGAAATGGTTTTTTATGCCATTTCTCATTCAAGCTGTCAAACCACAAAAAGACAAACTTGTAACAGAAGATATTTTATGCAGGCTATATGAAACACATATACACAGTGGTTGATTTGTAAAATCAAAATAAACACCAAAAATGTAAATAAGAAAAAGTTAAAAAAATCTAGTTTAAAACACATCATATTCTCAGAAATGTAATATTTGTCCAATTTGGTTTCATAAATGTTTTAAAAACCTTTTTACATTTTCAAAAAAAAATTGTCATGTGGTGTAACCATTAAGTAAAAAGTTTTATAATACATTCTTTATATGAAATTTTTACAATATAGTGAATTTTTTGGTCAAAACTATCAAGAATTTTACTCTGGGTTACACAACAGGAACAATATGTGTCTTTTCATAAAGATGTCAAAATAAACAGCAGATGTTTTTTAAACATCTTCCTTTCAACATCCGTTGACTGTTGGGCGTTCCAATTTCTCCCATTCGTTTTAATAGAAGTGGCCCGTCTATACTAAATAGTCTCAGTACCAAGGTTTATCTCAGCAAACTAAATACTGACATAACACAACTTTATTTTACTTTAGTAATTTAATAATTTGATTTTAGTAATATTTTAATGTGTTTACATGTTTGTTACACCCAAAGATTTTGATTTGGTGGTCAAAACCATTTTAAAATACGAATCACATTTATTTTTTAAAGAAATAATGATAAAAGATTATTCTGCACTAGTCATGCCAACATTTCGCCCACTGCAGACACACATTTTTTCTACTCCAATTTACTACTTGACCATGTTTGAAAGTGCGTGAAACATTTGAAAACTTGTGGCGTAAGTTTCATGTGAACACTATAGGACAATTAAACCCATCGCAAACTCCAACATACCTGCCAGTGTTTTCAGAAAACCGGCATCTTTATGCAGTGGAGAGGGAGCTTGCGCACTCAAGGTTGCTGAATTGTGGGACTAAAGCATCACCCAGGCAGCATATTTCCAAACTGATATTCTATTACAGTTTACTGTGATTAATAAAGGTAATGGTGTTGATGTGTACAAGTGAAAAGTCTTGTAATTAATGTTAGTACAACAGTGCAGGTGTTTTCTCTTTCCCTCATCAGCACTGTTCAGAATATCAGGGCACTTTGGCCATTTGACCTGGTTGAATTGCTCAACAGTGCTTGAAAATTGAAAATTCTCATGAACAATTCAAATATGTTGCATACGCCACCATATTGAAGTATGCCCAATTTAATGACACACTTTAATGGCTTCTAAAGCGAGATGAATATCATAAGGTAGTTGCATCGAATGACGGAAATATTTACAGATGTGGCTGGCATTTGAGGGTTAAAATAAAGGTGCATCTTAAAATTAAAGCTGCAAGCAGTGATGAACGGGCCCTAACACACTGGTGCAAATTGGGGCATCTGTGCTAGAGGAATGTCACTCAAATTTCTTTTAGCATTTTTTAGCACTTAAATGTTGTTTAGAGTGTATCACAGTGTAAAACATGTAATTTCCTGTTGCCAGTAGGTGGCGCTATGACTATAACTAAATATTGTTATATAGAAGTGTTCAGGCCGGGACTGTTATACAACACGTGAAGTTTGGAGCAGATTGGACATTTCATGTTTGAGTTATAACAACTTCCTGTTTCATGGCGAAACATCAAACTTAGTCAGGCCGCCAAGGACACGCCGTTCAAAGAAAACTAGCAATTTAGCATCACCAAGGCCTTTAGATTAGCCTGACCGTATATGATGTTGATCTGATTTAATCTCTAGGAGGAGTTTGTTAAAATACGAGGCCTGGAAATGGCAAAACTGAGCAAAAATGTAAGAAAAAAATAACAATGGCTGACTTTCTGTTGGGATTAGGATATGGTTATAAGAGACTTTTTTGTACATGGTGACATGTTACATATGCCTAACGATTTTCTTACGTGTAGATGAAACATAGCTTGAGGGCTGCTTCGTTGAAATTGTGTAGGTGGCGCTATCGAGCCATTTTGCCAGAATTAATTCTAAAACCAGTATCAGATGTAAATTTTCCCCACTTTTGAGATGTGTGCAAAGTTTCATTAGTTTTTGAGCATGTTTATGCCGTTTCAGATTAGAATAACCAAATATGAAGTAGATCTGATGAAATCTCTAGGAGGAGTTCGTTAAAGTACGAGGCCTGGAAATGGCAAAAACTGACCAAAAATTAAAGAGAAAAATATAAATGACTGACTTAATATTGAGTTGAGGGCATGAGTCCAAGAGACTTTTTTGTAAGTATTGGCATGTTACACATGTTTACCAATTTTCGTACATTTAGGTGCAATGTAGCATAAAGCGCACATCGTTGAAAGTTTGTAGGTGGTGCTATTGAGCCCTTTTGCTTCATGAGTTTTCGAGTATGTTTAGGCCCCCAAAAATGCAATTCATTTGAAAAAACAAAAATAAACTCCTAGAAGAACAATAGTGTACTCGCACCATCGGTGCTCGGGCCCTAATAATAATAATAATAAATGCCTAGAAGAACAATAGGGTCCTCGCACCATCGGTGTTCGGGCCCTAATAATAATAATAAATGCCTAGAAGAACAATAGGGTCCTCGCACCATCGGTGTTCGGGCCCTAATAATAATAATAAATGCCTAGAAGAACAATAGGGTCCTCGCACCATCGGTGTTCGGGCCCTAATAATAATAATAAATGCTTAGAAGAACAATAGGGTCCTCGCACCATCGGTGTTCGGGCCCTAATAATAATAATAAATGCCTAGAAGAACAATAGGGTCCTCGCACCATCGGTGTTCGGGCCCTAATAATAATAATAAATGCCTAGAAGAACAATAGGGTCCTCGCACCATCGGTGTTCGGGCCCTAATAATAATAATAAATGCCTAGAAGAACAATAGGGTCCTCGCACCATCGGTGTTCGGGCCCTAATAATAATAATAAATGCCTAGAAGAACAATAGGGTCCTTGCACCATTGGTGCTCGGGCCCTAAATATATACATTAATCTTTACTTATTGCATCGATGACATCAGATTGTTGGTTAATTGATCGATGCATATCAATGGATTGTGACACCCCTATAATTACACAGATAATATAGATAAATAACATATTACAGTAACTATGTTAAATATACAGTGTAACACCACTTATGTACACAACACGTACATTTTAATGTAACAACATTACAGTAAAGACACCTAATAAAAAGTGGGACCCCACACTCTTTTCAAAACAATTTTAGAATAAAATTATATTTTTGACATAATTAACCTACACAAACAAGACAAACTCATACATTTATTTCAAAAGAGCAACACAAAACAACTTATTTTACTACAAAAAATAATCACTTACCTTATTAGTTGCTGTGGCACTGGATCCATGCACCACCGGAATATTTGTGACCTGTACTGACAGGTAATTGTTATCAATGAGAGGCCATGCCCCTTCAACCTTACAGGTCTGGAAATGGTCTTTGAAAGTCCTAAGATGGGGGTCCCCAAACAGACCACAGAACAGGTAGGTTGGCTGTGGGTGTTCTAGAACCCCAGTCCCCATCCCAGGCAGCAACGCTTGGTTGTGGTGACGGCTGTGGTAGTTGCATGGTTCAATAGGGATGACAGGATGGGTTGATGATGTGGGCCCATCCTTAGAGCAGTTCCTCTGGCTCATGAGATCACTGATGCCCAGCACAGCAGAGTGGAAGACCAGGTTGCCCCTGCAGCTTTTGGAGGTACGCTGGGTGCAGGCAGAGTAGGCTCGCAGCGCCTTGCAGAATTCAGTATCAAAGCCATCCAGCGAAGGGTTGAGATGGGAAGTGAGCGAGACAAAGTCAGTTGTGCACTTCTGAATTCGGCACTGTGGAGTTTGCACCTGGCTCTCACCTAAGCAAGGACAGAAATTTTTAACAATTGTCATTTCAGAGAGCTGTTTCGTTTGAAGTCTTATGGAACTCAGTACAGCTTGATAAAAGCTCCATAAAGGTACAAAAGGCTCACAATTTTTTGTGTCAGAAATGACATCACAGCACAATTAGAAAACATATTTGTATTGTTTCTAGCATATATTTTTGTCACTATCATCTAGTTTTAACATCTTAACCGTAACAAGGTTAGTGCTAGTTGACAGTAATTTTCCACAAGGTGAGAAGTTTTGCATTATGGTCTAGAAACATGAACAGTCGGCTCAATAAGCACATGAAATCTCCTGTTATCTACAAAGTAGAATGTTTATGGCTGCAATAAAATCAAATAAAATGGCACTTCAAATGAGAAAAACACAAGAGGCTTTTCTGGCAGCAGCGCTATCCATACAAAGCCAGCACACATGTTTGTAAGTACAAAGGAGCTATGGCATGCAAGGTACATGACATCCTAAAAGTACCAAGGCATCATTAGGGTGTGGTCAAAGGTTAACATTTAAGACTAAAGACTTTTCATTGAATCAAATGGTTTCTATAAATTCTACGTTGTGGTTTTATACACACTTGTCTTCTACATGTCATCATTTTGGTTCCTAGAATATACAGTAGGAACCAAAAATCTGAGATCACAAGTGAAAATACTTCTATTTGGTATTTCTCTTATTAGTTACATTTTTATTTTTAAAATGTTTATATGTCACAAATCTGCTGATTTCATGAGTGACCTAGAAAAAGTGCAGATGCATACATATTAGATATTCATAGTGTTTCTTATTTAAATTTTTTTTTTAAGGTTCCAGGTTTAAATTAGATTCTGAATCTGAGATTTTCTGTGTGGGCTCAGACTTATGGACCCCACTGTATGCCAAAGTCTTTATGTGATGCTCACATGCTAGGCATGAACCTCCCTCAATTATCCACCAATGACATAGCATAATCCAAAACAACATCTCCCAGAAAAGGACAACAGCCTCCACACTACATCGCTCAGAGTCTTAATGCCTCACTTTTGAGTGCGGCCCAATTGCATTAGCTCAGAGAGAGGCCCTCCTAATCTGATATAAGATGCAGCCTCTCCATTAACACTCTTATGATGACTCTCTGATATCTTACACAGACTAAGCCACCCATTTCTGCCTGCCACGCCAATAACTCAGACTGCAGCGGATTCAAATGCATCTGTTTTGATTATCAGATGACACGCTGCTGCACAGAGTGCTGTTGTAGCGGATCGGCCCATCACCACTGCATTCCAGTCACTGCTGGATGAGGAGGAGGAGGAGAAGGATGCATGACAAAGCACGTGCTAGATTATGTTTCAGTAACATGTTGTAAGACAATACGGTAGCCTAGCTGAAGCTATGTCGATGTTGTGCTATAAAGACTTTGGTTGGAGAGGAGAAGAAAGAGGCAGTCCCCCACTCCCATCCACCTCCCGCTGTGTTTTATCAGGCAAAGCTCCAGTGACATCTGTACCAGAACAAAAAAACTAAAATTCTTGGCAAGGCATGTAAGACAAAGCCATCTCTCCAGCACATTCCCATTTATAGTCTGAACAGATGCTTAAAGCAGATCCACATGAGGTAATATTGAAGGTCAAAAACTACCACATTGCTCATTTGCACTAAAGTATATACCACATAAGTTTGTTAATATATAATCTATCTATCTATCTATCTATCTATCTATCTATCCATCTGTCTGTCACAAATGATTAACACATTTGTGACAAATAAAAGACTTTAACTTTGATTGAAAACAAACCTGCATAGTGTAAATGGGCAAGGGTGTAACATGACAAAGGGCATGCTGCAAAAGTAACCATATTAGGTAGGTAACGTCCCATATCAGAGAGAAACAGAGAGGCTTTCATGAAGGCCCACTGGTCACATGGGACCTCACCACCCATCAAATTCACGAACCAGCATGGCATGATGTGTTGGACAAGGCGGGCTGTTTTTTTTTCTTCTGAAATGATGTTGCAATGAGGAGTTGGGTGTAATCTGACTGTAAATTGCTGTAGAAATGGACTGCACATTCATGCACTTTCAGTGTATAAACAAAAAGGACAATTTGCCACCCTTCCATAATCCAATTAATAGCAATCTTGGACACATGTTGTTTTTGCTGGTTGCTTGCTGAAACACAATTAGCTCGTCATCTAACAATCCTCTTTCAAACCTGCTGTGAGTGACCCAATGTAATTTAATTCAGTCATACTCTACAGCAAAAAGCCTTTTAAAAGAGCAGGTAAAGAAGAAAAAAAGAGTTGATTGCTTTTCCTTAAACCCTGCTGACAGCAGTCTTTGTGCAAAACACTTGCGAGGAATGTCTTAGACCCCGGTTGGGGGCAGCAGATCCTAAGCTACTACTGGCAAAGGAAAAAATAAATAAAACTATCACACTTTCTGTTAGAATGTCCCAGGACCCTGACAAATAACATTGCTAAACCCTGAAACATCTCATTTATTGGTTCTGAGGACAAACTGATGTGGCTGAATATACAAATGGCAGAAGTCTTTGGATCATATTAAAGGGATTTGAGGCAGCAAAATAAAGCCTAAAATTGCTTTAATATCCAAAAACATAAATGTATATTTTTACGTGTAGTGTATATATATATACATTTAGAATATAAAAATAGCACCTTTTGGCATACGTACTATTCTTGTCAAGATCATAAAACCGATCTCACAGTAAAACAGAATGGATGAAAACTTGTTTGTTTCACAGGCTCAGTTAAATTCTATGTTCCTACTGTTGGGGTGAAGCATCTCATTTAGAACACAGTGCACACCCTTGTTGCTATTAAGTCGTTGGAAATATTTTCTCAGGGTGGCTGGCCATTTAAGCAGCCATTCTCAGCTGTGGAGGGGCCCAAAGAGTGTGTGCGGAGTGAAATTTCAAGATGTGGAATTTGGCCAGGGCAAGGAGGTCAACAGGCCCACGCCTTCTCCATGAGTCTATGTTAAGATCTGGGGGGGCTGGGGCAATACAGTCCTGCACTGAACTTTGTAATCTCGTTTAATATGGTTGGTTTGTTCAGCATTTAACTGCTTATTTTCTAATTGTGAAAAGCATTTTTTTCCAGCAGTAATTCCCCTTGATAAATCACAACTGCTTTAAAAATATCTAACATTGTGTGGTTATTTTGGTAAGTTAAGTACTATAGTAAGATTTACAACAGTTAAACACCAAAGTGTCTATTAAACAAGTCTAAAAAGGCACCATTTCCAGGTTAGTCTGTAAAAGCTTCCAATCCTGAAACCATAAAGCACTATTACTGACATGACAAAAGACAGAAAGAGAGAGAGAGAGAGAGAGAGAGAGAGAGAGAGAGAGAGAGAGAGAGAGAAAGCACATCTGCTCCTCTTTCTCTCTTTTGCCAAGATTTTAAGCAAATATTACCAAGAAGTAGAAGTATATTTGAAACTAAAACAATTAAGAGATGATACAGCCACATACAGAAATCAAAGGACAGCAATGATACCATGATATGGCATTGTATAAAATAACAATTACATCGTTTTAAAAGTGTTTTTATGTTTCAAAGACATCTTAAGCTCACTATTTCAACATTATTCCCTGAATAAATGCAAAACAAACAATGATGTGCACCTTAAAAAGCACTGAAGGCTTACGTTATACATTTAAGAGCATGAAAGTGACACTTAGAATGGTCACAGTGAGGGCATTTCATACTTAATGATAATAAATTGTGTGTTGCTTTGTGGGTCCTTTTGTTTATTCTAAATTCTTCCAGAAACTGTTTGAAACATCAAAATAAAGACACATTTACATTGGTTGAGTTGTTTAAATAATTTAATTGAAGAATTATTTAATTGAAAAAAAAATTGTGTAACGTCTGACTGTCCAGTGTCCATGTTTAATGAATTATGAATGTATGACTGCTAAATGGACACCCAGCAGCAATCCTTATCCTCTTAATTTACAATGGCATTAATACAGTCTATGGCCAGGACACCGAAAGTGGAGCACTTGACATGGTGTCAAATGAAAACAGGGCACCAAATGTGTAGTATTCACAGTCTCCTACTCAGAAGCCAGCCCAATTTCGACAAAAATCATTCAAGAAAAACCTTTATTTGATGATTTTGGGTAAAAAAAGAAGATAGGAATAGATTCATATTAATTTAACCAATTATCACTATGATTTCTCCCACCCCCAAAAATGTGACAACATGCTGTCTGCACTTACAAAAACAGAAGCAAGGTACAAATAACAATCTGCTAATAAAATAATTTTTTCAAGAGTTAAGAGAAAGATTAGTTCCTGCTGGCCGAGATTTAAAATGATACATTTCCCTGAGACTTATTTTTAATAATCCATTATTGCTTTATAGTGCACATATAAATATTTAATTTCTTTTGAAAAGCAACCAATCCAGAGAAGCGCAAGAGCGACCCGTTGATCAATTAATTACGTATCTTGGGAAAGAAAGAAAGAAAGATAGAAAGAAAGAAAGAAAGAAAGAAAGAAAGAAAGGGGATGAAGGGCACTGCCTAAGTCGACACTGTGACAAAAATAAATCAAAACAAGACACTCTTTTTCAATAAGGACATTCCTGAATATTTACCTATGTTGTCTTAATAACATAGGCTACGTGAATCTTATTTATTACTTACACAGGAGAGAATTATACACCATTCGAATGCAAAACGCTACTCCTAAGTGTATTATATCTGTTTTTTTGTTTTGTTTGTTTTTTTTTATAAATAAATAAAACATATAAAGTCAAATAAGTGTGAAAAACATTACCTATGTGTGAGAGAGAAGAGAGGGTGGACAGCACCAGTAGATATAGTACTGGAGAGATGAGGCTCTCAGACCCGGGGTAGTAAGATCCTGCTGTCCCCATACCCATCCATCCATCCAGCGAGACTCAAGATAACTCCAAGGGTTAAGAGATCGGGCCTCGCTTCTCCCGACTTCACTCCCGATCCTTTCTGGGATGCGTAACTCTATAAAGACGTGACTACTTTTAGGTAACACAAACCGCCCTATAAAGCAAAAGAGAAACAAGGTAACGATTTTGGCAAGTCTGATCCAAAACACTACTTCCTGGAGCTCGGGAGAATAACACGATCTAATTTGTTTTCCTTTAGTACATGGCGAATATATATGTTTTAACATTTACCGAAATAAATGTTTTAACGTGCTAAAATGAATCTGTTCTCCGCGATCGCCCGATTCATGTTGCATACACATCAGATTTCTCCGCCACAAGGAAATCTAGACCAGTCTTTTCCCAATGATCGATAGTAAATCAACCTAACCCAGAGTTTAGCGGAAACCACGCCCACGCTGAGATTTAAGCTCCGCTCCCTAACCATACATCCCACCAGCAGCAGATTGACAGCAAAACGTTCTTACGCTCTCACTTTCAGAGAGAAAATATGCGTGCAACGATCCTTGACTGCTTTATGTTTTTAATTATTAAAGAACATCAGCTTTTTTTTTTTTTCATTTTCTTATTTATCTTTTATTGTGAATAAATCTTTACTTCTGAATGACCATGAAAGGAAACTTTGCTTGTTGTAATTATTGTGTATAAGTGTCTACTTTCAATTAATGTATTTTCGGACATCCTTGGATGTGAGATCATGGAGAAAATCGGGCAAACATGCAAGGTGATCGACACTGTGTTACAACTGTACCCGTGCCATTGGAAATATGGTTGCCAATGCTCCTAGAGGTTTGCTAGCTTTTATTCAGTCAGAAAGCTTAATTAATTTGTTTTGCTTACTCATCTAGGATAGACAGACAGACAGTTATAGTAGACAGACAGTCAAACAAACAGACGGACGGACGGACGGACGGACGGACGGACGGACGGACGGACGGACAGACAGACAGACAGACAGATAGATAGATAGATGACAGACAGACAGATAGTGGCAAATACATCACACAGGTTTTCTGGCCACATGTGGAAGTGGCATGGTGGAAGAACCTACATGCTGCGAGGGAGGAGTTGCTACAAACACAGCGACCGGGGTCGGAGGGGACTGCCCAAGGGAGACGTGCGTCCGCCGGTAGGGGGACCGTACAGTGGGCGCTATGTGCAAGCAGAACACCCGGTCAGACGTTCCGTATTCCCGAGCTCTACGTGCTCGGACCTGAGAGAACACGGGACGAAACTGACTCAACCCTGAGATTGTAAAATCGTATAAATGTATTGGGTGTTGCCCAACACGCCGCTCTGCAGATGTCTGCTAGGGAGGTGCCGTTGGCCAGTGCCCACGAGGATGCCACACTTCTCGTCGAGTGTGCTCAAACCCACAAGGGGCGGGCATGGCCTGGGTGTGAAAGGCGAAAGCGATGGCGTCAACGTCCCAGTGGGTTAGCCTCTGTTTGGAGACAGCGTTCCCTTTCTGCTGTCCACCAAAGCAGACAAAGAGCTGCTCAGAACATCTTATGCTCTGCGTGCTGTCCACATAGGTACACAAAGCACGCACCGTACACAGCAACAATAAGGCTGGGTCTGCCTCCTCCCGGGGCAGCGCTTGCAGGTTCACTACCTGGTCCCTAGAGGGGGCCGTAGGAACCTTGGGCACATAGCCCGGTCGAGGTCTTAGGACGACATGGGCATCTGCTGGACTGAACTCCAGGCAAGTGTCGCTGACAGAGAATGCTTGCAGGTCACCAAACCTCTTGAGAGCGCGATCAAGAGGGCCGTCTTCAAGGAGAGGGCTCTGAGCTCGACTGATTCTAGCGGCTCGAAGGCGAATGCCAGAGAAAGAAGGTCCTTCCTCAGAGGAATTAGCCAAGGAGGGGCTGTCGCGAGGAGCATGAGATCCGAGAACCAAGTCCACGTGGGCCACTAGGGGGCCACTAGAGTGACTTGTTCCTAGTCCTCACTGACCTTGGACAGCACCTGTGCAAGTAGGCTCAATGGAGGAAATGCGTACTTGTGCAGCCCCTGGGGCCAGCTGTGTGCCAGCGAGTCTGTCTCAAGGGGAGCCTCCGCTAGGGAGTACCAGAGCGGACAGTGGGAGGTCTCTTGAGAAGTGAACAGGTCTACCTGTGCTTTGCCGAACCGGTCACAAATCAGCTGGACCATCTGGGGGTGGAGCCTCCACTCTCCGCTGAGCGTGCCCTGTCGTGACAGCGCATCAGCTGCCGTGTTTAGGTTGCCCAGGATATGAGTGGCGCGCAGTGACAATGTGCCAACCAGGGCCTCGTCCAGGAGGCATCTGTGGTGACTAGAACGCGTTGGGAAACCTGCTGTTGGGGACTCCTGTCCACAAAAAACAGAGGTCTGTCCAAGGGTTGAAAGTTTGGCGGCAGGAGGGGGTGATTAACACACAGTACGTGCCGCGGCACCATGCCCATCTCGGGACTCGAGTCTGAAGCCAGTGCTGAAGCGATTTCATATGCATCAACCCCAGTGGCGCGACCACCGCGGAGGATGCCATATGCCCTAGGAGCCTCTGGAATTGTTTTAGAGGAACCGCTGTGCCTAGTTTGAACAAGGCGGGGCATTTCAGCACGACTGCACACGCTTGTTGTTGAGGTGCGCTGTCATTGAGACTGAGTCTAACTCCATGCTGAGAAAAGAGATACTCTGAACCGGGGCGAGCTTGCTCTTTTCCCAGTTGACCTGAAGCCCTAGACGTCTGAGGTGCCTGAGCACCTGGTCCCTGTAGGTGCACAGTAGTTCTCAAGAGTGGGTTAAGATGAGCCAGTCGTCGTGGTAGTTGAGTATGCGGGCCTGGTGAACTGAATTGTGTAGCCGAGTCGGATGTCCTGGCCAACCAGCGTGACGTGTTGGGAAGTGAAAGCCACGTGTCCAAGCTCCACAAATACAGATGCATTTATACTCTGGGTTATTGCATGAAATCACTGGCAAATACTAATTGTCGTGGCACATTGGTTTATGGGTTATACATGAGTGTTTGAGGTTTGTATAGTGTCAGTATAGCATATAGTTAAAAAAGAACAGCTTTGCTGGAAAAAAGCTCCCAGCTTAAACCAGCCAAAGGTGGCTAGCTGGTCTACTTCTCTGGCGATGCTGGTTAGGCTTTTCTGTTTTGCTGGTTGCAAACTCCCTCTCACAGTAGAGAGGGCAGCCCTCCTCTTGTCCAGCATGGGTGCAGAAGAGTTAGAAATCCAGAACTGGTCCACACTGTCAATACAAAAAAATAAAAAATAAGATGAGAATGGGGCAGAATATTAACCCATTATCTTTTAAATACATGAAATTGGGCTATGTTGCACCATTTTTCTCAAACTATAAAAACATACTCCAATGTTCAGAACTCCAAACTTTCTTCTCAGTCTAAAAAGATAATTTATTGAAAATAAGTGGCAAAAAAGACAAATTGCATGCAACTAACTGACATCAGACAGATGAATACATACAAAAGATTACATATTACACGATACATGATCAAATATGCATGGCAACACATTACATTACACATGAAACAAAATGATCAAAAATCACTATGAAAACTGATCACAAATTCGTAATTACTTAAAGGAGAGAAAGAGTGAAAGAAGGGAAAACAGATAACAAGAGAGAAAGAGAACATCTGTAGCATGCTTATCAAAATAATTATTAGACATATGGTAGTGCAGAAGGCAGCTATCACCTTTGTATTTGGGATTTGCCCAACCATACTCAAATGATCACTGATGTTATTCTGTAAAATATGTTTTTTTTATTATATGCATTCATTTCCCATGTCTTCAAAATAAACATAATTTTAGCTGGCTCTTAATCACTGATGTGTTATTTCAAATATGTGTTTTGTGTTTGTCAGTAACATAAGTGCATTGGGCTCTGAGCCAGTCTAATGTACTGTGCTTTGTCTGTCCAGCTGGCCTATCTGCAATTCTCCTAATAGTTCATTAGACCAGTTTGAGCATATCAGCAACAGCCCTCTGCACAGCTGCAAGAGGAAGGACCAGGGCCTGAACCCAACTCCCACAAAGAGCTGACCCTTACATTGCAGCTGAGTGACAACATCAAGGCAACATGGCTGAAATTGCCTGACATTTTCTTGTCAGTCAGAAAAAAAGGCAAGCCCTGTGCAATGCCCTCCATGGTAAGAGGACAACAGGATAGCCTTACACCCCCTCTATGTCCCTACAGTAACCTTTGTTCTGCAGCTGTACATGTTTAATGTATAAAACATCTTACTGACAAAACATTTTGAGGTTGACCTAAAAAATAAAATGTTGTATTACAGGTAACTTCTTTATAATTTAGTATTAGATGCTAGGATTGGAGTATATACATAACAAAACATCAAGCTCGCTGGCTTGACATGAACTAGGATAAATGGTGTACAATCACTTACTGCATTAATTTTGCCATTAGTGATTACCTATGGTCTCTTCAGCTCATATTTGTAAAGGCTCTTGCTGTGTCTAATGTAAAACATTGAAAGAAGGGCTAGTAAGCACACTAAATGAACCACCTAACGAGTTTCCATTATCGTGATTGACTGAAACAGTATTGTGAATGCACCCTGCAAATCGCCCCATAAAGGACCAAGAGAGCGTTTGATTACTGCAGATAGAGCTGCGAAACATGTAAGAGTGTCTGCATGTATTGTGGCAACCTGAAAACCACAATAACACCAATGGGACCACCCCAAGGTCATGTTACCACAAGTTATCAAACCTCTGTGTAGATACATGTCATTGAAACATCAGTGTAGCTTTTATTATTCAAACACAGGTTATCTTTGATTGGTCTTGTTCTGAACAGTCAACACAGTGGTTCCGTTCATTCGGCAACCAGACACAAAGCCATTCTTTTATCTCTACTTCCCCCCTCAAGCACCTTTTGGGGAAAACAATGAAGCTCCTATTCCAAAGCATCCATTTTAATTAAAAAGAGAGAGAAACATCAGATGATGCTCAATCGTATTGAATGTAGTGAAGAAAGGAGCGGAGAGAGTGTGTTTGTTGTTCTCTGACCTTGTTTCCCCATTCCCAACCATCTGTTTTGGACATTGTCAAAAACCTCTTTGGTGGCTCCCTGGCATGTCCTCACCCCTCTTTTGACTTCCTCTATGCTTAGTGGTCATTTAATATGGTGTCTGATGCATTCTGCTCTGTGACACCTCACGACAAGGGTCTCTTTGTGCAACTGCAGTGTCTCTCTAGAAGGTACAGTAGGACTAGTCACAGTCAAACACAGGCAGGCACATGGCATGCACACACTCACTAAGACAAAAAAAAGGAGTTCACACCCGTGTTCTTGGATTGCACATACTCCTCCTCCTGGAGGGGTTCGCCAAATATACAAGTGCTATTTTTCTCCCTTAAGCGCACAGGGAAAACCAGAAAAAAAAAATAGCTGAAAGGAAAAGCTAATGAAGCACATCTCATGCAGTCCTGTTCAGTGTTTGGCAGTAACTGCATTTACGACAGTCACACAATATTCCCTTCACAGGTGTTGGCTTAGCAAGAGCACCTGGCAAAAATGGAATATTCTGAAGCTTGTAAACAGTGGACAGTGCCTTTCAATGAGGCCCACACTAGCAAAGGGAAGCAATTACAGAAAATACGCAATGCATCCAGTGCTGTTATTTTCATCATGAATATGTAATTTTCCAAACGAGATTGAATGTTCTTTGGCAACTTCACAAATAGTCCATTGTATGCATATAAAAATGGAGTGGAACAAATTTGTGTCCCCTTATCTTTAACTTACTTCAATGTCAATGTTGAGAGCGACACTGACAATAGTAGGATTGAATACTGATCATATGGTTAGGGATTACATGTTGGCCAAATAAATTGCATCACAGCATCTTCCTATTAAAACAAACTTGAACCAGCCTTAGGTGGTTTGCTGTTCTTATTTGTTTTAAGCTGGTTTAGCTGGTTTCCAAGTCTGGTCTAGCTAGTCTTCAGCTGGTCTCCCAGCCTAGCTGAGCTGGTGTTTAGCTCAATTGTCTGGATGTTCGGCTTGTCTCCCAGCCCCAAACCCCTCTAAAACCAGCAAAACAGAAAAGCCTAACCAGCATCGCCAGAGAAGTAGACCAGCTAGCCACCTTTGGCTGGTGTGGAGTGGAGGGGGGCGGGGCCGGTCGGAATATCGTGCGCCCGGTCTCCAATCGGCCTGATGAGGCGCGCGAGGAATAAAGGCGGACGGTGACGATGGTTCAAGAGAGAGAGAATTACGGGCATGTCCGTCGTGTGTGTTTGTGTATGCTTTTGGTTTAAGTTCTCATTAAATATCATTTATATTGACAAGCTGGTTCTCGCCTCCTCCTTGCCCATCCTTTAACCGTTTTACAGCTGGTTTAAGCTGGGTTTTTTTTTTCCAGCAAAGCTGTTCTTTTTTAACTATATGCTATACTGACACTATACAAACCTCAAATACTCATGTATAACCCATAAACCAATGTGCCACAACCATTAGTATTTGCCAGTGATTTCATGCAATAGCCCAGAGTATAAATACACCTGTATTTGTTTGTGTCAGAGCTCAGTTGGACAAAATCACAGTCTGAATACAAAACAAACTCCTGACTCTGTAGATATGCAAATTTACAACAAGTGACAACTTTAATCTCCGTTTTTTTCTATTGCATCAATAGAAACCCTTGCACCCCCTCATGCACCTCCCTCCTCAGCGCATCATCCACCGCTGCCTCCTGGGAGAGCAGTCTCTACAACCCAACATATGGGTTTCATGTTTAATGCATAAGATCAGTACTGCGAGCCAAGCATTTATTCTTAAACAATGCATGGCAGTTTGGGCTCTAAAGACAAGTCTCTGTAGTAATTATAATATTAAAGGCCTCTTTTAGAGGCAACATTAGATTGCTTTCATTTGAAGTGCAGACACCAAATGTGTGGGCATTATACCAGTTCATTGGCTGGGTAATGACAGTGGTTGTGAAGACAGCTGTCAGTCCGGACAGAGACAGGACTGTTATTCCATTAATGGAGCAAACACTTCATTCTCTGTAGCCTGTGGAAAAAGAAATCCTGCTTAGGCTGTATAAATAGCTTAATAAAATAAAATGTCGTTCCTCAATAAAAAAAACTATACAACTTGATTATACAATATATGTTGCATGCAAAATGTGTAGATTATATTTCCGATATGTGCTTTGATCCAAAACCTGGTGAGATGCCTACTAAGAGAGAATTGTAAGGCAACATACGTACATATCGTAAGGGCTAGCTGTTCAAAAATGTAGGTAAAGTAAATGTGCTGCTAACATCAAAGACTCCTTATTTTAGCCAAATGTTAAGGCTGTATCACATGTATCCATCACAAAGAATGCAACCACAGAATGGATTGCAAAGAGCTTAAAAAATCAATCAATGATAAATGTTAAAGTTAAATGTTGATTGTTTAGACAGTATATTGTAAAACAGTGATTCTCAACTGGTTTTGCAACAAGACCCACATTTTACATTGGACATCAAGTGGCAACCCAACACAGTAAAAAACGTAAACTGGAATTAATGTAGCCCAGACATTATTTTTGTTCTTGATGTAGACAACAAAAGATACAGTAAGTTTTCTACCTCCCCTTTTAAAATGTGACTCTTACAAAAATCCAGAGTTCTGGCAAACCCCTGTAGTAAATTTGCCACCAGTTATTTTCATGTGCAAATAAGCTCTGTTTTCCAGTAGTGGAAAACTGAACATATAAACTCAGAAAAAAATAAATGTCCTCTCACTTTCAAATGCTTTTATTTTAAGAAAACTTAATATGTGTAAATATTTGTATGAACATATAAAGATTCAACAACTAAGACATAAACTGAAAACGTTTCACAGACATTTGACTAACAGAACTGGAATAATGTGTTCCTGAACGGGGGGGGGGGCTACTTCAGTGCATCTCCTCCTCATGGACTGCACCAGATTCGCCAGTTCTTGCTGTGAGATGTTACCCCACTCTTCCACCAAGGCACTTGCAAGTTCCCGGAAATTTCTGGGGGAATGGCCCTAGCCCTCACCCTCTGATCCAACAGGTCCCAGATATGCTCAATGGGATTGAGATCCAGGCTCTTCGCTGGCCATGGCAGAACATTGACCTTCCTGTCTTGCAGGAAATCATGCACAGAACAAGCAGTATGGCTGGTGGCATTGTCATGCTGGAGGGTCATGTCAGGATGAGCCTGAAGGAAGGGTACCACATGAGGGAGGAGGATGTCTTCACTGTAACGCACAGCATTGAGATTGCCTGCAATGACAACAAGCGCACTCCGATGATGCTGTGACACACCGCCCCAGACCATGACAGACTCTCCACCTCCAAATCGATCCCGCTCCAGAGTACAGGCCTCGGTGTAATGCTCATTCCTTCGATGATAAACACGAGTCCGACCAACACCCCTGGTGACACAAAACAGCGACTCTTCAATGAAGAGCACTTTTTGCCAGTCCTGTCTGTTCCAGCAAAGGTGGGTTTGTGCCCATAGGTGACGTTGTTACCGGTGATGTCTGGTAAGGAGCTGCCTTTCAACAGGCCTACAAGCCCTCAGCCAAGCCTCTATCTGCCTATTGCGGACAGTCTGAGCACTGATGGAGGGATTGTGTTTTCCTGGTGTAACTCGGGCAGTTGTTGTTGCCATCCTTTACCTGTCCCGCAGGTGTGATACTCGGATGTGCCCATCCTGAGCAGGTGTTGTTACACATGGTCTGCCACTGCAAGGACGATCAACTGTCCTCACTGTCTCCCTGTAGTGCTGTCTTAGGCGTCTCACAGTACGGACATTGCAATTTATTGCCCTGGCCACATCTGCAGTCAGATGAGCAGGGACCCTGGGCATCGATCTTTTTTTGTTTTTCAGAGTCAGTAAAAAAGGTCACTTTAGTGTCCTAAGTTTTCATAACTGTGATCTTAATTGCGCTAGTGTCTTAACGGCTGTTCCACAGGTGTTCATTAATTGTGCATGGAAAACATTGTTTAAACCCTTCATAATAAAGATCTGTAAAGTTATTTGGATTTTTACAAAATTATCTCTAATATACAGTGCCCTGAAAAAGGGACGTTTCTTTTTACTGAGTTCATTACACAGCATAATTTGTCCATAAGTCATCCATATCCAGACTTCATGTACTTGCCCTTATATTTACAGTGCAATCCCTTACAAAAATGTAGAGTTCTGGCAAACTAACAGCAAACTTACCACACATATGCCACAAATGTGCCACTTGCTATTTTTACATGCAAATGAGCTTGTGATTCACCATAAAAATTTGCCAGACGTTTGTAGCTCTTCACCAGTAGTGATGAACATGTAGCAAACCTATGGCAACTATCTCTACAGTAAGCTAATACAATAATTTAAACTCAAATCAATGTTTCATGTCCAAGTATTTGTTTATTTTGCAAGTAGTCTTATAATAGGCTGAATAATGGTCAGTCAGTAATTTTCACAAAATAAACACCAACATAATTCTGATGCAATCCAGAGGTTTTTTCAGCTTTTCAGCTATTTATGGCTGCCGTGCGAGAGCCGAGTGGGAACGGCCTTCCCATGCAACACATCCACTGACCACAGAGCAAGAGTCGAGCAGGACCGGCCTTCTTATGCAGCGCTGACAAACCTGCTCTGTGCTGGCACCGCGCAGTCGCATGGTAAACACAGTGCGACAAATGAAAACTTTAAAGACTGCATGCAAAGCTCTTTGAAACCATATTAAATAGGTATGAAGAATGCTGCTAATGTGTCTTTGCCTCTAATGAGCCATAATCAAGCAGCTCCCTCTGTGAATGTGCAGTCTTGGTGCTCCACGCACTCATGATATTAGCGTATGAGTAATGTAGACATGTGATGCTTGCCAGGTAAGATGATTGGATTATTTTCTGGACAGCTCAAATTTGCCATTTTCAATCAGCCTCCAACTTTTAGTAGGCCATCCTCATCAAAGAATAGATAGCTTTGAGAGTGGAACTTTAGTTTCCCACTTAGAGTCTGTTTTAATCTCCTTGTAAAATGTTTCTCTCTGTACTGAACTGATTATCACATTCTTTGCCTTTAATAGCTCGCTTGCTGTGCAGAGTTCTAAACACAGATGCCAACTGCTGCACGTGTCAGATTCACTGGTGGACTGAAAGGGTGAGCTAAATGGATGAATGATGCTTTTTGAAGGGATTTCTAAAACGAGAATCTCTGAAATCTGTTGGAGATATGTTGTTTGTGCTTTGTTTGTCCAGGTTATCACTTGAGGCCTGATTTCTGCATCTGAGTCTGAGTATACAAATGCAAAACTGCCTGTCATAATGAATTCACTTCCATTTGGCTTGAGTAGGAATGCTGTACCTGTGAGCCAGTTGAACTTCATAAGCTGAGATGCTTGAATGGACCTGGAAGCTATGTCGGCAGGATTGTGCTCTGTGGGTACGTATCGCCACTGCTTTGGTTCTGAAAATTGTCTGACTCTCTGAACCCTGTTGTGGACATAGACTAAGAACATTTAGTTTCATTGTAGATGTAGCCAAGTACAACCTTGCTATTACAGTAGAAAGTAATAACATCTGGCTTGAAGTCAGTCTCTTGAACAATGAGCTCTGAGATCTCTACTGCTAAGACTGCAGCACAAAGCTCTAGCCTGGGTAGGTTAGGCTCATTACTTGGAGTCAGTTTAGCTTTTCTTAAGATGAAGGCGATGCTGTTTTGACCATCTCCAACTATTGTCTTGAGGCATGCTACAGAATTTATGGCTTTAGATGAAGCATCTGAGAAAACACAGATTTCTATGTGTTTAGCTTTTGAAAGAGATTTGGCTGTGTAAGTTTGAGGCATGTGAAGGTATTGCAGGTCCTTTAGTCTCTACTTGAGTCTCTACATGATTCCCTCTCATTACATTTCTCTTGTGGAAGTGGTGTGTCCCAGTCTCCTCCTTCAATGGACAGCTCTCAGAGTAGAAACCTTCCCTGTATTGTGGCAGGAGCCACAAGACCAATAGGATCGAAGAGACTATTGATTATGGAAAGGATGCCACAGCGTGTGAATGGCTTTTCATCAATTGTTACTTGGAAAGTAAATGTGTAATTTGCAATTTCCCACATCTGACCAAAGCCTAGGTCTTTAAAGTCTCTTGCGTGATCTTCAGGTGGGAATGCTTGGAGTAATTTTACACTGTTTGATGCAATATTGTGCAGCCTTAGGTTTGGTTCAGAGAGGGATGCCTGTGTCCTCTTTAACAGGTTGATTGCGTCCTCTTCAGTCCATCATACACATAGAACTTGTGTTCCACAAAGCATTTGGTGTCTGAACCATGTTGCTGTGGTCTCTGCTCTGCTGCTTGTCTCAGGCCTTAGATTGCTTCTGCTGGGAAAGGTATGTTGCCAAACACGTGGACATTCATCCAGTATTTGACCATTTCTTTGCTAAGGTCATTGCCATGGCACCAGAGAAAGCGTTAGTAATCTCGATGATCTTCCCTTACAACAAAACAGTGAAACAATTTGTATATGTCTGCCATAACTGCAACACACAAGTGGAACAGGACACCCAGGAGATTGCTATTCAGGTCTGACCCTGTGAAGATTACATTATTCAGAGAGATACCTTTGTATTGTGTGCTGGAGTAAAATACAACTCTCTCCTGCTGAGGCTTTTAGGGATGGTAGACTCCAAATAGTAGTCTCCTTTCCTTTGGGCAGTGGAGCTACAGGTTAGGCATGATCTGTTCTTTCATATCTGGCTTCCGCTCTAAGATACATCGCTGGGACGAGAGATGGTTTAAAGCTTGTTCTCTGTTATTTGGAACAACTGGCCATTGAGACCTGGAGGGAAAAGGTGCCACCCAGCTGTTGGCATTATCCTGGAAAACTTCTCTTGATGAGAGATATACTTCCTGTTTCAGTTGTTAATATATTTCCTGTTCCAGTTGCTGCGGCAACAAGTCTGTGTTTGTAGCTTGCTAGCCTGCTTAGCATTACATTCAATTAACATTGGGAGCATGAGGCTAATTACACCATTTGCTGCTTCAATCTGATTTGATTTGCCATTTGATCTTCTCCCCAAACACTCAATCACTCCACTTCATGTCTTTAAGCTATAAGGGAATGCTTTGCTGTTGATGTCAAATGAGTCAAAGAACTCTGACATGGTTAGAGATCTGTTGCGCTGAACATTGAGCATGGCATACATCCTTATTCCTTTCTCAGGATGCCCCTCAGGAAACACTTCCTGAGTGTTTGATCTTTGAGCAAGATTTCATCAAAAGACCACTTCCACAAACTTTGGTGCACAGAGAGCTCACATTTTGTGTTATTGGAATTTATCCTGCATCCTCCCTGCCATGCTGTGATGGGGTAATTGATGAGCAGAACTTGAAGCAGATCCCTTGCTCTTTCAGGTAAGCTTTACACTCCTCGATTATTGTGAATGGGACAGTGCTTAGCTGGATCGTCTTTGGAGAGTGCTTTGTTTTTAGATGTGTCGTGAGAGATTTCAGTTTTGTGGACTGACACTGGTGTTCTGAAGTTAGTGTGTTTTGGAGGGAATCCATAATAATGTGGACAGCCACTGCTGGAAAAAGCAAAGCTGGGGGTCATTTCGTGCTTTTGCATGATGGCAACTGAACTGGCTAAAGAAGGAAAGAGACACCAAATTATTCTTTGTACTTTGAGCCTTGAGAAATAAATGTTTGTTGTAAGCTGTAAGGCAGGTTTTCAATTATGGATCTGATGCTTCAAATGGTGTCTAAATGGGCTAAGCCTGGCACAGCTGAAGTAAGAAGTTTACATACACCTTAGTCAAATACATTTAAACTCAACTAAACCCAATTCCTGACATTTAATTGTAGAAAACAATTTTAGAATGTGAAATGTCAGAATAATTGTAGAGAGAATTATATATTTTAGCTTTTATTCCTTTCATCACATTCCCAGTGGGTCAGAAGTTTAGTATTTGGTAGCATTTCCTTTAAATTTTTTAACTTGGATCAAACATTTGGGTAGGATTCTACAAGCTTCTCACAATTAGTTGCTGGGATTTTGACCCATTCCTCCAGACAGAACTGGTGCAACTGAGTCAGGATTGTAGGCCTACTTGCTCAAAAACACTTTTTCAGTTCTGCCCACATATTTTCTATCAGATTGAGGTCAGGGCTTTGTGATGGCCACTCCAATACCTTGACTTTGTTGTCCCTAAATCATTTTGACACAACTTTGGAGGTACGCTTTGGGTCATTGTCCATTTGGACAACCCATATAAAGACTGAGCTTTAACTTCCTGGCTGATGTCTTGAGATGTTGGTTCAATACATGGGAGGCCAAAAGTTTAGAATAATGTACAGATTTTGCTCTTATGGAAATAAATTTGGTAATTTTATTCACCAAAGTTGCAATCAACTGATGACAATGTATAGTCAGGACATTAATAAAGTGGAAAAAGTACTATTACAATTTGAAAATAATTTCAGAACTTCTTAAACTACTTCAAAAAGTTCTCACAAAAAAATCCTCCACTTGCAACAATGACTGCTTTGCAGATCCTTGGCATTCTAGCTGTCAGTTTGTCCAGATACTCAAGTGACATTTCACCCCACACTTCCTGTAGCACTTGCCATAGATGTGGCTGTCTTGTTAGGCACTTCTCACGCACCTTACAGTCTAGCTGATCCCACAAAAACTCAATGGGGATAAGATCCATAACTCTCTTTTCCAATTATCTGTTGTCAAACATTTGTGTTTCTTTGCCCACTCTAAACTATTATTTTTGTTTTTCTGTTATAAAAGTGGCTTTTTCTTGGCAATTCTTCCCATAAGGCCTGCACCCCTGAGTCTTCTCTTTACTGTTGGACATGAATCTGGTGTTAGAGCAGGTATAATTCATTGAAGCAGTCAGCTGAGGACATGTGAAGCATCTATTTATCAAACTAGAGAATCTGATGTACTTATCCTCTTGTTTAGTTGTACATCTGGCCTTCCACATCTCTTTCTATCCTTGTTAGAGCCAGTTGTCCTTTGTCTTTGAAGACTGTAGTGCACACTCTAATGAAATCTTCAGTTTTTTGACAATTTCAAGCATTGAAACCACTACTGATTCTTTATTTACTTGCGCCTTTATATTTCATCCTCTAAACATATTATTGGATCCACCGTACCTCTTCCTTTCCTGAATCCACTTTGATAAGTTGTTATCAAATGTCTACTCTCCAAGAGATACATTAATCTCTCATTTATCATACATTCCATTAATTTACAAATGTGTGAAATCAGGGCAATAGGTCTGTAATTTTCTGATTTGCTGTCATCCTTTCCACGCTTCCTTATTGGTATTATTATTGCCTCTTTCCAGCTTCCTGGTATTCTACCTTCTTCCAATACTTTGTTATATAGCAATAGTAATTTCTCAAGACTTTCTACACTTAGGTGTTTAATCATAGTGTAGCATATCTCATCTTTACCAGGAGCTGTTTTTCTAGTTTTTCCCAATGCTCTATTTATATCTCCCATGTTAAATGGAACATCAAGCTCACCATCACTATTATCTTTCCTACACAATATATCCCTGTACTCAGATTTTGTTCTCTCTCTGCCTCTTCTTCCTTCTTCAGATAAATTATTAGAGTTATTTACCTTAGCAAAAGTATTTGCCATCATCTCTGCCTTTTCCTTATTAGTTACTACCATTTCACTTCCCACACCCAGCACTGGATAATTCCAATCCTTTCTATCTCCTCCCATCCTTTTTATAATTTTCCACACCTCTCCTACTGGAGTTTCATTTCCAATTGTATCACAGTGCTCTTCCCAGCATGACCTTTTTGCATGTCTTATTGTTCACCTTACTAATGCCTGTGCATGTTTATATTGGATAAAATCTTGGAAATTATGTGTTCTGTTTCTATTTCTCACAGCTTCCTTGCACTTATCATCCCACCAAGGCATTATTTTTTTCCTTATATTTCCTTTACTCTTAGGGATAGTTTCTATTGCAGCCAACCTTATTCCCTGCTTAATTTTGTTATCTAATGTTTCTATATTAATTTCATTTTTAATCTGGTTTAAGTAACTATTACTTATTTCCTGAAATTTCTCCTAATTAGCCTTTTCATATTTCGTATTCCCACCCAAGCTTTCTATGGTCAGGGGAATTTCAATATTTATCTTACACCATATAGGATAATGATCACATCCTACAGTTCCTTCTTGATATTTTGACCAATTGTAAATTGCTGCCATGCTGTTTGATACAAATGTCACTCTAGTACTACTTCCATCATTTAAACATACTAAGTTCATCTCATCTAATATTTCTTCTATTACCTGACCATTATTATCTGTTCTTTCACTTCCCCATAAATCTCATCTTACTGCCACATAACCATATAACACATAATCTAAGTTTGGCTTTAGCCTGGTCTCTTGAATACACACCACATCTGGTTTATCTTTTCTACTAACTATAAATTGTTTAAAATCCGGTCCATTTGCAATCAGGCTTCTCGCATTCCATTGTGATATTAACACTATTAATATTAACAGTCTACACATGCTGACTCTTGGCTTGACTGCATTCTTAGCTCATCATTTATCTCTTCCCATTTTAGCCCTACCATATTCAAATTATGTTCTGCTGCTTTCGCAGTAATCTGAATCCTTTCTGTTTTTGACTTGATCTCATATGTTGCATTTATCACACCTACTATAAATGTCATCAACTTCTTCTTTTCCATCCATGCTTTCTTTTTATCTTGCAGCTCTTTCGTCACCATTTGTTCTTTAGTAACTCCTTCCTCCTTATATTGCTTACCCTGTCCTACCATTTTAAATGCCTCAGCATACAGTTTATTTCCTATAATCTTATTTGTTGTACCTACACCTCCTTTTTATACACTGCACATCCCCAATATGCAACACGGTGGTTTCGTCCACAATTACAGCATTTTGGTTTCACTCCCTCTCCACACTTCCCATAATCATGTTCCCCTCCACACCTAGCACATCTACTTTTCCCTTTACATCCCTTAGCTACATGAACAAATTCCTGGCAATTAAAACATCTAATGGGTTTTAGAAAGTGTTTTTTTACACTGTACCTTAAGAAACCAAAATACACCACCTTTGGAAGTAGTTTTTCCTCAAGCTCTGTCAGGACTCTGATAGGTTTTTTCTCTACTCCCCTAGTCATTCTTTTAACATTCTTTACCAAATTATTATTCTCTACCTTCAGGTTCTCTACTAGATCTCTTATATTAACACTGAGAGGAACCCCATAGATCACTCCCTTACTACCACTTCAGTCTTGCATCCTAATAATAAGTTTCCATCTCCTAACATTCTTGCATATTTTACTTCCCCGACCTGTCCTTTTAATGATTTTGTTAGTTTGATCGGATAAAACCTCTTAATTCCTCCTTCCCCCTCGAACCTAACAACTACATTCTTCAAACATTCCTCTGTCCTTCTGAGAGGGGTGGCTCAGCGGTTAAGGCCCTGGGATACTGTCCGAAAGGTCAGGGATTCAAGCCCAAGCACCGCCAAGATACCACTGATGGGCCCTTGAGCAAGGCCCTTGACCTAATCTGTTTCATGGCTGAACCTGTGCTCTGACCCCAGCTTAATTGGGATATGCAAAAACAACTGCATTTCATTGGCTCTGCCCAATGACAATAAAGTTAAATCTTAATCTTAACCTAGACATTCCCCGTCTGTCGAGTGAGCGACATTGTGTCAATTGAAGCGACACCAAGGGTTTTCCACTCACAAAAGACTCTATATACCCGTACGTCCGGGGCGGGGCATGCAAATTCTGTCTGCCAACATGACATTGGCCTTTTCTCAGGCTCAGAGGTGTGTTTGGCGTCCCAGGAAGATCCCTTGTGTCACTTCATTCGACACAACGTCTCGTTCTTTCCCTCGGGGAATGGAGGTTACATTAAAACAGTGGACATGTAGTAATTACAATTTGGGCAAAATAATTTTCTCTCTCTGCACACTCTGCAGTCTACTCCCCTGGGCGCTTCGACAGCGATTTTCCCTCCCAAAAGAGTTTAATTTCTCTAAAAGAGTTTGAGTTTTCCACTCACAAAAGAGCAATACACAGCGGTGTTGAACGTCCTTTTCATGACTTGTTCCTGGATGCGGTTGATTTCTCTCCAAGACCGGCGGCCACAGACGCTGCCTCGTGTGCCTGGGCAGCGATCACTCTGAGGCAGTGTTCGTGGATGGCTCATGTACTCATTGCAAGAATATGACCATGGCAGCGTTGCGGTCGCGGCTCTCCTTCCTCAAGGTGAATGTCACTTGGGCATGGCGCCACGGAACATACCATTTGACAATCACCCTTCATCAGACTTTCAACCCTTGGACAGACATCTGCTTTCTGCGGACCGGAGTCCCCTTGCAGCAGATGCCAGACGTGTCGTGGTGACCACAGATGCCTGTCGACAGGGTTGGGGAGCCATGTGTAATGGGCATGCTGCCGCTGGCCTCTGGACTGGACCCCGGCAGTGTTGGCACATCAACTGCCTAGAGTTGTTGGCTGTATCTCTTGCCCTACGGAGGTTTCTCCCACTAATCCGGGGCAAGCACGCCTTGATCCATTCAGACAGCACTGCGACGGAAGCGTACATAAATTGCCAAGACGGCATGCGCTCTCGTCATATGTCACAACTCACCCGCCATCTACTCAGGACTCAGGTCGCTGCGAGTCACTCACATCACTGGCAACCGCAACATGACGCGAACGCGCTGTCATGACAGGTTTCGCCCAGCGGAGAGTGGAGGCGCCACCCCCAGGCAGTTCAGATGATTTGAGACCGATTCGGCACAGCACATATAGATCTCTTTGCCTCCAAAGAAAACTCCCACTGCCCACTCTGGTACTCCCTGACAGGAGCTCCTCTCAGGACAGATGTGCTGGCACACAGCTGGCCCCTGGGGCTGCGCAAGTACGCATTTCCCCCAGTGAGCCTCCTTGCACTGGTGCTGTGCAAGATCAAGAAGGACGAGGAACAAGTCACCTTGGTGGCTCCTTACTGGCCCACCCGGACCTGGTTCTCAGATCTTACGCTCCTCGTGACAGCACTTCCCTGGAAAATTCCCCTGTGGAAGGACCTTCTTTCAGTGGTCCTCTCTGGCCTTCAGAGACCCCCCTTCGAGCCACTTGATTCAGTTGAGCTCATGGCCCTCTCCTTGAAGACAGCCCTCCTGATCGCGTTAGCCTCCATCAAGAAGGTTGGGGACCTGCAAGCATTCACTGTCAGCAACACGTGCCTGGAGTTCGGTTCGGCACATTCTCATGTTATCCTGAGGCCGTGATCGGGCTACGTGCCCAAGGTTCCTACGACCCCCTTCAGGGACCAGGATGTGAACCTGCAAGCACTGCCCTGGGAGGAGGCAGACCCAGCCCTTTCGTTGCTGTGTCCATTACTTGCTTTGCGTATCTATTTGGACCGCACGCAGAGCTTTAGATGTTCTGAGCAGCTCTTTGTCTGCTTTGGCGGACGGCGGAAAGGGAACGCCGTCTCCAAACAGAGGTTAGCTCACTGGGTCATTGATGCTATTTCATTAGCTTATCACACCCAGGCCATGCCCGCCCCCTTGCGTGTTCCCCCTTACAGTCTACGAGGAGTGTTGCATCCTCGTGGGCACTGGCCCATGGCACCTCCTTAGCAGACATCTGTAGAGCAGCAGGCTGGGAAACACCCAATACCTTTGCCAGATTTTACAATCTTAGGGTTGAGTCGGGGTCAGAGCCGGTAGAACTCGGTAACATGGCACAACCAACCAGGTGTTCAGCTTGCACACAGCGCCCTTAACCAAGTTGATCCAGTGTGCCTTCTATCCCAGGTTAGCCACTAAGCATCGCTCCTGCGATGTTCTCCTCCGTAGCCTTCTGGTCTGCGAATTCAGCGGAGCAATTCGTGTTCAGACACACTACGAGTCACAGGTGCTCTGTACTGGGGTTGGGTTCCACGGAATTAGTTCCCTTCTCAGGCAAACTCCCTGTGATGTATTTCCCGTGGTTCGCTTTGGCAGCCTCGCCGTAGAGTTTCCTCTCATTAGGCTGGACCTACCACCACGCCATTTCCCACATACGGCTTCGCAAACCTCGTGGTGTATTTTCCACATGTTACCTCCCCCTAGACTGGGCAGGATGTGGCCTCCACAGGGTCTTTTCCCCCTGAAAGAATAGGACCGGTAAAGACCACCTTCCCAGACACATTTCATAGTGTTAAGATAGCCGCTTCACGTCCTATGTCAGAGACATAGTGAGAGAAAAGGCGCAGCTGCCGGGTAGCACCTCAGGGGTGTGGGGAACCTAAGGTCTGAATGTGATATCTCTTTGGGGGCATTGGGGAGGGCTACATGCAGCCGACGCAGTAGCCTGTTTGCACCTGTCTCACCAGTTCACGTAACATGGTCAGTCCGTGGCGTTTTTCGATGGGACCCCTTGTGTCACTTCGTTCGACACAACGTCGAGTGAGTGACAGAAGGGGAACGTCATGGTTACCGTTGTAACCTCCGTTCCACAAGGGAAGGAACGATACGTTGTGTCCCTCCTGCCACAGCACTAGACCTAGCACTGTAAACGGCCGTACCTTATTTTCGTCTCCTCAGTGCAAAATCCTGACTGGCACTCGCTGCCCCGCTTCCCTTTATACCCGTATGTCTGTGGCGGGGCATGCAAATTCTGTCTGCCAACTTGACATTGGTCTTTTCTCAGGTTCAGAGGTGTGTTTGGTGTCCCAGGAAGACCCCATGTGTCATTCATTCAACACAACGTCTCGTTCCTTCCATCGGGGAACGGAGGTTACAATAGTAACCATGATGTTTTTTATTATTATTTTTTGGAGAGAGTTAATAAGCAACATTTTACACGTATTAATCCGTGATACAAGTATATGTATACATACTAGTGGTGTGTATTGGCAAGGAATTCACGATACGATACACATCACGATACATGGATCACGATACGATACATATTGCGATATTGCACAGTTTACTGAAAATTTAAAAACAGAGCTGAAATACAAGTTACTGTGTATGATCTGGGTAGTCTTAATATATCACAATGATAAATTAAATACAACTGATAGTGTTGGAGTGGTTTCCTCTGACATAACAAGTATAGCTACCTTCATGGGCTTCATAGCAGTGACCACTTCTTCAGCAGCTGTTATGTCTGACTCACTGAGGGTGCAAATCTCCTTCTCTGTCTTCCTCACCTCAGCTGAGAGGAGGGCAGCATGGATGGCTGGCTGCTGTTCTAAGAAGCGGTGCAGCATGTCATGAGAACTATTCCATCTGGTAACGATGTCAATGAGCAATTTTTGTTGAGGCAGATTTAGCAGCTTTTGTTTTTCACGCAGTACACATCTGGTTATTCTTCTCATACTTCCCAGCAATCGGGCGACTGGTTTTAGCTGCAGTGCACGCTGTGAAGCCACATTCAATGTATGCGCGAAACATTTAAAATGTAGCAAACCAACTAGCTGCGCTGGTCATGTTTGATACATTGTCTGTAACTATAGCGAAGTCCTTGCTTTTTATGTCCCATTCCTCTAATGCTCCTTTCAACAGCTCGGCGATGTTACTGCCAGTATGGCTCATGCATTGCCCTCGTCTGCAAAACATGAGAATCAGTTCCCAGTCCTCATTGATTAGGTGCGCCGAGATCGTAACATAAGATTCAGTGGCTCTCGATGTCCAGCCATCGCACGTAAGGGCCACTCTTTCTGCTGAGCCAAGAGATGTTTTTACTACTTGCTTCACCTCTTCATACATACTGGTCACAGCTAACTCAGTAATGTGTTTGCAAGTCGGGATAACATAGCGCGGCTCCATGATGTTAACATATACCTGAAGCCGGTGATTTCAACGACAATATAGGGGAGCAAATCATGACAAATTAAATGCACCAACGACGTTATTTTTAGAGCTCGAGCTGAGGTAGATGGAAGTTTGTTTGTGGTGTTATCCAGGCTGCTGTAACGTTATATCTGCATGGCGTCTGACAAGGTGCGCTCACAAATTGGTTGTGTTACCTGAATATTTTACAGCAGCATGACAAAGCTTGCATATTGCATTGGTTTTATCCAAGTCCATGCTCCCAGGTTTGTTTTAAAACCAAAGTGTACCCACACATAGGCTTTATATTTTGAAGAGGCCGCTGTCATCTTGTCAGCTGCGTCTGCCATACTGCTTCCAGCTTTTCACTCACCGAAAATGTCACCAGGCAATTCTGGCCAGTCTCTAATGAATAACGTGCTCTGCTTTGCACAGTCAGTATCTGTGTTAGGATGTGCAGTTAAATTGAGAATGTACCTTCTGAAAATGTGTATATGCCAGTGTTAGTCACAGAAAGTAGGGAAAACATTAGTGAAGTTTCTCCAATTGTATAAATGTGCCTGGGTTTGTCCCTGGTAGGCAGAAGATGCCCTAAAGCTGCCCCACCCTAATCGCAGCCTTTAAGTCTGATTAGCCTCCTAGGAACAACTCGGGACACCTTTCTCCTATCTTGTGAAATTTCAGGAAGTGAAAAAGAAATATTAATATTTTATAATACTTAAAATGATTAATAGCCGAAGTTATCATATTACATTTTCCAGCTCTGTTATTAACTATACAATTTTTGACAAAATACTACAGTTACTGTTACTATTGTAACATCATGATTAATTTTAGTAAGGATGATGATGTGTCATTTTAAAACTTTTAGTTTTTCTGACCGCGTTGGCTCTTTTTCTTGTCAGTGCTGTTTATAATGTCAGGGCTGTCTACCAGTTTGTGGTTTGATTTCCTCCATAGCACTTTAAACTAAAGTGTTGTCACATCAGTGTTCTGGTCTGCACTGTGATGTCGAAGGAAGCCAGTTGGCCCATGCACACTCTAGAGTAGATTAGAGCAGAGCAGATCATTGGCATTAAACAAACCAGGCTTTAATCGCACACCGGTTTCAGATGAGAAGCATATTTAGCACATATAAAGCACAGAACGCGAGATAAACATCATTACTGTAATGTTTATCCATGTTTAAAACTAACAAACTAAATGTTAGGAAGTTTGTCATGTATCATAACGGAATTCTAACTGTAATTTAATAAGAAAGTACAAGTGTTTGGTGTGTAATTTATTGTCTCTTATATTACAGAATGATTGTGTCTGTTATTTGCAGTTATAGTTATTGCCTGATCTCAAATCACAGCGTACTAAATGAAGTATTGATGGTTTTAAGGCAAGGTTTATAGACTCCATATAGTTCATTTTTCTGATACAGATAAGTTTCTTCTGTCAAAGCTCCCTTACCAACCCATGTTTATGTCTATGTGTTAGTTTAGTTGAATGTGTAGTTTATTAGTTTATAAAGTCTTGTTTGTATTCAAAGAGAAGTTGACTGTGTATTTGATTCAATCATATCTTGAAATCTGTTGATCCTAAAATCTGCATGCTCATAAACATTATTTCAATCTATTTGCAATATTATTTTCAATGGCTATGAAAGTAGTATTACTGTATGAATTAATATTACGTTCCTACCAGCACATTACTGACCGGATGTAAATAATGATTATTTTAATATTCCCCAAATCAATCGCAAATTTTTTATTGAGCTAATTTCCTTGGTTGGAAAATTACTCAGGCATAAGCTTAAATAAATTAACCATTATGCATATTCCCTACATATAATTGGTGGAGGAACACAATTCCAAAACTAATTACATTCAGGAAGTTGCTAAATTTAATGGATTGAATGCTGGTAGATTAATAAAACCAATTATTCATTGTTTTTATCTTACATATCATGGTGGTCAAACACGGCCAAGGTTCTTAAACAAATGAATTATTTATATTTTCTAACACTGTTTACACAATTTTTGTGTGTACTATATGCATTTTTATGCTCTATGAATTGCACCATTAGCATAGCAACATGCTAATTTTAAACTCTATTGAAAATTAATTGTACAAGCTTTCCAAATCTGTCACTTATGAGGTTCCATGACTGAAAGTATTCTGGCTTAGAAGAAAGATGTTTAGTGTATGTAGAGAGTAGACAGCAAGGCAGCTGTATGTTTTGGAACAGAGTTATGTATAATCCACTGTTTGACTGCAACCACAACCCTCTTGATGGTGACAATGAATTCCAGTTTGTGATACACTACCATTAGAAGATCAACCCACCCTAGGGGCTCCTGGCAATAATGCCTCATATACTCTCATCAGTATCTGGCAGACTGCCGGAGTAGTCATGAAACATTTTCATCACATCCATTATTCACACTCTTCAGTGGATTTCAGCTGACTTCCTACCAGAGGAGAATCTCAGGATTTAGTGTTAACACAATTTAATAGGCTGGCATTATTAGACAACTATTGCACAAATAACATTTAATTGCTTATGTTTTTTTTTTATCCTTGATTCCACTGGCATTGATCCCATCTTTTTTATCAATGCTGAAAATAACTTTGTATGCGATACCTTGCAATTGCATAGCTGTGAGTCTGTCATATTGAGACAAAAAACTGAAGTCCCCCCTCTGTTGTACGAGTTGGTATCACCCAACTATACAGAGGTGTCACTTGGTACATGCTCTCAGCTCTGGCCAGGATGCATAAACTCACAGTCGTTTATTATCACTGGATGAGGATTTATTTTAAATACTTTTATAGATAATGCTGAGGTGGATTTTCATTCACAAGTATGAATCCTAGCAGTTATCAGTTTTTATTCAAAATAACTGTCTAGTGTAAAATGTCTCCAAATGGATATAAAGGGATCTTAGATTTAAATGCGGTTGATTGGAGGTTCGGTTTTGAAAGGTCAAACACCCCTGCAGGTACAAAACTCGCCAGACAGTGACTGACAATGTGCAATTTCGGTCTGTTGGTCTGTTACCCTCACAAAACATTTGTATGAAATTAGAAAACATGAAATACATCACATGAGTCAAATGTGGCGTCAGTGAAGATGTTAAAGGTGTCCATAGAAATGATCAGTTGATTGCATGTTGAGGAAAGCAGACAAGCTTGTCAGATGAGCAGGTAAGAATTGTAATTTTCTGAAAGGGTAAATTTTTTTCTGAAACATTAACCCTAATGCTTTTTCTGAATGTTTGATATGCTACAGTGTATACATATTTAAGAGTATGCATTGAATTAGTGATGACAGGATTATAGAATGTTACTATTAACCACGATTACAAATATCACGGTTAATTTAAACATTAGAATTTAGTATCCAATCGTTAAAAACAATGAAATGCTTTATTTCCATGTGGCACAAATATTATTAATACATTATTATTATTATTATTATACAAATAATAATGTATACATATATAATATAAAAGAGTTTTTCTGTGTGGGTACTGGAGCTGTTGCTATGGTAACGGATGGTGGCCATGTGGTACTTTAATGGCCAAAATATAACAGAGGAATTCGATCTACCAGATTCATATCTATCAAAAAGCTACTTAAATCGGCTGTCTGGGAGCATTTAAATGACTGACTGAAGACCACATATGCAAAACAAGCAGACAGAAAGTCATAGAAAGATCAAATTCTACAAACGCATCAGGATGCTGCACTAGTCGTCCAACAACACACTAGTAAGTTAATTTTTAGCTGTGTTGATTTTAAAGTGATGAATTAAAGATACCACTTTTTGTAATGTTTAAGCATGCTGACAGCATGTGGTGCATTTGCGTGTAGTTACTATCAGCGAGTAAACTTTGAAAAGTTGCATCTTTGTCCTTGTTATTAAAGCATTGCTTTTGTACAAATTCATCGTGTTCAACAATAAATGGAAATTTGAGTCATTATCAGACTTTAAATTGCCTGCTGTGAGCAATGTTCCCATTATTATGCATAGTTTTCAGGTTTATTTGTAAGGAGTCGTGGACAGTATTTAGAGTCTGTTGTCGATTCTTTATGGTGGGGTGTTGGGGGTTATGTGGGGACAAACAACGATTCAAATATTGTTGACAAATTAATCGTTCTGACAAATGCAATGAAACCAGTGGTGCCTCTTCATTTGTGTCCCATGTGTTTGTGTGACCTTTAATTTGATCAGATTGTTTTATTATTAATGGTTGACTGATAACTAGAGTATGCCAATCAGTGTCAGAAATGAACTTTTTCTTTAAAGGGATAGTTCACCCAAAATGAAAATTACATTATATACAATGCAAGTGAATGGGGGCCAGAACTCTGAAGGTCCAAATATCACATAAAGGCATAATTCAAGTAATCCATACGACTCTAGTGGTTTAATCAATGTTTTCTGAAGTGATCCAATCGGTTTTGGGTGAGAACAGACCAAAATGTAATTATCTTTCACTATAAATATTGATAGCAGTCTCCTTAATGTTCATGATTTCAAGCTTGATTACATGTCCTAGAGCACCATCTAGCACTCTACGCATGCGTCAAGCCCTAGGACGTGTAATCGAGCTTGAAATCATGATAGTGCCATGAGACGATGGCAAGATGTACAGTGAAAAAGGAGTTCTTATGTTTTATTCTGACCAAATCCAAATGGATTGCTTCACCACTGGTGTCATATGGATTACTTTTATAGATGCCTGTATCATGTAATATTTGGACCTTCAGAGGTCTGGCCACCATTCACTTACATTGTGAGGACCAACAGATCTGAGATATTCTTAAAAATCTTAATTTGTGCTCTGCAGAAGAATATTTTTTTATACACATCTGGGATGGCATGAGGGAGAGTAAATTATAAGATCATATTAATTTTTAGGTGAACTCTAAAAATTAATGACGGTGTGTCAATAATGACCCACTTGCATATTTATTTACATTTAATTTGTGTTTAATGCATGTTTAAACTGTGAAATTGTAAACTAATATTGACATCCTATCACATATTCAAGATGAGATAGTCCCAATGTGGGAAAACGGCTTTATTCACAGACAGGCAGAAGTACAAAGGGGCAAATCCAGAGAAGCGTAATTAAAGGGAAAGCGTAGTGTCGAAGCCGGGAGATCAGAATAAACAAAGACAGAACACGAGAGTGGGTAAACTGGGGAAAGCTAGCGAAACACTAGAGTTGGCAAAGCGAAGTGGTAGACAAAACAATAACCAACAACCGTGGGGGGAAAGGGCAAGGTATAAATAGAGGAAATGAACAGTGCAGGTGAACCTAATATTCTGGTGATTGGGAACGAGTGTGAGAGCTAGAGGGGGCGGAGTGAACTTGGGAATTAGAGTTCGTTACAGTACTTCCCCCTCTACTGCGGACGGCTCCGGACGGCCGCGCTCGGTTACGAGGAGCGCGACCTCTGGGAAGTGGTGCGGGACGATCGGGATGTTGGCGATGGTAATCAAGCTTTAGTGCTTGGTCCAAGACATCCTTCGAAGGTACCCACGACTGCTCCTCAGGTCCGTAGCCCTCCCAGTCTACCAGGTACTGCAACAGACCACCACGACGTCTGGAGTCCAACAAAGCCCGGACCGCATATGCGGGCTGACCTCCAACATCGAGTGGTGGAGGGGGTGTCTGGGATGCAGTGGGTGGGAACATAGGGCTGTAAAATACTGGCTTAAGTAGGGAGACATGAAAAACAGGGCAGATTTTGTAGCGGGGTGGCAGTAGTAATTTGTACGTTACAGGGTTAATTCTCTTTAAAATCTTAAAGGGACCAACGTACTTGGGGCTCAGCTTTTTCGACGGGAGACGAAGACGGATGTCTCGGGTTGATAACCACACTCGCTGGCCTGGATGGAATATAGGCGTGGGTCTGCGTCGGCGGTCAGCCTTGGATTTCTGGGTTTGGCTAGAGTGTTGTAGACGGTCATGGGTGGCCCTCCAGACCTGGGTGCACTTCTGGGCCCAGGTATCCACCGCAGGAACATCACTTGGATTTGCCTCCCAAGGGAAAAGGGGAGGCTGATACCCCAGGACGCATTGGAATGGGGTGAGGCGGGTCGAAGAGCTGACCATGCTATTTTGGGCATATTCGGCCCAAGGAAGGTAGGTGTGCCAGTTACCCTGGTTCTGAGCACAGTAGGCTCTCAGATATTTACCAATCTCTTGGTTGAGGCGCTCAGTCTGACCATTTGTTTGGGGGTGGTATCCCGAGGAGAAGTTTAGCTGGATGCTTAGTCTGTCACTGAAGACTTGCCAGAATCGAGACGTGAATTGGGTCCCTCTATCTGAAGTAATCTCCTCGGGGATGCCAAAGTTACGGAAGACGTGACTGATCATGAGGTCGGCCAGCTGGGTTGCATTGGGTAGTCCAGGTAGGGAAATCAAGCGGCACATCTTGAAAACCTGTCAATCACCACTAGGATCTCCGTCTGACCGTCTGAAGGAGGTAAGTCGGTGATGAAGTCCATGGCAATATGGGACCACGGCCGATCGGGTATGGGCAACGGTTGGAGGAGTCCAGCGGGAAGGTGACGAGGAGTTTTGGACTGGGCACAGACTGGACAGGAAAGGACATGGATGTCGTCCTTAAGCGAGGACCACCAAAATTTCTTTGTGAGCAGCTCAGTAGAACGGGTGATACCCGGATGGCCGGAACAAAGGGAAGTATGGACCCACTGCATGAGCTGAGGGCGAATAACGGTAGGTACATACATCTTGTTGGGGGGGTTTGAGGAGGCGCGGGTTCGTTACCTTGAGCCTGTAGGATGGCATCCGTCAATTCCCACCTAACGGGGGCTACAATACACAACGTGGGGAGAATAGTCTCTGGCTCCGAAGGTTTAGAGCCATTGCTGAAAAGTCTGGAGAGAGCGTCAGCCTTGGTGTTATTGGAGCCTGGGCGAAAGGTTACCGAAAAGTTAAAACGAGTGAAGAACATGGCCCACCTGGCCTGTCTGGGGTTCAACCTCTTGGCTGAACGAATGTACTCCAGGTTCTTGTGGTCGGTGAAGACCACGAAAGGGAACTTAGAACCCTCCAACCAATGACGCCATTCCTCTAAGGCTAGTTTAATGGCTAGCAACTCTCTATTCCCGACGTCATAGTTCTGCTCAGGGGATGTCAGTTTATGGGAGTAGAAGGCACAAGGGTACAGTTTAGTGGGAGTCCCATGTCGCTGCGAGAGTATCGCTCCCACCCCCACCTCAGAGGTGTCCACCTCCACCACGAAAGGGAGAGTGGGATCGGGCTGTTGGAGAACAGGGGAACTAGTAAAGGCATCCTTGAGCGCTTGGAAGGCTTGTTGAGCAGGAGTGCTCCATGTGAGGGACCTCGGGTTGCCTCGTGTCAGCGCAGTGAGAGGTGTGGCAATCCTCCCGAAGTTTCGGATAAAGCGTCTGTAGTAGTTGGCGAAACCCAGAAACCGTTGGAGCTCCTTCAGTGTCCTAGGTTCCGGCCAGGAAAGGACTGCAGCTACCTTGTTAGTTTCCATCCTCATCGTTCCTGTGGACAAGACAACACCCAGAAAGGAGACGGAGGGACGATGAAAGGCACACTTCTCTGCCTTAACAAATAAATCGTGTTCTCGAAGTCTCTGCAGCACCCTCGAGACGTGGTTAGTGTGTTCCGACAGTGTAGAGGAGTGAATCAACAAATCATCGATGTAGATGTCGAGGAATTGGTCCAACATGTCACGGAAGATCTCGTTCATAAAGGACTGAAACACCGAAGGAGAGTTAGCGAGGCCGTACGGCATAACTAAGTATTCGTAGTGCCCCCTGGTGGTGATGAACGCAGTTTTCCACTCGTCCCCCTTACGAATGCGCACAAGGTTGTACGCGCTCCTGAGGTCAAGCTTAGTAAAAAAAACTTGGCTTTGCTGACTTGCTCAAGGGCTGGCTGGATAAGAGGCAAGGGATAGGCGAACTTTACCGTTACCTTATTTAAGGCACGGTAATCGATGCAGGGACGAAGCCCGCCATCATTCTTGTCTACGAAGAAAAAACCCGATGCTACCGGGGAGGTGGACGGTCGAATTATGCCGAGACTGAGCGCCTCGTCGATATAGTCCTCCATAGCCTTGGTTTCAGGCAGCGTTAAGGGGTATACTCTGCTCTTAGGGAGCAGGGATCCCGGAAGAAGATCGATGGCACAATCCACACTACGATGTGGAGGGAGATTAACCTGGGTCCTTTCAAACACATCAGCATAAGAAGAATACTCGGAGGGAATGGAGACAGGAGATCTCACTTCGGGGCTCTCTACAGAGGTTGAGCAAACCGGTAGGTGAATACAGTGAGACAGACAATGGTTACTCCAGCTCAACAGCTCCCCCGTGTGCCAGGAAATGTGGGGGTCATGAAGAGATAGCCAGGGGTGACCCAAAACTACTGGGTCTCTAGGTGATCGAACAATAAAAAACTGAATGATTTCCTTGTGGAACAAGCCAACTTGAAGGGACAATGGCATAGTTCTGTAGGAAATAAATCCCGATCCGAGAGGTGCTCCATCCAACGAATTGACTTTGAGAGTGGTTCAAGCGGACTAAGTGGGATACCAAGTCTTTAGGCCAAGCCATCGTCCAAAAAATTCCCCACCGCCCCGGAATCAACTAGGGCTGGGGCAGAAAAGGAGACATCGTTAAGGGTCAAAACCACAGGGAGGCAGACTTGTTTCCGGGTAATGCTGAGAATGACTGACGTTCTAACCTGGCTTCTGGAGAGAGAAGGCTGAGGACAGACCGGGCACAAGGCAATACGATGACCCGGCTTGCCACAGTACAAACAGAGGCGCTGTGTCAAACGTCTAGTATGCTCTGCAGGGGTTAATGGAGCACGACCTAGCTGCATAGGTTCAGGACTGGAAGAGCTTTCGAGAGGTGGGGGTTGAGATGGGTTGGAACCCACAGTACGTTCTTGGATGACCGAGGAACTTCTAAAAGCGTGATCACGTAGGAGATTATCAACTGTAATGGAGAGTTGAATATAATTCTCCAAAGACAATGATTCTCCCCGACAGGCTAGCTCCATTTGCAGTTGACTACTCAAGCCCAGGCGGTAGACAGTCAGAAGAGCGGGGTCGCTCCACCCGCTACCCGCGGCAAGGGTGCGGAAATCAAGGGCATAATCGGCTGCAGTGCGTGACGACTGTTTCAAAAACACGAGACGGCTGCCCACATCTCTACCAGCTGCAGGATGATCAAATACTATGCAATCTGGTGACAGAATTGATCATAGGAAGCCAGAAGGGGGCTATCAGCTGTCCACAACGCGGTGGCCCATTGCCGCGCTCTGCCAGTGAGGAGCGAAATCAAAAAAGGAATTCTCTCACTGTCGGAGCGTAACAGGGGGTGATATTTCATGTAGACACTGCACTGCATCAAAAAGCCCTGGCAAGAGTCAGAAGACCCATCAAACCTCTCGGGAGGTTGAAAACCTGCGGCGCTCGTTAACACGTTGGGAGCATCTGCGAGTTCAGGGACGGGTACAGGTGGGACAGGATTCAATTGATCTGAAAGAGCACGTACCATTTGAAGTATCTCTTGGATCTGCTGCCCCTGGGTTGTAAGTGCTTGATCGTGTCTCCCAACAGTGGATCCTTGGGCAGAAATCGCCGCACAAATCCGTTCTAGTGAGCCTTGAAGGTTCTCCGCGGAATCCATTGTGAATAAATTCCCTTTTTTGGGGGGGGGGTTGGTTATTCTATCACGTATTCAAGACGAGATAGTCCCAATGTGGGAAAACGGCTTTATTCACAGACAGGCAGATGTATAAAGGGGCAAATCCAGAGAAGCGTAGTTAAAGGGAAAGTGTAGGGTCGGAGCCGGGAGATCAGAATAAACAAAGACAGGACACGAGAGTGGGTAAACTGGGGAAAGCTAGCGAAACACTAGAGTTGGCAAAGCGAAGTGGTAGACAAAACAATAACCAACAACCGTGGGGGGAAAGGGCAAGGTATAAATAGAGGAAATGAACAGTGCAGGTGAACCTAATATTCTGGTGATTGGGAACGAGTGTGAGAGCTAGAGGGGGCGGAGTGAACTTGGGAATTAGAGTTTGTTACACATCCAATATATCATTTGAAAGATCTGGGTCTCAAGATTTGATATTTGAAAGAAATTTTAACGATCGCAAAGTTACAAGGGTAAGATTTTATTAACGTGTCAAGAGTGAAAATCAAAACATGGAAAATGAAACCAGAAGTTCTGACTTTTATTGTGTGAAATAGAGATTTATAGAGATTTTAGTCCAAAAATGTACAAATATGAAGAAATATTGATCAATCTGCCTTTGTTCAGGTTTTTTATATTCAACACATTATCATTCATGTCTATTCACTCCAAAATCTTGCACTCTGTGTAGTGTTTCAGTAGCAAAACACCCAAACATGATATTTGGGAGGGTCTTACGAAAAAAATGACCCCTACCTCAAAATTTTCTGTGCAGCTGTGATCGGGAAGTCACTCAAAATAGCCAAACAAGACAGTCGACAAGTGATTTGCGTCATCTATGTTTGTCTCTGGATAATGCCGGCCAATGAAAAGCTAGATAATTTTTGACTGATGGGTCATGTAGCTAATGAATAGATGAAAACAATTATATGGGGGTTTTATATATCCCTAATGCCGATTTGCAAAGGTTCAGAGTGGAATACAGTAGACTATTTTTATTTGTGTTTGCGCTTTTATGCATGGTGTGCATTTATTGTGTGTTACTGCCGTACTGTCGACAAAGAACTCTGCTTTTGGACCTGCGATCTGATCCAGCATCCTTGGTTTTAGGGGTATGGAAAACACACACTTCCGACTGCACATTGAGGGGGCTCGGACTCAGCTTCACTCACCGTGAGTTATACCCTAGAGCACACGCTCTCCCAATGCATTGACTTAGTCATTTTTTCGCAGATTTTTCTTTGCCGAGAGGCACCACCCTCCTCGGCTTCAGTCACCATCACAGAGGGCCTGGAGGAGCGGCTCCTCCTGACTGCATTTTTCATCAAACCCCCTGTTCAACTGCACATCCAGGGGGCTCGGACATGTCATTCAAGCCGAGATGAGGCACCCTCCTCGGCTTCATTCACCATCACTGAAGGAGGGCCTGAAGGAACCGCTACTCAGAGATGAGCCAGCCTGCCTGGCTTTGCTCACCGTGAGTTAGACCCAATGCATTGACTTAGTAATTTATTTCCACTGCTTTTCGTTCAGTTTGCACTGGGAACAGGTGTGCTCCAGGCTTCACTGAAAGTGATCGAAGCCGGGGAAGCTAGGCTTGAGGCAGTGGCTAAAGACCATGATTGAACAGCAGATCAAAAGCTCTGAATAACTCAATTTACATTTGTATGGGGAAAGATTTTACAGAAGCATCTTTATTGAAAGTAAAACTTTATTTCCATTGTAACATTTCAAATTGTAATGTTCTTTTCACATTGTTTATAAAATGCATAAATATATATGGAATGCATTATAATATATTCACAACTAATAAAAAAAAACTATATCTTTGTGTATATTTTGATTTGTGTGGTATTTTTTCATTGAAAAATAAACAAATTTTTTTAACCACTTTGAGCATTGGTTTATGGAGTTACTAGAAGTGGTCTATTGATGCCTCCAATTGGCCTTTTTTTGGAAATACACTTACATAAATCATTATGGAACAACTAGTTTTGGTCATATTGACATCAAAATTGTGTCAGACCTTCATCAGAAATGTTGTTTTTATCAGATGTGTTTTTGGGGCACTGTGCAAAAACTTGCATATTTAAAATATATATATACTGTATATATTTTAGAAATAAATTTCCTGTCACTATTCAAAATATTTGAATAATTCTAATGCAATGATACATTTTAATTTTAATTTACAAATGTCTAAGTGTCTACTTTCAAATAAGCCCAAGTTTGTGTTTGTAGACCAAAGGGTTCAAGAACTGGAAGAGTTTATCTTTGGGTATATCGTTTTCAAGCTCATGCACAAAAAGAGGCCGAATGTCAAGAGGTTTTAAGGAATTCGATTTTCAGGGGTGTTTTTGCCTTTATGAGAGCTTTTTTATTTCTAACTATTTAAAACATAAACTGTCTCATATGTTTATGTCAAATGATTGAATATAATTGATTCATTAATACAAATCCTTAAGACTTGTAATTGTTTTGTACCTCTTACCCTTAGAAAAATGTAAAATAATTCATTGTCATGTGTTTGTGTGTTTTTGTTCACTTTTATGTATTTAAAGCCCTCATTTTGTCATTGTCCTTGTTAAGGATGATCATGTAATATTGTTCGTGGTTCTTGTGTCTAGTCTAGTCATAGTTTGTTTTATTTTGTTTTGGATTCACGTTCTGGACTTGGGTTCTTTTCATCTACGTTCTTGTTATCGTTCTGTTCCTGCCTGCTCAATGTTATTTTATTTATGCTATATTATAGAAAACTACAACTATAATAGAACATCAAGAACTGTATCAGATTTTACAAATTATAATTCATTATGAGGGCATTTTTTGCCACCACATTTTTAATTTCAGGTGTATTTTTGCCCCGAGACACTTTACATTTCTGGCCTGAATGCCAAAAAAGTACAATATAATATAATGATAGCAAATTAAAATACAAAACTTTAAAATATTAAATTGAGTTTTTCTCCCAAATTTTGAATGCCCAATTCCCAATGCGCTCTAAGTCCTTGTGGTGGCGTAGTGACTTAATCTGGGTGCGGAGGACAAATCTCAATTGCGTCCATCAATCCGTGCATCTTATCACGTGTCTTGTTGAGCACGTTACCGCGGAGACCTATCACGTGTGGAGGCTTCACACTATTCCCGTGGCATCCACACACAACTCACCACAAGCCCAAACAAGAGCGAGAACCACATTATGGTGACCATGAGGTGGTTAACCCATTCTCCACTTCTGTTGCTCATGTAATATCTGTATCAGATTGGGTATTATTATAGTAATGACAATCATTTGTTAAATTCAATAATCAGTGCATTGAAATGTAATTGTCAGAATATCATCCAATTACTAGATTAACCCAATAGGTTAGCACAGACATTTCACTAAATTACTTTAGTGCCTGTAGTTAAAAAATACAAAACAGTCTAATTTGCTGTACCAGCAAGTCAAAAGTGCCAATTGCCTGGGACCCATTCACATTCACATGTCCACAGGGATTGTAACCTAATTTCCAGAACTCCAAGCACCAATGCAAATACCCACTGTTACTGTAAAAGACAGGAAATGTGGGATTTGCTGTTCAGGAGTTCTCCACACATCTGTGCTCCCATGTGTGCTGGAGCAGATGTCAAAATTCCTCTGACCCTTTGGGAATAGTTTTCACTCTGATGGAAATAACCGGTCTGCACCGGTCTGTTCTGACTTCAAAAGCAAGTCTGACTGAGCAAACCCTGCTGTCAAGACCCATAGTTTACCTAGTTTACCCACGTTAACTGTTAATATCATAGTAATATAATTATCTGCCAAAGCTATGGTGTGGATGTTTACAAACCTGTCCTGATATTATTTTTCACCAGCATTTGTTTTGGATGCTGGTATGCTGGTGGCCCTATCAGGCTGGGGCTATGCTGATCCTCCAGCTAGACCAGCACCAAACCAGCATAAACAGAGTTGAAGTGACATGGAAATTCATGCTGGTTTTCAGCAGGTATATCAGGTTATACCCAAGCTTTTGCAATATGAGTGGAAGTCTGGAGTTGTGTATAACTGTGTGTGTCAGATCCAGGGGGCTGGTGGTAAGACAAGTGTTCTTCCCCATGGACTGCTGAGGTATGCCCGCCCACAAACTCAACATTTGCCACATTGTCACTTGGCTCCATGAAAGGGAAATGAGCCAACAAATGATTCGAGCATAACTCCTCACAGCTGGAACTAGAGAAAGCTTAGCCAAGAGGGTTCTGCAATATGTTGGGTTGTAATGCTGCATTCCATTCAACTCAGAACGCCACTTGAAGTCTGTAACGGGTTTACACAATGGGCAAGGAGGAGGTAGGAACCAGCTGAGCAGTCAATTTAGACATTTAATGACACAAATTATCAAAACACAACATAAAACTGACAAACACAAACACAGATTCGTGCATCTCTCTCTCTCTCACGCGCAAACTGGTGCCCCCTGCTCCTCAAATCAAATCAAATCACTTTATTGTCACACTACCATGTACACAAGTGCAACAGTAGGTGAAATTCTTGTGTGCAGTTCCGAGCAACATAGCAGTCATGACAGTGACGAGTGACTCTTTATCCCTCTCCCAGCTGATTGGGGTGATTCAGCACTGGGCGTCCATCGTTACGTCCCAGCCACACCCTCCTCCTCGTCACATACCCCCAATGCCCGATTCAGGCCGGCTAAATCTCTGGCCTGACTCACCATAACCTCCCTTCCTGGAGAGAAGGTGTTGCCCTTTCAGCCGTCCTTCTGCCGGCCGGTCTTCCCCGCAGAGTAGGAGGAGGGGAGGGAGATGGAAGAGGAAAAGAGTGAGCAGGAGAGATAGAGAGAGTGAGAGGAGAGAGAGTGAGAGAGAAAAACTGGCTCGCCTGTCCCCAAACACATTGTCAAATGGTCCTCAGCCAGCTGTACAGCGGTCCTCTGTGACGCCAGGCAAGTGCACTGGACCTTGCCTCCTGGCGGATGGCAGCAGGCTCCTCCACCTCCCAGCAGACGGCAGTGGGCTCCTCTGCCTTCTGGCGAACCGTTCCAGTACCACTGGACCATACCTCCTCAGCGTCTTGACCCTCCATCAGTAGCAAGGGCTCTCTGACAGTGCATCTCTCCTCAATCCCGGGTTTTGGCACCAATGTAATGGGTTCACAGGATGGGCAGTATTTCTCTGTGCTCTTTATTTTTATAATTGTCTGCTATTTTGTCTTCAAGGTTCACCCTTCCAGGATACCTTTCAACAAATCAGAATTAATTTTGTGTTTCTCTGTTAGTAAGAAAAGTGTTCTTAAATATACATGTGTTCATTTTTCATGAGTGTATGATCAAGTGTGTCTCTGTGATGAGTAGAAGGGCGTGGCTGGGCCATGATGGAGCATGGTCGGGACTGAATCAGCTGATCAGTGGGAGAGCAAGATATAGGGAGAGAGAGAGACTGAGGTACCCAGAGACTGGGTACGTCTCTCTCTCAGTTTGAGAGAGAGACTGCACGTTTGTATATGTTGGTTTTAAGTTTACCATTAAAGTTTTTGTTTACTGTTCTTAAAGTCTTTTGTTTACTCGCCTCCTCCTTGCCTGTCCTTTTACTGTTACAGTTGGATTCAGAGAATCCCATAAAATGTATTAGAACAAAGATAATTCGTTTTTAATTTCTAGCTCGCTTTTAGAATCAAATGTACAGTCAAAAATCTGATTTGATTGTGACACACTGTGACTGCAGCTTTATTAGTTTGAATTTGCTGATTATAACAAGGTGACATCATCTGATAAAATTTCCTTGGATTTAGCTGAAATTACAACGTAAATAATTAATAGATGTACATATTTAATCAGTCTGTCAATTCAAATAATTGATTCTGGTACAAAAACTGAAATTGAAGGCATTGTCTCTAAGTCAGCAGTGCAGAATTTTTAGCTATACAGTAGGTAGAAATTGAGTAGAAATTGCAAAGATATCTACAGTCCTGTCTCCCAGGAGGATAAAGGAGCATTCAGGAAACAATATCACAGCATTTTGGTTTTTTTTCGATCCCTCTTTGGACACTTAAAAAAGTGCTGACCTCTTTTAAAAGCAATCCCTGAACCTGACCTCATTCTCTTTGTCTCGGTTTACACATTGATATGCAAATTGTACACATGTGCATGTAATTTGTTTCTGGCAACAGCTCAAATCCAAATGTGCAGCAGTCATTACATTTACTCAGTGGCTGCTACTCTCATACTCAGAAATATCACTTTCAAACACCACAGTACTCCAGTACAGATAAAACTGTTAATCATCAAGGTATAATTACTTGCAAATGACAATTTCCCCAATGATTACAGTGCTTGCAAGTAATGTTCTTAACCCTTAATCCTAAACCTGAACAACTTTATGAACAGACCCATTCAAACTTTGTTTTATCCACATTTTTGTTTTGTAAACTTTATCTCTCCCTCGCCTTCCATTGGTCAGTCAAATGCCTTTGGTTTTGCCAATTTTGCAGTGTCGAGATGCTTATACAAATAGAACATTGTTTGATAGCACCAAAGAGACACAGTGTTTACACATTTCAAAGAAATCAACCAACAAATGGCTTACTTACAGTAGCCTCTGCATATTAAGCTGGGAAAGAGAAAGTATTTGAACATAGGGTGCGTCTCAGTCAGTCTCAGTCAGTTCGCTTTTTCAGTAGTCTGTGCACTGATCAGTGAGTCGGCCATTTTTAATCGCAAAAATCATTCCAGTGCACTAAAATGTTTGCTCGGTTAGAAATCCCACAATGCACTGTAAAAACAAGGGAGCATCGTTGCTCACTATGTTCCCTTACTGGAAACATTGTCATGTCTTCTGAAGTCTCTCAAGTCATTAGAGGATGAGCACAAGTGTAAAACTATGAAGTCAAACTATGAAGTTAAACACAGCTGTGTTTAAATGCGCTAGCTCGTTGCCATATCACAGGTGATTGAGTCATAAGTGTTCCAATGTTCAGTGAATCAGTGCCCAAATTCGTGTTCAATATATACTTACTGATTCATGACATAGGGAGCTAAGGATCTGATTGAGACACAGGGGTAGACAAAAGTTACACACTTTCACCTTTGAGGAAAAACAAAGAAATGGCAAGCAGTGTAGAAGATCCTGACTGGCAAAGGGAGAACAGTTGGAAAGCTGGCAAGAGCTTCAAATTTTAAAAGTAGGTTGATTTATAATACTTTCCTTTTGATCTGAAGTCTGTGAAATGTGCTCTGGCAGGAGCGACTCTACAACTAGTCCTGAAGACTCTTTGTTGTTTTGTTCCAGAGGCGTCTGAACTCCCATACACCTTGTGCTCTCATGGGGACAACCGAAACCAAACAAACAAATATCAGTGTCATAGACGTGCTAATGATTTGCTGAGATGATCAAAACAGACTGTGCTAATTCAAGAGACAAACTTAATATTTGGCATTGGGAGAAGTTATGATTACTTCAGAGACTGCCATTTTACGTTTTAAAGCAGGTCGGCCAACTGATCTTGAGACAGTGTCAGTGAGATATCGAAACAAATGGTGGAGCACTGAGTAGGAGGGGGGCTTGGTGATGGAATTTACACTGCCCCACACTGCAGGCCCGCTTGAAGCTTTGCTGTGTATGTTCAGCTTGACACAAAATTCAGGCCATGTTTTATGAGCCTCTGTTAACCAAACAAAGGCTTATGATGACTGCTGATGAGACCGTGTTCCACTGGCCATTTCGGGGAACAATGTCGTTAGCAGAGTAGTTGTCTATAATGTAATGTGGTTGAAACCTTTAATTGTGTATACACTCACTATGTTTTCATTACATACTTGTTTAATTAGGTACTTAATAATAAACATAATTAATATAAACAATAATACATTAAAATGCTTATCAAAGTATTTCAAGGCAACAATATTTGACATAATAAGAATAAGTAGCCTTAATAAGGTCATCTGGATAGTGTGAACTATGACTTCAGTTAAGCTGAAAATTGCATTATTGAAGAAAATTTCAGCCACTTTTAAAACCGTGAATCACTGTTGCTTTTAAAATAATGATATGCATGTGATATCGCTGAAGTTTTTTTTTTGTCCAAAAGTTTTTAGTTTTTAATTTTTTTTAGTAAGGATTGCCACATATTAATGCTTATTTGACAATTTAACTACCCATAATGTTTTCTTGTACTCCACAGGGTGAATAATGGCCCATTCACAATAATACTCCCAGATGAATTGCAAATTACGAATACCCCTTTCCACCACCTCTTTGTAAATGGAGATATCGTGGGTGTCTGATTAAACCATAATTGCAGCCATTTGGCTTAGGACTCGCTTGTCTGGCTGGGAGAGAATAATTAAGGTTTGCATGGATGCAGTGAATTGCCAGACCCATCTGGGAATTATATTCTGATCACAGTCCAGAGTCTGGACTGGAGAATCCTTCTACTCCTCACAGACTGTGTAGACCTCAATTCACTGTGTAAATGCTGAGTAATCTTGCTTGAAAACATCCTTTCACCCTTTCGACTCGACTCTGCTCACTTTACTTTTCTGAGCTTGCTTTTCCACTGCAATTTAGTGCCGCCTCAATGTGGGTGGGATTATAGGCTGATCTTCATAGTTGCGTTGACATCATCTTAAACACTGCACAAACATTACTGGCCATAAACAATAACACGACGGCTAGCTGTTAGCTACTAGCTCATTGTGCTGCATAAAGCAGTTGTTCCATGGTGATTTTACACAAGTGTAACTGTTAAATTGGCCTTGTTGTTTTAGAAGCAAGCTTTCCAGTAGCTGGTCAACTAAATAAAGTGAAGCTTTCAAGCAGAATATAGAGTTAACGTAACAAAACGTACCATCGACCATCCACTCACGTTGTTTCGTTCGTAGCTAATGAGAGGAACGTGTTCTCCTTGTTTATCGACCAAGACGTGGTTTTTCTTTTTACAATTTGAAAGTCACATGAAAAATTATACTGCTATCGCTGTTGCTAACTTTAAAACTAGCGGGTTGATGTCCCGTGTCACAAATCCAGTGATGCTGGTAGTGACGATTCTCTCTGACCAGTCAGTGATCTGCAGGGTTTTGACGTCAGATTTACTATCGGCTCAGCTCGCTTGGTACCTTGACCAAATTGATTAAAAAAAAAGTACCAGGTACATTTTTGATAGAGACATTGGCCGTGTCTTTTTTTCTGTTGTAAACAATGAGATCTTGTGGCCAGAATTTTGTTTTTGTAATAGTGCATAGTGAGCTGTATCGCTTTGAGTCATATGTTCCACAGACAATAATAGGATTTTGTTACGCAACAGCATTTCAAAGTCATATTGTAAATCATTTCTTAGAAATTGCCTGGCATTCGTTTACACAACACCGTTTATTAGCCTATGTTTCCAAACCATACATTTAAACATTTATGGCATAACTTTTGTGTGTAAAGTTTTACAGATCATCTCTTACGAAACAAGGAAATATGAGAAAATGGCATAATAAAAATAAAAAAATAATTAAAAACAAGCATTAAAAAAATATATGTAAAAAGACTGGAAAAACCATGTTTTTGTTTTTGTACCCCAGTGGAATTTAATAAAGAGTATGAACCATCCTTTGTGAGCAGACCAACATCCATTTTCACAACCCTGCAAGCAATAACTGAAAAACACAGCAACATAACCAAGAGGAGATGAGATAGATGTTTTTTTTTGTCCCATCCCCCTTAAAGTGTATGAGCGAAACTCAAGCTGAGACTCCTTGGGCTGCTGTCAGTGCTGTATAGTAGATTGTGTCCTGAGGCAGTGCACCTGGGTGCTTCTCAAACTACCAGCAGCCATGTTGACAATATTTATGGCCACTTCAGGGTGACTACAGATGTTTGAACATCTTCTGTATTTGTCTGGGAGACTTCTGGGTATTTGTCTGCAAATGCTTCCTGAGTACAGGAAGGACAGTGTGTTGGTCTTCAACACATATTGTATATTTACACGCTCTCTGTCACACACACATTAACCCAACCATATTACACAGCAAATGATCTGTAACATTATGGGTTGAGATGTCAATCAGAGTACCATGGGCAATCAGGTTCCTCTGGCAAACATAAATACCACAGTTCTGCCCTTACATAAAAAGTGAATAGAAGGCAACTGTCATCTTACATTATCATACATGTTATGCACATTAATTTAATTTCACAGTCACATCTAGGTTATATAAATGCTTGCTTCATCTTGCTTACCTCCTCCATCCCACCTCCAGTCAGCCCCCCCCGAATAATAATCTGGGTTCAATACAGGTTAAGCTAAATTGAAAGCATTTGTGGCATAATATTTATAATCCAAAAAAAAAAAAAAGACCTCCTTTTCTTTAATAAATTGCAAAAATCGAGGTTACAGTGAGGCACTTACAATGGAGATAAATGGGGCCAAAGTTTTGATGGTTTAAAGGTAGACATGTGAAGCTTGTAAATTTATAAAAGCATTTAAATTAATGGGTGGATTGTTCTCTTCAGGTAGGGAGAAAGCAGCTGCACCAAGTGGAGGAGTTCAATTATTTTGGGATCTTGTTCACGAGTGAGGGAAAGTTGGAACGTGAGATCGACAGGCAAATCGGTGCAGAGTCTGCAGTAATGTGGTCACTGTACCGGACCGAGGTGGTGAAGGAGGAGTTAAGCCTGAAGGCAAAGCACTCTATTTACCAGTCGGTGTACGTTCCAACCCTCACCAGTGGTCATGAGCTTTGGGAAGTGACCAAAAGAATATGATTGCAAATACAAGTGGTCGAAATGAGCTTTCTTTGTAGGGTGTCAGGGCTCAACTTAAGGCAGGGGTGCCAAACATACAGCCCTCCAAGTAGTCATCTCCGTCCCACGGGATGATTTGTGGAAAAATTTAACAAGTAATGTTTGAAAACATACTCGTTGATTTAGCCTATTGCTTGCGTAAGATGTGTTCATACTATTATTTTATTAGCAACAGCAAAACAGATAAACATTAAAATTTGTGGTGTTGTAGCTATGTTATAGTTTGCATGATCAGAAGAATTTCTTTTAATTACACTGGACATTCAGCGCTCGCAGAGTCAAGCGTATCAGAGAACTCCACACATGTCTGAGGGTGACACAAGTTCCATGTCCACATGTTCCCACAGTGAAGTTTCTCTCACAGAAATAACGACACCATGGATAGGTCCAAGAATACATTTTAGATGTAATAACTGTTGCATTGTTTCCGTCCCATTGAACCATTATTCATTTTAAGCAGGTTTCTGCTCCTTGGCTCCAGGTTTCTGCTTCTTGGTTTTAGATGGTTTATTGAGGCTAACGCTCCAGCCAAAGAATGAGCGGATCTCTCGTTTTCTTGTAAATATTATTGCTTGATTCCCTTCAACTAAATGTGTGTGTATTTGTGATGTAAAATGAAATTAGTAAATTCTGTGTTTTTCCTTTTGTTCAGAATAAAATTAGCACCCACCAACCTGCCAAATTTGGATATTTTATGCACAGTGGTGGGTTATTTCTATGGCGGGCGACTTATACAAATCTTAGAGTGATGTAACAAGAAATGTTTTCAGACACAAAAACAGGCGTTTGAAGAAACACACTTGATTATATTTTACAGAACGGACAAAAGAAAAGTTGTTTATGATTTGCCGTGTATTCAGAGGCGCTCTGGTGGCCATAAGCACATCGCTTCTCATGGAACACGTGCATCCAGAGTGCTCACTTTTACTGCTGTTTCAGTCATCTGAAAATTAATTAGTTTGACAACGCTGCAAATGATTTCAGACCATCTCAGGAGGTGCTCTAAGTTTAGTTTGCTTGATTACCACAGAGGGGTTCACGTTTACAGGCATTGTGAATGCAACATTGCTTAATACGAAACATTTGTGGCTAAATACATAACATACAAACTTAGCAAAAGACATGCAGCGACATTAATGAATTTTCATGTGTGTTATCATAATTCACTACAAATTCAGAAATGGTGTTTTATATACCTTTATGTATAACCAAAGTAGCTGGTGAAATTGGGGATTCACAGCCACTGTGGCTGATGGGCAAAGAAATGTAGTATCTTTTTTACCCCAGTGTTAGCTATAAAAACAAGCATCTTTCTATTTTCCTGCTCCAGTTTTCCTTTGATCCACTGATCTAGTAGCATCACTAAAGAAATGATATATTACCCAAGTTGTGAGATTGCATTCTGAATTGAATGTGGTGAAATTAAAACACGTGCACTGTGGCTTTAATTCTTTTGTTAAATATTGAGAATTATTTGAGCTGTAAATTTGTTTCAATCAACGTTTTAAGGAGCCTTTTGAGGTTTTAGGGCTTACTTCATTATGTCGTCATGATCACGCAGATGTAAAATTCCATAAATATTTACACCGTAAAGGATAGTTAGCAATTTCAAACTAGAATCATGTTATATTATTATAGAATCGTGTTACACGCATATTGCTTATGTTTTTTAAATATACCTTTGAAACACTTTGATAGTATTTTAATTTTCAAAATTTCACTTCCATTGTAAGTGCCTCACTGGAACCAAGAACGAATGTAGAAATAAATGTTTGTGGTAATCAACATTATGCTACAAATTATGTTGATTGAACTTAACTTGTATTGAATCTGGAATATTCTTTAAATGAATCATGGCCACCTATTTTAAACCATTCCTTTAAATGCAAAAACCGAAGAAATGGCATTAAAAAATGTATCAATAAAATGTAATCTTGAAAAAGACATTTTGCGAATAACATTTTTATGCAGCAGTACAAAGAGAAAAACTATAAAAGTTACACAATGTTGACTAAATTGCTGTCTTTAAAATTTGGTGAGATTCAACACTTTATTATCTTGGTATGCAATGGGTCTACAAGTCTTCTTCCCAAGGTGAGAACTAAGAACTAAAAAAAATAAGTTTTTATAGTTCTTACACATAGTGTTTGGCCTTGCGTTGCAAACAGTAAGAATGAAAACCTTTGGCTTAACAATCTCCATTTCATTTGTAGATTTAAGGAATGTGAGATGAGGGCAGACATTTTAAAAGCATGTTGAATGTATTGAGAGACTGTGAAAAGCACCCAGAAGGTTGCTGTGGTACCAAGAGATCACATTTACGTTTGTGCTTGGTGTGGAGAATTAAAGTTTTTCCCATTCCTGTCCAAATTAAACCATGTCTGCTTGATTGAGGTTTATAGTGGAAGGTCAGCATTGACGGCCTCTGGGCTCAGGAGCCCTATGGGCACCATAAATCAAGCCAGGGCAATAAACACAGGCAGCAGAATTTTTCAACATAAAGACAGGTGCCTTCTTCCATGAGTTTCAAGGTCAAGGTGAGTCCTAATATCTTTGAGGGAAAAGTTGCTTCTACAAATATCTTACTGTTACTGTTATTTGAATACAATTCTGTCTGCATATTTCAGTTAAAATTGCTTAAAGAGTTAAAAGCAGTGAAGCACAGTAAGTGACAGTTGTAAGTACATTGAGGTCTTTACACATAATTTATAATAGCACATGCAATTAAGCTGTTATTGCTAACACTTCTTTAAGTCTAAATGACATAATTCAATTCCTTTTTAGCTTTGTGACAAATGAATTTACATGTCAATGTTCATGTTATCATGAAAAACAGAGATATATTCGCTTTCCTTTCATTTTTTTTTTAATTCCAAGTGGTTTCAGAATCAAGGTCTGGACCAAACTGGCTAAAAAGATTTCCTATGAAAGCTTGTGTTGTGCTTCAATGTAAAAATAAATACAAAATAAAGGCACAGACTATTTGTACTGTGCAAATAGTGATAGTGTAAATAGCCACCAAAAGCATCTTCTTTGCACTAAGTGCAAATATTAATAGCTGCTAGTGGCAGATAGGTTGCACTCCAAATTTAACATTAACATATAGTATAGGGGCATCTCTACAGCATTTATTGTTTTTATTTAAAGTCCCACAGACACCCTACACCAACGTTCTCAACCTTTTTATTGATGAACGCCCCCCTACTTCATTCCCTTACCCAAGCCGCTCCCAATTATGTGACATAATTTGAAAGCGGAGACTTTGTTGTACCAAAAATAAAGAAAGAAAGAAAGAAAGAAAAAACATCAAACAGAAAACTCAATATTTGCATTATTTGCTTAATTTGCTCAATGCAACATTGATGCATTGCATAATTTAAAAGTTTTGATCATAAATTCAGCAGGCTTACGCATCATGTATGTGAGACCAAACCTTGCGTTTCTTGAATTCAGGCAGATGGAGGGATATATCTGGTGCCTATAAAATGAAAATGACAAACTAATAATATAAGTGATATTGTTAATATATTTTACATTTGCCTTCTTGAAACTATTCATTTATTCATTAATTATTAATTTTTATAGTTTTAACAGTGGTATTTGTAACAAGACCTTAGTAAGCATATGGAAGCATGGATCTGCACTACCATGGTTAGATGTAACATGATTTCTATAAAACAAACTATGGCATTTTTGTAATTATAAACAGTAGACCTTTTCTAAGCACAAGTAAAAACAATATATTCAAAATATAGATTTTTACAAGTTGTAACAAAAAATTATTATATTCCCTCACGCCCTAATGTAGCCTATGACAAATTTAATACATATATGATATTTATTGTAAATCTATTTCTGCTTAAAGCTAGTGTCTGTAATCCAGATAGGCTAGCAGTTAGCAAGCTAGTTTTGAAAGCATAGAGCCCGCCCTCGATTCAGAGGTGTCTCCAAAGCCACGCCTCCTCTATCACACATGAACACACACACACACATACCGCCAGGAGGAGAGATGTGTTGGTGGAATCGATCACAACGATTTCAGATTACCTCATGTCTCATTCACTGGTTAGACATTACAATAATAATTAACGTACTTCTCGCACTCGCTCTGCACAGCGTCGATTGGCAATGATTGGTTGATAATTTTTTAGTCCTTTCCCTTCCACAAAATAACTATATATATATATATATATAAATATATATATAAGTGCTAGTTTTGATGCTCTTCGCAGATGCTGGACGAAAAGTATTTTTCTTGTGATATAAAAAGATTCCAATGTATATTTCTAAGTAGGAAAACAATTTCACTATACACAGAAAAGCACAGTATAAATATCCATCAATCCTTATGTTGGCTATATATGGTAAATCTACCAATATACTGTAAATGGTCATTCTAGATAACGTGTTAAAGTGAACATTACTTATATAAGCTTTACAATGCTTAATGTTTTATTGCCTATTAAGTATGTATTAGTTTATTAGAGTAATTATAAAGTGTTAACCATTTTAATAGTGATGAAAGGAACATTAATGACACCTATTCATTTAAATACATATTTAACATCAAGTTATTATACCATGGTTCTTAGTAGTGTATTGTACACCATGCCGGTAAGAAACCTACTTTGATATACATTTTCATGTTCACGTGTGACTATAATTACATTTCAAACCTTTCTCTCAACTCCACGACCTTCATCGCTGTCACGGTTGGGGAATGGGGGAGGATGAAGGACCCAAAAGCAGAGAGAGAGAGAGAGAGAGAGAGAGAGAGAGAGAGAGAGAGTTCAACTTTATTCATTAGAATTCAAGCAGTCAAGTCTAGGCATGCCAATGCCAGTTGAGGCAGGCAGGGAAGCAAAACCACTCCAGGCTAGAGGAGAGTGTGTTTGTGTGGGGAGTGTGTGCATGTGGAAGTTAGGAGCACTCGGATGAGAGTCCGTTGATGATAATGAGGTGCAAACGAAGCCCAGACAACTCTTCCTGAGACACAGGCAGAAATTTAAGAATCCTCCTCCACATTCTTGGGCACCATGTGACGGGGGCGAATGTAAGCAGACAGGTAGTACCTCAATCGACCGGCAGCCAACTGATTCGAGAGCTCATTCAATGAGATCCGTTGAAGGCTCGTGGGGTGCAAGCGAAGCTCAGACGAGTCTCCAGAGACGCAGGCAGAAATAGAGGAATCCTCCTCCACAGTCCAGGGCACCAGTTTGTGAGAGTGAATGCAAGCAGACAGGTAACCGCACCTCAATAGACAGGAAACCAAGAGATACTCGAGCTTGTTCCAACTTCACAAGAAAGAGAAGACTTCACCATAAATAGCACATATGTCAACAGTAACATGGAACCATAAACTGGTAAAGAAGGAGGGGAAACATGAGGAATAAGAAGGGAGTGCAATTAGAGGAAAGCAGGTGCAGCAGGCATGTGACTCACATTGATCAGCATCTCCACGAATTCAATCAGAGTTCCCATGGAAACGCTGATCATGCGTGCAGGCTCCATCTGTGAGACTCGAGGGAGATAAAAACAAACAACAGTTAGAGCCGAAAACACATGCCAGAACAGTGACAGTTGTAACCAAATCACTGCAAGTAAATCAACCTTTATATACATTTGTATTTATTATTATAAGCATTAAAGGAATATTAAGAGTGGAGACAGTAAACAAGATTCAGAAAAAGTGGGACTAGGGGTGCAGTTTGTGTTCAATTTCTGTGTTTCCACAAGACTATTAAAGTGCAAATAGCCACACTGTGCGCGCAGGTGCTATTTACACCTAGTGCAAATATTCACTCTGGAAAAGAAAATATTGAGATACACTCCATTTTATACAGTATGCTTCAAGTTAATTCACCCAAAAATGTAAATTCCGTCATTATTTAGTCACACCCCCTGTTCAAATCCTATATTACTTTCTTTCTGCTGATTTTCCTAGAACAGCAATGGACAAAGCCTCACTGTAAAGCTTACAAAAAGCGTCATGAAAGTGGTACATGCGATGCATTCGTGCATCATATTCCAAGTCTTCTTAAGCCATATGATCACTTTGTATAATGCACAGACAAAAAGGTAAGTTGTTAATTCACTCCCAAATCAAATCAATCATCTTATTAACTTGTCTATGCAAGGCCCAAATAAAATTTGACGACACATCATTAACATTAAACCTCATAGATTCTATCTCATAGGTTCAAGAGTCATGACATCATGACATTTGCTCACAAGACACCAAGAACCAATGAGTATTGATATAGACCTTATTCACGCTAGGGCCATATTTGATTTTTAATGGGAATGACAACAAGGCTGGGACAGGAGACTAATTGATGTCAGGTGAGGGATCTCTTCTTTACCATAGATTTTACCATTCTGGCACGAACAGTATAAAACTGTATTAAGCTCCTAGATTACATCTCCAAAACTCATGTTGTCTTGAGTTCTTTGAAAACTGAATATTCTTGGACAGATATTTTATCAACGTTTTATCCACAGAACGATCCAAAAACACAGTACAGCCCATTGAAGAGACTGTATATCTATCCCTCACAGCCTTGTTTTAGATAGTAAGAGTTCGGACAGGAAGATTCAACAGACAGATTCAATTGATTGTACTTCTGTTTCCAGGTTTTGAGTCCAGCCATTATTTTTAGATAGTACATAAGATAAATAATTAAATGCACTAATACCATGAAATCGGGGTGCCATTTCTCTTCAACCCAATATAAGGACTCTGAAATGACCCACTTGTGTTCCAGTACTCTTTCTTTAGCTTTTGTCCTCAAATTCACCCAGACAAAATGACGAGGAAATTAAATTTGTCACAAACGTAAAAAAAAAAAACATTTTCATTGAAAAGCCCTCTGCAACAGGCCATCCTGGAGAGCACTGCTTCATTATTCACAAGCAAATGAACCCTACAGGACCTCTCCTTGTGTGTGTGTGTGTGTGTGTGTGTGTGTGTGTGTGTGTGTGTGTGTGTGTGTGTGTGTGTGTGTGTGTGTGTGTGTGTGTGTGTACCTTATGTACTGTAGTAAGTGGCTAAATTATTCACTGCCCTATGATGATGAAGCGGTTAGACTGTTGCTAGAGTGCTTCTCAGTTTAGAGTGCTTTACAAATATACTCTCTTACTCCTGCTATTGCACTTCAACACTCTCTGATTAAAGGTGCTGTATAGTACCCTATATATCACCCTAATGTCACTCCAAACCTATATTGCTTTTTTCTTCAGTAGAACACAAAATTAGTTTTTTTGAAGAAATCTTAACTTGCATTTTTCCTCTACGTTTGGTTCTAGACACGTAATACCAAAAAGGTTTGATGTTATTTACTTCCAAAATGCATCATAGACACCATATTTGATTTGGGTGCTGCAATAATGCATTGATCAATGATTTGTTTTGAGAGTGAATAACAACTTAAATTTCAGTCTATACATTACACAAAGTGACTGTAACGCCCGTTTCACACATACTCCGTGTGCAGTGCGTATACGGTACAGGAGCAGCACGCGCTATAGTGCTTTCACATATGCTGCAGTTGCAGTGCGCTACTGATCCGCAGATTCTGTGTGCCACAAAATCAAAAATGTGTAAGTAATTTTGATTTTAAATCCAAACGTTAACTTTGAGATTGTTTAAGACATTGAAACAGTATGAAAATTAATTTTAATAATTGTGATTCTTTGTTTTACATGTAGTTCGAGTTGTTGACAGAAGAAGCTATCGCGCTATATCTGTTGCTAATAAGGAGAAGAATGAGACGCATTTGGGTTCACTGTCTTTTTTTAGGGTAAAAAAATCATATATGATGGCATTTTGCAACTTTTGGGACTATAATCATACTTTTTTGTTTTTCTTGACCCTGTAATTTAGTAACTGTAGAACACATTAACTGTAATTATGCGTATATGATGAAATTATTACAGATTCTTGTCAATCTATGTCTATTTTAATGTGAACAATGCGCTGCCACTTTAATTCAGTGCGGTGCAGCACAGCAGAAATAGACTCGGTCCGTAAACCATCGCTGCACTGCTGTATACGCACCGCAACTGGAACGGATCAACGGACTGCATCCGCGTGCAGTTTGAAAGCTCTAACCTGTTAACATGGGTACGAAAAAAATACGCACCGCATACGCACTGCAAACAAAGTATGTGTGAAACGGGCGTGGCAGCGCATTGTTCACATTAAAATAGACATAGATTGACAATAAACTGTAATCATTTCATCATATACGCACAGTTAATGTGTTCTACAGTTACTAAATTACAGGGTCAAGAAAAACAAAAAAGTATGATTATTGTCCCAAAACTTGCAAAATGCACTGACGTGCGGTCTGGGTAGGCAAACTAGGCACTGCCTACCCTGCCAAAATTCAAAAATAAAATGTTTATTAAATAATAAACTTGTATTTATATTTTTACTTTTTATTCTTGTGATTTATATATGCAATATGTGTGTTATTCCAATTGTTTAGACGTTATGATGACAAATGTAGCAGTTACGCATAATCAACTAAAAACAAATGGTAGAATAAGCAGTGCTTTTACGGTCCATTCATTGCAGACGACAAGCGGAAATCCCATGTTGCGCATGCGCACTTCGATCCTGTATTCTTTAACACGTACGGCAAAAAGCACAAATCTGCTGTGCCTTTTGACGTAAATATGTTATGCCCGTAATCATCTCCGTTCCGTATCAGACATGGACCAATTAAAATCAAGATATTCCTGGACGTTTGCGTAGCTGACGTCATTACATCACAGCTAGCGTAGCCTACATGCCTAATCCCCGCCAAATTCAAAATCAAAATGACAGCACCGGCTGTAATCACGGAATTAAGAAATTTTTCCAAGCTCGATTTTAATTCCAAATATGAGTTAATTGCAAGAGGGAGGTCTACACCAGCCTTAGATGGACTAGTACAGCAAAAGGGCCCAAAAATTATCCGATCATTTCAAACTGATTGGTATGTAAGAAAAGAATGGCTATGTGGCTGTGCGCTTGTGTGTGTGTGTGTGTGTGTGCGTGAGAGAGAGAGCGAGAGAGAGAGAGTACACTATATACATCCTGATTTGTACATTTCTTGATATGCCGCGCTTGTGCGTAACGTTCACTGTTTACGCGCTTTTGTGTGTGTGTGTGTGTGTGTGTGTGCGCGTGAGAGAGAGAGAGAGTACACTATATACATCCTGATTTGTACATTTCTTGATATGCTGCGCTTGTGCGTAACGTTCACTGTTATTACGTATTATTAGCTTAAACAATAAATCAGGTAATCTGGCTTTCATAACTCAGTGCCTAGCCTCTTTAAGACATCACCGCACGTCACTGGCAAAATGCCATCCTATATGATTTTTTACCCTAAAAAAAGACAGAGTGAACGCAAATGCGCCTCATTCTTCTCCTTCTTAGCAACAGATATAGCGCGATAGCTTTTCTTCAACTCTAACTACATGTAAAACAAAGAATCACAATGATTAAAATGAATTTTCATACTGTTTCAATGCCTTAAACAATCTCAAATTTAACAAAATTCCTTACACATTTTTGATTTTGTGGCACACAGAAACTGCGGATCAGTAGCGCACTGCAAACGCAACATATGTGAAAGCACTATAGCGCGTGCTGCTCCTGTACCGCATACGCACCGCATACGTACCGCATACGCACTGTACACGGAGTATGTGTGAAACGGGCGTGAGGCTTCAGAATTCTCCTGAAGGGGGTTTTATCAATGGTGAATGACAGCCTCAGTCACCATTGACTTTCACTGATTGGAAAATAGATGAATATGAAATGTGACTGAAGTTGTCCCTCTGCCTAAAATCACCTTTTGTTCTCCCATGAAGAAAAAAGTAATACATGTTTGGAACAACATATGTGAATAAATTATGACAGAATTTCAATTTTTCGTAAACATCTCTTAAAAGGTGAAATTATAATTTTTTTTTTTTTTAAATACCTTCTCATATCCCAGCTTAATGTGGATAAACATGTAATCAACTTGTATGCTAAAAAGTGGCAACACTATAGCTCTGTGGCATATTCAATGCCACCCCGGCACAGCAATGTTAGCTCAACAAATGGTATGAATTTGGGGTGGGACTGTCAAAACAGAGGATGTGTTTTGAGAAACCTGTTTTGATTGGGGGTTTTTTTCACTGTTTGGTGATACTAGTGACAAACATAATGCACATAACCTTGAAATTTCTATAACCTATTAATTGTATACTTATTGATTAGCTACTTTCCTTATATATTTTTTTAACATTATTTTGAGAGCATATGCACTCTGCTAAACCTATTTGCAAAGAGATTAACATACATATTTAAGGCTGTAAAAGAGACATCCTGACATAAAGAAGTTGAATTTAAACTTGAAATAAGCCTTAAAAAAAAAACATTTTTTTTTCTAGGCAGACATTAACACATTACCAACAGTTAATAAGCTGCATACATCTGCATTAATTTCCATAAGACAGAAGGTTTCTTCCAGAGGCAGGGCTTAAATGCAGAATCAGCACTGGAGCAGGATGATAATTCCGTATCATCCCCTCTGAGCTTTGAAGTAGAGTTCCACTTCACTTGTTTCTGCTACATTAGTGCTGTTCCAATGATGCAAATCTACCTAAATTGCATCTGTTAATGGTCAGCACCTGGGTAGCACCTCCCCTTCAGTGGTAATTGGTCTACAGAGTATAACATTAGCTGTCTCTGACGCCTCCTGAGGCTAACAGCCAATCAGAACGCAGATTCTCTTGGTTATGTGGGGGCAAAAACAGCAAGTTATCTATACTCTTCCTTTTCCTTCTTTCTGCAACACTGGCACCAATTACCTTCATATGGGATCAAGTTGAGTTAGTAGGGTGTGAATTTAGATGCCATTTTTGTTTGATGAAGAAGAATATTGGGATGGTGCATGGTGACCAAAAAGGAAGAGTAGATAGATGTGTAATACATTCTGTAAACAAAAATAAAAATAACAAGTGTACAGCAAGATTTTCATTATTTCAATACAATTGAATGTTCTTTGCTCTTTTAAGTTACTATAATCAGAAGTTCTCCAAGATTTCAAGAAATATAACACTTGCATATACGGTATACAGTATGAACCTGAAAGAATAGTTCACCCAAAAATTAACATTTCTTTATATACTTACCCTCATGTCATTTAAAACCAGTATAACTTTATTTTTTCCATTTAAATTTTGAACAATGTATTGGTCGCTCTTTTCCATTCAAATATATTGGAGCTTTCAAGATTCAAAATTATGCAAATATATTTTCAATTTAATTTATTTTTCATTTTTGGGTGAAGTTATTTACTAACTATTTGAAACACTTGAATACTAAGAGCATTTCCATTTTATTGACAATATAATTATTATATTAATATACAATATGTATTATTATATTATTGTTGTCTTATGAGAATGTTAATGTTTATACACATTTGTTTTAGCTTTCCCTATTATTTAGGTTTTTTTTCTTGTTTTGTATCTGCTCTTAAATGGATACAATTCAATGTTCTGTGATTTATTTATTTTTGTTTATATAAAGGCTCTCTTACAGAACATTAATATAATGAAAGAAATGAAAGAAAAATTACAGATTAATTATTGCACTCAAAAGGGATAAAAAAAAAACTGCTCATCCTGATGTAGCAGAACGAAATCAGTTCTTACACTGAAAAGACATTTTAATGCATATTAAACAAAATCCTCTACAAATCTCCCACAAATCCTTTCTCAAAACTATGCCAAATGGCTCCATAAGAATTGCTCAAGCAAAATATTTACTGAGGCAGCTCAACTAGAAAGTCAGATCAGCACATTTTGGGCAGTTACTCAAACTTGGGCATGGAAACATGAGGGGGTGTTTGAAAAGGTGGCTGTAGAGAAGGTCCATCTGTGATTCCAGATAGCTTACCCTAAGATTCCAGGCATGAAATAACCACAAATTCAATAAATCATGTACAGGTATAATGACACTTCTTTAACAGTTTTTAGTTTTTAGTTTTTTATTTAAAGATGTTACTCTACTCTCCAAGGTTCACCAGGTGTAATGTTGAAAGTTTTAGTGGTCATATATATTTTCTGTAACATGGAACATGTGATGTTAAATGGTTTAAACTGAATGTGGGATGTTTAAGAGTTCCTTTTCTCCCCATTCTATTTATTCATGAAACATTATTTTTAACATGTTAACACATACATATATACTGTATATAAAATGTGTAGAATGCAGGCCTATGCAATATGAAAAGATGCATTGCTGTGCTATTGTTGGATTTTTCAGATTTAGAGTAGTTCCATGTCTGAACCTATGCACTTTTGGCACAGACTAAACAAAACTGCAGAAAGTTTCTGAATCACTGCAAACCCATATGACACACTTTTCACAGTATATACAGCAAAATGTCCATACAGTACATCTTAATATCAAACACAAATAATGCATCTTTATAAAGGGGGTAATGGGTTCAAAACAGTGTTACAATGAATGCAAACATTAATTCAGTTAAAAAGACTATTAGCATAACATGTAACATGTATATAAATAAATAACAATTTCCAACATTCTTTTGAATGTCCAAGTACTAAAATAAAATTAGTGTACCTTCATTTACTATTAAATGGCCATGGAAAATGAAGCAATGTGATAACAATTTTACCTGGTCAGAAAAAGTAGTCCTTTAATTTACCTGATGGACTTTCACCTTTTGCTGACCCTTTATGCTTGGCAGAGCTGATGTGTGCTTCTAAATCACCTTTATTAGCAACTGACACATAAGTGCCATCTTTACATGTCATATATTCTGCTTCCTACAGATCTCGACCTGGACGAAAGCATGGGAATATTTTGCACAAATCGTCTGTAAATTTGCACTTTTCTTTGGGCATTGTTTCCACTCAGCTGTCATTTGCTGCTACTGTCAAGCAACTGTTTAATTCCGAAAACAACGTGCTTCGTGCGTTCGCGGAGAGATTGACAGGCAGGAATTTGACCAATAGTTGCTGCAAGCCTCTTATAATCGACCAATTGATGTGCGAGAAGGCGGGACTTACAAAGAGGGGTTAAAGCAATACAAATATGCGTGCACACACAGTAAAGTATTAGACCAGATTCACATCATAATGCAACTACAGCCGAATCCCGGAAATTTAGAAATCCCGGCCAGACGCATTTTTAAGGTCCGAAACAGAGGACATGTCCAGGAAAAAGAGGACGTATGGTCACCCTAGGTAGCGCTTTAGATTACAGCCCACAATAAAAACTTACGTGTCATTATAATGGAACAATATACAAAGTTTGAGGAATAAAGGGATAACAACATGTAACTTTAAAAATGATTTATACTATAAGTATTTTATAACTAAGTGGTAATTATTCTAATATTATGTGGTATGTATGCCCTATAATGCTAAACAACATGTACAATTACAAATGTACAAAATTACAAAGTATTTTATAAAGAAGTCCAAATTGTTACCCCTTGTTCCATGTAGTTATAGGGTAAGTGGAACATTTGGGGGCTGTAAATTGAAGTGATGCTTGTTACCCCATTGTTTCACATAGTTACTGTCATGAATGACGGTGAAGGTAGAGTCGGGTCGAGGATCTAAATGCAGCAGGTTTTATTTAGACAACAGGGGTAATACAAAACATGAATAAAAGAAAACATCCACGAGGGGAAAAGGAAAATAAACACGAAAGGCAAACAAAGGGTTAACTTAACACGGAAGGTAAACACGGGGATAGCTGGAGTGAAAACGACGAAGGAAGCATGGGAACAGGCATCTACATACAACAAAGACCGACAAGGGAAAGGAGAAACAGACACGGTTAAATACACAAACACAATGAAGACTCAACGAGACACAGGTGAGAACAATGAAGAGTGCAGGCAGTGAGAGGGGCCAGGAATTGTGGGAATTGCAGTTTTCACGCTCGGACAGTGAGACTACGGGCGGACAACAGGGAAAACGTGACATGGAATGGGAGCGGTGACAGGTGAAACGGAAAACACGGAGCAGACCAGGAAACATGACATAAATGTGATGGGTGAAAACAGAGAACATAGGACAGACAACACCGGAACGTTACATAATCCCCCCTCAAAAGGACCGGATTCCAGACGGTCCTAAGAGACAGGAGGGAAAAACCAACAGGAATAAACAGATGTACAGGGCGAGAGGGGCTAGAAGGGAGGAAAAACAAACAGACCAAAGGGGACACAAGGCACACAAAGACAGAGTAAGGAGGTACACGGAACAATTAGGCAGTCCATGGCGGCACAGGGGGAAAGGCAGTCCACGGGGGCAAGAAGGGAAATGAGACACTCCACGGGGGCACAAGGGGCAGACCGGAAGACCAAGGAGGCCGAGAGGGCAGGTAAGCAGTCTCTGGGGGTGTGTGAAGGGAACCGGGTCAGGTGGTCTGGGGGGCGTCCACCGGGTAGGGACAGGTTTAGGAGGTCTGGGAGGTGGCCGCAGAACAGGGGCCAGTTCAGGGGACCTGGGATGTGGCTCCAGGACAGGGTGACCTAGGCGGTGGCCATAGGACTAGGGCTGATTCAAGGGGCCTGGGAGGAAGAGTGGCCACTAGGGGAGCTGGCGGAGCCAAGGAGGACTTCTGAGATGGAGCAGACGAAGACTTGGGTGGTGGCACCGAAGGAGGCGCAGAGAGGTGGAGCCGAAGGCTGCTCGGGAGGCGGATCTCTAGTAGGCTCTGGAGTCTCTGGGAGCTGAGCCGTAGGAGGCTCTGGAGGCGGAGCCGTAGGAGGCTCGGGGCGAAGCGCCGTAGGACGCTCTAGAGGCGGAGCCCTAGAAGGCTCTGGGGTCTCTGAGTGCAGAGCCGTAGGAGGCTCAGGAGGTGGAGCCGTAGGAGGCCCGGGGAGAAGGGCCGTGGAAGGCTCGAGAAGCTCTGGAGGCGGAGCACTGAAAGGCTTGAGTGACCTGAGAGGCGGAGCCCTGGAAGGCTCGAGAGGCTTGAGAGGCAAAGCCCTGTAAGGCTCGAGTGACTTGAAAGGCAGGGCCCTGGAAGGCTCGAGAGGCTTGAGAGGCGGAGCCCTGGAAGGCTCGGGAAGCTTGAGAGGCGGAGCCCTGGAAGGCTCGGGAGGCTTGAGGGGCGGAGCCCTGGAAGGCTCGGGAAGCTCAAGAGGCGGAGCTCTGGGAAGCTGGAGAGGCGGAGCTCTGGGAAGCTGGAGAGGCGGAGCTCTGGGAAGCTGGAGAGGCAGAGCTCTGGGAAGCTGGATAGGCGGAGCTCTGGGAAGCTTGAGAGGCGGAGCTCTGGAAAGCTCGAGAGGAGGAGCCCTGGGAGGCTCGGGAAGCAGAGCCCTAGAAGGTTCGAGGGGCGCTGGCTGTTGGACGGTCCTGGCTACTGGCGTTGGCCCTGGGACGGTCATGGCTGCTGGCGCTGGCTCTTGGACGGTCCTGGCTACTGGCATTGGCCCTGGGACGGTCATGGCTGATGGCGCTGGCTCTTGGACGGTCATGGCTGCTGGCACTGGCTCTTGGACGGTCATGGCTATAGGCGCTGGCTCAGGGACGGTCGAGGCTACAGGCGCTGGCTCAGGGACGGTCGAGGCTACAGGCACTGGCTCATTGACGCTTGAGGCTACAGGAGCTGGCTCAGGGACGGTCGAGGCTACAGGCGCTGGCTCACTGACGTCTGAGGCTACAGGCGCTGGCTCGGGGACGGTCGAGGACTCAGGCTCGCTCACCGTGGCTGGGGAGGACTCAGGCTCGCTCACAGTGACATGCGTGGGCTCTGGCTCGCTCACAGTGAGTGAAAACAGAGAACATAGGACAGACAACACCGGAACGTTACAGTTACAGAGTAAGTACAACGTCAGCTGGCTGTAATTTAAAGTGGTGCTTGTTACCCCCTTGTTTCACATAGTTACAGAGTAAGTACAATGTCAGCGGGATGTAATTTAAAGTGGTGCTTGTTACAGTAGGTGCAATAAATATACATACACAAAATATAATATACTTTACGTCATAACCTTTATTTTACAAATAGCTTATTTCAAAATGTATTTACAACACGTTTTCATTTAAATCAAACTTTTCCCGTTAAATGATAAACACACATTTAACCCCCTTTTTTTTTTTCCTCTTGCTTGGCTTCTTCTTCCTTTTATTCCTCTTATTTTTCTTCCCTTTCACTGATTTTGAAGAGTTGATGGAATCCCTGATTTGTGTGTGTGTGTGTGTATGTGTGTGTGAACATACATTGAAACTCATAATCTTTTCCTTGGGGATAATTTACTCACTGCTGTTTAAAGAAGCTTTAATAACAAATTAATTACATTAAACAAAATACGGGTGTATCTTTCTTGAAACTTAATGAAACTGAATAACAATACCAGTTAATTCCCTATACAATCCAAAATAAAGTATAAAAATGAATCAAATTAGGATACCAGTTACAAAACAACACAGAAAAATAAAATAAAATCCTATCTACGAAATACGGCAGTGCCTATATATGAAAGCACATGGGAAAATAAATATAAACCCATGTTAGCTTAGCCACATTTAGCTTGACTTCACATTACACATATATCTCACACTGTGCACTGTTTGCGAAGAAAGAGAAAGAGATAAATCTCACCACACAGAATGAGGATTTCTTAAAGGGGCCACACCAAATTTTTGTGTAATACAAAAAATTGGCTTTATAAACCAATTGGCTATATATAGACTGTATATATTTTCTGTATGACCAAGTTATGTTACACTAATAAATTGAGCTTTTTGCATTATCTTGAACATTGTCTAGCTTTCAGTTCATGTGTTATTGTAGTTTACCTTGCTGAATAATTACAGATTAACATTGTTTATGACAGTTACTGTGCAGGCAAGATCAAATTAGCTAAAATTACAGATCAATCCTTATGGCACATTTCACATGCTTTGCAGTTATGCAAGCATACCTGTCCAATAAGAAGAACGCCAATTCAGGGTCGGGTTTGATCCCCAAAACCGAACGCAGAAATCAAATACCCTGCCGATTCCATCTCTAAGATAATGTTACCTAGTGTTGCAGTTTGTTGTTGTTGTTGAATAGCGGAAGAGAAGCACTGAGGCAAGGCACTCTGGAGCACGCATAAACGAGCGGTTGAGTACCGGGTGACAGCGAGTCCGGGACTGGCGAGCAAATTTTCTCTCTCCTCTCTATCTGTGTCTCTTGCTTGCCCTTTCCTTCTCCCCATGCCTCCCCTCATCTCTCCCCCAGGTTCCCGGGAGGCAGGGTGAACCACCGGCTGATTGAATGGCTGGAAGGGCAGTGTCTCCCCTCCAGAGAAGGGGGGGGGGGGGTTGGTCAGTCCAGTGGCATCCCAGCCTGAATTGGGTGGGGAGGAGTGTGATGATGATGAGGAGGGTATGGCCGGGCCATGAGGATCTGAATCAGCTGATCAGCGGGAGAGCGAGGTAAAGAGGAGCCGGAGATGCCAGTTCGAGAGAGAGACACACGCGGCCGTGCTGCATGTGTGTCCTTATGGTTTAGGTGGTTTTAAGTTTGAGTTTTGACATTAAACTTACATTGACTGTTCAGTCAGTTTCTGTCTTCTCCTAGCCCGTCCTTATACTGTTCAAATATTGTAAAGTGTCATTGCAGAGACTCATTTCCTTTACTGACTGGTGAACATTTAAGGACAATGTCTGTCAAATCAGTGAAGTCAATAGAACCTGTAGACCTGTTTGGTTCATTAAGCATCACAAATACATTGAATTAATAGCATGTGGTTAATAATGCAAATTTATTTTGTTTCATCCATCTCTCCCAAACAAGGTACCACCATAATAGTAATTAAAAAATGCTGTAGTCTCAGTTTAATCTGTGGTAATTAAATGACACAAACTGCTCAGTTAAGCACTTCCTCATCTAGAGGGAAAACCCCCTGCAGTCTATTCTTTTGTTTTTGTGTTTGATAGCGGAGGGAGCCCAAATTAGCATAGCTCAATCGTTACAGGATTGGATAGAGGCTTTTCCAGCTTGATGGTATCTTTGATGAGCTGCTGTGCGGCTAGCTGAGAGCAGCTTTACATATTAACAAAGATTTTGGCCCAGCTGAGCCGCTTCTACATTAATTCTCACAAAGAACACCAAAGATTGATATGCAAACAGGGTCTTGCCATTCCTGGTGCATCTATACCTCAAATGGAGGCAATACACCAGCAATCAGTCTTTTCTCCTCTTACTGAGTAAAGAGTAGTGGCTCTAGACTGTCATATCACTCTGTCTGTGACCAGAGAGTGTACACTGGTGAGGCAATGACAGAGTTACTAGGGATGGGCACGAGTACACCAGAACCTGAGTGCTCTGAAGTGACAACAATGATCGATCATGAAAACGTTGATTGAAAATGAAAATGCTTGACGTGACTTTTCACTGAATTCGAAATTCAGTGGCAACTGACAACTATACACTGCATTTCAAAGAGAGGCCTTATTTTTTAATTTGAGACTGATTACATTGTCATTTTCAGCAGTACCTTGATTGTCAACAGAGACATCTAATGGCAACCAAACTGATAAACGATGTTGTAATGTTAGCATTTGTTCTACAGGTTTATGATAATCAAAAGAAAGTTTAATCCATTGAGTTTTGAACATCTGTCTCTGCACATGTTTGTTAAACCAGTTTTGAAAACATGAAACTTTGACTTATTAATGTATATTATTTAATAAAGTTATGGTTTATCAATGAATGTAAATCTCCCTCAGTGCTGACATTTTTGCGTGACACACCTGCATCTCAGCAAAATCAGAGCTGAAGATTTCAGTACGAGTTGCATGTCCAACATAAAGTGGCGTTCCATTGCAGAAGTTAAATTGGACAAAGCATGAATCATCACAGCAACAAACTCCTACAGAGCGCAGCGTAACTTTCTGTCCAGGGTAGAGACAGCACTCTACACTAGTACACTCTGGAGAAGTGTGTGCACACACACACAAGGCGAAATCTTTCTTTCAAACATCTAGATGGAGCACAGCTTCATGTAACAGAATGTGGGGTCTTCAAAACTATTTTCATCTTAACACTGCATTTTAAAATGCGATGATTATGGCGTCACTGAAACCACGGTTTGCAGATACATGGTTCAGAAACAGCGCTGCACACTTACTAAGCTTATTACGGTAACCTGAAGGAAGAACAGAGACATGCGTTCTGAGTTTTGTTGCATTGAATTGACCAGCGAGTCTTCACATAATGACAAAATATAATGCATTATGTTTTGATTAGGCCCTCTTTGTACTTATTGTAACAGACTACATTATAACAGCCAGTGTTGGAATAGATGTTGGAACTATTCGTTAACATTGGCTGTACTTGACGAGTACTCAAGTAATAACTTCGAGTACTTGAGTAGACAAAATGACCAAAATGCCCATCCCTAATATTTATCCTTCTCAAATCGTTTACTCTGATATTCCTTTTACTCTTTGGGAAACCAGTTAACATCAGTACATCATTAGTGCATAAATGATCTTTTCCATCAAAAGACAAAACAGACATTTTTTTTTTTTACTATTGGAATATCTAATCCGAAACTTTAAATTATGTAAGTATTTAGTTGTTCTAAATGTATATGACCTATTTCTTCTGTTGAACATAAAATCAGGATTTTGAAAAATCTCTTTTCGATGCAATTACACAAGCTTAAAAAAAGATCATAAAAGTGGTCCATATAACTTTTGAGCTATATTGTTCTGAAGCCATATGATTGCTTTGTGCAAATTCATTATTCATTAAAAGCTGAGAAGAATAATTTATGGGTTGACTAATCCTTTGGAATCCCTGTATCGTCTTTGTAAATGATTCTAGGGACATGGCATTTTCTAAATAAATCATTGACACTAACAATCACTCCAGCTTCATATTCAAATGAACCTCAAGCTCAGCACCACTTTAAACTGGACCAGCTGTCCACTTCAGACTCCACACGAGGCCTTATTGACCTGTCAAGTCTTTTTACCCACCGCAGTTCTGAACAAGAACACCAGCACTTCACAAGGTAAGGACAGAAGCAGGGCATTGAATATTAATGCTGAACTATGGATTTAAATATGGGGTACTTTGCGGAGCTGACACCTTCAATTCATTAAGCATGCTAATAAAGCCACTATTATCTGAGGTGACAGATCACAGTGTTGTAAATTGTATGTAATTAAATGAAAGAGGGGCTAACAAAGGATAATGTTGTTGTAAAATAGCTGCCCTTGAATGTCAATTTTGGATTTTATGAAAGAGCCCATCTTCTGTGGACAATTAAATGTTACCAAAAAACAAAAACTGATGAAAGAACTAGTGTTTGGCATTTTTAATGTATAATTTTTCAGTCAGAGGAGATAAGAGGAGGAAACAAACTACTTCAGACTGCTTAATATGACTTTGTTTACAAGCCACATGGTGACATGATCCCATTGCATGTAAAATACATTTTGCATTTAAACAACATAACTCTAGGAAGAGCATTGTCGCTCTCCTGAACATCAGCATGGCTGTGATTCGGCTGAAGACAAAGCCACAGGGCGAGTGCCACAGGTAATCCCAGCTCTGCTGAAATACAGTATAACAGCACTCATGCTTGTGTGATATTGCTTTTATCCACAGATTTCCTGACTAACCCACTGAGTGGTGCAATAATGAATCTAATTGTTGCTGGACTGTTTTCTGGTCTCCGTAAGAAGTAATGTAAACTACCACTAAGAGTGTTCCATACAGAGAATAACAACCATTTTTAGTGTTAGTTGAAGTAAAAAGAGTAAAAAAATTTCTCTGAAGCCCACCTCCACCCCAGCTGTCTAGATCTACTTCATGGGGATTGCTTGTAATGTTTATTTGTGCAGCAGCATATCACATATGATTGATGCATCATGCCTTGTATTTTGTCTAATTGTGCAGCAGTATGTCCACATACTTAACTCAGTATGTCTGTGTATTTTCAAGCAAGCCTCCGTATTTGCTCTGCAACAGCAGATGCAGCGCAGCAAAGTCCGCCAAGACCAATATCCAATCAATATGTCATACCCACATAAATATGCAAAATCTTTCAGAGAGTTGTCATGGCGGAAATAGCTTCACGTTTTCCACCCACTCCATAAACTTTGACGAGCAAAGCCCTGTCAAGAAATGGTCAATATGAACTAATACTTGGAAATGTATGCTAACTTATACCAAGGGGCTCCTGTAATACCTAGTGTTGAAAACAATTAATCAATTTGAACAAAGCACTTACAGCAGAGAATTGACAAAGCTAACACAAATTCAGTATCCCCAAATATAATTGTGTATATATAAGTGTACAGAGATTAGGCTCGTTTAAGATGAGAAAGTTTTGCTCAGAACCGATCACCAGTGATCACCGACAGGTGCATGATGGTTAGAAATCTGTCCGACTTGCTGTGATGTTATGACAACGTATGTCAAAAAATGTCCCGTGAGAGTGAGGCAGCCGCAGATGTAGATGGCAGGCGGCGCAGATGCTTTTTCCGAGCTGTGCGAACTGCAAGCATGATGGTAAATTATTTGCTGACGACACAGCTTAGTGCTCATTGGCTTAAACAACCGTGTTTTAGTTAGATTTTTTTTTTTTTTTATCTCTAATATCATGTAAAACACTATAACTCTGTGTGTTTTCTTGTGTGTCTCTTTAAATGCAAATGAGCTGCTGCTCCTCGCCAGTGTTGCCAACTTAGCGACTTTGTTGCTAGATTTATCAACTTTTCAGACCTCTTTAGCGACTTTTATTTAGCGACTTTTATTCTATTCTGTAGAAGAAAGTCACCAATACTGCCCCACAAGTGCGTGGTCTTGCTTTCCTCTCCGGACTTGGAGGAACAGCTCTCTCTGTGTCTACTCTGTTTATTGAGAGGTGAGCAGGCGAGAAGGCGGAGCAGCACAATCGGTTGACCGCATGGCAGCTGACATATACGTGAATGAGCTGCGCATGTGCAAACAGCATTGTCAAGGACCAATCACAAATCTGTATTGTTTGCTCCCCATTAGTTTTACATATAAAGAGTTTAATTTGACCATTTATTTTTATTCTTTTTATGCACTTAATCACAGGAGATTTTTAGACAGTTGTTCATTCCTGTTTCTGAACTCTCTGAATTCAGACACTTACTTAGACAACTCTGTACATTGTACTTTATTCAAACACATAACAAACTTTCAATTTTGCTACATTTTATATAGGGAATTAATAGGGTATTACAGTATGTACGGTAAGCACAGAGAAGCAAACACATAAAAAGGGCTGACACTACGCAAAATGCAAATGAGACACGGTGACGTCATGAATATGTTAATTAGCGTATGACATCATCTATTGACATTTAGCGACTTTTCGAGCAGGCTTTAGCTACTTTCCATTAAAACTAGTTGGCAACACTGCTCCCCACCCCTGACATAGCTCTGGTCTCCATGAATACAATCAGAGACAATGGTAACTTTAGCTGAATTAGCCGTGGAATCAGCAAACAATCACATTCAGAAAGGCGATTTGCAAACTTCCTGTTTTATATTGATACTCATTCACAAAGCAGTCTGGTGTAAAATGATTTTTACAAACATATACACACATTTTTTTATGTTTTGTGGCACATTTCCTTCAGAAACAAAACTTGTCCACTCCGTCTTCAGTAGCTCTGATACCGGGAGTACATGAAGACTCTTATGTTCACTTTTACAGCCAACAACAGAACACTTATGATGCTTACAATGCTGAGACATTATTTTTCTCACTGTATCTGCTCCAGTGTGGAAACAAATGGCGGACTGTGTGTAGATCACTCAGGGGAGGATCTATGATAACAGGGTGGAGTCCGTCACCAGTACGGGACGAGGCCTGCTCTAACATGACGTCACGTAGAGCAGAAACGAAAACCATTCATTTTGAAACACTGTTTTTGATTAATAGAAATATAAAAAAGAGGAGTGTGTGGACTTTTAACATTGTAGGGTGATTGTGTACACACACTGCCGACTCACATTTATGTAAACACCACATAAAATTTTGGGTGAACATAGTAAATCACTCGAGCCACTTGGATACATTTAAATCCCTCAGTACACAAGCACTGAGTAAAATATAAAATTGTGCACATGGACAATTGTCATTATTGTAATTGATTAAATAATTTATTCAGGACCAGCTTGTGCTCAGTCTTTTATTGTCATGTGTGAAACAGAAGCAAGTGCTCCACAAGATATTATTAATAATTGAGCAAACCTGTGCAAATATTACACATATTAAATGTAAGTAGTATGTATATATTGTGCACAGTAGGCTATACATAAGCAAAATACGGTATATAGATTCAGTAGTATTCAACTGCCAGGGATGGAACTAAGTTTGCTTTCTCTCTGTGCTGTCAGTTTATCTGTGCTACCACTCTGGAATGCCACACCACTGACCCTATGATGCGTTGAATAATACAGCACTCTATACTGACTTGTGGTATTGGGACTAGACTGAGACTTCCATACTCTATGCTCATAAAGGAAGATTATTCAGTCCAGAACTGTGTGGTGAATGAATTGTTAACAACCTTCTTAATTGGAAGGTTGAGGGATGAGACATGCCATATGAGTCATGATTGAAAAACGCTTCGATATGTATCTTAAAAAAAAATACGAAAATGAAAATGCCTTTTTTCTGCATGGAAAGTGCATTGAAAATATAAAAACGTTTGTCCAATCTGAACATAATGGCAATGCTTAGTGGAAGAGAATGGATTTTAGAACCAATCGATGTCTCAGGTGTAAACCCACTGTGACCCACTGAGCTACAGCAGCCCCATCAACACTTGGACTGGCACCTGCAATAGTTTACTACCAATCTACCACACTAGTCCTACTATTTTACTACCCTAGGATTGGACACAATATGCTGACTCACTGACAAGCACCATCTCCCATCAAACATTTTTGCATAGGCTCAAGCGTGTTTAACTTCTCTCGTGGTGTGACTGGAAGTGTGTTGCTTCAACAGCATGTGAGACCTGGTTTGGATAACATGATGAAACAAGAAATAATCACATTCGCATAATCAGTGATGAGTGCGATTCAGAGATTGCAATTTCCCTTGTAATGTAAATTTTTTACTCCACTGATGGTATTATATTCCCTCTTCACAGTATTATATTCTCTACAGCTGAAAACAAATCACTTTTGGCACCCCTCCATGGACAATTCACTCAGAAAATGGTACTCTCCTGTGCCCAATAACACCTACCACTTTATCCATTGAGGGCAGTGTTTAGAAATTCTGGAAGCACCAACCAATTTCAACCTACTGTTTCTGATTTCACTGTGAGATCAGTCTCATCTTTTATCAGACTGCCAAATGTTAAGACATTTTTAGACAAAATTGTATTAAAAATGCTATTTTTTATTTTTATTTAATGGTATGTCCAAAATTATAACTGGATGCCACTCAATTAATTAAATATGTAGCAGGATGAGGTCATGTGACTGTACAACATTTTTAGTGGAATAATGCCTAAAGTTTCCCTTAGAATTAAAAAAATAATAAGCAAAATATGGTATAAATATTCAGTAAGTAAGCTAGTATTACAGTCCAAACAAACCCTGGGAATAAAGAAGAACAGGTGCCATTACATGCAGAATTAATTCTTACGTATAGTGAGTTCAAGCATTCTTACATTTGCTTACATTTGCATAGACACAGATCCATACAATATTGACATATTGGCAGCATGCAAAGAATAATCGTTTTATGTATTAATAACTTTAGAGATGAACAATTGTTTATGTATCCTTATTGAAACCTTGAATGTTGATTTTATGGAATTATTTGGTTATTTTATTACATTTATAATCAATAAGATTAACTAAATGTTTATTGCCTTCACATTTATTTAACACATTTGATGTATTTACCTAATTTGACATTGTGCAATACACAAGTTTTTTGAGGTAAAAAATTACTTCACAGTACCGACAGCAACTCTTGCCTTCCGGCAGCTTTTCTGAGATGGAGGTACTGTCGCCAGACAGAGAAACACTCATGGGCACCCCACCCCCGGAAGGACAGAGAAACGGACCCCATTATAATGTCCAAATAAATTTATAATGGATTTGCAAATATGATTTACTTTTCTAAAGCTCTAAATATGTAAAAAATCTTATGCTTTAGATGCTGTCTAAACGTCCATATTGTTAGTTTCTGTGTCTTACAAACATACAGATATGTATGTGTGATGAGGAGGAGGGTGTGGCCGGGCCATGACAATGCACAGTTGGCGGCCGCGTTGCATCTCTCTTTCTCATACTGGCGCCTCTGGCTCCCCTTTATCTCTCCCGGTGATCAGTTGATTTAGTGCCGGCCATGCCCTCCTCCTTATCACAGTATGTTTAAATATTATATACGAATAGCTTCGTATAGTATTGAAATCAGGCTGTGTAGTCAGTAGTTCTGACAATTACTACGTCTTTTGGACAACAGTGAAGAATTCGAAAAAGATTTCCATTACTGCTACTACAAATTTTTTTGAAATAAATGCACTTTTTGACATGTGCGTTACATGTCAGCCACCATTGTTGGGTCAAAGCAGTCCTTTAAATGGGTTAATAATTATCCAAGGGAGCTAATTATAGCATAGCTGCTGCTACATAACTAGTGACCTTCCAATTAAATTAAAGAACAGAAGACTGTGTCATTCTCACTTAAGTTTTAAGGATGTCCTATGGCTGTATCGGAGAGTCTCTATGACCTTACAGTCTCTATTCATCTTACACAGGCAGAAGATGCTCAATGGCACTGTATGTGTAAGTCATCCCAAATGCAGTTTCTCTTGCCAGTCAGTGGGATATCCGGAATAGTCTTAGGAAATATGATGAGACCGGGGTGTGTCAGAGGAGTCCTCATGCGTGCATTATAAATCCTGACAAGTTCACCGCAGCATAACTGCAGATATAATACTCCCATAATGACATCCTCACCTTGACTTGTTCTTTATTCCTGGCAGTGCAGTAGAGATTTCCGTGCAACTCAAGTACATCCAGCTGTAAGATGAAATAACTAATGACATACTGTATGTGTCAAGTGAAGACACAGACGATAAGGCTGTTTACAAACCACTTCCCCATTTCACACAGATGTACAGACTATATTTCTACAGACTTTCTACAGGCCTAATGTTTTAGTTGTTGTCACAGATGTCCTTTGGAATGGTGGTGTGGTTTGCTATAGAACAATTGCAATAAATCTTGTGAAAACAACATGATTTCACAAATATGAATTTTCCATTTAAGTGTTCATTGATACATGATTCAATGTTCATGATTCATTATTGCTGTAATAGAACCTCCCAAACTTGTCAATATATGCTCAGCACCATCACAGACACATTGCGAATATGTTTTTTTTTTTTCACCACCACAGTTTCAAAAAGAAGAAGAAAAAACAAATAAACTGGCAAACAATGCAACTAAACAGGATAGTTCACCCCAAGATGAAAATGATCTCTTTATTTACTCAACCTCATGATATTCCAGGTGTGTATGACTTTCTTTCTTCACCTGAACACATTTGAACACATATCTTAGCTCAGTAGGTCCTTAAAATGAATGGAGATTTCTCTTTTGAAGCTCCATAAATCACAGACAGTCAGCATAAACGTTATCAATACAACTCCTGCGGTTAAATTGGTGTCTTCTAAATTGACTGCTTTGACATGAAAAATATACATTTTTAAGTACTTTTTAACTCTAAATCATTGCTTCCAATTATTTGGAAGCTTCACGAGAGGGTGGAGATAATCTCATGTTCTCCACTCGGTTGAGACATCGAGAATGAGAACTCAAACTTACTATTGTGAGAAAAGAAATAGATAAATACAGATCTAATCCAAAATCAGCCAAGCTAATCTACAGTATTCCTCCTCACTTGTAAACAGCGCTGCTCTTCCTGCCGTGACACCTCAGTTCTTGCGTGTTTCAAATGCACATGCGCTTACTGCTGCAGAAAGACGTTGTATGGATGGCGTTTATGCTAACTGTCTGTGATTTTTGGAGCTTTAAAAGACAAATCTCCATCCACTAGCATTTTAAGGCCCTGCTGAACTTTAATGTTGATTAGGCTGTATCTCTCTTTCTGTAAATATAAAATGGCTGCTCAATGAGATACAGTTAAAAACAATGGGAGAAAGAGTGCTGTTTGATAGACTTGAGCTTAACTTGAAAGGTGCAAAAACATAAGCTTGTTCTTCAGCATGCCCTTTGATCAACATGAATAAATTGCCCTAGGCTATCTGACCTCTTTATACCACTGTGGCTTTTTTGTCTGAACCACAGCCAATTTTACCATGTGATGTAGATCAATAGCAAAATACAAATGGTAGACAGAGGTCCTTGAAAGGGTCAGATAGGTCAAAAGTAATTTTGTCTCCATGGAAATGAAGGAAATCCGTTTGGTGTCAGGTGTGTAATGGCCTTACAGATGGGTGTTAAGCTGCACTGCTTTCTTTGTTCTCAGCTTAGAAATTCCCTATGACTCTATATAAATGCTGTACTGTAGCTATCAACAACCGTATTTATCTTGAGGATTAGGAATGCCAGAGCAAAAATTGGTGTAAGAGATAAAGCTTTCTAGAAGCTTTTTTTTATATTTATTTTTTTATTTTTTTAAAACCCAAAAAACAATCATTCACCAAAGAATGATGCACTAAAACGCTTTGGCTGATTCAAGGTCAGGAGGTATTCTTTTCGGATGACTTCAGAGATAACAAAAAAGTAAATCCCGATGAGTATGAGATGAAGCCATGAACATTAGTCAGAGATGTCACCATTATTGTGTGTTGCGTCTTTGGAAACACTGACAGCGCAGGCGGGGGAGAGATACAGAAGGGGGCAAAATGACAGAGTGAGGCAAAATGAAAAACAGCAAGAGCTGCCTATTGCTCTTCAAAAGCCTGCTGCACCAAGGTCAAACCGGGAAATAAATTAACCTGACGGCACTCTTGAAATCTGGTGTTGCCATCATTTAATTCAAACCTGGATTTTATTTGAACCCCTGCACAGACATGATGACAGATACACGGTGGGACTGATGCCTCTGGTTGGCAGTGTGACAAGCAGGAATGGGCCACTGAACATCAGAGGGGAGAGCAAATAAGCAGAGACAAAGAGAAAGCACAGTAAATCGATCACCCTGCAATCATCATATGCGCTTCAGTTAAAGATTCATCCCTATGTCATTAGGACAACCTCCCCTTTTGCTTGATTAACACTTCACTGATTCAGGCACAAGTGTAAGATGGAGCTTGGATCTCCTTGGAATGATGTGTGTAATAATTGTTGCTTGTGTGTGTGTTTGCTTGCATTCTAATAGTTTTGGGAGAAATATCTATACAGACAGCATTAAATACAATTTTTTTTATTTATTATAATTAGCATTATACAGCATGTAATTGACAAATATGGTTGTCCGAGGTTATCATTTTTTTTGAAAAATCTAGTTTAAAGCGCATGTGTCAAGTTCTTAGAAATGTAATATTTGTGTCCATATTGGTTTCATATATATATATTCATATATATGGGGCCATACATGCGTGATCACTCCGGAGACTGGACTGTCCTAAATTTTTATATGTTTGGGGGAGAGAAAAGAAAACTTTCTTATGTTTTGATAGTTAATTAATTTTATCATTTTCTTTTGAAAATGTATATAATGGTTATATTAAATACATTGTGAAAGAGTGGGGAACAGTTTTTACCTTTTATGTAGAAGGACAAGGTTAATAATAAGTGGGCAGGGCATTAGATTTATAAGCCTGGGAAGCTCACATTGAGGTGGAGTGTTTAGGAGTTGGATGTGCTATTGTCACCATTGTCTGTTGCCATGCTGAAGAAGGAATTCTAACTTGTGCTATTTTGCCAATTAATGTAAATATCCTGTAGAAAAAATAATATTTATTTGAGTTTTTTTTTCATATATTTTTGTAAATATATATGTATTCACTTTGGGGTTACAGAACACGTTGAATAAACATAATTGCACTGACATGTTATTGTGACTGAGCCATCACTGTGTCCAAAACAACAGTGAATACCCCACCTCATTATAATCACATTGACATAAGTATTCTCAGTACTACTACTTAACTCAGTACTTAGTTGAAGCACCTTCGGCAGCAATTACAGTCTTTTTGGGTATGATGCGACAAGCTTTGCACACCTGAATTTGGGGATTTTCTGCCATTCTTCTCTGTAGATCCTCTCAAGCTCTGTCTGGTTGGATGGGGATAATCATTCAACCCATCCCTTTTCAGGTATCTCCAGAGAGGTTTCATTGGGTTCAAGTCTGGGCTCTGGCTGGGCCACTCAAGGACATTCACAGAGTTGTCCCTAAGCCACACTTGCATTGTCTTGGCTGTGTGATTTGGATCATTGATCTGTTGGAATATTAAAGTTCGACCCAGTCTAAGCGCTCTGGACCAGGATTTCATTAATGATATCTCTGTATTTTGCTGCATTCCGCTTTCCTTCAACTCTTACCAGTCCCCGAGTTCCTGCCACTGAAAAACACCCTCGCAGCATGATGCTTCCACCACCATGCTTCACTGTTGGGATGGTATTGCACAGTTGATAAGGATTGCCTGGGTTCCTTCATACATGACACTTGGAACTGAGGCAAAACAGTTAAATCTTCGTTCCATCAGACCAGATAATCTTGTTTCTCACAGTCTGAGAGTCCTTTAGGTGCTTTTTTGTGTCTTGCCCTGAGGAGAGGCTACTGTCTGGCCACTGTGACATAAAGCCCAAATTGGTGGAGTGTAGCAGTGATGGCTGAGCTTCTGCAAGTTTCTCCCATCTCCACATATGAACTCTGGAGCTAAACCAGAGTGACCATCGAGTTCTTGTTAACCTCTCTTACCAAGGCCCTTCTCCCTGATTGCTCAGTTTGCTCAGGTGGCCAGCTCTAGGAAGAGTCCTGGTTGTAGCAATCTTTATCCATTTAAGAAATATGGAGGCCAATGTGCTCTTGGGAGCCTTCAATGAAGCCATTTTTTTAGCCTTCCCCAGATCTGTGCCTCGACACAATCCTGTCTCTGAGCTCTGCAGGCATTTCCTTTTACCTCATTGCTTGTTTTTTGCTCCGATATGCATTTTCAGCTGTGAGACCTTATATAGACTGGTGTGTGAATTTCCAAATCATGACCAATCAATTGAATTTGCTACAGGTGTACTCCAATCAAAGTGTAGAAATATCTCAAAGACTATCCAGAGGAATGGGATCCACCTGAGATAAATTTCAAATGCCATAACAAAGAGTCTTAATACTTATGTCAATGTGATATTTCTGTTTTTTGCTTTGTCATTATGAGGTACGGAGTGAAGATTGATGTAAAAAAAAATATTTCAAGCTGTAAGGGAAGTAACACAGAATGAGGGAAGAAGGACACTGGGACAGGACATTTCAGGTCTCAAGTGAGCTTTTAATCACAAACTGATGTGAAAATTATGTGGATATATTGATGCAACATCTCAAGACAACAGCCTGGAAGTTAAAGCTCGGTAGCAAATGGGTCTACCAAATGGACAATGACCCCAAGCATACCTCCAATGTTGTGGCAAAATGGCTTAAGTCAAGGTATTGGAGTGACCATCACAAATCCCTGACTTCAATCCGATAGAAAATTTGTGGGCAGAACTAAAAACATTGTGTGCGGGCAAGGAAGCCTACAAACCTGATTCAGTTACACCATTTCGGTCAGGAGTAATGGGCAAAAATTCCAGCAATTTATAGTGAGAAGCTTGTAGAAGGTACCCAAAACGTTTGACCCAAGTTAAACAATTTAAAAGCAATGCTACCAAATACTCAGGCGCGGATTAACGCACAGGCTTGCATAGGCTGCAGCCTAGGGGCCCCACGTTTGCAGGGGCCCCGGATTGGCCAGACAATTTTTTTATTATTTTAAATTTACTTCAGTGCGAACAAAAATGACCCTCGTTGGCCCATAAGAAACATTTAAAAAAAAAACATAAGCAGGTGATTGGATAGATGTGACTTGGGTCACATCTGTCCAATCAGCTGCTGGTCAAATCATGTCAATCATTTTCATTTACATCACTAGATGGCATAGCGGCAAAATGTCAGAAAGTAAGCACGATAGTGGAGCACAAAAATGGAAAATACAATGGTTAAAAGAACAATGTGACTAAGATATAATGAAAAAAATCCCTAAATTAATCACAAACTTAAGGGTAACACAGTCACAACTGGCACAGTACCTTCTTCAGCTTCACAAATTCTTTAGTGTCACAGGCCCTAGTCACAGCCTCGTAACAACGTGACTAAGATATACTGAAAAAAATCCCTAAATTGACTGTATACTTCAAGGCTGCTGAATCTTCATCCAGTCGATATTCAAATTCAGATGGATTTTTGAACGAGTTCCCATCCACCCCCTCTACAAGATCTTCGCACAGGAGCAGCTAATCTGCAGAAGAAATATGCAGGTGATCTAGAGGAGGATTTTGTGGACGAAATTGGACAATTCAGACAATTTATCAAAGAAAACCAGGACACCTCAGCAAGGTTACTGCTGCAACTTATAAGAGCATGGAAACTACAATCAGTGTTTCCAAATGTTGATATAGCACTCTATTATATACACGGCTATTTATGACTTTGCCTGTAACCAACGCCAGAGGGGAGCGCTCTTTTTCAAAACTGGGACTAATTAAAAATAGACTGAGAGCCATGATGGGCCAAAACTGCCTGAATCACCTGTCTCTGATGTCCATTTAAAAATGACGTTCTGCGCAAATTGGATTTTACCAGCCTCATTAAGGACTTCTCTTACAGAAAATCAAGAAAGAAAAAATTCTAAAGGTAGGAATATGCAACTATATTTACATATTATTGTGCTGCAGATTCATTATTGCTGTTATAATAACAGTGTTATTATGTGTTGCTGCTGTTTTTATTATGGCTTTGTTTTATACACAGTTTGGTGTTCTGCACTGATGCAGATGCTGTATCCTACCTGTTGGTTTATAAAGCTAAAAGCGGTTACCAGCTTGCAGTTGAACTGTGAATGCAAGTAATTCTGTTGCTTTGCTGTTTATAGTTACATTTTTCCTTTGTATTTGTTTTGTGGCTGTGGTGGCAGAGGGTAATATCTGGTATTCTTTCCACTTACATCTCTGTTGATGTTATTTTGGTTGTAGTGACAGTGTTTCTTGATCATAATTAAAGGGCTGCTTCTAAGCTCTGGGCCTTGTGCTTGTTTGTAGTTGTGTTTTGTTTGTAATGTTCAATTTCTCATTTTACCTATGTGGTGTGGTGGTAATTTTCTTACTGTGGTGGTCCACCACTTTAAGGAATGTAGAGGAAACACTGTAGTATTGGCTGTCTCAATGTGTGTTTGTGCCAGTTCACCTTACTATTTGCGTGTGGTCCACGTATGTCACTAAATACATTTTTCCTGTAAAGCATAATGATTAAGGGGGGCCTCACACAAAGAGCAGCCTAGGGGCCCCTGACCACCTTAATCCGTGTCTGCAAATACAAACAAAGTGTATATAAACTCCTGACCCACTGGGAATGTGATGAAAGAAATAAAAGCTGAAATAAATAATTCACTCTTGGATTATATCTATAAGAAGAGATCCTAACTGATTTAAGACAGGGAATGTTTTCTACAAATAAATGTCAGGAATTGTGAAAAACTGAGTTTAAATGTATTGGGCTAAGGTGTATGTAAACTTCAATAAGACTTCAACTGTATATAAATTTATATCCCATTACAAGAAAACGACTACATGCAGTACATGTTGGCTTCATCATGACTTTGATTTGGTGACTAATCAAAAGAAAATTCTTTCAAATATTAATCTACTTATTACATTCTTACTACTTTTTTTTTTAAGGTGACATACTTACTTTTTACACAATGTAATATAAGTCTTGGGTGTCCACAGAAGGTGTCTGTCAAGTTTCAGCTCAAAATACCTTACAGATCAATTATTCTACCATGCCTTTATACTCTTGTTTTGTAGCACTGTTCCAAATGGGTTGTTTTAGTGTCTTTAGCTTTAAATGCAAAGGCACACCCCTTTCTGGAAGTGGGCTGTGCCTTTCCTGCTGGTGCCATGGATACCCCGGCGACAACAATGCAGGTGAACTTAAACAGTTGAAAAATTATAAATAACAAGGAGAACACACTAAGTCTATAATCTTATTATATTGTCCATAACAAAGATTGAGTTATGAAATATGAAAAACAGCTATAGTTGTCGAAAATACCACTATCGTTTCATAATCACTTTTGAAATAATGACTGTTTTTATTACACATATTGCACGCATTGCATGACCTCTCCAGCGGGACTGTGGAGGATGCCAATCAGTTTATATTGTAACTGGCACAGAGCTATAGCTTTATTGTTATGGAATAAGGCAGTTAGAGACTAGTTGCTACATTACAGAAAGCACAATGTTTTCAAAACAAGTGTTCTTCGCGTAACGTGCAAACAAGCATATTCAGAAAGCCAAATTGCAAATATTAAAAAGTATTAAGTGCAAAACTTACGACTTGCAAATCTGAAGTTTGTCACTGAGAGTCTGTATCGATCCATCCTTGATCCTTAGCTTTGAAGCAAATCCAGCCTTGTGTTGACCAACTATGATGAAGCAGTCTGGGTTACCACAAGCGGTTCTAGTGAGGAGATAAATATGGCGGACTGTGCTCTGCTCACTAAGGTTGTAATGAGGACGAATTAAGCTACTCGGGCAGATCTCTTTGCCAGCTGTGTTTCCCTTTTTGACGTCATAAGGGGCTGCAAACATGAACGGCTCATTCGGAGACACTGTTTTTTATTGATGGGGAAAGGAAAGAAACGAGGGAATGGTCTTTTACCATATATTGTGGTTGTCTACACTGACTGGGGACACATAATTATGTTCAAAAAAAATTTAAAAGTGGATTTTGCATAATATGTCCCCTTTAAAAGAAATAATAGTAAAAGATTATTCTGCACTACTCATGCCAACATTTCTATTTCAAGAATTTCAGCTTTCAATAAGACTGAAAAAATGTAATTAAATAATGGTTACACCATATGACATTTTTTACTTTTAAGCACCAGACAAAATATCTAAATGGCTTAGTATTGAACTCATGTCATCATATTAGAGATTATTCAAGTAATTGTTTTGTGTGAATTACATATTTTTGAAAAAGTTAATAGATGATTACAATTGAATGTCATGTAATTGACCCATGTAAATCAGTAAAATATAGTATGTCCTCCATACATTAAATGCACAATGGGTTTTTTTTACTCTAAAAATGCAAAAAATGTTTGGTTAAAGGTTAAGATAAGAGTTACACATCAAAGCCCACTTCTCAATATATTCATGCAGAACATTTCTTTGCACATACTGAAAAAACACACTCTGTGCAACTGCTACATTACACATGCTCTCGGTAATTGAATTTTGTTTTGGTGTACTCAACATGAGCGCTGCAATGTTGAGATCATGAAATAATATGACTAAACCAATATTACTCGCTGTGGCGTGGGGGCCGTGGTCATGTGTCAGTCTGCGGGAGAGGGAGAGTGGGCTCGTCACCTGACTTATAATTATCTCTAAAGCCCGTCTCTCATTATAGTGATGGCGGCGGGAGACTTGACTGAGTCACAAAGCCATGGAAATGTGGTTAGTTCAATAAATAATGTACAAATATAAATTATTTTTAAAATTAACTTGATTTTCAATCTCACTTTTTTATTTATTATATTGAATTAACAAATTTGTTTTAAATGTATTTAATTTAATCTAATTGTTTTAAAATAAATAAATATATGTTATTTATTAAATCGTAAAAAAAAAAAAACATAATACTAATAACAAACTATTTTTCAGTGTTGTGAAAGCTACTTTAAAACTGCCAAGCTACAAGCTACTCATGATTTAAAGTAGTTAAAGTACTGTCAAGTAATTGAAAATGTAGTAAGATACATAACAAGCTACCAAGCAATAGCTCATGTCATTGAAGCTATGTAATATAAATGTACATTAAATACAAATAATCCATTTTGTTCTACAAAAAAAGACAGCTGATGAACAGCTGCTTTTGATGAATAGTTTAGAAACTAAATATTTCTCTATAAAAAAAAAGAGAGAAAATACACAAAATACTGCCTTTAGTACAGACTGTCAAGCTACAATAACAAGTATGGAATAATGTAAGTACTGTAGCTTGAAGTGTATTATTCTTGAAGGGGGGGCAGGGGGCAACCAATAATCCTCTTAGCAGTCCGAACTGTCCTCTGTAGTCTTCTGATGTCTGATTTCATGGCTGCACCAAACCAGACAGTTATTGAAGTTCAGAGGACAAACTCAATGACTGCTGAGTAGTCTTTTTCACAATGGAGTCAATGTGTGTCTCCCACTTCAGGTCCTGTGAGATGGTAGTGCCCAGGAACCTGAATGACTCCACTGCTGCCACAGTGCTGTTTTTAGAATGGTGAGGGGAGAGAATGTTGGGGAGTTCCTCCTAAAGTCCACAATTATCTCCACAGTTTTGAGCGTGTTCAGCTCCAGGTTGTTTTGACTGCACCAGACAGCAAGCCGTTCAACCTCCTTTCTATGCAGACTCATCAACATCTCGGATGAGGCCGATGACAGTGGTGTCGTCTGAAAACTGCAGGAGCTTGACAGAGGGATCCTTGGTGGTGCAGTCATTGGTGTAGAGGGAGAAGAGTAGTGGGGAGAGAACATATCCATGGGGGGCACCAGTGCTGATGGTACAGGTGCTGGAAGTGAATTTCTCCTGTCTCACAAACTGCTCCCTGTCTGTCAGAAAGCTGGTAATCCACTGACAGATAGACATGGGAACAGGGAGTTGGTTTAACTTTGTCCAGAGAATAGCTGGGATGATTGAATTGAAAGCCGAGCTGAAGTCCACAAAAAGGATCCTTGCATATGTCCAGATGTTGCAGGACATGATGCAATCCCATGTTGACTGCATCATCCACAGACCTGTTCGCTCGATAAGCAAATTAAAGGGAATCTAGAAAAGGTCCAGTGATGGCCTTCAGGTGGGCCAACACCAGTCTCTCAAATGACTGGTGTTGGCCCACTTTTGGGCAATTTTTGGTTTCTTAGAGACAGGGATAATAATTGCTAAATCTGCCAAATGCATAAATGTAAAATGTAAAATGTAATTGAGTGTTTGAAGCAGCATGGTACATCATACTGCTCCAATGATCTATTAAAGAAATGAGCACAGGAACGAAGGCACGCTGGTGAGACGCAATCTGGGCCTGAAGCCTTCCTTGACCTTTGCTTCCGAAAGACATGACACACAGATCTTGAGTGCAGGTTGTGTGGCAGGAGGGGGGTTGCAGGAGGTGTTAATGTTTGTTTGAAGTGAAGGTCCATGTGAGTGTGGGGTGTGAGATTGGGCCTTTCGAATCTGCAATAGAACACATTCAGGTCGTCAGCCAGTCGTTGGTCCACCACAGGGTTGGGGGTAGGAGTCCTGTAATTAGTAAGTTGTTTCAGGCCACTCCACTCTGATGCAGGGTCGTTAGCTGAAAACTTGTTTTTCCGCTTCTCAGAGTAGCTTCTTTTAGCCACTCTGATTTCCTTATTCAGTGTGTTCCTGGCCTGATTAAACAAGACTTTATCCCCACCCCTGTAGGCATCCTCTTTGGCATGACGAAGCTCTCTGAGTTTTCCTGTGAACCATGGTTTATCATTGTTGAATGATAAAAATGTCCTAGTAGGGATGCACATGTCTTCACAGAAACTGATGTATGTTGTCATGTTGAGCTCATCCAGGTCTGTAGCTGCAGCTTCAAAAACACTCCAATCTGTGCAATCGAAGCAGGCTTTTAGTTCCAGCTCTGCTTCATTAGTTCACTCTTTACAGTCCTTACAACTGGCTTTGTTGATTTTAATTTCTGCCTGTAGGTCGGAAGATGAACCAGACAGTGATCAGAGAGTCCCAAAGCTGCACGTGGGAGAGAGCGATATGCATCCTTTATTGTTGTGTAGCAGTGATCCAGTATATTCCTGTCTCTGGTGGGGCATGTAATGTGCTGTCTGTATTTGGGAAGTTCACATCTGAGATTTGCTCTGTTAAAGTCCCCAAGAATAATAATAACGGAGTCCGGGTATTGTTGTTCTGTGTCTGTGATTTGATCAGCCACCTGTTGCAGTGCTATGTTCCCAGATGCGTTTGGAGCAGTGGCGGCTGCTGGTCTTTCAAAGTGGGGAAGCTCATTTTCGGCCTACATTATAAACTTATTTACCCTATTTTTTGCACTAAATCAATCTTAGGTGTTGATCTGCCCTGCTGTTTAATTCTAATTTTTTCCTCGTAAGGAAGACTTTCAAATGGCTTCGCCAAAATCAGGTATATTAGCACCGTCTGCCATCGTGCGCAGTTTCACCCGTACGACGCTAGCCTAGCCTACTGTATATATGAATGAACGAACGAACGAACGAACGAACGCTCTAAAACAAAATATATTAAACTTGGTAAAACTGAAACAAGGAATGTGGTGTATAATTGTGTGAAATGTATTATGCAAATTGACTAGCAATTTCGCCAAACAAATATAAAGAAATAGGTTGCAGCAGTTTGTCTTTCGACTACACTTGAGAAATCCATGATGGGACTGAGCTGAAATAGCTTCAGTGACTTCTTATAGTACAGATTCAGCTGTCAATCAAAAGGAGATGCAGTCTTTCGACAGATCCTCCAATCATCACGCGGAAGCCCGGAGTCCGGGCCAGCCCACTCCTCATTCACCCCCAGAGACGCTGAGCGTCCGTGGGCGGGACATAATCGCAGCATTTATCCAATGACCGTCTATTTTCGGGGCACTGAAAAAAACTGTTCAGAGCAGCCCCATTGAAGTCAATGGACGCTCGGCTTCAACAGGGAAATGCACTGACGCTACGGGAATGTATGAGACGTAAATCGAGTCAGCCGACCTGCTATATGTAATGTAGCTGATTCTGAAGGAACTCATCTTCGAGATGAACGTGTTCTAACGCATTTTTAGTCAATAAATTGTTTACACAATAGTACATATTTGACCATTATTTTTTTGACATTATAGGGGAAGCTGAGCATCCCTTGCAGTCTTAAAGAAATCCCCACTGGTTTGGAGGAATGTAAACACACACCAGAATAAACGAAGAAAACTCCCGCGGCAAGTAGAATGGCTTACAGTTAATAAAGAGCACTTCCAGATTAGGACAGCACATCCTCTTTAACGTTGTTACATCTGTACACCAACTTTCGTTGATGTAAAAGCATGTTCCACCGCCTCTCGTTTTCCCCGTTAACTCTGCGATGCGATCCGCTCTGAACAGCTGGAAACCCGGCAGATGAAATGCGCTGTCCGGAATAGCTTCACTCAGCCAGGTTTCTGTGAAGCACAGTGCAGCAGAGTTTGAGAACTCCTTATTAGTACGTGTGAGGAGATGTAGTTTGTCAGTTTTGTTGGGAAGACAGCGGAGATTCGCTAGATGAATGCTCGGCAGTGCTGTTCGAAACCCGCGCTGACAGAGTTTAACCAGCGTGCCAGCCGTTTCCCTCGCCTGGTTCTCGTAGCTTGTTTAAACAACACAGCTGCACCTCCGACTAAAATGTCCAGCAAAACGTCAGAATATTCAAAAACCGGGAAAACAATATCTGTTATGTGCTGCTGAATGTTCAGCAAAAGAATTGGAGAGCTTCACACCGAGGCAGTCATCTGCGGCGCAATCGTAGTTCTAAACCACATTTATAGCATGATACCCTTTTAATTACCAGTTTGTAACATACATTTCCTCGTAAACCACAAATCTACATCCTTTCTTACTTTGTCAATGTCATGCTCCCCTTACAACAGTATGCATCGTACACATCAGCACTCAAATGTCAAAATCAGGTATGGTTTTCTTGTTTACACTGGTCTATCCCGAATTTCTTTTAACAGAATAGTTCATCCAAAAATTAAAGTTTTGTCATTATTTATTCAGCCTCATGCTGTTTTAAATGTAACACAAAATAACATATTTTAAAGAAATGTAGTGGTTACTCTTTTTCCATGCAATTGCAATACATAGGGCTTTTGAGGCATTCAAGCTTTGAAAAGGACACAAAAATCAGTGGCCCACACTCAAAGTATTCCAGTATTCCAAGTCCTCTTGGAAGCCATATGATAGTTTTGAATGAGGAACTGGCTGAAATTTAAGTAATTATTTTCAGAAATTCTCTCATTGGTGCATTCATGAATAAATGTCATTCAATTTAATTGTTCTTGTGAGTTGAATCTTTTCAATGAATCTGGAACAACATGCGGGTGAGTAAATGATGGCAGAATTAAAAATTTTAGGTAAACTATTACATTAGTTTAAAACCTAGAAACTGCAGATACTGTATGCATTAGTCTACATCCTGATAAATGTTGGATAAAAATGCAGAAAGACTTAGAGAAAATGGATGTTTGTGGCTAGTAGACTAATCTTTTACTGTAAGTAACATCTGGAATAACACTTGTTAGAATAACTTTTCAATTTAGCCTCCAGACTGACAAGAGCAGGAATTACAGTGTAGTAGCTACCTTCCAACAACCCCACAGTTGTATGTGGTCTTTCGCTGGAACTCAGAATGACTACAACAAACCTGTCTAATATTTTTGAGATAATAAGTTCAACCAAAGCACTGTGCACTAATAAAATGGGGGAATTAAAAAAAGCCCCACACATGTGTAGCACCAGAAAGTTCTTGAGAGTTCCCCCAGACATGGCTAAGAATAGTCCAGACAGACTCCAAACCAAACAAACCATTAAACATTTCTATCTCACTCAGGGGATGTGTTAGGTTTAAGCACCTGCAAGGTGTTGAATGTTCAGTATTTTATTTGTATGGCTCATAACATAAGATATAAAACCATTCCCTTACAATACCCACCTATTCCCCAAATTTTAGTTATTTATTCACTAAATTACCAACAAGCTCATAGGGTAGTATGTAAAGTTTTCAATATCCTACAGAAAAGTACACTTGAAGGACAGCAAGAGCTTGAGGGCATATTAACAGGAGAATTTCCAGACAGATTCCAGCATGAGTAAATTCAAATTCTTTCAAATTCAACATTTAATGGTAATCCGATAGATCCTTGTTTTTTTCCTGATGAATGATATATCTACTGTGTGTGTGCATGATCATCAGACAAAGGAAATTACCGAACATGATGTCACATGAATTTAAACACATGAACACATGAACATGATGTCACATGAATATAATGCCAAGACAACATTTGTGTCATATTTACAGCCTTCTGTCTTTCAGTCTCTTCCATTTGTCTGTCAGCTGCTCCAAAGTCTGCTTTATGTTGAACTGGAATGAACACAGATCTGCTAATGCCCATATGAACAGAATCAAACCTCAGTGGTTCAAGTGAACAGGAAATGGTTCACTTAGTACAACTAAAGTTGCAAGTGATGAAACAGACTCAGAATGCAAAGGACAGCTGGGAGCGCGCGCACACACACACACACACATGCATGCACATGCACACACACACTCAAAGGCACCTTATGTTATCAGTACCGTTTATCCATAGGCTAATGAGTGATTAAAAACAGTGTGTTACAGCTCTGATATATACAGTACAGCATGTAAATGTACAGATCAAATGCCTATGGCAAAGGGACTAATCTGAAAAGCAAATGAACTGTTGTATAATAAGGGCAATGAGGGGTCTAACAAACATCAAAGTGTGTATAAATGATTACTATCAGTGTATTATCCATTATGGCAAATTCTAAAATGTGATTTCACAAAATACACCTAAATTGGCTTAGTTGTTTATTTTATAGAACATACACCTGACGTTAACACTTGACAAGGCTTGGTGTGGTGTGTTGTTTGTTGGTGGTGCTTGCTAAGGCGACTATCAACATTATAATCTCTCAAAACAAATTCCTAACCCTGCATAACTTGTCCCTCACTATTTGTGTTACAGAAATGAAAGATCAAGTCATGTGGCCTGTTGAGGAGATTTGTGCTATTAATTTTCAAAGAAATAACACTTTTGTTTTTTTTATAGGTGGAATGGGTGAAAGAAATCGCAAAGACTTACACTGAAGAGGGACCTGAAAACACATATAGGGACCATAATAGACCCCATTTACAACTGGTATTAAGATACATTTAAAGTGATCTGATCACAAATGGTCAGCTAAATGGTGCGCTAAAACAAGAGTTTAAACTTTGTTGGTTACAAGGAAAAGGAAAATAAACTTATAAGGAAAAGATAAATGACCTGTCCAATCGGAAAAAAAACAACTTCACGGCTCTTCTTCTGTGTGACTGATATCAACATGCAGGGACACAGATGACAAGTATACACATATGAAACTCAGGTTAATACAGGAAATCCACAAAAATAATGGATAATTACATTTGAAATGTTGTGTTTGTATCAGGCTTTATTTGTCTTCAATTTTATTTTATTCAATTTGCCATGATGCAGTAACACAGTAGCATAGTGATTGATGTATGTCGTCTTGAAATCAGAGATCCTCCCCTCCAAATCTGAACACAAGTGGTCACAGGAGACTCATTTAAGCAACAAGTAGAAAACAGCTATGTGTCTCGTCTGACCACATAAGATCGGATCACCAGTGATTCATATTAATACCAAATACAAACAGGGTCATAGAGACCTAGCAATCCTCTAGTAACCAATTAGGACTCACTATACAATACCCTATATTGTGGTGGTGAGTTCCAGCATGCATGAGCAAGCTACTCATATTTTCTACAGAAAACTTACAAATTTAGTTGATTATGAAATCTTACTGGAATTATGCATTAGTTCCTTTATTAATATTTTAGACAATTCTTACGGTTCCCAATGCCAGTGGAAAGGGGCATTAGCTGCTTTATGCGCCTGCTTTGCATCTAATGTTTCCTGCAAAGCTTATTCTTAAGAGTCCCTGGAGCATGCACTCCTTGGATCTGACTACAGGGAGGACGAGGAACAAGTCACTCTAGTGGCTCCCTATTGGCCCACCCGGGCTTGGCTCTCGGACCTCATACTCCTTGCCACAGCCTTTCCCTGGCAAATTCCCCTGAGGAAAGACCTTCTTTCTCAGAGACGGGGCACGGCTCAGACCTCTGGAACCTCCACGTCTGGCCCCTGGATGGGACGTGGAAGATCTAGCTGATCTACCACCTGCTGTCATAGACATGATCAACCGAGCCAAAGCCCCTTTTACCAGACAACTTTATGCCCTAAAGTGGCGCTTGTTCACAAGTTTTCTTCTCGGAGCGAACACCCAAAAAGGTGCGCAGTCAGGTCAGTGCTCTCATTTCTGCAGGAGAGGTTGGAGGGGAGGCTGTCCCCATCCACCTTGAAGGTGTATGTAGGTGCTATCACAGCCCACCATGACGCAGTAGACGGCAAGTCTTTGGGTAAGCACGACTTGATTATCAGGTTCCTAAGAGGCGCCCGGAGGTTAAATCCCTCCTGGGATCTCTCAGTGGTCCTCTCAGGCCTTCAGATACCCCCCTTCGAGCCGCTAGAATCAGTTGGACTCAGGGCCCTGTAGGGCTCACAGTTTAGGAGCGGGTTTGGTTATTAGCAATAATTAATAATTATCATAGATAATCATTAATTATTAAAATCAACAGAACATTGATTTGAATCAATTTTAGTTTTCGTAATCCTTTAAATCAACAATCATCAAATTTAACAGAATATGAATTATTATCAAAGCTAATAATTAATTATTAAAATTAATAGAATATTAATTAGGATTAATGTAGACGGGACACCACCCTGGAATCAGGGACTAATAACCAGACCGTATAACAGTCTCAATGTTAGATTGTTCTCTTAGGAAAATTGATGTCCGTAGATCATCAAGATTAAAAAGGGAACAATGAAGGGGTGAATTCGAGCACTGGCATCCCCTGCCAGCCTTTGACACATGTGTATGCAAAAGAAAACACTTCTCTTTTAATTATAACAAAGTTTATTAAAAATATAATATCAATTAATAATCAATACAATGCAGTCAATAAACTTCCATCATTCAATGACAAACTAAACAGTGAGATGATTAGATATAGTAACCAAAATAAGTCTATAACACATGAGAGGACGATATGTGTGTGTGTGTGTGTGTGTGTGTGTGTGTGTGTGTGTGTGTGTGTGTGTGTGTGTGTGTGTGTGTATGTATGTGTGTGTGTGAGAGAGAGGAGTGACCTGCACAAAATGGCGGACGTGACTCTCATGGAGTGTACGTCACGCGAGATTTCCGGCCAGAGAGTATGGCCGCGAATATGGGCGGAGTGAAGCCGGTTAATGGCGTCTGCCCGTGTGCAGCGTGTCTTTCGCTTGTACGTCTGGTGTGTGTGTGCGTGTGTGTGTGTGTGTGTGTGTGTGTGTGTGTGTGTGGTTAGTACGACAGAGAGAGAGAGAGAAAGTGGCGGCGCCGAATCCGGTTTCGCAACTGTTTATGGATAAACAGTTTGCCGGTCTCATCCGCGATGGCGTAAAAACACAACAGTCCAACGTAGTTGGATTACAACACAGAAAACTCTCTTTTGTGATAACAGTTTGTTACATCAATAGCTTGACTATTATTAGCAACAAATGAGCGGACTTCGCAGTCCGTAAAATGTACAAACAATAAACTTGATCCACAAGAATAACACACCTAAATATCCTATCTCTGCCCAGACGTTAACCTCTTACTTGAATCGCTTGAGGGCGCATGTAGAACGTGTGTTCATCCGTCGTTCGACTCCGACTCGGTTCGTTGATGCTCGGGTGAAGATGGGTGCCGTTTTCTCGCTCTGTCGGCGGGCGACTGCTGATTCTCGACGGCTGGCGGAGAAATCAGCGACGTTAACTTGACTGAAGAGGAAAGGGGATCCTTCTTTCTTCACTTCTGCAGGCAAACGAATGAAGGTGCGGATTGCTCGGTGGTTTCCTTCAGATCCGTTAAAGTGTTTGGTGGAACACAATGTAATCTCAACTCGTCCAGCGAGATGGAGATTGTATGGCCGCAGTTTCAAGTTGCACGTTACTTCCTTTTGCAACGAGGCAACACCTGCGAGCAGTGGGAATGCGTCTGTGCACGGCGAACGAAGTCACTGGAAGCGAGGTACAGAACGATTTTCGCGGTATTTCTACTCCGGATGATATCATAGTTGAGGTGCGTTCTTTTGAATGCCTTATCCAACAGGAGTTGAGAGTTCAATCCTTTGGAATTTCACAGAGTTGTAAAGTGAGCAAGGCTTCTTGGGAGCTGTAGTCTGTTTTGTACTCCCTTTGTTTGATTTTGGAGCGGTTTTTAACAGTAAGATTTATGACTTTGTTTTTGTGGGCCTCAGCCAGGCTTTATGACTGTGTTAGGCCTGCCTTTGTCTTGTATCTGAATACATGAGGCCCTACAGCCCTGTCCTTAAAAATGGCCCTGCTGATCACGCTAGCCTCCATCAAGAGGGTCAGGGACCTGCAAGCATTCTCTGTCAGCGACGCTTGCCTGGAGTTCGGTCCTGCAGACACACATGTGATCCTAAGACCGCGGCTGGGCTACGTGCCTAAGGTTCCTACCACACCCTTCAGAGACCAGGTAGTGAACCTGCAAGCGCTGTCCCTAGCCCCTTTGTTGCTGTGTCCGGTACGTGCTTTGCGTACCTACTTGGACCGCACGCAGAGCTTTAGACGTTCTGATCAGCTCTTTGTCTGCTTTGGTGGACAGTGGAAAGGGAACGCTGTCTCCAAACAGAGGCTCTCTCACTGGGTGGTAGACGGCATTTCATTGGCCTATCGCACCCAGGCCGTACCCCCCCGGGTGAAGTGTTGCGTCCTCATGGGCACTGGCCAGAGGCACCTCCCTGGCAGACATATGCAGAGCAGTGGGTTGGGCGACACCTAACACCTTTGCGAGATTTTACAATCTCAGGGCAGAGTCAGTTTCGTCCCGTGTTTTCTCAGGTCCGAGCCGGTAGAACTCGGTAACGCGCTGACGGACTGACCCTGGTGGATCGCTTGTACCTAGCGTCCTTTCCCTCGATTGAGGTAAAACCGAGCGCTTTTTCTCCCAGAAGATCCCACTCACTTGGCTCCCTGGATGACGACTCCTTAGCCATCGGGGTCCGCAATTCAGCGGAGGAATTTGCTGACCCAATCCACTGTGAGTACTTAATCTATCCTGTACTGGAATAGGTGCTCCACAGGTCAGGGCTCTTACGTGGACTTCCCCCCTGTGTGTATTTTCTGCGGTACGGTCTCCTTACGAGTGGACACGCGTCTCACTTGGGCAGTTCCCACTGCCCCCCGGTTGCCGTGTCTGTATCAACTCCTCCCTCCGAAGAGGCGGAATCTACAACCTCAACACTTCCCACATGTGACCTAAAAGCCCATGTGGTGTATTTCGCCACTTTTACCTCCCCCTCTCTGGGCGGGTGTGGTCTCCGCTGTGTCTTTTCCCCCTGAAAGAATAGGATACTAGGTAAGACCACCTTCCCACAATGAGTGTAAGGGCCCCAGCCGTTTTGCTCTATGTGAGAAACATAGAGAGAAAAGAGGCCCGGCTAGGCTCGGCCCATTCCCAGGTTGGCAAGCTTCACCTTGTTCCCCTGTCTAGGGTAACTCTAAGGGTTCCGATGACTTTATGGGGCATTGGGGAAGGGTACGTGCAGTCTGATACAACTGGTTGTTTTGGCACGTCAAGTACCTGCCCGCTCCTGTGTCAGCAGAACACGTACACGGCTCAGCACATGGTGTGATTTAAATTGGACCCCTAGTGTTGCTTCTTTGACACAATGTCAAAGTGAGCGACAGATGGGGAACATCTGGGTTACGTACGTACTGTTGTGGCCGGACCATTTCCGGCTCCTCAGAAAAATCCTGAATGAAACAGATGCATTTCCCCGCCTTTATACCCGTATGTCCGGGGGCGGGACATGCAAATTCTGTCCGCCAACTTCTCATTGGCCTTTTTTCATATATCAGAGGTATATTCGGCACTCAAGAGAGACCCCTAGTGTCGCTTCTTCGACACATCTCGTTCCCTCCATAAGTGAACGGAGGTTACATACGTAACCTAGACGGTATTCCATTACATAATACACATTTAACATGTATTACAGAATTATTATTATTATTATTAATGGAAATTCTGTTATCTTTCACCATCATGTTGTTCCAAAGCCTTATGACTGTCTTTCTTCCATGCAACATAATAAGGAGATATTAGACAGAATGTTTGCCTGAGTCACTATTTACTTTCAGTGAATGTGTTTTTTTGTGAATGGTGACCGAGAATGTCAGTCCCTAATATTTTGTCTAACATCTTTTGTGTTCCACAGAATACAGAAAGTCACACGAGTTTGGAACAATATGAGGGTTAGGAAAAGTGTGCTTTATGTTGAATTGGAATGAACCCAGGTCTGCTAATGCCCATATGAACAGAATCAAACATCAGTGGTTCCAGTGAACACGAAATGGTTCACTTAGTGCAACTAAAATTGCAAGTGATGAAACAGCTGGTATTGGACTCAGAATGCAAAGGGCAGCTGGAAGCGATATGCAGAGAAGACTGTGAATCACCAAAAACACAAGAAGAATAATGTGTGTCTCATCCACACCTATCACATTGCTTCTGAATATATTGCCTGCAACTTTTTTTAAACTCATAGTAATTGAGAAAGATACATGCTTTAAATTCACTTGTTACACTGGACCATTTAAAATAAACTAGTGAATTTAAAAATGTGCTTAAAAAATCTTAAAAATCTCACTGGATGATTATAATACATTTATACTTTTTAAAGCTACCAAAGTTTTTCAGTTTTTCATAATTGCACACTAGACAGCAGCAGATCTATCAGCTTACATTTATACTGAAAAGTCTGACATTTTAATACAAATCTGCTTTGTTATTCACTTCAAGCCAGGCATTTTGGTGGAATTTTGAAATGTATTTGACCACTCAGGCACAATAGCATGAGCAAAGTTCAGAATATTAACTTTATAATAAGTGACACAGGTCAACGCTATCACAGATATTGCTGGTTCTTTTTTGTTATTGACGTTTTAATCAGTCTGCTTGTCCGGTCGGCAAGTAAAATTCTCTTTCACTTGGAGTGAGAGATGTAAAAAAATGAAATTGTTGCAGGCCTGTTTGTATATACTGAGTATGAATATGAATGAAGAGAAATAACACTGTCCGATCCATTGATAAAGCTAAATCAGTACACTCTGAGCCTCAATACTTGTGGAGACAATGAGAGAAAAACTGTTCCCTGTCTGTTGCTCATTCAACATTGTGTCGAATGAAGTGACACTAGGGGTCTTTCTCGAAGGCCTCGGTTACCGCTGAACTTGAGAAAAGGCCAATGAGAAATTAGCAGACAGAATTTGCATGTCCCTCTCCCTGACATACGGGTATAAAAGGAGGAAATTGTGCATCTGTCCTTTCAGATTTTTTCTGCTGTTGGATCTACAGCGCTTATCAGCAGCTTTCTCCTTCTCTGCACACCAGTGCAGCTTTGCCCCTGGGCGCTTCGACAGCGCATACACAGCCGGCGTTGAACATCCTTTTCAGGACGCGTCTTTTTAAAGATGCCCTTACGCCTCTGTGTTGTTCCTGGATGCGGTCGGAATCTCTCCACTCCTGACGGTCATAGATGCTGCCTCGTGTGTCTGTGCCGTGATCACACTGAGGCGGCGTTTGTGGATGGTTCTTGTTCTCACTGCAAGAACTTAACCAAGGCAATATTGCAGTCACGGCTTTCCTTCCTAAAAAGGAATGCCCCTCCAACTGCAACCCCCCGCAACGCTCCTTCTTTCCACAGGATTGAGGATGACCCAGCTGACGATGGAGGCGATTTGGGATTTGGGAGTGCGGCTCACCTCATGGCCAGTCTGACTACTCCCTCGGACCTGCCGGGTTGGATGATGAATTCGCTGCTGCAGCGGAGAGTGTCCCGACATCTACCGTGGACTGTAGGATGATGTTGTCACTGGCCGCCAAAGCCTACTGCTTCACCAGACAGGCCATATCCGCCCTGCATGCCATGGCCCTCCTGCAAGTTCACCAGGCCAAGGCACTTAAAGATCTGCACTTGGGTAGTCCTGACCCTGACGTGCTGCAGGAACTGCGCTCTGCGACCGACCAACAGCCATGAAGGTCACAGCGTGGGCACTTTAGGGAACTTAGCGCTGCAACAGATGGTTGATCAAATCACAGACACAGAACAACAATACCCGGACTCAGTTATTATTATTCTTGGGGATTTTAACAAAGCAAATCTCACACGTGAACTGCTCAAATACAAACAGTAAATTACATGCCTCACCAGAGACAGGAATATAATGGATCACTGCTACACAACAATAAAGGATGCATATCGCTCTGTCCCACGTGCAGATTTGGGACTCTCTGATCTCTGTCTGGTTCATCTTCTTCCGACCTACAGGTAGAAATTAAAATCAACAAAGCCAGTTGTAAGGACTGTAAAGAGTGGACTAATGAAGCAGAGCTGGATCTACAAGCCTGCTTCGATTACACTGATTGGAGTGTTTTTGAAGCTGCAGCTACAGACCTGGACGAGCTCACAGATACTATTACATCATATATCAGTTTCTGTGAGGACATGTGCATCCCTACTAGGACTGTTTTATCATTCAACAATGATAAACCATGGTTTACAGGAAAACTCAGACAGCTTTGCCATGCCAAAGACGACACTTACAGGGGTGGGGATAAAGTCTTGTATAAGCAGGCCAGGAACATACTGAACAGGGAAATCAAAGTGGCTAAAAGAAGCTACTCTGAGAAGCTGGAAAACAAGTTTTCAGCTAACGACCCTGCGTCAGTGTGGAGTGGCCTGAAACAACTTACTAATTACAGGACTCCTTCTCCCAACCCTGTGGTGGACCAACAAAGACCTGTATGCGTTTTACTGTAGATTTGAAAGGCCCAATCTCACACCCCACACCTGCTCTGACCTTCACTACACACTAACACCTCATGCAACCCCCCTCCACCCCCCTCCCGCTACTCAACCTGCACTCAAGATCTCTGAAGATGATGTGTGGTGCGTCTTTCAGAAGCAAAAGACGAGGAAAGCTTCAGGCCCAGCGTGCCTCTGATCCTGTGCTAACCAACTGGCCCCCATCTTCACACTGATCTTCAATAGATCACTGGAGCAGTGTGAAGTCCCATGCTGCTTCAAATGCTCAGTTATTATCCCTGTCCCTAAGAAACCAAAAATCACAGGACTTAATGACTACAGACCTGTCGCCCTGACGTCTGTGGTCATGAAGTCATTTGAGAGAATAGTGTTGGCCCACCTGGACCTTTTCTAGATCCCCTTCAATTTGTTTATCGTGCAAACAGGTCTGTGGATGATGCAGTCAACATGGGATTGCATCATATCCTGCAACATCTGGACAGTCCGGGGACATATGCAAGGATCCTTTTTGTGGACTTCAGTTCGGCATGCAAAACCATCATCATAAGTTAAATCAACTCCCTGTTCCCGTGTCTATCTGTCAGTGGATTACCAGCTTTCTGACGGACAGGCAGCAGTTTGTGAGACAGGGGAATTCACTTCCAGCACCTGTACCATCAGTACTGGTGCCCCCCTGGGATGTGTGCTTTCCCCACTACTCTTCTCCCTCTACACCAATGACTGCACCACCAAGGACCCCTCTGTCAAGCCCCTGAAGTTTGCAGACGACACCACTGTCATCGGCCTCATGGCTCACTGGTGTAGTCAAAATAACCTGGATCTGAACACGCTCAAAACGGTGGAGATGATTGTGGGCTTTAGGAGGAACACCCCAATACTGACCCCCTCAACATACTATCAACAGAAAACTACAAAGGACAGTTCGGACTGCTGAGCGGATTATTGGTTGCCCCCTGCCCCCCCCTTCAAGAACTGTACACTTCCAGAGTGAGGAAAAGGGCTGGTAAAATCACTCTGGTTCACACTCACCCAGACCATTACCTTTTTCAGCTGTTGCCTTCAGAGCTCCGAGCATCAGAACCTTCAGGCACAGGAACAGTTTTTTCCCTCAGGCTATCCATCTCATAAACAGTTAACCCTCTGGGGTTGGCAGACGTGCCGGCGTATCCTGGATATTTTCGTCATTACAGCAGAAACAACTTAAAATACTCCGTCATTTTTGGGTATACAGATAAGTGTAAGACATCATTAGAGACTATAAAGTGTCTACTTTTATTTGTGTACACTCACAATAACAACAAAATCTTGTGCTTTTGTAAAATAAAGAAAATAAAAAGTGTGAGCTTTCAGCAGTCTTTGTGTTCACGAGCATTTTTCAGAAACACATCACAAAAATGAACTGAAACTCAGTGAATACTTATCACACAAACATATGTCTAAAGAAAGCTTAAAATGTCTACTTTTAAATAAAACAATCCAAATTTTAAACAAATATTCTCCTGCAATGCAATCTGTTAGAAACAAAGTGATGTACAGTTTTTACTAGGCTATCTAATTATCTGTAATGTGATCCCACCCACCAGCAGAGCACGCTATTCATACGCTAATATGCTGAGACGATCAATGCAAATGTACACGCCCCCCAACTGTGAGGTTTAATGTAAACACAACACAACTCAACTTTTCTGTGTGTTTGTAACGATACACAGGCGACTGTGAGGTTTGATTTAAACACAATTCATTCATTTTTCTGCGCGTTTGCAATGATACACAGACGAGAAAGCTCCAGGATATTATGGAAGAGTTAACATTTTCCTCAGAAGAAGAGCGGGACTCCGATGAACATTTAAAGCAGGTATTTAAATTGTATGCTGTGTAATATAAATATGATATGAAATATTATATAAAATGATATGAATGTTTAGATTATATTTTAAATAGCGTTTATGCTAGCTCTTTATCATCAACAAAGCTTGTGCTTGCAAATATCTGTTCAGGTGTAAATGAGTCAAATGTAATTTAAATATGCCCATATTAGAATATCAGCATATTATCTTCTTCTTCTTAACCTTTATTTAACTAGGAAAATCACATTGAGGTTAAAACCTCTTTTACAAGTGGGACCTAGTCAAGACAGGGTCAGATAGCAGGATTAAACAGATAACAAGCAACAAGGAACCAAACGCAACATCATCATTTGACAACATCAAACACAGAAAAAACAAGTCACCACGACACGATGTTATACAACACCGAAACACAGCATAACAACACAAACATATAGGTATTTCATAATACCCTACATGGTACTGTTCGCATAAATAACTATATTTGATCATAGGTTTAGTAAGGAGTTAAGTGGTGATAGAATTAGCAAAGCAGCTGCAATTAGCAGTAACCACGTCCTTTATTCTATGTTTAAAATCATTTAGAGAGATGAGGGATTGTAGTTTGAGTTTAGTCTGTACATCATTCCAAGACCAAGGGCCGTAATAGAACAAGCTTAGCTTTCCAGCCTCTGTTCTAATAGCAGGCACTTTGAACTGTAGCCAGTTCTGTGACCTGAGATTATGACAACTTTGATATAATAAAAATTTCCTATTTAAATAATTTGGAAGTTTTCCTAAAATGACCTTATAAATTAAATTATACCAGTGTTCAAGCCTTCGCAGATGAAGAGATGACCATCCTACCAAACTATACAATATACAATGATGTGTTCTAAAACTAGAGTTAGTGACATATCTAAGAGCTGAATGAATTATGAATTATAATGATTTCTGAAGGATTATGTGACACTGAACACTGCAGTAATGATGCTGAAAATTCAGCTTTGATCACAAATTGCATTTTACAATATATTCAAATAGAAAACAGTTCTTTTAAATTGTAAAAAGAGTTCAGAATATCAAATTCCTTGTATGTGTAAGCATACTTGGCAATAAAGCTGATTCTGATTCTTCTTAAGTGAACAAATGGTGAGAAAATTATCATTATCATATACCCCATTAATACATTTTAAGGATATATTTGTTACTTGTGTACAATATACCATTTTTTGTAGTGTGTTGTTGCATTGCCACATGATGTGCAATGTAAAATCTGGATTCTGATGCAAAATCATTTGCAAACTACTTGTGTGCCTTGGAAATGTGTTGGCCATGTCTGTGCACTCATTGGTTGATTCAAAAGTACAATGTCAAAAATGGAATTTTTTTGTGTAATATTATCTACACTTGCATATTACAAATTTTATTTCACTTCAGAAGATGTATTAATTAAGCTTTTAAGAATGCAATAGTCATTTTAAATCCTTTTTTTTTGTTTCTGCCTGAGTCTGTTCCTGATACTCATCAGCAGTTTCCACATCACTGGTTTAACATTCAGCTTCACTCACATTCATGTCTGTATGAGACACATTAGTTGCAGATGACGTGCATAATGTTCAAAGCCTTTGACTGTGTAATTACACAGATTGACTTTTGTTGCAAGTAGCTTTATGTTGAGCGTTTTTGCACTGCAGGCCTTTTCAGTGGGTTCATCAGCATTTTTTTTTCGCTCTCTCTTATACCTTTTCTTCCCATAAACAAATGTGTCATACAGACAAAGAGTACAAACTTGAGTAAACAAGTTAGAGCTCTGGGAGGAAATGGCTTGTACCAAGCCATTTGTGTTTCAACAAGGCAACACAAGAGAAGGGAGAGAGGAGGAGCAGAGAGAGGGAAGGAACAAGAGAAGGACGCACTAAGAGACAGAGAGAGATGGTTATGTGCCAGAGCATATGAGCGGAGTGGAGCGGTGAAAATTTCAGCTCATCGCTCACGGAACTGTTCACCCCTCCGCTCCCCCGCTCAACGCTACATCAGGCCGCTCCGCTCATTATCGCTCAGCGCTCAACGCAGTTTGCTTCGCGCTCCACTCAAATTGCCCCCCGCTCGCTCCGAAAAAAAAATCTACATGTATATATCACTTTTAGCTTAGACCACCACACCACAGCCTTACCTCCTAAAGAACTAATGAGCAACAACAACATTTTTCAAATAGAAATGTTTTATTTCAAATTACAAATGATAAATTAGTCACAAAAATTCCTGTAAAATTAAAAGAATAAATGTGCCCAATAATATAAATAAAAATTATATAAACAAAAATATACATAAAAGTTGTAAAAGTAAATTAACTATTAGGCCAACATGCCAGAAATGCATTCTTATAACTGAACTTTTTCGCAGCGCGCAGGATTAAAATTTAAATGGGCTTATATCAGTTGTACAAAAAAAAATGCTGTAAAATTAAACGAATAAATGGGCCTAATTATATAATAAAAATATACAGGCTATTAGGCCTACATCAAAGTTTTAAAATGAACTATTAGGCCAAAATTCTAAACGGAACTTTTGCACAGAGTGCACGTGGATTTCAATTTAAATTGGCTTATGTTGTCAAACTAAAAAAAAAGAAAAAAAGAATTGCTTTCCTTATAGTTCTTTTGAGTTCACCTTCAAGAACACAAGTTTGGACAATGTCTGAGGTTTCAGACTCATGCGGTGGTTTCTTGAGAGCAGGCCAGCAGTGGAGAAAACCCTCTCTGCGCTCGCAGACCCGCTTGGGATGCTGAACACAATGCGAGCCACTTTAGACAGGCGGGGAAAAGAAGTTGAGTTTTCTTTCCAAAATCGAATGACATCTGCGTCAGGGTTCTGTCTCGGGGATGAGAGGTAATTTTCAACTTCACCTTTGGCGTCTCTGGTAATGCGTTGCTGCTCGTTGAAGTATGACCCGAAGAGGCGAGCTCTTTTTGGTTCAGGCTCGGGATTCAGGTCAGCGGCGTGTGGTGTGTCGGTCTCGGGTGTCCCGCTGGGAGCGTTAATTTCCTCCGCTTCTTTTATGAGGAGGTCACGGATCTCCCCGAGTTTGTTGCATACAGACTCATCTCGGATTATCCATTCGGTCTTGAAACGGGGATCTAACACTGATGCTAAAATTAGATGTTTATCAGTATAGTATATTCCATAGCGAGTTGACACGTTGTTTGCCAATGTTTCTGCAAAAGCAGCGATGCCCATTGGAAGTGCAGCGTGAGTGTCATCGGTGAGCAGGGATTTTATTTCTGTGACAGCAGGGAGGATCATCCCCAGGTTCCCCAGCTCCTTCTGCATTTTTTTCTGTGAGGTCTGCCAGAGGTGTCAGCAGCACACTGGCAAGGTGCGTCAGCTGGCGTACTTGATTCAGGGTGATGTTAGCAACATTAGACTTGAGTTTGTTTTGCCATAACGGGTCTTTTTGGAACAACCGGATGACCGACTGAATCATCCGAAGCTGGCTGCTCCATCGGGTGGCACAGGCATTTGTGGGGCGGACCCCTAATTGGTCTGTTTCCTCTGTGTTCAGGGTGCTCTTGCGTACACTTTTCACCAGCTTGCCGACTTTCACTAACAGCCTATTAATGTTGTCGTGCTCGTTAACGGCATCTTTGATCGCCAGCTGAAGCATGTGAATGGGGCATCTCAGATGTAAATTTGAAACCGTTAAGTACTGATTTATCATAGTTTCTACATTAGTTGTTATCACTTCCACATGGACTTGCGAGGGCGCAGGTGGTTCCTCATCCTCCTCTTCATGTTCAGCGCTGCTGCTGGCATCCGCGGTCACTTCACCCTCCGCCTCCTCTTCAGTGCCAGGGAGGAGGTTAAACGCCTTGATCATGTTGCTGCCACTGTCAGTGACGACACGAATCACACGTCGTTGCACGTTCCAATATTTCAGTACACTTTCATACTTTTGATAAATACGATCTGCGGTGTGGTGCCCTTGTATGTGCTCACAGCCCAACAAAACCGTGTGCCCCCGGAACGTCCCATCAATGAAACTGGCCACGATGCCAAGGAAGCTGTGCCCTCTTCTACTGGTCCAAATGTCCGCTGACAGAACAAGCCCATCACCATTTTGCAGTAAGTCTCGCAGTTTGGCTTCCATCTTTTCCAGAGCATGTGGCATGAGCGTGTCCCGTACGGTGTTGTAGCATGGGGGTGTGTAACCCGGTTGAGCTGCGCTGGTGAAGTGTTGCATCCCTTCGCGTTCTCCTTTACTCAGCGGTTCATAGTCCATGTAAATAATTTTAAAAAATGCTACATCCAGCTCTCTTTTTCTCTCCCTTGTAATGGTTGGGCCTTTGCGTGCAGTGAAGAAACTTTGGAATTGCGCAACCGTTTTCTCTTGTTGCTGCTGCTCCTCCTCTCGCTCTATCAAATACAAATTCACTGACGACACAAATGAAATAAAACGAACCATTATGCCTTTGCCTACTTGAATGACAAAACGAATTTGTTTGAATATTAAGCTATATTTAATTTACACTTTGTTACAAGTTACCGTATTCAATTTGCTAACCTTTGGCTTTCTTCACGTAGCACACTTTCATGCTTTCGGGAAATGTGCCTTTTTAAATTCCAAAAGGAATCTTTACTTACTGAAACGATGTCTCCACATTCGTTTTCCTGTACCACATTGTCACTGTTAGTTAGTTTTTTAATAGTACACATGTATGATTTCTCGTTTTCTTTTTTGAAGTACTTTTTGAACTCCATTATTGAGCCGAGTTTTGAATGAAAATAGTCTGTTGATGACAGTGAAAGACAGATGGATTCTGGGTCAGGATGGACTGAGCATGTGACTCGTGGTGAGCGGAGCGAAATTGGAGCGGGAAATAGAGCGACGCTCCGTCCTTTTAAAAATGCTGCTCTGCGCTCCGTCTAAGACCCGCCCGCTCATGCTCCCCGCTCGCTCCCGCTCCACTCCGCTCACATGCTCTGTTATGTGCTAAGTTAAGGCACAAAAGGAGGGAGGGAGTAAGAGAGAAAGGAGGACGTCAGATACAAAAAGGGAGAAAGAGCATTGATATACAGAAAAAAGTGAAAGTGGCAAGACGCATCTGCAGGACAAGGCGTTCATCTCATGCATAATGCATAATGGCAGAATTTGGGGAATAAAGGCTTTTCTAACTAAAAGCTGCAGGCACAGAGAAAAGACTGACTTCACTTGCTTTTTGGCTTGTCTTATCTCATCTCCTCTTTCATTCTTTCTTTTGTTTTCTCTCCAGCTGTCGGAGGAAGACAGATGCTGAGAGGGGACTAATGCATCCAGAAAATACGTCTGAAAAGGAGAAAGAGAGGAGAGGAGAGTGGAAAATGAAATTGTGAGCCAGTGCCACAGATGCTTCTTTTTCACCAAAAAATTAGGGTGTGGGAGTTGAAAAAATGTAAATAAATAAATAAATAAGTCTCAGCTCTGGATTCATGAGCTCTACCTAAGGAAATTTGCCAGTGGTGTCAATTATAAACATTTTAGTTGCATACGTCAATATTCCATGAGCCTGATGTCCTACTTTAAGACACAGAGCAAACAAACAACAGAATGAAGAGGAAAACATGTTGTGCATGCAAACTGAGCATGTAACATGCATCTTGCTACAAATATTAATTTATTAATATCTTTTCTTGACACTAATATTATCTTACCTCAAAAAAAATTTGCATAATGTACATCATTTACAATACTTAAAATGCAAAAATACTGCATTCGAAACACTGCAAACAAATATTTCCTTCACATTTTTGTCTGGTTTCCTGTAAAATCTAATTCTAAAATACAAATATTCTTAAAACAAAATAAATGTAACTTTTTGTGTACAGTTAAACAAGAGTAAGAGTACAAAAAAATAAACTAATTAAAATACAAATTAAAATATATCAAACTTTTAAACTAATTCAAAGGTTAATATAATTTTTTTTTAAGGTTTAAAGTTTTAAGATAAAAAATAAAAATTACTTTTTACCATCAAAACACATATAACAGCAATAGTCTGCTCAAGTCAGCCTATTCATCCCCAAATTAGTATTTTTCTTACACCAGATGCACAACTGCAGCGATTGATAAAAATAGCCACATACTTTGCCTGACACCGACAAAACTATCCCCTTTAAGTGCTTTCATTTCCTTTAGGCCCTTGTTGCACCCAGAGAGTTTTTCTATGGGCTATTAACTCTCTCTCTCTCTCTCTCTCGCTGTCGATATGACCCAGTTCTTAGGGGGGTAGCTCGAAACTTGAGTCCAAAAACAGAGCAAAGTTTTATAGTCCGGTCTCTCACCTGCTTTCTAGTGTCTAGCCAATTCTGGCATGATCTCGCCTTATGTGCACCTTTGTAGACTCTTCACCCCCTGCTGTCTGCCTGACCAATTTTTGAACCCATACCAGATGTAATGGACAAATGGAGAGACACCCATAATGACATCCACACTCTGGGCTTAAAGGCCCGGGTATGCTTAGTTTTTCTGCGCTCCGGATCTGATTGCGCCTGGACCAGCGATTTGTCTTTCAAAGTATGCTCTTTTGACCACGAGCAAATACGAATGCCTTACAATGCATGCACACTACAAATGCTTTTTATATTGTTGAAGTGCGGTCAACAGCACTCGAATATGCCTGTGATGCGCACAGATGAGGACTGTCAGCATGTTGATAAAATCTGGGTCGCATGCGGACAGTCCGTGCAGATTGTGCTGATGACGAAATTTACATCACACATACTGTGTGCGGATCGAACAGCAATGCTGACAATGGAAGAATACTTTGGCCTTCACTCTCTCATAATGATAAGAAAACAGTCAACTTCAGTCTACCTAACCCTACCCTCACCATTACGACTTTAAAAATCAGTAAGATCTCTTCCTGTCTAAAGTGGGTTCTTGACTAGAATAAAATTCAAAATGGAACTGACCTCTTGCCATTTAGTCAATGTCCTTACAGAATTTACTGTGTCTCTGCTTTGAGGATTTGGCTGTGGGCTGTTCAGGAGCTCCACTGAGAGATTGTGTAGTATTTCTATGCACATTTTTTACCAAGCTCCTGCTGAGCAGCCCCAGGACGTGCGGTCTGGTCCTGAATATCAGAGTTTTGGTCCCTCCACTGGGCTGTCTTGAGGGTACTCCAGATGATTTGGCACTCTTGCTGGCAGCTAAATACTGTCTCCCTCTTCTATACAGTTTTTCAGGGGTCCTTCCACAGGAAATCCCAACCATACTGCAACAGGGCCTTATTTCTTAAAAAAAAAAAGAAGAAAAAAAAGCTGCAGCAGCATACAGGTGTGATTCAGTCACCGCAGGGGCATCCATCACCGCAGGGGCAAAACCACAGCAAGAAAATTACAAGGCACACCATTCCACATGTTTCCATTATGCTGTAGTAAACATGAAAAAAAAAATCTGAAATATTTACAGTTATTTCAGTGCTTTTAAATCTCCTAATATGCTTGTGGTCTTTTCTATGTAAACCAAAAATTCTTAAAACACACATTGGCACGTACATGTTCAGTCAGCAAAGGTGAGTCATGGGCTGATTCTCACAGCTTTATTGGCCAAAGTTAAACATTCGATTTCAAGAACAGCTTGTAAATCACAGAGGGGCATTAACCGCCATAATAAGCTGTTATAAACATTCATGATAGAGGTGGTTTCCCTGTGTGCTCCACGTGCGTACAAGTCTTCTTTTGTATTTACATTTGTCTGACAGATTAATGCAGCAGAAGGTTTACACTGAAGTCAATGCAGGGTGAATTTACCCTGTTATTGTCGAGAGCTGGTAGAGGGGGAGATTGCATGGGCCTCTGAAGATGGAAGTGTGAAATAACGTAGTTATAAATGAAAAGTGTTCTGATGTAAAATGCCATTTGTTTGGAATGCCATAAATCCCACGTTTGGGCCTCTTTTGGATCATTTACTGTAAGTGGATGGGAATGGGGGTCTGATCCCCATTTTACTATTTAATTCTGTAACTTCTGTTTTACACCATGCCTTTGTGTTAATTTGTGGATCATGTTGATTAGACAATACAAAAAGTGGCTTTAGAAGTCAATATATTGTTTGTTTTATTCCCATATTGAACATAAGTGTGTTTTAACACATTTAACATGTGTTAAATGTATATCCCTAAATCAACAGTAAAACATTAACATATAGATTATACTAAAAAGACCAATAAACACAAGCATGAATTTCAATGCTGGTCCAGGCTAGTTTATGCTGGTTATTCCTGGTTTGGTGCTTATATAGCTGGAGGACTAGCACAGCTATGCTGTTCACCAGCAGACCTTGGTAAAGAACACAACAAATCCTGGTGGCCGCTACACAGTTTTTTTTTTTTTTTCAACAGCCATTCATAAAGGGATAGTTCACCTTAAAATGAAAAGTTTGTGATCATTTGCAAAGGCAAAACTTCAGACAAGGACCTGGGTAGAGCACAGTGGCACATATTATACATAGCCATGTGTCAGGTTCCTTATGCAACCTGTCTGAGATTTAGAGGAATGTCCCCTGACAGACTAGCCAACACAGGCATAGGGAACAGAAGGACAAAGGAATAATAGGAGGCTGATAACAAAGGCCACCTCCATCACTTACAGCAGAAGAATGGACTGCCACACAAAGGATTGCTTAGGAACAGCAAGTGAGATATAGACATACACATGAAGCATGATGAATGTTGTGAGGGACATTATCTTGTTATAAATGTAATATGTGTTTTCGTGAGGTGATTTTGTATCTTACCAAAGGGTTCACATAGATAAGAATAAATGGGTTCAGACAACATCAAGAGAAGAAGCCACATTCTATCTTGCCTTTGTGCAGTCTGCCTTTTTGAGACAGTTAATCTTCTTGGCCTTCACCTATGCACCCTTTATATTTACTAATTGCAAATCATAGTTTTATAGTTTATAGTTCATAGTTTTAACAAATTTGTAAAGTGACAAACTGTAAAACTTTTCTAAAAATGTCTACCTCATCTGACCTTTAAAATCACTTTTGTTAGTGTAACCTAATGTAGGCAGGTTTAGTCATTTTAAAGTCATAGTTAAGCCATGTTAAATTATATTTCTGATGTAAAGGAATAGCTCACCAAAACTTATAATTCTTTCATTATTTACTCACACTTATGTTGTCTCAAACTCAATTTCTTTCTTCTGTCAGTAGGATCCAAAATGCTCAAGCTCCAAAAAGGACATTAAGGAAGTATAAAGGTAATCCATACGACTCAAGTGGTTTAATGCATGTCTTGAGAAGTTAAATGATCGGTTCTGGGTGAGAAACAGACCATTTACAGTATAAATCTTGACATCTGCAGTCTCCTTGGCGCAATTATGATTTGAAACTCAATTACACAGAGCACTGTACACAATTAAAATGTTTGGACCCCATTGACTTGCATTGATATGACAAACACATATCATATATCCATCAAAATCTTAATTTGTGTTCCACAGAACAAAGAACATGATATGAGTTTCATGGCATAAGGGTGAGTAAATGATGTGAAAATGACTGGGTAAACTATTTCTTTAAATAAAACCAGTTCATTTAGATGTCATCACATGAAGAACATATTTTTAGGTTACGTGACCAATCTTATTTTACAGTGCAGGTGAGATAAGCTTTCTCAGCAACAAAGAATAGACACTTAAACAATCACTACTTTTAGACAGTTGATTTAATTAAACAACATTTTCATCCACATCAAAATAACCCCGCTCTGATGCTCTGATGAGTCAAAACACTTCTAGCTATTATTTCAACAGGGTTTTGAACAGCGTACAGATACAACAGCCCTGCATTCCACTAGTTCCTTGTGTAAATATTTGGTGTCGACATCTCTCATTAAGAAAGGAGGGGTGGCCTGGCAGCCAGAGAGAGTGCGCCATGGTGAGTCCCAGAAGCAGCATGCAGGCTGCCACAGAAGATGGACTCAAGCCGTGTGGTTGCCTCTTTGGTAAGGACCACACACACAAATGGCCCAAAGAAGCCAGGCCGCCTAAGGGAAGCTGGAACTCAGTTGTGGAGAGGGAGACATGTTTGACTTGGAGAGCTGAGAAAGTGTCTGTGGAATGTAAGAAGCATAATTCGACAGTTTTGGATTGCATAAGGCTAATAATCACTGATTTATTGTGGATGTGATAAAGCTTTTCTGACAGTTTGACATGCTACTAACATGGCTCATGTAAGATCAGAATCCAAGTGTCTCTTATTTTTGGAAGAAGTTGCATTACCATTGTGAAAACTGAGAAGAGTATTGTAATAGGTTCAAAGGTATTAAGAAGCGGGTGACGGTGATTCCACATTTTATTAAACAAAACAAAAACTTGTTAGCTTAACAGCGCAACGCTGCAGCTTCAATTCAAACTCAAATTGCTCAGGTAAGCGCACGGCATCTGCCAACACACACAAACAGCATCTCAGCTGGTCTCTCCCTCTCGACTGCCGCTGTCTCCTCTCTAAACTAGGGCTAGGGCTGTGAAATTTAACACATTACTTCATATTCATATTTTTTGTTTAACACGTAAAAAAAATTAAAGCAATTAATGCAGATGCATTAATTGGATAAAGGTGTTCGGAGTTGTACCTGGCAGCCTACTCCGTGTTAAATGGGACAGTGTAAAGCTGTGCGGTCAACGTCCAATATGATGTTGTGAGAAATTGACTTTTTCATGCTGTTTTTTGCTCTGTTGTTGCTGAGATATGCAGCTTTACAAACCGTCATATTCTAGCTACCAAGGGCTTGGATGGAGGTGACCCCGATGAATTTTACAAAATTTCTCAGGTTGCTCATTTACATGGGGTTTTCAATTCTCCCTGATTCCCATCGTCATTGGGGAACCAAGTCACTTCAGGGCTCGTGGGCGAGGGGATTTATGTTGTGTGACCGCTACAAGGCTCTATTAGCAGCTCTACATAATCAGAATCGCCTTAGGAAGTTGCGTTATCTTATGGACCACCTCAAACAAAAATGCCAGCAGCTCTTTCAGCCTAACCAAAATCTTGCAATAGATGAACGTATGGTCAAGTCTAAAGCTCGGTCAGGATTTAAACAATACATGAAGGGCAAGCCTACTCTGTGGGGTTTTAAATTATGGGTAATTGCACAACATCAGACTCTGGGTATACTCTCGACTTTAATGTTTACACAGGTAGTCATGATGGGTGTGTCACTGACTTGGCCACCAAAGTAGTTGAATCGTTACTGCAGCCATTCAAAGACCAGGGCCACAATGTTTGGTTTGACAACATTTACACATACCCAGCTCTTATGGTTAAGTTGTTAGAAATGGGAACTAATGCCTGTGGGACATGCAGGGTGAATCGTAAATAGTTTCCTGCAGAATTTAAAGACATCAAAAGATGGGAATGCAAGACAGCTCATGGGGATATGAGGTGGTGTAGGATTGAGGGGAATATACATGTAATTCAGTGGAAGGACACGCGTGCAGTTACATGCCTCCCCAATTTCCACAATGCGAATGGCTCAACTGAAATTACTAGGTTTATAAAAAATTATGGCAACTGGACAAAATAAGTAGCCCTCCAGCTTACTGTCCTCAGCGATTATAACAAAAACATGGGCAGTGTTGATGGGACAGACCAAATGATAAAATCTTACAACGTCCTACAAAAAACTCAGAAGTGGTGGAAGACTCTTTATTTTTCCCCACTTCATAGACATTGCTGTTGTCAATAGTTTCATATTGTTTAAGGAATGGCAACACACTCATGCGGAGGTCATCACTCCACACTCCACACAGCCCATGTCCCTAAATTTGAAGAGTCCTCAAAAAAGATGTTGGCTATGCTATCGGAAAAGTAGGACTGAAAATAAAACTAAAGTAGCTTGTTGCACGCCGGAATGTAATGGCAAAATACTTTGCTTGGTTTGCGATAGGAACTGTTTTCAGACTTGGCACTCAGCTGAGTGTGAACAGTTTCGCGAAAAGGCCTAGGTTGGGCTGTGTTTACTAGTGTTGTTTTCTCCCTCTCTTCTCTCCACAGGTATGCAGTTGTTGAGTATTTATTAATTTATATATATTCTGTTCCTGCACTCTTTATTATAAATGTATTTACTGTAGTTGGTTCTAAAGTTTGATTTTGTATGTTTTGCTGTGTAATTCATGTGTAATTCTAATGTTCAAATTAAATAAAGTGTGTGTTTTATTGAACACATAAAATGTATATTTCAGTGTTTGTGTCCTTCAATTTCAGAAGCAATCTCAATTTATTATTACAGGTGCTCAGAAGTATTTGAGGAGTGGTCATGTGAAATGTATCTTAACATTCTAAATGTTTATTCCATTTTCCCACTAATCACTAGAATGGTCATAACTTTTAACAAATAGATTATATTTCTAATCTGTCTGCTATTCTACATTGCCCACAGAATTATGTATATTTCAAACACTCTACATTTCCCTCTAGCTTGTAATTATAATGGTTGAAAGTGTCTGATGAAGTATGGTGGCCGGAGAAGATTTTTGTAAAAATTGCTGTGTGAAATCTTATTGATAAAGGATGATTAATCTTAAATAATCATACATATATTTATATAATTTTAAAGCCCTAGTTCTTCTCTTCAAAGGTGTGTGATGTTATATGAATATGAATATAATATGAATTTAGATATGAATACCATATTCTGGCACCGAATGGAATTTTCAGAATTTTGGGCTCATTGTGGAAAGGGTTAAAAGAGACACAAGCAATCAATCCAAATCAGCAGGCAGAGAGATCTAGTCATAAAGCTGGCAGATAAATCCAATAACCAAATAGACAGTCCAACCAGGCAAATAAAAAAGGGTAATCCAAAAAGCAGTAAATCCAGAAAAACATGCAATGGTCATAACATGAATCAAGAAACAATGGCAATGGAAAAATGCCTTGTAAGGCAGGGTAACCTGGCAATACTTCACAATGAACAATGGGACTGCATGGCTAAATAGACATGTGGTAAACAGGAAATGAGCAGAGAAGAAATGGGTGAAGATCAGTATTCGGGAGAGGGCTCCCTCTGATGGATGGTAGGATGGATCGCAACCTCAGACGTTACAATTGTATATATTAATGATGATTTTTATTTTATGTTTGTTGTGAGATTAATTTGTTTAAAATTTGCAATCGATTCACAGCCTTAAAAATAATAATAATAATAATAATTCTTACTAAATATAATTTTTTTCATTAAAATTATCTAAACATTATACTGATGACTGTCTTGTTTTCAGAGAAAGCTAATTAACTTAATATTATATTATTACTAGAAAATAATATATATATGCCAATGGGGTAAGGAAAAAACTAAATGAAAAGGGAAAAAGTAAATGTTCTTACCCCAGTTGCAAATAGCTTTTTTTTATTATTGTTTTAAGCATAAACCCCACTAAATGTTGTATTAGTATCTTTTGTCATTCTACTTCTCAATTATAATTTTTTCCTGTTTTAAGGATGTTTGTATATTTTTACTGGAAAATAAGGAAAAAATTAATATTTTTTGCAGTGTAGTACCACTTTTTTTGGAGGAAATCAACCAACAAATAGCTTACCTCTAGTCATCTCAGCACATTAAACTGGGAAAGGATAAAGTATTTTATCTTTGAAAAAATTACACACTTTTATTTACAAACCGAGTATGTATGTGCGTGGATGGTGTGCACCTTAACAGTGATGGAGATATTAAGAAGATGATGTCATATATATATATATATATATATACAGTGCCTTGCGAAAGTATTCGGCCCCCTTGAACTTTTCGACCTTTTGCCACATTTCAGGCTTCAAACATAAAGATATAAAACTGTAATTTTTTGTGAAGAATCAACAACAAGTGGGACACAATCATGAAGTGGAACGAAATTTATTGGATATTTCAAACTTTTTTAACAAATAAAAAACAGAACAATTGGGCGTGCAAAATTATTCAGCCCCCTTAAGTTAATACTGTCACGATTGAGCAGCCAGGCAGACGAGGAGATGCGGATCTAAACGCAGTTACACTTTATTAAATAAACAAGCAAGAAAAAACACAAAGGAAAACCCTCAATGGGGAAATAAACATAAAACTAGAAAACACAGGCAGGGAACACACACCAGGCTAACAACATTCAACGAACGACAAGGGGTGAACAAAAAGCAGGGCTTAAATACACAGTGAGTGATGACTGAATGAGATACAGGTGAAAACAATGAACAAAATGGCAAAGAAGATGGCAGGTGGATTCTGGGAAGTGTAGTTCTAAACAATGACAAGTGAACACGAAGGCTAACCAAAAGACAAAAGTGAAAACTAAGGAATGCAAAGGTGGCAGACAAAGGGCAACAGTGAAACACGACAAGGAATTCCTAACAAATACTTTGTAGCGCCACCTTTTGCTGCGATTACAGCTGTAAGTCGCTTGGGGTATGTCTCTATCAGTTTTGCACATCGAGAGACTGAAATTTTTGCCCATTCCTCCTTGTAAAACAGCTCGAGCTCAGTGAGGTTGGATGGAGAGCATTTGTGAACAGCAGTTTTCAGTTCCTTCCACAGATTCTCGATTGGATTCAGGTCTGGACTTTGACTTGGCCATTCTAACACCTGGATATGTTTATTTGTGAACCATTCCATTGTAGATTTTGCTTTATGTTTTGGATCATTGTCTTGTTGGAAGACAAATCTCCGTCCCAGTCTCAGGTCTTTTGCAGACTCCATCAGGTTTTCTTCCAGAATGGTCCTTTATTTGGCTCCATCCATCTTCCAATCAATTTTAACCATCTTCCCTGTCCCTGCTGAAGAAAAGCAGGCCCAAACCATGATGCTGCCACCACCATGTTTGACAGTGGGGATGGTGTGTTCAGGGTGATGAGCTGTGTTGCTTTTACGCCAAACATAACGTTTTGCATTGTTGCCAAAAAGTTCGATTTTGGTTTCATCTGACCAGAGCACCTTCTTCCACATGTTTGGTGTGTCTCCCAGGTGGCTTGTGGCAAACTTTAAACGACACTTTATGGATATCTTTAAGAAATGGCTTTCTTCTTGCCACTCTTCCATAAAGGCCAGATTTGTGCAGTATACGACTGATTGTTGTCCTATGGACAGAGTCTCCCACCTCAGCTGTAGATCTCTGCAGTTCATCCAGAGTGATCATGGGCCTCTTGGCTGCATCTCTGATCAGTCCTCTCCTTGTATGAGCTGAAAGTTTAGAGGGACGGCCGGGTCTTGGTAGATTTGCAGTGGTCTGATACTCCTTCCATTTCAATATTATCGCTTGCACAGTGCTCCTTGGGATGTTTAAAGCTTGGTAAATCTTTCTGTATCCAAATCCAGCTTTAAACTTCTCCACAACAGAATCTCGGACCTGCCTGGTGTGTTCCTTGTTCTTCATGATGCTCTCTGTGCTTTAAACGGACCTCTGAGACTATCACAGAGCAGGTGCATTTATACGGAGAATTGATTACACACAGGTGGATTCTATTTATCATCATTAGTCATTTAGGTCAACATTGGATCATTCAGATATCCTCACTGAACTTCTGGAGAGAGTTTTCTGCACTGAAAGTAAAGGGGCTGAATAATTTTGCACGCCCAATTTTTCAGTTTTTTATTTGTTAAAAAAGTTTGAAATATCCAATAAATTTCGTTCCACTTCATGATTGTGTCCCACTTGTTGTTGATTCTTCACAAAAATTTACAGTTTTATATCTTTATGTTTGAAGCCTGAAATGTGGCAAAAGGTGAATACTTTCGCAAGGCACTGTATATATATATATATATATATAAGCAAACAAGCTACATAGCTGTGCCATGTTTTATGGTCTGCAGTAATATATCTGCTTTATATAGTTTTGATCTCACCATAATCATTTATAGGTTTTAGGAATGTGTATCTGGGGAAAAAGATGACATCCTGTGTGCTCTTAAAAGTAGACAGACATCATATGGCTTCAGCACAGTCATTAATTTCACTACAGATGGTCAGACAGACAAGACCTTGACAGTACCAGTCCAAATCTTCACCACTCTGAGCTTTTTAGAGCGACATAGACAGAGCAAGTGCCTGTAATGAGTAGAGTAAGAGTCTGAACTGCACTTTGGTCTACACTTGGCCCTTTGATGGGCTTTGTTGGCCTTTCTAGAAAGAGTTCTTGACAAACCTTGACAGGAAGTTGTGAAAAGCTACTGACACCATGTTCTTCAGACGCTTGAAACATGAAAGAACATGTTGAAAATGAGAAAAAAGATTCCATCAAAAAGCCCCGTGCAGTGTTTGACATGAGCAGCTTTTAATCCTCTCGATGGAGAGACTTGGAAAGGCACATGCAAACCAACCTGCAATGCATAATTTTTCTTTCTTTCTATCTATCTATCTATCTATCTATCTATCTATCTATCTATCTATCTATCTATCTATCTATCTGATCTGTCTATCTGACTGTCTGTCTGACTGTCTGTCTGTCTATAATCTACAGTTGAAGTCAGAAGTTTACATAAACTTTAGCCAAATACATATAAATTCAGTTTCTCACAATTCCTGACATTTAATCGTAGAAAAAAATTCCCTGTATTAGGTCAGTTATGATCACGAATTTATTTGAAGAATGTGAAATGTCAGAATAATAGTAGAGAGCTTTTATTTCTTTCATTACATTCCCAGTGGGTCCGAAGTTTACATAAACTTTGTTAGTATTTGGTAGCATTGCCTTTAAATTGTTTAATTTGGGTAAAATATTTTGGGTAGCCTTCCACAAGCTTCTCACAATAAGTGTCTGGAATTTTTGCCCATTCCTCTAGACAGAACTGTTGTAACTGAGTCAGGATTGTAGGCCTTGTTGCTTACACACACTTTTTCAGATCAGCCTACAGATTTTCTATCGGATTGAGGTCAGGGCTTTGTGATGGCCACTCCAATACCTTGACTTTATTGTCTTTAAGCCATTTTGCCACAACTGTGGAGGTATACTTGTGGTCATTGTCCATTTGGAAGACCCATTTGCGACCGAGCTTCAACTTCACTGACGTCTTGAGATGTTGCTTCATTATATCCACATAATTTTCCTTCCTCATGATGCCATCTATTTTGTGAAGTGCACCAGTCTCTCCTGCAGCAAAGCACCCCCACAACATGATGCTGCCCCCATGCTTCACAGTTGGGATTGTGTTCTTCAGCTTGAAAGTCTCAGATTTTTTCCTCCAAACATAACAATGGCCATTATGGCCAGAAAGTAAATGTTTTGTTTCATTAGACCAGTGGACATGTCTCCAAAATCTTTGTCGTCATGTGCACATGCAAACTGTAGTCTGGCTTTTTTATGGTGGTTTTGGAGCATTGGCTTCTTCTTTGCAGAGCAGCCTTTTAGGTTATTTCGATATAGGACTTTTATTTACTGTGGATATAGATACTTGTCTACCTGTTTCCTCCAGCATCTTCACAAGGTCTTTTGCTGTTGTTCTGGGATTGATTTGCACATTCCACACAAAACGATGTTCCTCTCTAGAAGACAGAATGTGTCTCGTTCCTGAGCGGTATGATGTCTGTGACCCATGGTGTTTATACTTGCATACTATTGTTTGTACAGATGAACGTGGTACCTTCAGACATTTGGAAATTGCTATCAAGGATGAACCAGACTTCTGGAGGTCCACAATTGTTTTCTGAGGTATTTGCTGATTTCTTTTTATTTTCCCATGATGTCAAGCAAAGAGGCACTGAGTTTGTAGGTAGGCCTTAAAATACATATGCAGGTACACCTCCAATTCAGTACACCTCCAATCAGAAGCTAATTGCCTAAAGGCTAGGCATAATTTTCTGGAATTTCAAATCTGTTTAAAGTCACAGTTAACTTAGTGTGTGTAAACTTCTGACCCACTGGAATTGTGATATAGTCAATTAAAAGTGAAACAATCTGTCTGTAAACTAAAAAAAATAACTCACAAAAAACACAAAGTAGATGTCAAACGATGACCCTCTGACTTCAACTCTATCTGTCTGTCTGTCTGTCTGTCTATCTATCATCTATCTATTAATTCATTTATGTATTTGTCTTTCTATCTATAGATACATTCCTTACTTCCTTTCCTCATTTCCTTGCTCCACCCTCTTTGGAAAGGAGGAAAGGATGGAAGGAAACGAGGACGAAGGAATCGAAGCAAGATGGATTTGTAAAATGAAATGTCCTGCTCACTTAATATTTGTACAGCTTCAGTACCGTAGCACACTTGCCATTAATATATTGAAACTTTATTTATTAATTATAATAAATCCAAATAATTCAAGATGCACTTTTGAAGTATGTGAAAACTGTGGTTTATTTAAACCACGAAGGTCAAACATATGTAGCCAATTGGAGAAATTTCATGTAATTTAATTCTGGTCATAAATTGGATGTGGCCCCTTTAAGAGTTTTGCGATGCCTGCTGTGTTGCACACTTGTGTGCTGGTTAGAACGTGAGAGCAGACAGTTGTGCAAGAGAGCTCCCTGTTTTGTTCATCGGTTGATAATTATTTTGGTAAATTTAAAATTCTACACAAATGATGTTAAATTGCATTATATAAATTGTATGTAATTCCTTGAATAATGTCAAAACAGAAAAATATACTGATCATTAAGATCACACCCAAGTGTCACACCCAAAACTGCTCAGAAGCATCTCAACGTGCTTTGCATTGCATGGACTTTAAAGTTAAAACACAATATCAAATTTTGTCACTTTTGGGAATTTTTGCCCAAAGCCTCCTAATTTCTGAACCAGCATCACTATTCTATTGCTATTAAGTGTTCTTGTTGAGAGAAATATCCTTTATTAATTAAAAAAAATGTGATTCAAACTTAGTTGCATTGCATCTAGTAACTTTTATTTTATTTATTTTTTACGATGCGGCCCCCAACACTATTTCTTTTTCAATCTGGCTGGCCCCCAGTAGAAAAAGTTTGCCCACCTCTGGTTTACACAGTGAGATCAATGGTACAGGTGATATCACAAAGAAAAGAAGCTTCGCAAACTGAAGAAGGATTTACAAGCTTGATGTCCACAGAACTGAAGAAGAGTTAACAAGGGAAAATGCAGATTGTGCACTAAAGACATATCGACTAAAGACAAGATCAAAAGCAAATAAAGACAGGTAAATAACCAATGCATGAGAGCAGCGGGTTCAAACTAGAGTCCTTTGTGTGAGACTTGACAGTGAAGTGGCGTGAAGGTGAGTTATTTATGCATGCAGTGATGAGTGAGTGAATTGAGTGCAGGTACGTTGAATTCGAAATTAGGTGATGAGGAGTGGACCACTGAGGGAGGTGCAGAGCCCGAGGGAGGCGTGACAATGACAAAGTTTTCACACATACCTGAGTTCACTGGAAAACAGCACAGGCACAGCCGATGAATTCAGAGAATGACCCTTGTTTCTTTCGATGGTCTGAAATCCTCAGGGGTAAAATGTTCTCTGCACACCCTACAATATTTGAGAGAATGTAGGGGTGTACTGATATCCAGGTTCAGCGCAATAAGCCAGAGCTTCAATCGCTCATGATCATGAATATGCAATCGATGAAAAGTTTATATTTTTCCCACTGTGTATTTTCTTTGGGGTTTCTGACAGTTGAAGCTTCCAGGAACCAAACAACCATTTTGAACAATACACTTATACAAATACAAATCTACAGCAAATACAATTAAACTTTTGCAAAGCACTCCTTCTCTTGTAAACAATGACGTGCTTCCTGCCTCCTCCTCCTCCACGTGATACGTGACCTTACCAATGAGATTACGTCATCCCTCTCATGAGTGCACATCACAGAGATGTACGGAAGCAAACATTTGTAGTTAAAAAGTATATAAGTATTGTTTTGTTTCTAAAAAATAATCAATCGTTTGGATTCAGAAGATCTTTATTTGCTGACTGGAGTTGTGTGTATTATTTTAATGCACCCTAAATATGCATTTTGGACCATCAAAAAAATTTTGTACATTCACTTGCATTGTATAAAGGGGGAAGCCGAACTGAAATCCTAAATATCTTATATTCTGTTTTGATGAAGAAAGAAACTTAGATACATCTTGGATGGCCAGAGGGTGAGTAAATCATCAGCGAATTTTCCTTTTTGGGTGAACTATTCCTTTAAGTACATTTTGAATTATATGGTTAAGCTAATGCATTGTTTGTATTTTCTTTTGACATTAGCCTCTACCATATTTAGATGAACAATATTTAATTTTTGTATTTAATTTTTTGTATTATCTTTATTCCTTGTTCCCCTTTTTATACAATATGGTCTCGTCGACCACTGTTTTTTAATTTTTTTATATAAAGATATTTTGGAATCCTGTGTTTTTCTTTGCAACCCACCAGCTACGTATAAATTAAAACTGTTGTGTCAGATGTGAACGTGAGGTCAGGGCCCTGAAGACAGAGGAGGGAAGAAACAAGGATGCACAATTTAAGAAATGAGAATCACCCCAGGAATGAAATTCGGAATGGTGCAAGCGAATTGGTTCTTGGAACTTGTTATCTGCTGGCTAATCAGCTCGCTCACATGTGATATGTCATGCCAATCAGCTCACATGGTGGAAGCTGATAGATCCTTTGATGTACACTGCCTGGCCAAAAAAAAAGTCAGATTTGAATAAGCAGATTCTCAAGAGCCTATGATTGAATCATTATTGCAGTGATTAATATATTTCAGCTGGCAACAATTCTTTACTAACTGATGCAGTGTGTAGCTTCTCATTTCTTAAACAACCATGTTGGGAGACATACCCGTAGTCTTAGAAAAGACATTACTGAGTTACAGAAGGGGCAAATTATTGGCCTGCATCAAGCAAAGAAAGCAACTATGGAGACTGCTGAAATCACTGGAATCAGGTTAAGAACTGTCCAATACATTATTAAAACCTGAAAGGATGATGGTGAACCGTCAGATTCGTGGAAGAAATATGGTCAGAAAGAAATCTTGAATGATAATGATCAGAGATCACTAAAAACCTTGGTGAAGTCACATCATAAAATAAATCAACTGAACTCACAGCTATGTTTAATAGTGAAAGTAAAAGCATTTCCACACGCATAATGTAACGAGAATTTACAGGATTGGGACTAAACAGCTGTGTGGCCACAAGAAAGGCACTTGTTAGTGAGTCTACTCGGAGGGAAAAAAACTACTTCAGTTTGCAAGGGATCATAAAGATTGGACTGTAGAGCAATGGAAAAAGGTCACGTGGTCTGATGAGTCCAGCTTTACCCAATTTCAAAGCGATGGGTAAATCAGGGTAAGATGGGAAGCGCATGAAGCGATGCACCCGCCATGCATAGTGCCCACTTTACAAGCCTCTGGAGGCAGTGTTATAATCTGGGGTTGCTTTAATTGGTCAAGTCTAGGCAGATGATTTCCTGAATGTACTGAATGACCAGATTATACCATCAATGGATTTTTTTTCTTTCTTGAAGGCACAGGAATATTCCAGGTTGACAATGCCTTGATTCATCGGCTCAAATTGTGAAAGTAGTTCAGGGAGCATGAAGAATAATTTTCTTTCATAAAATAGCCACCACAGAGTCATGAGCTTAACCTCACTGAAAGTCTTTGGGATGTGCTGGGGAAGACTTTATGGAGTGGTTCTCTTTACTCTCCTGTCATCAATACAAAGATCTCGGCCAAACATGTATGCAACTCTGGATGAAAATTAATGTTGTGACGCATAAGGTTGTCAAAACAAAGCCACGATGAATGCACTCCGTAATCAAAGATTAAGGCGGTCCAACAAAATATTAAATGTATGCAACTTTTCTTATTCCAGGCAGTGTATAATCAAGTAGCTATTAGCAATCAACACTCTCTTTGCTGAACATTTAAATGTGCTCAATTTGCAAATTTTCTGTTTCTTGCAACGTGCTGTGAGATTTTTTTCTCACCTCCACCTCCACTCCAGCTGCATAGGTCTAGATCTGCTACATGGGGATTGCATTTGTCTAATTGTGCAACAGCATGTCATGCATGCTCAATGCAGCATGTCTTGCATATTACTAACTGTGCAGCAGCATGTCTATATGCTTATTCAGTATGTCTGTGTGTGATCTAACACTTGAAATTCTTCGTATTTGCTCTGCAGAAGCAGCAGCAGCGTAGCAGATCTAGAAACATTTCAGCACAAAGAAAATACAAACAGGGCATTAAACTATTGATCTCTCACGATCAAAATACATCAGTACTGCACTTTATTAATCTCACAATGGACTGTCATAAATTATCTTCCCTCTTAACAACACACTGGCAACTGACTATCAACCGACAGCCTGGATGTCAATACAGCACAATACAACCTACTGTAAATGTTATATATAATATTTGTATTGTATACTGTGTATTCTATATTGTGTGTATTGTACACTGCACATTTATGTGCATATTAGATATGTAATTTATGTATGACTTTCACCCACTGTTGCACTTGTGTATATGGTTGAGTGACAATAAAGGGATTTTAATTGATTTGATTGATTAGCTACACTTTATGCTTCAGCCAACATCGCCTTAATATTATTCACAGCATTTTATACATTTAACACATGCTTAAACACTCACAGTGTTTTATGCATTTAGCACATGCTTAAATCACTCAAAGCATTTTATACATTTCTAACCAGGCTTTAAGGACATGCATTATATAACAGTTTAAACAATATCATTATCATTACACATGTTCACTTAAATGGAAAACACTTTATAAAACCTGGCTATAAATTATTAAATGAGATATGATTAATACTATATTTACATTCTTGCACGTGTATGACAAACGTGGTCAAACTCCACATATGCAACCTATGTGCATCCTTCAGAAATGATTCCTAACAAATGCTCATTTTTAACATACAGCAAAAAAATATTCAATGCAATTTATAAGCATATAAGCAAAGAGGCCACGTCCAATTTTTCACCAGAGTTAAATTACATGAAATTTCTCCACTTGACTACATTCAAATTCTAGCTGTATCCACAAATATGTACATAGAAGAAGGGGAAAAATGGTCATATGAAAGTCTCAACAGTATATACGTAGGTGTAGCAGGTGGGTTGAAAATAATCACCACAGGATACAAAAATTACTTTTGGGGTTTTATTTTGATGGCTTTTTATTAAAAAGGGAAAAAAACAGTGGTCAATGTTAACGATGTTATATATGCAAAAAACTTAAATGTAGTACAAGATTCAAAAATGTAAAACAGAAATGAAATTAAAAAAACTTAAATAAGGTAATGAAATAGGGGCAGGTTTGGGGAGTAACAAAATACATAAAATGGGAATACGTGTTTAAAATACAAAATATAAGTAACTGTATTCCACCACAGTTACAATTTAAAACATTGGTATTTAGAATACAGTTACATTCAAAAAGTATTTTGATTACTGAAGAGATTACTTTTTGTCATGTGTTTCATTCAATATTTAGTCGTTTCAATTGGAAAACATTTATACATTTAAATGATGCGATCCAAAGGGCATTTAAACAGTGGTGAACCACTTTCTCATGATGTGTTACTCACGCATCAAGAGCCAGCAGTGCTTCACTTTCAGTTAATCGCACTTGTAAATGTGCCCACTTTGCGCGGATGACTGCCTACATTACGTGTTTCATTTGTTTCTTTTTGCAGTCAGATCAACGCATGAAGTAATAAAGAAAACACAAATATTAATTCTTTAGGTTTCCAACCCAGCATACAGGTACACCCTCTTTAATCCATGGTCACACTCAAAATTAATCGTGGAGTTCAGAAATCTGAGACTATTCAAATTAAAGCTGAGTCTATTAAATTTAAACTTGGAAATAAAGTTTTAGGATTTTGCAGATTTGATTCACCTAAAAGGCCTAAATAGTTAATCGGCTTGTGATGCACAAATGGCTTTCACACGCATTACGAGTCTTGTCACACTTTAAAAGTGTTTAGCCTCCCATGCTGCGTGATAATAAGGAAGGATTGCATCAATATGTAGATTGGAATGCAGGTGCGAAAAACTTCTCATAAAGAAAATAGCCTGCTGATTATATGATTACAATGACATAATATACAAATATTTAAGATTCCACTTTCGTAATCAGTAATCAAATAAGCACATTTGTGACATTAATTGTGTTAACTCATTTTGTACAAAAGGACAGGTTTTTCTTTATTAAAGCACTTTCAAAAAATGCTATGTGAAAATGCACATGAAGGATCATAATTATTTCATAATCATTGGGTTTTGCTGAATTTTTAACTCAATCTGTTATGCTGCTAATATCATTTGTAATGAAAAAAACAAACTGATTAAATTAGAAAATGCTAATGTAGTGAGACAGACTACAGTCTTGTAGTATTACCCCTAATATTGTCATTTGTGTATAACTGTGACTTTCCCAGTTATGCAAAATATATTAACTTTAATGTGACTTGCATTGTGCAGTGTGTATAAGAACAGCATTTGTGTCTGTTTTATATCAGCATGCGTTCGTGCCGATTAGATTGTCATGGTCTAATGACCTCCCCCTTTCTGGTATCGGACGCTTCCGCTCCAAAGCATTTGATTGTGCAAGGCTTGTATAGAGCTCCGCTGGCCAACTGCTGCCTTCATCCAGTCAGCCGTTCCATTCTGTATAGAGCCGGTTTATTTGTGGCCGTAATTATGGTGTATGTGTTGTTGTTGTCGTTGTTGTTAGCTTTTTTATGTTAGATGTTAGGCTAACTACCTGGCTCTGATACCCTGTGTTAATGTTAGTTCCGTATGTATGTGATAGCATTTGTTTGTGCGAGGCTCGTATCGAGCTCCGCTGGCCAACTGCTGCCTTTGTCCAGTCAGCCGTTCCATACTGTATACAGCCTGTGTATTTGCGGCCGTAATTATGGCTGTAGCTACAACACTTTTGGTATGTGAACACATTAAATACGATGGTGATTCAAAATCGTGTGGTCTCATGTTTTTAGCTTTTTGTAATTGTTTGTTCTTTTATGGATTAACTAATCTGCTCACCAGAAGGTGTCTGTCTGTATAAAAGCTGCAGGGTTGAACTACACAGATGTTTTGTTTTCTATTTAGTTTTACATTTTTAGTTTTTTAGTATGTTTACATGTACAACTCTGTCTCCGGAAGTGCTCTTTTCACTCTCTCAGAGAGGAGTGGGATCAGTATCTCTGTATGTGTATATCATGAGACAACGAGAACATCATTAGAGTTTGGAAATTATGTTATTTTGTTCTGATTGAAACCATTTAATTTTGTTATTGTTTTGTGTGTTAAAACCCTTCGAGTTTTGTTGGTTTCTTTGTTTTTAATTATATGATTATTTGGTTAATTTTCCCTTCTGTGTTCTCAGGAGCTGAAGGCCCAGTGTAGGGGGCTAGCGGTTCCCCGCTAAATGGTGGTAGTGCCCCTGTCATCTGTGGAGTGCTGTTCATTCACAACTGATTCGCCTGTGTTTGTGTGAGTGAGAGTGTACACTTGTGGGTGAAGTGTCTATATTTGGGGATTGCTGCGCCCGGCTAGCCCTCCTGCTCCTAGTTAGCCTTAGCCATCATTGGTCATTAAGTGTATATGTTGTTTTATGGGTGTGTGTGTGAAGCCTATTACAAACCACGCAGCTGATTGCTGTGCTCATAATGTTAATAAACTTAACATGGTATCATGGTGATTATGATCAAACTCTGTGGCTGAGGTATTTTCTTTGGTTCTCCCCGGTGCATATAGTGAAGTGAAGATTTGTTCCTCTGGTGATAGTGGTGCAGGCTTCCAATCACATGGTCCTGTAAAAATGGAAGCCAATGGGGAAAAGACAACAACATTAGTCTTCAGCATGGAGTCTCAGCTCACACTTCTCCAACAGTATCTGCGTTATATCCCTGCTGAGCGATTAGTGTCAGGTGTGCATGATCAGACTGCTCTGCCTCTATCTGACTGATCCTTATTGCTGATTCCAAGGGTGACTCTGGTATGCGCATGGGATGCTCACCACAACATGTTTTCAAATATAACACGTATTACCCTTATTCAGTAAAATGGAAATAATTAAATAAGATATGATTAATGCTACATTTACATATCCAGTTTTCACATGTGTGTGCAGCAAACACGAAATCCATATGCATCCTTCAAAAATGATCCATAACAAACCCTTGTGAACACATTTAATACAATTTAACAAAATTTTGAGTAGAATTTTGTATTTACCCAAATCAACCGATGAACAAAATTGGGAGCTCTCTTGCACAATGCATAACATCTCCAACACGAGAGTTTTGTGTCACAAAACCCTCGTGTCGCAAAACTACGGTGTCACAAATCTCAGGTCTTAAAGGGGCCACATCCAATTTATGACTACATTTCAATTACACTTGGCTACATAGGATAACAGGTTTCAATAAAATAGTTTTTAAGTTTATACACACACATGCACACAAATAAATCCTTGCTTTGGAACTGTTCTGAGGACTCACAATATTTCACTCAGCTATATACAGCTGTGAACAGGTTGTAGTGGCTGGCACAAAGAAAGAAAATGTCATCATTGTAATTCATAAGAACATACCCTGATAACTGTGTCTATTCTCACAAATATTTCATTAAAAATATAATGTTCTTCTTTTCGTCTTCCTTTAGCTTCTGAGATGAGATTTGTTTCTTTGGTCATTTTTACATGATGGTTATTTTTGTACACTGATTGGGTAGAATGTTATTTATTGTAGAGCTACCTAGCAATGAAGCATGCAAACTGTGCAAGATGCTTTCCTGGAAGGTCTGGTATGCCTGCCAAATGCCCTGAGATAACTCCAATGCTGTATGAATACTGTACTGGTATCTGTGTTTTGCCTCTAGATCCTAGAACAGAACCACAGAACCTGACTATGTATATTCATGAAATGAAATGCTATTTGTAAATAGATAGCACAGTTTACAGTAAATGATGGTCCCCTTCCATATCACCATGGTATTCTTCAGCTAGCAATGGAAGAAATGGTGACAGGGAGACAAAGTTTATTTTGTTCTGAGAAAGGTTTCACATTAAGTTCGTAGTGGACTTGCAAATCTAAAACTCTGTGTTGTGAAGCTAAAGAGACAGATTGAAAGCTGAGGACAGACAGGCAGACAGACAGACAGAGAGAAATCAAGGTGGTGTCTACTTTCAAAGTACTACTTTTTAAAACAAACATGAAAAATCCATATACTTGTACAACATTATAAGTAGTTTAGCAATACCAGAACCAAGGGAAAGAGTTCTCATATGAGCATCTGATCTCAGTCAAAGCCAGACCATCATTGCAAGTCACAAAGCATCACCAGTGCAACATCCCAACTGTACAAAGGCGTCATAACAAGTGTTGCATAAATCATTATGTTTCTCCTGACAGCTAGCAGTGCATTATGAATGATTGATGTCTGGCCCTTCTCATGCACATCCCAATGTATGCTCAAGGTTCTTTTTCTTGAAATAACGCAGTTTTGATGACCCAGGGCTAGGGGGAAGGGAGGTTTAGACAAGAACTCTCCAGTTGGGTTATTTCTGTATGAAATATTGATCGCCACTGATGGACCATTACCATGTAGTATTGGATGGATTGCCACGGAGAAGAGAAACTATCTGAGGACTAGCAATAGAGAGAGAGAAGAAAGGATGTCATTCTTACATGTACCAGCCAGACTTCACTTCAGTCTACGAAGAAGGACTTCACAGAGGATGAATTGCTGCAAAGTCAAAGACATGGGATTCTTCATGATCCACTGTCTGAAGCATTGTTCACTTAAACTACATGCCATAAGCTTCCAGCCAGACTGCAATGCTCCTCACTGAATGATACAAATATCAACTTGATCAAAGGAGGGACAACACTCTTTTAAACTACATATAAAATGAATTAACCACTAAAAAAAGTCTTCATCAGCCAAAATCAAAGGACAATGCATCTACGTGTATTTCCTCAGTTAATTCAGGATGACTTCAAGGAATATAACACTACAAATTACAGTTCATACAAAATCATTTAGCTTAATGATTGACACACAACACTTACTTAGTTTACTAATTTTAACCACTAATAGTTCTAAACACAAATAACTAATATTTGCATTATATGCATTTTCTGCTACAGCATAATTTAATGTACTGCTGTTTTGTGTAAGTATTACCCGGCGACCACCAGGAGGTGCTATATATGTTTATTGTTTATTTTGTGTCTTTCCTTTGTTTATGCGCTATGTAGTTCTTTCTCATGGTCTTTGTTTATTGGTCCTTGTGTTCATTAGTGTCAGGTGTCCCTCGTTTCATCACTAGTTTTCTGTGTATTTAGTCCCCATGTTCCTCCGTATTCATTGTCACTTGTTTTCCATTCATGGATGTAACATTTTGTTCTATTTTCGGGTTTGAGTTTCTTTATGTTTATTTATCTTTATGAGTTTTTATTAAAAAGCCTGCATCTAGATCCTTTTTTTCTCACATCATTCCTGCAATCGTTACACTTTGAAACAACGCATGTTGTGAAAAGCACTATACAAATTCATTTGACTTGACTTGACATGTGGAGAGACAAGGAGATTTAAATTTGAGCTCTGACTGGAACAAAGCCACCATGCTGACACAAATAAAGAGAGCAAGTGATTTAGGGAAAGGCAGAGATGTTAACTGGTATTTGCCTCTCTCAGTCCTTCCCCATTCTTTCTATCACTCTCCGTCTCTCACTATTTATTTTATTCCTGGTAAAGGCACCTGCTGTTAAGCTGTTAGCACTGAATAATTAGCAGCTCAGTTAAGGGCCTGTGCATCTTCTACTCCTATGTTGAGGTGCACCATGGGTGAAGATTCTCCACCTCAAACTGATCACTTGCTGCTCTTGACTGATCTGCATATCATGTCATACATGAGGCACATTACAAGGCGTTTCCTGACTTTGTTTATGTTGCACAATCCTTTTTGTTTTTTAAATCTGACCTTTCAGACTGTCATTTTGCATGTAATAAAATATCTGTTTGTTCAGGCAATGTAGTCATTATCTGTTAAATAAAAAAACATAATTATAGTAAAGATGTAAGCATCTGTCATGATCACACAATAAGTCAGCAAGAACGTTCCAATACCTTGACATCAGCCACGTTGTGCTAAGTTACTGAAAAGTGCTAACTATCATCAGACATTTTTGCATCGGTTCAAGTGTATTTACCTTCTCCCAGGGGCAGACTGGCCACTGGGAGAACCGGACTTTTCCCGAAGGGAAAGCCGTGAAACAGGGCAGAATGGGCAACGATAAACTGAAATGGGCAGCCATGTTATGCAGAACATGCCACAAAAAACAACTTACCAGCCTTTTGGCATCACATGTGCCCATATGTGCAAAGATGCTTCGAATTTCGGTGAGCACAGAACTAGTTTAGCTGAAAAATGTCAACCTACTGTTTCTGAATTAAATATGAGATCAGTCTGAAGCATCATCATGATGCCAAAAGAAATGTAACCTCTGCTCATGTCTATTATGACATTTCGCTGTGGTGCTGAAATCACATTAGACAACATCTGAGGCTTTAATGACTTTACACATTCAAACACATATGCTGTGTCCATTCACTTGTTCACCCATGCACCATCCAATATAGTGAATACCACTTATGAGTGTAAATAAGAGAATTCAGACACCGCTGAAGACACTTTTGCACTTTGTGTTACGCCAAATATCAAACGATAATTTAAAACAACTTGAAATGTGATATGACACCTATGGATGTGATTTGGAATGGGTTTGTCAGATTTAAAAATCAGATGAAAGTAATTATTTGCTGTTCAGACAATAAACAACTATTACAAAATGTTTTTGTGTGAAACATAAGTGTTTATTAATAAAATTATTTAAAAAAATTATACTGCAAGATTATCACAAAACCTTCCTAGTGCTAATGTTGGCAATTAACTGCTTCTATACAAAGAATGAATTGCACAGCTTTATTCCCTTAATGACAATGATTCTAATGGGCAGCACCAATCACATGTTCACAGGTCATGTGGCTGTGGTCGAGTGAAGCAAGGACCACCCTGTCTGTTCTGCTCATTCTTAAAACAGACCACATTTGAAAGAACTTGCAAGGTCAAAGCTAGGTGCAAAAGGCAACGTGACTGATGTATGAGGCACAATTTAAAAGCCAGATGAACACCTAGTGCTCTAATCCTTTCTTTCAAGTGCTGGGTTAAGACAGACAACTAGCACACAATGTTTAAAGTCCAAATACTGCTAAACCCTTTAAACCTTTAGACTTATCTACCATCTCACGTATATAAATGTGACTGGAAGTTAAACAAGAAAAGAATCTCAACAGCTTTTGACGGCAAATGTTAAAACACTTGCGAGTGAAATCATGATATTTTCTGACACTCTACTTCCTCAGAAAATCCTTCATCCTTTTAATAATTTTTCAGATGATTAGTTGCAAAATGGACATTTGAAATACATTAGGGGTTTGGGAAGTAACAGCATGAATTTATGTATTTTATTCTGACCAAGTAGCTGGAGCTTGAGGAAAGGGAGTGTTTCATTTCGAATTTCTTTATGGGAGTTACAACTCACCCCATGTTACAACACTCCTTGTTTTCCCCTACGATGATGCTGTAATGCAAGATAAACACTTTGAAAACAAATTACACAGAAAGTGCTGAAAATTGTCTAATAAGTGAATATATGCTTTGCTCTGACTAGATTAGCACAAATCTGTTCCCATCACTTACCTGTTGTCAAATATTCTAGATGATTGCTGATGAATGTTATTCGTTGAAAACTCAGCTAGTCCTTCACAGTTTTGTGTGAAAGGTCATCAATCTCAGTGTAAATCAGTTTCTATGAGCAGCATTAAGCATGGTGTGACCACTGAGGTGTTTAAAAAGTTTGGTCATTGCCCTGGAATAATCTAGCAGAGGTGAAAGGTTAAAAGCCCTCTCCCTTTCTGTTTATGTCTAACCGTATAATACAAGAATGTGATCTAGAGTTCGTGATTCAACATCATCCATTGTCCTGACAAGGCTTAATGCAGGCCAGTTTCTTTCTTTTGTTTTTGGCTTGGACTGAGGGAGCATTTTGGAGGCATATTTCTATATTATAATTTGAAATGGAAATATTGCTTTCATGATGGATGAGCCAACACATTACTCAGCAAAACTGGACAAAAGACATTTTTATTTGGATTAGGCCAGGCCATTTATTAGTCTTTGTGTTTATGTAGTATTTTGGCATGGTTTCAAAAGCTCTCTCAAAATTGGAAGTGGGACACTTTTATAAGGACATTCTGACTACCATCAATAATGGATTAAAGACCAATATGTTTACATTTCAATAATGTATCCTGTCTAAAATTTTAAATAAACAGAATAGCAAGTTATAAACTGCAGACAGCTTTACCCCAGAGGACAGTCGTGTAAAGCTTGCCAAAAAGAACTGTGCAGAAATCATCATTAAGCACTTTAAAATACTGTATGTTTCTCTACGGTCTTTAAAGGTGCACTCAATTTTTATTGAAAAAGTTTTACTCTAAAATTAACCAAAAAATTAAATGCACCTTTGAATTTTTTTTTAAATCATGTACACTTACATGAGATGAAGACTAATGTCGAATAGTAGCAGATGGGCTGCAAATAGCCACACTGGACACAAAAATATATTTTTGGGGTTTTCTTCAGATGGTTGTTTATTAAAAAGACAGCGGTTGATGGGGCTGTAAACAGAGATAAAATAAGGTACAATGAAATACAACAAATTAAATACGGTACAATAAAATATGGTAGAGGCTGTCACATGTGTAGAAAACATTGTCAAACTCCACACATGCAATCCATACGCATTCCAAAGAATGATCAACCGATGAACAAAACCGGGAACTCTCCTGCACAATGTATGCTCTCACTTTCTAACCAGCAAAGGACAGTGCCAGAAAACAGGTGTAGCCCAACTCCACTGTTGCAAAGCTCTGGTCTTAATGGGGCCATGTTCAATTCATGACCAGATTCAAGCCACATGAACTTTAACAGCTTCTCTGAAGAACACACTTCCCAAGCTTGTTAACACCTGTGAGAAGACTTCAGGTGTATAAACATGCTGATTTTGGCTCATTAAATAGATTTGAGTGAATGCCAGCATTGGCTCTTTTATAACTTCTTGGTGTTGGTACCGGCCTTTTCATCTCTGGTTCAGACAAACTACAAGCCATACCAGTGTCAGGCTCAACTCTCTCTGGACCAGACACTCTATGAGCTGTGTAATTGCTTGACTCAACTCTCTCTGATACTGAACCTTGTTGTTCAATGTACCCTGAAATCACTACATATTCACCTATAAGCTGACACAAGGTTTTCAGGGTTCACATTCTCTGTCTCTTGCAGACTAGCATATGTGACCTCTTCTAACACAACAATATCGGAATCAGAATACACAACTTCAACCTGCTCAGAAACAGATTCTCCTCTCGATTTTGTTGTGGGAGAACAGGTTTCAGTAACCTCTGGCTCAGGAACAGAGTTATCACAAGGGCGCTAGCCAACTCCATGGACTCTCTTTAACCACCCTAAAGGGTCCCAACAGTATGCGTACCCTGAACACCTATTACCCTGTATACCCCATGAATCCTGTATTTTGTTCCTATCCAAAGGTCTGTGTCGCAAGTATACTTGCTGACCAACATCAATCACAAGGCAATAGACCTTGTGATTGACTTACCCATTAAAATTGTCCTTTTAATGGGTAAGTCTCTCAGCAGCCTTGTGTTTAGCATATTCCCTAGCTTTTTCATGAGCTTATCTCAATCTGTCTTGGTGAATCACTAACCAATCATGTTTTCTGTCCACTGTTTGCTCTTGACCTAACAGTGCATCTATCGGAAGATGCGTGTTGACTTCAAACATGAAGTAATGTGGTGAGTATTCAGTGACAGCATGTGGTGTTACATTATAAGCAAAAAAAATTCAGGAAGGTGTTCTGGCCAATGCGTTTTCTTTTCAGGGCAAATTGTGCATAATAGATGATGGAGCGTTCTTTTGAAGTGCTCAAACTGAGCATTGCCCTGAAGCTGATAAGGTGTGGTGCAGGTTTTCTTTACACCATACATCTTACATAGCTCAGCAATCACCTCGCTTTCAATGTAATCATTCAGGCACATCCTATTTCATGAACCACTCTTTAATAAGGATCTAATCAGTGATAGCCCTCTGATCCTTGGTTGGAAATGCCTGTGTGAACTTTGTGAAAACATCTGTCACAATTAACACATTCTCACAGCCATCAGAGGCAGGTTAAAGCACAGTATAATCTATTGCCACTACTTCAAGGGGCCTTGAAACCAGAAATGGCTTCATATGGAGGATGTATCCTGGGCTGTGGCATCTTGGTTAAGATGCACTTTTGACACTTTTTGATCCACTGCTCCACATCATTATACATGCCAACCCAGAAGCATTGTTGCCTCAACAGGTTTTGAGTGCACTCAATGCCCTGATGTCCCATACTGTCATGAACACTTTCAAGGACCTGTTCTTTTAGACACAAATGTAAGAGCAGCTGTTGGCATTCACCACAATGTTGGTCATTCACAATGCAATAAAGCAAGCCAGCCAGCACTCTAACACACTTCCACTTCTTTATCATCTTCCCAATCCTGTAAAATTAGCCTAAAACGCCTAATCAAGGCATACCCAAAGTAAATTTAAAGCTGTTCTTGAACCCTTTGGAGTACATGCATGGTTTTGGTCACATTTGAAAGGGGACACTCTGAAGTTTTTTCCCCAGCAGTCAGAATTACTGTAAGTGCTACTGATTTTGAGTAATAGAAGTTTGAACACAATGAAATAGAAGTTTGTTTTTCCGCCTGAAATTTTTTTTTGCATACTTGTAGCTATTAGCTTGAGAACACAATGGGATCACAGCATGAAGCCTTACCTAGTCCAAGTTCAAATGTTATAACAATACCATAAAAAAATGAATATTTTACACATGTTTTTCTAAGGGTACACCCAGGCGTTTTACAAAAGTGCCTTTTGGATACTCCAAAAGGACCCTTTGGTAACCTAGGACAAAAAGGCTACTACTTTTGAACGCTTCAACGTACAGTCATAATTTTGGGCTCTAATGAAAGATGACACTTAGAGCTATCATATTCCATATCCAGATCCACTATTAGTTTTGCTGACACAGAGTAACTGATGCATAAACACATTAGAGTGCCTTTTCCCTTCTTGAAACTAAATGTTGTGCATTCTAGTGCTATGGTAGACAATTTGTTTATATAAAAAATACACAACAAACTATTTACATGAATTTTTACACAAAGTATTTACAAACCATTATAAAATTGTACATGTTTCTAGCAACATGCCAGTCATTGTAGCAGTCACATTTGGGTACAAAGCACAGAGGCACATCACAGGAAGAGTACTTCACTGGTGTCTTTGCATGACACTGCCTGCACTTCAGACGACCAGCGGTGCAAGATTTGGTGATGTGCAATGGCCTGTGATGTGCTCTTCGTGGAGCAGGAGATACGGGTCTGGCTGTGGAGTGAGACCCCAACTCTGCCAGCTCCTCAGCAAGGGTCTCTCTGAAAGCCCTCCTCTCTTGATGAGGTGCTGTCCTGCTGCTCCACTTTATGTGGCCCGCATCCGAATCCCAATCTGATTCAGTGAGAATAAATAAATGTAATTTACAAAGCTAGACACAACTTTTCCATCTTTTCTGTATTCTATATATATATATATATATATATATATATATATATTAGTTTTTTCTTTTTATCGACTGTGTAAATATGTATTATTGTACGTATATTTACTATAAATACTGTATACTTTGCCAATGTACTATGGAACAAATAGATGGGCCTACACCTCCCCCATGAATTCAGCATTGTAACAAATAGATGGGCCTACCCTCCCCCACCTCCCCGCATTGTAACAAATAGACTCTCAAACACAACATATATTCTTATTTTCAACTTATATTTATTGATTTATTTATATATATATTTCGCGTCCATTTATATATATATATAAATACATATTTACAGTAAATATACAAAACATCTATATAGCATGTCAATAGATCTGAAACAAACAATGAACTAAAACCTCACACACGCACAAACAAATACAAAAAACACGCACAAACGTTCAAACACTCACTGAGGAAACACGCGACAAAGGGTAATTACAAAATGTGTATTCATTATTCAAACTAAAGCTTATTTATGTGGAATATACAGTAATATATGTTATAAAACACAAGAAAACACTTACTTGTCCAGAGCAATGTCTCATCTCTCCATAAACATTTCCTCTGCCTCCGAATTATCCGTATTGTTTTCAGAAATTTAATCTCCAAACTCATCATTTCCACAGTAAATGCCTTCTTATATCACATCCTGGGGTGAAAATCCTGTTTTTCGCGTCCTTTTCACCATATTTAAATCGCCAAATGTGTAAACAGTTCCAAAACAGCTCTCCAATATTTTTACGCACAGACACATAAAAAACTGGGTAATGGCAAGGCAATTTTGCGCACACACATTACAGAACCGTGCTCTAATCTTCCCACTAAAGCTGCATATCACTGTTTTCAGAATTTCATTGGCTATACGATGCGTCAGTCATTTCCACTCTTCGATGTAATTGGTTTGATCAGTAAACAAAGGAAAGTGGGTATGCCCTTACATTCGACACAGACTGTGGTTGGGTATTGAAGGCTTTGGACAGGACATGGAAGCTCCTATTGGGTCAAATGAGGTGTCAATCGAAAGGTCAGAGTGCGTGCTTCCATTTTGATACCGGATATAGGAAATGTTTACATCTGAACTGAAGTTATTACCGATAATATGTGAAAGTTTAGGTACAGCTGCCAGGTGCTTTGAAATGATGCAACAAGAGTCTGTGGATATATATTGATGTAATAATGTGATTTGGACTAAACATTTTACTTGATTTGATCATTTGGACATTTGACAATGAAACAACACCGTTTTTGTCGGGAAGTTATGGATCAGTGGAATACTATGATGCTTCATAGGTGAGTTGCCTAAATTTTGTTATTGGTTGTTTATATGTTGGTGGTCTGAGAAAGATATAGATTGTACCTGCTGTTGTGATTGTATCTTAAAATGGTTTATATCAATAGAAAATCAAGAAATTTAGCTTTCCAAAGATATGTGGCATGTGTACCAATGTAACACACAGCAGTTTTGTTTATCGCATACTTTTATTTTGTACATTTAAGGGCCCGTCCGCGGGCTGTGAATTCTATCACGTTATCAGTGACTGTACAGACTTTGAAACACCAGATCTTTCACAAGTGTTGGGCTTTTGCTTATGTTCCAAAAAGATTCTGAAAGAACTAGGTTCTTTCATTGAAAATCATTAATTTCAGCTGTTGTATATAACCCGGTAGAGTAGGCATACATCCATGAGGGTTATTGCCTTCTTCTACTCTACACTCTAAAGCATGAATCTGTCTAACCCTACAGCAATTTTCAAAAGCCATCACTAAGTCAGGCTCTAAAGCTGTTCCTTTGTTTATTATATTTCAGATGGCAATAAAGTCATTATATTTTGCATCCTCAGGAGTGACAGGCTCCCTTGCTAATGGCTGCCTAAATACCTGGGTGGTATTTCACCACAAAATCGAAAACGGCTAATAGAGTGATCAATCTTTGCTCAATTGCACCGAGCTTGGCCATTTTTAGATGGCACAGAGTGTTGCTATCTGTGATAACCAAAAACGTGGAACCCAGCAGATAATCGCATGTTTCAGAGATAACCCTCTTCAGATCCATTAGTTCAAGCTTCATGCTACTGTAATTTCTGTCATTCCTTTCTGCTTTATGAAGTCTCCTACTGTCATAAGCTATAACTCTCCTACACTCACCCTTCTGCTGGTATAAGAGCACCCAAGCCTTCACTGCTCGCATCAGTCTCCAATGTGAAAGGAAGATTGACATCTGCATACCCTAACACAAGAGCAGAAGTATGCTTCTTTTTCAGCAGCTCATATGCTGATTGCCACTCTGATGACCACAAAGCACTAAACTCTCTCTTTGTGGTGCCAAATTGCTTGATACACAGGTTCACAAAATCATGGAGGGGCCCAGCAATTCTAGAAAAACCATCAATTAACTTTCTGTAGTAACTACAGACCCCTAAGAACAAGCTTAATTCCTTAACTGTACTGGGAATTTTCCATTGCTTGACTGATTCAACTTTAGCTGGATCAGTACTAATACCACAGCTGAGATCTGATGACCTAAGAAAGTTACTTCTTGCTGCAAGAAATGACACTTTTCAGGCTTAACTTTGAGACCTGTTTCTTTTAGTCTGTTAAAGTCTACTCTAGTCTCTGCAAGTGCTCAGGTAAAGTGGGTACACTGGGTACACCAGTATGTCATCAAGGTACACTAGCATGATTTGAAAAAATCTGATCACCCATGGAATCATTCATAAGATGTTGAAACATTGAAGGTCCATTGCAAACCCCAAAGGGCATCCGAGAATATTCAAAGATCCCAAATGGAGTCGTAAATGCAGTCTTATGCCTGTCTCGCTCGTGGACAGCAGCCTGATAATATTCACTAGCTAAATCAATGGAAGAAAAAACTTTGCTCCTTGTAGCTTTCATCTACTATGTTTTGTTATACTGGACTATCATTATCAGATTGTGACATTATGACAAAGAGTTCAAATTATCTTTTTTCAACTTAGTTCAAAAAGGTGTCAGTTCACTTGTGGGCAAAACCAAAAGTCTCTTAATTGGTCTGTAATGTTTTTTTTTTTTTTTCTGGAGCCAAAGGATAAATTGCTGAATGTCTGTATAATACTTCTATTTTCTCTTACAGACAGTCACTGGATAGGTGTCTCATCAAACAGTACACCCTGTGGAATCAGCAGAACTCTCTCTCTCCCTCTCGTCCAGCAGTCTTGTCACCTTCGTTCATTATAAAGACAGCGGTCGATGGAATTGGAATATTGGAATAAATATAAAGAAATATTAAATGTTTTTTTTGTACTTATTTAAAGAATGAAAAATGGTAAAATGAAAAACAGAAAGTAAATAAGTACAATGAAATACAACTAATGAAATACGGTGCACTGAAATATGGTCCAGTTGTCACATGTAGAAAACGTGGTCAAACTCCACACATGCAACCATTTTCATCCCAAAGAATTATCAACCTCTGAACAAAACTGGGTGCTCTCTTGCACAACGTATGCTCTCACATTCTAACCAGCACATGGTAGTGCCAGAAAGCAGGTGTTGCCAAACTACTTTGTTGCAAGGCTCTGGTCTTAAAGGGGACATGTCCAATTCATGAGAAACCACACAAAATTTCTCCACTTGGCTACACATATTAGACTTTTTTTGGGGGTCGCCTCATGGGGTGTTTAATAATAATAATAATAATAATTCCTTGCATTTATATAGCGCTTTTCTAGGCACTCAAAGCGCTTTACATAGTATAGGGGGAATCTCCTCAACCACCACCAGTGACCAGTGTGCAGCATCCACCTGGATGATGCGACGGCAGCCATAGTGCGCCAGAACGCCCACCACACACCACACACCACACACCACACACACCAGCTATTGGTGGAGAGGAGAGAGTAGAGTTATATAGCCAATTCAGGGATGGAGATTAATACGATGCCATGGTAGATAGGGGCCAATGGGGGGTATTTGGCCAAGACACCGGGGTTACACCCCTACTCTTTACAAGAAGTGTCCTGGGATTTTTAATGACCACAGAGAGTCAAGACCTCAGTTTAACATCTTAACATCCAAAGGATGGTGCCTTTTTACAGTATAGTGTCCCCGTCACTATACTGGGGCATTAGGACCCACACAGACTGTAGGGTGAGCACCCCCTGCTGGCCTCCCTAATACCACTTCCAGCAGCAACCTTGGTCTTTCCCCAGAAGGTCTCCCATCTAGGTACTGGCCAGGCTCAACCCTGCTTAGCTTTAGTGGGCAACCAGGAAAGAGATGCAGGGTGATATGGCTGCCGGTAAACCCTCTGGGGTCGATGGACGTGCCGGCGTGACCTGCTGGATTTTTTCGTCATTACAGCAGAAACAACGTAAAATACTCTATCATTTTGGGGCATACAGATAAGTGTAAGACATCACTGGAGACTATAAAGTGTCTACTTTTATTTGCGGACACTCACAATAACAACAAAACCTTGTTATTTTGTCAAATAAAGAAAATAAAAAGGGTGCACTTTCAGCTGTCTCTGTGTTCGCGAGCATATTTCTGAAACACGTCACAAAAACTTAAACTTCAAGAATAATTATCACACAAACATGAAACATATGTCTAAAGAAAGCTTAAAATGTCTACTTTTAAATAAATCAATTCAAATGGCTCAGCTAATTATCCCTAATGTGATCACATCCACAGAGCAGAGGACGCTATTCATCCGGTAATGTGCTGAGGCGATCAATGCAAATGTAAACGCCCCCAACTGTGCTTAAAAACATCAAGTTCATTCACTTTTATGCACGTTAGGAACGGGGCCGGATATAGGCATGGGCAAGGAGGGGCAATGCCCCCCCAAATGCCGTGACTGCCCCCCCAAACGTGATGGCATGCAAAGATCCCAAATTTAAAAAATATTTTAAGAAAAATTGTCAGAGTGAGCGCTCTCTGCTCTCTATCCCTCATTCAAAGTAGCTACTGATTGGTAGATGCATAGGGAGGGCGTGGCCGCTTCACCGGCTTGTGGTGAACCTGCTGAGCTTCACGTCTCAGTCAGTCACTGCAGAGCGGAGCAGGCAGACACACTGTCGTCAGCTGAGCTCAGCCCCTGTTTTGAGTTTCCTTCGCCGTCAGTCACTGAAATTATTTGGTTACTCTTTCTGTAAGCGTGTTCTCATTCCCTCCATATCTCTCTATCGCTTTCTCTTGTAATTTGCACCGAGTGACGAGTCGAGTATGCGCCGATTTCTGGTTGCTAAAGCTAGCACTGGCAGCAGCAACGAGGCTGCTAGGGCATTAGCTGCAGCAGAGACCGAATCCCCCGTCGTTCCCAGCCCATCCGTGGCTGTTGCGGATGAATACAACATAGGCTTAAACACTGAAGCACCGTCACAACCCATAGCTCTGGTTTTCCCCAAACGAAATTTTGGCAAGAGCTCCCGCTCATTCTGCCCAGGTTGGTATCGTGGGAGACCATGGCTCGAATATTCAGCAAAGCCTGATGCGTGCTTTTGTTTCCCGTGTCAGAAATTTGGGGGGAACAATGATAGGGATTTGGTTTTCACAAAACAAGGATTTACTAATTGGAAAACTGCATTGGAAAAGGACAAGGGATTCTCAAAGCACGCATCAAGTCAATGCCACATAAAAAATGCAAAAGCCTGGTCTGAAATGTCCCAAAGAGAGGCCACAGGGGAGACCATTTGTAATTTAATAGGGCCCACACAAATGGAAAAAAATAGGTATTATATTAAAACAATTGGAGAAGTAGTTCAGTTCCTAGCAGTAAATGAACTTCCACTTCGTGGCAGTGTGGAAAGTTCAAATGATGATGATTTCTCTGCAGGACTGTTCTTAAAAATGGTTGACTACACACTGGCAAAGGACCCCAAATTTAATGAAATTAACAAACACATCCCACCAAATGCAAAATACACCTCTCACAACATACAAAATGAAGTTATTGAAACACTGGCCAAAATGGTATTAAATCAGATAAAAGGTAATTATGACAAAGCAGATTATGCTGGGTTTTGCATCAAAAGTGACGGAACGAGGGACAGATGTAATGTGGAGAATCTGTCAATCATGGTTAGATTTGTCTGTAAAGGCATTCCAGAGGAACACCTGATTGGCCTGCTTGACCTCAGTCAGTTAAATGCTGAATTTATTACCACACAAATTCTTGAGCATCTTTCTGACTCAGGCTATAGTGCAGCTGAAATTATCAGTCAGTGCTATGATGGAGCTTCTGTCATGAGTGGGGTCAGGGGTGGGGTTCGCCTTATTGCAAAAGAAGGTAGGGAAGGATATTCCTTATATCCACTGCTATAACCACCAGCTGCACTTGGCCGTGGTCCATGCAATGCAAGGAGAGCCGTGTGCAAAAATCTTTTTTGATCTATCAGGATCACTGCACTCTTTTTTTCACCGTCATTATGTGTCACAGAACTATAATGTTCCCTCCCTTAAACGACTGTTGGAGATCAGGTGGACAAGCCACCATGATGTGACCAAGTGTCTTGTGGAGAATCAGGATGCTATTCTGAGTATCCTGTCAGAGGTTACAGAGGACAGAGCCACTGCTGTTGATATCTGTACAGAGGCATCAGGGCTGTTGATGATGTTAAAGAGGCATAATTTCTTTGAAATAGGAAAATTCCTCCTCAAAGTTCTGGGTTCCTTTAAGTCTGCAAATGCTATGCTGCAGGCTCATTCTGTTGACCTGTGCTGTGCTTCAGAAGTAGTCAGTGCATTTCTGCAGGCTCTGAAGCAGATGAGAGATGAGGAGAGTGAGACATTAACCAGCATGCCTGCACCAGCTGCTAAAAGAAAAAGAACAATGAGCTCACTGCTCGTAGGTAGCGTTGTTACGTCCACTGTAGGCCGTGCAGAAGACTCCATGACTCCTAGCCAGGCTCTGAAGAGAGCTCTTCTCAACATTTTGGACATTGCCATTGTAGAGATGGAGACAAGATTCTCCATAAGCAATCTGGATCTCATGAAAGCAGTTAATTGCCTTCAACCACAATCTCCCTCTTTTCTGGATGTTGCCATGTTAAGTCACTGCAAAAAATGGCAAAAAGTGACAGTGACAAACTTTCCAACGAGATTCTTGTCGCAAAAATAATGTTGGAAAAAGAATTCAAAAAGACTAATGATGATGAGAACGTAGAGTTTGTAGACCTCTCCACCATTTGCACATATCTACACAGGTATAAGAATGCCTTTCCTCAGCTCCATCGCATGTATGTGACCTCACTTGTGATTGGAATATCATCTGCATCATGCGAGAGCTCTTTCTCCACTTGTCTCGTGTTCTTACCCCCTTCCACCGTACTATGCTACATGAGAGAAAAAGTAATTTAGTTATTCTGGCTCACGAGAAGGCTATAACTACAGGTCTAGATATGGATGCATTTGTTAGGACTTTTGCACAGAAAAGCAGACAAAAGCAGACAACTGATGCTATAATGACTGATATAAGATGCTATAATGACTGATATAAGCCATGCTGTGTACAAAAGAAATGAAAACAAAAAAAACCCAAAAAAGAAATAAAAAAGATTGAAATAAAAAAAAAAGGACAGACAGACAGACAAGACAGACAGGAAGACAAACAGACAGACAGACAGACAGACAGACAGATAAAAAAAAAAAAAAAAAAAAAGATAAATGCAGCCTCAACAGGGCACAAACCAGTGTCCTATTTGTGCCGGTCCCAAGCCCGGGTAAATGCAGAGGGTAGTGTCAGGAAGGGCATCCAACATAAAACCTATAAGACAAATCAAAGGAGCTGATAGATTAGAGCTGGGCGATATAGGATTTTTTCATTTCACAATATATTTTTTCATTTCTGGCCATATCGATATATATCACAATATAAATCAAATCACTATATTTGTCAAATTTAAATGTTCCGTTAAATGACTTGCCCCCCCTGATATTCTACCTGCACCCCCTAGTGGGGCTGGCTGAATCCAGCCCTGGTTAGGAAGATGGCACGATACACAAGTGAAAAAACTCCTGGATAGTGAGGAAGAGTTAACATTTTCCTCAGAAGAAGAGCGGGACTCCAATTAACGTTTGTATTTTGATGAGAGACTTGATCAAGCTGAGGATACAATTTCGGATGAGTAAGTCATTTAGTTTTACTTACATTAGTTGACATGCTATTTTATATAAACATGTACATATTTTACTAGTGGGACTGTTTCCTGATTTGCCAGCAGGGATTCAGAGTATTGAAATTTTAAATATATCCTAATAAGCAAGTTTTAGTTACATTTAAATGTTGTTTCGGCTGAAGCAGGCATTTCAATTGTATGCTGTATTATATAAATATGATATTTAATTTGATATAAAAATAATATGAATGTCTACATTATATTTTAACTAGTGTTTATTCTGCCTCATAATCATCAACGAAGCTTGTGCTTGCAAATGAGTGTTCGGGTGTAAATGTGTCAAATGAGATGTAAATATGCCCATATTAGAAAATCAGCATATTATAATGATTTCTGAAGGATCATGTGACACTGAAGACTGCAGTAATGATGCTGAAAATTCAGCTTGGATCACAAATTGCATTTTACAATATACTGAAATAGAAACCTGTTCTTTTAAATTGTACAAAGAGTTCACAATATTAATGCTTTTACTGTATTTTGGATCAAATAAATGAAGCCTTGGTGAGCAGAAGAGACTTCTTTTAAACGGTAGTGTAGGTCTAAAATTAAGTAAAGTCTTTATGTAAAGAAAATATATAGTCAGATTACTGATTTGGTCATTAAGTCTCCTAACATTCATTCTCTTTCTGTCACATTGCTCATTGATAGGCCCAGGGGATGGGACTTTGTCTCCATTACATCAATATTCATGATAATTCACACCTTCTAACACTAAAATTGTCTTACAAAAGTTAAATTACTATATTGTTTTGTATGAATGAGTGATCAGGATGTTTTCACATGGTTTTGGAGCAAAAATTCTAGGCTAAAATATCCAGTTCTCAAAAGTCTTGTGGACAAATGTTTAGTATGTGTTATATAGCCTTATTTCAGTGACTTTTTCTAAAAAATACAAACATGTACACACATGTTGCTCACATATTATTGTGGCCCAGTTTGTGCTAAATACAGTGTTATCAGACTTTAGCCATTAATATGTTTTTAAGCAACTGAAAAAAAGCACAAATGTCAAGGTATGTCAAAACTTCTCCAGGGACCAAAATACCCTCAGACCCCAGAGGGTTAAGGGAAGAGAAACAAATTGAAAATAAAGTAATGCTCCATATATTTGTCATATTTTTCATAACTGTTACAAAATATATGCAAATGATTCACACTGTTAAAAGTAAACATTTGCTCTTTGAGTTATCTATTCTGTAATTCCATCTGCATATTTTGACCACAATATTATATTCAGTCTTTCCAATCCCACCCAGCTTGTATTTGTTTTTCCCTGGAGATTTTCCTGCTGCCACATGGATCATATTCCTACTTGTTTACACCTGCTCAGTTGGTATGTGTTGCTGTGTGCCAATTTGGTCCTAATTAAATGCTGGCTCCTCAAGTCGAGCTCAGTAAGTTTTATACCTGGGTCCTCCTTTGATCTTCTCTGACAGATAAGGTGTCTGCTCTAGAGTCTAAAACCTCCATATCCAGTTAATTATAATAAAGAGGATTTTGGGGGAAATGGGGGAGAGAAGAAGAAGCTCATCTGTTTAGGATCTATAACAACTGCAAATTTGGATTTTCCACCCTGCGAGCACGGATGACAGAAGAAAGATACATCTGCTGCAGGATTACAAATTCATATGAATCCAGCCTTTGTTTGACTGAGCATCAGTGGATTCCATCAATTTGAGAAAAAATGCTAAAAAAAAACCTCTGAGTGTTTATTTATTTATTTATTCTCTCTTTAGTAAAGAACCTTTTGTTTTAAAAAAAAAATGCAATGTGCTACCTGTGGTATTATAGTAAAAATAAATGTTTAGCTTTAATTTCTCTCATTTTTTTTACACTTTGTCCTCTTTACAATTTCTTTTCTTAGTTTTACTCAATGACTGTGAATTTCCATTAAGATAAAAAAAAAATAAATGTTTGTGTTGTATTTTAGGGCTGCCAAAGTTTATCTGACAGAATTTAAATATATTTAACAATATTCCCCATGGAATCCAGTGTTATCAAAAACTAAACCAAGTTGATTGGCTGGTGACACTTGGCTCTCTGCCTATGCTTTCGTCATCATGTGCATGTAAGTCATGTCAAGTCAAGTTTATTTATAAAGCACACTTATAAACAACAAATGTTGTAACCAAAGTGCTGTACAATGTTTTACAAACATTAATAACAGAATTTAATAGAAATTGTAAAATGTTAAAAAGAACAAATTAATTAAACATTATAAAACCTACACAGAAAACTCTTATAATTCTCAAACAATATTATAGGCCAAAGAGAAAAAATGTGTCTTCAATTTAGATAAGCCGGTGTACAGCGCTACATCATCTGAATCAGAGGCTGTCTACATTGGACACATCAACACAAACGTTCTCAACTGTTTAATTTTTGTAGTAGTGCCAGTGCTTACAGCGCAAAATGGAACGAAACACCCATTTATTTTCAGCTTATGGACGCTTCCAGTGTAGACAGCATCACTGATTATAATGGGGTTCTATTGTTTTTGTCCCAATGCGACGTGACACTCGCGTCCGGTGTAGACAGTGTGTGTCTCTCCAAAAGCTGTGTCGTGCAACAGATCTGCCATTCTGGGCTACCAAGACAAGCTTTTGGCAGGTCTATGGGTAGGCTTTTGTCTGCTGAACATCACATCTTGCAAAATTTGTCATGTTTGAGCAGCAGGGACAAAGTCGTCTTGCATAATTCACCGGTGTGTCAGCAGGGCCTGTTTGGAGAGGCTATTGATGCTTTCACCGAGAGGTTTCAGTTGGCAAAGAAGCAATTGCTGGCTTATAGACACATTGTGCCCAGGCGAGTACTATAACCCAGACGGTTCACTCACACTCTACTTTGGGGCATCGTCCATCTAAACAAAGTGTTCCCTTGACTAAACTTGTGCCTTCTGGCAGAGCGGAGACAGTGCCGCTGGTTAGGAAAACATACAGAAGGTGGGCATTCTGGACCCTGTCCCTGCAAAAAAGTTCCTTCTTAGTGGGTTTTCCTGATGGTTCAGCACATACAAAGTGGGGTCTAACACACACACAGACCAGTCTACCCTGGCTCTGATGAAGGCCTGTGACACTTCTCTGAGTCCCTGCAACATGGCTCTCGCTCAGGACCAAACGTCTGTTTTTGTTGGGTCCATGCTAAATGTTTGTCATGATCAAATAAAGTTTTCAGACCTCAATGCAGTTGCCTTTTCCAGCTCTAACCATCATGACAACTCGGAGAGAGGGTTGGCAGCACTCAATCCACAGATGCAGTTCAAAAACTGAGTCCCCTGACCCGCTACTTGGACGCATGGCAGGGTTTTCCAGGGGTCTCCAGCTTGTACTGAATGTGATCCAATCAGGATATGGGTTTCAGTTGAAAAATGAAAATGAAATGAAAAATTTGCCATGTTTCGAAGTGCCGATTCTATGCTCGGTGACTGATTCTCCTTGCCGAAGGTACTATAGAGAGCATAAAGACAAACAGCAGAAAGGCTTCTACAGCTGTTATTTTCTGTTTGCCAAAAAGTGTGTTGTATTACGGCCCATACTTGATTAAAGGCACCTCGTCACTTTACAGTGCGATGGGAGAAAGGTGTCATCTGTTGTTCCTGTCAGGCTACATTGCCTTACAGGCTCCATTTTGTTAAGATTAGGGTGGGGGTGGGGTTACGGCATGTGCTGCTTGCCAGGAAAAAATCGTTGCACCTTTGTACAGTGGGCATCTATTCCTCCTGGAGTACATTTCCCATAATTCCTTGTCCTCATCACTGCCATCTATCCTTTATTGTTTCTCACCTGCGTCTTATTCACCTCATTAGTCTTTGTGTATTTAAAACCCTGTTGTCTGCTCATTCCTTGTCATTTGTAATATGTATTTTGACCTCCTGTTCTTGACCCGTTCCAATTTTTCATGTTTACTCTGTTCCTGTGTTTTTTCCATCGTGGATGTTTCTTTTGATCCTGTGTTTACCAAGTTAATCTGTACATTGTATATTTTATTAAATACTTTTAAGCTGCGTTTAGATCCTGCTCCTGTGACCTCCCTCCATGTAAGAGAACAACTGACCTACCAAAATGGATCTAGCAGCACCCTTCATTCGGTTGACCCGAGCTAACTTATCCATCCTGGAATATTCTCGACTGTTTTGTGTCCTTGCCAAGTGCATATATTTTTCTGACTCAACCCTGAAGTCAGTCAATCCCGATTCTGGTTTCTGAGTCTTCCACACCTAAGTCTGCTTCACGCCATGTCACACCCACGCCACCGTCTGCTCCATGCCATGGCACAGCCATGCCTCAACCTGCTCCATGCCATTTCACAGCAATGCCTGAGCCTGCTCCATGCCATGTCACAGCCACGCCTCAGTGTGCTCCATGCCATGTCACAGCAACGCCTCACCCTGCTCCATGCCATGTCACAGCAACACCTCAGCCTGCTCCATGCCATGTCCCAGTCAAGTTTGAGTCTGCTCCACAATATGTCCAAATCAAGTCTGAGTTGGTTCCATGCCATGTCCTTGCCTTCCGCAAACTTTTGTCTCCAAGTTTAATTACTCACCACTGATGTCAGTGTGTTGGGTTATGAAGACCCTTCCTCATAGCTTGTCAGTACTCCTGCCTGTCATGGCCAACAAGCTAACGCCCATGCCAGCCATGGCCAATGAGCCAACACCCACACCCACGCGTGCCCCGGCCAACGAGCCCACACCCACGCCTGTCATGGTCAACGAGCTGGAAGCTTCATCCATCCCAGAGCCAGTTTTGCCAGCCTCGTCCGTCCCAGAGCCCGTGTTGCCAGCCTGGCCCATCTTAGAGCCTGCGCTGCCAAGGCGAAAGGAGGAGAAAGGCTTCTGTTTCCAAGTCTCTGCCCATGTTTACAACCACAGGTGTCATCACCGTGTCTCTGCCCATGTACACAACCACAGAGGTCGTTTCCAAGTCTCTACCAGTGTTCATGACCACAGAGGTCATTTTCCAAGTCTCTGCCAGTGTTCACGACCACAGAGGTCGCTTCCAAGACTCTGCCAGTGTTCACGATCACAGAGGTCCTTTCCAAGTCTCTGCCAGTGTTCACAACCACAGAGGTCGTTCCCGAGACTATGCCCCTGCCTACGACCACAGAGGTCGTTTCCAAGACTATGCCCATGTTCACATCCACAGAGGTCATCTCCGAGTCTCTGTCTATGCCCACGACCACAGTGGTCATTCCCAAGTCTCTATGTCACATTTCTCTGTTGTCTGACCTGTGTTTTACCTCTGTCATCTATTGCTCCCAGACTACATTTCCCATAATTCCCTGCCCTCAAGTGATATGATGTGTGGATAAGAATCAGATCAATATTTATTCTACTATAAATCTTCACTTTCGACCAGTTCTCCTATGCGCGTTCACGAGAGGACCGAATTCTTCTTCTTTTGCTTTTTGGCATTCCACATTCTTTGTGCATATCGCCACCAACTGGGCATGGAGGAGAAACTTTTTTAAAAGAGGTAGTTTACAATTTTTGGTTAACTATTCCTTTAAAGGCTGTAGAACAAACAGGCAAATTAATTATTCAGCTGCATAATGCAATAGAGCACACAAAAAGGAAAAAATATAACTGGATGTGTAACTTCTCAAGGAAATGTAGTCAAATCTCTTTAACATATTTATTTAAAAAAATCTGTCTGAAACCCATAGAGAGTAAATAGCCTTTACCTTTCTCTGCCCCCTACTATCTTGTCATGTCTCAGTGGCAACTCCCTGAAAAATTAAGATAAACTTTCACAGTGGTTCACACTGATGTGTGCAAAAAATGCCAATGACACATCATTCATTTATTTTGCCTTTTGCCAAGACTTCCTGTGGCTTCAGAGAGAGCTCATTTATATGCCATACAGTGGGAGCAGGTGTTTCAGCTTCAGGCTAACTTAACATCAGTTAATGCCCCACAAAACCCCTGCAGGCAAAATCATAAGGATGGTCTGATTCAATATAAAATATATCATACAAATCCTCCCTGTTAGCATGGCAAATTAGCTTGAATTATCTGCAGTTGTTAGTGTAGTTTTAGTCTTACCTTAAGAAGGAATATTCAAATGTATATGTTTTTTGGTGATAATGAGCTTATTCTAATGTAACTAGGCCCATAGCTGGTCTGCAAATGACCATTACAATTCAAGTCTCATGAGAGTAGACAGAATTTTATTGGTCAAGACCTCACCATCCATTTGAGAGATTAATAAAGCATTGTTGTTTTAGTAAAACCCTATAGTGTGCACTGAAGTCACATCTGCTCACATCAGCTCTTTTTCTCAAACCTTTTTTCTCTGGTATTCTTCTTTAAGTATTAATGAGGTCTAAAGAGCATGGCAGGTGAATAAAACATAAAAGATACACTTACATGATCCTTTAAATTAAAATCTGGGTTAGAGAGCAGTGTTCTGATTCCACTGAACATCAAACATGGTTTCCAGAATTGAGGTGGTGTATTTCTTGTCTTACACAAAAGTTGAGATTACAAAGGAAATACAAAACAGTGTATTAATAGTTGGTATAAGATTGAAGAGGCTTATGATGGGGCCACATAGCCTTGCTGCTGCTAAGAAATGAAACCAGAAAACAAATTATGAAAACTATCAGACAACTTTGTTTGTTTTAATTATTTCTAGTCCAGATATTTTATTGATATGCATGCAATCAACAGTATGATGTTGAGAAGCTGAAAGGGCAAATGAGATATTAATTCAAATACAATCCCTGAGGAAAATTACTTCTATTTGTACTGTAATTATGGCTTTGGATGCATTGAATAAGCTGTCTCAGCAAAATACTGGATGGAGGACTCAGGAAACAGCGAAGCAGGTTCAAGGTCAGTGTTCAATTTCTTCAGCTTCACACACACGCACAATCGACGGTCAAAGTCGGAATAAAAAAAAAGTATAAACAAAGGAAAGCACTATTGGCTTGTAGGTCTCTCTCTCTCTCTCTCTCTCTCTCTCTCTCTCTCTCTCTCTCACTTCCGGTGTGGTTGTTGGGGGTGAATGTGCGGAGTGATTTTGAGAGCGCTTTTGTTGAGGTTTTTTTTCACATTGTTTCTTTATTTATTTATTTATTTTATTTATTCATTCTTTTTTCTTTTTTCCTCTCTCTTTTCATCTTTCTTTTCCCCTCGCTAGGTAAATAGGTTTATCTGTGTGTGTGCGTGGTTGGTAGCCGCTGGCATGGCGACTGCCAACACGCAGGGCACGTCTAACGTGTCCCTCAGGAATGGCTGCAGGTGTGTACCTGAGCCCGGGGTGACCGTGGAGGAACTACTGTTGATTATCGGGGATAAACTAGGGTTCGATAATATCGTCTTGGCTTCGAGAATGAACAAAGTGGTGGTTGTGTTTTTAAAAACTGAAGCACTTATTAATGAGTTGACTGTGAGTGGATTATGGGTGAAAGAGACGTTTGTACCGGTAACCCCGCTATCCACTCCTGCAACTAAAGTTATAGTCTCTAATGCACCTCCGTTCATTTCAAATGAAGCCATTGTTAAAGAACTGCTAAGATTCGGTAAGATTGCGAGCCCTGTTAAAGCGGTACCTCTGGGATGTAAAGACGCCGCTTTAAAGCACGTGCTTTCCTTTAGGCATATGGTTTACATGTTTCTTAGCTCTCCGGAGAGGACACTGGAGGCTTCTTTCAGTGTAACTCACGGAGAGAGCTCTTTCATGGTTTATGCTAGTTCGGAGAGTCTGAGATGCTTTGAGTGTGGAGACTTGGGCCATAAACGATTTTCATGTCCGAAAAAAAAACGAAGTGCGCATTTCTACATCTCGCGCAGACGATAATAACATCGAACACCATGTAAACATCGTAGAAACTCAGAGACATGAAGAACAAGATAATGGTGCTACAGAGGAAGTGGAGGGACAGCAAGAGGTGAGTGACTCTAATGTTATTAATGCTGGATGGGTGGAACAACCTGGAGGTAGTCATCTACCTGATAAAGATGTGAGTGCTAGTGTTGACAATAATGTGAGAGATGCTGAAGATAAAGGTATGAACAGTGATGTTGTACAGGTAGCTGGCTCTCAGGAGAAAATGGATGATGGTTTGGAGTGTTTATCACAGTACACTGACGATGGAATGAAAGATGATGAGTGGCCTGAGATGACTAAAGAGGCTGAGAAGGATTTGTATAGTGTTGAACAAATCAATTCCTTTTTAGATCAAACAAAAGGTAAAACAGGGGTTGAGATAAGTGATTATTTTCCGGATCACGGAAAAGTTTATTGTTTCAGCAATGAGGGCTAGGAAGGTCAGCAGCTATGAGGAACTTACTCAGCAAAAAGATACCGCCTTAAAAAGCATGCAACAAACCTAGGTAAAAAGCTAGGAAAAGCGAGGGGAAAATCTAGATAATCACTATGACTGAAAACTTTTCCTTACTTTTGTTTTCTTTTTTCTTTTCTCTTTTCTCTATGCAGACTCTGAGGGTGGGATCTCTTAATGTTAATGGGATGAGGGATGGGAAAAAGAATGAACTACTTTCAGAAATGATTGGATTGAAAGGCTTGAATGTTACTTTCTTGCAAGAAACTCATAGCACTTGCAATAATGAAGTTGACTGGGGTCTATGGTGGAAGGGAGACTATATTCTTAGTCATGGTACTAATTTGAGTGCTGGTGTAGCTATACTTTTTTCTCCTACATCTAATGTCAAAATTGTATCAAAACAAGAAGTAGTACCAGGAAGGTTTTTAATTGTTAAGGCTGAAATCAGTCATCTAAAATTTATTTTTGTAAATATTTACGCTTCTAATATTGGAGCGGAAAGAAAGTTACTCTTTAATAAATTAGAAAGCGTAATTAAAGAAGAAAGTGATGATTGTTTTATTGTTGTAGGAGGGGACTGGAACTGCACTCTAGATTTTGTTCTAGATAGAAACCGAGAAGAACCACACACACAGTCGGCCTCCTGTTTGGCTAGTGTTTTTAAAAAGCTTAGTCTCTCAGATGTGTGGAGAGCGAATAACCCTTCTATAAAACAATATACATGGGTGAAAGTGAATAATGGGAGGATTTATGCTGCACGTCTGGACTGTTTTTATATATCTTCTAACCTGAAAAATAGAGTTGTTAACACAGAAATTATCCCTAGTAGTCTTTCTGATCACAAGCTTGTTACAGTTGGGTTTACCTTGTCTAAAAGTGTACATAAGAGCTATTATTGGCATCTAAATACTAAACTCTTAGAAGATAAGTCTTTTTGTGAAGATTTTGAGTTTTTTTTGGGAGAAATGGCAAATAGAACAGAGTAATTTTGAAAATATTATTCAGTGGTGGGAGGTTGGCAAAGCCCATATAAGAGATTTTTCTCAAAAATATACTGCATACTCCTCTGTACGGTTGAAAAATACATTAAAACAGCTGGAAGCGGAAATTGCTGATATTGAAAAAAATATGACTGTTAATGATGATGCTAATTTAAAAGATTTGTGGACTGAAAAGAAAAATGATCTAAGTTCAATATTGGATGAAAAAGTTAAGGGGCTCTTATAAGAAGCCGCTATTTACACTTGAAGGACATGGACGCTCCCACTTCTTATTTTTTTAACTTAGAGCGTAAAGTGGGTCAGCAGAAACAAATGATTTTATTGAAGGACAATAATGGACATGTCACATCAGAGCCACTGGAGATGCGAAGAAATGCTGTTGACTTTTACTCCAATTTGTACACTGCTGAAAGCTCAGATAAACATTCCAGGACTGAGCTGTTAAGAGATTTACCTGTTTTATCTGAAGAAAAAAAACTGTCATTAGAGAATGATGTCTCTTTTGAGGAAGTCTCTCGAGCTGTGATGGGTCTGTCTTCAGGCCGTTGTCCGGGAATGGATGGACTACCAGCTGAGTTTTACAAGACTTTTTGTCCAATTGTAGGTCAGGACTTTTTTAAAGTGTTTCAGAAATGTTGTCATGAAGGAGTTCTTCCAACCAGCTGTCAAAGAGCGGTTTTGTCTTTGCTCCCGAAAAAGGGTGATTTAACACTCCTAAAGAATTGGAGACCTGTCGCAATCTTGTGTACAGATTATAAAATATTTTCGAAGGTTTTAGCAAATAGATTAAACAAAGTTTTGCATGATATTGTACATAAAGATCAGTCATATTGTGTTAAAAATTGGTTAATTACAGATAATCTTGACTTAATTAGGGATGTTTTTGATTATGCAAATTGTAATGATCTTAATTTGGGCCTTTTGTCTTTAGATCAAGAGAAGGCTTTTGATAGGGTTGATCATGTTTTTTTGTTTGATGCCCTTAATGCTTTTGGTTTTGGAAAAAGTTTTATTTCAATGATCAAACTTCTTTATAACAAAGCAACATGTATGATTAAAATGGGTGGTGGATTAAGTATCCCTATAGATGTAAGAAGAGGTATTAGACAGGGTTGCCCAATTTCAGGACAATTGTACAGTATCGTAATTGAACCATTGCTATGTAAACTGAGAAGGGAACTAATGGGTTTACAGGTTAATACCATGAATTACTCTATTAAATTATCTGCATATGCTGATGATCTCACAATTATAATTAGAGGAGAAAGTGATATTCAGGTACTTAAAGAGTCCTTAGAGTGTTTTGGTAAAGCCTCGTCCGCTGCAGTCAACTGGAATAAAAGTGATGCTTTGTGGTGTGGAAGGGGTTCTAAAGGTCCAACACTTCCTGGTGGGTTACAGTGGGGGAGAACAGGTTTTAAATATTTAGGGGTTTTTTTAGGAATAGTGGAGTATAGAGATAAAAATTGGGAGGGCCTTGTGGAGAAAGTGTGTGCCAGGTTGTCTCGCTGGAACTGGTTGCTACCTCAGCTGTCCTATAGGGGGAGGGTTCTGGTATGTAACAATCTGGTTGCTTCTTCATTATGGCACAAAATGATGATACTAGAACCTCCTGAAAAGCTGGTGAAAGAAATACAGCAGCGGATAGTAGACTTCTTCTGGTCGGGACAGCATTGGCTGAAGGCTGCTGTGCTATATTTACCAAGGCAAGAAGGAGGCCAGGGGCTGATTGACATCAAATCGAGACTAAAGGCTTTTCGAATCCAGACAGCAAGGAGATTAATCTATGGTGTGGATGTGAGCTGGGCTGAGATCGCATGTGCTCTCCTGAGAAGAGTAGGAAACATGGGATTAGATCGTCACCTGTTTCTGATGGATCTTAATAAACTGGATTTGTCTGGACTGAGTCTCTTTTACAGATCACTCTTTAAATCATGGACACTTTTTAAGTTCTCACGGGATGGAAGTGACTTTCAGAATTTGTGGCTGAATGAAGAGCCGCTTTTCTTTAATTCTGCTCTGGATGTGGATGCTCTTAAGTCGGACACTCTTAGAAAAGCCATGTGGGCAGCAAATGTCTTAAAGATTGGACATTTGAGAGTCAATAAAGAATGGATTAACCCTGAGAATTTAGCTGAAAAGTTGAGAATTAAATCTATCAGACTGATAAAAAATGTGTTGACTCAGATAATTGAGACCCTGCCTCAGGATTACAAATTGGCAATGGAAAGTTTTGAAAAAGAGACTGATCACTGTAGCTTTCCTCAGTTGTTTTTTTCACCAGAGAATGGTACATGGCAAGAGAAAGAAGGTTGTTTGCTCTCTTTTAAGACTCATCAGCCAAAATACTTTTGCAATGCTGATAAGAAGGAAATATATACTATGTGTGTGAAATCATGGCATCTTAAAGCACTAGAGACTGTAAGGGAGTCCAAATGGCAAGAGTTTTTTGGGCCAGGCGCCTCCCCCAAAGGCAGCTGGAGGTCCCTGTACAAACCTCCCATTGAGAAGAGGTCTGGAGACCTGCAGTGGAGAATAGTACACGGGATTATAGCTACAAACAGGCAATAGCACACCTTGATCCACAGGTAGGGGAGGGCTGTTCTTTCTGTGGGGATCAGGAGACAGTTTTTCATTTGTTTTTAAAGTGCAAAAGACTTCAACCAGTTTTTTGTATTTTAGAAGAGTGGTCTCATAAATTGGGAGAAATTTTTACACCCGTTTCTTTTATTTATGGTCCAAAATACAGTAGAAGAAAGAGGGAAGTGCATGTGTTAATACATTTTATTTTTGGTAAAGCTAAATTGGCAATTTGGCTATCAAGAAAATATCGTTTGAACGGGGCTGGGTCAGATGATATTGTGTCCATTTTAAAAGGACTATTAAAATCTCGCATTAAGATTGAGTTCACATATCATAAACTGGTAAATAACATGGAGAAGTTTAAACATAGATGGGCTGTAAATCAGTGTATTTGTGATATTGATAGTGATGATTGTTTGCACTTGAATATTTAATTTTATTCTCTTTATTTATTTATTAATTTTATTTTAGATGTATATTGATTTTTTTTTTTGTCCTGGAAAAATAATGTAAAATTGCATTTTAAATAATTTTTGGTAAATAAATGCTTTTTTGAGCCTCTCTCTCTCTCTCTCTCTCTCTCACACTCTCTCTCTCACTCTCTCTCTCTCTCTCTCTTTGGACACTCGGCGTGCCATTTATATCTCCCTCCGCATCACTATAACAAGAGACAGGTGTTAGGCTTAATTATGAACCAGGTGACAAGCCTTACCGCTCTCTCTCTCCTGCAGACCGACACATGACCAGGTCCCCACGCCACAGACTGATTTTGTTCCAACGCTTTGTCCTGATCTGTGTACTTCTAGGCAGTCTAGTAATAATAAAGGTGCCTGCTGGCTTATTATATCAGACACACATGAGTTGTACAGATACATTCTGTCACAACACTCCAAGGAGAATCCCATCCCTTTTAACCAACATACCATGCCTCTGTTCTCAATATGATATCTAATAATATGGTTAGTATTTTTAACTATAAGGGTGGCTAGGTGCAAAAATGATGCTCTGTGGGTGTGAATCTGCAGTGGAAATCCTTGTAAAATCCTTATCTCATGAGAATTGACTGGTGCCAAGCATGTTACAGAGCAGTGGTTTAAACTGGTGGGTCATGACCCAAATGAGTTACAGGTCTATTCACAAAAGATTGTAGACAGCAGGGAATAAACAATGCTAAATAAAAAATAAAAACATTTAACCATATAATTGTGCAAAGTTATGATACTGGGTGTCAAAGGCTATGCACTCAATCAAACTCATTAAGTTAATTTAAATTATTGCCAATAAACTGGGAACAATAGGCACAAAACACAATTAGTCTCTTACAGCCTGTTATAAGAAGCCCCATTTGCTCTGCTTTTGGATCTACAACATATTTTAATGGAAGGTACTCCAGTCATTTTTTAGGTTCAGCTCCATCCTGGGCCTCTACAACAACACTTTTTTCCTCACCACTGTGGCATCTGAGGAATCACATTCTGTAGTTCGATCTGAATGGAACGGTCTGTGGAAATCATGCACTTCATACAATCTGTGCTCCTTCATCTTTTATTTCAAACGTTTGTACACTAGGATTTAACTGCACATATTTTCTTCTCCATTTCTGTCCTCTGACGGGTTAAAACCACATCTGCAATACAAAATATTTAATTATGTAAATACAAAAAATCCAATTGCGACACAAAAACTTCACATGGTGCATGTAAATGTGTAAATGTGTTTGATAGTGATTACTTACAGTAGCAACAGGGAAGTGATGTGCTTTAGCGCTGTGAGAGCTTTCATTGTCCATTTAGTAGCAATTTCTTGCTGTGCCAGTGGGGAACGCCCTCCAAATGGCTAATAATACTTTGTGTATGCTCATCTAAATATTAAAATAAATCATGCAGTCTTTTCTAAATCCACCAGCAGATGGGCTGCTTTGTCTTATTTGATGCTCGTTCCAAGTAGCTGGAACATTTATCTTGTCAGAGTAGAGTTGGTACACCATTTGGGGTTCTCCATGGCTAGGTCTGGGTTGTTTATAATGGTGCTAGAGCGAATGATGGATGTCTTCCACTCTTGATGAAGTTCTTGGTATGTGCATCTCCTCTCTGGCAGAAAGGGCCGCCCCATACCCAACCACCATCCCCCCTCCTCATACCTTTTCTTTCTGAGGGCGTGGGCTTTTTCTGGAATTCTCTTAACAGATGGGTCCTTTTTCCAATTTCTCTGAGGCTCAGGTTTCTATCCAAAGCATGACTTTTTCTAGTTCTGGTTGTCATGAGATTGGAAGCACAATACATGTGTGACATGATGTTTAACTTCCTTTATTTATTTTATTTATTTATTTTTAACTTATACTACGGTAAGTAACACAAATTAAATTCCCAAAATTCTTTGTTTCATATGTTTCCTCCAGATGGATTTACTTGGAAAGATCACTGGTTTAAACAAAAACAAAAATGTCACATTAAATACAATTCAATTTGGAATGAATTCGTGTATGACAATCGTCTAGAAATATGAACTCTCAATGCACATTGTCAGAGAGGGTAGATAACAATTTGATCTTTCCTCAGGGTTATTGCTGAGGCCAGTTAGCATTCTAAACAGTGTCAGAATTCATTATGTCTGGTCACAGATAGACAGCATATCATTTTAAAAGGACATGAATAATGTAGGACTCTCTGAAGCCTCTGGCCCTGGAACAGAGAAGGAGATGGAAAATGCAAGGGGTTAATGTAGGTCTGGCTGCTCCATCCTTAGAGGTCCACAGGGAGCCTGGGGCTCAGCATCCTCCAATTTTCAGTACATCACCAAGACAATAGTCATTTGGTCCAGGGGCCCACACACAGGATTGAGGCTGAGGGTGAGGTGAGTCAGGGGAGAGAAAAGATGTGTGTATTAGCATAAATTGTTTTCTTCATTCTGCTAATGAAGAAAACTAATGAAGGTCTTATTATTTATTTATTTGCAATAGTGTGAATTGGGGTGTACATTAATTGCTCTATCACAGGCAAGTCTATGTTAACATTACCATATTCGAGCTTGGTTGTCATGTGATAAAGTCTTACTTGTTAGTCTGAAATGTTAGGGTGACAATTCAATATGATCACAAAGGCAGTCAGCATGTTGTTTCTGAATGTTCCAGTACCCTGACATCTGCATCATTATGCTGAGTTACTGATAAGAACCAAGCCCCATTACACATTTTTGTGTTTACCCTCTCCTGTAATGCAACTGATACCATGTAGCATCAGCAGGGCACCTTCAGAGGTTGTATGCAGAGGTAGGAAGGGATGAAGGCATGTCCAAATCCAATGTTCACATTGTATCCTGTCTACTAAGATACCTTCCCCTGAGCGATTTTTGAAGGTGTAACCTTCACCGTCTATGAAATCCTTTAATCCTGTGCGTACAGTTCCACAGCGGTTTAGCTGCAGAAAAATGGCAGACGAATAGATGTTTAATAGCCAGTTTGTGTATACATTTTTTTTTTTTTAAATGTCCACTTTTGATTCCATTTCTAGCAAGAATTGGATATTGAAGTTATTAAATATATGCTTGGTTATCGCCAAAACTCTCTGGATTTTGTTCTAGATTATTAGTCCTTTGTGGTTCGGTTGGACTAAATGAATTCTGGTATCCTAGCAATGATCAGATGTAGTGCTGCCTCGCAAGCCTGTCTGAAACCAGTTTCTGGAGTTACCTTCATACACAAATGCTGTCTGTTAAGACATTGACTGATAGATCAGCGAGGCAACCAGGCTGCTACCTTAGCATTCAGATACAGCCCTGGTTTATCATTTTGTGTTGAAACCAGGAAGTGATCATGTTTGCATAAATAGTGACAAGCTCGATTCGGAGGATTACATTTTTACTCCACTGACGGTTAGGTTAAGGGTCGGAGTTTGGAGGTAGAGATAATAAAATATGCATTCCTCTTCACTGTATTACATAATTTACAGTTAAAAACAACTTGTTTAGCAGCTCGCTTTTGGCGCCCCTATGTGGGCATTTCACCTGGACACTAGAACTCACACGTGCCTTTACCTTCGAAATTACTTTCTGCTTTGGCCACGCGAGCTGAATTGTGGGATTGACAGTGGTACGGAGAAAGTGTTGAGGGTGGTCGAGGGCATAGAAAAAGTTTAAATTCTTCTGCTCTTATCCAAATGAGGAACAAAATGTGCTGGGTGCCAGCCAATCACTGTGATCTGAAAGCAGAGACGTCTGTCATAAGCGCTTAAAATGCAGTATGCCTTTAATGCTGGAGTTTATGCTGGATTCAGTGCTTTAATCACATCATCATGTATATTTCTGAATTCAAATAGACTTTAAATGATGATTGCACACATTTATTGTGCAATACTGTGGCTGGGTAAGGAAAAGTGTAATAAATCAACACTGTTTGAACATTGTTGGTGATCGAAAACTAAGCTGGCATCTTTCCAGTTGTAATCGTGCAAATATAAGATGATATTATTGCTTCAAATCAAATCAAATCACTTTATTGTCACACTACCATATACACAAGTGCAACAGTAGGTGAAAGTCTTCTGTGCAGTTCCGAGCAACATAGCAGACATGACAGTGACGAGACATATACCAAATTACAATACACAACACAATTTACATATCAAATGTACACATAATTACACAACACAATAATAATACACAATGTACAGGAAACAATACACGCAATATAGAATGCACAGTATGTACAGTATATTGAAAACAATGATAAACAAAATGCACTGGTTTCCATATTACAAACACACCTCAAAGCGGTAGCTGTATAGTGTGTTGCGCGGACACGCTGAAAGTCTAGTCTGTATGAATCATCTGCGCATGCTCCATCTGTTGGGCGCCCAGTTAAAAGAGTATACTTTGAAAAGGCTAGTGCACTTGACACTGAGCGAGATGTAATGGCATACACAAAAACAAAGTACACCCTTGCTTTAACATGTCACACCATAGGACATGTCAACTTTCAAAAAGTATATAATGTGAACAACCCCTATATTTGTTATCTGGCGTATGATCGTAGAGTCAAAAAATATGTTTATGGCTAATTTGCAACATCGATAATCATTAAGCCAGGCATAATTGTTCAGTTGAACAAATAAAAGCGATGCTAATTCTGGCAGTAGTCCATTGTTTTTGCATTCCTCAATGTGCTCTTATGAAGTGTGGATTATTTTACCTTATAACAAAAACCCTCATGCAGACTATCCATCAAGAACAAATGTACCAGTTTCCACAACATACTAAACCTCACAACCGAGTCAAAAGTCTTAGAAGCACAATGAGACTACTCCTGATGAATATGATTTTTTAATTGACACGACACATACAAATGATCCAAGAAAGAGGTGATCTATTTCACCCAGAGCATTAAGGATACAAGGTCAGTAGATCAAAACAGCATTGGTCTCCAGAACAAAGGAGCAATGGCCTTGGTTGAACAGCTGAATTTGGTCATGGGATTCTCTTCTCATGGATCTGAATCAAGGACTAAGACAAGCCTGAAGGTCTGCCTCATTCTGTGCAGGTGTTTGGACAGCTGCATAAATCTGCTCTACAGGAAGCTGAAGCAGATAAAAACAACGATTAGCAACAAGCAGAGGGACAGGGTGCAGGTAATGGATGAACAAAGGCTACAAGGATCCTCACACCTGCTTGTTACAGAAAGGTTCTGTTGGACCAAGCTGAACATTACAGGCCTCTGATTTTGGAACAGCTTGAGGTGAATGGAATAATAACAAAGTCTATGAGGGACACCCATCAGACTAAGACCGCAGAGCAACCAGTGTCTCCCAACCAACCATGAAATCTAGCTATGTGCTTTAAAAACATGATTTAATTATGGTTTAACAACATGATCTGGCTAAAGCAGAAACTGGCCTCTGAGCACTGTGTATTGGGGTTAGCTTAATATCTTCCTTTGGATACCACTGGATCTCCAGAAATACATTTGGTAACCTCTAATCTCTTAATTAATCAGAACAGTTACCCCATAAATTAGCAATGGTCCTGCAAAATTAAAAGGACCTGCAATTATCACACTGTCTTTGACTTTCATGACTGAAAAAAATATTAAATAAATGTTGTGTTAATAAGATGTTGAATGCTGTTGTTTAAAGTTATATAATAGAAAGACATATTTACAGAATTCTCTTTTAGATAGAAGTGTTTCAAGACAACAAGACTAAATAAATTCTTAGAATGGGGTAGTCCTCAGTAACAAGAATAGGCCTTTCATAGAGACAACCCATTAAGGCTGCACTCTTGTTGTGAACAACTTTGGTGTCAATGCATTCTGCCATTTTATTCCCATACTATTCATTTTGGCAAGCTCACAAAAGGAGCAGTTTGAAGAATGCCAAGGTACTTTAGGCTTCACATGGTCTCTATTACAGTAGACTTATGACCAATTTGTAGCGTGGGCTGTCAAAGATTTGATTTAGTGGGCACACATGGTGCGCTGCCGTAGCTGGGATACGTTTAAGTGTGAAATTATTCCAGATGACATACCTCACCTCCACCGTATCTAACTGCCTTATAAGTGCTCACAGCCTTAAGCATGGGAGAGTGAGCCAGGAGTGGACCAGGCTAAGTATGCTTGTTCATAGCCCACTAGGCCTGCTAGAGAATTTCCAACAGGATAAAGCAAAATGTTATCATGTTCTTATCCTGCACCTCCAGTGTACTTTTTTCAGTAGGGTAAACATGAGAGCTTAGTATAACTCAATTTCCCACCTGGTTTGATTTACCAAATACAGATGTTAATTATACATACAACATTTGGCAAAGCTATTCCATTCCTTTAACATGGAAAACCTATAACAGATAATTACAGCCATGTTGACAAACCTCCTCCCATATGACGGTAAATAAACAATGTTGACACCAGAGTTGTGGAGTAACCAACTAAAAGTATGATGCTCAATACCATGACAGTAGCAGCTGTTTTCATAATAGTGTATGTTTTCCAGTTACAAACGACTTTTCCCAATGTGTAGTATAATGCTGTCACCCTTCCAGAGATTCATTTATTCAAAAACCCTTGATATTTTGTTGTCAGATACTGCTTTAATTTAATTATAAACTATAAGACCAATTTTCTATAAATACGCATTCAAAAAGATAATGTTGGGCTGTTGCACTCAATAGTGGGAAAAGGATGAGGGTGGGGCTTATAGACTGAACACATGTATCTCCACAGCTTTAGTTCTGATCCACCCATAGCATATACTGTACACAGCCATCTTAGGCATGGGTGAATGGTAAGGCTGGTGAGGTAGGGTGAGCTAGAGAAAAAGGAGAGATATTTTTTTCTTCCTTATGTGTAAGAATGGAAAGACCATCAAAGAAACCAAGCCTGTCCATCCCCATGTGTTTCCCATCTGTCCTGCCATGCAAATAAATCACTGTCGCTTTTCAATTCCCCGCTTTTCTATGTGCAAAGGGTCCTCATGGAAATCACTAGACACGTTATCTATTCAGACAGTGAAGCTTAAAAGGTGTTAGATTATTCTGGTATGATAAAAACATTTAAAGGAGCATTCTGTGTTAAATACAATCAAAATACAAAAAGGTTAAGGACAATCAACAGCATTTGTGGCATAATGTTGATTACCACAATATTAATTTGGACTTGTCCCTCATTTTTCTTTAAAGATTACTGTGAGACACTTGGAATTGAATGGGGGCCAATCCATATATGTTAAAAGACTCACTGTTTCAAAGGTACAAACAATATGCATGTAAACTGGATTTTAGTGTGATAAAATTACTTTTTACATGGCTCTCTTGAATCCTTGATTCTGATTGGTCAAAGGCACCATCTAGCAGTCTCATATTGCTCAGTAACACTACCACACATCCACATATCAGACTGTTCGTCCGGGTACTGCAAGCCATGGTTCCTGCTTCTCGTATCACTCTGAGATATCTACAAGTAAGCTAATAAAATAGGTTCAACACAATTCAATATTTCATGTCCATTTATTTGTTCATTTGGCAAGTAGTCTTGTATCAGGCTGGATAATAGGCAGTCACACAGTAATTTTCACAAAATAAACACCAACAGAACTGTGACTGGAGGTGGATTTCACCTGTTAAGTGATTTCAATGCAAATCAATATTTTATGTTCATGTATTTATTTATTTGGTTAGTAGCTGTATAATAAGTGTCTCTTGTTATCTCAAAATAAACCCCTTCTGGCTGATACAAGACATTGACAAGTCCTGTCATGGTTTATTTTTTGATAACAACCAGCTGACTGCACATTTCCCTTCCTTACAAACCTTTTCTTTGTAAATTAATATCCAATTTTACAACTCCATTGTCATGACAACATAATGCTTTAAACCCTAAAACTACCAATACTACAATTTAAACAACTTTACAGCTCAAATAATATAAGTTTTAACAGACAAATTAAAGTAAGGGCTTTTATAAAATTATAAGCTTCACATTCTGCCTTTAAACCCTCCAAAAATTGGCCCCATTCACTTCCATTTTAAACACCTCGATTTTTGCTTCTTTTTAAAGAAGGGATGAGATTTGTGTGGTAATCAATATTACGCCACAAATGCTGTTCATTGTGCTTAAATGGAATTAAACCCAGAATATTCCTTTATAAAATCTGAAATATCAATCTAATATATCAAATTTACCTGTTACCAGTTTTCTTCACTAATCCCTAGAGTTAAACTTCTCCAATTTAAATAGAATTCAGGCCAAACCAGTCAAATATTGATTGGGTAATTTCCAAATTTTAAACTCATTTTGGTCAATGAGAGAGTATGTAACCTGAGCTGTATAGTAACATCTATCATGTAAAGTTTTATGAAAGCACGAAGGCGTTATAATACATTTTCCAATCCAATTTTAACAGGTAGGTCATAAGTGATAAAGATCATGATGTAAACAGAAAATTGTCTTAATATACCTTAAATGGAAATCTGGGCAATGCTAACTTTTGTGGTTAGATGTTCTTTCATGGTGAGGTCAAAGACTTTCCCTCCATTACATCAAGAATTTTATGAATTAAACTGTAAGGTGCTCAATCTACCTCTATTCAGTATAAGACACAACTCTCAAGGGAAGGTGAATGAGGGAAATCCACTTTAAATTCAAATTGATTCATGAGATTCCCTGTTGTTATTGTGGCCATGGTGGGGAATGAAGCTGAAATAGCTTTAAAAGGGAAATTAAAGGGGGACTTATGAAGAAATATTTTATCAACCCACAGCAAGGTATAAGAAAAAAATTAAAAGCCCCCTTGACAAACAATTATACAACAATTATCGCAACATGCACATAAAAAGAAAATCCCGACATATGTGAATGATACATAGCTTCACAAACTGAACTCTAATGTATATAGATCACGCTCCATTCTATGACACAATAGACACTGTGTTGAATGAATACAATAATAATAATAATAAATGGGCTGCTTATGAATTGTAAGTCACTTTTGATTAAAAAAAAATCTAATTCCCTATCTGTCACTCAGTCGACGTTGTGTCAATGTAGTGACACTAGGGGTCGCTCTTGATAGCACGAGATGCCTCTGATCTTTGATAAAAGGCCAATTGGTGTTTGGCATACGAGTATGAAGGAGGGGACGTGCATACCGCTCATTCAGGTTTTGTGCTGAGGAGCCGAGAATAAGGTCCCGGCCATTTCAGCGGGTAGTACACTTAAAAACTGATGTTATAAGAGCCCAGTTACAGAATCACCCTGATAATGACCATCTCATTACACAGAAAAGCCCAAGTTAGAATTTGAGCCAAAACTTACCTCAGCATGCTGCCTTAAATTGGAGATGTGACTTTAATCTTGAAATATCAGCTTGTCTTGGTGTTAAAAGAAGGCATTGCATGATGGAACTATAATTTTTTTCACTGTGTTGAGTGAAGAAAGTGTTTCACTTTGAAGACTTGTTGCTGCTGCACTGATGGCTTATCTCTCAAGTGGGAGCATCTCATTGCACGCAGCTGTGAACTTCCACTCTCGTAAAAGTCCCATTCAATAATCTCTTAATAAATTACACATTCATTTAAATTAAACCCAGTAATGTAATGACAGTAAGGCCACACATTGTAAAGAAGTAAAAGTTACAAAAAATTATTATAAGAAATTTACCTGAGTGAGAGTAAAAAGTACCCACTTTTAAACCTACTATAAAAGTAAAATTTTCCCCAAAATGTTACTCAAGTAAATGTAACGGAGTAAAAGTAATGAGTACCCACCTCTGAGTACAATAAACTGAGAATCGCCTCTTTCAGAGGTGTCCGACATACTAAGAACTGATGAGCTGCTGACAATGAGGATGCATGTGATTAAGGGGTGAAATGTATGTTTCTGGTGTATTTTGCTGAACAGCAGAAAGTATCACAAATAAAGCATACTGGAGTATTTTTATGACTTGATTGTATTACCGTTTTATCAACGTATGAAGGTTATCCAGTCTACAGTTCTCGAGTTAACAATTACACTGATCCCATGACAGCAGCTTTTAAATCAACAGTACATTAAGTCACTGGCAGCAGTTCTCGAGTCAACAGTACACTGATCCCGGAACAGCAGAACTGGTGAATCGTTTTTTTTAGCCAGTTCATTGAAACGTTCAAAAAAACGTTTTGCAGAAAAGAATCGGACTTCCCATCATTACATACCAGGTGTGTATGACTTTCTTTCTTCAGAACGCAGTTGAAATATCTCCACTCAGTAGGTCCTGATAATGCAAGTGGAAGTTTATCAGACCTTTTGAAGCTCCAAAAATCACAGACAGTCAACATAAACATCATCCAAACTCCAGTGGTTAAATGAATGTCTTCTAATGTGATATGATCCCTTTTGGAGCAAAAAATATCAATATTTAAAAACTTTTAACTATAAATCATCACTTGCGGTCAGCAGCAGTAATCACAGAAGATTACTTCTGTGATGTAATCGCATTGGCACGTTCACGTGAGGACTGATACTTCTACGACACACCTGGAAGAGCTGAACTGTTTACAACTGAGAAGGAGGAACGCTGTACAGAAGCTTTGTTGTTTTTGGTTTAGATCTGTATTTATATCTGTATGTTTTTCACAATGGTGCATTTGTGTGCTCATCCTGGATGTCTCAACTGAGAGAAAATGTGAGATTACATCCGTAACATGCCAACGCAAATACATCTCACGAGGACCACGTGAGCTACAGTTCTCTCTGGCACTCTCCCCAGTTTCGGCTCAATGTTCTCCTGTGGAATTTACACATGGGCATTTGCATCCTAGCCCTGAGGCCCACGCACTGTTTCTGAGGATGAGGACAACGTGTCTGTAGCAGCATCGGATTTCGAAGGTTTCACCAGCGGCCAGGCTGAAGACTTGCCTCCTAGCGGTCGGATTTCCAGTCATTCAGTACATTTTTGTTTTCAGTAAAAAAAGTTGCTTGACACACATTTTCTAATGTGTGTCAAGCTTCCAACCATTAATATACTTTGGTCCCAGCGATGGAATAGATGCTGGCTGCCCATCTCTCTCCTTCTTACTCTTCCCTCAAAATCATGCAGGGTGATGTCATCCTTGTTGAGCAAGGTCTACCAGGCTTCGGGTCAGGCGATTTCGGGTTTGCCTGCGCTGGTGGATTTGCAAGCCTACCAGGCCTATTTTATGAGGGAGTTAGATGAGGGAGCTGGGCTGGATGCTAAGGCCATCATGGAAATACACCAGTCTTCTGATTTTTTGCTGAGAGCCACCAAATACACCTGTTCAAAATACCAGGGAATCAGTTTATTCTGTCAGCATCCCTGCTGTAAAAACATTATCAAATTCCCCTCAACCAGCCACAGTATTGAAGGAGCGAATGCTTTCCTCCACTGTGCCACTGGTTCTGGGACAGTCGCCAAAAGCCAAGCGCACTATCTAGTGGTTACAGGTTGCGCTGCAGGCGAGAGCCATACATTATTCCCTCTGCCTGCTCGTCTGTCTGCTTGGTAGCAGATGAAGCGTAATTCAAACTGGGTACTTTGAACGATAAAGCATGGTTATGTAATTAATTTCAGGCAGGCTCTGCTGGTATTCAATGGGGTTGCTCTGATAGAAGTTTCTGTTTGGTAAGCTCCATTTTTGATTCAGGAAATGTACTCTCTCTTAGAAAAAGGGGCTATAGAGGAAATTCCACTTTCTCAGAGATTATGCGGCTTTTACAGCTGTTATTTTCTGGTCCCGAAAAAAGATGCCGGCTTATATCACATTCTGGATTTGAGACGTTTGAATTTCACTCTAATGAATTGTAAATTAAGAATGCTGACACAGAAACAAATAATGTCACAAGTACAACCGGGAGACTGGTTTATGACAACAGATTTGAAGGATGCTTATTTCCATATACAGATTGCACTGAAGCACAGGCTCTTTCTCAGATTCAGTTTTGGGGCAAAGCATATACGTTTTGTATCCTTCCATTAGGACATGCTTTGGCATCATGCACATTCACAAAATGCTTGGATGCAGCTTTGATGCCCTTTAGGCTTCAAGGCATCCATGTTTTGAATTATCTCGACAATTGGTTGGTGTTAGCCCACTCTGAGACTTTTTGTTTTCCCAATATCAAGATGTTGTTCTCAACTCCACAAAGGGACTTCAACCACTGATGCATGAGTCAAAGTTCAAAGTGACGCATGGGTGCTACCAAACTCTGTTTCCATGGAAACGGACCCGCCTTCTGATGTCAGGCATTCTATTGGGACAGGTGTGTCGCCGCAAGGTAAATATGACAGATGCCGCACCATGGGTTGGTCCTGTATACGAGGGTCATCCAGCCTATGGGGTTTGAACAGGCCAGTGGCAATATTGGCACATAAATCATTTTTCCTCCCGGAGATTCAGGACAGCCATGTCCTCATCCAGTCTGACAACAGGACGGTGGTGTCCTACATCAATTGCCAGAGAAGAGTGTACACTCATGCCATGCTGAGGCTGGCACATCACATTCTTCTGTGGGCATGGGATGATGTGCTGTCTCTATGAGCCGTACATGTTCCAGGCCGGTTGAATTTGGGGGTGGATCTCCTGTAGAGGCAGAACATCACACTGTCTCCTCTAGCTCCAGGCACTGCTGGGCATTAATGCATTGGCACATCATTGGATGACAGCACGTCTTTATGCATTTCCACCAATCAGTCTGGTACACGCTGTTCTACAGAGTTCAGGAGGATTGGGTTTGGCTTCTGTTAGTGGTGCCATTTTGGCCATCTCAAGCATGGTTTTTGACTCTGGTGCCTTGGGAGACTCAAGTCAGAACAGACATGTTGTCTCATGTTCGGGACAGCATTTGGCACCCCCGGCCAGACTTGTTGAATTTATGGGTTTGGCCCCTCAATGGGTCACTCATTTGAATGATGGGTTATCCCCTGCTGTGGTTACATTTACATTTATTCATTTGGCAGATGCTTTTATTCAAAGTGACTTACAAAAGAGGAAAACATAAGCAAATCAAGTTAAGGAGGCAGTGGTACGAAACGTGCCATAGTACAAAGTCACAAAGTTTCACTAGCATCAGAATAGTATTCAAAACAGATTAAAGTATTTTTGTTTAGTGACTGGTTAAGTGCTCATGGAAAAGATGTGTTTTAAGTAGTTTTTTGAGAGTCAGCTTCATGGATGAATTTGGGAAGGTTATTCCACCAACATTGTATGATGAAACTGAAAGTCTGCAAAAGTGTTTTGGTGCCTCTTTGTGCTGTTACAACCAGGCGACGTTCCTTAGCCGACCGCAGGCTTCTGGTGGCCGTGCAGCTCTACAGAAATTATTTTAGGTATGCTGGAGCAGACCCAGTGACTGTTTTGTATGCCAGCATCAGAGCTTTGAATTTTATATGTGCATCAACCGGCAGCCAGTGGAGAGAGACAAAGAGTGGTGTAACATGTGCTCTCTTTGGTTCATTAAAGACCAGACGTGCTGCTGCATTCTGGATCATTTGCACATGCAGGGAGGCCTGAATGAGAGAGTTGCAGTAGTCCAGTCTTGTTATGACAAGTGACTGAACAAGAAGTTATGTGGCATGTTCAGAGAGGAAGGGTCTTATCTTCCTGATATTGTAGAGTGTAAATCTACATGATCTTGTGGTCTTTGAGATGTGGTCTGTGAAATTTAGCTTGTTATCGATGGATATCCCTAGATTTCTGATCATTTTGGAAGGCGATACTGTAGTTGTACCCAGCTGCACAGTGATGTTGTGTTCAACAGCAGGGTTGGCTGGAAAGACAAGGAGTTCATTCTTGGCTGGGTTGAGTTGCAGGTGGCGTTCCTTCATCCAGGCCGAGATGTCTGCCAGGCAGGCAGTGATTTGAGCAGTCACTGTGGTGTCGTTGGGCTGGAAAGACAAGTAGAGATGCGTGTCATCAGCGTAGCAGTGGTAAGAGAAACCATGTGACTGAATTATGGGTCCCAGTGATGTTGTGTATATATAGAAGAGAAGTGGCCCAAGCACTGATCCCTGAGGTACGCCAGTAAGTAAGTGATGTGGCTTGGATACCTCACCTCTCCAGGCTACCTTGAAGGACCTACCTGAAAGATAGGAGTTAAACCATTCAAGCACAGTTCCTGTGATGCCCAGAGTAGAGAGGGTGGAGAGTAGGATCTGATGGTTGACTGTGTCAAAGGCTGCAGAAAGGTCAAGCAGAATCAGGACGGATGATCAATGGGTATGTAGCCAATGTAATAGAAACTAAACATGGCAGTTTCACGCTACGACCTGACAACTGGTAAAATTGCATGAGGTGTTTGTACAGCCAAGACGGTGCTAGCATTGTGGATTCATTGTTGTTAAAAACTTAAAATCAAGAACTTCATTGAGTCAAGACACCCACAACATGTCTCTCACAGTTTACTAAAAATAACATATCAAAATAAAAATACATAAAAATAGTATTAATATTGTATATTAAGTCTTTTTAGGTGTAATGTGGGATACATGTGGGATTATGTAGTTTCTTGTGGTCCACGCACTGTTGTCGGCTTGAACTGCTCCATAATAGCTTGATGAATTAACTATGCAACTTTTTAAATAGTCGGGAGGGAAAGTGTTATTGCTAAAGCAGACAGCAATTCTAAACAGATAAACAGCATCTATTTTTATTGATTGTCTATTTTCAAAGCATTGACGAGCTGCTTAAAATACATTCTTTTACAGCATATGTCCACTATTCACAACATTCAACCATGCACAGTAAAAAAATTTGGATATTTTGGGCAGTGAAATGTTTTTGTTTATAAATTAACTATAGGCCATAAAATAAATCTATTATTCGATGACAGAGTTTGTGTATGAAGCTATATTTCATGTTTCGAGATGAAATTAGTTGGTTATTATGTTTTTATTTTAAATGTTTATTTAATTTTTTATTGTAAACCACTGGGTAACTTATGCACATATTTTTTAGCCTATATCTTTGATACATTTGAAGGACAGTTCTGTTAAATATATGACTCAAAATTATTATTTTCCATTGCACTTAAAGAGCTAAATGAAATTATCTTTTGTTGGTTTTTAAAGAATTCAGAGTGATTGCAGACCAACGTGGCTGAAAACAACTTGCTTCACAACTCACTTTTAGTGCCCCTCCGTAGACATTACACCCTGAAAATTTAGCTATTCAGCTTTGGCAACTGGGGGAGTGACAAGCACAAACGATTTTAGCTAAAGAAAAGTCAACCTACTGTTTCTGAATTCACTCTGAGATCATGTCTGGTCAAAGAGATAACAAACACTTGGTAAACAAACAACACTGCCCATTTAGCTCTTAAAATGGGATGTTATTTGTTAAAATGTTCTCTTTTCCAAGAACATTTCCTTACTTTCTCCAGTAGAGCGGGAAGGTGAAGAGTAGCATTTGTGATGAAAAACTACTAAATAAACTACTAAATAAATGTTACAGAGAACTGTATGGCTGATGGTTTGGGTAGATTAACCTTAACATGCTCATTTACAAGGAAAGTGACCACCACAAAAGCACTCATTATATTATCATAATGAAAAAATGAAACAAGTTTCTATTTTTTTAAAACATGGATATCACTCTATTCCTGATCATGTCTGTACCAAGTGTGAACAGGGAGCAGTTGGCATTGGTAAAATTCCTGGAAACCTGTGGACACTCATGCATGCAAGTAATGCACATAGTTAAAAGACTTTATGTTGGGAAATTTGTTGTTGTGTGTTTTGTATTGTACTTCAACTGAGAGTAATATTCAACCAAACAAGGGATATTTGCTTTCATTTTCAAGCATAGTCCTCATATCAGAAATTGTTGAGTTTGCTAGTCGCTTTCACACATACAGCCTATACAACAATGTTGTAGTGTGAACACATACGTTTGAAAATACTGGTCAATTTTGCACATGGCCACAACTTTTGAGTGTGGTGCTCAAAGTAGAGAAAACATTTAACACCACTCATCTCCAACTGGTATTGCAGTCTTTGTCTTTCCACCCAAGACCGCACACAAATGCGCTCAGCCCGCTTCATGTAGACTATAAAATAAATGTATTCCCACTTCAGCCAGGGTGACCATTTAGTGTATGATGCCCAGTTTTTGTCTGTACTCATTTACATAATTGGCAAGTGTGGTATACCTAGTATTTTTATATTATGTACATATTTTTAGAAATTGTGTGGTGTGGTGTAATCCATCCTAAAAATGCTCTCTTCATCCGAGCGGTAAAATAACCGATAAAATAACTAAGTATATCTCCGAGTTAATGGCATTTTGGTGCTAATGTGTGAATGGTGGTAGCAAAATGGAAAAACAAAATATTATGTGTGTGAATAGCAGATATGTTACATCTACCAGTAAAAGTAATTTAAATAATTTACTGTAATTTACCAGGTTGCATGTGAAAAAGGTGCTAATGATTAGTTTACCAATATTTCCAGACACATTTCTTTTGTGTTCCAGACGGTGAACAGCATGCAGTGGTGAGCAATCTAAAGATTGGATGATGCCTAATTCCTTTAAATATACAGAATTTCCTATTAAACCCAGAAGGTTTCCCTTGAAAATCTGGCAGGCCTAGAGATTGTCTCAAGATGATTCAAGTTACTGACTGCCTGAAGCCTTTTAGCCATCAGTGAAAAGCTTTGAGGTAGGCCCCCAGAGAGCCAAAGCAAGAGTCCTTCTTGAATATGCCATTACATTTCAGGAGGAATAAATTACATTCTGTGAGAAGCACATCAGGGAGTATTTTCTCAGTTATACACATCTTATGTAAAATACTCCAATTATTGCAAAATATTCTTGTAAGGGCAATAGCCATGAACAAATTCAACAAAATAATAATAATAATCAATAATAATAATACAAATTCATCACAGTTTAAAACATTGAAGTGCTCAGTCTGGACACCTGTAAAAGATCTAAGAATGTTTAAAAAGATTTATACAAAAGATTTGGTTTGATAATTTTATTGAACGAGTGGCGAAACAACTGATTTGAGTTTAATTAATTGAACAACTGGACAAAGCACAACTGAATTTGCACAGCAAATTACCAAAAACAGAGCTTTCAACATTGCATAACAGTTTGACCCAAATAATCATGTAGTTACAGTCTTTAAAGGGGTCATGACACACAGATTCAAATTTTCCTTGGTCTTTTGACATATAAGAAGTCATTGTACTATAAAAGCATACTGTAAGATTCAGAACTGAAAATATACTTTTTAATAGAAAAATTGCATTTATTTTAACCAGGCTGTTGAAACGGCTCGTTTTGAATTTGTGGAATCTGCCAAATTTCTGATAACTCCAGAAATATTACTCCAGACATTTTGATCTAATGGACTTACCACTTGGCTGGGTAAGGTTCAAGTTATTTGTTTTGCCACAGCGCAGGCCAAGAGAAGCTTGACTACATTTGACCTAGTCAGCAGCTGGGGCCTTTAGTGCTCCTGATTTGTAGTCACCTATGTATTCGCTTTTTTTCTCCCTCTCTGTTACTTTCATGTTTAAGGATTTTAGAACCTCACTTTCATACAGTCCAATTACTCGGACAATGTCTAAAGATGAAAGTTGTTTTATCTTCAGAATATAAGTGGACTTCAAAGGATGTGGAGGACATTTGAATATAAATTTGCTGCTTGTATGTGGATGTATCAATGTGAATAAGCCATTGGGAGGTGAATTCAAGTAGTCCACCATTAATAGGAAAAATATACTTACTGAAATATTTTTTATTTATTATTATACCATGGTCTGGGTGAATACTCGATTCTGATTGGCTGCAGGGTGTCTGTTAAAAAGTGATAGAGGACACCTAGTGAAGTAGTTCTGGTGAAACTGCCTGTTTACCATTCGAAATTAATAAATAAATGCGCTGCCTACAACAGCTGTGAGTAACCATAGCAACAGGGAGTCAAAGTATCCGTTAACAATTTGCTCTATCAAAACAAACATCTAACGTTAGTTATATATTACATAGCCTACTAATACAACAATGAGCGACTTTGTTATTTCTTTTAACATTTATGGAGAATATGACAACTTTGACGACTGGGATGCTGCTGAAGAAAGAAAAAATGTAAATAAAACGGAGAAACGACACAAAGAGATAACACCGGGAGATTTGAATCAAATAGAAGACGAAAAAGATGAGATCAACACGAAAAAAAATACGAAATGGGCAGTAAATACACTCAGAGACTTTATTGTTCAAAAAGAAATGGACTCCAGCTTTGAAAATTACACCGCTGCTGCTCTGAATGAGACCCTGCGGGAGTTTTACGCAGCTGTCCAGACAACCAAGGCAGGAGGAGAGTACAGCTTTTCAAGCCTAAGGAGTGATTAATTGTTTTATGTGTAATAAAAAAATAACTATGCCTACCTTTGTGTTTCATGAAAAAAAAAATGCATTTTTGAACCTGAAGGGTTCTACAAGCTGAGCGGACTATAAATATCTCCGGTTGCTAAATAAACCGTCAGGCAAGTTATTATTTGTAAAAACTAGATTTAGCCTAATTAAAATATAAACTAATGTTTTAAAAATGTTTTATTTGGCAAGTGACCATGGTATAAGCGGGTTAATGCCCTCCGAGGTGTCCATTGTCAGGTTTTAATGGCCTTCGGCGGAGGCAACCATCCTCCGCTGCGCGTCGGCCGGTTCACACCTCGCCGTCGTCCATTAAAACCTGACAATGGACACCTCGTAGGGCATTAACCCTTACTTAATACCTAGGGACAATGTAAAGGTGAATTCTGTTATTTCTGCATTACTAGCATCACCAAAAGGAATGAAACTCGGGTTCGTACCAATCAAACCAAGGTTAAAAAACAGCCCTAGGCATCTACAAACAACGATCGACAGAGGACTGGAGGAACAGCAGGGTTTAAATACAAAGAGACACGATAATGACAAAACGTTAATCAGGTGAGAACAATGACACGGGGCTGGCAGTGATGATTTTGGGAAATGTAGTTCAAGACAGGGGACACGAGAAACATGGGCAGACAACCAGGAATCGTAACAGCATGAAAGTATGGGAAATATGTTGTGACCAATAAAGATATCTTCTATTTTAGATTCTTCCAAGTTGCAACCCTTTACCTAAATTACACCTCGACACACTCTGGGCATCTCTCAGCCAACATCATGAAGTATCCACCAAGGATGCATTTTTAACAATATTAAAGGAGTTCCTTTCTGTATGCTGGGCACTTGCTGTTTTTCCTTCATTAGTTCGTCATATTAAATATTGAAAAAATGTAATCAAAATTGTAGTTTTGCAAAGAACCGTTTGCCTACTAATTTGTCTGACTAATTTGAAGCATTTTATCATGAGCCTTTTTAAGATCATGAGAATAATAAATTCAGTCAAGTGCATCCCAACTTTTGACTGATAGTGTTTTTAAATATGATACTTAATGGAATAGTTCACCCAGAAATGAAAATTCTCTCATCATTTACTTACCCTCATGTCATCCCAGATCTGTATGACTTTCTTCTGCAGAACACAAATGAAGATTATTAGAAGAATATTTCAGTTATGTAGATCCTCACATTGCAAGTGAATGGGTACCAACTTTTTTAAGCTTCAAAATGACATAAAGGCAGCATAAAAGTAATCCATACCACTCCAGTGGTTTAATCCATATCTTCAGAAGTGATATGATAGGTGTGGGTGAGAAACAGATCAACGTTTAAGTCATTTTCTACTATCAATCTCCACTTTCATTTTCTTGTGGTATTGAAGATTCACGTTCTTTGTGCAGATATCGCCACCTACTGGGAAGTGAGAATTTGATGTACAAAAGGACAGAAATATTGACCTGTTTCACACTTACACCTTTCATATCTGTTCTTTTTGGAGCCTCAAAAGTTGTAACCCATTCACTTGCATTGAACAGTTGAGGACCTACAGAGATGAAATGTTTATCTAAAAATGAAAATTTGTGTTCAGCAGAAAAAAGAGTCATACACATCTGGGAAGGCATGAAGGTGAGTAAATTATGATATCATTTTCATTTTTGGGTGAACTATCCCTTTAACATATTCTCCAACATATCAAATTCTCTCACATTAAATGGTCATGGAAGAAGTAAAGCACATTATCCATATCTGAGGTACCCGACAGGGACCTTCAGAGACATATGATGGGCAACAGACAATTTTGAAGTGTAGGCCCACCATTTTCTTACACCCCTGTGGCAGTGCCAAGTCCACCATCTGGTGCATTCCTCTGATGTGGTGCTGGAGCACTCACAGCAAGGAGAGAGCTCCTTTTCCTGGCCCCCTGTCTCCCTGCTCCAGGGCAACCATCAAACTTTCAATCAACCATCACAGAGATGGCAGCCCCACCGGCAGCCTTTGAGACCACCTGGCAGTAGAAATCGCTGGAACATTGGATTTGCATAAAACAAGTGAGACTTCAAAGGAAGGTGTAATAACAAAGGAAAGAGTTTGATTCGTTTTTAGGTCAAATGTTTGTCAAGTGAAATACAACATTAACAAAACATTGGTTGGTAACCTTGAATACAAATGATATAAAATGTGTAAACGGCAGTTGTTACCTTAAAGGCCCTTGCACATTTCCTACAAATCAGATAACGAATGAGCACAAAATCTGGCCAAAAATGTGTTTTTTAGATAATTTCGGTGGTTCATAACAACTCGTCAGGGCAAACTTTCAGGAAAGCAAAGGCTGCTGAACACCTTCTTTCTGCCAGTGTCATTGGTGGATGTGACCATGAGCGCAACCAACTTTGAGGCTGACACCTAATATCTGTTCAGTCAGTCTAGATCACTCAACAGAAACACCGGCATGCTGTTATTTTATTAATAAATAAATCTACAAAAATAATTATGGAGAAGGGGGTGTGGAGTGTAGTCTGTGGAGAGCAAGGCTGGGAGAGGAAGAGCGGTAAGGATTTACACCTGTGGGAAATTATCTCTAACAGGTGTTTTGTGTTGCAGTGAGAGCTGGAGAGGGATAAAAGGGCAGTCCAGACCACAGGGAGGGAGAGATAGAGAGCCGAACCTTAAGCTGTGTGTGTGTGTGTGTGTGTGTGTGTGTGTGTGTGTGTGTGTGTGTGTGTGTGTGTGTGTGTGTGTGTGTGTGTGTGAGCGTGTATTTATCACTTTGTGGGGACCAAATGTCCCCATAAGGATAGTAAAACCCGAAATGTTTGACCTTGTGGGGACATTTTGTCGGTCCCCATGAGGAAAACAGCTTATAAATCATACTAAATTATGTTTTTTGAAAATGTAAAAATGCAGAAAGTTTTCTGTGAGGGTTAGGTTTAGGGGTAGGGTTAGGTTTAGGGGATAGAATATAAAGTTTGTACAGTATAAAAACCATTATGTCTATGGAAAGTCCCCATAAAACATGGAAACACAACATGTGTGTGTGTGTGTGTGTGTGTGTGTGTGTGTGTGTGTGTGTGTGTGTGTGTGTGTGTGTGTGTTATGTTGAAAAGAAAACCGTTTGTGTGTTCAACTGAAAAGTGATGTTAATAAAGAATTTTGTGGACCGTTCACCTGGCCCATGCTTCCTCCTTCCCAACCGAGGAAGAGATCTTTCACAGTGGTGCCGAAACCAGGGATTTAGGAGGAAGAAACGCCATCATGGAGACTTCGCCACTGGCCAAAGTGATTAAGACCCTCACCGACATCCACCAAGTACAACATAGGCTCCGCTTGAGCTGTGTGTGGAACAGAAGCAGTGGTTCCAGGTGTTCCTCCAAGCAGAGGACCTGCAGGTGCTTCGAAGCTTGGTACACCAGGAGGTTTCATCAGCCGCGACCTCGTGGCCATGCCTCATGTTAAGATCGGACCTCAGGACGACCCAGAGGCTTTCATCGAGCTCTTTGAGCGGACGGCTGGAGCGTGGAACTGGCCAAGCACCCAGTGGGAGGCCCACCTACTGCCGCTGTTGTCTGGGTCAGCCCAACTCATAGCCCAACAACTCCCTATGTCCAACCTCCTGGTGTACTAAGACCTGAAGAAAGCTATCCTGAAACGGGCCGGCCACAGCCCACTGACGCTCTGCGAGTACGGCCATGGGTGGATGACACTGCCTTAGGTGGATGCTGGCTGAAGAACGCAACGCCAAGGAGGTGCTCAATCTGGTAGGGGTGTGAATCTTCACTGATCTCACGATTCAATTCAATTACGATTATCATGTCAACGATTCGATTCAATATCATGATGCATCACGATGCGTGCATCCTCAATTTTCAATATTACTGCACATGGCTACATTTTTGGCAATAAATACAAGCAGTCAGATATATTAACTCCCTTTTTATTTATCTGCTCCAAGAAAGTACACTTCCTGAATTTAGCCGTTATTGTTACATAAGACTCTGTCATGACCGAAGTCCAGGAATCACATGTTATTGCTACTCGATTAGCTTGGCTCATTGACACTATTACCTGGGCTTTGGCTTCTTGGTAGATTTCAGGTATAATCTGTGGCTATGTGATGGGAGCTTATATTGTGGCTCCAGCTTCTTCAACATGTGGTGAAACCCAGGGTTGTCCACCACAGAAGGGCATATATTCTTTGCTATGAAAGCTGCCACGGATCTGGTTATTATCTTCCCTTTCTCCGAGTTGGGCGGCAAAGTTGATATCGTTTGATCTATTTTTGGCTGAGCTGGGTCCGCCTTTGCACTGGTAGGCGACTCAGGGTGAAAACGGCTAATGTGGTTTCTTAAGTTAGTGGTATTCCCAAAAAAATGTATTCGTGTGTGACACAGTGCGTGTTTTGACCAGTTCGTGCTCACCAGTTTGTTCATAAAAGCTGAAATGTGCCCAGACGTCAGCTTTTAAAATAGTGGTTGCATTTTTTTATAACTCGCTTTTGTGTTTCGCCTCCCTCCGCCATTTTACGCTAGCGCGACAAGCGCATATGCGACGAATGACGTCAGAGAAACATCAGTAGGCTCAGACAAACTCAGGACACTCAGACAAAGGAGGATAAAACGCAATTGTTAGTACTGAAGGAAATGTTATTCCAGATGGCTCAATATAATATGATGGTGAGTCACTTAGGGCAGGAAAAAACACCTGCATAACACGTTTAATGGCCTGTTACTAGTGGCTGTACATTCGCGGGGACGTTTGCAGGTGGTGTGTGGTATGGTGTAAATGTCAGTTGGTGAATCTGCCAGCCACGAACGTGAGGCTAATAGAACGGATGGCACACAGGCATCGGTTTGTGTTGGTTCTGGTGGACTATGCAGTGTGATATCCAGAAGCAGTGCCTCTGCGCAACATCTCAGCGCGAAGTGTTACGGAAGCACTCTTCAGATTTATCACAGGAGTGGGGATTCCGAAAGAAATCCTCACTGATCAGGGCACTACATTTATGTCACACACACTATGTAAACTGTACGAATTATTGGGGATTAAATCGATTCGTACCAGTGTTTACAACTCCCAAATGGATGACTTGGTCAATCAATTTAATCAGACCTTAAAGAATATAATTATTAAGTTCATGCACGATAACGCCGGAATTGGGACAAGTGGCTCGAGCCCCTGTTATTTGCAGTTCGAGAGGTATCGCAAGCCTCCATGGGGTTCTCCCCATTTGAATTTTGTATGGGTGTTGACCGTGAGGTGTGCTCGACACCCTATGGGAAAATTGGGAGGAGGGACCTTGAAAAGGCAAAAATGAAATTCGATGTTCTTGACCTGAGAGCAAAACTCCACTCACTGGGGCAAATAACACAGGAGAATTTGCTCCAGGCTCAAGAACGTCAAATTTGGCTGTATAATAGGGGTACTCGACTACGGGAATTTACACTGGGAGATAAAGTCATTGTATTGATCCCCACATCAAGCTCTAAATTACTGACCAAGAGGCAAGAGCCCTTTGAGGTCACCCAGCGAGAGGGAGGAGCGCTCTCTTCCGGGCCAGGAGCGCTTCTGTAGGAGAGGCCATCATGACCGAGGACGCTGGCACTGGCTCGGCTGAGGCTTCAGACGCCGGCTCTGGGATGGATGAGCCTTCAGATACCAGCTATGGGATGGACGATGCTTCAGATTGCTGGCTCTGGGATGGACGAAGCAGGTGTGGGCACTGGCTCGTTGGCTGTGGCATGTGTGGGCACTGGCTCATTGGCCATGGCAAGTGTGGGCGCTGGCTCATTGACCATGGCAGGCTTGGGCGCTGGCAGCAGCAGGGGAATGGCCTCTGTAGGGGAACAAACTCCATGGCCACTGACAGCAATAGGGGAATGACCTAGGGGTGCTGACAGCGGCAGGGGAACAGCCTCCATGGCTGTGGGTGCAGTCAGCGACTGATGAGTGGAGGGAAGTACTGCTGCTGTAGCAGCCTCCACCTCCTGCCAGTCAGCAACAGTGGTCTCGGCCAAGGCGTCCACTTCTGTGTGGGGGTACCCTCATCCTTGGTTTGGGATTAGGATTGGAAGTCCCCTGAGGCACAGACTGAGATGTTCTCCTCCCATTTAAGGGCACGCCTAACTGCCTCAGAAAACTCTGCATCCTCACCATGTTCTGGGACAAATTGATATATTGGGCTCTTTAAGACCTGACCAATAGAGATCAATTAGGCATGTCACCGACTAGTCGCTGACTCAAAAAATTAAATGTGGCAGTCTTAAGTCATGCAGCGTGTGTTAGTCAAAGCAATATTTAGTAGAAGCATATTGGAACAGCTCTAAAATAATTATAAACAGTGTTATGTTTTTGAATTATCAACTTCTTGAGAAAACTCTTTTATAAAGTTTTCTTGCAGATAAATTGGAGCAGTATAAATCAAAATTGTAGACCATGTTGAAATTACCATTTCTAGTATAATTCAGACAGATTGAAAGCTAGTCACATCCACAGGCACTTGATCTCATGCTTGTCTCTCATCATTTCACTTGTGACGATATTTACAGATAATTGTTCCACATGGAGCAGATGGAACCTGTAATTACTTAAATTACATATATTGTAAAAGACTCTCTCAACAGCAATTCAACCTGTCCTGCATCAATTGGTGAGCAAATGACTCTGAAATTAATGCTGAAATTGGGTAGAGAAGAAACGCCATTGAGCCATTTATGGACTAAATAAAACCAGACCAAATGCACAGTGTGCATTTATAATATATATATATTATACACATTTACACTGTTGGCCAAAAGTTTGGAATAATGTACAGATTTTGCTCTTATAGAAAGAAATTGGTGCTTTTATTCACCAAAGTGACATTCAGGACAGTAATAACGTGAGAGTTCTCATCAAAAATCCTCCTTGTGCAGCAATGACAGCTTTGCAGATCCTTGGCATTCTAGCTGTCAGTTTGTCCTTATACTAAGGTGACATTTCACTCCACGCTTCCTGTAGCACTTGCCAGAGATGAGTCTTTTTGGGCACATCTCACGCACCTTACTGTCTAGCTGATCCCATAAAATCTCAATGAGGTTTAGATCCATAACAATCTTTTCCAATTATCTGTTGTCCAATGTCTGTGTTTCTTTGCCCTCTCTAACCTTTGTATTTGTGTTTCAAAAGTGGCTATTTATTTGTAATTCTTCCCATAAGGCCTGCACCCCTGAGTCTCCTCATTAATGTTGTACATGATCTGGTGTTGAGGGGGTAATGAAGCTGCCAGCTGAGGACACGTGAGCCGTCTATTTCTCAAACTAGAGACTCTGATGTACTTATCCTCTTGTTTAGTTATAAATCTGGCCTTCCACATGTCTTTCTGTCCTTGTTAAAGCCAGCTGTCCTTTGTCTTTGAAAAATGTAGTGTACACCTTTGGAAGAAATCTTCAGTCTTTTTGCAATTTCAAGCATTTTCAAATCAACGATTGACTGACGAGTTTCTTTTTTACCATTTTCACTGACCTTGAAAGCATACAGTGGCTCTTCTGCAGGTTCACCAAACCAAGGCACTCAAAGAACTGCACCTGGGTAGGCCCGACCCCGATGTGCTGCAGGAACTGCACTATGCCACCGACCTCACTCTCAGAGCCACGAATGTCACGCACTCGGGCGATGTCCACCCTCGTGGTCCAGGAACGCCACCTCTGTCTGAACATGGTCAAGATGCGCAACGTTGACAAGGCCCGCTCTCTCAACACCCCCGTCTCCCAGCTTGGCCTCTTCGGCGACACCATCGACGACATTGCCCAGCAGTTTTCGGCAGTAAAGAGGCAGACAGAGGCTATTTCTCACATCATGTCGTGGTGCTGCCCCAGCATAGCCCGTGCCCATCTGCCCGCCGAGGGTGTCCCCCTGCGTCCAAACAATAGGCAGCTCCGCCTCAACCCGGCTCAGCCCCAGCGTCGATCAAAAATTATCATCCCTCTAGTGCCCCTCATGCAGAGCTTGGATGCATGGCTTTTGCTATCCAACCCATCGCGTTGGCTGGCCAGGGCCATAAGACTCGTCTACGCGATTCAATTTACCAGGTGCTCAGGCACCTCAGCCGTCTAGGGCTTCAGGTTGACTGAGAAAAGAGTAAGCTCGCCCCGGTTCAGAGCATCTATTTTCTCAGCATGGAGTTAGACTCAGTCTCAATGACAGCACGCCTAACGAATGAGTGCGTGCAGTCGGTGCTCAGGTTCCTCGCTTCGAGCCCGGCACAGTGATTCCTCTAAAACAGTTCCAGAGGCTCCTGGGGCATATGGCATCCTCGGCTGCAGTCGAGCCGCTCAGGTTGATGCATATGAGACTGCTTCAGCACTGGCTTCATACTCAGGTCGCTGCCCGCCACTCATATACCAGACAATCTCAACACGACAGCAGACGCGTTGTCAGGTCAGGTTTCACATGGCGGAGAGTGGAGGCTCCACCCCCAGGTCACCTTAGTGGCTCCTTAATGGCCCACTCGGACTAGGTTCTTAGATCTCACTTGACAGCACCTCCCTGGCAGATTCCCCTGAGGAAGGACCTTCTTTCCCAGGGATGAGGCACCCTCTGGCATCCACGGCCAGACCTCTGCAACCTCCACGTCTGGCCCCTAGATGGGACATGGAAGATCTGAGTGATCTACAACCTGCAGTCGTATACACGATAAACCAAGCAAGAGCTCCCTCTACCAGGCAGCTTTACGCCCTAAAGTGGCGCTTGTTCACAAATTGGTGTTCTTCCTAGTCTGAAGTCCCGCAGAGATGCGCAGTTCGGTCAGTGCTTTCATTCCTGCAAGAGAGGTTGGAGAGAAGGCTGTCCCCCTCCACCTTAAAGGTGTATGTAGCCGCTATCACGGCCCACCATGATGTAGTGGACGGCAAGTCCTTGGGTAAGCATGACTTGATTATCAGGATCCTTAGAGGCGCCCGGAGGCTGAATCCTCCCCGGCCAAGCCTGTTCCCCTCCTGGGATCTCTCAGTGGTCCTTTCGGGCCTTCAGAGACCCCACTTTGAGCCGCTTGACTCTGTCGAGCTCAAGGCCCTCTCCTTGAAGACGGCCCTCCTGATAGCGCTTGCTTCCATCAAGAGGGTTGGGGACCTGCAAGTGACTGTCAGCAACTCTTGCCTGGAGTTCGGTCCAGCAGATACTCACGTCATCCTAAGACCGCGACCGTGCTACGTACCCAAGGTTCCTACAACCCCCTTCAGGGATCAGGTCATGAACCTGTAAGCGCTGCCCCGGGAGGATGCAGACCCAGCCTTTTCGTTGCTGTGTCCAGTATGTGCTTTGCTTATCTATTTGGACCGTACAAAGAGCTTTAAATGTTCTGAGCAGCTTTTTGTCAGCTCCGGTGGACAGCGGAAAGGGAACACTGTCTCCAAACAGAGATTAGCTCACTGGCTTGTTGATGCTATCTCTCTGACCTACCAGACCCAGGCCGTGTCCGCCCCCTTGCGGGTTCGAGCACACTCGACGAGAAGTGGGGCATCCTCGTGGGCACTGGCCAACGGCACCTACCTAGCAGACATCTGCAGAGCAGTGGGCTGGCAACACCCAACACCTTTGGTTGAGTCGGTCTCGTACCGTGTTTTGTCAGGTCCAAGCCAGCAGAACTCGGTAATGCGGAACAGCAGACCGGGTGTTCCAATTGCACCTAGCGCCCTTCACCAAATTGATCCAGTGCGCTTTTTCTTCCAGGTTAGCCACTAATCTCTCGCTTCCTGGATGTTCTTCAGGATGTGGTCTCCGAATGGTCTTTTCCCCCTGAAAGAATAGGATCAGGAAAGATCGCCTTCCCCAACGCATTTCATAGCATTAAGATAGAGCGTAAAGTGGCTGGGTCTATCCAAGAAACATAGAGAGAGAAAAGGCTGTGGCTGGCGTGCTTGCTCCCATTATGGTCGTGTAGCGCCTGTTCCCCCCTTAGGGGTGCTGGGAATCTAAGGTCTGTATATAACACCTTTTTCTGGGGGCGTTGGGGAGGGTTACGTGAGGCCGATACAGTTGCTTCTAGCATGCAGCAGCCTGCTTGCACCTGTGTCAGCAGTTCACGTAACATGGTCTAGTGCATGGTGCTTTTTAAATGGGATCGTGTGTCTTCGACACAACATCGAGTGAGTGACAGAAGGAGAACGTCATGGTTACTGTTGTAATGACATGTTGTGTCCCCTTTGCCACGACATTAGACCTACCACTGTAAATGGCCATACCTTATTCTAGGCTCCTTAGTGCAAAAACCTGACTGACAGATGCACGACCCGCTTCCCTTTATACCCGTATGTCCGTGGGTGGGACAAGCAAATTCTGTCTGCCAATTTCTCATTGGCCTTTTCTCAAGTTCAGAGGTATGCGAGGCTCTCAAGAAAGACCCCTTGTGTCACTACATTCGACACAACGTCTCGTTCCCTCCATCAGGGAACGGAGATTACAACAGTAACCATGATGTTTTTGCCATACCAGATTGAGCCCGAGTCCGATAATGTAAGTTTAGAAGAGCAAGCTAATCGACCTGAACCACCTTCACAAGCATGACTTGAGCGGGACGTTTCACAGTGGTAAGTTTATTTTTGTAACTTTATTACAAGTACACTGTTGATTATTGTGAGCATAACAAAACTTCAAGTAAAGTTAGTCATCTTTTGCTGGAATGGGTTTAGCTGAACAGAGGCTTACTCCCGATTAGTGAGCAAGTAAGCCATGGAATACCATGTATAGCGGCCATAACATCTAACAGCTTGTAATTATAAGTAAACCTCCACACTTTACCAATGATAAAGACTCTTGAGATTGACCATTTTTTTACACAGTTTTAGGTAAAAGCCAGCCCACAGTTTAGTAGTAAACCCTTACCATAACAATTTTACCAACAATTTTACATAGCAGGTTAGCCGAGCACTACCGTGGATTGCAGAAGTAAAATTACTTCTTGTAAAAATAAATCCATCTCCACACTTGACAATCTGCATAATTCTACACAATTGTAGGTAAAAGTGAGCCTGCAGCAGATTAGCAAAAAATTTCAACACAATAACATAAGCTAGCAGGTTAGCAGAGGCCTGTGCATTGAGTGTACACCATAGCTACAACACAAAACTCTGCTTTTGAACTCTCAGTAGCAGAGAGGGGTAGAAAGGGCACTGAAAAATCATAGTCAAGTAGAAGTACTGTTACTTCCCAAAAAGTTTAGAGTGAGTAGATTAAAAGTAGCTGTCCTAAAAACTACTCAAGTAAGAGTTGCAAAACCTATGCCCCATTATAATTAACACTGTATACCAACTTTTAAAATACATCACTTATCTATGTTAAACACTACATGAATCTGATTCCAAAAAATAAAAGGGAGACATGATAACAGAAATGAAGATTAAAAAGTTATTTTCAATACACGATCACCATTTTAATTTGTAATGTATGAAACAATTACATTAAAATCTGTTTATGTGTAGGGTCTAAATTTCCCTTAATGCCGACAGAGCGTTATTGATGCGCATAAAACATGTTCAAAACAATACAAGGAATGCAAAAACTGCTAAATAAGCAGGATCACTTGGCACGTCGTGTCCTGCACAATAGAGGAGGTAGAGCAGACATGGGAAAAGTTGTTTGGTATAGGGGCTACATTCACCCAAAAATGAAAATTCTCTCATCATTTACATCATGCCTTCCTGGATGTGTATGACTTTCTTTCTTCTGCAGAACACAAATTAATGCCTCATCAAGACGGTCATTGGTGGAATTATAAAGTGTATTTGATCATTTAGGTGTGAACCTGCATTAGCGCACAAACATTAGCCACCTGTCAATCAAACAGCATGCAGCTACAGATGTCAGGATATAAAAAGTTAATCTTTTAAATTTCATCTAGATCAGGGGTGCCCAATACGTCGATCGCGATCGACTGGTCGATCGCAGAGCCAATGACGGTAGCTCACAGAACTAAAAAAAAATAAATAAATAAAAAAAATAAAAAAAAACCGCGCCTTTTCAGAAAAGCAATCCATCCTATCATGTCATTACATTACCATGTGCCCGCTGATTGACGTGTAGACAGGCCAGTCTGCTGGTTGCTAGAAAGTTTTTTTTTACACGTTACCATAACAACCATAAACATAAATGCGCCATTGCCAACGGTTTTACCGTTGCTTTTCGCTATTGCTCGTTTATTATCTGTAGTGTAGACAGACATAAATTATACCACAATGAATGAGGAAATAAAAGAATTAAAAAAAGCAAAGACTTACCATTTCCATCAGGAATGGGAAGATGACTTCTTATTCACGATGTCATACTCAAAGTGTGTCTGTCTGATCTGTCGATCCAGCATTAAACTTCCAAAGAAGGGGAATGTAGAGAGACACTTTAGAATGGTTCATCGAACCTTTGATACAGACTTTCCTCCAAGCAGTGAATTAAGAAAGAGAAAGGTGAGGGATTTGAAGTCTCTGCTTCTTGGACAGCAGTCTCTTTTCACTCGGCCAACAGCGAAAGCGAAGGCACGAACAGAGGCATCGTTCGGGTGAGTCGGACGATCGTTAGGCACAAAAAGTCTTTCCAGGATGGAGTAATGGTGAAGGAAGCCTTCATTGAGGCTGCGGATTCTTTGTTTAAAGACTTTACTGAACAAAACAGAAATAATGTCTGCAGTCAAAGCTGTTCAGCTGACAAGAAATACAGTGACCAGACGATCGCGAAATGATGGGCGACAACTTAGTGCAGCAGCTTGCTAAGGACATTGACTGTTGCGAGTGCTTCTCGCTACAGATGGACGAGTCTACGGACATCACAGACAAAGCCCAATTGTGCATTTTTATTCGAATGGTCTTCCACGACATGACTGCAAAAGAGGAACTTTTAGCAGTTCTGCATATGAACGCACACACACGAGGGGTGACACCTTTGAGATATTCAAACACTTTATCGACAAGAATAAGATTCCAGTGTGCAAATTGGTGTCAATCACCACCGACGGTGCACCTTCCATGATCGGCCGCTCTAATGGATTTGTTGCCAAATGCCGCGAGGATGAAGCGTTTCCTGATTTTTTAAGTTATCATTGTATTATACACCAACAAGCGTTGTGTGCTGAAAATGTTGAACATGAAAGAAATTATGGACGTAGCAAACAAAGTAGCCTGCTCTATCCGTGCTAGATCTCTTCAAAGACGACTGTTCCGCTTGCATCTTGAGGAGGCTGGCAGCGACCACTCAGACCTACTGCTTCACACGGACGTAAGGTGGTTGAGTAGGGGAAATTCCTGCAACGATTCCGCGATCTCCTTCCCGAGGTAAAGCAGTTCCTACATGACAACAAACATGCGGAATACACGCAACTTAATGATGATCGTTGGCTGCTTGATTTGGCGTTTTTAACTGATCTGGCTGAACTTGCTCAATGAGCTGAACGTGGAATTACAGGGCAAAGACAAAATCGTGATCGATATGATAAGCACAGTAAACGCCTTCAAGGGAAAACTTAAACTGCTTTCTTCAAAGATCCAACGCCATGATCTGGGGAACTTTAGAAACCTTGCATCTGAGCTGAATAATCAAGGGAAGGACTTAACAGAGATTGACAGTGCATGTTATGCAGAACAGATTGACACCGTCCTGTCAGACTTTGACAGGAGATTTCAAGACTTCGCCGTACTCGAGCCAGTTGCCACATTTATGTGCTTCCCTTTTGTGGAGAATGCTGAGGTCGATGTCCTTGCTTCCAAAATCGCAACAATGTTTCAGCTCAGTTCTGCTGAAGTTGAAGATGAGATCTTGACACTACAAGCGGATATTAACTTGAAGTCTAGGGCCCATGAACAATTCTGGAGTTTACTCACAGAAGAAAAGTATCCCAACATAAGAAAATGTGCAACATCACTGACTGCAATGTTTGGGTCTACTTACTTGTGCTGAATCGACCTTTTCACATATGAAATTTATCAAATCCAAATACCGCTCCACCCTGACCGACGATCATTTGGAGGCCTGTCTTAGACTGGCTATCAGTAGCTATTGCCCGCACTATGCATCCCTGGTGGACTCCATCCAATGCAAGTCATCATCTGAATGAGGTACTGACCACTGATGTGAACATGCCATGTGTATGCAAGAAAATAACTACATGCAACTTATTGTACATAAAGTTAATTCATTGTCTGAAAGTTTCAATGTTTGAACAGTGAATTGTAGTGTGATATAGTGTGTAATGTAGGCCAAATGCCACTGTATATGTATGTATGTTAAAAGAAAATTCTAGTGTTAAAAAAAAGTTACATTTCAATGTGAGTGAGTGTGTGTGTGTGTGTGTTGCCTGAATGGGTAAAGTTGCATTCCAATGTGTGGATTTTGATGTACTGTAAATGCACTGAATTGTATGGGAAATGTAATGTAAGTGCCACTGTGTATGAAATCACATGCATGTTGATTAGCTTCTATTGTGGACTATGTTACTTTTGTTACTGTATTTTTAGTGTAGGTAGGGAAATTAAACTCAATCATAAATTAATAATGATTTAAGTGTGAAACATTAAAGCAAACTAGCAGCCAATATGACACTGTGTGTTTGTTTTGATACATTAAAAAAGACACGTAATGTAATGTGAGTAGTAGATCATTCTGACCTAGTCACTTAAAAGGTAGATCACCATTCAGAAAAGCACGGGCACCCCTGATCTAGATCAACCAACCAGTGGTTGTCTTGCTATCGTAATCATTGTAATGAACACCCCTGTTCTAAATGTAGAACATAGGCTAAATATAAAACATTATTCAAAAGTTTGATCGAGGACATCTCTCTTTTTCCAATAAACATCTAGATCATTTTATTGCCCAGCCCTTTTGATAACATTGCATTAATCGCTCACAGCAGCCCAATAATCTCAGTGATAGATAGTTAAATTAAAGGCTACATTATAGACACACAGAATCTAGTAAGCAGAAATATGAAATTTACCTCGATATGTTTCTTCAAATTAGAGGCATGATTAATGCTGATATCTGGCTTGAGCAAGTTAAACTCACATGACACAGTCAGGCAATTGGCCTTTTTCACTGCAAAAATCCCTTTCAGGTGCAGCTGTAATGTTCAGGTGTTCAAATGTCTTTGAGGCATCCTACACATCAATAACAGTTAGCGCCGGATCTGCAGCTGCCGTTCAAGTTTTTTACGTGTGATTTGATGTGACGGGAGTCACGAGACTCTCCCTAGACAATCATGTAGATAGATCAAAATTATATCAGGACAGGGAGGTAGCGAACACAGACGGTGGAAAAATAGCGCAGTAAACTTTTGCCTTTGGAAGTCCAAACAAAGAGGTTTCGCTTTCGCAGTGAAGAAAACAGTGTCTTCTCAACATGGCAACAACACTAACCAACTCATCCTGGTGGGCAGGCTAAAGTAGCCCCTTGGCGAGCATTATGCAAATGTGTTACATAGATACATAGATACATTACGGAAGAAATGGCTGGACTACAAATCAGGTGTTTCGTGTAGTTCAGGAGCAGTGTTGTCTGTCGAAGAGGTTATCTTCCTTTTGCATGGACTTTTGCTTTGTAACTTTGCAGACCTTTTATATGTACAAACAACTAAATTACACTCTAAAGGAAAGCTCAAATCCCCAAAAGCAGGGCTTCCTTACGACATGCAAGTCTATTGCATACTGTGGCAACTAAAAAACAAATACAAAGACAATGTTAAGCTTCATTCAATGAACCAAATAGCTTTCTGTGTTTAATATAATTACAAGTGATTTTCTAGTATCAAATTAGCAATTTATTATATAAATGAATAAAATGATTACTCAAGGTGTTGGAGTGATGGCTGATGGAAATGGGATCTATATTTGATCAAAAATTACTTTTTTCAAATAGTGATGGTGCTTTTTTTTACATCAGTAATGTCATGACTATAACTTGTTGTTTTATTTCCTTATTTGACATCAAAAACACTGCAAACTCACTCATGGATGCTGATCACAAGAAACCATCCCAGAAGTGCAATATGGCACCTATCTCTGAATAAAAACACAGAGTAAGACATATGTGCTTGTCAAAGTGACGATTCTCAAGGACATAAGCAGATTTTCTTTAGATGAAGCTAACAACCACTACACAGACATTAAAAAGCCAGAGTATGAAGCAGTCTCCTTGAAGCTCGAGAATGATTGCTCAAAAGTTCTCTAGTTTTTTTTTTCTCTTTGATTTCAGTGTTCTTGCTGGAGTGGAGAATGGAAGAAACAAAATGAAACACTGGACCAGGGGCTGAAATGAGCCTGTCTCGTATGAGACAAGTACTCTACACTGGCACAGGATGACACGTGTAGGAAGACGCTATCTCTCAAAACCAATCCCATTATTTAATCCTGACAGGTGTACAAAATCCCTTCTGAGGAGGCAGATGATAGAGCATTTAATAACATCTTGCCTATTATTTAACTGGACGTTCTATCATTGTGACGTGTTATTATCCAGGGGCAGAGGTTAGCTTTACATCATTCCTGCTTCAACAAAGCAATGATGGTAATGCTGAAATACAGAGCAAGATGATAGATAAAAAATGACAAACAGATCCTAGATCATTCAAGGGAGGACAAATCTTCTACTCTGGGTTACATACTGTTACGGCTTGTGAGAAATCCATCTACTGAATTAAAGATGGTGATGATCTTTTGTTCTTTGATTGTCTACTTAAAAAATCAAAGTGAGTGACTAAAAATAGTGATGATCAATGATGCTACAAAAAAGCACCTAAAACAAAAGCATTAGGGTTTGAGCACAAAGAACACACTCTGCATGTGTCTTTGTGTTCAAGCTGTAGTTCGTCATAATTGTTTAGGTGTTGTAACGAGGAGTGACTATCATTGTAGCACACCTCAAATATTCAACAGGTACCATAATGGGTATTATTATTCATGTATAGTTTCTGCTTCAAATCATCACCGCTTCAACAGCAGAGCTATCTTTTTGAGTGATGAACACTTAAGCACCATATAGGCCACAAAGAAATTGAGCAAAAAAAATCTAAAAAGTGTTTCTCTTTTAACTGCAGCTAATAAACATAATTTGTCTAGGACTCACTGAGAAATACTGAAGGAAGCTTTGATATTAAAAGACCCCGGGAAATTACTTGAGTGATTACAGTTTTTTTTCCGTGTTGACATATTTCTTACTGAGATAGGAACTTTTGGCAGGACATATGGAAGGACTCAGCCCTTTTTTTGAATAGCCAATAAGCTTTAGATATGCCACAGCCATTATTTACTTGTCGATTGCAGGTGGTATTAGGGGGAGGGATTTTAGCATTCACTCAAAAAATATTTAGGCATGTCAATTTCATTACAAATCTTTATTAGATTAAGTTGATTTACGTTTAGAGTCATGCAACACCAAATCTCATTTTCTGAGATGGTAACAGATATGAAAGTGTTCCACATGAAAGAAGATAACAATAGCCATGTTAAGAGGAAAGTGGTTAATTTAGATATAGGTTTATTTTAGCTAAGTGCTGTAATCCTGCTGACTACCAGATCAGCTCATCACATTGGTGTACCGGGACCTGATATGGCCTGTAGATGCTGGTGGGTGGTAATGGTGTTTCTAAGCTGATCTGAGGTTAGTTTTTGAATTTTGTTCGTAACCACTAGCATTACAATGGAGGAAGTGAAAACTGATCCCATTACAGCCAAAAGAGGGAATCTAGGGAAGGCAGATCTGGATCAGGCCTGCATAATGTTATGCCTCTGTCTTCAGTCACCACAGTTCCCTCAAAACCATTGGCAATGATCAGGTGCTTCTGTCTCTGTAAGCCAAGTCTTAAACAGTGGAAGATATATGTGAAGTGACAGATCATAAAGGGTTAATTCACTGAAAAATGAATTTACTCATGATTTACTCACTCTCATGTCATCCTAGATGTGTATGACTTCCTTTAGTCTGCTGAGTACAAACAATGATTTTTAGAGGATTTTCTCAGCTCTGTATGTCCTCACAATGTAAGTGAATGTGTGCCAAAATGTTCAACCTCCAAAAACCACATAAGGGCAAAATAAGTGTACTCCAGATGACTCGTTAAAGCCATAGCTTCAGAAGTGATATGATAGGTGTGGGTGAGAAAAAGATCAATATTTAAGTCCTTATACTATAAATTATTTTCACTGCTCAGTCAATCTCAATTCTGCTTCTGTTTTTGGTGATGCACATTCTACGTGCATATTGCCCCCTACTGGGCAGGTAAAAATGTACTTACAAATGTATGTTTCTCACCCACTCCTATCATCTTGTGTCTGAAGATTGGACCGTATTTAACCACTGAATTCATAAGGATTACTTTTATGCTCCCTTTATGTAGATTTTGGAACTTCAGAATTTTGGCACCCATTCACTTCCATTACATGGACCTACAGAGCTGAAATGTTGTTCTTAAAATCTCAATTTCTGTTCTGCAGAAGAAGAAAGTCATAAACATCTGGAATGCCAGGAGGAAGAGTAAATCATGAGAGAATTTTTATTTTTGGGTGAACTATACCTTTAAACTTTGAATGAATGCATATGATTAGGTCAAACCCAAGGTTTTAAGAGGGTTTATTTATTACAATAATGTATATGTTTATGTAATGTTGTTTTTTGAAACAGATACAATATAATATATATTTGTGAAATAATGTAATACTTTTGTATTTTATTATTTTATTTTATTCTTTGTAAGAGTATTGGCTTATTTGTCCTTATGGTTTACTATAATTTTTACTATGAAATAAAAGAAAACTGTATTAGTATTCAAGTAACTGCATTACACAAACAGACTCTCCATGAGAAGATCAAGGGCTTTCTCTACATCCTGACAGCAGCAAAGGTACAGATTCCATTGCTTTCAGACAGCAAATCAACCTGGAAAGAAGCAATACCAGTCTTTAATGAATACAGGTGGTTGTAATGTCGTTCTTGAATGGAAAAACAAAAACAAAAAATATCCTGTACTCACAAACTTCAACAATTTCTGGCATGTTAGAGTGAATGCATTAATATGTATGGCCCTGTTCTGTACTGAGAGATTACTGGCAATTTGCAATTCAATATATATATATATATGTGTATGTGTTGTCAAAAATACCGGTACTCTGGTACCAAGTCAGTACTCAAACAATAAAATGTTTACAATACCAGAATTTCAGAAGGTACCGAGTATCGAGTCTACCCGGTTCCCAATCAGAGTCGGGAACTTTTGAACGCTCACAACAAGCAAAAGATGACAACAAGAAAAGTAGCTGCTGCTGCGGAGTCTCGACTGAATCTTGTCGAAAAGAAAAGTGTTAAAAGCCAGGTTTGGAAATTCTTTGGATTTGAGGCTGATGAAAAGGGAAACATCATAAATCAGCAAAAACCTATTTGTAAATGCTGCTTTCACAATTTTCTGATGGAAGGAGGAAACACATTAAACTTAATAAAGCACCTGAAAGACAGACACCCAGATTTATTCAAGCAAATAAAGCAGGGGAGTTTAAAAGCATATTATCATTTGCATTAGGGCTGAAACGTTTAGTCGACATTATCGACAACGTGTAAAATAAAAAATTGTCCAGAAAAATTTTGTTGTCTAATAGTCGTTTGATCTCATTTAACGTAACATGAAATCATAATGAAATCAACACTATAATGATGACGCGCGAGAGCAGCACTGCAGTTCACGCCTGACGGAGGAGAGGATGAATTACACAGATCAGTCTAGATGCACTCTGAACTTTCACTTTTCACAACTTTTTATATAGATCCCAAAGTATTTGGGAATTATTAAAAAAAAATAATAAATTCAGAAGCACTCTTGTTGTGTAATAAGCGGAGCCGGAGCTCTATAAAGGAATCATGCGTTACATCTTAAACGCTGTTATATTTAATGCGTTATAGCTTTATTAAAGTTAAAATAATACAGAAGCAGCTCATGTAATAATTATAAACTCTGAAACTGGCATTTCTCTGTGTGGTCGGTGCATCTTCTATGAGTTGCGCGAATATCCCGATCTAAGGGGGAGAGATTGAAACAGCACCTGGCTGAGAGAGACTCGGGGACGCTCATCCCTTGAGCGCTGACGCTTAATGCAGCTAGATTAGAACGCGATGGCTCAAGACTTATTTAATCATAATATATGTCACTGTGCATTTCTTATCGTGAAGAAAATTGGCAATATGCAGATTTATTAATATGAGAGTACTTTGCACTTTAGTTTGGAAATAGTTTTTTATTAAATTTGTATTAATTCTATTGTAGGCTTGTTTATTTAGTTGGTTTTTTTTTTTAGTACTTGGTAAAAACTTGCAAATGTTGAAGCAAATCTTATACAAGTGTTCAAAAATACTTTAAGCATACATTGTACAGTTTTGTTATAATTCAAAAATTATATATTTAACTTGAAGTATTGCTCAATGGTATATTATTGTTCTTAGTTCTGCTGCTAATGTTTTGTTAACTATGTTAATAAAAGAGTGTTGTTCAGTAATCTGTTTTTGTGTTTTCCTTTGGTACCGAAAATGGTATTGAGTACTGTGAAATTTCACTGGTATTGGTACCGACTACTGAAATTTTGGTACCATGACAACACTAATATATATATATATATATATATATATATATATATATATATATATATATATATATATATATTTTTTTTTAATATATATAAGAGACTTTGTCCAATCAAACCCATACTTCTTTTACCTCAGATCTGTCTATAGCCTTTTCAGCTTGCAATTTTTACCTCTGTTAAAGTTAAAGCGATAAAATATTATATAACATGACTTGAATTTAAAGGTATTACCTCATAAAACCAAGCATAATTTAATTCAAACTTCAAAAATTAAGAACAAAATCAGAATCAACAGAATAACTATAAAAAAAACATGTGAAAAACCTTTCTTTATTACTTTTCAGGTTTCAGTTTGTGCATTAATGCCATTTTAAGAGGTGTCTGTAGAAATGCTCTTTGTTCGTGAAAAGGAAGAGTCAGGAGACAACGAAGCAGATTCAAGGTAAGTTATTTTAATGTTCAACTTCGATGGTGGTCATCAGTACAAACTAAAAGATTCACGAAATAATGGGGAAAAAACTCTGGTTATGGCTGTAGTTTTGTCCAGTCACTCTCTCCCCATGTAGCTCTCTAGCGTGCTTTTTACTCTCCCTCCCAGTGGGGATTTCTTTAAGACTGCAAGGGAAGCTCAGCTTCCCCTATAATGTCAAAAAAATAATGGTCAAATATGTACTATTGTGTAAACAATTTATTGACTAAAAATGCGTTAGAACACGTTCATCTCGAAGACGAGTTCGTTCAGAATCAGCTACATTACATATAGCAGGTCGGCTGACTCGATTTACTTCTCATACATTCCCGTAAGCGTCAGTGCATTTCCCTGTTGAAGCCGAGCGTCCATTGACTTCAATGGGGCTGCTCTGAACAGTTTTTTTCAGTGCTCGAAAATAGACGGTCATTGGATAAATGCTGCGATTATGTCCCGCCCACGGACGCTCAGCGTCTCTGGGGGTGAATGAGGAGTGGGCTGGCCCGGACTCCGGGCTTCAGCGTGATGATTGGAGGATCTGTCGAAAGACTGCATCTCCTTTTGATTGACAGCGAATCTGTACTATAAGAAGTCACTGAAGCTATTTCAGCTCAGTCCCATCGCGGATTTCTCAAGTGTAGTCGAAAGACAAACTGCTGCAACCTATTTCTTTATATTTGTTTGGTGAAATTGCTAGGCAATTTGCATAATACATTTCACACAATTATACACCACATTCCTTGTTTCAGTTTTACCAAGTTTAATATATTTTGTTTTAGAGCGTTCGTTCGTTCGATCGTTCGTTCGTTCATTCATACAGTAGGCTAGGCTAGCGTTGTACGGGTGAAACTGCGAACGATGGCAGACGGTGCTAATATTGTCGACCTGATTTTGGCGAAGCCATTTGAAAGTCTTCCTTACGAGGAAAAAATTGGAATTAAACAGCAGGGCAGATCAACACCTAAGATTAATTTAGTGCAAAAAATAGGGTAAATATGTTTATAATGTAGGCCGAAAATGAGCTTCCCCTCTTTGAAAGACCAGCAGCCGCCACTGCTCCCTCCGCATCACTACAACGAGAGACAGGTGTTAGGGTAATTATGAACCAGGTGACAAGCCTTACCGCTCTCTCTCTCCCGCAGACCGAAACATGACCACGTCCCCATGCCACAGTGTCTCTCAGGCATTCTTCAGTATTGCTTCTCGGAGAGCATGTCTCAAGCAGACTGCTGACTGATATGACAGCTGCTCAGCCAGACTCTCTTCCAACTGAGACCCACCTGAAGAGACATCAAGGGAACATAGTATTCCATGATTGGAGGGGATCAGTTATTCATGGACATTTCAAGGTGGTCCCAAAGAAAAAAGTGTTCTATCTAAAAACACAAGCAGCAGAGCAAGCTATCAAATATCCAAAGGGGCCTCGCAGCAGCAACATATTACAAACCATTTGGCTGATGCTGGTTTTCCTTTAAGAAAAATAAAACACATTTGGTTGGTTTACAGCCAGGTCAAGATAGCGTACTCATCTACCAAAAATACTTTACAGGAAGTTCCAAGTACAGCAAACCCTAGCACCACAAATAAATAAATAAATAAATAAATGAAATAAAAAAAGGGAAAAACATTTAATACAATTTGGCTTGATATAATTTAGTTCCCCTTCTGTCGCTCTCTCCACGTTGTGTCGGAGAAGCGACACTAGGGGTCTCTCTTGAGCGCCGATATTCACCTCTGACCTATTGAAAAGGGCCAATGGGAGTTGGCAGTCAGTATTTGCATACCCGCTCCGGACATACGGGTATTTAAGCGGGGCAAATACGGAAGTTTAGTCAGAAAATTTCTTCGAGACGATGGTCTGTCTGCAGTTTGCTGCGAGTTACACACCACTCAAACGTTCCTGTTTTCCTCTGACGATCTGCATGCTGTTGGATCTTGACGGCGCACAACAGCGGCTTTCTCCTTCTCATTGCACGGCGTGCATTGTTGCTCCTGAGCGTCGACAGCGCAGACACATACACACACACACTGTGTATTAAAAGAGTTTTTACTAAAAAGTAATTTTCTCTAAAAGAGCAAACACAGCGGCGTTGAACGTCCTTTTAAGGACGCGTCTTTTTCAAGATGCCTTTCCGCCCCTGTGTCGTTCCTGGATGCGGTAGAGTGCTCTCCGCTTCAGACGGCCACAGGCGCTGTCTCGTGTGTTTGGGCCGCGATCACACCGAGGCGGCGTTTGTGGATGGTTCATGTTCTCACTGCGAGAACATGACCATGACCACATTGCGGTCGCGGCTTGCTTTCAACAGAAAGCAAGCCACCCCAGCTGCACCCGCATTGCTCCTTCTTTGAGGACGGTGCGGTTGGCGCTGGGGCGATTTGGAGGCGGCAGCGGTGCAGTTTCGCCGGGTAACCCCCTCGAACCTCCCGTTCCCGACACGCTCGCTGGTCTCCGTCCACGCCAGTGGCGATAGCAGCTCGCCTCAAGGCCTGGCTGTCTATCCTCCCGAGTCCGAAGCAGACGAGCTCGCCGCTGCATCGGAGAGTGCGGTGTCTGATGCCGAGGACTCCCTGGACTGCCGCCTCGGGCCAGCAGGCCCAGGCTGAGGCCGACGCTCAGATGTCCGACATGCTTGCCCGGGCCGCCTTGAGCGTGAGGTTGGATTGGAACCCTCCATCCTCCCCACAGCCTTCTCGGTTGGATGATTGGTTCCTGGGGGCAGCGCGCCGTTCGCGGCCTCGTATCCCCCCGGTCCCTTTCTTCCCGGAGGTGCATGATGAGCTGACGTCTACGTGGAGAGCCCCGCTCTCCGCTCGTCTAGGTGCCACCCGCTCCACTCTCTCCACCCTCGACGGCGGAGAGCGCCACGGGTACGACACGATTCCCCAGGTCGATAGGGCAGTTGCGCACCATCTATGTCCCGGTAGCCCTACCTCCTGGCGGGGTCGCCCCGTACTCCCATCCAAGCCCTGTAGGACAACATCCTCGCTCAACGCGAAGGCCTACACTACGGCTGGACGCGCTGCCTCCGCCCTGCATGCGATGGCCCTCCTGCAAGTCCACCAGGCCAAAGCTCTCAGAAACATGCACGGGGTGGACCTGATCCTGATGTGCTGCAGGAACTGCGCTCAGCGACCGACCTCGCCCTGAGAGCGACGAAGGCCACAGCGCAGGCACTCGGACAGACGATGGCCACCCTAGTGGTCCAGGAACGCCATCTTTGGCTCAACCTGGTCGAGATGCGTAAGGCTGACAAAAACCGCTTCCTGGACGCACCTGTCTCCCAGATTGGCCTTTTCGGTGACACCGTCGAGGACTTCGCCCAACAGTTCTCCGCAGTGAAGAAGCAGACGGAGGCCATTTCGCACATCATGCCCCGCCGCAGACCTGCCGCTACAGGCCCTGCCCCGTCTGCCCACCGAGGGCGTCCCCCTGTGAGGAAACCAGCTCCTGCTCCGCCTCAACCCGGGCCCAGCTCTCAGCCCCAGCGTCAAGCACTCCGCAGGCAGCGCACGCCCCCTGTCTCACGAACCCCCTCCAGGACCCGGAAGGCTCCCAAGCGTTCCTGAGACAGCCGACCCAGAGCCGAAGACGTTAGCTCCGAGGTGGTAAGACCGCTCCGTCCCCGGTGGAGGGCCGGGAGGAGAATCCTTTGTTTTTTCATTTGCCACACCCCTGACGGGGCTGTGGTACCCACATTCTCAATAAAAGAGCTATTTCCTTTGCCTCTGGGTCACCTGGCCCGCAAATGCCATTTTCACGGCAATGTGCTTTCAGATCACAACAGTCCCGGTACACCGGACGCGGCGATCCCGCCTTCCGCCTGCCCACGACTGTCCCCCGGCCGGCCGGTTCAGACGAGTCCAGAGGACGCCAACATCAGACCTCCTCCTCAGTCAAGAACCCGGCCCCTGCCGGGCGCGCGGAGCAAGGTAAGTGCTTTGAGTCTATTCTCAGCACCTCAGCCTCAGGCCGCAACGAAGCCACCCGACGCTGCATTACCTGTTCCGCCCCGCTGTGAGGCCCCGCCGGGTACGTCCAAAATACTCGTCCCTTCGGTGCCCCTAGCGCAGAGCTGGGAAGCGTGGCTTTCGCTTCCCAACGCATCACGCTGGCTGCACCGGACCATTCGACTCGGTTACGCAATTCAGTTTGCCCGGCTCCCGCCCCCCTTCAGGGGCGTCCACTTTTCCGCAGTACACGGCGAGCAGGCCAGTTCCCTGCGCACGGAAATCGCGACCCTCTTAGCCAAGGGCGCGGTAGAGCCCGTCCCTCCAACCGAAATGAGGAAGGGTTTCTACAGCCCTTACTTCATTGTACCCAAGAAAGGCGGCGGCTTACGACCAATCCTGGACTTGCGAGTTTTCAATCGGGCCTTGTTAAAACTCCCGTTCAAAATGCTCACGCAGAGAAATATTCTGGCTGGCGTTCAGCATCTAGATTGGTTCGCAGCGGTAGACCTGAAGGACGCGTACTTCCACGTCTCAATTCTGCCACGACACCGACCCTTCTTACGGTTCGCGTTCGACGGCCAGGCGTTTCAGTACAAAGTCCTCCCCTTCGGCCTGTCTCTGTCCTCTCGCGTCTTCACGAAAGTCGCAGAGGCAGCCCTTGCCCCGCTACGAGTAGCTGGCATCCGCATTCTCAACTAACTCGACGACTGGCTCATCCTAGCACACTCTCGAGAGTTACTATGCACACACAGAGACCAGGTGCTCCGGCACCTCAGCCGCTTGGGGCTTCAGGTCAACTGGGAAAAGAGCAAGCTCACTCCGGTTCAGAGCATCTCTTTTCTCGGGTTGGAGTTAGACTGAGTCTCAATGACAGCACGTCTCATGAGCGAGCATGCTCAGTCGGTGCTGGACTGCCTCACTTCCTTCAAGCCAGGCACAGTGGTCCCTTTAAAACTTTTCCAGAGGCTCCTGGGGCATATGGTGTCCTCTGCGGCGGTTGCGCCGTTGGGGTTGATGCATATGAGACCACTCCAGCACTGGCTCCAGACTCGAGTCCCGAGACAAGCATGGCACCACGGCACGCATCGGGTAAGGATCACCCCCGCCTGCCTCAAAACACTCCGACCCTGGACAGACCTCTGCTTTCTACGGGCAGGAGTGCCCCTGCAGCAGGTGTCCCGATGCGTTCTGGTCACAACCGACACCTCCCGGTCCAGGTGGGGTGCCGTATGCAGCGGGCACGCAGCAGCGGGCCGTTGGAAAGGGGCCCCGCTGCGTTGGCACATCAATTGCCTGGAGTTGTTGACCGTCCTTCTTGCTCTCAGGAAGTTCCTCCCGTTAGTTCGGGACAAACATGTCCTCGTGAGATCGGACAGCACCACGGTGGTGGCGTACATAAATCGCCAAGGTGGCGTACGCTCCCGCCACATGTCACAACTCGCCCGCCGTCTCCTCCTATGGAGCCAGCAGCGACTCAAGTCACTGCGTGCCACTCACATCCCCGGCAAGCTCAACGTTGTAGCGGACGCGCTATCACGACAACGCCTGCCCGGCGGGGAGTGGAGGCTTCACCCCCAGTCGGTCTAGCTGATTTGGGAACGGTTTGGCAAGGCCCAGGTAGACCTGTTCGCTGCCCAGGAAACCTCCCACTGCCCGCTCTGGTACGCCCTAACAGAGGCTCCCCTCGGGACAGACGCGCTGGCACACAGCTGGCCCTCGGGGCTGCGCAAGTATGCATTTCCCCCAGTGAGCCTTCTTGCACCGGTGCTGTGCAAGGTCAGGGAGGACGAGGAGCAAGTCACGTTGGTGGCCCCCTACTGGCCCACTCGGACTTGGTTCTCGGAACTCAGGCTCCTCGCGACAGCTCCTCCCTGGCGAATTCCCCTGAGAAAGGACCTCCTCTCTCAGGGACGGGGCACGCTCTGGCACCCGTGCCCAGACCTCTGGAACCTCCACGTCTGGTACCTGGACGGGACGTGGAAGAGCTAGCCAGCTTACCGCGACCGTTGTGAATATAATCAACCAAGCCAGAGCCCCCTCTACCAGGCACATTTACGCCCTAAAGTGGCGCTTGTTCACAGATTGGTGTTCTTCCCGAGCCAAAGACCTGCAGAGATGTGCGATTAGGTCAGTGCTTCTGTTCCTACAGGAGAGGCTGGACAGGAGGCTGTCCCCGTCCACCCTCAAGGTGTATGTTGCCGCTATCGCCGCCCACCACGATCCTGTAGACGGCAAGTCTTTGGGTAAGCACGACCTGATCCTCAGGTTCCTGAGAGGTGCCCGGAGGTTGAATCCCTCCCGGCCAGGCCTAGTTCCCTCCTGGGATCTCTCAGTAGTCTTGGCAGGACTCCAGAGACTCAGTTGGACTCAGGGCCCTCTCTCTTAAGACGGCCCTGCTGATCGTGCTCACCTCTATCAAGAGGGTCGGGGACCTGCAAGCGTTCTCTGTCAGCGACACTTGCCTGGAGTTCGGTCCAGCATATATGTATGTGATCCTAAGACCGCGACCGGGCTATGTGCCCAAGGTTCCTACCACACCATTCTGAGATCAGGTAGTGAACCTGCAAGCGCTGCCCCGGGAGGAGGCAGACCCAGCCCTTTCGTTGCTATGTCCAGTGCGCGCCCTGCGCATTTACCTGGACCGCACACAGAGCACCAGGCGCTCTGAGCAGCTCTTTGTCTGCTTTGGGGGATGGCAGAAAGGGAATGCCGTCTCCAAACAGAGGCTCGCCCACTGGGTTGTCGACACCATCACACTGGCTTATCACACCCAGGCCGTGCCCCTACCCTTGCGGGTCCGAGCTCACTCAACAAGGGGTGTTGCGTCCTCGTGGGCACTGGCCAAGGGCACCTCCCTAGCAGACATCTGTAGAGCCGCGGGTTGGGCAACACCCAACACCTTCGCGAGGTTTAACAACCTCCGGGTTGAGTCGGTTGCGTCTTGTGTTTTGTCAGGTCCGAGCCAGTAGAACTCGGTAACACGTAGACCGACCAGCTGGGTGGATCGCTTGCGCCCAGCGCCCTTTTCCTGACGTCAAGGTTAAGTAGTGCGCCTTTTTTCCCAGGGCGCCCCACTCCGAGTCGGGACCCTGGTTGATTCCTCCCCAGCCCTCCGTGTCCGTGGTTCAGCGGAGGAACTCGCCGACCCAAGCCACTGCGGGTACCCTGATGGCTACCCTGTACTGGTATAGGTGCTCCACAGGTAAGGCCTCCTGCTCGGACTCCCCCTGTGTGTATTTCCACAGTTCTGTCCCCTTACGAGCGGACCCCCGTGTCTCCCTTAGGCAGTTACAGCTGCCCCGGTCGCCGTGCTGTAGCAACTCCCCCCTTTCGAGGCTGGATCTACCACCACACCATACTTTCCACACGAGCCCTAAGACGGCCGTGTGACGTGTCTACCACTTTTCCTCCCCAAGAAAAAGGGCAGGTGTGGTCTCCGCAGGGTCTGGGTAAGACCCCCTTCCCTATATGCGTGTAAGGGCCCCGGCCGTGATTGCTCTATGCGAGAAACATAGAGAGAAAAGAGGCCCAGCCAGGCTGGCCCGTTCCCATGTTGGCAAACATCGCCTTGTTCCCCTCTCAGGGTAACTAGAAGGATCCCGATGTTCGTATGGGGCATTGGGGAAGGGTACGTGCAGCCGGGTACAGACGACGCATGGCACTGGATGAATCCCTGCCTGCCTCTGTATCGGCAGTTCACGTACAAGTTTCAGCACATGGCAAGATTGGAATGGGTCCCCTAGTGTCGCTTCTCCGACACAACGTGGAGAGAGCGACAGAAGGGGAACGTTTGGTTACGTATGTAACCTCCGTTCCCCGAGGGAGGGAACGACACGTTGTGTCTTTCCTCTGCCATGTCGCTGAACCGAGCCACTGTTGTGGCCGGACCATTTCCGGCTCCTCAGAAAAATCCTGACTAAACTTCTGTATTTGCCCCGCTTAAATACCTGTATGTCCGGGGGCGGGGTATGCAAATACTCACTGCCAACTCCCGTTGGCCCTTTTCAATAGGTCAGAGGTGAATATCGGCGCTCAAGAGAGACCCCTAGTGTCGCTTCTCCGACACAACGTGTCGTTCCCTCCCTCGGGGAACAGAGGTTACATACGTAACCAAACGTTTTTTACATTTCTAGGGTTTGCATATATATTCATATTTAGGCTTAAATCTTTCTTTTTAAACAAAAACTAGAATGATAGAAGTGACAAGTGATTACCTGGTTTATGTTTTGAATATTATACCCCAGAATGAATTTGTGACTGTGTTAACTTAATTTGAACTGTAAGGAGGGGGTGGGGGGGCTCTTCAGCTCCAGCAGAACAGACAGTCTCAGACTTGTTTTAATATTAGAAACCGGTTGTGGTTCATTATTTCATTTAGGTCTCAAAATGCATCTGATAAATGTAGAATAAAAAAAGCCAGCAATCTATTAAATTTGTTTCACGAACCACGCTGCAATCCCACTCTTCGTATGGAAAAAGAGAAAGACCAAGAGATGAGAAAGCAAGAGATATAAGGGGTGGAGTCAGTTGGAGATGCCAATAAATGTTAATTTATGGGCAGAATATCCTGCGATGACTTCAACCCTCTGCACTTCTCCTCTCAGCACCAAGCCCCCAACCCCAATTCTAAACCTCATTCCTATTTCGCAATAGCTTAATAGCCTATCAGGCCCACACAGCTCAACTTTTTTCAACATGGCCACCAAAACTTAGATTTAGGGAGGAGTGGAAAATGACCACCGCTTTTCTGCTTGATGCCAGATTCCCTCCAAACAAAAAGATGAAACAGCTGAAAATGAGAGCATAGTGTGATTACAAATTTTCACAGGCACATCTGGCCAGGGCTGTGCACTGCGTGTGAGCTGTGGGAAAGACTTTTTTAGCTAATCAATGCAAAGTCATGGTGTTCTCAGATAAAATGTTAGAAGTCTGGTAGTGGGCCAGAATGGCAGACACTGCCTTGGTCTACAACTGGTTTCCTGGCTTTTCTAGAACAACACCTGACTTACTCTGACTCTTGAGTGGAGGACTTAGAAATAGACTGGCATAAAGATCTTTGCTAACTTCTGTGAACTGTCTCTTCCATATGAGGAAGACTGAAAGAATATACTAAGAGAGTATTGAGAGACAGATGCAGGAGGTAAGCTAGTCAGTGTTAAATATCTAATATGTGGAGGCAAACCAATTTTGGGGAATCAAAATTGGATACATTCTCCTTTGTGTAATTTTAACCAAATATTTACTACACTCTTAGGTTTAATAAAAATTTTAAGTAGAGTTTATAACAGCTTCTAGCACTACAAATGGGCCTAGGCCCTCAGCTGTTTTCCACGTAGCAGAACAATTTAATTGGAAATTTTGTTTACACAAAATCAGTGTAGATACATAAAGAAGCCAAAGCAACACTCTCATAATTTACATAATGAGAGAAATGGGAATTTAAAACCATGAGAACACAAGGGCATGAGTAAGACAGCCTCGAGCCCTAACCTTGATAGAAATAGATATCATGGGGTAACATCTCTAGGGAGAGTCTCCTAAACTAAAAAAAAAAAAAAAAAAAAAAGTAGGAGTAGGAGTAGGAGTAGAAGAAAAACATTGCATGACTGAATTCATGACAACATTTGGCTGAGATTCACTCATAAAAATGTAAATATAATCATCTTCCTTGTCATAAAAATAAAGGTTAGACAAGTGATGAGAGGCAAAGGGAGTTAGGCATGCCTGCCTTGCTTACATGAAAAGAGTCTGTGTCTGGAGTCCTACAAATTATACCAAACTGACTTTAGTATGGTTTTGGCTTGATCCAAATTCGAAAATGATCTGGAAACAAAATGCCAATTTAATGGACAATTTAGGGGATGAGTGCCATCTTGGCACCGCATGACAAAATAGCATGCACCAATCTAAACAGTGCTTGTTTAAAAAAAATATTTCAGAAATAATTGGGGCGTATCAAATACCACAGGCAATACTCCCATAGTCTTTTTGCTACTGCAGAAAGTTTTTCATGCATTAAACACATTACAGTAGATACATAAATCCTGAGGCCTGCTGTCATAGATTATTTTGTTTTTGGGCCATCATTTGTCTCCTCACTATAACCACTGCCTCAACCATGCATAAGAATCTGCTATAAATCTGTTTTGGGGGGCCCCAATTACACACCAAACACAGTGAATAAACATTAAAATCAGGCCTCTGAAATCCTTTTCAGATTGAGCATAAAGCCTGTGAAATCCTTTTCAGCATTAAATGCAAGGTTTCCCAATCAGGACAACAGTTCAGTTTTTGGAGCGATAAGCCATGCTTACTTTCTCCATTACAAACTGAGTTCTTCTACTACCCACACCTGTATTGTACCTGAGAGTACTACTCTATAGTACACTCTCAGGGTGAGTAGTAGAATTAAGATAGCAAAAAAGTTAAATGTAAACAGGTTTGTGACTGTTACATATTTATCCCCTCACTTGAAGTCTTGACATGTCCATGGCAAGGCTTTAGATTCTGCACATGGTAAGTATTAATATATTCCGGGTCAGTAAGCAAAGAAACATAGTAATTCACAGGTCCTAAACATTTAATAACTTTGGCTGGTCCCTTCCACCTACCAGACAGTTTAGCCATGAAACCCTTCACTGCTCTGGACAATTGATGAGCCAGCAGCTAGACCACATCTCCCACCTGATATTGGGTTTGTTTGCAGCGTAGGTTGTAATATTGCTGCTGTTTGCTTTGTGCTCTTTCCACATTCTCTTTTACAAGGCGGATGAGGTTATGATGTCTGCAAAGGGCTGAATAGATGGGGTTATTTGAACCTGGCATGTTGTGGAGTTGTATGACTCTTTCTAGTGGTCCTTTTAGGTTTCTGCCTAATGCAATCTGTGCTGGGGTATGACTGGTACTTTTCTGCCTAGCAATGTTTATTGCAAAATGGAATTCAGGCAGCCACCGTTCCCACTGACGATGCTGATCCTTCACATAAGATGCCATCATTGTTTTCAAAGTACGGTTGATGTGCTCATTGAGATTGGTTTGTGGATGGTAGGCTGTGGTATGCTTTTGGACAACTCCCCATTGCTTGCATACCTGGCAAAGCAAGTTGGAAGTAAATTGAGCCCCCTGGTCAGAGGCCAGGTAGGCAGGAGTGCTCCATCTATTAAAAACCTCCTCTACTAGAATCTTGGCAATATGTGGTGCCTTGGCCTGCCTCAATGGATATAATGCCACCCACTTAGAGCAATAGTCAACAATGACTAATAGGTGTTGGTTCTGCCTAATGCTTTTTGGAAAGGGTCCCATGAGATCTATTCCAAGCATATTACCTGGTTCAATAACATATGTGAATTGGACCAGATGATTTTCAGAGAGATGGTTTGTATTGTTGACGTGAGATATTCTTTGCTGTGCCTCCATATGTCCAATCTTACGCTTGGCCAGTATAAAATTTCTGGTAGTCTGAGCAATATTTTGAGTCTGCCTAAATGTCCACTCAAAGGATTTTCATGGGCATAATGCAGGAATACTTTGCACAGATATGAGGGAATGATGAGGTCGAGTTTCTGACGTATTTGTTTGTCTGGTGTGCTATGGAACAAAAGACCATATTCAATAATATAATGAACATGGGAAATGTCCTGACACGTGTGTGGTTTACCTTCAGCATGAGCTCTTGGATTTCTGGGTCCTTTTGCGGTGCTGAGGAGATGTTGGATATGTCAACAGGTAGGTTGGTAAGTAGAATGCTGGATTTTGAAGCTCACATTAATGTAGTGATGTCTGATAAGAGGTGTTCTGATGACCTGGATAATAGATCTGGCACTGCATTGCCCCTCACGATATTTGACTGTGAAATTGTAACCTTGAAGACGTATTGTCCAGCGGTTGATTCATGATGAAGGCTTTGGATGTTGAAACACCCAGGTGAGTGCGGAGTGATCAATGATGATCTCGAATGCTCTCCCTTCTAGATTTGGCCTCTACTTTGCCCAGACAACTGCTAAACATTCCTTTTCAAATACTGAATATGACTTTTCTGCTCCTCGCAGTTGTATTGAATGCATATGAAATTACTCATTGTCCATCTTCCAACTCTTGAGTTAGCACTGCACCCAGTCCCACCTCACTTGCATCTGTTTGTACACGAAATGGTTTATTGAAGTCAGGTGGAATGAGAACTGGTGCTTGAGTCAAGTCCTGTTTTATGGTGCTGAAAGCTTGTTGCCATTCTTTTTTCCAAATATGGGTGACTTTATTCCTGTTTGAGTGCATGTAAAGGTGCTGCTTTTGTTGAAAAATTGGGAATGAAGAGATGGTACCATCCATCTAATCCTAAAATATATTATGTATTTCTTTGAGAGATTGTGGAGTGGGAAAATCGTTGTCAGCGGACACTTTGGTGGGATCTGTTTTTACTCCTGCTGAGACTATGTGACCTAGGGAAGTGGTGGTGCGTTGTATAAAGTTACATTTGTCGAGGTTAAGTGTGAGTCCAGCATCACGTAAACAACAGAATACCTGAGTGAGATCGTGGATGAGTTCGTCTTCGTTTTTGGAGTAAACATCTACATCTTCAGTATACACCAGACAAAACGTGCCCTTGATGTCTCTCAATACATTTTCCATGAGTCTTTGAAATGATGCAGAGGCATTTTTCAGGCCAAAAGGTAAATGGTAAAATTCCAACAAACCTGATATCACAAATGCTGTTTTTTGTATACTATCGTCTTCCACCTCAAGTTGCCAATAGCTGCTTTTTGAGATCTAGCGTGCTAAAAACTGCAGCTCTGTGAAGAGACTCTTGTATTTCCTGGATATGTGGCATGGGGAAAGCGTCAAGATGCGTTTTGGCATTTAAACCTCTATAGTCAATGCATAACCTGGAATTTCCATCTTTCTTGGGTACAACACCAACAGGAGATGCCCATGGTGAAACAGATGTTTGTATGATCTTTTTGTTCAGTAGTTCTTTCATTTTAATGTCAACTAATTTCTGTTTGTCGATGGAAAGTTTTTATGCTCTCTTTCTGACCGGTTATGGTTGTGTGGTCTCAGCTTTCTGTGTCAGCTTGTGAATGGATACAAGCACTGCATCATTAATGGTACAACTAATTTTGGGTGATACTGGCATGGACATTAGCGGAGCAAGAGATTTGAACTTGGTGACCTACTAAATATTTTATCCATCTGTGCATAAAACAATAAGGCAAACGTAAACCTTATACTCTGAAAGGTGACTTAAAATCAATCCACCATATGTAAGTAAAGTTTGCTTACTCAAAACAGTTCATTTGTGAATTATACCCTTTTATCTCCACACCACATTGAAAAACAGAAACCATATACACAATGCAAATCAGCAGTATGAAAGAAATGATCAAATAAAATAAAATCACTTTATTGTTACACTACCATGTACACAAGTGCAACAGTAGGTGAAAGTCTTGTGTGCAGTTCCGAGCAACATAGCAGTCATGACAGTGACGAGACATATACCAATTACAATAAACAACATATATACAAAACACAATTTACATATCAAATGTACACATACTTACACAACACAATATAATATACAATGTACAGTTAACAATACACACAATATAGAATACACATACAATACAAAATATAAAATAAATAAGAGTATATAAAATATATATATGCAGTAGTTGTATTGAGGGGAATATATTTGACAGTCCAGTGTGAGATAATAAGATGAAGATTAAGAAGATTAATAAAGTGCAGTGCTGATTGTTGATTGTGAGAGATCAAGTGTTCAAAAGTCTGATTGCTTGGGCGAAGAAGCTGTCATGTAATCGGCTGGTGCGGGTCCTGATGCTGCGTTACCGCCTGCCTGATGGTCGCAGTGAGAGCAGCCCATGACTCGGGTGGCTGGAGTCACTGATGATCCTCCGAGCTTTTTTCACACACACCGCCTGTTATAGATGTCCTGGAGGGACATGTGTCTGGCAGTTCACACCACCCTTTGCAGGGCTTTGTGGTTGTGGGCGGTGCTATTGCCGTACCAGGCGGTTATGCAGCCAGTCAGAATGCTCTCTACAGTGCTGGTGTGGAACCGTGTGAGGATGTGGTGGTTCATTCCAAACTTCCTCAGCCATCTCAGGAAGAAGAGGCGCTGGTGAGCCTTCTTCACAACGGCCTCAGTGTGGACGGACCATGTGAGTTCCTCAGTGATGTGGACACCAAGGAACTTGAAAATGCTGACTCTCTCCACCGGTGCTCCATTAATGGTGATGGGGCTGTGTTCTCCGTCTTTCTTCCTGAAGTCCACTACAAGCTCCTTGGTCTTACTGACGTTGAGGGAGAGTTGTGCTCCTGACACCAGCGTGTTAGTGTGTGCTCCTCCTCTCTGTAGGCTGTTTCATCATTGTCAGACTTACCACCATCGTATCATCAGACTTACCACCGTCGCATCATAAGCAAACTTAATGATGGCATTGGAGCTATGGGTTGCCACACAGTCATGTGTGTACATGTAATACAGGAGTGGGCTGAGAACACAGCCCTGCGGGGCTCCAGTGTTGAGGGTCAGTGATGAGGAGATGTTGCTGCCCATTCTAACTACCTGACATCTGCCTGACAGGAAATCCAGAATCCAGCTGCACAGCGAGCTGTTTAAGCCCAGAGCCCAGAGTTTCTCATCAAGCTTGGAGGGTAATATGGTGTTGAATACTGAGCTGTATTCTACAAAGAGCATTCTCACATATGTGTTCCTTTTTTCCAGGTGGGAGAGAGCAGTGTGTATTGTAGATGCAATGGCATCATCAGTGGAGCAGTTGTTGTGGTAGGTAAACTGAAATGGGTCCAAAGATGTGGGCAGCACAGAGCAGATGTGTTCTCTGATTAGCCTCTCAAAGCATTTGCTGATGATGGGGGTCAGAGCAACAGGACGCCAGTCATTTAAGCAAGTGATTTTGGCTTGCTTCGGTACAGGCACAATGGTTGACGTTTTGAAGCATGTGGGGACTACAGACAGGGAGAGGGACAGGTTGAAAATGTCCGTAAAAACACCAGCCAGTTGGTTCGCGCATGCTCTGATGACATGGCCTTGAATTCCGTCTGGACCCTTTGTAGTCCGTGATGATGTTAATTCCCTGCCACATACTTCTAGAATCAGTGGTGTTGAACTGTCCTTCAATTTTGTGCCAGTACTGGTGTTTGACTGCACTGATAGTGTTACGGAGGGCATAACTGGCTTGTTTATGCTCCTCTGCCTTCCCGGAATTAAAAGTGGAGGTCCGCGCATTAAGTGCCGCGCGAACATCGGCGTTAACCCATGGTTTCTGGTTGGGGTAGATCCGTATTGTTTTGGTTGGCACAACGTCCTCTACGTACTTCCTGATGAAACATGTTACGCTATCAGCGTAAGCCTCGATGTCATCATCAGAGGCGGACCGGAAACGTCTCCCAGTCCACGTGATCAAAACAGTCTTGTAGCGCAGAGTCTGATTGGTCCGACCAGCACTGGCTCATTCTGAGGGTGGGTGCTTCCCGTTTCAGTTTCTGCCTGTAAGCGGACAGAAGCAGAACGGAAGAGTGATCTGATTTGCCAAATGGTGGGCGGGGGAGGGATTTGTAGCCATGGAAAGGAGAATAGCAATGGTGCAAAACCCGGTCCCCTCATGTGTTGAAGCTGATGTGTTGGTGGTATTTTAGTGCGATTGTTTTAAAGTTGGCTTTGTTAAAGTTCCCGGTAACAATGAACGCGGCCTCAGGGTGCGCGGTTTCCTGCTCACTTATACTCCCATACAGTTCCTTGAGTGTCCGGTCTGTGTCGGCTTGTGGGGGAATGTACACAGCTGTGATAATGACCGCTGTGAATTCCCTCGGTAGCCAGAATGGTCGACACAGAAAGACTTGATAACATGTACGTTCCTCTGATCACACCATGATTTGTTGATCATAAACATACACCACCACCTCTGCTTTTACCTGAGAGGTCTTCTGCTCTGTCTGCTCGGTGCACGGAGAAACCTGTGGGTTCGATGGCTGAGTCTGGAATCTTACCAGGTTTCTGTAAGGCAAATAACGCAGCAGTCCCTCGCTCTCGTTGGAAAGAGATCTGCGCTCTCAGCTCACAGAGCTTGTTGTCCAGAGACTGAACATTTGCCAGTAGTATACTGGGTAGCGGGGGTCGATTTGCGCGACGTCTCTTTTTCCTCTTTTCCTTCTGCGTTTCCGTGGCCGGGCAGCCCAGACAAAGGGCTCCACTGGCGTGATTGTAAACAGCGGGTTGGCATTGAGAAATTTGAAGTCCGGTTTACGGTATGTAATTGTAGAACCAATGTCCAAAAGCGTTTGTCTGTCGTATACAATAAGGCATCCAAAAACATCCAAGATAAAAAACAAAAAAGTGTAAACAAAACAAACAATAAACTGCAGTGTTGTGTCGGAGCTCCATCTTGAGTCCAATTATAGTCTTATATGTTTGATGTGAATGATGATGATGATTAATGTCCTTTCGAAACAACACATAAAGAATACACAAGTCCGTGGATGAAATCGTTCGTGTTTGTAATCCAAATAGTTTTCCCAGTGCAAAAATACATTCCTTAGTGCTGTGGTAAATCCAGTCAAAAAGTTCTTATATTCCTAAGTGAGGCTTGATCTACTTAAGAATCCGCCAGAGTTGCAACAAAGTTTGAAAGCCTCTACAGATCATGAATCACACACCCAAACGCTGCTCATTGTCCTCACTATGGTACCGCTAGTGAATAAACATTAAACTCAGGCCTGTGAAATCCTTTTCAGATTGAGCACAAAGCCTTTGAAGTCCTTTTCAGACTGAACATTAAACGCAATGTATCCCAATCAGGACAGCAGTTCAGAGTTTGAAGCAATAAACTATACTTACTTTCTCTTTTACAAATTGTATTAAGTTTTAATGAGAGTTTGGCCTGTATTGGATGTCTGGTCACCCTTGGTAGAAAATGAAACATTTTATAATCCCAGACCATGCAGATTTGCTGATCATTTAATCATTTAATCATGTATTCACTGTAGCAATCTCTTCTTATCTGTCAATGAAGGGGGGCTCAGAAGCCCTTGGTCTGGCCTCATTTTAGGCACATCAGTGGGTAGGAATGCACAGCTCAACAAACCAATGTCTACACAATACACTGAGGGTGAACATTATGGGTTTTTTGGTGCTTGAAATCTCAGATGGCTTAGACTGTGGAAAAAACTATACTATGTGTTTTGCATTCTGTCCTTTGGGATGTTCCCCATGACATACTAAATTTAATCTTTGGTCACCACTTAAAGAAATCACCCAAAAATTCACCCAAGTTCACCCAAAAATTTTAATTCTGTCATAATTTACAGACTTGTATGACTTTCCTCAATAGAACACAGATGTTAGGCAGAATGTTAGGGTCTGACAGCCTCATTCATCATTCACTTACATTGCTTTTCTTTCCATGGAATCAAAGTCAAAAGTGGTGTGGCTATCATTCTCCCCAACATCTCTATTAGTGCTCCAAAAAAAGAAAGCAACATGATGACATAGGAAGTCACCAGGTTAAAAGGAAATCATATGGGTTTGGAAAAACAGGAGGGTAAGTAAAATAATTTAAATTTTTGGGTGAACAATCTTTTATTAACCAAAATGTTGTAATGTGATCAAAGAAATTTTGTGCAAATGCAAAAGATTTGTAACCTGCACTGTAATAACTAGGCCACGCTTCTGGGCCTACATAAATGGCATGCCTCTCTTGCGCACAGATGCAGGGAAAGAGAGATTTATATTTTCAATACATTTCAAGATGCCAGGAGATTCAGGGGGCACATTACACCAGACACTGTGTAACTTAAACATTAGTATTACATCTTCAGCCTCACTTTTTCCCCTGTGTGTGGCAAAGCATCTTCAACAGATCAGCACTACAGTACAAACACTGATGGTGTCATTTCAGCATGGCAACATTTATACCAACTGACACCCAGTCCTTCAGATTCTGATTCATCAAAACATGAGTTCAAGGGGGTTGATGTTTCACTCTGGTGGAGAATGGGAAAGTTAAGGGAAGGAGGAGGCTCTGGTCAAAATCTGCCCTGCTGCCCACTGTTGAAGTGTGAGTATAAGCAGCCTTAATCTGAAAATGTTCTGCAGAAATGACACGTCACCAGTGCCAAAACAGCATGCTTAATTAGTGGGCAGGTTCTGGCCTGACGGGCAGGGCCATGACCTTGCTTGGGGACTAATGAGCCAGGCAATGTTTGGGGCCTCGAGCTGTAGCATCCACACAGGAGCAAGGTGCTGATTGCTGCTTTAGACGTGCTAAACTGACAGATAGATGTGACCGGACAGTGAACCATACACTTAGCACAGGAATGCTGAAAAATGTGCTGCCGTGTTGGGGTTGATCAAATCTCTTGCTTTGTGTCCTTTTGTTTCTGCTTTGTGAAGCTAGATGAGATTGGTCAGCTTTCTCTTTGTTCTCAAGCAAGAGGGGTGCTTTTGAAAATCACAGAACGGGGAATACAAAATCCTAGATGTTTTATCAGCATGGGTTAAAAGAAGCTATCTAAATTATATTTATGAAATCTGGCATGGTGGTGTTTGTGAAGGAATTCAAATGTAAGATTGTCTTCACAGGTTAGAATATCTGTATTTGATGTCAAATATGTTGCAAGTTCTAGAAAATCAGCAGAGAAAAAGGGGTTGGAATGAATTAGAAAAATGTATGAACAATTCCATTATTAAAACTAAAAGAGTCTGTCATATGCAAGGTTTACTTTCACACATGTGAATGAAATGTGCTTATAGTATTCATTTATATGGCTTCATGCAATATACTATTCAAGTATTCAAGACTGTACATTTAAATTCATATTTCACTTTTTTAAAAAGTACAAATTTCACATTTTATCAACTTGTATGATGTCATGCAATTGCATTTATAGTAATGATGCAAGCTGTTGTCACTAATTTCATACACATTTTTAACAACAAAACAAATAATTTTGGAACAATAGTGGAAATAGAATTCAACATATGACAATATTTTAATAATTGTTATGTATATCAGTGTTTCATTAAGTGATCTTACAAATAGGGCTGTCAATCGATTACATTTTTTAATCGAATTAATTACATGGTGTCCCGATTAATTAATCGCGATTAATTGCATATACAAATATTCGCTGAGAAAGCCCATCATACAACAGTAAATCAATATATAGTGATTATAAATATTTATATCAATATATAATTATACATAGTTATCTTTAAATATTTAAAAATGATATATACATCTCTCTCTCTCTCTCTCTCTCTCTCTCTCTCTATATATATATATATATATATATATATATATATATATATATATATATATATATATATATATATTCAGATAATTAAAATGCATTACATTCTTGTAGCAGAAGAGTTCATCATTAATAAGACAATACAAAAAGCGGCTTTAGAATACAATATATTGTTTACTACCATATTATTGAACATAAGTCAATCATTGGCATACAGTTCACAGCAATCCATTTCACAAGTGAATTTGTCAATCAGTTGGAGATTTATTTTGAGGGCTTGTTTAAGGGCCCATCAATTTACACCTACATCAGGCGTCTGTGCTGCGTCATAAACATAAAATGTTTAGGTCACTGTGTCAAGTTAAATATAGTTTAATACTCAATCTTTAAACACATGTTGAGATCTCTTAGATCGCATTTGCGCTCCTTCGAGTGTTTTTCTTCACTGTATAAACTGTGTGTTGCTCATACAGCTCAAATTTCACTTACTGCCCTCTGGAGTAAACAGGTGGTACTACAAGCTTACATCTCTCAGGAATCTTCCTTGTTATGGTCCGTGGACATTGCGATTAATTGCGTTAATTTTTTAAACAAGTTATTTTTTGTAAAATTGATCGCACTGAATTAACGCGTTAAATCGACAGCCCTACTTACAATACATCCTACATTAAAGTTTTGCACCTATGCACCCAATACTGACAGTGACATACAAACATGGATGTTCTACACATATTAATGCATAATAAGTGATTAAAATAGCCTATCCAGCTCATCACAAATTCAGATGTAATCTGCATGCACAATACTCTATAGTAAAATTTGTTTACATCTCTCAACTGAAAGGTTTTGCCCTCGAATGCTCATCAGCCGCTCACTGATCAGCAGTTCTCATTATTATGTCTGAAAGAGACGATTCTCAGTGTACTGGTGTCACGCAAACTGCTGTGACCGACTCAATGTACTTTTGACTTGAGATTTGTAGACTGGATCATCTTCATAAAGTAAAAAATAAACGTATAACATTTATACAATTTAAATTGATAAAAATTCATAAAAATATTTCCAGTATGTTTTATGTGTTAAATTCTCTGTTGTTCAGCAAAATACACCTGAAATATACATTTTGCCCCTTAATCACACACATGCTCAATGTCAGCAGCTCATTGGTTCTCAGTATGTTGGACACCTCCGAAAGAGTCAATTCTCAGTTCAGTGTAGTGTTGACTCGAGAACACTAGCAACTCATTGTACTGTTGAGTCAAGAACTGTTGCGACCTGAGCATTCAGTCCGATTTGAGAACTAGTTGGAGGGGTTAATCGCAAAGAAGAGTTGGCAAAAGCAGATATCACCAGTTCTAGGATCATATTACTCCCGGTTATCGGCTCATTTTGATACAGAGTGTAAGGCACATCCGAGAGACAAGTTAATATAATAAACAGTAAGTTGTGGATCAGCGTTGACTCGAAACACGAACTGTTTCAAACAATTCAGTCCGATTTGTTAAGTTTGTTAAACTCATTCACTAAAAAGAAAAGGTTCAAAAGAATGATCCGTTCACGAACTGGTCATCACTACTTTGCACAGGTTTTTAGCAAATTCCTGTACAGATGCTGCAAGAGCCTATTTCTACTAGTCAAATTCTTCAATATTTACAGTGTTTGTTTAAGTTAATATATTTTATTATGTATTATTGTCTCCTTAAATATTTTTATTTACACATTTATTACAGTTACTACATTGCTCAGTTTTGTTACATGTTTGTTTATAGGCACTTGTACGATTTACATTGATATGTCTAACTACCGCTAAAATGCTACTGTCTGTTTAAGAGAACTGGCAGTTCCTTGAGTAAATGTTTACAGTCTGTTTAAGATTAGATTATAATTAATGTTTATTTTTTACTTTTTTGGCAACAACTGACTGTAAGTAACAGAAAGGATATTAAAAGGGAAATTAAATGAAAATGTAGTGTATGGCTCTCCCTTTTGAACACAAAATACATAGAATGAATCAAAGCTAACTTTACTTGCATATTGTGTACAAATATTTATTGTAAAATTTTTAGAAATCTAATCTACAAGCTCTTGAGGTTTGTAACACTTACATTCTAACAGACATCCAACAGTTACTGGTCTTTATATCAAATTGCCACAAAATCAACCTTTAGACACCACAGGTAAAGATCTCATTGATCAGGAAGATTTTGCAGTGTATAGTGATAAACAGGTGTTTAGGACGTTGCTGTGGTAGTTTTGTTGCCATATAGAGTTTTGGAAGAAAATAAAATAGAGTCTTTTACCCTACTGAGCATTTAGCCCCATTGTACACTAATGTTAAGTGAGAATAGATCCCTAATTCTTAACTTTTCTATAGACCAAAGAGATTTAAAATGGTTTAAGTTGTTAATTTGTTTAATATATTTGTTTCTATATGCACATTTACTGTGTGTAGGTTATAAAAGTCCATACATGTATATTTGAATGGTATTATGTGAATATATACATAAGTATATGCTCCTTTAAGTAACCTGTAACTATAAAGTTTGGCTTCATTTCACTTGCAAGAAACTTGGGTTTTGTCATCACATTGGATGTTAAATTGTTAAGACCTGCCCTCACAATAGGATGTGGGTTGTAATTGGAATTAAGAAAGTGTGATGAAATTAGGGTTTTGTCTTGTGCTTGTCTTTTGTGTGGCTATTATTTTGAAATGATTGTGCATTGTTGTAGTTATGTCTTTGTTCTTGTCTCCCTTAATTGTTCCCATTAGTCTCATTTACCTCATTAGTATCTGTTCATATTAAACTTCTTTTTTGCCTTATGTGTTGTGAGATTGTGTCTATGTTTGGCTGTCTTTTGAGTTTGGGTTGCATTCTTCGGTTTCCTTATTATTATTATTATTATTTTATTTGTGTGCTTTGCTGTTTCTTTTTATTGAAACGCTGCATTTGGATCCATAATCTTCTCAACCTGTGACTCCTCATTACAGAGGATCTCATCAGGCAGGATAATGACTCAACAGAGGAATACACAGGGCTTTTCTGTGCCCTTGCAAGCTGTGTGGACTGGGGGGACGTTACTTTAAAGAACCTTTTTCACACTGGTCTTAATGAGCTCATCAAATCATGTCTGCCTGGAGGCAGATGTGATTTCACCTTGGAGCAATACATAGATTAAGCTCATCTTCCTACACAGTGGGGTACTGCTTCATTCCCCTCATGGCAGCCAGCACTCTCATGCTGGTGGTGGTACCCAGCACTCTCACACCAAGAGGAAGAGGAGGAGGAGGAGGGGAAAACTCCCAGCTACATTGGTGTAGGAGGTCCCCGCGACTGAGGCACATCTGCTCCCAAACTCGGAGGTTCCTGCCTCGGTGGTCCCAGTGGTCTCAACCTTGGTGGTCCCAGTGGTCTGAACCTCAGTGGTCCCAGCTCCTTTGGCCTTGCTTCAATGGTCTCCTGTTGCTCTGCCCTCTGAGTACCCAGCTGCCCAGACCTTTGAGTCCCTGGCCGCCTTGGCCCTACCTGAGTCTCCTGTTGCCTTGACCACTGAGCCCTCAGCATCCCCTGCTGCCCTGACCACTGAATCCCCAGCTGCCCTGACCACTAAGCCCTCTATGTCCCTGGCTGTCTTGATCACTGAAACCACTGAGTCCCCAGCTGCCCTTATCTCTGAGTCCCCATGCTGCCTTCACCTCTGCATCCCCAGCTGCCTTGACCACTAATCCCTCTGGGTTGCCTTGACCACTGAGCACTCTGCTTCCTCAGCTGGCTTGACCACTGATCCCTCTGCATTCCCAGCTGCCCTGACCACTGTGCCCTCTGTGTCCTCAGCTGCCCTGACCACTGAATCCCCAGCTGCCCTTACCACTGAGTCCCCATGCTGCTTTGAAATCTTCATCCCCAGCTGCCTTGACCATTAATCCTTCTGGGCTGCCTTGACCACTTAGCCCTCTGCATCTCCAGCTTCCCTGACTACTGTGCCCTCTGCGTCCCCAGCTGCCCTGACACTGAGTCCCAATGTTGCCCTGACTACTGAGTCTCCATGCTGCCTTGACGTCTGCGTCCCTAGCTGCCTTGACCACTAATCCCTCTGGGCTGCCTTGACCACTGAGCCCACTTCTTATACAGCTGCCTTGACCACTGAGCCCTCTGCGTCACCAGCTGCTCTGACCACTGAGCCCTCTGCATCCCCAACTGCCCTGAACACTGAGTCCCCAGCTGCCCTAACCATTTAGTCCCTATGTTCCCTGACCTCTGAGTCCCCAGCTGCCTTGACCACTAAACCCTCCTTGTCCCCTGCTTCCCCAGCTGCCTTAACCACTGAGCCCTCTTTGTCTCCTGTTGCCCTGACTACAAAGTCTTGTCTTTGTGTATGGCTCATAATTTGAAATCCTTGTGCAGTGTTGTAGTTGTCTTTGCATAGAAATCCTCTTGTTTGCCATAGGTGTTGTGAGATTATGTCCATGTTTTTTGAGTTTGGGTTGCTGTGGTGATGGGGGCATGGTCATGCATCTGTCTGCGGGAGCGAGGGAGTGGTGTGGCTCATCAAGCTGGTTGACATAATTTCTAACAGCTCTTTCTCATTACAGTGATAGCGGAGTGATGTCTTAAAAGAGCTGAACACACCAGAAGAGAGAGAGAGAGAGAGAGAGAGAGAGAGAGAGAGAGAGAGAGAGAGAGAGAGAGAGAGAGAACAAGTGTGCAACACTGTCAAACTGTTTACATTACATTTTGAAGCTATTGAGTGTTTGTGAAGAAGTTTGTTTATTTTTGAGAGTGAATTCTTGAACTGAGTGAAAACCCCGAAAGAGTGTATGCTGCACAGAAGGCAAGAGTATAAAAGCCTTACCTGCAGCGTGTCACTGCTCCCCGTCTCCTCATTTTCCATACAAGGACATGAAGGTCTTGTTACAGTTGAGTTCATCATTTTCCTTGTTTTTTTGTTTTTGATTGCATTTTCTTTTAATTAAAACACTGCATTTGGATCCAGAATCTGCTCAATATCAGACATATTACAGAAAATCAGTCCATCTAGAGAGTTGAGAGTTGTAGATCGGAAAGAGATACTGAACGCTCATGCTATGAAAAATGGGTGAATTTACTGCTCAACAAGCCAGTTTTATCATATCATTTTCCTAAAGAAGTGTTTATATTTTGTTTATATGTTGTTGTGAACTTATATGTTGAAGTGTCTTATCGGTGTCGGTGAAGTGGTGTCCACATGAAATTATTGCTTTAAACCTTCAGTATGCACATTAACTGCTCATCTATGGACAGTTTGTGAGCTGTGTGAGCGGAGTGCTGTGGCAATGAGTGTCTGTATTTCACTGCCTATTATGCTCCTTTAGAGACATGGATGTGCGAGTGGAGAAAACCAGACAACACTCCTGAGTCACTGTGAGGCTCCGAGTTCCTCTAGCTATGAGGGAGAGTGACGCAACACTCCAGATAGTGCCGAGAGTCCCCATGAGGCCCGGAGTTCCTCTGTCAAAGATGGAGGGATGGTAATTTGGCAAGCAATCACATGCTGAAGTCAGACTGTGTTCGTGAGTGCTTTACGGACATTGAATTATTTCAAAAGAAGAGCAGTGTCTTTCTCACAAGGCATTGAGGTACCTTGTTTGCTCATTCAAGTAAAGAGGCCAGTTGTCTGTTTCTAAGGCCACCACACACACGAGCAATGACACAATCCTGCATCAGTGGGTTGTGAGTGAGTGTTTGAGTGTGTGTACCCACATTTTATTGAATCATACTTGGAAGTTGTGTAAAAGGGTTGCATTATAATATTTCATATTAAGTAATATACAGTACATTGAGTTCAGTGTTAATTGTACTACAAGTGAAAAGAGTTTATACTGTGAAAACACTGTTTGCACTTACTGTGAAAGCCCAAAAGCTGAAGTGAGGGTATTCAGTTTAAGTGTGTACATTGAGACATATCCAAATGTATTCAGCGAGTTTGCAATTAAGGATTCTGTGAATGTATGTATTGAAGCATATTTTAATTTATTCACCAAGTAGCATCACTCAAAAACAAATAGTATAAATATTTTTATTGTTTACATACATTATATATATATATATATTGCTTTATTATTGCATATCTTCTTTAAAACTTTAATAACAAAAAATCCTTTGGATTACTGTTTCCTAAAGCTGTCTCATTATATATATATATATATATATATATATATATATATATATATATATATATATATATATATATATAAGTAAATATTACCATAATGGTAGAGTAGGGTATTCATATTTTTTGTCAGGAGACACATTACCTGGACCCAGTCCTCCACCTTAACAGATGGTAGGGGGCGCTACATGTAATTATGGCATAACATGACTCAACTATAGCAGTGGTTAGACACTGTAATCCACAACAACTCAAGAAACACAGCAGCCAAATAAGGTCAGTTTCCTTCAGAGTGCACGCTCACAAGACACAACAGACAGTTGTGGTTCTACAGAATATCCATGCTAATTCATAGGAAAAGGGGTAGTCGTGGAAATGTCCATATAAATCACGAAGGACTATTCTTTATTCTGAGATTGAAAACTTTCAGGGCACTTCTCTTTCTATGATCCTGCTTCATCTGCCATATATGTATCTAACTTTCCCTCTGCAAGGACTAACTCTCCTTCATACCTTAAAACCTGCTGTACTTACATGGAATAGAACCTAAGCCATGTCATCTTTACCTTAAAAAATATCATGCTTAGCAACAGACAACTTGAAAGAATATCAACTGTGTTGAAAGAATATCAACACCAACAAAACAGTTATTACAGCCAGCTTTGAGCTGCAGTGTACAAACAATAATCTATGGAGTTTGGGCAATCACATGATACTTTGAGATGTGGCAGAAGTGCCATCTGCTGGTAGCTCAATTTAGTTACATCCATCTGGGCCTTTAGTTAAAAAAAATTATTTTGACAGGTTAGTTATGGAATAGGCAGGGTTGGGGAGTAACGAAATACATGTAACAGGATTACGTATATAAAATACAAAATATAAGTAACTGTATTCCACTACAGTTACAATTTAAATCATTGGCATTTAGAATACAGTTACATTAAAAAAGTATTTTGATTACTGAAGAGATTACTTTGCATTTTATTGTCATTTGTTTAATTTTAACATTTAGTCCTTTCAGATGGAAAAATGTATACATATAAATGATGCGATCCAAAGTGCATTTGATGCGATCCAAAGTGGTGAAACACTTTCTTATGATGTGTTACATTCATACGAGCAGACAGATAAGTAAGTTTTAAGTACTGTAAGAACGGAGCACAAGAAATAGAAATAAACCTTGTGTAAATTGTCAGCTTTACGCTAAGCTAAAATGCTATTTCTAGGCATTTTACATGCACATGTTACCAGGCAAGATCATGTTTTTATCAAGAAAATTCACGTTGGATCATAATTTCTTTATTCTAGTAAGACCTTTGATATTAGGGCAAAAATCTTATTCTTGATAAAAAAAATAATAATATTGTTTTCCTGTAAAAATCTATAAAACAAGATCAATTTGATTGATCTCGTTTTAGAAACAACAAATAGAGAATGTATTTTTAACGTGCATTTTGTCTTACTAGACTAGCAGAGTTTTTATAGTCAAAACAATTGAAAAAAATCTACCTGTGCCGAAGAAGTAATCCAAAGTATTTAGATTACGTTACTGACTTCGAGTAATCTAACGTAATATTACAAATAACATTTTACAGCATGTATTCTGTAATCTGTAATGGTATACATTTAAAAAGTAACCTTCCCAACCTTGGGAATAGGCACCATTCCTGACAAGGTCAGTTGCTGGCTATATGTTCAACTTAGCACAGAGTACTAAGTGCACCACACCTCTCATACTTCTTGCACCACATCATACCATCTGGCGGCTCCAGAACTTTGTAAGTAGGGTGGCCACGAAGGTTCCAGATTTATTGTCAAGGTGTTTTATGACAGTGTTGCAGCTGCACTGTTAAAATATATCAATATCAATTTAAGTATCAACACTGAGATTGTAGAATCTCGCAAAGGTATTGGGTGTTGCCCAGCCTGCTGCTCTGCAGATGTCTGCTTAGGGAGTTGCCATTGGTCAGTGCCCACGAGGATGTCACACTTCTCGGGCATGACCATTTCTCGGGCACAAGTCTGGAAGGCCAAGGAAATGGCATCAACGACCCAGCAGGCAGCCTCAGTTTAGAGACAGCGTTCCTTTTCCGCCGTCCGCCGAAGCAGACAAAGAGCTGCTCAGAACATCTAAAGCTCTGTGTGCGGTCCAAATAGATACGCAAAGCATGTACCAGACACAGCAACGAAGGCTGGGTCTGCCTCCTCCCAGGGCAGCTTGCTTGCAGGCTCACAACCTGGTCCCTGAAAGGGGTCGGAGGAACCTTGGGCACATGGCCCGGTCGTGGTCTTAGGATGACTTGAGTATCTGCACCGACTGCGTGTGCTCGTTCATGAGACGTGCTGTCATTGAGACTGAGTCTAACTCCATGCCGAGAAAAGAGATACTCTGAACCGGGGCAAGGTTTGCGGTTGCCCACTTCCCGTAGCGGCTGAAGTGGCATTCCCCTTGAGAAATTAAAGCCACGACCATTGTCATGTTCTCTCAGTGAGTACATGAACCATCCATAAACACTGCCTCAGTGTGAACGAGGCAGCGTCTATGACTGTCATTTTTTATCGACTGCATCCAGGAACTACACAGAGGCAGAAGGGCATCTTTAAAAAGACGCGTCCTGAAAAGCAGTGTGCAGAGAAGGAGAAAGCCGCTGGTAATGTGCCGTAGATCCAACAGCAGTGCTCTGCCTTCAGAGGTGAGTGGAACAGTAGTTAACTTCAGCTTGCTGCTGCACAACTGCTCGGCTCCGAAGAAAAAAATCTAACTGACAGATGCACGCCCGCTTTCCTTTATACCTGTATGTCCGGGGGCGGGACATGCAAATTCTGTCTGCCAATTTCTCATTGGCCTTTTCTCAAGTTCAGAGGTACGCAAGGCTCTCAAGAACATCGAGTGAGTGTCACGTTCCTGTCTTGTCTTGTCTGCCCTATGTTCTCTGTTTCACCCATCACGTTTATGTCATGTTTCCGTGTTGTCTGGTCCGTGTTTTCCGGTTCACCCGTCACCGATCCCGTTCCATGTCACGTTTTCCCTGTTGTCCGCCCTGAGTCTCACTGTCCGTGTGATAAACTACATTTCCCACAATTCCTGGCCTCTCTCACTGCCTGCACTCTTCATTGTTCTCACCTGTGTCTCGTTTAGTCTTCATTGTGTTTGTGTATATAACCCTGTTTATTTCTCCATTCCCCTGTCGGTCTTTAGATGTTGTATGTAGATGCTTGATGCCCATGTTTCCGTCGTTGTTCCGTGTTCCTGTTAACTCCTTGTGTGCCTTCCGTGTTTTTGTTTACCTTTTTCCCATCGTGGATGTTTTCCTTTGTTCATGTTTTTGTATTACCCCTTTGTGTATAATAAACCGCCGCTGCAGATAGATCCTCGTCCTGTGTCTGCCTTCATCCATAACCGTGACAGAAAGGCCGACCACCAAATGGATCTAGCAGTGGTTTTCCTCGAACTGGCCCGGGCGAACTTTCCCGTCCGCGAATACTCACGACTCTTCTCCACGGTCGCCATCCACACCGGGTTCGACGACGATGCCCTAAAGACCATCTACTGGGTCGGATTACCGTCATCCCGGCTGGGAGAGGCGCCGGAACCCGGAGACCACCCGTGGAGGGAGTACGTGAGTCTCGGTTTGAGGAAACTCGCGCCTGAGGAACCACCCCTCGTGATTCCGGCTGTCGAGCCTGAGCCCTTGCCTACCCGGAGCGATGAGCCAGCGCTGCCCACTTCTTCCGCCTGGAGGAGGAGGAGAAGGAAAGCCTCCGCTCTCCAGCTCACGTCTGCCACGGTCAGCGAGTCAACGCCCATGCCTGCCACGGTCAGCAAGCCAGCGCCCATGCCTGCCACGGTCAGCGAGCCAACGCCCACGCCTGCCACGGTCAGCGAGCCAGCGCCTACGCCTGCCACGGTCAGCGAGCCAATGCCCACGCCTGCCACGGTCAGCGAGCCAGCGCCTACGTCTGCCACGGTCAGCGAGCCAGCGCCCAAGCCTGCCATGGTCAGCGAGCCAGCGTTGCCAGCCTCGATCGTCCCAGAGCCAGCGCCTATAGCCTCAACCGTCCCAGTGCCAGTGCCTGTAGCCTCGACCGTCCCTGAGCCAGTGCCTGTAGCCTCGACCGTCCCTGAGCCAGCGCCTGTAGCCTCGACCGTCTCTGAGCCAGCGCCTGTAGCCTCGACCGTCCCTGAGCCAGCGCCTGTGACCTCGACCGTCCCTGAGCCAGCGCCTGTAGCCTCGACCGTCCCTGAGCCAGCGCCTGTAGCCTCGACCGTCCCTGAGCCAGCGCCTGTAGCCTCGACCGTCCCTGAGCCAGCGCCTGTAGCCTCGACCGTCCCTGAGCCAGCGCCTGTAACCTCGACCGTCCCTGAGCCAGCGCCTGTAGCCTCGACCGTCCAAGAGCCAGCGCCACCAACCATGACCGTCCAAGAGCCAGTGCCAGTAGCCATGACCGTCCAAGGGCCAGCGCCAGCAGCCAGGACGTCCAAGAGCCAGCGCTAGCAGCCATTACCGTCCGAGGGCCAGCGCCAGTAGCCAGGACCGTCCAAGAGCCAGCGCCTCTCGAGCCTCCTAGGGCTCCACCTCTCAAGTCTCTCGAGTCTTCCAGGGCTCCTCCTCCCGAGCCTCCCAGGGCTCCGCCTCCCAAGTCTCTCGAGCCTCCCAGGGCTTCTCCTCCCTAGCCTCCTAGGGCTCCGCCTCTCCAGTCTCTTGAGTCTTCCAGGGCTCCTACTCCCGAGCCTCCCAGGGCTCCGCCTCTCAAGCCTCTCGAGCCTTCCAGGGCTCCGCCTCTCAAGCCTCTCGAGCCTTCCAGGGCGCCGCCTCTCGAGCCTTCCAGGGCTCTGCCTCCCGAGCCTCCCAGGGCTCCGCCCCTCAAGTCACTCGAGTCTTCCAGGGCTCTGCCCCCCCAAGCCTCTCGAGCCTTCTAGGGCTCCGCCTCTCAAACCTCTCGAGCCTCCCAGGGCTCCGCCTCTCAAGCCTTCCGGGGCTCTGCCCCTCAAGCCTCTCGAGCCTGCTAGGGCTCCGCCTCTCAAGCCTCTCGAGCCTTCCAGGGCTCCGTCCCTCAAGCCTCTCGAGCCTTCCAGGGCTCCGCCCCTCGAGCCTCTCGAGCCTTCCAGGGCTCCGCCCCTCGAGCCTCTCGAGCCCTCCAGGGCTCCGCCCCTCGAGCCTCTCAAGCCTTCCAGGGCTCCGCCCCTAAATCCTCTCGAGCCTTCCAGGGCTCCGCCCCTCGAGCCTCTCAAGCCTTCCAGGGCTCCGCCTCTCGAGCCTTCCAGGGCTCCGCCTCCTGAGCCTTCCAGGGCTCTGCCCCCGAGCCTCCTACGGCTTAGTCTCCAGTGCCTCCCGAGACTTCCACGGCTCCGCCTCCCGAGCCTCCTACGGCTCCACCTCCTATGGCTCCGCCTCCCAAGCCTCCTACGGCTCTGCTCCCAGAGACCCCAGAGCCTTCTAGGGCTCTGCCTCCAGAGCATTCTACGGCTCTTCTCCCCGAGCCTCCTTCGGCTCCGCCTCCAGAGCCCCCTCCGGCTCTGCTCCCTAAGACTCCAGAGCCTTCTAGGGCTCCGCCTCCAGAGCATCCTACGGCTCTTCTCCCCGAGCTGCCTTCGGCTCCGCCTCCTGAGCCTCCTATGGCTCCGCCTCCCGAACCTTCTAGGGCTCCGCCTCCTGAGCTTCCCTCGGCTCCACCTCCAGAGTCCTCCAGGTCTCCGCCTCTAGAACATCCTACGGCGCCACCTCCCTCGGCTCCACTTCCCGAGCCTCCTGAGCCTCCCTTGGCTCCGCCTCCAGCGCCTTCCAGGTCTCCGCCCCTAAAGCCTCTTACGGCGCCACCTTCCTTGGCTCCGCCTCCTGAGCCTCCTATGGCTCCACCTCCCGAGCCTCTTACGGCTCTGCTCCCAGAGACCCCAGAGCCTTCTAGGGCTCCGCCTCCAGAGCATCCTACGGCTCTTCTCCCCGAGCCGCCTTCGGCTCCGCCTCCTGAGCCTCCTATGACTCCGCCTCCCGAACCTTCTTGGGCTCTGCCTCCCGAGCCTCCTCGGCTCCACCTCCAGAGTCCTCCAGGTCTCCGCCTCTAGAACATCCTACGGCGCCACCTCCCTCGGCTCCACTTCCCGAGCCTCCTGAGCCTCCCTTGGCTCCGCCTCCAGCGCCTTCCAGGTCTCCGCCCCTAAAGCCTCTTACGGCGCCACCTTCCTCGGCTCCGCCTCCTGAGCCTTCCTCGGCTCCGTCTTCTGAACCTCCCTTGGCTCCGCCTCCAGCGCCTTCCAGGTCTCCGCCCCTAAAACCTCTTACGGCACCACCTTCCTCGGCTCCGCCTCCGGAGTTTTCCTTGGCTCCACCTCCTGAACCCTCCTCGGCTCCACCTCCTGGGCCTGCCTCGGCCCGGCCTCCAGGGCCTCCCTCGGCTCCGCCTCCTGAGCCTTCCTCGACTCCGCCTCCTGAGGCCCCAGAGCTTTCCTTGGTTCCGCCTCCCTTGGCTCCAGCTTCCTCTCCAGAGCCCCTCTCAGCTCCGCCTCTGGGACCTGTCCCTGTCCGATGGCCTCCTCCCAGGTCCCCTGAACCGGCCCTTGCCAAGTGGCCAGCTCACGGGCCATCTAAACCGGCCTCTGTCCTGTGGCCACCTCCCAGGCCCCCAGAACCGGCCCTTGCCTTGGGGCCAGCTCCCGGGCCATCCAAACCTGTCCCCCTATTGTGGCCGTCTCCCAGACCACCTAAACTTGTCCCTGCTCGGTCGATACCTCCCTGGCCTCCCAAGCCTACCCCTACCCTGTGGACGCCCCCCAGGCCACCTGACCCGGTTCCCTTCACACATCCCCAGAGACTGCTTGCTTGCCCTCTCGGCCTCCCTGTTCTGCCTGTCTGCTCTTTGTGCCCCCGAGGACTGCCTAACTGCCCCTTTTTCCCCCATGGACTGCCTAATTGTTCCTTGTGCCTCCTTGGTTTGTCTCTGTGTCCCTTGTGGGCCCTTTGGTCTGTCTGTTTTCCCCCTTGTCTAGCCCCCCTCTCCTTGAACCTTTGCTCATTTTTTCTATTCCTTTATTAGGACCGTCTGGAATCCGGCCCTTTTGAGGGGGGGCTATGTCACGTTCATGTCTTGTCTGCCCTATGTTCTCTGTTTCACCCATCACGTTTATGTCATGTTTCCGTGTTGTCTGGTCCGTGTTTTCCGGTTCACCCCTCACCGATCCTGTTCCATGTCACGTTTTCCCTGTTGTCCGCCCTGAGTCTCACTGTCCGTGTGATAAACTATAATTCCCACAATTCCTGGCCTCTCTCACTGCCTGCACTCTTCATTGTTCTCACCTGTGTCTCGTTTAGTCTTCATTGTGTTTGTGTATATAACCCTGTTTATTTCTCCATTCCCCTGTCGGTCTTTAGATGTTGTATGTAGATGCTTGATGCCCATGTTTCCGTCGTTGTTCCGTGTTCCTGTTAACTCCTTGTGTGCCTTCCGTGTTTTTGTTTACCTTTTTCCCATCGTGGATGTTTTCCTTTGTTCATGTTTTTGTATTACCTTTGTGTATAATAAACCGCCGCTGCAGATAGATCCTCGTCCTGTGTCTGCCTTCATCCATAACCGTGACAAAAGGGGAACAATATTTACAATGGTTTGACAGAATAAAAAAATCCACATACAGTATATAACAATAATAACAGTAATAGTAATAACAATTATATAGTTTTTCAGTTTAGTATGTGATAGGAATTCTAAAACTTTTACCAGGGAGACCTTTTTGAAAATGTCCATCAATATATTTTCTGAATAAAAGCATTGTCTAATATCATTTAGATATGGACGTTCTATCAAAATATGTTTTACACAAGAAATTCTTACATAGATCACAAACTGGTTTACGTGGGTTGTTAAGAACAATAGCTGTTTAAATACCACTTTAGTGGTAGTATCAATCTTCTTTGGGTGTACACTACCCATAGAACTAATTACACTAAGATGTCACTTTGGAAGGTTAACCCCTTCCTTACCTGCACAAAAGAGTGTTCCCTCTTGGCAAACACCTATTGTTATGCGTTTTGTCCAACTCCTATCTCAAGTTATTCAGCACCATTGTGTCTTTGGGAAAGTATGTCCTTAGGAACATGAGTTAACTGCCTCCCAGTGGCAAGCCAGTTATCATGTTCTTTTAATTCTAATTCTCCCAAGAGGGAGGCTTTCTTTACCACCTTATCTGCTTCCAGATACTGCAAAACAGTTATTCTGATCATCTTAATCTAGTGATTTAATCTAGATTTCATGCAAGAAGCTCTCTCTACTGTCTGTTATAAGGAAAAGTGGCTACTCCATGGGCAAGCCCTTTTTATAATTACCTTAGCTGGTTCCGTTCATGGAAAAACAGTTATTATATTAATTTATCTAGTGATTTATTCCTAGATTCCACACAGGATATTTTATCTTCTCTGTTTATGCAGCGCTTTGTCTGTGTTGTAAATAATCCTGTTAGTCTGTTTGCTTTGAGGAGACCACTTCAAATGAATTAGTATGAATTGTGAACTGATTCACATCATTTTGGTAATCTATTTGACTAATTTAAAAGAGTGATTTGTTCAAAGATTGTACTTCACTATAATTCTTTTCTTGAATAGGAGCAGTTTTCTGTACTGATATCCATCAATTTAATCCTGTTCTTTGTGCATCTGTTAAGGTCCCAGCCAAAGAAAATGTAAGGCTACAGGAGAGCCCCTTATAATGATGCACATTGCGTGCATTCATGTTACATACATTTCTTGTGTCACTTTCATTTATATCTATGAAGTTTAGAATTAATACATGTGAAACCCCCATCTGTCAAAAGCCATCATTATTTCTGTTATTAAATTCTGTAGTTCTATTTTATAATGAGTGATCTACAGGCTGGTTGTGGAAACAGGTCTTACTCCATCTTAAAACAACGAGCAACTTTAAGATCATCATACATGCTTAAGTTGCAGCATTATTGGGAAACCAGCCTTGGTCTGCTTTTTTTGATGGGGGATTCACAAAGAATGACTTGTGCCCGGTAAATGTGCCATTTTTTTTGTATGCGCTCTCTGCATTGGTATAGCTCCCCATTCACCAAAGGATATCAGATGCACCTAGAAGACTCGAGAGACTTGAGAGGGGGAGCCCTGGGAGGCTCGAGTGGCGGAGCCCTGGAAGACTCGAGAGACTTGGGAGGCGGAGCCCTGGAAGGCTCGGGAGGAGGAGTCCTGGAAGACTCGAGAGACTTGGGAGGAGGAGCCCTGGAAGGCTCGGGAGGCGCTGGCTCTTGGACGGTTATGGCTGCTGGCGCTGGCTCTGGGACGGTCGAGGCTACAGGCGCTGGCTCTGGGACGGTCGAGGCTACAGGCGCTGGCTCAGGGACGGTCGAGGCTACAGGCGCTGGCTCAGGGACGGTCGAGGCTACAGGCGCTGCCTCAGGGACGGTCGAGGCTACAGGCGCTGGCTCAGTGGGCCGCGTGGGCTCTGGCTCGCTCACCGTGACATGCGTGGGCTCTGGCTCGCTCACCGTGACATGCGTGGGCGGTCGAGGCTACAGGCGCTGGCTCATTGACGTTTGAGGCTATCGGCACTGGCTCACTGACTTCTGAGGCGACAGGTACTGGCTGGGTGACCGAGGCACGCGCTGGCTTGGGTTCGCTGACCGTGGCTGACGAGGACTCAGGATCACTCACAGTGACATGCGTGGGCTCTGGCTCGCTCACCGTGACATGCGTGGGCTCTGGCTCGCTCACCGTGACATGAGTGGGCTCTGGCTCGCTCACCGTGACATGCGTGGGCTCTGGCTCGCTCACCGTGACATGCGTGGGCTCTGGCTCGCTCACCGTGACATGCGTGGGCTCTGGCTCGCAGACCGGGACAGGCGCGAACCGGGAGGCAGAAGCCCGTCTTCTCACCCTCCTCCGGGCAGACGAAGTGGACCGTGCAGGCTCGATGACGGCAACAGGCGTGGGGGTTTGCACACTGACCGTAGGGGCTGGCGTGACAGGGAGAGCTAGGGACGACTGGAGAGTCACCGCCGTGGGAGGGGAGGCAGGATCCTCATCCACAACAGCCACAGTAAGTGGCGAGCCGCATACCAGCAGCGTCTCCGCCACAAAATCACAGAGCATCCAGCCGCGTGTCGCCGGTGGCAACCGCTCCTTCAGTGAGGGGTTCAGGTTACCCCAGAAGAAAACCACCAAGGCCGAGTCCGGGAAGTCGGAGATGTTTGCCAGCTCAAGGAAGTCACGGATGTGGTCCTCCATCGGTCGGTCCTCTTGCTTTAGGCAAAGCAGCTGGTAGTTCGCTTGCTGAACCGCTGGATCCATAGTGTGGTCGGTCGTTCTGTAACGAATGTAGGAGTGAAGGCAGACGAGGAGGTGCGGATCCAAAAGCAGGTTCTTTATTATAAATCAAAGTGAGGGCAAACAAACAGGAACAAAGAAATATCCACGAGGGAAAACAACATGAACATGAAAAACATCCACAGGCAGGAGAAACAACCATAACATTCACGTACAACAACATTAAACGACCGACAAGGGAATGAAGGAACAAACAGGGTTTAAATACACAAGGACAAGGGTAACAAGGCCAATCAACAAACAGAACTCTGAAACAGGATAACAAGATAATTAACTAAAACCAATGACAAACAAGAACTGAATCAAGGTAATCAAACAATGAACCAATAAAACCCAGATACAAAACATGGAGGGAAAACAGGATGTGACAAAACTAGGAACTGAACAGGACTTTTCAAAATAAAAGTACACAAAAGAACAAAGGACAACAATGAACATGACATTAACTTCTACTAGGGCCTGAAAACAGCTTCTGGGGGAACCTAATAATGCTTGTTGAAATATTGACTTACCATGTACTTGTCAATTACCAAATACATGATAGCTCAGTATAACTCCATGGGGCTGATCGGGGGCTGACCTATAAGGACTGTTGTCATATCGAGCTTGGAACCGCAGAGTTCTGTTAGTTTCATCCCTCCCAAGGTGAAACAGAACAGAGTCATTAATTTTTATTGCTGGCGCATTGGAGGAAGATCCAGTAGAGCTCCAAGATGTCACCAAAAGCTTTATGATTTGTATAGATATCACCTGTAATGAAAGGCTTGGGTGCTTGCTGTCCCTCCACCACTATTGGCCAATGCTGTTACCAAGTCTCTGCACCACCATGCCAATGTCAACCACTGAAGGACATGTCATGCTCCACCGACCGTTGCTCCTCCAGCTCCTCCCAATGCACATGATAACACATGACTGTGTCTAGGCTTTACTGTTTCTATTAAATGTATATTCCCTGCATTACATTTGTCGCAGCTGAGAATTCTTCCCTCTTTTGAACACAAATCCAGATCAAGGGTTCCAGACCTAAGACAATAAAAATGCTCTATCAATTATGAGAAATACTGTTACTAGAGAGGTCTGCATGCCCACAGGACCCAATTAGATTTCATGCGGCATGGAATTAAATTTCCGATAATTCTTAAATTATTGTTGTTAACAATAAAAGAAACATGACGTAAAAATGTGCACACATCACGTGCATTAAATTATCCAATATTTAGAGTAGGCTAGCAGTAGTCAACAGGGCTTTAGAAGAATGGAAGAGAAAAGTGAGGACACGGTGCTATTAAAGGATGGGAAACTCAGATTGGAAAATTGCCAGTTTAGCTTTAAGAAATGAACCTAAGGCAAGTCAGATGGGCATCATGTCACACCTCATCTGATATTAGCAAATAATAGAAAAATAAAAAGTTATTTGTGTGAACTTGTTGGGACAAAACCTAAATAAACCTTTAAATGAAACCTAAATGTATTATCTGAATGCCATTCTGAAAATGACAACTCCAGCTTGGTTCCGGATGACAAAACCATATTTTTTAAGGTCTAGTCCTTCAGTTGTCAGAAGGTCGGCCTTGTGAAGAGAAGCCCAATAGGAGAACCATGCTACCATGGCAGCAAGAACTAGTATGACTCCCAAGTGCAATTGCTGCTGTTGCTGGACGACTAAGTCTGCCCACTCTCTTCCGCTTGGGTGAAGAGTAATGACTCATGGCAACAAACATCCTTAACACTCTTGTTTAAGCACAGCCTTTAAACAAAATAAAAATCTACCATTACCTCATTTGCAGAAGTGGGCAATTTAGGTATACTGCATGTGCTGTGCATAGCTGAAGCTGTAGCTGGTAAGGACATCTTAATCATTTACAGTTCGTATCCACATCGAGCAGCAGTGTATGCCTAGAAGTATGCATACATGTTAAGAAAACTTAAAAGCAAAAGTATTATTATTATTAAAAAATTTTTTTTTTAAATAATTCTTTACCAACAGAACCATAGTCTGCTATACAGAGACCTATCTGAAACATTGCTAACGTGATGTCATTTGGTTCTCATCTGTTCATCATTACTAATGACTAGGGGTGTGACGATACACTTAGCACAAGAGTCGGGTTCACGAGAACGAGACGAGACGATATTTTAACACTATATATATATATATGACTGGTCTTTTATTCGACTTAGGGAGGTGTGATACCACTATTTTCTTTTCGATCCGATACAAAGTACTTTTAGGCCAGTATTTTTACGAATTCTTTGGATAAAATTAGTAACTTAAATTATTACTTGTATTTTTATATATTTATATGCTTTAAGCAGAAAATTATTAGGCTGCTTTGTTTTCCTTTCAAAAATTAGTAAGTATAAGCCACATATAAACCTCAAAATTAACCATAGATATTATTATATGGCTACTAAAACCAAGTTACAATATGGATACTACAGTAATGCTGTAGCAAAACCATGGTTAATTATATCAAAACCTTGGTTAATGCCAAAATAAATAAATACAAATAAAAAAAACAAGGTCACTACACTCGTGGTTACTACTCATGGTTAATACAATATTACTACAGTAAATCCATGGGTAGTTTTAATTAGGGTTTATTAACTAGGATTAATGATCATTATCACTGTTTTAATACCTCTGAATATAAATAAGCCTGTAAAAATGGTCACACAAGTCAATTATAATATATGTCATGTCTAGGTTTGTCATTACTTGGTGTCAATAACTCAAGATGCCTCATTACCTCAGAAAAGCACTGTTCCCTCTTTGAACGAGCGCTGTGACTGAACGTGTGATCGCTGCCTGCTGGTGTATTTCAGCATTTCAAGATGAGCAGAAGAAAAAATAGTTCAATGATATGAATGAATGCAACAATGGCACCATACATCTTAATGCAATAAGCAATGCATCTTTTTAATAAGTCATGCTAAAGAATTCCGTAATATTCAACGAATGAATAAGATAAACTTTTTTTACGTGGTTGTGACGTCGTCGGACAGGTGGAGAGAAAATAACCCTTGACGCTCGTTGTTTTACCGGTTTGTGTGTATCATGGATAATGTAGTTTTTTAAGAGTTGGTGGCACACCGAAAGTATTTTTATTTTATTATTATTAAGTGAAAATAAAAACTCCCAAAACTTAATAAAATTTTTTTTTTCTGAAATCAGTATGTAAATCGTTTGGGAGTTTTATTTTAGCAAATAGTTTTATTTTCCCATACATATACAAAGGTTGCGCTCCTAACTCATAACACACTAATTCCACCAGATGGCAATACATTACATGAAGATGGATGAAAAAAAAAAAGAAAACTGTAGTAACTTCCAACAAAGGTGATGTATTTGCCTAAGTCCAGACGGAATGAAAATTCACAATACATTAGATACAGTAACATATATCATTGTAAATGCAATGAATGAAAAATAAAAAATGTTTCAGGCACGTCCAGCTGGGAGGAGGCCTCGGGGTAGACCCAGGATTAGGTGGAGAGATTACATCTCCACACTGGCCTGGGAACGCCTTGGGGTCCCCCAGTCAGAGCTGGTTAATGTGGCTCGGGATAGGGAAGTTTGGGGCCCCCTGCTGGAGCGGCTGCCCCCGCGACTCGACTTCGGATAAGCGGTTGAAGATGGATGGATGGATTTCTAGAAGCCCTGAGAGCTTTTATATGGGATTGTTTAATAAAAAAACAAAAACATGACAAAGGTTTTTAAATTATAAACAAATTTTGTTTAATAAATGTAACACTGTGAGTGAGAATGTATACAACTGGACACTTGCCAGTGTTAAAAGAAACAAGAAAATGTTCACATCAGCAAAAAGTTAACAATACATTTATGCTACCCAGCAGCATGCTGCTAAGCAATGTCAACCCATTACAGAAAATAAAAGTAATTTCTGATATTCCCTAAACAAAGTGCACAAAAATAAAAACTGACTCAATGCCTGTCCTCAGTGACATGCAAATTAAAACAAACTCCAAGCACTCCGAGGCCTTGCTCAGTACTCAATCTCATTAAAATTCTCAGAGAAGCCTGAGTATGGGATGCTGTCTCCAGGATCTATTGAAAGAGAGAGAGAGAGAGAGTTAAAAGGAATATATATATAACAAATACAAAGTGCTGGGTAGTAGTTATCAAATTACAAATAGATTATAGTTACTTTTTATGGATAACTTGATTATATTAGTCAGGTAACTGCAGTAAACTGTTTAAAACTTATTTTAAATAATTACAATTTTTCATTCTAAAACAGCCTACAGCTGACACGTTTTTTTATTTCTTCAACTATGGTCGCAATTTCCATCACTACCAACATAGTTCAATGATTTGATGTTTCCACTGAGATGAGATGCTAAAAAAAATTAGTTTGAAAAGTTTGCATTTGATAGAAATAAATATAATAATATATAGCTGCAAGCAGCAATTAACGGGGTTCAAGCCTTTAAGAACCTTTAAGTACATATGTAACAGATATTAAGTATTAATTAGACAGTCTGTTTGCAAATAAAACAATTATAAAGTGCCCCAATTTTCAGAAACACCAGGTTAGGTAGCACAGAGATATGGTGTTTGTTTAAATTTCTGAGTGTTATAGCGCCACCAAGAGCCAGAGGTACCCAATGTTTTTCATGTGTCCTTAGATTGACCTTCTACATGTGTTGTAAATGTGGTGATGATCTCTCATTCCATTCAAGAGTTTTAACTATTTAAGAAAATGTGGCCAACCCCACTTTGTAAGTTTTGGCACACTGTTGCAACGGTGCATTCAAAGTTAAAACTTTGTTTGATAATTATTGAGATTGGGACTCCAGAGAACCTGGCTGCAAACACACTGCTTGCAAAATGTAAAGTCGATCGGATCAACGGTTCCATAGTTAGAGCCATATTTAGATTTTTAATTATTATAGCACCACCAAGAGGCAGAGATACGCAATATTTGGTTTCCACAGAAATGTGTACCAAATTTGGTGTTAAAATCTCATTCCATTCAAGAGTTATAACCGTTTTAGTAAAAGTGGCCATGCCCCTTACATACGTTTTGGCATACCTTTGCGATGATAATTTGAAAGTTTGTGAAACTAGTACTGAGTTAAGGATCTGAATACTTATGTCAATGTGATATTTAATTTTTTCTTTTTAATAAATTGGCAAAGTTTACAAAGTTTTGCAAAATCAGTTTTTTGCTTTGTCAATATGGGGTATGGAGTGTAGATGTAAAAGTTGTAGTGTAAATGTATCATCTGTGATTATATTGTGGCTAGATTAAAACATGGCTAGATGAGCAGTTCACCAATAACTAGGTGGAACACCCACTAGCAACTTCACAGTATAGAGACTAGTGACTTAAAGCGATAAAGTCGTTGCATGTATGAACAGGCTTTAATAATACCAGCCAATCCTACTAATCTGCATGTGACATCAAATCAACAAAAATACTGAATACATTTTTTGTCATGTTATATGTAATCAGTACCAGATTACAATTCATAAGTAATCTACCCAGCACTGCAAATGCATTATTCTATGTTTTACAGGGTCCCGTAATACTGCAACCTCTGTGATCCAACAGAAAGAATCAGGTATTTCCAATTACATTATGTAATCCCTTCCACAGATCTGTTGTATGGGAAATGCGGTTAAAAAAACAACTGCTTCCCCCTCTTTCTTTAACTGCACTGCAGCAGTGCAGCCAAGTGACCTCATACAGGATGCTGCATTACATCAAATAAAAGAAGCCACTGTATGACACAAATGAGACCTTTGAAAATGAGGTGATGCATGAGCTACTGACACTTCCCATCATTTTATGTATTTAAATTGATATGCAGACTTCAGCACAGAAGAAGTCATTTGTATAGCCATTCATTTTAATTCCCATTTATGTAAGAGTAAAACAGGAAACTATATTTGAGCAAAACTGAATTGGTGTTTTGGTACCAAATAGTTTTTTTTTTCACTCACCTTTGCAAGGTCCCTTTTTAAACTCAATATCATCAATAGAAATGTCACTCCTTATTGAAGATCCTCTGATGGCTTCAAATATAATCTGCAAACAATTAGGGAGACATTAAAGGAACAGTTTACCCAAAAATGAAAATTATCTCATCATTTATTCCCCCTCATGCCATCACTGATGTGAATGACTTTCTTTCATCTGCTGAACACAAAGATTTTTAGAAGAATTTCTATTTTCTGTTGGTCCATACAATGCAAGTGAATGGGTGCCAAAATTATGAAGCTCCAAAATCCACATAAGGGCAACTAGAAAGCCCTCAAGATGACACATTTGTAAAATCAATGTCTTCTTAAACAGTATGATAGGTGTGGGTGAGGAGAAAGTAACAGAATCTTCAGTTTCACTATTCCCATTCCTTCTTCTCCAGTGTTTGGTGATTCACAGTCTTAATGCATATTACCCCCTACTGGGCAGAGAGGATAATTTATGATTATTGAATATTGATCTGTTTCTCACCCACAGCTATCATATCATGTCAGAACACATAGATTTAAATTCCTTTGTGAGGACCTAAAGTATTTAAAATAGTATTTAAAATATCTTAATTTGTGTTCTGCAGAAAAAAAGTCATGGGTTGGCATGAGGGATAATTTTCATGTTTGGGTGACATTTCCCTTTAAATATTTCAGAGAATTTAATATGCAAAACAAATACCAAGAAACAAAATTGTTCAAACGTGATACTTTGATACTCCATCAGTTGCCTGGCATGAAAGTACCTTCTTCTCAGTGATCAAACTGCCTTTTAAAGTTTTGATAAATTGCTTTGATAAGGTCATTACCAAAAACAATTTTCAACAAGAAAGGGAGTATGCGTGTCTCTAACCCAGTGCCTTGTGAAACACTCATAATCCACCGTTGCCTTCATCCAGGACATGCTTTGTTCCCCTTGTCTTGTCCAAAGCAACCTCTCTCTATCCCCCTTATGTAGCAGCACACTCAGAGTCCCTGTGCCCGAGCCATACATGTGGTAGAAGAAGATCAGACACTGAGGTCCGGTTGAACCCCTGAGTTCAGTGGACATCAGCTGGGCAGACTGACTTGGTAACATGTGGGACGCCTCAATGTACATGAAGTAACCTTGAAGTCAGAGCAGGACAAGACTTAGTGTGTACTGTCTGGTAAAGTCAACAAAGATTATAAAGCATTTCACAAATGTTTTTATGTTAAATTGCAATATCTCTGCATTTGCACGGAAGAAGAGAGTTGACTCACCTACCCCTAAGGTGTGGTCCCCTTTGGGTCCTGTGTAGGAGGTGGGTGTCTGTCCCCTAATCTGTAACCAATGTCCCTTCTTATTTTTCTTTTTCTGGGTGTAGCCACAGTCACCGGTTTCAAAGTTACAATGTCCAGGAGGTGGCTTCAATGGTCCTAAACAGTACACAAATCTATGATAAATGCATAGATCAATCCTATGCATTATAAAATAGAGCAGCAGTTATAAAACTGTTTTAAAGTTATTAGACTATACTCTATTTTCATGACTGTAATCATAAGTGAAAGGGTTAAATTCTTGTCTATTTCTGTCCACCACAGCCGGCACTGCCCATTTAATTTCTACGTTTTTGAGGGCAGATGTTCTCCATTACCATGGAATATATATCTATAAACAGCATATTTAAGAACCTTAGACAAGGGCCTTGCCCATTCTCTAAACCACATTATTTAAAACATGTTCAAAACACAGACAAGTAACTTCTGCTAAGCAACCTCGAAGTAATAAAGCTTACCCTTTAATAGAACAAATGAGAAATGAGACCTTAAATCTTCCATGAATCACAGGTTTCCAGTGGATAAAAGCAAGAAACCTGGGTCAAACGCCATGTTATCATAGGACAATTCTAAATATAGTGCCAAATATAGGGTAACATTTAAGTATGCAAAGAGCAATGAGTTGTTCTATCAAAATGTTCAAAAAACAGAAAATGTTTTCCTACAATTCTTTTACTCTAGAAAGAAGGACATACCTGTAGTGACCTGACAGTCTCCAAGGGTCACTGAGATGTCGTCAAGAGATACAAGTCCACAGTCCCAGAAGTTTCTGCAGATGCTGACAAATGCTATCTTAAAGGGAATTCAATAAAAAAAAGTAAGAACACAAATAATAAGACAAGTAAATTAAGAAAATAACTTATTATTTTCTATCAAAATTATTTGAAAGAAGACACAAATAATCTATAACCAAAGTCATTTGTCTTTAGAACATTTGTAAAATTCAATTTAAAACACAAAACCTTTTATTTTACTGTGGTATTTCTTTGACATTTTGAGAAATTTCACAAATGGGAAAGCTATTTATGGGGTTTTTATGTGCTATGCCAGTAGCCAGACACTGAATTATTCTCACTTAAAATAAGAATCCTTGAGATTAGTTCAATAATTCTATTTAAGTCATTTTAAATTCATTTAAGGGGTGACCCAAAGTGCAGTTAAAGATTTGTGGCTGCTTATAATTTAGAAATGATAAGAAAATACATTATTAAAACAAAAAAGCATTAAAACTCTATTTGTACTTATCATCCTGCACAGTGTCCTTCCATCACCTCCAATCTGAAGAACACTTAAACCTTCATGTTATTTATCATCAGACCGATTTATTATATACTGTACAGTATATCATTTTTTTACTCCACTCAATACTAAAATAAGTAAAAGCAGCCATAAACAGAATGCAGCCTTAATCTATAAGAGCTAAAGATCTCTCATTTATTGACCAACAATTCATCCATCCATTTTAGACTTACCTTGGTAGACATTGGCTTCTGGTAGGTGACTTCCACCTCTGTCCAAACATCTTTAGAATTTTCAGACACAGTCCAGATTTTTTGACCAACATTGTTTTCATCATAGACGTACAGTGCCAAAGCATTATCTATTTTCATGAAGCCATGCAGGGCATAGTAGAACCTGAGGCAGTATTTGTGGTTCCCTGGTAGGTAGGGTCCAAAAAGGCGACCCACATACCCTGGGCGAGAGCTAAAATGAGTATTGGCCAGTAGAAAAGACCCTGTGGATGTAAAGGACAGTTTACAGATGTTAGAGAGATCACTTTCATTGCATTTACTTCTCCATTTAGACAAGATCATTCAGTCTTAGTTCAAAAATAAATCTTTGAGTACACCATAGAAAATGTTATAACTTCTTAACCATTACAAACCATATCACTTCATTGTGTAAGGATTAAGATCCAATTTGATCAAGCTATTAAAAATGTTTTAGGTCACACTCCACAAATTTGGAGGAATAAGGGAAAGAATAGTCTCATTTCCGCACCCGTGCCTGTGGTGTGATCTCCGATGCGGTAAACATTTGGTTTCACAGAGACCCTGTTCCACACTGTGCCTCCAATCTGTTCCTGATAATACTGACACAGTCCATCTTCAAAGTCACAGTTTGCAACAGAAGGATCAAAAGCTGGCTCTGAAATATGAGTCACATGAAACAAACTCACCAACTGAACATCCGCCACTTAGATAGACATTTGTAAACTGGGGCCAGATTCACCCAAAAAATCTTTGTTTTTGAAGAATTTTATATTTTGTGTGTTTAATGTTATTTTTATTTTCAACTTTCAAACCATGTCAATGTTATCACAAAATTCAAACAATAAATGCTGTTTTGAAGCTTCTTAATGTGGTGACCAATCATGCTAGTCAATTCAAACTGATGTGTTGCATTGCACTCTCTCTCCGTGATCTTTATAGTCCATAGAAACATTATCATTAGAAAGCAGAGAATGCCCTTATAATTGCATAAAACTATGACTGTTAAAGTTGTTAACCAACATCTCGCACTTAGGAATACTCTTATGAACTTCTTATAATTTCCTCTAAGAACTTTTATTTTTCTTAAAGGTGCAATATGTAAAATTTTTCATGTGCCAATGTGTTAAGTTGCTTGTAACGCAACTTAAAAAATGAACCCTTCCCGGACTTCCTAGGTTGCCTATTAAAGCCTGTAGACTGATTTTTATGGGAAACCGACCCTGAATTGGCGTTCTTCTTATTGGACAGGAAAGCTTACATAACTGCAAAGCATGTGAAATATAGTGCCATAAGGATTGATCTGTGTAATTTTAGCTCATTTGGTCTTGCCTGCACAGTAACTGTCATAAACAATGATAATCTGTAATTATTCAGCAAGGTAAACTACAATAACACATGAAATGAATGCTAGACAATGTTCAAGATAATGCAAAAAGACCCATTCGCTAGTGTAACGTAACTTGGTCATACAGAATTTATACAATCTATTATTATAAAACAATAGTGCATCGATATATCAAAATGACAGTTGTGATGGAAGCATATCAATACTGAATTGTGTCAACATATTTATAATGTACAGTCTATTTTATAAACAGATACTGTCATTATCCACCAAATTTATCTATCGATATTGATAAAGCTGGCTAGCTAGCTAACGCCAACATAGGCTATCGTATAAATGCAGTCAATGTATCATGCAAGAAAAGTGATTACTTCAAGCTACAGTCTCTCATATTCAGACCTGTATCCACACTGTGTTTTAGCCCTGTTCCAGCACTGGAGATTATATAATATAATAAACAGTCTCAAAGTTTTTAGCAAAACAATCATAACTTTGTTATTTTAATTATGCTACCTCATCTGTCAGCATGATGCCGGTGAATCACGTTGTCTCTTTGTACGTTATATAATTGTTTTGGATGCTCGATCGCTCGTGTCCCTATGGAGTGTGCCTGAGCACGAGCAACAGGTAGCTGGCTGCAGTTAACTTAACGGCCACAGGTGTTATTAATAACAAGGGTTTCTGAATCTTACATACTGACATTTAACAGGTTACACCAGTGGCCGGGAACCTTTTTTCACTAAGGAGCCAATTATACAATTTTTGGTTGATGCATTTTTTTTTCCGAAAGAGCCATACCAAAAACGAATAATTTAAAATTTTCTAAAACAAAGTTTTTAAATTAAATAAAATGTTTATATTGCACATAGACTACTCAAAAACGTATTTTGCAATTGTTCATGAAAAATGTAACTACCCTTTTGGGCTGGGCGATATGTAAAAAATATTTTATTAATAATTTGCATTTAAAATATCACAATATCCCATTTTATGGTCAACCCACAAGGTCGGTGAATATTTTTGCTTTATTGATTTTGCTTTAAAAAAATAAAAAAAATAATTGAAACACAAAAACCTTAAACAAAAGACATTTCTAGTAATTTTTTTGACTAACAGCATTTCTTGTAATTTGTCACTCAGAGACGTCTTACAGGTCACCTGCCTGTTGCGGGTAGATGAGCAAAATAACTTGGGCATGAAAAATATATATGGACAAGGAGCTTGCAAACTAGAGCTCACATTTTGCTTCTAAAAAATAAGATCAGCTAACAGCTAAGATCAATAGTTATTGGGAAATGAGGAAGCACTATAATTGCTCTCGTGAACAGCGGAGCTCACTGCGCACACATATCAAATCAGATGCGCATCGGTGGCTTTACTTTCGTCTGTTCTTTAAAATATAATCATGTTTCGTCAAACGCTCGTCTTTGTGTCTAATTTCTTGTAATATATCACTACAAGAAGTCTTACAGGTCACCTTCCACAGTGGCTGTGCAAAATACTCCACATGAAAAATCTGCATTGGACAGGTGTTCATTTCAAACCTTGTTCACCAGAAGTAGGCTGTATGACAAATTCGGAAGAAAGGAAATCACAACAGTGTCATTGATCTCAAGATTAGCAATTGCATCCACACTTTCTGCTGGAACAGTATCTCTTGAAAAATTTAAACAATCATTTGTGGATCAAAGTGGATCACGGGATTTTTAGCGAGCCATAGGTTCCTGACCCCGTTACACTGAGCCTTGAAGTAAGGCCATAAAAACTTGCTAGTGGTTTAGAACTCTGCACACAGACAGCTGTGTTGTGATGCTTGGGATTAAGCTCAGTTGCATAAGGCATATTATTGCTTATTATGAAACAGCACTGTACTGACCTGTCTCTGTGTGGCAGAACTCTGAGGAAAAAGAGATGTCATCTAGAGCAACATAGCCACCATGAGCACTGTTGAATGCCACCTCAAACACCACCTAGAAAACTAAATAGAATTAAAGCTGCAAGAAGCGATGAACGGGCCCTCACACCCTGGTGCAAGTTGGGGCTGCTGTGCCAGGGGATTGTCACTCCAATTTCTTTTAGCAATTTTTAGCACTTAAATGTTGTTAAGAGTGTATCACAGTGTAAAACATTTTCTGTTGCCAGTAGGTGGCGCTATGACTATAACTAAATATTGTTAAATAGAAGTGTTCAGGCCGGAACTGTTATAAAACATGTGAAGTTTGGAGCAGATTTTAGAGAAAAATCACAATGGATGACTTCCTGTTAAGTTTAGGGCATGGGTCCAAGATACTTTTTTGCAGGTATTGGCATGTTACACATGTGTACCGATTTTCGTATGTGTAGGTGAAACACAGCGTAAAGAGCACATCATTGAAAGTTTGTGGGTAGCACTATTGAGCCAATTTGCTACACCTAATTCTGAAACACATATCAGATGTACATTTTCACCACTTCTGATGAGTGTGCAAAGTTTCAAGAGTTTTTGAGTATGTTTAGAACCTCAAAAATGCAATTAATTTGGGAAAAAATAATAAACTCCTAGAAGATCAATAGTGTCCTCGCACCTAGGTGCTCGGGCCAAAACAATCTAAATTAGATGCATGAATTGACCAACACTAAGAGAACAGAACAGTGGGTCGGAGGGTTTATAATTGCATTAGAAGCAGACAGTGAACTCATCTGTAGGAGAGGATCTCCAGACTCCACTCACACACCCCCACTCTCATTTACATTGTCTGCCAGAGTTGGCAACTCACACTCAAACATGGCAGCCACAGCACTAGTTCTTGACTTTGTTTATATTATTCCTACAGATGATAAACAAACACTCCTTTGTCCTCAAAAAAGGAGATTATGTATGGTCTGAAATAGACTATACTTTGAACTACATTTGGAAATCTCTTAACATCCTCAGTTCAGAATCAGAGCAGTTATGATAACATTTATATAGTTGTGCCAAGCTGTTTAAGTTTTTAGAGGAATTTTTATTTAATTTCATCAAAGCTGATGATCCATTGTTTGTAGTCTTTGATTTCCTCATTGAAAATTCTGCTGTATCTAAATGGTTTTTGAGCATAATTCAGAATTAATTGCATTCCCCTGTTTAAGAGGCAGTCACACTACACTTTGCGCTCCATTCACTTCCATTCAAATGCATCCAAAATGTACAATATAACAAAGATTTTTTAATGCAAGTAGAACATGTTTATTTAATATACTGTATATATATACCATACGCTACCGGTCAAAAGTTTAGGGTCACTTACTTATTCTTTATTTAAATGTTTTTTCCTGTCACATTTTAGAATAATATTAAAGTCATCAAAACTATGTAATAACAATAAATCAAAACTGTGTTATATTTTAGCATCTTCAAAGTAGTCACACTTTGCCTAGAATATGCAGACATGTACTCTTGACATTTTCTCAACCAACTTCTTGAGGTATCACCCTGGGATGCTTTTTAAACAGTATTGAAGGAGTTCCCCTGTTGTGTCAAATGTAGTGACACAAGGGGTCTTTCTTGAGAACCTCATTTACCTCTGATCTTGAGAAAAGGCCATTGAGAAATAGAGCAGACAGAATTTGCATGTCCCGCCCAGACATACGGGTATAAAGGGAAGCGAGCGTGCCTCTGTCAGTAAGATTTCTTTCTTCAGAGAGGTTGTGCAGCAGCAAGCTGAAGTACACTACTGTTCCACTCACCTCTGTAGGCAGAGCACTGCTGTTGGATCTATGACGCGTTACCAGCGGCTTTCTCCTTCTCTGCACGCTGTGCAGTCCACACTCCTGGGTGCTTCGACAGTGCTTCTGTCTGAAAGAGTGCATACTTCTAGAAGAGTATTTTCCCCTCTATAGAGTTTGTTTTCACTCACAAAAGAGCAATACACAGCAGGTGTCGAACGTCATTTTCAGGATGCGTCTTTTTAAAGATCCCTTTCCGCCTCTGTGTAGTTCCTGGATGTGGTTGATATCTCTCCAAAACTGATGGTCATAGACGCAGAGTTTGTGGATGGTCCATGTACTCACTGTGAGAACATGTCCATGGCAGTTTTGTCTTCGTGGCTTTCATTTCTCAAGGTGAATTGCCCCGCTATGGGAAGTGGGCATCCGCATACTCAACTACCTCGATGACTCGCTCATTCTAGCTCAATCTCGAGAGTTACTATGCGCCCACAGGGACCAGGTTCTCAGGCACCTCAGCCATCTAGGGCTTCAGGTCAATTGGGAAAAGAGCAAGCTCGCCGGTTTGCTTTTGAGGCTATGACAGCATGCCTCACGAACGAGTGCACGCATTCGGTGCTCAGGTGCCTCGCTCTCTTCGAGCCCGGCACAACGGTTCCTCTAAAACAGTTCCAGAGGCTCCTGGGGCAAATGGCATCCTCTGCCACGGTTGCTTCGCTCAGGTTGATGCATATGAGATCGCTTCAGCACTGGCTTCAGACTCCAGTCCTGAGATGGGCATGGCGCCACGGCACATATCAAGTGTTAATCACCCCTCCCTGCCATCAGACTTTCAACCCTTGAGTCCCCCTACAGCAGCTGTACAGATGTGTCGTGGTCACCACAGATGTCTCTCAACGGGGTTGGGGCACCATGTGCAACGGGCACACAGCCGCTGGCTCCTGGATAGAGCCCCGGCTGCGTTGGCACATCAACTGCTTAGATTTGCTGGGCTGCATTCCTTGCCCTGCGGAGGTTTCTCCCGCTGATCCAGGGCAAGCGTGTCTTGATCCGTTCAGACAGCACTGCGACGGTAGCATACATAAATCATCAAGGTGGCGTGAGCTCCCGTCAATAGTCACAACTCGACCGCCATCTCCTCCTTTGGAGTCGGCAGCGACTCAGGTCCCGCCACTCATATCCCGGGCAACCTCAACACGACAGCGGACATGCTGTCACGACAGGTCTCGCCCAGCGGAGAGTGGAGGCCTAACCCCCAAGTGGTCCAGCTGATTTGGGGCTGGTTCGGCATGGCACAGGTAGATCTCTTTGCCTCCCAAGAAAATTCCCACTGCCTGCTCTGGTACTCCCTGATAGAGGGCCCTCTCGGGACAGACACGCTGGTACACAGTTGGCCCCGGGGCTGCGCAAGTACACATTTCCCCCAATGAGCCTTCTTGCACTGGTGCTGTGCAAGATCAGGAAGGACGAGGAACAAGTCACCTTACTGGCTCCTTACTGGCCCATTCAGAATTGGATGGATCTCACGCTCCTCGCGACAGCACCTCCCTGGCAAATTCCCCTGAGGAAGGACCTTCTTTCCCAGGGAAGGGGCACCCTCTGGCATCCATGCCCAGACCTCTGGAATCTCCACGTCTGGCCCCTGGATGGGATGTGGAAGATCTGAGAGACCTACCACCTGCGGTCGTAGACACGATTAACCAACCCAGAGCTCCTTCTACCAGGAAGCTTTATGCCCTAAAGTGGCGCTTATTCGCAAATTGGTGTTCCTGTGCTGTGCTGATTTAGCGCTTAGGGACTTTTTAGACACTTTAGGTGTGACCAGCTGTGAATATGTGTGCAACACGTCAATGAAATTGACCAGAATTTATAGCCTATGCTGGTGACATCATTGGATGCACCTGTAGCAGGGCTATAAATAGATGTGTCACAGGTGCACTGTTAGATCTTTTGTCTTCAGATCACTCTGTGTGTGTTGTGCTTCATGAGCCTGTCAGAAACTGTCTACTTTCCACTCTTAGGAGTTAGATTTTGTTAGGCAGTGCGCCGAAACCTTTCTCTATTTAAAAAAAAAAAAAAAAAGAAAATGACTGAAAGACAGAGCAAGCAATGTGTGTTCCCTTGTTTACTCTCTATGGCTGAGAGGGACACACACCAGTTTTGTTTTGTATGTTTGGGGGAAGAGCATGTTGCTCTTGCGTTGGGGCCGGGCGGGTGCGAGCATTGCAATCTGTTCTCAGTCAAAATGCTTCGCACTCGTCTTGCTTACTTCCGAGAGTCAGCGCCCACACTTCCATCGTGGGGCTCTCGTATGGATCTGGCTGAGGAGCGAGAGACGGGTCCGTCCCTATCGCTCGCTCTTTCTCCAGATCCAGCTGGTCCTTCCTGTGATCCTGAAGCACGCTCCGGCGCCTCTTCGTTTCATGAGGGAGACCATGAATCTCTTGAGTCTGCAGACTTTGAGTTACCCACCTCCGAGCATTCCGGGCATGATAATAAATCATCTGAGGAATTACTCGAGGTGATTACTCATGCAGTGGCCACGCTTCAATTAGACTGGCCATGCAAACAAGAGACCCCAAAAGCTCCAAGTTGGAGGACAGATTTCTGTCTGGTGGCCAAGGGAAGGGAACGCCTCATCAGTCCCATCCTTTCTTTGATGACCTCCATGACGAGCTTGCTCATTCATGGAGGAAACCTTATACTTCCGACGAGGAGGCTTTCTCCATTGATTTCAGTTAATTAATCTGAAGGTAAATAATGTACATTTTTATAGACAACATTGTAAAACAGACAGAGACCGGCTGTGAGCAACTAGAGTCTGTTCTTTCTCAATTATAGAGTATCTCCAAGTGCTAAAGTGTGATGTACAGCCATGTTCTGATGCCTGTATACCAGTGCCTACTGTGGTAGGATTTACCATTTAAATAAAAATGAAGACATGCAAAAGCACAAAGGAAGCTTTCAGATATTTAATACATCATAAATATGGATTGTTTTTAGCAGCTTATGTTAACACCTGAACCTTCCAGTTGGAGCATTAAACCTTTCATAGTCATCCTGCTCTATGTATTAATATACTTCAGAATGTCTGATCAACTTTGGGACACATACAGGGGGACATTATTTTTATTTAAAAAAAAACTCACTGACCTCTAAGGAATGTGGTGCCTTAATATCCACTTGTACTAATTTCCAACTTGATGTTGCATACACATCAGGCCTCCATATCTCTTCATATTGGCCCAGCTGGTCCTTAGTGAAGACGGAGAAGAAATTTCCAATAGCTTGGTCCCTTTGATAGTAAAATGACAAGCATCCTGCCATTGGAGTGGTAGTCACTGGCGATACCAACTTGGCCACCTCCTGGAACCTTTTAGCATAAACTGAGTCCACATACATGTAATGACCTAGTTCAGAGTGGAAAAATAATACAAAGGATAGATTCACACAGCATATTCCTCGGGGTAGGAAAGTAAGCAACTTCCAAACTACGAGAATTTGGGGTTGGGAAGATGTTGACAAAAGCTATGGTCTAGTTGGAAAGCCTGGGTCAGCATGATACATTCCAGCTTTTGAGTTATTGTACATTATGATGCTGTTCTTTCAGCCTAAATTACCTCTCTCATTGTTCATAGTGTGGTCATCTGGAAGGTTTGACTGAGGGTCCCGGGCCAAGCTCCCTCCCACATACCAGTTCACATTGGGATTCCACTGATTACTATAGCCACACAAGTGGTGCTCCTCAAAGTTACATTCTGAAACAGACAGAGCATTAAAGGAATAGTCCACCCAAAAATGAAAATTCTATCATAATTTACTCTCACCCCTAATTTACTCGTTCCAAACCCATATGACTGCTTTCCTAAGCCGAAGACAAAACAAGACATTTTGATAAAGATCCCACTCCATCTTTTCAATATAATGGCAGTGTATAGTGTCTCATTTTAGAGCTAAAGGATTAGTTCACCCAAAAATGAAAAATCTCACATGATTTACTCACCCTCATGCCATCCCAGATATGTCTGATTTTCTTTCTTCTGCAGAACACAAATTAATATTTTTAGAAGAATATTTCAGCTCTGTATGTCCATACAACCCCGCGACCCTGTACACAGGATAAGCGGTTGACGATGGATGGATGGATGGATGGATGGATGTCCATACAATTTGAAGCTCCAAAATTCACATAAAGGGAGCATTAAAGTAATCCATACAACTCCAGTGGTTTAATCCATGTGTTCAGACATATTATGATATGTGTGGGTGAGGAACAGATCAATATTTAAGTCATTTTTATTATAAATTATCTCTACCCAGTAGGGGGCAATTTGCATTAAGACTGTGAATCACCAAAACAGAAGAAGAAGAATGGGAATGTGAAACTTTGAGATTGACTGAGCAGGGAGGATAATTTATTGTAAAAAAAAAAAAAAAAAATAAACATATATATATATATATTAATTTGTTTCTCTGGAGTACTTTTATGTTGCACTTATGTGTATTTTGGAGCTTAAAAATTTGGGCACCCATTCACTTGCATTGCATGGACCTACTGTATAGTGCTGAGAAATTCTTCTAAAAATCTTTGTTTATGTTCAGCAGATAAAGAAAGTCATACACATCTGGGATAGCATGAGGGTAAGTACATAGATCATTTTCATTTTTGGGTAAACTAATCCTTTAAAAATTTACCCAAAAGTTTAATCCATGTGATTAATGGTTAAAAACTTGTTAAGAAATAAATAGTAATTTTGAAACATACTGTATGTATAAAATCATGACCACGCATGAAGAGTTATATCAGTAATCTTAGAAAAGTTATTTTATTCCACATGGGGCAGGGGCACCTCATGAGGGCAGTCATATTAACATCACATGACCAGCCAAATACTACTAGATTAATCTCAGTAACTACACCATTTTTGGACACTTTCACGCATGGATTAAATTAATCCTGGTTTACTGGGCATAGTAATTTCTACAATGTCATTGGTAACTGAAAACTACTGTGTTTGACTGATGCACCTTCCAGGCCACTAAGTGTCAGTATATGAGTGTAAGCCAACGTAAGCCACTTTGACATACTTCAAAAAGTTACTGAGTACACCTTTAAAATCTTGACATCCACAATTTCTTATGCGAATACATGTGCCACTGTAAAACGAGCTCTTCTCATAGCACTCCTGAACGCACAATTGACATCAATGAACGGACCACGATATTCAACAAATCACCTCCTTTTGTCTTCTGCACATGAAAGAAAGTTGACATGAGGGTAAGCAAATTATGAAAGAATTTTCATTTTGGGGAGAACTATTGCTTAAAATATTCAAATCATTTCCTGAGTGGAAAGTTTATTTTCATCAGCATAACACTGCCTTCCTGCACAACTTTGTAGATTTTGTAATGCATCGGAGATGCTGTGCTCCATAATACGCATGACATTGTACCAGTTTAGAGTAAGTATAAAACTAGAGGACCTACCAATACAGTATCCAGGGACGATGTGTATTTCAAAAACCGCAATGCTGTTTCCTATTCCTCTGCTGGGTTTACCCTCAAATAGTAGCTGAATGTAAAATAAATAAACAAAGATGAATGAAATTGGGCTGTTGGCAGGGAATGGATTAATTCAACTAGTCAACATTACTTTAACATCTATTCAACTGACACGAATAATGTCTATTTGTCTAACTAAAACCTAGATGACAATCTTTATATCTATGACAGTCATTACACAAATGCTCCATGGCCTAACACATCAATATTCAGCATATATGAACAGGATGAGATGTGACACATTCTAAGCTTAGATTGAATATAACATTAGAACATTTACATCACACACCTCAGGTCATTTTTTTTTTCAAGTCATAGCACTTGTTAGTAAACAAAAAATTTCTATTCCTTTATTTACAATGGGCATGGATTACACTCAGTCTTATCTTCTCAAAAGTAATTCCCACAAAAAAGTGGGAGTATATTCCACTGTAGTATTTACAAAGGCTCTTTTCTTCAACTCCCCTCAAACCCTCTTTATGCTTGGAAAACTATGACTTGTCAGACAACATATACATATACACAACCCCTATGAATCCTGTCTCCGTGCCATGTCATGCAGATACCTGGTAAGCCCCAGACATATTGCGGAGGTCCACACTGGCAATATGCCAACTGTCTGAGGGTTTCTCCGCAGTCCATAAGGTGTAGTCAAAGTTCTCCCCCTCGGGTCGTAAGTGGAGTTGAAGCGAGCCCGAGCCAGTGATTTGATAGACTAACCGCACACAACTCCAGTCACGGATCTCCAACTCTGGGCTGACCAGAACATACTTTTCTTTGTCACCAACAGACAGGGAGTCTGCTGTGATGAAGCGACCTAAAGGAAGAGGAATCATTTTAGTTGCATGCATTAAAAAATATTTGGGGTCACCTACTGTTCATTTCTGCGTGTGTATGTTTTAACTGTTGATTTAATAAGTTTATGTCGAAAGGCAGAATAAAAAATAAAATAAAAAAATTGAGAAAGAAAATGTATGATTGTTTAAAACAATCAACTCAAGTGCTACAGACAAATCAATCAAGTAATCCATAAAAAACAGATATCTGGGTTACACAGGGCTAGCAGTAATGAACAGAAACAGCTTCACAGATAAAGTAAATTAAATGAATGGGTGGTCCCTGATGTTAAACTTTGTGTCAAAAACAGGTGTGATCCATATCAGCCTCACAAAAATGTAAAAAAAACCACTCCCTTAACATTCCCTTTATTGTCTCCATTTTAACGGAGAGACTGTTTAGAGAAAAGAAATAGACTATTTTCACATTTTAACAGATTAATTAAAAGTTTGAGAAGAAATATCAATTGTCAGAAATAAAGCAATCAAAGGTGTTGTGCATTCATCAAATTTTCACTTATTAATATGCATAAAACTTCCACATGATGTAAAAGTGTTTTGCCGCGGTTAGCTTTAGCATCTTCTTTGATACCTCCAGATGTTCCCATGGGGATTCATTCCAGGTGCCAGATGAGAGCTATGTCTCTACTTTTTTCTTTTCTCCTCATGCCTTCTTGCAAATACTCACTAATTTCCTACACTTTGGTTTGGCTCATTGTAGGATATTTCTTATGTATTTAGTCCATGAGCAAAATACAATCCACTTCTCAGGCCAAGACACACAGGAACATCTGAGCTTAAAAATGGTGTTTAAAATGGTGAAATCATGTCTCTTGTAAATATGATGAAATTCAGTTACCACAAAGCAGTGTTAACTACAACGCACATGATTGTTTTAGCATCGACAGAAGGTCACCAGACAGTTCACTTGAGCTTTCAAACCTAGCACAGGCACAACATATTTCATGCCCACAATAAAGGAGGAAAAAACTGATGTCATTGGCCTACATAGTTTATTAAAGCCACATACAAACATTTGCTGATTCAGTTAACAAGGTCTTCTGAACTTTTCAAGACAAAAAAACTGATAGCCCCAATGGACAGTGGGAATGATGCATTACATTTTCATTTTTCGTGAACTATTCCTTCAATGGCAAAATGGCAGAGGATTCTCTCTACAAACTTACAACCCCACTGCAGCAGCTGTTTTTCAGCTATTGCACATTGTGTGGTTTTAAGTAGCCCACTTCTATGCATCCATATAAGGGTTAAAACTCTATGGATGTCTGCTGTACTTCTCCAAATGCCTACAATGATTTCTACAGCTGTCTGAAAACGACTGGCTGGAGGCATACGATTAACAGATCAATTATCCAGGTCTCCAGACTCTTCCTCTCTCTCGTTCTTTTTCACTTTCACTCCGTCCATTTTTTTTTTTTTTGTTCCTTGGCTGGCTTTACATTCAATCAATAAATTAAAATAAACATTCTAAATAATACAAAGACAGGCAATCATCATCATCACAGACAGCCATAGGGACATTTTTATTATGTAACAAATATTTATATTTTGGAAAATCTGACCAAATTAATTAACAAATCATTTATCAGTAGTCTATTGCTCCCACTTTCCTAAAACTAAGAAGCCTGATTCTACTGTTTCCACCACAAAGACTGTGTTGTCTAGGAAACCAAACAGAGACACACATTTGAAGCCAAGTCTTTTATAGCTCTATTTATTGACATGTGGGCAAAAACTAGAACACACAATCCATGCCCAAAAGGTTGAGACAGGGGCGTCATCTTGCCAGTTACAACCATCCAATGTAAGTTCACAGGATTATACTTCATTCATTGCACTTCAATTCACAGTTATTCAAAAGAATCTCATCTATGTCCCCACAACAGCTGAGCCCAACAAATTGTTCACCAGATATATTATTTAAATTTTTTATGGCAGAGGCCATTAAGAAAAGTAAAGCAATGGCACCAAGGCTTATTTTTGGAACAGGTCACATTTAAGCCAAAACGGTTGTGGAAAATGCATTTATAATTATAAAAATTATAATACAATATTATACCTACCTCTTCATGTTTTTATAATATATAATTAAAATAATATAATTAAAATATTAAAACATATGGTCAATGCCATATTCTATGCACTGGAAAAAAGAATGTTAACCAAACAAATGTGCTTCATGGTAGCATCTTAACTGGTTTATTAATTCAAGACACAAATTTGACTTAACATCACTGAATAAACCTAAATACATTAGATTACTCCTCTCAGGGTCCTGTCACTCTGTCAGTCTGGGTTTTTGTCTGTCAGGACAGTGGCATCATCGTCTCATGTCTGTCTCGTATTTCGTTGTCTGTCTTTGTGTGAGCGCACGGTTTCGGTTGTATTTGGTTGCCATGAGCTCTTCGGTCTGTCTTGTTTCATGTCCGGAGCATTGTGTCTGGATCCTGATCATGTTGCATTGCAAACCCAGGTTGCGTGCTGTCTTCATGTTGTGCTGAGGTTTGGTCACTTCAGTCTAAGGTGTCGGGTGTGTGTGTGGCCGAACTCTCGGACAGGTGTCCTATCATGTTTTTGATGCATGTTGCGTGCATCGCGTGACGTTTGCCTCGCAATGTACGCTCAGGTTTCGTTTAGTGTTAGAATGTGTGGCATCGCTTTGTTTTGCGTTGTTACGCATTCTCTCGTCTTGTTTGTTGGTTGGCATGGGCGTATATTGCCTTATTGTCTTGGCGATGTGCGCTCATGCCATTCCAGTGTTTTGTTGTCTTGTGAGAGCACGTGGTTTTGTTTCTGTGTCTCTTTGTCTAACATCATACTCTGCCTCCTTGTTTGCCCATTATTGGTTTATTAGTCACACCTGCCCTGTCTTCTTAATCTTTTGATTTCTCTCCCTATTTTAGTTTTCTTGTGTTTGCTGTCCAGTGCCAGTTCGTCTTGTTTCCAGTTTTGTTTGTTTTACTTTGTCGGTCCTGCCAGTCAGTCGTGTTGCTCTTTCCCTGGTTCCTGTTTTCCAGTCAGGTCAGTCCTGTTCCCCATTTCCCCTGTCTAGCCTGGATTATTTACTTTGTGTTTTTCCCCTTCAGGTAGTTTATGTTGTTTTTCCCCCCTTGTGAGAGTTTGAGTTTTTTCCCTTTATTTTTTTGTAATCAGTAAATTCCTTTTTTGAACTCTGCTGTTGGGTCCTGCCTCTGCATCTGTGACAACACCAACAAAACTAATTTGGAGGGTTAAATTATGTAGAAATAACTCCTTAAGGTTACTTTTTACAGTGTCTGTGTTATCGTGTGATTTAATGTATTACACTCTTCAAAGATGTAACCATGAATAGGTATTTTTATATATTCTAACTATAGTTACAATTAACCTACTTATGAAAAGACTGTGGTTTACAATCCATCCATCCATCCATCATCAACCACTTATCCTGTGTACAGGGTCACAGGGGGCTGGAGCCTATCCCAGCTAACATTGGGCGAAAGGCAGGGGACACCCTGGACAGGTCACCAGTCCATCACAGGGCCACACATAGACAGACATACACTCACACTCACACTCCACCTCCACATCTAGGGCAATTTTTTTGGAGACACCAATTAACCTAGCCTGCATGTCTTTTGGAGGAAGCCGGAGTACCCGGAGAGAACCCACGCAGACACGGGGAGAACATGCAAACTCCACACAGAAAGGCCAGGGCAACCAGGGTTTGAACCCACGACCTTCTTGCTGTGAGGCGACAGTGCTAACCGCTGCACCACCGTGCCACCCTGTGGTAAGTGGCAAGTGTAAAATACCTAATTTCGAGGACCAAATGAATTGCAAGATACAAAATGCAGAATCTTATGATAAAATACAATTACACTAAAATTCATTTTGAGTGCAGAAATACAAAAGCCAGTTGCATTTTCTCCACGAAAATGTGAAGTCAGCGCTTCATTTCGTGCACAAAATTCTAAACCAAAAACTGTTCTCATGCACGAAATAGAGACAAGTTCCTTGAATTTACATTTTATTAAGTGGAAAACAGAAAACACAATGAACTCAGTATGCCACAAAATGCAATTTGTTGATGAAAGCGGTTGTCTGGATCTGGGTGGATGATTTCTGTACAATCAATTTCGTGATCAAGGCAACTCCTTTGTGGACGAAGGAATGCATTTTGTGAATGAATTCTTCAGCATGACACAAAATGCATTTCATTCACAAAGTGATTTTTGTAAAATAATTTTATTTTTTTTAAATCCAAGGAAGAAATGCATTTTGTGATCCCGACAACTCATATTGTAGATGTACTGAATAGACATGATGAATCATGAAATGGAATTTACAAAAATCATTTTCTGGACAAAATGCATTTCGTAACATACTGAATCTTAAACAGGAGTTTACAAAACTAAATTTGTAGATGACACTTTGTTATCCAAACAACCCCTTTCATGGACGAAATACATATCTTATTCACAAAATGAGCATTTTGTTGACAAAATGCATTTTGTTACATACTGGGTGCATTTTTTCCACAAAAGGCGAAGGACAAGTCTCAGTTGCCTCCACTTCTGAGACCGTCAATCCACACATCTTATCACGTAGCTCGTCATGCATTACACCGCAGAGACTTACAGCATGTGGAGGCTCATGCTACTCTCTGCGATTCGTGCTCAATTTACCACACGCACCATAGAGAGTACACTTGTTTTTTTTATTTCTTTTCAGACATGGTCTGTGATAACCCCATGTTTATGACATGTGTCATAGTAAAACCATGGTATTTGTTAAAGTACCTTGGAGTATCATGAGAGTATCATGAAATATGAACACAATCAATCATTCAGTACCATGGCATAAACCTGGTAACATGGTGCATGGTATGAATGTCCCCGTTCTGTGCACGTCAGTGACCCAGACCAATATACAGTCAGGGGCCAAAGATTTGTTGCTACAGCCCTGCTAATCTCCACAAAATTTAAGGAACTTTTCTCAGTTTTGTGCACAAAATCAGCTTTTGGTTGAGCGTATGTTTTGGTAAAGAGCAAACTTTACTTTTTCGTACAGGACAAAATGCAACTGGCTTTTGTCTATCTGTGCACAAAAAGCATTTAAGTGCAGTTGTATTTAGTCATGAAATGCATTTGTTTGACGTCATTAATTAGGTCCACAAAATTAGGCATGTTACACTAAGTACAGGCATCACTGAAAATTATGGAATGATATTCCGGACATTATTCAAAAGGAATTGCAAATTGTATTTGCAATTGCGTTTTCAATTTGTGGACGCATAAAATGTGACATAATCCAAACGCAATTGCAAATCGCGCATTACCGTTTGCATTTTCGTTTAAGCGAACGCACAGTGACTGCCAAATTTAAAATGGAAAAGCAAAGTCCGTTTGCAACTGTGTTTCCCATATCTTACGAAGTTTTGGCCCTGTCATATTTAAATAGCAATTTCAATTACCACGTCTGCTTTTTCACTTTCTCAGCGTCGCGTATGTAGCCAGCCAAAACTCAAATGGAATACTAATTCCCTTAGTATTTCCATTTCCGATGCCTTACACGGAAACCTGTCAATCAGGGTCAAGGGTGGGATTATGCTATGGGGCGTGTTTGTCTTGGGAAGTGACGTCACTCACAGTCGACGGTCAAGAGGTGATGCCCTGAACAGATGCCGGTTTATCAAATCAAATCACTTTATTGTCACACTACCATGTACACAAGTGCAACAGTAGGTGAAATTCTTGTGTGCAGTTCCGAGCAACATAGCAGTCATGACAGTGACGAGACATATACCAATTACAGTAAACAACATACTTACACAACACAATTTACAAATCAAATGTACACATACTTACACAACACAATAATTATATACAATGTACAGTAAACAATACACACTATATACAATACAATAAGTAGGAGTATATGAAACATATATATATATGAAGTAGTATATTGAGGAGAATATGTTGACAGTCCAGTGTGAGATTATAGATTAATAAAGTGCAGTGCTAATTATTGATCCTGATAGACTGTGAGTGACGTCACTTCCCAAGACAAACACGCCCCATAGCATAATCCCACCCTTAACCCTGATTGACAGGTTTCTGTGTAAGGCATCGGAAATGGAAATACTAAGGGAATTAGTTTTCCATTTGAGTTTTGGCTGGCTACATACGCGACGCTGAGAAAGTGAAAAAGCAGACGTGGTAATTGAAATTGCTATTTAAATATGACAGGGCCAAAACTCGTAAGATATGGGAAACACAGTTGCAAACGGACTTTTCTTTTCCATTTGAAATCTGGCAGTCACTGTGCGTTCGCTTAAACGAAAATGCAAACGGTAATGCGCGATTTGCAATTGCGTTTGGATTATGTCACATTTTATGCCTCCACAAATTTAAAACGCAATTGCAAATACAATTTGCAATTCCTTTTGAATAATGTCCGGAATATCATTCCATAGAAAATGTCATGCAACTCTTTTAAAACAAATTGTTTTCCAATAATAAACTCCTTTGCTGTCCAGGTTTTTGCAACCTGTTGCAATTAAAATTGTATGTCAAGGATGAATGCATTCATTCTCATCTGATCAAATAATAAACTCTACAGTAAGAAACCTAGTTTATAATACCTTCTTCGTTAATGGCCCAGGCAGCGTAAGCGGGATCAGACTTGTAGCCGCAGCCGTCCAGTTCAAAACTGCAGGATCCGCTCAAGAGCTGCGGCTGAGCTCTCATTACAAGTGCGGCAACTGGCGAGGGAATAAAATATCACACAGTGTTAAAAAAATTGAAAGGGGCACCTCAAGAATAAGTAACTCGCATGTAGAGTGGTCTCTGCGCTGACACTAAGGTGAATAAAAGTTGTCTATTCCGCACCGACGGATAAAGTCCACGTTGATGAAACGGCATTAAATTCATCTTGCACAAAAGTATAGAAGTTTGCAAAGAACCGATTTTCAAGCCAGATATTCAGATCAATCGAGCGCTTACATATCAAGAACTTAAGGAAAAGTGATGACTTACCCAGAAAAGTAGATAGGTGAAGCAAACTCATGGCAGAAGTTGCAGATGGATGCTGAGTGGAAGAGTAAATGTCCACTAACGCAGATTGCGTACGGTACGACGTTACTGTTACTTTTACTTGAACTCTCCATGCTTCGACTTTGGCTAAGCTGAACAGGCTGTGGGAGGGGGGAGTGGTAGGCTGTTGAGTTTTCTATTTCAGAGCAGGCAATCATTTCAGTAGCCTAACTATTTTTTTAGTGAGGAGATCATTGATTAAGTGGTGTTTAAAAATGAAGTGGCTCTTGCAATGAATGATTACCAATTGGATAAAACCATTGCAGTTTTTAGCTACTCTCAGTAAAATAATGTCTGTTTTATGGCATGGATTTTTAATGCTTGGATGTGGTGTCTTCAATGTAACAGTAGACCTACAGACAGTACTATACATACATACTGTAAATATGAAAATATTCTCATGGCACCATGTGGTGTTCTTTAGATGCCACACTTGCTTAACCTTCTGTAGAACCTTCTAGGTACTCTTTAAATTAGTCTTAAATGCATTGCTTATGTAGGGGAACTTCAATATTTATATTAGTGCCTTGAAACCTTTCCTTTATGATGCTATTATCAGAGAAATCTATTATATGCACAACACGTTTAACACTGTAAATCCTCTAAAGATGTTAAATCAAAGTTTTTCCAGAGCTGTCACCCATTTTCCTTGGAGTAAATATCAATTAGGATGAGATCATGGAACAAAAACAGGCTTTCAGCTTTTATTGGTGTAAACTAAACCAAACCTCTGGCATGGTCAGAGAGTGCCAGCACAGGAAAGTCAAACCCTAAGTGATTTCATAATGTGTTGGTGGAAGTAAAAGCACACAAAAAGCTATTCTGTTTAAAACGATGTACAAAAGACACCAAGAAAATGGGATCTCTTCAATGTTTAGGACCATTTAAATGTATAGTGAAACATCTAAAAGCAGAGATCCAGCTGCTTGCTTTAAACAAATCTATTGTTCAAGAGGTTATTGGTCTTATTATTCTTGCAGGCCCAAATAGATCCTTAGAGCAGCCAATCCATTTTACATGCATTCCACGAGGATTGTGCATTATAACCAGCTTCATAACTCACCAGGATGGCCACATGGTGAAGAGGTTTGCACATCTAATAGGCTATAACATGGAGTGTCATGAAAGAAAGAAAGAAAGAAAGAAAGAAAGAAAGAAAGAAAGAAAGAAAGAAAGAAAGAAAGAAAGAAAGAAAGAAAGAAGATCTGTTTTGTGCAGTGACATAATTCACTGTATTTATAACATGGGTAAAGCTGTGATTTTTATTTATTTTTTTCCTATGTCTCTGCATTTTAGAAATATTGAACATGTGTGATTTAGCATGTCAATATATTTTCCAAGTCTTGCAAAACTTAGCAAATATAGGAATATTTCTCCATGTTAAAGTGTGTCCTTTGAGCTGTCATGTCTCAGCTACACCATTTGGCCCCTGCCCCAGAACTGACTTCTGTTAATCTGTTCGTAGAAATAGACAAAGCATTAATTGTTCAAATATGCTCTGTGTTGATGTTAATATTTTTTTTACTTCAAGGCACCCCAATGTTCAAGACATTATTCAAAGCCCCTGACCTCTCATACTTCCCTTGTAATGATGACAAAACTGCTTGATTTGAAAAGTTGTTTACATAAACTAGGCATTTCCATAGATTAAAATTATTAAAGATGATTCATTTTGTGATTCCAGAAGTTTTAAGAGCTGTGTTTAGAGTTGTTGAAGGAAGATGGACTCAAATGCGAAATATGATGTCAGTTAACCCCACATCTTGATTTTATGCATTTCTAGCCATTTGTAGTATTTTTTTTGTTTTATTTATTATAACAAGTTAGATTTTTTTTTACTATATAATAAGCTATTATTATTAGCTTATTAACTTATTATAGCCTAATTAAATCGCTTAATTTTGTCATTTTAAGTCCCCCTGGGTAGTTTTCTGGGTCACCCTAGTGGGTCACATCCCCCTGCTTGAGAACTACCGGTCTAGGTTAGTTACAATTAGGCTAACGGTCTTAACAAAGCACATGAAGGATGTGATTACAGATTGATGGAAGATGGTCAGTTATGGTCCATATTTAGCTGATTTAATTGTTGTTCAAGCATTATTATCCAAGACTTATTATTACTACAGTATATTCATCATTTTTATTATTTTTAATAGAATGTTGGCATACTTACAATAGACTACTGTGCACAAAATTTATTGAATACATGCTGCTGAGAGGCCATGGAAAATTATTTATTATAAACTGCTATCAGGGATAATGTGTCATTTTTCTCTATCTACTTGATCCTTCCCACGCACAGAGTGAGCTTGGACTGTGTTCTGTAAATTTTCCCTCATTCAGGAAGCCCTCTCTCAGACAGTCCTGTGTTAAGATCTTAGGTTTTCACTAACCATGTGTTTAGCTTGGAGGACTGCACTTTTCCACACACAGCCCAGAGAATGGGAATGATGGGATTGGTAAAGGATGAATTGTCCACCAACCATAAAAATCCACAGATCGTGGTTCAAGCGAACAACAGGAAATAAAAATAAAAATAATCTTCAAATAATAGAAAGTGTTGTTTGAATACTCTAGAGGTTTAAACCTTTTCCGTCTTTAAACTGTGGAAAGGCACACGTGATTTGAATGTATTACATAAGTACAGTACATCATTATGTTTTAAAATGGGTAAATCAGCATTGACATCAATGAAGCATTATCTCTTCGTAAATTGTTTGAAAATGAAACAGATGTGTCTTCATGTTTATTGTGTTTCCACTGGCAGGTATTCACATCAGTAAAGAAAAGCATGTGGTGAGGATATTCAGTCCAGTGGTACTGACCACTGTAATTAACTTCATATCTCACTCTCTGCAAACAAACATATTTTCTTTTTCTCTTTTTTCTACTTCTTGAGTCAAAGAGCAGTTTTGACACAAGAGATCAAGAGATGTATAGTTCTGTAATGGCCAAGAATGTTATAAAACAATAAAATTTACACAAAAATTCTATGAACTTAACATTTCAAATATGCCTGAAACTACAGATATTGACTTATATATTAAAGGTGGAGTAAGACATTTTTATCCAATATGCATTTTGTCGAATTCCACAAATACTGTTTGAATAATACACTGTTCACTGTCCACTAGCTGTCCGTTCTGCGTGTGTGCACTCAAAAAAAAATCAGGTGTTTGTACACTGCCCTGGCTCTGTGAATGGGAATATATATACAAAGTGGACCGGACCAATCCACACAACACTAATGCTCATTCATGAATTTGGAGGCCGGAGCTTCTGAAGGAGCACTGAATAAAGGGGTGTGTTTGTTTGTCTGTTGAGTTCAAATATCAACAGACTTTCTCAGGAATCACATACTCCACCTTTAACTACAGGTGAAACTCGAAAAATTAGAATATCGTGCAAAAGTTCATTAATTTCAGTAATTCAACTTAAAAGGTGAAACTAATATATTATATAGACTCATTACAAGCAAAGTAAGATATTTCAAGCCTTTATTTGATATAATTTTGATGATTATGGCTTACAGCTTATGAAAACCCCAAATTCAGAATCTCAGAAAATTAGAATATTACATGAAATCAATAAAAAAAGGATTTTAAATACAGAAATGTCGGCCCTCTGAAAAGTATAATCATGCATATGTACTCAGTACTTGGTTTGGGCCCCTTTTGCATTAATTACTGCCTCAATGCGGTGTGGCATGGATGCTATCAGCCTGTGGCACTGCTGAGGTGTTATGGAAGACCAAGATGCTTCAATAGCGGCCTTCAGCTCTTCTGCATTGTCTGGTCTCATGTCTCTCATCTTTCTCTTAGCAATGCCCCATAGATTCTCTATGGGGTTCAGGTCAAGCGAGTTTGCTGGCCAATCAAGCACAGTAATACCATGGTCATTGAACCAGGTTTTGGTACTTTTGGCAGTGTGGGAAGGTGCCAAGTCCTGCTGGAAAATGAAGTCAGCATCTCCATAAAGCTTGTCTGCTGAAGGAAGCATGAAGTGCTCTAAAATGTCCCGGTAGGCGGCTGCGTTGACTCTGGACTTAATAAAGCACAGTGGACCAACACCAGCCGATGACATGGCTCCCCAAACCAACACAGACTGTGGAAACTTCACACTGGACTTCAAGCATCTTGGATTGTGTGCCTCTCCATTCTTCCTCCAGACTCTGGGACCTTGGTTTCCAAATGAGATGCAAAATTTGCTCTCATCAGAAAAGAGGACTTTGGACCACTGAGCAACAGACCAGTTCTTTTTTTCTTTAGCCCAGGTAAGACGTTTGACATTTGAAGCCCATGTCCAGGACCCGTCTGTGTGTGGTGGCTCTTGATGCAGTAACTCCAGCCTCAGTCCACTCCTTGTGAAGCTCCCCACACATTTGAATGGCCTTTTCCTGACAATCCTCTCCAGGCTACGGTCATCCCTGCTGCTTGTGCACCTTTTTCTTCCACACTTTTCCCTTCCATTTAACTTTCCATTAATGTGCTTTGATACAGCACTTTGAGAACATCCAACTTCTTTTGCAATTACCTTTTGAGGCTTTCCCTCCTTGTGGAGGGTGTCAATGATGGTTTTCTGCACAACTGTCAGGTCAGCAGTCTTCCCCATGATTGTGAATTCAACTGAACCAGACTGAGAGACCATTTAAAGGCTCAGGAACCCTTTGCAGGTGTTTAGCTGATTAGAGTGTGACACTTTGAGCCTACAATACTGAACCTTTTCACAATATTCTAATTTTCTGAGATTCTGAATTTGGGGTTTTCATAAGCTGTAAGCCATAATCATCAAAATTATATCAAATAAAGGCTTGAAATATCTTACTTTGCTTGTAATGAGTCTATATAATATATTAGTTTCACCTTTTAAGTTGAATTACTGAAATTAATGAACTTTTGCACGATATTCTAATTTTTCGAGTTTCACCTGTAAGTAGTCTATCCACATTAAGGATAGTACCCAAAGACACAAAGGCCTTTAACACTGCTGTGAACTTATTTATAATATGCACTGAGATATCTGTCTTAATTTTGTAGATGGACCCATGCTAAAATAAATAAATACAATCTTCATGAAGAATGAATTTAGGTTGAAGACATAGCACACACCTATGTCTGCATGTTACCTTACATAATTACATAATGGTATACTATGCCGGTGACCCTGGCTTCTTGTTTGATCATTTAGCATGGAAAAGCTTCTCACTCAAAGAGCAGTTTGTAGAACAGGCACAGTTAAAATGGCTGGAGGCTAAATCTCTTGTAATTTATTGTTGACAAAGCATTAAATGAGCTTGAATTGCTGGGTATATTTGATTCAGCTGCTGAGCTCACCAGTCATAGCAACTTACCTGTTCATGACATCATCAGACACATATTCTTCCTATGATTTGTGAAATAACACTGTAAAGGGGTTAATGGAAAGGAGGAGACGAGAACCGTCTTGATGATATAAATAATAGTTTTAATATAAAACTGAACCAAAAGACACAAACACACACATATGATGGACAGCTGCCCGTAAATGCCCTCTCTCTGTCGCACCACTGTCCATAGTCGGCCTTTATCCCTCTCGGAGGCTTGATTAGCCTGATAAGGGGCCGGGTGTGTAGAATCACGACCTGACCCCGCCCTCAGCACTGTCACATTCCTCCCTCGTCCTCTCAGGCCAGGGAGTCCCCGGCATGACGTACACCCCCCCACCCCATTCCCTGGGGGAGGGCATGACTTACGCCCTGTCTGCCAGCAGGTCATCCCTGCCTTCCTGAATCTGGGAGGCGACAAGGGGAGGGAAACAATAATGATTATAATAGGGGGTACTCCCTGTAACAGTGCAGTACCCCCAACAAAAAAAACACTGTAAAATTTAAAAGAGAGGGAAAAGGCCAATGCGGAGTAGCAGTGAGAGAGAGAGGAGAGAAAAAAAAAATGTACACTCTGGTTCTCCGATACGCCATAGCTTGGTCCTCGGCCACTCCTCCACCCACTAACAGACGACAGCTGCACCTCCCCATGCGGATCGGAGGCAGTCCTCTGCCCCCTGCCTGACGGAACACCCCGCCGCGTTCTCAGGGAACAGAAGGGGTCTCCCCTGTCCCTGGCAGTGGTTCTCCCACTCCCGTTTTCGTTCTAGGCGGTCGGCTAGGAGCCCCTTCTCCCCTCGTGGTCGGTGGCCGTTCCTCCGCTTCCAGGCAGCCTGTTTTATGTTTGCTTGTTGGCCTTTTCTGAGACGTGTCTCTTGCTTCTGAACCTGATGACCAATAGATCCGTCTTTGTTTTAAAGCATACACTGATGGTGATTAAATGCATTTTTGAATGGTTTAATTGAGTACACATAAATCTATTTTTACAAACAAAACAAGCTTTGCATCTCTAAATTTCAGGCAGTTTGATCTCCTGTGAGACCTGTGATCCAAGAAGTCAAGCGATTTCCCTTTTGATAGGGAGTTTTTTATGGACAATATAATTTAATGTTTGCTTTATGTATTGTTTGATATCTTACAGATACCTGCCTTTCATTTGATATTTATATTTATGAATTTGTTGGATATTTAAATGCTTTGTTTGGCAGTTTAACATTGTGACCCTCTTGCTGAGGACAGATGAAGTTACATGTGCTTCCAAGAGAAGCGCATGCATTTAAAAAAAATTACAATTTTAACATAAAGATTACTTTTGAATATTAAGACATGTTTTGTCCATTATCTCAAAAATCAGTGATCTTAGATAAGGTGATCTTAGAGTAATAAATAAGATAAAATAATAATTGTGAGTTCCTTGAACTTCTTTTCTTTAAAATCCATAAAATTACAGTTTTTCATTTGGCACATTTACTGAAACAAATTTACAATGGTCAAAACTCCAAGTACAATCCTCACACCACGTGGTACATTCAGCACACCACTCTATGTGACCTGCAAAAGGTGATTACACGATCAAAAGGATTAATTCATGTTTCAAATGTAAATAAATCCATCATTGAATAAATCACTGGCATAAAAACCTTCCTTCCCATGCAAAGACATCTTGTCAAATGACAGTGTACTCTGAAAGTGTGATAGTTAAATGTAATATTGTCCATTTGCTTACATTGTAAGTCATGGCACACACACTATACTTTCAACAAAATATTTATTCAAACATTTCTCATCATTGTATGTACACACTCTACAGCCAACCGAAAATATGTATAGAAAGTTTGTACAGACAAAATATATACAAAAGCAAAATTCAGGAACCACAATGTGTGCAAGAAAAAAAAATATGCTGCAAGTTCATCAACCTCATGGGTCTTCCAATCTCTCCTCTCTGTCTGACCACAACATTGAATCTACATAACACCTGATATCCTTCTTTGCAATGCAACGAGGGAAAAATATTTTGGGATGACGCAGCAACCCCCTACAACAATCTGCTGTGATAGCTTAACAACCAGCATCCATTGAACCCTGTAAGGACAATTGGTTGTGAGGACGGTGATCATAGACCTTCCATCTCCATGCAGAGTTTGGGATTTAGAAATGGGGAGTATGATGGGAGAAAGTCCATCAAAAAACATTGGTGGACAACAAACAATTCCCTGACTGTATTTGAACGATGGAAACTTACGTTGTCACAAACTATAACATACATTGGCAAGTCATTTCTTACCAACCCCCTCTCATTCTCAGGAATGAGATCCCTGTAAAGAGTTTCCAGGATATTGAGGAGACAATGTGTGTTATAGGGCCCAATGATGGGAAGGTGGCTGAATACACCATTCCCACATATGGCAGCACAGATTGTAATGTTCCCTCCATGCTGGTCTGGCACTTCAACACTGGCTCGGTGACCAATAATATTACAGCCATGTCTTCTGAATTTGCTCAAGTTGAATCCTGCCTCATCAACATACATAAAAATGTGTGGGGATTCATCAGCCTCCAGCTTCATCACTCTCTATAAAAGATAGTAAAGCAATTTAGCAATTTAGGAAATAATTCCAGTAGATATTGTAAATCATACAGTTACACATATCCTACATTGTGTAACATGTTCTACATATACAGGATGTACTTGTCAATACTGAAAGACATGGAGATTACAGCACTGTGTAGTGTACAATAATGAATTCTTACCAGTCCACATTGCTCTAAATTGTGAGGAAATTGAATTGTTCCCCATCTAGCCTAAGGCTATCCATCTGACAACTATTACAACAATACCACATAACTATTATGTATCTAATATATGTGTGACAGGTTATTGTGATTGTTGCTTGTTCTATTTAGCATGTAGGGATTTACAAAATGAACATGTGTATAATTGCATTTGAGAGTAATATCATTCAATAGCAAATAAATGCAAACTATTTTGATCTGCAAGCCTTACTCGATGCATTTTGTGCCAAATCAATTATAAATGATTATAGTCATGTGAACAAATGACCTAATGTTCATATAGTTAGTCATATAGTTTGACAAAGTTGCATAGTCATTTGATGATTGTGCCAAAGCGATTGAGAAAAACTGTAATATTTGATGTACTACTAACTGAAATGATCAATTACAGAATTGAGGTTGTGTGGAACACACATACGTAAGCCCTTGTGCTTGAATAATTGAATTTAAGCATGGTTGTTTTGTAAAAAGGAACTTATTGGGGCATTTAATTAGTTGTTATTAAGAATTCATAGAGATTTTAGCTCATTTTAATATTATTGATGCTGATTTACTGTAATTTGTTCACTGTAAAATCAAATTAGTTAACCTTACTTAAAAAAGCATGTAAACCAAAGTAAATGTAAAAATGTAAAGTAAAATGTACTTAGTTGGAAGTAAATGTACTTTTTTGGCTCAAGTAAAATGAACAAGGAATAGTCCACTTTACTTGAACCAAATTAATATATTTACTTTTAATTTTTTTTAAGGCAATTGGTTTCCTCACTTTTTTTAAGTAAAGTTAGCTTATTATATTTTACAGCGTTGTTTTGTGTAAAGCCAGAGTGGGGAACGTCAGGCCTCGGGGCCGTATAAGTCCCGCGAGACCATTTTACCCGGCCTGCGTGGCCATTTGCGAAATAATTGGCAAAGCAAAAATGGCCTTGATTCAATTAACCTGAAAAAAAAAATCCTGTTAAATGATAACAACACAAAATATTGTATAATAGACAGACCTTTTTGTGTTTTTGGTCTGTGAGCACGTAACAGAATGCATACATTAATTTCAACCCACAATCAGAATTTGCAAGCAATTGTATGGCCTCGAATAATTTCGTAAATACTCAAATGGCACTTATTGGAAAAAAGGTTCCCCACCCCTGGTGTAAAGTCACCTTTAGGGTGATTAATGTTTCCTTTGGTGAAGTTAGATCCTGATCAGTTCATGTAAGTTATCCTTGCGCATAATGTGCATAGCTGAAGTGCAGCTTTATCTGCACCTCTTTGGGGAATCAAGTTTAATGACTGGCATTAGTCATTACTTTCTTTTGCCAATTTTTTATTTTTTTAACATTATCAACTAATTTCAGTATTTGCAATAGGTGATTTAACCTATAACTAACATACAATAATTCAAAAAATATGTACAAATTCCCTGAATATGGATAGCCACAGGCAAATCTGCACCCTGTGCATCAAGAACATTTACTGTAACCCCCATTAGAGAAGATCCAAATTAGTCAATTCTAGTTAAGATAAAAGCTAATCTTTTTAAATTAAGTTTTCATTTTCCTTATGTTTGCAAAGCAAAATGAAGCATTTATCATATCACCACCCATTTCAATCCTCTCAAAAACAATACATTCATTTTTTATTGAACATTTGCCACTCATTGCACAAAAGGTTAGAAGATCCAGAAGATGTAGCTGAGGCAGCACAGTTCTTTAAGCTTTGCATTCAGGTCAACATCTCTTGCAGGAGTAGTTGCATGAAAAATTATGGAACGCAATCTCCAGACTTTAAAAACTTAGTGTGATAAATATTATTGGTTAAGACTAATAATTAATTCTTAACTCAGTCAGTACTGAATCATCTCAAGAGAACTTCGCTTTTCCCGCATCTTCATCTTTGAGAATGATGTGCCTACAGCAATAACAACTTCATAAAACTATTTAAATACATTCAACTGCTCAACAATACAAGTGGAATAAAATATCTAATGTCAAGAATATTTTATAGAAAAATTATCTATAATATATCTTTTTTATTGTGTCATGTCAGATATGTGTATGCACTCAACTGCTAAACTAAATACACAAACTGGAATGATAATATTAATTTCTAAGCCATCAAGAGAAGCCTACTGTTCCAGATTACCATCTCAACACACCAGACCAGAGTCAAAAACCACAGGTCTCCCTCTACTGGCAGTCCTGTAACAACAATCCGTCCCCACTATACACCACTGTTATGCACCATTTCGGTGGCAGAAGTGTGTTGGCTCAAGCTACATGATGATGAGCAAATGTACTGCAGTACTAAACAGAAGGCGCACCCCCCCATTGCATTAGTTGATACTGTGCTGAGAAAATTGCACCTAGCATGTTATCCTGGACAGACAGACAGACAGACAGACAGATAGATAGATAGATAGATAGATAGATAGATAGACAGACAGACAGACAGACAGACAGACAGACAGACAGACAGTCAGACAGAGACAGACAGACAATACTGACATTAAATGTCCTATAATCCAGGTAGTTCACCCAAAAATGAAGATTCTCTCATCATTTATTCACCCTCATGTCATCCCAGATGTGTATGACTTTCTTTTTTCTTAAGAACACAAATGAAGATTGTTAGAAGAATATTTCAGCTCTGTAGGTCCATACAATGCAAGTGAATGATGACAAAAACTTAGAAGCTCCAAAAGCATATAAAGGCAGCAAAAAGGACTTAAATACTGATTTGTTTACACTTATAATATCGCTTCTAAAGACTTAGATTTAACTGCTGGTGTCTTATGGATTACTTTTATGCTGCTTTTAAATGCTTTGTGGACATTCAAAGTTTTGGTCACCATTCACTTGCATTGTTAGGACCTACAGAGCTGAAATATTCTTCAAAAAATCTTAATTTGTGTTCTGCAGAAGAAATAAAGTCATACACATCTGGGATGGCATGAGGGTGAGTAAATTATGAGAGAATTTTCATTTTAGGGTGAACTAATACTTTAAAGCTCAATCAACAGCATTTGTTGCATAATGTTGATTAAAAAAAATCTACTTGTCCCTCTTTTTCTTTTTTCTTTAAAAAAAGCTAACCTTGTAGGCTCCTTGGTAGAAGGTCTCTGATAACGGGAACGCACCGCGAAATGTCCCGGATGAGGTTGAGTCACCAAGGATGACGTCACTCGAGCTCTGAAAATGGCTGAGTCGGAAGAGGAGGTTGATGTCTTGGTCCAGAGAGTTGTGAAAGATATAAATAACGCCTTCAAAAGAAACCCAAACATGTACGTATGTGCATTCGCATTGTTATTTATAATGCATTCGTCCATCTATGATTTACAGCGATTTATATCATTGCGTTAAGAGACGCAGAGATAACGTGCAGAAGCAGCCTGTGTAACTTGCGCAGGCATTGGTTGGTTGGTTGGTTGGTTGGTTGGCTGGCTGGCTAACTGGTTACTTTATTTGACCTAACCATTTCTAACCCGCAAGCCAACAGCAGCCTCGCCGATCATATGGCATCAGGTGTCTTGGGTGGCTGTTAAACTTTAGCTTGTTTCCGTCTCAAAACAGCCGCTGAAAGTTTCTTGAACAACTCCTTGGCTATGTTGGAGTGTTGGGTTATTGTGCATGCTTGTCATGTAGCTTGTGCTGGTTCTGTGCATGGGTGTAATGTTAGAATCGTTGGACAGTAACTGAAGTGCGTAGCGCGCACCACGCACCGATTGCTAACACTAAAAACAATAACGTTTATTTACTACAATCACAGTTCTATGAAATTGTCCATCAGCCAGCGTTTGCAACATTGCAGCTCTGCTTTATTAAATTATGTCACTCCAATAGGCTGTTCACTCCACAAAAAACATATGTCCATTTTTAATAGGTAGTTGACCTACAGTTAGCTGTTCATATTATTTTCAACTTAAATAAAAAGGTATAGGGAAAAAGGTTCACCCAAAATTCTCATTTTCTCACCCTCATGCTATCCCAGATTTGTTGTGACTTACTTTCTTCTGCAAAACACAAAGCTTTTTATAAGAATATTTCAGCTCTGTTGGTCCATACAATGCAAGTGAATGGTGACCAGAACTTTAAAGCTCCAAAAAGGACAACAATGTAGTCCATACAAACTCCAGTGGTTTAATCTATGTCTTCAAAAGAAAGAAAGTCATACACATCTGGGATGGCATGAGGGTGAGTAAATGATGAGAGAATTTTAATTTTAGGGTGAACTATCCCTTTTATAACTATCGCACACACCTGTTATATAACTTCTGAAGATATAAATTGAACCACTGGAGTCTGTATGGACTACTTTTATGCTGTCTTTATGTGCTTTTTTTGAGCTATAAAGTTTTGGTCACCATTCATTTGCATTGTATGGACCAACAGAGCTGAGATATTCTTCTAAAAACATTTTGTGTTCTGCATAAGAAAGTAAGTCATACACATCTTGGATGGTATGAGGTAGGGCTGATGATATGACATATCGTGGCGATGATATAAAGTGTCAGTCGACAGAGATTTTGCTACAGCATGAATATCCATGTGAGTGTATTTATCAGTGGACAGGCCTTCACGTGAGAGGGGGGGGTGAATTGCAGCCAGTAAAAGAGGGACGCATGCACATTTATCGCCCAATTCACTAAAGGGATTATGCAGATCAGGCAAGGGTGCAAACGCGGCCACAAACCCATTTGCATGTGGAATTCTGATTTTGCGGACCGATTCTAAGCACTATAGATATAGCGGAGGATGCAGCAGTCCACCGTGATCTGACACACTCTGTTGGGACAGCGTCACTGTGATCCAGACACCTGGACGAAAGTGCTCTTGACCACACCGCGCATCTGTACTTCATATTTTGCTGATATGATTGATAAAAAAAGTCAAGAAAATGAAGAGCAGCTTGTTATTAAAACAGGTGCGAAATCTGTAGCGTAATCAGTTTTACCTCCTCAAAATGACGCACAATTCAGAATATTATGAAAGCTTTTGCATGATGTTATTTTTGTTGAGTATTTGTTTTACTAAAATTATGTATTATTTTCTTTGTTGTATTGCATTGAAAAGATCTTGAGTTTCTTGAGAAAACTTATTATAATAGTATTAATAATGGTCAACAACATATCAGACTAAAATGTGGCATAATATGAAATTAAGTATTATGGTAAGGTTGATTTTTTTTTTATTTTATTTTTTTACTTTTACTTTGTCAAGTTCCAAATAAAGAAAAAAATTATATAAGGCAAAGTATTTTTCATTTAAAAAGTATTTCATTTACTGACTAGATTTTCCAAAACTCGGCATTAAATGATGGTTATTTATTCTATTAAATAATTGTTATTTTGTATTTTTTTTGCTTCATAATTTTTTTTACTGTATCGTGTTATATATTGTTATCATTATATCAAATTACTGAAATCGTGATATAAGATTTTGGTCATATCACCCACCCCTTGCATGTAAATAATTTTTGGGTGAGCACTCAATTTAAAGGGATTGTTCACCGTTAAAAATAAAAATGTTGCCGTTCTTTACTCAAGTCCTTCCAAACCAGTATGACTTACTAAATTCCTTGGAACACACGAGAACATTTTTAATGGTGAATGAGGCTGTCAGTTCCTAACATTCTTACATCTTCTTTTGTGTTACATGGAAGAAAGTCTTACAGGTTTTTAACAACATGAGGGTGATAAAATAATGACAGAATTGTCCATTTTGGGTGAACTACCCTTTTAACTACTTCAGTGACAAAAATCTTTTCAGACACAGTGGAATTATTATTGTGTCATCTATCTAGACTCTAATTGCATGATCCATATAGGTCCGTTACCTGTCCCTAAACCTTCTCTTAATTCAGCCTTTTATTTCTGCCAAAGAGGGACCTCGGTAATGAGTCGGTGTCAGCCGAGATGTTTGGGACTGTATGTTTTGTTGTTTGCCTTTTCTTTTTTGGCAGGGTTTCTCAGCATAGTCCTGTGACTTTCTCTTTTCTTGTCTGTGCTTTTGCAATGCTATCACAGTGATGAAATCGGACTCATTCCATGTCCAGAGGCCCGATATAACAGAAGCCCCATCGTCCTGGTGGAGAATAAGCTGGGAGTGGAGAGTTGGTGTGTCAAGTTTCTATTACCATATGTACATAATAAACTCCTGCTCTACAGGCAGAGAAAGCAGTGGCTAGACCGGGAAGGTAGGACAAAGGTTTATTGGGTTATCTCCTTCAGCCATCACACATTCTTATGACCTCAGTCTTTATTTAAAGATTGCTGTTCATACAACAGTTCATAGCAGTGGTGCTGAAAATAGGTGAATTTTCTAGAAAACAAATCTGTCTGTCTCTCTCTCTCTTTCAGCAGTGGTAGACATAACCTGCACTTTGCTTATCTTAAATCCAGAATTTACAACAGCTTGGAATGTCAGGTACAGTTTGCTTGTTATACTCTCATTACCTGAATGAAAACATCAAAACAAACAAACAAAAAAGATATTTATCTTTTCTGACAATACTTCCGTATCAAATTTCGTGGCTCTGAAGTTGGTTGATCACTTTTATGTGTCATCGTTGCTGTATTTAGAAAGTTGTCTCTAAATTTGGAAAAGGACATCAAAATACTGCTGCTGTATGAAATGCTCCTTTTCATCATTTTAAATTGAGAGTTATAATTTTCCACATTGATTGCTTTTTCTTTGGGAGATTTTTTTTTGAATCACCAGGAATTGTAATATTTACCTAGTTATAACAAGCAGTAATTACTGTTCTGTTTACTAGACTGAGCAAAAACTGTATATGGCAATTAGTTGTTAACTATTTTCAGTTACTAATCAGAATTGCACAAAAATCTTGGTTTGATGAAAAAATGCCTTTTACATTAATGATCTTGAATGTTTTGTAGGAAAGAGCTCTTGCAGTGTGGTGTGTTAAACCCTGAGAAGGACCTTTACTTGGGCAAACTAGCGCTAACCAAGCAACCTAAAAGCCCAGAAACATGGATACACAGGTGAGAATCATCATTCAGTAATCCTTCATTTAGTCTAAAATGTATTTTAGTGTAAATGAGGCAAGAATTAAGATGGAATTTTAACCAAATCATCAGTAACTTAAATATATGTGAATAATGTGCATACACGCAAAACCCAATGAAGGTACCTGCTACAGTGCACTTTGGACATTATGTAAGCCTGAAGGCTCTGCGTATACAGTACAGTTAAATAAAGTGTCTTTAAATATTAAAGATTAAGTAAGAAGGGCTGCAGTTCTGCAACCTGGAAATATCTAAAGCGCCTTTATTGTGTGCTGTTGTCTTTTAGAGTATGGGTCTTAATTTTCAAATGGTGATAAAATACATCTAGTTTTGCATTATATATGCATTTTAATTTGTTTATACAAAAATGCGATTAAGATTCAGATTAAGATTCAACTTTATTGTCATTGTGCAGAGTACAGAGCCAATGAAATGCAGTTGTTTTTGCATATCCCAACTAAGCTGGGGTCAGAGCGCAGGGTCAGCCATGAAACAGCGCCCCTGGAGCAGATTGGGTCAAGGGCCTTGCTCAAGGGCCCAACAGTGGTATCTTGACGGTGCTGGGGCTTGAACCCCCGACCTTTCGGTCAGTAACCCAGAGCCTTAACCGCTGAGCCACCACTGTCCCCAGAATTATGATATATTTAGATGTGCAGTACTTGATTTTATGTTTAGTAGCTGTGTTGCTGTCAGCTGAGGACATGTGAGGCATCTATTTCTCAAACTAGAGACTCTGATGTACTTATCCTCTTGTTTAGTTGTACATCTGGCCTTCCACATCTCTTTCTGTCCTTGTTAGAGCCAGTTGTCCTTTGTTTTTGAAGACCGTAGTGTACACCTTTGTCAGTAAATGTAGCCTTCATTCCTTAAAACAATGATTGACTGACGAGTTTCTAAAGAAGTCTTTTCTTTTTTTGCCATTTTTGACCTAATATAAGACATGACAGTCTATTGCACACTGTGGCAACTTTCAATGTTAAGCTTCATTTAATTAACCAAATAACTTTCAACAGTGTTTGATATAATGGCAAGTGATTTTCTAGTTCCAAATTATTAATTTTGCATGATTACTCAAGAATAAGGTGTTGGAGTGATGGCTGTTGTCTAGATTTGATCAAAAATGACTTATTCAAATAGTGATGGTGCTGTTTTTTTTTTACATCAGTAATGTCCTGACTATACTTTGTGTTCAGTTGAATGCCACTTTGGTGAATTAAAGTACCAATTTCCTTCCGAAACAGCAAAATCTGTACATAATTCCAAACTTTTGGCCACCAGTGTATTTCAAGCAGGTGAGACACGAGTGATCAGGATAAGAGCCAATAGTAACAGGGATACCGGTAGAGAACATACAACATAAACTGTACAGATACGGTTCTGAGCAACGTAGGCGACAATAAAGATGCATTGCAGACAGCCCATTTACACTACCAAATTCTTATGAATGGGCTATCTTGATTTATATTGATGTTGCTTGACAGGAAATGTATTATATAATAGGATACAGACAATGCAATAACCGGAGAAGAACCTCAGATTTAAATTTCTCTTGACTCAGCTATTAGCAATTTGTGCGCCTGATTTCGCCAACCCACTAGGACTTGGAGCATTCTTGCACAAAAATATCAAAACATCATAGCCTAAACTAGGCCAGCTCAAAACTGTTGTGAGAATGCCTACTTGTGAATTTCTTAACAAAACTACATTTTATAATAAATAAAAAAAAATGGAAAGTTGAACAACATAGTGAAGGCGAAGCAGACAACAAGTGCCTTACATGCATGGGACCTCCTTTTAATAAAGCCTCACCAAGTTGGTTGAGAATGCCCAGTGTATGCAGAACTGCAATCTAGACAAAGAATGGCTACTTTGAAGAATCTTGGTCACTTTATGAATCCCATACTCAAATTTCCAATGTTTTATTTCATATTCTTGAAGACTTTATCATTATTAAAACAATCAGTATATGGAAAATTGTAATAATAATGAATGTGTAGGCATGTCTAAACATTTGACTGGTAGAGTAAATTTATGATGAGTGTTTGTGTTTTGGACACAGGCGGTGGGTGCTGCAGTGGCTGCAGAAGGAGTGCTCTCCCTCTGGGTTGGATTTAAAGGAGCAGGCTGAACCCAGCAGTGATGCTGAGAGGAGAAGTCAATGTGAGCGTCTGCAAAGAGCCTTACAGGAGGAGATGAGGGTCTGCGCAGACGCAGCTGGCCGTTACCCCAGCAACTACAATGCCTGGTCCCATCGCATCTGGGTGCTGCAGAACATGGCCAAATGCAATCTCAAGGTAGGCTGGTCAGTGCACTGTGACTTTCTGCTCTAAATAATTATAATTGAACCTAATAACTGGAAATATGTCTGCTAGATGTCTCTTTGTTTACATCTCATAGTGCGTACATCTCAAAGATGCATACATCTCATTTATTACAATTGTCATTTTGATTACTGCGAGCAATGGTGTATTCCACTGTAGATGTAACACTATAAATCATCAGTGTTGTTATAGGGAAAGCAACCTGACACATTTATTATGATGTTGTTAAAGGGTGATGATAATTTATGTAGTGTTGCAATGCAAATTTCTATGGAGGCTTACCGAAGCCGTTAACTCTGTCCAGCACAAGTGGTCAGTGCTAAATACAGGTGCAAATGAGGTCCAGTAAGACCCTCCCCTCGAAATCCAAAAACAAATTTTCACAGGAGATGCATTTATGATGCATGTTATTACCAGGTGTAAATGGTGACCTTCTCACATGACCACTTGGGATTAGAACACCTGAGATGGATATTAAAATCATGTGTAAACAAGGCCTCACTCACTAGAAAGCCTGTCACAAACTATAGTGATTTCTGGCCAGTTAGCTTTTGTTGGAGACTGCAGAGAGTGCTGGATCTGAGCACTATTAGTTAGGAGAGCTTATTGGCTCTTGCGAGGTCACTGAGTGTCAGACCTTTGATTTGTGCTTACCCTTTCTTAATTGGATTCAAAATTAGGCAAATGTTATAGGGCTCAATCCAAGCTTAAGCCCTCATATGAAAATAATGTCCCTTTAGGTTTAATGATCTTGGACAGAACCGACTTGAAAATAATCTGAGCTATTCATTGGCTATTTTAGGAGTAATTGGGGTGCAGCAAGGGCAGTAATGCTGCTTGCATGTTGCATCTCTAGAGTGGTGAAGTCTTGTTAGGTTGGACATATTCTTCAGTCTAAATTCTCAATTTTAGATCTCTGTTGTATTTTAAGTCCATAACTGATTGAAGCTGAAGTCACTATGGTCCTGTCCACACAACAAAGTTTCGGAGTGACAACCGCAACTGGGAGTGAATCCACTAAATTATAATTCCAAGTAGGGGTGGGCGATATACCAGTAGACATGATAAACTTTGCGGATACGCAAAACCACCACCACGTGGCAAGAAAATGTGCACCTCATTCTGTTCACGTAACGTACGCGGTACAAATTCTGTCTGAGAAATGGAGGAAGGATGAGCGGCTTTATGTGAGACTGACATAATTGAAGAAACAGTATTTTTTAGGTACTGACAATTTTTCGGCAGATGCTCAAGTAAAATTACAGGCCACCAAAGCAAATTCAATTACGTTAATCTCATGTTCTGAATATGCTTCTCATCAGACACATTTTAGCATGTGATTTTCGTGTGTGCTATCTTTGAAGCATGAAAGTGCACATGTGTCCAGCAGGTTTCCAGATTGGGGTCCACTGACCCTTAGCTACTCAGCCCGGTTTCTCTCTGTCATGGCACAACTCAAAACTCAGTTGAATTCAAATGGGTCACACAAGATTTTGAGGTTTTTTTTTACCTTAAAGCACTATGGAGGAAGTCAAACTGCAAGAGAGCCTGACATTCTAACAACACCTGCAAGGAAAAGTTTTTAACTAAACCAAATTGTCATGCACCAACAATGTGTCATCTGTCATGCAGAGTTTTTAAACTACACATCGCCCTTAATAAAAGTGTGCTGTCCTTCTGGCCCCGCCTGCCGGTAGGCTTTTTCCCGCCTCTGTAGCTGTGGGACAAGGGGAGGGAAAAACAAAACCAAAATATGAGCGACAGCGAGAGAAAAACAGTTCTCAGTTTTCCAGACACGCCATCGTCCGGTCCTCGACCACTCCTCCATCCTCTGGCGGATGACAGCCACTCCTCCCCGGGTGGACCAGATCGAGTCCTCCGACCTCTGGCGAATGGAGCGTCCCGCTGCATTTTGGTGGCCGGTAGGGAACTCCTCCGCCCCTGTATTGTGAATTTCCATAAAAACAGCATTCCTAGAGTCACGTGACGCCATGTAAGGAGCTGACGTAAACTGCGAGCTCTGTGCAGTTTGCTCGTTTTTAATTATTTTTATGTCATTAACCAGTGAGATTCAATACACCCTGCTACATTTCTGTTCTTTGAAGTCAACATGTCAAAGAATTCAAAATCCTTGTGCTCTGGAGATATTAATAGACACTTACGTGCTCAAGCTGATACCAGGTATAGCACATAAGCATTTGCTTTACGCAGATTATATTTTATTATTCATCTCTGACCACATTAGATCTATGCCTTGCCTCCATAGAATTATTAATTCCTTTTCTATGTTCTCATGATACAAAGTCAATTGGTCAAATTGCGAAGCTTTGTCTCTGACAGCGTACTGCCCTGTAACGGCTTTTCAGCAGGGCACTTTCCAGTGACCCAAACAGGGTATTAAATATTTGGGCATTTTATTCCCTGCAAATTTGTGAGACTTAGTTAAGAGTTAATAAAAGTTTATACCCCTTAATAAAAGTGTTTTTAGTGATGTGGGCAGGTGGGCTTCATTAAATTTATCTATGTTTGGGAAGGTGAATGTTATTAAAATGAATTGTATTCCAAAATTCATCTACCTGCTACAATCTCTCCCTGTAGATGTCCCACTCTATTATTTCAAGCAATTTGATAGTATAGGGAAGTTATTCATTTTCAATAAGTTACATAGGCCGGTTGACAAATGTGGGCTAGGCCTACCCAAGATTTAGTTTTATTATTATTATGCATTTGGTCTCAGACATTTGGCTCATTGTTCACTTGCACCTGAGAGAGCCCCTCCCTGGTTTGGTATTGACCAGGAAGTTCTTTCCCCTATTTTGCCATTGCAAAGCCTTTCTATCAAACTAATCAGAGGAGTTAAGTTACACCCCGATATCTTACGTTTGCACGTGGTATGGACAAAAGTGTCCAGAGTGTTTAATTCTGACATTTATTTAAATGTTGCTTCGAACATATTGCTGAACCCAAAATTATGTATTAATAAGTCCCCTTTCTGCTGGTCAGAGTGGATTGAAAGAGAGGTTAATACACTCTGTGACCTATATGAGTATAGAGTTCATAGATCAAGATTCCCAGATCTCAGTTCTTTAGGCTGTGCCACCTGCTATGTACTATTTTTGGGAGTAGCATACACCCCCCTAAAGCAGCAGATACTCTGGGAGTGGTGAATACTGCTTTTGGAAAAGGTCATGAGGCATCACTGTATTACTCTGTTAATTCAGTGTCTGGAGGATGGAGCTTCAACGTCTCTCCAAGAGTTTATGGGAGAAAGATTTAAACTTGGTATTGGAGGAGGGATTGTGGACTAGGATTTAAAAAAAACCATGAATCTACATCTAGAGATTCGAGGGTGAGTCTGATGCAATTAAAGAATTGTAATCGATTATATTGGACACCCTCTAGATTGTATAGACTTGGTCTTAAAGACACACCCACCTGCTGGCAATGCAATTCCGAAGATGGGGACACAACCCATGTTTTTTGGGGATGTGTTAAGATTTTTTTTTTTTAGGTTTTAAAAAAAAAATGTTATAATTGTAAGTGACCACTGTAGTGTGTGTTTGTGTCAGGGAATGCTTTGGGGGTTTAATTTATATAACTGATTCTGATTTTATGTTGTATTTATCTGTCTTGTGGATGGAATCAATAAAACAAAATTAATTACAAAAATAACAGCATTCCTCCTACTCTGTTGTAAACAGTGCTGCTCTTCTCGTGTGTCTCACATGCCAATGCTATTACGTCACACACAGCTATTCAGCTACTTACCGAAAGCGATGGTTTATTGTTAAAAAGTACTTCAATATTGATCTTTTTTTGCACCAAAAGTGATCGTGTCACTTTAAAAGACATTAATTTAACCGCTGGAGTCTTTGGATGACGTTTATGCTGACTGCCTGTGATTTTTGGAACTTTAAAAGTCAGATAATCATCCACCATCCATCATCAACTCATCATACTGAGCTAAGAAATATGTTCTGTTTTTCTTCAACTGTGGTCTGCTTAAGAAAGTCATACACATCTGTGATGGCATGAGGGAGAGTAAATGAGAGCATTTTCTTTTTATGGGTGAACTATCCCTTTAAAGCTGGAATATATGAATGAGTGAAGACATGTTTGTGTGATTTACACCAGGAGATGATGGCCACACATCACACATGGTATTAATCATAAAAGTCATTATTGACAAATTGGGCCTTTTGGTTCCCTGCACATTACGTGGTATTTCTGACAATGTGGTTGGTTGTGAATACCTGATTTTTTTTTTTTAAAGGTGTTAATTCAGTTGTAGATTGTTGCTGTCACACCCATAAATGTCCTAACTGTACGTACAGAACAGGATTTTGCACTCAGAAGTCAAGTGACAACCATATTTAGCTGCAGTGTGTACGTGGCCTATTTAAAGGTGAAGTGTGTAATTTATGCGCTACTAGTGACACCAAACGGAGTTACAAAAATAATGTTTCGCACTCTGATTCCCGATGAACAAATAGGCCACACTAATTAAAAGGTGATATATGTTTAACGTCATAATAAGACCACTATACAATAACACGCACTGGACAGAAAGTGTTGCAGAGGATTGAACAGCAGCAGGGGATCTATCACAAGAGGTAGGATAGTTATTGGTAACTAGTAAGCATACCGATAGACATTCTGAGTATCTTACAAATGTATCTGAAGCTCGACAGTAATGAGCTAACTTGTGTGGCAGTAGACAAGCAATACGGCAAGGCTTGAATCCCAAAAATTCCCTCAAAGTCCTCCACCATGTAAATGTTCTCTCTGGTTTTACGCCATTCTCTGTCTCTTTGTCTTATTGCACGTCTTAAAATTTTGGTGAAGCTAAGCCATGGACATTCATATTCTCCCGGTTGAACAGATTACTAAAAGTAGCCACGCCCAAAACTCACGCTATAATTTGAGCAAGAAAGGGATTGGTGGAGCAGAGTTGGCCACTCAAAATATAAACATCAATGTTTTGATAGTACCTGGGAGGCTTGAGTTTTTGAATAAAATGATTGATCTGACAATGTATCTCAGTTTTCAGCAATGTTCTTAATCGATTGTCATTAAGAGTGATAATCAATTAATCAATAAATGGTCTTTCATTTTCTGCTCCAGATTCTGCATGACGAAATGTCCTCCACCAGGCTTTGGGTGTCCTTGCACGTGTCTGATCACAGCGGCTTCCACTACCGTCAGTACCTGCTTAAATCCCTGACCAGAGAGCTGAGCCAGGCTGGAGAGAGAGACCTTCACTGCACCCAGCAGTCCAACGGAGAGGTCACGGCAGGCGCCTCTGATGACAATCACCATAATGACATCATCCCTCAGCTTTTCCACGAGGAGATGGAATTCTGCACTGATCTCATTGAGTCATATCCAGGGCATGAAACGCTGTGGAGCCACAGGTGAGAGTGATAGGACAGATGGGGTGGTGGAAAAGTTTTTGAAGCTTTCCAGGTCTTGCCATGCTGATGGCGGCTATACAATCAGTCAAAACATAGTCCTGCTTCCACAGGTCTCTGGGTGAATACAGTGACTTTGTTTGCTAGTAGTCTGTCCTTGGCCCTCAGCTGGGCTGGCCTGATGTGTTTATAGCTTAGTTTTGTAAAATGATGGATGGTCTTATGCTGCAGAGTTGTAGCTCACAGTGGGAGAGGCAAGCAGTTTGCTAGTGTTCTCTCTTTTTAGCTCTTCCAGCTCTCCCCCCTCCCAGCCCCGTCCCTGTGGTTGTGGCAAGGAGCAGCTGCTCAGTGAATGGTGTTTATATCTTTAGCTTGTGTCTTCCTCATAAAGTGCTTCATCATTTACAGTTCTACTCTTAGTTTGAAGAGATGTGGAATTCATGTTTGTGCAACATTTTTAAGCACTTAATGCAAACTATTATGAAACAAGAAAATGAGAAATGAATAAGGTCTCGCTTGCTTTAGGCACAGATATGTTTCACACATAAGCCCATTTCTATTAACTTAATTACTGATGTGACTACTTAATAAATATGTACAAATTATTTGGTCATAAAATTTTAGGGCTGTGAATCTAATTAAGTCGCAATACTTTGTGAAAAATCACAATTAATCATGGTACATTAAAACAAACATTCAAATATAATCATAAATACATTGTCTCAAAGAAATTGGTCAATCATTTATTTAAATACGGACATGTAAAAAAAAAATCTTCTTTTTTCATAGTAATCAGTGGACATGCTGTAATTAAAAGTTGGGCAAAGTCTTCTGCAGTTTTCCAGTGGACTTTTTTAATAATAGGATCAAATGGGGCAGGTTTTGTTTATATGAAGCTTTTTTTGGCAAGAGACACTTAAAGGGATAGTTCACATAAAAATGGAAATTCTCTTATCATTTACTTGCATCCTGTCATCCCAAATGATTTTCGTTCTTTTTTTAGAAGAATATCTCTGCTGAATGGGTACCAAAATTTAGCAATTTGATACCTGTGGGTGAGAAACCGATAAAAATTTAAGTCCCCTTTTACTATAAATTCTCCTCCCTGCCCAATAGGTGGCGATATGCACAAATAATGTGAATCACCAAAAACAAAAGAAGAATTTAAAAGTGAATGTGGAGATTGGTAGTAAAATATTACTTAAATATTGATCTGTTTCTCACCCACACCTGTCATATTGCTTCAGAAGACATGGATTAAACCATTGGAGTCTTATGGATTAATTTTATGCTGCCTTTATTTATTTCAAAATTTTGTTATCCATTCACTTGCATTGTATGGGCCAACAGAGCTGAAATATTCTAAAAATCTTTGTGTTCTGCAGAAGAAAGAAAGTCATACACATTCATTTGGATGAACTATTCCTGAAAGTGTACATTGCTCATGCATTTTTAGACACTATACATACAGATATAAAAAAAATTGAAAGCTGAATTTTAATTTGCTTACGCTCAGACTCTATTGCGCACATGCTGGGTTCGCTTTTGACAGTGGTTCAGATGACAGTGAGATAGCATTTTTGGGTGATGCGAAGAGATATAGACCAACTTTTTGGAACATTTAATTGAGAAGCAACATAGATGTTTAGACTTGCTTTGAGAGAATGTATTTTAAATATACAGTAAGTGTATTTTGTATATCAGTGTGTTTTTCACTTGGTTGTACTTCTGCGAGTGCAGTAAAGACAAAATATACTTATATTCAAGATCTATTCTCTAAAAGCAAGTGTATACATTTTGTATGCTGCTTCTCAGGTGAATGCAACTTTTTTTTTTAAGATTTTTTGATATTTTCAAATATTTGTATTTTTAATATTATATTCAACATTATCAGATAACAATGTTTTCTTCTGCAGTATAGCTGCAAAAAAAATGTTAAAGGAGTTTTAGACATTTTTATTGGAAAACAAGCCAAAACAAAAACAAATCATAAACATATTTTGTTGCAGTGTATAATGGGGTGAAGACTACCCTATCTCATCTTTCTGTTCACTTCAATCCATTTTTAACTCACAAAGGGAGTTAAGGGGATGATCATCCCCACAACAGAGTGTGCATCAGCCGAATACAGTTTCAATCTCTCCCCCTTAGATCAGGACATTCGTGCAACTCATTGAAGAGGCGCTGACTGCACAGAAAAATGACCGTTTCGGAGTTTGTAGTTATTTACATGTTCTGCTTCCATATTATTTTAACTTTAATAAAGCTATAACGCATTAAATATAACTGCATTTAAGATGTAACACCGGGGTGTTTCCTTTAAAGAGCTCCGGCTCCACATATTACACAATGAGAGTGCTTCTGTATTTACTTATTTTGTATTTTTGCATTATAATTCCCTCATACTTTGCAATCTACATCACCTGAAGCTGTTTGGAAAGTTTAGAGTACATCTGGACTGTGATCTGTGTAATTCTTCCTCTCCTCGGTCAGGTGCGAGCTGCAGTGCTGCTCTCATCAGAGTTTAAAGGGATTTCATGTTACATTAAATGAGATCAAACGACTATTCGACAATGAAAGTTTTTGACGACAATTTTTTTATTTTTGACGTTGTCGATAACGCAGACTAATCGTTTCAGACCTATCGACTAGTGCAAGTTTTCAATATGAGAGGATCATTTTAAAATGAATCGCAAAGTTGATCAAAATGGGTTGGTAGTGTCCGCCGTGCTGCAGTCTTTGCTGTACATTTTCCCGTCCTCGAATCTGATTGGACAAGCGGCATTCAAAGAGTCCCTATATACTGTCCAACGGCACTGGGATGCTGTTGATATCGCTCTACTTGTGTCTGTGTCACTGATTTATAAAAAAAAATTTATTTGTATTTGAATGCATAAAATGATTTTTTTTTTTTACATTTTATACAACACAATAAATCCTTAATTTCTCTAACAGGCGACATGTCCTCTACTTGTGGCACCAGTGGCGGCGGGAGCACTTTCTGGAGTTTGGGTCACAGTCTCCACCTCTCACCCACACAGACGTCCTCCTCAGTAAAGAGCCCTGCAATGACAACTGTGCTTCCCAGGCCATGGACATTGACTGTGCTTTGGATGGGAGCAAACATGGAAGCTATATGCAGAACACCAAGCGATTGAAGAGGGGACCCCTGCTGCCCCACCCTGGATTTCCCTCCGAGCATACATTTGTCTCTAGAATTATAGCAGGTTCCAGAAGCCCAGAGCAAAGTCGCTTTGCCATCGCCTACAGGAAGTGGCTGGACTCGGTTATAGGTCAGTAGCATGAGAAATACTCCGCCCACCATGTGGTGGGAGAGCTGTGATAGGTCAGCTTATTTCTGGCATCGAACCACCCACACCCTGTTCTCTAAAAATGGCTGGACACAGTGGCTGGTTGTCAGAGATGCTCTGCCAGAGCAAATTCCCCCTCATGATGAAAACCCATGACCGGTCATGACAGTGAAAGCTTTGTCTGTTTCAGCTGCTTTAGTTCAGGTACTGGATATCTCAGGACTGTTTTTCAGTGTATTGTCTTGCTTGCGGTCCTTTTTTTTTCTGACAGTTTTTATTTCATGTTGTTTGAAGTCTTCCACCACAATTGAGTTACAGTATGTTCTCACCATGCTGTCTGCAGTTGTATGATTCCTGTCAGGAGTCTGAAATGCTCTGAAGGGAATACTTTGAGCCCAAAGTGATTCTGACCCAGTTTCACTCTTTTGTTTAAGTGAGGGCTGAACGGCGCTGAATCCTGTCTACTGCTCCTCTTTGAACTTTTGCACTGAAGCATGACGATTTTACAATGTAAATGTTTTGCTGCAATCATTAACATGAGCACAATCATTGAATATAAAGATTCATAGAGCCATATGAAATTATTAGGGCTAAAGACAGACATTTTCATAAGACTAATGTTTATAATAACAATAGTAAAACTGACTAATGTACATGAACATTACATGTCAGAATTGATAAGAATAGAGGCACTGTCCTTATTCAAGTGAGTATTTGTATTATGACATAATAGTAAAACATATCTGAAGGAGGATCAATGGTTTAATGGTTCATGCAGATAATTCTCTGACTTTTAAGAAAAAATGCTCCTAAAGCACATTCATCACTCTTTAAAACAATGATGGTCAAGTTAAGCAAATATCAGCTTTTAAGCACAAGCTTTGGGTTATAGTTCATCCTGGTGGTCTCACAGATGCATGGGTTTTCATGATGAAAGGGAACTGTAGAAGTAGGAGTAGTCTTTTCTCAGCTTGGCCCAAACGTTGGCTGCAAAAATAATAAGCTGCCACGTTCAAGTCCATCTGGTGCAGAATGGTGCTGATTCTCTGCACTGGGGAGTGTGGCCCCTGAAGGGCCTGGGTTTACAAATGCTGCTTTTTGTTTAACACATTTTTTGAACCTAAAAGTATATTTATGCAAATATGAAAAGTGAAATGGTGTTAGCTTTACTTATGTCTTGATTTATTATAGCTTATAAGCTATTAGAAACTTATGGTTGACTCACTCACTGTTACTCAGTACTTATTAAACTTTCACAGTTCCACAGGCTCAATTTTGCACTGACTACTTGATTTCATCACAGCTTAATTAGAGTAGGTTGTGAACATTTAAATCGACTTTATAATATCTTGCTCTCAAATCAGGAAAATGCCTGTTCTACATATGCAGAGGTTTTCTGGTTAGATTAAGTCATTTTAACAGTCTAGGAAAGGTTATTCAAATCCATTATTTTGAGTTTATCCGTAAAACTTGTAGATTTCAATAAAACAAGTATATTATTGTTTTTTTAATGTTTTTGCACAGTTGCACAAGAACTAGATTTCTGAAAGAGTTTCAGTTATATCATTTCTAGTCGGACACTATCCAGGGCAATTTCAGAGTGACTTTCTCAGTTATAGAATGCCTTGGATGTCCTTGCGCTTACCTTGTTTAAGATGAAATGGCAAAATAGTGTGGTGGGCGTTCTTTTGTTGTTGCTGTTGTTGTTTTTTTCTGTCATTTGGTATGTCACAGATATCGCAGGTTTTCCGCAAAAATTAAGCCAGCTTTGTAACCACACCATTACTCTAACTAAATCTTTTGCTATACTGACAGCTTTTGATCATTGAGGTTTAGCATTTCCCCCCTACACCTGCTGTTTGAGAAACTGGAATGGATCTGCATTTTTCAGGAAAGAATGCCTTTTAAATGGATCCTTTAAGGTCACTGTGCCATATGCTTGTATAGATAAATAAAACCAGTTGCTAATGTTATTATATGAATCATGGTACAGCGAGTCACCCTTATCTGTGATTTATTATATTTTTGCATGGATGTTACATGTGTGCTATTTTACTGGGATCAAAATCATGTTTTCTTTGCATTAAATTAACATTTTACTTTAATTTATTATAGAGAGGAAATAACATTTACAGTTTTGTATTAACCTTTTTTTGACACCCAAAAAGTAACTATTTGATGTAATAATGGTATAAATTATTGGCTGTTGTGTTCCCTATTATTAACCTACAAACGACCACCATTGGCAGTCTGAGGTTCAATAATTTGGAACATTTACAATATGTCTTATTTGTTCAGGGCTTCTGGTTTCACATTTTTCTTTCTAAGCAGTTTAAGAAATATGTAGGCCTATATGTGTTTACATTTAATTTAAATTGCATTGAGGAAGCAGATTGTATTTCCAGTTGTGTCCGTTTCCATTGTTGTGAAGTTTAATATATTGTTTGAATACCAAATTTTTAACACCAGTTTAAATGTTAAGCATAAAGAAGGACCTTGATTACTGGTACACCTATGCAGAAGCATTCTCACAAAGTTCATTTAGCTTTAGAAAGAACAAATGTAGCCATGGATTTTATATTTTCTTCATGTACAGTATTGACTCTGATTAGATGATTAGGTACTGTAGGTTTTAAAAGCCACAATAACCAACATTTATAGCATCTCAACCATTATGTATTTTGTATTTATTTGTAAAAATAAATGTATTGACAATGTTCTGTAGGTTGCCTACCATATGAAATAAAGCTTATCTGGAAAAGGTCCATCTCACATTTTTCTTTCCTATTATTTTGCATTCATGACAATTTGGTTTATTTTTTTATACCAAGTCATGTCTTAAAGGAAAATGTCACCCAAAATGAAAATTCTCTCATGATATACTCACCCTCATGCTATCCCAGATGTGTATGACTTTCTTCTGCAGAGCACAAATTAAGATTTTTAGAGGAATATCTCCGCTCTGTAGGCCCATTCAATGCAAGTACATGGTGACCAGAATTGTGAAGCACATAAAGGCAGCATAGAAGTAATCAATTCCAGTGTAATCTAAGACTACAGTGTTTTAATCAATTTCTTCAGAAGCGATATACAGTAGGTGTGGGTGAGAAACAATCAATATTTAAGTCCTTTTTTACTTTAATTGTACTCCCTGACCAGTAGGTGGCGATATGCACAAAGAAAAGAATTAGAACGTGAAAGCGGACATTTAAAATAAAAATGTACTTGATCCTTTGTGCACGATCCCTTCAAGTCACACTTGTGGTGTTCTTTGGTCAAAAATGACCCAAACATATGTGTTATATTTTACTTTTAAACTTTTAAAGATATGTAAAAACACTAATTTTAATAAAGATTAAACACCAAATTTATTTAGTTTTGTTGTTGTTAAAAAATCTAAACAACAACAATTACATGAAATAGCAACTATGGCCAGTAGATGGCTTCATTGCTTTATGCACTGACTGATCTCTATTAGCCAATGTTGTAAGAAACTTTCTATATATTATAAGTTACACATTGGATATATATTTAGACATTTTAAAAAATAAACTATTATTTGTCAAACTGTAGCATTTTTTCTAAACCACTTGTGTTGACGTGTCAGATTTTGTGATGATTGCTCCAAAATGCTGTCAAACCTGACCATGCTGTCATATTCAAATCTGATTGTGTTACAAAGATGTTATTTTGTTACATATCATTTATTTAAAACATAAAAATTCCAGAATAAACTTTGTCACACAGGGGTCAGCCCTGTGTGGTGTGTTTGGTTTATGGTTTGTCTTCACTTGTGAGGGCCAAATGTCATCATCAGTAAAAAAATAATAAAACAAAAGCTCTTAAATTTGTCAGATTATGTTGATCTTCAAATCTAGTGATGTAAACACGTTTGTGTGATGGTAAGGTTTAGGGGTAAGTCTGGAAATAGAAAATATCATTAGCATGATGACAATCAATCAATGGAAGTCAATGAGAGATCACTAATATAATCAAACAAACCTGTGTGTGTGTGTGTGTGTGTGTGTGTGTGTGTGTGTGTGCTATAAATGTGGTTTATGAGGACAATTCTAGTGTCCCCATAATTCAAACCGCTTAAAAAAACATACTAGATGTTCAATTGAAAATGTAAAAAAGCAAAAAGTTTTTTGTGAGGGTTAGGTTTAGGGGAGATAATCTATAGTTTGTACAGTATAAAATCATTATGTCTATGGAGAGTCCTCATAATGATAGCTGTGTGTGTGTGTGTGTGTGTGTGTGTGTGTGTGTGTGTGTGTGTGTGTGTGTGTGTGTGTGTGAGGCGTGTGATTTCTGCACTGTGGATGTTTTATAGTCTCAATTTGGGGTGAACTATTCCTCTAAATTGACCACACTTGAGATTTGGGTAACATACTCATGGGGTCATATCTTAACAGCAATGAGGGACAAAACACTACTGCAAAGATCTTGTCCCTAGCACATAACGTGTAAATTCACTTTGGAAAGCAAGGAAAAGTAAAAAAGAAAATACATCACTTCTTGCTTCCTCTTTTGATTCTTGAGAGGAAGGGCTGAAACATATGTAGCCATTGTACATGTTTCCAGTGGCGTAACCAAGGCCCACCCAGAATATTAGAGATTTTTATTTTATTTGTATTATTTATTTTGTCTTCAAATATTAAGTATATTTATAAAATAAATATTTTGTAATTTTCATAAATTCTGCTTTCTGAAAGTGTGAAAGAACTGTTTGAATGTATCGCCTTTTAACTTTTTTGAAAAAGTTGGAGAAAAGAAATTTCGGCTAAAATTTGGCCCATCTATTTTTATTGAGGCCCACCCAAAAGTAATTTCCTGGCTACGCCCTTGCATGTTTCTGTTCATGCCATGGTGCCTTTCACTCTCGATTTGTTGAAAGGGCACTGACAATACATTAAATCTAACTAGATTCGACTCACGAACTTGACTGCATTACATGCATGCAGCCAATTTGATGCTGCAGCTTGTTCATTGATAAATTGGCCAGCGTTTGGTATTGTTTGATTAGGGAATCTCTGATGGGAGGAGTCGGGTTTGCTCACAGACAGAGAGGGTAAAAGGCGGGGGGGCGATGAAGATGGTGGATCCAGACACACACATCGGGTGGACCGTTATATTACTGCAAACTACGGTGAACACACAGGTAAGAGATTTCAGATAATGCACCACGAGTTTTCATTTTACACGCTTGGAGTTTCCAATCGTTTTTGCGGAAGCTGCCTTTAAAGAAAGAAACAAACAAACAAAAAAGATGCAAAAGAGGAACCGTCTGGTGAAGAAAACAATTGCACTTTAGATCAGTTTAGTGGTGCGGTTCGTTGGAATTGACTGTTGCGTTGTCGTGCGCGCGCTCTCTGTATATCAGTGTGTTCAGTGAATTTCATTCCCATTCAAATCACTGCATCACACACCCAGTTACAGATACAGTAGCCTACAGGCGAAATGCGAGGGCCCAAACTGTAAAGTTGAGCAACTGCATAACTGTTCTTAAAGACGACATAAACGCAATTTGCAATGCAAATAAGGACATCTTCATTAATTCAGGTCCAACTTTATGCGTGCGCGCGTCTACGCATATCGTGATCGTGTAGGCGGGTGTGAAAATCAGCCTCGAAGCAAAGCTGATGAACCACAGATTTCACATCTATCTAATCTTCGTTACAGAAGTTAAAGTGCCACAACTGATGACTCACTGTGGTGGATCTCTCTGTACCGCCGTGATTGTAAACGCATCCACTGTGCATCTCTGCCTCTGTGTGGTCCATTGGGATTCGGTCGGTGTTTTTGCGAAATAGTGCCCTGCTGTTGAATGGCGTCCTCAGAATACGCTTGCGCTGTAGGCATTACCAACCTGCTTTCCTGCCAAATGCATGCTCGTCTAGATGCAGACGCACTCACCGCGCGGGTTTGGATGCTGTGCAGGTGGGAGAGAACAGCGTGATAACTAACTGGGAAGAAGGCGAAATGACTAGTATGAGTCTCGCAGATCGCAGATACAGCCTTTATTAGACTTTGCTACACCGTGTAGAGATTGTCGCGTTCGATGCAATATCCATCCGCAATATCACACCTTTACTCTCCCCCGAGTGATGCTGCCGCTGCTGCTGCTGCTGCTGCTGCTGTCTATGCAGGTAGGGCTGCGAAAACACTTCAGTCTACGCATTTCAGTTATGTTTTGATGGGTGGGGAGTATTTTCCAACTGGAAAACGAATGTAAACTTTTCAAATAGTCATGTTTATTTATGATAGATTAGTTCACTTTTGAAGTCTTTATGAAAAAATGCAGTTGTTTATATGTGTCGCAGTACGCTGTTATAAGGACGTTAGTGATACAGGGAATAGGTACAGTAATGACCCGCCCATTGTAAATAATAGCGGATTTTGCAAAAGGTCCTGCTGAGAGACAAACTCGTGAACCTATGTTTTTAATACATGAGATGTTGGGTATAATGCATGGTCCCTCTCACATATCAAACCTTGACTGAGCAAATAACAGCAATAACATCAGAGGATATGTTTGGCGTATGTGCTATGCATTTGCCCACATCTCCTAGTCTAGAGAGCATAAGCAATGCAGTAGAATGGTCAGGTGAACATTGTCTGTGCTTCTTGGGTTAAACTTAAATGTAAAAACGCTATGTGACACTGTACAGTTGTGTGATTGTGACCTGCACATTCAAATGATCTGAGCATTGCTCTCCTGGGGGCTTTTAATATGCACACCTTTTGATCCTCTTACTGCCTGTCATATACTACAACACCAGGTGATTTTATTGGCAGTTATTGAAGAATTGTGCCTGCTGTGATTAAATTGCTTGTGCATTGTCACACACTTATTGAGTGGCCTCTTGAGTGTGTCCAATTGCACTAGTTAATCTGATTCTAATCCAATATTTCATGATTTGCAGTATAGATTATTTCTAAAGTTAAATAATCACATCAACAAACCTACTCTGTATGCAGAATTAGACTTTTGCTTGATTACTCAGCCAAACCTGCATCCATAAATTGATCTAGAGAATGTGTAAATGGATCTAAATTGCAATTATCATTTATCTTGGTGGCACACACTACTTTGGAGCACTTATGGTGCGTTCATGACATGTCATGTCGGAACTATTCACGTCCTCAGACTTCATATGTAATTTGTTTCAATGGTAACACTTATAACTGCAAAATGGCTTTGTTGTAGATAACAGCAAAATGTTTATCACTAAATTAATTAATTAATTCACCTACCGGTATATATGTTCTTGAAAAATGTTTAAGAACAAAAAAGTGCTCCAGGCATTAATGGCATAATCAAATGTAATTTCAAACAGAACTATGTGTTCATTAGTTTCAGCTGTTGAGGCCGGTGCCATATTGGTTCATATTATATGATGTCACGACTTTCAAGTCTGAGCATTCATAGAATTCTGAGTTTACAGCTTGTAATAACCAGTTCTTAGAAGACATGAACACTTTTTACAAGTAGGAATCTGGTAATTACAGTAATTCTGACATGACATGTATGCACCATTGGAATAGCAGTACATATATATATATATATATATATATATATATATATATATATTAGAATAGATTCTGTTCTTTTTAGAATATCTTTTCTTTTTTTTCTCAAACCCTCTTTTTATTAAGATAAAAAAACTATGTTCTTTTTAAATGCATCCTGAGACATCCTGAGACATGAAAATAATTTTCATTCATTGGGCCAAAACAGGGCCGATTCTAGGAAAGACTGATCTCAAAGTGGATTCAGAAACAGTAGGTTGACTTTTCTTTAGCTAAAATCAGTCTGTGCTTTCTGAAATTTCAAACACTGCCCCCAGTGGACAAAACGATGAACTCTCATTTCTGGGTGAAATGTCCACAGAGGGGCGCATGCTCATCAAAAGCAAGTTGTGAAGAGAGTTGTTTTCAGCTGTACAGGTAGTAATACAGTGAAGAGGAATGCATATTTTATAAACTGTAACTGCCAACCCAAACCCCAAACCTAAACCTAAGTGGAGTAAAAATTCAACTCCAGAATAGCGTTCATCACTGATTATTTGGGTGCGATTACTTCCTGGTTTCCCACTTTGCTGATGCTTCCACTCACACCACAGGAGAAAGGTAAACATGGCACTTTTTAGTGAGTCAGCATAATGTGGCCGATCCTAGGGTACCGAAAGAATTGGAAACAACATGTTGACTTCCCGTGTGATCATGGTGACTAGGATGTGATTTTGGGGGGCATTTATATAATTTAGCCGACCAACTGGATGTGTCAGATCTTTCTGTGGGATGCACAAGAAAAATCGAAAACACCTCAGTCCCCATTAGAATCAGCCCATTTGAGCATGGTGAGTAATAGTTCTAATAGCATTTCCACTTGAGCTGTGGAGCGGTTTGGTAAAAAAACAATTATATAACCATTTCTGGCCCACATTTCTCAGCAAAACCTTGCTCAGGACAGAGAAGTCTTTTGATGGAGTGCTTTTACTGACATAGTACATTACAATTGGTCATTGCCCTGTCAGTCCATTCTGGTTCTAATTTCACAACACCACAGTGGAAAAGGAAACTGTAGGCGTGCCAACGAACTTGTGAACGGGACAGTTCCGCAACAAGAACTATTCGGCCCAATGGTGGAAAAGGACTAATAGTCTCAGGGATGAGTATAGAAATTACGATTATTTTGATGTGCTACTGGAAAATACTAGGGAGACAGGTATACAACAAGAATGTAGCAAAATCTTCTAGATTGGGCAAAGGTAAAATTGAAAGAAACAGAAAGTGAAAAAACTGCTAGTTTGAATTTGGGGTGGGCGAGGGATGACTTGGATTTTCTGGAAAAGCAAATGTTTTATATCAATGGTGGGCCTAGCCATGCACTCATAAACATTAAGACTTAGTCGCAAAGGAAGAACAGTACACTTTTAGCAGAATAGAAGGAAGAGGATGGGCTTGATAAATATATCCAACTAAGGTCTGAGATACCAAAATATTCAAATCATGCTAGACGAGGAGTCACATGATGTTGTGCGAGGGTTGGTCGCTTAAATTCAAGCTCCGCTTAAACTTTGCTACAAATATTATTTTAAGCAATTTAATGGTTGAGAACTGTTATAGTTTTGTTTGTTAAACTGTGCTGGGAGGACAGGATGTTGAAAAATTCTAAATCGTCGGCCTGTGGGGACATTAAAAAGCACTTACTTTCTTGCACGTTGGACTTTCAAGTAGGATCAAGATGGCAGAGGTCCAGTCAATAGTGACAGTAAATTTGGTGACGCAGGTCAGGATATCTTGAAAAATTATGCAGCGCTGACGAAAATCTTGACCAACATGGAGGGCCTCACAGAGATACATTGAGTGATCACATCTATGGAGACGAAACTTTCCACCCTGATCACAAGAATGGACAAAGTTGGAAAACAGGTGGAGTTTCTGGAGTCGGCCGAAAGAGAGCTACACACTAACCCACCTGCTTCCAAGTCTGATGTGGAACTGGTGTGGGAAAAACTAGAGGAAATGGAAAACAGGGCAGGTGTTATAATGTTTGTTTCATTGGAATCCCATGAAGTTTTTGGACAGACTTATTCCGAATTTGATCGACACAGTGGACCACCAGCTCGAAATTGAGCATGCCCACAGAGTTTTGGTCAGCTTTCCAGGGCGGGTGATCTGGCAAGTTGTGCTGGGAGTACCTCAATATCATGGTTTTTCCAGACTTTGCTAGAAGTGAAGTGGGATGGATTCAAAGAGTGTAAAAAATTGCTGCACCAACAGAAGGTAAGCTTCACACTGCTCTATTTGGCTAAGCTGAGAATTGACGGCAAGGATGGGTGTACAAATTTTTCATGCCCACAACAAGCTATGGCCTTCTTTAAATCAATGAAGTGAGTGGGTAACTTTGCCTGCACTCGATCAACAATACAGACTACACATTGTGCATTTTGCTGACCCAAGATAGTTTGATGTTATGTTGTCTGCCAACTGTCTCCTGCCTGACTCTGTTTTTCATTTCTTTTTTTCTCCTTTTCTCATCATTGTCCATTTGGAAGACCTATTTGCGACCGAGCTTTAACTTCCTGGCTGATGTCTTGAGATTTTGCACCAATATATCCACATAATTTTCCTTCCTCGTGATGCCATCTATTTTGTGAAGTGCACCAGTCCCTCCTGCAGCAAAGCACCCCCAAAACATGATGCTGCCATCCTCATGCTTCACGATTGTGATGGTGTTCTTCGGCTTGCAAGCCTCACCATTTTCCTCCAAACATAACAATGGTCATTATGGCCAAACAGTTTCATTTGTTTCATTTGACCATAGGAAATGTCTCCACAAAAGAAGATCTTTGTCTCCATGTACACTTGCAAACTGTTGTCTGGCTTTTTTCATGGTGATTTTGGAGCAGTGGCTTCTTCCTTGCTGAGCAGCCTTTCATGTTATGTCGATATAGGACTCATTTTAATGTGGATATACAGTGAGGGAAAAAAGTATTTGATACCCTGCTGATTTTGTACATTTGCACACTGACAAAGAAATTATCAGTCTATAATTTTAATGGTAGGTTAATTTGAAAAGTTAGAGACAGAATAACAAAAAAAAAAATCCAGAAAAACACATGTAAAAAATGTTATAATTTGAATTGCATTTTATTAATCACTGTAGTTGGACTGGGAAGTGATGGAGCAAGTGTGATGGTTGGTTGAAAGGCCGGAGTTGCACAACAGTTGCGTCAGAATGACTGTCCCTTCCTCAAACATTCACTGTGGTGCGCATAGAATGGCACTGGCCATTCTAATTCTAATAAGTGCATACGTCACCACTATTAATAACATATACACATACTACAAGAATTCCCCCATTTGAACACACAGATTAAATGAACTCCAAAACTAAATGGAGGAACACAACATGCGACTGCACCACTGGTGCAGAAGGAGCGCATGCTGCAGGATTTCCTCTCGGTGAAGAATCGGGAACACATTCAGAGAGTCTTGCAAACATTTAATCGCTTCTCTGGGAGACATTTTTCCCGACATCAAAACTTTGGCTGAAGTAGCGCTGGTAATTCCAGTCTCCAGTGTGGCAGCAGAGCAAGGGTTCATCCTCCAGAACAAAATTAAAACTGCCACAAGAAGTCGTCTGTCCGAGGCAAAGACACAAAATCTAATGACAATTGCCTCAGCATCAGTCTCCCTTGATGCGTTTGATTAGGCTCAGATGAGCACATGGTCGATGTGGACCAGGAGGAAGGTTTGAGTTGAAGAATAAGTTTTGTTCAGTTCATTTTTCATATTCATATTTTAATCATACTTGTTTTTTGTAATATTGTGTTGTTCATATGTCGTGTTTTAGTGGCCTCCGCTGTCTTTAATCCGCTTTGTGTGGTGTCTCTGTTATTCATCTGTTCTCTTCATAAATAAATAAATGCATAATCTGCTAAATGCTTGTCCTGTAAGTTCACGTCCTGTAAGTTCACGATTAAAATGAAAATGTGAACGAAAATAAAAGCTATTAAATGTCTTAATTTCATTAAAATATGAAAATTAAAATGACGGGTTATAATAGATTATGACTGAATTTTTACGACCCTGTCCGTCAAAATGACGGACGATGGGAAAGTCTAATGCAACCACTGGATGCAAGGGTGCTCCTAGTGTAATTTAAGATTTTACAAAGATTCCCCTCTAGATTGTATAGGCTGGGTCTTAAAGACACCCCCACCTGCTGGTGATACCAATCAGATGATGGGGACACAACACATGATTTTTGGTCGTGTGTTAAAATCCAAGAATTAATACATAAAAACACATAAAAAATTGGGTCCTGACCAGTGTTATGATAGGCAGACAGATTGTTTTAAGGGGATGGAAGTCGGCTGGAGCGCCCTAATTTCGGGAGTGGTGCAAGGAGATGAGGAGGGTGGTGGCTTTCAAGGAGGTGTCATGTAGAAGTTTGATGGGAAATGGGGCAGTTATTTACCATTTTTAGGGGACTCTCGGGGAGGGGGTGTGGAGAGAGAAGCATAGTTTTAAATCTGAATGATTAATATATTTTATTTATTTATTTATTTTTGCTTTTTTGTGTGTGTGTGTGTGTGTGTGTGTGTGTGTGTGTATGTGTGTGTGTGTGTGTGTGTGTGTGTGTATACCTATATGTGACCACAGGGATGTTCTTTGAGGGTCAGGGTGGGGTTGGTGATTGGGGAGGGGTAATAGTGGGGGTTAAATGTTGATTCAGTGTATTTATGTTTTGTTTTTCTTTGTTATCTGTACAAAAAACAAACAAACGTTAATTGGAAAGAAGCAATAAAAATGTTAATAGAAAAAAATAATGTCTGTTATACTGATAGAATAGAATTTAGAAAACAATTACAATTTTTGACAGTCTCTAATCAATGTTCATTTTGAATTTTGTGACTGAGATTTTAACATTCTGCATATTAAAAGTATTTGAAAACATTGCACAGCGATGGAGACAGTAAACCTTGTTTTCCTGGCTATGTTTGCCTTTCACTCTGTACACCTCTGTGCTTGTCTGTCATGCCAACCTGCAGTAAGATAGCTATTTGCTTACTATCAAGTGGGTGTTTTAAAAGTCAGACATTTTAGAAGTTATTTGCAAATAGACACATCCAAGCATGGATATTTGTCCCAGCACTTGAGATCAAAGGTGATCCAAAACTGAATTTCCCTGGAGGCACACAATGATTTTTATTTATATTTGTAGAATTTTTCTGTCTCTTGAGGCCCATATATATTTTTAAAAAGCTCTTGTTTGTTATTGGAGTTAAGCCTCAGGTCCCATTGGAAGGTGTTTTTAGGCAAACTAATGTTGAAGCTGGAATGGGAAATGTCCCTCCCAGAAGGGCTCTTTGACCTGCAGAATAATGGGCTTAGACAGTCTAGCAGATATCCGAGTTTTGCTAGGCAGCTTCCCTAACTGTGTGTTAGATATATTCTCCTCTTAAAGAGGTGAATATACTGTATTTAACACAAAGAAAAGGGTTAGATGGACACAATGTCTATCCTGTGTTGACGTGTTTCCTATTGAAACAGGAAGTTGGGGCAGGACATATTGAAAGGCTTGTTCTTTATTTAAACATTGCCTATTTGATTTAGAATGTTTATATACAGGCTTGCTGTCTATGATAGTTTGTAAGGATGGGACAATACGAATTTCCAAATATTTCGAACCAAAAAAATGACAAACCATATCGCGGCAAAACTCTGTCATCATAAATTAAATGACCCGTCAATCATCATAATCTCTCTATCGCTTGATTTTTCTCAACTTTTTACAGGGATCGCAAAAGGTCCTTGATGTGTTTAAATGGATAGTTCACCCAAAAATTTTCATTCTCTCATCATTTACTCTGCAGTTTTTTTAATCCATATCTTCAGAAGAGATATGACAGGTGTGGGTTAGTAACAGATAAATATTTATTTCCTTTTTTGCTAGAAATTCTTCTCCCTGCCCAGTAGGGGGGGATATGCATGAAGAATGTGAATCACCAAAAACAGAAGAAGAATGTGAATGTTAAAATGGAGATTGACTGAGCAGGGAGGAGAATTTATAGTGAAAAGGGACATGCATATTTATCTATTTCTCACCCACACTTATCATATCACTTCTTAAGACATTGATTTAACCACTGGAGTATGGATTATTTTTATGCTGACTTATGTGATTTTTGGAGTTTGCAAATTTTGGCACCCATTCACTTGAATTGTATGGACCAATATAGCTGAGAAATTTGAGTTCAGCAGATAAAATAAAGTCATACACATCTCAGATGCAGATGAAACTGCAGGCATTTGCACATGATGAAATCAAAACATTTTTATAGGAATTAACTCAATTTATAAGGAATTCATACGAAATACTCATAAAATATGTAGTAATTTTCATGAGACTGGGTTGCAATTTTACTTGTTTATATACGTAACTTGTTTTTACATGTCAGATGTTTACTCCTGATTTAAACTAAGCAGTTATTCTCACTGTAACATTTCATAAAACATTGGTGAAATTATCAAAGCTGGAGATTACACCTTTCTAATGATGTAGCTATATTTTGTTGCAATTAAATAAGAATTGTATGTAGAATAACTTTAAGTGAATGTAAACAATAACCATTGCGACTTGGCAATCTTTTCGGGAGAAGGGATAATTCAGTAAACATTACAGATTCTGTACCAGTGAGTATTGTCATGCTTCTTCTTTTCCTCCTCTTTTTTTCCCCCTCATCTAACTCCCAGATTGCTATGCCGAACATCCTCTTCATGATTCCGGCATTCCGCTCTTACTTGAATTTTATCATAGCTAAAGGGATGGGGGCCACCTAGGGTTTTTTTTTATTTATTTTTTATGTCATTCTAGTCTATTAAGCTGCACCTGCTTAGACACACTTAAGCTTTTTGGATCAAATTCACTCTTTCCTAATTTAAATAAATACAAGTGAAATTGGATCAAAGAATAATGATTGTTTGAGATACAAATTTGCATGTGTTATTTGTACATCAAGTATTTATTTTATAATAGCCTTCTTTGATGTTCATTAATTAATCCAATACAATCAATCACATTCAAAAATCACATGTTTATCCATTCAAAATGTTTGTTAAGTGAGATAAAGCAAATCTCTCACCATACTTGCATTTAGGCAGCATGTTATTTAAAATAAAAGAGCTGTCCCTTTCCTGGGATGTAGCTGGCTCCAGGGTTTGGGACTGCATTAATTTTTAAGCAGTGAGTGTTGGTCTGGTGACCTCATATGAAATCTTGAAAGTGTAACAGATGTGCTTCACCAATACTGGGGATTGGTGTGGCTTTGGGCTGGTTCAGCTCATGTATTATAAATATTTAAAATAAAAATTATAATATTATTTGAATTGTGTGGCCCTTCAAGTAAGCAAATTTCTGCCACTAGAGTAATAGAAATGATTAAAATGCTTTCAGAGTCTGTTTTTCGACTAAAGGTTTTTTCATCAATATTCTCAGGGTCAACACGCAATATCCAACTGGTTTTAAACAAATATGATCTGAATGGCTGAGAGGATAGAATAATGACTTTGGGTGTGATGAGGACCTCGAGGCACGGTTGGGATATTTTAAAGCCATTCATTTGGGGGACCTGGGTAGCTCAGCAAGTTAAGACGCTGACCACCCCACCTGGAGTCTCAAGTTCGAATCCAGGGCATGCTGAGTGACTCCAGTCAGGCTTCCAATTGGCCCAGATTCAAGAAAGGGTAGAGTCATGTTGAGTTAACCACCTCGTGGTCGCTTTAATGTGGTTCTCGCTCTCGGTGGGGCACGTGGTGAGTTGTGTGTGGAGAATAGTGTGGGCCTCCACACGCACTACATATTCGCGGTAACGTGCTCAACAAGCCACATGATAAGAATAGCAGATTGACGATCTAAGGTGTGGAGGCAACTGAGATTTGTCCTCCACCACCCAGATTGAGGCAAGTCACTACGTCACCATGAGGACTTGCATTGGGAACTGGGCATTCCAAATTGGGGAGAAAAAAAGCCATTCATTCAAGTGTGCAATAGCTTATATTTCCTTTCATATAAATAGAGGTTAGTAGTAGGAGCTGTGCAAGAGCTCTCTGTATTCAAACCATGTCAACATTCACACCTACATTAGCAGAGGTCACATCCATGTGTCAACACAGGAAATGTTTTCATACACCTTTACATTCTAGTTATTTTAACATTCAACATGGCACAGCAGATGGCTGCTTCAGTGTGGAACTTTCTAGCATTTTTTAACTTTTTTTTGTTTGTCTTTTTTCCCAATCATTTTCATCAAGGATGAACTGCTGAATATTTTGCAGAGCATGCCTGATAATTTTTTGCCGGTGTTTGATTATTCAGACGTTTTATTAGACATCTTAGTTGGAGGCCCAGCTGTGCTCCTTGAGTAATCCAAAAGGAAGCGAGCCAGCACGCTTGTGAAGCTTTGTCAACACAGCTTTAGGACTCCGCTGCAGAGTATTCATCTGGCGAATGTTCGCTCCCTCGCCAACAAATCGGACGAACTGCTTCTGCTCTCTCAAACAAATAATGACTTTTCTAACTTCACTGCTCTGCGTTTCACAGAAATCTGGCTGAATTAAGCCATCCCGGACAGCGCATTTCGAGAAAACGAGAGGCGGTGGAACATGATTTTATGTCAACAAAAGTTGGTGTACAGATATAACAACATTGAAGAAGATGTTCTGTCCTAATTTAGAAGTGCTCTTCATCAACTGTAAGCCTTTCTACTCACTAAGGGTTTTCCTACTTCATTCTCCACAACGCCCCCAATAAAAGGTGTCATATACCGTTCTTAGGTTCCCATTACCCGTACGGGAACAGGCGACATGACTTGCATGGGAGCCAGCCAGCCAGCCACAGCCTTTTCTCTCTCTATGTTTCTCGTCATAGAGTTAAAAAGCAGCTGGGGCTATGTTAATGCTATAGATGCATCGGGGAAGGCGTCCTTTCCCGTTCCTATTCTTTCAGGGTGAAAAGCCCTGCGGAGACCATGACCTGCCCAAACAAATAATGACTTTTCTAACTTCACTGCTTTGCGTTTCACGGAAATCTGGCTGAATTAAGCCATCCCGGACAGCGCGTTTCATCTGCTGGGCATCCAGCTGTTCAGAGCCGATCATGTTGCGGAATCTTTTGGGAAAACGAGAGGCGGTGGAACATGATTTTATGTCAACAAAAGTTGGTGTACAGATGTAACAACATTGAAGAAGATGTTCTGTCCTAATTTAGAAGCGCTCTTCATCAACTGTAAGCCTTTCTACTCACTAAGGGTTTTCCTACTTCATTCTCCACAACGCCCCCAATAAAAGGTGTCATATACCGCTCTTAGGTTCCCATTACCCGTACGGGAACAGGCAACATGACTTGCATGGGAGCCAGCCAGCCAGCCACAGCCTTTTCTCTCTATGTTTCTCGTCATAGAGTTAAAAACAGCTGGGGCTATGTTAATGCTATAGATGCATCGGGGAAGGCGTCCTTTCCCGTTCCTATTCTTTCAGGGTGAAAGGCCCTGCGGAGACCATGACCTGCCCAGACTGGGGGGAGGTAACTTGTGGCTAATACACATGGGGGTTGTCAAGCCACCCGTGGACATGGCGCAGTGGTAGATCCTGCCTGACAAGGGAGGAGTTGTTACAGACACGGCGAGCGGGGGTCAGCGAGGACTGCCTAAAGGAGACGCGGGTCCTGCCAGCAGGGGGACCGTACCGTGGAAAATACGTCACAGGGAATTGCCTGAAGCGGGAACTATGCCTGTGGAGCCCAAGCCCAACACAGAGCACTCGACTCGTGTTGGGTTTGGCGGCAAATTCCTCCTCTGAATCTGCGGCCAGATGGCTAGGGAGGAAGAGCATCCAGGAAGCGATAGCTTAGTTGCTAACCTGGGAAAGAAGGCACACTGGGTCAGCTTGGTGAAGGGTGCAAGGTGCAAGCGGTACACCCAGTCGTCTGTTCTGTATTAACGAGTTCTACCGGCTGACAAACACGGGACAAGACAGACTCAACCCTGAGGTTGTAAAACCTAGCAAAGGTGTTGGGTGTTGCCCAGCCCGCCGCTCTGCAGATGTCTGCTAAGGAGGTGCCATGGGCCAGTGCCCATGAGGAAGAAACGCTTCTCGTAGAGTGTGCTCAAACCCGCAAGGGGTGGGGGGCACGGCCTGGGTGTGATAGGCTAGGGAGGTCTGGGCGCTGGTGCCAGAGGTTGCCCCATCCCAGAGAAAGAAGGTCCTTCCTCAGGGGAATTTGCCAGGGAGGTGCTGTCGTGAGGAGCATGAGATCCGAGAACCAGGTCCGGGTGGGCCAATAAGGAGCCACCAAGGTGACCTGTTCCTCGTCCTACCTGACCTTGCACAGCACCAGTGCAAGAAGGCTTACTGGGGGAAATGCGTACTTCTGCAGCTGTGTGCTGGAGTCTGGGTAAAGTCCGTTTGAGAACTTGCAAGTCCAAGATTGGCCGCAACCCACCGCCTTTTTTGGGTACAATGAAGTAAGGGCTGTAGAAACCCTTCTTAATCTCGGCTGGAGGGACAGGCTCTATTGCGTCTTTGAGTAGCAGAGTGACAATATCTGCTAGTAAAGTGCTGGTGTTTTCACCGTTCATTGGGGTGAAGCGAATACCACTGAAACGAGGTGGAAGCCTGGCAAATTTAATCGTGTAGCCGAGTCGGATGGTCCTGGCCAGCCATCGCCATGGGCTGGAAAGCGCAAGCCATGCGTCTAAGCTCAGTGTGAGGGGCACTAACGGGATGATCGTTTTGGACGTACCGGGTGGGGCCTCACAGCAGGGGAGAGGAGATAATAGTGCGTCGGAAGTCCCAAGGCTTGGGTGCTGAGAAAAAACTCAAAGCATTTACCTTGCTCCACACACCCGGCAGGTTATAGACAGAGGAGGAGGTCCTGTAGGGACATCTTCGAGACTCGTCAGCACTGGCCTGCCGGGGCTGGGCAGTCATGGGTCCGGAGGCGAGATGGGAGCCGGTGCTGCAAAGTTTTGGTGCCGGGGTGCCGCGAGACCCCAGGAAGTGAGGAAATTGCTCTTTTATTGACAATTTGGGGACTGCAGCCCAAAGGGGTTGCGGCGAAAGAAAAAGGGAGAACTGAGGATTATCCTCCCGGCCCACAACCGGGGGACGGAATGGTCTTGCTACCAGCTCCGGAGCAAATATCTGGCTTCCTGGTTGCACCGTCTCAGGAGCGTTTAGGCATTTACATTTATGCATTTTGCAGATGCTTTTATCCAAAGCGACTTACAGTGCACTTATTACAGGGACAACCTCAAAGACACAATGGTGGTGGCTATGGGGATTAAACCAGCGACCTTCTGATTAACAGTTATGTGCTTTAGCCCACTACACCACCACCACTCTGCATCACAGGGGCTTATCCCTTTAAGGCTATTACATGGCCCCACTGAAAGTGATTTAAGTGAATTATGGGCTTTACAGGATTGGAACCAATTAAGTTCTTGGATGTAATTTAAATGTCCAAGTAGGTTAGCTGAAACTGTAATATGGGGGGATTAAGGAACGAGGGGCTGTCAAGCTCCCAAAAAAAACAAAAAAAACAACATCAGCAACATAAAACTTCAAAGTAGTCCATATTTCAAGTCTTCCAATAGCCATACAATAGCTTTGTCAATATCAAATTTGGAATAAAATCGAATTTGCTCTTGCGCACATATAAACCTAGCACATCACAATAACCTACAAGGCATGTAGTAATCAATAATGTTTGAAGCTCATCTTGGAATGGCGCTTGGTAAATTCTGTCAATTTTCCGTCATTCTGTGAATGAGAATATTATAAATACATTTTAAAAAATAAAAATTCTCTCATCATTTACTCACCTTTATGCCATTCCAGATGTGTATGACTTTCTTTCTTCTACAGAACAAAGATGAAGATTTTAAGAAGAATATTTCAGCTCTGTTGGTCCATACAATGCAAGTAAATGGGTACCAGAACTTTGAATGCACAAAAAGGACATAAAGGTAGCATAAAGTAATCCATATGACTCTGTCTTCTGAAGCGATATGATAGGTGTGGGTGAGAAACAGATCAATATTTATGTCCTTTATACTATATAAATCTGACCAGTAGGTGGTGATGCATGAAGAATTCAAATTGCCGACAACAAAATAATGTGAAAGTGAAAGTGGAGATTTATAGTAAAAACGTACTTCAATATTGATGACACCTATCATATTGTTTCTGAATATATGATTTAACAACTGGAATTGTATGGATTATTTTATGCTGCCTTTATGTGCTTTTTTAGCTTCTGGTCACCATTCAATACATTGTATGGATTACATTGCTGAGATATTCTTCTAAATGTCTTTTTTTTCTGCAGAAGAAAGTTGCATTTGGGATGGCATGAGGGAGAGTAAATGATGAGAGAATTTTTATTTTTGGGTGAACTATCCCTTTAATTAGTTGGTTGTTTCAGTATAATCTAGCTACGTCTAAGGAATGTTAATAATTCATTAATTTCATACATTAAGGAAGAATCAGTTCTAAATAAATCTAGGGTCTGCTGCATATTGTGAGCTTTCAAATGTTAATGACCTGGATGGAAGTTTTTAGCTTTGTGACTTGTGATTATTTTAATTGCAAGAGATAAAAGGTTTTGTTTTATCAAGCTAAAACATCCCTTGCACTTGTTTTGCACCATCTGGCAATGGTTTGTTTGTTCCCTTTGTTGTTTATCAAGGAGTCATTAACTTATGGAGGCTCAAACCTCCATAAGTTTGGCCATAATTAGATTCAAATTTACTTGCATAGAATTTCAATAAATTTTATATGAGAGAAAAATGGCACTACAGTGAAATTAATTGAAGAACTCAGACTGAAAGAGGAGAGCTTAATTTTGGGTTGGTTTAATATAATTTTTTGAGCTTGGGAAAATCTTATTTAGATGTAATTATTTTTTTTGAAGGAAACTGCAGCAAGGCATGACTAGGTCATGTTTCTAGTATAACTTCGGTTTAATAGACATAATCCTCTGAATATTTCAAGCTGTATTGCTTGCGAGAAAGTTAACAGAATATTAATACAGTTAACAGATTACAGAGACTTTAACTGACCATATATATAAGGCTTTTCTATACAAATTTCTTTATAATCATTAATATCATAATATTTCCTATTATTTTACCAAAGTTGGTGTTGTATGTGTTGAGACTGCATTAGTTGTTTTCTTTGATAGGGGAGACCAGCTAGTTGTCACACTTTTTACACTAGTGAATATTTTCAAGGTTGGGAATATTGAATGTCAACATATGCACTTAGCTTCATGTCTTTTGTTAGCTACCAGTGTTGTTCATATTTAAAAATGTTTCCATTGTAATTTTGACAATTGCAATATTTTGATTCTGTTTATTAATGTACTGTTAACTGTTCATTTAACTTTGGAATTACAATTTTTATGCCATCTATTTGATCAGTGCACATTACTTTTGTAAACAAGAATGTAAGTGATATAGGTGAGTTAACGATCATGTGTCTGCTGGTGACATTATTACATTATTAAAATATAATTTTAAAAATATCTCTCTCTGCTTGACTTTCTCCCTGTCTCTTTCTGTTTCTCTGGCAGCTCAAAGCTATTGGGAAGAGAGCAGTCTGTGACAATTGCCAAGTGAATGATCTGTTTACTGTTCACTTTGATTATTTATTTAGCACATTTTCTGGTTGTCATTCATGAGAGAATGACTCTGAAATTTGGCAAACTGATCTCAGTTTAGGCCGACTGACAGACACGTCGTTGTATGTGTTTTGTCCAAGACATATAAAAGCCTGGAGATTAACAGTGTTGGATTGTATGAAATACACAAAAGGTGTTTTTTTTTCTTTGATGTGATGCTGCCCAGCCCCTCTAATTTCCTAGATCCACAATTCATTGTCTCAGTGAAGAGCGTGAAGCTACAGCTATGGTGTGTGTTTCAATTTGTGTCTGGGTTTGTGTTTAGAGCCTACTGTGTTTATTCATGAGCACTTGAAGGTCGCATCACATGAGAGTTGCTCTGTCTGGGATTCAGAGATTTTGGGGGTGTGTGGGGTGGCTAAACCAGCTTCTGGTAGAGATTATCTCAACAAAATGTAATGCTGGGAGTCTTGAGACGATAACCCCTGCTGCTTATAAACAAAACCAACATGTTGAGTAGATCTATTGTGGGAAAATAGAGTAAAAAAAATAGTATTCAGTCATGAGAATGTGGTTTTGATAATTTAGCAGTTAGTAAATTCTTTACAAAATATTTAGGGGGCGAATTGACTTAACAGTTGCACCTCTTTTGCATGAAGTATTTCAGCGCAAAAACCTGTCTTAAGCCAGCGCACAATTTTTCCAGTGATTTTCAGGTGTGAAGTTCATTAACATCACCGGCCAGGAAATGAAGTTCGCATTTGTGTCTCTCAGTGAGAGGTCCTTAATCACTTTACCGTTTGGACTCCCTGATGAATTAATTGCTTCAGAAACTTAAAAAACACATCCAGCTTGCTTGAAAAATGTATTCTGTCGCTTTGCAGGCTCTTGAGTTCCCTTCAAGTGACCTATGAGCTTCTTCTTTTACTGAAAAACTGACAAGACGTCAAGCTGATCTGAACATTTTCATCACAAACACTGATTGTAATCCATAGTGATTCTGTCACAAAGCGTTTTTTTCTTACACTAAAATGACATCAGAAAGCGGAGCCACAACAGTTAGTTTTTATTCAATGTGATTTCTTTACTCACTCAAAGCTGCATATGGACACGTTCTACGAAAAACCTTGAAAGGATAACTACACAATCACACACTTTCACAAGGTAAAGTTTCTCCATGAATCGCTTCCTAAGGGCGTTTTCACACTTGGCTCTTTTGCAGCATTTGTTTTGGAACCTGGTGCGTTTTCTCCCTTGGTTCGGTTCTTATAGGCAAACATGAACACGGCAATCACACTTGGATCTGCACCAAAATAGTAGGTCCAAGGCCACCTGGATGGAAAAGAAATGCAGGTCAGCTCATCACTGTAATTCAGCATCAAAATGTGCATTTAGCCTTTTGGCAGCTATATTAGATGTAGGTCGTTCTTTACAATTGTTTCTCTCTTCTGGATAGCAAACGAACAAACACAGATAGGACAGTGTCAGCAACTTTTTTGATGGATTAAAACATGGCTTCACTCTGGCAAAAATTACATATTTTGCTTCAAGTGTGTGTGCTTGTGTGTGTTTCCAAGAATGAGAGAGATAGCTCTATGACCATAAGAACAGGTACATTTTTAATGCAGAAATAATGCACAACTGATGATGGCTAAAAAAAAACACAGCAGGAATTTTACAGTTTTGGTCCGTTTTTAAATGTTACCCTGTGAAAACGAACCAAACCATGAAGAAAATGCAAAAGTTTCCAGAACAAATCAAGCAAGCTACAGGTCTGAAAACCCTATTACAATTGTTTATGTCCACGCAGTGTTCGTGTTATTTCTGCGAGCTCCACGTGGCAATCAGAGAGAGAGTGTTGCGTTGAGTTGTATGTTTTTCACCCCTACATCATTTTGTATTGTATGCTTGCAAGTGTGTCATACCTCTGACTGAAGAAAGCGAGATCTCAGCAAAACAGTCCAAAATCGAGTTGTTCAGACGCTGCTAGCATGGCGCTGGCTTTATTAACCACTGACAATCCAATTGAAATGGTGATGCACAGCAAGTTTGTATATTAAGTCATTGGTTTTCTTTTAAGTGCAAAAATACCTTTACTTAATTTACTTTGCAAATTAGTCTTATTTTGCACCATATTCACACAACTCTGGGAACCAGCACCTTATCGTGGTGGAGAGGTTTGTGTGCCCTTATGATCCTGAGGGTTGTGTTGTCTGGAGCCATGTGCTCCTGGTAGGGTCTCCCAAGGCAAAGTGGTCTCAGGTGAGGGGCCAGACTAAGAATGGTTCACAATGACTCATGGATAAAACGGCAAGAGGAGGAATTACCCTGCCCGGAGGAAGCCCGGGGCCCCCTTCTGGAGCCAGGCCCAGATGGAGGGCTCGTCGGCGAGCGCCTGGTGGCCGGGCTTGTCACGGAGCCCGGCCGGGCACAGCCCGAAGAAGCAACGTGGAACCCCCCTCTACATCCCTTGGGCCCACCACCCATTGGAGGAACCGCAGGAGTCGGGTGCGCTGCCATATGGGCGGCAGTGAAGGCCGTGGGCCTCGACGGACCAGACCCGGGCAGCAAAGGCTTGCTCTGGGGACGTGGAATGTCACCTCACTGGGGGGGAAGGAGCCGGAACTAGTGAGGGAGGTGGAGCGTTACCAGTTGGATCTGGTGGGGCTTACATCGACGCACAGTTTTGGCTCTGGATCCGTACTCCTGGATAGGGGATGGACTCTATTCTTCTCTGGAGTTTCCCAGGGTGTGAGGCTGACGGGCGGTGTGGGGATACTCACGAGTCCCCGGTTGGCGCCACTACGTTGGAGTTTACCCGGTGGACGAGAGGGTCGCCTCCCTACGCGTACGGGTTGTGGGGGGGAAACTCTGACTGTTGTCTGTGCATATGCACCGAACAGCAGTTCAGAGTATTCGGCCTTCTTGGAGACCCTGAATGGAGTCCTGAATAGGGCCCCAGTAGGGGACTCCATAGTGATGCTGGGTGACTTCAACGCACACGTGGGAAATGACAGGGACACCTGGAAAGGCGTGATTGGGAGGAACGGCCTCCCTGATCTGAACTCAAGTGGATGTTTGTTATTAGACATCTGTGCTAGTCATGGATTATCTATAACAAACACCATGTTCAAACATAAGGATGCTCATAAGTGTACGTGGTACCAGAGCACCCTAGGCCGAAGGTTGATGATCGATTTTGTAATCGTGTCGTCGGATCTGAGGCCATATGTTTTGGACACTCGGGTAAAGAGAGGGGCAGAGCTGTCAACCGATCACCATCTGGTGGTGAGTTGGGTCAGGGGGTGGGGAAAGACTCTGGACAGACCTGGGAAGTCCAAGCGAGTAGTGCGGGTGAACTGGGAACATTTGGAGGAGGTCCCTGTCCGCGAGATCTTCAACTCACACCTCCGGCGGAGCTTTTCAGGCATCCCTGCGGAGGTTGGGGACATTGAACCGGAGTGGGCAATGTGCAAAGCTTCCATTGCCGAGCCGCGGTGGAAAGCTGCGGCCTCAAGGTTTTAGGTGCCGCAAGGGGTGGTAACCCTCGAACACCGTGGTGGACACTGGTGGTCAGGAAGCCGTCCGACTGAAGAAAGAGGCCTTCTGGGATTTGTTGTCCCGGAGGTCTCCGGAGGCAGTTGCAAGGTACCGACAGGCCCGAAGAGCTGCGGCCTCGGCCGTGAGGGAGGCAAAGCAGTGGGTGTGGGAAAAGTTCGGAGAAGCCATGGAGAAGGACTTTCGGTCCGCACCAAAGTGCTTCTGGAAAACCGTCCGCCACCTTAGGAGGGGAAACGGGGAACCATTCAAGCTGTATACAGCAAAGATGGGACGCTGTTGACCTCAACCGAGGAGGTTATTGGGCGGTGGAAGGAACACTTTGAAGAACTCCTAAATCCCAACACGCCCTCTATGGTAGAGGCAGAGCCGGAGGATGATGGGGGATCAGATTCTATTTCCCTGGGGAGGTCACTGAGGTAGTCAAACAACTCCGCAGTGGCAAAGCCCCGGGATTGATGAGATCCGACCAGAAATGCTGAAAGCTTTGGATGTGGAGGGGTGTCATGGATGACACGCCTCTTCAACATTGCGTGGAAATCTGGGACAGTGCCTAAGGAGTGGCAGATCGGGGTGGTGGTTCCCTCTTCAAAAGGGGGATCAGAGAGTGTGTGCCAACTACAGGGGTATCACACTTCTCAGCCTCCCTGGTAAAGTTTACTCCAAGGTGCTGGAGAGGAGGGTTCGGCCGATTGTCGAACCTCGGATTGAAGAGGAACAATGCGGTTTTCGTCCTGGCCATGGAACAACGGACCAGATCTTTACTCTCGCAAGGATCCTGGAGGGGGCCTGGGAGTATGCCCATCCGGTCTACATGTGTTTTGTGGATCTGGAGAAGGCGTATGACCGGGTCCCCTGGGAGAGACTGTGGGAGGTGCTGCGGGAGTACGGGGTGGGGGGATCCCTTCTTAGGGCGATCCAATCCCTGTACGTCCAAAGCGAGAGCTGTGTCCGGGTCCTCGGCACGAAGTCGAGTTCATTCCATGTGGGGGTTGGTCTCCGCCAAGGCTGCGCTTTGTCACCAATACTGTTTGTGATATTCATGGACAGGATATCGAGGCGTAGTCGGGGTGGGGAAGGTGTGCGGTTCGGTGGGCTGGGGATCTCATCGCTGCTTTTTGCAGATGATGTTGTCTTCATGTCATCATCGGTCCGTGACCTTCAGCTCTCACTGGATCGCTTGGCAGTCGAGTGTGAAGCAGCTGGGATGAGGATTAGCACCTCTAAATCTGAGGCCATGGTTCTCAGCAGGAAACCGATGGAGTGCGTACTCCAGGTAGGGAATGAGGTTTTGCCCCAAGTGAAGGAGTTCAAGTACCTGGGGGTCTTGTTCACGAGTGAGGGGACAATGGAGCGGGAGGTTGGCCGGAGAATCGGGGCAGCGGGGCGGTATTGCACTCGCTCTATCGCACCGTTATCACTGAAAAGAGAGCTGAGCTGAAAGGCAAAGCTCTCGATCTACCGGTCAATTTTTGTTCCTACCCTCACCTATGGTCATGAAGGTTGGGTCATGACCGAAAGAACTAGGTCGCGAGTACAAGCGGCCGAAATGGGCTTCCTCAGAAGGGTGGCGGGCTTCTCCCTTAGAGATAGGGTGAGGAGCTCAGTCATCCGTGAGGAGCTCGGAGTAGAGCCGCTGCTCCTTTACGTTGAAAGGAGTCAGTTGAGGTGGTTTGGGCATCTGGTAAGGATGCCCCCTGGCCGCCTCCCTAGGGAGGTGTTTCAGGCACGTCCAGCTGGAAGGAGGCCTCGGGGAAGACCCAGGACTAGGTGGAGAGATTACATCTCCACACTGGCCTGGGAACGCCTCGGGGTCCCCCAGTCAGAGTTGGTTAATGTGGCTCGGGATAGGGAAGTTTGGGGCCCCCTGCTGGAGCAGCTGCCCCCGCGACCCGACTTCGGATAAGCGGTTGAAGATGGATGGATGGATGGATTCACACAACTATTTTGCTCTGCACTATTACTGCCCACGGAAAGCAGGCAGTGAACAGTATTTTCTTTAAAAGATATGTTTGTATACCTTTTCTAGCGATCATGTCAGCAGGAATTCGTAAAACGATGATTTAATGATGGAGATTATTGTTATAACCAAGCATATATCGAGACAGTTGTCAGATAGTCAATTGCCTTTTTCATAATTTTAAAGAGCCGATTCATGTGCCTGTTATGCAGTAGTGGAGTGATGCTGAACAGTCTCTGTAAAGTATGCCAGATCACGGTAGTTTGTTGCATCCTCCACATTCTAGCATTAAGAATTGGCCAGCAAGATGGGATCTTGCCACATGCAAATTGTGTCCAGCACAGATTTTTTTGGCCGTGTTTGGGGCATTACCTGATTTTCATAATTCCTTTTTATAGATTGGGTGCTAAAACAATGCAGACAGCATGTTCAAATAAATGACGCTATCTGTGGCCACAATTAAGTATTAGTGAATTCCCCCCATAGAGTGCGACACACTGATTATTTTGATTTTACTTTCGGATCGTTCGAAATTTCACGTGATACATCAGACCTCTGCATGAGTTGTCAGGTGGTGTGTGTGTGTGTGTGTGTGTGTGATGTGCTTTATAGCTTGTGGAAAGGTCATCTCTCTTCACCTGCAACTCCAGAGGGAGTAATTACAGACCGATGTGGCCACCCACGTCTCTCTCTTCTCACTTCTCTCTCTCCAAACACACCATAGAACTCACCCTCAGCTGGGACACACAGGTCCCTGCTGCAGTTTCATCTCGTTTGATTTTAGGTCTGACAATGTATTGTTTAATTTTTAAATCTTTAACAGGAGGAAACAAGGACAAGAAAATATTTATTTTTTATTTTTTTATATACCTGTACTGTAGCCTATACTTCAATAATGTTGTATTTCTACCAATGTTGAGTGGCTCAAAGCAGCTTTTAAAAAATGACGAGCCTAAAACCATCAAGATGACTGTCTAAATACTCTAGACAATCAGAATGTGGAAAATACAGTCTCTTCAAAAGCTGGAGAGATGCCAATGCTTCAAGCAAAAAGACAAGCTTCCTCACAGCTAATTACAAACATTTGCATTTATATACATCGAAAGGGGCTTTTTATCAGAAGCATTTGTGGGATGGAATCCCTTGAATTACAGCGCACTTGTTTAGTAGATAAGTGATCAAATGAAGAGAAAACACAATTTCCATCCCACATGTGCCATGTTATGTTTTGGAATAATGTTTGCTCTGGAAGCAAGAAGTCTTGGTAGCTGAGCGAAGCAACAGAGTAGAATTCCCCAAATCACAGCACTGGACATGGACAGATAGTGAAAGGGAGCATAAATATATCCATCACTCACACGCACACATGCGTACATACGCAAGCGCACCCACATTACACACCCCGGGGTAGGAGTGCTGTTAACTGGTGATTGCAAAAGGCCTGGGAGTCACATAACACAAATTGAACTGCCACTGTCAGCTGAGGGAGGCTGTGGCCTAGATACTGGCAGTAGCCTAGAAGAAGCATTGTACCCTACATGAGTATTTGTGTAATATTCAGCAGGAGGGCATTGGTTTCAAAATCTGAGATCAATGGTCAAATACTTTTAATTAGCATTTTGCAAATACTTTTTTCTTTACATATTATATAGCATAACAAATTGAAATATTAACATGAATTTCTGTAAATCTTGCTTTAATTACAACACTCGAGCTGGCTTGGACTAAGTTTGTGCAAAACCTGATGATCCATGTTATCCATCATGATTTGAGAATGTTCCAAAGAATATCTTTTGTGCTTCAGTGGAAGCAAGGACACGGTCAATGTAGTGACCTTGAAATAGTGAAAAATCTTTTATCTTCATTCTACCAAATCATTTTTGTTTGTTTTAAATTCCTGTCCATTTTTATTCTAATTTTAGTTCTATTTTCAATCCCAGATTTTGGACCGTACAGTATGTATTGCACATATAGTACATTAGTCTCTCCTTTACCTTACCCTCCCTTACCTTAAGCTGTTGTTTCCTGAATATTGGAGGATAGGCTATTTTATATCTCTGAGTAGTAGTCATTTAGGTGATGCTTTCATCTAAAGCAACTTCCAGTGTAGTTATTGTTGGGTCACTTCACCTGGAGCAACCTGAGGTTAAGTGCCTTGCTCAAGGGCCATTGATGATGGATTATGGCTTGTTCCTTGCAGAGCTTGAACCAGCAGCTTGCCAATTACCAGCCCTGAGTAATTTCCTTAATTATTTTTAGTCTTGTTTCCAGTGAATAATATCTATACCCCCTACTTTGCAAACAGTTGTTTTGCTTGCTTGCTTGTTTATTTTAAGAATACATCTAACACAATTCAATGAGGCATGTGCTTTAATGAAATAATAATAATTCAACATTTAACACATTATATATTATCTGAAAACAAGTCTTATCTTACATAATTTTGCTTCCCAATTAATCCTGTTTTCTCTAGTAATTTTCACACGTAATTTAGATTCAATCTGCAACTACTGCTACTATAATATATTTTTACTGGAAAACAAGACAAAAATTACAAAATAAGAAAGAGATTTTGTCACTCTACAGTGAATGAAAATAATGGGATCAGCACTAGAGTTTTTTAAATCAGTGGGACAATCAAATTAGAAAGAATGTGTAATCGCACAGTAAACAATTCAACGTTATTGGCTGTTCAATCACTTGTCAGAAATACCTAAAGCAGGCCAATTGTTTTTCTTTTAGATCATTTGGTGACTTGGCTCAGAGTACCATAAGCAAAGTGAGGCTTAAGGATCAGTGAAGTTTACATTGTGGCAGACAAACAGCTGTCTTTAGGGTTCCTCCCCATGAGTAATTCAATATTCTTAATTGTCTTGAAAGTTTGGTGTGGCAGTGGGTTTAAATGTAGATGCAGCCCATCCATTCTGCTTTGCAGGCTGATACTGAAGTTCATTTTTTCCCCCCTTCTTTTTTCAGGTTTAAGTTTATGGTGCTTTGTGTTAGTTAATTAATTAATTAAGTAGAATGCAGTTTGGGGGAAATATTTAGTGTGTTGTATTAAAAGCTCTTTGGCAAGCATGTCTATTAGGCTTTACATCACTGTTAGGGTACAACTGGGCTAAAGGCACACCTTTAAGAAAATTAGCTTTTTTTTCTGGTCACAAAATGTATCAAGATTCAAGAAATACATTTTTTTTATTGAATATTGATGAGGCAACATCATTTGTGTGAAAAGAAATTACAACAGAAGGTTGTTTTGAATTAAATTCCTAAAAATAGAAAAGGTGGCGAGGGAGCCTTTTACCCCACACCTGGGGAAAAATGCCACCAGGGGGTTAGATTGATATAGTGTAGGTACTAGGGCTATAGTTATAGAGCACTATTTGTCAACTTATGCAAATACTTTTGAGACTGCAAGATGCATTTTTGAGTAACAAATTAAGTTGATGCTTATTAAAAATACCCACTTCAGAAATGGTGCAGAATTTCTCGTTCCCCTTCTGTCGCTCTCTCCACGTTGTGTCAGAGAAGCGACACTAGGGGTCTCTCTTGAGTGCCGATATTCACCTCTGAACTATGAAAAAAGGCCAATTTGCATGTCCCGCCCCCGGACATACAGGTATTTAACACGGCGCAAATACGGGAGTTAATTCAGGATTTTTCTGAGGAGCCGGAAATGGTCCGGCCGCTTTCGGGCCTGCACGCCCAGGCTGAGGCCAACGCACAAATGACCGACATGCTTTCCCGGGCAGCCAACAGCGTGGGCTTGGATTGGAACCCTCCATCCTCCCCACAACCATCACGGCTGGACGACTGGTTCCTGGGGTCTGGGCGCCGCTCAAAGCCCCCCGGTCCCGTTTTTCCTGGAAGTGCATGACGAGCTAACGTCTTCGTGGAGAGCTCCTCTCTCCACTCGTCACACCGCCACAGGCTCGTCCTCCCTCACCACCCTCGACGGCGGAGCGCGCCATGGGTACGAGGCCATTCCCCAGGTGGATAGGTCGGTTGCGATCCATCTATGCCCCGGAACCCCTACCACCTGACGAGGTCGCCCCGTACTCCCTTCCCGGACCTGTAGAGCAACCTCCTCGCTGACAGCGAAGGCCTACAGCGCCACCGGACGCGCCGCTTCCGCCCTGCATGTCTTGGCTCTCCTGCAGGTCCACCAAGTCAAGGCACTACGCGACATGCACGGGGGTGGCCCTGATCCTGACACGCTGCAGGAACTGCGCTCAGCGACCGACCTCGCCCTGAGAGCGACGAAGGTCACAGCGCAAGCGCTTGGGCAGACGATGGCCACGCTAGTGGTCCAGGAACGTCAACTGTGGCTGAACATGGTCGAGATGCGTGAAGCCGACAAGACTCGCTTCCTCAACGCCCCTGTCTCCCAGTTCGGCCTCTTCGGCGTCACCGTCGAGGACTTTGCCCAGCAGTTCTCCACGGTGAAGAAGCAGACAGAGGCCATCTCTCACATCATGCCTCGCCGCAAGCCTGCCGCCACGGCCCAGGCCCCGTCTGCTCGTCGAGGGCGTCCTCCCGCGGCCAGAAGGCAAGCTCCTGCTCCACCTCAACCCGGGCCCAGCTCTCAGCCCCAGCGTCGAGCAAACCGTGGGAAGCGCACGCCCCCTGTCTCACGGACCCCCTCGAGGACCCGGAAGGCTCCCAGGCGCTCCTGAGACTCCGGAGGTGGTAAGACCGCTCCGTCCCCCGGTGGAGGGCCGGGAGGAGAATCCTTTGTTTTTTCATTTGCCCTTCTGGGTCATCCCCTAACAAGGGCTGCGGTACCCAAATTCTCAATAAAAGAGCTATTTCCTTTGTCTCTGGGGCACATGGCCCGCAAATGCCGTTCTCACGGCACTCTGCTTTCAGGCCTCAACAGTCCCGGCCCCATGGTTGCGGTGTCCCCGCCTTCAGCGCCACGAATGTTCCCCGGCCGGCCGGTTCAGACGAGTCCAGAGGACACCAGCATCAGACCTCCTCCTCAGTCACGAACCCGCCCCCTGCCGGATGCGCGGAGCAAGGTAAGTGCTTTGAGTTTATTCCCAGCACCAGAGCCTCGGGACGCCACGTTGCCTCCCGACGCCGCGTTACCTGTTCCGCACCGCTGCGAAGCCCCTCCGGGTACGTCCAAAAAACTCGTCCCCTTGGTGCCCCTAGCACGGAGTTTAGAGGCGTGGCTTTCACTGCCCAACCCGTCACGCTGGCTGCTCCAGACCATTCGACTCGGTTACGCAATTCATTTTGCCAGGTCTCCGCCCCCCTTCGTGGGCGTACATTTTTCCGCAGTACACGGCCAACATGCCCATTCCCTGCGCGAAGAAATCGCCTCCCTTCTATTAAAGGACGCGATAGAGCCTGTCCCTCCAACCGAAACGAAGAAGGGTTTCTACAGCCCTTACTTCGTTGTACCCAAGAAAGGCGGTGGCTTACGACCGATCTTGGACCTGCGAGTTTTCAATCGGACCTTGTCCAAACTCCCGTTCAAAATGCTCACCCAGAAACAAATTCTATCTGGCGTCCGGCATCTAGATTTGTTCGCAGCGGTAGACCTGAAGGACGCGTACTTCCACGTCTCAATTCGCCCTCGACATCGACCCTTCCTAAGGTTCGCGTTCGACGGCCAGGCGTATCAGTACAAAGTCCTCCCCTTCGGCCTGTCTCTGTCCCCTCGCGTCTTCACGAAAGTCGCAGAGGCAGCTCTTGCCCCGCTCCGAGAAGCCGGCATACGCATACTCAATTACCTCGAGGACTGGCTCATACTGGCCCACTCCTGAGAGTTACTATGCACACACAGAGACCAGGTGCTCAGCCACCTCAGCCGTTTGGGGCTTCAGGTCAACTGGGAAAAGAGCAAGCTCTCCCCGGTCCAGAGCATCTCTTTTCTCGGTCTGGAGTTAGACTCAGTCCCAATGACAGCACGTCTCTCCAATGAGCGTGCTCAGTCAGTGCTGAAATGCCTCGCTTCCTTCAAGGCAGGCGCCGTGGTCCCGCTAAAACGTTTCCAACAGCTCCTGGGGCATATGGCATCCTCCGCGGCGGCCGCGCCGCTGGGGTTGATGCATATGAGACCACTTCAGCACTGGCTCCGAACTCGAGTCCCGAGACGAGCATGGCGCCGCGGCACACACAACGTAAAAGTTACCTCTGCCTGCCGCCAAACCTTCAAACCCTGGACAGACCTCTGCTTTCTAAGGGCAGGAGTACCCTTGCAGCAGGTGTCCCGATGCGTTCTGGTCACAACCGACGCCTCCAAATTGGGTTGGGGTGCCGTCTGCAACGGGCACGCAGCCGCAGGCCGGTGGAACCGAGGCCCGGTGCGCTGGCACATCAACTGCCTAGAGCTGCTGGCTGTTTTTCTGGCCCTGCAGAAGTTTCTCCCGTTAATTCGGAACAAACACGTCCTAGTCAGGACAGACAGCACCACCACGGTCGTAGCCTACATAAACCACCATGGCGGAGTACGCTCCCTCCACATGTCACAGCTCGCCCGTCGTCTCCTCCTTTGGAGTCAGCAGCGACTCAAGTCACTGCGCGCCACTCACATCCCCGGCAACCTCAATGTGATAGCGAATGCGCTGTCAAGACAAAGCTTGCCTGGTGGAGAGTGGAGGCTCCACCCCCAGTTGGTCCAGCTGATTTGGGACCGGTTCGGCAAGGCTCAGGTAGACCTGTTTGCCTCCCAAGAAACCTCCCACTGCCCGCTCTGGTATGCCCGGACAGAGGCTCCCCTCAGGGCAGACGCGTTGGCACACAGCTGGCCGGCGGGGCTGCGCAAGTACGCATTTCCCCCAGTGAGCCTTCTTGCACAGGTGCTATGCAAGGTCAGGGAGGACGAGGAGCAAGTCATTCTGGTAGCCCCTTACTGGCCCACCCGGACTTGGTTTTCGGACCTCACGCTCCTCACGACAGCCCCTCCCTGGCGAATTCCCCTGAGGAAGGACCTTCTTTCTCAGGGACGGGGCACGCTCTGGCACCCGCACCCAGACCTCTGGAACCTCCACGTCTGGCCCTTGGATGGGATGCGGAAGATCTAGCCGGCCTACCACCGACCGTCATAGATACAATCAATCAAGCCAGAGCCCCCTCTACCAGGCATCTCTACGCTCTAAAGTGGCGTCTGTTCGCGGACTGGTGTTCTTCCCAAGCCGAAGACCCACAGAAGTGCGCAGTTAGGTCAGTGCTTGTGGTTCTTCAGGAGAGGCTGGAGAGGAGGCTGACCCCCTCCACCCTCAAGGTGTATGTCGCCGCTATCGCGGCCCACCACGACACGGTAGACGGCAAGTCTCTTGGTAAGCACGACTTAATCGTCAGGTTCCTAAAAGGTGCCCGGAGGATAACTCCCTCCCGGCCTAACCTGTTCCCCTCTTGGGATCTCTCGGTCGTCCTTACGGGACTCTAGAGACCCCCCTTCGAGCCGCTTGACTCAGCTGGACTCAGGGCCCTCTCTCTCAAGACTGCCCTGCTGATTGCGCTCGCTTCCATCGAGAGGGTCGGGGACCTGCATGTGTTCTCTGTTAGCGACGTTTGCCTGGAGTTTGGTCCGGCAGATACTTTTGTGATCCTAAGACCGCGACCGGGCTATGTGCCCAAGGTTCCTACCATGCCCTTCAGGGATCAGGTGGTGAACCTGCAAGCGCTGCCCCGGGAGGAGGCAGACCCAGCATTTTCACTGCTGTGTCCAGTACGTGCTTTACGTATTTATCTGGACCGCACACAGAGCACCAGACGCTCTGAGCAGCTCTTCGTCTGCTTTGGGGGACAGCAGAAAGGGAACGCTGTCTCCAAGCAGAGACTCGCCCACTGGGTTATCGACGCCATTTCCCTGGCTTATCACACCCAGGCCGTGCCCCCCTTGCGGGTCCGAGCTCACTCCACCAGGAGTGTTGCGTCCTCATGGGCACTGGCTAGGGGCACTGCCCTAGCAGACATTTGACTTGACCTCCGAGTTGAGTCAGTATCGTCCCGTGTTTTCTCAGGTACCGAGCCCGTAGAACTCGGTGGCACGCCCACAATCTGAACGGGTGAATCGCTTGCACCTAGCGCCCTTCCCCCTAACCAGGGGAAACAGTGCACCTTCATTCCCAGGAGATCTCAGGTTTGGGACACTGGTTGATCCTTCCCTAGCCCTCGTGGGTCGCAGTTCAGCGGAGGAACTCGCCGACCCAAGCCACTGCGGGTACCGCAAGCTACCCTGTACTGGTATAGGTGCTCCACAGGTAAGGCCTCCTTCAGACTCCCCCTGTGTGTAACACCACGGTTCTGTCCCCGCTGGTGAGCTGACTCCCGTGTTTCCCTTAGGCAGTCACGGCTGCCTCGGTTGCCGTGCTGTATGTTCCCCCCTCTATGAGGCTGGATCCACCACCGCACCGACTTTTCCACATAGGCCCTAAGTCAGGCCTCTGATGGGTTTGCCACTTAAACTTGCCTCCCCTCTCGGGTAGGCGTGGCCTCCGCAGGGTCTTCTCCGCCCTGAATAAGGGCTAAGACCCCCTTCCCTCAATGTGTGTAAGGGCCCCGGCCTTAGTTGCTCTATGCGAGAAACATAGAGAGAAAAGAGGCCCGGCCAGGCTTGGCCCGTTCCCAGGTTGGCGGCCAGCACCTTGTTCCCCCCTCCAGGGTAACGATAAGGAATCCTAATGGCTTAAATGGGGCATTGGGGAAGGGTACGTGCAGCCTGATACAGTTGGTCGTCCTGCACGTAAGAATACCTGCTCGCTCCTGTATCAGCAGTTCACGTACACAGCTCAGTACACGGCTCAGCTCAACACACGGCAATTTTATAAGTGGACCCCTAGTGTCGCTCTCTCCACACAACGTGGAGAGAGCGACAGAAGGGGAACGTCTAGGTTACGTATGTAACCTCCGTTCCCCGATGGAGGGAACGAGACGTTGTGTCTCCCCTGCCACGTCGCTGAGCCGAGCCACTGTTGTGGCCGGATCATTTCCGGCTCCTCAGAAAAATCCTGAATGAACTCCCGTATTTGCGCCGCTTAAATACCCGTATGTCCGGGGGCGGGACATGCAAATACTGGTTGCCAACTCTCATTGGCCTTTTTCATAGTTCAGAGGTGAATATCGGCGCTCAAGAGAGACCCCTAGTGTCGCTTCTCTGACACAACGTCTCGTTCCCTCCATCGGGGAACGGAGGTTACATACGTAACCTAGACGTTCATTTAAATCACATTTGACATTTCATTACATCTTAAGTATTCTATAAACAAATGAATCTCCATTTTGATTGGATGAGTCAATGTGAGCCAACTATGAACATTTTTGTTACAAATATATTCACCCCGGGCCTTTAGCCCCTGCAACAGGTGGTCTTTTTACCCCAAAAACTATCCTTTCGGTTATTGGACAGTTATTTAAAAAAATTTCACCTTGAACAAAATTGAAAATCACAAATAAGCATTTTGTCTCAAAATAAATGTGACAAATTCCAGGATATTCATTATTAGCTACAAAAACTTGCGACATTAATACAATTATTAAATATTTGAAATGACCTCAAAATCAAACTTTAGACATTACACACAATGATCTCATGGATCAGGAATATTTTGTAGTCTGTAGTGACAAACAGATGTTTAGGAAAGTGCAGTGGTAGTTTTTGATGCTATTTAGTGTTTTGGGAGAAAATAGAATCAAAAGAGCCTTTTACCCCAGGGGGCCTTTAGCCACTTTGTACCCTACTATTGAAAAGTCAGGCCTGTAGCTAACATCTTATAAACCAAACAGAACACTCTTCCAACCACATACCAACATGCTAACAACCTCTCAGAACAGAATTGCCAGAACTGATCATTTTTGGTCATCACTGATTAAAGTTCTTTAACTTAACCCCAACATGAATCTTATGTAATTTATCAGGTTGCTCTGTGTTTCTGTTTTTTCACAGTGAAATGTTTGGCTCTGCCTGACTCTGCACCAAACTGGAGCTGAGCTGCTTTTCTCTCTATTCCCTGCCTCCTGAACCCTGACCATAGTTAGTGCGGAACAATTGCAGACCCCCTAAATCATCTTCCTCCACTTCCCTTTCTACACTGTTACTGGCACTCCTTCACCAACAGAAGATATATGAGGCTGGGAGGTGAGCGCATGTCTCTTTCTGTCAGGTATTTGACAGAGATCAAATTATCTCTAAAGCGCACTCTCCCTCCAGAACTCTGTGCTTCTTTTTCTATCTCACACTCTCTTTAGACATTCTCATATCTCACTCATTCTTTATATGAAAACGCAAGGGCTTCAGAGAGTGTGTGAGAGAGAACTATATCTTAGTTTCACTATCTTCTCCTATCAGTTTATGAAATAACCGCTAACTGACTGCTCTCAACTGCCTGAGTGAAATCTGTCCTTAAATGTCGAAAAGGGGTGTGTAGGTGTGTAATTTCTGCACCACTAGCTTCACCATGCTGAATTGCAAAGATAACTACAGTAGATTTAACAATAGTGTTGCTTGCCCATGCAAAAGTTTCAGCTACAATTCTAGGATGTCAGGCCATTGCTATGCGATTGTGTTTTGCTTTTTTCGTACTATATTTCTATAGTATGTGTTTGATAGGATTTTGATCATTTGTATAATGGCCCAAGTCTAGAGAGTCTCTATGATATTCTGGTCCCTAGATATGGTAAATCTATGGGATTTTATTTTAGCCCATTTTATCATGCCAGGCAAAAATCACAAGTCCAATTGTTTAGAAAAGTAGTAGCATGCCACTTTCAACTAGCCGCACAATTTGAGGTATCATTCTTGTCCATATCACAAACAGTGCGGGATCAGATTTGTGCCAAGTTCAACACTTAGGGTTAAGGGTTCGTTCAAATCTCTAAACCTAAGTATGTATATTAGTTGTACTAAAGCTTACGTTAACAAGCACGACTTATGATTGTGTTCAAACAGGTTTCCCGGACTGTGAATCTGATTCGCCTCAGCACGTAATACATTCAGCTCTTTTACCTGAGCAAAAATAACCTGTGAGTGATTTTAGAAAAGACATGCTATGCTGTTAAAGCTCTTGCTGTTCTAAAATAATCTGCTCTATCAGATTGCGGCTGGATTTGACTCTCATTCTCTGACAATCCAAGTGATATTCATTCTGCTTAGAGAGTAGATCTTGCATCAGCAAGAGAGGGTAATACTTTAGCCATTGCAACAGCTTTGCATTGTGTGTTATAAATAGTGAGTTATACAAAGAGGCAGTAGGCACAGAAAATATTTTCATTATGGGGGAATAGTCTCATCATGAATAAAAATCTTACATTAGCTCTCCTGGGGCAATCCATTTGCTCTTTATTGCGAGGTTTTATTTTATTTATTTATTTTCCCCTGTGAAAAATTGGGCACCAAACTTTGCAAAGCTGTAATGTGTGTAGGGCTCTTGGCAGGTTTGATCTTCAAATAAACACATACCCTGAAAGGCATGGGTGGTGCTAGAGCTGGACAACCAGGGCTTAAACCACAAATATTTTATTTGTTTTTATCATCATGTAGTGGTGTCAATGTGCCAGTGTTTTGTAACAAGTTGATCATAAAAAATAAATATATATTAATATTAAGTAATACAGGTATAAATGAATGAGACCGGTCTTTCTGCAGTATCGATAACACCAAATACTAACTAAATTCAGTATTATAGGCGCCTATTCCAGTCTATTTACAGCCTGGTATCCTCTAAACTAAATGACAACACCTGATGAATCAATAAAAGGCTAATAACGCAGTCAATTGAACACAATGTGCATTGAACTACGGGAAGGTGAAAGGTCAAAATAGTGTTTTTAAATAGCATTTTAAAGCACATAGTGTTAAAAGCACACAATTTCTGATCCTTGTATCTGAAGCAGAGAAAAAAGTAGGTTAGTAGATCTGTGAAACCTTTTAGTTTTAGTTTCAGTAATTTACTATATAAATGAAACCTCACAGATGTAAAATTGTTTTACTTTTATTTTTAAAGTGTATTATATTCCAATATTTAATCAAAGGATGGCCCCATATGTATGTAATCACAGAGGCCTAGGCTAAGCCCCATATATTTACTGACCCTTGAACCGCCACTGCTGAAAGGTGTTTCTTTGTGTGTTTTTTCCCCCATTATGAATGGCGAAATGTTTCATCTCCAGAAGATCATTTGTGAATAACATTCACTGTTGTAAGGGCAGTGTGGTGGAGTCTGATGCTTGACATTGACAATTAGACAATTAGAGTTTCAATTAGACAATTAGAGTTTTCTCTGCATTAAGTGGACAAGACGAGACTATGAAAATTCAGTAAATTTACAATTTTTTGTTTGGTGTTGGATTATTATTGTGACATTATAACACCAATAACACTCTGGTATGTGTGATGCTTTCATTGTGATGTTCTTTTTCACATGTAGACTTCTTGCAAGTCAGGACTTTGTTTAAATCTGTTGGATTTTTACAATTTGGCTTTGATATCTTTTAATGTAAGTTCGGTTGTGTGGAGTAGAAGAACGGTATATAGGAAGTGATGTAAAGATAATTAGTAGAATGCATAAGCACATAAGGACAGCAACCTGAAGCACTTTCAATCTTGCAATTGTTTCAGTTTTGAAAAAGATTAACATTACTGGATTCTAACCAATACTGTATGTACTGGAATCTGTACATATATATTTTGTATGAGACTATTTTCAGATTGAAGGGTGGGTTAACAAGGTCTAACAGCTCGGCTCTCTATAAAAGATTAAATAATTAGAGGGGAGACAGAAGCAATTTTCTCTTTTTTTTATTTCTTCTTTGCACTGATTAAGCCAGTTTGTCCAATAACGGGCGATTGTAATGCTGAAGATTTAGCATACATTTTCTTTAAATACCACTGTAGCCAGTTATCTTGAAATACTGCTGTAGAAGGTCTGTCAGGACCATCATAGCTAGCCTGCATGTCCTTGACCTACTGAGTGACTGTAAAATCGTTCCTCATTATTCTGGCAAATATAATTATTTCAGTTGCTATGAGGGTTTTTATTGGCTGATCCAGTTACCGTGAGTCACAGGTCAAATTTGATTTGCCGAAGGCAGATGTAAGTGGGTGGGGGGGGGGGTGGGTAGATCCATACCATTGATTGGCAATATTTGAGGGGTATGCTAATGTGTCTTCATTTATGTCTTTTTTAAAGCTCCCTGAGACATCATTTGAAATGGAGGGGAACCGCATCGTTTTAATAGATTGTCCTTCAGGGAAATCTGGGTGGAATAATGTACAATTCACTAACATAACTGCAGGGTTGGGAGGGTTACTTCTGAAATGTATTCCACTACAGATTACAGAATACATGCTGTAAAATGTCATTTGTAATGTATTCTGTTAGATTACTCAAGGTCAGTAATGTTTTCTAAATACTTTGGATTACTTCTTCAGCACTGGTAGATATTTGCACTTGTTTTGACTATAAAAACTGCCAGTACAGTAAAACAAAATACACATGTTTAGAATACATTCTCTGAAAAACCTGAATATCTTATGCAGTGTTGTTCTAAAACAAGAACAATCAAATTGATCTTGTTTGAAGGATTTTTAGATATTTTTACAGGAAAACAACACAAAAATTATTATAAAGAATAAGATTTTTGCCCTAATATCAAAGGTCTTACTAGTAAAAAGAAATTATGATCCAACATGAATTTTCTTGATAAAAAAAAAATATGATCATGTCTGGTAACATGTGCATGTAAAATGGCTAGAAATAGCATTTTAGCTTACAGTAATTCTAACAATTTACACAAGGTTTATTTCTATTTCTTCTGTTTCAGACTTACTTCTCTGTCTGCTCGTATGAATGTAACACATCATAAGAAAGTGTTTCACCACTGTTCAAATGCACTTTGGATCGCATCATTTATATGAATAAATGTTTTCCATCTGAAAGGACTAAATATTAAATTAAACAAATGACAATAAAATGCAAAGTAATCTCTTCAGTAATCAAAATATTTTACGTAATCCCGTTACATGTATTTCGTAACTCCCCAACCCTGCATAACTGTGCTTATGAAAATGTATTTGCAGAGAAATTACTGTATATGTGACATTGTAGCTTCATGGCATAGGAAAGATATTACAGTAGGTTCTGTTTTTTTACTAATTTGGCATACTAAATACACAGCATTGGCAATTCAGATGACTCTGGTATCTGTTGTAGTTTAACACTATCTGTCAATGTAAGTGTAGTGTGCTTTAATAAGCCTGAACCAGTAAATAACTGGGTGGAGTTTGTCTGAGTTTAATGGTCTTGTTTGACCAGATACAAACCCTTAATGGCATGGCCCACCCAAACACATCACACCATTTAAACTCTATAGAATCAAGCACTTAGAGTTCTATTGTGCATTACTCAGTCTCTCTCTCTCTCTCTCTCTCTCTCTCTCTCTCTCTCGCTCTCTCTCACACTCTCTCTCTCTCTCTCTCTCTCTCTGCTCTCTCTCTCTCTCTCTCTCAATTCAATTCAATTTCAATGTGTTTACATACAATACTTCCACATCATAAATACACAAAACAGATAATGTCAAGACAAATAATAATAATATTATGTTAAAAACAAATAACAATAAAAATAGAATAAAAATAAGATGCTGCATTTGATCTGTTTCTTCTGAACTGGAAAACTGTGGCATGAGGTTTGAGAGTTTGTGGAGGTATTTCTCTCTCACCTCTGTAATTTTCTCACAGTGAAAGAGTGTGTCTCTGTCTCGACCTCACCCATGTCACAGTGAGCACAGACACGTTCTTCCTTTGGAAGCCATGTTTGTCTGTGTCGGCCTTTTTCTAAGGCCAGACTGTGATCACTGAGTCTGTATTTGGTGAGGATTCGTCTCTGTTTTGGATCTCTTACAGTGTGCAGATATTCTGCCAGATTATTTGTTCTGTTTAGGGCCCGATAACGTTCCAGTTTGCTTTGGTTTTTACTTTCATTTTCCCAATGGTCCAAATATGAATTATTGCCTTCTTTTATGATTTGTTTTATTCTGGTTTGGTTTTGTAACAAACTGATATTTGTTAGTTGTTAGTGGTTTTGTGAGTTTCAGAACCAGCTGACAAAGGGGACTGGTTTTAGGCTTCAGCTCTTGGGTTTTAAGGGCTTCGTGTTGCAATGTGTTAGGGGAACTTGAATTTGGTGAGTCCAAAATTTGAGGGGTCATTTTTCAATATGTATAATTTGGGGATATCTGCCTAGTTCGGCCCGGCATGCATTAGTAGGTGGTCTTCTCTGAACTCTTAGAATGTTTCTACAGAATTCTGCATGCAGGGGTTCTATGGGGTGTTTGTCCCATCTCGAGTAATCTGCCAGACAGATTGGACCCCAAACCTCACATCCATACAGAGCAATAGTCATAATAATACTGTCAAAGATTTTTACACCAAATTGTTACAGGAATGTCTATTTGGGTAAATTTGAAAATTATAAAATAGTATTTTGTCTCAAAAGAAATGTTAAATCTCTCTCTCTCTCTCTCTCTCTCTCTCTCTCTCTCTCTCTCTCTCTCTCTCTCTCTCTCTCTCTCGAGATTAGAGAGATATCAAGAACTATTCTTTTAGTTGAAGGGACAGTTCACCAGAAAATGAATATTTTGTCATTATTTACTTAGCCTCATAATATATCATATGACTTAATTTCTTCCATGAAACACAAAAAGGAGAATTGTACAGGTGCTCTTTTACTTGCAATTATGCCCCATAATGACTGAGGCTTATAAACAAATTAAGAAAGTGGTCAATTTGTCAATTTGACTCGTAAGCAAGGTCTTCTGACACCATATGATAATGTTGTGTGAGGAACAGACTGAAATTGACATCAGTATTCACTGATAGTCCTCCACTCAATTTAGCCGTTAAAGGGATTGTTAAAATTCTCTCATAATTGTCTCACCCTCATGCCATCCCAGACTTTCTTCTGCAGAACACAAATTATGATTTTAAAAGAATCTTTCCACTCTGTAGGTCCATACAATGCAAGTGAATGGTGATCAGACCTTTGAAGCTCCAGAAATCACATAATAGAGACATAAAAGTAATCCATACATACTCCGGTGGTTAAATCCATATATTCAAAAGTGATGTAATGGCTGTGGGTGAGAAACAGATCAATATTTAACTCCTTTTTTTTTACTATAACTATTTACTATTCAGATGTGAAAGTGAAACTAAACAGGCACCACATGTAAAAGTGAAAGTAGAGATTTAGAGTACACTATTTGCACCAGGGTTGGGGTGCACATAATATCTGCCACTATTTGCACTGGGATGTAAATTGTATATACATTTATTTGTATATATATAATTTATTTATACATTATAAATAGCATCTGCCAAAAATAAAATGCATAAAATCCTTTAAAAAATATATATATTATTTTAGTCATCCATGAAAGCGACTCAGTCAAACTCACTTTACAGTTTGTGTGTGTGTGTGTGTGTGTGTGTTTGTGTGTGTGTTTAGGCAGTCAGAAGTGCAATGGAGTTAATTTTGTGTTCAAGTTTACATGAGCTCATTGTGTGTATGATATATCACTCTGATTCAGAGTATATTGGTTTGAATTACAGTGCTAACTTAATTCCAGCCTTAAAGACCCCACTCAAAAACTCTGTTTTGACTGTTTCTATTTAGCTGCTAATGCTGATAATTCAGCTCTGCTGTTTGAGTCACAGTCATTGTGTCTATAATGTAGACAGTTATAGCTATGACTCATACATATGCTTCATGGCTGTGTGCAAAACCTTTAAAATGCTGTCTTATCAAGCTGTATCCAGTGGTAGGAAAGCATCAAGAAATGTTCGAATCAGTGTCAGAAATGAATCGTGACTCATGGCAAAAAAAAAATTTCAGTATATTTATAAAAACTTACAATACACTGTATGTCATAATATTTTATTCAAGGCCTGTCTAGTGATGGGTTAGTGCCTCTGCAGACCCAGCAGTGACCTATTGTGTCAGATTAGTTCTGCATTCTGTGTCTCATAGGCGAGGGTTGAATGTGGAGCAAATCTGAATTGTTTTTTAATGCTCTGACAACATTGAACTTGAAAAACTCTGTGTATTTTTGCATGGTTAGAAAACCAAAAATCATAAAAACGGCATACCAAAATGCCATAATTTATTCCAGATGACAAATATAAGGCGCACTCATTAACTTTTTGCTCATGTCATCTTGGACTTACAGTGTTCTGGGAGCCCTGGAACTGCAACTCTGTACATATTGTAAATGCCGCATTCCTACAATTCTGTGACATTCCGGCTTTGAAACGTAAAAAATTAAAAAGTAAGATATGGCCAGTTCAGGTTAAGAGTGTTTGTGTCATGTGAGATGTAAGTATCTAACTAAACAAACAATATTTGCCCACAATTGTATTATTAAGATACTGTACAGACCAACAGAAATTTCCAATGGTGCAAACTATTCACCATTTGGTGAAATTAAACATATGTCCCGAAAAGTACATGATTCAGATATCATTCATAATTTTGAATGTGAAAACATTAACAGAGCCATTTTTTTTAGCATATCAGGCTTAAGGCTGGACGATATATTGAATATGAACTATATAATCGAGATCATTTTGCTGACGATGTAAAATTGGCCAATATCATGAATATCGCAATGATTTTAATGTGCTTTAATTTGGCCATTTCATTTCATAAAGAGTGCATCAGTGGACTAATTTCACAATCCTTCAGGGCTGCACAATTAATCAAAATGACATTAAAATGGCGAGTTGGTCATATGTGATTATTATTTCACAAAAGGCTGTGATTTAAAGACATATGAACATGGTCTGTGTGTGATTCAGATCAAACCGGTGATGCGGTGATCTGTGTGCATGGCGGTACTCTCAGATCAGCTAACGTGCATTGTGAAATCAAAGTAATGCAGGTTTAAGCATTTGCGCAATTCCAAACATTAGTAACCACTAAAAGATATTATACAAATCTACAGACGGAAGGAAATTGGTACTTTAATTCACTGAAGTGGCATACAATTGAACACAAAGTATAGTCAGGACATTACTGATGTAAAAAACAGCACCATCACTATTTGAATAATTTTTTATTTTAATCAAATCTAGACAGGCCCCATTTCTCTTTGAACTCTTTGAAGTAGTAATTTTTCACATTATTAATGTCCTAAGTTAATTATACATTACAGTTGAATGCCACTTTGGTGAATTAAAGTACCAATTTCTTTCCATAAGAGCAAAATCTGTATATATTCCAAACTGTTGGCCCCAGTGTACATCAGTGATGAAAATAAATTAAAATTATATTCATCTTGTCTTTGATACAGCACAAAAAAGAAAGAAAAGATTTCTAAAACAGGCAAGTTGCTAGCAATGTAGACACAATGGTAGTCTTGTACTGTGTGAACTTCTTTGTGAATTATTTTAAAACCAAAAATTATTAAATTTTGAGCCTTTATCACATTTAAATCCTTTTATTCAGAAACTTATTGCATTCAGAGCCTTTACTATTTTAAAGGACCAAAGAGGACAATTATATTTGTGACCTCAACACCTGTGACCCCAAAATGGTTTGGTCCCCACCAGTGTACAAGACATGGTTACAGCCTTACGTTTACAATAATCTTCATGTTTCATAATTACAGGGACATTTTAAAGATCGTCTTAGTCATACTGGTCAAGCTAAATGACAAATAATTCAGATGTCCATCCAGTTAAATGAGCATTGTCGGGGTGGAAAATAACAGTGTGGACATTCAGTGGATAAATTAGCAACTTCATGGTCTGTGATTGATATTTAGCACATATATTTGTAAACTTATATTGATTATTTTATTTAAACTGATATTTTAAAATTATTTATCATATATAGACATTTATCTTCCCATAACATGGTGGACGTGTTATGCTTGACCACATATGATTAACACAACAAAATAAAACATAAATAAAGAAAAAGAGTTACAAACTTATAATAACTCAAAATAATTTAGCAGAACAGCTAATGTCCACCACCAGTGTGTATGATGTTATTTCATAACATACTGTGTATCTTCAATGAAAGGTCATACACACCAAAAGGTCAAGACTCACAAAAAACATCCACCATCAGTGTTAAAATTACACATTTACTACAAATGAATATGTTAGTGAGAGGATATAATACTAATCTTAACGGATGCAAAAATGCATTCAGTGTGAACGTCCCCTACTAAACTTTAAATGAACAATGCTTTAATAAAACAGCCATGAAGAAAGAAAGGGAGAGAAAAGGCTGAACATGAAAATATTGTATTTCTCATTGGATTAGTATCATTGTTTTGTCAGTAAATTGTGTTTATCCCAAGGGAAATGTAAGAAAATCTTCAGTCAAGTGTCTGTGTAAAGCACCAGCTGATATCTCACACAACCCCCACGAAAGGTGTGTGTGTGTGTGTTTCAGGTCGATTTCTCTCAATTAGTGTAACATTCTCAGCAGTTTGTATGTGTGATGCTAAAATATGGGACAAATGGCATCTTTCATTCGGAATGCAATTTTTTCCCTTAATTACAGGACGATTCCATATATTAAGGGAATTTTGGCAACATATATTTTGCTTATTAATTTGACCTGATACCTCTTCAGCATGAGGGTGACTGAAGCAAGCAGCAAAACAAGTGGGTATACGGAGGGTTTACGCAAATATTTATCCTCTTAAAAAAAAAGCTTTTTTTTTTTAACGGGTAACAAAGACAATAACAGTAACAAAGACAGTAACAGCATCTAATATACAACTTAGCAAAGCTAAAATGTTACATTACTGTAACTGAACAGGATTAACATTACCAGTTGTACAAACAACTCACCAAAAAGTTGAGAACTTGACAGTGCTAAACAAACAAATGCATTTGTCCACTCAACTTGACTTGATACTTAAAGAGATGTATTTATTGCTCTCCATCATTTATAAGCTGAAAGGCAAGTGGTGAAATCATCAACAGAATGCTCTTACACGAGAATCTTGACGTGAGGTAGTTACCTTCTAGACACGACCCATTAACTGACTGTGCAGCATGTCAGCTGCCTTCTGTTTCAGTCAGAGCCAATAGCTGCACCAGAAATTGCATACTGTCAGAGTATCTACTGTATTTGATGAAGGATGCACTTCTCAATCATTATAAAGTATGTTCTGTAGGTATGCAAGTGAGCAGTATGAATATATTTGTGGCAGGGCGGAGGGCGGGGCCGGGTCGTGATACTACACACCTGGTCCCGTTATTAGGCTAATTATGCCTCTGTGAGGTTTAAAGGCTGACTGCAGAGGGCCGAGAGAGAGATCGTTAACGGACAAGAAAGTATTTTAACACTAAATAAGTTACACACTTCAGCTTTAGGAACTATTTTCTTTGTATATACTGCAGTTACAGTTGAAAAGAACAGTCTGACTCGCCATTCTCTGTGTATTTATTTTTTCTTTTTCTAATATTTCTGGGGGGTTATCAAGTGTTTTAGGCTTCTGTGGGCTTAAAGGGGTCATTACATGTCTTTTAATATTTTTATGTTCTGTGAGGTTCACTTTTAGTGTTAGTAATGTTTTTTTGAACAGTTTTCTTTTACACCCTCCTTCTGACCCTCTGTCAGAAATGCTCAGTTTTGGTGCTGCTCTCCTTTTAAGAATTGACAGTAAATGCCTATTGTTGGCTAAATGACTATTGCAGGAAATAGTCGGTCACCCCCTTACCATTTTGTGAATACTAAGGATTCAGACATAATACTCAATTGGCATACTCTTTTTGACATACTGTATTTTAGGGTAGTATGCATATTCAGACACAGCAAATTATATTATCACATTATTTACATTTACATTTATGCATTTGGCAGACGCTTTTATCCAAAGCGACTTACAGTGCACTTATTGCAGGGACAATCCCCTTGGAGCAACCTGGAGTTAAGTGCCTTGCTCAAGGACACAATGGTGGTGGCTGTGGGGTTCGAACCAGTGACCTTCTGATTACCAGATTACCAGTTATGTGCTTTAGACCACTACACCACCATTTACTCACCATCATGATATCCCAGGTGTGTATGACTTTCTTTATTCACCAGAACACATTTGAAGAAAAATTTAAAAATATTTTAGCTCAGTAGGTCCTTAAAATGCAAGTGAATGGAGATTTATCTTTTGAAGCTCCAAAACTCACAGAGAGACAGACAATAAACATCAATGATGCGTCTCCAGCGGTTATATTAATGCCTTCTAAATCGACACAATCCCTTTTGGTACAAAAGTACTTTTAACCATAAACCATCACCTCCATTAGGGTTTACGAGAGGGTGGAGTCTAAGCAGTCATATTCGCATTGCCATGATAAACATGTAATCTCATGTTCTCCACTCAGTTGAAACATCCAGGATAAGAACACAAATACACCACAGTGAATAAAGAAACTAAACAGATCTAAACTAAAACAACCCAAGCTACTGTACAGTGTTCCTCCTTCTCACATGTAAACAGTGCTGCTCTTCCAGCTCTGAGGCACGTGCATCAGTTCTCGCATGTTTCAAATGCCAAAATGATTATGTCACACGTGCGTACCGCCGACCAGAAGTATGATTTAGAGTTTAAAAATGTACAGTACTTAAATATTTATCTTTTTCACCCCAAAAGTGATTTGTTATTTTAGAGGACATTAATTTAACTACTGGAGTCAGTTCAATGACGTTTATGTTGACTGTCTGTGATTTTTGCAGGTTCAAAAGAGAAAACTCCATTCACTTGCATTTTAAGGTCCTACTGAGCTGAGACATTTTTCTATTTTTCTTAAAATGTGTTCTGGTGAAGAAAGAAAGTCATACACACATGGGATATCATGAAGGTGAGTAAATAATGAGAACATTTTCATTTTGGGTGAACTATCCCTTTAATCAAACTGTCAACAGGATTTGTTTATAAGGCATATCAGAAATCTTGAGGGAATAGTTCATTCACACCCGTTCCACTGCAGGATTACTCTAATGAATTGAAGTGTTTGTTTGCAACTAAGCTGCAGTGTGTCATTATTCACGGGACTGCATATACCCTTACTCCCTGTCAGCCTTAAACACCAGAGTGTATCCACTTGGCTGTGGGTGTGCATGATTGTCTGTGTCTGCTGAGTCTGGCTAACCAGCTACAGACAGGTCTGCACCCATAAATTGTTTCAAAGGGTGCTAAAGGTCCTAACTCATCAGTTTCCTCCTCCTTTTTTGTAACAACGAGGAAAAGACAAATACTTAGTGCTGCTCTGTTGTTTTATATGCATGCTGTATGTTCACTGCAAATCCTTTTCTTAATCTGTATCTCTTTTGTTTTCCATGAAAAATATCTACAAATGTAGAGAATATACACTACTTTACAAACAGTATCTGGACACCTAAACTACATACTACTATTTGTGCTTGTTGAACATTTAATTCCACAAACATGTGCATTATTAGGTGGTTGAATTAGGTAGTCATTGTTCCAATTCACCCCAGTGGGGTTCAGGACTGGGCTTCAGTGTGGTCAATCAAGGTCTTCCATACTAGACTTAGTGGACCTTGCTTTGTGCACAGAGGAATTTTGATGCCAGAACAGAAAAGGTATGTCCCATTCTAATTAAAATGTTTGAATGGCTGTATGTAGCTGAAATAGCCAAACCTATTCAATAGAAGGGGATGTCCACATACAGTACATTTGGCCATGTAGTGTATCTTGAATATGTGTTCAATTTGCAAGTCCTTTTCCAATGTAAAAATACATAATAAATAAACATTGTCATCAGCATATGTTTTGGTCTGAATGGTCCACAACATGGGATGCTGGTGTGCTCAATTTTTTACTGAGGACATTTTTTCTTACCCCATTGGCTAATGAATTTTTTCTTGTTATAGCATAAACTTAACCAATATTTGTATTTATTTTTATAATGGAAAGTGATACAAAATTTTTTTTGTGGTGCTGTTGTTCCAACAAGGCTTTTTGATGAGCTTAACCAACAAAACTAACTAACTAAAATGAAAACTTTCTCATCATTTATTCACCCTCATGCCATCCCAGATGTGTATGACTTTCTTTTTTCTTAAGAACACAAATTAAGATTTTTAGAAGAATATCTCAGCTCTGTAGGTCCATACAATGCAAGTGAATGTTGACCACAACTTTGAAGCTCCAAAAAGCACATAAAGGCAACATAAAAAAAAAAACATTTCTTCAGAAGCGATGTAATAGGTGTGGGTGAGAAACAGATCAACATATAAGTCATTTTTAATAAAACAAACTACACCTCTGATCATCCCCAACCAGTAGGTACGCATGAAGAATGTGAATCACCAAAAAACAGAAGAAGTATGTGGTAGTGAAAGTGAAAGAGGAGATTTATAGTCAAAATTGACTTTTGACTTTTCTCACCCACACCTATCATATCACTTCTGCAATCTAGATATGGAGTGTGTGGATTATTATTTTTATGCTGCCCTTATGTGCTTTTTGGAGCTACAGAGTTCTGATCACCATTCACTTACATTTTATGGACATACAGAGCTGAGATGTTCTTCTAAAAATAATAATTTGTGTTCTGCAGAAGAAAGAAAGTCACACACATCTGCGATGGCATGAGGGTGAGTAAATGATGAGAGAATTTACATTTTTGGGTGAACTATCTCTTTAAGCTGCAACATAAGAAATTCATACTGATCAACCAGCTTCACCAGCTTACTTTTTCTGCTTTTGCTTTTGGTGACACGCTGGTCTTTTCAGCAGAGATTGGCAGGTTTTATCACATTTAATGATATGTTCTTTGAATGTTTTAATATCTTAGTAGTAATGCAATAGGGATTTTGCTTCTCAAATACATCTATCTTAAAGGATGTAGATATTTTACTGGGAAACAAGACAGAGGTACTATATAAGAATACAATTATTTGCAGTGTTGTAGAATTGCTCAAATCTCAACACATGGCTCATCATCACATTCATCTTCATGATTTCTGCGTGCAGCATAGACAGCATGCTGATTTGTCCTTGTGGGTAAGCCATTGACTGAGACCTCCACTGGGAACTGTGTGGGAGAGAGAGCTGTGAATACCCTCTGATTAAACCTGCTCCTCACACATAGCGAGCACTGAGTGTTTGAGATCCTTGTGTGTGTGTGTGTGTGTGTGTGTGTAGAGAGAGAGATCTGATGGTTGGAGATCAACATGGTGTTCTTCTGTATCAGCAGTCCTTTTTATTTTTGTCAGCTAGCCCAGCCTTTGCCAGCATCACTACCTTCATCCATGACCTTCATCAAGTTTTTAGGCTGTATTCTTTTTCTCCTTTTCTCTGTAGTTCAGGTGAGGTTTTACATTCACGCAGATTTCAGTCCATGTTACGTGTGGGGGGGCTAGTACTATCTCACAGAGTTATTTTCAAATACTCATTTGCATAATATCTACAAGTTTTGGCACAGCACAGATGTTAGCTGTCTAAAGCTCTGTATTTTTTTTTTGATGGAAATATGTTGACTGTTTTTTCATCCCTCAGAATAAATGGAGTTCTAGAGCCAGCAGCTGTTTTTCTCGCTATAATGCATGTTCATTCATTGGAGCTCATGAACAGCTATCTTTATTTTTGTGCTCACTAATCCATTAGCAATGTTGGTTTGAAATATTCAGATTTTAGCAGTCTTTAAGACTTTTAGGATTTGGTATGAGCAATATCTAAAAATCAAATATCCAATGAAATGCTTTGTTGACATATTTCTAATTTAAAACAGGAAGTTGGTGTGGGACATATTGAAGGCCTTGTCTTTTTTTAAAACAACCAATAGCTTTTCATTTTCATGCAGGACCGAACCATTATTTGCTACTTGGTAGTGCTAGTCAGTGGTATTGCACCAATTTGCTGGCAAAAAGAAACCATGTACAGAATTTAGATGATTTTACAAGCAATATGCATTGACAATATTTCATTTTATTATAATATGTTTTATCTGTGCCTGCTATTTTTTTATTTATTTTTAAAATTTTAAAGGCTAGCCAATTCAGACAGGAGGGCTGCATTGCATCTCTGTTCCGATCAGCCCTCCTCTTTCCTACAAATGACAGCAAGAAAATAACACATGAATGAACATCAGTGGAGATGTTGAAAGATACAGTGATTGCAATTAGCTGAAAAGATCATCTCTAATGTAATCGGCAAATCAGTGTCTCACCCACAGCTTTCACCTAATGGTACATTTACCTCAGGCAAGTTATCCAATGTCAATAGTGTCCATAGTTATCTTAAATAAATGAACTGTAGAGATGCAGCAGCAGAGCAGGAGTGGATACAACTCATTTCAGAGTATTTTACTGCTCTGTGCCACTGGATGTGCAATCTCGGCATTGATGCGTGACAACTAGCCCAGAAGTGATGTGTGTGTGCGTGTAAATACATCGAAATGTTGTAAGGATGCTTTGTGAGTCGGCATTGATGTTATTTAGACATTGAATGAATGAATATGCTCTTGTGCACACAGAACATGCAAGAGATGTGTCCCTGCATTATATTTTTTACTTAAACTGTTATTGATGTTAATTTAAAAAAAAATAGTTTGGAATCTTTAGAGGCCTTTTTCTCAATGTTTCATTCATTTAATTGATTATAATTTATAAGTTTATAAAACTCAAAATGTGATTCTGGTTCAGTGTGACTCAAAATGATGGAGCAGATCACATCTACTGCTTATGTGCTTTCATTTTTATATCTGCTTTTTATTTAAACTTTTTTTATAAGTTATTTTGTCAACTTTTAGTCGTACACTAGCATATCAATAAACTCATAGATAACAGACATGTACTAAAAGCCACAAATCTTTCATTTTGATTTCATAGGATCTGTAGCGATTTACATTTTATGGATAATATGCTTGTATACTCTTAGAGATGTTCTGGGCTACTGGAGAGGAAGGATATGTTGTGTGTGCAGAATCGATAATGGTAAACAATCATCCCTCCAGGATCACATTGTCAGGTCTGTCAGTCCAATGATGATTGATTTGCCTGACTCACCTATGCTCTCTCTCTCTATCTATCTATCTCAGTCTCTCTATCTATCTTGCTCTCTTTCTCTTTCGTATCTCCTTGGGAAAAATCCTGGAAGGAGCCTGGTGTGTCAGTTGCTTAGAGAGGGAAGGAGTTGTACGTTTTCACAGTCAGACATTTTTCTACAGACTTTGAACAGTCCATCCTTTCTGTACTGGGGAGAAGGATTCACCACTGTATCTGGAGCTTTCCTGACTATGTGTATGAGTGCATTTGTGCAACAGAATGTGTGTATGGGTGTGTGTACAGACATTTTTGTACCAAATCAGGTTGTGGCGCTACAAAACATTATGTTGTTTTCCAATACAAATATAAAAATTATAATATCCTCAAAACAAGATACACTTACTTGAAAGGCAAAATTGTGTAATACAGTATTAGTTCTACGTGTAAGATATTATGTTTTCAAGGAACATTTGTTCTTGTTTTAAGCATAAACCTCACAAAATGTTATTTGATTTATGCTTAAAACAAAGTATTTGCAAGACATTTTATGCAAGAAACCAAATTTAGCAGTGTGTGTGTGCGTTTGTGCACTTGCATATGTGTAAAGATTTACAGACTTTTTGGGTCCCTGACTCAAATCAGCAAGGATGTTGCCCTCAGGATGTTTTAAGCCTGTGTTTTGATGCACAGAAAGGAGGGGTGGGGGGGGGGGGGTGCTCACTGTTGTTTTTATTTCCTCTGGCAATCATATCAGATATGAGAGGTGCTCATATCACCTCTATCCACTTCCCATCACTTGAGGCCTTCAGCTGGTGCCACACTAGCAGACTCCAAACAACTTGATTTTGGCCAAGGGTGTCACACATGCAGACCTTTGCTGAGATTTCGCTCTCTTTAGTCGGAGGTATGACACTTGCTGATACAAAATGGTGGAGGGGTGATACATACCAACTCACTGCAACTCTCTCTGATTCCCTGTCACATGGAGCTCGCCGAAATATCAACAGGAGTACCGTGTGAGCATAAACAATTGTAACAGAGTGATTTAAGGCCTTTTCAGATATGTAGCTTGCTTGATTTGTTCCAAAACAGTGGCTTAAATAGTTACAATGTTGCATTTTCTTCATGGTTTGTTTGCTTTCACAAGGTCATATTTAAGACACTGCTTTTCAATCCGAATGAAAGTGTGGCTAATTGTTTGTGTTGATTTAAAACAAAACCACAGCTCATCTTAAACAACGTCTCATTCCAGATGGAAGCGTGCCGCAAAATGTCAACTGATGCGAGCCAAGATGCTCCAAAAAAAATAAAAATTTATTGCAGACATTTAGACTGTCAAATATGCAATAGTGTATGTGTATTACCATGAAATGCATTGGACAAAAAAACATGAAAATGCATTACATAGAATAAGAATAGAAAAAAATATATATAAATTTTTTGTTCTAAACATCTCACCAAACCCATTATGGTCAGCACAAACCATGTTTATTGTCATAAATCTGTATTTAATCCTGCCTAGGTCATATTTTTCAGTTACTTATATAGTTTTATAACACAGCCTGTGTTTTGGATCTGTCTAATTTGGCTAGCTTTTACCAAATAACAGATTTACTTTACTGTAAAATACTGTAAAGTTTGACTGGATGCACGGCCTTTGACATCATCATAAAAAAAATGTGGGAAACATTTTCTCCTCCCTTTTAAATGTTAATAAGCCATTTTGTTTTGCTATCCTCTCTATGCATGTATATATGTTTAGTTGCATTTTATTTTTTTATGTCCCAATTTTGGGTCGCAACCCACCATTTAATAACCACTGATTTATATGAATTTATGTGTTACTGTGGTTGTTGAGACCCTCTTTTTTTATCATGACAGTATATTATCACTGCTCTTGCAAGGATCGTCGAAGTAGGTCACATTTACAGTCTAGTCTAGATTATAGTGCTGTCTTTGGCTGGACCTAATGCACAGAAATTCCCTCAGGATCTCATTGGGACAGAAAAAGAAGTTAAGAGTCTAATGTATAGACGTGGCAGGTCAGATAGCATGAAATTTGAATATGTCAAGCTACAGTGTATTCCATTTTGAATATCTTATTAAAATGATTGCATTATCTTCTTATTCATGTTTTGTGGTGCTTCACTACTCCTAGCTAATGTCGGCAGGAGGGCATGTCAGTTAATGTTATTGTATTATTGCTTTTGATGCACAAGGAGATCCTCCTCTTACTGACTGTATTATGAAGTGGTCACAAAAGGTCTGACAGTGAAGCTTGAGAGTTGTCTACAGCTTTTTGCTATTTCTAGGTGCTGTATTGCGTTGTGAGGATTCGCAAGCTCTTTGAACAGACAGTTCTAAGTATTGAGATACTTAAATTGTGCTGCCATACATAATTCTCAGTTTCATACGTTTAGACTTGAGTATTCATGAATCAGTGACTCAGTGACCACACCTGTACACCTACTTATTCATGCAATTATCTAATCAGCCAATCATGTGGCAGCAGTGCAATGTATAAAATCATGTTGCTACGGGCAGGAGCTTTAGTTAATGTTCAAGTGAATCATCAGAATGGGGGAAAAAAATGTGATCTCAGTGATTTTGACCGTGGCATGATTGTTGGGGCCAGGCGGGCTGGTTTGAGTATTTCACACACAACAGTCTCTAGAGTTTATTCAGAATGGTGCCAAAAAAAAAAAAAATTCAAATAAAGTGGTCACTAAGTGTATATGCAGAATGTGAAGGCCTAATTTGTCTTGTTTACATTCTGAGTTCATAGTCTAAAGCATTAACACGCCATACGCAACCATAATATGTGTCAATTACACACTGTTATTGTGTTTTATTATGATACTTGTACTACTGCAAAGATGGGTGTATAAAAGAGTGTTCATGGTCAGAATGTTATTTTATTGTTTACTGCAAAGATGGGTGTGTAAAAGAGTGTTCATGGTCAGATTGTTATTTTATTGTTTGATAACATTGATACTACTGCAAAGATGGGTGTATAAAGAGTGTTAATGGTCAGAATACAGACAAAAAAATTATGATAAGAGAGGCATTCCTTACTTTGGGCATATATGTTAATGGATTTTTGTTGCAGAAGGCACATGAGTGAAGCAACATATAAAACAAAAGAGTGCAAGGGCACGTTAGAGTATTTGATTAGATTTGATTCCTTTTATAGACTAATTAAACCAAAAATTAAAAGCCTCAGCGAGCTGTAACGAAGTGCCGAAATGCACTCAAAAACCACTTATTTTTTAATAGATTTTGTTCTAAATGACCCCACACCTGGGGTCATTCAGGGGACACAGTTTCAGTTATCTTTCTCAATGAGATTTGATGTTTTAAGGTTTTTATCTGTTTTGTTTTGGATATCTCTAGGTTTGAGTTGAGATTGAGAGTGGAGCCCTGCCTGGGAGAAGTAATGCTCTGTATGTAGACCCTGCCCTGTTATAGCCATGAGCCACCAGGAGGCGCCACACAGCCAGGAGTTGAGAGAGGCACATGAGTCAGACCTTGAGGGCAGGGGCCCCGAGGGCCAGCAGCCCCCCTCATCCCACCGTAGACGCCATGACAATGGAGATGGCAGCTCTCGCGCTAATCGCTCCCGCAACCACCATAGCAGCCATGGTATGGAGAACGACCACCACCAGTCCCAACAGCAGGGGGCCCCGCGCTACCGCAGGTATGAGGGATCAAACGGAGGGACGAACCGCACACGTGCTCCAAGGAGGCCAGTTGAAGAGGCTGATACAGAGCAGCAGCAGCCTGTTCAGCTGCCCATACCACGACCTGCAGTGACACGTTACCGCAGACAGGGGGATAACGAGGCCCGACTACGGGCACAGCAGCAGAGAAAAAGACAGCGGGAGAGACAACAGAGAGATGCAGAGAGAGCTGAACAGCAAAGACTGGAACATCAACAGGAGCTTATTTCCCCAACACAGCCTATGACTCCCACCAGAGAGCCAGAGGAAGCCGAGGAGGACGAGGGAGAAGGAGGAAGCACATTGGCCCGATCCGCCAGCACCGAGAGTGGCTTCCACAACCACACAGACCGGGCAGAAGGGGATGCGGTCATGGCTCTGGAAGCTGAACCAGAGGACGAAACCACATATGGCATCCCGTTGCGTCCGGAAGCAGAAGAGTACACTGAAAGCGCTGAGTCAGAGCAACAACACGGTGGTCCAGCTTACCCCCAGCCCCAGTACCCACCCCAGCCACCACCGCTACCTCGAGAGCCCCTGCCCAATGCAGAGAGGCTCCAGAGCCTTGGCGCAGAGACACTAAACCCCAACTACTCCAATTATGTTTACACTCAGCCAGTGCACCACAGTCCCACTGGGGCAGGAGAAGCCTGTGAAAGTGGACCATCAGAAGATGAGCCCTACTCTGAGCCTTACGAATACACCCAACAGGAGCGCGTTTATGAAGAGATATCAGATGCCCCCTCAACCAAAGCTGAGGGACAGACGCCACAGCAGCGTAGGGGGGAATTTAGACTCTTTGAGCGGAACATGTTCCAGCAACAGGAGGCTGTTGGTTCCAGGCTCCACCACTATGACGAGCGATCTGATGGGGAGTCAGACAGTCCAGAAAAGGAAGCAGAGTTTGCCCCTTACCCCCGTGCCGACAGCTGCGAGCAGGATGAGGACATTGACCAGATTGTGTCTGAGGTGAAGGAGAGTCTCAGCTCGCAGAGCCTGGTGCGTGTTGCTATGGGCCTGGACAAGTACGGGGAGGAGGAAGAAGAGTGGCCTGAGTCTGAGCACCAGGCACATGGCCAAACAGAGGAGATCAAACCCCCAGAGACAGAGATTGAAGGAGAGAGTGGAGAGCCTCTCAAAAGCCCCTCAGAAGAGCCAGATCCAGTGAAGAGCAACTGTGAAAAGAGAGATGCAATCTCACTGGCTATTAAGGACATCAAAGAGGCAATAGAGGAGGTGAAGACAAGGACAGTTCGCTCGCCCTACACGCCTGATGAGCCCAAAGAACCCATCTGGGTAATGAGGCAGGACCTGAGCCCTACAGCTGAATCTGACCTGCAGCCATCTCTGGGGGGTGATGTGAGTACGAACTAATTATGCACGATGTCTGGCTTTATCAGTGTTTCTGTTTTTATTCTATAGTTTATGTTTTCATACAACTTCACTGCTCTGTCTGTCACTGTTTTCAAAGAAAATGTATAAAGCAATTCAGAAAAAAGTCATTATTGGTAATGGCAGACCAATATGTGGACATTAGCTGATTTTCATTGCAGTGGTAATTACAGTTATTGGATATTCTTTATGGATATTCCTCAAACATTCTGGTTCGGTGTTTGTTCTAAAACCCTAACATATAAATTAACTCAGCCATACATACTAGCAAACTTTGTTCTGTAGATAATTTAATCTGTTTTGTTTTTTATATTTTTAAACATTATACTTTTCAAGAATCGTAAGATTTAAGTTCAGAAGTCTCCATTTGTCGTACAGTGATAGAATGTTCAACATTCAAAATGTAATGGACAACGATGACATGATGCTAATATTTGTATACTAAATTGCGATTGGTCTTATTATTACATCTATTTGCCTACTGAATTGTGATTGATCTTCCTTGTACAGTATATACAGTATATACACTGAATGTCATGACAGCTGCAATGCAGCTTAGATGAATCATTTCATTTACACAGAACCAAAGACTAAACCTTAAACTGAAATAAAACTAACACTATTCTTTTGCTGTCTTGCAAGCACTGGCATTTCCTTCAGGTAAGGCAGATCCAGTTCCTCGTTGTGAGTTCTAGAGACTCTTGAAAAAATAGAATTAATACTATTTTCACTATTTTCATTATTTTCAACTAAACTAGTTTTAGTGATTTTGTGTACATCTGTGTATTTAGCTAAGACAAAATTATTATCATACATCAGTATTATATCACACATCAGCTGTTAAAAAACCCATTTTGATGGACCACTAATTATAGATTGATAATGTACAGAGAACTATTGTTAAATTGATTTATATTGCCCATATCTGCAATAACATAGTACATTGTTATGTCTTTGTAGCAGTTGTGCAAAAATACAAAAAACAAAAAAAAGTCTAAAAGTTAACAATTGAGTTGTTGTTTTCCTCGGCTGCTACAGTCTCACAAGCTGAATCACGTCATTGCACTGGTTGTGACTTCACCACTATATCACTATTATTTTCTGGAGAGGACAGTGGCAGACACGCGAGTCTCTTTCTCGTGAGTGGTGCCTGCCACCCCACCACACAAATTGCATGTCACTAGAAAATGAAGACTGCACTCAGAATGGCTCTCCTTATTCGCCTCCTTAGGGCTCATCTGTATTCTATAAGTGCTACGCATGACCAGCTCATCCAAATGGAGCTGTCCTGCTTCTCAACCACAACAAGCGTTATCTTAAAAGACCAGAGACAGAGAAACACTTGGTAAAAGGCAGCAAAATTACCATGTCTTTACTTGATTTATTTCAGAATCAGATCAGCCCACCTCCCACTCTCTCTTTCGCTCATTACAACATCACACTTTCTCTTTTTTTCACCATTAGCTGAGATAAGTATTACTCTTTTTATTAACATAATGAGTAGATGCCATTTAAGAGCACCCATGGTTGGTATTAACTTAATGGTATCATCTCATCCTGTGTGCTTTCTTTTTCTTTTGTTTTCCATTTACATAATTAATAGATTCAGTGCTGCATAATTGTAATCAATCTCAGTTGAATCTGTCACATTGTCTGTTACCATCATATTAAAAAAGTCTCGCCGAACAAACATTTACTTTTTCACGGCACAATGAAAAGCTCAACTCCTCTGTTGCCTATTTCAGCAGTGTTAATTACCATTGTTTGTCTGAGAGGTATTCATGAGCACAAGGCTTCATTTAGTGGCAGTTCTTCAGGAACAAAGGGTTTTGGTACTCTAGTGAAAGTGAAAACTTAAACCCACCTTATTTGCTGGTTTTCCCGCCTGTTCAGGCTGGTCTGGTTTCCTGGGTTTAGAGTTTTTTTTGGAACTAGCCAACCAGCTAAACCAGCTGAAAAGTAGCTAACCAAGTTCAGCAAACCATCTTAGGCTGGTTTAAGCTGTATTTTCAGCACCATATGCATAGTAACTGTCTTGTTACTTGATTTTGTATTTTTTAGAGTTTTAACGTTTCAGACATCCCAAAATTCCTATTAAAGTAATGTTCAACTAGATCAATGGGGTCCTGCCCACTGCCATTCTATGTTGTTCTCAGAATTTGACATTACATCAGACGCCTGTTATTTTTCCCCTCCACAATATGATTTATTTAGTGCAGTCAAGAGACACAGAAAGAGACTGCCTGTAAATAATTCAGCACGGCTCATATAACTAGAGAAGAGAAACAGCTTTTTTTCTCTTGCCCTGCTTTAATGCTTAAGGTGTATCACACTGATGCTTATTAATGCTAAGTATTATACTCAGTTGTACAAGCTCAATGTATGGGGAATGTGTTTTGTATATTTCAGTGAGTGATTAATGAAGAAAGTCAAGTAGAAAGTCAAAAGCAGCTCAATTACTAACAGTGACAGGTACTATTTGCTAAGTTCATTAGTGCTGCTTATTCCACTTACAAACATGATGGAGACATTAACATGTGAGTAATTTTACACAGGATGGCACTGTACTGTGGTGGTCTCGGAAAACATCTCTAAGGGGAGCTGTTCCATGAACAGTTAGGGCTTTGGATTGAGCCATATGAATGTAATTGTTCCTTTACAGTAAGTAAAAGATGATTTTAGGATGTTCACAAACAATTTGGCTAGGGCTAAATATACTGTACAGTATACATATAGCTGATTCTTCAGAATGGTTCTATGCCCTACAATACTCTATCACTGTCCTCAATATGTGGTCATTACCATAATGCTAAGCATTAATGTAACATTTGAGTTTTTCCAAAATATAAATAAAAAAAATGTCATATTTGTTTATCATGGAAAGGAGTGGTCTGGTGATCTCAAATCTGAACTTTGAGGGCAGCTGTTCCAGGAACAGTTTGACCAGGTAGAGCTGTAACTGGAGCTGTGTTCTCTGTTGTTTGGTGCTGTTGTGAACTCGTCGGTTTGAGTTTGATGAGAGAGGAAGTTGTCCCCTTATGTTGTTCTTCTTTCTTACACCCAATCCAAAGAGTAGCATCTACTGTTACACTTTACCTACTCAGTATATCTTGAGAAAAAGCTTCTTTCTTTTTCTATTCACTGGAGCTTTCGGAATTGCGTATTGACATGGAAAATTTCTGGATGTATCTGGTAGATCGTCGCCGTGGTGATGAGGTGAGGAGCCAAATGAGTTAATGTGCTCAGGGTTTATCTTTGAAGGTTTTCATAATTTAAAAGTGTTAAATGAATGTGTAAGATAAAATAAATATTTATGTATAGGATGAAGAAATAAGGCTCTTCCATTCATTTCTGTGTGTGGGACGGTGTAGTATTTAACCTACATTATAATGACAAACAATGAACAACAATAGATTTTTACATTTGTTCTTACTGTTCCCTGGTTATTAAGGGTATGAGTCATGTGTTCTCAAGCTCATGTTTCACATTTCTGACTCAGACATGCCCTTTTCAGAGAGAGCTACTGTATATATCTACACATGACTGCAATGAGCAATCAAGACAAATCTGCCATGAGCTGGAAATTCATATATTTTCGTTTTTCTTTGTTGAGATTCTTGGCATTTCCTTGATCAGCTGTCCAAATCTACTGCCAACAACAGTACCTCTGACAGTACTTGGCAGTTTTAAATTGTATCAAATTTGTGCATAATGTCTTTTCAATTTATCACTCTCGTTTGTTTTTATTGCTTTGCTTTTTATATTCAAATTATTTTCTTTTATTCATTTATTTAATAAGTGAGTTTGAATTATTTTCTTGTGTTTTTACCACAGTGTACTGTCAAAGTCTCTGTACTTGTCAGGGTTACTATAGTTTAAAAAAAATTATATACATTTTTATTTTTAGTTCATGATGTATTTCTGTTTTCAAGTTTTAGTCCATTCATAAAGAGTTTTTTTTTAAGAACATAATTGTTTTTGTTCATCCATAATAACACAGCATGACATTGCTCCATTTACATGTGATCACACTACTACTAGCTGTCAGAAAATGCAATAAGCAAACTGTGGTTGATTGTTTTGCATCAAATACTTCTTGTCTACAGAATATACTGATAGTCTAATGTAAGGCTAGAGAGATTAAATCCGACCATCCAACATTGAGTGAAAATGTGAAAAAGTAATTTTCCCTGTAATTGGATCCGGAGTTTTCACTTGTATTTTAGTGCAAATTTATAGTAACTCCCATTTTTATTTTAGTTGACAAAAATATATTTCACTTCTAGTTTTCATCTGTTGAATTATTTTTGCTTACAAAAATAACCTTGCTACATCCATCCATCCATGCATGTACTTTTTGTATTTGTTCAGACATGATGCATAAATGAATAGACTGTAAGGCATGCAATATTAATGTCTCTCTGTTCTCCAGTCTCCAGGCTCAGGCTCCACCTCCCCACAAGGTGCGGAGTCGTCCACCCCTCACCTGCCGTCACTTGAGGGGAGTGACAGCTTTGAGTCTCCATCTCCAGCCAGTAAAGAGGTAGGAGGCTGTGAATAAACCTCTGAAACTTGGCTGAAACTGTATGGTTCTTTATTAATATGGTTCTTTATTAATATTAATGTGTAGATACTCCAGAAACTTAGACATTCTTACATACAGTATATTAGAAATTAGTACAAATACTTAGAAATTAGACATAAATTATAGTGTAAAACTCATGGTTTTGTGTCTGCTAGTGTGATTTAGAATCTGTTATAAATTAAGATACTGTTGTAATAGATTCATTGGACTAGATTAAAGTTTAAAACAGTGTATTTCTCCTTTGCCTTAATATTTATTTTAAATGGATTTAGCCATATGAATGTTATTCTTTGGCAGAGAGGGCTTCTCCAGGACATTCACAGAGTTGTCCTAAGCCACTCTTAGGGTCATTTTCCTGTTGGAAGTGAACCTTCAGCCTAGTCTGAGATCCTGAGCGCTCTGGACCAGGTTTTCTCTGTATTTTGCTGCGTTCAGCTTTCCTTTAACCCTGACCAGTTCCCCAGTTCCTGCCACTGAAAAACACCCTCACAGCATGATGCTACCACCACCATGCTTCACCGTTAGGATGGTATTGTGCAGGTGATGTGTGGTGCCTGGGTTCCTCCAGACATGACACTTGGAATTGAGGCCAAATCGTTCAATCTTCGTTTCATCAGACAAGAGAATCTTGTTTCTCACAGTCTGAGAGTCCTTTAGGTGCTTTTTTATGTGTCTTGCCCTGAGGAGAGGCTTCTGTCTGGACACTATGCCATAAAGTCCAGATCGGTGGAGTGTAGCAGGGATGTTGTCCTTCTGCAAGTTTCTCCCATCTCCAAACATGAATTCTGGAGCTAAACCAGAGTGACCATCGGGTTCTTGTTCACCTCTGTTACCAAAGCCCTTCTCCCCCGATTGCTCAATTTGGCTGGGTGGCTAGCTCTTGGAAGAGTACTTGTTGTTCCAAACTTTTTCCATTTAAGAATTATGGAGGCTACTGTGCTCTTGGGAACCTTCAATGCAGTCAAAAAAAATTTTTGCCGTTCCCAGATCTGTGCCTTGACACAATTCTGTCTCTGAGATCTGCAGGAAGTTCCTTTGCCTCATGGCTTGGTTTTTGCTCTGATTAGCATTTTCAGCTGTGAGACCTTATATAGACAGGTGTGTGCCTTTCCAAATCATGTCCAATCAATTGAATTTGCCACAGGTGAACTCCAATCAAAATGTAGAAACATCTCAAAGATGATCCAGATAAATGGGATGCACTTGAGCTAATTTTCAAGTGTCATAGCAAAGGGTCTGAATACTTAAGATGTTTCAGTTTTTTCTTTTTAATACATTTGGAAAGTTATCAGAAATCTGGTTTTTGCTTTGTCATTATGGGGTATGAAGTGTAGATTGATGTGGAAATAAGTAATTATTTAAAGGATTTTAGCATAAAGCTGCACCATAACAAAATATGAAAAAATGAAGGGGTCTGAATACTTTATGAATGCACTGTATATACACTGGCCACCAAAAGTTTGGAATTATGTACAGATTTTGCTGTTTCTGATGGAAATTGGTACTTTAATTGACCAAAGTGGCATTCAACTGATCACAAAGAATATTCATTCATTCGTAAAAAAAACAGCCCCATCACTATTTGAAAAAAGTTATTTATGATCTATTTTGATCAAATCTAGACAGAAAACATCACTCCAACACCTTATTCTTGAGTAATCATGATAAATTGATAATTTGGTTCTAGAAAATCACTTGATATTATATCAAACACAGCTGAAAGCTATTTGGTTCATTAAATTAAGATTAACGTTGTTTTTCTGTTTGTTTTTGAGTTGCTACAATATGCAATAGACTGGCATGTCTTAAGGTCAATATTAGGTCAAAAATGGCAAAAAAGAAACAGTTTTCTCTAGAAACTCATCAGTCAATCATTGTTTGGAGGAATGAAGGCTATACAATGCTTGAAATTGCCAAAAAAAATTCATACAAAGATATACCCTACAGTCTTCAAAGACAAAGAACAACTGACTCTAACAAGGACAGAAAAAGTGTAATGGTCATTTGTAAGATTAAATTGAATATATAGTGCAATGAATACAACATACACAAAAACATATAAGAAGTCTGCAATTACAATGCAATTTTTCCTTGTTCTTTTATGTGCAGTCAAGAAAAAGTCTTGCTTCATTCCCCACATATGTAGAAGGTGAGATGATCTCTTATCTCTTTTAGATTCTGTTATTTTCCCACAGTGTTGCTATGAAATATTGTAGATGTATACAAATGTTTCCTTAAAAGGTCAAATGTGTCATTTCTGTGCCACAATTGTCTCCAAACGGATTTGAAAAATACTGACTGTTATGTTTAAAGCTAAAGTGTGTAATTTCTGCAGCAAAAGAATCACCAAATTCCAAAAAGAAAAAAACCAGAGTAAATGTTTTGATTCATAGTGTTTACATTTTTCAGGGGATTCAACTACAAATGACTTATAGCTGTTTCTGCACATTAAGCTGGGATATAATAATGTATTCAACATCAAAACAATTACACACATCACCTTTAAATGTTGTAGTTTATTTAAATCATCTGGTTCTCAGATACTGTATTATACAAAATTCTGATCGCACATCTAAAGCATGTTTTTATAATGATCTGGAATGTTTGTCTTCTCTCTCTCTCTGTCTCTCTCAGTACCAGGTCCATGTGACCCAGAGGACCTTATTGATGGTATTATATTTGCTGCTAACTACCTGGGCTCCACTCAGCTGCTCTCAGACAAGACTCCCTCTAAAAACGTCCGCATGATGCAGGCTCAAGAGGCTGTGAGTCGCATTAAGGTGAGGCAAAACAGCTCTGTCTGTAATGCGCTGTTATAAAACCTTTATTATAAGAAGTAAGCTTGAGCTTTTCTGAACTTTTTAGGAAAAAAGAATAGGTATTCATAAGAAATGAAGAGCTGTGCTCTGATTTGCAGGATAAAGAGCATGTATTTATTGCACAATCATTTTATTCCTTGGACGCAAAATGATGAAGATGTGTTTTTCTTGGCGGAAAGTCTTATTTTGTCATTCAGATTGAAATGTCAGGCCATAACGGATGAAGAGAGATGTTCTTAAATGTAAGAGTGTGTGTGTGTGGTCCTCCTGCGGTAATGTGTAATGAAATGAATCTGTAGTCAATGCTGATATAGGGACCTGTCCCATGATTGTTGTTTTTATTGGATCAGAGACATTTCCCACCTCTCTCCTGTTCATCATCCAGCAACATGAATCAGCCATTTTCCGTGTCAGCTGCATTACTCAACATTTTTTTTACATCCACCTTAAAAAATGCAGTGAGCCCAGCACCTGTACCATATAGTGTTTCTTCAGCATGTGCTTGTATCATCAGAAAACTAATTTTGTGTGAATATTACTTACAATGTCAGTTACAGATTGTTATAGGGTACTTTTTAGGGAATTGGTAGACTGTAGATTACAATAATTGTTGGTTTGGTGCTGGTGTAGCTCATGGACCAGCATAGCTAATCGGTTTACCGTCTAAATGTAGCTGGTGATACTGGTTGACATGCTTGGTCTTTATGGTCAAATTGATTAACCAAGGTAGTCTTGCTGGTTTTGCTAGTAAAGCAGCATTATGGGGATATCAGGACACCAGCATCCCATTTTGGGGATCAGGGGCTATATTATAGAAACTTTTGAGAAACGTATGAGATCCTAACTGAAATCACTATGGTTACTAAATGTAAGATAGGGTGCTAGAGTTAGATGTTTTTGTAATGCGGTCCCAGCAACACTATAACACTATAGTATTTATGCTGGTGACCAGCTATGGTGGTCTTTTAAGTAGGTAGGTTGAACAATTTCTCAAATTAGATTTGATCAAACGGTGACATCGAACCCTCACAAAATTGTAATATTTACTAAGTAAAGGGCTGTACATTGAAACACTGATTTAACCCGAATGATTTAAAGGCAAAGATAGACTAGTCAAAGTTTAGAGTGAGCAGGGAACGTTTCAAAGACTTTGGCTAATGTTATGTAAATATTAGGAACAAACGCTCTTAAAATAACGTTAATGAAACATCCTTGTGATGTTATCAGTCTTCGATAAATGTTCCCGCAATGTTATAAGAAAACTTTGTTAGTGTAACTTCATTAGTTCATCCTTGAAAGGTGCACTCAGTCATTTATTCCTCATTAAAAATATTTTATTCCCAAAGAAATGCATAGTAATTTGCGTTTGAATGATGCTGCATTCATGCCCCTAGGTGTCAGTGTATGTCCAAGATGACTGCCATATTGACCAACATAAAAACAATACTTAGAGCATCTTTGAACTAGAAAAAACTTATCTCTAAGAGTAACACATTTTCAAGAAATGTTTTAAGAACATACATTTGTTACATGGCAGTGAAGTTCTCACTTTCACGTCAGTAACACATCATCCTAAAAGTGCATCAGTCAAAGTTAGCAGCAAAAAATGTTAGCAGCAATCTTTACTGATGTATAGTTTTTCCAGTTATCTTGTAAGGGAGAGAGCTCCCCCTTAGACTTGGAAAAGTTGTACTTGGGACAAACAGATGTCAAATTTTCTGATTTATGGACCTGACCTGAACTGTCCCTTTGTAAATACTGTATGTAAATTCTGCCTTTGGTTAACGATTACCACCTAATTTTAAATTGCTTAAAGATTTTGGTTCTAGTATTTTATCTGCTATGTTAAAGATGATTTAAAGGTAGCTATAAGTTATGAATTCTTTGTTATAATATAGCGGGTCACAACTCATCTCAGATTTTGAGACTCTTCTCCCTCATAGAAATGTAATAATTAATATGTTTAAAAAAACATACAGAATTATGAACTCAAACTCAGTGGAGGATTGTATTTAAATGGTTTATCAGCTTCAATACATTATGCAAAGTCCAGATTCCATGCAGAGGGAGAGACATCTGAATCAATATGTCCAGGCTCAACTTCCATGATGTACTGTAGGTCTTTCTTTGATGGCCAGTTTGATCCATTTTCACTGCACTTAATCTAATATTCCTCTCTGAGTTCCACTCTGCTTTTTATAGTTGAGTTTTTTTAACAGGACGTTCTGTAATATAACACCAAGATTCAACTGATATGAAAAGCACAAATAGGCCACCTGGTGGATGGTGGTGCAAATTACAATGAAGTGAAACCCAGTGTATTAGGTTGACATATTGTATGTAGGCTGGTGTCTTGTAAGCTTCTTAGCTTGATGTCATCTGGAGCCTTTCTACGATCTACCTCATGTGGATAGATATCCCAGAAGTCATTTTACGCGTACACTATATGGCCATAAGTATGTGGACTCTCCTATTAAATTAAGGGGTTTGGCTATTTACATTTACATTTTACATTTATGCATTTGGCAGACGCTTTTATCCAAAGCGACTTACAGTGCAATTATTACAGGGACAATCCCCCCAGAACAACCTGGAGTTAAGTGCTTTGCTCAAGGACACAATGGTTGTGTCCGTGGGGTTAGAACCTGCGACCTTCTGATTAACAGCCCAGTGCTTTAGCCACTATGCCACCACCACTCTCATCTATACCCATTTCTCACAGCGGACTTGAGAATATGGCAGTAACATGAGTTAGTGAAAGAATAGTTTCCTTTGGCATAAGCCCCGTCCTACGGTTAAGTGTCTGGATTCTCAATTGAACCATCATATCCTGCTGGAGGCAATGTTGGCTGGGGAGAGGAGCTTACCTCTTACAATAGGACGAGACCTAAACTCATGGTGCTGGGGTGATGGTGGGTGAAATCAATGCTACATGATGAATGATGAGAAACAGCAGTGTGGAACTTATAAGGCATGGGCTAGATTGTGATTGGATGTGATGCCTGAATTTAATTAATGTAATGCTTACTACGATTACTCTGCCAGAAACATTGCATACGCTTCCCCTACTAACAGCCGCAAATAATCTAGCATACAATCATAAAATCATCTTAGACAAAAATATTTTTATGAGAATGTGACATATCAAAGAGCTCAGTGACTTTCTGCACTGTCATAGGATGCCACTATTGAATGGTTTACTGAGTCTGGTGTTGAAGAACTTGACTTACGTGCACAAAGCCCAGACATGAACCCCATTCAACATTTTAGGATGAATTGCAACGCCAACCTTACTGATGCTCTTGGTTCTGAATGGGAGGTAATGTTCCAACATCTTATGGAAAGCCTTCCCAGAAGAGTGGAGGCTTTTATAGCAACAAAGGTATTGGTTAACATTAATTGGTTAATTACATATTTTAGTGTATTTGGTGCTTCTAGATCATAAAAACTCCCCAGTAGATGGTCTCGTGAAAGAACCACTGTGGTCTTCTTTTCAACTGACAGCTTCGCCCCAAATGTGATTTGTGTCTGACTTGCTCAGCTCTGCTTAATCTAATAATGTTCCTGTCTGTGTTTGTTCCATGCTAAGCAGACGGCCCAGAAATTAGCCAAAAACAGGAAGAAGGTGCAGTAATTGCTCATGGGTTTGGTGTTTTGTTTTTCCTTTCATTCTTTGTCGTCTTTTTTGCTTTGTTTCAGATCTTTTTGTTTTCATGTTTCTTGTCGGTGTTCACTTTGACATTTTTCTGAATCCAGCAACAAGTCATGTACTTCTGTTCGTCTACTCAGTCTGTTAGCCATTGTTCATCCCACACCAAACATTACCTCAGTTTTATCACCAGGTCTTACTTGAGGAAGTTTTGGAAAGGGTAAAAAGGATAGTTCACCTAAAAATGAAAAGTCTGTTATCGTTTACTCTCAGTCACCATTCAATTTCATTGAATGGAAAAAAGGTGCAATGAAAGTAAATGGTGACTTAAGCTAACGCTCTGCTGAACATTTCCTTTTGTGTTCCATGGAAGACAGAAAGTCATGTGGGTTTGTTACAACATGAGGGAGAGTAAATTATTAAAGTGAACTTTACCTTTAAAGTTAAGTGTACTTTGCTGGATACAGAAAATGCAAGTGTTCTTTCTTATTCTTTGTATCTTATCTTTTTCTTTCTAAGGTGCTGTGCTGTGTTTGTGGCTGTTTTTGAAGGTGTATCTCTGGCACAGCATGTTACACACTTCTCTTGTTCTTTTTTAATTCAATTGTTCAACACTCTGCTTTTGCCAATTCTCTCACTTTCTTCTCTCTTTCTCTCTAACTTACTACTCAGTTTCTACAAATGAAGAACAAAGCTAACCAAACTAACCACATGCCAGCTTGCCATACAAGCTGGCTTATGAAAAACTGCCCAGGTTATCAGAGTTCTCAATGAAGGATATCATGTAAATGATCGGTGTTTCCCAACCAGGGGTATTTGTATGCCGGTTCCAGGGGGTAGATTTAGCTTTATTGAAATTATATTACGGAAATTATTACTTTAAAGCCATTGTGGAACGTCCACCAGACCAACTGTGAATTAGCCGATGGCCCTCTTTCCAAAACCGCTCAGTCCGAAGACATGCCTTTTTTTGTGCTCACACACATGCACTCATGAGTACTCGAGACTGTTGTGTTGGAGCAGATGGAGAGCGATGGGTCCGACCCTGAGCGTTTCGTGGGAGCCTGGACAGTACCAGCACTTACAGTACACACACAGAAATCTCAATTGCACTTTTCCACAACAATACAACTGTATTTCCTAACTAAATGCAGTCATAAAATACAGATATAATAACTGTTTCAGTTTGAGAAATGTAGATGGCACAAAAAAAGGTTGGGAAACACATGTAAAAGACAGCTGCAAAGATTTTTGACGTTAAAGATGGCAGTGTTTGTTAATCAAAGCAGTGTAATTTAGTTTCATCTTGAAGCAAATGGAATGTTGCTTGCACACTCCTTCATGGCATCTCTGGGCCTTGTCAGCTCTTTTTCTTTCTCTCTTTTTTTCTCTGCCTCAGTGACTAATGGCATATGGTTCTCTCTGTGTCTTCAGGCTCCAGAAGGTGAAGCTCAGCCCATGACGGAGGTGGACCTCTTCATCTCTACTCAGAGAATCAAAGTGCTTAATGCAGACTCACAGGTACCTCACTATCACTTCTGAAGGTTTTGTTTTCACACACTGCCAATGCAAAACCTGCTTTTGCTTTTTAACAATATACAAATGTGAACAAAAGCTAGTGAAGATAACCTACATATGTAAGAGCAAAAGGAAAAGCTTTATATTGTGCCATTCATAGAGTGGCTCATATTCTTGACTCACCACTAGTCTATAATGGCTTGTGTCAGTGGGAAGCAACTTTAAACTTCTCAAGCTACAAGCTGTTCATTATTTAATGTAGTTAAAAGTCAAGCTACCTTCTTAAAAAGGTAGTATGCTACACTACAAGCAACAAAATGTAGATAGCTTTATTAAAGCTGCTTAGGGGGCAATGTCTTTACTTGATAGGTTTACTGTTAATTTCTAATTAGTTTACTAATCATTTTAGTTTACTGTTGAAATCTAAAATGATTCCTATTGACACTAACTCAGATGATATAAATAAACCATCTTTAAGTTTTTGTGATCTTATGTGTCTTTGCACATTACTGTATATAAATATATACAGTATAACTATATAAAGTTTTTCCATTTTCTTATCAGTACTCTCACCATTCCATCTTCTCCTTCTGATTCATAGGAGACCATGATGGATCATCCTTTAAGGACCATCTCCTACATTGCCGACATTGGGAACATTGTGGTGTTAATGGCCAGAAGGAGATTGCCTCGCTCTGACTCTCAGGAGAACATGGATGCCTCTGATCCTGCCCAGGACGAGAAGCGCCAGTACAAGATGATCTGTCACGTATTTGAGTCAGAAGATGTGAGTTCTTCATCCTAACTATAAGTCAGTATGACCTTATTAAGCATCGGCAAAAGAAGGCTTGTCAGATTGTCTGGCATTTGTAGAAACCTCATCACATCTCAACAGGAAAAGGCTGTGATAAAACACTGAAACAAGAAATTCCATCACTTTAAAGAAGCAATCTTTTTGCTGTTTGAACTAGCCAGTGTTTTAAACTCCTTCAGTGCCTAATTCAATGTACTGCTTCAACATTGCAGTATTGTAAAATTATATACTATAAATGGGTAGTTGTGACTCTAAATTCTGATTGGATGAGCCAAGTATAAAGCCCTTGAAAAATGCACACCATTCTATATTAATGCGGGAACCGTAAAAAGCTTTGAGTTAGGCTAATGAACTATAATACTTCAAATGTCACGAAAAACTGGTTTGGAAACACTATTTGTCGAGAAAATCGGCATTAACTCAAAAATGTAGTGTCACATGACAGAATTTACCCCAATCGTTTGCCTTTGTTAATCATGATGATGGTATCAGTGGCGGCTGCTGGTCTTTCAAAGAGGGGAAGCTCATTTTCGGCCTACATTATAAACTTATTTACCCTATTTTTTGCACTAAATCAATCTTAGGTGTTGATCTGCCCTGCTGTTTAATTCTAATTTTTTCCTCGTAAGGAAGACTTTCAAATGGCTTCGCCAAAATCAGGTCGACAATATTAGCACCGTCTGCCATCGTGCGCAGTTTCACCCATACGACGCTAGCCTAGCCTACTGTATGAATGAACGAACGAACGAACGAACGAACGAACGAACACTCTAAAACAAAATATATTAAACTTGGTAAAACTGAAACAAGGAATGTGGTGTATAATTGTGTGAAATGTATTATGCAAATTGCCTAGCAATTTCGCCAAACAAATATAAAGAAATAGGTTGCAGCAGTTTGTCTTTCGACTACACTTGAGAAATCCGCGATGGGACTGAGCGCGAAATAGCTTCAGTGACTTCTTATAGTACAGATTCGCTGTCAATCAAAAGGAGATGCAGTCTTTCGACAGATCCTCCAATCATCACGCTGAAGCCCGGAGTCCGGGCCAGCCCCTCCTCATTCACCCCCAGAGACGCTGAGCGTCCGTGGGCGGGACATAATCGCAGCATTTATCCAATGACCATCTATTTTCGGAGCACTGAAAAAAACTGTTCAGAGCAGCCCCATTGAAGTCAATGGACGCTCGGCTTCAACAGGGAAATGCACTGACGCTACGGGAATGTATGAGAAGTAAATCGAGTCAGCCGACCTGCTATATGTAATGTAGCTGATTCTGAACGAACTCGTCTTCGAGATGAACGTGTTCTAACGCATTTTTAGTCAATAAATTGTTTACACAATAGTACATATTTGACCATTATTTTTTTGACATTATAGGGGAAGCTGAGCTTCCCTTGCAGTCTTAAAGAAATCCCCACTGGATGGTATACATCCTTAAAAGCCAATTTATTGTAGGCTACTGGAGTATGGGTTGTTCTTAATGGCATTTAGATCTGATGCTGCAATCATGAAGTTTCAAGGAGTGCCAACACAAATATCTCGTATCATGCACATCAACCAGTGCAATGAGAACAAATTAATGGCAACTGTTTGTGATTAATTTAATCGTAGCAGCCATCCATTTATTTATACGTTTCTTTTCCACACCATTCAAAATAATAGACGGCAGTCACGGAATTAGCCCACAAAACAAAAAAACTAAAAACATAATTTCTGTGCACAAAGATGTTTTAAATTAAAAATAAATACACAATACTAGGAGAAAAGCATCAGTGTGCTTTTTGGAACACTAACGTATAACACAATTCTATAAAAAAATATTTTTGATGATTCACTTTCAGTCGAAACCGGTGGAAACCTGCGATAGGCAGAACATCAGGACCGATATTACAGTCATAACAGAAGGGCAACTGTTTATTTTTGATTGCAATTCCTCATCTTCTGATTTAATTTATTTGTGAAATTAAATGACAGTAAGCTGACAAATTTCAATGAATTATCTCAATACTCTCCCCATTTTACAAAGACTTCAGAGGGGGAAAAAAATTAGGGACATCTGGGAGGCGAAAGGTACACAGTTATCGATAAACACATTTCTGTATGGAAACGGCTTAAGGGCAGATTTATTTTTGCGATAAAGCAAAACTTATGCAAAAAGTGTGTTTTTTTTAAGTATGACATCATCACTCACACCATTTTTATCAATAAAAGGCCATTTGAATGGAAATAGGCAGAAGACAGCAAATTTCGCAGCAAAAAAAAAAGCTTTTTCACTTTGTCAATAACAAAATATCGCAAAAAGTGGATGGAAACTAGGCTACAGGTGGCTTTTAAATACAGTGATTTACCATGGTTAAGGGGATTTCATGGACAATGCGAAGCGGAACAACCCTTATCCATGGTGAAATCACTTTGTGACTTATTGCTTTAGTATGCCAGCTTTATCGCTCGTAATCCTCCATCCACCCGGTTAATTTTTTTTCAGTCTCCTCACATTATTTTTCATCATGCTCAGTATTGCAGTCACTGGGCATTGTGGTGACCTCTAATAACATTCATCCAGATGGTGTTCTCGGGCATCTCGCTGCGTGGGTGGAATCAGTAGACAGCGGAGTGACCTTTTCTCTGTTTGGCTGCAGTGAGGCTAGATGAATTTAAAGAGGCTGCATATGTCACAGCGTTTAGTCCAACAGTGAAAGGAGAGCATGAGGCATATTTGTGACTGTCCTGAGGGACCCCACCTTTGTGATCTCTTGTATGTAGCTGTCATTTGGTTGTATTTGTATACAAAACAAGTGCTGTTCTCTAGGTATGGTTTGATATATGAATTTGCATTTAGACAATGTAATATACGAGTTATACAATATCATATTTGGTGATTAGTAACTCTTGATAGCTAGGTTATTAAAAGGTTATACTTTAACATGGGTTACCACAGTGGTTGAATTAACATGAATTATCAATAAACAATACATTTATCGCATTTGTTTATTTTGGCTAATACATTTCTGACATTAAATGTTATACACTTTCTCATTAATAAACAAGTATATTAATCGATTAACATTAACCAAATTAATAAATGCTTTAAAAATTATCTTCATTGTTCATGATACCAAATGCATTAACCACAATAGCAAAATGTTTGCAAACTGAGTTTAACGCTGACTCGCATATATTACTACTGACTCGCCTACATTTACACACTTACTCCTAAATGATTAGCTTCCGCGGTAGCATTCCTCGTAGAGTGTTGGACTTTTAAGGGTATGGATGTCTGTTTAGTGTCAACCTCTCGTTTGATTTTAGATCACTATTGGTTAGGTTTAGGTTGAAGTTTTAGGTTAGGAATGTATGTTATATTTATTAAAAACAATATATTAAATATATTTAATATTCACCTTACGACACCATTTCACTCCCTTTTGGCACCCCGTGCAGGACATTTTACTAGGAAACCACAGCCAAACGTGTAATAAGGCACGTCATTTTGCTCATGTAATGTTCATGACACCAGGCTGGCATTACTCAACTCAACTCAACTAAATTTTATTTATAGAGCACTTTCTAAAACCACACTGGGTACCAAAGTGCTGTACATGGAGTTACAAAAAATAAATAAAATCACATACATACAGCTTAAGAATGCAACAAGCATTTAAAACCAATAAAAACAGGATATGATAAAATTGACCTAGTACAATTTATAATGCAATTAATTAAAATCTAGGGAAAATAAATGTGTTTTTAAGGCCTCCTGGAAAGAGAATAGAGACGGAGATGATTTTATGACCAATGGAAGCTCATTCAAACGTCTAGGGGCTGCCACCGCAAAAGCTCTATCACCTTGAGTTTTTAGGCGAGATTGAGGAACTGAAAGACACGGCTGATCACCAGAGCGGAGAGACCTTGAAGGTTGATGCAAACTTATTAAAGCAGAGATGTACTCTGGTGCAAGACCATGAAGAGCCTTAAATACATACAGCAACACTTTGTACTTGATTCTGTATTGGATCGGTAACCAATGTAGTGAAATCAATACTGGGGTAATATGCTCTCGTATCCTTGTTCCAGTTAAAAGCCTAGCAGCTGAATTCTGGACCAGCTGCAGGCAAGAGAGAGAGGCCTGACTCACACCCAGATACAAAGCAATACAATAGTCCAATCGAGAAGACACAAAGGCATGCACAACCTTCTCCAAATCATCAAAAGAAAGGATGGACTTCAACTTTGCTATAGATATAAGATGGAAAAAACAATTTTTAACAACAGCATTTATTTGTGGATCAAACTTGATCTCAGAGTCAAAAATAACACCCAGGTTTTTTACATAGGGAAGTTTTTTCCCTGGAAGCAATGACAAATTGCTATCTAAATATACCTCACATCCCCTTTGACCAAAAACAATAAACTCTGACTTATCCTCATTTAATTGGAGAAAGTTGTTTGCCAACCAACACTTCACATCGGCCATGCAATTATGCAGAGACTCAAAAGAGGGGTGCTTCCCATGTTTAATAGTAAAGTAAAGTTGAGAGTCATCAGCATACAGATGGTAGTGTATGCCATGCTTATCAAAGATCTTTCCTAACAGAAGCATGTAATTAAAGGTTTAGTTCATCCAAAAATGAAAATTCTCTCATCATTTATTCACCCCCATGCCATTCCAGATGTGTCTGACTTTCAGAAGAATATCTCAGCCCTGTAGGTCCATACAATGCAGGTGAATGGTGCCAAAATTTTGAAGCTCCAAAATCCATATAAGGGCAACATAAAACTACTCTAGATGAATTTATGTTCTGCAGAAGATAGAAAGTCATACACATCTGGGATGCCTGGAGGGTGAGTAAATCATGAAAGGATTTTCATTTTTGGAAATATCCCTTTAAACTATTTAAACATATAGAACCTAAAGTGTTAGCAGTTGAGTTTACCTTGATTTTCTTTTTTATCAGGCTCAGCTCATAGCACAATCCATCGGCCAGGCTTTCAGTGTAGCATACCAAGAGTTCCTGCGTGCCAATGGCATCAACCCAGAGGATCTGAGCCAGAAAGAGTACAGCGACCTCCTTAACACACAGGACATGTACAACGATGACCTCATTCACTTTTCCAAGTCTGAAAACTGCAAAGATGTAAGTGTAAAATCCATCTTGTAAAAGCAAGAAGCTTTTTTAGGTGATATTAGGGGGAGGCGACATTCTTATTCTAGACCTCATTTTATTGGACAAAAATGTGTATACGCTATTAGTGCAAGATGTGTCAATCAATAGTTGTTTTTTTAAAATGCATTAATCTGCTAAAAGGTAATTTAGGCAGCTTTTAGGAGTATACATGCATATAGATGGCCTCAATGCTAACAGACATGAACCAAAAGCCACAAAACTCCCAGTCTAGATTTCATGGGGTCTTAACTGTTCTGTTATGTTATCAATGCAAGTTCTTAATGTTAACACCTTCATCTGGCAGCTGTTTAAAGTGACAAAAGTGGTGTGTGACTCTGTGTGCGTTGTTGTGTGCAATTTGCTGTGTGCAGGTTTACATAGAGAAGCAGAAGGGAGAGATTCTTGGGGTGGTGATTGTGGAGTCCGGCTGGGGCTCCATCCTGCCTACGGTTATAATAGCAAACATGATGCACGCCGGCCCTGCTGAGAAGTCTGGAAGACTGAACATTGGAGATCAGATTATGTCCATCAATGGCACCAGCCTGGTGGGATTACCCCTATCCACCTGCCAGAGTATTATCAAGGTACAGCAGGTCCCAGATTAGGTAGACTTCAATATTATTGTCATTAAATTGATTTTATTTTCAAGTGCAAAGGCTGGCCAATGTTTTTAATCAAATGTATTTGGGAACAATGCTTTTAGATTCAAATAATATTTCTCTTATCTATAAGGGATTGAAGAACCAGTCCAGAATAAAGCTAAACATTGTGAGATGCCCACCTGTGACCACTGTTCTAATCAGGAGGCCAGACCTGAGATATCAGCTGGGCTTTAGTGTGCAAAATGGCATTGTAAGTATTTCAAATAAATCATAAAAGTAGCCATGGGGTGCTGTGAGATATTTCGTTAGTGCTGCAAAGTCTTTTTAATAGTGTCTGTATGTGAATGAAAGTTACAAGTAAAGTTTAATGACAATGAAATATATTTTTAACCGCCAGATCTGTAGTCTCATGAGAGGAGGGATAGCAGAGCGTGGCGGGGTCCGCGTCGGACACCGGATCATTGAAATCAATAGTCAGAGTGTTGTGGCTACTCCTCATGAGAAGATTGTACACATTCTGTCAAGTGCAGTTGGTGAAGTAAGTCAAAGGAACGTGGTCAAGCTGATTCTCACACACTTCACATCGTGTATGAATTATTTACGTTATGTCCAAACATCGCAGTGACAACTCTGTGATTCTACACGGAGCTGTTCACGTCCTCGGACTGATAAATTATTTGTTTCTATGGCAACACTCATAACATCAAAAGGATTATTGTGCAGCTTTTTGTTGATGACAGCAAAATATTGAATCTCTGCATTCATTCATTAATTCACCTCTGTATGTTCTTGCAAAATGTTAAACAACAAAGAAATCACACCAGGTGGCTATAATAAAATGGCATATCAAACAGAAAAAAATAAATCTATAGTTCAGCAAACAATTTAATCTCCTTCATGACATTTCAAACCTAAATGACTTTCTGTCTTGTGCAGAACACAAAAGGAGAGATTTTTGTGAATATTCCAGTGCATCTTTTCAATACAATAGCAGTGGACAGTGCCTCACTCTAAAGCAGGGGTGGGGAACGTCTGGCCTCAGGTCCTTACAAGGCCTGAGAGACAGTTTTACCGAGCCCGCAAGGCCATTTGAGAAATAATTTGAAAAGAAATTGTATTTCAATTTCAATTGGCCTTGATTCAATTAACTGTGAAAAAATTAACCAATTAAAATAATGATTACAAATTATTTTAAATGATAACAATGCAACATTTTTATTAAAGTCAGACCTTTCAGTGTTTTGTCTTGGTGCGTGAGCATGTAAGAGAATGCATACTTTAATTTCAACGCACAATCAGAAATTGCAAGCAATTGTATGGCCCGCGGATCATTTTGCAAATACTCAAATGGGCCTTAATGGGAAAAAGGTTCCCTACGCCTGCTCTAAAGCTTAAAAAAAGCACCCAAAATGATCATAAAATTAGTCCATGCGACATGTGCGTCATATTCCAAGTCTTCTTCAAGCGAAATTTTAACACACAAAAAATAAATAAATCTGAAATTCGCTTTTGTGCCATTAATAAACATCTGATTCTTCGAGTTATAGTTAGCTACAGTTCATCTCCTCCGACAGTGTCATACGTGTGAGTGTCAATCAAGAGGAACGAGATGAGTTAATCCCATTTTTTTTTTACAATGTAATATGTAAAACTAAAACTATTTACTAAGAGCATAGGTTTATAGCCTGCTTACAAGTTACATTTAAATGCCTTATTGAAAGTGTTCATTTATAAAAGACAATTGACCAAATGCACACTTTAAATTTAGATGCGCAAGTTGTTGCATACAAATATGCAGTGTGAAGGAATCATATGTAAAACACATCAAAATGCATGCTTATTTATTGAAACGGTCAATAAATAAGCTTGTTTTTTGACTTGTGCTATTTATTTTTTGTATTTTTTATTTATTAAAATTTTTTACTAAACGTGTAAAATGTGTATTTGTTCATAAAACAGTTTGCGTTGCATTTATAATCCTGTGAAAACACTTCCCGCATCCCTGGTTGCGTCTGTCAAGTCAAGAGCTTCTACAAAGACGTGAATGGTTTTTACAAGTCCGAATCTCATCATTTCTGTAGTTCCGACATGACGTGAACTCACTGTAAATCTGTTAGATGCTGATTCTGATTCGCTCTGGTTTACAGATTCACATGAAGACTATGCCGGCTGCCATGTATCGCTTGTTAACGGCCCAGGAGCAACCCGTTTACATCTAAAGCTCCAACGCTTTCTCAAGCCTCCAGCCCTGCTGTCACCAGATATAACCTTAATGTTGATGTGAAACTCTCAGCCCTGTGGACTGCTGTGATTGAATCCACTGAAGCTCAGCTACACACGGCTCTCTATGAAGCTTCACTGCCTCCCCTGATCTCTTCATCTCTACTCTTTTCTGTTACTGTGAGTGAGTATGCTGTGCTGTGTAATACCTCTCTCTGTGTGCACTCAGCTTGGTCGGTGAAAGTGAAGGACATGGTGGAAGGAAACAGAGAGAGAGAGTGAAAATGGTGTCCTTCAAAATACCTATTAAAACCAAATTCCTACTCGCCCTCTATTAACACAACGGTTTTATGAGTGATAAAAAAGGACAGCTGTGATTTAGTGAGTGGTGATCAATAGATGTGTAAAATGTTTGCCTTACCATTTAATTCTTTTTTGCTGTTATTTGTTTGAATACATCAGGTGTTTTTGATTCGACTGTAATTTTTAAGGGCAGCTGTTAGTCTGAGAAATATGGAGAACGAAAATATGCTTATGGAGATTGTCAGTCATCCAGGACATGGCAGAATGCCTTGTAGAAATGTATTCCGAGGAGCATCTTGACATGATTTTCCATAATTAAAGAAAGTGTGTCAATCATTCAAGTAGGATACCTTCATTATTTGAAGGAGGGTGCTGATTTTGCGGTGTTTAAATTCATCACATACATTGAAAAAAAATGTGTTTAGCGTAAATATGCTTCAAAAAATTCGATTATTGTTGCAGGTTTTTACAGTGTACTGCAATGTCATTACCCAGAGAGCAAGAGAGCGTAACAGCAGTAATGGTCAACTAGCATTTTACTACAGTTTGCTGATGCTATACCAATGAATGGAGTGAGCCGTAAACGGACACCTTCCAGTCGTAAAATCGTCTGTGACTTCTCTTATAAAACAGCAATTTTATCATAGTATCAAATATTTATCAAATCCACACATAGTTCACTCCAAAAGGATTTTTTAACGTAAAACATGTTGAAGATTAGCAGACAGGTGGTTAATTCATTAAGTGATGAGCTGTTTCCTCACAAAAGCAGTTTATTCAGTGTGGTGAAGCATCTCATCCCTCTTGTCTCCTCGCCAGTGCACTGCCACAGAAAGGCTGCTTATGCTAATCTATGCTAACATTTTAGCCTACTCCATTAGAAGGGCTTTGGTCATCACTCTGTTGATCTGATCATGTTAATCATGAATTGGGGTGAACCAATTTGAGGTACATTTCAAACCCATCAACTTGTAACTATAAATGATGGGCAACCTCTATTCTCTAAATGACTGACAATGCATCTGGATGGATGGCAAAATGTCTAAAATTAAAACATGTCTAGAAGCTTCTGAATATATTCCTATAAGACATTAGTGAAGACAGTGACCAAACAATTAGTCATCTTTGTCCTGGAAAAATGTATCTTAAAGGAATATTCCGGGTTCAATACACGTTAAGCTCAATCGACAGCATTTTTGGCATGATACTGATTACTACAAAAAGAAATTTTTCTTCAAAAAGCACAAATCTGGGTAACAGTGAGGCTTCAAACAGTGAGAACGTCAAAACACTCGCCGTTTCAAAAGTATAGCCGCAATACATAAATTATATGTGTGTAAACATGATTTTGGTGTGATAAAATCACTTACAAACCTTTTCTGTGTGAAGTTATAGCCAATTTTACAACTTTGTTACTATGACGATGCAATGTAAACAAACCCTAAAACGACTGTAACAATTACAGTTTAAACAAAAAACTAATACATGTTTAACAGAAGAATTAATGTACATTTTATATAATTATACAATTATAAGCGTCACATTTCAGCCTTTAAACCTTCCAAAAGGTTGGCCTCATTCACTGTCATTGTAAGTGCCTGACTATAACCTTGATGTTTGCTTTTTTTAAAGTAAAAGAAGGCATGAGTCTAAATAAATTTGTGTGGAAATCAACATTATTCCACAAATGCTGTCGATTGAGCTAAACTTGTATTGAACCTGGAATATTCCTTTAAGAGCAGTTCCTGTCAAAATGTTAAATTGTCCTTTTCCATGCAAATACACAATTGCAATATTCATATAGTTTATCAAGGAGTCTATGAATAGTATATAGCACATATAAAATGTGTATAAAATGCCTTACAGAATGATGATGCCATATTTTGAAAGATTTGGGATTTTTCAGTCTTAAAAATGCTGAAATTAACTTTTGGAGTGAGTGAAGATCTCAGAATAATTCACTTCCCTTGCATGGAACACTGTTAGGAACTTTTTAGGCTTAACAAGTGAACCTCTTTAAATCAAAACAAAACCACTTATTAGAGTCAGAAGCATCCTAAAAATGAACCATCATGTTTGCTCTGTATTACTGCTTTTTTTCAAACTATTGTTTGACATCGACGTGCAATATTTTATTTGTTGTAAACGACTGCATTCCATTTTATATGCAGAGAAAACTTTTTTGTCTTAATAATCATCTGTATATGAAATAATTTTGCAAATTCAATATGCTCATATTGGTAGCATTTTATTTGAAAAAAATCATACTTGAAAAACATTATGTGAAGAAACATAAGGGGATATAAATCTTTTAACACTTTCAGGATGGACTTGAATTTCATTCTGGAATCAAATGATTTATCTTTCTTTTTTACCTCGTTTGCAGTCTTTTTTTTTAATCAACTCAATGTTTCATTCATGTGTGCTAATTTTCCACTCATTGTTTAAGAACAGAATGTGTCTTCACAAAACTGTATTAACTCTCAGTCTACTGCATTGAGGTGGATTCCTAGGAGATTTAGGTGTATATCTCCACTTTGAGTACTGATCCATTATACTGTTTTTAAGAGAGTACTTCAATGTGAACCAGTGCAAGCCAGACTTCATTATAAAGACTGCAGCCAGGCACTTGATAGCATAGTTGTTTGTGCAAGAACTGATCAATGTTTGACCCAAAGCATGCTTTGGCACATCTCCATTTCTGCATATTAGATTGTAATATTAGGTAAATATTACATTATAAATGTGATTTTTGTATCTAAAGAGATCTGAGGAACAGAAAATGTTTTACAAGAAGCTTGGTGCAAAAAAAGAAAATTCACCTTGCCCCATTTTACCATCAAGTGTACTTGCGCTTGTGCGTGTGCTGCCTGGAATACCACACATGCACCTTTTGTCACCAGACAAACGATACAGCAATATAGATGGTCACAATATGTTGACATTACTGCAGTGTTAAATCTAAAAGAAATATTGTGATCAATTTTATTGCTATGTATTGACGGGATTATGGCTCTTTGAGAGATTACCCCTTGCCTCTAAGTAAAGGTACTTCTTAAAATACACGTTGCATTAAATGGTGAGTTTTACCCCTGAATCACAATCAGACGTCATTAACACTGTATTATTTTACTAATTGAAACAAAAGTCATTAACACACATAGAGCGACTCATGTTTCAGTTTGTTTTTGCTTTATGTGAAGCATGGTCTTTTGGTATGCATTGCTATTTATTCTTGTAGTGAGTGTGAAGTGTGATTACAAATGATTCCATTATAAAATAAAAACCAGCTAGACACTTTCATCATATATATTTATTTACATATAGCATAATATATACTGTATATCCATTGAGTATATACCATGTGAACAAAAATGAAGGTAAATTGTGCAAAAGTCTTTGACACCTGTTGTCCTAGTATTTAATATTTACTTATATTTCTTTAAAGGGTCATTGTGCATTCTTGAATAAATTCTGAAGGCTGAATAATACTGCAATTTTTGCCATTGTGTAATTGGTTTGCAATCGCCATGGTGATTTCCCATACATTTATTGTAAATAACTTTAAAAAAAATCATTAGTCAGAAATCTCTGCAAACTATAAATAAAACTATACTAATCACATCTGAAAGGTTAAGACATCTTAAAGCTTTTTGAGCTGTAAGACCAATGCATCAAACCTAAAATAACTTGTGTCCCAGACTTCTGCACTGAAAAGTACAGGGCATTCTCGGTCCAACTCAGAATCATTTGCAAGCTTTAATGAGAGATAATGTTAATCTTAATGTTTTATTAATATGACATCAAGTACGAATATCAATGTAAATATGTAAAACAAGGTGTGCCAAGTATAGGATGGATTAAATGGAGATTCCCACCTCAAGACTGTAGAATTAAAAAGGCCTCAGCAAAGCTTGTGGTTCGTTTTATAGTAGGAAAGAAATTGTGGGCTTGACTAGTATTTATATAATGCACTTGCTCTGAATGTAATTGCAGTTATATGTTTGTCAATGTCTGAAGCAAAAATACACACTTTCTGTAAAGCAACAGCAATGTTTATTTATTTGCTAGCTTTTCTGTGATTCAACTATTTAGACACATTTCTTTACCATAGCAGGAATGTTTGTAACAGTATTTACAACATTAAATTATCTACTGAGAGTGTACAAACCTAGATTGCCTCTTTAATGCCACACACAGCAAATGTCAGCATGAATCTCTTCTAAGTTCCTGTCCATCACATCATCACATTCAAAACTGCTGCTGTTGTGTACTCGCCCACAACAACAGACAATCTGCTATACTGTATAATATGCAAGGATATATAATTAAACACTTAAAAGTTTAAAGATTTTGTTAGAAAACTGTTTATTCTGCACTTTCATTCATAATTGTCGGTTGAAAATTGTGCCACTTTTTTACAAAAAGGCAGTTTAATCTTGGGTGAGTTCTTGTAATCACAAGATGGCAGATGAGCCATTTCAATAATGCAAAAAAGACATTTGAAGGACACAGTCAGGAGAAAGTAAAAAATGAAACAAATTCTCACAATATGCTGATTTAATCAGCGATCCGTATTCCTTCTTAGCACACCAGGGCGAATAAAGCCATACATTTTTAGCCAAAAGATAGGTGACTATATATATATATATATATTATACAGTATATAATGGTTGTTAATATTGTATTTACATAGTCCATTTTAAAATGTCACTTTAATAAATAACTTGGAAATTTGGTTAATAAAACTAGTTTTATTTTCCAGTGTTTTTATTCAACAGTAAATGCTGGAATTCTCACACACCACAGCTACATGAAAAATGTATAAATTGAAAATTATACATGCTGACACCACAAACAGACGTGCTTTAGAAATTAAAGGAACAGTGTACTCATAAATGACATACATTTTCATTTTTGGGTAAAATTGATTGTACTGCATACAAAGCTTAGATTCTGTTGTTGTGTTCACTATACCTGCATCAAGGTGGGGCACAGTCCATTTCATCCCCCTTCCACTCTAATACAGTCTGTGTGAGACATTCTGTGACTCAGAGGACAGTTTCTCTGAAGATTCCTATAAGGCTGTGTGGCCGCTCCTGTTCCAGGCGTCGGGATCCTGCCCGAGAGCCCATCCTTGAGTTTGTTCGAGAATAGGAGGCTGTGTGGGTTCCAGGTCTGCGCTCTGGCACTGCCCATGTAAATGAACTGAGATCCCCACAGCTGCGCAGGTGAAGGATGCCTGGCCGCTTGCGCAGAGGCAGCGTATTGGAGGTGGGCTCCATCTGTGTCTCCCTGTCAAGGGTTGGTTGCACTGGTGCAACCTCTGAAACAGTGATGGCCTGAAGATAATACAAAATCTCAATGAGTTCATCATAATTATCTTGAGATAAACCAATAATCGGATTGAACGATATTTTTAACCGATATCTAAAATCGGGTAAACCAATAAAGTTAGACACAACTAGACACAAGATTTGAATTTTTACATGTAAAAATTAAGTGAGGTGCTTTAAACTAGTCAATATTGCAACTAAAACTAGTTAAATTAATTATTTGTAGACTGTGTACTTTAAACATTTTGTAAAGTAAACCTTTAGAGGTTGGTGATAATGATTAAAAGAATAGTTAAAAAATTTAAAAAATTTTGCTTAGTCATATTAACTGCTTAGTTCTGTGACCCCTTCTGGAAATGTCACTAGGTGGCGACAAATTAGCGTATGTGCCACGAGTGAGTCAGTGAATCATTTTGAGTCGTTCATGACCGAAATCTACCAAGAGACTCATGTTTAAGCATTAAAATAATAAAGCTTTCTATAGTCTTCCTTCATTCTGAGCATTATTTTTCATCCTATAAGACAACAATAATAATGAGTTTCAATTATCGTCCTGTACCTTCTCCTTTATTAAAACTTGCATGGCTACAAATCTACTGACTTCAGTATAAGAATTATAAACACAAAGCAGATCTACTGTATCATTTAAACTGCTGAGCATGGCTTTTATCAGAAAAGACCACAATAATAGACAAATAATTATAAACTTTCGTCATTGTAAAGCGCATTTCACATGAGTTGCGTTGAGGTGTCAATGATCCGTTCAACGCCAGCATCAAGCGCCACATTGCCCTCCATATGACATATGAGTTGCAGAAAGTGTCACAGAGGGGCGATTTTTATGAGTTTGCCACGTAAAAAAGTGGCAGGTGTGCACAATAAACATTGAAAACATGTATTTGGAAAAGAGAAATTAAGCTTGCAGTTTCTTTGATAACAGAAAGTAATAAAAGGACTCGTTTATGTTTAGGTTGAAGCGTTTTCTTGGTGAATTTAAATTAGTTCAATAACTGGAGTCTCTGATATTCGCAAATGAAAAGGTAATATTTAATTAGAAGAAATTATGAAACATTCAATGTCTCTTCACAAATTTGGACAGTTTTAAAATATTTCTTGTTGCTTAGTGCTCTCAAAGACATAATTAGTGAAGCAAAAACGTGTGTATGAAAAACACTTTGGCGTAAAGTCACTTCATAGACTTCAGTGTATCCTGCAGCGCTGATGCGAGTCACGTGAAAGACCCTAAACGCATAGAAATATCACTCACTTAGCACATTATTCATTGCTCTTCACAATCACAAAAGTGACCGATTTTCAAAATGGCAAAATTTCTACGAAAGTTGAGGAATTTGGATCCCTAAAATTATAAACAATTCTCATGCATTTATTTATTTTGTGGAATATGATAATTTTCCACGGCACACCTGACACTGTTTGGGAAACACTGTGTTAAAGTAATTTCCCAGAAAGGTGTAAACACAATTGTGGCTTTGTGGTATTACCAACATGGCTCTGTTCATTTGAGCATCCCAGCCAACCCAACACAGCAACATTGGCTCAACCAATGTCGTTAGTTTGGGGTGGGACTATCTGTTTGAACAATTAATGGCAGACAGTGGAATATAATTTGTTTTTGCAAGTACGTTTTGTGACAGTAGCAACACAGAAATTACACACTTCATCTGTAACACTCCCAATCTCTATAAATTCTGCCTGTTTTCTCCAATGACTTGCCTGGTCAATGAAGCTGGCACAGCGAACGGCCTCCTCCATGTGTTCCTCATCAGAGCGCAGCACAGTTTTAATGCTGTTGACCAGCTCCTGGACCTCAGGAGTCAAGCTGCAAGAAGACTGCTCCAGAAAACGAGCCACCAGCAGTTTTGTGTCTCTGTAGCTCTGGTAGTCCACCAGGGAGTTTGGGCGTGGCTTCCGTTTGCCACGTCCTAGTCGTAACGTAACCTTCTCTTGCTCTGTCCCAGTTACTGATCCAGGAGCTAGGCCAGGGCCTAACTCTGTCTGTGTAGCTGCTTCACAACTCATTACTGTAAGGGAGAGGAAAACAAAATAAAAATGAGATACAGCTCTATATGTAGCATATTTATTTAAAGTTGCACTAATTCATTTCACTTAAAAAAGGGATTACACAAAGAAATTAACATTTGAATAATGAGACTGATAAGACTATTTAATTATTATACACAATTTACAATATTTTTTTTTTTATCAAACTACACAATGATGACTAAGACTTTATAGATATTACAGTTTTATTTTCTGTTAATGCATGATTTTCTGTAAAGCTGCTTTGAAACTATGTGTTGTGAAAATACAATTTTTACAAATAAAAATGATGACTATTTTATGCTAATTTGACAGATTGTTTGGGTTAGTTTACACCAAAAATGAAAGAGTTTGTGTCTGTGTAAAGAGAGAATGTCAGCATTTTAAGGAAACATTTTAAATTCAATGCATGTCAGATTAAGATCTCTGTAATCTGACCTTCTCTGTCAATGTCTGCCTGAAAACCAGACCGAGCTGACCCCCATCAGTAACACTGAGAGAGAGTCCTATATTTAAAATGTGCTTAAAGTAGCCACTGACAGACAGGGTCTCTATAGATTTACTATGAGAAGTGTCAAACCCGGCACTCTTCCCTGGCGACACAAATCAAGAAGCCAAAAAAATCCTCCTCCATCTGTCATCAGAGACGAGCCAGAGTTCACAAACTAATTATAAAGGAATCGTGTCAGTGTCTGCTCTTTGACCTTCAATGGCAAACATAATTCAGCTTTGAATATTTCAGTCATGTGGAATATATACTGTAGCACATTTAGATAGGAATTCAATACACATCGTTTTAGCACCCGATTACGCAAATCAAAAACACAATCAGCATTGCGCAGATCCCGATCTTGGGGGTCAGTGTTGATATCCAAGTTGTGGAGGATGCAGCAGACTACTGCGATGCGGCATACTTTCCTTGCTCCACCACTGTGATCCAGGCACCTGAATTGGCTCTTTTAAAATGCTAAAAAGTGTGTCCAACTACGCAGCTCTAGAGGTCAAACGATATATAGGATTTACCGATTGATCTGCCCGATAGTCACATTTTTTAACTATAGGCTATCATAAAAAATCAACTCTGAAAGTTTCCATTAGTGATTTTTGGTTTAATTTCTCTTTGTCCAGCACTGGGGGGTTCTACAATCTGAACTCTTTGTTTTAATAATATAACAGCGCCCTCTAGCGGTTCAATAGAAACAATCACTGACTCCCCATGGAGTTTGTTGTGCAACTTGACTAGGCTATTTATAGAAATGGACGCTTAAAACGCAGGTTTAAAACATCGACAGAGGAAAGTCAATGTATGTATACAATACACGTCATTATTGTTGTCATGGTAAGTAAATCAATCATTTAACACAATCAAAGGTGGTTTCATAATTTTATTATGTCACTAATCTCTGCACTAGAGAACTGCACTACCGACAAGGTGGAAAAACAGCCAAATGGACATTAGATGTTCGAATGGTTGAAGAATGTTACATATTCAAGGATGGAAACTACTTACTTTTAACTCTTAATATGCTGTTTGGAATCATAAAAAAAAAAAAAAAGAATTTGTGCAGAACCGAGTTTTTTCTTTTTCTTTCTGGGGTTCAGTGGAGTAACATTTTTATAAAACATGAGCACTCGAAAAAGGTTTTGTTTCTAAGTGAATTTATAAGTTCATTAAGTAGTAACTCAATCATTAACGTCAACCTTATGTGAAAATGCTTCCTAAGTTTTTCCCTTTGCTCGTCTGATCATTCGCTTCAGAAGATCAAGCATGAGCTTTTACAGTTTTATAGTTTTCCGTTTTATGACAATAAAGTTTCCTTTATTCGGCTATCGGTCTGTTTTCCCACCTTGGTAAATGGTCTGCACAAACATAGCGCCTTTTTTAACCTTAGAGGTTACCAAAGCGCTTTAGACTGTGTCCCATTCACCCACACATTCACACTCACACACCAATGGTATTGGTTATCACCAATGGTAACCTTCGTTATCGGTATCGGAAAACCCACTATAGGTTGACCTCTACACTGCACATCTTGATATATTCGTTTGATCAATAAAATGTTTTACATTTAATTTACTCTTTGCTTTCCACACAAAGTCAGTTGCGCCAGGCAAATAGAGCTGAGTTTTATGAATAAGGGCAATCCATAATTAGTCTAATTTACATAGAAAGGCAAAGAACGTGTTTGTGAAGTCAATGATAACAACTTTTACGTGACTGAAATAAAGCACAACACTTTAGTAAATGCACACTTTAGTCTAAACAAAATTCGGAATTTTTTTCTTTACCTTGGGCATTCAGGTCTAGTAGGACAGGATCGCTGTTGGACCTGCGGAGACGGGGTCTTTGGGGTCTTCTGCTGGAGGGAACTGCAGTGTGAGGCTGTCTGGACTGTATAGGCGGTGTGGGGCTCAGTGTGGTGGTCTGACAGCACCTTTCTGAATAAAACATGCAATAAAACTACGTCAAATCTATTGTAAGCAACATAATCAACAGATGCACTTTTATTTTAATAATGCAGTATTACTTTATGGCAGTAATGACACTTCACTTCATATTGTAAATAAAATAGGGGCTAAAAGACCATTAATGAAAATGTTTCTATTTTGCATTCTTTTAATTAAAATTATTAAAATGATATTTTCAGCATACTAACTTGAGTGAAAATTTACACTGACAAATGTACATGCATTTTAGAATTTCTTTGTATTTGGTATTTCCCCTTTTGCTTTAATGACAGCATGCACTCAAGCTGGAATGGACTGGAATGCACTCAAGCTGGAATGATCTATTATCCAGAATGATTTGAGAATGTTCCATAGAGCATGTTGTGTGCTTCAATGGAAGCAAGTGTATGAATTTAGGACCACACTGTATAAATGATTTGGCCTTGAGAACTGATTTTGTCAACTAACTACCAAACCTAAACAGCCATCATGTGATAGGATCAGATTTGGGAAGGACCATGTAGGACCCTATTTTAAGCACAGCACTATGCAATAAGTCATATGCGCAGTCAATGGGCATTACCATGAAGTTTTGGTATTTTCATGCAATCATGCACTCAGTCTAGCGGCAAGAATGTTTGGTGGAATTGCGTGCGCGAAGCGCTAATGAGCTGGGTCAAATGCAATTTAATTCTGAGGTTCTTCTCCGGTTATACCATCTGTGTCCTATTATATACTCCATTTCCTGTACAGCACCAGCAATATAAACAAAGACAGCACATTCATAAAAAGTTGGTAGTGTAAATGGACTGTATGCAATGAATTAGAAGAATAGAAATATGGACTTACATTCTTTTGTGCATCCTTGTTGCATGTCAGGCATATTTTTATGATAGTAAAGTTCAAAGTATATTTCATCATCTGTGCGCATCGTCGGCACATGCACCGGACATTGACTCTACTAAAAGAGTATCACAAGAAGTTGTAGTGGGCATGCGTCAAACGCGTTTGTATTCGCTAGCGGTCAGAAGAGTATACTGACAAAGGCAACACGGTCGACAAGGCGTGAACCGATCTAGAACACGCAAACACAAAGTATACCTGGGTTTAACAAGCTCCATTAATATGCATGGATAATGTGGTTCAGGGTTAGCTTTCATTAAATTGAAGAGAATGTAAGTATTATTAAAAAATACAATTGCAAATATAAATGTAATAATAATAATAATAAAATAAACCTTGAGCTCTAGAGGGTTTTACACAAATCTCAAAGTTTTGTTTCATAAAACGGCTACAACGGTGAGTTTGGACATTTTCGAATGTTGGTTTTTCCACCTGCTGGTTGAATCTACAAACTGCAAATTCAGGAACTTAATACAGACGTGCTTCGCAAATGCCTTAGCGCAATGATGACCTACTGTATTTCTCAGGAAAATAGCAAATTGCGCCACTTCATTAGCATACAATAAACCCACATTTTGTGTGCATTCACCCATAGATGGGAGCGCAACCTCTCCCGCCTACGCACACTTGCTCTGACACTAGCTCTCTCATGAAAATTTTACAAGACATTGCACACAGTGTATCTACCTCAGTCACGAAATTAGAGCCCTAAATGTTTGTAGGACTATGCTGTACTTGAATGTGTTGAAAGATCCAGACAGCTATTAAAAGAAAAATAAATCCCTCACTGGCAAACACTGGAGATGCAACTGACGCCACTTAAATACAGTTCTTTTAATACATAGATGACATAATTATGAATGGATACTATCTTAATTAAATATACCACATTATATTTATAAGTGTCCCAGAGACCACTGAACATGTGGTGGTATAAAGTGGTTTAAGTTCCACCAAAATCGTAACTTTTCTAACAGATTTCTTGTTTGCATGTCAGTGCATAAATACAAGTACTCCTATCCATAAGTTCATCAATAAGACACAACTTGATCATACCTTGGTCGATGGGTGTCTCTGTCTCGGTTTCTGTGCACTCTGTGAGAACCTCAGTCAGATCAGTAATTTGCACCTCTGTGTTCTGGGCCTGATATAAATATACAAAGGGCTTTACTTGACTGAGCTGTTGCCAATGTAATGTCATAGAGTTCATAGTGAGAGTTCTAATTAGAATCAGCGCTGAAATGTTATCATGAATAACACTTTTATAACACAGAGATAAAAGATAAGTGTGATAAATGAAAGGTGGCATCTTTTACATTAATAAAAAATCATATGAATATTGTGTATCAGTCACAAGACCATTGAATAAACCCCGATAGAAAAGAAAATCACAAATGATATTTCTTGAAGTCCTTTAATTGCTTCTAGACTGCAATGAGATTAAATGGACACATCCCAGTCTTATCAGATTTTTCTCCTGAGAAAAAGAACCCAGTATGTCTCCTCTAGAGTTCTATGCCACAAACTGTGCTCTGATTTGCAAAACATATGTATTCAAAAGCCAGAGATTGCAAAATGAACTCAAATATTTCTCATCAAATTTTCTAAGACCAAATTTCCCGAGCTATGCTGTCTATATTCATCACAGTTCTAAAATCTTGCATTATGTTAACAAATGTCTTTTGATTGCTCCAAAGGAATTTCAGTAGAAACACCTGAGATGTGCTTGAATAAATCATAACTAAGAGCTCCATTAAGTCTTCTGAGCTACTTGTATGAAAGAGAAACCTCTGAGCAATAAATTCTTCCTTTGGGTCTTCACACCTGTGCTGTTGGCTGTGAAGCTACAGCTTCATAAGGTGGAGGAGGATCTAAAGGACAGAAGACCTCCACTCCTTTAATCCTGGCACCATATATATGAGGAAGAGGAATCATACTGTCAGCAAACATCCTGCCAAAACACACATATTTACACTGTAAATAACCCAAAAGTAGATACAAATCCAGTAAACAACCATTCATTCTAGATAAACTCATTAAAGCTTGATGAGAACATCTAATGAAATGGCAGCATAACGTGCATTCCCACAGGGTTTTCAAGGAAAACTTCAATCCAGTTTTTGGTTGCCAAAACAATTTGGTTGCCTGCCAAATATGAAGCCACCCACCCACATATCTGTTAAATATGGCTGCATTCTTGGTTATAAATGTTCAAAGCCAAAGTTCATGTTTTTTCTAAGGATCTGATTAGAGTTTTTGAAGCAACCCATGTGTGCGTGTGGTTTCAAAAGAGCAAGCATACATCGGTGTTGTATTTCATTCTCTTACGGTGTGTAACACATGTTTGTTAGCAAGATATTGGTCTGGTAAGTTAAGACCAAGGAGATTTGAAACATCATATTTTCATGGAATATTGTGTCGTTCCAGAAAGAATGATCATATCATTGAGGGCTGTTTGCCCCTGAGCAAAAAGGGGTGGTGTTTGCTACCTGCGAGCCAGACGTGGGGTGTAAGAGTAGAAAGTGGAAAAGTATGAAGGAGGAGGTGCAGGGGCAACAAACTCGTCAGGGTCAGGAAGATGAGTCTGCTCCGCTACTTCCTCTTGAACTGGCCGGGCCTCTTCCTGCCAAAGAAAATCACAATCATTCACTGAGAGATAGCAGACACCTCAACTTGTCCCAACATGTCTTAATAACCTACGTTACACACTGATCAATAATTAAACCACTGTAAATTAAAGAAAATAAAGTGTATTTGTTTGTCTGCAATATTATTTGTTTCACCATGCAGGGCCGTCGGGTTGAGAAGATCTGGAGATATCTGAGCGCAGCAGCAACCAGACACACAGCTGTGGCCAGAGCATTGAGTGCACACAATGCAAAAAGCACTTTCTGGAAGAGAGGAAACTGTATGACATCCAAATCTACTTATGTTAATCAAAATAAATTTAGACATAAAAAGCAATGCATATATATTTCTCACTCTTGATAGTTCACCCAAAAATGAAAATTCTCTCAACATACACTCACCCTCATGCCATCCCAGATGTGTATGACTTTCTTTCTTCTGCAGAACACAATCAAAAACTTTTAGAAGGATATCTCAATTCTTTAGGTCTATTCAATGCAAGTAAATGGTGACCAGAAACTTTATGCTCCAAAAATCACATATAGGCAGAATATAAGTAATCCAAACAACTCTAGTGGTTTAATCCATATCATCTGAAGTGATATGATTCAGTGAGGGATAAAAGTATTTGATCCCCTGCTGATATTGTACATTTGCACACTGACAAAGTAATGATCAGACTATAATTTTAATGGAAGGTTAATTTGAACAGTTAATTTATAAATTAATATAATATTAATTTATATTCAATTCATAACATTTTTGACGTGCGTTTTTCTGGATTTGTTTGTTGTTATTCTGTCTCTCACTGTTCAAATTAACCTACCATTACAATTATAAACTGATCATTTCTTTGTCAGTGGGCAAACGTACAAAATCAGCAGGGGATCAAATACTTTTTCCCCTCACTGTAGGTGTGGATGAGACTTCAATATTTAAGACCTAGTTTTCTTTTTATTTATCCACCTTTGACCAGCCCCATCCAGTAGGTGGTGATATGCACGAAGGTTGTGAATTACCATAAAAAAAATAAGAATTTAAAAATGTTAAAGTGGATATTTATAGTAAAAAAGACTTAAATATTTATCTGTTTCTCACCTATACCTATGGTATCACTTCTGAAGATTTTAATTTAACCACTGGAAATATAAGGATATTTTTTATATATGATTATATGAATATGATTTTTGGACATTCAAACTTCTGGTCACCATTCACTTGCTTTGTATGGACCTACAAACCTTAAATTTAAGTTAATGTAATCCTGCCATGAGGATAATGTAAATGTGTTTGTCTAGCTGTCCCTGGAGTAGAGCTCGAGGCTCGAGATTGACCTGAGCTCGAATACGCTGCTGGAAATGTTGAGTTAATAATTAATAGATGGGAGGAGTTGGAGAGGTGGAGGAATGCTGGAGGAATCATCGCAGCATGGATGAAAGCAGCTGTTTATATACAGTTACCCTGGCGATGTGATTGTTCTCCTGAGCCTGTGTGTGAGAGGGGCAGAAGTGCCGTAGATGATAGAACAAGCAGTTGCTGCTTACGGAGGCAGCCTCACGCTAGGGTCTGCTTTGGGGATAGGAAACTGAGAGTTACAGGATAGATAGAGAATGAGTAGAGTGAAAATAGGCAGAAACACTGCAGAAACAGTGGCGGCTGCTGCCGCATGGAAATTAGCTCTCACAGGAACTACTGTTGCGCTGGAGGACTCCTCAACGCCCGTGGCTGAAACTCCTGCATCCTACTGACGTAAGGTTCGCATGCCAATTCGAATGGGTAAGCCCAGCCTGCATTCGATTGGGGGTCCTCCTGTGTTCGAACGGAAGAGCACTCACTGCAATTCGAAAGGGAGACCCCACGGCCTGGACGTGGTGACACTCGATGCATTTGAGTTGGAGAGCCTTACTGCGCTTGAATGGAAGAGTCATACTGCGTTTGAACGGGAGCGCCGTACTGCGTTCGAACGGGAGAGCCCTACTGCGTTCGAACGGGAGAGCCGTACTGCGTTTGAACGGGAGAGCCGTACTGCGTTCAAATTAAGTGATCCACCCACTTTTTAGCACTCCCACTTTTTGTGATATTAATGGGCTGAATCCTCGAGCGCGGGACTGTATTGCGTTCAATTGGAGAGCATACAATTCATGTGAGAATGGTTTATGCTGCATTTTACTGGGCTCGCTCAGTGCTGTGAGCAGCTGAATCCGCAGGCATGGGCCCGCACAGCATTCAACAGTAGAACACTTGATTCTTGTGAAAGTGATTGTGGTGATGGGGGTGTGGTCACGTGTCTGTTTGCGAGAAAGAGTGATTGGTGTGGCTCAGCAAGCTGGTTGACTTTCTTGTTAGCGTGATAGCAGGAATAGACCTTAAAGCAACCAAAACACGCAAGAGAGTGTAATGAAGCGCTTGCTTCATTATCGGAGCTGCACGGTGAACTTGAATGCTGTAAAGACACGAGACACGTTTGCAGAATGACTCATGAACGAGTTGTGACGTGGAGTGCAACCCGCCGCTTGCGTAGCTGAATTCGGCTCGGGTCTGTTCGGACGCTGTATATAGACATAGTGAGCTGTAGCATGGTCAGAGCAGATGCTGCGGCAGCGAGCTTGTGCTAAAATGTCTGTACTGATTTGGAAAGGTGTTTGTAATTAGAGTGGTGGTCATTCAAAAGGAAGTTTTCTTGCTGTGATTGCTCCTATGTTCCAAATGGAATAAATCACGCTTTGAAGGGCACTTTGAAGGAAGAACAATCATGATAGTCATGTTGGAAGATAACCTCAAACAGAATTTCTGATAATAAAGGCTTAAAAGTGAGGTCCCAATTTATTTGGCACAGAGTAGTGTGTCATCCAAAACTCTCACATGGATCTTTTGTGGGTAAGTGGGAGGAGCCAAATGCTGGAAGAATCATGAATGTAAGCAGCTGTTTATATATGGTTACTCTGGCAATGTGATTGGTCAGATTAAGTGAACATGCTCCTCCCGAACTTTGTTATGAAACTCCATTTTGTGTTCTGTAGAAGAAAGAAAGTCATACAAATCTGGGTTGCATGAGGGTGAGTAAATGATGAGGTGAACAAACCATTTAATGTAATAAAACAGGGTCTAAATTGACCAGGGCTTGGGGCAAATATTCTCCCAAATCACTGTGTCTTCAACGGATGTGACGAGTCACAATGGCTTAAGGCTGCCTATAATGGAAGTGTTAATTATTATTATATTATTATTAATTATCAATATAATGTTACTATTGCAAGAACTGTATACAATTATGGTTAGAACAAAGATGATTTACATTAGAACACCAAACCCCAGAAACATCACAAGCTGGCTTTGACGTTACACTCAGAAGTTATTTAAATAAATAACAAATTCAATTCATGGCAAAATACATTTGCACATATGATATTTGATGAGTAATAGCAATTTATCTTAATGGACAGGATAATAATATTGCTGGAGTACCACAGCAGGATTATGTCAACTGAAGGCACACCACGACACGACAAAACGGATGCTTCCAATGTAGACAGCATCATTGATTACAATGGGAGCGATTTGCTTTTTAGGTAATGAGATTTGGCCTCCCAAAATAGTTAAAATGTGGAGGAAGAAAATACCTCATAGAAAAATGTAATGTTTTTTATCTGTTATCTAACATTTGATGTAGGCGGCTTCATTATATTCCATTATAGGCCAATTTAGTTATAGGTTTAAACAATGTAATGACTTTTTCAATGAATTGGTTCAATTAAAGTATTTGATTTACATACGATATGCTATCTGTTAACTGCCAGAAGAAAATACACTCATTAAGTTAAAAAAATGTCATGGGAAAAACAATTTCATGGGGCAAAACTCACACTGTAATATATCATATACTGCAATAAAATTTGGGAACATACATACATACAAAGACACACAGACCTTGAGCAGGATTCTCATTGTGCCACATGCGTGGCCAGCATAGATCTTTACCAACTTCTCTTCTTGGCACTGACTGCTTGGAGTCTCAGCACAACAGTAACAGAGATCACCTTGTTCACTCTTAAACAAATAAACATTCACTTATTGCATTAATTTTTCAATGAAGACTGATGATACCACTTAAAGATAAAAAGAGCACGAGGCTCGAGATTGACCTGAGCTCGAGCTAGAAAGTGTGTTTGAAGTATTTCGGTGTTAAAATACTTTCTCCTATGCCAGCTTGATATGCAGAGACAACTAGAAGCAATTATTATGTCTGAGAAAATTATAAACACTGCGTCTCCATGGCTGTAAAGGTTTTGCTGTTTGTTTGAGTGTCTGACCACCAGACACAACCAATGCGTGAGTTTGTGGTGCGACTATCAGTTTGTTTAATCAATGGAAGACAAGGAAACTATTTAGGAAAGCTGTTTGAGTACACTGTTTATTTTTTCAATTCCTATGTTGGCATTGTTACTTGTGTAATATTGCTCATACAGCAAAATATCCGCCATTTGTCCAGTCAAGTTAATGGACTAAAACTGGATTTCCAGATAACGTTGCAGCTTAAGCTTTTACAATCATCTTAACTAATGTTGCTCATTATTTTACGACGGAGTAATGTTTCCCAAACCAGCACGTAGATCACTCGTTATAAAGTAGAACTTAAGTGCTTCCTTACGAGAGCTGTCTAGTCCAAATTGGTGCTTATCATTTTGGCCATGGCCAGTATGTCTAGGAGACTTTTCAACATTAAAATAATGTGGACATCCTGACAAACATGGAAGTTGTCTGTAACGTTGTCAAGGCTCCGAAATGTATTAACTATTACAGAATCTAATTAAAGAAATAGTGGTGGCTTTAGTAAGACAGATGTAATGATGCTAAATCTTAGAGATTAACGAAAGTGACACAATAAATGCATGTAACTTGAATGTACGCAATGTAAATCTTAAGGGGCTCTCACGTAGCCTTAAGTTTTGCTACATTGGCTGGAAACTAAACAAATGCACACATAACAGGTTTAAATTACGTGCATCAGTATTGAACTATTCATAAACCTAACTTCTAAATATGAATAGATCATAGATCAATAGAGTTCAAGGCACTGTGTACTTGTAGCCTTACTGCCATTATGCAACATGCAATTTGCTACTGCATTGTATAAAGAATATAGGCCAGCCGATTTGAACCAGCCATGGGACGGAGGAAGAGAGAGAGAGAATCTCTCATTGCACACTCTCACTATAATCTCCTCTTTTAACCATATTTTAATGATTAATTTAGGCATAGAGTATTTAAGTTTTAAACTGCATGGTCACATTACTCACATATGTCTTCTTAAATTATCTGTTTAATAAGAACATATCATCTTTCTATTGCCATTTCAAATATGCTTATAAAAGAAGGCTGGTTTAATGTTATACTGTATTACTGTCTTGTAAATTTAGACCCATCACATCGCATACACGATAAAGAAATAATAAAGAAAGGTTTGTTTCGGTTAAAAGGTAGTGATGGAGCCTTTTACTTGGGGTAAAATTCTCCATCAATTGGGGTAAAAGGCCCCTAGGGGGTTTAAAGTGATATCTTGTAGATACCGGGGAAATAGTTATAGTGCACAATTTGTCAACTAATGCAAATAATTTTGATACACCAAGATACTTTTTTGAGAAACACATTAAGATGATACTTACTCAAAAGAACTTATTTTATAAAGTCAACTATTTCCTGTTAATTTCAAACACATTTGACAATTTATTAATCTTAAAAAATTCTAGAAACAATCTAATCTCTATTATGATTGGATGAGTCAATGTGAGCCCAGTTTGAAAATGTTTCATAACAAATCTATTCCCCCCTTTAGCCCCAGCAACAGGGGGGCTTTTCACCCCAAATGCTATCTTTTCACTTATTGGACAGTTATTGAAACATGTTTGATTTAATAACCTTAAACAAAACTGAAAATCATAAATTGGTAAATTAGTAAATATGTTAATTTCAGGGATGTTCATTAGCTACATACATTTTCAACATTTAAAAAAAATATTAAAAACGAGATCAAATTTAAAATCAACCTTTAAACATTGCACGCAATGATCTAATGGAACAGGACAATTTTCCACCGTATAGTGACAAACAGGTGTGTAGGAAAGTCCTGTGGTAGATTTTGTTGCTATTTAGTGTTTTGGGAGAAAATAAAATCAATGGAGCCTTTTACCCTGCAGAGCCTTTAGCCCCGCTGTATCCTACTGCAGTGCATGACAATCAATACAATTTAATTTTGAGTCATTTGACATCTTGATGTTATTAGCTCAACATTTCTGAAGACAAACGTATGTCTAAAACATCACATGTCTAAGTGCACAGATTTCTCACCAGTTGACAGTTAATGGTACTGGAAACCAACTGAGCCCCCTGACAGCACAGGATGAACCCTGCCAGGTTTAGCAGGATGCAGACCACTGACAGCAATACAAACAGATTTACCTGTGTGAGAGACACAACCAAAAAGAGAATGATTGCCTATTCTGCAATTATATGAGAATTGTATGATTTTACTTGCTCACATAGTCCTAGAGTGCATTAAGGTAAAAGTTTTTGGTGTGTTATCCATAACTGAGGAGCTCGCTGACTATCTGACTAAAGCAAGAACTATTACCGGTAAGACAATTTTGAAATAATTGGTATGGGTGTTACGAAATCTAAAGGTGAAGATGGGGAGTTTGAGGGATGGCGGAAGAATCGTCACTGTTCAGAGGAAAGCACCGGGTTGTAAATGCTTCATATATTACTGGCAGGCCTAGTTGAACAAGCTCCTCCTGAAATTATGTTTGGAACAACATTTAGTGCTCAGCTCTTTTCAAAAGAGTTAAACTTGACACTGAATGGCAACAGGAAGTAGCAGGATGGTCATCTGAAGACAAAATTAACAAGACTTTTTTTGTCATCTGGTTTGTGCAAATCCTATTTGAGGGGTCATTTAAAGGTCCCCTAATTACTGCTTCTAAACATACACAGGCAGCAATAGAAAGGATTATGGATTATCCTTATAGGAAATATAGGATTGCTTTTGTTAACAAGTTCACACGTTGCAAAGTGAACTCTTTTATGATTGCCACAGGCAAATTAAATTATTATCTACTTATTCAAAATAGAACAAAAAAGACGTGTGGTTGTTACTCAGAAAAGCTGCACATCATGTCTAAGACAAAACTGTATTAAATTTGTTAAATAAATACAAATCTTCAATCTAAATATGTACAAAAATATTACTTTTCGAAATGCCTGAGAGACACATACCAACAAAAGCATTGGACGTTTCCATGTGGTCAGCCCTATAATCCCAGATAGGATGACCTGCAGAAGACATACACAGGCTATTCAGCCAAGAGGCAAACCCTAATAGACAGATTAACTGATAATGAAGCCACTGTTACCCATCGGATTCTGCACCCTCTCAAAATGGCCTTCAGCACTTTTAAATCCTGTTTTAATGACTCATCTCACTCACTGTGTTGTAGACAGAGTTATCTGCTGCAAACTCATTCAAATACCATTGTCCATAATCGGCTACCTTGCATTTCCTGTAACCTCTGCCACATCCTGTCAATTATACTGAATACTGTGAGGCAGCTATTGCAGTTGATGGGAGTTCTTGTGTTTAACTCATTTGAATTTAACCCAAATACAGCATTATCAATGAAAAATTATGATTGACTACAGCTGAACTCCTAAAACAAATAATTGCATGGATGCACATCAGATCTTGGTAACTGGCAATAGTTTGCAAATCAAATGATTGAGCATAGTTGAATAACATTGGTTATTGGTGATTTGTAAGCATAACAAGGCAGTTAAGATACGATATGTGCCCTTTACCTATAAACTAGAGATGCACCTGGGCCGATACCAATTGTCTGTTTTTTGTTTTTGTTGTTAATCCCCCTTTTGTGCGAGTGAAACAAAGAAATCTTCATTATAACAAATAAATGAGCTGTTTTTAAGTCATCAATCATGAAATGTGCCCCGTATTTCTGTTGGCTCTTTCAAGGAACTAGCAATGCCCGATTTGTGAATAAGTAATTCTTTTGAGGTGGTTATTTTCAGTGAATTGGCCAAACGGGCTTGCAAAATGGTCTGAATTGATTTGTGATTCAGTACAATTTGTTCAGAGCTCTCTCTCTCTCTCTCTCTCTCTCTCTCTAACTGAATCATTTGCAGCGTTTTTTTCAGGATATCTGGATATTTATGAATACAGCGTAAATTTACCTACTGTCAACTGAAACAAAAGTCTATCTTTTTGAGAGGTAACTTTGAGAAACTTCAGCTAGTGCTGTGTCATTTGGGGGCTGTTCAAACTTAACGCGTTTTACATCCGCTCGTGCTGTTTTTCAATCATTTTCCACGTAAACATTCGCTAGATAGATGTCTTTTGACAACTGCGTCGCGTTTCACTGTGTTGTTAGCATCTCTCACAGGAGCACTACATTTTTAGACATTGTGTCAAGTTAAAAAACTTCTTCAACTGATATAAACGCGCCTCGAGACGCTCGAGATTTTAGTGTGATAAAATCACTTCCTAAACTTTTCTGTGTAAAGTTATTGCCAATTTTACAACTTCGTAACCATGAAGATGCAATGTCAACAAACACGAAAACCCTAAAATGACTTTAAAAATGACAATTTAAACAACTTTACAGCTCAAAAAATACACAAGTTTTAACAGAAGAATTAATGCAAGTGCAATTCCTTTAAATATTCATCTGTTTGTCACCCACACCTTTTGCTTCAGAAGACACTGAAGGATTAACCACTGGAGCATGGATTACTTTTATGCTGCCTTTATGTGGTTTTTGGAGAAGAAAGAAAGTCATTCACCTCTGGGATGGCATGAGAGTGAGTAAATGATGAGAGAATTATTATTTTTGGGTGAATTATTCTATTAAATACACTGAGTGAAAAAGTTCAGTACCATTTATCTATATCAGAATACACTGAAAAATGTTAACCTTATTAAACATGTCTGAATCAACCTGACAGCACAGCACCAATAAAACACATTTTAAGGGTTATATCTAATAGAAATAGTTTCTCAAGTTACTATTGCTGGTTACCACTTTTGACAGTGTACATTGGAATCACATTAAGACAAGTGCATGACACTGTCTCTCCAGTAAAAACACATAGATCGCAATACAACTTCTCACTGTACCTGTTGATTTGCAATGGGTGAATAAGAAATGTAAGAGAGATACAGTGACATATCAAATACAATTTGATGCCACTACCAGGCTACTATTGCCTGTAATATGTATCTTGCGGCGTAAAATAAAGCACCTCTTATTATGGCTGATCGGTACTCTCCAGTAATATAATACTCACAGAAGATCCGGCCCAAAACGGACAGGAGTTTCTAATAGGGGGCGAGTTGCTAAGGGACAGAGCCCCGAAAGAGAGCGCCACCATGGAGCAGCCGAGAACCAGCTGCAGCAAGCCGAGCGAGAGCAGAGGGCGAGCGGGCAGCAGCGCCGGCATGATCCGCGTCTGAGATCCAGACATACGGGATGATGGCAGGACGGACACACAGCGGCTACGACTTCTGTAAGATGCGTCTGCAAACTGATGGGCCAGCGCCGCCCCCGATAAACGACAACAAGATCCAGGCAGAACTACGGGCAGAGACATTGGAGACGCACAAGCAGCCGAACAACAGTACACATTAAACGAGCATAGTGGCGTTCCCTCATTTTACTCTGTATCTTTCAAAGCGACGAGTATTTCTGTCAACTCTCCGTTCGCTGCTACCTCCATGTTCCTGTCGTAGATAGTTGAGTATTGGTTTTAAAATAACTGTGCTCTATGACCTGCTGCTTGGGTTTGGTTTCACATTTTGTGGGGCAGAGCAGAGAGTCGGGGGAGGGGGTGCGTCAGAATAGGCCACACCCACCCCTGTCTCTGTTCCGAAAATGTGAAGTGCCGATCCTAGGGTAATGGAACTTTCGGAAGCAGCATGCCGAGTGTGAAACATACAGTGTGAAATTCTAATGTTATCTAGAGCATTTGTGATAAACAGCATTATTCATTGTTGCCAGATGACACATTTTATTGAGTACTCCATTATGCTGAATGGACCATAGCCCTGGGCATGAGGAAAAAAGTTATTTTAGTTGATATATAATTTTTATTCCTAGCTGGATTAAACCACCTCTTAAACCATATTGACGGGCTGGGCAACCAGGGATGATTTAACCTGGTTTGCTGGTCTCTGCTGGTCGCCCAGGTCAGTTAGCATGTTTTAGAGGTTTTTGGGAACTTTTTATCTTGTCCGACTGAGAAATTATCTTAATCAGCCAACCATTTTAGGCTGGTTTTAGACATATTTTTAATATGTTATCCATTACATACAAGCCGTTTTTAACCCATTAAATCCATTTCATATTTAAAAGTTTTATTTTTCATATATCAAGGAGATCACGCCACAACAACAGGATACATCACTTTCACACTGAGAGCTAGACATATGTATTTTCTCAGGCACTATATAGATGCACAATTGACATAATTTCAGTGTCATCCTGTTCATGTGTTACACTTAGTTTACTCCAAAGTCTTTTTAGCAAGTCAGTTCACTTGGCGGCCATCTTTGGAACGCTCCTGGGCAGCTAAACCAGCATCATGCCAGTGCCATCTACTTGAATGGGGAAAGAGCGAAATCTCAAGAACAGTTGGTAATGATAATGATGAAAGAACATATTTCAAATCAGCAGTGAAAACTGACTACACTAGCATCATAAATTGTGCTTATTTACCTCAGATTATGCAACAAAAAAGAAAAGAAAATTCACCATTATTGCACAGAAAACTGTTGTGGTTCTAGCTTGTATGGCGCCCTGCGCGAAACATGCCCATGTTCATGCCTTAATCCGCCACTGACAGAAAATCAACATGATATAGTAGTCATTTGTATGAATATAGTACTAATTTGTCTTGTAATAAACAAAAAATTATAATAGTTCCCTTATGACTTCAGTCCACTTGACATTGCGTTTACTAACGCATATGGGGAGTGCCTTCATACACAACCTATTTGTAACCTCTCTACAATAACGGCAATATTCTAATATTGGCTATGGTGTTTGAGCCCCACCTGTTTTGGCACGAAACTGACTGCTCGTATCGGCACAAACTTACCGTTATAAAACAGGTTCACAGACACCATTTCCTCAGAATTTCTTCCTTCAAGACAGCGATTACCTCTTGTCTCGAAGCCCTCTACCTTTGCCGTCGATACACACCAGTCAGCGGACAGAATCTTCACGGCAGCGAGAAGACTCTTCGCTCCCCTGCAGTGCTCCGGCAAACATTGCTCCGCCTCTCCGCTTGATGCTTCACTGGTGAACGGACCTCAGCATCCTGATTCTCCGCAGCGTTTCGGCAGGTGCAGAGTATCCTTTTAAAAGAGCCACTTACGTGTTCACGTCTTTTTCAAGATGTTGTTCCCTTATGTGTTCCATGTGCGAGAGACACATTCCACCTTCAGACAAGCATGAGAGCTGCGTTTTCTGTCTGGGCCACGCCCACGCAGAGTCAGCTAACATGGAGACAGACTGTCCTCACTGTGAGGACATGAGTCTCAAGTCGCTTCACTCATGAATCGCCCTCGTTCTGTTGGACAGAATTTAGGTGGATTTTGTGCCGGCACACGGCCCACAAGCTCCTCAATCTCCACGAAGCGCATATTTCCACATACACTATGTGCGAGACGAGCTCCAGCCCTCTGAAGGAGCGTGCGGCCTCGTCTCATTTGGTGGATCAGACGCTGGGTATGATAAGGATGATAATGATGATGCCTTGTCTCTTGCCGCATCGCGTGACTGGTCAGTGGATGATGCTACCACCCCCCCATTTTAAGTACAGGCTCCACATCATTTACACAACTGCCTGCATTCAGTTATAATTCCATAAGTCACAAGCACTTCATTATAAATAAACTCTCTTCCCGGCCAAGTTCATAAGGAGTAATTCATACTATATGACCATAGCTCATATATTCATTATGAGTGCTCTCCTCCTGGCCATCATGAGTATCACTCACTGTGGCATACACATGTCGGTCACTGTCCCTTAAGACTGCGCCGCCGTGATTCTTCTCTAGGAAGTTATGTTATGTACCCCGGCGTGATGGGATTCTGTTCTCCATATGCATTAATTAATGCAATGTCAATTGACTGAAGTCGTAAGGGAATGTCTCGGTAACATCGTAACCTCGGTTCCCTGAGATGAAGGGAACGAGACATTGCGAACGCTAGCCGCACCACAAGACTCAGAGTTCTTGAGACACGAGCAATGCGCTCTTTGTTCTCAGTCAGAAATTCTGAGGAAATTGTGTCTTTTCACCTGTTTTATAGCGGTCAGTTCGTGCCGAAACAAGCAGTCAGATTCACGCCAAAACAGGTGGGACTCAAACACCATAGCCAATATTAGAACATTGGCGTTGTTGTAGAGAGGTTTCAAATAAGTCGCGTATGAAGGCACTCCTCATATGCATTAGTAAACGCAATGTCTCGTGCCCTTCGTCTCAGGGAACCGAGGTACTCCTTGCCCTTCTGTTGTTTGTATCTCACAGTCTCTTTCACTTGTTTGTGTTTCAATTTTGTGTTCGACAGGAAGGACATTCAGATTTGTGTGCATCTTCTTGTTCCTTAGCAGCTCAAATGGATTAGCTCCTGTTGTCGCATGTGGTGTTGCACAATAGTTCTGTAAGAATTCTGTTACTGCTTGTTTCCATGGTCTGTGCATTCTTTCGGCAGTCTGTATGCACTCTTTCAGCACCCTGTTGAACCTCTCGATGGCTCTGTTTGCTCTTGGATAGTAGACACTGGAGCGCAGGGGCTTTATCTCTCTCTCTCTCTCTCTCTCTCTCATTAATTAGTTAATGCCACCCATTATCAGAGACCAGGTAGGAAGTGTTTCCCTTCACGGCTGAAAAGTGAAGTTAAAAAGCGAATAATCACCTCTGAAGTGACAGTTGAGTCAAATGCCACTTCTGGCCACTTACTGTAGTAATCTGTAAGGGTTATGGCATAACAGTACCAAGTATCTCACTCAAAAGGACCTTTTACGTCAATGGCCACTTTTTTCCATATTCCATCTGGCAGTTCCACTGGTGTAAGTGGTGCAGGTTTTTGCAGTTGTTTCATTGTATTGACAATACAGTCATAGTTTGTATATATGTGCCCATTTGAGGCCACCAATATAGCTAGTACGCAGTATTCCCTAGTGCCCCTCATGTGCTAAGTCTACCACTCTAGAATGCAGTGAAATGTCCAAACAATCAGTGTCTCTCATGACAATTAAGTTATCTACAGCCAGTTCATCTCGCACATTGAAATACAGAGCAAGGTCAGTTGCCACATCCTTTCTGCATCTTGGCCAACCTTTCTTTATCTGAAGTCTTAGTTGTGTTAATTCTGGACATGTCTCACAGGCGGCACTAAACGCTGACAAAGACATGTCATGTAAGGAATCCATAAAACAGTAGCTACCATGTCTGGTTCCTTTTCAGCATCTCCTGTGGTAGGCAGTGGAAGCCTAGACAAGCAATCGGCTGTCACATTTTGTTTCCCTGGAAGGTAACCAACATCATATATAAAGCATAGCAGTTGCGCTGGCGTCTCGCGATTCGCAGTCCTGCACGACCAGTACCTTTGGATGTGAGTACAATTGTGACCGCTTGGTGGTCTGTTCACAGCAAGAAGTGATGTCCCCACAGATATGTTCTCCTCTTTTCTACTTCCTCTTTTTCTCTTTTATGCATGCAAGTGCTTCACGTTTAACAGTAGAATACTTTCTTTCAGCCGGAGAAAGAGTCCTGGATGCAAAAGCTATGATCCTCTCAGTGTTGTCTGGGTGAAGTTGTATAAGCACACCCCTAGTCCGTAGTCAGAAGCATCAGTAGTCACGTACATAGCCAATTCAGGGTCATATAGTGCTTAAGCAGGGCTCTCAGATATCAGTCTCTTAATCTCAGTAAAACTGGACTCAGCCACCGCAGACCATTTAAACTTCCAATCTGTAGATTCCCTGAGTGTGGCACATAGTGGTTCAAAAACAGTAGAAAAGTCAGGAATAAACATACTGTACCATAATACAAGGCCCAGGAAGAATCGCAGGAAGGATGTGTCATGTGGATCAGGTGCGTTGGCCACTGCACTGACCCGATCTTGGTCAAGATGAAGTCCATCTTTGGAAACAGTGTGGCCCAGGAAGCGCAGAAAGGTCTGGTTGAACTTACACTTTTGCATGTTCAGTTTGAGTACCACATTATTCAGCGTATGTAGTATCCCCGGTAAGTTAGCATCATGATCCTGCTGGGTAGCACCATGGCATATTACATCATCAAGGTATGCCTGTACCCCTGGGAGGCCTGACAATATTATCAACATAATTTTTTGAAAGGCTGATGGGGCCAAAGTGAGCCCAAATGGAACTCGGCAGAAACGGAAAAGAATATTGCGAGTGATAAAAGCAGTTAAGTCATGCTATCTGGATGTAGAAGCATCTGATGATATGCAGAGGCTAGGTCAATAGTAGAAAGAAACTGTAGCTCCTCGCAGTTCAGTGAACAGCTCTTCCATGTGCGGTAAAGGATGACAGTCACTGAAAATTGACTTGTTTGGCTCCCTGAGATCAACACACATGCAAAGTTGTCCTCTCTCCTTTCTCAGAGTCACAACTATGGAGGAGACCCATGGAGATGCATCAATATGTTCTATGACTCCCTTTTCCTGTAAGTCTTTGAGCTCATCAGTCACAGCCTGCCTCACAGAGAAGGGAAGTCTTCTCAGCTTCTGTTGTACTGGCACAGCATCTGATTTTAATTGTATTTTGTGCACAAATCCTTTTGCACATCCAGTCTCCTGTACCTGAACCTCTGGAACAGCCTGTGGTATTGTGTTTGGTACTGTAGATGCCCTCTGCACAGAACGAAGGTCATTAGGGCTTGTAACAGTAATGACTTTGTTACCCTCAATACACATATGTAGTGCAGCAATGAAATCTAGTCCTAGCAGAGCCGTGCCTGACGTAACCACAACAAATGAGCCTGTAGAAGAATGTCCATCATGAGTTACTGTAGCATGCATTCACCCTTTAACAGGTATGTTCTCTCTTATGCATGTGAGTAGGTTCTGGTAAGTGCTTTCTGGAATAAAAGAAACAGATGAAGCTGTATCTACTATAAGCTCAACATCATAAGAATGTCCCTTTGCGATAATTTGTAGAGTACAGAGGATATTATCCTGCACAGCAGCACCCATTATGTAAAGCACAGTCAGTTCAGATATCACAACCTCACGTACTTCCTTTTGACCAGAATGACAAACTTTGGAAAAATGTCCCACTTTTCCGCATGAGTTTCATGTAACTTTAGCCACTGGACATGAAGGCTTATTAGCAAGGTGGTTATTAGATCCGCATTGATAGCAGGTGCGATGATTCATGGTAGACTGAACTGTGGAAGGTGTAGTCATCAAACCCGGCTTTCTCGTTTCCCTCTGGTGATTCTTCCTCGGCTTTTTGTGTATTGCTCTCACCAACGTAGCAGCAGCAATAGTTGCATCGGAGAGGACATTAGCATTAGCGTCCTCGATTTGCAAAGCCAGTGTAATAGCTTTAGCCAAGGTCAGATCAGATTCCAGCGAGAGTCTATCCCGTATTTGCGTATTGGCAACACGTTCTATGAGTTGATCGGGAAGCATTTGCCCCTCCATGTCACTGAAATCACACACTGCAGCTAGCTCGTTTAGCGAAGCCAGAAACTGCGTAATCATCCCATCAGGCCTCTGCAGTCTCTGGCAAATATGTGTGACATTCTGCAATCACATTAATTTTGTGAACAAAGTGCTTTTTCAGTCCCTCAACGGCAGAAGTGTAGTTAGTACCTGTATCTGGTAAAGTATAGAACAGTCTGTACCAAGTGCATGAGGAAGAACTGCACGCCAGAGTTTCCGCTAGAAAAAAATGGTGCCCCGTTTTACGGACATTTTGATGATATGCCGGTCAAATATATCGCCTCTTAATTAGTCAAGTTGAGGAAAACTGGAGGCAGTCTATGTAACTTAAAAAATGACATAATCAGGCCGTATAGAATGCAACACATTATTATTAGCTTAACTTTCAAATAGACGAAAAAAAAACCATGAACGTCCGGCGTCAATCAACGCCAATTGTTTTTTACTGTGGTTTCACACACATTCACTTTTTGAAACATTGAGGCACGGATGTACCTAATACAAATAAATAAAACATCTCCAGTTAACTAGCAGATCATTCATTTAGTCCGTTATTAAATAATAGATCTAGCGCTAAAATCTGTTGTTTTTGAAATCAAGCTGAGCGCTCCTGTCCGCTGCTATCAGTTGCATGGACGACGCGCTGCGCGAGTTGCGCAATCTTCACTAGGACGCGCGTTTCAATCTATCGCCGTTGCGGAGACTCTCTATTAATTCCGGTGAAATCACAAAATAAAATGCACACAAACGTGTCCCTGCTTGATATAGACTGTAACCATGCACTGATAGGCTATTCAGTTTTGATGATAGAGAAAAAAAACTGCACGAATGCGCGGATTAGAAGCACTGATCTATCTATAATGAGATGTTCCTGATTCACCATCGTCTGGCCTCTGAAAAAAGCTTTTATAGCTAGTCTGCCTGGGCCTGGCCATATTTGAAACGTCTCACTCAATCGTTCGTTGTTTAGATATTGCAGCCGTTTTAGGCGTGCGCTTTATTTGAAATGCAGCATGCGATGTTGTTTCATAACTTTCAAACGACAGAGCCTGTTCCTTTATAACATAGCAAGAGATCGGTGTATTTTTACTTTATACATTTTAGGCTTATTCTCAAATTCAGATTGTGTTAGGGGGACGGGATTATTAGGCAATTTTAATCGGACAATTTGACCGGAGAGATTTAATTTTGTCGGACATTTAATTTTTTTACCGGTCAATGTCCGGTAATTACCGGACAACGGAAACCCTGCTGCACGCTTTCTTTCCTCGGGCCAATTATCCCAGGTAGCATTGATAACTAGCATGTAGTTCTCAAACGTTTTCAACCAAGTAGGGAAAGAAATAGTCAGTTCGCCTTGGCAAGGCATGAATGGTGGAGGTAAAAGTATAGAAATAGCCATACTCGTCACCAAAAATGTGGTATACTACACATGTTAAAAGGAAATAAAGTATTTGTCAGAGAAACATGTGGCTGTATTTCCTCCAGCTTTTTTCTCCTCTCCCTCAGTAGTCAAAATCACAATAATGTTTCCAACAGCGCCCCAAGCAGTTTCTCATTACAGAACAATCCAGCCAATTATGGACCCAGCAGATGAATTCACTCTTCGCACCGCCCTTTCTCAGCAGGGAGCTTTTCTGGGACGTTAGCAGGATCAAAACTCTGCTTCGAAACAGACACAGGAGATGATGGCTTCGCAGCTCGCCGAGCTCACCTCCATTGTGCAGCAGCTCTGCCTACTTCCCGATGCTGGCCCCTCTCTCAAGGACACATGCAGCCAGCGGTCGGTCCAGATCGTGCAACTCCGCTCTCACCGGGAAGGAGAGGGCAATGATAGACTTCACCTCTGAGTTTTCGATTATGGCAGACGAGTTGGGTTGCACCGAGGCCGAACTTAATGATCTGCTCAACGGATGCCTTAAGGTCCTCTTGGCGCATGGGAGATGGAAGGGCTGGGGACACTCTTCTTCTAGGAATAGGATATGAAGGAGTGGATTACACCTCAGGCTACTCTCCCACACTTGCCATCCCACTGTCCCAGCATTAGACTGCCAAGTCCCCAGTGGTCCTCTAACCCGTACGAGGAGGAGTTGGGCATCTTCTTTTCAGCCGCTGCCAGTGTCCACGGCCACGAAGGCCGTTCCCCTGCCGCTGCCAGCATCCATGAAGGCTGTTCCCCTACCGCGGACAATGTCCATGGAGGCCGATCCCCTGCCGCTGCTTGTGGCCAGGCCTGGCATGGTCAACGAGTCAGCGCCCATGCCTGCCATGGTCAATAAGACAGGGAGGCCAGCACTCCCAGCCATGGAGGGCATTCCTCTGTCACTGCCAGTACTCACAGCCACAGAGGCTGTTCCCCAGTCAGTGTTGATCTTCACAGCCACGGATGCTGTTCCCCTGTCACTGCCAGTGCTCACAGCCACAGAGGCAGTTCCCCAGTCTCTGCCGATGCTCTCGGCCATGGAGGTCGTTCCCCAGATGCAGTTGCCAGTGCTCAAGGCTGTGGAGGCTGCTCCTCTATTGCATCCAGCATCCACGGCCATGGAGGCTGCTCCACCGTGCCATGGAGGCACCTCCCAGGCCGCCAAAACCTGCTTCTAGCCCGAGGCCCATTTTCTTAAACTCCCTCCCTGGTTTCCTTCACTTTCTGTTGTGTTTCTTGTTCTTTGTTAAGTGTTTGTTTAGTTGTTTTTTTTTCTATGTTGCCAGGAGGCATTCCTTTGGGGGGGTACTGTCACGGTCCTGTCACCTTGTCAGGTTGGGTTTCTGTCTGAACGGGCCATGGCCCCTGTCTGTCTTGTGTTTCGTGTACGTTCTTTGTGTGAGCCTACAGGTCCGTTTGTTAGTGACTGTTGTGCGAGTTACTGTTGTGCACTCTCCAGTGATGTCATGGTCCTGTCACCTGATCAGGTTGGGTTTTTTTTGACAAGGACTTTGGCATCATCATTCCCTGTTTTTTGTTCCAAGCATGTTGGCGGTTTTGCCCTCATGTGTTTCAGGTGCCGCTGGCACGCGAATTAGCGTTTTCATGGGAACCCTGATTGTTTCCATGGAACGCTGATCATGCCAACTTTCAGCTGTGAGTGGCACCTGCCCCTTGTTTGTTCTTGCCTGCATTAATACTCTTCTGTGTCATGTCCTTTACTAGATTGTTAAATGTAGTTAGACATTGAATGTTTAATGCTGCTCAGTGTTGACTGAGTTTTGAGCATTGTTGTTTGATGTTGAGTACTAACCTCAATCTCTCTGCCTAGTTGATCCTATCTAGTGTATCTGTTGGTTGCCCGCATGTCAGGTGAGTGGTTGCCTTTCAGTTTTGCTGCATGTCAGCTCGTCTTCCACGGAAGATACCTCGTCTCTGCGCCGCATGTCGGGAGTTAAGATCGCCCATCTCTGCTGGGTGTTGTTCTGCACCTCATTGAGCTTCAGTGGAGGATTCTACGAATCTGTTCCTCAACCCAGTGACAGCTCATTATTGCTGTTAATAAATCCTTTGAACTGTTCCTCTGCTCTTGGGTCTGTTTGTTCTCACTATCGCTCATTACAGTTATTGTTACATGCAGGGACGTGCACAGACATTTTGGGGTGCAGCGGCTCAAGTGGAAAAAAAGGGCACTTCTCATAATTATTTATTTAAAAAATTTTTTTACAAAACTTTTAATATATTAACACAACTATGACTTCCGTACCAATTTATTTTTATTCCTTCACACTCACACAATTGTTTCATACTCAACAGATTTCTATCTGCATATTTAAACATAACATTTCATGGTAAAAGATTCTTGATGTAAGTCATTAACCGGGGAAGTACTGTGGTGATATGCTATAGTTATTATGTTTATTCTATTCACCTGCAGTGCCTTGTCAAATGTATGCAAAATAGCGCATTTTAATTAGTTAATGCCTAATTTGCATAACAATGTGGTGATTGTGATGACGTTATTAGACACAAATTTGACTGTATTCATCTCTAGTGTCTCCATTAAGTACAATACATTAACCTGTATGGCCATGGTATATTGCCTTAGCTAAACTTTATCTAACTTATTACTTTAGCTAGTAGCTCATGAGTCATGCATGTTAACAAGACACAAGTTAACTATATTTGTATTTTGTCTTTTGGCTAATTAGCTGTAAAGTCGAGGCACTGGTAGCTTTATCTTTTGTTCATCACCACTCACCTCCACACAAGCCAAGAAAAACACAACTAGGATAGGAGCTGGGAGGGCTGCTGCCTGCCTGTGTGTCTGATGTGCCGATGTGTGCTGCATTGCTGTGCGGAGAAATGGAGGGCGGGAGACAGGGCATCAGAATTCAACAAAGTCTCATCTCCCGACCTGATAATTAGATTTTTTATTCAATAAATATATTTGTTTGATAGGGAAGGTGTGCGCACAAACAGGAATATATATATATATATATCATTATTAAAAAATAAATAAAATAAAGCACCCCAGAAAAAAGGGCACTTTCTCTGGAGGAAGAAAAAGGGCTGGTGCTCAAGCTTCCTTTTATGTCTATGTGTGCAGGTGCCTTGTTACATGATGAAATAAAACACTAGACATCTGCCAAAGTCTATTTAGCAAGTCAGTCCACCTTCGGGCATCTTTGAAACGCTCTCGGGAGGCTATTTCTAGTAATGCTAGTGCAGCTCCTAGCTGCTTGAATGAAGAAAGACCCAAATCTAAAAAAAAAATGGCTGGTCAAGATTAGGATAAAAGAAAATATTTTAAATCAGCAACAAAATGTGATGAATCATAAATTGTGCTTCTTTGCCTCATTTTACGCAAAAACAAAAAAAAATATTCCCGGCTCGAGTTGATTGGCAGGCGATGTCTGTATCTAAAAGGTGATTGGCTCTTTTTACTGTAAGGCGGACTTCCTTTCCAACTACGCTGGTTGAGCGTTTCAATTCCTCCCATTCAAGTTAATAGTAGTGGCCCGTCTCTGCTAAATAATCTCTTGTACTGCACAATCGAATGACCTCTGTGACGTTCCTCGGACTGACGTTTTACAAGCTGATTGGTTAACGTGTGGTTGCTATGGTGACGACGATGCCCTCATTGCGCCAGTTCGAAAACTATCGAGCATGTTAGGTAGTTGGAAAAAATAAATAAATGATTAAAAAACTTAAATTTACTTTAGCGTCAAGTTTATTTGTAGAGGGAGAGGAAATGGAAGTTATGCCATCTGACCATCAAATACAAAGCTGGCAAACATGACTTCACTATTTGTCCGTCGGAAGAGAAGCAGCGCCTCGACATCGTAATAACAGAGTGCAAACGTCTGCTAAATGTGAGTCAAGTCTATTTTAATATCAGTAAATCGTGGCCATATTAGCAGGACACATTCTTCAATGCCCACGCTACATATTTAATCTGTTGTTTCGGTCCAAAGCTGCATTGTTCTACATACAGATCGCCAATATATGTACCGATGACTTTTATGTGGGGATGAATGATAAAACACTATAAAACACACCGGACGTCCTCATGGGCACTTTTGATGTGTGTATATTTTCTCATAATGTGTTCTTCTTTCTAACACTGGCTAAATGGATAAAAATAATGATCTTCTTTGGGTCTTTGTTCACATAGACTTATGTAATATTCAGATCTTACAGTGAGGAGCTGGATGGACAAACAAAGGTGCCCCAGAGGACTAAAGAAGGAAAACGAAATAAACCCAAATTGTTTTGAACAGCAAAACAATGAAAGGAGATATTTTAATTTTTGTTTCATATAGTTCCTTTGTTCCATATGACTCTTATGAAACCTGTCAAGAATGTGTCCTGGTCCAATTGAACTCCAAAACCAAAAGAAACAAATAAGAAATTACATTTTCATATTGCTATTAAGATTTTTACATTGTTATAGGCTATTACTTTCATGACTGTTTCACACATTTCACCCCCCAATTTTCATTTCCGAATTGTGAAAAGATGGTCATTGTGATATTTGCGTGGGTTTCCTCCGGGTGCTCCTGTTTCCCCCTTAGTCCAAAAAGACATGCAGGTTAAGTTAATTGGAGATGAAGACCCTAAATTGCCATAGGTGTGAGTGAGTTTAAATGTGTATGTCTGTGTGTGTTGCCATGATGGACTGGCCATCAGTCCAGGGTGTTTCCCTGCCTTCAGCCCGGGATAGGCTCCAGCACTACCTGTGACCCTGCATAGGACAAGTGGCTATAGAATATGGATGGATGGAGGTGCTTAAGTGTGTTTGCAATCCTTAACATCTAAAAGGGATTTCACCCAAAAATGAAAACTCTCTCATCGTTTAATCACTCTCATGCCATCACTGATGTGATGGCCTTTCTTCTGCTAAACACAAATGAAGATATTTATAATGATATCTCAACTCTGTTGGCCCAAATAATGCAATAGAATAGTGAACAGAACTTTGAAGCTCCAAAACCAGCATAAAAGTAATCCATATGACTCAGGTGGTTAAATCCATGTCTTCAGAAGCGATATGATAGGTGTGGGTGAGAAACAGAACAATATTAAAGTCCTTTTTTATTATAAATTCTCCACCCTGCCAAGTAGGTGGCAATATGCATGAAGAATGTGAATCACCAAAAACAAAAGAAGAATGTGAAATTAAAAGTGGTGATTTATTGTACAAAAGGACTTTTAAAATGTTGGTATATAATCTTTAAAATACCAAGTGGAATTCATCTTCAGGAATGAAGTTAGTTATGCTGCCTTCTAAGATGAGAGCAGATGTAGATACCTTTGAACTGTATGAAGTCCCAGAGAATACATAGCAGGTGTTAGATACAAAAGCAGCTCAAAGAGGTCAGTTGGGGCAGTATAGTCAGCCTTCTTGGTGGTTATTCTTGCCTACGTATGTACTGTATTAAAGTCGGCTATAAGTCTAGAATTAAAGTTACTCAAAGTATTTTTGTGACAAGGTCACAAATTATATCACACATATGGAATGAACGCAAGAGTTTGTGTTTGGCTTGTTGTTGTTTTTTAATGCCTTGTGTTTGGCGGGGAGTTCAGATGTTACCTCACATTGTATTGCGTTACAGAAAAGAATGACATATTACCAGTCATGACCAGGAGGTGTCGATATTGACTGAGAAACATTGCAGCTCAAGAGTGCTAGATGAGTGAGCTGGAGACAGAGAAACAACATACATATGAAACTAAGGTAATGAGACCAGCGTCCTAACTCTTTTTGGGTTTACAACAAAACTGTAAAACTTGGATGCTTGGATCCTGGATGTTTCAAATTAGCACAGTCTTACTGATGCATCATATGCTCACTGAGGCTGTAGCTGTTGGACTCTACAATGAGAGAAGTAATTGTTGGAATGCAGTTGAGTCCTTGGCTGCTGGTCAAGGTCAGTGCTCTGGAAGTATGCTCATGCCCAGTCCAAGGCCATGAAGGCAGTGAAGTCCAACTGATGAGAAACTGCATACACGCTTTGCCAATCTACAGTACTAAAAAGTGGCGTAGGCTGGTTTAGATTCCAATTTACTGGGAAAAAAATTGACTGCTAAAAAGTGTCATGGTTTGTTTTACAGAAGTGTTAAGCTGAAAATATATAATTAATAACATATATAATTAAAAATATATAATTAATTAAGACTTTTGAGTCTTTTAACCCATGAAATGATAAACTGAGTAATATGTCTAATGTAATATGTCTTAGGTCATTTGAAAAATAACAATGTGGACTCTATTTCCGTAACCACTGTTGGTGCAGCTCAGTGTGTAATGGCCCTGCACAACATCTTATCTTATTTTCGTGAGATTGCTACATCTAAGTGCAATTTTCATGCCAGCGCAAGTGTGCGTGGGTGGGAGTGTTTGCACTATCTGTGGGTTTATGCGTACAAACTGTAAGTGTATTGTATAATATTGATGAAGAGGTGCAATTTTCCTGAGAAATACAATTGGTCATTGATCTAAGACAGAAGCACCTGTATTCTCAGCACAAATTCAAATTTCAGTTCCTACACTTGCAGTTTGGAGATTCCACCAGCAGGTGGTGATAAAGCTCATGCCCAAACTTTAAAAATACAGTGGAATGTCAAATTATATCCCTGACAATCACCGTTGTAGCCCACAATATTATGAAACAAAACTTTGAGATTTGTGTTAAACCGTCTAGAGGTTATGGTTTATTTTTTAATTATTGTTGTTATTATTATGTTTATATTTGCAATTTTAGGATCTAATTTGTATTAATATTTTGTCGTAGAGTAAATATGGTCATAGAGGGTAACATTTTGGATTTTACAGGAGGTGATTATATAGTATTTTTTGACCACTTCATTATTTTGATAATATTTGAAGTGTAATTTGAATTTAGAAAAATATTTTTTTCTGGTTTCAATAAATTACTTTCTTTTTTAAAGCAAAATTGACCGTAGACGTGAAGTGCATGCAAAAATCCACAGCATACCCTGAAAGGCTAATACAATCACTGTTAACACTAGCCATGATATTTGTGTCACTTGATCAGTATGATTAATTATACTTACATTCTCTATAATTTAACAGAGTCCTTAAGGGAACCACATTTAACTGACATTCAACAAGAATGCAGTTAATGCACAAAAGCATATTCTTCTAATTCATTGTATACAGCCCATTTACACTATCAGCTTCTTATGAATGGGCTGTCTTTGTTTATATAACATTGCTGGACAGGGAAGGGACTAAATAATAGGAGGCAGATGGTGCAAAAACTGGAGAAGAACCTCAGAACTAAATTGCACTTGACCCAGCTCATAAGCATTTTGCATGTGCAATTTCACCAGACCCACTTGCGCGTAGACTTAGCACGAAAATACCAAAACTGCATAGCTATACCCATTGTTTTTGTGTGAATAACATATCGCATAGTGCTACACTACTAAAATAGGGCCAGAGTATTTTTAGTTTAAGCATTTACTACATCAGCATGTTTAGAGTTGCTTTACCAAATACTTTTTCCTGTAACAGAATTTAAGATGATGCCATTCACACACTCTTTTTACTGTTAAGTTTAAAGGTGAAGTTTGTCATTTCTGTGGCAGTATTGTCACCACGCAGAATTGCAAAAATATTTTGTTCAAATTTTCAAAAAGTTTGGTCACCCAAAAAGAGAATCCTTTTCCAAACTATGTCAGGCTGGTCTAGTTGCTCAAACAAACCTGTGAAATCAATCTCCAAATTACTTACTTATAGTTGTCTCTGCAAATTAAGTTGTGATAGAAGTACTGTATTTTATCATTTAAAAAAATGTAACATTAAAAGAATGGTATTTTTGGTAATGTGTGTTTATTACACTTTTTGCTTTTGGCAGTAACAGAGCAGCGTGTGTCTCTTTTTGAGCTGACAAGACTGCTCAGTGATACAATTGATTAGAGATCAGCATCAGCGAGCCAGAAGTGAGGCAGCTCGACTGAAGGTCAGCACGCTCTGTACCACCAGCCTATGACTCAAAAAGGAATAATTGCTTACTGTATTTTGCCCTACATGACTTACCACATGCATTCAGATCTGAATGATGTTGAACTCACTGTTAAAATTTGGCATCTTATCTTTTAAACCACACTCTTGAAAAATAGCTGTTGACACAAGCAGGGCTGCATTATCTGTGTTGATATTGTTTGCAGTATGTCCTTAGTGACTGTAAGCCATTTTAATGCCTTTCTTTGATTTCTGTGTTATGTCTGAATTAGGAAGAGAGTGCTGGGAAGAGAAGGCAGCTGCAGGCACTGTTGGAGAAGCGTGAACTGGAACAGCAGCAGGTCCATGTCCAGCTGGAAGAGGCTCAGGGTCTGCTAATGGCCATGAGGGCAGAGACAGATGACTGGAAGATGAATTCAGAACTGAAAAATATCACACAGATAACCTGCGAGCACAGCTGCAGTGTGGACATACAGAACGAGAACTGCTTGACCAATCAGACTGAACACCTCAAAGTGGATAATCGGCAGCTGAGGGTGAGAAATGTAATCATTTTAGACCCGAAGACCCCGTGAAGTTGCTTGATGATGGGGGTAGTATTGACACTTGCAGACAGTAGTTCATTGCCGCACGAGACATCGTGACATCTTCACGCGCGATACAAGATCTGGCACGCGAGGACATGCCTGACAGCACGCACAAGTCAATTCCCCAAAATCTCCTGCTCGATCTAATCTCATCTGCTGCTTTTGCTCGCTCAAACACTTTTAATCGTGGGGTGGGTTTTTCTATTATAATTTTGTTTTTATACTTGTATGAACATCAACAGAAAGGCAGTCATACCTGAAAGATTTACAAACAAAGACTGAGATTATAATTCAATTTACACATCACATTCTCCACAACATACCAAACAATAAATTACAAAAAATAAGTAATTAAGTTAGTAAATAATGTAGGGGAGTAAGAGATTTTTACATTACAAAACCATTTCAACAAAGAATACACATATTTTGCTTTGGTACTTTTCATCCCACTCAATGTCTCTAAATATGTTGAAAATTCCTCTTTAAAAGCAAATAATCGGGGAGGAATTTTGAAAAATGTACATTTGTGTATGGAAAATTTCAAGATACATTTTTATCCTTAATTAATAAACCAAATGTAACAATTTCCCACGAAATTATCAGTCTCGCATGTATTTTTTTGTTGCATCCAGCTAAATGCATCCTTCATGAGATCATGCAATTTAGGTTTTACCACTGAATATTTTAATTGTTCCTTAACTAATTTAATCATCAACAATGGGATATTTTTAATAATTTGATCATACACTTTAGGTGAGCATTTTTTCAATACAGCTGAAGGAATCTCAAACCAGAATGAGGACTCAATAAAAAAAAAGATTGTAACCATTTAAGCTTGATAGCCCATTTCATAATGTCAACGTCAATCGTCTTAAGAACTCCGTCTTCAAAATCTTTAATCATATCACTTTTATATATATAATGACTTTTCCTTTTCCATATCAAATAAAAATTATTTAAAAAAAAAGTTCTTCCATTTTACTCGCGTGTCTTGAATCTATCGCGTGTGGATTAATGCCGTTGAAATCCCAGGGGGATCGCACAGCCTTAAAGCCCAGGGCACCCCCGGGCAGTCAAGGGCCCCTGGGCACTGGCCCCATTGGCCTGGTCGTTGCGAAACAGAGATGTAGAATGGCTCATGTGATGTGAATTTATCACAAATATAGGTGAAAAAAGTTAAATAATCCCATTGTCATAAGGACAAAGAGGTTTTATAATTTTTTTATAAACAATAATGCTAAATGCTGTTTCATATTATTAATAGAAATATTTATTTCCAAATATTTATCACTCATCCGGAGTATGACATGTTGCTGAATGAGTCTGTCAGACTGAATTTAAGGTTATTGATCATTATTGGTGAATTGCTCCAACACCTGAAATATGATGATTTTTAATAATATAACACTAGAGGACAATACCTGATAACACTTTAAATAAGTGTCCAGAATGTTTTAAGTGGAAAAAGATTTGTATTTTTTTTATTTGAACATTTAGCATAGGTTATTTTATTTATAATTTACTTGGCTATTGTAAAGCCATATATACAACATTTTTGTATGTATATAAATCCGCAAAGGGGGGCACTCTTGTAAATTTAGTGAGGGGGGGCTTACTGTTTAACACTTTGAAAATATCTGGTCTAACGCGGGTTTCACACATCCTCTATGAGCAGGGCATGAGCTAGGCGTGAGCTGCACATTTTCGTTTTGCCGCCCAAATTAACCCCTGGAGTCTCGAGTTCAAATCCAGGGTGTGTTGAGTGGCTCCAGCCAGGTCTCCTAAGCAACCAAATTGGCCCATTAAACTGCCGGACCTTTTGCCATTCTGTGTATATAGGTGTACAGTATAGACACAACATTAACCAATCACAACCAAGTGTGCTGATAAAGATGAAGTGCACGTGACTACCCCCTGTTGTCCCTGAAGCAGCAATAACCTCAGCTTATTATGACCTGATTAAAGAAAACATGTGCCTTAGGACCCCATACATAACTTGACTATTTCTCACGGAAGAGACGCGGCCAATGTGAACATCCAACGCAACTGCCCCGCTCACGCGCAACTCATGGAGGATGTGTGAAACTGCCGTTAGACAATGTGAACAAAAACTGTTAAGTACACCTTTAACACTATGTACTTAAAAACACCCGCTAATTGAACGTACGGAAATCTGAAAGGGAAGAAAAGAGTGTTTTTAAATATTTTTTTTAAGTTAGTTTAGAAGTTAGCAGGCTGTAAATAGGCTAAAGAAATTGTTGATGGATTTGCCGAAGTATAGACGTTATACACGCAAGCACCATCTTTGATTTTTAAGGGGAATGACAACGAGGCTGTGAGCAATAGACTTGCAGTCTCTTCAATGGGCTGCACTGCCCAACACTTTAAAGTGTGTTTGGGTCGTTCTGTGACAAAGCATTGATAAATGATCTGTCCAAAAGCATTCAGTATACAAAGAACTCCAGACAACACGAGTTGTGGAAAATCAGATGTGATCTAGGTGCTTTATACAGCTTTATACACTTTGTGCCATTGAAGTGAGTCTATCCCTGACAGCCTTGTTGTCATTCCCATTAAAAATCAAAGATGGTGTGAATAAGGTCTATTGTGTCTTAATTTGCTGCTTGCCATTGCTAGTCAGAGGCAGGTGGTATTAGGTGGAGGGGACATTTTCATTCCCCAGAGAGCATTTTATTGGACAAATCTTTCTTGTGCAAGGTGAGTTGTCTATGTTTTTGGTCTGTTTTCCTGGTATTTTTAATGTATATATTTTCATAATATTCTTTTATCAAAACTAAGGGGTACGCCATGCCTGCCTGATCTCAAATCTAAAGCTATGGACTATAAGCCACAAAACTCTTATTTTGATTTCATATGGTCTTTAAACATCATGTTTTTACAGTAATTGTAAACCTAGCTCAGACTTCCACAATTTATTTATTCTAGACTATGGCTTATATTGCTTTAAGAACGATTACAGTAAAGGATATCTTAGCTATTAGTTGTTTTCTGTGCAGAAATTAAATTGATTATAGATTATATTACCTAATTCATGGTAGTTATAGTGAGACACAATGGCTCAGACAGGAAGACCTTTGAAACTTGATATATTACACAATTATTTTTATATTTTCATCCAAGCTTTTATATTGTTTTATATTTCATTTCTCAGAATTGTTCCTTGTATGTGATCCATATACTGGTTGATTTAACAGGCCGCATTGAGACAATCAGAGCTCAGACTCAGTGCAGTGCAGAGCGAGAAGGTGTGTCAGCATGCTGCTCTCTCTGACAAGATCTGCAGTGTTCATCAGCTCACTATAGAGAAACAGCAGGTGACAACTGAGCTGGGAGTTCGCTGTATGCAGCTTTCCCAACTGAAAGGTACAGATACAGATTATTATACAAGCCATCAAAAACTACAGCTCTTATCACTTGATATAGATGGACTTTCAAAGTGTTTAATTTAATTTCTGCACCAATAGTGGCACCAATTTAAAAATAAGGACTGATTAACAAACCAGTTTGAGACTCTTCAGACAGATAGGTCACAGTAAACTCACTTCATTGGTTGAGCCAATGCTACAATGTTGGGCCTCTGAAAAAAACACAGCAATGTTTTGTAAGCACCACAGTGCCGCAGTGTTTAAACTCTTTCTGGTAAAAACTATGAATGGTTTACATTTAGTTGTCTCTGCGTATTGTGTTGGGATAGGAAAAAGAAGACCGAGGATGCTGTACATTTTACTTGATATAAACAACATAGTCTATAATATTTGAATTATTTGTTTCTTCAACTTTGGGCACTTTTAGCACTATGGACTTCTAAAAAGTAGTCTATTACATGTTATGCATAAATTACCATACAGTGTTTGAATATTACTACAGGTAGATAAGGAAACAAACTGCAAAAATAATCCAATCGTATTAAGACCAATCGTAAGACCATCAGCTAATTATAAGAAGAACGGATGTTCAACAGATTATCTGTCCTCTGTTTGATGAATTGGACAGTAACTAACTATGTTTGCTGTAATTCCTCAGAGGAGCAGGATGCTTTGAAAGAGCTTCTCAGCAGTAGGACTGGTGAACTGGAACAACAGAACCTTAAACTCAAGACCCAGCTGAAGACTGTACAGACTGAGCTGACCCAGGCCAGGAGTTTCTTGGGAATACAGGAGAGGGCTGAAGGACATGGGACATACAGTACATGCACTCAAAATGACAAATTAGCCATTTTGGCAGTCACTATTCTTTAGTTGAAAGACTATTTTAAGGCCACATATAAGATAAAATACAAGAACAATGATCTATTCTTTGAGTGAGCTGAGCTCACATTGCACTCAGTAACCTCACAAGACCATTTTTACAGATTTCAAAGCTTTGAAAAATGTTTAAGGAAAGTCCTAATTACGTTTAAAAACAAATATAGGCATCCGTGCCCATTCATAGCTCAGCTGATTAAAGTGAGGATGTTTTTACATCCTTCACAGAGTTACCTCAGGAAAAAACGAAACTAGGCCAACTGTATATAAAATAAAGGGCGGAAGACCGCACACACTATGTTGCTTTACCTGCTTTATGGAGAGCCAGTGTGTGGCCATCTTATTGTTATGCATTCTGGATAATGGCAGGAAGACAACACACTGAGATTGTAGATCTGCTCCATGTCAGTTCACAGCCCTCCTGCTGTTATGCCACTATGTACTTTTCCATCACTGCACAAAGTATTCATTTTAACATTTTACATTCATTTTAAACATGTTTTCAGCTGTTCACCATCAGTGTCTAAAGATATTTAAAAGATCATCTGTTTTCACTGTGTGCAAGGGTTTTGCTCTAATGTAGCTATGATGTCTTAGGTCAGACCTCTGTAAACCTCCAATTGTTTTGTTTTGTCCTATTCAATTGTGAGAAGTGGAGAATGGGAAAATGGTCCCATATGATGTAAGGTTCAGTTTATTGGTTCACCAAACAAAGTGTCTTTTGAAACATAGACAAAACATTAACAATATACAGTTGGGGGCCTGGGTAGCTCAGTGAGTAAAGACGCTGACTGCAACCCCTGGAGTTCGCATTGGGAATTGGGCATTTCAAATTGGGGAGAAAAAAACAATATACAGTTTGAAAAGTTATTCTCCTGCAACAGTATGATGCATTTGACATAATAACTTATTCTTTCTAAGGTAATTCTTTGTTAAATATCATATATTTCACAGATAGTTTGATACCTTAATAATGCATTGTGCTTTCTTAATATTCCTCTCTCAGCCTGAACAGTGTATACTCTTAAAGGAATAGTTCAGCCAAAATTAAAAATTCTCTCATCATTTAATCACCCTCAAGCCATGTGTATGACTTTCTTCTGCAGAACAAGATTTTTAGAAGAATATTTCAGCTCTGTAGGTCCATACAATGCAAGTGAATGGGTGCCAAATATTCATGCTCTAAAAAGCACATAAAGGCATCTTAAAAGTAATCAGTACAACTGCAGTGTTTTACTCCATGTCTTCAGAAGTGATATGATAGGTGTGTGAGAATCAGATCAATATTTCAATCCTTTTTTGCTAGAAATTCTTCTCCCTACCCAGGTAAAATACACGAAGAATATGTATTAACAAAAGCACAAGTAGAAGAATGTGAAAGTTAAAGCAGAGATTGACTGAGCAGGTAGGAGAATTTATAGTAAAAAAGGACTTAAATATTTATCTGTTTCTCACCCAGACCTATCATATCACCTCTGAACACATGGATTTAAACGCTGGGTTTTTATGGATTACTTTTATGCTGATTTATGTAATTTTTGGAGCTTTAAGATTGTGGCACCCATTCACTTGAATTGTATGGACCAAAAGAGCTGATCAATTCTTCTAAAGATCTTCATTTGAGTTCAGCAGAAGAAAGAAGGTCATGCACATCTGGAATGGCATTAAGGGTGAGTAAATGATCTTTCATTTTTGGATGAACTATTTCTTTAAGTACATATTTGACACTGCAAACTCAACATTCACAGTTCATGGCTGGCTATGTACTGGAATCTGTTTGAAAACAGTAATATGTTTTGCAATACTCATTGGTAATGATAGTTCAGCTTTAAACTTCAAAGACCATTTTATTCTTATATATGCATTGATAAGGGGTGTTCATATGTTTTTCAGGTTTTAAGGTTGCTCTGGGGATGCAGAAACAACTCACTGCAAAAAGGAAGCACATTGACTTCTTGGAAGGCCAAATTCAGCTTCTTGAGGAGACTGTAGAGAAGCTCAAACTGGTGGAGTGTATCAAACAGTACCGCCCTTTTACTAAAATGTGTCTAAATGCAATGTTAATAGAGAAGGTGTCCAGCCCCCCAAATGTTTTTAACTACAGATAGTGTAGAAAACTAAGATTTGAAATTTGACCAAAAGAGGTTCTACAAATATATACCTTGTCTTGACAACACTTCACAAAATGTCAGTGCATCAACACATTACCATACTTAATAGGCTTATGTTCCAAATAATACACAATAATTTCTCTTTTCATGACTTTTTTGGGGGGAAATGTCTGCCATCAGAAGTTTCAAAACATTGTAAAATTATTTTTAGTGATTTGACATTTTGGAGTGTCATCCTCATTGTAGTGTCAAAATATATTTTCCCCTATTTGAATTGAAATTGTGTTCTTGAGACTTAAGCTTGAGAGAGGAAATCATTTTATTGACTAGAGCACTTTTCCATTTGGCAAAAGCACTGTCAGGGATTTCCCTCTTCCACCACCAAAGTGCATTAAATATTCATAGGTGAGGATTATCTGATGGACATGATAGACAGGAAATTTGGACTGGATATAGGGTTAATTCATTTTTGTATGTCTTTTCTGAAATTATATTTAATAATCTCAGAGAGCCTTGTGTTTCCAGACATATCACTTTTTTTGTTTGTATGTTTGTTTGTTTATTTTTTCCCTATGTTTCGGTGCAGGTGAAAATATGCCTGAGTGTATATCATGTTTTGCTTGAAATATTGTTTAAAAAACATTTAACTTGAATACTTTGAACATTTGAAATAATATTTAATCTTTAGTGTGAGACTGATAAGGTCTCTGGTCATAAACCCAGTGAATCTCCCATATTCCGTTTTCCTTCTGAAATCTTGTAGTGCTTCACAGTGTCTTTTACATATCAAATCAAACAAATATTACAAAGCCCAAAAGCTTCTTTGTGTATGTTCACTCACATGTGCTGTGTTTGTGTGCACATAAAGTGTGTGTTTTTGTCCCATAGGAGAAGCATCAGCGAGCATTAGAGGTTAAAAGGCAGACACAAGAGCTGGTGTTGGAGAGGACAGGCAGGAGAAGGCTAGAGACTGAGATGGAGGCTCTCCGCTCACAAGAGAGAGAACTCAAAGGGAAAGCAGAGAGACTGGAGGCAGCTTTATACAAGGTGTCTGATGGGCTTCATATTAAACAGGCTTATTTTAAAGCAACAGTATGTCTGTCAGATTGTGGGGCATTTGTTCTGTATGTTGCAATACTCATGTTGGTATCACTTTACAATGATGTTCTATTTGTAAAAATTAGTTAAAGAATTAGGTATTATGAACTAACAATAAACAATAATTATTTAAATATGTAGTAATTACAGTTAATGTTTATTAATGTAGAAAACACATTTTCATTGTTAATTCATGTTAGATCATACTGCATAAACATATATTAACATAAACACCATGTAATTTAAAAATTAGAATATCGTGCAAAAGTTCATTAATTTCAGTAATTCAACTTAAAAGGTGAAACTAATATATTATATAGACTCATTACAAGCAAAGTAAGATATTTCAAGCCTTTATTTGATATAATTTTGATGATTATGGCTTACAGCTTATGAAAACCCCAAATTCAGAATCTCAGAAAATTAGAATATTACATGAAATCAATAAAAAAGGATTTTAAATACAGAAATGTCGGCCCTCTGAAAAGTGTAATCATGCATATGTACTCAGTACTTGGTTTGGGCCCCTTTTGCATTAATTACTGCCTCAATGCGGCGTGGCATGGATGCTATCAGCCTGTGGCACTGCTGAGCTGTTATGGAAGACCAAGATGCTTCAATAGCGGCCTTCAGCTCTTCTGCATTGTTTGGTCTCATGTCTCTCATCTTTCTCTTGGCAATGCCCCATAGATTCTCTATGGGGTTCAGGTCAGGCGAGTTTGCTGGCCAATCAAGCACAGTAATACCATGGTCATTGAACCAGGTTTTGGTACTTTTGGCAGTGTGGGCAGGTGCCAAGTCCTGCTGGAAAATGAAGTCAGCATCTCCATAAAGCTTGTCTGCTGAAGGAAGCATGAAGTGCTCTAAAATGTCCCGGTAGACGGCTGCGTTGACTCTGGACTTAATAAAGCACAGTGAACCAACACCAGCCGATGACATGGCTCCCCAAACCAACACAGACTGTGGAAACTTCACACTGGACTTCAAGCATCTTGGATTGTATGCCTCTCCATTCTTCCTCCAGACTCTGGGACCTTGGTTTCCAAATGAGATGCAAAATTTGCTCTCATCAGAAAAGAGGACTTTGGACCACTGAGCAACAGACCAGTTCTTTTTTTCTTTAGCCCAGGTAAGACGTTTGACATTTGAAGCCCATGTCCAGGACCCGTCTGTGTGTGGTGGCTCTTGATGCAGTAACTCCAGCCTCAGTCCACTCCTTGTGAAGCTCCCCACACATTTGAATGGCCTTTTCCTGACAATCCTCTCCAGGCTACGGTCATCCCTGCTGCTTGTGCACCTTTTTCTTCCACACTTTTCCCTTCCACTTAACTTTAATGTGCTTTGATACAGCACTTTGAGAACATCCAACTTCTTTTGCAATTACCTTTTGAGGCTTTCCGTCCTTGTGGAGGGTGTCAATGATGGTTTTCTGCACAACTGTCAGGTCAGCAGTCTTCCCCATAATTGTGAATTCAACTGAACCAGACTGAGAGACCATTTAAAGGCTCAGGAACCCTTTGCAGGTGTTTAGCTGATTAGAGTGTGACACTTTGAGCCTACAATACTGAACCTTTTCACAATATTCTAATTTCTGAGATTCTGAATTTGGGGTTTTCATAAGCTGTAAGCCATAATCATCAAAATTATATCAAATAAAGGCTTGAAATATCTTACTTTGCTTGTAATGAGTCTATATAATATATTAGTTTCACCTTTTAAGTTGAATTACTGAAATTAATGAACTTTTGCACGATATTCTAATTTTTCGAGTTTCACCTGTAGTATATGTTGAAATTAACATTGGCCCAGATTAATAAGAGTATTAAGTTCATCATGCTAACTAATGTAGTTAACTAATGTTACTGAATACAACCTTATTGTAAAGTGTTACTCTAATGTTGTTGAAATTTTAAACCCTGACATTATTTATTTTATCTCGTACAGATGTCTGAAAGTTTTGCTGAATGCCAAAATTGTATTCAGAAGCAGGAACAATATCTTATTAGGCTAAAGCTGCAACATGCTTTAGATATGAAGGTAAAAATTCAAGGATTTGAGAGATTGATTCAATGTTTAAATTAATTTGATTTTTTAAAATATATTTTTTGTAGGTGAAGTGTGCAAACAAAAAGTGAAGAAGAATTTTTATGATAAAATACTTTTTCCTATCCCATCTTAATATGCAGAGACAACTGTAAGTACTCTGTGGTGATTTTAAAACATCTATTTTTGAGCATCCTGACCAGCATTTCATAGCAACAATAGACCCTTTTCCACCGTTGGGTCAAAAGGTTACCATTAACCACTGCCTTTCTTTTAGCATTGTGGTGCTTTGAAAACAAGATCAGAATGGACTGACTGAGCAAGTGACCAATCGTGGGTCTCCACATCACTTAAAGGGATATTTCACCCAAAAATTCTAATTCTCTCATCATTTACTCACCCTCATGATATTTCAGATCTTTATGACTTTCTTTCTTCAGCTAAACTCAAATGAAGATATTTTTAAGAATTTCTCAACTCTTTTGGTCCATACAATGCAAGTGAATGGGTGCCGAAGCTCCAAAAATCAGCATAAAAGTAATCCATATGACTCCAGTGGTTTAATCCATGTCTTCAGAATCAATATGATAGGTGTGGGTGAGAAACAGATCAATATTTATGTCCTTTTTTTACTATAAATTCTCCTCCCTGCTCAGTCAATCTCTACTTTAACTTTCACATTCTTCGAGCTCCATATCAACACCTAAAGCCTTCCATTTAACCCCAACTGGGTTCGGGTCAGTGTTGCAAGTAGGACTTCGGGTCAGGTTCGGGTTTGTAATTAATGAAAAAATAAACAGGCTTACCAATCTTGTTTCGCGCATGCTCTCTCACTCACAGACATGTGCGAACGGATGGGTTAGGGGATGTTCACACCGAATGTGTTTTTGCCCGTGTCTGTTCTATTTTCCCATTATTTAAACACCTGCTGGACGAATGTCTTTGACATTTGCACTGTGTCTCGCATTTTCTTCAGCGTCACGCTCAGGACTGGCACTTTTTAAACAACGTGTCCAGTTAAAAAGATTTTAAAATGGTCAGAAACGCATGTTGAGACATCTGCGCTCTGTTTCATTCTTTTTGCTGCGTCTAGATTGTTTTTAGCGCAGTTGTCAGAAAGATTCCACAATCTGAATAAGTTCAGGCCTCATAGAGGGGACTGTTGCATTGTTTCATATTATTCCAGACTGTTCTGCAGCAGGTGAAGTTTCAGCACATAAATGGTAAGGCAATGCTTTTCCCCATTCTGCTCTTGTGTACTAAGGGGCTGCCATGCCTTGTTAAAACGGTATGTTTACTGTTTCAGTACTGTTAAGAATGTTGCCTATATGCTTACATAAAATACAGCCTATTGCAACAGTACTTGCTAGGAGAAGAAATTAGAAAAGTAAGCAATTTCAGGTTAAGGTTGGGCTCTGGCTTATAATCTGACAGTATCATTCAGGCTGGGTAGGATCGGGCCACACGGTCTAGGGTATGGGTTGTGTTTCATTTTAAAGCCCTTGCAGACCTCTATCATATGGATTACTTTTATGCTGCCTTTATGGGCTTTTTGGAGCATACAGAGCTGAAATAATATTCTAAAAATCATAGCTTGTGTTCTGCTGAAGAAATAAAGTCATACACATCTGGGATGGCATGAGGGCGAGTAAATAATTAGATAATTTTAATTTTTTGGTGAACTATCCCTCTAAGTCACTCAACCAGCACAGTTTGACTGTCCTGTGTATGGTTGGCTACCCATGCAGAGAAATCTGGGCTGGGATTGGTTTATAAATGTACCGTGCTTACTGTTACTCACTGTGCTCAGAACTGTTCAGCGCAATGGTGGAAAAGAAACTAGTAGCTCAACCAATGGTGTTCGTTTAGGACGGGACTGTCTGTTTAGTTTGATCAATGGCCGAGGAGAGAAGTGTTCAGGAAATCTGTTTGAAAACAGTAATTATTTTTGCAATTCCATTTGGTGAAGCTGTTGCATAAAGCATAAATTACTTAATCTTTTGGGCAGGAGTTGCAGAGCCAGAATCTGCGCAATGTCTCGAGATCTCCAGTCAGCAGCTGTACCCCACAGACTCATCTTGTCCTCACTCAGCACAATGTTAATGCCCAAATGGAGGTAAGAATAAAGCCCTGCTTACCACTCACACACTTGTAGATCTGAATTGACAGGATGTGCTGGAATGGATTTTCCTCTGGAATCTTTCCAGCTTGGAGTCAGCGATCCCATTGTGGAGCTGAGGAGTTTCATAAGAGAGCTGCATGGTGGGATTGATGAAGAGCATGGACCACAAATTAGCACAGGCTTTGGGACGAGATCTGAGGAAAACCACAAATCTAGAGTGTAAGAGTAGTAAGAACTTTATTCAAAACACCTTATGGTTAACCACAGCCTCAAGGAATGGGAAATGTCAAGGAGCGTGAAAACAAGTAGAGTTTTATGAGTACTGTGGATGCCATTGAAATGTTTTAAAGACCGTCACTCAAGTTTTATCCTTTTCTTTGCAGAATAAAAAAAAAAGAATATGCTGAAGGTACCACAAGCCCGACAGGGAAAATAACCAGTCACAAGTAAGAAGAGGGTGAACTTGCAGGTTGACCATGAGTAGCTTCATCACACCAAACAATAAATGCATGGATGCTTGTTCTTCATTTCTTTAAGCTTTGCTTATTTGCTTATAAACTGCTTTACCTCAGTGAAGCTGAGTAACATTTGTAACATTTATCCCCACATTTATTTATGCTCTCTATCTGAGACACAATTAATGCATGTGCTGCTTGTGTTGCATGTGTGTCGTGATGCAGAGAGCCAAGCTTTGGAACTGCTGAATCTGTTAAGCAGAATTGCAAGAGCGATTTTTCAGCACACAGTGAGTCTTGTGTTACTATGCTGATCACTGATTGGAAACACTTGAGAAAAACAGATCCATATTATAGGGATAGTTCACGTGAAAATGAAAATTCTGTCATAATTTACTCAACCTCATGTCATTTCAAACCTGTATGACTTCCTTTCTTCTGTGAAACACAAAAGGAAATGTTTGGCATAATGTGAGGGAATGACCGCCTCAATCACCATTCACTTTCATTGAATGGAATAAAGAGTAGCGTCAAAATTGTTCAAAGTCATAGGATTCAGAACAACTTGAACTATTCCTTTAATATGCTAAACTTTAACAATACAGACTACCAGTGTATGTTTCTTTATCTCTTTATGAAATATATAATGTTAGATGAATGTTTACTGTATGTCTCTCATTTAACAGATAATGGATTAGGTTTTAGAACAGGCCGGTCTGCTCATGCAGCGGGATGCAGGTCTCCTGTACATGCTCTCCTCACCTCTGATCTTCCCTCTGAAAGAAACTATAAGCTGAAGACAGAGCACTCTGCCAACATTAAACAGATATGTGAGCTGAACTCCTTTAATTCACATCAAACTCAATTAGAGCTGTTTTTTAAATTAAACATGCCGTTTAACAGAGCCAATTATTTAATTTGTCTGCTGTTATGTTGTACATCATGGCAAGTGATTAATTGTTTACAAGGCTGGGTATTTATCTGGTCATATTGGTCTTTTATCAGCTGCCAATAACCAAGAGGAGCTCACAGTAGGACAGACATCTAAGAAAAGACAGCACAAGCGTGACAGGTGTTAGAACCTGGTGGAGGATCCTGGTAAGAGTGATGCAATTCATTCTATCCATCTTTTAGATCTATTTTGTCTCAGTAACAATTATGCTAAAACTATGTAAATGTCACAATGATACATATTATGATAAAGGTGACATCCTTTTGATTTATGATTTCCCATTATTTGTGTTGCAGAAATGTCTTCTAAATGGCCAAGAAAAAAGGATGGAAATGTACTTATATGCCCAAATCTTGATGAAGTGTAACACTAATCATTGTATTTTGTTTTTAATAAACCATGATATGGTCTACAGTTGTTGATATTTCTCTTTGCTACAAATCACACACCATGAGCTTAGACAATAGCAGCTTATTTGTATAGCAGAATTCAAGTCAGTAGACTTTTGCAGTCTTGCATAGCCAGAACATTGACTAAATATGGCAGAAGGTTTGGCCTTTATTGCAGCTTAAACTGGACAAGCACCGCCCACTTAGAAAGGAGGATCTGTCTTACTGACACATCAACCGATCAATCACAATCTGCTTTGTCATTACTTGCCATTTAGGGAAGAGTTATCTGAGATGTATTGTTATGTAGCTCTAGACTGTGATGGAATACTTGTTGGAGAGTGGAATGACACCAGAGGTAACCAAATGTTAATTTTGTTCAAGAATATTGTTATAAATGTGCTGCAATCTCAGTGAACGATTGCACATAAAATGCACTAAAAATAATGGAAAATATTTATAGACACTAACGCCCGTCTGTTGATGCGATACAATGGCTTGAGGCTGTCTACACTCGATGCGTCGATACAAATATTCTAAACCATTTATTCATGTTGCAGGCAGTAGTAGTGCCAGCACGTGCAGCGCAAAATAGAACAGGACACCCCTTTACTGTTGGTATGCCGCCACAATCGACTCTTACAGTGTAGACAACATTAGTGTTTATAATGGGTTCTATTGCTTTGGACGTGACACACCACTCACATCAGATGTATACATGGTGTAAGAACAGCACAGAATACCTCGATACAGAATATTTCACAGACATACAAAAAGTAAACAAAGCAGAATATTAAGTTATGCTTGTGGGATCCTAGTGATCTTGATTCTGTTTCCAGGTCCCAAGTGCTTTTACTAACAGAAGTTGTATCAAGCCAGCCAATCAGATTTGTGCTTACTAGATTGAGTGGGTAACTGTGGGCACTACAGTAAGTTTAGAAAGCCCTTAAAAAATCCCACAGGGATGCTGATTTTAATTAATAAAACTAGAGGAAGAAAGGAACAACAAATATGCTCTAGTTGAAACTCTATGAACATATTTCATGACACGGATCAATAAAGAGAATAGATTTGATTTAGGTTTGAGTGTAAAACATTCCTTTAATCTTGAAAAATTAAGTTTGGGGATTTGCACCCTGTAGATGATGCATGAATGTTGATGTACAATGTATGTTGTATCAATAAGAGAATGCTACTCAAGGACTTTAATGGAAGTCACTCCCTTTAGGTGTTGATATGGAGCTTGAAGCGTCTGAACCTCTGATCCTGTTCAAGACAGCACTGAGTAACTGCACATGAGAACATGCACAAAATATCTTTAATAATTTAATCATGTATTTAAATTTAAACTTTAATCATAAAGTATTCCAATGTTTCATTAGTTCTGACCTGGAGTGAATTACCCTTGGCATTCTCTGTCCCTTGCTGATAATGAACTCCCTGAATGCCTGAATGATGTGAATTTGCTGTAGCTCCTTATCCTAAATGGCAGGGAAATGTGAATGGAACTCGAGTACAGTTTGGAATGGTTTGTCTTATCATCAAATATCACAACATGTGCTATATTTATAACCAGTAGCCATGTTCCAACTCACCTGCTCACTCAGTTCTTCAAAGTCTATGCTTTTTGATATAATAAATGGGGTTCTCAAAGGCTCATTGGCAGCCCTCTTTTTCCATGTTTTGGAAGTCGGGGTCTGTCAGGTTTCTCGGCCTGTTTGACAAGCGAAGACTTGTTAATATAGGACACATCTGCAATTTTGAGTAAACAAATCCAGAGTGCAGGTCATACTGTTATTTATAAATGCAATATCCAGCGCATTATTGCAGATAGTTTGTTAAAAATTATTATCTACAATGTGTTCTTTGCAAATGATGAGAACAGAAGCAATATTACCAACCTTGTTCAACTCCTTAAAGCATATGTCAAGAGACTGGTCTTTCCGATGTTCCTCTGCAGAGCTGTAGAGTTTTGCTGGAGCTTTATCAGGATCCGTCTTGTTAATAGGGAAGGACAAGGAGGTTTTCTTCTCGTAGTCACTCTTAAACAGGTCCAAGATGGTTGACTCTGTCAGATCATTGCTCTTTCCACCCTGAGATAACATTCAAAGGTGAAATACACTTTTATGCTTAAGACCTAACAGTCTTAAAATTACCAGATCAGACCAGTTACGTTTATAAATGAACTTAACAAAAAATAAGTTATCGCAAAAGCCCATTCATGTACATTTTTGAAGCGGAGTACAACTTTACCGCAGTAATGCAGTCAGTTTAGCATTTGTAAGTAGATTATAGATTATAAGAAATGATGCGTATTTGTGCATTTTGATGTGTTTGATTGACAACACCCATGCAAAGACATACTGTAGCCACACATGGTTACATGACACATAGTGATTAATTCTAATAATAATCCAAATGTGTTGGTTAGATATGCAATGTAAAGCTGAGAAAACCTGCAAGCAAACCTCCAAATGCTTCTTTAGATTTGATGTGGAATCCTTTGCAGTGGATAGGATATAACATTTTGGAAGACAGAGTTACATTGCAATAAAAGTAATGTTTTTGTGAAACTGCATGGTGATGAACAATTTATGCCTTTGCCTGATTAATATGTAATCATGTAATCCATTAAAACTAATTAATCGGATTGTGAGTATTTTAAAATGTAATTTAATCTAATTACAAGAACTAGATGTTTGTAATCTGATTACTTAATCCAGATGTAATCACATCTAATCCATTATTACCCTGTTCATTGTTTAAGTTTTATATAAATAATACTAAAAATGTACTTAAAGAGTAACTGACTGTAATCTGATTACTATAATTAAAAATGTAATGTTACACTACTTCAAAAATGGTATTTAAAAAAACCACATAAAGCAGATTTAACATGGTCTGAAATATATATACATGTAGTAAATAATCTTTCCACTTAATCATGTGGACAAAATGAACATTTGGTACCTCTGGTGTCATTCCACTCTCCAGATGTGGATAGAGGGCCAAAGGGTGTTGTTTCAGTCTGTGCTCCACGGCATTAATGAACTCACGCTGCGACTGACTCTGTGGATTCTGCTTTGAGTAACATGCTTGATCTTTACTCAATCTCTTCTGCGGTAACTTTACTGAACAAGCATGCTTTGGCATCCCAAAGACTGCAGGGTAGATCCCACACTTACACTGGGTGAAGAGCTCCTTATGGACAGTTGGATAACCATCTCTAAAATCATCCAGTCCAGGAGACAGAAAACGCCATCTACGACCATCTAGTGCCCCAGATAATTGTTGCTTTTTGCTTAGATCCCTTAGATATTTGGTCTGTAGCCTTTCCTTATACCTGAAGACAAAGTAAAGTATTGTGATGCACTAATGTGTATGCATGTCAGTGCTTTAATTATTTGAAAAACAGCTTGATTGATCATTTACACAATATCAAGAAAATTAACAGGCTAGCTAAAAGGATAGAAATGAAGAGCTAAAGTTAGCCACTTAAAGTTAAAGTTGACACCCTATTATAAATTAAGAAAAAGACAACGATCACACATGATGGAATGTTTTAGAGTGAGATAAACCTCACAAAACCTCACTGAATTCATCAAATCCATCGGCAAATATACTTTCTCTTCTACTAAATATAAAAATAATGTCACCTCCTGGAAGATGGTGTCATTGAGGAACTAATTGCACATAGAGCAGTTCAGGTTGTAGTACAAAAACCTGGACGAGAATTTGCATTTTCGAGCCATAGGTTTCCCTCAGGACTGGGATTTGGGTTTGTATTAATGAGTGAAATAAGGTCTGTGGTAAACATTACTTTAAGATGCTTGGGCATTTTGTTCTACAATACAGATTACATACATTCAACATGAATTATGAAGCCACAAATATATATATATATATATGTAAGGACTTATTTTACTCAAAAAGTCTAAACTGCCATTGTGACAACCCTTAGGAAAATCCCACCAACAATCTGATGTCATGGCTGAACCGCATAAAACAATATTAACAATAAACATGTTTTGTTTGAACATTTGAATTTCTAAATAAAATGCCAGTTTTCATGTTTGAAATTGGTGGATAGCATAGGAATATGACAAATAATAATAATAATAATAATAATAATAAAAAATGGCAACATCCATTCAAACCAAAGTAGTGACATCCATCCAGACACGTACTACTTACCAGGGGAAGCTGCTGTTTACAGCCGGCGTACTGTTGAAAGACATTTTGTTGTCCATCCGGTGTGTCTTAAATTCTGTCAGCACAACAGTATTGCACTTTCACCGAGTCTTTAAGTTAGAAGCTCTTGGCCAGACTCCAGAGTGAGATGATGCGCTTGGTTACGGTTGCTATGGTAGCGCATCAGACTGAATAGCGTTCTGGTACTTGTAGTTCTTAGTGAGTGTTCGTCAGGGGCGTGTTTAATGTCTTTCTAGCAAGTCAGTCCACTGTCTGTATCTTTGGAACGATCTCGGGAAGCTATTTCCAGTCATGACAGTGCAGCTCCTATCTACTTGAATGGACAAAGACCGAATTCTCAAAATTGATTGGTAAAGGTTACGATAAAAGATTTCAATTTCAAATTATCAATAAAATCTGACAATAGTGGATTCATAAATTGTGATTCCTTATCTCATATTACGCTAAAAAAAAAAAAAGCAATTTTTCCGGATTGTATCGCTAACGCGCATGAGTTCATTGACAGGTGATGTCTGAATCTAAAAGGTGAATGGCTCTTTTAACTGTAAGTTGGGACTTCTGGTCTACATCCGTTTACCGTTGGGCGCTCAGAGCTCCTTGGTTGAGCGTTCCACTTTCTCCCATTCATGTTTAGTAGAAGTGGCCCGTCTCTGCTAAATAATCTCTGGTTTAAACCACAAGAGGGAGATGTGGTGTATCATGAATGAACCAACAATTATTAATATATATTTTTACTGCATTTATTCATCTTTGATCATGTTAGTTCATAAAACTACAATTGTTCATTTTTAGTTCATGTTATTTCCTGGCGCATTAGCAAATGTTAACTTTTATAAAAAAATTATATATTAGTAGGGATATATATATATATATATATATATATATATATATATATATATATATATATATATATATATATATATATATATGTGTGTATATATATATATATATATATGTGTGTGTGTATATATATATATGTGTGTATATATATATATGTGTGTGTATATATATATATATATATATATATATATATATATATATATATATATATATATATATATATATATATATATATATGTTGTGTTGTTCATTGTAGGTTCATGTTAACCAATGTTATTAACTAATATTAACAAGTGGAGCCTTATAGTAAAGAGTTACCGCTATATTTTCAATGTATTTATTTTTTCACTGCTCTTTTGCTTTTATAAATAATTTTTAAGGGTCATCTTGAAATAATATTTTTTTTATAATTCATTTTATTGGGCTTATACCATATCATTCAAGGCTCTGATGCTGGCATACAGAACAGTCACTGGGTCTGCTCCAGCATACTGTAACCCGCACAAGAAGAGACAGTCACAATGTAAGTCAAACTGCTTTTTATTGCAGGCAGGCAAAAGTACAATCAAGGGGCAAATCCAGTGAAGAATGGTCAGGGTGAGCGTTAAATCGAAGCCGGGAATCAAGATAGGGTAAAGGGGCAAATCCAGGAGAGAGTGGTCAACGAGAGCGTAGGGGTCAAAGCCGGGTAATCAGAATCAGCGAGACGGGACTAGAGGGAGCAAAAGACAGGGGAACAAGGGGCTGGCAAGCTAAGAGGTGAAGCGAGAGGAGGTCAAAACTAGACGAGACTAGCGGGGGGCAAAGACACGGGAAACTAAATACAATAACCAACAACCGTGAGACGAAAGGGTAGTGATATATATAGGGGCAAGTGCAGGTGTAAACCATGACAGGTGATGAGACGAGTGCAGGTGAAACTAATGTGCAGGAGTGCAGATGACGCGAGTGCAGGTGGTCATAATGTTCTGGGGGATTGGAAACGCGTGAGAAACTCGAGGAAGGGAGATTGCCTACGAGCATGTGAGCGAGTAGGAGCAAAGTGGGCGTGAGGGCTCGAGCGAGCAAAAAGAGCTTGCGAGCTCGAGGGGGCGGAACGAGCGTGGGAGCTCGAGGGGGCGGAACGAGCGTGGAAGCTCGAGGGGGCGGAGCGAGGGAGCGGGGTTCGTGACACATACCTAAAATAATTTCTGCAGAGCTATGGCCTGAAGCCTGCAGTCGGCTAATGAGCGGCGTGGACTTTCCCAAACTTTTGGGTTCAGTGTACCCAAATAACCTTCCCAACTGTCTTCAAAAAAACGGCTAAAAACACATCTTTTCCTTGAGCACTAATATAATAAGAAGAAGAAGAAGAAGAAGAAGAAGAAGAAGAAGACTTTTCATGCCGCTGTCTCCTTAAGATGAATTGCTTATGATGTACTGTATCATCCCTCTTTTGTAAATCGCTTTGGATATACAGTATCTCACAAAAGTGAGTACACCCCTCACATTTTTGTAAATATTTGATTATATCTTTTCATACGACAACACTGAAGAAATTACACTTTGCTACAATGTAAAGTAGTGAGTGTTCAGCTTGTATAACAGTGTAAATGTGCTGTCCCCTCAAAATAACTCAACACACAGCCATTAATGTCTAAACCGCTGGCAACAAAAGTGAGTACACCCCTAAATGAAAATGTCCAAATTAGCCATTTTCCCTCCCCGGTGTCATGTGACTCGTTAGTGTTACAAGGTCTCAGGTGTGAATGGGGAGCTGGTGTGTTAAATTTGGTGTCATTGCTCTCACACTCCCTCATACTGGTCACTGGAAGTTCAACATGACACCTCATGGCAAAGAACTCTCTGAGGATCTGAAAAAAAGAATTGTTGCGCTACATAAAGATGGCCTAGGGTATAAGAAGATTGCCAAGACCCTGACACTAAGCTGCAGCACGGTGGCCAAGACCATACAACTGTTAACAGGACAGGTTCCACTCAGAACAGGCCTCGCAACGGTTGACCAAAGAAGTTGTGTGCATGTGCTCAGCATCATATCCAGAGGTTGTCTTTGGGAAATAGACGTAAGAGTGCTGCTAGCATTGCTGCAGAGGTTGAAGGGGTGGGGGGTCAGACTGTCAGTGCTCAGACCATACGCCGCACACTGCATCAAATTGGTCTGCATGGCTGTCGTCCCAGAAGGAAGCCTCTTCTAAGATGATGCACAAGAAAGCCCGCAAACAGTTTGCTGAAGACAAGCATTACTGGAACCATGTCCTGTGGTCTGATGAGACAGAGATAAACATATTTGGTTCAGATGGTGTCAAGCATGTGTGGCGAAAACCAGGTGAGGAGTACAAAGACAAGTGTGTCTTGCCTACAGTCAAGCATGGTGGTGGGAGTGTCATGGTCTGGGGCTGCATGAGTGCTGCTGGCACTGGGGAGCTACAGTTCATTGAGGAAACCATGAATGCCAACATGTACTGTGACATACTGAAGCAGAGCCTGATCCCCTCCCTTCGTAGACTGGGCCGCAGGGCAGTATTCCAGCATGATAACGACCCCAAACACACCTCCAAGATGACCACTGCCTTGCTATAGAAGCTGAGGGTGAAGGTGATGGACTGGCCAAGCATGTCTCCAGACCTAAAACCTATTGAGCATCTGTGGGGCATCCTCAAATGGAAGGTGGAGGAGCACAAGGTCTCTAACATCCACCAGCTCCGTGATGTCGTCATGGAGGAGTTGAAGAGGACTCCAGTGGCAACCTGTGAAGCTCTGGTGAACTCCATGCCCAAGAGAGTGGAAAATAATGGTGGCCACACAAAATATTGACACTTTGGGCCCAATTTGGACATTTTCACTTAGGGGTGTACTCACTTTTGTTGCCAGTGGTTTAGACATTAATGGCTGTGTGTTGAGTTATTTTGAGGGGACAGCACATTTACACTGTTATACAAGCTGTACACTCACTACTTTACATTGTAGCAAAGTGTCATTTCTTCAGTGTTGTCACATGAAAAGATATAATCAAATATTTACAAAAATGTGAGGGGTGTACTCACTTTTGTGAGATACTGTAAGCGTCTGCCAAATGAATAAATGTAAATGTAAATGTAAATGTAAATGTAAATATCCTTGAAAACTTTTCCCTTTCCCTGTAAAGAACACAAGGAGAAGACAATGATTTGCATGTAATGAGAATAGTTTTGCATTAATTTGCTAGCTTGACTTACTTGCATGATTTGCTCTTAAAAAAGGATGTGGCAGCAGCAACAAATATTTTGTAAAGGAACTTTCTATTTGAATCAAATAATTTTGTTGTAACAACTTAAAAAATGTAATGAAACCAATGATCCATCAGCTCAGTCAAGTCAAATATTTGTTATTAATAAGTCACAATATCTATGTAGAGACGTGCACGTGATAGTGTTTTTAGGTCATGCATAATCAGAGGACATTTTCGAGGAACAGGTGAGGTACTGTTCTACGGGCATGTGTTGTATGGACAGAACTGTTAAAGAGGAAAAACTCTGTTTTCCTCTGTCAGTTACTCACCGTTGTTCCAAACCCATACAGAGAGTAGGCAGAATGACAGGCTCAGTCACCATTCACATTCATTGCATCTGTTTTCCATACAATGATAGTCAGTGGTGACTGAGCCTGTCATTCTGCTTAACTTCTCCTTTTGTGTTCCATGGAAGAAAGAAAGTCATATGGATTTGGAGCAACAGGAGTGAGAGTAATGAGAACAGAATTTGGGGAAACTGTTCTTATAAGGTTCCTTATACAGATGCAGTCCCAAGAGATTGTCTCTTGCAAAGGAATTTTCGCAATCCATGTGTCCACAACAAGCTTCCAGTAACTGATAAGGAAGCTTGAATTTAGACCTCCCTTCTCTTTCCCAAGCAAAATGAGTGTGTCAGGATGACTAATTTAGTGTAAGTTTGCCTTGCATTCTTCCATAATGTGACACTTGTGCGTGAGACCTGCAATGGCTGCTCCTTTAAATATTTGTGAGAGCAGAATTTAAATGGTCTGTATTTGCTCTGTACACACTTAAGAAAAACTTCTGACTAGTCCGAATTAACGTGGTGGCGTGACTGTTACAAGGAACCCATGTGTGTTGAGGGAGTAGCCGGTTGACTCCTATAGCAAGAATTTGATGATGAAATACTTTCACTGAATAGTTTATTCATCTGATTGAACTCTCACACTTTTAACTATTAACCTTTTAATTGAATAGACAGAAATGACCCAGTCTAAATAATTCTTTATGATCATAAAGGTTTGTTAATCTTTAGATTTAGTTTTGCTGTTTTGTTTTTGGCCCATGCTGACCATTCCCTCATTTCTAAAACTAAATACTGGCTGATCATAAAGGTGTGCTTGTAACGAATGATAGTGAGACAAACAGACCCAAGAGCAGAGGAACAGTTCAAAGGATTTTTTAACAGTAATAATGAGCAGTCACCGGGTTGAGGAATGTAGAAAATGAAGGCACCGGCTGCAGCAGCGGGAAGCGATCTCCAAAGGCGGGCGCATGCGTAGTCGAGCAATGGGTAATCCATGAAGAGTGTGTTCGTAGGATGAGTGTGTGCATTGTGGAAGTCAGATTTGTAAAATCCTCTGTTGTTACTTAGTGAGGTACAGAACAGCACCCAGCAGAGATGAGTGAACTTAACTCCCGACACGTGAGTAGAGACGAGGTATCCTCCGTGGAAGACCAGCTGGCATGCAGCAATATTGGAAGGCAACCACACACCCAACATGCTGACAACAGATACACGAGACAGGGCCAACTTGGCAGAGAGAGTGAGGTTAGTCCTCAACATCAAACAACAATCTAGCCAAGATACTGAGAACACGACAGGCTTAAGGAGGGAATGAATTAGGGGAGAACAGGTGTTGCTCCACATGCCAATCAGTGGTATGATCAGTGTTCCCGGGAATAATCAGTGTTCCAACAAAAACACCAATCATGCATGCTGGCCGTGCTAAAGAAACATGGAGAGAAAATGACAAAACATACCGACAAACTCCCCGGAGCTGTGACAGTACACCCGGAAACGGCCCAATAATCTGGGTACCCAGTTTACGTGAGGGGAGTCACAGCGGAATATCCTTAGAACACAGCCAAACCTTCTTCCTGCACACATAAGCTGGGGCCTTAGCCCGGTGCCGGTCTGCCGATCTCTTAACGCAAGCAGCACTCCATATGAGTGCTTCTCTGGTGACTTCCCAGATGCCTTGGCACCTCTGTATCAAGGCGTGGGCAGATGGAACTTGTACGTTGGGTTCTTGTATGGGGAACAGAGGGGGTGATAACCGAGGCTGCACTGGAAGGGTGATTACCCCATAGACGACTACAAGGAGTTGTGGGCGTACTCGACCCAGACTAAATGATCACTCCAAGAAGACTAAATCCATGCCTATGTGCAACCAGGGTCTCGAAGGCACAGGCAGAAGTTGGAGGAGTCCGGCTGGAGGTTCACAGGTTGGCTTATTAGTCGCTCAAATGGGGCAAGCGGCCACAAATCAACATACATTCTGCACTAATGATTGCCACCAGAATCACTGTCTAATGTGTGTCTGAGTGAGAGTCGCCCCTGGATGACAAGCCACAGCTCTCAAGGACCAACAACATTTTGTGTGTGTGGAGGTGAGGTTTGTAATAGGTGCGGCCAGCTGACTGTATTTCCTTATAAACCTCAGATTAAAATTAGCAAACCCAGATTAAAATTTCTCCACCTTGATGAACAGGTGATTTTCTAGTAGTCGCTGAAGCGCCTGCCTGACGTGCTGCACATGGCCCTGGAGATCAGAATATCATCAAGATAGACAAACACAAAACGATCAACCATGTCTCCAAGAATGTAATTCACAAGCCCCTGGAAGACTGTGGGGGTGTTGATCAATCTGAAAGGAATAACCAAGTATTGAAAGTACCCCCTGTGGGTGTTAAAAGCAGTCTTCCACTCATCCCCCTTCCCAATCTGGACAACGTGATAAGCATTGCGTAAATCGAACTTCATAAAGATGAATGCTACCTGCAAGAGTTCGAAAGGCTGAAGACATCAATGGTAAAGGATAGCAATTCTTCACCATTATGTCATTCAGCCCCCAATAATCTATACAGGGTCCAAGCGAGCCATCCTTCTTCACAAAGAACCCCGCCCCTGCCGGTGAAGAGGAAGGGCAAATGAGACTGGCTGCCAGAGAATCATTGATATACCTGTTCATGGCCTTCCTCTCGGGAGCTGAGAGCGAATACAGCTGTACCCAAGGCAGCGAAGGGCCAGAAAGCAGTTCAATTACACAGTCGTACAGGCAATGAGGAGGAAGAGTTGTGGAGCGGGACCACTGAACACAGCCCTCAAGTCATGGTATGTCAACTGTACTCCAGATAAGTCCGCCAGTTCATCCAGCAACAAAACACAAGTCTGAACAGGGGGAACAGCATAGTTAAGGCAGTGCGACAAACAATAAGGACTCCAAGCAAGAACAGTTTTGGTTGAACTATCAATGTGGGAATTGTGCGTTACCAGCCAAGGATGCCCCAACACTACCGTTGCCGATGGAGATTAGATAAGGTAGAATAGCAACTGCTCCATATGATTCCCAGAGATGAAGATGACCGGCTTTGTGGATTGAGTGATGACGGACAGCGGCGTTCCACTTAGGTTGTGGGAGGTGATGGGTCTTTCCAAATGGACCATAGGAATTTGCCACTTAGAAGCCAATTCGAAATCCATAAAGTTCCTTTCAGCTCCAGAATTAACCAAGGCGGACACCGTGTGACAGGCTGATCCATACTGCAGCTGGGCAGGGAGAAATGTCCGAAGTCCAGAGTTTTTGTCCAAAGGTGTTGCGCTTGCCAGTAACCCCTCTCCTACCAATGTGTGATGTTTTTTAATGGACACAAAGCAGGGAGAGATGATCAGAAGCAGCACAGTAAAAACGCAGTCAATTAACGAGATGTTGCCATTTGTTCCTGCGTGATATTTGAGTTCTAGCGACTTGCATAGGCTCATTGTCGGGCCATGATACTGGCGAGATGGCTGGAGAGGCAGAACGTGTTGGCGGATCAGACACTAGGTAGGTGGAAGTCAGCATTGATGGTGGCGACGGTATAGGGTCAGCTATTGATCGACTCAGATAGCCAAATCCACCAAGTCATCAAAGTGCGGAGGCAAATCCATAGAATAAATCTAGTCCAGAATGTCATCAGAAAGACCATGCAGAAAGCGATCCCACATAGTGTGGTCATTAAACTCACAAGAACCAGCTAGGGTGTGAAGTTCAATTACATAATCTGATACACGATCTCCATGAGACAGTCCAGATAAAACCCTTACCGCCTCCCAACCTTGAGCCGAACGATCAAACAATCGGTGGAGCTCCGTGGTGAAGGCATGATAGGAAACGCAGCAGGGATTTCTGTTGTCCCACATGACAGTGCCCCATTCGCCAACCCTTCCGATGAGAGGGGTAATAACACAGGCCACCTTCATCGTATTCAAAGCAAAAGTGGAGGGCTGTAACATAAGGGACAGGGAATATTGTGAAAGGAATGCAATGCAGGATTCAACCTCACCTGAATACGGGGCTGGAGGGGGAATGCAGGCTTCAAAGTGTCCAGGAGCCAGAGGAACCGCAGGAGCCAATAAGGAAGCTTCCTGAGATGGGTCAGCATCAGGAAATAGGCGGAGGTTCTGAACAAAGGAGGTGAGCTCAGGGAACTCAAAGGCGTGCACGTCGTAGTCGCGCAAAGGGCAACCCACAAAGAGTGTGTTCGTAGGATGAGTGTGTGCATTGTGGAAGTCAGGAACAGATTCGTAAAATCCTCTGTTTATGCTTAGTCAGGTGCAGAACAACGCCCAGCAGAGTTGAGCGAACTTAACTCCCGACACGTGGGCAGAGACGAGGTATCCTCCGTGGAAGACCAGCTGACATGCAGCAATACTAGAAGCAACCACACACCCAACACGCTGAAAACCAACAGATACATTAGTCAGGACCAACTAGGCCGAGAGATAGTGAGGTTAGAACTCAAACGAAAATTTAGCCAAGATACTGAGAATACATAGGCTTAAGAAGGGAGTGAATTAGGGGAGAACTGTATTGCTTGGCATGCTAATCAGTAGCATGATCAGCATTCCCCCAGCAACATTCAGTGTTCCCATGGAAATGCCAATCATGCATGCCGGCCGCTCCTTCGAGACACGAGGGGGAGAAAATGACAAAACATACTGACAAACTCACCGGAGCTGCAATGCTAATCTTTAGCTTCATATTGTTTATGTTTGGTTTTGTTTATAGATTTTTTTGTCCATGCTCACCATTCCCTCATTTCTAAAGCTAAATACTGGCTGACAAAAAATTCTTATCTCAAAATACATCTTTCAAGGATGAAGTAACAGGATAACACAAATCTTCAGGGAGGTTTTGCTAGCTGTCAGCAAACACATTGACAAAGAAAGGAAGCATTTAAGTTGGGAACAAACTAATCACTTTTTTGTTTATTTAAAAAAATCAAAAGGTCCTTCCAGTAATTCATTTGTAACTTTTCCAGACCTTCAAAGAGGCAGAACTCCGATAATGACTTTATATTTCCCAAAACATGCACCTCTCCTTTGGGGAACATTAAAAAATCTACAAACAGAAATGCTGCATTCTTTAATGTAAATCAGTAAATGTGATGTATCTGTAAACTAAACGTAAACTGTAAGATAAACCTGCAAGCTTCATAAACCATCTGGATCTTTGGTAAGTCCACAACATACCTGGAACCTCTTAAAACCCCTTGACATCTTATATATAAACAATGTTTTGTTGTAGTTTCTCTCTCAGTTGTGAGATTTACTATACCTTAAACAAGGAAAGATACAGGACTAGGACAAAACAACAATTCATGTGTTGTGTTTCAATACATGATAGTTTACCAGTATGTTTTTAGTACTATTAATAACACATGTTGACATTTTTAATCAATAGTGAAGGAAATTAATTTCTCCCTCTAAAATGAATTCTATTTTCAATTCTATGTCAACACCATCTCTTTTGCTTAAAAACCCTTCCCACATTTCTCATATTTGTATGTGAGCTTTTCTTAAATATTTATATGTGCTCTTGGTGAGCTAAATTCTCACATATATAAATGAAGTGTACTTTTCCTCCCATTGTACTTGATGGCCTGAGGCAACATCAGTCATGTCTCCTGTAAAGGTCTGGCTCTTCTCACTACTCCCACAGTCATTCTTTTACAGCGGTTGGCACCAGCCCATACTGGATGGTGCCAAGACACAGATCAGGTTAATGTATTTGTTTTGTTTTTTGGTAGCTGAATGACACATTTTCTACAATAGCAACATTTGCATGAGACCAACCCTGCTTTGCTTCCTTATTATTTACAAACCAAATGATTTGTGAAGGAGCATGCTGAGCTGCAGATTTTAGTGTTTGCGGGGTTTTCCCTGGCACCCACGCTCTCTAGGACTGTCCAGTGGTCAGGTTGCAAGAATGTCTCATCTACATGCTTTTTGCCAACCTACATGCATAATTCAAAGAGCATGGTATGAAGAGCACTACTTTCTGTGTAACAGAAACAGGCGAGGTTGCAATCTAAATCAGTCACATTATGCAGACTTTCCACCATTGCAGGTTAAGGTGAAGCAGCTGCTTTTCACCCTGAGGTTGTATAAATAGCTTATGAATAACTTTGTGTGAGTTTTCTGCTCAAACTTCTCAACAGAATGTGTGAAAACATAACACTAAAACCTGGCTGATGCAACCCTCTTTCATGACTTTTTTACCTACACCAACAAAATGTTGCTCTTTGTCTGTATTTTAAAAGTCGCTCTGATGTTGTATTACACTCATTTCGCAGCATTCAGTTATTTACTTAGGGCTAAAATTGAAAATGAAATTATCTAATAATTCTGTCATCAATTACAATTTTTGGCTATATTCTAGGTCTTCTGATGCCATGTGATGCCATGGTTTTTGGACTAAATTCTTATGACTGTATTTGTATCTGCTTAGTAAGGTTTGCAGAACATAACCGAAAATGGAAACAAAGGGATTTTCAATTGTTCTGGAGTGAAAACTTTATTTTTAAATGCTGGCAACCAGTTATTATAACTGGTTAATTTTGTTCTGAACTCTGTGTTTTGCCTAATTGCCAGTTGTTGATGTCGAATTCTGTGAATTTAAACCTTTTTAACAACTATGCATAATTACTACATATTCATGCACAGCTAATCCAGATACAAGGAAAACATTATTAGAGGTAAAAAGTATATTTCTCAGTTGTTTAGAAATTTCCACTGAATTATTGTTAGATATGATGCATTAATACAGATTTGGTGCTGCCGGGTTTTGACTGAGAAGGAGATCTAATTAAAATTGTACTGTATGCTTGTTTTGATTTCTATGCTGATAAATCCACCACACAAGAACACAATTTTATGCTTGTTTTTGTTTATTTTAGTGAGGCAAGTGGCTTATTTTGGGATTGTTTTTCCAGACCAGGTTGCTTGTTTCTCTTTATAGATCTAGCAACACTCCAGCTGGTATTTAACTGACCCGCAGAGTACTGTCATTTTAAAAGAATGTTAATAACCATTACTGCATTTAGCTCTAACTGGTTACCATTTTGAAAGGAAGCTGCAGAACTTATGAACCAAAAATAAAAAATAAAAATTCAGAATGAAAAACATTTTGTTTTCAGTCCCTGCTGCTGATTACATCTTGTATGTAGTTGAATAGTTCACCCAAAAATGATAATTCTCTCATTATTTATTCACCCTCATGCCATCCCAGATGTGTATGACTTTCTTTCTTCTGCTGAACACAAACAAAGAATTTATGAAAAATATTTCAGCTCTGTTGTTTCTCACATGCAAGTGAATGGGACCAGAACTCTGAAGGTCAAAAAGGACATAAAGGCAATATTAAAGTAATCCATATGACTCTAGTGGTTAAATCCATATTTTCTGAATAGAAATGATAGGTGTGGGTGAGAAACAGATCAAAATGTAAGTCCTTTTTTACTACCAATCTCCACCTTAGAACAGTAAGGGACTGAATGTGAAAGTGAAAATCACTTCCACGCCATAATGTGGAAGTGAAATTAAAAGTGTAGATTTTCAGTAAAAATAGACTTAAATATTGATCTGTTTCTCACCACACTTATATTGCTTCAGAATATATGGATTTAACCACTGGAGTCATATGGATTACTTTTATGCTGCATTTATGTCTCTTTTTGAGATTCAAAGTTCTGGTCACCATTCACTTACATTGTGAGGACCTAAAGAGCTGAAATATTCTTTTAAAGATTTTTGTTTTGTGTTTTTCAGAAGAAAGAAAGTCATTCACATCTGCGATGGCACGAGGGTGAGTAAATTATGAGAGAGTTTTCATTTTTGTGTGAACTATTCCTTTGAGAATTGGTTAGGTTTAGGTGTATGGGTAGAATTAGTGTTAGGCGCTGTGTGTCTTAAATTATTGTGAAAAAATGTACCAGCTTGTTTAATGTGGGTGACATTTTGGGATGTAAAATATCAATATTATTGTACTGTATAATGTGACTAATGTAATGAATTTCCAAGTATAATAAAACACATTGCGGTTTCTTCAATATTTTCCAAGCTTGTTAAGCAACCTTACAAACTGAGGAGAGACTGTTTTGCCTGTTATATGATTTCACGAAGGGTGCAGAAATGACATAGCTATAGAGACGCCTTGCTTATTAGACTGCCCTATAGCTGAAAAGACTAGCATTAATTTCAGCTTTGTGCTGGTTAGTGTTGGTTTGCTGGTGCTGACTTAGGTGGCTGACCTGCAAAATTTTGCGACCAGACACAGGTCGACCAGCGTAGTATTTTTGGTGATGCAGGTTGAGCTGGTTAAAAAGCCTGCTGGACACACCAGCACACCATCATCCAATGCTCGAGACCAGCAGCATCCAAACACATTCTGGTGGCCAGCAGTGCTGGACTTTTCAATACTACAAAGTTAGTTCCAACCCTAAACAAACATACTTTGCTAATCACACAATTGCATGCTTGTGTACAACAACAAACTCTGTAAAAGGGTAAATTACCAGGAACAGAATTGAGCACCTGCTTTAAATTCAGTTTAACAAGGCATTAAACAATCACAGCTGTGCATTCCCCGTTCATTGAATTCGCCTCACCCTAGAAGTGTAAACCCCAGGGAAATATAGAAACACATCTTTGCGAAGGGAGGGACAGTCGGACTCTCTGGTTCACTGTTGTGCTAGAGGTCATATCAACAGAGCAACAATTGCAAGCTTTGGATCTTCGTTGAATGAGATGTATGTAAGAAAATAATGTTCTGATAGTATATTGGCATGGATAGCAGAACACATGCTAACCTATCTTTAAATATAAGACCTTGGTAGACCTTATATGAACAGCTGTATTATTCACATCCTGAATTTGCACATCAGATTAAATTAAAAACACAATAAGACACTAATAAAGATGAAGGCCAGCACCAGGTATCTCTCTCATCAGAGTCAAAGACACATATCATCATCGTGTTAAGACGAAGCAACATGGACATATTTAAAATTAGCATTGAGGTAGAGCAATGTTGTGGTGAGGTAGATATTGTAGTGAAAAAGTGTATTTGGGAAAATAGCAGCATAAAAATAGATGGCATCAAAATATAGTTTGCTGCATTGCAATGAAAGTCCAGAATAAACATACTGTATAGAAGTGCACAGACACACAGACAAAGAATAGACTCCAGCCAATCAGATTTATTATTTAAAAAACACTGTGTTCCTGGATACACTGTTCTGTTTTTGACATCATAATGCAACTTTTCAGATTAGTGATTTATTTATTAATTTCAGTTATGATGAAATGACTTTGCTTGTTAGTTAAGAAGATGTATTTTAGATCTTGGGGCAGGTTGTGGTTTAAAGAAGATCAAAGTTTTGTAAGGTAAATATTCAAGGAATGAAGCAAACGTGGCAGTTATGCACACCTTAAGGATATAAAACAGAAATTTACAGATTTTCACAAATAACAATAAACTGGTTATGCATGTGATTATAATTACATCCATCTCTTTTGTTCAACTCTTATGACACCATAGTGCTTTTGTGATATATTTGTTCCTTGTCTTAATCTACCTTTCTTTCACTTTTATCTGTTGTGATTTTTAAACCTTTATAAAATGATTAGACAAAAATGTACAGTGTGTATATATAAATCAGAAATAAACAAGTACATAAGTAATGTAAATAAAAAAAGTTTACACTGTACTTTCAAACACTTAAGAGAGTTCCCTTTCCTGCACTCAACAGGATGCAACTGAAAACAGTTTGCGTCATCGGCACACAAATATGCACAGCAGTAATCAGTCATCTTTTTTTATCGCTATTGTGGTGAACAAGTTTTAATATTAATTTGCCAGGTAATGTTTGCTGTGTGGTAAGCTATTACATGAATAATGCCAAAACACATTATGATAAATGTCAAGAATTTGAATTGTCATTTGGATGATTAAAAACTGACAGATGCACAGTGTGGACATTTATTAGAATGGTTTTGATATGGTCCATTCATAAAAGAGTTCTGATCATCAAAAGAAACTATACAAAGACTGTTTTTGACAAAACATAAAGTGATGTTACGGGACTGCCTCTCCTCAACCCAATGGCGCTTATAACGGTTTGTTTTCACTTCTCTTATTTGCACAGATGCTCTCTGGCCTGAGCATCCAAAACCTCCCGAGAGAGCTTAGATAAAAATAGCATTAACCTGCTTGGAGTATCATTTCGCCCATGCATTTAATTGGAAAATCAAGTTCAATGACTGCTGTCTTTCATTTTTACTTGTTTATTATGTTCAGTCCTTGGTTTTATGACTTTACTACATTGCACACCCACTGCAACTTATAGGCTGCGTGACATGGCTTTATCTGTCAAAACAAAGGCCATCCAATAATTTCGTCTTTATGAGAAGTTTACTCATTGACCAGTCAACTTACAAACAAACTGTAAAATAGAGGATAGGTGAGGAGAGGGCAAATCAAAGTCCCCTTTCAACTTTATCTTTAACATGATAATTCTAAGCAATGTTGTAATGTATTCCATTAGATTACTCAAGGTCAGTAACATATTCTAAATACTTTGGATTATTTCTTCAGCACTGGTAGACTATAAAATCTCTGTCAGTCCAGTAAGACAAAATACACATGTTAAAAATAAATTATCTGAAAAACCTAAATATCTTATGCAGTGTTGTTTCTAAAGTAAGATAAATCAAATTGAACTTGTTTAAAGATTTTTTGATAATTTTACAGGAAAACAAACATTATTATCAAGAATATGATTTTTGCCCTAATATCAAAGGTCTTACAAGAAAAAAATTAATTATGATCCAACATGAATTTTCTTGATAAAAAAAATAGGATTGTTTCTAGTAACATTTGCAGGTATAATGGCAAAGAAATAACTTTCGCTTAGAGTAATTCTAACAATTTACACAAGGTTTATTTCTATTTCTTCTACTTCAAAATTAATTCTCTGTCTGCTCGTATGAATGTAACACATAATAAGAAAGTGTTTCACCGCTGTTCAAATGCACTTTGGATCACATAATTTATATGTATAAATGTTTTCCACCTGAAGGAATAAATATTAAATGAAAAAAATGACAATAAAAGCAAAGTAATCTCTTTTAAATCTATTTTAATAAATATCGAGATTGTTATTTGTGCCTTTGCAACATCAAAACGATGGGGAAATAGATACAAATACAATTCATTTAAAATAACAAATAAAGTCCAAACAAGCCCCAGTCTTTAAAGAGTAAGACATAACAAGAATTTATGTAAGCTGGCTTTCTTAACTACTTTCAAACTGCTTCACAAGCATGACATTTCATACGACAAACCATCATCTTTGTCAAACTCTGCTTTCTGTGCTGAGTGAGACCACCATGAAATTTCCAACGTGCTTCAACCGCCCCGATATGCCTTTAAATAGGCTCCGCCTCGAAATCAGTCGATCAAATTCAGTATCACACTCTCGATGCCTTGACCAATCACGTTTGCCCAGGGGCGGTCTTAGAACGGTGGTCCGGGAAGACGTCATCCAATAGAATCGCGAGTTCCTCGAACAAAAGGCTTGCGTCAATCATGGTTTACCTTGTGAGCCGCCCATTATTCATGTTCATTCAATGGTGTTTTAAGGAGACACGATCGCAGATAGCGGGACGCACATCATGTCTTTTAAAAAAACAAACTCCCCGCTGTGCTGTAACGTCTGTTCCACTAGGTTTAAATCAGCCAGAGTTTAATATATTTTGACAAGTCAGGACGTTGCAACTACAGTCACATGCAAAACATTACCATAACACGTTAATGCATGCAACATGCAATGCATTTTGCATCCCGAACTATTCTTCCAAACAAAGATAGAAAAAGAAACATGAATTATGCCACTTATTTAGCATGTTTCCTCTTAATATGAACACTTATTTGTTAATAAATTAACCCTTCAGTAAAAAGTACATATTTACTTTGGCGATATGACATTGGCATGTGTAATCCCGTCTTAAAACCCCCCTTTAAAGTGTGACCTCAGCTCTGGGGGAGGTTCAACACGCCCCCCGCTCCAAAAAGTGTGTTCCTCATGCATGACTGGCTCATTTGAATCTACTGAGGGAGGAGGAGAAGACCTCCGTTTCTCTACATTGCAGCCGATAGTCTCTATCTCAGCATCCGAGCAACACTCCCAATCGCACATCACTGGTATCGTGTATGTCATTTCCTAATGATATAGAGAGGGGCTAAAGAGACTCGGGCTTTAGGACGATCAGAGAAACGGAGGCACATCATCAAGTGGTCCTCAAGTAGTGATTGAAGTTCAGACCAAGTAGCTTATCGCGAGCTTACTTTGAGTGGAGAGGAAGACAGAAAGATAGACCAGGTGTGGAAAGGCTCGAGCAATTGCTCAAGGAAGTATTGTAATACATTATTATTTACATGTTAATTTGCCCATTTTAAACCATCAACAATGACGAGAAGATCTTGCACCATTTACGCCACAGCGATCGTGTGCGCTCATCTGCTCATTTTGGGAATCGCCCTTCTTGTGGCTCAAGTCTTCCAAACAATGATTCAAGAACGCATCAAAAAGGTAAGACCTGCATGGAGAAAAGTGTCACACTAACGTAATTCCCCTCAAGTGCTCATCTGATGTCATATGACCGGCTTATTAAAGCCGTACACGATGTTTTATGCTCTATTTCGAGAGAGAGCATCATGTGGAGTAGTTCGTGATTTTGCGAAATCATTGCTGTCATTGAACAAGTATACATTATATTGTCACATTAGTCCCTTCAGTCAGATAGAGGGTTTATGCATTGCTGCTGTATATGGGGGGAGGGTCATACCAATTTCATCATGTCCCCTACACGTTGTTCTATTGGCGGTAGTAATGCAACGCTACATGTTTTGATCATTCAATGTTCCTCTAACATTTAGGTAGTCAACACATGATATCAAATCACCATGACGTATAAATGTGCTTCTGTTATTCCTCCTGAACGGTCGAAGTGGGTTGCAACCCTGACTGTGACCACGAAACCCCATCACATTGTGGAAAATACGTGTTTTTCTCTGCCTTTCTCATGCACACCTGCAGTCTGTCTGTGAATGAAATGTTTTCCCTATCAGGTTATTATGCATTGCAAATCCTTCTTTAATGTGAAATGTCAGGTTGCCTGATCATTCAGCATATATATGGTAAGGGGGAGGTGTGTATGTGGGGGAGGGTCTCTGCTTGCTCTTCTTGTAAAAATACTTGGAATTCTGACCCTCCGCCCCTCAGTATTTTTAACCAAGTGTAGTGTTCACTGTGGGTGTTCATGTTGGTGGTAACGGTCATCTGTGAGTCAGGTTAACTTGGCTGGAAATTAAACGTATATGTCATTTAGGGCCAAATGAGATGATCTAGAGCAGTGGTTCTCAACCAGGGGGCCAGGACCTACTAGGGGGCCTCAAATTCAATTAAAACTAATTTTGAATAATCCAGTTTAATTCAAATGCTGAAAAATAAAATAAAATGAATACATTTGGATGTCTACAAATTATAAACAGACTCTTTTTGAAACTTCTAGAATAAAAAATAATCCATGATTAATTATTTTAATCAGACACGTCTAGTTTCGGGCCAGGGGACCTTCAAATATTGTCTTGGACAGTGGGGGGGCCTTGAGGTAAAAAGGTTGAGAACCACTGATATCGAGGATTATAGGGTCTTAAAGAAAGGAACTTTCATGATATAATGTGTCAACTTTCATATTATAAGTAGTTCCGGCATGTTTTTATTGCATACGGACCTCAAAAGTCTTCTCGTCACAATCCATTAGAATTCAGTTCTCTAGACAAAACAACTTTTCAAGCCCTCAGGTCATGTGTGTTTTTTGGGCAGGGCATGGAGTGGATGGTATGTTGGAGTTAGTATATGCAACGTATTGTGTAGCTCTTGGGCAGTTTATCCTCTGAATGCTCTGTTTATCTTGAGTGACAATTCTAGCTTCCTTTACTCACTCAGTGTAATAAATGAATTGGTGAGCAAAGTTAAAAAACAAAACAAAAGCATTTAAAATGATTAGTTCCCTCAACAACTGCCTTAATGATTTCTCCTTTGTAGCATTGCTTTGTTTAGTCAATTTGAACGTTTGTTCACTAAACAATTTGAACAGGGTTCCGTTTACATAATGCACATTCCTCTTCACTGTATTACTACCTGTGCAGCAAAAATCAACTCTCTTCACAACTTGCTTTTGGTGCCCCTCTGTGGACATTTCACCCTGGAAAATAGAGCTGACCCATGCCCATATGCCCAACAAGACTTACTGCTTTGGCCACTGGGGGCAGTGTTTCGAATTTCGGGAAGCACAGACTGAATTTAGCTAAAGAAAAGTCAACCTACTGTTTCTGATTTCACTGTGAGATCAGTCTGAACGGTGACAATCCACAAACCTCATTAAGTTAAAAGATGAGCTCTTAAGATCACCACACATCAACTGACTAACAGTGGCAAAAGATACGTCAACAACAACAAAGTCAGCAAACCGCAAACAAAGAAGCCTATAACACTAACCACATCATTTATTAATGCTGCAATGCATGCTGAGCACTCACAAATCAGCAACATTGTTCAATATTAAATTGTTCGTTCAGACTCTTTTAGGCTAGTTGGGACAACATTTGGGGGAATATGGTTGGTGTAATGTGTTTTTATGTAGATTCAAATTAATTCACATTTTGTTGTATTTGTGACTCAAACCCCATAAGATGGATAAAATGCCATTACATTTTTTACAGTGCTGCTTTCTCTGCAGCTTTTAGAGGCTTATGAATTTGTTCATTCCTTGCTGTGAATTAATATTATAAGGTAATGCAGTGGTGCTCCTGCCAGTGTAATGGCTTTGGATCATCATAGTGTGCAATTTATAAAAAATTTCCAGTGGCTGGTACCACCACTTGACTGAGGACAGCCTCTGGTATCTGCTGCTTGTCTTGGCATTTTTTTAATGTTAAGTACTTTAATGTAATGGACAAATGACCTTGCTATCAAAATAATAACATTTATTGTTATTCTTACCTTGGCTGTATGAAGGTTTTAAAGATGGTTGATCAAGGTTTTAAAATGTCCTAACAGTGATGTCCATTAAGGACCTTCAAAGACCTCTCTCAAGGTTGTTGAGCTCAGCAGTTTTGCTCAGCAATAGAGGCAGATGAGATGGTTTGTTTTCTGAATCAGTCTTTAATCTTTTGATTATTCAGTATAATAATGATTAAAAGTATTAGATTCCATCAAATCATTATTATAAGCTTCCCAGTGGATCATGTGTGACCAGAATAGTGACAGAATTGGCCATTGAGCTGTATTGAATGTAACCATAGTCAAATAAAATGACAAAGAATGTTTATACTTACTGAGGTGTGGCTAATTAAACTTAAATGGCTATCTATGAGCTAAAACGGATTAATATTTTTTTTAATCAGAAACACCTTTTTCACCAAATGTAATTAAAGTCTGATGTCAGTATGGTTCAAAGCAAAACTGCTTAAACAGGCCTTCTCAGAAATCCCAAAACATTAGGAAAGAGAATCAAAGAGTGTGATGCAACATAATCTTACTTTAAAGAAAAGCTATAGTCTTATTTTATTACACATGGTTGAACAAGTTGAAAAGCTTACAGATTTTCCTCAGTACTCGATACTTTACCAAGCACCGGCTAGTGCCTAATAATAAAGAGCCCATTTACAGCTTCCATGTGAAAAATTCCCCTGTTCAAAAGACAGATGCTCCTTTGAATAAGTGATCTGACCGGTTTGAACAAAGATGGAGCACTTTGATATTGTTCTTTGGATTTTGCTGTGATAATAATGCACAATTTAGTCACGAGTGAATTGCTGGTTTGCAGATGGTTATGAAATGCATTTCTCTGCACACAAATATAATATTACATGCTACCATTGTAAGTTTCAGCCCATTTACATGCACACCAATATGCTGATAACTAAATTAAAAAATAAGACAAAACGAGAAAACTGCATTTACATAAAATTTGAAGTAATCAAGTTATTATCTGCTTTTGACGTCAAAGCATGAAGTGGTATGTGTAAGACTTGCATAATACATCGGATAAGCCGGCAAGAATGCTGTGAAAAGTGTTTACATGCAATGCAAAATCGGGCTATGGGCAAAAATCTACCCATGTTGATAGTTTTTTTTTCGTGAGCCGTTTATAGCCTTACACCGATAAAGCAAAAGCGTTTATATGACAAAATGTTGTCGGCCTATTAAGCATAATTGGTGCAAGAACATGCATGTAAATGTGCTCGCAGATTAGATGTAGGAAAACTGATTGAAACGCAAACAAAAACCTTGCTGCAACCAAGGCCCTTCCTCAGCCAGCTGACCAAAACCTTAAAACTACTACTAAAAACTGTTTTGGTGGAGCTGGTACAAGTCTCTGCAACAGTCCTGAAGTCATGGCTTCTGATTCCAGATAGTGTTATCTGCATTTCAAGGCAACATTTTGGTATAAATCCTTGTTTGTTATGGGTTTGGCATGAGTCACCCTGTGGAGCCCTGATGCGTCCTTACACAAATGTGTTCTAGTCACTCTGTTCTGTACTCTAGTAGTAGGCCAGTTGTTAGTTAATCATTTCAAAATGAACATTTGTTTCTCCTTTCCAAGTTCGGATCAAGACACTCCCGAAGAGAGAAGTGTAACTGCTGAACATACGTTCTGAAGCTGAATTCAGTCAGATACCACCCTTAAAAACATGTTTATTTGAGCTACTCATCTGGAACAGACTGCTGATTGTTGATGTTTTTCTTCCTCTTCTATAACTTTGAATCAGCCTGACAGTCTGCTGAGGTCTTTCCTCCTCTTTTTTTTTTTTTTTTTACCTCATCCCAGCACTCTGAAATCCCAGGGCTTTGAAATTTTACCTGGAACCTTTAGCCTAAAGTCAGCTTTCAACAGGCAAGCACAGAGCCTTTGTGTTGTTTCTTCCCTAAATTAGGCAACATTCTCGCAAGATTTTACGAGAACTCTTTAAAAGGGCTTGTTCACCCAAAATGAAAGTTCTGTCATCATTTATTAATCCTCTTGTTATACCAAACCTGTATGACTATCTTTCATGGAACACAAAAGATGTTAGTAATGTTAGAGACCGGTCTTTCCATCTTTTTTTCCACACAATGAAAGTGAATGGTGACAGAGGGTGAGTTAATGATGACAGGAGTTTCCTTTCTGGGTGGACTATCCCTTTAACCTGTGAATTTAAAGAGACAAAACATATGAAAGTATATAACATCATATACATATATCAGAGCATATAGGTTACACACATTGTCTGTTGTCAAAATCTCTTGACTGTAATTTGTTTGATTTACAGGAGATCACATTAGGAGAGAACAGCAGAGTATTGGAAGGCTGGATAAATCCACCGCCTCCTGTATACATGCAGTATTTCTTCTTCAGTGTTACCAATCCAGATGAGTTCTTGGCTGGCAAGGCGAAGCCAAAAGTCACTCAAATGGGACCATACACTTACAGGTGATATAATGTCTCTAATAGTAATAAAGTTGAGATATTCAGTTGTTTGGTGGAATGTTGTCATGAGCAGGTTCATAATTTTTGTGCAAGACAACTTCGTCATTCAGGGCTACTTGAAATCATTTGTTTTCTGAACGATACAGTCTGTTGTCAGTGACAACCGCAGCACCCCAGTCAGGAAGTGGCTCATGCATTGTAGAAGATAGGAAACAAGAAAGTTTTGCCTACTAATTTCAAACTAAATGTCATATATTAATGACGCACTGGGAAAAAATAGAAATAATGTTTTTTTTTAGGGCTGTGAATCGATTAACTAAATAATCTGACATTTTTTTGTGATTTATTGTTATTAATCATGGTACATTAAAGCAAACAGTAAAATATAATCATAAATATATATATATTGTCTCAAAGAACTTATTTAAATTTCATTTATTTAAATGTTCATTTTAAAGCATTTTGTTGAAAGAGTTAGATTAGGGGATCTTAGATTTTACAGGAATACATTTTTGATACAATTATACTGTATGTAGACATGCCATAAAATCAATGGACATACTTTAATTAAAAGTTGGGCCAAATCTTTTTGTGTTATAGGATCAAATGTGCAAATTCCATTCATATCAAGTTTTATTTGGAAGATAAACATATTGTACGTCGCCAGTGCATTATTTGACATTATATACAGTATACAGTACATATACTAACCAAATTGAATGCTAAATCTTAAAACTTAGGCAAGCTTGTACCTCTTGAAAATTTATATGTGCAAATCTTAGCCACAAGAAGTGGGGGAAAACATTTCAGGAATAAAATAATAATAAAAAAAAGAAAAGAAAAATGATACTGCATTAATGTGTATTTTTTTTTAAATTAATTTATCTATTAATTGCAAAATGAACATGTTAAATTTCACAGCCATCATTTTCTTTATTTTCCTTTACTAGAATTCTAAAATCTAGAATTTTATTTAAAAATAAATACAAAAATACAATTATGATATTAACATTAAATAAAATGTTTCTCTTTCCTAACAGGGAATACCGTCCCAGGGAAAATGTCACTTTCCTTGAAAATGGGACTAAAATCTTTGCCACAAACCCCAAGAGCTTTGTGTTTCTTCGCAGCATGTCAGTGGGAGATCCCGAGGTTGACCGTGTGACAACAGTTAACATTCCATTCATTGTAAGAAGCTTGTTTTTCAAATAGGCAACAAGTAATTTTACATTTAGACTTCGTTTTCCTTTACCTGATGATCTCCGATCCAAATGCAAAGAATTTGCTCTAAATTCTCTTTCTTTCTTTTTCAGGCTGTAATGAATGAGTTAAATTCCTACTCCTTCTTTTTGAGGTCTGCTGTGTCTATGTGGATGGGATCCATGGGGATTGAAGTTTTTATGAATCGCACAGTCCATGAGATGTTGTGGGGTTTCAAAGATCCGCTGCTTTCCAAACTCCACTCCTTTAGACCAGAAGTGGATGAGCATTTTGGCCTCATGTACAATGTAAGAATTTGAAAGAGTATCATCATAATATTCATAATTGGCAAGTCAAAATAAAGAGAAAAGCTCAGGTACAGTTCTGTCAGTTGGAAATAATTATATTTGTGGACAATATTGTCAAAAGAAGAAAAAGAGCATTAGTTGATTCTTTTTACCCCCAGACTGTGTTTGATAGTTTAAGGATATAATTTTTTTCCTGTACTGAATTTAAATGGATATTTCATCCTCCTGATGTTCTGAACCCATATTACTTTCTTTAAACTGTAAAATGCAAAAGGAGACTTTTCAGTCACCATTCACTTTCATCGCATCTTTTTTTCCAAACTGTATGCGTATCAGACTATGATAATCTTGTGACGTCATTTTTATACTGTTCGCCACTGACTACAGATGTTGACCAGTTTACCAGGTTTGACACAATGGCCTGATTTACTCTAATAGGTTTTAGACACTCTTTGGGGATTATATGCTAATTGTATTTAGAAAAAGCTATTGAATAGGAACGATTTCAGGGCGTGTGAGCCAGTGCGTGTAAGCATTAATAAAACATTTTGGCTTTCTGCTTTCAGACCAGGACATAAACAACCCACTTTGCTACATTATTGACCTTTCTTCCCTCTTCCCTGACCAGTGATTCAGATCATTTTTATTTAACAGTTTATGATTATTATTTTAAATATAACATTCTTTGACTACAGAAAAATGGAACCCATGAGGGTGAATTTGTCTTCCATACTGGAGAGAAAAACTACATGGACTATGGCAAGATCGACACATGGAATGGAATAAGGTACATTCATCCTTGCAAACTCTGCATAGCCTTACTGACATAATGAGAATATTTGCACACTCACTTGGCTTCTGCTCTCTTAACCTTTGGAAACTGGGTTACACATGCACAGTATGCTTGTATTAGATGGTAGACATGTCAATACCAAAGTGTAAAGTCCATGACAAGCACTACTGCACTGTTCAATAACCCCATTTCACTGTTCCCAATACTTAAAATATAATAAAGCATCCTCTATAAGATGTGGAATTCCATGAACATTTGTATTTTAGTTAAACAAATATATATATATATAGAGTAATAAATAAACCTTTTTGTGTTCTAAAGAAAACTGTGTAGTCACCATCTATTCATTTTCTCATTTTCTCTCAGTCAGATGAATTGGTGGTCGTCAAACCAGAGCAACATGATCAATGGTACTGATGGCAGTGTGTTCCACACCTTCCTGTCCAGGAAAGAGCTCCTCTACATCTTTGCTGCTGATCTCTGCCGGTAAGCAATGTGTTTAGAGACTTACAAGGTCATCCCAGCAAGCACAAAACATTCTTACAACATTTCACAAAGTTGCTTTGTGGTTGCAGTTAGGTTACGTCACATTGCAACATTTTACAAATATGCTGAAGCCACACCTATTAAAAAAATAAGGTAGTAACCAAAACTTGACGTACAGTTTGCGTATTAGACTTACCAAAAGCGGCCAAGAAATATGACTAGAGTCCTGGAAATGTGCTGATCTTTTAGATTGACATAAATCGGATACAGTAGCTATGGCAAATTCAGAACACGTATTAGTCTTGTATTTGATCTCTATTCCTTTCTCTTTTGCTCACTAAAAGTGTTTTAAATGTTACTGGTAACCATCTACTTTGAAAGGTGTCCTTGGCAAAAACCTTTTGACAGCTGCATATGTGCTACTACATGGTTGGATGTTGTAGGTTCCTAAAACATTAGGAAGTCTTACTAAAAACATTTCTGCAGTGTTGTGAAAATATGTATTTACTACCTTTAAAAAATCTGTCCTATTATGCGGGTATAAAAGCGGGATCACAACTTTTTCATGACTTAATTTTTTTATTAGATCAAGTTATTATTTATACTGCTACTCATGTTGTTTTGTGTGTGTATAGGTCTATTCATTTAAGTTATGTGAGAGACACAGAGGTGAAGGGCATCCCTGCCTTCCGCTTCGCCCCTCCTTCAGATGTACTAGCTCCCCCTGATGAGAATCCAAGCAACGCTGGATTTTGCGTGCCTGCCGGAGATTGCCTCGGAAAGGGAGTCCTTAAAGTCAGCGTCTGTCGGCAAGGTACACCATGTTTGTTGGAGCAGGTTTTATGGTGTTAAAAAGGTTTAGTTTTGAAAGGTTCTAGATTTCCTGGAGTTACATGGTAAATATGGTCATTTTTAAAATACAGATATTTGTTTAGGCTCTCTGTAGGTGCTTGTACTTTCAGAAATACGGATGTCAGTCCTGTTTTAGAGTGCAAAATTCAGTTCTGTTCACACGCAGTTCAGTTACTAATGACATTGATGACTGCATTCTGATGACTGCATTCTGAGCACATGCCTTTTCATTTTTAGCACTAATAATACATTTTCATTAAGTCTGTGCTGTGTGAACACATAAGAGGGCATAAAATAGCAGTGGCCTAAATGGATGTTCTAGACTGACGTGTAGCCAAACCACATGTGTAAATAGTATTGAATTTTTGGATTTCTCATTACTGATCTGTGGCCCTTCTAACTCGAGTTCATGTCATATCTGTCTGGTGGTGTTTGCTCACTCCTGGACTATGAAAGAGGCATCAGGGTTCAGTGCTTAATGAATAACTTTTAGTACCATTTGATTGTATTTATTAGCCACTTGACCCACTGTAGGTGTCCTCCAACTGATTGCTCTTCCACAGCCTGTATTGCTTCCCCCATAAACTATTAAGCTAACATTATTATCAGATGGTTGTAAACTCACTTTTATCATGCCAGCACTTCTGACACAGCTGTTTGAATTTGCACATGCTTTGATTAGTCATCTTTCCCAGAGGAGGTCATGTCTGGTCATTTAATAGTCACATTTAGAATGTCATTGAAATGTGATAGTAACATACTATGAATAAGAGCTACTGAGGAATTATGTTTAGTTTATGATCTCAACATCTCACTAATGTAGTATTTTGTGCATTTGGTAGGTGTTCAGGTACACTACATGGCCAAGTATGTGGACATGCACATGGTTTTGAAATTAAATGTTCAACAAGCATACATAGTTTACATACTTTTGTAGTGTACTTACCCTGTTGCCACTCATTGCTCACTACTGAAAGAGGAAGTTTTATTTTCGGCTAGTTTGCAAAAAGAAAACCCCCTGAAAGTACGTTGCAATCATACATTTTCCTTAGGGGTATTATTTCAGATAGTGGAAAATATCAAAACATGAGAGATGGATTTTCAGATGATGTTCGTCATGTTTTTATCTTTATGAAAGGTCATTATAAAAAGACCTTTACTTTTCCTGATTTGAACTAGACAGGTGCTCTATAAATATTTTCCACAGGAACATCAAATAAGTCTGCGTGTTTCTGTTTTTCCTTTTATGTACAGGTGCTCCCATTGTTGTGTCATTCCCTCATTTCTACCAAGCCGATCACAGCTACATCAATGCTATTGAAGGGATGAATCCAAATGAGGAGGAGCACGAAACTTACCTGGACATCAACCCTGTAAGCAGCGCCGCAGACACTATGGTTCCTTTGTTTTACAGCATGACCTGTTAGTTCTCTTGTGGTTTTGTAGTGTGTAAACAGTATGCACCCTTCCTTACCACAACTGGACAAACTTTGGTAAACACAACTGAATGTGAAACCACACCTGAATTTCCCTAGAGTGCCATTATGTCATTACTGTATTTTTCATAGCATTCAATGATGGAAAAATGTACCCTCATGTTGATGTTTGATCTTAGTTCATGTTATAAAAGTAAGATCAGAGTTTTGTTCCTCATTAAAGTTGAACCTTTTAAAGAAATTAATGGTAGTTTTGAGAAATATATTTAAAATGGAGACACCAGCCATAATAGTAACCTTATGAAAGCTGTTCATTCTACATGGAGAGGGTCCCCTCATGGGGGCCAAAATGTTGAGATCACATGACTAGCTGAATACTAGCTTAATCTCAGTAACCGCAGTGTTATTGGGCACGTTCTCTCATTGATTGAGAGCATATTTAACACCGTGTTCTAGATGGAATAGATCAAAGTCTGTTTGTGATGTTTTGTGATGACTTTTAATGGGAAATTGTCCCTTGCTTATTTTCTGTAGACCACAGGGGTCCCCATTCGTGCCTGCAAGAGAGCTCAGCTCAATGTCATCTTGAAGAGAGTCAGTGGCTTCCCGTGAGTAAAACATCTCAGAAATCAAAATCATGTACATTTGGAATGAAAAAAAAGCTATTTTTGTCTCTTATGCGAACGTGTAATTATGCTAACTTGTCGATTGCCCCCCCCCCTTTTAGAAAAACTAAATTCCTGAATGGGACTATTTTCCCTATCATGTATGTCAATGAGGTAAGTTTTTCATTTCGTCCTTATTACTTTCAAAACCAGTTTGCTTGTTTACATACTTAAAGAGAAAGTTCACCCAAAAAGCAAAAATTTCTCTCATCTTCTGCTAAACATAAACGGAGATTTTTAGAAGAATATCTCCGCTCTGTTGATCCATACAATGCAAGTGAATGGTGGCCAAATCTTTGAAGCTCCTACAAGCACATAAAGGCAACATAAATATAATCCATAAGACTCCAGTGGTCAAATCCATGTCTTCTAAAGTGATTCAATCGATTGTGACTGCTTTTTCACAGTACATCTTGCCATTGCATTCTCTAGGCACTATCATGATTTCAAGATAACAGTTCCTAGTTCTTGATGCATGCGCAGGGCGCAAGAGGGTGTTTGGAAGTTCAAGCTTGAAATCATGATTGGCAAGATTTATAGCGAAAAAGGAGTTAAATGTTAATCTGTTCTCGCCTAAAACCAACTGGATCGCTTCAGAAGACTTCTATTAAAACACCAAAGTCGTAAGAATTACTTTGAATACTGCCTTTTATGTGCTTTTTGGAGCTTCAGAGTTTTGGTCACCATTTACTTGCATTGTATGGACCTACAGAGCTGAGATATTCTTCTAAAAATCTTAATTTGTGTTCTGCAAAAGAAATAAGTCATACACATCTGGGATGGCATGAGGGTGAGTGAATGATTAGAGAACTTTTTTGGGTGAACTATTCCTTTTATATGTTTTCAAACTCTGTTGCATTTCATTGAGTGCTTTGTAATTCCCTTATATTTTTAGACGGCAACTATTGACGACGAGTCAGCTGCCCAGATGAGAACACTTCTGATTATTGTAACAGTCGTGTCCAATTTTCCTGTCATCATTGTGGGGCTGGGGGTCATTTTACTCGTGGTCCTGATCTTTCTAGTCTGTAGGAACCGCCAGAGAAAGGTAAAAAAATACAATAAAACTAAACTTTTTTTAGGTGCTGCTTCTATGTTGCCTAATGTTAACTTAAGGAAAGACTAAATATGTTGTTCATAGGTCAACAATACCTTTTCCAGCGAACTCTGCATATGCAGTAAAAGTTAATATTCTCCAGAAATGCTAGGATATTAAGGACATTTTGGAAAGACCAAAGTCTTCAAAATACCAGAAGCCTAACACAACCTTGGCTTTAAAGTCAATCACATGTGTAACTAGCCTTAAAGGCACTAACCTTAGTTATAATTCCCAAGAATGCACCTGCATGAGGGAACACATGTGCTTTACCTTCAGCACATGAATTACTTGAAATGTGTTATTTTGAATGTGCAGTAATTATCAGTTTAATTGTAAACTTAAACTAAACTTATTCATGAATATATTTGTTCATTGAAAAACATTTGTGTTGTTACTATTTTAGATGCTAATAATGAGCCAAAAAGTTATTTTAATTGTGTTAATTTTTTCACATGAAATTTGCCAATTGATGCATAATGCTGTTATTTTTTCATTTAAAGTAACAATTTTCCTCCCCCCTTTTTTTTTTCCAATTCAGAATGAAGTAAAACGCATTGATTTTACTGAAGCTTTTCATTCTTTTGCTGTAAGTCTTCATTTTCCCTTACACACGTTTTCCTTTCATTTTGTTCAGATTTGCCTGTCATGTCATTTTGTGCACTATTGTTATCATTTTAGTCAAAAGTTTGTTTTTATTTTTTTGTTTGATTGAATCATACAGCTACCCTCCTTGTTTAATGTTCAGAACAATAACATGCATTTGTTTCTGCAAATCATGTTCATTGCTTTTCCTGCATGCTTATTGTTTTGTGATGTAGTGCGGCAGTGTTTCAAAGTGTTACGTTAGATGTTAATTAAATAGTGTTGGTGTAGTGTCCTAGTGGTACGTGATTTTATGTTGAGATTTGAAAGCTTTGATTTTAACATCGTAGGCATGCGATCTAACATTCCTTTATGTTCATACAGACGACGAAAGACGAAACGGCTTATACCCAAGTTAGCAACCAAGCAGAAGATTCGCCGGAGAACCGCAGTAACCAGCCTTTGAGGAACGGCTCTTATATCGCCATGTCACCGGTGGAGGCACAAAAGTGTTGATGAAGATGATTGGTGGACTAACACCTGGACATCACATCCACGAGAAGTGCATCCTCACTATTTTTTATTTTCTCCTTTTCACTGTGCGATTGGTCTTTGGGGTCAGTCCTCACACACAAACAACACCAACGTTTCCCAAGGGTCACTTGTTTTAAGGTTGACTCGTTACTTATTCGTTTATGAACATGGCCTTCTCAAACTGACATATCTCACAAAAGAAATATGTAAACACAAAGCTGTCTCTGGGTTTCTGGAGGCTTATTTTGCCTAGTCATGAGAGGCCTGATAAACACTCTCTTGCCTTTAAAAAAGTGTATGCATTGCATGTTAACCGAATCCATAGTTCCTGAAAGGGTCATAAACCCTGTTAGCATGATAGAACGTCAGGAGGAATTCACTGGAACTACTGGAAACCATCCATGCTCATGTCTGGGAAAGCCTGTGCTTTTCACATGTTTCAAATTTCTTCCCACACTACTGTATACAGGTCTACACAGGCAGACCAAGAACTAATAAAGCTCTATATGTCATACCTGATAATGAACAGACATATGCAAACTATCAAATTACCTCCTCTAAAACTATTTAGAGGCCTAAAAGGTCTAATATGCTAAGAAAAAAAAAACTGGTTCCAATCCAGTACATTGTGTGTATGATTGTTCATACCAGTATGTGTTACTGTATGTGTTTGTTCGTCTGCAGGCATGTCTTTGCTTGTATGTGTTTGTCACACTGTGGTGAAATGCTCTGGTGGCTCGCCATCCACCATTTTGCACGATGCAGTGTGACAAAAAGTGGACACTAGCGACTTCAGCAGTCCTCTTCATTTCACGCTCTCCGAGTCACATCCAGTAGCCTTCACGGCCTATTACATTCACTCAACCGATGCCAGAACTCCTTAGAACTGGAGTTGTCATGCATTTCAAGTCATACTAGCTTTTTTATCTTTTCATAATGAAAGAACAAGAGGCGTAGAAGACTCACACGTGAGACTTGTATATTTCTTTTGCCTTACAAATACTTACAAACACAAAGATGTAATTTTGCTGCATGGTAATGGCAGGCATAAGATGGAACTGTTATGTGCAGAAGAAATGGCAGACTACCTCTGACCAAATCCAGTCTGGAAACATCCGCAAATCAAATTTCAAAAAGTTGAAATGCTTTGAAACACTTCACATCTAAAGGCGTCTGTTCTGTAATCACAAGAGCACAAGCATGCTTCCTTGCAGTCTAATCAGTCTCCGACAACAGAAAGGGTAAAATATCAGCAGGTTTAGTGTTATCCGCGAAGTCTGCGCGTTTTTCTGCGCATGTTCAGTTTATGTTAACCCTCTGTGAGGCTAAAGGCAAAAGAGACTTGAATCACTGCTTGTGTCTGTCTTGAGTTTTACGTTTGTGTTTCTTTTTTCTGTCCATGACGTTCAAGCCTTCACTATTGCCTCTTAAAAATGAATTAAGGCCATATATAAATCAACTTGAAAATGATGTGAGCGCTGCACACTTTCAACAATATTACTTTTGGTTTTTTTGTACGCTCAAGTCCACACATGCATTTCAGTGGTTTGTCCAAATAAATCGTTTTGGGTGTTTGTTGGAAATTGCCATTACCCATGTTGTTTTGTGTTTGAAAAGTGTCCACTGAAGATATATGTATTTGTAAAATCATTCCCATTTAGGAAACATTGGGAACAAATCCAATTGCAAACACTTGCTGGGAAGATTGACACTTGTAAATGTTACTTGACTTGACTTAATACCATCGGTTTCCTGATGCAACCGTGGTTTCTGTGGATTGCTACGCACATTGTGGCAAATTTGCTCATGCCATGGGTTTAGCTTATCTTTAAAGATTTAGTGCAAGGTTTAAACTGGAAACATTGTGCACTTACAGTGTCTTATGCAGCTGTACCTGACTGAAAACCGAGGAAAAGCAAATTAAGCTTTAGTGTAATTGACCACCAGTTAATTACAGGGGCTCTCGGAGAGTTACATGTTTAATTATCAGCACACATGATACAAATGTACTAAATCGGCCTCTGCCAAAAGTCCTGCTGGACCATTGGATCTCAAGTGGTGGGGCGTAATATGTGACTTGAGGATGTGAGATTTAGAACCTGAGCCAATTCTATACGGTTTTCCAGCTTCTTTATGTTGACTTTTGAAACGTATTTCCCCTTGTTCACTTGTTCCCTATATGCTTGACCAAAGATAACAATGGTTTAGTAGATAAGTTTGTTTACTTTCCACAGAGATAGCTACAGTGCCATCGATTTCCCATTTGCAAGAGCATCAGAACCACATTGTCTACAAGGGCAAATGAAAGAGAAAGAAAATTAAATTAAGTTGCAAAAATATTTCCAGAGCATACTATGCGAGTTTAATACAGCAAAGAACTTCACATTTAAAGTGTTGCCACAGTGCGCAAATAAACTCAGTATTATGTATTGACAAAGCAATACAACCATATGTAAAAAGCAAATTTTATAATGAAGTAAAAATTTTTGTAATCAGACAAACAATATTTATGTATTCATATGTTAAATTGTATGTACATTATCTGAATTTGTAAGGTCTTTTCTTTGGTCATTTTTCATTTCTATATTTTGTAATATTACAAGTGGGGTCATCAAGCGCATTTCTGTTTTCTTATTTATTTATTTTGTATCTCCTCCACAGATTTATGAAGTAGAACCAAGTAAAAAATTTTCCTAAATCCGAGGTGAAACAGTGTATGTGGTTGTAACTAAAAACTGTAACTTTGATTGAGAGATGCTTGTGTTGTATCTTTGGGATGTGAGCCTGTCGTGTGTAATGATCTCCTGTTATACAACTTCCTCAAGCTGTCAATACACTGCTTTTGTCCAGCTGGATTAACAAAGGGAAGGCTGAGTGTCTTTGAGTTCCATTTAGGGAGATTGCCATAGTGCCATGTTGGGTACAAGGGAAGTTTCCATTTGCAATCTAACCTTTTTTTTCTTAGATGAATGATGCCCTCCTTCAGGGATGAGCTTTTAGTGCCATACCATCCTTGCTTATTTTAATCGCTTCAGTAGCGACACATTTAAGCAGTGTAGCAATTATTTGTTAGTGTTTTTTTCTTTCTTTTCTTTGCATTTCAGGGCTTGTCATTTTCTCACGACATCTTTGAGGGTGGTCTTAAAAACACTGAACATTTCATCTTTTACTCCTGATGCATTGTGGTTTTGCTGCTGAGATTGACAATCCTTATGTCATGTTAGGTGCAAAATAATTTCAAGTAATATTCATTTTTAGTTTTGATAATTTACACTGCACAGATCTTTCTACAATGCTTTTGTAAACATTTTTAGTGTTATTTGCTAAAAAATAATAAAAAATGTTGAATTTCTTGCAAATCTTTTTGTTGTCTGTCTTCATTATTTGCACATTCAATTGTACATTCACTTTATGCACGGGTAGTTGAAAAATATGTTTTTATTTGCAAAAACCTTTTAGTTTATAGGCTAGTTCAAATGTATTTAGTCCTGCAGTGTGACAAATTAATTTATAAAATTACGAATATTCCAAGTAGTCAATTAATAAGGACATAAAAACTATATATACTGTATTTTCTATGGATACAAGCAGCATAAAAGTACAGCTCCAAACTACTTGAATGGGGATTTTGGATGAGATTACAAACAAAGAACATATTTCAAATCAGCAGTGAAATCTGACAACAATCGCATCATAAATTGTGTTTCTTTAGCTCACATCACGGTTATTGGCTCTTTTAACAGTAAGGCGGAACTTCCTTTTCTACATCCGCCATTTGAGTTTTCCCAGTCCTCCCATTCATTTTAATACAAGTGCTCTGTCTCGGGAGAATCAATCCATATCTTCAGAATTTATATAATAGGCATGGGTTAGAAACAGATTAATATTTTAGTCCTTTTTTACTAGAAATCTCCACTCACCTCCACATTCTTTTTTTTTTTTTTTTTTGCAGTTCATATTCTTTATGTATGTTGCCACCCACTGGTTGGGGCTGGTCAAAGGTGGGGATTTATAGTAAAGAGGACTTAAATATTAATCTTGACAATGACTACAGGAGTGTTGAAACCACTAGTATGGTATTGACTTCTGATGTGAAATAAATGTAGTATTGACAGGGAAATCCCATTAAAAAAATATGCAGTGACTCATGTAAAGACTAGTGTGCTTTGATGTTGCCCTAAACATGTTCAGACCTTTCTCCACCCACACAGTCCCTCCTTGTGTTGACAAAAGACATAATGAACCTGAATAAGTCTGTAGATACTCGAAATCAGAGAGCAGAAAGTCAGAAATAAAGCTCAGATAAGAAAGAATTATGATATAACGCCCCCTTCTGGAGTGTCATGGTAACCAGAGTGAGAAATTATTGTGAAGTTCTTTGTAAAATCTCTAGAGGGAAAAAAACATGGGCTGAGTTATAACAAAATATGAAAAATGTACGCTTTGAAAATGCTTGATAAGAAAACGCTTCCTCGCAGCATAATGACAACACAAAAAGACGCCCTCAGCAAATTATTGTAGCCTACTAAAAATCGATATCAAGTAGGCAAGCAACATACCATCTGAAAACCTTAGCCTTGTGGCTAGGGCCTTGCTAGGGCCTAACATGCGCAGTTGTGTTATTTTTAATAACAGAAACCTCTCTCTTAGCATTATGAAGTCAGCTTTTTAGTTGGTCTGTTTCTAGTGTTTCTGTTTTGCTTAAGAGCACAATGTCAAAACGCCACTATGACTTTATGCATATATATATATATATATAATATGGTGTATTAATATTTACAGTATATATAACACCCTAGCTACCAATGAGCTTTGCCTGCATGTTAGATACAATTATGTCATGATGTATTATTAAGATACTGATGGCTCATTTTGATACAGAATATAATCACAAATTAGTCAGGGCATTCATATTCTGGACTCTTTTTTTTTTTTTTTTTTTGAGGCAATGAAGACAAATTGTAAAAGCACCATTGAGAGCATGTCTTGATCTTCCCCTGTTTCAGTTTATTCATAGTGTCAGAGATACAAAATATTTGTTGAGGCCATTATCCTGACCAGAGGAGATAGGAAAGAGAACATGTAAGAATCCTTGAGATCAGCAGCTTGTAATACAGTGAAAGAAGATGGAGAACATTCATTGGCTGAGTACAGAATATCTACAGTAGGTGCATTTTCAAATTGAACCTAAAGCTAACATGGGTTTTATATTCGGTGAAGAAATCAAGATTCATACATACAGTAGCTCACGGCAGCCCTCAAGACCAGCACTATGTGAAACCCCATGAGATTGAGGCTGTCCACCCAAGAGGGTCCTATACAATAATTACATCCTAATTTGAGCATACCAAATAAAAATTGTCTAGAGGGATACATGCAAATGGGAAGGCTACATTTTACACAATCTAATTTGTCAACAGTTATTGTGGTGGAACAAGAGAATTGTGGCAGGTATCTTCAGTCTGTGAACCTGCAGAATCTGCGGTCTGTGAGTCTGGAGAATCTGCAGTCTGTTGACCTGCAGAATCTGCATTTTGTGAAACTGCAGAATCTGCATTTTGTGAAACTGCAGTCTGTGAATCTGCAGAATCCGCAGTCTGTTGAGTTTCTTCCTCCTGAGGTTGGTCTTGATTTTCTTGCTTGAACATCATCTGTAGACTTCTGCTTCTCTCAATTCTGGTCCTGTCTACCAGCCGAAAAGCCTCCATGAACTCATCAATGTCAATGCTACCATCATTATTTGTGTCTGTGCTGATAACCAAGTCATTTATGGCTTCATCAGAAATCTCCATTTTTAGATAGGCACTGAGCAGTTTCAAAGTCTGACGGAAATCCTCAAAAGAAATAAGACCTGAGAGAAAGAGAAAAATAGGCTCCAGAAACACGTAATAGAAAACCATCCATAGAAAAAAACTATTTTAAGGAGCTAATGGACAAAATGTAGCTCTCATGTTATAAAGTCTAAATAAATTCTGCAGATATTTTTCATACCTGAATTATCTGTGTCTACTATTCTGAAAATGGTCTCCAGGGTGGAGCGATGTCTGTACAGTGTCTCCAGCAACGTCTGCTCAACGTTCTGGAGTGAATAAAGGAGAGATTGGTTTCTGCTAAGTACACACCTGCATTTTTGAAAAGGTAAAAATGATAAAATCCAGTGAGATTCATTCATTACCACAGAGCTTGGCTTTTTAAGGGCAAGGTCACGGAACCAGCAGTAGTAGTTCAGCATACTGTCAGTGGTACCGGACACTAGCTGAGGACGGAGCACTCTCCAGGGAAGATCCAGGTGAAGAACTTGCTCAACTGCGCTGGCCCAGTTGTTTAAAGAGATCAGTCCTGTGAGGACAAAGATAAGTCAGAAAAACATATTCCTTCTCAAGAACTGATCATTTCCCTTGAATTTGATAATGATATAAAATAAGTTTAATGTATTTACATGAGTGGATCGCAATGCTGGTCACATGTCTTTTGTCAACAGCAGTTTCATTGTTCATAATAGGTTTGATACTGCTATGGTATTAAACTGACACTGAAAACAAAACCAGCATCTAATGTAAAGTAACTAGACACCCTATTGTTTTCAGGCAATAGTTCTTATGTTGGCTTGAATGTACTGTTATTCTACAGACAGACATAGTTTAGGGGTTTTTCAAAATCCTTAAACCAAGACCAAAATGTCTTACTGTAACTTCTCCAAAAGCATCCAAGCTTCATACACCAAAACTGGCACAGACCCTCAGGCTGTTCTGACTCAGGTTGCTATGACTTTTATAAATGATTGAAATTATGGTTTTAACACAGCAGGCGATCAAATCTCTGAACGATCCGATAGACTTACATGAATGAAACTTTCAAATATTATTCAAACTATTCATAATAATAATAATATTTTTATCCGTCTCTATTTTTTAGCTGCTTTTTGACTGCTCTCATTTTTAGTGGTAAACATTCGGACAAGGCTTTGTCAAGGAACGTTAACAATCTAGTTGAGTAATTAAATGGTAATATAATCACATCCTCAGATGGCAGACTACAGTAGTACTGTAATGTTAGTAAAGCTTGAAATTGTGCATTTCAGGTAATTGTTTTTATTGTACCTGTTTTCTCCTTATCAAACTCTTGAAAGGCACTGATGAGCTGTGACTTGTGTGCAAACAGTTGCTCTCTTAGGACTTTGAGAGCAGTGTGCTCTGTGCGTTTTACACTGAAACAACATAGATAAATGAGGTGCAGACAAAGTAGAAATGACTATAACATTGCATATACAAGTAACATTGAAAAGTAACAAGTTCTGCTGTAACTTTAAAATCTACTTGTAACAAATCTTAAAACTGAAGTGTGTAATTTCTGCCAAAAAACAACTGTCCGAATACGCTTCCATGTGCTGTTAATCGTACAAACAGATAGTCCCACCACCAACACAGTCAATATTGTTGTGTCAAGCTGAAGGGGTTGCTCAAAACAAAAGGAGCCATTTTTAAAGTGCCACAGACTGTTTACAGTTTTCGAGAAATTTAACCTAGGAATCTCTTCTTAATTGTTGTCTCTGCATATTAAGCTGTGATAGGAGAACTTCAGCTTTAAGTCATACCAAATATTCCTTTTAAAAGTTGGGCTTAAAAATATATTCCCTTAGTTAGTGAAATATGGCTGAAGGTATCATCTGTTTTGATTACCTTTGTGGAAAGTTCAGCCCTCGGGTCATACTGGTAGCCCGATACTGAACAAAGTAAGGCACTAGATCTGGACCCAGTCTGACAAATGCTCCTCTGTTGCTGCCAACATCATAGTAGTTAGAGGCTGAAAAAAGGGTGAGGACCTGAAAATCAAAATAATGGAATGATATAGTTATATCTATCTGTGAAACTGAATCTGGTGAAGCCGGTGACTGACATGACGGCTCTATTTCTCATTCTTGAGTAAGTGTGTGCTTAATGTGTTTATGTATAAGTGTCCACGTGTGCGAGAGAGCTTAAGAGAGGGGGAGGGCAAGGGCGTTTCCCATATATATTTCAGATAATATAAAAACTGTTGTATTGATCAAGTGTTTCTAACTTTGATACAGTTCAAGCCTTCGTTGCTAATGTCGAAAATGTCACGTTAGAACTAGCAACGGAGGATGTGCTGCTTTTCGGCATTGGAGTAACAAGGTTGTGTGTGGGCGGATTTGGGTGCTTTACAAGGAAACATTTTTAGGTCACAAACTGGTAATTACAAGGGTATTATGCTATAAATGTGGAATATGAGGAAATTTCTAGTGTCCCCATACTAAACTATTTTTGAAAATGTAAAAATGCAGAAATCTTTTTGTGAGGATTAGGTATAGGAGTAGGGTTAGTGGATAGAATCTATAGTTTGTACAGTATAAAAATAATTATGTCTATGGAGAGTCCTCATAAGGATATCCACAGCGTGTGTAAGTATGGGGAAGATGAGGGAACTTTTCAACCAAAATTGAAATAAATGTAGGATATTATAGACATTGTTTGACATTCTTAACATATTTACTTTAACCAATGTCTTTGTTTATGTGGTTATTTTGCTGTGGTAGCATGTACGGTGTGTGTGTGTGTGTGTGTGTGTGTGTGTGTGTGTGTGTGTGTGTGTGTGTGTGTGTGTGTGTGTGTGTGTGTGTGTGTGTGTGTGTGTGTGTGTGTGTGAGTGAGACAACACTGAGAGAGAGAGAAAGAGAGAGAGCCCAAGGATGCTGTTCAATCGAAATATAAATAAATGTAGGCTATTATAGACATTGTTTGACATTCTTAACCGATTTTTGTATACATGGTTATTTTGTGTTGGTAGCCTGTACGGCTCTTTGAAATAACTTTCGCGAAGTGATTTGGAACCATTATGGGGTCAAGACCTGGAACTACTTCATAGCCGTGCACACCTTAGAATGTCCATGAACCAATCAGAATCAAGCATTTAACAGACCCGTGGTATAAATATAATTAGTGTTGAACTACATTTTTACAAGCTGCCAAAGTCGCTGTAATTTCCGTTAAAGAAGACCGCCTGAAGCCTCCGATTGTTGCATCACTGACCTTACGATTGTGGCAAAACTCGTATCCGTCCTGCTTGCATTCATGTGAACGAATGATGAGCTGGAGACTGTGTCTGTTCAGAAAGTCCTCTGTGACATCAGGTCCCCAATAACAGCCTCCACCTCTGATCTCATTGGGAACGCAGCCATCCTGAGACATGGGGTCACTCCACAGCAGGTCCAAGATCTGATGCCACAGAGCAGATACCAAACATCAACTTTGCAAAGAAATTGATAGAAGTGCAGGATGTCAAGTCAATGGTTTCACTGTAAACCCTAATATGTTATAAGAACTTAAAATAAATGAGGCAATCAGCTACATCTACAATAGAATGTGCATCTTAACTTGAAATATTGATTAAGCTAAGTCATACATTTTCATGGTACTTCAGTTGTTTCTCTCTTTAGCTGAATTTAAAATTATTATGTAATTTCAATTCAATTACTTTAAGTAGAGGCTTGAACTAACTAGCGCAGTGAATGCCAGCATGCTAAATGCATACTAATTGGTAACATTATTTTTTGAATAGCATTGCAATTGTTCAATGTGTTAAGTAACATAGAACATTCTTAACTTGTTCCTGTCCCCAATCTAAGCTCAAGATCCCCTTCTCACCATAATGGTAACCCCCAAATCTCCAACATCACAGAAACTCTGCTAAATAACACAAAACATTAAACTCGAAGACACATTATATAACACTTAATTTCAACATTCACTCTCCCTGTCAAGTGCCATGTAAAGCATGCTGGGAAATAGAAATCCCCCTCCCATTTTCAGTTAAATTTAAGTTTCAGTTAACTTAAAGAGACTAACCTTACGTTCATAAACTCAAAACAATAAAACAATTTAGGTTAATTCAAATTTGTATGCTTGAATTGTTTTCCACTAAAAACAATTTTCAGGGTTTACAGTGTTTGTGGGTATGTTTAGCATAACTTTTTTTTAAAGGAATGTGACATGCAGTTGACACAGAAAAATTATTTATTCATTGTTTGTTATATAATAACTAGAACGTTACAGGGTTTTCTGGCTTTACATGGTCATGACAAGAGTTGAAAACTGGATAGACTGAACAAAGCTCTGCACAGTCAAGGTTGGTAAAGAATTTTTTTTTATATTTTTAATTAACACATATAATGTTTAATACTTTCAAACATTGTGTATTGTGAAGTTTATTCTGGTGCGATCCATAGACTTCCATTTTAAATGCAATTTTGTAAATGTGGAATTGATAGCATGCCACAGACTCTGTCTATCTAACTTTGAACACTGTACCTAGGTGATGAACCCAAAATCAACACATTTGAAATATTTTGCATCAAACCACATAAGGGTACGATATGTACAGAAGAACATAAACTACTAATAAATAACTAACCTGTTTCCACTCTTCATTGTTGGTTTCTGTGTTTTCTGAAGAGTCAGGATCTGACTCAGAGGACAGGGAGTTCAGATTGTTGTGAGACTTGCTGAAGCAAGACAGGCTAAACTCTGCTTGTCTTCGCCGGACTTCTAACTCCTCCTCAACTGTTCGAGCCACAGTGGATGAGAAGTCTTGGAGGGAACGTCTCTGGAAACTGTCCCGAGAGCAAAACTGTTTTGGAAAAGTCAGGGAGCCCCGTCTGTTCGTACAGAAGATCATCTCATTAATTTCTGTATCAGTATATAGATTACTGCGTGATGCATTTGTCTTCTTTGGAGGCCTCAGGGCAGACGCATACTAAAGAGAGAAAGCAATCACATGCATCGGGTAAAAGAGAAGTTGGCTGATAGTATTTCAACACATAGGTTGGCCTCAACAACATGCTGAACATTTGTTTGACTCACTCTGTGTCTGTCCACTCGGGCTATCAGAGCCAGATCTGTGGTATCTGAAATCCCTCCATGGACAACCAGCACCCGGTGATCAATTACTGTCACTAAGGGCAGCCAGCTGAAGATCTTTTGAAGCAACTTGAGGATACGCTTTCCATGCATCTTAAAGAAATTGAACAAACTTATATCTGAACAAAGACCTTATATCTGAACAAAGACTTTGATTAGACCATGCAATGTGGAACATTCAAATACATTTTCCTCATAAGGTCAAGCTTAGAGGAGGAACATTACAAACAACTAATGAGAGTCCCCAGTTGACTTTGTTTCATTAATGGATGTATTTTTCTGTGCCTGCAAAAAGGTTCTGACTCTAAATCTGCCACTAACCTCAATGGTTCACCTCCAGTCTGTCTGTCTGGCTAGTGCTATATGACCACAGTGTCCATTAGTCATGCTATCTTAATATCATGAAACTCTATAACAGGGAACATAAACATCAATGTCTCAAAGTTTGCCTTTACCAAAAAGAAGCAATACTTGACCATTCTTATGCCCATATGCTCTTACCCTCTGCCTATTTCACTGCTAGTTACCAGTCGCCAATTACAGATTAAAATGCTGTTTAATTTCTTGGAGCCCTTTTGCTGTAATGACAGAGTAATCCTCTTAACACGGACTGACCCACATTCACTGTACAAATAGCTGCAAGAGAACTGACCAGTTTCCCCTTTTAAACATTAAGGCTGCATGTGTTGGACACTTGCAGTTAATAGGTGCTGTTCTAGGAAAGTGTTGGGATATCCCTTACTGTTTCATAATGGAGATAAAGAGCTGATGCCACATGGTAACAAATGTACTGAACTGAAAGAATTAGAGAGCATGAGAACTAGAATTAATGGCTTACCTTGTATTTCCCCAGCACTTCTTTGGTAAAGCCATACCTTTGAATAGGAATAAGTAATTATTTGCTTATAATGTAATAATTGCCAAATTGGAAAGCACCTAGTTTTTAATATAGTAAGATGAGATGTTTTTAGAGACTAATAAAAGTAATATTCCAAAATAATAAAATATTTAATGACTGAACATTGGTAACAATATTTCTAATAAAATATTTATTACTATTATTATATAACTGAGTGCATGTGTTCAGCACATTTCCATTACCTCAGGTTAATTATGTGATCTTCGTGGTTTCCTCGATTAAGATAAACATCTCCAGGATGCACAAGTAGGAAAGCAAACAATATGAGGAGAATCTCTATAGAATCTTTGCCTCTGTCCACATAGTCTCCATTGAAAACGTAGGGTTTCTCCAGTGATGGCATTCCATTCTGGAAGATTTCAGTGGAAGAATAAAAAGTCCATATGTCTGGCTTAGGTTCATTTAAAGACATTGTCACACTAACACATTAAAGTGTTAATACGCACCTTGTAAAATATTAGTAGCAAGTCCTCTAATTGTCCATGTAAATCACCTGTAATAAAGTCCTTTTTATTTTTAGTATGGGCACTATATGTTTTCTGGTAAATTTCCAATAGAAAAGTGACAAAGAATGTGTCAGACACTCACCACAAATTGTGATTTCTTTGCTATGGCATGTAGAGACTCGGTTGATATTTGGCAACCCTCGGAGCAACTTCCATGTTTCCAGAAGAAGCTGAAGAACGTAACGAGAGTGAAGCTGCTGCTTGGAGAAACCAGAAGTGTGCATGATTAAAGACCATGTGTATCAAAAGGGTCAAGTTTTTTTGTTAAGACATTGTTGGGTGTTTTTACTTCATCCAATGTTAAAAATGCTAATATCTACAGAACCTGATCAACATACAACATATTAGTCATACCTGAAACACATATCTAGAGCATCATCTTGGAGCACCTACTTGTTTGTTTTTAAAAGCCTCTACAAGATCAGCAGCTTGATCCATATCCAGTGGAAAGGTTAGCCGTGGGCCAGAGTAGATGTCTGGCACATCAATATTGGTGTAGCTGAAATATCTCTCCCACTCTGCATCTCGGCACACTTCGTTTTCTCTGAAGATATGTGAGATCAAGTTTCCTACAATGAAGAAAATCTGTGATCATTTTATCATGCAAAGGTTTCCGAACAGAGCTATAGATTGTTTGCATGCAACAGGTTACTTACGTTCACTGCTTGAAGGAGTGAAGTTATCTACCAGGTAACCAAGAAAATTGTATAACTGTATAAATTGAGAAAAAATTCATATCATTGCATTTGTTCTCTGTAATCATAAAGATGTATTACAAAGTCCAGCCATCCATCCATCCATCCCTCTGAACATGTTTTGTTCTCCTAGATGCAGATTATTGGGGAATTCTTACTTTGATCTGGTCTTGTAGGTCTGAGTACTCCATGGACTGGAAGATGTTCCAGGTATATCTGCGTCTCATCTCCATGCGGGCCACATATTGCCGGTACCAACGCTGGATCAGCACAGCAGCCTTCATTGCTTTCAAAACAACAGAACAGATTTTTATATTTTAGGTTCATGTTTAATGTTTTAAGTTAACCCTAGAACACACATGTAACCACCTTTAATGCATATATGGGTCAAAAAGACCCAGCAGAACTCAAAATGCTTACTCTTTATAAAGTGAAAAACTATAACAGAAATATGGGCAATTGTCATGTTTGGTGGTAAAATATTAAATGTGAACTATATGAAATAATATGAAATAAAAATATGAAACAACTCTGCCCACACAAAAACTTACAAATCAGTACAATGGACAAGGATAAAAATAGTATAACTTGTAAAATGACAACCTTATGTACTATATATTGCTGTATGACACTATATTTCTATATCACTCTAAGTAGCTATATCGGTTGTTTGGAGTGGTGAGGTATGCTAAAAAAAAGTTGTAAGTTCAAACACACTAAGAAGTGGTTGAGGAGCTATGACCATTGTGCCCCATGAACAAGGCATCTAGCCTCAGGTTGCTCTATGGGGACTGTCCCTGTAATGTTAAGCACTTTGGATACAGCATCGGCTTGCATACTTGCATACTACACATAAATACATATGTGAACATTGTATGTAACATATATTTAATTACATAACAAATGGAAACTGAAAACAATCAATGCATTACAAAAATAATACCAGTGTTAAATGCATAAACATATGGTTTAAAAATGCATTCTGGGGTAGTGATGTAAATTCTCTTATAATTAAAAAAATATTCAACTAAATGTTCAAAAAGCCACTTCATATGATAGTAGACACCTTAATTGAGAAATACCTGGAGTGGTAGATCAAAATACCAATTCATGTAAAACATGATGTCCTAAAATGAAACATTTGGAATTTGTTTTCACCAACATATTCGTCCTGGGATTAAAGGAATATTCTGGGTTCAAAAAAAGGTTAGGCTCTATTGAAAGCATTTGTGTCATAATGTTCATTACCACAAATATTTATTTTGACTCGTTCCTCCTTTTCTTTAAAAGAAGCAAAAATCTGGGTTACAGTGAGGCACTTACAATGACAGTGAATGGGGACCATATTTGGAGGGTTTAAAGTCAGAAATGTGAAGCTTACTGTTTTATGAAAGCATTACATGAATTCTTCTGTTAAATCTCCTGTTTTATTTCAGCTGTAAAGTTTATGGTCGTTTACTGTTTTACAGCATTACGTCGTCATGGCAACAACATTTTTAATTGGCTATAAATTTACACAGAATAGTTCAGTAAGCTATTTTATTACATTAAAATCATGTTTACATGCATATTGTTTACATTTTGTGGCTATATGTTCGTAAAAGTATTTTAATGTTTACAAATTGGCCCATTCACTTCTGTTGTAAGTGGGGGACAAGTCGAAATAATCTTTTGAGGTAATCAACATTATGCCACAAATGCTGTCGATTGAGCTTTTATTGAACCTGGAATATTCCTTTAAAGCTGAAGGGTGAAACTTTTTTCTTCTATCTCAGATTAATATGCAGAGACAACTATAAGTAAGCCATTCATAGGTTAATTTCCTTGATAACTGTAAACACAGTCTCTCTGTGGTGCTACAAAAAAAGTTTGTTTTGAGCCACCCATCCAGCCCGACACAACAACACTGACTCAAACAATAGTGTGAGTTGGAGGCGGGACTATCTGTTTGTTTCATCAACAACAGATGGGAGGTTTATTCAGAAAGCAATACTGAAATGTTTTATTTTATTTTTACAATTCCGTTTGGTGGCACTAGTGGCTCAAAATTACACACTTCAGCTTTAAGGTAATTACAGTATGTGTTCTAAATGTGATTATCCACAGGTCAGCCTTCTAAGATCACACCATTGTTTTTTCTATAGGTGTTTCTTATAGTGTGTACTGCTCAGCAAGGGTAAAATAATGGTTCTTGAATAAGAATTCTGCTTACTTATGGCCGCTTCAGAGATGTGCATGAAAAAGAGAAGGATATGTGTTACAAATAAAATACGTTGAAGACAAGAATAACCTATGTGTTAGGCCTATTTATAATTGTTGTCATAATAATAGCATGAAATGTTCAATAGCAGAGAGAAATAATGGACCTTGCTTTTTTTTTTAATCCCTTTTCTCCCAATTTGGAAAGCCCAATTTCTTAGCAGGTCCTCGTGGTGGAGTGGTTACTCACCTCAATCCAGGTGGCAGAGGACAAGTCTCTGTTGCCTCAGATTCTGAGACAGTCAAAACGCGCATCTTATCACGTGGCTCATTGTGCATGACACCACGGAGACTCCCAGCATGTGGAGGCTCACGCTACTCTCCACGATCTACGCACAATTTACCACATGCCCCATTGAGAGCAAGAAACCCTAATTGCGACCACAAGGAGGTTACCCCATGTGACTCTACCCTCCCTAGCAACCGGGCCAATTTGGTTGCTTAGGAGACCTGGCTGGAGTCACTCAGCACACCCTGGATTCGACCTAGCAACTCCAGGGGTGTTAATCAGCATCAATACTGCTGAGCTACCTAGGCCCCAACCTTTCTTTTCTTAAAATAAGACATCAATTTATCAAGTTTTTCTTTTATCTAAGTATTTCCATCACTTTTATGAAAAAGAAGATTTTAGGTTACTTAATGTGACATATAAGTTGACATTCATGTTATTTTATTCTTGAAGCTAATGGCTTTACCATTGATATTAAATGCAATAAATGTACCTCTGTCACATCTTTTATTGAATTCACTTGTTTTTGTGACTCCACATCCCATGGCTTCTCCTGAAAGTAGAGTATGCAAAAGTCAATATTTCATTGCATAACAATCACATTTGTTTAGTAGTATCATCTTATCATGTCAAAACCTGTATAGAAACGTATAGATCATATACAAATAATAATGAATAATATGGTATATTCACTTCCTGTTTACTGCCCTGTTATATATAAAGAATTAGAACATGTTTGTAATGGTTAAGGATTAACAAGATACATTTAAATGGCAAAATAATCAAGACCTAGTTAAGTAATAAATTAGACTGATATTTTAATATACTGAAGTATATCTTATCAAAGGTGTGATAATGATGAAAATATTGCAAAGCTGACATTAATACAGGCTACAGCAAACATCATGGTATTGCACATGTTAATCAGATCCAGAGAGTGAGTTAATCTTGGTTTATTCCTCTCTTGCACTGACTACTCTATCTGACCTAAATCCTCCTCTTTACAAGCCAGACTACGTCAACACACACCTGTGCTTCTGTGAAAGCCCAGAAGCTTCAGTCTGTCAATGGTGGCTCTGCTTCACTCCAAACAAGCTTTCAGTTCTATTAATTCATATAATAGTTTTATATGAAGTATTTGATAAACTTTTTATAATATTTAAATGTTATGGGGTATCTCCCCATTTTTAAAATCAAGGCATCATTCACAATACTGTACATTTAAGTGTTCTATCTTTAGAGGGTATCCTGAATAACGAGATTGTTATCCAGGGATTAAGGACTCATTGGATTGTTTGTATGTAAATGAAGTGATTCATTTGCTGCCCAGACATCACAATAATATAGTGTAGAATAAGGGACACACTAGCTCTGAGGTTAAACCATTTAAGAGTGCTGTTGGCAAAAGCACATATGACGTGGACTACTGATCTTGTTTTTTTTTCTTTTCTTTTCTTCACAATAAAATGAAGGCATGCTCATCTGAAAACTATTATATAAATACCAAATGAAAGTTGAAAACATGACAGATACTATTTTAATTTATAAATTATAAACAATTTAAAAAAATAACCTATCTAAATTCCTCTGGTCCTTGCCATATAATATAAGAACTGGTCTTAGGTTTCATGCTTTTATATGCAGATCGATACTGTTTTAATGCCTTTAGTTAAAAAAAAATCTGCAGTAGGCCTATTATGAAAGGCGATGTGAAAAGTCCCAGCTCAATAGTTACATTTTCTTTTTCATACATAACAAGCCATAACATTTGCAGAGCCTGAGGAGTGGTAGAACTCACCTGATGGATCTCTTCTAATCAAGAAAAGATTTATTTCCTCAGCATGTCACCCAAATGAATGTGCCTGCCTGTCATACTCCATTGGTGCTAGAGGTAGTCAATGTGAAGAGTAGAAATACAAACATGTAAAGACAAAAGGAAAACATGGTCACAAGTGTTCCCATATCCGCTAGATGTATCTTCAATGTCCTGACCAAAAATCCAATATTTTCAGTCAAAGAAAATATAGGACAGTGTATACAGCTCCTTAGCTTCGAATTACAGTGTTTGTTTCTCTGCTTCTTAATAGTCTTCTGCTGCTTAATTAAGTGAACCAGCCCCAAGGGATTAGGGTAATAGCTTGATGCGACTTTGTTAGGAAATGGCACTCTTCTAAAGGGCAGCCTTTGGCAGCAGATGGAGATGTATGGAGGATGCTGACGGGGTATTAGCCAAGGTTGTGAAATATGTGTTACAAAAAATAGAACTGATGTGAAAGCATTTCTTGCTTTATCATATTCGTACAGTAATATATATCACATTTGATCATGATTATAATGAATGTAAGGGGGGGCGGGGGTGCGAGTGTTATATCATCTGTCCGGGGGAGGAGTGGGGCGAGGGGAGCCTTCTCTAGAACCACCATGCCGAGGACCCCCAAAAAAGATGCTCCCCTTTCAAGACCCCCTTCTTAAACGGCTACACATTTTGATGTATTAAGACCCATTTATAGTGTGTGACAAAAATAAGGATAATACAATATTGGCTTTAACATCGTCATTGTAATAAAGATAAAAGAGGCTATTTAAACATTTCTGGAATTTTTTATTTATTTGTCTTTGTTTTCTAGCCACTATTAGAGTAATATTAATTTTAATTTTGTATTACAACCCCCAGTGAACAAGCTAAATGCGACAATGACAAAGAAAATCCCTAGGTAGATACAACTGGTAATAATGCTAAATTCAATAAATGTTCACTTTTTTATTTCATTTTATTTTGTACAAATTTTTTATCTCTGAAATTCTCAGTGGACCCTCTAGAATTCGCTTATGCCCCCCTGGAGGTCCCCAGACCCCAGTTTGAAAACCCCCGCTCTAGGCCATGGACGCATATGGCTAACATACATAATTCAATTTGAAATGTAAAATGCAAAAAGGCAGTGAATTTCTTTGTTTAAATTGACATTTTACATTAAGGGAAATGTTTTATTTTAATTATATTTCAGGATGTCTGCGATCTACTGAAATAATAAGAGGGTGTCTATAAAATATTGTAGGTGTAAGTAATCAATGTGTGATGAATTTACATTTTAAATAAAAAATATTATACTACATTTAAAATTATATTATATTACATTTCAAAGATAAGAAAGAAAAAGCACGATTTTTGTGAAGGGCAAACCTGTTGAAGTGTTTACCAAATATATTGTTCTTTGGATTTTTACGTAAAATATATATATTTTTTTCTGAACAACAAATAATGAACCGCACCAAAACCGTGACCCTAAAACGGTTAAACAAACCGAACCGTGAGAAATTTGAACTGTTACACCGCTAGTGTGTATATATGTAACACACACACACACACACACACACACACACACACACACACACACACACACACACACACACACACACACACACACACATGTTGTGTTTCCATGTTTTATGGGGACTTTCCATAGACATAATGGTTTTTATACTGTACAAACTTTATATTCTATCCCCTAAACCTAACCCTACCCCTAAACCTAACTCTACCCCTAAACCTCACAGAAAACATTCTGCATTTTTACATTTTCAAAAAACATAATTTAGTATGATTTATAAGCTGTTTTCCTCATGGGGACCGACAAAATGTCCCCACAAGGTCAAAAATTTCGGGTTTTACTATCCTTATGGGGACATTTGGTCCCCACAAAGTGATAAATACACGCTCACACACACACACACACACACACACACACACACACACACACACACACACACACACACACACACACACACACACACACATTAGGCTACTGTCCATGTGCCAAAGGCTAAAGGTTTTAAAATGAAGGTAAAGCAACAGGCAGGAAACGAAAATGACTGACACTTACTCGATCACTTCATATGCTGCTTTTCTCCCAAAATCTTTTTTTTTTTTTTTTTTTTAAATAAAAGCATGTCATGCAGATTCTTTAGAAGCCCATCTCTGATAGGAAGGCACGTCCAGACTGATGTTTACCACAAATCTGAAACTTCATAGTGAAGATTTGACCCTAACTGTCCTTGTGATCTTGTCTTGACACATTGCCTGTTGTGATTTAATTTGGCATTAAAGTAAACCAAACGTCGCCATTCACACAACTTCTCAAAACAAGGGTGAGTCTGAGTATTGTGACAACAACTCATTAACCACAAGGGGGAAGTGTTCCCTCACACGTTGTCATGCTTTTATGCATTGAGGATGAACACTGCAGTCAGATATGTCAAGTTTATGTGGTGTGGGCTGTAGTTCTGTTCGCTATAAAGCTCGATTCGTCCTATTAAAGTTTTTGAAATAATACTCTCGCAATGGGCCCGACGAGGATCTAAAAGTAAACCTAAACCTAATATGTGCACTGTCGCACTATCCCATTGATACCCCAAAATGAGCGGCAAAATGCGGTGTGGTCACGGCCTGAGGAAACGATATTCTAACTAAGAGCCGACGAAATGAAACAGGACTATATGAATATTTGAATCAGTGAACTTAAATAAGCGAATTAACCCTCAGAGACCCAGCATAGCAGAACTGCAACATTTACAAAAACGATAAATTATATATAGCCTAATATTCAACTAATCTGAGTTTTTTTACGGAAAGAGCCGGAAACCCCGGGACAGATGTTTTGCGAATAACTTGATTGTAATCTATATAGCGATGCAGATCTGAGTAGATCACTGTTCGCTGAAACTGTTCGTGCTGAAACTCTCGCTAAACCGCCTCATTACCTTCATGTGGGTCATCATGATTTAATACGATTTTTTTTTTTACGAGTACACATTTTTTAAAATGGAAAAAATAACTATGTGCACATTTAACTATTTACAAATAATAAGGACTATTGACATTGATGATATCTTTGCTGGTATAATAAAAATAATTCGAATTAGTTTGGGGTGAAATGTCACCTGAGTACAAACTGTCAGTTAGAATGACAAGGATCTGTAAAGCTTTCATTGCTGTACTTTGAGGATATTTTGACGAGAACTCTTTGAAGTAGTTTAAGAAGTTCTGAACGTTTTCTTTCTTTCTTTTTTTTTTTTTTTTTAAATTATAATTATAGTTTTCACGTTATTAATGTCCTGAATTTATATTGTGATCAGTTGAATGCCACTCTGGTGAATAAAAGTACCAATTTCTTTCCATAAGAGCAAAATCTGTTCATTATTCCAAACTTTTGGCTGGCAGTGTGTGTATTCACTCAATGGAGCCTATGAATAATAAACTATTCCAAATGATTTTCAGCTCATAAAAAAATTAAATAAAAATAAAAACAAATCTTTGTTTTATGGTATCTGCAGTATATTAAATACACTACATTAGAGATTGATATTTTTAATAATTTTCCCTTATTAAAAGTTTTACTCCTAAAAATATTAGTAGTAATTTTGAAAAATATGTATAAAATCATGATGACTCACAAAAGCTGTTTAAATCTATGTGGAGAGGGTGTCCTCATGTGGGATGCCATGATAGAATCATTTAGCCTGTTGAGTACTGACTTAATTTTACTAACCACCCTATTATTGGGCACTTTGTATAATGGATTAAATTAATCCTGGCTGACGGTGAAATGTAAATTTCTACAATGGCACTGGAAACTGAAAAGTATTAGGTTTGAATGATGCTGCTTGAATGATGATATTTTTAATTTAATATTTTGATTATGTCATTTTGGACTTACACTGACAATAGAGTCTGGATAAAGACATTACAACAAAGTCCAGAACAACTTATTCAAAATATTCAAATTAAAATATTCAAAATAGAGTGCACCTTTAACTGGTCATGAATTGATATTAACTTCTTTAAAAATTATGTTTATACACATTTTTGTGTTGAATTGTGTTGTAAATTCAGAACGTACACTGTCTAAAAAACAAACAAACAAAAAATAAAACAGTGGATGACCATCCACTGGTCATGAATTGATATTTGAAATGAAATATCAATGAAATGAAATGTTGCATGTTTTTACAAAATTCACCCCCAAAACAAAATATGCATTTAAAAAAAAATAAAAAAATAATAATATATATATTTTATAACCAGTGGCTTCCTAAAAACTCTGTGAAGAGACCTGATTCATCAATATCAATGCTTGGGCTTCTGACGATTAAAAGATCTCTACTTTTTTGGCCAAAAGTTTTAATTTTTAAATTCTTAATTCTTATTTTTAGTACAATGTCCAAACCAAAAGAATTAGGCTACTTTACTACTTTTTTGAGTTACCCGCGCCTGCATCTGACAGGACGCTGCTCCTAAAGCGCATGCGCACTCGAGTACACGACGAGGGTTACACAAGTTATAAACATCAGCTTTGACAGCAGGGAGTGCTTCACAGATACGTCCATTTTCAAGAGCGATTTTGGTGTAAAGTCGGTTGGTAATGTAATTATTAGTGATATGTTTTGCGATACTACACTAACAGGGTATCGTTACAAACGAACGATGCTTGCACACCAAAACGATGCAGTTCAACGCGTTTATTTAAAGACTGCCATCGGATGTTAATGTGAGTTATGGCAGTGGCGTTTGTTGATTTCTTTGCTAAGATTTGAGCATTGATGGTAGTGATTAATTTGGTAATGCTCCAAATTCTTCAACGCGTGTAGAAAAATATTCTATTGATATTGAACTCGTTTCTAGAGTTTAATGCGTCCGTAGAATCATGTGGTTGCGTAATTTTATGCTTCAGTCTTCTATCATTTATTTCGTATTAAGCAGCTTGTAGTACGAACAGCGAATAGTTCAAACAAAGTGTTTGAGTTTTTTGACTTAAGACACCGCACAGTATCTTTAGCCCTTCTCAAGGGTACTGTTGTGTAGCGACTGTCGTTTACACCTTGACATACTTTGCTCTTCTTTTCGTTTCTGCAGGAATAAGTTTAGTCCTGTTTGAACATGAAGGTTGCTGTGCTAGGTGCGACTGGTCAAACTGGGCAGCAGCTGGTGAATCAAGCTCTTCAGCAAGGACACACTGTCACAGCTATAGTCAGAAACCCTGGAAAACTGACTGTAACACACGAAAACCTCAAGGTAAATATTGATGTAGCATGGCAAGTTAAGGTCAAAGCTTTCTTATTTAAGTTATTCCAATTATAAAAGCACGATACAATTACGAATTTAGGCTACTGTTTATGAATTCATGGGTGTAGTTGGGAGTGGACAGAAGATCCACTGTTACAAGAGCAAACCACTTATTTTATCTTGAGCTCAATTGAACCTTCACTAAATTGAACTTTACTTTTATGTTTAAGTAGAATAGTTTGACCTGTTTGTTTACAAAGCTATTATAAAGTCTAGAGAGTAAAACAAATTAAATAAAGTTTTTAGGGTTATAAAAAACAACAAAAGCAATTGTGTTACCTATGTTTAAACCAAATATACCATAGTATTGAAATATTAGATAACTTAAAGGAATAGTTCACCCCAAAAATGACAATTCTCTAATTTTTTACTCCCCTTTATGAAGTCTCAAACACGTATGACTTACTTTATTCTGCAGAATACAAAGGTAGCAATTTTAAAGGGAAAATCTGTCATGTTTTTGTGTATGTGTGTCATCTTGAACTTACAGTGACACCTAGTGGCATGGAAGCATCATTAAAAATAAAACTGTTTTAGTCAAAAAAAAAAAGTGGTTACCTGTGCTGAACTTGCTCCTCAGATGCTTCAAATAGTTACGTTGTCAGAGCCGCTGGTAATAACTTTAATGGTTCCAGTGTGTGTGTGTGTGTGTGTGTGTGTGTGTGTGTGTGTGCGCGTGTATTTATCACTTTGTGGGGACCAAATGTCCCCATAAGGATAGTAAAACCCGAAATGTTTGACCTTGTGGGGACATTTTGTCGGTCCCCATGAGGAAAACAGCTTATAAATCATACTAAATTATGTTTTTTGAAAATGTAAAAATGCAGAAAGTTTTCTGTGAGGTTTAGGTTTAGGGGATAGAATATTTAGTTTGTACAGAATAAAAACCATTATGTCTATGGAAAGTCCCCATAAAACATGGAAACACTACATGTGTGTGTGTGTGTGTGTGTTTGTGTGTGTGTGTGTTTGTGTTTGTGAGCATGCACCCGTACAGGAGGGGCTGGGGCCTCCCGGTCGGATAATGTAACACTCGCACCCCCCCTTGATCTGTTCTCACACAAAACCGATTATGTCGCTTAAAAGATATGGATTAAACCACTGGATTACTGTTATGCTGCCTTTTATAAAAAAAAGTTTGGTAACCATTCACTTGCATTGTATGGACAAACAGGCATCTTATCTCCATTAAAATATATTTGTTTATGTTTTGTGGAAGAAAGTAATATGAGTTTGTGATGACATACGGGTGAGTAAATGATGAAAGAATTGTCACTTTTGGGTAAACTATTCCTTTAAGACAGACATTGGCAACATACGGCCCGCGGGCTGGATCAGGCCCTCCACATGGTTTAATGTGGCCAGCGGCTCATTTATCGTAAAAGCGTTTTTATTTTTCATTGGATATTTCAGTTAACTTGCATTGGGACCTAATGCGTCTCTACAAGCATTTAACATGCTCAGGGTTGCCAGATAAGAGACGAAACACCCCCAGTTTGAGATTTATACTTGCGCAAATTGGAAATATTCTGTCTAATGATATACTTATTTTTGTGCAATCTGGCAACCATGCACGTCTCGCTTTCCCCTTTGAACAAACTAAGCGATCTGTAGTGCAATATTCTGCTCAAGGAAAAACGTTATACGGCTACTCTGTGTCCATTCTTGAGGCTGCTTGTGATGTTTGGTGTTACTTTGCAGATAAACCTTCTTAGTGATTAAATTAAATATAAAAGTAGATCTCGGCATCATTGACGCAAGGAGGGGTAATCATTGACATGCGAGCAAAAGCAAGCCAGAGATGAATATTTAAATGTATTTGTGCAATTTAGAAATGTTGAAGTCCCTTTGCACCTGTATGTTAATATAACTCTTGCAGTAATTATTTATCATAGTCATGCAGCCGGTGTTATTCAGTTGAGTGCTGAAAGCAATCCATTGAGGAGACCCGCATCATGACCCTTTTAGAATGTAAAAGGGGAATGTTTTAGGAAAAAATAAGTAAACTTGCACGCTTTGCCCAAACATGAAAAGTTCTATAAATTTCATTTTTTTTATTTATTAAAACAGACCCCTGATGTAGAGAGTGTTAAATTGAATAATAAATTAACAGGGAAGCAGAGATGGTAAAATAAATTTAAAAGCTCAGCCTTTATTCAGATTTTAATGCCTGATAGAAAAGGATCTCCCTTAGCATTATAATACTTCAGGAAATTGCCCCATTAGTCACAGATGCACTTCAGAAAATTGAGTACACAAATATTTCTGGGCTTAAAAAATACAAAAAACAAATCAATGCAGAACATTGTATCTCAAAAGGAATACAATGTGGCCCCCATGCACTACGTAAAGCCTGATGCCTTTACCAAAATAATTGCCCACCCCTGCTTTAAGCTATTAAGTGAATATATGACTTTTTCATATACTAGGTCTATATGAGCCAAAGGTGGCCCGTGATGTCCTTTGCCTTGCCATAAATGGCAAGAGGAAAAAAAATACAAATTGCTATTGATGCAGCTCTTCATTGCATTAGTTAAGCAGACTGCAGAGTAATGTTTATATATATATATAAACTCAGCAAAAAAAACAAAAAAAGGTCCCCTTTTCAGGACATTATATTTTAAAGATAATTTTGTAAAAATCCAAATAACTTTACAGATCTTTTTGTAAAGGGTTTAAACAATGTTTTCCATGATTGTTCAATGAAACATAAACAATTAATGAACAGGCACTGTTGGAACGGTTGTTAAGACACTAACAGCTTTCAGACGGTTGGCAATTAAGGTCAGTTATAAAAACTTAGGACACTAAAGAGATCTTTCTACTGACTCTGAAAAACACCAAAAGAAAGATGCCCAGGGTCCCTGCTCATCTGCGTGAACATGCCTGAGGCATTCTTCATGGAGGCATGAGGACTGCAGATGTGGCCAGGGCAATAAATTGCAATGTCCGTACTGTGACACGCCTAAGACAGCACTACAGGGAGACGGGAAGGACAGCCGATCATCCTTACAGTGGCAGACCACATGTAACAACACCTGCACAGGATCGGTACGTCTGAATATCACACCTGTGGAACAGGTACAGGATGGCAACAACAATTGTCTGAGTTACACCAGGAACGCACAATCCGTCCATCAGTGCTCAGACTGTCCGCAATAGGCTGAGAGAGGCTGGACTGAGGACTTGTAGGCCTGTTGTGAGGCAGTTCCTTACCAGACATCACCTTCAACAATGTCATCTATGGGCATAAACCCATCTTCACTGGACCAGACAGGACTCGCAAAAAGTGCTCTTCACTGAAGTCGTGATTTTGGCTCACTAGGGGTGATGTTCGGATTTGCATTTATTGTCGAAGGAATGATTGTTACACCGAGGACTGTACTCTGGAGCGGGATCGATTTGGAGGTGGAAGGTCCGTCATGGTCTGGGGTGGTGTGTCACAGCATCATCGGACTGAGCTTGTTGTCATTGCATGGCAATCTCAATGCTGTGCATTACAGGGAAGACATCATCCTCCATCTTGTGGTACCCTTCCTGCAGGCTCATCCTGACATGACCCTCCAGCATGACAATGCCACCAGCCATACTGCTCGTTCTGTGCTTGATTTCCTGCAAGACAGGAATGTCAGTGTTCTGCCATGGCCAGCGAAAAGCCTGGATCTCAATCCAATTGAGCATATCTGGGACCTGTTGGATCGGAGGGTGAGGGCTTGGGCCATTCCCCCCAGAAATGTCTGGGAACTTGCAAGTGCCTTGGTAGAAGAGTGGGGTAAAATCTCACAGCAAGAACTGGCAAATCTGGTGCAGTCCATGAGGAGGAGATGCACTGCAGTACTTAATGCAGCTTGTGGCCACACCAGATACTGACTGTTACTTTTGACCCCCCCTTTATTCAGGGACACATTATTCCATTTCTGTTAGTCACATGTCTGTGAAACTTGTTCAGTTTATGTCTTAGTTGTTGAATCTTTTTGTCTTCATATAAATATTTACACATGTTAATTCTGCTGAAAAGCAGTTGAAAGTGAGAGGACATTTCTTTTTTTGCTGAGTTTGTACATATATATATATATATATATGTATATATATATTATGAAATCAGAAAGGAGGGGTACCAGGTTACTTATGGCCCACGGCCCTCAATCAAGTTAGATGTTTGGCCTTTCGTAGGAAAATGTTTGGGCACCTCTGATAAAGATAAATAATATTGGCATATGCACATTAATCATAAATCCAGAGGAGGATGGCTCCCCCAGCTGTGTCTGGTTCCTTTTAAGGCTTTTTAGTTCTCTCCACTAACAATGATTTTTTCTTGCTCATTTGAGGCTTAAAGACATCCAACAATGTGCTTTACCGATAAAAACGACTTAACAGTCTTGATGAAAGAAAGCAAAAAAGTAATATAAGCTTTATGGGTGAAAATGTCATCTTATATACACATATCTTTTGTTTATTTAGTAGAAGAACATTTTTAAACCAGAATGGATCATGTTTCCAGTATATGTTTTGTATCTGCTGAACAGGACAGACAGTTAGAAATTTAGCATGACAGTCACATTGATGGCATAAAATTCTAATGTGTCTCATTTATGGGTTGATATCATCACATGATTAGCTTGAAGAATTAAAGATATTTTCTTTATGGACAACGGTGTAAAGAGCAATTCAAGCTCTTTGATTTTTCAACCAGCTCATTAGGAATTATGACCAGTAAGCAGCCTCATTACCATTTACTGTTTAACTGTATGCGCCCATGTGATAGGTGGTTGAAGGAGACATTTTCTCAGAAGACAGCCTGAAACCGCACTTCAAAGGTCAGGATGCTGTGATGTCCTGTCTTGGCTTTCCAGTCTCATTTTTTTATGGAGTCACTGGCTACACCCAGTCTATGACGGCAGCAGTAAATGCAATGCGTGATGTCAAAGTTAATCGAATCATCACCATGACATCTTGGTACACTGACCGTAAGTGCAATTTTATTAAATGGGCATTAAACCAAAAGTTTTATCCTCAAACTATATGCAAGTTGTCTGATTTAGTAATTGGATTGCTATGGTACCTTTTACAGCTAATACAGGCACCAATTCTTCCTTTCTAATCCGCTTCATGTTGCTTCCGATGATCAGAAGTGTTCTAAACAACATGTATGAAATGGAAAATTTTCTTAAGCAGACTGAAGACATTAACTGGACTGTTGTCAGGCCCCCTGGTCTCAAGAATACACCAGAAACAGGTGGACTTCATGAATAATCAGATTATAATTCATAATTTTATAAAGGCAAAATCTTAATGTTCTAAAGGTGTGCACTTTCTTGAAATTGAGCAAAGTCATTAGGCTACATTTTCATTATTTTTACGATTTAGATCACAGACAAAATGTACTTTTGCATTTTTATACTTATATTTGTGGTATTTTTTTTCTCTTTGTTGTCAAAGCCAATGAGTTCATAACTCACGAAGGTTATTATGTCCCGGATGAAAATGGTCTTCCAATTGGACAGTCTGTTTCAAGAGGAAATGTGGCTCGTTTCATGCTCTCTCTACTGAACAACAATGCTTGGATGAAGAAAGCTGTTGCTATCATCACCAAATGAATTTGCACTACACTTATATCATCACTTTAATCAGCTGCTCTGGCTTTATGTCACAAACATCTAAAAGTCAAAGACTTTCAGACTAGCAAATAATTTTTTCTTATATAGTAAATATTTGCCTTATTTACCACTTGTTTGCATAATATAGAATATGTACAGTATATACCATGCATTTAACTAACAAGATTTTAATTTTGCCGTATTTAAAATGATCACATATAGCTAATCAGATTTCAAGTAAATGAAGTGAATGGAGGCTATACACAGAACATACTGTAGAATATTTGCTCTTGTCTACATACAGGTTTTAATATGTAAATTAATAGTAATTTTGATGTTTGAATCTTAATTCAAAATTGCTGTCCAAATATTTAAACTATCTACAGAATATGGATTTTTGTGATTTGTGTGATATTTATGAGTTTGACGGAATAATAATAATACACTGTAAAACAGTTAAAAGATGGGCAAGGAGGAGGCGAGAACCGGCTTGTCAATATAAATAATAATTTAATGAAAACTCAAAAACACATAAACAAACACACATGACGGACATGCCCGTAATTCTCTCTCTCTCGAACAATCGTCACCGGCCGCCTTTATCCCTCGCGCGCCTCATCAGGCCGATTGGGGACCGGGCGCACGATATTCCGACCCGGCCCCGCCCCCCTCCGCTTCACATACACATTTTTAATTCTGACATAATTACTAATGGCAAAAGATCTACTGAGGAGGTCTTCTGTAGTTCCTATAACTAGCCAGTAGATAGTGCCTTGTTTTGCCTTTTGAGGTACATACACCAAACATTTTTCAGCAACAACACCAGGATATAGTCCAATAAATTCCATTCCTGCTTCTACATCTTGGTGGAACTTTGATGAGATATAATTTTTTTAAAGAAAGAGAACTTCCTTTTAGTTAAAGTTGTGCATTATCCCTCTAACCTGACAAATAAATACTGTTATGGAACCATAGTTAAGTGGTATCAGATGGTAATACCATTGTACTTAAATATGTAGCATTGTATTGAATGATTTCCATTTTCATTACCCCCTCCCCCTATCCTCTTAAAGGGATAGTTCACCCAAAATGAAAATTCTCTCATCATTTGCTCACCCTCATGTTATCACAGATGTGTATGACTTTCTTTCTTCAACAGAACACAAATGGAGATTTTTAGAAGAATATTTCCAATCGGTAGGTCCATACATCTAACTGAATGGGTACCAATATTTCAAAGCTCCAAAAACAATTAAAGGCATCATAAAAGTAATCCATAACACTCAGATCAGATCAATATTTATATCCTTTTTACTATAAATTCTCCTCCCTACACAGTGTATGGTGATATGCACAAAGTGAATCGCCAAATATAAAGTGAAAGTGAAGATTAAGGGTGTGTTCACACTTAAAATGAAACAATTAGTCCTGGTTGGTTTATCATTCGCACTGGCATTTTTAACACTAAACTAACTATACAAAACCAAAGGCATCAGGGAAAAGTTATGACCTGATTGGACTGCTTTTATGATGTATATTTTTTGACGGAACTTACCGAACATCCAAAAGAATGCTGACGAAATGCGCACGATAGATATATATATGTAGGCCTATGTATGGTGGTATTTTTACCAGCTGAGAACAATCGAAGATTTAATAAAATGTCTAAAGGAGTCAAAATAACGGCAGGAATTCCTCTGTTGCACACACAAACAAAGATATGCTGCAATGACAGCTAACGGGCAGTTCCGACTCAGTAACGAACTGTAATGGGAAACATAGCTCCTGTGATGAGAAGAACCAGGTAAGCTTGAGTTCAGTATTAGGCAAATTACTTCCTGTTTTTGGTCCATGTTGTGTTCATATTTCAATCGAACCACACCAGAGTTCGTTTGGAAGTGGACCAAGACCCAATTTTCAGGCGGTTTCAGTTTGCTTGTTTAGTGCACACCAAGCACGGGTGACAGCATTCACACTTGTTCAAATGAACTGCACTAACAGAACAATCACACCACAGTTCGTTTTAACCGAACCAAACCTGCCAAATGTGAACACACCCTAATAGTTAAAAAGGATTTAAATATGAATCTGTTTCTCACACACACTTATTATATCGCTGCTGAAGATATGGATTTAAAGGTGCATTAAGTAAGATTTTTGCTAGCTCTCACTCATCCCAGCGTTCACAGTAGAATTTTTTTTTAGGCTTTGGACACCCATCGTCAGGGATACTGGAAGTTTTTTACCAAATGCTGCCGTTTTACACCGAATGTATACCTTCTGGTTTGTTACTTTTAGTGTGTTTTTATCCATCTCATAATACACACGTGCCTATAATGGACATTCTTGTATCCTATCCAAATTAATTTTTAGAATATCGTTACATGCTGGACTGTGCCGCCGCAATTCGCAAGCTTTTTGCCCTGGTTGAACAACATTTTGTGCTCGCGCTTGCCGTTCGATGTTGCGCCACTTGAGAGCTGCAGGTAGTAGCGTTTTTTCATGACTCTTATCTATGTGCATGAGTGTACATCATTTTCAACAATTTTCTAATAAATGCTATTCATGTCTTCATTAAACTTTTTTAACTAGCAAAAATGTTCTTGGTGCCCCTTTAACCACTGGAGTCATAATCTTGCTTTATGCTGCCATAATGGAGCTTCAAAGATTTGGTCACCATTCAATATATTTTCAAAGGATGGTCTAAAACCTCATATCAAAGGCCACGATGTGATTATGTCCTGTCTTGGCTTCCCAATTTCTCCTGTTTTTGGAGTCACATGATACAGGCGATCGATGAGAGCCATTGTCAGAGCCATGCAGGAGTATAACTGAATCGTATCATCACAGTGACATCATGGTACATGGACCGTGAGAACCATAATCTTACTTTAACAAGTTTCCCTAATAAAAAGACCAGTTTAATCATCAAGCAATTCCCATGCTGGTCTAAGCTGGTTTTATGCTGACTAGTGCTGATCTGATGCTGGTCTAGATGGTGGACCAGCATACTTGTACTTTTCACCAGCAAAACTTAGCAACAGCTTGTGTGATATGACCTGTCCTCTAAGGTGCAGTCTGCTGAGGAGAGTAAAATACTTTTATTATGAAACAGTTATGAACGAATATTGTATGACCCCATGAGTGCAGCATTGCACTGTTCTGAATGAACTGTTGTGACATTGAAGGGCTGCTGTGTCCGAGTCCATAGCCTGTGAAACATAACCTACATTGAGTGTCATAATAAGACAATTTGACAATTGCCTAATAAAATAATAGTTTGGAGGAGTGAGTTTATGTTAATACTGAGGGGCTAACGGAGGGGAAAATGTTCCAGTGCATAACTTACATTTCTGCCTGTTCCTCAAACCAAGCTAACCAAGCCACAGAAAAGGGCAGCCAGGACATACTGTTAAAGGTCTCCTTGAAAAGCTTGAAGTGTGAGAGAATTGTGACAGAATTGTGACTTTTTTTGTGAACCCCACAAATTTCACCCAGTAAATATATATGTTGTATTAGGGTCTAAATTAATGGATCAAATGTCCATCCAAAACCAACTTGTGGATAGTCATTTTCAGGGTCAGTCTGTGTTGCAAGAGTCAACGAGAATCAGCTGCCCCTCCCGAGGGAAAGCTCCAGACACAGCTTGTCTGATCAGTTACTGGAACTGCTTGGGAAAAATTGGGACAAAACTGAATTGTTCAGTACATTATTGATTAAATTCAAATCAAAGATATTTTCTGACCTTAACGTGCCATTGTCTTGTAAACAGTTAAGCTGTTATACAATCAAACTACAGTACCTGAGTAAAGATTTGACAAGGAAACTGTGATTTCCTTTAACATACCTACAATATATATATATATATATATATATATATATATATATATATATATATTCAAATTTCTTTTCTTCAGATCTGAAGAAGTTCAATGCTGCAGTCTGCACTCACAGACAATAATTAAACACATGTATTTTGAATTCAAAGTTGTAGACAAATAGTCACACATCTGGGTGTGTCTCTCTCTCGCATCTGGGTTTACAAGTGTGTGAGTTTTTTTTTAAAGGTTTATCGCAAAAGTAGTTGCAAAAGTCAAGATGGAAAGATTTGAAGTTGCAATGGCAGATTTGAGAGGTTGTAAGTGCCGATTTGTAGTTGTAATGTGAAAGTGAATTAAAGTACAAACGTTAATGTGTAATACAAATTTGAGTCTGTATTTGTATTTATGTGAATGTAATTTTACAAATTTGTGACTATTTGTCTACAACTTTGAATTCAAAACACAGGTGTTTCGTTGTTGTGAGTGTAAATTTCAACTTACAAATACAAATATTATTGTACAATATTTCAAATTCAAATCTACAAGCTCTTAAGTTTTGCAAGCGATTTACCTTCATAATAGACCCCCCCTTAAAGAAAATCTGTTTTATTGTGGTCCCAAAGTGTATAATGATAGAGGTAAACATGATCTGTACTGAATATAATGGAGTAACATCATTTTTAATAATAATAATAAATCTAGCATATAAAATCAGGTTATTAAGCTTATTTACTAACATATTATCTGTTCAAAACTACAAAAATAAATAAATAAGTATAAAAAAAAAAAAAGAAGCTCTGTGTGTGCAGACATATGCATGTGTGCACAAACCCTGTTGCAAGTTGTGGGAAAGATGCAGTACCCAGTGGAGCAGGTGAAGCTAGAGAACAAAATGGGGCCAGGGGCTAAATTTGAGAAAATCTGAAATAATTTAAGGTCAAATGATTAATAGATGTAGAAGAAAAAACTAAAGCTGCATAACATCCAGAAGGTCTGAAGGTGAATGGTCACAACAGGTTTTTTTTCCCATATGAGTCAATTAAGACAATGGAAGGAAAAATTAGTTTTGATTGGTTATTTCTCTTAAACAATTATAAAGAAGTTTATTTTGATGGTCTTTTACAAAGTCAAAACTTTTGGTTCCAGTACCAAAGACTGTAGTATTTTTAACATATTTTTTACCTTTAAAAAATCGCTACCTTCCTGCAGTCAACACATCAGTGATGTAAGTGCAATGGTGCATTCACGAGAGAAGTTGGAAGTGCATGCTTTGATACAACAGAGGAACGAACGTCATGCGTTCGGCATTCATTGAACGGCATTCATTGATTGGCTGCAGTCATGTGGATTACTTTTATGCTGCCTAAATATGCCTTATGGACCGTCAAACAGCCAGCACCCTGATGGCACCCATTTACATGCATTGCATGGACAATATGAGCTGAAATCTGCTTATAAAAAAACTTCACTTTGGTTCTGCAGAAGAAGAAAAGTCATACACATCTGGAAAGGCTTAAAGGTAAGTAAATCATGAGAGAAGTTTCATCTTTGGGTGAACTAACCCTTTAAAGGCCAGTTTATACTTCTGTGTCGAACCTACAGCATAGGCTCCGAGAAGTGGCCAAGGTGTTGGTTTATATTTATAGTTCTGCGCTGGTGTGTCTGCATCGTTTTGTGAGCACACAGCCAAAATGCTACTGTATTGAGAGAAAATGTCTTCATTTCTAAAATACCTAAATTTAATTAATAAACAAAGCAATGCAATGGCATTCGTGGATTCAAAAGTATTTATTCAATTATTGAAGCATTGAAAACAAAATGAGTTCATCAATGTATGCAGTATTTAGTGACATCTATTTATTTACACATGTTGCCTGACATGTACAGAGAAATTAAATCAGGCATAGACTGTATGATTGCTTTTTACTCACTTAAATAGTAATAGTAAATAATAATAATAGTAAATAATGTGGCATACTTTGACTCTCTCTGCTGAAAAAATTATAAAATGAATCAATAATTACTTGCTTGACCAACACACAATGGGTGTCATTTGAAAACTTAAACTCTTTAGTATCCATTTTGACAAAATAACAAACGCTTAACAGGAGTTTTTTTTAATCTGCTTACAACCATACTGTCAAACATACCGTCATAACATCATACCATGGATTACCGACCGGCCAGTGGGGCCAGTGGCTAGGGACCGGGACGGCCCTGGGCTTTAAGGTTGCACGATTGGCGATCCTTCTGCTTGCAAACCCATCAACAATTAACCAAACCACCTTTACCATGAGAACAGTCATTTTGGCTAATCCATGGATTTATCCACTGACTAACCAAATCTTAGTACTGATATTGTTAGAACTGCAGATGAAGTTATCAAATATATTATGTGAAATGTTTATTGGAGCGCTTGAATTTGGTCATCAAGAATGACCCCCACCTCACCCACAACAAAAAAACCTGTCCCCACCACTTTTAAAAAAAATATTATTATCCCCTTTTCTTCCGATTTGGAATGCCCAGTTCCCATTACTTGATAGATCCTCATGGTGGCGCATTTACTCACCTCAATCTGGGTGGCGGAGTACAAGTATCTGTTGCCTCCGCTCCTGACACCATTAATCTGTGCATCTTATCACATGGCTCATTTTGCATGACACCGCAGAGACGCCCAGCATGTTGAGGCTCATTCTACTCTCTGTGATCTACTCACAATTTACAATGCGCCCCATTGAGAGTGAAAACCATTAATTTTGACCACAAAGAGGTTACCACCTGTGACTCTACCCTCTCTAGCAACCGTGCCAATTTGATTGATAAGGAGATATGGGTGGTGTCACTCAGCACACCCTGGATTCGAACTCATGTGTCAATACTCGCTACCCAGGCCCCCTGTCCCCACCACTTTTTAAAACAAAATGATTCCCATGGTAACATTGCTGTCAATCAAGTTTCTTTGCAGCCTAGTCATACAGTACCTACACCCCAACCATCAGAACTGCCTACAGCCTGCCTGGATTAGCTCCAACCACTATGCTTGTTCTATGTTTTGAACTGAACACCTTGATACTCACACCCCCATACTGCCATGCTAGCACATCATCTCTACCTCTTCAGATGCCACAACCACCAACCAAAGAGTAGACTTGTGCCTAATGTTCAAATACTGTACATCAGGCCTGAGATTTCCTCGATGCCTTTGACGTCACATCCCAGACACTGAAAGAACGCGGTTTTGGTCTCTTTAATGTTAAGGTTAGGGTTCAGTTTAGAGTTTGGCTTAGGAGTACAGGTCGACTTATATACATGATTTACCGATTAATTGGGGATGATTTTTCGGCTATCGGAAAAAAATAAACTCTGATAGTTTCCGATAGTTATTTTTGGTTTAATTTCTCAGAGATTTATTGGAGCATTCTTCAGTCTGAACTCTTTGTAGAGATGGATGCTTCAAACATCGACATTGAAAAGCCAATGTATATTTGTACAGTACATATTATTAATATCATGTTACAATAAACCAGTCATTTAAGACAACTAAAGTTGGTTTGATAATTCATTTGTTCATAACTAATCGCTGCACTGGAGAATTGCATTACCGACAAGGTGGACAGGACGCTAACATTAATTGTTTGAATGCTTAGAACAGTGTTATAAAGTCAAGGATGGAAACTGCTTTACCTTTCCTCTTAATACACTGTTTGGAATATAAACAAAAAGTTACTTATGAATTCGAGCAGATCTGGGGTTTTTTCTCAGGGTTGAGGGGCGTCCAATTTGTTCCAGTCAGATATAAACATGAGCACTCTGAAGAGGTTTGGTTTCTAAGTGAATCTTTAAATTAATTATCAGTAATAATTAAATCATTAATGCCAACTTAATAGAGTTTTGCATGCTTCAGAAGACCAAACACGATCACAGTACAATGCATGAATGGACACGCAGTGAACCAGTTTTATAGTATTCCCTGTTATAGTTTTTTGACTACAAAGTTTCCCAAACTTTTTCTCATTCTGACAAAATTAACTTCTGTCCAAGCTTCCTAATTTTATGATGTAGTTGTACAAAAAAAAAAAACTTAGCATGGTCAAATATATATATATATTTGATATTTATGAGAGGGCACATATACCATAGACAATACAATTCTAAAATTACCTTGAAATTACCTTGAAAAAGACTTGAGCTGATTTCTATCCCTTTTCTCTCTCCCTTTCTGGTATATAATTTATAGATTTAATATAACAATACAATTATATAATAAATATTGTAAGTAGTGATGAAGCATTTTTATAATTACTACTCAAATGTTTATGAAAATTGTATGTGCTGTGCCTTTCATGTCATATCTAAAGTAGCAAGACATTGAGCTTGTGCAGTGCATCATATAGATCTCTAAATGAGTCGGAATAATATGCTGAAAAATAACTGAATAGGCTGTAATAATTCAATAAGTACTGTTGATTGTCTTCAACAGATTCACTTAAACCCAGACAAGCTCCATTTAATGTGACATAATCTACATCAAACAAAAATGCAGAACAATCTACTCTCAATGAAACTGAAAAGAGAACAAAAGAACATGGATTTATGGAGGGATGATGTTTCTTGCCAAAGCGTGCTTGTGTTTCTGGTTCACTTCAAAATTGGTTCAGTAACGCAATTTAAACAATAACAGGGGAGTTGGGCTCAAACTATAATGTGCTTTTAGTGTGGTATTTCATCCAAGAGCAGAACACCACCCTTTGTAGTTTCAAAACACAAGCACACTAGATATCAGGAGGTTATCCTCACAATATACTCCTCCTGGCTGGATTTATCTTCCCAATGTAAGAAAGGCAGACGCTATTCAATACACATTTCTGGAAGACATCCAAATACATTCTTTATTTGTGGTGTTCTAATATATAATTTATTTCATTTATATTTTCCTACATATGCTGATGATCTCCATTCTCATAAATATCCAGGGTGCTGGGTGAAAGTCAAAAGTACATAAGAAACATTTTCTTTACACAACTGCTTCTTTAGTTACACTGTAGCTGTTTGAAGAGATTGAACAGATCTCACAATAACAGTAATATGCACAGTAATTTCATTAACATTTCATATATTCTACAGAATATACAGAAAAAAAGACCAGTTGTAATAACAGAAGCACTGATCAAGCAGCCACCTCAAGGAAGTAATTGATCAGCAAATTGGTTCTGAATTTAAAAATATTGGTATATATTGGTACATAATAAATTACCAAAAAGTGAATAGCAGACAACATGAGAAAAATCATTGTTACATTCATTCAATCTTTTTTGCTGCATATAGTGCCATCGAAAATGGTGCAGTTGATAAACCTTGACTGAGGGCAGATGGCTTTGTAATAGTAATGCTTACTGTCCAGCAGTCTGTTAGAAGCTTCAAAGTGAGCGGAATCCAGATATATTACTGAGCAGTGGCAAAAGAATGGGATCCAATTGTTGTCACTCATTACTGCTGCAAACAAGTTTAGTAAAAATCACAAATGTTTCTTCTGGGGACGTCTGTTATTCCCCATAAAATTTGTTGATTTCTTCTTGATACATTTTAGTGACAACAGGCCTCTTGAGCTTCATTGTTGGACCTGACAGAAAAAAGGAAGCCGTGCTTTTAACCTCAGTCATAAAGTTTAAAAGTTGACATTTGTACAATAAAAGAAATGGATACAGTCCAATCACAGATCCATCTGTCTGTTTACATACCTGACTATTACATGCTTGACATGCTGTTATGTGACCAGGAATGCAGTTAGACAGTATATGATTATTCGTATATATTAGTAGTATATATATATATAGTATATTCGCCCATTGCTTTTGATATTTTGTCTCAAGCTGACAGGTAAAAGTACCTCTGCAGTTTATTCTTATGTCATTGTGCATAGTAAGAATAGCAAAATAAATACGCTTATCAACTTATCAAGGGAGGAGAAAACGCTTCTCATGTCTTCTGATGATGTCGTCAAATGCTGTGCGTTAGACTGTTCGGCTGGTAAATTAACATTATTGTTGTTACGGTTTCGTGTCGTCTGCACCGTGTTTTCGGTTTTGCTGATCACGTTCCATGTCATGTCTTCCTTGTTGTCCGCCCGTGTTTCACTGCCTTTGTGAAAACTACACTTCCCTCCTTCCCGTCGTTTCCGGCCCTGTCAGTGTGTTATTGTCTGCACCTGTCTGTCATTTTGTCATTACCGTGTCTCTTTATTAACCCCGCTGTTTTCCCTTCCCGTTGTCGTGCGTTGACGTTACATGTCTCCGCGTATGTCTGATTCTGACTCTCACTGTTCGTGTTCCCTGCCAGTCTGTCTACCCGCTCGTGGTTACCCTGTTATCCGTCTGTCCGTCCGAGGTTACCCTGTTGTTCTCCGCCCTCCGTATTCTTCAGTATTTGGTTTGCCTTTTTTCCCACCGTGGATTTTGATTTGTTCCTGAGTTTTTTGTTTCTTTTATGTTAATTCAAATAAAGCCGCACTTGGATCCACACCCCTGTCTACCTTCTCCTATTTCCACATCTCATAACAATTGTCATGTTAATCATTTTGCACATTGGTAGGCCTGCAGTTAATGGTAATATTAATACATTTTAATGTGTGATTTTAAGAACATTTTGGTTACTTTTGTACTATAAAAATGTTGTATTGTGTTGGGTTGCCACTTGATGTCCAAAGTAAAATCTGGGTACAAACCCATTTGTAAAACCAGTTGAGCACCACAGTATTAGATGGACCATGCAACTCTCCAATTGACTCTTTCTCTCTTTTATATTCCTGTTTACATATTAAAAAATACGTTCTAAAAGCCACGTGATAAGATGCGTGGATTGATGGTCTCAGACGCGGAGGCAACTGAAATTCATCCTCCACCACCTGGATTGAGGCGAGTCAGTATTCCACCAGGAGGACTTAGAGCACATTGGGAATTGGACATTCCAAATTGGGGAGAAAAGGGGAGATAAAATATATAAATCAATAAAATAAAATAAAACTCACCAAGTTCTCCTCCAGATACGGAGAAGTCCTGTGACAGGATGGTCCACTTCTGGACTCTCTGGGCATTGGATGTTGCTTTAGCATTGACACGCTCCATGCCCTCCTGGATCACTTTGTAAATGGCTGGCTCTTTTTTGTTAATGATTTCTGAGACTTTGCTGGCAATCACACCATGCTGCCGGCAAAACTCCACCACGAGTGGAGTCAGTTCATCTGTGGGCTCTCCATTCTCATCAACATTACACTGACAAGAAAAAAAATTGTTCTGTCTAATCTGATTCAAAAGAAAATTACCATTTAATTTTTTTTTACACATAGCAAAGACTGAGTGCGATGGTATACATTTTTAGCAATTAAAAACACTTCATAACTCGTTTACTTTTAATGGGCTCGAGTACTGTGAGTGTAGGCTTACTTTGAGTGTGAGTAGCATGGAGAGGAACTTCTTTTTATCTCCAACCAACATTGCATTACTGATTATTGACACCTCCTCCTTTACTGCATCCTCAATGGGGACTGGTGGTACATTTTCTCCACCAGCAGTAATGATTAACTCTGCAAAAAAAATTAGGTACATATTGTATACACATATAAATATTTAAATAATGTTATGCTTCATACTTTCATCTTAAATAATCTCCTACACACATTTCAAGAAACATGGTTGTATTCCCAAGCCAATTAAAGTTCCCTAAAACAGCATTTGAACAATACGCCACACTTAAAAACAAGCTTTAAAGGCTTTGCATTATAAAAAATATCAAAACCAAGTGCCAGTTTTTTAAAAGAAGCATAGCACAAACATAAAAAACAAATAAATTAATAAAATAAAGTTATAGGGATTAAAAAAAAATGTGAACACTTTATGGTTTCAAACTTAGTGTCAAGTCAAGTCAACCTTTATTTATAGAGCACATTTAAAAACAACAGAAGTTGACACAAAGTGCTTTACAGATCAAACAAATAAATAAACAATGACAGAGTTATTATATATATATATATAATGTAATAAAAAATGTATAAATACCTTTAAGTACAGCATCATGTATTTACCCATTTTAACCTATTCAAGGACCCATTCAAAAGCTACAGAATAAAAATTTGTTTTCAAAGAAGATTTAAATATTGCTAATGAAGAAGCTGACCCAGAGATTAGGACCTACCACAGAAAAGGCACGGTCACCCTTAGATCTGTAGTGACACTGAGGAACCCTCAATAGAAGTTGATCAGATGACCTGAGTGCTCTAGTGGGGGAGTAAGGGAGGAGAAGGTCACTGATATATTGGGGCGCGAGACCAGATAGTGCCTCGTAGACATAAAGCAGAATTTTTATATCAAACCTGAATTTCATGGGAAGCCAGTGTAGAGACGCTAAAACAGAAGAAATGTGATCCCTCTTTCTTGACCCTGTTAAAAGCCTAGCTGCCGCATTTTGAACAAGCTGTAGATGGGATAATTTCCAAGTCTTTATGGAAAGAAAATGTTTATATCAGCGATAGATCTGCATATTGAAAAGTAGCGAGGAGTCTAAAATCACACCAAGACTCCTTAAATGATCTTGTACCTTTGATGACAGAGAACCTAACTGGGCATCCAGGCCAGGTAAGGAGGACATGGAGGAACCTAAAATCAGAACTTCAGTTTTGCTTTCATTTAATTGTAAAAAATTGTTTGCTAGCAAATGTTTAATTTCCTTGAAGCAATTTAGGGCTTTCTCCAATGAACACTTCATGTCTACACTCACTGGGAAATGGAATTGTGAATCGTCAGCATAGCAGTGATAAGATATGCTGTATTTCTGAAAAATAGAGCTCAGAGGAAGCATATACGGGCAAAATAACAAAGGTCTAAAATCGACCCTTGAGGGACACCACTGTAATTAAGCAGCCTGTAAGACGTCCGTACTGTGTCTCCTTCAACAGGGAGACAGGAAGGACAGCTGATCATCCTCACAGTGGCAGACCATGTGTAACAACACATGCACAGGATTGGTACATCTGAATATCACACCTGCGGGACAGGTACAGGATGGCAACAACAACTGCCCAAGTTACACCAGGAATGCACAAGGAATCCTTCAATCAGTGCTCAGACTGTCCACAATAGGCTGAGAGAGGCTGGACTGAGGACTTGTAGGCCTGTTGTAAGGCAGCTCCTTACCAGACATCACCGGCAACAACGTCATCTATGGGCATAAACCCATCTTCGCTGGACCAGACAGGACTGGCAAAAAGTGCTCTTCACTGACGAGTCACGGTTTTGTCTCAGCAGAGGTGATGGTCGGACTTGCATTTATCGTTGAAGGAATGAGCATTACACCGAGGCCTGTACTCTGGAGTGGGATCGATTTGGAGGTGAGGGTCCGTCATGGTCTGGGGCGGTGTGTCACAGCATCATCGGACTGAGCTTGTTGTCATTGCTGGCAATCTCAATGCTGTGCGTTACAGGGAAGACATCCTCCTCCCTCATATGGTACCCTTCCTTCAGGCTCATCCTGACATGACCCTCCAGCATGACAATGCCACCAGCCATACTGCTCATACTGCTCGTTCTGTGCGTGATTTCCTGCAAGACAGGAATGTCAGTGTTCTGCCATGGCCAGCGAAAAGCCTGGATCTCAATCCAATTGAGCATATCTGGGACCTGTTGGATCGAAGGGTGAGGGCTTGGGCCATTCCCCCCAGAAATGTCTGGGAACTTGCAAGTGCCTTGGTAGAAGAGTGGGATAAAATCTCACAGCAAGAACTGGCAAATCTGGTGCAGTCCATGAGGAGGAGATGCACTGCAGTACTTAATGCAGCTGGTGGCCACACCAGATACTGACTGTTACTTTTGACCCCCCCCTTTATTCAGGGACACATTATTCCATTTCTGTTAGTCACATGTCTGTGAAACTTGTTCAGTTTATGTCTAAGTTGTTTAATATTTTTATATTTATACAAGTATTTACACATGTTAAGTTTGCTGAAAATAAAAGCATTTGAAAGTGAGAGGACATTTCTTTTTTGCTGAGTTTATATACACTAATATACTAAAATCTACTAATATAAATATACTATACTAGTTCTGAGAAAAGCTCTAGCATAATTTGTTTGCAGATACCACATGGTTTGATATTTTTTAATGTAATGTAATGACATCCAAACATTTTTAAGTGTGACGCAATTGTCCAAATACATGTAGGGGCCACTGTATATAGTAGTATTTGTTAGTATTTATAGCAATCTCTACCCTAAATGTAACATTTTAGAATGGTCCATATTACAAATTATATGCATTTCTACCTTTTATCCTTCCAGTGATGTACAGGAAGTTATTTTTGTCATGTTTTCCCAGGTCTCCTGAGTGTAGCCACCCATCTGCATCCAGTGCCTCTTCAGTCTTGTCTGGCATGTTCAGGTATCCCATGAACACATGCCGTCCCCAGACACAGACCTCACCATTCCCATCATTATCCTCCTTGTCTAGCTTGGTTTTGCAGCCTGTCATCACCTTACCACAGCTGGAGGAGTCCAAATCATAAATGTGACAATATAGTATGCATTAGAAATGTTTATAAAAGAGCTCTACAATGGATTCTACATTCTTTCCAGTGCAGTGCCATAAACATACTTGTTTTATTATGTGGCAATATTTGCCCACTAGAATAGCTTTTTCTCCAGTGCAATTTTACCTTTATGGGGGAATTTCTTTTCTAACTATATTAAAACACACAGTGTGCCATCTATGTGCCATTCATGTCAAATGTTTGAATTTAAACAACTAACTGAAATAAATTCTCAATATGAACAATTAAGGCTGTTTCATATTAAATGAAATAAACAAATTAAATGAAATAAATAAATAAATATCTGAGCAGTAAATAATAAAACACAATAAACACAACACTTGAAGGAATTATAAAATTCTCCCATCATTTACTCACTCACAAGATGTCCATACAATGCAAGTCAATGGGGTCCAAAACTTTCAAGCTCCAAAAATGACATAAAGGTAAGGTTCTGAAGCCTTACCTTGCCTTGGTTTTGGGTGAGAAACAGACCAAAGTGTAACTCCTTATTTACTATAAATCTTGCCAGACATGGATTAAACGACTTGAATTATACAGATTATCTTTATGCTTTATGCTTATTTGGCAGTCAAGAGGCACTTATATCCTTTATGTCCTTTTAGGAGCTTGAAAGTTTTGGACCACATTGACTTGCATTGTATGCATATAAACGCATCATTAATCTGTGATAATATCTTTGTTTATGTTCCATAGAAGATGGAACATCAAATGAGTTTGAGACAGCATGACAGTGAGTAAATGATGAGAGAATTAAAATGATAGAATTATCATTTTTGGGAGAACTAACTCTTTAAATAATTGTCAGGTCCATATGTCAGATGAACGAATTAAACATTTCTGGGTAAATTTTGCCCCAAGCTCAGTTTAATTTTTTATTCTGGTACAGTGTTTGAGAGTGATATAGAGAAGCATTGTTTAATATTTAACAGACATAGCACATCATGTCTCTGACCTCATAATGCGATAGTCTTCAGCCCAGGAGATGGTGTGGGGTCCAGTGCTCTCACTCATCCCATACAGCTCAAAGATGGGTATATAAAGGCTCATGAAGTACTCTAGTGTGTCTTTGGTGATTGGAGCTGCCCCAGTGTAGCAGGCCTTACAGCGATCAAGACCCAGAGCTTTTCGCACATTTTTGAAAACCAGGTTATTTGACAACATGAAGCCCCAAGGCACTGAGGAATCACTGTAGAAAGATAAAATGAGCTTTGTGTTCCTCTCAGAAGATATGATATATAAGTAAATCTGTGATTCTTTTAAAACGCACCCATCCATGGCATTATAGCTTGCTTGAAGTCCTATCCCCTTGGCCCAATCGGCGATCATTTTTTTCATGATGGATGATTTTGCACCAGCGGCTTTCATCGCTTCTTGCATTTTTTCCCATACTCTGGGAACTCCCAAGAAGCTTGTGGGACGCACCTCTCTCAGAGTGTTGGCCAGAGAGCCCTGCAGTAAACAAGACATTTTAATAACATCTAGGATGAATCGGTTTTGTATAAGAGTTGTACAACATTCCTCTATTCCTCCATTGTAAATAATTTTGCTAAACAAATAAATGTAAATCTAGAAAAAAATTATATAGTTATTCCTTTAAATTTTAAATTGTGAACAGTACACTAGTGAAAGGATTGGGTACAGCTACTTTATCTTTAAGACAAAAATTTTGCACAATTGGAATAATTATAAATGTATAAAAATTACAAAATAACACAAATAGAATTATGAAAATTATGTAGTTTCCCCTGATGTAAGTAATTGTTAATTGCATATGACATAGCAATATACAAAACTGTAAAGCTGCGGACACGCTACACTTCACGCTCCATATACTTCCATTCAAACGTCACTTAAAACTGACCTTAAATAAACAAAGCCTTTAAGCATTCTATATATTGAGAACATGCAAAACAGTACAAGAAAGGATTTTAACCTTCAGTGCATCTGGTTCTGCAAAACTGACTGTGCCGGCAAACCTCATGCAGATCCACATGTCGTTGACCTGGGATGCCACGTGACTCAGGGGCAAATAGCTCACCAATTCCTCCTCACCCATCTTCACCCTGGTCATGGTGCCAACTGCATTGGCTGTCCATGTGATCTGACAGAGGAGGGTTGAAATTAATTTCAAGATTAGAAATTCAGGGACAGCACTTGCTTTATCCTTTTTTTAAAGGTGCCGCTTTCAAAATCAGCTGTTCTGGAACCCCCATATAATTAGACACGCCCCTTCTTTCCAAAGCCCCGTCCTCCAAATGCCGTCATACCACTGTGAACCACGGGCACATTTTAGTTTGTTATTTACAAAGCCTAAGGCTGTCACAGAGCCAGGTGTGCTTTTTCAGGATGCTTATTTCATTTAAATATGTCAGGCAATAGGGACAATTTTGCATGCCATTCCATAAAAAACAAATGCGTTTATGAAACAGAAAACATTGAAATTGTAAAATGACAATAAACCCTCAAACCACAAACTCCTACAGTTAGTATAGTAATCGATAGCACTTAGTGGAAGAATTTTGTTTCTGGTTAGTATAAATTATAAATGTAACTGTTTATTGAACACAGATGTCTATTATAATTTGCTGTTGCCACCATTTAAAAAAAGCATAAGGCATTTGAGTCTGTGTCTAAGAACACCGATTAACAGTTGTAAAATCACTATAATGCATGGCCTCTGGCAACTTATTGCTTTAATTACCTGCTATAATTGTGTTATTAATTTGGGCATTGCAATATGTGGTGAACCAGTCTCTTTGTACTGCGATACTACAAGTGGTACTCACATTGTCGTGGCTGAGCATGACCCCTTTGGGATTTCCTGTGGTCCCTGATGTGTAGATGAGTGTGCAGCACTCATTGGCATTTTGACTGTTGATCACTGCATCCAATTTGGCTTCAGGGACATCCTCTCCAAGTTTCATGAATTCTGCCCACTAAGAGAATACAGAAGCTTAGACATTAAATTCAAATCAGCATACTGTTTGATTCTTTGATGAACAAACATGTGCTGGAAATGTGTTCCTTGTTTGCATTAATTTTCTTTGACTGAATTTTTGTAAACAAAACAAAGCACACCAGTACTCCAAGTACAGTCTTTACACTCTGATACTTCCTAAACAAACTAAGGGTGGGGGGCCAATTTGGTTCCAGGGCCCCTAGTGGTTTGGGGGCACTTAGCTGCGACTAATACCTAGAAACAGCTGTATATTTATTATTATTGTTAATAATACTAAATATAGCACCTTTCCAGAGCTCAAGGACACTTTACAATAGTAACACAACAATACACAAACAAAGAACAGTCACAAAAACACAGTTCAGATAGCACAGTCATTGAGAGTGAATACATAACACATTAAGATAAATAACACTGAGAAAACAAAACAGTTTTAAGATGAGATTTAAACTCAGAAATAGAAGAGATGCTGCGAAGAGTCAGGGGGAGTGAATTCCATATATTGGGTGCTACTATGCTGCATAACCTGCCACCCATAGTAGAAAGGTGAGATATAGGGACAGAAAGGAGTCCGGACCCAGAAGACCTAAGTGAGCAGATCGGGTTGTAGGGGATAGTAAGGTGCCAGACCATGAAGTGATTTAAATGCAAGCAGGATTAGTTTATATTTGATGCTAAACAAAACTGGTAACCAGTGAATTTCAAACTGGAATGGAGTAATATGAGATGAGCGCTTGGTATGTGGAGGAATTCTAGCAGCAGAACTTTGAATATATTGCAACCTAGCAATAGAGTTAGCAGGTAAACCAATGAAGAGGGCATTGCAATAGTCAAGACGTGAGGATATAAATGCATGAACCAGTGAAACGGCATCTTTGAGACTGATAAAGGGACTAAGGCGAGCAATGCGGCACTTAGACTGTTGTATTATTTGGTACAATCTTACCGTATATACATTTGGTAACTTCTGCTCCATTTCACCCTTGTACTGAACAATAGCTTTCAAATGTGGTAGTTGATCTCTGACCTGTGTGGACAGTGAAAGTGAATTATTATTTTATTATTAGATTAATGTATAGTAACTTTCAGACTTTATTTGAAAACTTTGAGCTAGATTTATAATCATTGACAGGTTATCATGTTCCATTGCACAGGAAAAGCTGTGGTATGTTGCATTTACTGTTTACACAGATAGGAATGTTTTTTTAATAATAGCGATCAAGATCAAGATCCAATTGTGATTTAGAAACTATTTTTTTTCTAAGTCAAGTCATGTCACATCTATTTCTATAGCACATTTAAAAACAACAAATGTTGGGCAAAGTGCTGTACAATAGGATGAATCAAAATTAAGTCAGTAGTTGTTTTAGCTTATTTTTTTAACGCCATCCCAACTTCAATGGCCATTTTCATGGCAAAATCCATGTTAAAATATAAAATAATGAAACAATTAAAACCATAAATTGTTTAGGATCCATTTTTAATATAAACTCGAAAAATTATTCTGGACTGACTTTGTAATTTTGTCTTACATACGGGATGATCCCATATTTTATGGGATGGGCTATAACCCTTGGTAATAAGGACTTTTTCTGTGTGCCATTCAATAAAAAAAATTGCTTTTATAAACCAGAAAACAAATACTTCCAAATCTAAATTCTGACTGGATGAGCCGTATTCGAAGTCATAAAATGACTGTAAACCCACACCTGTGGCCGCACAAACTATATTAATGTGACAAGTTGCTACGTTGCTTGGAAACGGCAAACTCCTACAGTTTGTATAGTGAACTATAATAGCCTACTTAAAAACAATTAAAGTAAAACAATTTTATCAGATGACTAGAATTACCATAGTCCAGTTAAATTAGTTTTAGCTGTTTTTAGCTAATTAGTAACACTTCACAGATGATGCACTAGTGAAACTATTAAAGGGTTAGTTCACCCAAAAATGAAAATTATCTCATAATTTACTCACCCTCAAGCCATGCTAGGTGTATATGACTTTCTTCTTAAAAAATATCCTGACTCTTCCAAGCTTTATAATTGGAGTAAATGGTACCTTACATCTAGAGCCCGAAGCCATTTGGTTTGAGAATAATGGCTGGCTGATGAAGTTATTGGCTGGCTAGCCGGCTCAGCCAAAACCTAAATGGCTGCTGCAGCCGGCAAACTTTTCATAGCTGCAAATGGCTGAAGCTGCCACTTCATGTCTACAGATGTCTATGTTATACTGATTTACTAGATCTCAATATTTCCAAGCAATGCATGGCTTACACTATATTTCTACAAAATGCAAGAATGTTGATTAAGAACGCAAACTTTTGTTGAATTTATGCGAAATCTACATATGCAAACAGATGAAGTGTAGTAAAATAAAGACCTAAATGTGTATTTCTGACTTTTTGTCACCACAAGTCTGAAAGAAGACATGTTATTGAAGACAAATATCCAAAAATCTCAAAATTGACCAGTAAAAAAAAAACGATGTTTTTGCCTGCCGTGTCTCGCCTTAATATAAACACACACTGTTATCAGTAGCCTATTATTTTGGACAAAGTTTTGCACATTTCACTTCAATGTACACTGAAGCATGCGTCGTGAATTAGCAATGTGGAAACGGTGGTTTGTTACTGCAGTAATATCACGTTCAGTGCTATAAATCTCTCCGTTCCAGAATATTTGGTTCATAACATCAATCTTTGATTCAGGTGTTTGTGCAACCGTGCCCTGAAGATTTAACAAAAGTCTGGGTAGGCCTAAGTTAAAAAAAAAAGTAAGTAGGAATTAGGAAAGTATGTGAGAAGTGAGATCAAAATTACCTTGCTTGCTTCTTTCCGCCATTTCACCTCAGTCGCGAGAAAAAAATGCGTCGCTTCTTCTGTACAAAATACGAGCAATTTTAATTGGTCGTCAATTCACTGTGAGTCTGTGTATCGTAGCAACGAGCACAAGACTGTGCTGTTATGAATCCAGTGGGAAAATAGATCTCGTGTATTGTTTATATAGTTCGTGTGTATATGTCTCTATGTGATAGAATTATTATTTGATGCAAATAATTCTAGCCGGCTCAGCCAAACTTTATCAGATGGCGCTCAATTTGGCTTACTAAATTATTGGCTGGCGGCGGCTGAAATTCTAAATGGCGCAAATGGAGGCGCCTGGCGGCGGCTTCGGGTTCTACTTACATCATACGCCTTGACTCGACTCTTGTTACTGTAATTATAGTGATTCTAGTTTATAAAGTTATAAATATGGATATTTTTCTTATGAATGCATGGCTTCGCTTCAGAAGGCCTTTATTAACCCCCTGGAGCCATAATGATACATTTTTTGAAGGAAGGATACGCTTTTTTGGGCTTCAAAATCTAAGGTACCATTCACTCCCATTATAAAGCTTGGAAGAGCCAGGATATTTTTGAATATATCTCTGATTGTGTTTGGCTGAAAGAAGAATGTCATATACACCTAGGATGGCTTGAGGATGACTAAATTATGGAATCATTTTCATTTTTGGGTGAACTATCGACTTTAACCACGCTGTTTTTTACTCAAGATAAGATGGATCTAATAATGATTAATTGAATTAACTTCTTTTGGTAAAAAATGTCTAGAAAAAAATAAATGAATATTTTCACAGCTCCAACAAAACAGCTGACTTCCTTTCAAGAAACATCTAAATACAAAAACTCTTCCGTGAGAGCTTGACTCTGTTAATCCTCTTACTGTTATATTAAAGGTGTGTGTCACATACTGTGCATCCCTGTTCATGTTCATACTTCTCTGTGCAATTCTAGAATGAATCACGTTTGCTTGTGTTAGACACTTTGGATAGAAGGACTGACCTTCTAAATGACTAAATGTAATAGTAAGTAAAACACTAATCATTCTTTAACTACCTGGAGGATTTTGATCAGTTGTTTGTGGTTTTCGACCACCAGAACATTAGCTTGACAGTTATCCGCAACATACTGGCAGGCTTCTGGAGAGCTTGTTGTATAGATTCCTGTTGCAAGTCCCCTGTGATAAAACAAGATATCTGTTTAAATAACTACAGATCAGATCCTGAATCAGATCCCATAATAAGTTACTTAGGCTTTTCCCTCATTATATAACTGCAGGATGAAGCTTCAACAGATTCAAACTGATTAATTTTCAGTTAGTACCCTGCTAGAATACATCCAACATCTGCAATAAACCATTCAGGAGAATTGAAGCCCAGAATGCCAACGCCATGAAATCGCTCTAGGCCAAGCTAGATTAAACACAGAGAATAAATGCACAATGAATGAATGTACAAGATAATTCATCTCCTAGACATCACAGAGACTGATTGATGTAGAGTGCTGACATAACAACAACACTAGCATTGTAAAAGCTTTGAATTGCTAATACTTTAAGCCAATACTTTGATCATTCCAATACCACAAAGAAATTATTTGTTTTATATGTTTTTTTTAGAAATGCAAAGAAATGCAAACATAACTATATGCATATCCAAAATAAATTTCATTCACATTGTAAATGAAGCATCAAACAAACATTTGAAATTACTCAATAAAATGAAGTTATTTAAAAGGAGAGGAGTTAGATGTCAAATCATACCTTCAAAAAGCTTTTTGCTGCAGCTCTGGAATGTTGATAGTATTCCATGTAGGTCAAGGTGAACCACATTCCATCTTTCTTGGCCTGTAGGGCAGGCCAATCTCCGCACTTCTCCACCGTAGCTTGAAACATCTGATGGACTGTCATGGGAGGTTCTGAGCCCAATCCCAATGCTTCCATCCTCAGTTTCACAGCCTTGTCTCTGGCTGTGCTCCATAGCTCTTGGGCTGGAGCAAGACGCACATCTCCAACCTCTAACGGTATTGACGATTCATCTCCTTTTTGAACAGGACAGCAAGAACAAAACACAGGAGACATGATTGTGCTTTAGAAATGCTTCCAAAAGTCATCAAATGTATGGTTGAAGTTTTTGCATGCTGCCTATACAACAGCAGATCTCTTCTTCGTAGCACCTGCCCCTTACTTTTGCCTGTCCGGTCACACACTAGCGAAAAACTGAGGCGTTATCTGCTTAATAACAGAGCAGGGTTAGGTCAGGATACTGATAGCATGTCTTTCCCCCACCAAGCAGGTTTCACATGTGATGTTCAATTAAGTCAAATCAATGTACTATAGTAGTATACTTCATTAGATTCGTCAAACTTAATTTCAATTTAGTATATTTTCTTGTGTTGGTCCATAAGAAATGTATTAATCATTAGAATTTGACATGTGAGGTAAGAAAATGTAAGGACAGGGGAATTGTTGCACTGTCAATTTGATAGTACCTGCTTATGGAGCTAAGCAGCACTCAAGTCAAACATCATTTGAATGTAAATGTCCATTCTCAACCTGAGCACAAGCACTAATCTTCACCTCAATAGTAACCAACAAAATTGCAGCCAAACGTTTTTTTAGCAACAGAACATGAAACACTAACAAATCTCTTCCTATTCTCATCTGGTCCAAAATGCATAAATTAACACTTCATTTCAACATGTAGTCACCCCATCCAGTACCATGCAAAGCATGCAAAAAAAAAAAAAGGAAATTCCCTGCCCAGTTTCATCAATATTACCAAAAGTATTCATGTTGTCCAAACTCAAATGGATGAAGTTAACTTAAAATTTACTAATTGAATTGTATAGAACACAATGAAATCTAGTTGTGATTAAAAGTTATAGAATTGTTGCTTTAATTCATTTACGTATGCAATTATATATATATATATATATATATATATATATATATATATATATATATATATATATATATATATATATATATATATTTTTTAATTTTTTATTTTTTTTATTGTATTTAAAAATAAAAAATTTGTATATATATGACAAACACATTGCTATATAATTTCTAAAATACACTGACCCAATTCTTAGGTTGAAAACAAAAAAGAAATACTAATTTAAAAGGTTCCAGTCTAAAAGCAGATATATACACACAGCAATTTAAAAAACTAATTGTGATCATTAAGTTAGGAAGTGGCTAGTTGGAGGCATTAAGTAGTAATAGACATTAACCTGTATGCTTGTAAGAAAATAATGTTTCTTATACATTTTTATACTATTATTAACATACTGTGTTTTTATGTATTCTTGTGTAATTAAATTTTTTTTAACTTTGAACTCTCAATCTGTGTTCTTTCTCTGGAGCTTGCAATTACTAAATTGCATTGACTACAATTAATTCTGCATGCGTTATCTTTGTGCATTTGATAAATAAATCTTGACTTGACTTGGAAATAACTCAGAATGTATGTAAAATAGTTAGATTTTTTATGTGCATGCATTTCGTGAGCATGCTAAACAGGAACACAACTGCATGTGAAGACTACCTGTGTTGCTCTGCATAACAGAGGCTGAGCAATTTCCATTCAGTTGAACTTTACAGTCATGGAGTGGTACAGTGTGAGATTCTTCAGTGTGGTTAAGAGCAGGTTTTTCAGGGGAGACTTTCACAGAACTAACAAAAAAAAAAGAGAGAGTATATACCCGTTAGTTTGTCAGTGCAACAATCAGCAACAAACAGGTGATAATAAACAGCACATTTATAGTAAGTAGTAACAGTGAGACATTAGCTACTAATATATTGAAAGATGACAGAGATGACAGATTTTGGTTGCTAAACTCTACATACCCTTCAGTAAGTTTTCCAAAGACAGGAATTTCCTTGGAATCACCAGGTGGTATACAGCCATCGGCAGACATTGTCCGGAGTCTTAAAACAACAGCAAAATGAAATAGTGTATTTACAAAACACTAAAAACCGGGGCTCACATAAATAGGAGCAAATACAATAAATAAATACTACAACTTTATTTAAAATATACAATTACAAAGATCTCTTATACTCAGTCAAAACCAAGTGGCTTAAAAATGTGATTTATCCTTTATATGTACCCCAGCTCTTGCAAAATATTAAGTCAAATGAGCCAACAGATAGAGCACCAGATGATGAAAGCCATAGGCAGAGCAGAGAATCAGAGTCAAACTTTTCATCTACATTTCGCAATGAAATTAAAGTATTGAGTTGAACAGTCTAAATATGCATATGCATACTTTCACATTTAGAATTAGAGGCACATATGTGAAATATATTATATAGGCTATAATGTAATTGTTTCTGATTACTTATGGTTGGGTAATATAATTGTCTGCATTTGTGAAGTTTAGAAAAGTATCCCATCTAGAGTACTTCTGATGTAATTGTCAATATATTTGCCATTTAGGAATGGCGTAGGCATCGCATTTTTATGAGAGCATCCATTATATATTATATACACACATACTGAGCTATTAGAATGAGCAACTTCAGATGCTCATTCTATAAAAAGTATAGCAATACGAAATAATTTCCATTGTCTTGTATTGCCTTTAAAATGCAATAAAACTGCTTTCAGGTTAATTAAATACAAGGAGTAAATAAAAAATAAAAATCAAATTATATGTTTAATCAAAGATCTTTGGGTTATTGCTTCAATCAGAATTTGTGACTTGACTTTGCTACCGATTGCAAAAGGACAAAGTTCATGATCATTACAACATGGCCATCACATCATGATCTGTGTCCTGCTGAACTTGACCACAGATTTAGACATCTAACTGCAATAAGAGTCAATTCATAACAGTCAAGAGGGGATATAAAGGCCTATGGAATATAATGAATTTGATGCTCTTAAGGAATGCGATTGACCTAATCTTTAATGGATAAAGAGTGTCAGGAGATGTCAGGTTGAAAAGTCTTTCATTCACATGGGCCGCTTTTCTCAAAATACCAGAAAATTAGTTTTACTGCATCAAGGCTTAACGACAATTCACATGATAACTTATATGATCATTCATTTTTTTAATTATTATTATTTCCTTTGCATCATATTAAAAGGAAAATGGACCTGTTATGATTGTTTAGAGAATAACCTGTATCATATGCAGCACCTTTTACATGAAACTCAGTGCCTCAGTGCTTGACTTCATGGGAAAATCAAAAGAAATCAGAAGAAACAAGTATCTATATCCACAGTAAAACGAGTCCTGTATCGACATAACCTGAAAGGTTGCTCAGCAAAAAAGAAGTGCTCCAAAACTACCATTAAAAAGCCAGACTACAGTTTGCAAGTGCACACGGGGACAAAGATCTTACTTTTTGGACAAATTTTCTCTGGTCTGATGAAACAAACATTTCACTTTTTGGACATAATGACCATCGTTATGTTTGAAGGGAAAAGAGTGAAACATGCAAGCCAAAGAATGGCATCCCAACCGTGAAGCATGTGGTGGCAGCATCATGTTGTGGGGGTGCTTTGCTGCAGGAGGGACTGGTGCACTTCACAAAATAGATGGCATCATGAGAAAGGAAAATTATGTGAATATATTGAAGCAACATCTCAAGACATCAGAAAGGAAGTTAAAGCTCGGTCGCAAATGGGTCTTCCAAATGGACAATGACCCCAAGCATGCCTCCAAAGTTGTGGAAAAATGGCTTAAGGACAACAAAGTCAAGGTATTGGAGTGGCCATCACAAAGCCCCGACCTCATCCGATAGAAAATTTTTGTGCAGAACTGAAAAAGCGTGTGTGAGAAAGAGGCCTACAATCCTGACTCAGTTACACCAGTTCTGTCTGGAGGAATGAGCCAAAATTCCAGCAACTTATTGTGAAAAGCTTGTGGAAGGCTACCCAAAATATTTGACCCAAGTTAAACAATTTAAAGGCAATGCTGTCAAATACTAACAAAGTGTATGTAAACTTCGGACCAACTGGGAATGTGATGAAAGAAATAAAAGCTGAAATAAATAATTCTCTCTACTATTTTTCTGAAATTTCACATTCTTAAAATAAAGTAGTATACTAACTGACCTAACACAGGGAATGTTTGCTACGATTAAATGTCAGGAACTGTGAAAAAAATGTGTTTAAATGTATTGGGCTAAAGTGTATACACACTTCTGACTTCAACTGTAAGTAAACCATATTATATCCTAATATTAACTAAATAATGACATAAGAAAATTGTCTACTGACATGCTCACACTGGAATTGTCCTGTCAGTCTTTGTTTTGTTGATTGTGTTGTTTCAGAGCAGATGCTGAATTCTACACGAACTTGCCTTATGCACAATAAATCAGTATATTTCTCCACGTGCAGTGAATATTTCCAAGAGGTATTGCACTACAATGGAAACCTCTGCACCCACAGTTTTATCATGTCAGGTGACTTGTAGATCAAGTGATAAAACAGATGTTTAACGCTGGTGAGATCTGCATTGAACTCTGGATTTGTAGGCCTGACTGAATTCACCATTGCAGCACAATATATATTGGCCTTTCAAAAAGTCAAGAAATAGCTTGTCAAGAAAATACGTGTAGCCTACAGTTAATTTGGTATACATCAAATGGACAAAAGTTGCCGTAATTTTGTTATTATTCTTTAATAAAGCATTAAACTTAGCCTATACTGTCTTATAAACATTATTCTAAACTTGCATGCATGTGCCACAGACTTTAATGCTGTACTTGAAAATAGAGAACACAATAACATCTTAGTTAATGCATATCATGCAAATATTGTCAGGGCTAATATTTTAGCTTCCTCTTCAAGTTGCATTTCAAGGCATTGTCCCTCTTGCAATACAGCAGCTTTTAATGTTAATGCATTAATGTCTTCGGGCCTGCTTTTGGTATTGTAAGGTTTTTATTAGGATGACAAGTCAATTCAGAAATATCTTTACTCATTTACACATTGTTCATTTAGATTCAGAGAGATTATCATTCCATTAAGTGACAGAAATAAGACAAACCAACATTCAATAATGATAAGAAGTATGGACATTTAACATTTCTTATTCATCAACTACAAATACATAACATTTCCCGGATAAGATGACAAATTAATATAATATATTTTACTACTGTACTATGGCTGAACATGATTGATGTGAACAAATCTCATGTCCCAATTTGTTAAATTGTGATCAAATTAACAAGGTTTCAATTCAGAAAATGATTAAATGATCAAAGTAGTTTAAAAAAAATATTAGGATATTCCTGTATTGCAAACATACAGTATTGAGCAAGTTGATGCCTGCACTGTCCCGACAAACCTGACGTTTCAGCAAACAGGATGAAAGTCCAGTTAATATACACATTTAGGAGTGACACATAGAGCCCTTTTACACTGGCCATCTGGTCACTTGATCACACCACCAGTTACAGTGAAACATATCTACAATGTTAGCTTATATGTCACTATATATTCAGTGTGCAGTCAATTTAAAAATAAAATAAAAAGCCATCATAAAAGATGAGGATTTGTCAAACAAACACTGTAATATTAGGATCCCTAATAAAATGTAGTGAGCAGCCAAGCTCCTATCTGCCCTGCCCTTAAACAGTCATAAACAGTCATAATTTGGATGATATAGGTATGTTTTAATTCACCATCATGCACCTCCTTTAACATTTCTCTGATACAAATACTCATCTCATAAATCTATAAAAGTAGTTTGAGAAATATAATAAGCATCTTATAATTTAGCTACTCTGTTTTTGAGATTTAACAGTTGGTGGCATGTTGTAATGTGTCCTATGAGATTCTATGAATGCAATATTTGGCATGTCTTCCGATGCCCTGGAAAGTGTTGTTTGTTTAACTGCTTAAATACACAACTGGAAGCGTTCTTTAATGATCCACTGTAGAAGTCTCTTTGGACTAATGTATTTCTTCTTGAAGATGCACCCAAAGGACACTTTTTTACTTTAGAAAGCTATGAATCAGATTAATTGCACTGAACCCAACATGAACATTTGTATTAATATAAAAATTGAATATTCACCATTTCCTTATCTGTGAAATGCCAGTATCAGTGAAACTTGTAAAACTAATCACAAAATGTAATGACCAAATGTGTAACCAAACCCAACCAAGTAAATCAACTCTAGACTAAAAATCTGTGAAATATGGGTTTAAAGAGATATTTAATCAAACAAATGAAAATTATCTCATCATTTACTCACCCTTATGCCATCACATATGTCAACACAACTCAAATGAAGATTTTTATACAAATGTTTCAGCTCTTTTGGTCCATACAATGAAAGTGAATGGGTGCCAAAATCTTAAAGCTCCAAAAATCACTCAAGTCAGCATTTAAGTTATCCACAAGACTCCAGTGGTTTAATCAATGTCTTCAGAAGCATATGATAGATGTGGGTGAGTTACAGATCACTTTTAAATTCTTCTTTTTGTGTTTTTGGTGATTTACATTCTTCATGCATATCGCCCCCTACTGGGCAGGGAGAAGAACAAAAAAAAAAAGAATGTTAAAAAAAGTATGGAGTCGTGTGGATTACTTTTATGATTCCTTCATGTGCTTTTTGGAGCGTCAAATTTTGGCTCCCATTCACTTTCATTGTGTGGGCCTACAGAGCTGAAATATTCTACTAAAAATCATCATTTGTGTTCTGCAGAAGAAAGAAAGTCATACACATCTGGGATGGCATGAGGGTGAGTAAATGATGAGAGAATTTAGATTTTTGGGTGAAATATCACTTAAATGTAGAAAAAATATTGTGTTTTTTTTCCGGCCTCTCGCTGTTATTATTTGATGATCTTTGACTTATTTCCATTTTGTTTTCCAATGCTCTGCTCCAAAAATGCAGAGCATTTATTTTGAACTGACAGTGGGTTAATTTATCCTGGTGGCCATCTTATTTTCCATCCTCCAAGAACATGGATGTGTAGGTGGTGCACTGACTGCACCCCATTTCTTTCCACCATTTATCACTGTAAATTATAATAACATCTAATTAATCACAGAATACATGCCTTAAATGTAATAACAATATATGTGAATATAAAATATATGTCTAGTTTAGGTAAGTAGAGCTTCACATTTCAACTTAACTGCAATGAACATGTTTCTCAATCAGTACTGTGTGCCATGTGTGGTGCTCCTGTTCTACCCGCTCTGTGCGGGACTCGAATAGGCATCTCCGGCATGGGAGGTTGGTGCGCTATCAAGGAGGCTAAAGTATTTTATTTATTTTTTGTAGATTTTGACCCCCAAGTGAAATTTTACTGGTTGAGGGGAGAAAGGACGATTCCAAGAGGACACCGGAGTGGACGGGACAGGCCAATGAGATTCCAGATTGATGATAAACCGCACAGCCTGATAAGAATCCCACAACAACTTCAAGAGGTAGAGTTCCTCAACACTATACCAGGCTTTATGGGTTCTTGATAAATAATGTGGCCTGAGATTATAAATATTTTGTATCTTTTTAAAAGTCTGTTTTAAAATATATATCATATCAAGCTTGTAGAATTTTTACACTTTTATTTTTATTTATTATATCAAGCGGTGTTGTCATCTAGTAAAATGTATTAAAACACATTCCTTGCATCTTGAATTAACTTGGTGAGTGTAAACAAGTTAATCTGTCATTTCAAAAAAGTTTTCAGATATATATTTTTTAGGTCATTTATTTATTTTTTTTACAAATATTATGAATTTAAGTGACAAATAGCAAGAAGATTTCCTAATGTTACGCCATTTGACCTGAACAATATGTGTTTTATGCTTTTCTTGTCAAATGACAGCAGAATGGCAACCTGTATGCTGGTTACGCCACCTGACTTTGAGTTGGTGGACAAAAGTTTTTGAATATTAATAATATTTTGAAATATACATTTGATCTGCCTTTTAAAAAAATAATTTTAAATGAAAGATTTTGTTTTATCATATTAATATATAATATTTGTATTATGTCAATATTATGATATAATATTTTATGTATTTATTATGTAATAAAAAACATATATATATATATATATATATATACTGTATACATATTATACACACACAGTAGCCCCAAAAAGTATTTGGACACTTCAGTTGAACTTAAAAATTCATGAATTCCTTTGCATTTGAGAACATAACATCAAACCAGTTTACATTTATTGTAAAGCAAGATAACATAAGCACACTTTTCAAGCAGAACATTTCACTAAATAAGCTTGTTACATTTTACAATATAAAACAACCAATATATGGTTTGAATTAAAACAAAACATTATTTAAACACTTGATAATGGCTTCATTAATGATTCAACCAGTTTCTTTAAAAGCTGTGGTGAACGTTTCCTTCAGGTCTCAGTCACCAAAGCTTTCAGTTCATCCACACTAGAACATGATGATCTGACATTTTCTTCATAGGTGCTCTTGCCACATAAACCAAAAAACAAAATCTTCCATCCTCCACAATTGGATATATTACAAAGAAGTTCAAAGATGAAGGACCTGTGAATGAGAACAGTCACAGTCAGTCCCAGAAAGACAACCAGCAGAATGGACTGGATAATTGTGAGTAAAATCAAGAGAAACAGCTGCAGATTGCCTCACACATCAACGAGAATTACCAGATTCAATTTAGTTCACTGGGATTATGGGTACATGGGTATTGTGCAAAAACCATTCATTACCTTAAAGAATAAGAAAGCCAGGATAAAACGGGCAAAACAACATGCACAGAAAGACTGCAGGTTTTGGAGAACTGTCTAATCAGATGATTGCAAATTGAACCTGCATGGATCTGATGGCAAAATGTGTATTTGTGTGGAGAAAGGCAGGGGGAAGAATTCTAGCCACACTGCACTAAGGGTACTGGAAAGCACAGAGGTTGAAATGTCAAGAGTCTGGGGCTGTTTCTCTTACAGTGGTGTCAATCAGCTTGTGTTCATTGATGGAAACATGAACTCTGAAGTGTACAGAGAAATTCTGGATGCAAACTTGCAGAAATCAGTGAAGAATTTATTTCAGACACATGTGGCTCTTTCAACAGGATAACAAACCAAAGAATACCAGCTGCTTTTTTGAAAGAATACAAGATTAGACAAGAAGAAAATTAAGGTTCTAGAATGGCCCTCCCAGAGCCCAGACCTGAACCCTATAGAGCGCCTATGGGATGCAGTGGAGAAGAATATGTCAGATCATCATGTTCGAGTGTGGATGATGATCTGACATATCATCATGTTCTAGTGTGGATGAACCAAAAGCTTTGGAGGCTGAAACCTGAAGGGATCTTTCACCACACCTTTTACAGAAACATGTTGATACTCTGCCCAGACGTTGCTAAGTTCTGTGGGGGGATTGCTAATGTGAAAGGATTGCTAATAGCTAAAATACTTGAACTTGTAATCTTCAATGAAGCCATTATCAAGTGTTTAAATAATGTTTTATATAGTAAAATGTAATAAGCTTCTTTTTGTAAACGTTCTGCTTGAAAAGTGTGCTTATGTTATTGTAAGGTGGGTGCCAGCAAGTCTGGACTAACCCTCGAGAAAACAAAAGGCTCTCATGAGAATTAACATTGGAACTCTCTCTTGCATATGTAACAGCAACATCCGAAAAAGCGAAGCAGCACACAGTGCAGCTCACACCTCACTTCTACAGTCTCATCAGCTCCCCCTTCTCCCCCTCACTTAAAGCTCACTAAAAACCTATGCAATGTTAAGTGTGTACAAAATGTAACTATACATGTTTGGTATCATTTAAAGTGTCTCAGTGCGCCTGGTAAACTGGTCTCATATGATAGATAGATAGGGACCAAAATCTAATTATAATGACAGACACCACCATTTGGTAAGCATATTGAATTATCTGGGTTTATAAGGAAAATGGGCAAAGAGTCTGTAGGTAGACTTCAACACAATAGCTGTGTAGTTTTGTTGCCAGGTAAATATTTCTATAAATTCCTCGATTTCTGAATTGTTGTTGTTATATTTGATTGATTGATGATTTCACTCTATGAATTGGATTTTTAATTATTGTTCTATTTACCTGGTCAATAAATTGTAAACATTTGATTTTATTCTGACTGACTCTGAAATTGTTTTCCCAAGTAGATTAAAGGATTCGTATGTTACCGCAAGTCTGCGTCAGATTAGTGACGACTAATATTTGGCATCAATTCAAGTGTACTTGGTTTGCAAAGACAAAAAGGGAATTTCCGTTTAGAACAGCAAACGCTGCTTGACCAATCTAAATTCGGGTCTGTCTTACCTCTGTTTTAATTAGATTTTTCTCCAGATAAGTGTACAATTGAAACCATGACATGGCCAATCCAAAGCTATTATAAGAGAAGTTATGTTGGTCAACTTATATCTGTAATAGTGGCCTCTACTGAAGTTAAATTCAAGCGTATGCAATTCCATGCGGGCTATACTGAAGTATCTTTGATTGTGTGAACGTGAATGTGACCGATCTCAGATTACCTTTGATGAGAAAATGTATTTCATTTAATCTTGTTGTGTTGCGTACAAGGAAAGACAGTAACGTGCAGAGACCTTCACCCTTGTTATTGGAGACCACCATTGGACCGATAAACGGGCTTACATTATCTTGCTTTACAATAAATAAAAATTGGTTTGATATTTTGGTCTCAAATGCAAAGAATTCATGAATTTTTAAATTTAGTTTAAGTGCATATATTATATATGACATATATAACATATAATGTACTGTATTATATATTAAATATCATATATAAAATATAATACAATTTTAAAACTCGCAAAATTGAAAACATGTTTCTCATATTAGACAAAAAATGAGCATCATATCATTGACCCTTATGCAGATTTTAACCATTACTAAAGACAATGTTTTAAAATTAAACAAGGTTTAGGAGATTGTGTTTATTTTGCAGTTACAGAACTTTGTAAGATGAAATGAAGTGGCATTAAAGGAATGTTCAGGGTTTAATAAACTCAATGTAAACTCAATCGACAGCATTTGTGGCATAATATTGATCACTCGTCCCTCCTTTTCTTAAAAAAAGCAAAAATCTGGTTTACACTGATGCACTTACAATGGAAGTGAATGGGGGCCAATGTTTTAATGTTAAAATATTTTTAAAAGTAAAGCCACAAGACAAATGATATGTGTGCAAACATGATTTTATAAAATCATAAGCTTCACATTTCTGTTTAAACCCACCAAAAATTGGCTACATTAACTTTCATTGTCCCCATTCACTTCCATTGTAAGTACATATCTGTGCAATCAAATTGAGGGTCAACACCATCAGTATGCATGCAGCTGGCCATCGGCCTCTCTTCGGATGCCTGATTGGTGTCATCTTCGCCTGCTGACACCAAGGTGAAGGGACCCCCTTTGGTCGCTAACCAGAGGTTGATGCACACCTTTTGATGGGCTGTCTGCCAGCTCTGGGATCCTTTTTCAGTGGCTCGCATGTATCCAAGTGGCCCTCTCAGCGACCTTCACCGCAGTTGCCGTGGTCAGTAATACTTGAAACGGCCCCTGCCACCTCAGAGATTTCCAATTCTTCCTCCTGTGATCCTTGACAACCACACAACCACCCAGTCTCCTGGCTTCAAATCGTGGAGCTTCCCTTCAGCCTTTTGTGGTAATGCCTCCTCCACCTGTCTATGATTATCACAAAGCACAGCAGAGAGGTTTGCACAATAATGCAAACATTTCATCATCACATTGGGCAACTGTCTGTGCCGGGGCTGATCCCCGTATTGAGTGGTCTACCGAACAGTATCTCACAAGGGCTGAGGCCGTTTCGTTTCCTCAGTCTTGCTTGCATGTGCATTAAAACCAGCGGCAGAGCCTGTACCCAATTCAGCCCCGTTTCAACACAGCATTTAGTAAGTTTGTTTTTAGTGTACCATTTTCCCGCTCAACAGCACTCATGCTTTTGTGGTGGTACACACAGTGTGTTGTCATATCAATCCCCAAATATTCACCTGTTGCCTCTAGGGCCTGATTCACAGGTCGGTTCCATTATAGCTACTTATCTTAGCCGGAATGCCCCATCTTGGTATTATTTCTCTTGTTAATATTTTTGCCACCACCCCCGCATCTGCTTTCATTTTGGGGAATGCCTCCACCCATTTGGAAAACATGTCCACAACTACCAGGCAATATTTTTTCAATTTTCTTAGGGTTAGCTAAAAGTTCAAATGGTTTCCCTGGTTGCGGGGTGTGTGCTGATGGGCATTTGCTGTCCCCTCTCAACATTATATTTGGCGCAAATTATGCAATTTTGGCAACATTTTTGGGCATAATTAGAAAACCATTTTGTGAACCATTACCTATTTATTTCTGCTAACATCCCTCCTTTTGACACGTGGTCTACTCCATGTGTCAATTTCACTTAGTGTGGAAATAAATATTATGGTAAGCATGGTTTATCATTTGACCCAAACCAGACACCCTCCGTATGCACACACTGGGCCCGTTTCCAAGCGGCCTTCTCTTCAGATGTAGCTCTGCCCTGTAAATCAATTAGGTCAGCTTGTGGTGTGTGTATCAGTGTGAGGGAGTGAAATACATGAGTGGTTAGTGAATTACTGTCTCGCTTTTTTTTGCATGCTCTGGCATTCCCCTGTGAAATTGGGTCAGAGGCAATTTGACAACTTTTACAGGTGTATTTAAATTCAGAGTTATTAAAACATTGATAATGATCTGTAATCCTCATTAATTAATGATACTCTTGTTAAAATTTACCATGGATTTACTGTAGTAATATTGTATTAACCATGACTTTAGTAGCCACGACTGTAGTAACCATGTTTTTCTCTTTCTTTTTGGCAGTAACCAAGGTTTTGATACAATAAACCATGGTTTTGCTACAGCATTACTGTAGTATCCATATGTTTACTTGGTTTTAGTAATTGTAACCATATAATATTATCTATGGTTAATTTTGATGTTTTATATGTGGCTTATACTTACTAATTTTTAAAGGGTAAACAAAGCAGCCTAATAATTTAGATTAGTCCCATAAATTAAAAATATATATATATGTAATAACACATTTACTCATTTTAGCCAAATAAGTCGTAAAAATTAAATTCAGTAGAGTTATCGGTATTGGTATCTATATTGGCAATATTGGCCTAAAAGTACTTTGTATTGGATCGAAAAGAAACTATCGCCCATTCCTACTCCGGTCAAGCCAGACGCGGTTCAGGATTTCACTGTCATGCCAGCTGCGATTAAAATCTGTGTGCGACTATTGCGATAATTAAGGTAATTTGTGAGACGCTCTTTCTGACTCCTGTTCTCTGGATAGGAAAGCGAACCTTACAATAATAACAAAAGAAAATAATTTATTTACTGTTTGTGAGTTGTTGGTGTTCATTAATATATTTTATTTAGCCTATGTGAAAGGTGTATGGTTTTGAAGACTTGAATAGGGCAGGTGTATACTTTATAAAAGCAGCTGACTGCATTAACATTAGATAATATTATAAATTAAAGGTGCAATATGTAAAAATATTTCCATGTAATATTCACCTTTTTTTGCCAATGTGTGAACGGCTTGTAACGCAACTTAAAGTAGAAAAAAATGTATGTGCTTTTTTTGGTAAGGGACATCCAACACGGTCTGAACCCTCAATAAGAAGCATATTTACTGTGTCATTTTAGAGCAAAAGGCGTCCAAAGTCACAAATGTGCAGACATAGTATCTTTCTGGTTATTTATTACACACTTGCAAGTAGACTCAAGGCATGCAGAGATCCAAGGTCTCCACAGGAAATGAGCAAATGAGCTCTGTTCTGTTCTCTGTTTTATAAAGAGTTTTTCTTTGTAGTTTCAGCATCCCACCCACGCTAAGCTCCCCATTTGTTATCTGGCCTACGTGAGATGCGCCTGCTTACACACACAGACAGAAGAACGCTTTGTACATTACAGTTTGTGAAACAAGTTGCCACATATCTTCAGACACACACATATACAAAGACAGTCAAGGAAATGTCAGTACATGAGTCGCATGAAGAAGTAATGGCTGCTTCCATTTTCCTTTTAACCCTTGATTAATAGTAAACATGATCTCATTTCCTGCAGTTCGTTCCTCTGAAGGCAGACATCTCTGCTGAAGTTCCTGTAATCCATTCTGCACCTGACCTTCTACCTCTGTTCAGGAGACAGTATGACAACAACATCTTCATAGGTTTGTTTCTAGTGATACTGCAAATGTTGTTTTTATCTATTACAAAGTAAAGTATCCAAGATAAAACCATCAGTTTTAAATATGTCCAAAAAGTTACATTAAAGGTGCGTAATGTTATTTCTTTGTCACCCCACAGGTGCCAAACTGGAAGATCCATGCTGTTATGGCCACACACAGTTTCACATGGTCCCTGATAGGTTCCGCAGGGACAAAATGAGCAAGAAAGTCCTCTCTGATCAAATCGAGGTGTCACTGAGAGCCAATGGAATTGCCAGTCTGTATGCACGTCATCTCAGAGTGAAAGACCGTAAGGCATAATTTTCTATAAAGCTGCTTTGAAACGATGTGTGAAGAAAAGCAGGAGTTGTCCTGGCTCAAGTTAAGATGTACAATACATTTGATGATTTAGTCAGTTTACCGATATGCTCAAATTCATGCTTCTCTCTATTCTATAACCATAAACACTTTGTTTTGTAAAGGATTTTGGAGTGAAGAGGATGTGAGCAGGCCGTTTGTCTCTCAGGCTGTCGTCACAGATGGACGTCACTTCTCATTTTTCTGCTATCAGCTCAATACTCTGGCTTTAACCCCAAGGGCCAACAGCAAAAATGCCAGGAAGAACTTGTGCTGGGGCTCAGAAAGCATGAGGTTATATGAGAGAGTCACAGACGGAGATGTGGTGGGCTGGAATGATGCCGTTCTTAAGCTGCTTTTTCAGTTTTTATTAAACAAGCCAAAAGTATAGTATATGTATATAGTATACAAAGTATAGAAATGTGTGCTGAGCTTGTTTGAGTATGTTTTTTATGTTCGTTCTGAGTGTCAATAAACATAATATATGCAGATGTGTATGGTTGACTTCCAAGTTAGCAGCATCAAACAGAACTGCAAAGTACAGGTTCCCCAAATGCTCCAAGCCCCTTTCTGCTTTGGGCCCTATGCCATTATTTAGACAAACTAATCAAATCTCCACTAAAAAGCTAATTACAGTTTGTCCTGCACCAAACTCATGCTATTGAGCCTTTATTAGACTACTTGAACAGATTAAAGGAATAGTTCACCCAAAAATGAAAATTCTCTCATCATTTACTTACTCTCGTGCCATCCTAGATATGTATGACTTTCTTCAGCAGAACACAAAGATTTTAAGAAGAATATCTCAGCTCTGTAGGTCCGTACAATGCAAGTGAATGGTGATCAGACCTTTGCAGCTCCAAAAATCACAAAGGAAACATGGAAGTAATCCATACATACAACAGTGGTTAAATCCATATAATCAAGAAGCAATATAATCGATGTGGGTGAGAAAAAGATCAACATTTAAATACATTTTGTACTCTAAATCTCCACTTTAACTTTCACTTTCAGATGTGAAAGAAATAATCTTTGTTTGTGTTCTGCAGATGTTCAAATGTGCTCATTTTCTCTTCAATTGAAAGTGGAATTGGGGTAAACATTTAAAAATTAAAAGAAATTGTACACCGCTTTTTGAAACTAGATATTGTAGTTTTGATGTTTAGGTTTGGTTGTAACAATAGAATTACATTTCAATAAAACTGAAAGGATTACTTATGTTTTACAGAACAACCAACAGATCACAATAAATTATTCATTAATATTTAATGAGGCCTTCAGACAAGGAGTCGTTTCATAATTAGTTGACCTTTATTGTTAAAGTTATGCCCAAAAACTTTCCATATTAGCAACACCATTCTGTTCTTTCCACTGCTGACTGGGGAAATGTCTGCTTCATATGCATTTTGTAAGTCAATCTGAACATTAACAACAACACAACATTGATGATTATGAAAACATGCGTAATACTTTCATTGTATGCTCTTATTTACATGTAAATAGATATTGCTTTGACGTATTTAGGTTTTCCAAAACAACTTATTGCTTTTACAAATAAAACCACAAGATTTGAAAGCAGAGTAGAAAAGGTTAAAATAGACACAGTCACACCTTTTTTTAAATATTATTTGAATTAAATGTCCTTCAGTTTTCTCTGTCTTGCTGTGGTGCTTTCCACTCCATTACTCTCATCACGAGTGCTAGAAGTAGAACAGGAACGTGCAACATCATTGAGGCTTTCTAATCTTTTCCAAGTACTTGAATGGTGTTTGGTAAATTTGGATTGAACTTGAGATGTGTAACTATTTCAGATTTGACCAAATATACAGTACCAGTCAAAAATTTGGACACACTGAATGTATGTAATACCACTTCAAGGCACAAATTGTGCCTATGTATGAAAGTTCTTCACAAAGTATTTTTTTATTATTATTATTATTTTGATGAGTTGGGCTGGAAACTGAACTCTGGCCTGTAACTACAGGAACTCCTATTCTAAAAAGTACAAAACAGTAACCGTAAAGAATGAGTGACTATAAATAAAATAAAGGATGAATGTCCAAACTTTTGACATTTAGTATAAAATCATGTGCTAAATCATATGCATCTGAAAGCATACTTACAGTTTACTGGTTTGTTCAGAGTAGGCTTCATTCTCTGCAAATGGATAAATCATGACCATTTTCATTTGTAACAGCTCAATGTGAGATTTACTCCTGATATAATATCTTGTTGTGTACTATACCTGTCGACGCAGAGTTGTTATGTTGCCGCTTGTTACACCTTTCGCAAAGCAAAATCAGTGTAACCAGGATGATGACCTCAGCCACTATGGCCAGGAAGGGTTTGAGGGGCTCCATGTAAGATAAGACCTTCAGCTCCACATAAGACTCACTGGGTTTGATATCAAACTCAGCACTGCATATGTACTTCCCAGAATCTTCCTCAGTCAGATTCAGTACAGTCAGTTTGGTTTCAGTCATATTAGTAATGATATTGTAGTTCAGAGGGCTGGCAGTATCATTGATTAGCTCCTGTGAAGAAACAAAGTGTTTAATGAGATGAATAATTCCTTTTTTATATTAAATATATTGTGGTGCTAAAGTGTTTGCATAGGCAATGTCATCACGTTCCAATGTGGCAACCACGATCAGTTCGACAAGACATGATCCTCATTCCTGATTCACCTTTCCAGTGTAATTTGTTTTGTACCAGTTCCATGATTTTGGTGAGGGATTGAGTATACACACAAGTACAACCGAATCTCCAATATAGCTCACTACCGGCTTGTCTCGTTTGTCTTTCATTGCAGGAACTTGCAGGGAAAAGCAAAAATATTAGGGTTACCTTTCAATCACATGTGTACATTTTATCACTTCTAACCCCTTTAAAAACAACACAACTGTGCATAAGAATGACCGAATATTTGACAAGCATGTATACAGTATATTTTATTTGAACATACCATCTAAAATAAATGTTACTTTGGCCTCATATTCTCTGAAGATGCATGAATAATTTCCAAGGTCTCTGGCTTGTATACTGAAACTATGAAGAAAGTTCAACAATGTAAAGCGCTGCTAAGTCATTTTTGTAATGATGATTGGTTGGTTTACAGTACAGTACAACATTTTTTGTGTTATTTTAATGTTCAGTACATACAGCATGGTGCAAAATCTAATAGAACATGAAAACGCTTCTAGTTTGTACTTTTTATAATTTAATACAAAAAATGTATTACAAATAACTGTATATTATCAACATAACAATATGTATAAAAAGATGAGAAATGTACATTAATTGCTTTATTTGGTGTGTCCCTCCTTTGCTTTTATGACAGCGTGCACTCAAACTGACATGAAATTCACAAGTTTGTGCAAAACCTGATGATCATGTAATCCAGCATGATTTCTAGGCGTTTCAAAGAGCATCTTGGGTGCTTCAAATAAAGTGTTTATTTGTGACCAAAATTCAACCATTTGCTCAAATGGTTATGCTGATAATATACATTGTAATGAAAACATCTGTGGTGCATTAAAAGATTGCAAAATAGAATTGTCACTATAGATCGTTTGCACCCCACTGTTTTTCTATATTTGATGTAAATTACACATACATTTAATGTATATAAAAGATACACTTCACATACTTACTTCTTTTTCAGGACATACTGCTCATAGTTTCTATTTACAGTTTCTTCTGAGTTTTCAATTTCTTGTCCATCTTTTGTCCAATAGCCAGTAATGAAGAGGACGTTATTTGGTGTATCAGTTAGGTTACATAAAAGTTCTATATATTGGGGTTTCAGGATAGCGACCTCTTCAATAATAGCATGACTTTGACCTGTATGCCAAGAGATTGTTGCCTGATCAGAAAAACAAACCTTTTCATTGTTGTTATTTGGCTATATTGTATTTGTATCTCTGGTAATACAGCAATTCGGATTACTTTATCAACTTATATTTAAGTTGGTGACCACATTTTCACTCGTTTATCATGCTGCTGATGTCAAATGCATACTAATAAGATATGGCAGGGTAATACGTAGGCGTACCTTTTGACACAGCTCGCTGTACTGTAGTCACAGGTTTAAACTCTGGGGAGGGGTTTGTCACTGAAAAAAAGAAGCTATTTTGGTTACACTTTATTTGAGTGTCCTTGTTACAGTGTAATTACACAGGTAAGTAATGTGTAATATAACGACATGTACTTACTATGGGTTTGTGGCTAGGGTTAGGGTTTGGATTAGGGTTAGTTACATGTAATTATGCATAATTTACTGTTATTACTAAAGTCAGTACATGACACTGTAAAATAAAGTGTTATCGCCATTTTTATAAAATGTATGTCATGCATAAAATTACTGTTAGCAACTATTAACATTCTGCTAACTTGCCATTCACATGAACATAGTTTAGCAGAGAAACCAGGCAACCATGGCAGATAAGAGTAAATCAGAAAATTGCATTCATGTTTAAAATGAAGCCTTCTTTAACAGGACTATAATTATACAATCAAAATATATAACATTATAATTTTCAGGTAAATTGCAATTACTTATGCATGCTGAGTGACATTATTTGTCTTGTTTTCTTCCATCAAGATTCATTTAAAAACTAGATACATTGTTATTGTTTTCTTTTTAATTTAGGCATTTTTTTTTATTAAGCTGAACTGTTTACACTACTGTTATACTGAACAAACAACCGATCACAAAAATATATTTGAACATATGTAAATCTTTATTTGTATTTAATGAAGCCTTTCAAAAAGAAGTGCGTTTCATCATTAGTTGACCTTCATGTTCAACTGCTGACTAAAAAAGGTCAATGAGCATTGTCTGTTCTTTCAAAATGTACATAGTAATTGAATATTACAGTTACTTTCACATTCCTCAGAAACACTGAGAACAGTCAAGAAATTCCACTGGCAACAAGGTCATGATGTCAAAGCTGGACGATAACAAATAAATGTGCTGTGTGCAAATGTTGCACTGCACAATACTTGTGCATTTTAAACAAAGCAACCACCCAGGCACATACCTGTATTAATCCCATCACAGTAGAGAAGCAGCAAGATGAGATGCATAACATGAGCCATGGAGAACAGCACTGTTTCCTGCAGCTCTGCTGTATGCGGCTGGTGTGAAGCATCTCTTCCAGTGTATCTTTTCTACAAGCAGGTCCCCCACCCCCCCACCCACCCCACCTCTTACTGCAGCCATGGTGACTTAGCAGAACTGGTGTACACTTGCAGCTTCCTGCTTTAAATTAATCATGAGCATCAGCATGTGTCCACAGCCCTGACTGATCAAATGCTGGCAATGCTTGAACTGCAATGTCCCTTTCTTTTGAGATAGAGCAGGCAATGGAACAACTGTTGGCACACCTCAAATTCACACCATAACAAAGGCATGCTCTGTATTCACAGAAGTGCTTGTAATCAAAAATGTGTTCTTTTGCCATGTTGAGAAATTATTCAATACTTGACTCCATAGGTGTAGATTTAGGTAGGGATGATGGAGACATGTCCCGTCCAACTTTCAGAAAATCAAAAATGTCCAGACCAACATTTGAGCAATTTTAACAATTATAAATACTTTAACTTTATAATATTGTGACAGGGTGGAGGGCGGGCCGGGTCATGATTATACACACCCGGTCACTTATCAGGCTAATTAAGCCTCCCAGAGGGATAAAGGCCAGAGAGAGTGAGAGATCGTTTACAGGCAGCTGACCGTCGTGTGTTTGTGTCTTCTTGTTCAATTTTATATTAAAACAATTATTTATATTGTCTTGCCGGTTCTCGCCTCCTCTGCTCTTCAAATATGTTTTTATTTTTAATTACTAAGGGGAAATATCTCATTATTAAATACATATTTTTCTCTGAAACACGTTGGCCACAATTATTGGCACCCCAAGAAATTCTTACGAGTAAAATATATCTGAAATATATTCCCATTCATATTTTACATGTTTTAGTGCACATGGTTGACAAGGAACATTAAATTGTTCAACCACGACTTCCTGTTTCACAGGGGTATATATATATATATTTATGAGGTAACACACAGGCCAAATTACCTTAATCATCAATCATAGTGGGTTAGACTAAAGAATATAGTTCTGATTTACGGTAAAAGGTTGTTGAGCTTCAAAAAAAATGGGAAGTGGCTTTAAGAACATAGCCAAAGCATTGAAAAAGCCCATTTTCACCATCAGGGTAATAATTAACATGTTCCAATCAACTGGAGATCTTAAGAATCAGCCTGGAAAAGGATGTGTGTCTATATTGTCTCCACACACAGTGTGGAGGATGTTCAAGTGGCCAAAGAATGTCCCAGGATCACAGCTGGAGAATTGGATGAGTGGTCTCAGATCCGTTGCCAGGTGTTCTTCGACCTCATAGGCATTATGAGATAAGAATCAGAGCTGATATCTTGGCAAAGAGAGGTTGCAAAAAATATTGAATAAAAGGGTGCCAATAATTGTGGCCAATGCGTTTTGGAGAAAAATATTTATTTAATAATTAGATATTTCCCGTTTCAATTGTTTTACTTCAATTAACAGGTTAGATTTTTGTGATTTTTTTTTTTAATGAAAGTTCAAAAGGATAAAAGATGCTGATTTTTCACAGCATTCTTTGCTCATATTTACCAAGGGTACCAATATTTTTGCCACAACTGTACACTGTAGGGTATCTAGGTCAGGTTTGGGGAATGTACGACTAATTTTAATGATCGTAATCAATGATTAATCATACGGTTTTGACTAGATAACAATACATACAAAAACGCCCCAAAAAGGGCTTATATAGTCCAAGAGTCTGCTTCAGATATATATATATATATATATATATATATATATATATATATATATATATAATTAAACACAACGAATTATATTTAATTAGGAATATACATCATATGCAGACAGGCTATATTAATTTTCAGAACACCTTAAGGGAATTGAACCGTATCGCGACCAACCAGTTCGTCCGCCGAACCACTTTGCTCGATACTCTTGATCAATTCTCCAGAAGGTTTATTCTTAGTATAAGCTACTTAATCAAAGCACGTTAACTTACTTTGATAATATCAGCTCGTAGCTTTAGATCGCACATTAAAGAGGCTTTGCTTTATGACCAACAAACACAGACAATCAAGCGTATAATTGGGTTTAATACAAGGAACTAGGATATATCACTACACTTAACAAACAAACATTTAACATAGAATAAACATAAAATAAACAAAGTACACACAGTAAGGGAAAATAAAGAATTAGAGGTATGGCAAACTTATTTCCACAGTTAACCTTTCAGAGCCAGCACGGAAGTTACACACTGTAACGCATTTGAATTTCAATGAAATAATACTTGCACAATGGACCTTTGTGTCAGCTGAGCAAGACTGCGTGTATGTCGTGTCCTCGTGGCGTCCTTGAGATGGGCTTTCCATCGGTGTTTCCAGAGCGTGGATTGTTCGCGGAAAGTTCGAAGCGTCTTAAAGTTAACTGTTGGAGAGTTGCAGGGTTCCGGAGAGTTGAGATGTTCTGGGGAGTCCAAGGGAGGAGAGAGAGAGAGTTGAAGGGTTGTTCCGAAGAGGTCCAGAAGAGCGGGTGCAGAAAAGAGAGATGTAAGGGAGTTGTTCCGAGGGGGTCCAGAAGAACGGGGGAAGAGTGCAGAAGAGGAGAGATGTAAGGGATGCAAGAGAGGCAAGAGGAGTTGAAATGTTCAGCAGAAGAGAAGAGATTCAATGCCGGAGCCTAACTTTTAAGGCAGGGAGGTCACACCTCCTTTGGGAGAAATGACCCAATGAGGCTCCTTTGTTTTGGGCGCGAGATGGTTGCTTTGTCCGGTCAAGGCTCTTCATTTGCATAATTTACGACTTTAAAGGCTTTGGGTTGGATCACTCAAAAGACAGTAAAACATAGCAGACTACCTTTTAATGTACCCTTACATTTATATTCAGCTAGGACAAGTCGTAAGGTTTAATTTGATACCAAGAAACGTGTATTTGGTACACTTAAAAGTGGATATACATTTTAAGACACTTTATATAAGGCCTCAGAGTTTCACTACACAACTAAACAATCTTAACTAGTTTGATATAACAGAAATACACAAGTATACTGAAATAAACATATTTCCTTCAAAATAAGCCCTTCTGGGTTTTAAATGAAAGACACAAACATTTTTACGTTCAAAGTCTCCCCTTCCTTTTCCACATGATAAGGCACGAGAGTGTGGGGCGAGTCACATGGGTAGGGGGGTTTTGGAAGGCACGAGGATTCTCTGTCAATAGCGCATTATACTCCCCAGACTCGCCGGCGCTATTTCAGTGATTTAGATAAGGTTTAACAGTGTGTTCATTGTATTCACAATCCATGAGTCCATGATTTTCCTCATACTCTACAACACGCTAATCAATATTCATGATATTTAATGTATGCACTTTTAAATATAAAAATAAAGGGATCTTTTTTACTATATCATTATAATATTTATATAATATAATATTAGAATATTAGTTTTTTTTGCCTTAAATGAGCCTTGATTCTGAAAAACAAATAGGTTTTAAAAGAGCATGCTGTTGTTATTTTGAAAGACAATGGAATTATAGCTCAATAGACCAAGATCACCTAATGCCAAACGTATTTATAAAGGTCAGTTTGTTCAAATCATGCTTGAGGTTTCCCCTCAAACCATTGCTGTAGTTCTGAACAAATTATTGCATTAGATACAAAAAAAATCAAACAAAGTGGCATTTGCAAGTGGCATCCATTTTCTTAGCCATTTTGCAATTACTTTGAAACAAATTTATGAACTTTCTTCAAAATAAATGCCACTTGGTTTGATATCTTGTCTAAATTAATGTATTTGTAAGTGTTGATTAAGTGTCCACATTTTGGGTCCACTGTATCTGAGCAAAGAACTCCTAATGGATTTTAAAAACAATATTTGGTTGATTGACAAGAGTGAAGAGGATTAGATCATGCTCCAGCAGGCTGGAGATGAGGTTGATGTTCCAGAGGAACTGATCAAGATGGTGGATGGAGAAGTCCCACAGGAGGAGGAAAAGGGCTCTGTAATTCATGATCAGATGCAGCATATTCAAAATATGGACATGAGGCAGCTGAAAGAAACAGCTCAGGCCACAATAGTGGAGATGAAATCCAAGGCTGAAGAGAAGTGCACTATTATGTAATGTGTGGGAGGAGGACATTAAAAGTGTGTCATAGGACAATGTTATCTCTAAAATTCTGATGACACACATTTGCTTTGCCACTTTGTTTTGAATTTGTTCAATTTGTGAGTTTTTTTTTTTCATTTGGTTCCTCTGTGTGTTATATATATATATATAAAATCAATTATTGTTATTTATTTTTATTCCATTCATTATTTTCCTTTTTTTTTATTTATCAAATTGTGATCGGATGGTTTACTGTAAAGAAAATTTATCTTTTTATGTTAAAATACTTTCATCTTTCCCAGCTAAATATGCAGAATCAACTATACAATTGTGTTCGGGACACCTGTTTAAATGTCTGCATTCAGAAGAGCATACAATCCTATACTCTTACTATTGTTGCTGTATCTGTATCCTGCAGAAATAGTAAGAGTAGAAAGTTCATTTGCTATTCTGAAAATTGCAAATCAATATTGTATATATCAATTTCATTTGGAGACTCTAGTATAGTGGCACAGAAATTACACACTTCACCTTTAAATAATGAGGTCTGAGTTGTAATAAATATACACATTCTAAATGGTAAATATCACATATGTTTGATGCACTTTTTATTTAAAAATAAAGGTTGTTTTTGTCTAAATGTCTGTTTAAAATATATACGAGAAAATATATTTTATGTAATGAGGTGATAATGATACAGTATCTTTAACATAAATTATAATATAACATTTAACTAACATACTTACAATGACAGTATGTTACAGTATTTTCTTTATGCAAAATTATCATGTGTCACATGAAGTCAAGGACTGAAAACTGCTGGTAGTGATGACTAGGTATGTGGCTACATCTGGTACAGTCTGATAAACTCACTTACCCCACTATCCTTAATCATTCTATATAGGATGATATAGGTAAGGTGCCCCGCTTGGTGCCTTACATGTTCCCAGATTAAAGCAAATATGGTGAAACATAAATAATATCAAACCTCAAGGCACGCAAAAACTCATGAAGTTTGATGTTATTACCACCATATTTGAACTATTCCATTAAGCACTATCATAGATTAACCTCAGAAAGACTAACTTGGCCAAAGTCGAAATAGGAGCTCTTCCTAAACATCTAAATCGACAAACAGAAACCCTCAAGGATGGTTATAGAGTTGCAAGCTATTCATGAACTCATTCTGCATGTCATCAATGTCATCGGTGGTCTCAATGGGAATACTTGGTGGGGTCAAGAATGTTGAGTATGGCATGCTTTCATATTGATATGTGTGACCAGCATGCATTTGAAAGCCCCTATATCCCCCAACAGCTCCATGGAGTGGCTCACAGACATTGAGGTAGGGGTTGGCATACTGCTGGGGAAAGTTTGGCTCCTGGCTGTGGAAGCGGCAGTCAGATGCGGGACTGTGGCTGGGGCTGGTCGAGGGGCTATGGGGCATGTGACAGGTCAGTGGGCAGTTAAGCTTCAGGGTGGGCCGGTTAAGATCCAGTTTGGCAGTGAGAGGCTTTCCAATGTTAACGTCCATGTTCCATTGGACCAGGTCCTCTAGAGTGTTAAACAGGACTTGAAGGCAGACAGTGAATGCTAGTTCCTCCTGTAAAACAAAGAAAGAAACTTAGGTTTAAAGGGATAGTTCACCCCAAAAATGAAAATTCTCTCATTTACTCACTCACATGCCATTCCAGATATGTATGACCTTTTTCTCTTCTGAACACAAATGAAGATTTTTTTTAAGAATACATCAGCTCTGTAGGTCCATATAACACAAGTGAATAGTCACTAGAACTTTGAAGCTCCAAAAAGAACATAAAGGCAGCATAAAATTAATCCATATTGGTTGGATAATCCACATCTTCAGAAGCGATAGGATAGTTGTAGGTGAGAAACAATTCAACATTTAAGTCCTTTTTTTTTTACTATAAATCTCCACCTTTGATCAGCCCCAACCAGTAGGTGGCGATATGCACAATTCATTTGAATTGCCAAAAAACAAAAGAAGAAGAATGTGGAAGTGAAAGTGGAGATTTATAGTAAAAAAGGACTTAAATATTGATCTGTTTCTCACCCACTCCAATCATATCGCTTCAGAAGACATGGATTTGAACACTGGAGACTTGTGGATAATTTTATGCAGCCTTTGTGTGCTTTTTTGACATTCAGAGATCTGGTCACCATTCACTTGCATTGTATGGACCTACAGAGCTGAGATAATCTTCTACAAATCTTTGTTTGTGTTCTGCAGAAAAAAGATGGTCAAACACATCTGGGATGGCATGAGGGTGAGTAAATGATGAAAAACAAATTTGGGTGAACTATCACTTTAAATTTACACCAGTTTGAATTTATTTTAATATTAATAGTAAATCAGATCCAGTATCTACCAAAAGAACAATTCAGCATCATCAAACATTCTAAATGAGGGTGTGTGAAGATGTGAAGACTTGAGTTGTACCTTTAGTTTCTGTATTGAGCTAAGCCTGGTATAGAGGCAGTGCTGAGGGACACTGCCTGAGAGTAAGAAGCTACCTGTCTCCTCAAGAGTCTCCTTATTCATCAGCTTAGGATCTACATCCAGGTCCTTGAAAGTCAAGATAATACAAATGATTAAAATTAATCATAAATGTTTCTATCATGTTTTACTGTATCTGAGAGCTTTAATGAAAGCATTATAGAATATAATAATGGCATTATTAAAGTAAAAAATGCATTTAAGTCTATTCTTAAAAAATCATGCAAGATTAGTATTTATTTTATTTCTGTGTATGAATATAAATGTGAATAAATGAAACTTTGCAGTTGCTGTCTCCAAATATAAAATAAAAGACTTCTAACCAGAGGGAGGTTAGTGATGTGTGCTTGACATGACATCATCTCCTCTGGCTTTTTCACAATGCTGGTGTAGATGACCAGCACATTGGAGAACTCCGCAGCAAAGTCCATTTTTATCTGAACTCCACACTCAAAGTCCAAAATTCTGTTCTCTGGCAGTTCTGGGTTGAAACACAAATGCAAAAGGTTGATAAATGCTCATTTAGTTTGATATCTAGTACTATATTACTATTTAGTCCTGAGCTATAATCTTACATCTCACCCTGACAAAAGGTGAAACTGTTTTATAAGGTTACTTAAAAAGCCTGAGAATATTTCTCTGTGGCTGATTGTACCATGTGCTTTAGACCAGAGCAGGTTATGTGCCTGGGTTGGATCGGAGTAGTCTCCAGGGCGGATGGGATCGGTGAGGGAACGCCTCTCTGACAAACTGCTGCGGATCTCCAGAGCCTGTTTACCTTTTGTGGGGTCAAACTGACCCATATCTATAAACAATCAGTACAGTCATTTGATTGTACAGTGACACACAACCAAGCACAAGTGGATGCAATATACATACTGTATATTGTTGATTGTATGCATGGCTTGACTATATTTTGTTTTTTGGACATTAACTTAACTTTAATGTTATTATAATCAATGATAACAGTACTACAAATTCTGTTAAATTAATGTAAAAATATGAATGTTGTCTGTCAGTTAACCTTCAATTTTTTTAAACTAAATGAACCTGAATTTATAACTAATAAATGCATTCATGGTTAATTCAACTCTACTACAACATAACAAGGTTCCCTCACCTTCAGCCACGCTGTCTAGTAGAACAGTTATCTTTTCATCCTCTAGGAGGCGCTTCTTCAGGAATTTGATGAAGACTCCATTGGTGAATCCACTTGAACTCAATTCAAAAGCTTCAGCATCTTGGCAACTTCATGAAAAAAAATAACATATTAGACTTACAGAATACCATATCAGATAGAGAGAAAAGAAAAGGACAAAATTCAAACACAACACAGTTACTCACGTTGCATATCCAAAAACAATATTGGCTGTGACTTTGAGCATGACATTCGGCATGGCTTCATCATGTAAATTTCTGAAATATTATCAAAGGGTTATAATGATGAAGATTACGATGATCTAAAATTGTTATGAAACATTCTTTAACATCACAACATTCCCACCTTTTTCTGCACATATCCAGTAGGAAGACATTAAGTCCAGTTTCCTTCTCTTGCATCAATTTCAGAATGCTCTGCACACAGAGACAGTTGCCTGAACGGTATGGATTTGGGGCATCCACTGGCACCATGAAACTGTTCCCAAAATTCTCATAACCATGGCCAGCATAATACAACAAACCTATAGAGAGGAGAGCAAAAGGATTCCAAGAGTTAGTTTACCCAAACTGAATATCCTGTCATCATTTACTCACCCTCATGTTGTTCCAAATCTCTAAAACATCTTTCTTCTGTGGAACAAAAAAGCAGGTTTTTTGAAAAATGTCTGAGCTGCTATTTTCCATGCAATGAATGAAATTCACACAGTCAAGCTCCATAAAGTACATAAAAGTAGTCAACTTGTGCACTAAATGTTTGAAATCAATGTTTCCAAACACTAGCAGTTTTCATGTGTCATGTAACCAATAGCGATACACCTAGTTTGAATATGCAGAACTGCGAATGAGACCTTTTTGAATCTCGAAAGGCCCTTGTTACTGTATACTTTTGCTGTAAGGAAAAGAATAGCGTGAATATTCTTCAAAACATATTTTTGTATTGCATGAAAAATGAAAGTCGTACAGGTTTGTAACAACATGAGGGTGAGTAAAGGAATAATTCATATTTTTGCTAAACATAACTCTCACATATCATTTTATATACTGTATGTGAAAAGACCTTACCATACACTCCCTTATGAAGCAGAGACAAGAACTCCTCCACAGCGTTGCGCATCTCTGACTCTGTCAGATCTAGCAAAGACACCACTTTAAAGTTCAGTTGCCGCAACAGATTGGTGAGGTCGTACACGTCAACCATGGGCGCTTTCAGCTGTGGGTGGTTTCGATATGTGAGGTTACCAATCAGAAGAGCCACTTTGTCTGTAGCTGTAGGGAGATCCACATATTTATAGTGAAAAAGGCCTGTGAAGTGCTAACGGCAAATTCGAAGAAAAAAAAAACATTATTATTATTAAATTCAAGTTAGTAAATAAAATACTGTTGTCTACTCACCATAAGGTTTCTCAAAACTGTAATCTGATGAAGAAAATTATAATGAGTCAATGAGTTACAGTTTGTTTAGTTTTTCTTGTCAGTATAAGCAAGAAATCTTCAAGACTGGATGTGATGGAGACAAGAACTTACCCTGTTCATTGGTCAAAAAGTCATCTGAAAATCAAAGAGAAATAGATTTCACATGCTGGTATTATATTATTTTCTGAAAGCACATCGCAACGATAGTAATGAAGAGGAAATACAGCTTATAGATTACAAAAGGAATCTGTTTTTAGAAACCAATGAGTTTTGACCTATAACTAACCCCATCCTGCCACAACGAGCCCTTATATCCACTTTAAAGGAATAGTTCACCCCAAAATGAAAATTCTCTCATCATTTACTCACCTTCAAGCCATCCCAGATGTGTATGACTTTCTTTCTTTCTTCTGCTGAACAAAAAGACTTATATAAGAATATCTCAGCTCTGTAGGTCCACACAATACAAGTGAATGGGTACCAAAATGTTTAAGCTTCCAAAACCACATAAAGGCAGCATAAAAGTAATCCATATGACTCTAGTGGATAAATCCATGTCTTGAGAAGTGATATGAAAGGTGTAAGTGTGAAACAGATCAATATTCAAGTCCTTTTTTTTTTTTATAAATCTCCACTTTCACTTCCACATTCTTCTTCTTTTGTTTTTTGTCGATTCACATTTATTGTGCATATCGCCACCTACTGGTCGAGGCTGATAAAAGTTGAAGATTTATAGTAACAAAAAGGACTTGAATATTGAACTGTTTCACACTTACACCTATCATATTGCTTCTGAAGATGTGGATTTAACAAATATGGATTACTTTTATGCTGCGTTTATGTTCTTTTTGGAGCTTCAAAGTTCTTGTCACCATTCACTTGCCTGGACCTACAGAGCGATATATTCTTAAAAAACAAATCTTCATTTGTGTTCAGCAGAGAAAAAAGTCATACATATTTTCATTTTTGGGGTGAACTATTCCTTTAAACCTAAGTTTCTTTCTTGGTTTTACAGGAGGAACTTGCGTTCACTGTCTGCCTTTAAGTCCTGTTTAACACTCTAGAGGACCTGGTCCAATGGTCCAAAGCCTTTTTTAACTATAAATCTCCATTTTCACTTTCACATTCTTCTTGTGTTTTTGTCAATTCACATTCTTCTTGAAAACATACTGGGCAGGGAAGAAAATGTATAGTAAATATTAACTTAAATACTGATCTGTTTTTTGGAGCTTTACAATTTTGGTGCCCAGTCACTTGCATTGTAAGCACATACGGAGCTGAAATATTCTTCTAAAGATCTTTTTTTGTGTTCAGTAGAAGAAAGAAAGTCATACACATCTGGGATGGCATGAAGCTGAGAAAATTATGAGAGAACTTTCATTTTTGGGTGAACTATTCCTTTAAGAAAATTAACTTTGAGATATATGAGGTTCATTTTGAGAATAGCATTGTACCATGTCCTCAAGATGCATTCATTATATATCAAAGCGGTGACCTCCACCAACTCCATCAGCAAGACTAGTCAAGATAGAAAGTGAAATACATTTAAATGTTTCAGATTCAAACCAAATTAAGCTCTATCGACAGCATCTGTGGCTTGCTGTTGATTATCAGAGAAAAAACAAGTTAAAAAACCTGTTCTTTGCTTCACAGTAATGCACTTACAATGGAACTCTATGAGCCAAGACATTGCACTAGGATAAATATTAAACTGCACACTGAAAACATTATACATGTTTTACATAATACTATTTGTTTTACTCCTGTCATGACCATGTAAATTCAATAAACTCCATCCACCTATCAGAAGTCTCATCACTGAAATGATGATTAAGACAACTTTAAAGCTCAAATAACAGACATTATTGCACTTTTAGCACTTTTAAAAAATATGAGCTACTACTAAACCCTGCAGAATGCTGGTGCTTCCATTGAACGTGTATTAATGTACACAATTTAGTTTTTACAAACTCTGGGATGAATCAAAAATATGGTCTGTGCTAATAATTTGTAGATAGAGCTTAACTTGTTTTGAACCTGTAATGTTCCTTTAAAGGTGCACTCAGTAATTATTCCTCATTAAAACTGTTTTATGCCTAAAGAAATTCATTGTCATTTTGAAACATATGTAAAAAACATAACCACTCACATGCGATAAAGATACTAGTCATATCAGTAATCTTATAAAAGCTGTTTTATTCTATATGGAGGCGGTCACCTCTAGGAGGCTGCCATGTTAGGATCACATGACCAGCGGAATACTTCTCACTAAATCCCAGTAATCGCCCTGTAATTGGACACTTTCACTCATTGATTAAATGAATCATGGCTGACTGTAAATAGTGAATTTCTACAATGGTTTCTGTAACTGAAAACTATTGATTTTTAATGCATACACTCCACAAGGTGTTACTGTAAGTCCAAGATGACACAAACGAAAAAGTTACTGAGTGCACCTTTAATATCCTAACCAGAGCGGAGACCCAAAGTTAAAAAAAAATGCATGAATCATTTAAGCAGATGGTATGATGATTGAATTTGAAATGCATCCAGATTTAGATTCTACTAAACGGATTGACACCAAAAATTCCCAGGTACAAGAGAGGTGCCAATACATCTTTAAATGATACCTTCAGAGCATTCCATCGCCCCTGAAATTTCAGGCGATATCCTTTTCTCTTTCATTTCAGGATGGCAAGGATTTTCTTGATGGAGAAAATGGGGTTGGGGTGTCCACAAAAATTAGTAAATAAAGTTAAAAAATTTATTGTAACTACCAGAATGCAGAATTGGCACCTCTTAGTGGTTTACCAATGACATTACAGGTGTTTCTGGCAATCAGGCAATCCACTAGACTGAATAACTTAACCATATGTTGCTTATGGCACCATCAAGTCATTCTCTATGCACTAGGGTTTTATAGGATACTTTCAATAGCTAAATAAACTTTAACATTTAAATGGTCCTTTCATGTGCAACTGATCAATATCTTCTTGCAGGTATACATATTAGATTGACTTCACTAATGATCACGAAATGAATTTGATTAGATAGCGTCTACTGAATGAATTAATGAAAAACAAAAGATTCCATACCAATAATGACATCTACTTCATTGCTCCATGTTCTCTCATTGTTGCAGAAGATCTCACAGCGATATCTTCCCCTGTGCTCTGGCAACAAAAGATCAACCTAATTTAAGCCAGAAAAAAATATACAAATCACTCTCATTGTGCACTGCAGTCTAGTTTTTTATATACATACAAGATTGCAAACCTGCATGACTTTATTTCTTCCATAGAACACAAAAAGAGATTTTAGGCAGTATGTTGGGGACTGAGAGCCCCATTCACTTTCATTGTTTATTCTCCCCTTGATTTCCATGGAATAAAGAAACCCATATGGGTTTAAAGAATAAATATTTAAATATGGGCAGAAGGGTGACAAATTGATGATAGAATTATCCTTTAATTGACTACACCCAAACTGCAGTATCAAAAATGATCAATGGTCTCCTCTTACAGTGTACTTCCTCTTGATGGCTTTTTTGATTGGCACTCCATTTCTATACCATTGATATTGTGGTAGGGGTCTGCCAATAGCTCCACACTCCAGATTGAGTGAATCACCCACCAGCAGCCTTTGCGGTTGAGGTTGGATCACCACTTTTGGCCTGCCCTCTGATACCAGAGATACTAACCCTGAACAAAAGCAGAAATAATAGCATTTTCCATTTTGATATCAAAGACAAATAATGCAGTTTTCATGATAACTCAATCTTTAGGTTTCTTTAGAGATCAGAATGATATATTATTAAATGTTGATTGTGTCATTTCTGCATTATTAGTTTCATTTCTGCAATATTAATGTCAACAAAGGAAATTGCAAAAATAATGACAGGTCTGCTGAACGCCCCATCTGACAGACAAACATATAGTTCTGCCACAAACTCATGACATCGGTTGATATTCTAACTTATATATAAATATAACTTGCTTTTAGCACCACACAGTGGACATCTCACTATGTAGCCTTAAAAGCAAGTTCAATTTTCTTCTAAACAGATGAGGTTTTTAGGGTTAATGCTCTATTGAGTTTTATTTATTTTTTTAAACCTACCTCACAACCCTAAACCTAACCGATAGTGTCATGAAATTGTTGAAGCAACCACATCATTTTGTGGTGCTTCTGTAATATTTTCAGCCCACATGTTAACTTGCGTGAAAGTCAGGACTTGTACTCCGGTCCTTTGCATAGCATGTGCAACTCTCTATCATCTGAGCTACTGTACAATTTGATCACACTCAAACTGCTTGTAGTGTAGTTGGTTATGAAATGAAAACTTTAAAATGTTTCACCTTACAAGTCATGCTGTATATTTAAAGTATTTAGATATAATAAGTTAGCTTTGTGTGAAGAACAGGGTAAAAAAAAAAATTATGAAATGATAATGAGGTTTGAAATTGAATAAAAGTCATTGTCGTTGTAGCACCTTTTAGTGTTCATTTCACCAGGAAACTGCAGCGATATGTACAATGAGCAAAGTAAAAATCAATTTGCTAAAATGTAGGTATATTAACTAGGGCAGTCGATTTAACGCGGTAATTCAGTGCAATTAATTTGACAAAAAAATAACCTGTTAAAACAATTAATCGTACCATAATAAGGAAGATATTATGTATATATATATATATATATATATATATATATATATATATATATATATATATATATATATGCATACATACACACACACACACACACACACATACATATACTGTATATAATATACTGTATAAATATAAAAGAGTTTATCGATGCAAGCCTAATTGTGAAGATTGTGCCTGGCTGGTTACTGGCTGTTGCTATGGTTATGGATGGTGACCACGTGAAGCTTGGCCAAGTATCATGGACTGAACGTGAACTTTAAATTCACATGGAACTGGGGCTTAAACAACTCCAAAATATAGACCATTTCAAGGATGTAAACAATAACACAGGAATTAGAACGCTACTGACATGGGAGCATTTCCGGTATGATTATCAGATCCTTTAAATAAGGCTATGAGTTGACACATTTTCTCAAATGACTTCAAAGCTTTACCTGAAGTGACTTATCCAGACATATTGTTGATACTGAGCATCAAAGCGAAAGAGGCGACAAACTGACTATTCCTTATCCCTTAAGCACACCCCTACACCCACCCCTAAACATAGCATACTAGGAAGTCAACATTTGTCTGCTAAATGTAAATGTAAAAGTAAATGACATGTGCAGTTTCATTCATTATAATGGGAGCAATCTATAGTCACATTTAGAGCTCTACAAATCAAACTTACAAATAGTTGGCAAAAATGTTGCTCACCTACCAGAGATAAGTTGTGTGCTACAATTGTTAGTTCTACACATATTCAGCAATCTAAGCTGTGGACCTTGTGGACCCACTAATTAGTGCAAATACGTCCAGGAACATGTGCGTTTTGCGCATTCAAAGACGTGCAGTTAGAAAAATCGTGCTGTGCTCGTTCTATACATGGAAGCTCAGTATTTACATCTGACCGAAGTATACTTTGGGCTTTTGCAGTGTTGTGCCCTGTACTGGAGGGTCTCTTTTTACAGTATATACACATTACCTTGTTTTTATATTTTGTGTATTTAGCAAATTTCCTATTGTTTGGCTGCTCTTAAGAGTCCATATATTCCTAAGAAATGCGTCCACTAGCACATTCAATTGTGATATAATATGACTTTTTTTTTACCTCAGTTATGTTGCATAAAAGAATATGTGCAAATAATCTTAAAAACGGTTAACTGTGGATCTAACCGTCAAAAACACACACCGCGGCATCCCTACCGTGGACAATCCTCACTTGTTCATGCAGAACAAAAATTACTAACCATATCTTGGTGGAACATCAAGGACGTCTACTTGGGCCCAATGACTGAACTCATATGTGTTTCCACTGTTCACTCTACAGATGTAAAAGCCTGAATCTCTGACCTGGACTGGACTGAACACCAGGTCTGCAGAGAAGCTGTTAGGTACCTGAAAGAATCATAAGAGGAAGGTATGGATGATATAATTAATGTGAAGGGTTGACAGTTGACAAGTGTGTTCCCTATGTGTAATGTTATATTTCTACATACCTCCACTGTTTTCTTAAACCACTGATATTGCACATGTGAAGCACTAACAGCACAACAGCTTAGACGAAGGTTGTGTCCAGCAATGACAGACACTGACAGCGGCTGGACAAGGATTTGAATTCCTGTTGAGATTCATTCAAAAGAAAGCCGAAACTGAGAAACTACTGAAAATGATCTCTCAACCAGGCCCTTGGAATCACTTATGATTAATGTTCATTCTTCAATCACTTCTGTAAATGAGTGATTGATGCATATCATGTCCATGTATTTTTTTTATCAACATCCAGATTTTAGGTTTGATTTATATGACTGTATAAGGGAAAGTGTACATTTAAAGTGCAGTGACCACTTGTAATCTCCTAATTGGCTTCATATATTACACAGCAGTCACTTAAGATAATGTGATGTGACAATGCACTGTTGAAACATATCTAGGTCAACAGTGATGTCTCTTGACCTATGAAACAAACTTTGTGTTTGCACTGAGGCAGTTGTACCTGAAGGTTTGAGACACTGCAGGGCATCTGTTTGATCCATGATCTGTAGAAATTCTACCAGATCACCCAACATACAGCCTTTATCTCCTATGAGTTTGAGCAGGGTGCGGGAAGGACTGCCATCTATCTCCAAAACCTTCAGTGAGCACATGTCCATATCATCCAGACTGTTCATGTGAATGGGAAGAAAAAGCAAGAAAAGGTTTTTTTAAAGGAATATTCTGGGTTCAACAATATTTTGGCTCAATTGACAGCATTTGTGGCATAATGTTGATTAAATCTGTACAGGGATGGAAAGAAGCTCTGGAAGCTTGATTGAATGAATACAATTTATGATGAGGACACGAGAGCAGCTCCTGTCAATATTGAACAAGACCAAGAAATTCTGACAGTAAGAAGAGCTACAAACTGCTTTATTTACAACTATGTACAGGTCAGTAACCTCTTTGTACCAGAGAACAGAAAACACCAAGTCCGTGAAGAACAGAGTAACACCACCAGTTAAGAGCAGCAAGAATCTTACATAAACAAGCCAGTCAGCATGAAGGAATTTGAAGAAACATTGAAGACCTAGAATGAAATGAAATCCCCTGGTCCAGACAAAGTCACCAATGAAATGCTACAACATCTTGGCATGAAATCCAAAATAAACCTTCTAGCCATAATTAACAACAGCTGGAAGACAGGCCATGTCCCACAGGTCTGACGATAAGCTAACATGGTGTCAATCCACAAGAAAAACAAAGATAAAGGTGGGCATTTACAGACCCATAAGCCTTACCAGCTGTGAAAGAAAAGTAATGAAAAGGCTTATAAACATCAGACTCTCGTGGCATATGGAGAAAAACAACATCATCACTCCAGAACAGGCAGGCTTCAGGCTATACGTTCAACTGAGGACCAGGTGGCATAATATTGTCCAGGTGATTGAAGACAGCTATCAAGACAAGAAACACTCTCTAACTGTATGGACTGATATGGAGAAGGCCTATGATAAGGTCCAGAAGGATACATTGAGACTAAAACTCTGGAAGAGTGATGTATGCTGCATGTTCAGAAACCTGCCTCGAAATGTTAATGGGGCCATCTACGCTGACTCTGGTTCTCAGAAGAAAATTTTTCCACTGCCAACTAGAGGCTTCAGGAGGCTCTGAAAGTTCTAGAGGATTGGACAAAGAAGTGGCTTGTGAAAATCAACCTTAAATAGACAGCCTACATGATCATCAGCCTGTCCCCAAATGAACAGAAGTCTACCCTTAAAACCTTACTGATGAGGACAACCCCACATACCTCAGGGTAACTTTTGACAAGAGACTGATCTGGAAGCAACAGACAAAAAAAGCTGGAGCTAAAGCCAAGATGCATCTGGCACTGATGAAGAAACTGGCTGGTCCAAACTGGGGTGCAGATGACGTAATACTCACGTAAATTTACTCAGGCATAGATAGACCAGTTCTTGAATATGCTATGACTACATGGAGCATGGCAGTCAAACCCAACATTAAAAAGGTCAGCAAAGAGCAGAATCAAGCAACCAGGATCAACATTGGAGCAATGAAGTCAGCCCCTATCCAGGAGCTTGAAAAAACACAGGTCTAGGTAAGACACAAAACTCCTTACCAAAGCAGCCAAGTTCAAAAGACTACCAGAGCACCAATTGAAGGTCAGACTGTCCTAGCCAACTAAAGGAAGACTGAAGAAGGGAATCTCTGTCCACCATACAAGGATTTTAGAGAGAGATGACATCCAGATCTTACGGTTTATGAGCTGAAATATTGAAAAGGCTCTCAAAGCAGTACTGAAAAGAAGTCCTACACCACAGAACACATCCAGAATAACTACCCTAAAAATAGCTGGACCCATGTCTACACAGATGGCTCTGCTGAAGATGCTATCAGAAACTCTGGGCTCAGAATATACATTAAGAATGCAGGAGGAAGAGAAGAAAGGATCTCCCTCGCTACTGGCTTGTACTCCACAAACTACAGCAGAAGCAGTAGCCATTAAAACACGTGCAGCCTTTTTCAAGAACAGCTGCAACACCTCCAGTACCATTGTCTTCTTTACAGATGCCCTGCCTGTCCTGCAGGTGCTTCAGACTGCCAGAGACAAAGAACTGAACAAACTATCCTCATTTCTCACCTCCCTTTGTAGAGCCCATACTGTCGCCTTGCAGTAGATTTCATTAAAATCTACCATTTACAAAGAGACAAAACTATCATCAAGGCCAGCAACACAGCAAGTGGCTGCACCAACACCCACCCCAACGCTCAACCACCACCTGTTCTCCAAGTTCTGAATCAGCCAGTCAGATCAGTGCCCTACTTAGACTGGCAGCATGACAACAGAACATCTTCTGCAGGCATGCCCACTATACGAGAGACTGAGGCGTCAGATTAGGATGACCAAGACACCCATGGAGAGGAAGATCTTCGGCGGCCTGGAGGCAGCCTTCATACTGGAGATGTCCGTGTCCATTTGATTGTTTGCCAAGAAGAAGAAATAAATAATACATGCATTTTGACAGAAGAATTAATGTAAGTGCTTTTAAAAAATTATAAGCTTCACACTTCTGCCTTTAAACCCTTAGAAAATGTACCTCATTTGCTTCCATTGTAAGTGCCTCACTGAAACCTAGATTTTGGCTTTTTTTTTTTTTTTTCAAAGAAAATTAGGGACGAGTCAAAATTTATTTTTGTGGTAATCAAAAGTATTCCATAAATACTGTCAATTCAGCTTAACTTGTATTGAACCTTGAATATTCCTTTAAGTGTTAACATGTCAAAACAAGCAGACACATTTTTGAAACATATAATATCCAACAGAAAATTGAAGAAAATATCTTGAGGCTGCAGTGTTGAGGCTGTTTGATAAAGATTAAGTTGTTACCTCACTTTGAATCGCTTGTCACTTTTCACGATCTCCCCCAGTTTTCGCCATCCCTTACTGTTGGCCTTGTCAAGAGACTCGCTGAGCCTCTTTAACACAGATTCTTTCAATAAATTTATGTTCAAAGAGTTGTCATTCAAATCTGACATGATGAAGGATACCAGATGATACTCAATAGTGACTGCTTGACCAGCTGCTCTCTGGTTTACACATTCAGTACAGCACCTGAGAAAGGCAAAGTAGATGACATGACATTTCAGGCAGTGACCGCAATCTCCTCTGGTGTTACATGCTATACGTCATCTGCGGCTACTTTAAACCACATTTTTACAATTCATTAAAGTATACAAACACAGTTTTGTGACCAAATATTAATTAAGAAACTATAGCCTTTGAATGTATTTATCAACCCACAGACTAATAAAGTGAACTGCAATAAAGCTACAGGTGATTTAAATGGTGAAAATCATTGTTGAATATAAAAAAAGTCCACACTGTAAAAATTTGTTGACAATTAACAAAATGTTTTTTTAATCCATATGGTAACAACTACATTAACTTGATTTATTATATTAAAACGTTACTAATATTAATAATAGGCTTAATAATATGAAGAAGATGAAAAACAACAAAAACAACAAGAAAAATAAGTACAAATAATAATATAATAATATATTTTAAATAATAATATGAATAAATCTACCTGACTACATTAGGTTACACTGATGTAACCTAAAACTAACATAACATTTTTAAGGGTCAGATCAAGCAGAAAAAGCTCTTTAACAACTGCAGTTTACAGTTTCACTTCTTCTAGTGCATTCAATTGTCAACTCCTCATATAAAGAGTATGAATGTTGCAGGGCTGGATTGGTAATCTGGCATACCGGGCATTTTCAAGGTGGGCATTTTCAAACCTGACTTTGGGGCCGATCAGGTGCGGACTGGCCATCGTGAGAAACGGGCCGAATGGGCCGCGATAAGTTGAATTGAGCCGCCGCGTTATGCAGAATGGGCCACAAAACGGCGCCGCGATATGCCGAAGGGGGCAGCGATATGCAGAAAAGGACAGATACACCCCTGAATGTTTATGAACTACGTGGGCATCGTCATTCCTTTCAAAAAAGTTAAAAATGTCCCTTAGGTTCCTCATTCATGAGAATTTGGGAATTTGCTGATCAATAGTGATGTCCAAGCTTTTCTCATTTGAGTTTAGTTCAAGCTTTCAAGTGTCATGCCAAATTCTTCAAAAAACACAAAACGATAGATTAGATTTCGCCACAAACAAAAACTTTTAACACATGTGGCTGGAACGGTATAATGTCAGAAAATCGGTGAACAACGAGCGCACCTACCGCAGACGGATCAGATGTTGAAATGGATCACATTATTAAGCAAAACTTTGCTAATCCTTCGTATCACTGACTGCTGCGGGGAAATCCAGCTTCAGAAAGAATTCGTTGCGTAAACGCATCACTTCCTGATGTATGACAAAGAGGAAGGTGTTTGTGTTTCATCTCTCCTAAGCTCAAAAGGTCCTTGAAAGGAAGTGGCTGTTCACACCGTGCGCGCAACGTGCCCGTGTGCGTCTTTCTTTCGTATTGTCTTTCTATGTAAATATGCGCTAAACGGAAGCCACGTCCAGCTGTTTTTTCACTGTCGCACGAAGGTTCAGGTAAAAAAAAGAGCGTCAACTGCGCGTCTTGAGACATCTGCGTTATTTATATGCGTTGCGTCTTGTTTTAGATCAGCGTCGCGTTTTTTTAGACGACGTGTCAGTTAAAAAGAGAAATTCGGCTTTTAAAAGCGCGTCTCGAGACACCTGCATTGTGTCAATGCGTTGTGCTGCGTCAGTTCGGGCTGAACGGCCCCCCGACGATCATAAGAGACAACACAGGACGTTCCCTAGTGACAAACTAAAATAACCTAGAACGTTCTTAGGTGTTATTTATTTAGCCATAAAATAACCTTCCCAGAACGTTGCAGGGAGGTTTTTGTGTCATAACCTTAAAATAACATTTACAGAACGTTCTCTAATGGTTATTTTTAGGTTTGATTATTGTAACCATAATATAACCTTCCCACAACGTTGCAGGGAGGTTTTTGTGTCATAACCTTAAAATAGCATTTACAGAACATTCTCTAATGGTTATTTTTACACTCTCAAAAAGGATGTGTTAATTAATAATCATTTTTTGTGTTATTGCTATTCTAACACATTTTGTGTCATTTTAAGTTGATCATGTGTAAAAAGAAAAAGAAATAGAGAGAGAGAAACAACACAGTGTGTCCAACACAATATTAACTTGTCAATTAGTAAACACACTTTACTAGTTTGGGATTGTTTAACTTTGTATTATATGATCATCCACCATATAATGCTTCAGCATTTTCCTACAGTATTACACGTCAAACTTTTGTGTCGCGTACATTGTAATCCTGATTTCATATTTAAACACAATTAAAACAAAATAATTTAATTCAGACACTATTCAGACCAGAAATAGACAACTTTATAAATTAAACTTATCCATTGATAAAAGATTACTTTAACCTTTTTGTACATAACATAAGAGTAGATGCAGTTTCATTGTATTTCATATCTTTATTATTGTACTAATTCTTGTTACATTTGTTGTCCTTTGAGGATGAAAAATTGGATGTAGATGCAGCCAGTCCAAGTCATCAACAGAATGGATGACTTGCATATACATAATTACAAGTAATATACTTGAACATATTTTAACTGCCTTTTTTTTTCTTTTCTTTTTTTGAAGGTTGCCCCAAAGAACACGCATGAAGCTGGTCCAAGTAGTCAACAGAAGGTGTGTATATATAACAGAGTGCTGAAATAACAGCACTATTTTCAATATTTGTATTACTCTGTTTGAATTTTTTGGCCCATTCCACAGAAACTAACAGTCTGTACACTTGTACAGTACATCTGTACATTTTGTCAGTAAATTTTGACTGTCTTTATTAATGAGTGAATCATTCATCAGTTCATTTAAAACTGCTGATTCATTCAGGAGCAATATAAGGGATTAACTTTGAGTAACTGAATCACTAACTCATCTAATAAGAACTACTTTGTGCTTTTTATATTTCCAGCATCAACGTAATATACTTGATGTAGACACAATGCGAGCACTACTTGAAAGCAAAGGTCTGAGTATATATAAGGATTATGAAGCTTCAGGAATGCTTTCAGAGACATCAAGAAAGCTCCTTGTGAAGATAGGAGTCAGTGCGTTGGTGGAACAAAGTGGATTGTAAGTTTACAGTTGAGAAATTAACTACAACAACTGTGAATGCAATAACGTATAAAGATGTTGAATACTTTGAAAACACACTGATTACTTTTAATAATTTGAACATAATTGGGGGGGAAAACTTGTAAAACAAACTGCTTATCAGCAGCAGAAAAAACTGACTGAATTTGGTTCCTGTATTTTATTTTAATGTATTATGTATGAGCTGAATTAGGTAATTCTTCCATGATATGTCTTTATTTTGCTTATAGTTACCCTTCTAATGAAGAGAAACGGATGTTGGCAGAAAGTGTGGTAACACTGTTTCCTTCTCTGAAGATCAAGATGGGAGAAGAGAATGAAGGATTGTAAGTTGCACTTATTAAAACACACAAAGACCACTTTAAATAAATGCAAATTGGAATAGTACTAATTGTGGTATGTTAATTAGTTAACAGGATACAAATCAATTGAAAATTTAGTGACTGTCATTGGTTTTATTTTTATTTTTTAAATTATCAATATCACAGTTACAATAACACCAAAAGTACATCCACTCTGGTTTGCTCGCCACACATGGGTTCTTGTAAAAGTTACAATTGTTAGGGTTAGCAATAACAATTTCACCATATAATGCTTCAGCATTTTCCTACAGTATTACACGTCAAACTTTTGTGTCGCGTACATTGTAATCCTGATTTCATATTTAAACACAATTAAAACAAAATAATGTAAAAAAAATCACCATGCCATCTGGCCCATTGACACTGTTTTTTGCAAGGAGCACTATTCAGACCAGAAATAGACAACTATTTATTTATAATTCCTCCCCCTTTCATCCAGGAACATTTCTATGACCCAATTTCCCACAGTGGATTTATTGAGATGAGACTTCGGAATCTACGGAGGACACTTCATGATGATCAGCGTCGCTACCAGCTCAAACGTAGTCGAATCAGTGATTCCTCTGGAGTGTCTATCACTTTGGAAATAACTGCTGAAGGGGAGGAGGAGTCCCTCTTGGGAGTGGACGACTGTGATCAAAAGGATGAAACCATCTCCAGAAAACCTCAATACCATCAAATCTGGCATGGAGAAAACGTACAATAATCGCAGGTTATGGGTCGCAAACATGTCCCCAACAGTGAAAACAAACTGGTTGTGTACTTGCTTTAAACTGTGACTTAAGAGAAGAGCGTCTCTTTGGTGAAGTTTTACACATAGTTCCACAATTTGAAAAAGAAATTGTTTTAGTTTTTCTTAGAGTTTTAACACAAATATACTTTCACCCACACTTGTATGCTTACCCTGTCCAAAGAACAAATGAGTACAAAGTGATTAATTTGAGCAATGCTGCTGATGTAAAACCTCTTCACATGATTTCCTACAAAGAAAACCTTTTTGTAAATCCAAGATATAAAATTGTTTAAAAATGTCTTTATGAAAATCAAATGACATGTGAATGTTGACTTTGTGAAATGTTGAATGTTGTCTTTACTGATTGATGAGTACAGTCAAATTATTAAGTCTCATTTACTACAATTTAAAGCTTCTAGTATTATTTATTTTTTATATTAAGTATTTTTTGTTCAGTCTAATTTTGTAAGTTGGTATATAGAATTATATTCAGTACTCGTTAGCAGCAGAACTAATATGAATAAGAATGAAGTGACCTCAGTTATATTGATTTGCGAGCGGTGTGATTTTCTGCATCTGTTTAGATGTACATGTATAAATGATTTTCCCTAACATGACATTGACATTAAAGAGGTTATACTTCCAGTTTATCTATATTACTGACAAATGTTTTCTGAATGTGCTGCTCTTTACATTGTGTGAACAAAATGTGAGTGGTGCTTGTTTTGTGAAAATGTAGCAGTTAAGTTTTTAATAAATTATTTTTTTTAAATGCTTTTTTTGTTTTGTGTTCATTTTAACTGGTCAAAAATAGCACATCTATGACACAAATTGTGTGATTTACGACATATTAGTGTGTTAAATATTTAACACACTCCCTGTGTTAAGAACAATAACACACTGGTTGTGTTAAAAGTAACACAAAATGTGTTGTCCTTAACTAGACACACAGGTGTGTTAAGATATAACACAGGTTGTGTTGTTTTTAACACATCCGTTTTAAGAGTGTAGGTTTGATTTTTCATAATTATTCAATATCATATAGACAATTTTTCATAAACTTTACAGAGAGGTTCACAGACAACAACGACTGACATCAGTGCGATGCAGCGCTTAATGAAATTATCACAGTGTTTGGGATTTGGACGCATTATAAAAAAGAGGTGTGAAAGACAAACTTATGATAGCGTCTGAGACAGACAGACGGACGCTAAAACGCGTTCGGAATGAACAGACCCTTATTTGCCAGATCACTAACAGTGACAAGCACTAATGGTGTAACTTTTAATTTCTCTGTAATTCACTTATGTATTATATCTGCACTGTAAATAATATGCAGTTAGATCCGACTCACACTGTCACTGGCAGGAACGAGTGTATCTGGCAAACGTCATGTGCTGTGCAACTCTCCCTGCGGCTTTAGGGCGGGGTGTGTGTGCGTGTGCGTGTGTGTGTGTGTGTGTGTGTGTGCGTGTGTGTGTGTGTGTGTGTAACGGGAGATTCAGCAGGACTGCAGGTTGACAGTGTATTGGTCCTGCTGACACTCTAATAATGCACTGTGTTTTGGGAAGCTTCGTCTCTTGACCTCGGTTCGCAAAGACTGTTTCCACAGCGCAGCAGTTCAAAATGTAGCACGTATATTGAAGACGGGAAAGTCCCAGGTGTGTATGTAATTTTGATCAAAAGGGTTTGGCAGATACAGGTGAGTCTTCTTTAAAGAGCTACTACTCTGTGCATGTATGTAGCCATATTAACCAAAAGAAAAATGTATACTTGCTTGAGATTTAAACTTTCAAATGCATTATACTTCTTTATACATAATAATGTTCAATGTCATGTGTTCTTATTTAATAGCCTATTGTTTATGTTTATAATAACATAATAATTTACCCTATCATTATTTGACCTGAACCTTGTCAGACTGATCCAGTCATTCGTTAATATTTTTAACTTCATAAACCAGTTCATTTAGATGCTATAACAGCATGAAACACATTTTTAGATGACCTGACAAAACATTTGTCACATTGCAGTTTTAAGAAGGTATAGATCCATTATGTATTAAATAACCTATAAAAAATTACAAAAATTTATATAATAAAATAATTATATATATATATATATATATATATATATATATATATATATATATATATATATATATATATATATATATATATATAATCTCCAAAATAATCAGTAAATTTTATGGTTCAGCTGAGTTCACCTGGGATCATGGGTTGTCTGTCTGACCTGCCTTGGCTTACTGAAGCAATACTGTATGTGTTTGCTTCTGGCAATCACATTGTTATCAGTGAGAATGCTTTGGCAAAATTGGTCCCTTGAGGAGAGACCCAAGGAGACTGGCTCTTATTTGGCCTTTTTTTAAAGACCTTAATTGCAGTTTTTCCCAGTATCGTTTTGACCATGCAGCATACAAACAGATTTTAAGGTGAAGACTTGCGCTTTGGAGACAACTGCAAAATACCAATTCATTGAGACATTATCTCAGTAGTAGTGAATTAGTTGTGGTAGTGCAGCTCATTACTCTGTCTTTTAATGATGACCCATCTATTCATTTTGTGTGTGTTTGATTTGGGGGTGAGTGAAAAGGATAAACTGCTCCCATAAACAACTTTATGCTATATCTTGAAAACTTCCATTAGTTTGCTGTTTTTCCCACAATCTTTTAGGACTGTAGTATATGTAAAATATTAGACTCTTGCATTTTTTATGTATACTGCCAAGCTGAAAATAACTCTTTTACAGGTGTCTGGATCACTACGAGATACAGCGACAATGTGTGTATAAAAAATGATCCAAAAACAGAGCATTTGTCTTTGTAGCAGAGAAATCTATTTCTCTCCAATCATTCTTTCTGGAGTACATCCTTCTCCAAGGCTGTAACTTTCCATTAAGTCACCGCTCTGTACCTGCATGCATTTGCCAAGCCCAACTCTCAAGTGTTTGTAACCTTGTACCTTTCCATCCTTTCAGAAATACAATCATTAGACATCACTTCTATGATCAGGATGTGTGTGTTCATATTAATTTGCTGCAGTATGAACCAAGGACAAAAATGTTATGTTTTTCATTTTGGTTTGTTCAGAGCCTGTATTTTTTTCGTTCCGGTTCAGAAGATCTGCAGATTCCCTTCCCAATGTTAATGGGTTAGAACAAAATAAAAGAACAGTTAATGTATAATGTTATTTTTCAAATGAGAGTACTCTGTGCTAAGGGATGGTTGAAACCTCAATTGCTGTGTTGCCAGATCTCACAAGATAAACAAGCAACCTGGTCTGGAAAAAAAAGTATGAAACACGCCACTTGAATAATTCAGTGAAGACTTGGACACAACTGAGACATGTCCTTTTTACCTCTAATAATGTTTTCATTGTATCTGGATTAGCTGTGCATGTACAGTATATGTAGTATTTAAACATAGTTGTTAAAAAGATCTTCATTCAGAGAATGCTTCATCCACAACAGGCAATTAGACAAAAACATTTGTGATGCAGCAGTTTCCTTCAGGATCAAAACACATGTTCAATTTTTTCAGGCAACATGAAGTGGTGTAGAACCAAACATCTTCTGTGATAGAAACCTTGGCCTTTGATTTCTTAAAATAAAATATTGGAACAAAATTAACCGGTTACAACTGGTTACCAGCATTTAAAAATAATGTTTTCACTCTGGAACAATTGAAAATCACTTTGTTCCCATTTTAGGTTACATTCTGCAAAAAACCTCATATGTTTTCAGTGTTCATTCCATGAGCAGTTTTTAGTTTCTGGTTTGATCTGATAACTTCACCAACAAAAGTGTGTTAGTGCAGCTGTATGAGGAAGCCATTACCTGATCTTGAAAAGGACTTTTGTTGGTGTAACCCCGTGTAGTTTATTTTTTGAATTGAATAAAACCAGTTAATTAAGATTTTACCACATGAAACATGAAATATTGTTTACGTTACCTGACAAAAACTATTTTTATAAAACATTTTATATAACATCTAGTAAGAATGTGGTTTCATGCCAGTGATTTACAACTGTTAAATGTGCATGTATAAATACATTTTTATTGAACAGGCCTCAAGAGAAAGGTTTTGTTCACACACTGTAAAAGTGTTTGTGAGGTAATCTAAAAATGTGCTAAAATCAACTTGTTTTAGTCAATTCAAATTCAAATTATTCCAAATAAATTGACCTGACAAATTAGGTTACTTCAACAAAAGTATATTTTTGTTAACACTGTCAAATTCAAAAAACTTTTTGTGCTGCCTTAAAACTTTAAGTTGTGTCAATTTAAGAGTGAAGGTTGTTTAAACACTTAACTTTCTTAGTTCTATCTACTTCAGTTCAAATTAAAAATAGGAGTTCAATTGATTATATGATTATTTAATTTAATTTACATGAATTCATGTAATTTATTCACACTGCAGTGCATCCTGGGAATCCAAATTTGTGAGCCAAATTTGATATTTTTGATTTAACCTGAATAGTTTTTCTAAATTCAATAAAACAAGTCCAGCTAACAGAAACTAATCTCAACCAGATCATTCCAGCGCAATTATTCTGATGCTACATTTGAAGTTATGATAACTAAAATGCAAAATATTTTGTTTTTCTTTTCTTTTTTTTTTTTTTTACAGTGAAATAGAAATAAGCCCTAATTAATTGCTCACAATTGTATTCAATGTATTTGTGCATTCAATGTATTTGTGCATATTATCGACCTTTTCTCTTACTGCATTCAGTTGTTGTGTTAAGGAGGTGTTTACACATGCTAAGTGGTTGTTTTGCATGTCTAGATTCATGTTTGAAGTACAAATAAACTCTACAGGTGGCGCTTAATGTGTTTGGTGTTGACACCTTAATGACTTTGTTAACATCTGAATCTCATGCAGGAAAAATGCGGAGAGATGCAGAACAGGCACTGACTCTGATGTATCTCCTCTCTTGGGTCTTATACAGCATGTGTAAGTGAGGAACCAATTCAGACAGATGCTAATGTGTACACCTACAAATACTTTTTAGTAAACTACATTGTGGGTTATTTTTAATTTTTAATTAAACTATCTGTTATTTAAAAATCTGGAGCTCATTTGTCATATCATAAGGGAAAGATACAGTCAGTCATTTATTATCGCAAAATAAACCCTGTCAAGGTGAACAGGTCACCCTGGTCTTGCATGGCTACTGACCACATACTGTAAGTAAATAAGTAGACATGAAACATTGATTTTAGTTATTACATTTTAATATGTAAGGAGAAACAATAGAGTAATGCAAGAGATTTGAAACTAGCACTGTTATGTAAGAAATTGGCTGCATGCAAGAACAGTTAGTTATATAGTTTAGTGGTCATTTTACAAAATATTTTACTGCAGAATGCTGTGACTGACCAATCAGAATCAGGTATTCCAGACAGCTGTGTAATAGCATAATTTCCACTGCTCAAATATCATATCTCCACAGGTCATTCTCCACCAGGGAGGCCCAGACTTACAAGATGTCGGTCCCCTGAGAAAGAGACCTTTACTTGCTGGTGGGAGCCTGGATCTACTGGCGGATTACCAACCAGTTACCACCTGTATTACAGAAAAGAGAGGTGAGATCAGACTAACACTTGCACAATTCATTATTACACCTTTTTAGCTGGCATACTTGAAAAATGTTATTAATCATGCCCCCTGATGCATACGTAGGCTACTCTGTAATAAAAGTATGGATGTTCCTAACACAGGAGCAATTCAAGCTGTTTTCAATAACATCCACTCACTTGGGAGGAAGCACAACAGGTGCGGCAAAGCGCAACAGAATACAGGAATTTTGAGACATGATTTTCTTTTTTTTTTTCTTATCCCCTATTCTCCTCAATTCTGGAATGCCCAATTCCCAGTACTTACTATGTCCTCGTGGTGGTGCGGTTACTCACCTCAATTCGGGTGGTGGAGGACGAGTCTCTGTTGCCTCCACTTTTGAGACAGTCAATCCGTGCATCTTATCACGTCACGTGTCTCATTGTGCATGACACCGCGGAGACTCACAGCATGTGGAGGCTCATGCTTCTCTCCACGATCCACGCACAACTTACCACTCGACCCATTGAGAACGAGAACCACTAAATGTAACCACGAAGAGGTTACCCTATGTGACTGTACCCTCCCTAGCAACCGGGCCAATTTGGTTGCTTAGGAGATCTGTTGACGTCACTCAGCACACCCTGGATTAGAAATCACGGCTCCAGGGGTGGGAGTCGGTGTCAATACTCGCTGAGCTACCCAGGCCCTGAGATGTGCCTTTCAAAGTTTCCAATGCATTTTACTTTACACAGTGTCCTAAAATGTGGTGTTTATGATGCTGAATACCAGTGAGACACTCCAAACACGTCTGTCTGAGGTATGCGAAAATTAAAAATAGTGCTGATGGAACGCAAGAACGTGTCATTCTCCACCAGGGTGGCCCTGACTTACAAGATATATAAGAATAAAACAAAGACTATATTGAGTTCTAAGTCACTTTTTTGTTGTCTAAACAATGTTTTATTCATCTGTCACAATAATGCAATTTATTTCAAGCTGTTTTTCAATCCGTATTATACAGTATATTTATTATAGTTCCCACATTATTTATAAATATTCTAATTATTATGCATTTTTTATATGAAATATGCTTTCTCAGCAAATAATGATGTATGTGTAATTTGATGAATTACTTGGAATGTCATTTAATTAATTTGATTAATACATTTAGCCCTAGTTTATATATTATATAGTATTATATATATATATATTTTAGTTCATCCACTGTCTAGAAATTAAGATATAAGTTTAAACCTCAAACGTATTGCTTTTTCAGCTCTTTGGAAGTCTTTGAATGTCCAGATTATCATAAAGCAGGAAACAATTCTTGCTATTTTGATAAACGACACACATCTATTTGGATCATATACAACATCACAGTGGTGGCCTCCAATGCACTGGGGAAAGCCTACTCAGAATATGTGGAAATAGATGTTATGGATATTGGTAAGTTAATTTATTGTGTTTACATATTAATAAAAATACAAAACAAAACTGCATATTTTTTATGTACTTGCAATATGCCCTTTTATCCCTAGTGTATACTGGCCATGCCTGTGCGGTTAATGATGTTTTACCATAGAGGCCAATTTCAGGGTTGTTGTGACAACACTTAAGCTGGGAGCCACAGTGCAGTGAGCAGCTTGCTAAATATAGTGAAGGTCTATATAAAATTTGCCTACTGCTACAAAAGGGTGCACACAGAAAAATCAGCTCAGATTCCTCATGGTGAAACTTTTTAACACTCTAGTATTTCAGTTAGGTAATCTCTAGAACTCAAGCAGGCAACGTTGTATGTTTTGTTTATCCAGGTTTTAGTAAAATTGTTATATCTCTCAAACCAATTCTGTCAATGCTAGAAATGTGTTCGCATTGAAATCTTCCACCTGTAACTGTGAGTTAAACGATGATGACTTTTACAGCATCTGAATAGAATGGAAAATTACTGGGTGGCACTAGAGGCAGCTTTGGCTGAGAATAGCTGAATGGAATAGAGGATGAATAGAGGATGAACAGGTTTGTCTCTTGCAGACTGCAAAACTCAAGCCATGTATCGACTATCCCATTACGGATGCTTGAATGTGCTTGTGTGGTAGAGCATCCTGCAAACACAATTTTAAATGCAGTAGGTGCAAAAAATAAGAAGCATGAGAAGTTTTATTTGTGTGTGTTTTATCATTCATATTGTTAAAAACACATGTGACTTTCTTTCATAGAACACAAAATGAGAGAGTTTAAAGAATGTTAACATGGCTCTTTTCCATACAATGAAATTGGATGGGGGCCATGGGTTACCAACAGGGTCAGAAATTTAGGGGGGCTAGGTATGGTGGCAAAAATGGCACTCAAAAAGACAAAAATGCCCCCGAAATTCAATGAGGATTTATGTAATTATTAAGTATTGACAAAATCAGATTCAAAGCAGTTTATGTTTTAATTGTTTAAATAAAAGGTTACAAATGCCACTGAAAATCACATCCAGGTGTGAAAGTCAATTTCTGACACAGTTTGTCAAGCTCCAATATGAACAAAATGGATCATAAAACAAGCCTATACAACTCCTTTACTATAATCCAATTCTTCTGAAGCCGTATGATAGCTTTCTCTAAGGAATGGACCAAAATATAAGGAATTATTCACAGAAAGCCTTGCTCGACGTAATCTCCATTTACCTTCATTCCATGGAAAAGAGCAGCTTGGACATTCTGCTATAAATTACTGCTTTTATGTTACCTGGTATGTCATACATGTTTAGAAAGACATGAGAGTGAGTAAATGGTGATAGAATTGAATTTTTTTGGGGAACTATCCCTTTAACACAACCCTTTTCTGTCAGTCCCACTCCCTAATCCTTACCAAAAAACCCTGTTACAATACTTGATGAAGTTTTCCCAGAAATTTGCTGAAGCATAATCTGGTTTAAAGTTATGTTTGGAAAATTAACCAATTGGTCAAGTCTTCATGCAGTCCCTGTCCTGTTTGTTTCCTATTTAGTAAGTATTTTGTATTATTCAGCTGCCTCACACAGATTCTAATGGAAAACCATATCTGTTCAGTTTGATGTCATTTAACATGAATCACCTTTTTCCACACAGTGCAGCCTCACCCACCAGAGAATGTGAATGTGACTTTGATGCAGAGGGAGAACAGCCCTTACATCCTGGTGCAGTGGCAGCCCCCCCAGGACGCAGACACGCGTTCAGGCTGGGTCACAATTAAATATGAAGTTTGCATAAAAATAGAGAACAGTAGAGGCAAGGAGGACCATGAGTGTGAGGTGAGATCATAATAGGTTCATAGTATAAAAAAAAAGTTGAACATTTGAAAAATGCACTTATGATATGGATTATGGATTTATTTGTGATGAATTGACACTAATTAAAGAAACTATGATGCACCAAAGTTTTGGTATCCTGTAAAATTACAATTGTTTAACAATAATAAGGTGACACTTCACAATAAGGTTATATATGTTAACAGTAATACAGTGCATTACGTATCAAAAACTAACATAAAACAATACATTTTTACAGCACTTACAGCATGTTAATATATACAACTAAACAAAAATTAGGGCTGTTAATCTATTAAAACACATATTGCATGCCGATAATTCACCATTGTTGTGCAAGTAATCGACATGCTATAGTACACATTTGTATGAATATACAGTCAGGTCCATAAATATTGGGACATCGACACAGTTCTAATCTTTTTGGCTCTATACACCACCACAATGGATTTGAAATGAAACAATCAAGATGTGCTTTAACTGCAGACTTTCAGCTTTAATTTGAGGGTATTTGCATCCAAATCAGGTGAACGGTGTAGGAATTACAACAGTTTGTATATGTGCCTCTCACTTTTTAAGGGACCAAAAGTAATGGGACAGATTAACAATCATAAATCAAACTTTCACTTTTTAATACTTGGTTGCAAATCCTTTGCAGTCAATTACAGCCTGAAGTCTGGAACGCATAGACATCACCAGATGCTGGGTTTCATCCCTGGTGATGCTCTGCCAGGCCTCTACTGCAACTGTCTTCAGTTCCTGCTTGTTCTTGGGGCATTTTCCCTTCAGTTTTGTCTTCAGCAAGTGAAATGCATGCTCAATCGGATTCAGGTCAGGTGATTGACTCGGCCATTGCATAACATTCCACTTCTTTCCCTTAAAAACTATTTGGTTGCTTTCGCAGTACGCTTCGGGTCATTGTCCATCTGTACTGTGAAGCGCCGTCCAATGAGTTCTGAAGCATTTGGCTGAATATGAGCAGATAATATTGCCCGAAACACTTCAGAATTCATCCTGCTGCTTTTGTCAGCAGTCACATAATCAATAAATACAAGAGAACCAGTTCCATTGGCAGCCATACATGCCCACGCCATGACACTACCACCACCATGCTTCACTGATGAGGTGGTATGCTTTGGATCATGAGCAGTTCCTTTCCTTCTCCATACTCTTCTCTTCCCATCACTCTGGTACAAGTTGATCTTTGTCTCATCTGTCCATAGGCTGTTGTTCCAGAACTGTGAAGGCTTTTTTAGATGTCATTTGGCAAACTCTAAACTGGCCTTCCTGTTTTTGAGGCTCACCAATGGTTTACATCTTGTGGTGAACCCTCTGTATTTACTCTGGTGAAGTCTTCTCTTGATTGTTGACTTTGACACACATACACCTACCTCCTGGAGAGTGTTCTTGATCTGGCCAACTGTTGTGAAGGGTGTTTTCTTCACCAGGGAAAGAATTCTTCGGTCATCCACCACAGTTGTTTTCCGTGGTCTTCCGGATCTTCTGGTGTTGCTGAGCTCACCGGTGCGTTCTTTCTTTTTAAGAATGTTCCAAACAGTTGATTTGGCCACACCTAATGTTTTTGCTATCTCTCTGATGGGTTTGTTTTGATTTTTCAGCCTAATGATGGCTTGCTTCACTGATAGTGACAGCTCTTTGGATCTCATATTGAGGGTTGACAGCAACAGATTCCAAATGCAAATAGCACACTTGAAATTAACTCTGGACCTTTTATCTGCTCCTTGTAAATGGGATAATGAGGGAATAACACACACCTGGCCATGGAACAGCTGAGCAGCCAATTGTCCCATTAATTTTGGTCCCTTAAAAAGTGGGAGGCACCTATACAAACTGTTGTAATTCCTACACCGTTCACCTGATTTGGAAGTAAATACCCTCAAATTAAAGCTGAAAGTCTGCAGTTAAAGCACATCTTGTTCAGTTTCATTTCAAATCCATTGTGGTGGTGTATAAAGCCAAAAAGATTAGAACTGTGTCGATGTCCCAATATTTATGGACCTGACTGCATCACTCATTTGTTATGTAATAAACAAAGTAATACATATCCTGTGATAGTATAACTTAAAAAGATTAAAATAAATGAAAGAATTATAAAAATATGATTTATGGAATTGCAAAAATGCTTTGAAACACTATTACATACACCAATCAGCCACAACATTAAAACCACCTGCCAAATATTCTATAAGTCCCCCTCATGCCACTCACTACAATTGTACAGAGCGGTTATCTGAGTTACCATAAACCAGTCTGGCCATTCTCTGTTGACCTCTCTCATCAACAAAGCGTTTCCATTCGCAGAACTGCCCCTCACTGGATGCTTTTTGTTTTTGGCACCATTCGGAGTAAATTCTAGAGACTGTTGTGTGTGAAAATCAGTTACAGAAATACTCAATCCAACCCGTCTAGCACCAACAATCATGCCACAGTCCAAATCAATAAGATAAATTATTTTCCCCATTCTGATGGTTGATGTGAACATTAACTGAAGCTCCTGACCCGTATCTGTATGATTTTATAATATTTCTGTAACTGCTGATCTCCTGGATTGTTCACAACAGTCTCTAGAATAGTGCGAAAAACAAAAAACATCAGATAACCGCTCAGTACAATTGTGGTGAGAAAAATACAATCTCAGAATACTATTCTCAGATATTTTGGCAGCACGAGGGGGACCTACATGATATTAGGCAGGTGGTTTTAATGTTGTGGCTGATCAGTGTATCTTGGGTCATTAAACTACCCTAAACACAAATACACACAATTACATATATATATATATATATATATACACACACACACACACACACACAGAGACGTTACCAAACTGATCTGGGATGCCTTTCCCAAAATAATTTCTAATTGGAAAACGGTTTGAAGCATGGGAAAACCACACATTGAAAAATAAACAATACCATATAATGGGCAAATTTTAAACATAATTTTTTTTTTATTGATGCACAAAGCTTAATGTTAATGCAGACATAGGTATGATTCAAATTAAGGTTTTATTAGCAAAAATATTTTCTACCGTACATACAACATAACTTATGGTACTACCGTATTAGCGGTACTACCATTTAAAAAATACTGTGGCACCACCTTTAAAGTTAATTCTACTGTACAGTTGTTTAAATCAACGTTTACTTAGATTACGTTGTTATTGTAACAAAGTTGTAAATTGGATATAACTATAAACAGAGAAGGGTAGTATGTGATTTTATCACACTAATATCATGTTATATTGTTTACGTCTGGTGGCTATACTTTTGAAATAGTATTTTAATGTTTATGCATCGGCCCCAGTCACTCCTACTGTGAGTGCATCATTATGTTTCCACTTTTTGCTTCTTTTTTATTCAATACATTTTCTGGTTATTTACATTATGCCACAAATGCTATCGATTGCTGTACGTGTTTTGAACCCGGAATATCCCTTTCAATTTGTATTCTTTTTTCATAGTCATACAGTGCTGGAAAACAGTTGGATTTGAGCATTTACAGTCCTCAGCCAGGAGCGAACTACATCGTGCAAGTGCGCTGCAAACTAGACCAAGGACTGTGGAGTGAATGGAGCCCCTCCGCTTTCATCCAGATTCCAGACAGTAAGATTATACCAACAACTGAAATTCAATCTTTCACACCTCCACCCATTATGTTACATTACTCACCAGTTTCCCTTACATAACAGTGACCCAAAATTAATTAATTAAATTAATTAAAAATTAAACATTCTTTTGGGCTATAAATGCATTAAACCTACATAAATACAAAGTTTTATGTAGGTTTTAACTTTCTTTTCTTTTCTGTAGAAACCTCGGACAGACAGAATGTGGTTATGATTTTTGCTGTCACTCTAACAGGCTTCATTTTCCTGCTGACTGCAGGCATGTTGGTTGTCAAGATAAAACAGTAAGCATGCATCCTACCTCATCACAACACAACCATGTAAGGTTATCTATGACTACACATTAAAGATCTAAAGTTTTTCCCAAACTAGATAATATTAAGAACCATCCTTCTGCTAGGAGATCCCTGATATAATAATTCCTAATGCTTCATAGTGAAGAGTGGTTCATGAGATTGAGGACAGGTACATATTGAGAATGGTTTAACTCATAGAGTAACTGTTACTCTAATCAAAGCCTAGAAATTCTCATTAGCATGCATTTAGCATTCACTTTAAAAGCAAGTTAATCATATAAAGAGATTAACTTGAGTTAATTTAACATGCTTAATTTAGTTGTGTTTACTCAATTCAATTAGGTTTCCTCTACTTAATGTATTTCAGTTGAGATTACAGGCTAGTTTTCATTTTAGAATTACAGTATCATATTAAAAACGAAGAACCGTGTTGTTAGTTCATGTTCATAGTGCATTAACTATTTTGGCATATTCAACTTTTGATTTTAAAAATGTAGAAGTATATGTTGAAATGCTACACGTATACCACAAATTACACTTCAAATGAAAATCAATTGACATTGTGTAACACCATGAAATTTAGAAGGTTTTATGGAACTTCATGACAATTTTAGATGTTTTTATTATTTGTAAGCTGCAGACTGGTTAAATCTCTAAGCATATTTTCATTTTCCATATTGTTCGTATTCTCCTCCTCTAGTGTGAAGCATTTTCTACTGCCAACAGTTCCTGAACCGAAGATCAATGGCTTAGACACTCAGCTCCTTAAGGTATACTGCACTGAGAACCCACTACCATTTAGCGTTTCTAGCTTATTAAATGATATGGATTCTTGGACATCTTATTTTAATTACCATGTTGCTTGAGTTCATTCATGCGATTCATTTGTTGATTGGTCATTCTTCTACATTTTATCATGAATACAAAAAGTAAGAGGACATTCAGGCAATAAATGGTGTGTTAACCCCACAAATCCTAACATGTGGTGTTAAGATACAATAAAGGTAATATATTCCTCATATGGTCAATTTCACAGAGTGGGAAATCTGAGGAAATCTTCAGAGCTCTGATTACTCAGGGTTATCCCCAATTAACCCATGGATCTGAGCGTCAAGTTGAGTATCTTGTGGTCTCTGAAATGGAGTTTGATGGGAAAGCTTATCTTGAGGAACAGAAGGAGAACTTTCAAACAGATCATACTCAAGAGATCCCTCAAAATACCAATCAGATCACCCAGAACAGCAGTCAGGGACTAAATACCACACAGAGTGAACAGAGTGTTGTCCCAGGACATGATTCTCAGTGCTGCATATCTGAGATTCAAGCTACATTTAAAACAATCCATCCTGGGACTACATCCTATAAGCTAAGTGCCCCCAGCATAGACCATCTTAGTGTCCTGGGAGTGACTCAGCAACTTCCTAACATTGATTATCATGGCTTGCAAATAAAAACTCAGGACCACGATGCAGCCGACACTCATTTGAGCTCCAGTAGTAAATGTGACAATGACCAGAGAAAAGTCAGCATCACCCCTGCAGGACTTACGGGGTATGTTGAGGTGGATGAGGAGAAAGCGCTGGTAGGGGAGGACTACAGCATGGTCAGTGATGTTATGAGGGATAATGTCCTTGTACTACAAAAAGACAACACCCCTGTACAGGGACACAAAGAGGTCAAAAGGGGCAAAGTTTCTGAATCTGAGGAGGCGAAAGATGTCATTGAAACTCTGGGATATTTGGAAACTGTGACAATGTTGACTATTTTGTGACCTAAATTTATAAGATACTTTGTTTGGATTATCATTGTTTTTATTGTCCTGTGGAAACTGCCAAAGCACTTGGTTTTCTTGGATACATACATACAGCTTTTCAGCTTTTATTTTGAACATTGTTTGTGTGCAAAAAGAGGACAATCTTCTAGTAAGTAATTCATACTTTTTGATATACACAAGTAGTCAAAGGTTTGGACACTTTGTTTCACATGATCTTAAAAAACTTTCAATCATAAGGCCTATGTTAAACATTCTTAGTTTTGTAGACAATTGTGTCTAAATATGAATTTCTTTACAAAACTGACATTTAAAAAAAACATTGACACCACACTGAGAGCACAATAGCTCTAGGATTTAAAGGGGTATTTCACCCAAAAAGGAAAATTCTCTCATTATTTATTCACCCTCATGCCATCCTAGTTGTGTATGACTTTCTGCAGAACACAAATGAAGATTTTTAGAGAAGAATATTTCAGCTACATACAATGTAAGTGAATGGTGACCAGAACTTTGAAGCTCCAAAAATCTATATAGTAAAAAAATACATAAATATTGATCTGTTCCTCACCCACATCTATCATATCAATTCTGAAGATATGGATTTAACCACTGGAGCCGTATGGATTACTTTTATGTTACCTTTATTTACTTTTTGGAGCTTTAAAGTTCTGGTCACCATTCACTTGAATTGAAATGACAAACAGAGCTGAAATATTCTTCTCTAAAAATCTTCATTTGTGTTCTGCAGAAGAAAGAAAGTCATACACATCTGGGATGACATGAGGGTGAGTAAATGAGAGAATTTAAATTTTGGGGTGAACTATTTAACCATTTGGCCTTACAAATGTAGATACAAATATCTGGACTCACACTAATGGAATATAATGCAACAAGGGGCGCTGAAGTCCACTGATTTTAATAGACCTGCTTATCTTTGTGTAAAAATGAAATAGTGCTAAAATAATGCTGCCCCTTTCTATTGCTTTTTTTTGTCTTAAGGTAGAAATTGGCATTTTGACCCCCCTCTACAAAATAATGGCTTAGTCAGTAAATATTGATCCATAGTGTTTAATATTTTAGCTTTAATTATCATTTATATTTATCTTTCACCAGTTGATTTGATACAGAATTACCCAATACTTCTGGTTGTCACCTTGTAGATTCAATGACATTACGATTATTCAAAACTGTGGAAAACAATAATAAATAATGTGTGAGTGTGTGTCCAAACTTTTGACTGGTATAATAGGTGTTTCTCTGGTCTATGTTGGCTTGCTCTATTATGGGTTCCAAATCAGGAAACTGGCATAAGAGGTCAAGAAAGAGATAAAAGAGGCAGTTATGCTGCAGTCACGGTGAGCGCTCTTATTCCAAGCCATTACACATCGACCAACTGTCGTTAAAATATACCCCACTGAAGATCATTATATTAATTGTTAAACCTTTTTTTCAACTTACTACCTCAGCATAGCAGACAAACTGAACTTAAGGAGGTTTTGCCATTCTGTTTAGAGAGCTCAATGCTCGCTGCTCATGCTCTTTTTATATCCCCTTTGCTCCACAATTTGGCATGCCATAGGTCCTCATGTTGGCATGGTTACTCACTTCAATCTGGGTGGTGGAGGACAAGTCTCAGTTCCCTAAGCTTCTGAGATAGTCAATCCGAGCATCTTATCACGTGGCTCATTGTGCATGACACCGTGGAGACTCACAGCATGTGGAGGCTCATGCTACTCTCTGTGATCCACGCATAACTTACCACACGGCACATTGAGAGCGAGAACCACTAATCATGACCACGTGGAGGTTACCCCATGTGACTCTACCCTCCCTAGCAACTGGGCCAATTTGGTTGCTTAAGAGACCTGGCTGGAGTCACTCAGAACACCCTGGATTCAAACTCACGAATACTGAGCTTGTGAGGCCCCCTGCTCATGTTAATTGTTTTATATATAGCTACATTAAAACTGTTGTTTCCATTCAAGTTTAATTATTTTTCTGTTTTTCTGTATTTATGCACAATGATAATATGAAAACCAAACTGTGAGATTTTTTTAACTGTAAGGCGGGACTTCCTTTCTACGTGACTGTTGGGTGCTCAGAGCTCCTTGGATGAGTGTTCCAATTTCTCCCATTCATTTCAATAGAAGTGGTCCATCTCTGCTAAATAATCTCTGTTTATACTCAATTATACTTGAAAGCCTGATTTTCTGTCAAGACTGATTTACTGTTGCTATATAATGTAGATTCAAATGTAAACACCAATATTCAGCCTGTTTCAATGAATATATTATTCATCACTATTTCCTCTATTTCATACAATTTGGTCATGTTAAAGACACTTACTAGAACCAAGACTACTGCTGAATAATAGATTAGATCTACGCAAAATGCTAGTACAAGAGGCTTGTCCGAACCTAACTACAGCCAATGAGCAGAACATTCTGGCGGCCCTTTGATGTTGATTTACATCATTATTGAAAGCCCCAGCAGGAGATGCAGACAGGTCAGCAGATCTCATCACAGAACATTTACGGTGTGCAGTCCAACAGTAAAGAGTAACTTTAAGTCAAACATTGACTGAACACTACACAAGGACAAACATAAGCTTCAGTATGGCTAATAGTTGAAATTTTTAGCCCTTCAAATCAAGTTTTTTGTTCAATTTGATATTGGAATGCAAGCCATACGTTTTTCGTTTGTTCCCTTTGTCACTTGTGGTAAATATCTATGTAATTTGTTTGTGACGTGACAGTGTAATGCTAAAGAAATTATAATATTAAGTTAATATTGAGTTGTGTAAGAAATTTGAGTTCAGAGACCAATGATGGAATGTACTGTTGGTCAAAATCAACATGAGCCAACATGATTTTGTTCTTGACCATAACATTTCAATAAATACAAGTTTTGCTATGATTTATGAGGGTCTTTTTGGTCAAGCTTCAAGAAAAACCTCATCTTTAAATAGTTGTGGAAAATTGTATTTCTTAGTTTAAAAAGATCATACTTCGAATTAGTTCACACAAAAATGAAAATTCTGACATCATTTATTCACCTTCATGTCATTCCAACCCTGTATGACTTTCTTTCATGCGTGGAACACAAATTGAGGTAGTTATAGAATATCCATAAAATGAAAGTAAATGGTGAAAACCATCTCTGGTCGTCCCAGCAACATTCATTGTATGGAAAATAAAGCAGCTTGGATATTCTGCCAAATATCTCCCTTTCTATTCCTAGCAACAAAGTCATATGGGTTTGTAAGTGACACGAGGGTTAGTAATTGATGACATAATTTTCATTTTTGGGCTAACCATCCCTTTAAAAGTAGTACTTTTTTGATAAGAGATCTGATTTGGCCAAGATGTATTGCTTTATTCCAAATCAGTTAACATTCTTTTCACATTCTCAAACACATTTTGGCACAAATTTGTAGCCTTAAATCAAATTTGTGAGGTGGGAATTCAATTTAAGCTCACCAGATTAATTTTCACCTCTTTTTCTGATTTGAACTTCTTAACGAATAACAGTGTTCCGAGGATGGGAACATTATGCATAAAAAGACACACTGGATTATTGCAAAGAATTTATTGCAAAAACTGGGACCCCCCCCACCCACAAAGATGTTTGTGGCCCCAAAGTAAACATTCCTTACATAGCAGCAAAGCAGAAAATGCATATGTGAAATGATTCCTTTATTTATCCAGTACTGAAATTGAAGTTGTGAATTGTCAGCTCTATGCTACATGTATACGTACCACTGACCAGCGGAGTACTACACAACTGCATAATGTACACATTTTCTACTGTATTAACTGCAGTCAACAGCACCAAGACATAAACCTTGATAAATGTTACACTGATAGAAATTTAAAGACAATCACCACAAGGACTCTGGAAACTACAGAGATTCAGTATTTAGCTAGTGTTGCGGAATTCTCACATGGAAAGATTAGCCAAAGGTAGGTTACAAATTAAAAGTGTGGACTAGGAATTAAGTTTAATAAGTTATGAGAGGGAGTGGTATTCCCACAAACAATTCATGGTCATTAAAATCATTCATTTATTAGCCTTCATTATTAATTAAACAGGGCTCTGCTGATTTCAATAAGGAGAGTTTGAATGAACTTCATTGGCTACAAACACAGTGGTCATGATTAGTAAAGTTGTGCATTCAAGTCCGGAAAGAAAATATATTTGATTTACAAAAGTAAACATTTAAATAACTGTAGTGGTTCAGATTGTTTCAAGGATTAATATCAAACTATTACACGTATTTGAATAGAAATAGAGTGATTGTAGATTTTTGCACAAATATTCACCATTCAGACAGCAAAACAAACTAAGTATGTGATATTTCTAAGAAAATATTGTTAGTCAAGGGCTGTTCTCTATTTTTAGCATATTGCTCTTGGTTTATTAAATTTTTATTTTCAATATAATCGTCTAGACTTAATCATAGGCACATTTGGTACTTCAAGCTATTCCTCTACAATGGAATTTTTCGTTATCTCACAAGGTCCGTGTGCAGTGGTGGTTGGAAACAGTATATTCTGTTTCTGTGTCACAGACGCATGACCTCAGCCCTTTTTGTCTCACTCGTCCGTGTACCTCCATCAACTTCCTTCGTGGTCATTCAGCAGCTGATCTGAATTGATGGAGACGGATGAAAACTCCTCAAAGTTTAGGAAGGGTTGTTTGTAATCTTTCTCCAGCATTCTCTTCCAGATTTTTACTGTGAGAACACAAACAGGGACAATAAATGAGTGGCTAGCTTGATAAAGCTGGTTTTTCAAAATACTTGGAGTGAGAATGCTATGAAAATATTTCTGCTCTAAATGTCACCCAAAGAAGATGGACTGTGATATCATTTAGTCACGGCAATATAAAAGGAGTCAGGTTTATTAATCGGTCAGTATACAGAATGTCCATTTTGTGATTATCAGTATCATCTGATATTCCTGCACACTTAGCAAATTAAATCTGAAGTGTGTAATTTCTGTGCCACTCGAGTTACCAAATGAAACTTAAAATAATCACTGTTTTCAATCAGATTCCATTGGTTGCACAAACCGATAATCCCGCCTCCAATTCACCCCATTTCTCAAGCCAATTTTGCTGTGTTGGGCCTATAGTTCACAGCAATTAAGATGGGATACGAGCAGTGTTGGGTGTAACACGTTTCTGTAATTAAATAACATGAAGGATTATAACTTGAGGGATTACTCTTAACTTTTCAGTCATTTAATTACAGTTATATATGATGTCACGTTCCTATAATTAAATGACCAGAAAAAAAGTGAAGAGATTACTTAGTTACTTATGATGTACTTGTGTCACATACTGTATAGACTTTCAACAATTCTTCATAAAACAATATTGAATTGAAAATCGAAATTTAACGTCTAATGATAACAATTGTTTTCTAATTCAACGGGGCCCCTTTAAATGCATTGGCAAATGCCTTTGCGGGTGAGCGTGTGCCACTATGTTAAGAAAGTTTTACTAAATGGAAATATCCCCATTACTACGAGTTTGTGACAAATGCAATTAAGACAAATGCATATCCGAAGCACAAGTATCTACTAAAGCACTTGACACGACAACATAGATACACTTTTGAGAGATTGCAGGGGCTGTTCATACCAAAAGTGTTTTTGTGCATGTCTGCATTGTTTTCTGATGTTATCACGTGTTAGACGGACGTCTTTGACTGCTGCAGTGCATCCTGCTGTTTCTTTCGAATCTCGCACCTGGGCCGACAAACTTTAGACACCGTGTTGAGTTAAAAAGAGCTTAAATATTTAAAAATACATCGAGACACCTGCGTTCTGTTTCATTTATTTCAGTTGTCACTAAGATTTGATGTTCTGAAGAAGTTCAGGTGTCAAAGAGGACTTTATGTGACTGTTGCACCTTTACACATGATTCCATATTGTAAAGTTTCAGTCCAAATAAAGTTTTAGCACGTGATAAACGCTAAGCCAATATTTGTTCCCTTCTGCTCTTGTTTGCTAAGAGGCGCTGTGCCGCTTGTTAAAACTGTTTACTCTTAATATGCTGTTATGAATGTTGCCTACAATGCTTACATGAAATACAGCCTTTTTGCTACAAATGTACTTGCTTGAAGAAGAAACTATAAAGAAAGTGATCGATTTTGAGTTACAGATTTTATTAACCATTTAGGAACAGTTTAAGAACAGTTCAAGAATAATGGATTTGCTAGGATTGAATAGGATTTATTTCAAAGAATTAAAATAATAATTTGATGTCTATCATTTTATTGTCCATCTGGTCAAAGTTGATATGGGTTTTAGAAAAGTAATGAGTATTTTACTTACTTTTCAGAGTAATTAGAGTAATCTAATTACAATGTAGTAGATGTAATTAGAAATTAGCAATTAATATCTTTTTTTGGAGTAACTTACCCAACACTGGATAAGAGAATACATAATTAAAAATGAAAAAGTTACATATCAGTTTTATTTGGTCCTGCTTCAGAAACAAAAAAGTGCAATGCAATTAAAATGATGTCTTTGAATTTTTAGGCATTGTGCCATGGTGATTTGTTTTTTGGACACATGCCATGTTTATTTTGCAATCCAAGTACCTTGGAGTACCATGCAAAGACCATGGTTAATATTCAGAACCATGATATCCAAGTACCATGGTGTTACCATCTGATACAAAGACTGAACCATGGTACAGCCACAGTACTTTTTTTTTTAAAGTTGTGTCAGTTCTAATCTCGGTCATGTCAATGGATAATTCACAACTTCTGTTTTCACATATTTTTTTAAAACACAACATTTGTTATATGTAACTTATACATTTATTCCTACCTTGTTGCCAACCTATAATCAAAGGGAATTTGGTAAATTTTTACCCATTAAATAGGGATGTGCACAAGTAATTAATTTTATTAATGGAGTACTCATTCAGCTTTAAATATTTTAGACTACTCAAATATTGCAATTTGATATTCCTTTGTGTCACTGCCTGCCAAACTGGTTCTCTCACCTAAATCTAGCCATTACAACTTCAGCTGTTGATGCATGATGTTAGAGGAATAGTTCACTGATTAAAAGTTATTGTATCGCTTTAGAAGACTTGGAATGTATGTTTCTTTTTTCGTTGTATTTAAAAAAAAAAATCTATTGTATATGCTGTTGTTTATGCATAGTGCTCAGTTTTGAATAGGAAAGACAGGTTTAAAAGTTGAACTTGGATTCTAAATTTCAAGTAATCAATTACTTTTTTATTGTGTTAGATTACTTGACTAAAACATTACTTGAAATGCCCTGCCCTACCTTTAAGAAACTAGTTTAATGGAATAGTTAAATAAGAGGATAATAAAAATGCAATTTTTGAGGCAATAACGTGACAACAGTTTCCATCCAAGGATTTTTTATGGAAAAAGTTTTAGTGCATCAAAATAAAGCTGATGGAAACACACATTATCGCTAAAATGTCACAAATGTCGACATCATATTTTTCAGTTTAACTCAAGTGCATAAACTCTTTGACGATAATTCAAACGTTGCGGAAAACTGGTTTGGAAACACTTTTTGTCGATAAAATTGCCATTAACACAAAAATGTTGTGTCACATGACAGAGTTTGCCCCAATCGTTAGCCTGTGTTAATCATGACGACAGTATTGAAAGCCAATTTATTGTACGTGATTATGGATTGATCTTTACAGCATATAGAGCCGATCTGCAAACGTGACACTTCCAGGAGTGCCAACACAAATATCTCGTGCACGCTGAACAAATGAATGGTCACTGTTTGCGATTAATTTAATTGCGGTATCCATCCGTTTATTTATTAAAGTTACTTTTCCACACCATACAAATAGACGGCAGTCACGGAATTAGCCCACAAAACATAAAATATATCATTTCTGTGCATAAAGAGTGGTGGTGGCGTAGTGGCTAAAGCACAGGGCTGTTAATCAGAAGGTTGCTGGTTCAAACCCCACAGCCACCACCATTGTGTGCTTGAGCAAGGCAATTAACTAGTCCAGGGGGATTGTCCCTGTAATAATTGCACTGTAAGTTGCTTTGGATAAAAGCGTCTGCCAAATGCATAAATGTAAAATGTAAATGTATAAAGATGTTTTAAATAAAAAATAAATTCACAATACTGGGAGAAAAGCTTCAGCATGCTTTTTTTTTTTGGAACACTTACAGCCCAATTCTATTAAATGATTGTTTAATTTTACTTTTGAAAAAATTCTGGCAAAATTCGCTGTATTAAATAAAATACATTACCAAATGAAAAAAGCATTAAATTAAAAAAATGTATTACCAAACGATAAAAATATATATATATTTTAAGACCTATATATGCCTTTTCTTTTCTCAAACGTAAATTAGCTTTACCCTGTTCTGTAGATGAATAAAGTCGACTGAATGACATTCTCAGAATGTTCTGCACTTTCTTCTAGAATATCAGAACTATTTTTCCAATGCTGAGAACAAGCTTTTGAACATTTTAAAATGTTTAAATACTTTAAATCTAACACTCTTTACCTCGGATAACATTTACTGCTTCTTCAGAATATTTTAATTTGCATTATGATGTTAAAATAAATTGTAGATGATAATCAAGTTCAGTTGATCGTTAAAAGTTGCTAGTGAAATATGCGGAACATAATGCAGTTGTGATGGCGATGCTATTGATTAGATGATTGTTCAAAATATTGAATATCAGAAATGTATCAAACCCTGATATTACACTGCATAATTTTTTCTTTAATAGCTGTGCACACCGCAATTTCTCATCTTCTGATTGCTTTTATTTGTTAATTAAAATGACAGTAAACTGGCTAATTTCAATTAATTTTCTCAGGGCAGATTTCTTTTGCGCTAAACCAAAACCTATGTGACGAAGTGTTTTTTTAGGCATGACATCATCATGCACACAATTTGTATCGATAAAAGGCCATTTGAATGGAAACGGGCAGAAGGCGGCAAATTAAGCAAAAAAAAAAACTTTTCCGCATTTTTACTTTGCCGATAACAAAATAGAGCGAAAGGTGGATGGAAACTAGGCTATTGTGAGGTCTTCAGTTAGTAAAGAATGAGTCAGTTAGACGTACTGTATGCTGGCTCTTCAGGTTCAGAAGTTTCCACTGGTGGCTCCACTTCCTGTACTTCCTCCTGGTCCTGTGATATTTCCTCGAGATTTGCAATCATCACCTCATAGGCCTTCCTTGCCTCGGCCGATAACTCAATCATTTTGTGATAGTGGTCCTGTGGCCATTAAATAATCATATGCACAAACATGAACCGGAAGGCAATATAACTGATTTAAAGGAATGTTCCAGGTTCAGTACAGGTTAAGGTCAATTAGGGGGTGGATGCAGTGGAGAATAGTGCAAGCCTCCACACGTGCACGTGGCACTCAACAGGCCACGTGATAAGATGTTTAGATTGACGGTATCAGGCACGGAGGCAACTGAGATTCGTCCTCCGCCACATGAATTGAGTCACTATGCCACCACGAGGACAGAAAGTGCATAGGGAATTGGGCATTTCAAATTGGGGAGAGAAAAAAAACAAAAGCCAAAAATCAAGGTAACAGTGAGGCACTAACAATGGAAGTAAATGTGAATTTTTTTGTTGTTGTGGAAATCAATATTAAGCATTAAATGCTGTCGATTGAGCTTAACATGTATTGAACCCAGAATATTCCTTTAATTGGTCAAGCATAATGACACCTTTTAAAATAATGTCACACATGTTTGAAAAAAAAGACTTTCAATGATGCCAAAATATTTCCCACGAACTAAAACAAGAAACTTTAGGGAATTACCTGAGCGCCATCATAGTTAAAGATGCCCACCAAGCTGACAGGTACGGCTTTATTAACACAGCGGCCCAGTGCCTTTCTCGACAAGGCAAAAACGAATGGAATGCCTTGATCACGGCATGTTTCAATGATAGTGTGAAGAGCCTCGTCTAGACCACCTGCATAACACAAGAGACCATAGATCAGCTCTACAATACAATGTTCACAATACAATTTGTGCTGAAATGTGCAGCTGAAACTGTTAAGACCCAACTGAAATGATCAATGACCTTGTTAAAAATAAACATTTACAGTTGAAGTCAGAAGTTTACATACACCTTAGCCAAATACATTTAAACTCAGTTTTTCACAATTCCTGACATTTAATCGTAGAAAACATTCCCTGTCTTAGATCAGTTACACTACTTTAATTTAAGAATGTGAAATGTCAGAATAATAGTAGAGAGAATTATATATTTCAGCTTTTATTTCTTTCATCACATTCCCAGTTGGTCTGAATTTTACATACACTTTGTTAATATTAGGCAGCATTGCCTTTAAGAAGGGTCAAACGTTTTGGGTAGTTTTCCACAAGCTTCTCACAAAAAGTTGCTGGAATTTTGGCCCATTCCTCCAGACAGAACTGGTGTAACTGAGTCAGGTTTGTAGGCCTCCTTGCTTGCACATGCATTTTCAGTTCTGCCCACAAATTTTCTATCGGATTGAGGTCAGGGCTTTGTGATGGTCACTCCAGTCAAGTCTTGACATTGTTGTCCTTAAGACGTTTTGTCACAACTTTGGAAGTACGCTTGGGGTCATTGTTCATTTGGAAGACCCATTTGCAACCAAGCTTTAACTTCCTGTCTGATGTCTAGAGATGTTGCTTTAATATATCCACATAAATTTCCTTTCTAATCATGCCATCTATTTTGTGAAGTGCATCAGTCCCTCCTGCTGCAAAGCACCCCCACAACATGATGCTGTCACCCACATGCTTCACGGTTGGGATGGTGTTCTTTGGCTTGTAAGCCTCACACTTTTTCCTCCAAAAGTAACGATGGTCATCATGGCCAATCAATTTTTGTTTCATCAGACCAGAGGACATTTCTCTAAAAAGTAAGATCTTTGTCCCCATGTGTACTTGCAAACTGTAGTCTGTTTTTTTATGGCAGTTTTGGAGCAGTGGCTTCTTCCTTGCTGAGCAGCCTTTCAGGTTATATCGATATAGGACTTTTATTTACTGTGGATATAGATACTTGTCTACCTGTTTCCTCCAGCATCTTCACAACGTCCTTTGCTGTTGTTCTTGGATTGATTTGCACTTTTCGCACCAAACTATTTTAATCTCTATGAGACAGAATGTGTCTCCTTCCTGAGCAGTATGATGACTGCATGGACCCATGGTGTTTATACTGGCGTACTATTCTTTGTACAGATAAACTTGGTAACTTCAGGTGTTTGAAAATTACTCCCAAGGATGAACCAGTCTTGTGGAAGTCCACAATTTTTTTTTTTGTCTGATTTCTTTTGATTTTCCCATGATGTCAAGCAAAGAGGCACTGAGTTTGAAGATTAAAGGGTGTACTGTAAATGCATCCATAGGTACAGTACACCTCTAATTAACCTATCTGAAGCTAACTGGCTAATTGCCTACATTTTTTACTTTCAGCAGTTGTTCTGGCATTTAGGAACAACGAGTTGAGTTGGCCTTCTTCGTTTGTGTTCAGCAGAAGAAAGAAAGTGATTCATGAGGGTAAGTACATGATGAAATAATTTTCATTTTTGGGTGAACTTTTCCTTTAATGTAGCAAATCTACATGTAAGTCTTATGAATTTACCTTTGGACTGTATCCGTTCACAGTTGGGTGAAATGATAACGCACTTGACCTTCTTGAGTTTGAGGTGTTTCAGCACCTCTCTGAGGCCCATGACCAGCCGCCGCTTCATCCTGGCCTTCATGGGGTCTTTCTGATACAGACGATCCTGAAACCTCACCAGCTCCTTCAGTAAGCTGCTCACACATTCATCTACATCTTTTCTAAGCACCTGGTTGCAGTAGCTGGAGAATAAATGGGAGAAATATACAGTTTTAGAGAATTTTATTCATATCATTCATTTATTAAAAAAAAATAAAAAACAGCAATCTGATTTTCTTACTCTCTGAACTTCCTGCTGTGGATTTTGGGAAGATTAGGATTTGAACTGGGATTCCAGGTTTTTAGTGTTGCGTTTTCTGCCTCGCCATTTTCCAACGTGTCGTTAGATGGAGAAGCAGGCTGGTCACTCTCTGACTCTTCAGTACCAACAACTTCAGGGTTGTCATCTATATCTAATGATAATGACATTCTCATTTCAAACATTACAAACACACTGATGGGACCAAGAAGCTTAACACCAGAGCATCTCTGATTCTAAGCAACCCCAACAATTGTGTAGAATGATCATTTAAGTAACAATAAATAGATGTTGTGTTTAATACCTAAGAGAACAATTTGGTCTTGGTCAGTTAGGCTTGTTTCAGAGGGGTTTTCACTAGTTTCCTTTTCACAAGTTTCGGCGGCCACTCTGGCTGGGTCTCTCTCCTCAAGCAAGCGGTTTTGTTTTCTCTCTTCTCTTTCCCGCAAAATGACCTAAATTATAAAATTGCACAAGTAGTAAATACTGATCAAAAACTGAGATTTGTCTGTACAAGTTTAAAGGTGAAGTGAGTAATTTCAATGCCACTAGCAGAATTGCAAAAATAATCACAGTTCTCAAACAGTCACTATGTCTGCCATTGCCAAACAGGTACACCATTGGTTGAGCCAATAGGCCCATTCACACTGCAGGTACTAAAGCCTGTTTTAGGTACTTTTCGTTGTTTTGCACCTGAGAAACTATAGTTCCTCTAAGCGTTTTAGGGGGCATTTATAACTCCTACTCCGGGCTAGGGGCTTTTGGGGCATATCCACCTTATTTTTCAAAAAAACTTGGGTGCCGCCATTATCAACCTTGAATGTGGACCACTTCTGGTATCAGCCACTTCCAGCTATTTTAGCAATACAAAAATACTACAATATGCTGCTTTATATTACAGGCTGGCAATATATGTCATCACATTAATTATGCCTTTCATAAACTCATTGGTTTTGAAAGCATATAGTTTTACCGTATATCGCATTTTTCCATCATTTTATCACACTGTTGCACAGGCAGAATGAATGAGCGATCAGGCACTGACAGGACAGTCCTCCACAAATTTTACGCAACCAGCAGAAAGATGCAGGAAAATTCTGCTTTAATGTTCTTTGCACCAAAACAGCATCTTGTCAGACATTGGACTCAAGATGGCGCCGAGTATGGCTGCTGCGTTGCGAGCTCCGACACAACGACAAGACTTTCACCTACTGTTGCACTTGTGTATATGGTCGTGTGACAATAAAGTGATGATTGTTACATCTTGTCAAATGAATAAACGCATTTTACTCTCCGTTATTGTCAGAGAGCATTCTCTCTTTCTTAGCAGTGAATAGTAAACAGACACGCATATCAGCATTCTGCATCGCCTTTGGAAATAAACCAATAAAGGCCTCATCAGAGGTTATGCAGGTACATATAAAGGGAGGTTTAGATGGAGACAAGAAATGCTGCATCGTCACAATCTCGGTAAAGTAAGAAGCAGATTTTATTACCGTCTCTTCAATACAACAACACACAGCAACAAGTGAATGATTTACTTAATCTTTTACTATAAATGCTCACGTTAGAACATTATCAGACATTAGGCCATCATTCTGCTGTACATCTTGTGGTTGTGTGATAGTTTATAAACTTATATCACTAAATTCTGGTATTATTATCCTTCTAATTCTAACATTGCAGTGAATAACAACGGAACTTCTACACATTCGCCGAAAATGCAGACGCTGCTTACTTCCACATTGAACAGTAAGGTGGTTACGGACTGTGGGAGGTACTGATTGGTCTAAAACCTATGACACACAAAATACTGAGAAACACAAGGAGTCGCCTACAGCAGCCATTTGTAAAATAAATAGCTGCTAGCCAGCTACTCAGAGGATTACACTAATTTTACAATTTCCTTAACAGAAATAAAAAACATCAAAATATCCAGAGGATTACCTGTTTTACATGTGTGTGTGACTTCATCAGGAGACATGCTTTGACTTTTCATCGCATTTGTACTGTGTGACTATACAGAAATTATAGTGATTTCTGGATTACTACATCAACTTTTTCCAGGTATGACACATATAAATAATCAGATGTCTATCAAGAGTGGGAAATTGAAATGTATTGTACAGTAAACCTTCATTAATTCTAGTTTACATGAGGGAAGCATTGCGTGCCTGTACTAATGTTTTCCATGCTTGCTCAATGAACCCCAAATAATTAATGACCAGGCACCTGTGGAATGGTAATTAAGACACTAACAGCTTACAGACGGTTGGCAATTAAGGTCAGTTATAAAAACTTAGGACACTAAAGAGACCTTTCTACGGACTCTGAAAAACACCAAAAGAACGATGCCCAGGATCCCTGTTCATCTGCCTGAACGTGCCTTAGGTATGCTGCATGGAGGCATGAGGACTGCAGATGTGGCCAGGGTAATAAATTGCAATGTCCTTACTGTGAAACGCCTAAGACAGCACTACAGGAAGACAGTGAGGACAGTTGATCGTCCTCGCAGTGGCAGACCATGTGTAACAACACCTGCACAGGATCGGTACATCTGAATATCACACCTGCGTGAAAGGTACAGGATGGCAACAACAACTGCCCGAGGTACACAAGGAACGCACAATCCGTCCATCAGTGCTCAGACTGTCTGCCATAGGCTGAGAGAGGCTGAACTGAGGACTTGTACCCTGGAGCGGGATTGATTTGGAGGTGGAGGGTTCGTCATGGTCTGGGGCGGTGTGTCACAGCATCATCGGACTGAGCTTGTTGTCATTGCAGGCAATCTCAATGCTGTGCGTTACAGGGAAAACATCCTCCTCCCTGCTGCGTGGTTAAAATGCGTCTCCGACGCCTCGTCTCTTCTCTCACTCCGGCTTCAGGGACACCACCTGCACACACAGCTCGCATGTCCATTGTAAACTGTAACCTGATGACACTAAAACTGAAAAATGCTGCCTTCGGAGACTTTCTAATGAGGTAGGATGAAATAAGGGGCTTTTTAAACTGTTCAGAGACCAGTTTTCTTAAAGGGTTAGTTCACCCAAAAATTTTAATTCTCTTATAATTTACATGCCATTCCAGATTTTTATGACTTCCTTCTGCAGAAGACAAACGAAGATTTTTAGAAGAATATCTAAGCACAGTCGGACTTTACAATGTAAGTGAATGGGTGCCTTCAGAATTTTGGCACCCATTCACTTGCATTGTGAGGACCTACAGAGCTGAAATATCTTTCTAAATATCCTCAATTGTGTTCTGCAGAAGAAAGAAAGTCATACGCATCTGCGATGACAGGAGGGTGAGTAAATCATGAGAGAGTTTTCATTATTGGGTGAACTATCCCTTTAAGAGTTCCATTCACCCAAATAAGTTGTCGGTTAAACCTTTAACTGATTAAGCAGCTGCCTATGTTTTCTGATGCAGCTCTGATAAATTAGTGTAAAACTGCCCCAACAAAAGTGTAGCTGCGATCCCGGTGTCCTCCATTGATGTTCTCGCTCGTGCAAACAATGTCACAAGAAAAATGGTCGATACTAGATGACGTCACTAAGGGGATTACTTTTGTGAGTGTGATTGCAAGAGGGGAAAATTTCCACAGGTGTCCCTTCCACTAAAGTGTTCTCATCTAGAATGTTATTAAGGGAAATGTACCAGGACTGTAGGTGGGAAAGTGCCTGATGTTAATACATTGGACCCGGTGAACAATGCAATTCTGTTTGATGACGCTAGTGGTCAATTACACACAGCACATTTAACTGCACATTTTATGCATGCACTGAACTCACTCTTTTGAGAGGTGTTGGTTTCTTTGCCTTAGGAACTTCTCGTTGCTTTCCCTTTTTCACTAAAGGACAGGTGGAGTCAAGTGGGTTGTGAGGTGTCTTCTCTTGCTGCCAAGGCTTCTTCTGAACTGAAGGTTCTTTGTGGACTACAGGTAGAGCTCCACCAACTAAGAAACCAAAATATTATTTGTAAATCACATGCAATACCTATTATATTGTGTCATGCAAAGACATTAAATGCATTAGAACAATATGACTCTATTTGAAAGGTCCAAAGCAAGTTTATTATACAGCCAAATACCTGATAGTATTACTGGCCGCTGGTCTTGTTTCGATTTCTGAGACTGTTGCTTCTGTTCAAGAACTGTCAGCATGTTTCCAAGGTCAAGCTGTACAGGAACTTTTGACTTCTTCTGACTAGTCTGCTGAGATAAAATGGGATAAGAATCAATGTCTCGCTGTTTTCAGAAAAGCCAGTTTAACTCATTTTAACTAATGGCCCATTTTACATTGTATGGTCTGTATGGTCTGTATAGTCTTCTCAAGTTCAAGCAGATTTAATATTACACCCTACAGATTTGAAAAGTACCGGAATTATGAGATGATTTGTTAGGGTTTAAGCAATGCACAAACAAAACACACACCTGTGTTTTTTTAGTGTCACTTGAGGCAGAAGTGGATTTGTATTTTATCTCCTGATTTAGAGAAAATCCTTCTTTCTGAGCTCCAGAATGTCCTTTGTGCTCCTGAATCAATACAATTACAGATGGTACAATGAAATAATTGAACAGGTGCACATTTCAATAGTTGGTATTCAAAGTGCTGGTATCAGAATGTGCTCTTGCTCAAAGAATGAACTCACAAATGCAAGCGACAGGTCTGGAAACTCCTCTTTATCCTGCAAACACAACTTAGTCATTCACAATTACACTTTTGCCAATTTAAGTTAACTAGAGAATGCCAGAAAGTGAGGAAAAGAAGGAAACATATAACAAAATATTTAAATAAGCAAATAAAATCTCAATTCAATCTCAAAATGGTGAATACAGTACATTTGTGTAACAATTTCCAAAAGAAAACAACTTTCAACATGAAACTTAACTCTCATTCTTAAAAAATAACATTTCAGATGTGACATACGTAAACGGATTTCACCTCAAACTTTGGAGGTTCCTGCTGTACGAGATGTTCCTCTGGTGTCTGCTCCTTTGTGTCTTCAGCTTTGGATTTCTTCTTTTTCTTTCTTCTCTTCTTCTCTGTTTTCAGTTCTGCTGGTTGTGCCGATAAATCCTCCTTAATACAGTAAAACATGTTAGAACTTTAAACTCTAGTTGCATAATATATTGCTTCTATGTAAAGTAGTACAGTATAGACTCAACATGCCAATAGGCAATGCACAAGTGAACCTGAGAGGATGCGCTGGGTTTGGGAATTTTCTGGATGACTTTGCGAGGCTGAGAGGCAATATTTGCCCAGGACGGTGCAGGAGATCCAATGGGATTGGATATTGCACTATCCGGATCTAAATAAGATTGCATTTCAAACAGAATGATGCATTTCATATATTTCACAGTGAATTTCTAAGATGGAAATCCAATTAAAAAAATTATTAATAATAACATTAAGGTCAACAATAAATAAAATATTACACTATTTAATTCTTCATATACGTTGCTGTTCTTAGTATGAAAAAAATGTGTCTTCATAATCCTTCATCAAAATTTTAAACTTTCTTTGCCTCTGCAACAACTTTCCATTTTGGCTGACATCACCAAGCCCTTTTATTTTTCAACCCCTCCCCTCCAAATATCCATCATATTCTAGACACTATCTTTCATGATCCGATGATTCCTAGAGATCAAACCAAGTCCCACCCTACATTTTTTCACATTGAATATACTGTTTCACTCAGAAATAATAATGGAAGTAAATTGGGTTGTGAATGGCATTTCATGCTGCAAATCAGCACAATCTTTACCTTCTGTGACAGTTGACAGAATGTCACTCTTTCCACTCGATGGCAGTTGCTGAGCCGACTTGGTTCTTCTCTTTGATACATTCTAATTTTAATAAAATAAACAACAACTGCCAAGTTTCAGTGAGCCAGCGTAACCAGGAGATTTTATTTAACAGTGTGTGCTTGAACAAAACTATGTGTTCTTTGGCCTAAACCACCACGCATGAAAGTTACCTTACAGATGACTGCTGGTGAACTCTGTCGCTCCGCTGGCATGACTGCACCAGCAACGGTTGATGGTTCCTGGTGCCACGAGTTTGCCGTGGGGTTGTTGAGTGTGATGTCACCCAATTCAGGGAAATCAGCAAGTTTCATTTCAAATGTGCTACTACATGAAAATGCTGATTTTGCTCTGTCGGCAGGGTTTGGGGTAGGTTTGGTTCCTCTATGACCTGGATAGAGACGTGAATAATCCATTTACAGTTCACCAAAAAAAAAGAAAGTTATGTCACCACTTGCTCACTCTCATGTTGCTCTAAAGGCGAAAAGAGTTAGAACACAAAAGGAGATGGTAGACTGAATGCCAACTCTGTCAACATTCACATGATGGAGCGCGGCCAGCGCTGAATCAGCTGGTAATGATTTTCACATGGTTCATTTAAATGGCGTTGGTGTTACATTGTTAATATTCATGTCAAAGATTTTAATTGGAAGAAAAAAAATATTTAATGGTTTGATTTATTGCTTTTAGTCTGATCAGTGGTGTGTGATTTGTGATTCTTTTAAGAGAACTTTTAAGAGAATTTGTCACTGGTGTTACAACCCTTAACTAAATTATAAAATAAAGAACTATCAAGGTGTTCTTTATGAATAAAAATTATATCAAGATGTTAAGATATGTTTACCCTCAGCTTTAATGGGCAACAACTGAACTGAATTGAAAATATTTGGAAAGTAAACTTTTTTGTGAATGGCCCGTGACGGAGGCTGTCAGTCCCTAACATTTTATCTAACAACATGAGTGTGAGTAAATTATGACATATTTAGCATTTTCGGTGAACTATCCCTTTAAAATGATGCGTTTTAATTGGAATCCTCAAAGAAAGTTTACCTCTTCTGTCTGTTGACCTTCTACTGATTCTTTTGTCCTGGGGGGAATGCTCAGCTCTTTTATCCTGCAAGATTGAAAAAGCTTTACTATGTTTTCAAATCTGCAACAAAATACACATTTTAAATTAAGCTGTCAGAATGTCCAGCCTTGTTTTACCTTTCCAGTTTGCTTGTTTGAGCTGTCTTGTAGTTCACTATGATGAGTTTTGAGATCAGCACTCTTGTAGGTGACCTGAGAGCTGCTGTTGTAGCTGTGTTTGCTTGGTGTCGTGTCATACTGATGGTCTACTGATCTTTGCCTTCTCTTAAACCAGTCTTCACTTGAGGACTGGCCTGTTTGATCCATATTTAAAGCCCTAAAGAAAAAAATTGAAAGATGAAAACCCAGATTCAGTTTTGGGAGATGTCCATATATATATATATATATATATATATATATATACATATATATATATATATATACACACACACACAGTACTGTGCAAAAGTTTTAGGCACTTATGAAAAATGTTGCATAGTGAGGATTTATTAAAAAAAAATGGCATAAATAGTTTTTTTCATGCTAAGTCCAGTAAACTTCAAAAAAATATAAAGTAATATTTGGTGTAAACACCTTTGCATTTAAAACAGCACCAATTATCCTAAGTACACCAGGACACAGTTTTTCTTTGGTTGTTCGGAGATAGGATGTTCCAAGCTTTTGGAGAATTCACCACAATTCTTCTATATATTTTGTCTGTCTCAATTGCTTCGGTCTCTTCACGTAATCTCAGACTGACACGAATTTCAGTGGGGGGCTTTGTGGGGGCCATGACATCTGTTGCAAGCTCCCTGTTCTTCTATTCTAATATTTTCTATTTGCAAAAGTAATGTTTGGAAGTCTAAAATTAAAATTTCCAATTGACACACTCAATATATAAATAACCATCTTAAAAAATTAAACATGTTATTTGCCAAAGAATTTTGCACAGTATTTTACAGATATATATATACACACACACACACACACACACACACACACACACACACACACACACACACACACACACACACACACACACACACACACACACACCGATCAGCTGTAACATTAAAACTACCTGCCAAATATTATGTAGGTCCCCCTCATGCCGCCAAAACAGCACCAACCTGCATCTCAGAATAATCTGAGATGCTATTCTTCACAATAAAATTGTACAGAGTGGTAATCTGAGTTACTGTAGACTTTGTCAGTTTGAGCCAGTCTGGCTATTCTCTGTTGACCTCCCTCATAAGGAGTTTCTGTCCACAGAACTGATCCTCACTGGGAGATCAGTACCGGTAGTTACAGAAATACTCAATTCAGCCCGTCTGGCACCAACAACCATCCATGCGATTATCTAATCAGCCAATCATGTGGCAGAGGTGCAGTGCATAAAATCATTCAGATAAGGGTCAGGCGCTTCAGTTAATGTTCACATCAACCATCAGAATGGGGAAAATAATGTGATCTCAGTGATTTGGACCATGGCATCATTGTTGGTGCCAGACAGGCTGGTTTGAGTATTTTTGTAACTGCTGATCTCCTGGGATTTTCACACACAACAGTGCTTGTTGAACTTCCAGTGACCAGTATGAGGGAGTGTGAGAGCAATGACACCAAATTTAACACACCTGCTCCCCATTCACACCTGAGACCTTGTAACACTAACGATTCACATGACACCGGGGATGGAAAATGGCTAATTGGGTACAATTTGGACATTTTCACTTAGGGGTGTACTCACTTCTGATGCCAGCGGTTTAGACATTAATGGCTGTGTGTTGAGTTATTTTGAGGGGACAGCACATTTACACTGTTATACAAGCTGTACACTCACTACTTTACATTGTAGCAAAGTGTCATTTCTTCAGTGTTGTCACATGAAAAGATATAATCAAATATTTACAAAAATGTGAGGGGTGTACTCACTTTTGTGAGATACTGTATATATATATATATATATATATATATATATATATATATATATATATATATATTCGTTTCAATAACTTTAACAAATATTATTATATTTTACAATGTTAAACAGTTCATTAATTTACCACATTTAGAAATTCCTTGACTCCTTTCTTTGAAAAACCTTGACTGTTATGCAATTTAAAACAAAAAACGTTATCATATTTCTCTCTGTCACCAGACACTGGCTGTCCCTCGAACATTTAAGTGAGATAGGACATACATAGTCGGGTATATTTACCTTGTTGAATTATCTTCTATTGTTGTCTGTGTGTAGAAGGCTATTCATGAAACAACTTCAGTGGATCCAAAACTCCAGCAGCCGGAACACACTGGTCATGAGACAACAATTAATGCACTTAAAGTAAAACGAATAAATAATCAATCACCACTGTGTATGGTCCCCAAACCAGTGTTTATATGAACGAAGCAGAATTAATGTCCATGAGGTCGCAGTAAAAGATTAAAGACCACACCGTTCAACTGATAGTAAACAACAATCTTATGTCATAAACCACTCAATCAAAGTCGCTTTCAGGGCCAGAGAGTTTCCAAACATGGTTTCCTATTTGTAAGACACTGATGGGCGTTATTACGCTGTTTTAACAATTGAACAGGCGATAAATAAACGTGTATGACAGACCTCTGTCGTAATGTAATGCAGAGTGAATAGTTAGCAGTCAGCTACAGTAAACATCATGTAAACTTCTTTATGTCACACTTGAACGCAACGGCTTCAATCCTACATGCCGAATAACATTATAGAGGGTGAGTGGGACGCATATAGTTTTCAGCAGCACTTCTGGGTCAGGTTAAGATATAGCCATAAGGGATTTCTCGATGGCTCTTCAGTTCAGACAGACACCTGAGCCCGTGTAAACAAACATGATGGTGAACGGATAGTTATACGTGCTAGATACATGCGACTATGGATCCATATCAAGATTTTGTCTTACCTTTCCGACCATTTTAAAAACGCGTACTCCGTTTGACTCTGGTGTGAAACTAGCAGGCCAAATAATTAGAGATTAACATCAAAGTTGACAACAACGTCTATCAGTGCGAGGACTCTTATTTTGAAATGTGGATCACACACGACTCTAATCAGACGCTTAAAGGTGCACCCACTATGTTTCTCTTTTTTTCCCACATTAAAAACTTTTACTCTTAAAGAATTGAATAGTAATTTTGAAATATATGTTTAAAATCACGACCACTCACATTAGATAAAGACTCCAGTCATTAACCTAATAAAAGCTGTTTTATTGTACATGGAGGGGGTCCCCTCATGTGCCATGTTATGATCACATGATCAGCTGAATCATACTCACATAATCTCAGTTAATCGCCCTGTTATTGGTCACTTTTACTCATGGATTCAATTTATAATGGCTGACAGTGAATAGTGACTTCCATCAATAGCATTGGTAACAGAAAATGACAGCGGTTTAATTATGCTGTGTCCATGCTGGTGTCAGTGTCATGGTGCGTTCACGTCATTTCGTTCGTAATTACGACATGGCAACTCCCAGATTCTACTCAGAGCTATTCACGTCCTCAGACCTCGTAAAATACTGTATCTTTAGCATCACTTTTAATGCCAAAACAGCTTTTTTGTTTATATAAAAAGTGTTTTACAACAAAACAATATGACGTCACAGCTGTCAAGCAGAGGCGTCGCCAAGACCTCTTCTACTGAGGCACATAAGCCCCACTAAAATTCTGCTGTGCCCCAGTAAAAATGTCCTGATAAATCCTTGTCTGACAAGAGAGATGAAAGAAATGACCATTTCATTTACCATTACAAAAAAGAAAATGTGTGTATGTACATATCTGTATCACTATTTTTTATTATTATTATCCATGTCTTGCTGCTGTTTTTGTATTGTTTTGCACAGGAAGCTCCTGTCACCATGACAAATTCCTTGTATGTGTAAGAATATACTTGGCAATAAAGCTCATTCTAATTCTGATACCAAAATATGTTTTCCTATTAATTGGATATCATTTTAATAATTGTAATATTTATTTTCTTCCCCAATTTGGAATACCCAATTCCCAATGCACTCTAGTGGCGGAGGACGAATCTCAGTTGCCTCTGTGTCTGAGACATCTATCTGTGCATCTTATCACGTGGCTTGTTGAGCATGTTACCATGGAGACATAGCGCTTGTGGAGGCTTCACGCTATTCTCCACGGCAACAACGCACAACTCACCACACGCCCCACCGAGAGCCACATTATAGCGACCACAAGGAGGTTATCCCATGTGACTCTACCTTCCCCAGCAACCAGGCCAATTGGTTGCTTAGGAGACCTGGCTGGTGTTACTCAGCATGACCTGGATTCGAACTTGCGACTCCAGGTGTGGTAATCAGTGTCTTTACTCGCTGAGCTACCCAGGCCCATTTAAATAGTTATAAAACACGAAGACTAATTGTGACACTTTATGAAGTGAACGCACCCTCAGCAGTAATCTGTCCAATCACCGCTTGAAGAACCCTCAAGACAACACATTTTTCTACTGCTGTGTATCCAAACGCATTACCAAGCAAATAAATAAATGAATAAACAAATAAATAAATAAATAAACTCTGGTTGACAATGATCATCTTTATTTAAAAATCTGATTAAGAAGTGTGTGTGTGTGTATATATATATATATATATATATATATATATATATATATATATATATATATATATATATATTAGTTCAGCAAGTAAAGAGGCATTAACATATCCAAAATAAACAAAATACAGTACATTAAGAATGTTCATGTACATGTATAAGTGTTGTTATATTGTGTACACTGTAAACATTTCAATTGAAACTTTCTTAAGTGACACTAAGGCAACAATGGAGAAGAGGTTTGAGCCCTAATGACACAACAGTTATTTCTTAAAACTCTCGACGTTACTCCTCCTTCTGTCTTTTCAGTCTGCTCAGTAAAACCAGAGGGACTATAAAGAATGCTGAACTAGCTATAAAGCATAATTCGGCTCCAGCCAACCAATACACTATAAAAAAGAAAAATTTTATTATATTTTGTGGTTGTGAGGTGCAAAAATATTACACACAAAAATAAAGATTGATTTGTGAATAAATTATATTGGTATTATAGATGAGACATTTCCATGCACTGTAATCATACATTATGTTTACATTAAGCATCATGTACATTTAAACAACCTAGTAAACCAAATAAGACATTTAAATTCAACATGAACTTTAAACTGACTCTATAACAGCCCCTCCCTTCAAACCACTTAGGAACATTCTGGAATGTGAAGCCCACTTTTCATGATCCAATCATATCCTGATGTATAAAATCAAGTCCAACCCTACATCATTGAATATCCTGCTTCACTAGAAAATGTGTCAGATTATGAAAGTAAAATGGGTTATGAGCGGTGTTTAAATTAGTTTGAACTGGATCAAGGTACATCTGAATAGAAATCCTTCTTGCTTACCTGAAGAAGTCACAATGGGGCCTAGAGCTCGAGCTAAAGCTCCAAGACTTCGAAGGATTCCCATTACTGTTCCCTTCTGACTGGCTGAGCCTAACACATCAATATAACGCATCATTGATACTATCACCAATCAGCATTCAGGCTAGAATATTATTGAGAAATCTATTGAATGTAATTGTAGTTCTTATTGAATTTATGAAAATCTTATGGCACAAGACAAAAAAGAAATCCAAATAAAAATAAATCACCATGTCCAGACACCTGCGCTGAAAGGCATGGAACAACAATAGCAGCAGCTGCAAGCACAAAAACAAAACAAAACACTATATAAAGAAATATCTGCATTCATGGATGATTGAATGAAAAACAGACATTAATTAAAAAATCACAACAATTAAAGGTGCACTCAGAAATTGGCACCCTGACACCTATTGATGCACACTGACACCTATAGGGCCGTGCATGCAGCATCATTCAAAATCAATAGTTTTCAGTTAAATGCCATTGTTAAAAATCACTATTATGAGTCAGGCATGATTAATTTAACCCATTAGTGAAAGTGTCCAATCACAGGGCACCTATTGAGATTAGGCTTGTGGTATTCAACTGGTCATGTGGTCCTAACATGGCAGCCCACACAAGGGGACCCTCCCCATGTAAAACAGAATATAAGGTTATTGATATGACTGGAGTCTTCATTTCATGTAAGTGCTCATGATTTTATATATATGTTTCAAAATTGCAAGTACTTTTTGGGGGAGTAAAACTTTTTTAATGAGGAAAAAAATTACTGAGTGCACTTTTAATTGAGCTCTCTGTTGCAAAGCATGCATTTGGATATTGAGAATACTGTAAATACATGCATACTTTCTTACCAAATGAGTACAAAAATAAGCCAGAATAGAGGAGTGTCAAATTCCAGGCCATTCCAATGAGCAAGAAGGCTGGTATAAGGCATACAATTGCCTGAAACATATATGAAAACAAATATTTAGTCATGATATGAGCTACAGGCCTTTGACTGCCTCTTTTGAGCTGTTAATAATTAAATAAGTCACATTTTGAGTTTCAAAGATAGTTGTATTGAAATGACTCTTTTTATTATTATTGACTTGTGATTCAGTAATGTATGACAGAGTTTACCACGCTAAGAGTCTGGATCTGATGGCCTGGTTTGATCCTGCGGGCATATCCGCCCTGGATCACCGCCATGGTAATGCCAATGAAAAAGAACATCTTCCCCTGCTGCATGCTACAACAGACGAAATGAGTGTTTCTGAAAACCTCATAGACATCGCTCATAGACACACTGATTTCAATATGTCATGGTTTGTTTAAGCAAAAAACCATGCCTCAGACAAGTCTTGCCAAGAGAGTGGGAGTGGAGCATTAGCAGTTTTGAAGTCATGGATCCTAAGGGCAGCTACACATTTCTGCAACCTTTGTTCCCTTTCCCTCCATTCCTGTTGTTTATAATAGATAATAGTTGCTTCAAACTTCCTGGTTTAAAATTTTAATGCTGTTTTAACTTCCTGTTTCCTTATGGCCACATACAAATACACCTAAAAGCTGTTTTTACTGCTTCGTGATCACAAAACCTCATGGTTTAAGTTGCATCTTGACCTCAAAATCGATTATCATCTGCTGAGGGCAGTGTGTCCGTTTAAGATAATGTAATGCTTGTGAAATGCTTGAATGCCATTGCACTTAACAGTTGAATGCTGTTGCAATTGTTTGCTCTCCTACAACTAGTGCTATTGCCACATCAGTGTAGCTGAAGCGACCGCAGCCTATGGCTTTTTTTTTCTTCTTCTTTTAAATATTCTGCAGCCTGGTTGTCATTATATACTGAATCATCTTAACCAGACACTGATTTTTCAAACCAAACTCTTGTTATCTACAGGTTTCAGTGGCTTAACTTTAAGCCTTACCTTGAAAACTGGAAGCGCTGATGTGTTAGAAAACTCAAAGTGAATTCCAACCCAGAGAAGAGAAATAGATATGTGAAGTAAACCAAGCCAAGCATCTTCAGATTTTGCATTTCTATTGTGAAAATAAATTAAGGTATAAAATAAAATGATTCGAAGAAAGAAAAAATGCTGTGACACTTTAAAGAGCAATAACAGATGTTTAGTAGTACTGAGTAAGCTAAGCATTCAAAATGGTTAAATATAAGACTTCTAGATCTGGTGAAACGTCTTCATGAACTCACTTTGTTCAGATGGTGGATTCTCTGTTCTTGTAACAGCAGTGAAATTGAAAAGTGCAACAGGTGAAAGGAGATCTCCAGATTGTTGAATCCCTGACGATCCTGATGATTTCTGTGCCATGGACAACATACATCAGTTTCATAATTAAAGACAATTTGAATGAAACTAATTTAAATAAACTTACCTATTATAATTCGGGCCTTAAAAATTCCATCGAAAACAAAACATTTGAAGAATAAGCGCTAATTCACTATCATGATTTTTTGTTAATTCACGCATTTTATTTCATAACTAATTTCCAACAAATTGAATTGAGTGATCTTTAACAAAAAATTTTTTTTCCTAAATATTTCTAGTTTCATTAATTTAATTTAGTTAATTTGAATTCCATCAAATACAATTTGATGGACATTTGCTGTAAAATATAAATTTGTTGAGTGTAACAAGATTAGATAGGCCTATAACAATTAACTGATTGTAGTGTAATATAGTAATTGAATATATATTACATACTTATTATTATGTTATATACTATCCCTCGAATATATATCACATATCCTAAGCAAGAATAAGTCAGTTTATTTAATTAGCATTCAGTCAGTAAACTGATTCTTTCATTGATTATTAAATGTTTGCTGTTTGGCCTCACTGAATTGCATTCTGTCACCTCCTTTTGTAAAGTCTCTGGCAGCATGAGGAAAATGAAGATCAGGTCCCCTAAAGAAAAAAGTACAGCCAACATGGCAGGGCCTTGATAAAACATCTCAGCATCTTTGAGCTTCAGAGCAAAGTATGCTCCCATTAACGGCCCCAGTGTGAATCCCAAGGAGAAAGCAACACCAATCATTGCCTGACAATATGATAAAAACAGATAAACCAACAAAATAAAGTTATTGCTTGAAGGATTTTTGTTTGTTTGTTTGTTTTAAAATGTAACAACGATCTTGTAAACATGATCTCATTAAATTATTTAACTCACCATTCCCTTGTTTCTTGCTTTAGGACAAGGTAGGTCAGCCACAATAGCAGTGCACAGGCTGACATTACCCTTACAAATTCCTCCCACCACCCGAGACAGGAGGAACATACTAAAACTGTGAGAAAAAGCCCACAGAATGTAGGAGCCTATGAGACCCACCTAAAAGCACAAGAAAAATATTCCATTTCATATTAGTGGGTCTGGAAAAGGCTTTGACAAAACATGAAGGCATTGAAGAAACATTGTGAGCACTTCAATTATTAACAATGAATTATTGATTGTTTACCATCCTTATGGCTATGGCACTTACATCTTAAATTACACAAAGAAACATTTATGACTGTGTGGGTCCAATAGCTTATTTTAATTGTCATATTATGGTATAGTCTATACCTACAGTTGTTAAAAGCAGCAGTGGTTTTCTTCCATAGTCATCTGAAAGAGCCCCAATAATGGGTGATGAAAGAAATTGTAGAAAAGAGTAGAGCGAGCCTATCAGACCTAAGACACCCCAGATGAAGAGATGCAACAGGTCAAATACAACAGGTCAATTTAAATGTTGTGCTTCATTTAAACAAACCCCCAAGATCGACTGGAGTAAGTTACCTCCGAAAAGAACACTGTTATATTTAGTTTCCATAGGAACTCCAACTGCACCTCTGAACCAGTTCACTATACTCTGTAATGACTGGTACACACTATCCTGTGAAATGCAAAAAGTAATGCAGCAGACATTAGAATCATAAAAGAAAGCTATTTTTGATACACATTAATTGGGTGCCATTCCTATCAAGTGGAACACAAATCTATCAGAGTAAAAAAAAAAAAGACTGTATGCACAACAATGCATTTCTGGCAGATTTCTGGGCTCACATGTCAATGAAATGAAAAATGAATGAATGTATATGAAAAAGTGAATGAACGTATTATCAGTTTCATTTAATGAGAAAGAACTGCTCCGAGCTTGGAGGCTTTACACAGACCTGACTCTTGAACAAACTAAGCTGAAATATAATAAGTGTGTAAAAAGGCCTTTTGTGCAGGATATGTTCTGTCAGTTTTAGACAAAAACAAGTAGGAGGAACATGTCAGAGCTGGAGAAATACACACTCACAAATACATCATGTAAAGTCAAACAATCTATGGCTATGTACAAAATGAGTAATCTAAGTTATAGGCTGTACAGCAGCATTTCTTTTTGAATAATGAACCAGGACCTTTTCAGCTCGTTTAAATCACCGCAAAGCACACAAACATAAAATAAATCAGAGTTATAACCTTTAAACGTTGACCTCACCCCAGTTTGACTGTAGTGGTCCAGGATAGAGGGGAGCAGGGGTAATATTAATGTAAAACCCAGCAAGTCAAGCAGCAGTGCCAAGAAGACCACCCTGATGACTCTGGAAGAGCGGGCATCCTCAGCAGATGCATTTTGGTCACTTGCCATTTCTCCTCTCTTTCCACTGGTTGTACAGAAATAGTTTAAACTGCTGAGAACCCTTAAAACATCTCCTGTGGTCAATGAACAGAATTTGCAGCTCTTAGAGGGAATCACTGGAGAAAAACAAAACATCAAATTGAAAAACAGTAATGCTTACACAGTACAATATAGGCTATATCCTGACGTCATTTCTTGTTATTGTTATTAAAGGGATAGTTCTACCTAAAATGAAAATTCTCTCATCATTTACTCACCCTCATGCCATCCCAGATGTTTATGACTTTCTTTCTTCTGCTGAACTCAAATTAAGTTTAACAACATCAGTGTTTTAATCCATGTCTTCAGATGTGATATGATAGGTGTGGGTTAAAAACAGATCAATATTGAAGTCCTTTTTTACTATCAATCTCCACTTTCACTTTCACATTATTTTTCTTTAGTTTTTTTGACGATTTGCTTTTTTTGTGCATATCATGACCTATTGATCAGGACTGGTCAAAGGTGGAGATTGATAGTAAAAAATGACTTACATATTTATCTATTTTTCACCCACACCTATTATATTTTCTGAAGACATGGATTAAACCAATATGGATTACTTTTAAGCTGCCTTTATGTTCTTTTGGAGCTTCAGAGTTCTGGTCACAATTCAGATACATTGTATGGACCACAGAGCTGAAATATTCTTCAAGAATTCTTCATCTGTGTTCAACAGAGAAAAGAAAGTCATACACATCTGGGATGCCATGAGTGTGAGTAAATGTTGAGAGAATTTTTATTCTTAGGTGAACTACCCCTTTAATGCAATTTCTGGGCAGTGCAATATGTTACCCATTACATACTTTAAATACATAAAGAAGTGCTGAGGCAATTAGTGACAACCAATTTAACCTTGTAAGTTAGGCTATTTGAATCCAGTTTGCTTAATAGTCTCAAGGCACATATGCGGTTTACTTAACTGCAACTAATTAAGAAAATACTTGACCGTTAATACCACAGTTATGCTGGAGACTTTCTTCTTTCTAAACTAGACGGTACAGTTAGTTTGATATCTTACCTCCAGATCAATCGGAGTTCGCAGCAGATGATGCGCGAATTTCCACAAACTCTCCCATCGCTCGTGAACACACACCAGGAAGCGCGGTGTCTCATTTCACCAGTTACGACACAACTGTGACGTATAGAAGGAAGAGATGATTTCTGTCAATTAAATCACTGTGTAAATACTTTGAAAAAACGAAGCAATGATGGTATTCAGTGGAGCGCAGATATTTAATAATGCCACACATTGAAGGGGTACAGATACAAATGACTCTATAAGACTTATGTGAACTAGACATAATTGCATTTGGGTTGTGAGCGGGAAGACCCATAATAATGTATGCTACAATCAAAGTCCATATTATAGGCTACAAGAGGTCGTCTATATCTTGAATACATGAACTGGCCATTTTAGGGTTTCCATAAAATTATATTTTTTTAAATAATGTTAAACAATAAATGAACAATTATTCAATTGTTATAAACAACATTTTTAAATGTATTGTTTATTTTTCAAGTTCAGATTTACAGCAGTTTGACAAGCAACCGTGTAATGTTTTCCAGTGACCGCAAGAGGAAGTTCATTGACACAATGTCGAAATAGCACAACGGTGTGGTATTTTTGAGTTAATATTTAATAACTCATACAGGTGGGCGAAAATAACATTTACATCCAGTATGTTTCAAACAGATTATTTTAACATTTCTGGAAAGCAGGTGCATGCATTTCTTATTACAGTTTTACATCCACTCATGTTTTTCAGTTCTACATTACGATCGAAACACTAGATAGGCCTATACGCATTTCAATTTTGCAATTAAATTTGATTGTTTGTTTTTTTATTGATTATTAAAAACATTACATTTACAAAATTTGATTTCTTTAAAGATTATTCAATTCGGTGCAATTATGTTAAAATATTTAAATGCGTAAATGTAATACACACACACACACACACACACCCACATACATACATACATACATACATACATACATACATACATATATATATATATATATATATATATATATATATATATATATATATATATATAGACAACAAAAGTTTAGATATTTTATGTGCATTTTCAGTGTTTCAACTGTCACGGGGTAATTTAAACACGAAATAGGCCCACAAAATACATCAGCGCGTTTGGATGTTAATAAAGTTGAATAAAGTTATGTGTTCACTAGAACATGAAAAGCTAACATTAAATGACCATGTATATAATTTATGTATTTGTTTATTTTCGCCGGCGGAACTATACGAAAAGCAGACGTTTCCTGGGGAACACAGACACAGCAGCAGTGCACTGAAGTTAAAGGCATGTGTCACTGTCTTGACAAAATGGTCAATAGTTGATATGAAAGTATTTTAAAAAGAGCATTCACACATTACTGTTATCTCTTGTTATCTATTTTTCGTCCATAGTGACTTAAGTTTTCTTTACTTTGTGCTCTAAAATATTTCACATGCTAGATAGAATCTGTTCTTAGACTTTAATCTTATGACTATCTGTAAAGTTTATTTTTAGTAAATATACGATCTTTAGAAATTTTTATGAAAAGGAATGTTTATGTTAAATGAGTATCCCTAAGAAAACGTCTTGATTTTCATGAAATAGAAAATTCATGTTATTTGTAAAGAATATATATTTAATTGTTTTGGAAAATAAGGATTTTATTGTGTCATGATTTCAAACAAACTTCTTTCAAGTTGTCATTATGGGGTATTGTTTGAAGAATTTTGAGGAAAATAATTTATTTAATCCATTTTTGAAAAAGGATTACAAATTTCCACATAACAAAATGTGGAAAAAGTGAAGCGCTGTGAATACTTTAAGGATTCACTGTACATACACTTCTATAAATCCTATTTTTATGATTGTTTACTACTACAGGAAATTTATTTATTTGTTTATTACAAGACAAATGAGTGCCATTTTCTTACAAATTGCTATATCATGTTGATTTTCTGCGCAATGGTGGTGAATTTTCAGCGTACATACTTTTTCTTACTCAAGGTGGCGCTGTTGTGTCAGTGATCGACTTGATTTACATTTGACAATGAAGTAACCTATAGCAAGTACAACACATGAACAGGATGATTTGAAATTCTACTGAAATTCTCCAATTTGTGCATCTATTTAGACTAAAGTGTCTGAGAAAAAACTTTTAGAAAATGAAGCTCAAGTCAATATATATTTGACAGCAGTTGCGTCTCATGAAATTTCAGCGTGGAAGTAATGAATCCAGTTTCATCATTTGTTGCATCTTCTCTTAAAAATAAAGCATAGAAATAAAACAATGTATTCTATTGTATTTTCTTATTGTTAATGTTTTGAAAATTTGACACTGTCGGGGCATTTTGTGGATTAATTTGTGATAAATACAAGTCTGGGACGCCAGATACACGAGGTATATAATAATGTTTGTCAAAATGCAAATGCACTTAAGGTTTAAGCTGGGATGGGATGGGGGGGGGTTGGGTTTACACACTTTTCCTTTAAAGAAAAACATAACGGGTTAAGTGTCAAATTGCTGACAAAAAGTGTGTATTTAATCTCTTTGTTCTACAGATCTACTCCGTAGACATCAACAGACCAAAGGACTGCTGGAAAAAAATTAGCTTCAAACCGAAACCTTGGAATGCTTTTATTCTTAGGAATAGTGGCTGACAATATTTGGAAAAAAGAGACGTGCATATGAACAATATGAAGTACATCTAAACTCGGTTTCAAATGAGAAAGTGTGCTGGTAGGATGATTTCACCACCATGAACAGTAAGAGGCAAATCATGTAAATGTCCCTTTTAAAAAATTTATTAAAATTGCAACAAACAGGTTCTAATACAATTTCTTAAATAATTCGAAAACATTACATCTATAAAAATGTGTGTTAACATTTAAAACAGTGCCAGCAAGTTAAGCCTACATACAGACCAAAAACACCCAAACATTTTCATACCGTAAATAAAAATATATATATATATATATCGAAAAAAAAAAAGACCTTGTACAGGTAGATTACAGTATCTCAATCAGATTTGGATCGTTTTTGTAGAGTAACAGAAGAGCGGGGCAAGGCCAGCTATTTGTGTATTATATGCAATGCATAATCTGAGGCAACAAAAACATTACCAAAGAAACTGTAATCACTGGGAAGAGATGAATCGTCTCATATTTGATGGGAATGGTTCGTTTGGATAATGATGTGTGTAATGTGGTCATGAGGAAGCCCTTTCTTCATATGGAGACTCATAGCTGTCCATGGGTGGGCAGGTGCAGACGAGATGTTGGTCTCCATAGATGTCATCAATCCTTGAAATTGTAGGCCAGAACTTGGTCTCAGGTCTCACAAAAGGCTAAAATAGGATTATTTCAAATGTTTTAATGTTTAAAATAATTCTTCCAATAAAGTATATAGTATGTGTAGCTTTAAAACCAGCTGTACGCACCATGGGGAAAGCAGCGTACTCCCTGGAGTAAGGTCTGTCCCATGTGGAGGAGGTAATACAGGCCAATGAGTGAGGAGACATCTTTGAACGACATAGATGCAAGACAAAACTGAGGTTAGAAGCGGTTTTGCTCTTATTTTAATTTAGTCATATCAAAGCTATAGGTTTTAAGGTATTTGTAAGTTTCACAATAGTGGTGTGTTCAAAAAAAGTTCAGCTCGATCCAGCCTTTGAAAATTATGTTTACAGTATTGCACTGACAATGACAGTCTATGGGGCAAGGCATTCTGGAGGGTTTGAAGTAGAAATGTGAAGGTAATCATTTATTAAAGTGCTTATATGAATTATTCTGTACAAAAATATGTCACTTGAACTGTAAAGTCATCCTATTAATGGTATGAACACAATTTGTTCTCATCTTACAGCACTAGCAAACGCATGGCGAGTCACTTCAGAGAAAGTGTCTGCCGAAAGCATAAATTCTAGGTGGCACTTCCATTTATACATTAGGCACGCAGTGTATTTTTGCTAGATGTAACTACATGTCATGTCCCACGTTTATGGTGTCCTGCTGCATATTGCATGGACATTTCCAGATTTACCATCTTAATATGGACATTAAAAAGAGTTTAATAGATTATATATAACTGTTGCACAGACAAATGTTTTTTGTGGCTATACTTTTTAAACAGTGTGCATTTTAACGTTCCATAGACTTCCATTGTAAAATCATTATTAACTGTATACACATGATTGAAGCTTTATAGATGCTGTCGATACAGTCTAACTTGTATTGAACCCGGGACATTCCTTTAGGACAGTCACCTTGAGAGGATTAACCCTTGAATCCATTCTGCCCTCCTCAATGTCTGCAATTTCTTGTCGAATTGCCAGCAGCGAGTCACAGAATCGGTCCAGTTCAGCCTTGTCCTCCGACTCTGTGGGCTCAATCATTAGAGTTCCAGGCACAGGCCAGGACATGGTTGGTGCATGAAAACCTGTTATAAAAGTTTTGGGAGAATCAGTGAAGTGCCGCACATCTGAAAAACCAGTTAATTTATGACCGTATTTCACTTACCGTAATCTTGCAGTCTTTTTGCTACATCAACTGCCTCAATGTTTGCAGTCTTTTTAAATGGACGAACATCCAAAATAAATTCATGTGCAACAAAGCCTGAAATTACAAAATAAAAAATCATTGCAAAAAAATTATAGATATTCATAGGTACTTTTCTCAATTAATTTTTAAGCAAAGCTCAAGTAAGTGTCAAGATCAATCATACAAGACAATATCTGGCATATAATTCAATAACACTGCAACAACTTACCTTTAGAGCCCCTGAAAAGAATTTTGTAGTGATTTTCAAGTCTTTTAGCCATGTAATTGGCATTAAGGATGGCCACCTCCGTAGCGTGCGCAAGACCCTTTGAACCCATCATCTGTTGAATGCAAAACGCACGGTGCATGAGATTAATAAATGTATTATTCAGATAGACCAAGACAACTGAAGCAAGATAAAACATTCAGCAGGGGTGCTGACCTTAATATAAGCCCATGAGATGGGCAGGATGGCACTGGAGCCCCAGGGAGCAGCACTGATGGTGCCCAGAGAACACAATGCATTGCTGGACTGGATGTTCACGACTGGATGATTGGGAAGGAAGGGAGCGAGATGCTGTTTCCTACAGGAGAAGGTCATCTGCTTATAATGTTGCATTGATCAACAAATTAATGATCCTGGTAGGTGACATATCACCATTCAGTCAGCTACTTTATATTAATTTTGGAATAAAGTAGCTGACTGAATGGGGATATATATAATTATTATTATTTTTATTTCTTTTGAAGATGTTCTGGACACTCCTTCAATAAAGGTCTATGGGACTAAACCATTTTAATGTGCATTTGATGAAAGTTTGCATTGAAGTTTAATACTTTTAGAACGATGCTTATCTTTGCCAGTACCACTATAAATCATTCACCTCAAAGGGATGGTTCACCCAAAAATGAAAATTCTCTTATAATTTCTTCTTTCTTCAGCAGAACACAAATTAAGATTTTTTTTTTTTTAGAATATCATCCCTCTCATCACAGGGAGAAACAACAATATTGAAGACCTTTTTTATTCCATTAAATCTCAACTTCAGATGTGAAAGTGAAACTAAACAGGCACCACATGTGACTTTCAGGAGGTAAAAGTGGATTTAGAGCATAAAAAGACACATTTTGAACTGTTTCTCACCCACACCTATCATATTGCTTCTCAAGATATGGATTAAACCACTGGAGACTTTTGGATTACTTCTATGTTTCCTTTGTGATTTTTTTTAAATAAAGTTCTGGTCACCATTCACTTGCATTTTGAGGACCAACAGAGCTGAGATGACATTTTGTTTGTTCTGCTGAAGAAAGTCATACACATCTGGGGTGAGTAAATAATGAAAGAAATTTTCATTTCTGGTTGTACTATCCCTTTAATCTGTGAATATTAAACACTTACACTCCTATTGGTCCCATCCCAGGGCCACCACCACCGTGAGGGATGCAGAAGGTTTTGTGGAGGTTCAAGTGAGAAACGTCTGAGCCATAGTCCCCCGGTCGACATAATCCCACCTGAAATGAAAATTTAGGCATGATGACCCATCAGAACATGCACATTCACTGTAAAACGCTTAGCCATGATATCACTGTATGAAAACAGCAGAAGAGAAATATTCCTAGAATTTCACTGCATACATCATCGGTCCTTTCCATACCTGTGCGTTCATGTTGGCGCCATCTAGGTAGACTTGTCCACCATTTTGATGAATGAGATCACACACTTCACTGACATTCTCCTCGAACACACCATTAGTGGAGGGGTATGTGATCATTATAGCCGCCAAGTTTGCCTTATGTTTGTCCACCTATGAGAACAGCGAGTAAATTGTGTGATTAGACTTCACAATTTTGCAATCAGGCACAAGAATTTCATAAGAGTACAGAGAATCTTACGCACACACATGATTATGTTATCAGTGTAAATTGGCCTCTAATGAAAGATAATAGCTTTCTGCCCGTTCTGTGAACTCAGGATAATTGTTTTCTCCTGATTTAAAAATGTAACAGTTTGGTTTTAATGGTTGAAGTAAAATATCCAGTTCTCTATTATTGCAACAGTGTCAAACTGCAGATAACGGAATTGTACATACCATGGCCTTGAGATGAGCCACATCAATGTTGCCATCTTTGTCTATTTCCACAACCTGAACTTTCATGCCTGCCATCTGAGCACTGGCAGGGTTCGTTCCATGAGCTGACTTGGGAATCAGGCAAACCTAGATAGATGCAGAACAGTTACAATATGGGTGACTGGAAAAAAAGCGAGGGAAAATAGTCCATGCTACTGGACGCTTAATCCAACATAGAAGACAACAATAGATTTTAGTTTGTGTACAATTCCCGTTATCCTGCCTAGAATGACTTGGAACGACATGAGGGTGAACAAAAGACAATAGTCATTAAGTGAACTATACCTTTAAGTAGTTATGAATGTTTCTATTTCACAATACACCATAAAGCAGAATACAGTTTTGCAGAGATTTGGACACAGGGACAATGTGGCCCAAACACTTGTGTAATTTTCAGTGGGGCACCATGGACAAACTCATCGTCCAAGGACTACAAGCTTTCAGAGTCTTAGAAATCACCAAATATGGAATCTCCCATTGAAGTTGAATCCTGTAATGGGGTGGTTGTTTTCTATGGATATTTACTCAACCATGGCAGTTTGAACCTTGGCTGTTTTAAGAGCTGCATCTGCTATCTAAGATCTACTTATAAGGGAGTTGATAAAAACAAAGGCCAGATTACAAAACACTGCAATGACTTGACTAAGCAGTCTTGCCGCTGATCTTTTTTCCAGCCACCTCTAACAATTTGCCACTTTTCAGCACTTTTTATCTCAGCAAACTTAATACTTCACTTCCAGTTAGGTCTACCTTTAGTTTCAGTCACACCAAAAAAAACTAAAAAGTGATTTTTCACCATTTTGACCATTCTTTTTATAAAAGGCTGTAACTTGTCAAAATTCTGGATCACTTATGAAACCTTTGCTATCCTTCGACCAAGTATTTTAGGTAGTGTACTACGTGAATTACAAAATTCAATTTCTGTCAAATTAATCTTTGAGCAATGAACATTTCACATAGACATGTTTGAGAACTTGGGAGGTTTCCAAATTACAGAGAAGAAATGCCCCCCCAAATGAGATTTTATTTAAATATTAAATGGTAATGATTAAATTATTTAATTGAATAGTTCACCCCAAAAGAAATATTAAGCTCTTAAATCTTATTTCTGGAGGAGATTTTCAGTGAATAACAACTTAATTTCAGTCTGACTTTGAATATTGCGTTTGAGTCGTATGGACTACATTCATGATTCTTTTTGTTGTTTTTGGTGCTTGACAGACGTGGTCACTATGTCGAAGAGAAAAAAAAAAATACATTCTTAATTTCAGTTTAGTTTTTCAGAAAAGAAAAAAATAATAATTATAATTATATATATAACCATATTCATACAACAAGATTTATTTACTTGATAAGCAAAATACATTTTTATTGAAAAACAAATAAACAGTGATAAGTGATTGCAGTGATAAGAGTTTGGGACAACATACAGGTGAGGAGTTTTCATTTTGGGCTAAAATGTTCTTTAAAAAGTTCAATTCTTTGGGAATACATTATTTTCACTGCAGGATGATACTCACTGTTCTGTGAGATTCTCCTTTGGAGTTCAGGTAGGCCTTAATTGCAGCCAAGCCTGCGTATTCCCCCTGTGCACCACTACAGGAAAAATAAATCAATCATTCCATCATGTAACAGTTCTGCCTCAGCAAAGCAGAGTTCAAAGATTGCGTCAAAGGGCTTTAGTGCAAAAGTACAGTATGCTAATGGTCTTGTTAAAGTGTCAACCAAGCAGTATGTATTGATGGGTACACACCCCCATACTTATCAGCCTTAGCAAACAGTATCTGACTAAAAAAAAGACAGTGTCATGTTGATATTTGCTTTGTCAACCACAGAAATGTCATTTAAATACATAAGGCTGTAAGTGAGGTCCAATAGATTGTGTTTACAGTTAAGGTACTAAACCATTCATGGCTGTATTCCAATATAATTTCAGCCAGTGGGTATTTATTTCACATATGCCATTTGTTACTAGCTGAAGACTTACCTATTTGGTTGAAAGGAGATCTTATCATATCCTGTAATCTCACAAAGGTCTCTCTCAAGCTGCCTGAAGAGCTGCTGATAACCTTCAGCCTGCTCCAATGGCACAAAGGGGTGGATGTTTGCAAATTCCCTCCAGGTGATCGGCTGAAGAGAGTTAAGAAATCGTGAAAAGATCAGATTAGTGGTTTTTATTCTACTGCAACGAAGCTTAATGTTATATTAACATATCCAATTAACATAATTACAGTAATTACAATGCTGACTCACCATGAGCTCTGATGAACTGTTCAGCTTCATTGTGCAAGAGCCCTGGAACCAGAACAATGAGGCTTTCAATAAAATAATGAAAATATTGCCATCTAACACCATTACAAAAGGACAAAGCCTAATGCAATCCCTCAGATTATTTACTTACCAATGGAATCATACTGTGCACAAGGGAAATATCCTTGTTTTCCAGGCGCTTCATGTAGCGTACAATATTGGTCTCTGAATGATAACTGCAATCGAGACGAATTACAATTAAGTTACCATGGCATGTCTACACATCTGCTTTAATATTAAGATTTTATTTTCATCATTGAGACAAAGAATTTTTATTTTTTTTTTATTTTTCTTTGTTGGGAGATGGGATGTTCTAAGCTTCTTTGAGAACTTACCACATTTCTATCTGTTTAAGCTGTCTCAGTTGCTTCGGTCTCAATGATGAAAATTATTCCAAAACTCTGTCTTGTTTTCTTGTAAAATTATCTAAACATTCTTTAAACATAATTTACTTGTCAATCGAAATGGCATAAGATATTATGTCTTTTTTAAGAGAAATCTGACCAAATTAAGTGAACTTTAGACTTAAACAAGAAAGAAATCTGCCAATGGGTTAAGAACAATAAACTTGTTTTCCCTTTGAATTGAGTTTATTTTTCTTACCCCATTGGCAAACAGTTTTTTCTTGTTAAGCATTTATTTTACTAGATTCGGTTAGATTTAATTCAAAACAAGACTTAAAATCTTACGGAAGTTTGCTTCTTAAGTAAATAAATCATGTTTCAAGAATGTTTAGATAATTTTACTGGAAAACAAGTAAAAAATACTTGTCTTAATCGTTTTTTGCAGTGCTGGTGTACCAAGGAGTATTGATGCCATTTTAAAGGCAATGGTGGTCACACAATTTTGATTTAGCTTTTCTTTTTGTTTTTCCACTGCACTTTGTATGAAGTTAATTGATACAAATTATTTAAATGGAATCATCTTAAAAAAAAACAAAAAAAAAAAAACATATACAACACTTTTCAAAACTGCCTAAAACTTATGAACAGTACACTGTACAATGTCCTGCAACTGGTTCCTATTTATCAACTTTTTGCCTTCACTAGTTCATTTTAGTTGCTGCTGCGGTGACAAATGAACTCTAAGTTGAGGTCATAGAAGTTACATGCATAATTCAAATAATAAAAGAATCTGAAACATGCGGTATACAGTAAAACAATAACTAACAACTAGTGGAGCAAACAAACCTGTTAAAAACAGGATGGGTGAGGAAATTGCTGGTTCTCTTGAAAGGACTTGCCAACAGTCCTTTAGTTCGCTCACTCATCTTCTCAGCAATAAGCTCCTGATAAATAACCGAAAGACTATCAATTGTTGGCACACACAGACAAGGAATTTTACAAATACCTAAAATAAAATTTCCCCTTGATTTAGGGCTTTAGCAAGAACTTACAGCCGAGGATTCACATCCAAAGATCCAGAGCAGATCGTCCAAGTCTCTCTCAGTGACCGTTTCATCCAGAGACACGCCAAGCTAAAAAATTTTTAAAAAAACAACATCATGATGTTGTTGTTGTTCTTAAAGGGATCCCTTATTCTTAAAGGGATCGTTCACCCAAAAATGAAAATTCACTCAACCTCATTTTGTTCCAAACCCATATGACTCTTTAGTGGAACAAAAAAGATGTTCAGCAGAATGTTAATCTCTGTCACCATTCACTGCAATGTAAGTGAATGGTGATTAAGGCTAACATTCTGCCTAACATCTTTTTTGAATGTTAGACAGAATTATTTTTTTATTATTATTAATTTTAGTTCAAACATTTCCACAGGACTCACCACTCCATCACTGTAGAACCGTAGGTTGATCTCCCGCTGCATGGCTTTTTCTAAAATGTCCTTGCCAGCCACACCACAGTTAATCTTAAGCGTGTCAAAGAAGTTCTCATGCTGGAGTTTGTGCCCAGCTCTTTTCAGCCCTATTATAACATAATGGAAGACAATCCGGATTGCAAAAATAGCAAAAAAAATAATAAAAAAAACAACTCTAGGCATGTAAATAAACAGATTTAGGTGAACTACATGCCTTCAGCTAGAATCAAGGTGGCATTGTGGGTTCTCTCTGCAATGTGCCTCAAACCTTGAGGTCCATGGTACAAAGCATACATAGCAGCCATGTTTGCAAGAAGAGCCTGAAATTCAGGACAATTAAATTGAGCACAAAAAGACAACAAACAAATTGAAACAAAAATGGTGTTCAATTAAAAATTGAAGCTCTACCTGGGCTGTGCATATGTTGCTAGTGGCTTTGTCTCTACGGATGTGCTGTTCTCTGGTTTGGAGAGCCAGGCGATAAACCTCTTTTCCAGCTGCATCCCTGGATTTGACCGTCCATACACAGACACACATTCAATTGGAGGACATTCTATTGAATTATATAGTTTTTTTTATATAAAGCTATTTATAATTTACTACAGGCTAACCCAAACCCTACCCCTTAAATAAAACTTATTTGCAATAACTAGATTAATACAAAAAAAAAAAAAACAACCTTTGAAAATCATTACGATTAATTTTTCCTATTAAGCATATCCTGGCTGTTCCCCAAAAGGAAGGTTTTGACAGGTTTAGCTAGCTTCTGGGGACAATTTTGTTCCCAAACTATAGGTAACTCACACACATTCAAAGTCTTGGAGAAGCACAGGCTATTATTACAAAAAGGCAAGCATTATAAAAGATACCAGACAACGTATCAGAGGTAAAACAACCAATAAAACTCACCTGGTCACTCCAACCATTCTTCCAGGCATCATCCGGACCAGATTGTCTTTGACTGCAAAGAATGCAGCATGAGGCCCACCATAGCAGAGAGGCACTCCAAAGCGCTGAGAGCTGCCCAAGACGATGTCTACTCCAAACTCACTTGGAGGACGCAGCATGCAGAGAGCCAGCAAGTCTGTGGCACAGCAAGCCAGTGCCTTAAAAACAAACAATGGGACAGGATCACAATCTGCTATGTTGTTCATGTTTGCATCACATGATATTAATGTTATATTCTGTGTACAATTTGGGAAAACTATTTATAGTACACCCGAAAAGCTTGGCAGTCACTTTTTCATTGTAGTTTTTCCATACAACTCTTTTTGTGTTCCACAGAAAAACAAAAGTAAAAAGGGTATGCAAAAAATGAGGGTAAGTGAATAATCAGATGTATTTTTTGGGTGAACTACTCCTTTGAAATTTGTTAATCTGGCTTTAATAATGACATTGGAAGGTAGGATGTACATACATTCCCCTTGTGAGCCCGATCAACAAGTGCAGTGAAATCTTCCACCCTGCCCTCAGTATTGGGGTACTGGAAGAGCACACCGCTAACATCCTTTCCACTGAAGTCCATCTCATGAGGAAGCTTGAGAACGGTCTTCACACCAATGTAACTAAAAGATGCAAAACATTTAATCAGTCACAAATATGACTATCGTGCAAAACTAGATTCTGCAAATTGGTAAACTAGGCACTAAGACTTAGAACTAGACTCCTAAATCCTTACTTGGCTCTGGTTTGCACAACTGCAATAGTCTGAGGATGACAGCGAGGGTCAATGTAGAACGTTCTTCTTTTGTTTTGCCTTTGAAATGGAACAGGTGAATATTAATTGTCTTTCTAAATCAGGAGTGCCTGCTCCCACCCTTATGATATACCATCATGCATGGATTGGATAAGAAATGGACGAGCTTGTTCAAAGGATTAGATTAGAGACTGAACATTGCAGATAGCAGTGTTACAGTATTGCACATCCCTATGCTAAATGGAATCATGTCCTTAGCAGACTTTTCCAGTAAATAGTCCACTAACCTGTGGCAGAGTTGCATGGCCTCTGCAGCTGCAGTGCCTTCATCCAATAACGAAGCATTGGCTACTGCCATTCCAGTGATGTCACAGACCATCGTCTGATAATTGAGCAAGCTCTCTAAACGCCCCTGGGAAACTTCAGGCTGGTAGGGTGTGTATTGTGTCACCCTGTAAAGAATACAGAGAAATTATGCATGAATTACAATGCAGATGAAACAACCTAACCTTAAAAACTGGCTGTCATCCATAAAAGTATCTTCAGCATCACAAGATGTATCTGATGTTGAGCATGCGATGCCCTTAATATTACAAAATCACATAAAAGCAATTTGCTTTTTGAATGGATCTGTTCTGCCCACGTTAAAACTGTAATGAACAATCTGTTCCAGACTGTGGATGCAAACTTTTTAAATCTCATGACTGAAACACAGGGTTGATTTGTATTTGGTCCAGTTTTGTCCCCTCAAGTGCCTGTAAAACAACAACAAAACATACCATCCAGAATTCTCAAGTAGGTTTCTTTGTATGACTTGTGGAACAGAGCAGTTGTAATAGCCCATTCCGATGTAGGATCTCCATATCTTGTTCTTTGAGGCGATCTTTTGGAGTGACTCAAGAATTTCATTCTCACCTACAGTGATTAAGCACATAAGAACAATTTGAATTTCAGAGTATATTGATCAAAGCAAACTGCGTGTAAATACACCATGCCTTTCCTATCTTAATGGGATAGTGCTCACGTGCTTTGTCACTGGGCAATTTTTTTTTATCATACATTTAAAAAAAAAAAAAAAAAAAAAAGATAAAAAAAAACCTGGTTTGATTAGTTCTATTAATTTTGACCACGTTGCAAGATCAAAACTCTGTTGGTTGTGGAGAATTAAATTAAAAGCAGCTTCTCTTCTATTTAAAAAGTGACTACCACCATAACACAAATTTGTTAGGAAGTTTCTCACAAGACTCATGAGTATTAAGCAATGACCGCCACATGTCCTGAACAACACCAAATTTTCCTTGGTATATAACATTGTCCTATAAATTACCTACAAAACTATGATGAATGATACAAGGGTTGGGTTTATTGATTAATACAGTGTGTTTTCCATTTATAATTTACAAGAGAAAAAGTAAATAAAGGGCACATATGGGACATTTCCTGATGGCTAGGTAAGTAGTTTAATCGCCGTTGCTTGAGGCCACTGGAGCCTGTGCATACCGAGACACAGGAATTCCCGAGGCATTGTGCTGCAGCTTAGCAACACAGCAACTGAACGGGACAAAGATAATGCTGTAGAAAAACAGCTACCGAGGGGGGATAGAAATACACATTGCTGAACACCTCAGGCTAACATCTCTATGGGATATTCCTTTTGTCAATATCTACATTCAGTGGAGGATTTAGGCGTGGGTGACGTGGGTAGCCTCCCGGTGGCTTATGACCACCCCCCGGTTAACAACTTTTGTGAAGCGGGCTTCACCCAGGGCACCATTCAAGCTAGAACAGCTAATGTCTACATTGCATATTTGCAAATAACCAATTGCCCAGTTTTTTTTATAACTTTGATGAAAGATGTATCAAAATATAGCAGAGAATAGGACAAATAAAAATGTATATATATAAAAAATGTAAAAGGACAAAGGGAAAGTTATAAAGCGATCCATTATTGTAGAGTAGTGAATTTCTCACAGGATTGCAGACCAGGCTCAGTGTAGCTGAACCAGCAGAATCCAGTATAGCCCCCCCATCAGCTTCAGCATGGCTTGCTTCATTACAGACAGACCCAAGCAGAGGCAAAAACTAACTCACTCCTGCCATATGTCTAACCTGATAATAACTATAGCAGCATTTCTGCGAAATTTTATACCTTTGAAATAAATGTTTTGGCATTAAATTTCCAAAGTTAAATGAGAAAGGGTTGGTCGTTGCCCGTTTAGTATGTAATCCATAAATAACTCTAATCTGATAATGAGCATTGCAAAATGTAAAATAATCTAATAACAATTACTTGATTTTTGTCATTTGATTACATAATCCCAATTACATGTAATCTGTTACTATCCAGCACTTATTATAGCTGTACTCCTGGGTACTGCCTTTCAATTTTGCAGAATATAATTTTTCTACAGCATAATTTTTTTTTTAATAACTGTGTTACGGTAATGAAGAAAAACATCAGAAAATGTTACGTTAATGTAAATTGGTGGTAAATGTGTTCTTTAAATAATGTCACAATCCAAAACATTGTTTTCATTAATCAAAATATAATTTCATATTTATTTTGCATTTATTTGGAGTTAAATATGACCAAGATATTTTCTTGAAACAGTTTTGTGAGAATCACATGCTACTTTTTATATCTCACTGATTATTGAAATGAGGGACAAAACATGTACATCTACATACAAAAATCCTCTTTGTTAAAAATCAAGAAATTAATAATAATAAACATACAAAAGTTAAAATTAAGGAAATGTGTATACTCAGGGAATTTCCCTCTTCCATTCTAAAATAATTTAATTATATTATTTTAAAATGCACACTCTTCTCTTGGGAGCACATGTAACTTCATCTGTCCTTAGCAAGAGGTCACAATGTTAAACTGCCAAACAAAGCATTTAAAAAGAAAACAAATTCATACATATAAATATAAAATGAAAGGAATGGGTGTGCAAGATATCAAACAATATACTGTATTATAAATATATTTTCCATAAGAAAACTGCACAACTCAAAGTTGTGTCCTCACTTTGTGTCAACTCCAATTTTAATTTTTTTTTATAATCCTGATTAAATCAGACAATGGTCAGCTAAACGCAGAGTACCCCTTTCCCGCTTCCTGCTCATGGTGGATGCAACAGTAGGACATGTGGTCTGGTAAGTCTCATATTTTGGTAACTCTTTACCTTAAGGTTCCATTTACTACCATTAATTAACATGAACTAACAATGAACAATACTTTTACAGCATTCATTAATCTTAACTAGTAAACATTAACTAAATAACATCAAATATAACACAAAGTGCATAACTGATATTAAAAATAAGAAAACAACTATTCCCATAAAATATAATGAAATTAACTGGGTCATGCAGGGAATTGTGGGAACACCTGATTATTGTTTTGCTGTAATTTTAACAATAATTTACTGTAAAAAAGTACATGTACTCTAATTGTAAACATTTACATCATGTTTACCAATAATTATAAAAGGAAAATCCTATTTACATCTAAACAATGTTTTGTTTTACAATATATTATTTTTTTTATCTGTATATTTTACATACAGTTAAAAAAATTATACTTGTTAATCAATTAAAGTTTTATTTCTGTAGCATTTTTATAGTCTTTAACCATTAAAACTAGACATATTTTAAAGTGCAGCGTTCAAAACATGGTAAAGATGGAAAATATTACATTTAGTCTGAACAGTGTGAAAACTGTATTTATATTGAATGCATGTGATCACTTAACTCATATTTGACAATTAAAGACTAAATCTCTGGATCAAATTAAAATAGCATGCCTTTTTAGTGTGTCTGGAGCTCACACAAACTACAGTAAGTTATGAAGTGAATGAGTGTAAATTCAGAAAAAAAAAAAAAAAAAGTGTTTTATATAAAACTGTTCCCTTACATGGTTTGACCCTTGTCAACAAATACAACATTAATTCAAATTAATTTAGTATGATAAAAAAAAAAACAAGTCTTAAAACACGTTTAGTCCCTCCTCAAGAATCAGAATACATTAATATAAAAATGCAAAAGCACTACTGTGCATGTTAATAGTGTCAGAGATTAAAATAAAGGTGTTTATCCACACGTGATATCACAAGCAATATCTTTATTTATTAGCTCAAAGGTGCTTCAAATGGTTAACCGACGTTAGAACTGAATAACAGCTCAATGTTCCATATTAATGCCATTAAATATCCAGTTTTTACACAAAGTTGTGTGTTGAGCAGCGCTGGCGTGATGTAATGCGACTGCTAACCAGATCAAACTGGCCTGGTGACGCTGAACTTTACACTCTAATTGTCATCCTATTGGCATCGGCTGAGGCGGCAGGAGATTGGTGCTGCTCGCCGGGCTCCGCAAAAACAACTCCAAATATGTTCAAAGGAAGACTTAACGGGGGGAAGACACTCCTGTAAGGTCTATTGGCACACAAAGAGCGTGTAACCTACATTCCACCCGAGATGGTCGCCTTTGTTAGGAACTCCTAATTCAGTTTTCGAGAGTTCAAACTAAATATGTGATGGTGGAAATGCTTTACGGCTTTCTTAATTATTGTGCTGCATTAAGAACCGACCAAGAGAGCATCTGAAAGCAGACACATTTTTGAAATGTTCTTTAACACAAATATAACCTCATAACCGATTTGACTCACAGAGGGTCAATGCAAATATAAGATGAATTCACGTCAACAAACGACACGTGTTTCCTCAGTCTGTACGCTGCGAGTGAAGAGTATGAGGTGAAACTTACACACAGGATCGTCCATTTTCAAACTTCTTCCCAGACGAATGGCTGCAGGGATTGTGTTTTCTATAAGCTGGGAAACAGACTGAAATCGAGGGGAAATTTGATCCATTATCATTTTTTTCTTCTTCAATAAAACACTTAAAACTGTATGCTAGCACGAAAGTCAAAAAATAAAAATAAAGCGTTTAAAAGTGTTTTAATTTAATATTAGTTAATTTAGGCTGTTTAATTACACTAAACAATTGTCTTACCTCAATTGCAATAGTATTGAGCATCTCTCGTTTCTCTTTGTCACCCGGTCCAATGTGCCTCTCAGCGAAATCATCGTGTCTCGGCAGGATTCTTTCAATCCTTCTGGACCAAAACACTTGTGAAGTGCTCAGAGCGCGAGCATTTGAAGATAAACCTGCAGTTAAACCTTGAAGTTTCTTCAAAACATCAGCTTTGCTGCAAATATTCCTATAATACGGCATGCGGGCGTTCATCGACCTGCTGACGATAACGCCCCACGATTTAGCGCAGCTCTGCATGTTCTTCTCTTTAAATGTACTGATGTGTTGGACAGAAGAGTCTCTTAGCCAGCCTGCACGCCGCGTGTAACCCGCTACATGTCTCTGAAATTCCTTAAAAGTGTCTATTCCACACGCCTCCTCGTTGAGCAGCCAATGGATAAGGGAAATCTCTCTGACGCAGGGACAAGCCCCAGTCTGTCTCTCAGGTCCCTTCACTTTCTCGTGTGCTGTTGTTTGTAGGAAGTGGTTTATATCTTCCTAAGTAGGCCTATGTGCTCATTAAATCCTGCCTTTGTCATAAATGCACCAAGGAATATTGTAATCATGGAAATATTGTTAGAAGTTGGTGCATGATCTTAACTTGGACTCTCCTAAGAATCCTAATGTACAGCTTGCCTTTTTTCTTTAAGCATGGTTTTGATCAATTAACATTGGTGAAGAACCCATACTATATGATGAATTTATGGCATTACGCTGCATGCTCTATTATTAGGGAAGTGAGTATCCTGATCTTATTATTTCCATTCATATTTTCCAACTCCAAACCATATAAACTTGAATGCTTATCGGCTTCAATCATTTTCAAGTGGTATGTATTTGTGTAATGAGGGAGCGTGTGGCGAAAGTGACTGACACCAGCAGCTTCTTTACCTCAGTTAAAATGGGCCAAAAAAGAGATTTAACTGACACTGAGAAGTCAAATATTGTAAAATGCCTTTCAGACGGACGCAACACTCTTTAAGTAGCTAAACTATTGATGCATGGCTACCGTACAATCAAACGTTTTGTTGCGAATAGTCAGTCAACTGGGGCGCAAAAAAACGCATGGAGAAGAAAAGGTGCAAATTAACTGCAAAAGAATTGAGAAGAATTAAATGTGAAGCTACCAGGAACCCATTATCCTCCAATGCAACCATATTCCAGAACTGCAACCTACCTGGAGTGTCCAGAAGTACAAGGTGCCAAGTGCTCAGAGACAAGGCCAAGGTCAAGAAGGCTGAAACACGACCACCACTGAATATATTCACAAGTTGAAGTGTCAAGATTGGGCAAAGAAATACCTGAAGACAGATTTTTCAAAGGTTTTATGGACAGAGGAAATTAGACAGAATCTTGATGGACCAGATGGATGGGCCCGTGGCTGGATCAATAATGAACACAGGGCACCACTTCAAGTCAGGTGCTAGCAAGGTTGAGGAGGGGTACTGGTATGGGCTGCTATCATTAAGGATGAGGTAGTTGGACCTTTTCGAGTTGAAGATGGACTGAAACTCATCTCGCAAACCTACTGCCAGTTTCTGGAAAGTACTTTCTTCAAGCAGTGGTACAAGAAGAAGTCCTCCGCATTCAAGACGGCCATTATCTTAATGCAGGACAATGCTCCCTAACATGCATCCAAGTACTCCACTGCTTGGCTAGCCAGCAAGGGCCTCAAAAATTGATGAAAAAACCTGAATATTTTTGAAAGGCCAAAAATGTTATTTAATTGTAATTTTGTGTTACTTATTTGTTGCACCTACTCTAAAAATTGAGAATAAACAACTGAGTTGGGAGAAATTATTGTGCACACTCATATAGTTCCCTGAGAAAGACAAAACTCACTTTGTTAAACATTCAGTTTTGAGGTTCAATAACATTTTGGGTTGACTGAGAGCATTGTGTTTGTTGAACAATAAAATGAATCCTGAGGAATACAATTTGCCTAATAATTGGGCATGCAGTGTATGTTTGAATTTTATGCAACAATTCAAATGCAATCAAATGATTGCATGACATTGATGGAGACGTTACAGCATCTATTAGTACTGTACCGTTTTATAAGTAAAAAAAATTTACTTAATGGATATTTTAATTTGATTTAAAATAGGTTTTTCAACAAACACAAAACAACAACTTGACTGCCTCCATTAAAAGCACATACAGAGGAACTGTATAGAAAAATTCACAATTGTTTAATAAACCAGATAATTTAAAACAAAAAAAGAAATGAAAAAGTAAGGGATATTATATTACATAATATACCATCATTAAATTCTAAAAGACTCAAGACAGGTCCATATATGGCCTCAAATCTTTTTTTGTGAGCTAAGCTCACTGAAATGTAGCCGCTCCATTTGGATAATGTAGAGAATCTAATTTAACCATCTCATCATCCAATTAAGAAGTATTACCTTTTTGTCTGCAATCATGCCCATCATCAGGCTTTAATGGTGGGCATGATTGCAGACAAAAAGGTAATACTTCTTAATTGGAAATCTTCACAAGCCCCTTGTTTTATGGTTAAAAAAGATTTGAAGAGGGACAGCACCAGTCAGATCACAATAGCTGCAAATATTGTGCCAGATTGTGGTCAGGTTGAATATCAAATCTGTATGCTCTTGAAAACAATAAAAAAAATGATCGACCAGAAATCATACCAAATTCGGCAAAACCAAAATAAATGCACAAATTTCCTCTCTGCCATCCTACACCTATCACATTGGGATGATATGGAGATATATTTTATGTAATCTAGTTTCTGAGTAATGAAGCCGGTGTATAACTTTAAACTGAATTAATTCATACCTAGAATTTATTGAACAACTCTGTATTCTCAACAAGCCCTCTTCCCAGATCTTATCAGACACTTCAACCTTTAGCTCAACGGACCAAGCTACCTTAAGGTGGCTAGGGCATACAGGTGTTGCTGTTGCAAAAGCACAAATAAAACAGCATACCAAATGTCTGGTTTCATGAACAGAAGATAGAAGATCATGAACAATAAGACTTCCAGGCTTATTTTTAAAAATATAAATTGTGGGATATTTTTCTGTACATTATTTCTGATTTGCAAATAACTGAACAAAATGAGACCGAGGAAGAGTAAACTTGTTTTTAAGTTGCAAAAATGTTGTAAACTGATCCTTTATATAGAGACCTCCTATATAAAATAGTCCCCTTCTCCTCCATGCTGAAAAAACTCCATAAATCTGAGAAGGTTCAAATGATGGATTACATGACATTGGTGTATTGTTGGAGACATTTGGTAAATTATAAAATCGTTTTATCTGATTCAAGATCTTCAAGGAATTTCTTAGCACAAAAAATTACTGCTCGTCAACTTATTAACAGTTTTGCTCTCTGTAAAGGGTAAAGCTGGGAGAGAGGACACCGCCACTGACATGGCCTCTGCTCGGACACATAAAGGAAAAGTCTCAGGTGACATGTCATCTAGAATGCCCCTTTGCAAGTGAGTGAGATCCCTGGCATTTGCTGCCTAGTAATAGTGTTTAAAGATTGGAAGACCAAGGCCTCCACATCCAGTAGGTTTTCGTAAATGGGCTTTTGCTATGCGAGGTATCTTGTAATTCCATATAAATGAGAGAATAATTGAATCTAGTTGTTTAAAAAAGGTTGCCCGTAAATAAATAGGGAGATTTTGGAAGAGGTAAAGAAACCATCTTTATTACATTCACACGGCCAATTAATGATAAGGGGAGTAGTTTCCAACATTCAATGTTTAATTTGAGTTTGTTAATCATGTCTATGAAATTTAATTTAAACAAATGTTTAGGGTTCTTTGGAATTTTCAGGCCAAGATATGTAAAGTGATCCTCCACTAACTTAAATGGTATACTATTTAAAAAGCTGGTGCTTAAATTATTCGTTAGGTTCATAAATTCAGTTTTACTCCAATTTATTGAGTATCCTAAAAGTTTACCAAAAGTGTCAATGTAATGTAAAAGTTTAGGGACAGAAATCGCAGATCCGTGACACATAGTAACAAATCATCTGCATATAAATTTACCAGACTTTCTGTATTTCCTAATGAGATCCCATGGATATGAGGGTGGGCTCTGATTCCTACAGCTAATGGCTCCAGTGCAATGTTGAAAAGAAGGGGGGATAGAGGATCACCCTGTCGTTCATCCCAATGCAATTCAAAAGCACTAGATCTAATACCATTGGTCAAAATGGATGATGATGGATGGAAATACTAATTTTAATCCATTCGATAAATCTATCTCCAAATCTTAATGGATTTTTAAAGTAGTTTATGTTTAATAAATGACCACTTTATGGTTTGCCAGTAGGATAATAATTGGCCCATTTGTGCTATTCATGTATGTTGGTGTTTGATAGGGCAAATCATGTGATTTTCACCTAAAAAACAAACAAACATTTATTTTATGTAATTTTGTGCATAAATTAAATCTTGTCAATCTGTTATTGCACTCAAGAAAATAATTTAAAGATTTGTGCATTTCAATTTCATAACAAAATTCCATCAATCTGAATTGAGCAATCTTTAATAAAATAAAATATAAAAACCTAACAGCTCAAATATATTTTGAGCATGTCTTTTTATGGACATACTCGCACCTTTTTTAAAATGCAAACAAAAACTGTATGCAACATATTGTTATGTGTTCATAAAAGGCATTGTTCACCCTTACACTATACATGAGACATTTGTTTTCTCATAACTTGGTTGCTACATTGTCAGATTCCATTTAGGTACCCAACTGAGTACTCGTATCTAAGCACGACTGGAATCATGAAAGTTATTCAAACAAAATGACAAGGGACCCAAAGGTAAAACTAAATTTAACAGATAAGGTGGAAATTATATATTTTTCACTAAAGCACATCTGTTTCGCTCACACACAACACTCGGTCTGGAGATGGATCACGTTTGGATACTTTTTGATGTTAACCCACAGCTGCTTTACCAGTTTTTTAACATCCCAATTGCTTTACTGTTCTACTGTTTCGCTAGACAAGGACATCTCTCAATTGTAAACAGGTATGGCAATATGATCACTGCAGTCAGTCATATATTATTGATGAAGATTGATAACTGATGAATGCATCTGATTCTTTAAGGTTTATCTGTTTGACACTGGGAGGTATCATCTTGGCCGTTGTAACAATGGGTCCATACAGCTTATTGCTGTTCTTCAGTGCTGTACTTTTCCTGCTGCTGATCCACTGTCTAGAACCAACACATATTCACCGGTGGACTTTAGGGCTGCAGATGTGTTGGCAAACGTTCTGGCATTTGTATATCCAGTACCAGCAATATTGGCTACAAGAGACACCAAACTCCAGGTAGGGTAAAGTGGGGTATGTTGTGTCAGTGAGTAAATGGAGACACCCACTTAATTTGGGAAACTGTGCACAATTGTTGTCATGTCATATACTGTATATATTTAGTGAGGGACATCATCTAAAGCTACTTGTGATTGAGAGGAACATATGAGAACAGTGATAAGCTTTTTTGGATGCTAAAAAGGAAGGAGCAGCATTTCATATTTCCCTGCATTTCATATTTCCATTTTCCCTTGATGGCATAACAACCCCGTAGTTCATAATTTTTTTTGCAAGTTTTTTTATGCAGAATTGAATATTTGTATGTTTCTAAAAATGAAAAACAAAGTAGTTTCACTGCAATAAAGTATTTTCAAAATGAAACAGTTTAATGGCTAATTAAAAAAAATTAGATTTGGAATTGTATTTAATTAAATTTTATTATTTATTTATTTAAAGTGCTGATCACCATCCACTTGCATTGTGAGGACCTACAGAGCTGAGATAATCTAAAAATATTTATTTGTGTTCTGCAGAAGAAATAAAGTCATCATACACATCTGGGATGGCATGAGGGTTAGTAAATTATGAGAATTTTCATTTTATTCCTTTAATAAACTTTGGGCTTTCCTAGATCAAGTACACATTAAGTGTTAAGTTACTCAGCGTTTAAACTATTTGGCTAAGCAGGCCTAGGCACACATATAAATGTATCAATTAGTGTTACACCATTTGACCAGTGGCTAAGGCACACCAAACTAGCATACACATGGCTCTTTGGAGCAGCAGCAGTACACGAGTCTTAGTGATAGATCTTCTTGGTTAGGGGGTTGTGTTTTAAGTTGCAAGTTTTGTGGAGCATCCCTGCTTTGTTGGGGGATTGTTTGTAAAGTCTATTTGTGCTGCAGCATAGATACATGCTCAGTGTAGCCTGTCTCGCATTTGATACATTTTGCAGCATGTCCACATGCTTAACTCAGGATGTCTGCGTATTTTCTAGCAGTGCAAGTCTCTATACTTGCCAAGCAGCTGCAGCGTAGCAGATCTGGTCTGTCAAGACCAATATCCTATCAATATGTCATTATTTTAATCCACATGATTATCCAATCTCCTGTATCCCTCAAATGCTGTGATGATTTAATTCAACTAATTGAAAAACTCATGTTTCAGAATATCACAAGAAACATCTGGCATTAAATCTTATGAGTTACATTTTTATTCCCTACAGGCTTTTACTGGCCATGTCTGCTCTCATGTTGATGACCCAGAGGATTTCCTCTCTATCACTGGATCTGCAGGAGGGAACAGTCACCTGTCACTTTCAAATAACCCATCGGCATCAAGCCGCCATTATTCCATTAAGTTACTTGCTCTATTTTTCTGCACTCCTTGGAGGACCACTTTGCAATTTCAACACCTTTGTTGAGTCTGTTAGGCAACTGAACATGGCTCCAACCTTGGCTTCTTCTTTGGGTAATCTTTCTCTAAAAATTTCGCAAGTTTTAGTTTTGGTGTGGCTCAAATATCCTCTTCATGAGTTCTTACAATCAACTACATTCAAAGTATACAGTCCTTGTGTTTTTCGAGATATATTATGGATCTGGATGCTGTCACTGCTACTTAAGATAAATTATTATGCACACTGGAAAGTAAGTGAGTGTGTTAACAATGCGGTAGGCTTGGGTCTCCATGGTTACAGTCACACAGGAAATACATCATGGGAAGGGCTTTCTGATGGCAATCCATGGGTGACTGAAATGTCGAGTCGTCCTTCAATGTTTGCACGTCAGTGGAACAGAACCACAGCTGCGTGGCTTCGAAGAATGGTCTTCGAAAGGTACAACAGATCTCCACTGTTCTTGACCTTTGGGTTTTCAGCTTGGTGGCATGGCCTTCATCCAGGTCAAATTGTGGGATTTCTCATCTGGGCTGTCACCATACAGGGGGATTACAAGCTGCATCGCTTCCTGCAGCCAAGACTTACCTCCCCCTGGAGGAAATTGCTGTACACGTGCCTAAACTGGGTCTTTACTCAACTGACCATTTCATGTGTGGTTGTTTGTGTAGAGCTTCAGAGTTTATTGCCAGTGAAACTTCTGTCTTCTTCATATATTGCTGTATTTCCACTACTAAGTGTTCTGTTCATTATGATACTGTAATTAAAAGTATCAAGGTCATAAATAATAAAAATGTCAAACACAAAACAAACAGCAAAACCAACCCTATTTTTCATTTTCTTTTTTGTAAAGGATGGGGGATTTACGTTAAGTTGATGCTACGCCATCTAAAACAACATTTTGCAATATATTTTAGAATTATTATGCATGTAGTTTTATGACCATATTAATAGAGATTACATGGAGGATTTTACCTTTTAAACAATAATTTGTCACACACCACATTTGTACAATATGTAGATTTTGCAATTACCATTTATTCATCACATCAAACGATTTGTATGCACTAGCGAAAGACAGCCATATTTTCTTATACATTATTATCTAAATAAATAAATAAATACACACAGTACCATTCAAAGGTTTAGGGGCTTTTTTCACATTATAAAATAATAGTGAAGTCATCAAAACTATGGAATAACAAATTAAACTGGGAATTATGTTGAGAACAAACCAAAATCTGCATTATAAAAAAAAAACTGTTATATTTTATCATCTTCAAAGTAGTCACCTTTGCCTAGAATTTGCAGAAATGGACTTTTTCTCAAACAACTTCTTGAAGTATCACCCTGAGATGCTTTTTTAAACAGTTTTGAAGGAGTTCCCATCTATGTTGGGCAATTAGTGGCTGCTTTTCTTTATTATTTGGTCCAAGTCATCAATTTCCAAAAAGTTATTTTTTTAATAAACTATTTTTATTTTAATTTAAAGAAATAAATATGGTGGCACAATTATATTTTTCTCTACAAAACAAATTTCAAACATTTAAGCATACGCCTTCAGATCAAAACATTAAGATCATGAGAAACATTTCAGGCAAGTGGTTCAAAACTTTTGAATGGTAGTGTGTGTGTGTGTGATATATACACACACACACCGGTATTAGAAAAAAACAACAACACTCAAAATACATATACATCTCACATAACCGTATACATACTGTACAGCACAACTGTCTCAAATTCAACAGTATCAAATCTTGCCGTGTTTTGGTGGGTATTTGATATGTATATTTATTTAGAATGTTGCTCTGTTTTTTTCAATATATATTTATCTGTTACCGTAGACTTTGTCAGTTTGAACCAGTTTGCAATTCTCTGTTGACCGCTCTCATCAACAAGGCGTTTCAGTAACAGAACTACCGCTGTTCTGGATGTGAAACACTGGATGTTTTTTTTGTTTTTTTCAGCATTCTCAGTAAATTCGAGAGACTGTTGTGCGTGAAAATCCTAGGAGATCAGCAGTTACAAAAATAATCAAACCAGGCCATCTGGCACCAACTATTATGCCAAGGTCCAAATACTGAGATCAAATTTTTTCCCCATTCTGATAGTTGATGTGAACATTAACTGAAGCTCCTTACCTGTTTCCCCTTGATTTTATGCACTGCAGCCACACGATTGGCTGATTAGATAATCGCATGGATGATTGTTGGTAAAAATATATATATATATATATATAAAAATATTTCTATTGCTTTCAGATAAAGTTAAAACAGCCACACACTTCTCTGAATATTTTGCCAATACATTATGATGCTTGTTGATGTTATTCTAATAACAGTAAGGCAGCTGCATTTGCTCTCATTTAATTATTTCTCAGGGCAGAAACAGACTCTCAGAATGCCATGTCTCAGTCTTTGTTGGTTCACATGTAGTGGCTTGAAACGTGGCTACATTGAGGCCAGAGTCTAAACAGATCTCCTCTCACTGCCTGAATGTTATGGGGTGAGAGGTTTGATAATAAAATGCCTGTTACGTCTGCAAAGTAAAAACATGGAGATAATATGGCTCTGGATAGACCAAAGTTTAAATTATCTTCAGTGACTGGTGACTTTTAAACATCTGTGTGGTCCGCTTTATTTATCGGATGATCTGTAGTGTCGATGCACGAATCTGATTGTTTGAGAGGGAGTTTGTTCTTCTCCACCAGCCTGTCCACAAGCACCACAAATACACTGGACAGGACAAGGCAGAGGCCAGACAAGTAGAAACCAGCACTGAAGTCGTTGGCCCAGTCCACCAGCCAGCCTGTGACAGAGATACATCACAGAAGAAACATGAGATGGGTAAAACAGACCGCACGTGGAGCAGACACAGAAACCTGAGCCTGCAAAACCTGCTGTTAGTGGTGTCATCCCAAATGAATCATCATTTAATTAGCATGCTTGTTTAAATTAGCACAATATTTCAAATGCATATTTCTGCACAACCTACTTTGATACAGTAAAATATAATATACACACACACACACACACACACACAGTAACTTGTAATGAAAAAACAAACGCAAACCTGCTACTTTCTATGTAGTGTTAACAAGAACTGCGCTCGTTTAAGCAGAATGTAAAAAAGACTTTTAACTTGTAACAAAATTGTAAAAATCCTGCATATAACACCATACAAAAGATTTTCTAATAATAAACAATCGATCTGAAGAAAGAGTTAAAGGGGACAACAATTAAAAAAAAATTATTCACTTCAATCTTAAAAAGGGATTTAAAAAAATAAGGGATTTCACAAATCAAATAAAGTAGGTGTTTAAATATTTATTTTGATAATTCAATTTAAACAGTTCTTTGCCAAATTATATGATGCATTATGAAATTTGGTCATGGTTCAGTTCAGTTCATTAAGATTATTCTGTTGCAATTCACAAGTTTAAAAAAACAAAATTACACAACGTACACAAAAAGGACACAAATGTAACTAGAGTGACAATTTACAGTATACTGTAGAGGAAAATTTACAAAACCGCCAGGTTTTACTTTTACATGCTCAAGAATTGTATTTTGGCAAATAAATTAGACCTGAAGCAACATTTTAAGTCACTTTGACAAAGAAAAATAAGAAAAGAAAAAAAGCATTTAAATCATTATATCAGCCAACATTTCAATAATTATATCTCAACAATGGTTTGGAATAGAAAGAAACAATTACATTATTAGGAAGCAGAGACTTTCCTTTTAAATTTAGTACATAAATCTCAAATGGGCTTTTTCACAACTGCACTAGGCACATCCAATTTTCGTGAGGGTGCGAGTAGATGCAAGGATGGGAGTGCTTGCACAATCTGTGGGTGTACTACATGTTAAGTGCCACAAATCACAATTTGCGATTTTCCAGAGAAATAGGTAACTGCACAACCACATCTGAGATGCACTATGCTTTAGCTAGTCTATTCTCGGAGACTGTGCAAAGTCTAAACCTGCATTTGCAGTTTGGATAATCCATCAGTAGATGAAATCAAAGAGCTATCAATCACTTAATAATATCCATGATTTGTGTCAGTAGAGAATGTGGTTAATTATACATACATGCTCTATAATTTAACAACTTTCTTTTGCAGAACACAAAGACTTTTAGAAGAATACCTCAGCTCTGGAGGTACTCACAATGCAATCGAATGGTGGCCAGAACTTTGAAGGCCCAAATACACATAAAGGCAGCATAAAAGCAATCCAGAAGACTCCATTGTTTTAATCCATGTCTTCAGAAGCAATAGCATAGGTTTGAGTGAGAAACAGATCAATATTAAAGACCTTTTTTTACTATAAACCTCCACTTTCACTTACACATTCTTTTCTTTTTGGCGATTCATATTCTTTGTGCAGATCACATCTACTGGGCAGGGAAGATAATTTATAGTAAAAAAGGACTTCAATAAAGTTTCTGTTTCTCACCCACACCACATCTTATCGCTTCAGTAGGTATGGATTTAACAACTGGATTCACATTGATTACTTTTAGGCTGCCTTAATGTGCTTTTGGATCTGAAAAGTTCTGGTCACCTTTCACTTGCATTGAATGGACCAACAGAGCTGAGATATTCTTCTAAAAATCTTTGTTTGGGTTCAGCAGAAGAAAGAAAGTCACACATCTGGAATGGCATGAGGGCGAGTAAATGATAAGGGATAGTTCACACAAAAATGTTAATTCTCTTTAAGACGTAGACGTCTTAAAACAGGGCACAAAATGTGTTACTGGTCTAAGTGACTAACGATAGAGCAGATCACATATGAATGCATAATTGGGTATTATTATAGTAATTAAAATTGATTTTTTATTCAATAATTAAGTCATTTAATTTTCATTGTCAGATTGCTGCATCGTAATGCATCGATTCATTTTTATAATCAATGAACGCACCTAGTAGAAAATAGAAAAATATAGACATAAAAAAAAATAGAAAACATACATTTTGGTTGATAAACTTGCATAGGAATATATGGATAAAAGAAATACATAAAAAATAACACTAACCTGCAGCAGGTGGACCCACAAATCCTCCAGAGCTCCGTAACAGCATGAAGAGTCCCAGGGCACTATCAAACCCCTCCAGTCCAACAATATCTACAATACTAGTCACATGGATGGCCACCACACAGCCAAACAGGAATCCATAGAGTGAAGAGAACACCAGGATGGCCCAGTAGTTCTGTGCAATGGGAAGCAAAAGTAACACCACCCCCAGTGCTGTGACAACCATAGTCAACAACTGCAGGTTCCTGATGAGCCGCAGATTAGCCAACCATCCACACGCGAGTCTGCCCAGCAGATCTGCCAGTGCCAGCACTGACAGGATGGAGGCTGCCCAGTACTGCTCCATGCCCAGGCTGTTGGCATAGGGCACCAGAAATAAAGGTGGGATGAAGAAACCTGCAGCAGCCAAGATGGCAAACACGATATATAGCAGTAGCTCGGGCCTCTGAATCAGAGACCATTGAAAAGTGACTCCTTTTGACGACTTGCTTTGCCCTTTACAGTCCAGAACCAGTTTGCCTTGGAAAGAGGTTTGTGAAGGTGATTTTGCTTGGATTGGTCTCATCAGAGCTCCACATACACACAGATTCAGCTGAAGACCTCCAATGATGAGTAGAGACCCCTGCCAAGAATAGCTCTCGATAAGCCATTGGAAAAACAGGCTGAATATCATGGCAAAGACACACTCTCCAGAGCTGGCGATAGCATATGCAATTGGACGCCAGTGTTTGAAATAATGGCTGACCATGCTGTTTGCTGGAATCCAAGACAGTGACATTCCAAGCCCTAGACCACAACATGAAAACTTACACAACACACCTAATTTTCAATTATCACCAAAGACTTGGCTAGAAGATGATTTAGAAATATGCTTGGACTTGAACAGTACATGTGTCATAGCTTGCTTCTTTGTATACTGCCATGTATCAGATTTCTGTATACTCACCTAAAGGATTATTAGGAACACCATACCAATACTGTGTTTGACCCCCTTTCGCTTTCAGAACTGCCTTAATTCTATGAATCAGCACCTTGTTCTGATTCAACAAGGTGCTGAAAGCATTCTTTAGAAATGTTGGCCCATATTGATAGGATAGCATCTTGCAGTTGATGGAGATTTGTGGGATGCACATCCAGGGTACGAAGCTCCCGTTCCACCACATCCCAAAGATGCTCTATTGGGTTGAGATCTGGTGACTGTGGGGGCCATTTTAGTACAGTGAACTCATTGTCATGTTCAAGAAACCAATTTGAAATGATTCGAGCTTTGTGACATGGTGCATTATCCTGCTGGAAGTAGCCATCAGAGGATGGGTACATGGTGGCCATAAAGGGATGGACATGGTCAGAAACAATGCTCAGGTAGGCCGTGGCATTTAAACGATGCCCAATTGGCACTAAGGGGCCTAAAGTGTGCCAATAAAACATCCCCCACACCATTACACCACCACCACCAGCCTGCACAGTGGTAACAAGGCATGATGGATCCATGTTCTCATTCTGTTTACGCCAAATTCCTACTCTACCATCTGAATGTCTCAACAGAAATCGTGACTCATCAGACCAGGCAACATTTTTCCAGTCTTCAACTGTCCAATTTTGGTGAGCTCTTGCAAATTGTAGCCTCTTTTTCCTATTTGTAGTGGAGATGAGTGGTACCGGTGGTGTCTTCTGCTGTTGTAGCCCATCCGCCTCAAGGTTGTGCGTGTTGTGGCTTCACAAATGCTTTGCTGCATACCTTGGTTGTAACGAGTGGTTATTTCAGGCAAAGTTGCTCTTCTATCAGCTTGAATCAGTCGGCCCATTCTCCTCTGACCTCTAGCATCAACAAGGCATTTTCAGCCCACAGGACTGCCGCATACTGTATGTTTTTCCCTTTTCACACCATTCTTTGTAAACCCTAGAAATGGTTGTGCGTGAAAATCCCAGTAACTGAGCAGATTGTGAAATACTCAGACCGGCCTGTCTGGCACCAACAACCATGCCATGCTCAAAATTGCTTAAATCACCTTTCTTTCCCATTCTGACATTCAGTTTGGAGTTCAGGAGATTGTCTTGACCAGGACCACACCCCTAAATGCATTGAAGCAACTGCCATGTGATTGGTTGATTAGATAATTGCATTAATGAGAAATTGAACAGGTGTTCCTAATAATCCTTTAGGTGAGTGTATGTAAACAACAAAAAAAAAAAAAACAAAAAAAAAAAAAAACACCTTTCATGTAGATTTCATTCAATAAAAAACAAAAGCCACATACTTGTACAAAATAGACAAAAAGGTCAGTTTTCATTTATTTTACCAAATAAAAAGTGGAATTTGACACAAAATACGGTATACTACATAGAATTTATTCATGCTAGCGCCATCTTTGATTTTTAATGGGAATGACAACGAGGCTGTGAGGGATTCACTTGCAGCCTCTTCAAATGGGCTGTACAGCAGTTTAAAGTGTTTTTGGATCATTCCGTGGATAAAACATAAAATATCGGTCCAAGAACATTCAGTATACGAAGAACTCCAGACAACATGAGCTGTGGAAGATGAGATGCAATCTAGGAGCTTTATACCATTCGTGCCATTGAAGAGATGGTAAGTCTATCATTCACAGCCTCATTGACATTCCCATTAAATATCAAAGATGGCGCTAGTGTGAATAAGGTCTATGGTTCTTAAAGGTGCAGTATGTAAGACTCAGAAACTGTTATTAATGACAGCTGTGGCCGTTATGTGAACTGCAGCCAGCTACCTGTTGCTCATGCACACTCCATAGGGACGTGAGCGAGCATCGGCCAAAACAATGACGTAACGTACAAAGAGACTGAATGTGATTCACTGGCATCGTGCTGAAAGATGAGGTAGCATAATTAAAATAACATATTTATGATTGTTTTACTACAAACTTTGAGAATAAACTAAAACTACTTATCAGCTAACATAGCATACTGATACACACATACAGCTACATATTACCAAACTATACCAGACAGTTTACCGTTGCCCTGCACAGTTATGTTGCACTATTGTATGTCAAATTTTGTACTACGAACAAGAAACCAGCGTATTTGCATAAACTGATCCTGTATACCTGGCTTTTAGTATAGAGAAGATCATTGAAATTATTTGAAAAGTTATGAAGCAAGGTAACTTGCAATTCATCAGCGTTAGCAGGCAAGATCAAGTTAGCTAAAATTACACAAATCAATCCTTATGGCACTATATTTCGCAAGCTTTGCAGTTATGCATGCTCACCTGTCCAATAAGAAGAATGCCAATACAGGGTCCGTGTTGATTCCCAAAACCGAACGAAGGTCCCTCCAGGTATCAAATGCCCTGCCATTGTTCACTCTATTTTTTGCTCAACCATGATCACATTCCCGCTTAGCCAGATGGTATTCAGTAGATACATATTTATTTATTTTGGCTTACTCTCAGTTTGTGTTGGAGTCAGTGTTGTGCTGGGAGCCGGACGTTTGCTAGATTCCATCTCAAAGATAACGTTACCTAGTGTTGCAGTTTGTTGTCGCTGTTGAATAGCGGAAGCACTGAGGCATAAACGTCTCTCGGGAGCGCGCATAAACGTCACATCCTTTGGATTTTCCTGGCAAAACAGACCCGCTACCATTGCATGAAATATCAGTCTACAGGCTTTAATAGGCAACCTAGGAAGTCTGGAAAGGCACATTTTTTAAGTTACGTTACAAGCCGTTCACACATTGGCAAAAAAAAAAAAAAAAAAAAAAAGCAAATATTAAATGAAAATAATTACATATTGCACCTTTAAATGACCTGAAGTCTCCATCCCTAAATTTGCACCATTTTCTAAGGATCAATGCACTGCATTTAGCAAAATAGCACTTGAGCTAGTGAACTTGGCATGTACACCATAAAGTAAAAGGGACAGTTTGCTTTGTCATCATTACTCACCCTCATGTTGTTTCAAACCCATATTACTTTCTTTCGTGTAAAACAATGGGAGACTTTAGGCAGTATGTTGCATCCTTTTTCAATACAATGAAAGTTAATCATGGAGGCAGTGTTCCTCCAGAGACTATTTAGCAGAGATTGGTCACTTCTATTAAAATGATTAAGAGAAATCTTAAGAGAAAACATCCATGAATGTCAACGAATGTAGAAAAGATGTCCCACTTTACAGGCAAAAGAACCAATCATCTTTTAGATAGAGTCATCCCCCGTCAATCAACTCGAGAATGCACATTAGCTATACAACTGGTGTAAATTCAGTTTTTCAGAGTGATCTAATGTAAAGAAGCATTATGAGATCAGTGCAGTCAGATTTTACTGCTGATTTGAAATATGTTCTTGGAGCGTATTCTTGTCCAACCGTTTCGTTCTTTCTCCATTCAAGTAGATAGGAGCTATACTTGTATGCCGCTTGTTAACATAGAAAATAGCTCCCCAGAAGCAATCCAAAGATGGCCACAGAGTGACCGGACTTGCTAAAAATACTTTGGTTACACTGAAGAAAAAAGTAATACGGGTTTGGAGGGCGAGTAAGTAACAGAATTTTCAAGTTAAGTGAACTTTACTGAACTTATGACATAGGATATCATAAGAAAGTGTTACGTTTAGTCACAGACTGTATACTGAATTTAACCAAAAAGTAGAATGACATTTTAAAGATATCCAAACCATGTTTCTTAAGCATCCAGCCTTTGCGCTTACCTTGCAGCACACCCATAGACAGATACATCCCCGGCAGGCTGAGGCCTAAAGAGGCAATAACCATTCCTGAGGCAGCCAGAAGCCCTCCGATCATGATAACGGCACGGTGTGATAGGTGCACACTGAGAGCACTGGAAAGAGGAGCTGAACAGAAGAGCAAAACAACCCATTAAATAGCATCACCATACAGGTCTGAAGCATCCTCACTAGGATAACATCCTGAGAAGGCAGGAAGTCTTGTTCATGAAATGCCAATTTCAAGATAACTTGTTACATTGGTTCAGGAGGAATTCATACAATTTCTGTTGGAAAACACTTTAAGAATTAAAAACAGTACTTGAATAGGGTTTCTCTCACCTCCCAAATGAAACACTGCAATAGTGGTTGAAGTCACCCAGGAGGTAGTACTGGTAAGGACATTGTAGTGTCTTTGGATTTCAAGGAAAAACAGTCCAAAGTTCTTTAGAACAGCAGCAGTGAGTCCCATGAGGAAGAAGGCTGAGCTGACTACGACCCAGCCGTAGCCACCATCTGGTGGGTCGGTCAAATGCTTCTCCATCATGGACATGTCAAGCTGTCCTCACCCTCTGAAAAACAATGTCACATTATTTTGATATTGGAAAGTATTAAGGCCTATATACACAGTCACAAGACAAATTGTACCTTTAAGGGTACAACAGCTTCTTACTGGGGCAATACCATCAAAAGTACCATCACAGTACCCTATTTATACCTAATGTAGTAATATGTACCCAACAGGAACAGATCAAAACACTTAAAGAACTAATATGTACATTTTTGGGACAAATAATTTATAAATACATTCTGAGGAACTGCCCCAGTGACAAACTGATGTACCCCTAAATGTAAAATTTTTGACAGTGTATGTACATATTGAAAAATAAATTATGTATACAATGATTTTATGTAAAAGATGTGTAATGTTTTCATAAAAAAAAAAAAAAAAAGCATCGGAAGTAATCGAACTGAGTATTTTTTTATTTAGAACATTATTGTATTATAGGAAAGAGATCTCAAGTGAGATTTAACACATTTATACAGTATAAAAAGATACGATTTCAAATGAGATTTGTAAATTCCATTCACCCTTTGCTATATTTATATCTAGTACTACATTATTTGATGTTTTACCTTGTGCATTAAAATAAATATTTTTTAATTTTGTGCTTCAGACTTTTACTGGCCCTGGCAAAATATACACTGGCCCAAACACAAAAATGACAAATAGCTGTTTTTACCATCATAGCTTTAAAAAAATATGTCTGAAGATAAATATTTTTTACATATCATATGTTTTTAATACAATGTCCCCCAGGGGCCTGGGTAGCTCAGTGAGTTAAGACGCTGACTACCACCCCTGGAGTCGCAAGTTTGGATCCAGGTCTTGCTGAGTGACTCCAGTCAGGTCTCCTAAGCAACCAAAATGGCCGGTTGCTAGGGAGGGTAGAGTCACAAGAGGTAACCTCCTTGTGGTCACTATAATGTGGTTCACTATAGGTGGGGCATGTGGTGAATTGTGCATGGATGCCGCGGAGAATAGCGTGAAGCCTCCACACGCGCCATGTCTCCGCGGTAACGCGCTCAAGCCACATCATAAAACGCGCAGATTGACGTCTCAGACACAGAGGCAACTATGCCACCACGAGGACTTAAACCACATTGGGAATAGGGAATTCCAAATTGGGGAGAGAATTTTTTTTTTAAATAGAAATGTCCCATAAAATTTAAACATTTATAATTTGCAAGATATGACTTATGCCTTATGTCAAATCAAATCACTTTACTGTGATGTAATCCCATATATGCGCTTTACAGATATAAATTCATAAATGCATAATATTAACCTCAACCGTCCTGCCATTTACACATGTGCTTTAAGCCAAGAGTTCTGTGGAGGAGATGATGTGTATTCGGTCACCTGTTTAGTCATGCAAATTTTGCCCATGTGTAGAGTTTTCACAAGAAGGATCAAAGATTTAGTCACTGAGTTAAAGATTTGATTACTGGCTGAGAGAACAGACTTTAGATTAGGCCTAATCTGTAAATTAACAATTTGTATATAACATTAAATCAAGACAACCCAAACAAGACCAACACAGCCTGATTCACAAAGAACAAAAATACCTGTATGGTCCAGAAATGAGAAATGTAATTGAAGTTTCATGAGGATGATATGAAGTTTCAAATATACATCTTCACCCTGCAGCTGAAAAGCTCTGATAATAATAATAGCCGTAGTGATCTTATTTCTTTTCATATCAAACGGCATTATCATATAGAATTAATGATTACGCTTTGAAACATTACCTAATTAAATGTATACTTTTTGGATATTGAGCAGCTCATGATTTCCAGACACGTGTATAACTGGGGTTTAACAAAGTTTATTATGTCTCATTCGGTGCTTCATCTCTAAAGGTGAATTAATGAGAGAATATGCTTTTGCTTTTTTACAGTGGGAATAAAACTAGCGCTCTGCCCCTTTACTAGAGTACATGCATGTTAAACATAGCATGTTTTTTTTTTCCTGCTATTTTCTATACATTGCTAATAGCTGCTGCAAAGACATTTGGAAAAGAGCGAGGACAGTGCGCTCCTGTGTCTGCGTGATCTTGTGCGTGCATGCAACTGTGCCTTGGCGCATCCAGTATATTATGCATTTGCGCATCTTTGCGTAACACACACATGTTGTGTTTCCATGTTTTATGGGGACTTTCCATAGACATAATGGTTTTTATACTGTACAAACTTTATATTCTACCCCTAAACCTAACCCTACCCCTAAACCTCACAGAAAACTTTCTGCATTTTTACATTTTCAAAAAACATAATTTAGTATGATTTATAAGCCGTTTTCCTCATGGGGACCGACAAAATGTCCCCACAAAGGTCAAAAATTTCGGGTTTTACTATCCTTATGGGGACATTTGGTCCTCACACTCACTCACACTCACACTCACACACACAAGTAATTTGTGCTCTCTCGCTTGTTGTTTGCTTGCACTAATGTTATAAATGCAGCACTGGCCCGATCGGGCAAGTGACAGTTCTAGTAGCTGGCCGAATCTCTCTCACACTGGTCCAGGGCAAAAAAAAAAAAAAAAAAAGGGATGTGTCGAGGCTTGCCAATAGTTTAATCTGCAAGCCAATTCTTTGAGAACAATGTAGGCTACTCAAAAGACAAATGGAAAGGAATCTGGTACTTTTTCTGAAATTCTGAATTTGATCTTCAGATCTGTAACTGATATCATGACATGGGCGTGGGAATATTTAGGTAAACCTTTGTCAGTCAACACCTTTCATGGAACCATGTTTTGTGGTCCGACAAGTCCATATTTTTAAATATATATAGTTTTTTTTTTGTAAAAAAAAAACAAAAACAAAAAAAAAAACAGCTGTTGTGTTTTCCAGGCCAAAGAAGAAAAGGACCATCCAAGCGGTTTTAAGTGTCTGTCATGGAGTGTGGGTGCTAGATTGGCCTGCCTGCAGTCCTGACCTGTTTCGATCTGAGAATGCGTGGAGCATTAGAAGGCACCATAAAATACAGCAATGAATTTGTATCAGAATCTTTCATTAAATGCTCTTTTAAAACCATATTATTTGTTCCATGATATCCACATTTGTTTCACAGTTCTATATTCTTCGTCACGTCGACAAATGTCTTATATCTTATGTCTTTTTTTTAAATATAATTTCTCTAAGCATTTTAGGAAAAACAAACTGATACTAAACAAATGAGAAATCAATTTAATCAGAAATCAATTTAGTCTTTGTTGTGGTCCACTGTTTTCTTTGTTTTGTACAGTGGTAGTGAAGTTAAAAGGCCAACAAAATTTGTGAATGCTCCAGCTGTGCTCACAATACAGCTTACTTTGGTTATGGATTCATCAGAGTTATCTCCTTTGCAGCCTGTTCCTTTACAAGGTTTCATGTAGCTTTGTGTAAGGACACATATTTTGCCATTCCATGATAAAAGTGCACTGGTTTCAGATGCTGGACTAATTATCCTTGAACACCACAGTGCTACTTGATAAACACTTAACTCAAAACTAGAAGAGATGAGTAATGCTGGACTTTGGCTGGAAACCCTAAAGCACAGCACCACAAAGCATAAGCAATGCAGGGAATAATTACCAAGAACACAGGCCTAACAGGAACAAATAGTCACCATGGAAATCCCTTGCAAGCACAAGAAATCATCAGCTCCTTCGCATCAATATACTGACACACAATGACTCCCCAAGCCAGTCCTGCAAAAACCTTTGACTCATCACTGCCTCACAAAGCATACTCTGCAGCAAGCAGGATGACATCTGTGCACCCCGTCAACATGTTGTATTTGAACCGATTTAAATTATCTAGTTATTATCTTTTAAACTAATTTTACTTTTTCAACAGCCTGAACTCAATTGTAAAATAAATTACATAAAGAAAATTAATTCTTAAACTATTTGAACGTTTCAGGTGAAAGGTGACCATCGACTGACTGCTCTCTTAATTAGAAAAATGTTTTCTAGCATATAATTCAGTCAGAGGCTGAGCTCAGAGGCTCAAAGAAGGAAATGGATTTAAGAAAAGGAATTTAACTAGGTTGAGGATTTAACTAAATTATGTAACAAAAAAGTGCAAGCATGGAAAGACGCGGTTCTCAAGACAAGAGTTCTAATAGTGAGTCCAGCGGTTTACTAAACCTATTGTTGCGCTTAGTTAATGAATATAAGTGAAGTCGTCTTGTTTTATTTATGTTGATAAACAGAATTTCATGTACTCAAACCAAATCATAACACAATTTCATCAAATTTAAGTAAAAAAAAATATAAATGTTTATATATTTAGGTTTTATTAATTTAATTTTTTTATGAAATTGAAATGTGTAAATCTGAATTCGTCCTTGACTTGTTCCCTCTCCCCATGTTGCAGCCGAAGTATTAAATTATGCCATTAGACTAATAATCCCTGTTGAATTCTCAGTTAAACAAATGCTTCCCACCTGTTAAAACTATTCATGAAGTGGGAAAGAGACCATTCTACCCTTTCAATGGAACTGGCTCCCCTGCTGATTTAATCTTCTCTCCTTATCAATACAAATTCAGTGTTATACCCAGGGTATTCTTCAGACAACACAACTACCAGTCAAAACAATGCCACTTGCCAGCCTCCAGGTCATTGTGTGCAGTGAGTCTGTGACAGAGGGATATTGCTTCAAACTAAGATAATGTCAGGCAGAGCAAGAGCACCATGTTTGATGTGTTTTTTTGTCTGTGATAATCCATACTCTAAAAACGTGTCTAAAGGTCTGGGTGTGAGAGTAAATAAAGGCACTCCTGCGGATTGTGGCTCTATGGTCCATGCCCGTCATGTTTTTGCCCGTCACATGTCCATGCCCGTCATGTTTTTGCCCGTCACATGTCCATGCCCGTCACTGTTTTTGCATGCATCCAGTCTTCATCAGCACCTTTGTTGCATGTCAAATCACACCCTACGTTTAAATCCAATGTTGACTCACTAAGAAATCCAGGTTTCAAAAGACAGCACGATGCAACATAAGAAAAATAAAATGTTTATTATTTAAAATTTCCATTTAAAATAATTAAACTGATATTTAGCTATATATATATATATATATATATATATATATATATATATATATATATATATATATATATATATATATATATCTCAAATAATTGCATTTATTATTTTTATAATTTCAAAATGATTGAAGTTAATTAAATTGATATATCAACTAATAATTTTAATTATTATTTATTAAAAATAAACTGTGAAGTAAACTTCAATTATCCACATGTAAAATAAGTATTGCCTAATTTCCAAAAAGCTAAAATCAATTAAAAAAAAGATTAGTATTATTATTTTAAAGGAATTGTTCAAAATGGAAAAGAAAAAAACAGGTAAATATAAAATACATTTTTTTACATATTACACTTAGCAACAACATTACAGTACAGAAGGTGAACTTCCAATGTTGTGAACTTAAACTATCGTGAAACATAATGATAAATACAGTACATAATGTGTGTAGCCTACTGTGTGTTAATACTCCTGTATTGTGGGCAGATAAATTTAGCCTGTTTTGTACTCTGTTGACTGAATGTCGCTGCTAATTTTTCAAATAATTTCCCCTCATAAAGTACAATTTATCAGTAAATCGGCAGGATGTCATCGTAACTATTGACTACGTCCTCCAGTGTTTTTAGAATAAAATACAGAGCTAAAATACCGTGTGGAAAGTAGTCCTTGTTCAGGTCCTCGTCATATTCATCACACGCAGTACAGGAGCAGTGCCCGCGTTTCTGCCGCCGTCTGTATTTATAATCTCGCGACAGTGCTGGCCACGCCCCTTACGAAAACAATCTGGTCACGTAGAAGAGAACAAACCCCGTTCTTTCACGTTTGCACTTTCGTTAATGAACAGTACTTTCAAATGCAGCTGAAAAAAATGAAATGAAGCCAAAGAAAATAAAACAGTACATGTTTCAAGCCCACGTGTCATTTAACTACGCACTCACCGACCACTTTATTACATACACCTACATATTCGTGCGATTATCTAATCAGCCAATCATGTGGCAGCAGTGCAGTGTGTATTATCAGGTAGATACGGGTCAGGAGCCTCAGTTAATGTTCACATCAAATATCAGAATGGGGAAAAACGCGACATCATGGCATGACTGTTGGTGCCAGACAGGTATTTCAGTAACTGCTGATTTTCACACACACATCAGTCTATAGAGTGTATTGAGAATGGTGCAAAAAAAAATAAAATAAATACAAATCCAGCGAGTGGAAGTTCTGTGGACAAAAACAGCATGTTAGTGGTCAGAGGAGAATGGCCAGACTGGTCCAAGCTGACAGTAATGCAAATAACTACACGTTACAACAGTTCTATGCAGAAAAGCATTTCTAAACACACAACACATTGAACATTGAGACGGATGGGCTACAGCAGCAGAAGACCCCTCCGGGTACCACTACTGTCTGCTAAGAACAGGAAACTGAGGCTGCAGTGGGCACAGGCACACCAAAATGGATGGTAGATGATTGGAAACACATTGTCTGATCTGACAAATCTCGATTGCTGCTAAAACATACAGATGGTAGGGTCAGAATTTGGCATAAACAACATGAATGTATGGATCCATCCAGTTTCAGGCTGGAGGTGGTGGTTTAATGGTGTGGGGAATGTTTTCTTGGCACACAAAAGCCACCTTAATACCAATTGAGCATTGTGTAAATGCCACAGCCGACCTGAGTGTTGTTGCTGACCATGTGTATTCCTTTATGACCATGGTCTACCCATCTTCTAATAATGGCTACTTCTAGCATGATAACGCACCATGCCATTTAGCGCACGTCACCTCAAACTGGTTCCAGGAACATGACAAGTTCAGTGTACTCCAATGGCCTCCACAGTCATCAGATCTCAATCCAATGGAGCACCTTTGGAATGTGGTGGAATGAGACATTTGCAGCATGAATCTGCAGCAGAAAATAATCTTCAGCAACTGCATGATGCTGTCATGTCGGCGTGGAGCAGAATTTCTAAAGAATGTTTCCAGAACCTTGTTAAATCCATGCCAAGAAGAATCCAGGCCATTCAGGGGGCAGAGAGGGGTCCTACCCAGTATTTGTTGTACTGTACCTAACAAAGTGGTTGGTGGGTGTACATTCTCATTTATTCTAAACAAAATAAGCAAGAACTCGGAGGAACATGTTGCAAATGTTCCATAAAACAAAAGTGTAGTAAATTGTAACTGTTCAAATGTAAACAATTGTGTGTAGATAGTGATGGCATAATCTTAGCTTTAAATCTTTTTTAAGTTTCCATGCTCAAAACTGGGTAGGGGTGTCTTGGATCAGTTTAATTTTGGAAACTCAATGATTAAATATGTTGCAATGACAGAGCGCCAGAGTTTAGTGGGACAGTCAGTGAGGTGGAAACTGGTACCAGCTAGTAGTTGTAAGAGGATAATGTCAGGTCTGTTTGACATACCCCACTGTTGCCATTCTTAAGCTCAGATGGGTTGACATTTTAGAATACCAACACTGCATGTTGCTTTATAAGAGCATGCAAGTCACAATATTTCCTTTTTACCCTACACAAATACTAGTAATACTTCCCATCCAGTAAATACCAAGAATGTGTGATTGAGGCCAAAGTTAAAGGGCATTAAATGCAACATTCCTACCACAGAATACCATGAAGAGTTATGCAAATATAAGGTATGGCCAAAAGAGATGCATTCTGTAGTCTGCATAACACACTACAAGTTACTACAAGGTGCAACAAGTTAGGTCAAGCACTGTATGTCCCATTGCTAATGGATAAAAATAGCAGTGGGAAATGGCTTGTTAACAGCGAGTACTTCTGGGCTAAAACAATGACTTTTAAATGCATGAGCGGACTTCATTATTTATTAAAAGAAAGTAGAAAGACTTTGTCTTACAACAGCAAGATCTTGTATATCTTTTCAATCAGACACCACCTGCATTACAACAAACAATAAACAATAATATATTTTTTTAAATTCTTCATTTACATTGCACTGCTATCAAACAGTTCATATATAGTGAGAAGTGCATTCATGTTTTATTTTTATAAAATTATAAAATCATCTTTATATATGTACATACAAACATATGGACGAAAAAAATGCACACTTCTTGCATTTCTTAAAATCCATTTATACCATAGTTGGTAGATCGATGCATGCCAGCACTGCTAGCAAAGCCAAAAAAATAATAAAACTAAAACATTCTTGATATAAATGACCTTAACTGTTCTGACAGGAGATGAGGTGCTTAAATCTGAAGGGTTAGATCTGCCACAATAGCACAATGAAAAGATTTAAGAAGGTCAGGGCCCAGGGCAATCTGTATGGCAGCTGAGCACAGAGTGAAGCTTCTCTCTTAATATGCAGGCACGTGAGTGTATCCGTCTGAATCGCTGCCGTCCCGAATCAAGTCCACGCGGAGGGCGAGCTCCTTGAAGGTTGGCCGAAGACTAGGATCGTTGTCCCAGCATTCCTGCATGATCTCGCACATCTAAAAGAGTTAAAAAGTCAATATTTACCACTCCTGCCTATATGTTCTGATGCACAACTGTCAGGAATTGACGAGGAATTATTTTTGCTACAGTATTTAATACAGTTTCACTTTATCTTAGATTATATTAAATGAGAAGAGATTGTATTTACACCATTATAAATTACTGCAGGATTTCCCAAACGGGGATTTGCAAAACCCCATGATGGTGAGAAAACTGCTCTTTTAATAAAAAGTACACTCCTTACAATGTTACGATGTAACGGTTACTTTCATTATCAGCAACACAATCATATTTTAAAATAAAAGTTGCAGTCATGTTTTAAAAGTAATGTTGGAGTCATAATCCTAACATTGTTCACCCTGTAGTTGGGAAAAGGCAGTGGCTCAGGCTGTTGTAGATTATTGTTTACTGCTTTTGCATAGGTTAAGTTCACTGCCGAACAGACCAGTTGGTAGAGACTTCTTCTAGGTCTTAAAGATGTCGTTTTATGCAGCCTGCAATTATGTCCTCGCACGATGGCCGAAACTCTTAAAATAAAATGTAGAATTTCCCAAAATATTTCCTAAAAATATTTTCAGCAATAAGGGGTACATGTCCCCCACCCCAAGTTACAATGGTTGCTACACCCCTGCTTTGTTACTTATATAAAAAGTTTTTAATTATTGAAAATGTAAATCGTAAAAATTTAATATTTTACAACTGTGACAGTTGATTATAATTATTCAGATAATGATTATTTAGATGTGACGCATGATTATTTGTAGTGCAATTTTAGATTTGAATGCCAACGGTGAAATAAAATAAATAGTAAAAACATTATAAGAAAAAAAATCATAAATGTAATAAGGGTTCATTAAAGTATAACAATAATATGAAAAATGAAGTGTAAAAGAAGTCAATTTAATTATGTTTTGAAAGACTAGCATTACTTAAAATATCAGGGGGTACTTCAAGTGAATAATTTGGGTCAGAGGTTCCCCAAAAAAAGGTGGCGACCCCTGAATTACAGGATGGGAAACCAATTGGTGAATCCAAATCTAATCAAGACAAATGAGCACATTTAATCAACATACAGAAAAGTTTTCTGTATAAAAGTAATTAATTAATCTGTATCAGTATAAACAAAACATACCAAGCAATCAATCACAAAATCTTCTATGCATCTTAACGAAGACATTTTGTAAAATAAATACAAATAATAATAAAACAAACTGTAGTTTATCATAACTTTTTCCATAATATTTAAAAAAAAATGTTGATTGGAGATTGGGTGTATAAATGTCTAAAATGGTCAAATCTGGTCATTGATATTCTGAAACAAAAGTAAATGACACATTCATAGGAAATCAGCTCGGTTAAAACAGAAACTGCTCTCAGCAGGGGCACATTAATACACAGGCTTACACAGGCTAAGCCCAGGGGCCCATAACTCCCATGGGGCATCCGCCACTCCATTTACCCCCATCCATGTTTGCTGGAGGGGCGCGTCTAAACGCTTTCAGTGGCACACGCAGTTCTGTGTTACTGCGCGTGTTCAACACACTGCAGTTTCACCAATTTTGCAATCAAAAAAATACTATGTTGTATAGAAGTGAACTAATAAGATTAGAGATAAACCAGCTCTGAACAGCCAGTCCATTCATGGCTATGTTCATAGTTATTAAATTATTCTGAGGGGATTGATATGTGGTACCTCTGATGGACAGTCCACAGGTTGAGGTAAACGGTTTCCTCTCTTCAACAGCTCAATGAGATGATAGACTATGGTCTGTCCCTGCTTGTCACCTCCCATCATACTCAAGAAAACCTGAGCAGAACAAAAGAATGGATGGGTATTGTAAGACACTCATCAGCAGCAATTCTGTCAGAACAAATTTTTAAAAGGTGGCGTTGACAAGATTTGTGGCCACGCCTTATGTGATTTACACAACCAGAGCAATTAAAATACATTTTTACAGCAACTTAAAAAGGTTGTAAGTTTCACATGACAATTACAGGTGCAAGGAATTCAAACATACAGGGAAAAAAAAAGAGGAAATAACAAAGCAAGCTGTAATACATACTGTAGGTGGGCTACAGAGCTTGTCGCTGTATGTAAAGAGCTCATACAGAACCACTCCAAAACTCCAGATGTCTGATGCTACTGAGAACTTGCTCTCAGTAAGGGACTCAGGTGCATACCTGTCAAAATGTATAACAATTCAACTGCTTGTCATGCATCTATTTTTCTTAACTCCTCATGAATTGACTCAATGTGAGTCCAAAGGTGTGCAGTAATACAAACCATATTACTTTGGAAATCTGGCTAAAAATGTAGAATCTTAAAGAATTTGAACCCTCCTTTATACACGTTGATCTGGTTATAATTGTCTACACGCCAAATTCAAACAAAACAGGATTTTCCTATGTTAAAATACCTACTCCTATCCCAGCTTAATATGCAGACACAACTACAAATAAACCATCTGTAGGATGATTGTTGTCTCTTTTGCGCAACAAAAATGTATCTATCTGTTTTGAGCAGCCCATCCAGCCAACGGCCAATGGCAAAACCAATGGCGTGAGTTTGGGGCGGGACTATCTATTTGTTTGATCAACAGTAAATGGGGGGAGTGTTTGAATACGCTTTTTGAAAACATTGTTTATCTTTGCAATTCTGTTTGATGATGCTAGTGGCGCATAAATTACACATTTCTGCTTTAAGTCAAAGTTCATTTAATGCAGAGGGGCATGATAAAACTTACCAGAATATTGGACTCTCCCCAGGTTCTTTAACCTTGTAGTATTCTTTGTCCTGAGGCAAGACCTTAGTCAGGCCAAAGTCACCGATCTTCACCCGGAACTCGCTCTCCACTAGGATGTTTCGTGTGGCCAGGTCTCTGTGAATGTAACGCTTTGTAGCAAGGTATTCCATGCCCTGTAGAGACACAAGAGTGGAAATTTCAATGCAAAGTGGAAATGAAGAAAGCATGTTGGGATGTAAAAACTAGTGGTACTATGGTACCATTGTTGAGAGTAAAGGGATTAAAAAAGCTTTTTTTAATTAAAAAAGCAGCGCAATGCAAATCTTGTAATCAGATTACATTTACTGACATTCAATTGCTACAATTACATAATTTTAGGTTAATACACCTGACTAAAATAATATTATTTCCCAGAAATATATTTAAAACATGAATGCACCTGATAATGAGTCATTATAGATGAAAGGAAATACTGTTTTAGAAAAAAACATTACTTGTAAGTAACAAATGGTGTAATCTGAATACAATCTAGAGAAGTAATTAGTAATCTGTAGTGATTTCTTTTAGTAACATGTTGAACATTGTATGGTACAAAGTCAATGCTAATTTAGAAATGTGCTTTTTATAGAAAATGTAATACAGACTCAATTCTGTTCTGTTGCCGCTACGATAATATTTGTGTGTACCTATTATGAAAATGACAGTCATCTCCAGGAAGACCAGAAATTTTGTTGGCTTTTGAGTCTTGTAGCCTAGTCTGCAAGCTTGAAATTTCTGCCTTTACCACGCATTTTATTAGTAGCACACAAATGACATGGTTAAGCTTTTCAATGTCCTTAACTGTAGACAGATGATGCCCTGTGCACTCAAACAAATAGATCCACCCTAAACTCACAACTGGTAGAGTCAATCTTACCATGTCAGGCTGGTCAGGATGCACAGCAAATTAGTTTTGCTTTGGTATCTCAACTGGAATTGTGAACTGGTACTAAGATTGACAATGGAAATTTTGGTATCTTGACAACCCTTAAAGCATGCATGTTTGGACAGTAAACACTGAAGAGAAAGAAGAAGCTTACAGATCAAAATAATTAGAGCTGACAGCCTCACACTAACATTACAACAAAAGGAATAGTCCTCATTACCTTGCATATTTGAGAGGCATAATGCACAAGTTTCATGTGGTCAATCCTGTCTCTATTCTTGTTGAGATAGTCTCGTAGACTGCCGTATGGTAGGTATTCCATAATCAGCCGAAGGTTTCTCCTTCCTGAGGAAACAAGTATGCACAAGAATGATCAAGAATTTTCCCTTTTGACCAGCCTTTAGATTAATTTAGAGATCTACTGTATTTCTTACTGGGTTTCAACACTTTTTGACCAATGAACTTTGATGACTTTTCAAGTTGTGTGTAATACCTCAATATGAATTTAAAAAATAATTCACATTCAGATCGAATCACTATTGAATCATTCAGAACAATTTGTGAATCTGTTAGACTGATTTATTGAACTGAATAATTATTTTGAGTCAGTACTCTCATAAATCTGTGACCACTATGGCTTGCAAGCAAGTTTTACTCTACAGAAGAGCAATATCTGGCCAAAGAAACATTGTAGAGAACAGGATAACTAGAAAATGAATTTGGCAATAGAAATTTCGGACTTTTACGTTTTTATCAGAATTAACACTCAATAACACAAACTTCCTTGATATTTCCAGATTTGCCATGACAGTGTGAACCTTGTTCTAAAAAAATGCAGCATACTTGATGACTAGAAGCACACAGAAACTGTATCCTTTTTAATATTATTTTGCACTTATTGTGGAAAATCTATTCAATTCTGCACCGGTTTAGATTAAAGGGTTAGATCACCCAAAAATGAAAATTCTCTCATAATTTACACACCATCATGCCATCCCAGATGTGTATGACCTTCTTTCAACTGCTTTAGACAAACAAAGATTTTTAGAAGAATGTTTCAGCTCTGTAGGTCCTTGCAATACAAGTAAATAGGTGCCAAAATTTTTAAGCTCCAAAATCCACATAAGGGGAACATAAAAGTACCCCAGACGACCCTGGTGGTTAAACCCATTTCCTCAGAAGTGATATGATATGAGTGGGTGAGAAACAGATCAATATTTAAGTACATTGTTGTCATAAATTCTCCTCCATGCCCAGTAGGGGATGATATGCAAGAATTTTGTGAATCACCAAAAACAGGAGGAGAAAGTGAAAGTGAAGGGAAAAAGTGCTTAAATATTGATCGGTTTCACACAACCCTATTATATCACTTCAGAATATATGGATTTACCCACCAGTCGCCTGGAATACTTTTATGTTCCCCTTATGTGGATTTTGGGGCTTCAAAATTTGGGCACCCATTTACTTGTATTGCAAGGACCTACAGAGCTGAAACATTCTTCTAAAAATCTTTGTTTTTGTTCGGGTGAAGAAAGAATGTCATGCACATCTTGGATGGCATGAGAATGAGAGAATTTACATTTTTGGGTAAACTATCCCTTTAATGACACTTTTCACACTAGAGCTTTTGGTGTGGATCAGAGTCAGACTTAGTTTTTTTTGGTGTGAAAGCAATCAAGCCTAATAGTGGAACCAGTATTGTTGACATATAATTTGCCAATTACGCATGCATTTTTCAATGTTAGCAGAGTATTATTAGGTTTAAATAAAAAAGTAGTGTAATGCAAATACTTGTAATCAGATTAGTTACTGATGTTCAATTGTTACAATTACATAATTTGGGTTAATACAACTTACTAAAATAATATTATTTCCCAGGAATAAATTTAAAACATCAATGCACTAGTGGTCGACCGATAAGGGTTTTTCAATGGCCGATGCTGATACCAATATCTAGAAAGCAGGATGGTTGATATAAATTCCAATTAACATTACATTTTAACAATAAATTGGTAGATTTTGACACTGACACAAGCGAAAGTTAAAACTTCTGTCAAACGGCAAACATTGTTAGCAGCCATGGCGATAATCGCAAAATGGCCAAATATCGACTGTTTAATCAGCCTGGCCATTAATATATGTCTATCACTAGAATGCTCCCCATATACATAAGATAAGACATTCTTTGGAGACTTGATAATGGCTTCAATAAAGATTAGAAGTTCAAGTATTTTAGTTTGCAATTGGTTTGTTTATTCTAAGCCTTATTTTTGTGTACAAATTACCACTGTTCATTCCTGTTCATTTCGGTTTATGGCTGTTGATTATTGACATTTTCTATTAATTTATTCTATTGATTTATTGAATTGGGATGTTTGAAATAAATGATAGGTAACAAATATCCTACTCTAAGTCTTCTCTTTGAAATACAATGGTTTGTAATCATAATGTGGCATCATTGCAAAAACTGACACTTCAAAACACCTCAAACCAAAACATTGTTATAAAATGCTAAACTGACAAAAATAGTGATTTTGTAATGTCTTTGCTAATGTCTAAATATACTGTATATAAATGCAGAACTTGTGATAAGATCTAAAAAAATCTGTTTCATGGGAGAAAAGCATAGAGTAGAATGGTGGTGGCGTAGTGGCTAAATCACAGGGCTGTTAATCAGAAGGTCGCTGGTTCGAACCCAAGACCACCACCATTGTGCCCTTGAGCAAGGCACTTAACTCAAGGTTGCTCCGCGGGGATTGTCCCTGTAATAATTGCACTGTAAGTCGCTTTGGATAAAAGCGTCTGCCAAATGCATAAATGTAAATGAGTAGAGGCAACGGTTAATTCCGCATCCACTGATTTTGAGAACGAATTGGCCTGGATTTAAGGATCTATTAAGGGGAATGTGTGTGGATGGATCCTGTAAAATGTTATCTCGGTGTGAGACGTGCAATGCTATGGCTGGAGAGGGAGTGTCAGGGCCGTCTACTTCTGTTCCGCCTAATGATGACGCAGGGGAGAGGGTTTCCATAATCAGTGGATTCCCTGAGGATCTCCCTCTAGAGCAGACACGTGATGAGTCTCTCAAGCACATGTTTGACCAAGTAAGAGTAATTGATGGTCAACACCTAATCAAAGTCCCCTTCAAAAGAATTGGCATGGACATCGTTGGGCCATTAGAAAGGACCGCACATGGGCATCACTTTGTATTAGTTCTGGTGGACTATGCAAAGCGATATCCAGAAGCAGTGACCCTGTGCAACATCTCAGCACATAGTGTTATATCAGCACTGTTGGCACTCTTCAGAATAATCTCCCGAGTGGGGATTCCAAAAGAAATCCTAACTGATCAAGGCACTACCTTTATGTCACAATCATGAATTGTTAGGTATTAAATCGATTCACAGCTTGCATGCAATGTTTAATACCATGCCAGCTTCCATTACTATTTTGGTGGAAACCTAGTTAAAAGTTTATAAAATGTATAAAAATGTACATGTATAATGATGTATAAAAAAAAACAAACTATGTTTTTAAAAACAATATATTTTTTAAACTTTGTAAAACTGAATCTGGTCTGACTTTGTTAAAAATATCTTCAAAATGGTTAACCAAATAAAACAATTTCCTCAAGGAATCACCACAATATATTAAAACATGCTTAGCAGAGTGTGGTAAAAATTGTGTGATTGGCAGGCATGCAAATTCTGTAGAAATATGTGGAAACAGATTTACAGGATATGATGAAATAAATGGGAACTTCCAGTACCTGCACCGTAGCACACACCCTTGTATTTCACAATGTTCTCATGCTGAAGGGATTTGAGGATCTCGATTTCCCGCTCAAAGTCCCGGATGTGCTCAGTGGTGCTGTGTTGCAATTTTTTCACTGCCACAACCTCGCCAGTGTTGTCCTGAAGGGGATCATACCTGCACATTTCCACGCTGCCAAAATTTCCCTACAAACAAGAGATGATTACTGTGGTTAGATAAATGATGGGTGGTGGACCGACAGGTCGCATGCTTCAGAATTTTTCTGTAGGCATTTTTATGAAAGCTTTTCATTAAACAAGCAATAAATATTTGAAAGAGCAATGCTGCCATTTTATAAAGCTATCATGTTGTAATGTTTTCAGAGTTTAAAGAAATTGTGTTATATTTGGTAAAGTATGTTGTCACTTCTGACCTCAAGAATAACATCGATCATCATCATCATCTAAATGTAGAAATGAAGTGCTACTCAAATTCAAATTGGGAACATAAAGCAATTAAACAGAACTTTTTTTTTTTTTTTAAACAGTATAAAAGGTTGTCCTACAGGGTAGGGATGACAAGTATACCTGCTAGATTGAGCACCAAAGATTTTTTTTTTTAACTAATTGTAACTTGACACAATTTTTAAAACCTGATGCTTATGCTGCAAACTAAAACAAACAAAAACATCTACCAAAAACTTCTGTAACTAGACTTTTGCACATAAACCAACCATTTCAAAATATTGGAAGATAAATATATTTTAATCCCACCCCAAGTATTCAGTATTCGGCTGCTTTATCAAAAAGATCAAATGAATATACCTACTACAGGACAGTTATTCAAAAATTATTCTTAGCTACCTTGCCCAGCTGCTGCAGGAAAATTAGATGTCTCTCCTCAAACTGAACTGGCTCCGCATTCTCAAAAACTCCAGTACTGAATCCAGATGCTGCTGCTCTGCTGGGCAGTATGTCACTCTCCTTCACAATCTCATAATCTGACAATGCATTTAATCAAGGAGTTAAAAAGTGAAAATAAAGTGAGACATGTCAAAATGCCAGTGTGTATATCTGTGTGTGTGTGTGTGTGTGATTAACCTGGACAGAAAAGACTGTTGAGGTCTCGTATAACAGCTCTGAATGAAGGTCTGAATGTTGGCTCATAGTCCATGCAACTGTTGATCAGGTTAGCGAGCTCAGTCCACTTAGGAGCGTGAAGTTGATGGCGGTTTTCATAAAATAATTGTTTCTAAAAATAGGAACATAAATATTGCTCTTCAAAAAGCAAACACTTTGAAGATATTTGATATTAATTCCAAATTATAAAAAAAGATGAATTTGCAAGACTATGGAACTAATACTTGCAACACAAGGTGAAGATTGCTTGCATTACAATGTGACGTTATGGTTCTTTCATTAATGCAATTTCTAACTTCAAACCGTTTTTGGTGGCATTTATATGTATCAGTATAAGGAGGACACAGGTTCTAGGTATTGCCCTACCTTGGAATTGTCCATATTGGCGAGTGGCTTTTCCCCTCCGCTGCATATCTCCCATAAAGTTGTACCAAAGCTCCACTTGTCTGTGGCAAGACTGAGGTTTTTGGGGTCTACGATGCATTCAGGGGGCACCCATGGGATTCGCTCCACAAGAACTAGGAGAACATTTACAGTTTAGTGCCAAAAGGACAAAAAGACTTACTGACAAAACTTGAAGGCCAATATATTTGATAATATTAAAAAATTAATAATCTGTTCTCAAATGAGACTGTATTTGTACCATAGCAACAAACCTTCACACTTTAACATGGAAAATTCTGCCCTCTACTGGTCAAGGCACCAGTAGAGTAAATAGTGCTCAAATAATTCAAGCTAGTAATTTCATGGATTTACATTCTACTTCATAGTAATCTCCACTTTAAAAACATACTGTTATTATACAGACATGGTTTGGTTTGTTTTCACTCCCAAAATCCTTGAAACCAAGACCAACATTTCTAACTGTAACTCCTCCTTGAGCTTTCAAGCAACATCCACCAAAATTAGCATTGATCTTCAGGCTTTTCTGACTCTGGTATAGACTCGACTGTTCTAAATGATAAAAATTAAGGTTTTCACACAGCGGGTGATCAAAAATCCCCCAAAATCCCACTGATCGTAACATTCAAATGGGCCAAGACTATTCAGACTCCCACTGTCAAATTCTTTCAAAATGTAACTGCAAACAAGGCCTTTAATCTGCTTCAACTGTCTCTCTCTCTCAATTTATTGCCTAATCTTCCTTCCTTCCTTTACTGTCTGTAAATAGTGTTAAACTTAAACTTTTTGACAAGGCCTTGTCAAGCAAACATCAAAGTTTGTCTTGCCAAACTAAACCTATATAGACTGGATTACTCTTGTATATCTCTAATTGTTTAAATTTGTTTTGAAGCATATTGAGGTATTTTGTCTTCCCTCTTAGCAGTTATTTAACATGCATCCAACAATAGAACAGCAATAAAAATAGAAGCTATGTAGTTTGACTACTTTTGACTCAAAATGAAAGAAACCTCTGTAACTTTTCATTTAAAATTGCACACATACACGCACGCGCACACAAAATCACACGCGACTCGTCAAACATTTCACCTGGTAGTACAAATAAAACAGCTGGAAATTCACACAAGTTCCTAACAGCATTCACACCCTTTACTCACTCTCTCTGGGCAGCACTGTGATGCTGATGCCAGGGTCACTCAGTTTGATGAATGGAAGGTTTCCCAATGTTCTGTCCTCCTCTCTTATCAAAAGGATATTTTTCGCACAAACATTCCCATGAGCCAGATTCTTCTCCTCCTGGGTGTAAAAAAAATAAATAAACATCAGCCCATCAGCTATTCCCCCCAAAACATTGTTCTCCTAAGTCATTCCTGAATTGTTGTGTTTCTTACCAAGAAGAGCATAGCCCAGGCAAGCTGCTTGGCCACCTCCAGCTTCCACAGGATATTGACTGATATGGAGTTCTTGTTTTTCTTCAGGTATGTGTCTAAAGATCCAAATTTCACATATTCCTGTACCATGATATCTAAGATTAAAAAAAACAAATACAAGCTCAGGTATTTGGTAGCATCGCAGATCAGTAAACCAGAAAGGTGTGTTATTTTGGTCACATGTTACTCACTCTCGTCCCCACACACACAGATGCCATACGTCAACAATAGATGCTTGTGTGTGAGCTGGCTCATCATACTGGCAGCTTCAAAGAATGACTTGGATGAAAAACAATAATAAAGTTGCATAAGAAACACCTTTAAATGTCTATTAAAGTGTTTTCAGAACCACTTTTTATTATACATATCAACATGTCAACCGCTGATGTAACATTCTACACGATTGAGTTAATTCAAAGGAAAGGGGATGGTTAAGATCAGGGTATCCCAAATGGGGTTTTTCAAACTCCTATGGGTTCATGATGAAACAGAGATAGATATCAAACCTAAAATAAATAGAATAAAATGTCAATGTTCTCAACATATAAATGTATACAATAAAACAAAAATAGTACTTATTTATAAACACAACCGTATGTAAATTTGTGATGCAAAATGTATTATAGCTATTTAGTGAAAGGTTAAACAGATAGTTCACCCAAAAATGAAAGTTCTCTCATCATTTGCTCACCCTCATGCACAAGATGTGTATGAATTTCTTTCTTCAGTGAATGGTGATCAGATCTTTGTAGCTCCAAAAATCACATAAAGGAAACATAGAAGACACCAGTATTAAAAATCCATATTTTCAGAAGCGATATAAGTGTGAGTGAGAAACAGAACAATAAGTCCTTTTTACTCCAAATCTCCACTTTCACTTTCAGATGTAAAAGTTAAAGTGGACATTTTAGAGTAATAAATAACTTATAGTTTCTGTTTCTCACCCACTCCGATTATATTGTTTCTGAGGATATGGATTTAAACACTGAAATCATATAAATTACTTTTATGTGATTCAATTGCATTGTATGGACCTACAGAGCTGAGATATTCTTCTAAAAATCTTCACTTGTGTTCTGCAGAAGAAAGTCATATACATCTGGGAGGGCATGGGGGTGAGTACATGATGAGAGAATTTTAATTGGTGGGTAAACTATTCTGAAATGTAATCTATTTCTTACCTCAGAGTAATTTCTGTGTGCCTTGTCCAAGACTTTGACGATGACCTCAGTCTTATGAGTCTCTCCATAGTCTCCCTGTTCCCTACGAATTCCTTTAAAGATCATGGTAAATGTTCCCTGACCCTGACTCGCACCCTGGAAACAACATCAAACAGCACATCATCATATGGATTGCCATACAACACAGTTTAAAAAAAAAAAATACAATTATGGGACGATCCCTTGACTCCCTTAAACTATAAAAAAAAATACTGGATGCTTACAAGATCAAGGTCTTCTTTCTTGATTTTGTGAAACACCATTTGACTGATGTTGTGTCTCTGCAGTGAAGAGGAGAGGGGAACATCCAAACCCCGATGACTTCGACACACCAACAAACTCGACTTCTCTAATTACATTGAGAACACAGCATAAAACAAAGACTGTTAAATCAGGATAATAAATTCACAATAATATGCCTTCTCAGTTAATCTAACAAAACTGTCTTTAAACAGATTAATATTTAGTATATGATTTGTTAATTGTGCAGTTATGCTGCACAGAGCAGAATTACATGTGCTGTACTGACCTTTGGCCTTTGGAGGACAGCACCTGCTGAACTGAAAGATAACGGAGTCTGATTTCACAGTTTCCTTTTGGTAACATTTGAGTAGTTCTTGCAAGCTTCTGAAATTCCTTTTGGTTCCACTAAGATTGTAGTCTCCACTCTCAGACCTGGTGATCAGACAGTGCTTGTACTCTACATCCTCGTACGCCTGATGGAAAGAAATTAAAATGAGGCTGTGAGAATGTAATTGTGGTGTTGAGATTTACTGGTCACAAACTTGTGAGATGCCCTTCAGAAATTATCTAATTATTTGAACATGCTATTAGGAGTAAAAATATTGATTTAAATTGGACCTAAAATGTCACTTTGTAAGAATGATATTTGTTTTACATACCCCAACTGCAAGAGTCAGGAAGTATTTGTTGAAGTCTTTGGGGCTGCACCGTAGCACAAAGAGACCCCTCTGATTTCCTGCCTTGCGCAATTTACTGATTGCAAACTCCATTCTGTGGACGTACAACAAAGAGAACAACAATGGTTGGCTGCAGAAGACAGTGGAATGTAAATTTGCTGAGAATTGGATTGGATTGTATTCTAGTTATAAAAATTGAAAGAAGGGCCAAAACATAGGCTCTGGATGCATACTTCTGAGAAATAATGCGAAACCTATGTTCAACAGCATGTTATTCGTAAGTACTTCCTGTTGTGCTTACGATATTGGCCCGTGGCAGTAGCTCTCAATTGCCTCTAGCAGATGGGGTGGGGCAACATCCTTGCAGAGGTAGTGATGGCCATCTGTGGTCAGTCTGTAGTAACCATCGATAAGAGATACAAATGACAACGCCTCTATCGAGGTGGAGAACACCAGCTCCTGATTTAAAAACAAAACATTAGACAACCCATGTCAGTGCTTGATCTGTTTGTGCTCACTGATTATCACAACAGAAATAAATCAACATGTTGGATGAGTTCAAAAGAACTGAACAAATAAAAAAAAAGTGAAATGTGTCATTTCTGTACCACTAGCATCACCAAACGGAATTGCAAAAAAAAAAAATAATAACTTTCCCATATGGCAATGGTCAGTCAAGCAGATAGCCCCGCCCCAAACTCTGATCTTTGATTGAGCCAATGTTGCAATGTGGGATGCTCAAACAAACAAAGTGATGTTTTGATAGCATCCCAGTGTTTACTCTTTTCATAGAAATCAACCTATAAATGGCTTACTTGTCTATACACATTAAGCTGGAATAGGAGAAATTATTTAAGAGGGATAGTTCACCCAAAAATGTAAGTTCCCTCAATATATACTCACCCTCACGATATCCCAGGTGTGTATGACTTTCTTTCTTCACCAGAACACATTTGAAGAAAAATCGAAAATATTTTAGCTCTAGTAGGTACTTAAAATGCAAGTGAATGGAGATTTCTCTTTTGAACATCCAAATATCACAGACAGTCAACATAAACGTCATCCATACAACACCAGCAGTTAATGTCTTCTAAGATGACACGATTTCTTTTGGTGTGAAGATAAATATGAATGTACTTTTTGAAACTCTTAATCATGCTTCAGGTCAGCTGTACGTGCATGTGATGTAATCGCATTGGCATTTGAAACACATGAGAACTGATGCAAGTGCGTCACAGCCGAAAGAGCAGCACTGTTTACAAGTGAGGAGGAATGCTGTACAGTATCTTTGTTGATTTTGCTTCATCCGTTTCTTTACTCACACTTGTTCGTTTGTGTGCTTATCCTGGATGTCTCAACCGAGTGGAGAATGTGAGATTATGTTGGTATCATGGCAACGCGAATACATCACTCGAGAGACCTTGGAATCCACCCTCTTGTGAAGCATACCCTCACATTGGATTATAGTTAAAAAGTACCTAAATATTGATCGTTTCACTTAAGAAAACTTTCAATTAACCACTGGATGACGTTTATGTTGACTGTCTGGGATTTGTGGAGGTTCAAAAGAGAAATCTCCATTCACTTGCATTTTAAGAACCTACTTCGATTTTTCTTCAAATGTGTTCTGGTGAAGAAAGAAAGTCATACAGACCTGGGATATCATGAGGGTGAGTAAATAATGAGAGAATTTTCATTTTTGGGTGAACTATCCCTTTAACATCGCAAAAAGTTCAGTCTACAGACTTACTAGCGTTTTGCCATCCTGTCTGTTGATTGAGACTATTCGGCTCGTGTTGGTTCCCTCTTTGCTGGCTTGTCTGATACTGATATCGACCACTTCTGCAAAATCACAATATGTCTGCAGGTCCTTGTGAGAAAATTCAAATGTCAGTGAGGAAGATTTCACAAGCAGAGAAAAAAAAAAATCCCCTTTTCATTAAAACACCAGTACAGAAAATTTTATAAAATACATTTAATAAAAAAACAGTGCTTGCAAGGCAGCAAAAAGAATACTGATAAAGTTTTAGGTTAAGAGTAGCTTTTAGGCTATGGTTGAATATAACTGAAATTTTGCATCAAAGCTTCTTTGCTATTGACATGAGAATCAGCATGTGTCTTGATTTCTGTAGACCAGGGGTGCCCAATACGTCGATCGCGATCTACCAGTCGATCGCAAAGGCAATGCTGGTAGATCGCACAAAATTTAAATGCATTTCGTTAAATTTTAATACAAATAAATATTATGTTTTTCCATATTTTAGTTTCTGTCTGACTTGAACTTGACGAGTACATTTTGACCAGGCGAGATTGTTTATTCAGTTGCCATGACAACTAGGTTCGCACCTTCCAAGGGCTTCTGAGAACAGAGCGTGAAATTGCGATGCTAGCAGTTTTTGAGGCTAGATACCAGCAGCTAATGCCCGGATTATACAAAACTGTCTGATTCAATTCAGTGGAAGTCATCAGAATAAGTTAAATGTCCTGGCTATTTTTTTTATATTGTGCTGTAGGTGTTTTGGGTTTAGAGTTAAAATTGAATGATATCAACATTGAACATTATTATATATTTTTAATTAATTAATTAGAAGATGAATTCCATGTAGGGATAAATGCAGTAGTCCCAAGCATTTAAAAAAAAAAAAAAAAAAAAAAAGTTTTTTTTAGTTGGTAGATCGTATTGAGTTGGTCATTTAAAAGTAGATCATCACGTAAAAAAGTGTGTGCACCCCTGCTCTAGACACTGCACGAGAATAAACACTATGAAATGCCATCTTTGCAGTGCAAGTTGGCTATAGATTGTAGAACAGATGCAAGACAAAACGACCAATCGCAATTCAGTACGTAAATAATAAAATGACGCAATCTCTGCTGGTTAAAATTTTTATATATATTTAAATGTGCTAACAAAAGTCATTGAGAGATTTCCAAACTCCAATTTTAAACACCAATAAAGTGCACCCTTGCTAGTACTTTTATAATAAAAAGTAAGAGGAATTTCAACATAGTGTACCAGTGCAAGCACTAAAACTAGAAGCAATAATAAAACCGTTCCTCAGAGTTGCAAACATCAAATCTAAAAACAGGGTTAGTAAATCCTTATTAAAATGCTAGCCTGACAGTAGACATGCTTCCTAATCTAAAGACGGATCTGTTTCATCTGAAGTGAGTGCAGGCTCCAAGAACAAACACACTCTCACAAAACATTTGTAAAGTCAAAATGGTTTAAACATTTACTCATGTCCCTGAAATGGATTTGCTCCCAGAATCTCTTCAATCACACTAAATGAAAACTTGCTTTATATACCTGCATGGCTCTTAGATCAAACTCTAAAACAAGTGATTTGAAAGATTTTGAAGTACCCTGCTGAAGAAAAAAAAAAAAAAAAAACAGCCCAAGCGACTATCCCAGTCTGGATTTAGGCACTTTTCAACAAGTCAGGCTGGGAGACCAGCTGAAACCATCTAAGACCAGCCGGGTATCCATGACTTTGAAATACAAATTGTTTTACTTGCAGCGGTTAAAATCAAACAATAGCTCTTACAAAGAGTGAAATTCCTTACCTCAGACTGTGTGTCTTTTTGTCGTTCTCGACACCACTGGATACCGTGGTCTGCAGAGACGATGATGGTGACCTGCTCGGCTGAGGGCTCTTTGACCTGGAAGCATTCGGTGTAGAAGCCAGAGTCCAGAGACTCCAGGCTGATCAGGTATTTGAGCTTTAGGTCTCGTGCTGAGGCTCGGCACTGGCTGAGCTGCTGGATGACTTTCCGAAAGCGATAGCGGATACGTTTCCGTGTGATGAAGTGATAGTCCTGGATACATTCCCTCATGTATTTAGGAAGGAAGGACTTGTAACTGCAAATAAAACAGATAATGAGAGAGACATATTTCAATATTAAATATTGTTTTGGCAAGAGTAATCCAAGATGTCCCATTGTTCTATGAATATCAACCTATATTTCAGTGAATAAAACCAAATGTACAGTAGTTAAACTTGGAGTTGTTTACACTAGCAATTAAAGCATCATGGTATGATGTATGATGTTTTTCTGGACATGGTAATGTCATGTTTTTTGGACGTACCATGGTAGCAACTGGTATTCTGTAGACAACCTTGGGTTAACCATGTAAAAACCATAATAAATTAATATGGTAATCATTCAGTACCATGATATACATGAACCAATCATGGTGTTTAAGTTTTTAAGTGTATCTAAGTGGTATTTGCACCGCTGGAATTTTTTCCTTTATAAGGGTGTATATTTTCATCCAGGAAATCTTTTAATACACAGCATGTGGTAACACTTTACAATAAGGTTACATTTGTTAAAATTACAACAACATTAGTTAACACAAACTAACAATGAACAATATTTTTACAGCATTTATTGAATCATGGTTCATTTAAATTTTAACATTACTAATCAAATCAAAAGTAATAAAAAGTTGTATTTGTTAATATGAGTTAATTAATAATGAATACACCATGAACTAACAAGAACAAACAATGAACAATTGTATTTCTAAGATTCATAAATGCGGTAAAAAACAAATAAATGATAACTAATGCGTTAGCAAATGTTAACGAATGGAACCTTATTGTAAAGTGTTACCCAGGGTGTTTAACACCGTGTTTATGTTATATTACTAGTTAAATTAATCCACTGAAATTGTCAACATGGTGTTTTAACTCATAAAAAGATATGTCTAGAAAAGAATATTATAAGATAACTTGAATTTTAGATAATGGATCAAACACCAAAGGAATTCAATTTGGGGGGATTGTTAGTCCCTACATTTCAAAATACCTGGCCCTGGTTCATTTCAGACCCTGATGTTTACTGTCGGATACCATCACTGTACCATGTCACCATCACAGTACTTTTTTATAAGGGTAAACAAAATGAAATTAGACTGTGGTTTGGGATTAGAAGATGCTTAAGGGCAATTAAAGGACCCAAAGAAACCTGAAAAGATTACAGGGGCAAATAGGCCAATAACTCATATAACTGGAGATATATACCTTATTCACACCAGTATCATATTTGATTTTGAATGACAACGAGGCTGTGAGGGATTGACTTACAGTCTCTTCAATGGTCTGTACTGCAGTTTAAAGTGTTTTTGGATCGCTTCGCAGATAAAACATTGATAAAATATCTGTCCAAGAACATTCAGTATACAAAGAACTCTAGACAACATGAGTTATGGAAAATCAGATGTGAACTAGTAGCTTTATACAGCTTTATACTGTTTGTGCCAATGAAAAGATGGTAAGTCTATCCGTCACAGCCTCATTGTTAGTCCCATTAAAAATCAAAGATGGTGTTAGCGTGAATAAGGTCTAATAAAACTATTTTTGAGGACTAATAATCAGGCAGATTTTTGGATTACTGTTAGTACCTAATGTCATAATAGATGTCCAGTGGGGAACACTGTCTCTCTTTGGCGGTCCTCATCATGTCCAGCACAGCCATGCCAAGGCACTCCTCCTGAGTCTCATGGTCATTGGATAACTTCACCCAGCCATTTACAAAGTCACTCCTCCACTAAACACAAAAGGAAAAAAAAAACAAATCACATTATTATGCCTGTAGAAGAACACTTTTTCAACCCCAGGTTAAGGTAATTTTTTTTCACTAGTCATTTTCAAAGAGCTTTAATATAATTTTTAAACTTGGGTTTGAAGCCCTGCTCTAGTGCAGTTTAGCACCCAAATTGCAATGACAAAAGTTTTAGAGATTGGTCACAGTGGTCAACTTGTTGTCCAATAAACAACTAGCTGATTATTGAGGTTTACTAGTTTATCTAGATTCTTTCTTATTTACAGTACTGTGCATAATTTCTGGCAGTTATGAAACATTTTGTATAATGAGGATGCTTTCAAAATAATGCTATGAATATGTTTTCTTTATTAACATAAATGTAAACATAAAAACACACAACATCAATATTTGGTGCAACCAAATGGCTTTAAAATAGCACCAATTCTCTTAGGTATACTTGTGCAGTTTTTCAAGGTTGCTGGCAGATATGTTGTTCCAAACATCTTGGAGAACTTGCCACAGTTCTATGTATTCAGGCTGACTCAGTTGCTTCAGTCTCTTGCTGTAATCAAAGACTAACTCAATGATATTGAGATCTGGGCAGTAGAGTAGTCTAGCACGTATGCAAGCATACCCCATAATGAGTGATACGTATGGTGCCAGAACAACAAGTTAGACTTTAACCATAACTTCGAGTCAACTACTCACTCAATACTGCAGTGCTGTTGAGTGAATTTCTGTCAAAATGCTTACAGAGCAGCAGGAGGTGGGAGCGCTGAACTGAAGGCACGGGAAAGATAGACAGTCCGACTCAGCTGAGTAACCAATAAGAACATTTGTTTCAGTCGAGATGGGGTATTTGCTAACCAATCAAACTTTCCAATTAAGTAAGGGGCGGGAAATTTCTTTTATTTATTTTCTCCCAATTTGGAATGCCCAATTTCCCACTATTTAATAGGTCCTCATGGTGATGTGGTTACTCCCCTCAATCCAGGTTGTGGAGGACAATTCTCAGTTGCCTCCGCTTCCGAGACGGTCAATCCGTGCATCTTATGTCGCTCATTGTGCATGAGGAGGAGGAGACTCACAGCATGGGAGGCTCATGCTATTCTCCGCGATCCATGCACAAATTTACCACGCACCCCATTGATAGCAAGAACCACTAATCGCGACCATGAGGAGGTTACCCCATGTGACTCTACCCTCCCTAGCAACTGGGCCAATTTGGTTGCTTAGGAGACCTGGCTGGAGTAACTCAGCACACCCTGGATTTGAACTCGCCGTCATTATTTGAGATGTAAATTTACTTTGCTGCTAAACGTAAACAAATTTATGCATTTAAATGCAACTTTTGCCATTAAACTTTGTTAAAGCACTGACTGTACCTGTGCTATTTTTTGATGATCTTTGCAGCTGGCCAAGTTGTCCAGCAAATACATAAAATGTGCAAAAGTCTTAATTTTCTTAAGGTGGTCATTTTACAACCCCAATACCAAAAAAGTTGGGATAGTATTGAAAATGCTAATACAAGCAAACAGGAGAGATTTGTATATTCTTATCACCCTGTGAAAACACTACAACATGTTTTAACTTGTGAATTAAATATATATTTTTTATTATTGTTTAAAAATGTACAATCATTTCAGATCCGATGATTGCAACACGCTCCAAAAATGACTTTTGGAGCTGTAGCTGATAACACCATGGATGGTCCTTTTCCGCTTTTTCCCCAGAGAACAAGATGGGTGTTTTTTTCCAAAAACTAATTGAAACGCAGTTCTACTTTCCATCTCAGACAGAGCTCAGAGAAATCAGCACCACTTCTTGACAGTGTTGATGTACAGTAAAGCCTTAACTTGCATCTGTGAATGCAGAAACTAATGGTGTTGATTGATAAAATTTTACCAAAATATTCACTAGCCCATGTCATGATATCCATACAGACGAATTACAGTTAAGACAGTGACATCAAATAATAATAATAATAATATGATATATGATATATAGCACCTTTCTAGAACTCAAGGTCACTTCACAAAGCCAAAATAAAAAAATAAAAAATTACAAGCAACACAAAACTAGTCAAAAACAGAAAATCCAAAACTCAGAAGTTCATAGGCCAGGCTAAGACAGATAGTCCAGGGAAAAAGAGATATGTTTTCAAATGCATTTTGAAGGAAGAGAAGGAAGGTATTTCACTGAGGTTCTGAGAAAGTGAATTCTAAAGTTTAGGAGCAGCAATACAGAATGCCCTAGCACCCATTGATACTAATCTAAATTTGGGGACAATGAGCAGACCAGTATTAGAAGCCTTCAAAATTCAGGCTGGGGAGTAGGGTTTGAGAAGTTGGACAGATACTGTGGGGAAAGATTATGTAGTGCCTTATACGTGGGAATCATGTACTGTATACGATGACATCTGAGGGATCATTAAATAATGTGTAGTTGTAGTGCTTTCAATATAGCACAGGCTGAATAGAATTTACAACTCACTCCTTTTTGTTTTTATAAGCATTTTCCACACGGTCCCAACTTTTTCAAAATTGGGATTGTAACATAACTGATAATTTTTTTAGTGAAACATCTAATTCCTGTACTTTAAAGCAGCCATACACATTCAGACGATTGTCTTTGGCTGTTGTCCAACTTCACAGCATGAGTGTTGCATTTTAAGATGTGTTAAAAATAGTCCATCTTTTACAAACTCATCTTGAGAGTCCTGTATTCTGTTCCATTCTGTTGTGCACTTATGTAAACAATTCCTAAAGGTCAAAAAATTCTTAGATTTTCTGCATACAGCCAGTGTCTCGCTCACAGGTTGCCATATGCTAATATCGTAATCAGCACAGTGCGCACAGACTGTACAAGTGCAGCCAATTTAGTCTAAACACACGTTGTCTGTGCATGCACCTGCTGTTGAATGTACTTAAAGTTACAATGAGTAACTTTGTGTCATCTTGAACTTGCACTGACACCTAGTAGTGTGGATGCAGCAGAATTCAAAATCAATAGTTTTCAGTTACAGGTGCCATTGTAGAAATTCACTATTCACAATCAGCCATGATTCATTTAATCCAAGAGTTACACAGTGTCCAATAACAAGATGGATACTACTGAGATTGAGTGAGTAATATTCAGCTGGTCATGTGATTCTAAAATGGCAGCCCCCATGAAGGGACCCTCTCCATGTAGAATAAAACATCTTTTATGAGATTACTGATAGTGAGTGGTCATATGTTTCAAAATTACAATTAATTTCTTTAGGAGTAAAACTTTTTGAATAGGGAAAAAATTACTGAGTGCACCTTTAAGAGTATCTCAAAGCAGTCGTAGTGTGCATGCATCAAGCGTGTCCATATAGGCTAGCGGTCAAAAACATATACTTTGAAAGGCTAGAATGGCTTGACCAGGCATGAGACATAATGGTATGCAGAAACACAATGTTATGGAATGATATTCCGGACATTATTCAAAAGGAATTGCAAATTGTATTTGCAATTGCGTTTTCAATTTGTGGACGCATAAAATGTGACAATCCAAACGCAATTGCAAATCGCGCATTACCGTTTGCATTTTCGTTTAAGCGAACGCACAGTGACTGCCAGATTTCAAATGGAAAAGCAAAGTCTGTTTGCAACTGTGTTTCCCATATCTTACGAGTTTTGGCCCTGTCATATTTAAATAGCAATTTCAATTACCACGTCTGCTTTTTCACTTTCTCAGTGTCGCGTATGTAGCCAGCCAAAACTCAAATGGAAAACTAATTCCCTTAGTATTTCCATTTCCGATGCCTTACACGGAAACCTGTCAATCAGGGTCAAGGGTGGGATTATGCTATGTGGCGTGTTTGTCTTGGGAAGTGACGTCACTCACAGTCTATCAGGGTCAATAATTAGCACTGCACTTTATTAATCTATAATCTCACACTGGACTGTCAACATATTCTCCTCAATATACTACTTCATAGATATATATTTCATATACTCCTACTTATTGTATTGTATATAGTGTGTATTGTTTACTGTACATTGTATATAATTATTGTGTTGTGTAAGTATGTGTACATTTGATTTGTAAATTGTGTTGTGTATGTATGTTGTTTACTGTAATTGGTATATGTCTCGTCACTGTCATGTCTGCTATGTTGCTCGGAACTGCACACAAGAATTTCACCTACTGTTGCACTTGTGTACATGGTAGTGTGACAATAAAGTGATTTGATTTGATTTGATAAACCGGCGTCAGGGCATCACCTCTTGACCGCCGACTGTGAGTGACGTCACTTCCCAAGACAAACAGGCCCCATAGCATAATCCCACCCTTGACCCTGATAGACAGGTTTCCGTGTAAGGCATCGGAAATGGAAATACTAAGGGAATTAGTATTCCATTTGAGTATTAGAAAATCAGTTATTTTGAATTCTTATAATAAAGGTGGCTTAAATTTCATTGATTTTGATTCTCTTAACAATACCTTAAAAATTAATTGGCTTAAACGCTTCCTTCACAATCAATCTTCTATTTGGAGTATAATCCCAAGATATATTTTTTCTCAATTAGGAGGTATACATTTTCTTTTAATGTGCAATTATTCAATTAGTAAACTTCCTGTCAAACTTTCCAATTATCATCAGCAGATGCTTATGGCTTGGAAACTTATTTACAAGCATAATTTCTCGCCACACAATTTTTAAATTTGGAACAACTGTAATATTCTTCATAAGAGGAAATCTATATTTCTTGAAAACTGGTTCAATAATGGGGTGATATTAGTAAACCAGCTCTTTGATAGTGAAGGTAATTTATTTAATTATTCCGATTTTGTTTCAGGATACCAATTCCCAGTATCTAGTAAAGAATTTACCGTAATTTCCGGACTATAAGCCGCAACTTTTTTCCCACGCTTTGAACCTCGCGGCTTATACAGTGACGCGGCTAATATATGGATTTTTCCCGCTTTCAAATTTTATAAAAAAAAAAACAAAAAAAAAAAAAACATTCTGTGACGTGCTCAGTTTTTTGGCGGCGTGAAGCTTTCATTAGACCAATGAAATTGCCGAACGGGTTAAGGTCAAAACAACTTTTTTTGTTTACTGTTTAGATTAAATCGAGTGCGCTCAAACTTCCCATCATTCTGATTACAGTAGTAATTTTGTCACCCTCACCATGGCAAAGACATGGAGAAACGCATATGATGCTGCTTTCAAGTTGAAGGGGATTGATCTGGCTGTTGGAAAAGGAAATAGAGCTGCTGCACGGGAGCTTGGTCTTAATGAGTCGATGATAAGACGTTGGAAACAGCAGCATGAGGAATTGACTCAGTGCAAAAACACAACTAAATCTGAAGCTATTCAACTCCGACACCGAAGGAGATGACTTCAGTGGTTTCATGTGCACAAGAGGAGGAAGATAGTGACCAATTACTTTCTTGGTAGGCTACTGTTTACTGCAAATGTTTTATTACAAGCCGTGTGTGGCAGCGGGCGTGGTCAAGCGCCGTCCGGGAGAGAAAAGCTGTAAGGGCTTACACCTACGCTAAATTATGTCTAACACCGGTGTCTAATTTCAAGTGCCCTGCTTCACGTGTCCTTCTTGGGAAAACTGTCACACGGGCACCAGTGTGACAGTTTTCAGCAGGGCATTTGACGTTCCAGGTAAGGCTTTTAATGGCCACAGCAAGTTTTACAATCAATTTTATAATGTTTCTCAATTCTTCTATGCACCAACACTAGACTGACGTGTGTCACTCTCTCAGCTCTGTGGCTGCTGCCTTTTTATGCCGCTCTCCCCATGCTTACTGAAATTAGACACAGGTGTTAGACATAATTTAGCTCAGGTGTAAGCGCCCTTACCGCTTTTCTCTCCCGGACGGGCGCTTGACAACGCCCCCGCTGCCACACCGTGTTTCATTAAAGCCTATTTATTTTTGTTACAAGCCGTGTTTCGTTAAAGCCTGAGTAAAGTTCATTTGTTTCAATGTACCGGTAGGCACCTGCGGCTTATAGACAGGTGCGGCTTATTTATGTTCAAAATAATATTTTATTTAAAAATCAGTGGGTGCGGCTTATATTCAGGTGCGCTCAATAGTCCGGAAATTACGGTAATATAGTTTTCAAGGCCATCTCTTTGGAAATCTGTATTCTGTTTAGAAACAATAATAGTGCTACAGTGACTTCTGTTTCTCCCCCTAGCCCTGAATCTACTGTGGTTGGTTCTGTTTGTTTTTCAATACATAAATCCAATTATAAAATTAGGTCATTATTTTTGGACCCTGTTACTTCAATTTCTTCCTCCATTTCTTATTGGAATAACCTTTTTGATGATATTAAATGGTCATATGTTTGGTCACTTCCTCAGAAATTCTAACTAATAAAGTCAAAGAAATATCCTATATAATTATTCATAGATTTTATCCAGTTAAATAATTTTTAAAGAAATTCAGAAATGATATTGATACTTCCTGCTCATTTTGTGAAGCCTCCTCTGAAACTGTTGATCATTTGTTTTGGGAATGTCTTTTTACTCGGTCTTTCTGGAACAATATTGATGCTCTGATTGTCCAAAAGGTTTTATGTAACTTTTCTTTATCATATAGACACATTCTTTTTGGATTTTATGTTAAAGACAAGAATCTAATTAATGCATGTTTTTGTATAAACCTTCTTTTATATATTGGAAAGTTTCATATCCATAAATGTAAATATATGAAAAGTAAACCCCACTTTAGCTTTTTCAAAGAAGAATTGAAGATGTATTTAAATACAATTTCAACTTCTGTTAACAAGAAAGCAATGAAAACATCCAGAATTAGTGCCATGTTTAATATTCTCTCTTAATGTTTTTTTCTTTTGTGCCCTCTTCTTTTTTTTTTCTTTCTTCTCTTACTCTCTTTTCTTTTTAGACTATTGTTGAATATATTTAAATTTCTTTCACATTTCCTTTCTTAATGTATTCTGAACCATAATTTCTCTTTTGTTTTGAAAGATTGTTTATATTTCTTGTATGTATCGTCTTGTTCTGTTTGTTAATATTGCAATAAAAAAAAAATTATAAAATAAAATAAAAAATAAAATAAAATAGTATTCTATTTGAGTTTGGCTGGCTACATACGCGACGCTGAGAAAGTGAAAAAGCAGACGTGGTAATTGAAATTGCTATTTAAATATAACAGGGCCAAAACCCGTAAGATATGGGAAACACAGTTGCAAACGGACTTTTCTTTTCCATTTGAAATCTGGCAGTCACTGTGCGTTCGCTTAAACGAAAATGCAAACGGTAATGCGCGATTTGCAATTGCGTTTGGATTATGTCACATTTTATGCGTCCACAAATTGAAAACGCAATTGCAAATACAATTTGCAATTCCTTTTGAATAATGTCCGGAATATCATTCCATACAATGTTTACCCTTACCCTATGAAAAGTAATCAGGGACTTGTGAACCCGAAACCACCAAAAAAGTCTGAAAAATTATGAATAGTGTGAAACGTGGAACAAGATGAAAACACAAAGTCAGCAGCCACAGATTCTGCGGTGTCATCTTGTATACACTTGACAGTCAAAACTGCTGTCTCAACAAGGTGTTTAAAATGACTCCTGACTGTGTCAGACTTGCTCTTTTCCAGGACATAAACCCATTTAATCCAATGGAGTCAGAGAGAGTTCACCTCAGTCCAAACAAATCTCAGCTTAATCTGAAACCTCCGTAAGCCTGCCGTTTAAGGTCAGGCCATTAATTCCTTCATAAGATCTGGCTGAACAACCAACATAATCAGGATATTTGCAGGTTCAGTTTCACATTATAATTTTTCTCGTCTGACACTTCAAGAATAGTGAATAAAACTTTTAAGCACATTTTCATTGAACGGTCGGTTTTCATCATCGATTTTTCTTTTGTTGCCCAAGATGTGCAAACGCACTGACAGCACTTCCGTAACAACTGCGGTGATAATTTTTACATCTGCAGATTTTTCCGCACTCCACACAACTAAGCAATTTACATAAATACATTTATGAAAAAGATCCTATCATATGAAGATCATCTAGGCCAAAAAGCAATTAAACAATATTTGGATATGGCCAATTAAGTAAGAAAATGTTCAGGCCAAGTGAAGCACAGACATTGTTGCTATGGTGATTCTTCAGATACTATACATCCAGTTAAAGCACAAAATCACATAATTAATAACTGTGGGCAATTTCTAATGGCTAAATATCGGGAAGTGTCACCTGTGCAAAGAGGTAAGCCATGACATAGTCATCCAGTATTGGACTCTCAAATCCCTTAGTTACTCCATAGCGATACGCCCGAGATGTCCCACAACTGTACCAGCCTGGAAAGTAGTACCTGAGGAGGTGGAGATTGACAGAAACTATCACAAGTTGACTGCAACCATCACAAAAATGTAGACTGAAGACAATATTACAAAATATGGGGCACTTACGGGAGTATTCCGGGTTCAAAACAAGTTAAGCTTAATTGACAGCATTTGTGGCATAATGTTGAATACCACAAAAAATTATTTAGACTCGTCCCTCCATTTCTTTAAAAAAAAAAAAGAAAACAAATCGAGTTACACTGAGGCACTTAGAATGGAAGTGAATGGGGAAAATGAAAGCGAACGTGGCTAAAATTTGGAGGGTTTAAAGGCAGAAATGTGATGCTTATAATTTTATAAAAGCAATTCATTATTGTTCAAACTTGTGTATTATTTTGAGCTGTAAACTTGTTTAAACTGTCATTTTTACTGCCGTTTTAGGGTTTGTTGACATTACATCGTCATGGCAAAAAAGTAGTTAAAATTACTTTAAACATAATATGTTAGTAAGTGATTTTATCACACTAAAACCATGTTTACATGCAAATTGTTTATGTATTGTGGCAGTCATTTTAAAAAAGTGAGTATTATAATGTTAAAAGTTGCCCCCCATTAATTTCCTTTTTAAGTGCCTCACTTTAACGTTGATTGTTGCTTTTTTTTTAAAGAAAAGGAGGGAAGAGTGGTAATACATTTTTGTGGTAATCAACATTAGGCCACAAATGCCGTTGATTGAGCTTAATCTGAACACGGAACATTCCTTTAAGGATATAAAGGTTACGCTCACACACAGTTGGGTTATTTATGAGAGTGACAACGGCATTCTAGAACCGAAGAGACACCTGTTAATTTTCAAGATTCTAAACCGCATTATTGGCAAACCCACGCTGTGTGAACAGAACTATATAAAACTTCAGTGAAAGATGCTTATTGTATTAAAATATTACCTAATTCTAAACCACAAATTCTCATTGGCTGTTTCATCTAAATGAAGAACATGATTGGGTGACAGCCAGACCCCTTCATCTTTTCTGTACAGTCCAAACAGGCTGCAGTAGACTGGCGACACTCCTGTGAGAGAACACATGAACATAAAGAGCAGATAGTGAGACAGAGAGCCAACCAGAAAGCAGCCTTAAGGTCAATACATTCAAAATGTAATAATTATGTTTCTGTGATATAGGAATATATCATAGTATAATGATAGCCGTCTATAATAGCATAATAATAATGATAATAGATACAGCTATACAGTATATAATTTACAGACACCAAAAAAATAAATATATATATATATATAAATTACACACATATATACACTACCGGTCAAAAGTTTTGAAAAACTTCATTTTCTCAACCAACTTCTTCAGGTATCATCACCCTGTGATGTTTTTTTTAAACAGTTTTGAAGGAGTTCCCCTCTATGTTGGGCAATTAGTGGCTGCTTTTCTTTATTATTTGGTCCAAGTCATCAATTTAAATTTTTTTTAATTTTTTTGAAACAATTATAGTTTTAAAATGAAATAAATTTATATGGTGGCACAATTAGATTTTTTTCCTACAAAACTGATTTCAAACATTTAAGCATACGCCTTCAGATCAAAACCTTTTTAAATGCAAGTGTTTCATAACTTTTGACCGGTAGTGTGTATAATGTGTATAATGTGTATAATATATATATATATATATATATATATATATATATATATACACACACTATTATTATTAATACCATATACAGTAGTATATACACAAAATATAATATAGTGCCATATGTATACATATGAAAATGTTATAATGCCAAAACTTTTTACGTTCATTAATATTTGAGTCTTGTGTCCCAAAACATTATCATGATATTCACTATAAATTTTTTATATGTTTGTTGACAGTTAATACTTGAAATTATGATTCACCAAAAATAAATAAATCAGGTGAAGTGTTATGTAATTGTACCATTCCTTGCACACTGTGTGCAATATGTATCCTGGTAAGAGGTATTTACTAGTTATGTCTGGATGAATTTAGTCTAAAGCAATTACATTTTGTTTTTTATATTACACATAATATATATAAACAAATTAACTATAAAAAAATGAATGTGTCTAAAAATTCATGAATGAAACCGTTAACCAATGCATTTATCGTACTAGTCCTTTAAATAGGTTTTAATAGCAGCCCCATTCGAAACACAGTCAAAGGAAGTCAGCTAACAAGAATAAAAGTGTCCAAGTGTGACATCTAAAAATACAATCACACGTGTCACCATGGCCCTGCTGGGGTCCAACTGCAAGCTCCTGGGCTGATGTTTATCATTGTTAAACAGTAAATACAGGTGGACTGGCAGGATCTCATGTTATATAAGCCAATAAAACTGCACCTGATACACACATTAGAATCCACTTTCATTCAATGTGTCCCCAATAATTGTTTACACAATTATCACACTGTTTGTGGCTTCTTTAGTTTCATTTTATGCTTGAAAGAAAAAGAAAACAAAACTGAAGACTAATTCAACACTGCGTGTTCTCAATCAATAATCATAATAAATAATGGACACATGCAATTCAGTAAGTGATTCAGATGTTAAATTAGTAACCACTCTGATGGATTCAGTTAAAGATTTGTTAGAGGATTCAGATTTTTAAACAATATTTTAGTAGTTAGAGTCTTTTTTAGTGATTCATTAAATTCACCGGTTCATCACACATTTGTGAAATGGGCTATGCTGTATGTTTGTTTTAATGTAAGCAGCAATCGAAGACAATGCAATAGAAAGATGTGTTGTCTTTGTGTTGTTTTGGAGTACCTGGCCCTTTTAACTGATCACATTTAATTCAGACTGCAAATGCATTACTAAAGTAAAATATCATTTATTCTGCAGATTCAGAAGTAGCACAGTGGACACACTGTAACATATAGCATAAATATAAAGAATACTGAATGATGTGATGGAGAATATCACCTAATTGCTAAAACTATACTACATTTGCAGGTTCTCTGTTTTTTTTTTATTACTGTATGATGTGTATGACTGACCACACTCCTTTGCAGCGTCAACGATGAGCTGTTCGGTGATGTAATCTCCTTGTGGGTAACTGAGTGTTGGGCAGTCAGCATCGCTCTGGCTGCTGTTGTAGAGGTGGATTTTGAGAACGGTGGGCTGCTTCAGGCAGAGCTCCTCACGGTGGACGTAACCATTCTGATGAGATGGCTCACAGGCAGCTGTCTCCATGTCCATCACAGAGACACAAGCAACAAGAGATGAAGCAGCAACATTCACCTAGAAGTGACAAAGTGGGAAAGAAAAACAACAACACTTCTGTTAGGTTTCATCTAGGTGACTGGAAATGCAGTTTCCAATTCACCATTCTGATGTTTGATGTGACCATTAACTGAAGCTCCTGACCCGTATCTGCATGATTTTATGCACTGCTGCCACACAATTGGCTTATTAGATAATCGTACAGAAGATAGTTGGTGCCAGATGGGCTGGTTTGAGTATTTCTGTAACTGCTGATCTCCTGGGATTTTCATGCACAACAAGTTTGTTGCTGTGATGATTATGATTTATGCTTCCTCCCATTTAACTCGGAATTTTAAATTTCATACTGAGACAAATGCAATGGAACACCACTTTACAACTTGTGCGGAAATCTTCAGCTCTGATTTAGATGAAATGCAGGTGTGTGACACATGTCAGCACAGAGGGAAATTTAGTCAATAGTAAACCTTCACATTTAGTAAATAATACACATTAATGAGCCAACATTTCTACATTATATGACAATAAAACTTGTTTAGCAAACATTTAAAGAGATAGAGGTTCAAAAAATGGTGGATTAAACTATCTTTTGATTATCGTAAAGCTGTAGAACAAACGCTAGCAAAAAGAAACCCTCCCACCCGCCTCTTCTGTGACACCCGAGGGATCACACGAGGAGGCACGGCAGGGCTGTGAGGTCGAGCAGGATGAATTTGAGGTGGTCCTTGTGCAGGCACACAGCCCCCGAGCCCCTCAATCTCCATATAACGTATCTATGCCGATGCATTATGTGTGTGACGCGTGGCCTCGTCTAATTCGGAGGTTCTGATGTTGGGGATGATGACGATGTCATGTCCCTTGCTGCAACAGGCGAGTGGACAGTGGATGACGCTACCACCCCTTACCCCAGCGAGGACGAGGAGTGTGTACACACGACTGACAAGGAGATGCTTCGCGTCATTTCAAAGGCAGTCAACGAGCTCGATATAGAGTGGTCTCCTCCAGAGGAACCTACACAATCTCACCTGGATGAATGGTTCCTGTAGACCGGATGCCATTAAATGACCGCATGCCACAGATTTGCCGATTCTTCCCTCAAGTTCGTAACAAACATCCTCTCTTATGTGGATCACAGGGAAGAAAACGGTTATGCCCAACTGCACATAGAATTGCTGAGTGCTACGTCACAACTCAGCAACAATAACAGGCTAGAAGACATTTTTTTACCAAAATCGAGCAGTGCTTCTTAACATTTCGGTCCAGCGCTCGGCTAAAAAACCCACATCAGCTACCTCAGCGCTGCCAAATATCACCGTCGAGCTGCTGGTAAAGTCACGCAAGCCATGACGCAAACAAAGGCAGCCCTCCGAGCAAGCCCTCAGAGCAAGCCCTGCGCCAACGGGAACCCCACAACACAGCTCCTGACACACAATACTGTTCCCCTCTTACCCACTGCTGTTTGTTGGGAAAAGAATATTGTTGTTCAAAATATTGTTCAATATGTTGTTTTATGTGTCTCACATTAATCACATGCATTAATGTTCAACCGCTTCCCAATGGGGAGTGGAGCATTATATCATGTATGCCCATACAAAGATTGCAAAAAAGTACAGCGCTTGCACAAGACACTAACACTTTTTCAATGGCTCAAACACCAAAGCAAATATTAGAATATTGGCATTATTGTAGAGAGGTTTCAACTAGGTCGTGTGGAAGGACACTCTCCATATGCATTAGCAAACGCAATGTCTCAATCCCTTCGTCTCAGGGAACCGAGGTTACGTACGTAATCATGTAATCATACAGTCCCCGACAAAAGTCTTGTCGCTTGTGTACAAATTGACCTGAAGTGCCGCTGAAATATATTTCTAATCAAGATTTTTTTTACAAGAAATGGCTCATTTTAATCCCAACAGCTTTTGTAATAATGTTTCAGTGCAAAACGAAACTGTTAAAAAGTATTCTAAAATTCACAGCTTGGTAAAGCCCATTGAGTCAATTTTTGCAAAGACATAAGTGTTGTCGCCTAGTCATATGAGCTTCACCTGTGACTAATAATGGATCAATTAGGTCTCAGGTGTGTATAAAAACAACCCCAGTACACTAGACCTTCACATCAACTGCAACTAGACCTCTGCAAACATGCCTAAGATTCACCCTGAGACTAAAGTTTTGATTATCAAGAGGCTGAAGACCAGATCCACTGCTGATGTGGCAGACACCTTCAATGTGTCTCAGCGTCAAGTACAGAGGATAAAAAAAACATCTGAAGACACTGGAGACATTTTTGACAAGCCCAGGTCAGGCAGACCCCGCAAGACAACTGCTCGAGAGGACCGTTTGTTGGCTCGAAAATCCAAGGCCAGCCCATTTTCCACTGCAGCAGAGCTCCACGAGACCTGGTCACCTGAAGTCCGTGTCAACCAGAACAGTTTGTCGGATTCTGTCTCGAAATGGCCTCCATGGTCGAATCAGTGCCCAGAAGCCAGCACTAAACAAAAGACAATTGAAAACCGTGTGGCATTTGCCAAGACCCACAGCCTGCTAAAAGGATGAACGCTGAAAAGTGGAAGAAGGTGGATTTTTCAGATGAATCTTCTGTTGAATTACACCCCAGTCGCCGCAAATATTGCAGGAGACCTACTGGAGCCCGCATGGATCCGAGATTCACCCAGAAAACAGTGAAGTTTGGTGGCGGAAAAATCATGGTCTGGGGTTACATCCAGTATGGGGGTGTGCGAGAGATCTGCAGGGTGGAAGGCAACATCAATAGTCTAAAATACCAAGAAATCTTAGCTACCTCTTATATTCCCAACCATAAAAGAGGCCAAATTCTGCAGCAGGATGGTGCTCCATCGCATACTTCCATCTCCACATCAAAGTTCCTCAAGGCGAAGAAGATCAAGATGCTCCAGGATTGGCCAGCCCAGTCACCAGACATGAACATCATTGAGCATATGTGGGGTAGGATGAAAGAGGAAGCATGGAAGATGAAACCAAAGAATATTGATGAACTCTGGGAGGCATGCAAGACTGCTTTCTTTGCTATTCCTGATGACTTCATCAATAAATTGTATGAATCCTTGCCAAACCACATGGATGCAGTCCTTCAAGCTCATGGAAGTCATACAAGATATTAAATTTGGATCTCACAGCACCACTACTTAATTTGTTGACATATTTTTGTATTTGCAGTAAATTTGTTCAATTTCTGTATAGGCGACAAAACTTTTGTCTTGTCAAAATTTGACCTTTCTGTCTTGTTTAAATGATAAATCTTTTTTCAGTGAAACTCTATTTCAGTGCATTAATCATCACTTGGGAGGGTTTTAGCTTTTCATATGAGCTATTTCTAACACCAATTGATTAATTAAAAGTCAGGTTAATAGCAGGTGTTTCTACAAAATAGATAAGCGACAAGACTTTTGTCAGGGACTGTAGTATGATCTCATAGGTTCTGCGTAAAAAGTGCAGCCAATCATGTGTAGCCTAGGCTTATGTAAGGCTTAAGAATATAGCCCTATGCAGGTAAATGGGTCAGCAAGTTTATCCACCGGTTGTGAAAACATAAAAATTTCTGTGAAAACCTTTTCTGGAGGAGGAAAACATTTAAATTGCGCTAAATTGTCTTCTAATTATTTTGATTAATGGTGCATAGATCCATTTTACTAAATAGGCTAAGTCAAAGATATTGGTACAAAAGGATGACACCAACTTTATAATTAAAATCTACTTCAGGAAAAGAAGACAAACATTTCGGCACTAGGCCTTCCTCAGAACTTTTCAGCTCTGATTTCTGTGCACTACGCGCAAGATTTTGTACTTCATTATTAGTGAATGAGAGCCACTCTCCTGTTTGCGGGAGACACAAAACAACAAAAATCCTTTTCCCCTCTAAGGCTTTTTAGATGTTATGAAAAAGCTCTAACCAGAAAATGGAAGTCAAAATAAAAGTGAAGGATAAAAGCAGAATGCTCAAGAATTGGACATAGATGGTTTGAATTACAGGTTGAGAATCAAAGTGCCAAATAATGCACCACACAACAAACACAAAATATTTAACATTATAGAATTGCAAAGTGAACAATATAGAATTATTAATGATTTGATGATGAATAATGGCTCTCTTCATCAATCGCATCAATTACTTCTACTGTGGTTTTACTGTTTTTATTTTAATTATATATTTTTATTTATGCCCAATTGGAATGCCCAATTCTCACTACTTAGTAGGTCCTCGTGGTGGCGCGGTTACTCAACTCAATCAGGGTGGTGCAGGACAAGTCTCAGATGCCTCTGCTCTGAGACCATCAATCCACGCATTTTATCACATGCTCGTGATGCATGAAATCGTGGAAACTCAGCATGTGGAGGCTCATGCTACACTCCGCGATAAGACTCACAAATTTCAATGCACCCCATTGAGAGCAAGAACCACTAATTGCGACCATGAGGAGGTTACCCCATGTGACTCTACCCTTCCAAGCAACCGGGACAATTTGCTTGCTAAAGAGACCTGGCTAGAGTCACTCAGCACACCCTAGATTCGAACTTGTGACTCCTGGGATGGTAGTCAGCATCAATACACGCTGAGCTACCCAGGCCCCCCATGTTAAGGCTCTTTAAAAATTCACCTTTTGTGTTCATGAGCATAAAGTCAAACATGTTTGAAGCAACATTAGCATGAGTAAATAACTATAAAAATTTTGGGGTAAACTATTCCTTTAAGACACAATTCTGGTAAAATACCCAATTAGCTCCATGTAAACAGGGAAGTAACGTAAACAGCATTACAGGGTTTATCAGCATTATCACCATTACGACTACATTTAAATATTGGATTTAACTTGACATAAACAAGACCTGTGTCCCAAATGAGGCACTATACACTTTTTTACTACAAGCAAGCATTCATCGTATTTCAGTTAATGGAGGGGATGTTTCAAATGCATGCGATTCGTTGCCGCTAGCTTTAGCCAACTTCAGTCTAACAATTATATCCCAAATAACCTACAGATTCACTTGGCGTGGGATGATGGTAAAGCAATATTCACAATAAATCATCATGGCCAGGTAACCCCACTACTTCTGCTACACAGAGCAAGCTGCGAATGCTGAGTGCATAAAGTGACAAAATGTCACACTCCATTATTTTGGTTGAAGACTTACATCGTCCAGTAACTTGTAGTATTCTTTTTCTCGTTGTATTTTCAGTGTAAACATACTAATTACACAACTAATTTTTTTTAATAACAAGGGAGGAGTAAAAATTATTTTTGCTGTAATCAACATTATGCCACAAATCCAGTTGATAGACCTTAACTTGTATTGAACCCTGGGACATTCCTATAAAAGACAAAACAGGGATGTGCCAAAAGCTTTATTGCAATACTATAGGAAATGCGCCAGAAGAGGAACTGTCTTGGGGAACTGCTATTACAGTAATTCTGACTGTGTCACCATTGCTGGTGTTTGCTATGGCAACATAAAAAAAAAAAAAACAGGACACAAAGGCCATTCAGAGGATTATGAAATATTCTCCAAGAAATATAAATGACTCAATCTAAAGTGAAAGCTTTTGTCTTTACAGCTTAACCCTAGAGTTTTACAATAAGGCTTCTTCAGTATCACAAACATCAGAACACTAGACTTTCAAAAGTTAGGCTAGTTTTTCTGTTTTTAACCAACAAATCATGAACCTGATAGCGTTCATCACCAACATGATCACAAGGGAGTTCAGCATGTTGTTTCTGAGAGTTCTGGTACCCTAGGATCGGCCATATTATGCAGACTCACCGACAAGCAGCAGGAAGCACGTTGCATCAGCAACGTGGGAAACCTGGGTTCAGATCGCATGTTGAAAATAGGAAGTAAGTGTTTGCATAATCTGAGAGGAGCCCGATTCAGAGGTTGAATTTTCCCTCCAACATACATTTTACTTCATTGCATTACTGCCTGTACTGCTGAAAACAACTCGCATTATGTACCCCTCCGTGGACATTTCACCCAGAAAATGGAGCTCACGCATGCCCATATTCCCAACAACACTTGGGAATATGGCTTTGATGACATCAGCAGAAAATTTAATTTATGTTGCATTCCAGATTCAACTTGGAAAGCTGGCATTTCCAACTTAGTTCTAGGAAAAGTGCAATGTAATGCCACTTGAAGTCGGACTTCTAAATTGGAAACTTGTGTGGAAATATTCAACTCTGATTTCACAGAGAGGCAGGTGCATGACATCCTACCAACATGTCGGCACCAAGGGAGATGTACAAAGTTAGTCATAAATGTTAACTTTTATTAAATAATATGGATGAGTCAAAGTTAATAAATTACACGAATTTAAAGCTTGTTTAACAAACGTTTGCACAGACAGTTGTACAAAACATGGTAAATTAGACCATGACTGAAGCCTGACAAAAGTGGACACTCCACTGAGAATGCCCTGCTGTCTGTCACTGAGACAGGCGAAAGCTGAATCCAGATCATCCGTTCTGATTCTGCTGGACCTTTCTGCTGCCTTTGACACAGTCAACCATCAGATCCTACTCTCCACCCTCTCTAAACTGGGCATCACTGGAACTGTGCTTGACTGGTTCAACTCTTATCTCTCAGAAAGTTCCTTTGAGGTAGCCTGGAGAGGGGAGGTATCCAAGCCACACCAGTTACTTACTGGGGTACCTCAGGGATCAGTGCTTGGGCCACTTCTCTTCTCCAGATACACAACATCACTGGGACCCATCATCCAGTCACATGGTTTCTCTTACCACTGCTACGCTGATGACACGCAACTCTACTTGTCTTTCCAGCCCAACGACACCACAGTGACCGCTCGAATCGCTGCCTGTCTGGCAGACATCTCAGCTTGGATGAAGGAACACCACCTTCAACTCAGCCCAGCCAAGAACGAACTCCTTGTCTTTCCAGCCAACCCTGCTGTTGAACACATCATCACCGTGCAGCTGGGTCCAACTACAGTTTCACCTTACAAAACGGTCAGAAATCTAGGGGTAACCATTGATGATGATCTAAATTTCACAGACCACATTTCAAAGACTGCAAGATCATGTAGATTTACACTCTACAATATCAGGAAGACCCTTCCACTCTGTACATGCCACACAACTGCTCGTTCAGTTCCTTGTCATAACTAGACTGGACTACTGTAACGCTCTCATTGCAGGCCTTCCTGCATGTGCTATTAGACCTCTGCAAATGATCCAGAATGCAGCAGCACGTCTGGTCTTTAATGAACCTAAGAGAGCACGTTACACCACTTTTTGTCTCTCTCCACTGGCTGCCGGTTCATGCACGTATTAAATTTAAGGCCCTGATGCTGGCATACAAAACAGTCACTGGGTCTGCTCCAGCATACCTAAAAACATTTATGCAGAGCTACGTTCCCACCAGAAGCCTGCGGTCGGCTAAGGAACGTCGCCTTGTCATACCAAAACAAAAAGGCACCAAAACACTTTCCCGGACTTTCAGTTTCATCATACCACGGTGGTGGAATGACCTTCCCAACTCAATCCGGGAAGCTAACTCACTCTCTAGCTTCAAAAACGGCTAAAAACACATCTTTTCCAAAAGCACTTAACCGGTCACTTAAAAAAATAATTTACATTTCTTGTTGCACTTAAATCTGTTTTGTATAATATTCTGATGATAGCTAAACTTTGTAATATGGCACTTTTTGTACCACTGTCTCCCTAAGAAGATTCGCTGATGTTTTTCCTCTTTTGTAAGTCGCTTTGGATAAAAGTGTCTGCCAAAATAAATGTAAATATATTACTCTCTTTTGATAATCGTACAGCTGTAGCACAAATGCTAGCATTGCAGCATTGTTTATCAATCGGATTCGGGCTATGTTCCATTTAAAATTGTATCCCCTTCCCATGCAAAGTTCCCTCCATCTCATGGACTTGGATGTTCTTCACTGCTTGCATTGCGTGAGTGTCCACTACTGGTGGAAGACATGCAATGGGTTTAACTGGAACACCCTTAAGCCTTGATCAATTAGAGCATGTCGAAGGCTGGTGTCAGTGTGTGGAATTATTTAGTAAAGTTTGCACCTGAGAAAACAATGTTTTCGGAAATTGGTTTTAGAGACTTATATATAAATCTTGTTAAAAAAAAAAGTTCATTAGAAGGAATTGTTAGAAAGGATTCATCAAGATTTACACAAATACAAATGTTACCATAATGAACACATAGGCTATAACTGTGTGCTAAACAGTTTAAGGTAGCTACAAGTATTATGCTGTTAAATCTCAATATAACTTTTCTAAACTGCTTAATTGACCTAACTTCACTTCCATTATACATTGTGAATAGCACTTAACATGCCATTAAACAATTGATGATCAAAGCAATTAAAAAAAGAAATGTTTATCATTTTGGTTCATTCTGAGCAGAAACAGTATTATTTCCGTTCATTTTTCAAATGGTAACCAGTGTTGTGGGGCTGGAGTTTATGAAGTGCAATCTGCAGTCACGTCTCAATCAAGTTGCATTGTGGGATATTGAGCTGCCTGAAGCGTACATCCATGTAGACTCGCTCCCTCTGTCAGAATTGAGGCGTTTGAGGGTCTGTCAACAGAAACTTCCCTCACTCACTTAACGAAGTGGAACAGACTTCAAAAATGGCAGTGGGGATTCCCCTGAGGGGAAATGCTTAGGGGGGATAACAATGTATGTAAGGTTCAGAAACCCTTGTTATTAATAACACCTGTGGCCGTTAAGTTAACTGCAGCCAGCTACCTGTTGCTCGTGCTCAGGCACACTCCATAGGGACACGAGCGATCAAGCATCCAAAACAATGATGTAACGTACAAAGAGACAACGTGATTCACCGGCATCATGCTGACAGATGAGGTAGCATAATTAAAATTACAAAGTTATGATTGTTTTGCAAAAAACTTTGAGACTGTTTATTATATTATATATTTTCCAGTGCTGGAACAGGGCTAAAACACTGTGTGGATACAGGTCTGAATATGAGAGACTGTAGATTGAAGTAGTCACTTTTCTTGCATGATACATTGACTGCATTTATACGATAACTATACGTAAGTTAGCTAGCCAGCTTTATCAATAGCTGTTAGATAAATTTGGTGGATAATGACAGTATCTGTTTATAAAATAGACTGTACAGTATAAATATGTTGACACAATTCAGTATTGATGTGATTCCATCACAACTGTCAGTTTGATATATCGATGCACTATTGTTTCATAATAAAAGATTGTATATATTTTCTGCATAACAAAGTTACGTCACACTAATGAATGGGTCTAATGAATTCTAGCATTAATTTAATGTATTATTGTAGCTTAATTTTTTTTTTTCAAAGGCTCATTTTTTAAGTTTCGTTACAAGCCGTTCACACATTGGCAAAAAAAATAAAGGCAAATATTACATGAACATTGTTACATATTACACGTTTAAAGTGGAACGCAGCTTAGATTGCCTTAATGGTCGGAGATAGGAAATCAAGTAGGAACAACCCACTTTAAATGGAACGCAGCATTAACTCATTTAGATTCTTTGGAATTTAATACCCCCTGATGAACTGCTCTCAATAAGATCAGGAATATGCATTTAAGAAGTAAATAGGGTGCATTTTGATTTAGTGTTGTCTTCTAAATTTCTTTTAATGTTCTATTAAAAGTTGATATTGTGATAACATTTATCACATGAAACAGCACACAGTTCAATAACTTTTTTAAATCAAGTTTTCGGTTTCAGTTCTTTATTGGCATAATAAATAGGCCTCTTTGTACATTTGTATTGCTAAATCATTTATAGCTTCTGAGGACATAATGTGAGTGAAGGAAGAGCTAAACCATTTTTATTTTGTATTTCTTCGAGTATTCAATCATATCTTAAACAAGCTAAATAAGGGCATTCAATCAAATGCCCGTTTTTATATTAAGTTATATAGAAAAGCAGTACCACCAAAACGCTATGAAAGAACAAGGCCTGAAATTGAGTGATTATCGTGCGTCAGAAAACAGAAGTGGGTGCGCATGACTTCCTGCGGAGGAGATTGTTGTTTTTTTTTATATATATATAAAACATCACTTTTTCAAACGCGGATGCGAACCTTTCTGCAGCCTAACCACAACTTTGCAGTGTGGTAACCTTTATAATATATGGTGGAAGCTGCGTAAGCAGATTTGAGCTGTCAAAAGTTTCTAAGAGTTCCTTTTAAAGAGAACCTCACAAATATATGTATGAATTGTAGTAAAATGAGCGTACTTGATATTGTCTTCAGGTTACACTCATGTACTCAGTTCATTACATACGATAAAGGTGTGCCAAGGTTTGCCAGTGTGCCAAACTGTCTATCCTGTTACTTTGGGGGGCGGCAGCATTTTAAAGCAAAGCAAAGCAAAGCATGCATTGAATCTGCAACATTGAGCAAGGTATGGCCTTACATAGTGCAATATACAAGTAAAAGGCCTTACTTTAAAGAAAGAGGCACATCTAAGAAAAATGACTAGTGTGAAGAGAAATACTTACTTGTTAGGGGTTGCTGAGCTAGCGTGCACGGCTAGCTAACTCGCGTGAGGAGCAGAGCACTTTAAACTTTAAATATTCAAGGGTAACAGTAATTTAATCCATTCTGCTGCTTATGTTCCAGATATTTTTCGCTCGTTCTCATTTACGTGAGGGTCGATCGTGTGTCCATCCCGTTCGCTGACTTGTAACGCAGCTCGCGAAAATGTTTAGGGTCAAATTTAGACGGCTAGCTGCGCGTTAGCACGGGTTGCTGCTGCTCTTATTTACAAAACACGACCATAGGACCATCGCACAACACGACGACGATGACGACGGCCTATCTGTTAAAGAAAGACACTTGTATGTATATGTTACGGACGCGACATGTCTTAAGATCTTAAGTCAAGTGGAGAAGCAGCTAGCGTACATGCTAACACAACCGACGAGTGCCTGATACAGTCAGAACATCAACAGATCATGATTTAACAAACGGCCGCTGAGTTTAACTTGACAAGATATACGCCCGTCTATGTCTATCATTTGAATACGACGTAACTGAAGATGAGCCGTCGCGATGTTCTTGTGCTGTCTGCATATGCAGGTGGCTCCCTGTCGTTGCTGTAGTTGACACGACACTAACAGGCTTCAGTGGGCTGGGTGTCAAAACCTAGCGAGCTTCCTTTCTAGACAGCTTTTTGGGCATCACAGGCTGCTTGTGAAAATGTGTCGTCATTGTAAACATGTCTTTATGTAAATACTTAATGCAATGTGAATAAGAAATTGACTTTAAAAAAACAAATCTTCCTTGAGAAATATTCACTGGAGTAAAAAGTGTGACGTGCAGAATAGAATTATAAGGGTTATGCAGGACACCTTCCCCTGCTTAATTTGAGGTTGCACACTTTCACCTAACACGATGTAAATGATCATCAATTGTTTAATGGCATGTTAAGAGCTATTTGCAAAGCAATTAAAAACTAAATGTTTTTCATTTCGGTTCATTCTGAGCAGAAACATTATTATTTCCAAATGGTAACAATTTAGAGCATAATAAAAGAACAGTTAATAACATTCTTTAAAAAAAAGAAAAAAACAGTACTCTGTGCTAAAGGTGGGTGATATGCCAGGTGGAGTGTTTCCAGATCTCAAAAGAGAATCAAGGCACTGTTTTTGGAAAAACAAGCTCAAATTAGGAATTTGGCTTACCCAAAATAAGCAAAAATAAGCTATTCAATTGAATTTTCAGGATAGAAATCAGAACATAAAAGTATACAGTAGCCTATGTAAAGACTTTTCAGTAAATGCATTCTTAATATTAAATATTTACCCCAAAATATTTTAAATATTCATTTGGCCACCTAAAATCAATTAATAGCCTAAATCTCTCTCTCCGGCATGCATGCACATACAGCGTGGGTGCATTTGGACTAAACGTCACCTTTTGCGGGCCAAACGTTTTCTTTGTTAGTTTTTTTTTTTTACATTGGTTTTTAGACTAGCGGTGTCCTTCAGAATCAAAGTGCATGCTTATGCTCTATTAAAAAGAGAGAAGCCTCTTTTTTTTAATTAAAAAATTAACTGGTTCTTTTTTTTTTTTTTTTTTTTGGTGCCTGATTGCAGAATTATGTTTTTTCCCCAAATTGTTTAATAGCAACATCCACATGTAAGATTGTTTCTCAATGGGCAGTATTTCAAAACTTGGACAGCATTCTTGGGTATCATAGGCTGAGCTATAATTCCCCCAAAATATGCTGTACACACCTAACGCCCCAAAATGCTGTCAAGGCATGCAATTCATTAGCTTTTTGAAAAGCAGCCAGTGTGTAACAGTGGATTGCGGATTCACTGACCCTTTGCTGTATCACCTCCATCAGATTACAATCAATTATTAACTCTAAGCACTCTCAGTACGGATCCCTTAGGCTTAGATTATATTTGCTTTTTTATTTGGTCATTTAGACAAGCATGGTTTTTGACTTTGTTTAATAATTTTACGAAAGTAACGATGGTGAACTTGTCCTTGATGTCAGACTCGTGTTTGACCTCTCACACTGGTTTAGCTGAAAGCAAAGTGTGTTTGCTATACACATGCTCCATTGCTTATTCAATCTATATTGAGCTTGAAAAGGCTGTATCATATCAAGCATATCCCCTTGACCAAACACTAAACAATGTGATTAATACATCAACCGTAGATTTTCACTTGCATTTTTGAGCTCACAAGGAAGTAAACTTTGCATTTAGTCTTATCAAAATTGTAAAAACAGTCTTAAATATTAAGGATTATGCTATAAGGGAAAAACACTGTATTTAATATTTGTTAAAGCTGATATGTGCAATTTCTTTGATGTTAAAATTATTTCTTGTATCTCGGCTTAAAGCAATAGTTCAACCAAAAATGAAAATGATCTCATCATTTACTCACCCTCATGCCATCCCAGATGTGTATGAATTTCTTTCTTCTGCAGAACACAAATTAATATTTTTAGAAGAATATCTCAGCTCTGTAGGTCCATACAATTCAAGTGAATGGTGGCCAGAAGTTTGAAGCTCCAAAAAGCACATAAAGACAGTATAAAAGTAATCCATACGACTCCAGTGTTTAGATCCTTTTCTTCAGAATTGATATGATAGGTGTGGGTGAGAAACAGATCAATAAAGTCCTTTTTTTTTTTTTTTACTATAAATGTCCACCTTTGATTAGCTCCAGCCAGTAGATGGCAATATGCAATAAAAAAATAACCAAATGACAAAATAATAATGTGAAAGTGGAGATTTATAGTAAAAAGGACTTCAATATTGATCTGTTTCTCACCACATCTATCTGTAACGATGAGCAGGAAGGCAGACGAGGGGCAAGGATCTAAATGCAGGGGTTTTTATTATATTAATAAGATAAACAAAACAGGAACAAACAAAACATCCACGATGGGAAAAATAGAAACAAAAACATGGAAGACATTAAATGGAACAAAACACGAAAGACATAAAAAGGGTTCACGAGTAGGATAGGCACAACGGGGAGCACGGAAACAAGCATCCATAAACATCAACGATAGACAAGGGAATGGAGAACAAACAGGGTATATATACACTGGATACATGATGATGACAAACTACAATCAGGTGAGCACAATGACACAAGGCTGGCAGTGATGAGTGCTGGGGATCATGGGAAATGTAGTTTTAACACGAAGACAGTGAAACACGGGGCGGACAACAAGGAAAACGTGACATGGAATGTGAACAGAGACGGGTGAACAGAAAACACGGGACGGACAACAGGGATCATAACATAGGCCCCCCTCAAAAGGACCGGATTCCAGACGGTCCTAGAGGGGAAAAGACCCACAAAGACAACAACAAGAAAAAATGACCAAGGAGTGAGGGGGTAGACCCGGGGGGAAAACAGACAGATGAAGGGGGGCACAAGGGACACAGAGACAGACCAAGGAGATACAAGGGACAATTAGGCAGACCATGGGAGTACAAGGGGCAAATAGACAGACCAAAGGGACGCAAGACAGGCAATCCAAGGGGGCACAGAGAGCAGACAGGCAGTCCAAGGAGGCACGGGGGGCAGACAGGCAGTCCAAGGAGGCATGGGGGCAGACAGGCAGTCAAAGGAGGCACGGGGGCAGACAGGCAGTCCAAGGGGTGTGCGAAGGGAACCGGGTCAGGTGGCCTGGGAGGTGGCCGTAGAGCAGGGGCCGGTTCAGGGGGCCTGGGAAGTGACCACCGGACAGAGGCCGGTTTAGATGGCCCGGGAGCTGGCCACTTGGCAAGGGCCGGTTCAGGGGGCCTGGGAGGTGGCCACAGGACAGGGACAGTTCGAGGAGGCCTGGGAGGAGGCCACAAGACAGGGACAGGTCTAGGGGGCCTGGGAGGTGGCCAACGGACAGGGACAGGTCCAGGAGGCCTGGGAGGCGGCCTCAGGACAGGGACAGGTCTCGGGGCGAAGCTGAGAGGGGCTCTGGAGACGAAGCTGAGGGAGGCTCTGGAGGCTCAGTAGGCGGAGCTGAGGGAGGCTCTGGGGCCTCAGGAGGTGGAGCTGCGAGAGGCTCTGGAAGTTCAGGAGGCGGAGCTGGGGGAGGCTCAGGAGACGGAGCTGAGGAAGGCTCAGGAGACGGAGCTGAGGAAGGCTCAGGAGGTGGAGCCGAGGAAGGCTCAGGAGGCAGAGCCGAGGAAGGGGGCGCCGTAGGAGGCTTTAGGGGCGGAGACCTGGAAGGCTCGGGAGGTGGAGCTGTAGGAGGCTCGGGAGGCGGAGCCGAGGGAGGCTCGGGAGACGGAGCCGAGGGAGGCTCGGGAGACGGAGCCGAGGGAGGCTCAGGAGACAGAGCCGAGGAAGGTGCCACCGTAGGAGGCTCTAGAGGCGAAGGCCTGGAAGGCTCTGGCGGTGGAGCCGAGGGAGGTGGCACCATAGGAGGCTCGGGAGGTGGAGCCGTAGGAGGCTCTGGAACTTCTGGGTGAAGAGCCGTAGGAGGCTCGGGGAGAAGGGCCATGGAAGGCTCGAGAGGCTCTGGAGGCGGAGCCCTGGAGGGCTCGAGAGGCTTGAGAGACGGAGCACTGGAAGGCTCGAGAGACTTGGGAGGCGGAGCCCTGGGAGGCTCGGGAGGAGGAGCCCTGGAAGGCTCGAGAGATTTGGGAGATGGAGCCCTGGGAGGCGGAGCCCTAGGAGGCTTGGGAGGAGGAGCCCTGGGTGGCTCGGGAGACTTGAAAGGCGGAGCCCTGGAAGGCTTGAGAGGGTTGAGAGGCGGAGCCCTGGGAGGCTCGAGAGACTTGAGGGGTGGAGCCCTGGGAGGCTCGAGAGACTTGAGGGGTGGAGCCCTAGAAGGCTCGAGAGGCTTGAGTGGCAGAGCACTGGAAGGCTCGAGAGACTCGAGGGGCGAAGCCCTGGAAGGCTTGAGGGACTTGAGAGGCGGAGCCCTGGGAGGCTCGGGAGGCGGAGCCCCGGAAAGCCCGGGAGGCGGAGCTCTGGAAAGCCTGGGAGGCGGAGCTCTGGAAAGCTCGGGAGGCGGAGCTCTGGAAAGCTCGGGAGGTGTTGGGTCTTGGACGGTAGAGGCCACAGACGCTGGCTCTGGGACGGTAGAGGCCACAGGCGCTGGCTCTGGGACGGTAGAGGCCACAGGCGCTGGCTCTGGGACGGTAGAGGCCACAGGCGCTGGCTCTGGGACGGTCGAGGCTACAGGCGCTGGCTCTGGGACGGTCGAGGCTACAGGCGCTGGCTCTGGGACGGTCGAGGCTACAGGCGCTGGCTCGCTGACCGTGGCAGGCGTGGGCTCTGGCTCGCTGACCGTGGCAGGCGTGGGCTCTGGCTCGCTGACCGTGGCAGGCGTGGGCCCTGGCTCACTGACCGTGGCAGGCATGGGCCCTGGCTCGCTGACCGTGGCAGGTGTGGGTTGGGAGGCGGAAACCTTCCTTCTCTTCCTCCTTCGGGCGGACAAAGTTGGCAGCGCTGGCACGTTGATCCGGGTAGGTAGGGGCTCAGGTTCGACAGCCGGAATCACAAGGGGTGGTTCCTCGGGCGCGAGTTTCCTCAGAACGAGACTCACGTACTTCCTCCACGGGTGGTCTCCGGGTTTCGGTGCCTCTCTCCGCCGGGATGACGGTAACCCGACCCAGTAGATGGTCCTCAGGGCGTCACAGTCGAACCCGGTGTGGATGGCGACCGTGGAGAAGAGCCGTGAGTACTCGAGGAGGGGAAGATTTGCCTGGGCCAGTTCAAGGAAAACCGCTGCTAGATCCATAGGTGTTCTATCGTTCTGTAACGATGAGCAGGAAGGCAGACGAGGGGCAAGGATCTAAATGCAGGGTTTTTTATTATATTAATAAGATAAACAAAACAGGAACAAACAAAACATCCACGATGGGAAAAATAGAAACAAAAACACGGAAGACATTAAATGGAACAAAACACGAAAGACATAAAAAGGGTTCACGAGTAGGATAGGCACAACGGGGAGCACGGAAACAAGCATCCATAAACATCAACGATAGACAAGGGAATGGAGAACAAACAGGGTATATATACACTGGATACATGATGATGACAAACTACAATCAGGTGAGCACAATGACACAAGGCTGGCAGTGATGAGTGCTGGGGATCATGGGAAATGTAGTTTTAACACGAAGACAGTGAAACAAGGGGCGGACAACAAGGAAAACGTGACATGGAATGTGAACAGAGACGGGTGAACAGAAAACACGGGACAGACAACAGGGATCATAACACTATCATATCACATCTGAAGACATTGATTCAACCAACAGCCAACAATTACTTTTATGCTGCCTTTCTGTGCTTTTTGGAGCTTCAAAGTTCTGGTCATTTGCATTGTATGGACCTACAGAGCTGAGATACTGTATTATTTTAAAACTCTTTGTGTTTAGCAGAAGAAAGAAAGTCATTCATATCTGAGATGGCATGAGGGTGAGTAAATAAATGAGAACATTTTCATTTTTGGGTGAATTATTCCTTTAACCAAGGCCCAAGGGTTATATCTTGTAGTATACAATATGATCAATGTGACCATGGCCTAGGAAGGTTCATCCAAAATTCAGAATATAAGCAGAGGAACATTTTGTTAACCTGTTAAAACATGGACTGCATTAATCAAAGACCTTAACTTTAGCAATTCACATTTTATCATTGGCATATAATTAACTAAACAGTAATACAAATAATAATAATAATATAATAACAGATTCATGTATTGAAATCAACCCTAAATATTTCCTGAATAGATAGAGCATACTTAAAGCCTACATATTATATCCACACTTTTGATCAGTGAAACTAGTTGAGTATTTAGTCACTAGAGGGTGCCAGTTTCTTTATTAACAACCAGATAGATTCTGAATTCTTTGGGAAGAGAAATAACACTTGTTAGAACAACCTCCATCCTGCAAAATAGATGGATAGAAACTGAAAAATCTGTACCTATTGGAATCTTGTGTTTTTAAAATGGCAGGGAGGGGTCGAAGAAGAAAGTATTTGAAACTAGGGAGTTTAGGTAGTCTACCTAGTATTTAGAGAACATTTGGTTTTGAACTGTTGAACAACACGATGCATGCATGAGTATTATATACCAGTTATAAGGGTTACTAAAGTGCAGTGTCTGACATCATGATCGGTGTTGCCTTTTCCTGGGGATATCCGTCACAAACAGAGAAGCAGAGAGTGGGACGGGAACAGGAAAACATGCGCTCATTTGGTGGAGGGTGGGCTGTGCTGTTGAGGTGAGATTATTTCAGCAATGACAACTACGCCTCAGACACACTGTTATCCACTGCATTTTTTGTATTACTTTTTGGCTGACACAATGCATCTGTATATTTTAAGCAACATCAATACACAGAAATACAATATAACCCATATTAGGTATCCAAAATGTAAAATAAAGTGCCTGAGTTTACAAGTGAGTACATATGAAAAACTAAAATGCTGTCTAAATTAGTGGCCATTACATCATTATACATTATAATAACTTGTAACATGGCAAATCTAATTTGTTAATACAATGCATATGATGGAAATGACAAAGATGCATCTGAGATCTGACAAAATTGTAAACATTAAAAATGTATTTTTTGCTCAAATATTTGGTCTCTCCCTCCTGTGTTTAGCACTTTCTCTCTCTCATGTCTGAACGTATGAGTGTGAGCACATGGAGCTCCTGCCCTACAGCTGTTGTGGTTCAAGGGCAGGAAGCAGCTTGGTGGTTCCCACAGAAAGGTACACATCAAACACCCAAACCAGTACAGACTCACTGACACACACACACACACACACACACACACACACACACACACACACACACACAAACAACAGCACAAATGTCAGCCACATAAGTATAACACTGCACAGTGAACAAATACATACTAAGACCAACAGGACATTCCTACTGTCTGACGCTAAAAACCAACAGATTGAAAGGCCTTATTTCCACTTAAACTATTGGTTAACTCGCAAATGACAGTCTGATTCTTATTTCATTAGTAGCATATACACTCACCTAAAGGATTATTAGGAACACCTGTTCAATTTCTCATTAATGCAATTGTCTAATCAACCAATCACATGGCAGTTGCTTCAATGCATTTAGGGGTGTGGTCCTGGTCAAGACAATCTCCTGAACTCCAAACTGAATGTCAGAATGGGAAAGAAAGGTGATTTAAGCAATTTTGAGCTTGGCATGGTTGTTGGTGCCAGACGGGCTGGTCTGAGTATTTCACAATCTGCTCAGTTACTGGGATTTTCACGCACAACCATTTCTAGGGTTTACAAAGAATGGTGTGAAAAGGGAAAAACATACAGTATGCGGCAGTCCTGTGGGCGAAAATGCCTTGTTGATGCTAGAGGTCAGAGGAGAATGGGCCGACTGATTCAAGCTGATAGATGAGCAACTTTGCCTGAAATAACCACTCGTTACAACCGAGGTATGCAGCAAAGCATTTGTGAAGCCACAACACGCACAACCTTGAGGCGGATGGGCTACAACAGCAGAAGACCCCACCGGTACCACTCATCTCCACTACAAATAGGAAAAAGAGGCTACAATTTGCAAGAGCTCACCAAAATTGGACAGTTGAAGACTGGAAAAATGTTGCCTGGTCTGATGAGTCTCGATTTCTGTTGAGACATTCAGATGGTAGAGTCAGAATTTGGCTTAAACAGAATGAGAACATGGATCCATCATGTCTTGTTACCACTGTGCAGGCTGGTGGTGGTGGTGTAATGGTGTGGGGGATGTTTTCTTGGCACACTTTAGGCCGCTTAGTGCCAATTGGGCATCGTTTAAATGCCACGGCCTACCGGAGCATTGTTTCTGACCATGTCCATCCCTTTATGGCCACCATTTACCCATCCTCTGATGGCTACTTCCAGCAGGATAATGCACCATGTCACAAAGCTCGAATCATTTCAAATTGGTTTCTTGAACATGACAATGAGTTCACTGTACTAAAATGGCCCCCACAGTCACCAGATCTCAACCCAATAGAGCATCTTTGGGATGTGGTGGAACGGGAGCTTCGTGCCCTGGATGTGCATCCCACAAATCTCCATCAACTGCAAGATGCTATCCTATCAATATGGGCCAACATTTCTAAAGAATGCTTTCAGCACCTTGTTGAATCAATGCCACGTAGAATTAAGGCAGTTCTGAAGGCGAAAGGGGGTCAAACACAGTATTAGTGTGGTGTTCCTAATAATCCTTTAGGTGAGTGTATATACTATAAAACCATATAAGATTTTGTTCAAGTTTCATAAAAATGACAGCTCTACCTACACTTCAGTTCTTTATGCACTCTAAGCACAGAACAAATATTTTCAAAAGTCTTCTTTAAAAAATATTTTGCCTTTCACTTATCGCAACTTAAAATGTAAAGTTAGAATAACTGCCTTATATTGACCTTGTTGAGATAATTATACAAGTTTTTGTTGCCTGAACTTTATAAGTTATTGAACTTATTATTGAAACTATTCAGCTAAAATCAAAATATAAGTCAAGAGATCTACGCACTTCATGCTTATGTATTATGCACTGTAACATGAAGACAATTGTTTTTACTGTTTGCTGCTTTTATTTATGCTGTTGGTTGCTGTGTTTATTGTCACTTTCAGGTATTTGTCATGTAGCAGTATCAAAGCCCATCTTTTACTTGATAATGTGTATGATGATTGTCTATTCTATGGTTACCAGTTCACATGAAAATACACGTAATTTAATGAGAATAAAGTTGACTGAAGTATGCATGAGTTTATTTGAAAATACTTTAAGCTCATACAGTATAAGTTGTATTGATTTAAGTCAACTTTATGTTCTGTTTGAACATCTTTCCCTCTTAAGTTGACAACTTATACAGCACAAATACTTAAGTTGAAACAACAAGATTTTTTTTACCCTGTATATAATATGCTGGTTCATTCACAAAATCACAAATGCATCTAAGTGCATTTGAGAGTTATTATCAATAGACACCCACTACTAAATTTCCAGTGCTAAATAAATGGGTCAAAATAACTTATTAATCATGCAAGTTGCATTCAAAGCAACCCTACAGCACACTAACAGCAAGGGCTGTGACCTGGAGCAACCTAGGTTAAAGTGTCTCACTCAAGGGCAAATGACCCCACAATACAAGGCCTTATTTGACACAGATTCACATTTAAAAGAACACATAATTTGCATGTTGAATTTGCAGAAGAACTTCAAAACTCAGAAATGCAGAAGAACTCAAAACTCAGAAATGCCTTACAAGAAAAACATACAAAATAGAATATGTCACGTATTGCACATAGTGATAGCCGGATTATTGAGTCATCATTACTGGTTCTCATTGGAAAAAGAAAACAATGTCAGTAAAGAACAGATTTTCTGGAGACTATTTCTGTAAGAGAGTACACTACGAATAACCAACTGAATTTATCACTCTCCAGTTTTTAAAAACCATACAACATGCCAACTTTCCACAGGCAACTGTTTTGAAATATCTACCTTCTCTCTCGCTATCTCTGACTTTCTATATGTGCATACGCCTATGCTGGGAAGAAAGGCTCAACACTTTCCCACGGTCCTAGAGCACGTGGTTTAAAATTGGATCCTAAATGACCCACCCTCTCTATTGAAACGTCACTGCAGCTCAACCATTGAGATCCTGTTACACTGCCAAATATTTTTTAAAGCATTTGAATGAGAGTCTATTGAACTGCCAAAGACACATTCAACAAAACCAAAGCGCCTAAAGACAAGTTAAGTCAGGTTTGAGAGTTGAGAAATGCTTGAAATTATGTTTTAACAAGGGGTTTGAGTTTTCAGTATTAAAACATGATGTTCCATTCTTGTTTCTCAGTCCAGAGCATGAAATATTTAAGTCCTCACAATATTTTTACCCCCTTTTTCTATGATTTTTTTCTACGCAAACTGATTTTTTATAAATGTCGTACACATGTGAAAATGTGTACGGCATTGTAATGTAAAATGCATTTTTACATGCACATATATTAAGTTTAAAATCCCATTTGATACTTTAAGAATACATATAGTGTACACTAATAAAGCAATAGCATGTCATGCCTCTAGAAGTTAGTAAATGCCCTAGATTTGGGCTTCAGTCTCTGTGCCAAATTGCAGCTATAGGGTGATACAAAAACAGCATGCAGTAGCCTAGTTCCCATGGTGCTTACAAGGACACTGTTTCACTTCATGAGAACTCCACTTTTGCCAGAAGAAATGTCGGGCAAGTTGTTCCTCCATTTGTTCATATATCTTTAACAAATGGATTGTAGATAAACAAATGTTTTGGAGTGTGACGATCTGTGAAACTGTCTGGGAGTAGCCTATTGCCCACTCTACACTCACCCCATAATAATTTTGTAATTCATGTATTATTTACAGTTTGGACTATGATCAGTGTTGAATTTCATTATGTATTCATTTATTTGAAGTGCAAAATGCAAAAATACTGATAACATCATTGTAAGTTAGGTGTGAAACTCATATCACAACATATTAGGTATTTTTAGACACAAATATCCTGTTTAATACAAGTTGAAGTTTTCACATGACCCTAAAGTGTTTTATTTTCGGCTTGATTAATTCATTACAGCCTTTATGCAACCCCAACTGGTCACACATTACAATATGTTAACATTAGTAAATGCGTTTTAGACATCACAAACTAACAATGCACAAATACAGCATTTATTAATGTTGGTTAATGCTAATGAATAAAAACACAATTGTTTATGTATAGTTCATAATGCATAAGCTACTGTTCACATAGGCCTATTCAGCTTTTATTTTGAAAATTGCATTAGTACATTTTGACACTTTAACATGAACCAAGATAAATAAGTGCTTTAAACGTACTGTTCATTCACGTTAACTAATATATTAATGCATGTTATCGAATACAACCTTATTGTAAAGAGCTCCCCGTCCATTATACTGCCCATGCAATGAACACAGTCCCCTCCCCTAAAAGACAAACTTCATGACGGGCTTTTATTATTCAAATAAGTCTCAACAGGCGGAATAGAGTCGATCGGCTATAACGGAGCATACAGTCAGAACACAGCGCGCGGAGCAGGAGACCACTCAACACCCGCTCGTGGGAACCACCGAGGTAAACAAAACACACATTTAGGACATGTGCTTTACTTGTTTATTGTTTGGACTATTGCTATTCTTAAATTCTTCATTTGCAAAGATTACGCTAATGCTCCTTAATACATTTCTCTTTGGAACAGAGTATCACCAGTGGGCTATGGAGTATAGTTGCCACCTCTCGCAATAAAAGGACGCGTCCGGAACTTGTATTAATATCGAGCGCACTGGGGAAGATTGGACCTGTCACTCGACGTTCGCTCGTGTATTTCTTGATTCGGAGTGCTGTAGAGTTCGGGAGGGAGCTCTGGCTCATTATATCGTATCTAAAGCAGACGCGACGAGCCGCAGTCGTCTACCTGTTGAAATCATGAGTCACGCGGACATGACTTGCTCTGCGCGTCAAAGGGTGTTTCAGGAAGCGCTCAGGAAGGGCAACACCAAAGAACTTCACTCCCTCTTACAGAACATGACAAACTGTGAATTTAACGTGAACTCGTTCGGACCGGAGGGACAGACGGCGTTGCACCAGTCCGTGATCGACGGGAACCTGGAGTTAGTGAAGCTGCTGGTGAAGTTTGGCGCAGACGTCCGGCTGGCCAACAGGGACGGATGGAGCGCGCTGCACATAGCAGCGTTTGGTGGACATCAAGACATAGTTCTGTACCTCATCACACGGGCGAAGTACTCATCAAGCGCACTCTGAGGAAGTCAAAGACAGTCCGACACTGTACCTTATGCCTTGCATACATTTGGTCCCTTTGTGCCAAAGCTTTGTGATATAACGTGTTTATGAACTTGTCTTGAATTGACATGAGTGCTCACACAATTCAAATCCAAAAGGCAGTTTTAGGGAATTTTGGTAATGTAGGGCAATGTTGGGTTGTTACAATGTATTGCCAACTTCTGATGCATGGTAAAAAATAATCAATGCATTCACTGCAAAAAAAAAAAAAACAACATTGTCTTAATCAAATTGTTTCCCTGTAAAATATGTAAACATCCTTAAAACAAGATACATTTTCTTGACAAGCAAATCGGATATTTTGTTGTGTTCTCAGAGAAAGTTTAGTGAGGTTTTTGCTTAAGACAAGAACAAACTATTTGCCAATTGGGTAAGAAAAATAAACATATTTCAAAGGGAAAATACATACCTCATGGCAGAGATTTTCTCCTTCTCTTTTTAAGCATATCGTGTAATACATTTTGTAAACTTTCTCTGAAAACAAGACTTAATATCTTATGCCACTTTGTTTGTAAAGTACATGTATCTTGTTTTAAGAATATTTAGATACTTTTCCTGGAAAACAAGACAAAAATACAAATTAAGTAAAAGAGGGGTTTCAGTGATATTTATAGATATTGCAAAAGACAAACTGAACACTCAGATCAAAGTATAAAAGCGGACACTTGGTGGTCCATCAAGATGACTAGACTGACACATGTGGCATAATTTTATACATTTATGCATTTGGCTGCCACTTTTATCTAAAGGGACTTACAGTGCATTCAAAGTATACATTTTATCAGTTTGTGTGTTCCCTGGGAAACAAACCCATGATCTTGGTGTTGATAGTGCCATCCTCAACCTATTGAGATAGATCTGTAGCTCAACAGGTAGAGCATGCCACTATATACTGAAGGTAGTGCATATATAGTGCACACACACACACACACACACACCCACCCACCCCGTCTGTATGTTCTGTAAAACAGGGAGTGATTTCAGCTACCTCAACTGTAATGCATTATTGCATGGTGACATTGCAACAATGGTCATCAAGGTTAGTATCACATAGTTGACAATTCAGGATCTGTAGTTGAAAATGTATCAGTTTCGCTCCTCTTAAATGGAAATATTCAAACAACACTTCCAGACACTATCAAAAAGAACTGTGTTTTGGGACTGTCATGTCATCTTCAGGACTTTGCTACTGGTTTCTGATTAGTTCCCATTTCTATTGAGTTCCTGACACTAAAGAGAAGCTCATTTTAGAGAAACTGCAATGGATCTGTGATAAGAGATTGTGTGTTATTTTCAGCTGATATCTAAATGTCATACTCCTCACATTTCAAGCCCAATTTTACAGTTTTGTCATTCAGATGTTGAGCAAATCCATAGAACGATGACATATCACACAAGTCTATAGAATGCACCGTATCCTAAAGCTAAAATAGGCCTTTTCTGCTTAGACCCCTTGCCAACTCAGGCAAGATGTGGTAAGGTTTGAACATTATGTTGTGACTTTTGGAATGCTTGTTATGAAGTGTCATTCAAAGCCAGTATGGCTTTAAAATATGCATCATTACTTATACTTGAGAATGTTTTAACTATTGCACTGATGGCTGTTTTATGACTTGTTGGTGTCATGCCAACTTTTAAAGATAATATTTTTCTAAATGGAAAAAAATTCTTATTGTATGGAAGCTTCAGGGTGGTTTTAACTCATTCTTCGCAAAGGCATTTATATGCCTATGAATTGAAATATGTTTAATTTTACACACTCTGCTTGAATGTTCCTTTGTATATTCTAGAGACTATAACAACTGTTAAACTTTGGCAGAGTTAACTGGGTATCATTTTGACCTGATGAGGGAACATACAAGTAGAGTGTCTAGAAACAACTCTTGGAGCACTTCCTATCTGACGTCCCATCCTCCTCTTTTTCAGGGGGATGCTACATAGTAAAACCAGTGTAACAAGAACTTGCACAATGCAAGTCTTTACTTGATAATGCCATAACATTTATGACATGAAAGTAAAAGTAACTTCTTTGAGATGAAAGTGAAATGACTGATTTTGTTTGGACCAACTTTTGATATATTATTTTCATCAAAGAAAAGTTTGTGGAAGAGGCCTACAAATTGGACTCTCATTTTGTTTTTGTCTTTTGTGAATTGTTACTTTGTTGTGTGTGTGTATATATATATATATATATATATATATATATATATATATGTTAGCTGTTCGTTTATGTTTGAAATGCTATAAGTGGTCATATTTTAGAGATATTACTTGCTGTATTTTGAACTTTTGTACAAAGGCATTTTTTATATTAAATTCTGTGGTTTTAAGAAACTTGTTGGTGTAATGCACAGCCTTGCACATGGCTCTATTCATTCTAATGTGCCTCAGGTAGTTGTTCAACAGTTGCACAATAGTTCCAAGTAATACAAGCACCTAGGGATGCAGCTAAACTAGTCCAAACAAGTGTCTTTAAAGATAAAGGTTTTAAAGTGTTTTGAAAGTCAGTAAAAACATGTTTCACATGCTTATGTAGCCTCGAGTAGATGCTAGCCTTAGCATGCATCAGCTGTTAGCGTAAACACCAGTTTGGCGGCAAAGAAATTAACTAGCTCTGAAATGAAATAAACTCTGCAGAGTAAAACTTTATTTTTCAATTACATGGCTACTATCAATCTTGTGCGCTATTGTAAATTTAGAGGAATTCATTGAATGTACTACATTAAATGAAAAATGTTAGGCAATTTCTGTACGTATGCTAGCATACTCGTCACCAATGCTGTGAATGTGAAAATGCTGATGTAGCACTAAGTAACCAACCACAAAGTGTCAGTTTCTGCATTATCTTGAACTTGAACTCTGAAGATAATAATTCAGAGATGTATTGACATATTTGTGTGACTTATAGGGATGGCTTTACCAGTGCCCTCAGAACATTTCCATAGATAGCTAATACAAGCTACAGTGTGATATTAGCTGGAAGAATTATCTCCAGTTTTAAAGGTCAGTGCTATATGCATAAGGAGTGAATACATGTAACCTAATTACTGGTTAGGGGAACTCTGGTAATAATGGGAAGGGTTTTAAAATGGCCTCAAGTGTAAACCTGCACTACACTGAATAAAAATCTCTCATGTTTACAGATGGTTTATCAGGGCAGGAACTCTGTCTTGCACTTGCTACAGTAGGGTTTCCTAAGGTTACTGTAGGGTAACAATTCAGAAGCTTAAAATGGTTTATTTTACAACCAACTTTAAATGATATACCATTACATAATTCTGTGAACCGAGTTATACAACGAAGGGAAGAATATATATTTTTTTAATTATCTTGTAATTCTTATATTCAACATACAGTAAGTTACAACTAAAAAAATATCTTGTTCGAGCTTGATTATGCAATTAACTAGAGCGTAAAAGTAGAGGTTTCAAAGATACTTCACTTAATAGAAACTGCTTCATGCATGCTCTGGTCTTCAGGTTACCAAATAAAAGTATAAACCACCATAACAGTGTTCTTGTTAAAACTATGGCCACTGACTGTTTTCAAAATAATTAAAATACTTTGTCCTCAGTATTGCTTACAGTGCTTTTTTATTTTTTGCACAAATCGTGCTCACATTCTTCCAACTTTTAGTCTGTCCACTGACAGAAGGGGCAAAAGACAGAGAGAGAGCAAGAGAGAGAGACAGGTGGCCGAGCCAGTCTTTGCGTGCCCTCTGCTCCTTTTAACTTTCTTTAACTATTTCACTCCATTATGTGCACTCTAGCTCGCGGTGACAATCATTCGTCCTTTCTTCTCTCCTCCTCTCTTTTGTTCAGCCAGCTCAACTCTGCGCACCTCTTTTCATTCCCCAGACGGCCCACCATTGACGGGATCCCCATGCCTAAGTCACACTGCCTGACCTGGACCCCCTCCCTTTACACACACACACACACACACACACACACACACACACACACACACAGAGCTCTGCAGCTGCTATGGTAATGAGAGAGGGGACAACCAAGAGAGACTGGCGAGAGAGAGGGAGGGGAAAGAAACAGAAAGGGAGATCCTTCTCATGCAACTCAATAACTAGTGGCCCTGTTTTTTTTTTTACAAATGAAAAATCAGTATACCCGTTGCACACCTCCTTTTCTTCCACCCTCCTGTTGGCTTCCCACCCTGCTCCCTCCCCTAGCCTCCACAACTCCTCTCCTGACCTCCTCTTTCTCATTCAAATCTATTTCACACCAGGCCCTAAAAGGGATGTTCAAAGGTATGTAAAGTAACCCAGTTCCAACCCTTCAGGCCTGAGAAAGCTTCATGTTTATGTGGGTATGCACTTGTGTGCGTGTCGACCCCTTCCAACATAGTCTAATGGCAACGTAATAATTCATTTGAAATGGCAAAATCATATGATATTGTACGAGTTGGCATCAAATTTTACCAATACCTCCTACCATTTTACTGACTGATATATGGCAATAACCTAATATGCTTCCCTTGTGTCATTCTACACCCAAAGTTTTCTTTCTTCCATGGTACACAAAAGTCTTTTTCCAATTAAAACCATGGTTAGGTTTAGGTGTGGGATTTGGCTTAGGGGTGAAACTAAGTACGAGTTGGCTCTTACAAAACTGTATGACTTTTACTCTTTTACTATAATGTTACTCAGAAATAAATGAATGAAAATTGTCATTACAATGTTAATAACAACATTTTTAATGTTATCAATAACAATGTTATTAATGTTATTAAAAAAAAAAAATTCTCCTACATTTAACCTCTTGCCTAAATCCTAAACCTAACCATGATTTAAATCTTTGGTTTGTTATTTAATTTCTATTGGTGTAAAAGTCGTAAATTGTTTAAACTAGCCAACTCGTACAATTTTTTATGGTTTCGCTTTATTGTAGACTTGTCTTGACACCGGGTTGGCCCAACCATACAGTTGTGTGCATTTGTGTATGTGTTATTTATAGTTGGCACACTTTAATTGCTCTAATGCATTCCTGTATTTCAATGCATAACAAAATATCAAACCAAGTGACATCTGCAAACAAGTGTTCTTTTTTTACATCTTAAGGTGATTTTTAGTGGTTGCTTTAATTCAGTTCCCCAAAGGTATTCTAGCAGAATAGCCACAGATGTAGTTCAGATGTTGAACACAATTGTCCACTACGTTTCACAATCATGAAGTGTCTAAATATGTGATCTTAAAGGAATATTCTTGATTTGTGACATAATGTTGATTTCTACAAAAGTAATTCAGACTCGTCCCTCCTTTCCTTTAAAAAAATAAATTAATAAATGAATTGCAATGAAAGTCAATGGGGTACTTTTTTGGGATAAAATGTGAAGCTTATAATTTTATAAAAGCATTTAGTAAATGATTTAAGCACATGCATATTGTTAATGTCTTTTAGCTATACTTTTAGAACAGTGAATACTTTAACATTTACAGATTGGCCCCATTCACTTCCATGGTAAGTGACTCACTTCTTTATATTTTATATAACAAACATAATTTTGAGAAATGTTTTGCTTGAAAAGTGTGCTTGTGCTATTTTTCTTTAAAATAAATGCTACATGGTTTAGTATTTGGTATCCAAATACTACAGCGTGGCCAAACTTATTGGCAGTGACATAAATGTTGTGTTTCGCAAAGTTTTCTGCTTCAGTTGTTGTGGTGTTGATTCACATTGTTTCTAGATTATTGTGCATAGTGATCAGATGCATTTTAAATTATTGCAAAATGCTTCATTGGCCAAAATTAACTTTATCACAAAAACCAAAATTTCCCTGTTTTTAGGGCCAGGCACCAAATGACTAGCTAATATCACTTTACTAATCATATCAGCAGCACCTGGGAAAGTGTGAACGAGTACCAGTCAGGTAAAATCACTCATTCTGATAGGATTATAAGAACAGAATGATTGCTATAAAAGGAGGGAAGAAGTGCTTCCAATCATTGTGTTCTTGTTCGCAATGTGTACCTCTAAAGAAAGATGTGCAGCCATCGTCGCTTTGCATCAAAATGGCCTCACATGCAAGGAAATTGCTGCAAAGAATATTGCACCTGAAAGAACCATTTACCGGATCATCAAGAAATTTAAGGAGAGTGGTTCAACTGCAGTGAAGAAGGCTTCAGGACGTCCCAGAGTGTCCAGCAAGTGCCAGGACCATCTCCTCATAAGTCACCACCAGTGCAGAGCTTGCTCAATATTGGCAGCAGGTTGGTGTGAGAGCATCTGCACGCACAGTGAGGCGAAGACTTTTGGACAATGGCTGGTGTCAAGAAGTGCAGCAAAGAAGCCACTTCTCTCCAAGAAAAACATCAAGGACAGACTGAAATTTTGCAGTTAAGTACAAGGATTGGACAACAGAAGACATGTGCAAAGTTATTTTCTCTGATGAAGCCCCCTTCCGACTGTTTGAGACATCTGGAGAATCGATCATCCTGAGACCTTTCATGTGTTTGGTTTCTTTTCGTCCAAGGGAGTGGGCCCTCTCACATTTCTACCGAAAAACACTGACATGAATAAAGAATGGTATCAAAACGTCCTGCAAGAGCAACTTCTCCCAACAATCCAGGAGCAATTTGAAGATGATCCGTACATTTTCCAGCATGATGGAACACCATGTCACAAGGCAAGAGTGACAATGAAGTGGCTCGGTGATCATTGCATTTAAATTTTGGATCCGTGGCCAGGCAACTCCCCGGATCTGAATCCCATAGAGAACATGTGTTCAATCCTCAAAAGGCGAGTGAACAAGGAGAAGCCCACAAATTGTGATCAACTCCAAGCACTAATAGGGCAAGAATGGATCGCCTTCAGTCAGGATTTGGCCCTGACGCTGATTTCCAGCATGCCAGAGCGAATTCAGGGTTATGAAGAACAAGGGTCAACACTGTAAATATTGACTCTTTGCATATATTGAATGTTTTTGCCAATATAAGCCTTTTAAACTTATGAAATACTTTTCATTGTTTTCCAGTATACCATAGAAACATGTGAAATAATTATCTACAAATACTGAAGCAGTAAACTTTGCAAAACACAAAATTTATGTCACTGCCAATATTTTTGGCCATGGCTGTATGTGGGGCCACTGTACATAACAATGTTTTGTCCCCAAGATTGAGATTTGTGTATGTAGGACATGCACATACTCACAAAACAAAATAAGAACAAGTCAAGATCACACAAAAAAGATAACTGCATAAGAATTCAAAGGAATTTGTAGTGCTGAAATATTGTATTAATATGAATACACAGGAAACATAAGGTTCTAAAATATTATAAAACTACGATGTAATATGTGTATTTGTGTGTGTGTGTGTATGTGTGTGAACGGGGGTGAACTGGGGGACTCTACTGGCAGACGGATGAGGGGCCCCTTGCAGTGTGTACAGCACAGCTATTCGTCTTATGTCTGTGCAGGGTGACCTGTTTGACCATGTGACATCTGCCTGGCTGCCAGCACAGAAAAGATATGCAGGAGTGCCCATATGGAGCGTCCTTTCTCCAAATACTGACACACTGCTCAGCCCAGAGTTTGCATGTGTCTATGTGTTTGGTTTTGATTAATAAGCACAGACATGCTCGGATGGCTTGGGTTACACATCTGTGAGGTAACAAGCGGAGAGGCCATAAGTGAAGTCATAGATTTCATAAATCACACACCAGAAAAAAATATTTTAAGCTGTGTTTTTAATCATACAGATATACTTTCAGTTTGTTTTGCAGTGTAAGTCATGACTGTCAAATACATGCTTAATATAAGACGTCTAGGCCTATATTGTAAAACGTTCCTATGTTGTCTTAGTTAAGAACTTAGTTCGTCATACACTGCACTAATACATATGACAATAAATATCTGTCTTGATTTGGCCTATCTTTTGATTTCCACTCTACATTTCATTTAACTCCATGCTTGTGATGTCAAAGGTTAAACAATGGCTTTATAATGATGTTAAATGAATGTCCATCAAACAATGACATAAACCACTTACTGATATGCCAATGTCTGTGTATGTGTGGGCTTCATTGTGGTAAGTGTGCCTGATAGTGTGTGTATGTATGTATGTATATGCTAGCGCGTAATTATGGAGAATAAAGACCCAGTTGTACTAAGTGAAACTTCTGGTTTTGGGAGAGCAGAGCTGCTTTTCTGTTTAGCTGAATGTAGCCATTTGCAAGCCTCTAACCACATGCTTTCTTTATCTTCATTGTTATCCCTCTCTTCCCTTCACCCACCGCTGCATAATGGCACTCTGTTAAATTGGGGGGTGAACTTGGGAGAAAGTGGAGAGTGGGGGAAGGACATAAAGAGGAGGAAGAATTAGAAAGGGATGGAGAACCCCAAAGAGGGGTATATGGAGACAGACCAAAGGCCCAAACCAAGCGACAAATAATTTGTTGCCGACAAGCCATGATAGTATAGTAGATGAGTGCTTTTCAGGCCTTGGTTAATTGATTGATTGTCTTATTGACTGATGGGTTTATGGACTAACTGATTGACTGAGCAATTGATTGACAGATTGATTGCCTATTTTTTCAATATAATATTATACAAAATTGAAAAAAATTATATTTATACGAATTTAAAGAATAAATAAAGCTAAACATGATTACTTATTTCTGTTGTGATCCAAAATGTACCTGCACAAATAACTGAAAACATGTTTTACACCACAATACTATTTTCTCTTGAGACCTATATTGTTTGATGATATGTCTAATTTTAAATATTAATTTTAAAAAAATTTTAAAATTGTAATTTTTTTATTTAAGTTAAAGTTGTTAAAAGTTTACTTATTTATTATATTATTTATAAGTGAACTTCTCATAATAAAGAATTTCTACACTGCCAAATCACGAATGTACAGTACTTCATTGTTCTTTATAACACACATAGAGCACTAATTCTAAGCGCAATTTTTGTGCCAATGTAAAATGCAAGTGACCATGGGTGCTTTTTGTGCTATCTGTGGGTGTATGTATTCAAACTGTGGGAGTATTATATGTCAATTTGCTATTTTCCTTAGAAATAGGTCACTGCGCTAAGATGTTTGGGAAGCACGTCTAATCTCACCGCAAAGTCTAACCTCAGTTCCTGCTATTGCAGTTTGGGGATTACACCAGCAGATTATATTAAAGAGCTATCACTCACTTTTAAATCCAAAACATTAAATCACTAAACAGATCATACAGTATAAATACAGTATATAACATATATACATTATTGCAGAGCTGAGGACGGTGTGGCCGGGCAATCAGACTGATGGGAGCGCGCAAGGGATAAAGGCTTTAGTGTGTATATGTTTGTATGTTTTTGGTTTAAGTTGTACATTAAATTATTATTTATGTTGCCAAGCCGGTTCTCGCCTCCTCCTTTCCCTTATACTGCTTTACACTGGTGCTGAAACTCGGGATCCCCAGAGAATGGAAGGAAGTTGCCCCGTAGAGTCCTCCCAGTTGGCGGACGTCCTCTACTCCCTCAATAGCCTGCATAAGAACGAACAAAAAACCCTACTTGAGCTCCGGCAAGACCAATATTGTAATTTTTAGAGTTCATATGGGCTAAGCAGTTGACCGGCATGCGATCCGGAGCCTGCTCAGTCAGGAGGCTGCCCCAGCCGTGACCCCGGTCACCACCATCCTCAGAGCGCACCGCCGAGATTTGGGGCTGCCCAAATGCCAATGGGCGGCCTGACTCATTCCACTGTTGTCCGGGGAAGCCCAGTTCGCGCCTCAACAACTGCCGGCAACAACTCTCTTGGCTTATGTAGACCTCAAGAGGACCATCTTGCAATGGGTTGGTTGGAGTCCGGAGGAGAATCGTCAACTCTTCCAGAGCCTGAAGCTGGAGAAGTCCAACTGCCTGTTTGCCTTCGCCCAACGTCTCCGGGATGCCTGCTGGAGATGGCTGCTGGCGGGGGACCGCAACGTTGAGGGGATCCTCAACCAGGTGGTACTGGAACAGCTTATACATCAACTGCCAAGAGGGATGGCGGAGTGGGTCCAGTGACACCACCCGGCGTCGCAGGAGGATGCCGTCCGGCTTGCGGAGGACCATATGGCGGAGATCCCAAGGGAGGAAGAGCCCTCTCTCTCTCTCTCTCTCTCTCTCTCTCTCCCCTGTGTTTTCCCCTGTCTCATCCCCCTCCACTCTTTCCTCTCCCGAAAGGAGGAGGCGAGAACCGGCTTGTCAACATAAATAATATTTTAATGTACAACTTAAACCAAACATATACACACAGAGCAGTTGCATGTCATTCTCTCTCTCTCTCTCGAACCATCGTCACCAGCCGCCTTTATCCCTCGCGCACCCCCATCAGGCTGATTGGGGACTGGCGTGCGTTGTTCCAGCCTGGCCCCGCCCTCCTCTGCTCTACAATTACTCTGGGAGGGCAGCAATGCATGTTTCAAGCATCCCATAACACTCTCAAGACTGCAGGTGAGACAGACCAATAGAGAACATACATCATGGTCCAGAAGTAGGAGGGAACACAAACTTATTATTTCACCACTAAACACCAGAGCACTGGAACGATAGCAGACAAAACCAGAGAGAGTTCACAGCAAGGACATTATTGTGCAAAAGAACGTAAGACACAAATGGTCCATATTTCTATTCTTCTAATGAATTACATATATATGTAATGCTTGATGACCTTGTCATATTGATAATCAGCTTATTTGTGTGGCGATTGTTATATCATCAACTTTAAAATCTGGTTCTTGTTATTACAAAAGCAGTCAACGGTCATTAAACATCCCAAAATACAGTGGATCTGTGGAATTAGCACAATAATTTGACAAATGAACTGTAAACATTTAACTCCTGACCACAGTAATACATATTCAATATTAGTAGCATTGCCCAAAAAGGGTCAGGAGGAATGCATGATTGCCAAAGGTATCATGTGGGTGCTGGTTAATTGCGTCCTGTTACAACAGTGCCACCTGTTGATTTTAAGACTGCAGCACAAACTGTGTTTCATTGGCAATGTTATATTGTTGCATGATTGTTTTCATAAAAAAACCCCAAAAAAACACTGTTCCAGAAATGTGCTCTTTGGAGCGTCAACATTTTGGCACTCCTTTACTTACATTGTATGGACCTACAGAGCTGAAATATTCTTCTAAAAATCTTAATTTGTGTTCTGTAGAAAGAAAGTCATATATTTTGGCATGAGGGTGAGTAAATTATGAGAGAATTTTCATTTTTGTTTGAATTATTTCTTTAAGTAGCACATGGGGGGCCACATTGTACTTTGTATCCTGTGAGATACAATGTTCAATATTGATTTCATTCTTGTATCTTTTAAGCACAGAAATAGTTGTGTTCTAATTCTCATGCATTATGCACAATTTTTGGAAGTTTGTGACTGGTGGAATATTCTGCTGAAGTATTGCTCTGCATATGTTGATACTTTTCTATCAGGCTTAAAAAAAAACATGATATTAATTATAATTATAAATGAGGGGTCGGTATTATAATTTTTTTTTAACAATATAAAAAATATATATATATTATTATAAAAATGTCACTGTATTATTCTATTACATTAATACTTTTAAAGCTACTGAAGTTATTCAGCCAAAAGCAGTGAGTGGTTTTCTCGTTTCCTTGTTATTGTTGTGTGATTAATAGATTTTTCTGACATAGCCTACTAGACATGCTCAATTCTGTTACATGTAAACTTCAAGTTCAACATTTTGATGCAAATACGTTTTTTGTCCCACTGTTTAAAGTTCACTTTAGACATAAATGACAGCATTTACGTTAAATCCTCATCAAGATGGGCATTGGTAGAATTATAAAGTGTATTTGATCATTTAGGTGCATTAGCACACAAACATTAGCACCTGTCAATCAAACAGCATGCAGCTACAGATGACAGGAAAAAAAAGTCAATCTTTTATATTTAATCTAGATCAACAAACCAGTGGTTGTCTTGCTATCGTAATCGTTGTAATGACACAAAAGATTGGTCGAGGACATCTCTCTTTTTCCCGATAAACATCTAGATACTTTTATTGCCCAGCCCAATTGATAACATTGCATTAATCTCTCATAGCAGCCCAATAATCTCAGTGATAGAGAGTTAAATTAAAGGCTACATTATAGACACACAGAATCTAGTAAGCAGAAATATGAAATTTACCTCGATATGTTTCTTCAAATTAGAGGCATGATTAATGCTGATATCTGGCTTGAGCAAGTTAAACTCACATGACACAGTCAGGCAATTGGCCTTTTCACTGCGAAAAACCCTTTCAGGTGCAGCTGTAATGTTCAGGTGTTCAAATGTGTTTGAGGCATCCTCCACATCCATAACAGTTAGCGCCGGATCTGCAGCTGCCGTTCAAGTTTTTTGCATGTGATTTGATTTGACGGGAGTCACGAGACTCTCCCTAGCCAATCTTGTAGATCAGGGGTGACCAACCCTGCTCCTGAAGAGCTACCTTCCTGCAGAGTTTAGCTCCAACACACCTACCTGTCATTTTCAAGTAATCCTAAAGATCTTGATAAGCTGGTTCATGTGTTTTTGATTAGGGTTGGATCTCAACTCCGCAGAAAGGTAGCTCTCCAGGAGCAGGGTTGGTCACCCCTGATGTAGATAGATAAAAATGTATTCAGGACAGGGAAATAGCGAACACAGACGGTGGGAAAATAGCGCAGTAAAAGTACAGTTACGGCACTTAAAATATACTCAAGTAAAAGTATAACATTTTTAAACTACTTAAAGTAAAATTATTGGAAAAAGTACTTAATTTCTCACTTTACTGTGAGTATTTGTAATTCATTACTTTACACCCCTGGTATTCAAAGGGGCTGCACAATGTTAGCCAATCATAAGTGAGCATTTACAAGAGGAACAGAGCTGAAAACTGAGCTTTTTCAGTCAGAAGGCCAGAGACAGGGAAAAATAATTAGCATATATTACAAAATTTAGATTTTTTTAGTGCAAAAAAATGACCTTTTACATTTTTTGCTGCTTTTACATAGGCTAACCATTGTCAATATTGTTCCTTTTCAAGAACTTGGCCATGATTTCTGTCCATCTTAGTATCGTGTTTACTTGTAATATTTGAAATTCGGCTATGCAAAAAATAAAAATAAATAAGAGTCATACAGTGCTTGCGTTTCTTATTGTCCGTCATTTTGATGGACAGGGTCGAAAAAATTCTGTCATCTATTATTACCAGTCATTTTAATTATCATATTTTAATGATAAGACATTTAATAGCTTTCATGTTCGTTCACATTTTCATTTTTAATCATGAATTTACAGGACTAGCATATAGCAGATTAGGCATTTATTTATTTATGAAGAGAACAGATGAACAACAGAGACACCACAGGAAGCAGATGTATGTTTTTAATATGATTAAAATATGAACAAAACACATAACAAATTAACTGAACTGAATCGACATCTCAAACCTTCCTCCTGGTCCGCATCTACTTAAACTCGCCTGTGCATAATCAAACGCATCAAGGGAGGCTGATGCTGAGGCAATTGTCATTAGATTTTGCATCTTTGCCTCGGACAGACGACTTCTCGTGGCAGTTTTAATCTGGAGGCTGAACCGGGGGCCTCTGATATTCGTAAACGACAAGGTAATATTTAATTAAAAGAAATGATTAGGGATGCACCGAAATTTCGGCCGCCGAAAACTTTCGGCCGAAAATGGCACTTTCGGTTTTCGGCCGAAAGAGAAAAAAGGCCGAAAATATGAGCCGAAAATATATACCTCCTCGCCCCGCCCCTCAGTGCTCAGATTTCAATCTGGATCGATGTAGCCCTTATCACGGCGCTACCAAACAAAGGCCGACCATGTCAGCGGTGTGGAAATTCTTCAAAGTTTCTGATAAGGACATCAAATTTGCGATCTGCAGTGTTTATTCAGCAGAACATTCAAGATATATATATATACAGAATACAGCAAGTGATTCTACAGGAAAATGTCACAACTACCGCAGCTACAACACAACTTGAGACGTATTTATCTGAACTACGCCAGAAGCGACAATCCCCTTGACTACGGGCGCATAAACAAACACCGCTTTCCTTTGCTTGCGCGGATTGCACACAGGTATTTATCTGCCCAAGCACCAGCACAGAGAGTGAGAGACTGTTCAGTGCAGCATCTCATGTTCTTGATGAGCTTTCTGACAGGAGAGACTGTCAGAAAGTTTAGCAACTTTTGTTCTTGAAGAGAAACCTGTCACCTGTACTTAAATAGAAAGCGGTCCAATATGATGTGTATAGCAATTACATTCCACTTGTTCTTCACTTGAGTATATATCTGTCGTTTACAGTTGAGGTTGGATTTAGTTCAATTACTGCTGTTTTGCACAATCATTTTCACTTAAAGTGTACATACGTTTACATAAACAGAATAGAGCACTGATCTATATATATATATAATTATATATTATAGATATATATAGATCAGTGGAATAGAGGTCCTCTGCCATTCTGTGTTCTGCCTGTTGTTTTAATTAAAACTGTTGCATATTTAAACTTTTTGAAAGATGCTAGCTAAGTTCATTACTTGACTGTTGTTGTGCATATAATAGTTTTCTAAAACTTTACATTATTTGGATAATTGTTAATAAAATCTGTAAAATTAGATTTTATATTTTTTGTCCAATTTTGTTGTGCTACTTTCAATAAAAGTGTGATTTTATTTTATTGGTTTAGTTTTTCAATTCAGATTAATTAAATTCATGAAATTAATGAAAAAGTATAAAATTAATACAATTATACACAACAATTTTTTTTTTTTTTTAAATAGGTAAAAATTTCGGTTTCGGCCAAGTGCATCCTGGATTTTCGGTTTCGGCCCAGAATTTTCATTTCGGTGCATCCCTAGAAATGATGAAACATTCAATGTCTCTTCACAAATTTGGACAGTTTTTAAATATTTATTGTTGCTTAGTGCTCTCAAAGACATTATTGGTGAAGGAAAAACATGTGTGTGAAAAACACTTTGGTGTAGCTCACTTCATAGACTTCAGTGTATTCTGCAGCGCTGATGCGCGCCATGTGAAAGACCCTTAACGCGTATAAATATCACTTTTGCACATTAATCATTGCTCTTCACATTCACAAAAGTGACCAATAATGGTTTCAAAATGGCGAATTTCACTGAAAGGTGAGGAGTTTGGATCCTGAAATGATATACCTGTATATATTTTTTTTTTTTCAAGCGTTTATTTATTTTGTGGAATTTGATAATTTTCCACGGCACACCTGACAATCTTTCATGGCACACAGTGGTTGGGAAACACTAACCTAGATGAACAAATTAAGGCCAAAAATAGTGCAAACAGAGCCTTTATTACAATCTTTTCAATTTGAACATAAAAAAAAGAGTCAATTTGACCATTAGGCACAACTTAGAGGCTTGATCGTTAAGACCATGGAATGGTTAATTACTCTTAAATTCAATGATATCAATTCAATTGTTGTTTTCAAGAATGGATATTTTTAAAAGTATCAATGTATTTACTGAAATCAACAATGTTATATATAAGTAATGATGTAATTTTTTATATCAAGAATGAAAATTATTACTAATGCAAAAAGTTATAATTAGCATTTCTACAAGTAGTAATTCTTACTACTATTGCATTTTTACTAGTGAAAACTGAATTGTAGATATCTATAATTCATACCCTGCACATGATGAAAAAAGAGAGAGATGGTGAGCTTTTCGTATTATTCAGACTGAACCACAAACCAATTCTAACTGTTTTACTAACATGTTCGACTAAATGATTGAAAAGAACCAAGTGATTCAATCACAAATCAGGCAGTGATAGTTCTGATTCTGAACAGCCAAAAGAAATACGAGATACACATCAGAATATCTAAACTTCTGAAGGAAAATGTTTCTCAGGTCAGCATACACAGTGGTGTAGTAGTGTCTGAAGAGGTGGGCATACTGTGAATTTATGTAAGACCCTGGACCCTTTTTTATCTGCCAACACAAGGTAATGTTTGTGAAGCATTGGAAGCCAGCCCCTAACACACACAACCCATTTGTACAATCCTCTGGCAGACAACTGAAGATGATCAATGTTGTCATTTCAAACAGCGAGACTATTTAAAGGTTTTCAATGCTACAGAAACTGACTACAAATGACAAAATCAAGAAGACATTATACAGAGGGATTCAAGATGAAAAAACACATAACTGACCAGGCAGTGGTGAATATTAAAGGCAACAACCAGCATTAACATTAAAGGATATTGCTCATGTGACATTATAAATTTGTCTTTTCACAATATGTAAACTCATCTTATAATTTTGCTCTACTGGGACAGACTGTGAGTGAAAAATGGCCCTGGACTTTGGCCTGCACTATTCCACCACAAACGGCCCACAACTGCCAATACAAAGCTTACAACAGCAAAAAAACAAACAAAAAAAAAACAACATTGCTCTACACAAATGAAGAGCAGTGTCCCAGGCTCTAAAGAATACAGACTCCAGTTCCAGAAACAAATTTCAGTTCCAGAAATACACAAACCAGCCTGTCTGGCACCATCAATCATGCCACTGTTGAAAGCACCGAGATCAAATTTTTTCCCCATTCTGATGGTTGTTATGAACATTAACTAAAGCTCCAGACATGTATCTGCATTATTTAATGTATTGCACTGCTGCCACATGATTGGGTAATTAGATAATAATAATCATTGCATGAATGAGTAGGTGTACAGGTGTACTTTACCTAAAAATGTGGTCGGTGAGTGTATATTTATATATTTAGGGTGCATCAAAATAATCCATAAAACACAACTCCAGTCGACAAATTAAGTTCTTCTGACCTTATCATGAGTCATGTGGAGGAGGAGGCAGGAAGCACGTCATTGTTTACAAGAGAAGGAGCGCTGTACAAAAGTCAGGGACAGCCTCCCTCCATAACTTCAGGAGGTTTAGGTGATATATTTGACATGGATCCCCTCTATCGGTTCGCTTCACCTCATAATTGAGATCCCCCACCCGTTATGTGACCTCAAAGGATCATTGCCACTTGGCGAGTAAAAACTTGATGTGGGCAGTAATACAAGTACCTTATCTCCCGGTGCAAATTCCTGCAGCCGAGTTCCCCTGTTATACAGTCGGCTCTATCGTTCTTGAGCTTGGAGCAAATTCTACTGTGTTAGTTGCCCCAAGGTGTGGAGTTTTGCTCTAAGATCAAGAACGTACTGAATTTCATTCTTGCTATCTGAAGGTCCCTCCTCCCAAGCTTCGCGGATGACATCAAGCACTCCGCGTGGGAGGCGCCCATACAGCAGCTCGAACGGGGAAAAGCTGATAGAGACTTGCGGGACCTCTCATACTGCAAATAACAGGGGGTCAGCCATTTATCCCAATTCATAGCATCCTCGTGCACGAATTTACGAATCATATTTTTGAGGGTTTTATTAAATCGCTCCACCAGACCATCTGTATGTGGATGGTAAATGCTTGTGTGAATTGCCTTAATGCCCAATAATTTGTAAAGCTTGCGTAGTGTCTGTGACATAAAAGTTGTGCCCTGATCGGTGAGAATATCTTTCGGAATTCACAGAATCTCGGAGATTATTTTGAAGAGTGCCTCCGCAACACTAAGTGCTGAGATGTTGAGTAGAAGCACTGCTTCCGGATACTGCATTGCATAATCCACTATGACTAATACAAAGTGATGTCCGTGTGCTGTCTGCTCTAAATGTCCGACGAGGTCCATGCCAATTCTCTCAAAGGGGACCTTGATCAGTGGAAGGGGGCACAATGGCGCTTTTGGGGTGGCCAGTGGATTCACCAGCTGACATTCACGGCATGCTGCACACCACCTGTTTACATCGCCGCCAATGCCTGGCCAATAAAAACGGGTTATCAAGTGGTTCAGTGTCTTTCGGCGAACACTTCCACCTGAGGTGGAGAGCTGCGGGGTGCTGTAGAGGTGGGGTGTGTGTCCACCATCTTGCGTGAGGAACTGGCCGTGGTGGCGGAGATCCTCGCCTTCTTCAGGTCAGCATATGCCAGGAGGTTAACCACCGGCAACTGTTGAGCAGAAAGCTGGGCTTCCCCGGACATTAATGGGAGGAGCCTGGCCGCCCACTGGTCACACGGCCAGCCCCAGATCTCCACTGTTTTTCAAACAGGTCGAGGAAGGCCTCGGCATCATCTTCCGCCCCCATCTTCAGAAGCGGGGGGGGGGTTCCTTCACGTTCAGACACTCTCTGCCTTCTGCTAGTGGCGTGGGTGGTTTTATCCGCTCTCCCCATGCTCACTGGAATTAGAGACAGGTTTTAGTCATAATTTAGCTCAGGTGTAACTGTCCTGTCGAAATTTGCTCGCCCCCTGAACAGAGTATGTATTTATGAAAGCACACATACTGTAGGACTAGGAACTACATATAGCTTATTTTATAATTTATAATAGTATATCTAAAAAACATAAAATATAATACAAGCTTTTTTTTAGATTGTGTGCCATTATTACTATCTGTTAATTTTAATGAAAGTAAACCAAGTTACCATCTTGACATAGAGAAACTGAAAACTCTTTGGGAATTAACTTATGTGTAAAATCAATGGTTGTCCATGCACAATCTATTCAGACTAATTATAAAACACTCATATATATTACTTAAATTTGAAAATTACACTAGATAACATAAAATCAAGATGTTTAGGGTGCATCAACATTAACAACATGTGAATGACAGTCCTTTGCTAGAAATTCTTGAACATTTCCTGAAGACGACAGGGATGCAATTAATAAAATATGCATTATACAGAATATATTTGATCTGCAAATATTGACATTGAGTTAAACATCATGAGACACTTCCAACAGGTCAATGTAACTAGTTCGTTAATTACAATACTTTGGTGTTGGCAGTGAGGAGAAAACTTGTTTAGTGTTGCCGATATCCCTATAAATGGGCTTGAATCTCCTCCAGAGTTTTGCCTTTGGTCTCAGGGACAAAGGCAGCATTGAAGATAACATTGAATGTGTGGAGAACATCCAGAATATTCCTGAAATGGTTATGAGATCCTGAAAGCATAATTAATGCTGGATTACATCCAAGAACTGTCAATGGAGAACTATTCAATGCATTTTCACTATATTTGAATCAAACCCTTAATCTCATTGCAGTAAAATAATGATGGTCTGATATTCCAGGGCCGTGTAAAAGTCTTTCAGGCCAATTGACAGAATTGTGGAGTTAATGGTCAGCTTACCATGAGGTTCTGGAAGGTCTTGGTGACCAAAAATCACTGCCCAATCCCCAAACTCACGTGTGAAAGATCTCTGACATCACCAGCCACGGTGTAGCGCCCCAGCCAAGAGCAAAGCCTGATGAACACATGTATAATGATAACCGGCATCTAAACAAAGGCTACCATAACAGCTACTACACTAATAGTAATACTAAACTTCCTCATTTGAAAATTGCTTGGGATAAAAGCGTCTAATAAATAACAAAAAAATTATATTTTTCCAAATACTACAACAAATCTTAAAGAAATAGTTCACCCAAAAATGAAAATTCTCTCATAATTTTGTAACCCGCACAAGAAGAGACAGTCACAATGTATGTCAAAACTGCGTTTATTTGCAGGCAAACAAAAGTACAGCACGGAAAATCCAGAGGGAGAATGGTCAGGGTAGCGTAGGGTCAAAAGCCGGAGAAACAAAGTCGAGTAAAGGGGCAAATCCGGGAGAGAGTGGTCAACGAGAGTGGGGAGGTCGAAGCCGGGAAACAGGATCAGAGTAGACAGGACTAGTGGGAGCAAAAGACAGAGGAACAAGGGGAGCTGGCAAGCTAAGAGGAGGACAAGAGGAGTTCAAAACTAGACGAGACTAGTGGGGGGCAAAGACACGGGAAACTAAATACAATAACCAACAGGAGACGAACGGGTTGTGAAATATATAGGGGCGAGTGCAGGTGTAAACAATGATAGGTGATGAGACAAGTGCAGGTGAAACTAATGTGCAGGAGTGCAGATGCCACGAGTGCAGGTGGTCATAATGTTCTGGGGGATTGGAAACGCATGAGAAACTCGAGGAAGGGAGATAACCTACGAGCATGTGAGCGAGTAGGAGCAAAGTGGGCGTGAGGGCTCGAGCGAGCAAAAAGAGTGTGAAAAGCTCGAGGGGGCGGAGCGAGGGAGTGAGGTCGAGGGAGTGAGTGTGTGTGCGACGAAGCGGGGATGGGGCAGAGGAGCGGGGTTCGTGACAGTACTCCCCCCTCTAAAACGGACGGCTCCTGATGGCCGCGCTCGGTTGCGAGGAAGTGGTGCTGGACGATCCCAACAAACAAAAAAACCCTGAACAGACAACCCACAAAACACACAAACAAAATTGAGGGCAGTCCAAGGGGCACAGAGGGAAATGAGACAGTCCATGGGGTCAATGGGCAGTTTCAAGGCAAGGTCAGGGGGAACATAGCGGACAGGCGGGTGGTCGGGAGATCTAGGGGGCAGCCATAGGGCAGAGGCTGGGTCAGGGGGTCTGGAAGGTGACTGGAGGACAGGGACTGGGTCCGGGGGTCTGGAAGGTGACCACCGGACAGGAACAGGGTCAGGAGGCCAGGGAAGAGGCCACAGGACAGGGAGAGTGTCAGGGGGCCACCGGACAGGGTCAGGGGGCCAGGGAAGAGCTGTGAAAGGCGGTGCCGTCAGAGGCGGCACTGTAGGTGGCTCTGGAGGTGGGGTTCTGGAAGGCTCTGGAGGTGGAGCCGAAGGAGGCTTTAGGGGCAAAGGCCTGAAAGGCTCTGGAGGTGGAGCCAATGACGGTGGCGCCGTGGGAGGCTCTAGAGGCGGAGGCCTGGAAGGCTCAGGAGGTGGAGCCAATGGAGGTGGCACCGTGGGAGGTCCCCGAGGCGACGACCTGGCAGGCTCTGTAGTCTCGTGGGGTAGAGCCGTAGGAGGCCCGAGAGGCGGAGCCATAGAAAGCTCTGGAGTCTTTGGGAGCAGAGCCGTGAGGGGCTCGGGAGGTGGAGCCGTGGGAGGCTCGGGAGGCGGAGCCGTAGGAGGCTCGGGAGGCAGAGCCGTAGGAGGCTCGGGAGGCGGAGCCCTAGGAAGCTCTGGAGTCTCTGGGAGTAGAGCCGTGAGAGGCTCGGGGAAAAAGGTTGTGGAAGACTCGAGAGGCTCTAGAGGTGGGGCCCTGGAAGGCTCGAGAGGCTCGAGGGGGGGAGCCATGAAAGACTCAAGAGACGGAGCCCCGAGAGGCTCGGGAGGAGGAGGACCCCTGGAAGACTCGAGAGACGAAGCCCTGAGAGGCTTGGAAGGGGGTGGAGCCCTGAAAGACTCGAGAGGAGAAGCCCTGAGAGGCTTGAGGGGAGGAGGAGCCCTGAGAGACTCGAGAGGAGAAGCCCTGAGAGGCTTGAGGGGAGGAGGAGCCCTGAGAGACTCGAGAGGGGAAGCCCTGAGAGGCTTGAGAGGGGGAGGAGCCCTGAGAGACTCGAGGGGCGAAGCCGTGAGAGGCTTGAGGGGTGGAGCCATGAAAGACTCGAGGGACGGAGCCCTGAGAGGCTCGAGGGGAGGAGCCCTGAGAGACTCGAGAGGCGAAGCCGTGAGAGGCTTAAGGGGTGGAGCCATGAAAGACTCGAGGGACGGAGCCCTGAGAGGCTCGAGTGGAGGAGGAGCCCTGAAAGACTCGAGAGGGGAAGCCCTGAGAGGCTTGTGGGGGGGAGGAGCCCTGAGAGACTTGAGAGGAGAAGCCCTGAGAGGCTTGGGAGGGGGAGCCCTGAAAGACTCGAGAGGAGAAGCCCTGAGAGGCTCGAGAGGAGGAGCCCTGGGAGGCTTGGGAGGAGGAGCCTTGGAAGGCTCGAGAAGAGGAGCCCTGGGAGGCTTGGGAGGAGGAGCCTTGAAAGACTCGGGAGGAGAAGCCCTGAGAGGCGGCGCTCTGGGAGGCTCGAGAGACTTGAAAGGCAGAACCCTGGGGGGCTTGGGAGGTAGAGCTCTGGGAGGCTCGAGAGGAGGAGCCTTAGGAGGGTCGAGAGGAAGAGCCCTGGGAGGCTTGAGAGGAGGAGCCTTGGGAGACTCGAGAGGCGGAGGCCGCGAGGGCTCTGAGGGGCGAGCAGAGGCTGGCAGAGCCGTGGAAGACTCTGGGGGCGGAGCAGAACCCAGCAGAGCCGTGGAAGACTCTGGGGGCGGAGCAGAACCCGGCAGAGCCGTGGAAGACTCTGGGGGCGGAGCAGAACCCGGCAGAGCCGTGGAAGACTCTGGGGCGGAGCAGAACCCGGCAGAGCCGTGGAAGACTCTGGGGGCGGAGCAGAACCCGGCAGAGCCGTGGAAGACTCTGGGGGCGGAGCAGAACCCGGCAGAGCCATGGAAGACTCTGGGGGCGGAGCAGAACCCGGCAGAGCCGTGGAAGACTCTGGGGGCGGAGCAGAACCCGGCAGAGCCGTGGAAGACTCTGAAGGAACCTCTGCGGTCTTGAGCACAAGACGAGACTGGGGAGAAGGGACCCTCTTCCTTCTCTTGTGTCCTCAGCCAACAGGGGACGTGGCCATGGGGACGGTCGAGGCTACAGGCGCTGGCTCGCCGACCGTGGCGGGCATGGGCGTTGGCTCGTTGGCCGTGGCGGGCATGGGCGCTGGCTCGTTGGCCGTGGCGGGCATGGGCGCTGGCTCGTTGGCCGTGGCAGGCATGGGCGCTGGCTCGCTGGCCGTGCCAGGCTTCGGGATTGGGGCCGTGACAGGTTTCGGGACTGGGGCCTTGACAGGCCTCGGGACTGGGGCCGTGTCAGGCTTCGGGGCTAGGTCCGTGTCAGGCTTCGGGACTGGGGCCGTGACAGGCCTCGGGACTGGGGCCGTGACAGGCCTTGGGACTGGGGCCGTGACAGGCTTCGGGACTAGGGCCGTGACAGGCTTCGGGACTGGGGCCGTGACAGACTTCGGGGCTAGGGCCGTGTAAGGCTTCGGGGCTAGGGCTGTGTCAGGCTTCGGGGCTAGGGCCGTGTCAGGCTTCAGGGCTAGGGCCGTGTCAGGCTTCAGGGCTAGGGCCTATGTCAGGCTTCGGGGCTAGGGCCGTGTCAGGCTTCGGGACTAGGGCCGCGACAGGCTTCGGGACTAGGGCCGTGGTAGGCTTCAAGACGGGGACCGTGGTATGGAACGTTGGTTCAGTTTCTGCCTCCCCCACAGTAAACGAGGAACCAGCGTACAGTAGGGCGAGGTCAATAAACTGAGCCAGGTTGAGAGAGCAGCGACCACCAGGCATGAATGATGAGGCTGGCTCATTCAGTACAAATTGAAAAATATCTTTCAGAGCCACCTCATCAAAATTCACCTGGTTGGCCAGGGCACAAAAATCAACCACATAAGCCTCCAAGGGTTGACTCCCCTGACGCAAAACCAAGAGTTGGGCCGCTGGGTCAATAATGTTAAGGGCACGGTTAAAAGTTCTACAACCGCTGCCCTGCATAAACAACCCTTGGCAAGCGCCCGAAGAGCCATCAAACCTCTCAGGGGGTTGAAGGCTTACGGCTCAGAAATGCACTGGAGACATAAACGGGCTCAGGGGCAGACACAGGTGAAACAGGGTGACATAAATCAGACAAGGGACATACCTGCTGCCCCTGGGCCGCGAGCGCTTGGTCCTGCCTCCAAACTGTAGCTCCTCGCGCCGAATGTGACGTGCACCTCCGCTCTAGTGAGCTGCGCGAATCCTCAGCGCGGGGCATTGTGACTGTCTTCGGTAACGGTTGGTTATTTTGTAACCCGCACAAGAAGAGACAGTCACAATGTATGTCAAAACTGCGTTTATTTGCAGGCAAACAAAAGTACAGCACGGAAAATCCAGAGGGAGAATGGTCAGGGTAGCGTAGGGTCAAAAGCCGGGGAAACAAAGTCGAGTAAAGGGGCAAATCCGGGAGAGAGTGGTCAACGAGAGTGGGGAGGTCGAAGCCAGGAAACAGGATCAGAGTAGACGGGACTAGTGGGAGCAAAAGACAGGGGAACAAGGGGAGCTGGCAAGCTAAGAGGAGGACAAGAGGAGTTCAAAACTAGACGAGACTAGCGGGGGGCAAAGACACGGGAAACTAAATACAATAACCAACAGGAGTGAGACGAACGGGTTGTGAAATATATAGGGGCGAGTGCAGGTGTAAACAATGATAGGTGATGAGACGAGTGCAGGTGAAACTAATGTGCAGGAGTGCAGATGCCGCGAGTGCAGGTGGTCATAATGTTCTGGGGGATTGGAAACGCATGAGAAACTCGAGGAAGGGAGATAACCTACGAGCATGTGAGCGAGTAGGAGCAAAGTGGGCGTGAGGGCTCGAGCGAGCAAAAAGAGCGTGAAAAGCTCGAGGGGGCGGAGCGAGGGAGTGAGGTCGAGGGAGTGAGTGTGTGTGTGCGACGAAGCGGGGATGGGGCAGAGGAGCGGGGTTCGTGACAAATTTACTCACCCTCATACCATCCAAATTGTGTATGACTTTCTTTCTTATGCAGAAACAAAGATTTTTAGTTGAATATCTTAGCTTTGTAGGTCCATACAAAGCAAGTGAATGGTGAGTAATCATTTGGTCTTTTCTCACCCAAAACCGATAAGATTGCTTCACAAGACATGGATCAAACACTGAAGTCTTATTGATTACTTTTGTGCTGCCTTTAGGAGGTTTTGTGCTTTTTGGAACAACAAAGTTTTGATCACCATTCACTTGCAGTGTTTGGTCCTATAGAGCTGAGAAATTCTTCTAAAAATCTTTCTTTTTTTTTGTGTGTGTGTGTGTGTGTGTTCTGCAGAAGAAAGAAAGTCATACATATCTGGGATGGCAGGAGGGTGATTAGATGATGAGATCATTTTAATTTTTTGGGTAAACTATCACTTTAATACAGCTTCTATAGGATAAGGACAAGGGACAAGACACAACTACAGTACCGCACAGATGTTGTATATTTTGGGTGCGGAAGTTGATATTTTGAGCGCAAATTAATTTTTTTGTTCACACAAGATGATATTTTGAGCACACAAAAAGTTATTTGCATACGCTAGAACTATTTTTGTAAAGAAATGTATCTTCTTGCAAAGATGAGTATTATTTTTTTTGCGTGTGCAAGAACTTTAGACTGCTCGCATGCTTTTACACCCGTGTTCTACATCAGGATTGGCTATTAGTAGCGGCTTACAAGCACTCTGCGATTGAACAGTTGAGGTAGCTACAGCAACCATGAACATCTCAGTGTAAATGTAGCAGACGAGCCAACCGGCACAATGCTCCAAGTTCAATACACAAAGTTCAATACACACTTTATATACGTATGCAGTTACCATTACAAAAGATATTTACCCTATGGATTACAGACAAACCAGGAATACAGTTAGGCTTAACTTACTATAATGTAAGTTTCCAACGTATTGATTTATTGATGTTCAATATACAGCAGTGTTCCCCTATACACATTCAGGAGCGATGCTGCACCGCTATTATCTATGTACATTTCACATGGTTCATTAATATCCATGGTGCAACGTAACACTTGCCAGCATCGATCAGTTGCACTCTTATACTGAGTGCCATTAAACGGGACACCTGTATGAAGCAAAAGGGATCCCAGCATATCCACGTATTCACCGGTGCAACTACAGAGTTTGCCAACTCTCTGATTATGTGTGATGCATCTGTTTGTTTTGTATGAGAACAAAACGTAACAGCACTAGCAACAGGTGTTCAATGAACAGAGCAGCGCGAGCGCAGAGCAGTCTCAGCCACAGTGCAAATCATTATAAACAGTGCTGCGTGGTGTCCTCATATGTTAGTCTGGAGGCCTGTTAGATAGGTTTATATTTCCAATTGTTGTTTATGTTTAATTCAAATATTGAAAGTGATTTTCTGAGCGCTTCTAGTGTCAAACGCTCCACATAAATAATAAACACACACACACACACACACACACACACACACACGACAACAGGTCCGTAGCCAGCCTATTGAAAGGGGGGGTTCTTTTTTTTCAAAAAGTGGACCTTTTTGCAGTTTTTCTCCTCCTTTTGTATTTAATTATGAGGTTCAAATACTTCATTTTGGTGACCTTTTATGCACTAACTAGATGTCTGTATAGTCCTTTACATAAATATTTATTCAGGGCTGTGAAATTCTTAATAAATAAAAGTTTTTGTTTTTTAAAATAATATCTGTCCTTGAAGTAATCCAAAAGTAATCAGTTACATTACTTTCATATTGTGGTACTTGGATTACGTTACTGAATACTTTTTTATGAAGTAATTTGTAACTGTAATGGAATACATTTTTAAAGTAACCCTCCCAAGCTTATGTATAACAACCTTACCCTGTTTGCCAGTTTTTTTGTACATATGTTCAATATTCTGCGACAATGACGCTGCTGCCTGCTTTCTCTTCCGTCTCTCCTGCTCTTTTCACCCCATACACACTATTTGGTTGTACAGCCTGATATAAAAACAGTCAAAACACCTTTTTTGAAGCTTTGTCAATGACTAAACACTCATTCATTAGATGTATGTACATCCAACTTCACTCAACTAGTACATACTCGTGACCTCATACATCCTCACACTATCAGTGAGTGAATCGGTGCAAAATAAATTCATAACAGTTAATAAATAAAGGATAACATGACACGCATAAAAAACACTCAGACTAACTCACATTAAGACATAACACTCTCACATACTAGGCATCGTAAATCAATTAAATCATTCCAGATAATTTACCTCAAGCGGTCTGCTTTGAAGTTCTCAGAGGAATAAGATGCGCACCGAAGGAGAAGCGTTTCCATTGGCTCCAGTCTGCCGGTATTGGCCAATCACAAAAGTCGATATTGCACAGCCAATATCACTGAATATCCAACTATGTTTTATTATTAATTACGCTACGTTTATATGGCTATTATATTGTAGACTATTGAGTGTATAAAATATATAAATTTTATACACCCCCCATCTTTCAGAGGCGATGCTTCTTTACCGTTGCTTTGAAAAGTGTATTGCGAGAACTCTCTCTCTGAACTGCGCGCGCGCACACACACACACACATGTCCAGCTACAATATGAAATCATATTAATTTGAAACAGCAATCCAGAATATTTGTCACAAGCATTGATTAAAACAATGATGACAATAATCACATGAAAAAAACCGGAAAAAAAAACCCACTGCTGAAACAAATCCTAGGGGAAACACTGTACTGTACATTTAATTTACCCCAAACTATGCCAGAAGACATAATTAGCCTCTTTTCCTTTTCGTCCGTTTTTTCTCATTAATAATTTTTGCCATAATGGTTGTGGTAGAATGCATAAACTTCATAAAAACAGAATACTGAACATTTCAAGATACCCCACAGCTTTAAAATGCAAACATAAACAGCTTTTCAAATGTATTATCAAGAATAAAATGTTCATTTAGGCAATATTTATAATATTCATAATAGGCCTACTGCATTTATAATACACAAGGCTGACGAAAAAATGGGAGAGGACACTAAAGAAGGTGGACAAAATAACATGCTTATTAAATAAATATTTCATGGAATAATAACAACAAAGAGAAGATTCAGTTGTTGCAGATCCATGGTAGACTGTAATCTGGTAATTTGGTGCTGTAGTAAAGACATCTCCGCACTCTTAAATGTACCTCCTTTAAAAGGGCACCATTGCATTTGTGAAGGGCACCTTTAGATTTATGAACGAAAAGGGCAGGGGATTGTGCCCCTGTAGCCCCCGTTCTGTGCACGTCAGTGTTACTTGGTCACCTAGATAAGTGGTTCTCACGATAAGTGGGACCCACTAGGGGGCTTCAGCACACTTCCAGGGGGGCCTCGAGATCTCTTCAAATTATTTAAAATATTATTTATTATTATAATTCAACTTAATTATAATGCTAAAAATTTAATAACTCACTTCAACAGCTTGCTTTTTATGAAGAATATACAGTTCTAGACATTTCTGTGATCACAAGTTTTAAGGAAATATCTTATAATATAAATTTCTATTAGTCTACATGGCCTTGGAGTCAAAAAGGTCAAGAACCACTGACCTAGATAACCAAATACTAATATAGACCCATCTTAGAGAGCTAGATAGATAGTTATCTAGCTAGTAAGCCTATTGGCAGTGTTCAGACAAAAAATATATTTCATTAAGGTTAAATAAAAACAGTTTAGTCAGCAAAAAAGCTGCTTTCATGTGGTCATAGTGTGTTACACATGACCTTTCTTGAAAACAAACTATCCCCTTCTCTTCCTTTTGTTTTTATTAGCAGTATGATCTGTGGCCTAGCCAGCCAATAAAAATGTACCACCTCATCTCTGATTGGCTGGAATTGTGTCACATTATAATGCTGTGACTTTGAGCAAACAAGCAGTCAAAGCAATGAGCACACGCAGAGTGGGTAGAAGAGTGTACGCACAATCAGTGGAGTTACGTACATTTCAGAAATCTGTGCAAATTCACATTCAAAGAAACTTTATTCATGCACAAAATGTATATTTATATTCTTGCAAACAGTCATTCATTTTGAGAAAACATTTTTACATTTTGCTTTACAAAACTGAGTTCACGTCCATCTTGAATCCAAAGGTTATGCAGTATTCCATGTCCCTAAAAGACTAATGTGTAAATGTGGGGTTTAGTTATAGAACTGTAGCAGAAGACATCCTGTTGAAATAGTGTTTAGTATTACTGCCCCCTACAGGAAAGGTGTGTAGTTGCTTTGGCTGGGTTTGAACATAAATACAGTCTTCTGTCTCAACTTCAAAGGCTGTGTCTGGTTGCTGGTTAATAGTTTTTACTCACATCAGTATTTTACTATACATTGCTAAAGCAGATTTGCTTGAATCATGGCGAACATACATTCAGAATCCATGTATAAAAAATACCATGATCTTGCAACTCATTTGTGTCCAAATTTGCAGGTACATCATTCTACATGTGAATTAGATTTTTACTTAGCTCCGCTGTTGCATAGAGAATTGGAATGGTCTCTCATTTCATCGCCTGGCCTGTTACTTTCCTATTTCCATTTGGATGCGATTCCTAAAATCCAATTCCAATCCAAACCTTAAATATTAAGGAAATGCGATTGTGTTTTCCAAAATTGTGGAAAACGTATTCCCATATCACTTGCTATGCATGATTGCACATTAAAAAAATCTGCAATTTCTGGATTAAATCTTAAGTTGTTTTGGTAGCATTTACATTACCTCATTACAACATAATGACATTATGCCTCTACTTTAGACAGATCACCCAGAGTTTTTTTTCAGAATTACTTTTAGCGATTTTCATCTGGAACCAGGCTTGCTTCTTCAATTTGCGGTAAGACATATTTTTGCACAAGGCTTATTTTATTTTTTATTTTGTAGTTTTTATATAGAATCTTCATAATCTTTTAAACTCCATGTCCAAGTAGCAGTATTTTTTGGTTTGCTTTTATAAAAGCCAGCAAAATGGCCCCCAGAGCATAACAGAAACATCAGATCCCCTCACTGTATATACACCAACAATCATGGTCACAGCTGAAATCATTGATGTCACATTTTTCCCCATTCGGATGGTTAATGTGAAAATTAACTGAAGCTCCTGGCCGTGTCTGCATGATTTTATGCACTGCACTGCTGCCACATGATTGGCTGATTAGATAATCACATGGATGATTGTTGGTGCCAGATGGGCTGGTTTGAGTATTTCTATAACTGCTAATCTCCTGGGATTTTCACACACAACAGTCTCTAGAATTTACTCCGAATGGTGCCAAAAAAAAAAACATCCAGTGAGCTGCAGTTTGGCAGTTAATCCCTTTCAAAAGGGTTCATTGTTGGGGCACGGGTATGGCCAGATGAGTCATTCTTAACCACATTATCGAAAGGGGGCGAGTGCATGCATACACCAAGAGAATGGTACAGGCCTAAAAGCTCGATACCTTCAGTAAGGGAATCTGGTGACTCTGTTATACTCTGAGCCCATGTTGCTGGCATATATACAAGCAAACCAAAATATGACTAAAAAATGATAGTGCTTTGTAAGGAGAAGCGTTTTGGCCATTGAGTTTAAAAGAATAATATGATTCTATACAAAAGCTACCAAAGAAAATCTCCCAAAAATAAGCCTCGTGTAATTTGCAGTTAATTTGACATCTTTATGGTAAATGGGCTTGGATTTTAATGGGTATGAACCCGAAAGATAGCAACCCCACTGAGCTTGTTTTGCCTTCTGGAATATATCAGGAGTCCTGTTCAGGCACAGCACATGAAACCATCGCTGACATGAATGACATTAAACCTAAAAAACAATAATGTTTTATATTATATTATATTAATACTACTATTTATAAGTGTAAACTTAAGTACTTACCGAATCAGTTGTTGGACCACCTCCAGGGTGTTTTGCGGAAGCACAGAGTGCACAGCAATTACCCTTTCTGAACACTAAAAGTATACAGATATCAAAATAGCAACAGAGGCTGACAGAAAACAATAAGAATTTTGTGGTGTCAGTTTTTGGTTCCCATTGATTTCAACCACCTGATTCTGTCAGGATTTCCTGCCATCTGTTTCCGAACTTGCTCCATATTGGAAACCGAAGGGTCAAAAACATAGCGTGGAAGGCATTTCAGGGAACACTGTGACAACCTCTATGGCCATCTACAAAATAATAGTTCTTGTTCAGTGAAAGAATTGTATTTGTTTTCTTCACTATTTGAACAATATACTTAAAATATGAGAACAAAATACCTGCATGACAAATACACCACAGCTATAAGAGTCCTGATGGGTTGTGTGATTTATAATACTTCCTTGCTACTTCACATTCATTGCCACTGCACACAAATACCATTTTAAAGTATTGTCTTTAGGAAAAATGGATGAAACTGTTATGGGTAATCCACTTAAAGTGATTGTTATTTATTTGTTTTGGGTTTAGTGCTATTATTTTAACGGTGTGTTTTTACCTAAATCTGGCTGCAGCATGAAGAGAGTTCATCTCCTGATTTCCTGCTGGATCAATAACAATCACTCGACCAGAGGATGCATGCAGATACTAGTAAAAGAAAAAAAATTATATTTGAAATCAAAGTTGAGTTTTGACTACAGATCCATGACATATTTTTATTTTGAAAGCTTTCACCAAAAACTTTCAGTGGCTTATAATGGCCTTATATATTTTGAAGTCCACCTGAAATAAATGTTTGATGTTGTCACATTAGTAAAGGCTGTTAAAGGTGTGCTTTCAAGTCTTCAATGTATAACAATAAAATTCTACCTTCCGCAGGCTCTGTCTGCGTACAGCATCTCAGTCTCCATTGATGATGGCACCAGCCGAGAAGTGATTCAGCAGATAAATGGTGTTGTTTTGTACCATTTTGTTTAATATTATTTGGAAGTAGCATTCAATTGTCTGAGTAAAAGGTAAAATGATATATAATAAGAAATATTACATCTAAAATGCATATTGGAGGTTATAGAAAAGTGACTGCTTTTCAGATGTGTACCATTTTTACAGTGCACTGTAAAACAATCCTGTTAAATTTATGGTAAAAACTGGCAGCTGTGGTTGCCAGAAAATACAATAACCATACTTCAGACTTTAAGGGATATAATTTTGATGCCTGTATATTTAACGGTGAATTACCTTTTATATTAACAAATTATATAAACTTAATACTTTAACCTTCTGAAACTGTAAAAATCTGCTTTTCACTTGACAATGTATTGTTACTCACCGTATTATTTACAGAAAGGCACATGATGACATGCAGTTCATCAGCAGTGGCCTTTCCAGGAGCAATGACCAATAAACATGACACAGTGCTCAGTGTCACTCACAAAACACTAAACACCATAACACATGTGAAATTCAAATAATACAAGAAACATTAACTATACTACATCAAATATAACACAGAACACCCCAAAGTAGATAAGTGAAATAAAAAATCAGAAGAACTATTTTATTCCCATAAAATATTATGAAATGTGATGGGTAATGCAGGGAATTCTATACAGCAGTGGAAAAGCAAGCTCAGAAAAGTAAAGCGAGTAGAGTTGAGTTGAACCATAACGTGCAGTGGAAAAATAGCATAAGTTTTGCAACACGTTGAGGTGGATAAAAACAAATAAACAGCGATCTGTGTTCTGTTCTACGTTTTAACACTTTTCACATAAGCCTATTTGTATACAATTATACTACACCAATAATGATCTATTTAAGTTTTTCGTGGCTGAATATGTGTCTAATATCCAACTTCAAACGTCAAACCAACTTTATCACGGTAATGCACTCAAAATATCATTTTACGAGCACAGAACTGTGGCAGATATATAACTCCATATAAAAGTGCCATACTTACTCCAGATACCAGTCCAGCTCTGTTCTGTCCTCTGTTCTTTGCTCATCGTTGACAAACAGTTGTCTGGTCTCCTCATCATCATGATCCATCACAGTCAAACTTCTCATGTGATCACCACTCATAAAATGTCATTTATTTCATGCCATAGATTATAATTAACAAAAACACAAAGTTGTTGTGGAAAATTGTTGAAGAATCTCTCTTTTTGCAAGAAAACTCTCAGAGTCCGGGGTTCCAGATGTCAAAAGTAGAAGTTTACTGAGCAACCAATAAACCTGAGAAGGCCAGCTGTCCGTTCTGACTCTCTTAGTCCAAAACCTCATCTTCTATACATTTTGTTATCTGGCATTACCTCATGTCTAGGACCCTTCGTTATTTTTGTAACCAATGTATACTATTTGCCACCATTATCTCACAGAGCCTTTTGATATCTATTTACTGGTAGAAACCTGGCTTTAGTCTATCTTTTTAATTACTTTGACCACTGGTTGTTTTGACTATTTATCGTCAGCTGTGTTTCAAGGTCCATAGCCTCATGTTTTGTTACAGCTGGGTGCTCTTTGTGGTTTTTGCAGCAACCTCTTATGCTCTCTCCTGGGTCACACAAAGGCCAGGAAACTCATATAAGTACTTTGATATAAAAACATATTATAATATTGAAAAAAAAAAAAAAATACTATAAAGTTTATCCAACTGCTGTTTTATAGCCTTTATGTTTCAGCATCCCGTGAAAAACTTCAGTCAAACATTCTTATTGTAATCAGCTGATGTGCACGCTGACAAAAATAAAAACACTTTCGCCATTGATTTCCAAATAAGAGTCCGGGTCTTTTAATTTGCCTTGCGCTTTCAAACCTACATCTTCAACACAATGTAACATCACCATAAAAATATTTTCATTTATGATTTTACATTTATTCTCCGATATCGAATTGGAACGGAACCTTTACAGCATTAAAACAAGGTTTCGTGGTTGTAGTTTCCTCTTTTTTGCCGTTCCATTGTTGTGTTCCCATAGTTACAATGTTTTCACAAGTTTTCCAACATCAGGAACTGTTAGTCGATTTGACTTGGTTGAGGGGGGAAAATAAAGCGCTATTTTCCCGTAAGGGTTTGATTCTCGTTATAAAAGTTTACTTATCTCTGTTGTCAAGAGCACACCTAAGGTTTGTGTATAATTCCTGGTCATGTCTGATTCAAGCAAGCAAACCTCCAGAAAAACGTCATTAAAAAAATTATTTTGCTCCAGCCGCAGTTTTCAGACACCACGATATAAAGGGGAGCTCATAATAAAAGAAAAGGCAGATAGTCAGTAAGTAAATTATTATTATTATAAATCATTCTTAATAATCCATAATGTAGAGTCTAGCTGAGAAGAATACTTTTTCTAGTTATGAAGCAGGTGTTAATGCGATGTTCCTGGCCCAGTTTGAGAAGTCTGTGTCCTGTTTTTCAAAGGCTATTCTGCTCCAGCCTCATCAGGTAGAGCCATTGGTCTACATAAAGGATTGTAAGTACTCAAAAATGATCTGGCCCTGAATATTGAGTGTGTGTTGTATTCAATCTGCCTGCAGACCCAGTTCCATGTAGATCGAGCAGAAGCATATCTTCAGCAGTGTGACTTTCAGTCTGCAGCACTAGATTACAGACATGCCTGCAGTCTGGAACCACAAAACAAGTTCTACCCTAAACGACTTGGCTTCATCTACTACCTACAGGTACAAGAATTCATTCACAGTGGTTAAAAATCAGATTAGGATATGTAAATCTCTAAATGTATCACTTAAATATTAAAATGCATCACTTAAGCAGCTTGAAAGATGGAAATGGATTAATTCGACATTCTTTATATAACTGAAGCTTGACTTGTGTGTTCAATTAGGTAAATTTGAAACTAATTATAAAATATTTTAGTAAACAGAGCATGGCATGCTAATAACTAATCCAAGAAATGGTAATGGGTAGTTGACTTGACATGTCATGCAGTAACAGCAATTTTCTAAATGCTAGAAAATTATGCTTCATAATAAAATCCTAATAAAATGACCTAATATTAATTGGGAGAAAAATTAATTTGTCACATCACAAGACTTTTTATGTAAACTGCAATACTACTAATAATAATATGAAATTTAAAAGAAATTATGACCAGTGAAAGCATGAAAAATATAGTTTTGTTATATATCAAATTTTACATAAAATCTTGATATTGGAAAAAAATATGTTATGTTATATTTTATGTTTTTTTTTTTTTTTTTTTTTTTTACTGTACATGTATTTGCCATCTACCCTAATGCATTTCATTATTATTATTATTATTATTATTATTGCATTATATTACCATTTGATCTGTAGTTACAACAAAATGCATTTATCCTAACCACATTTTCAATCCTCTGCTATCAAGCTAAAATCTCCTGCTTAATTGTATGTGTTTTTAATTGTCCCTAAAGGGCCAGTGTCTTTATGATGTGGGGATGTTCCTTGAAGCTCTCGAGTCTTTTACAAAAGCTGCAGAACTCAAATCCACTTTTCAGCCTTATCACATGAGATGGTCAGTACAGATCTTAACAGATGCTCAAGTCTTTGAGAGTGGGTTTACAAAGATCTGAATTAAAGGGATAATTAACTGAAAATTGTCAATTCTGTCATCATTTACTAACCCTGAGATTGGTCCAAACTCGTATTACTTTTTTTCTTCCACTGAACCCAAATGTAGATGTTTTGTAGAAAGACAGCACCAGTGACCTTTCACTGTAATTATATAAATACATATGCAATGAAGATAAATGGTGACTAAGGCTGTCATTCAGCCAAACATCTCTTTTTGATTTCCAAGAAAAACAGGGTTTGGAACAACACAAGGGTGAATAAATGATGATAGATTTTTCATTTTGGGTGAACTATCTATAACAAAGGCCATCTAACCAGTGTTAGCATGGGAAATTACCACCAGGTGGAGTCACATCCACTTTCATTAACTTTCTCCATCATCACCAAAGGTCCAGCATTGAGTGCTACTGCTTCTTTGATTGTGAAACCACAATGTTTAATCTTTCTCTTTTGCAGAATGTGAAATGCACAGGCACATGATTTTCCATCCTGCTCGCTTTGTTATGTTTCCTCATAGCTTGGCTTGTCTGACTGCACTGGGACAATACTCTGACTGTCTTCGTCTGGTCAGTAACTGGCTGAAGACACACGGCCTGTCAGCTGACCTCTTCACTCTGAGAGCGCGCTTATACCACCAGCTCAATCAGGTCAGACCATCACTCATTTCTCCACAAGAACATATTTTCCCTTTATATGTCTATTATAAACAGCTAAGAGGTCTGTACAGGTGAAACTCGAAAAATTAGAATCTCGTGCAAAAGTTCATTAATTTCAGTAATTCAACTTAAAAGGTGAAACTAATATATTATATAGACTCATTACAAGCAAAGTAAGATATTTCAAGCCTTTATTTGATATAATTTTGATGATTATGGCTTACAGCTTATGAAAACCCCAAATTCAGAATCTCAGAAAATTAGAATATTACATGAAATCAATAAAAAAAGGATTTTAAATACAGAAATGTCAGCCCTCTGAAAAGTATAATCATGCATATGTACTCAGTACTTGGTTTGGGCCCCTTTTGCATTAATTACTGCCTCAATGCGGCATGGCATGGATGCTATCAGCCTGTGGCACTGCTGAGGTGTTATGGAAGACCAAGATGCTTCAATAGCGGCCTTCAGCTCTTCTGCATTGTTTGGTCTCATGTCTCTCATCTTTCTCTTGGCAATGCCCCATAGATTCTCTATGGGGTTCAGGTCTAGCGAGTTTGCTGGCCAATCAAGCACAGTAATACCATGGTCATTGAACCAGGTTTTGGTACTTTTGGCAGTGTGGGCAGGTGCCAAGTCCTGCTGGAAAATGAAGTCAGCATCTCCATAAAGCTTGTCTGCTGAAGGAAGCATGAAGTGCTCTAAAATGTCCGGTAGGCGGCTGCGTTGACTCTGGACTTAATAAAGCACAGTGGACCAACACCAGCCGATGACATGGCTCCCCAAACCAACACAGACTGTGGAAACTTCACACTGGACTTCAAGCATCTTGGATTGTGTGCCTCTCCATTCTTCCTCCAGACTCTGGGACCTTGGTTTCCAAATGAGATGCAAAATTTGCTCTCATCAGAAAAGAGGACTTTGGACCACTGAGCAACAGACCAGTTCTTTTTTCTTTAGCCCAGGTAAGGCGTTTGACATTTGAAGCCCATGTCCAGGACCCGTCTGTGTGTGGTGGCTCTTGATGCAGTAACTTCAGCCTCAGTCCACTCCTTGTGAAGCTCCCCACACATTTGAATGGCCTTTTCCTGACAATCCTCTCCAGGCTACGGTCATCCCTGCTGCTTGTGCACCTTTTTCTTCCACACTTTTCCCTTCCACTTAACTTTCTATTAATGTGCTTTGATACAGCACTTTGAGAACATCCAACTTCTTTTGCAATTACCTTTTGAGGCTTTCCCTCCTTGTGGAGGGTGTCAATGATGGTTTTCTGCACAACTGTCAGGTCAGCAGTCTTCCCCATGATTGTGAATTCAACTGAATCAGACTGAGAGACCATTTAAAGGCTCAGGAACCCTTTGCAGGTGTTTAGCTGATTAGAGTGTGACACTTTGAGTCTACAATACTGAACCTTTTCACAATATTCTAATTTCTGAGATTCTGAATTTGGGGTTTTCATAAGCTGTAAGCCATAATCATCAAAATTATATCAAATAAAGGCTTGAAATATCTTACTTTGCTTGTAATGAGTCTATATAATATATTAGTTTCACCTTTTAAGTTGAATTACTGAAATTAATGAACTTTTGCACGATATTCTAATTTTTCGAGTTTCACCTGTATGTCCCCAGATGATTTTGTGTTATCATGACTTGAGGTCAGCACTTAGGCTGAACCCGAGTTGTCCAGAGGCACATTTACTGATGAAGAGGCTGAAGGAGGCAGCAGAAAATTCCCATCAGGCAGCTGTTGAAAAAGAACTGATGGGAGAGCTTTCAGATGCACTGTCGAAAATAAACACTGCTCTTGAACATAATCCCAGTAAAGCACATTACTACCTCTTTAGGTAAGGATCATCAGAATAGATAGATCTGATGAAATGATAGTATGTTGTGTGCAAAAATTGCACCAGAAATATAATACTCCTATTAAATAAATAGAAATAAGTAAACAAATCAGTATTCTCATAGAGGGATTCTGTATCGCCGTATGAAAGACTTCACTGCTGCCGTCGAGGACCTAGAGCTTGCTGTTGCATTCTGTGGAGTTGGAGAAGAATCTCCTCAGGGAGAGATGAACGAGGACTCAAGGCATTTAGAAGAAGATGCTCAGACTCAACTGGTGCTTACATACAATGATTTTGCAGTTCAGTGCTTCTCCAAGGGTCTGTACAGTGAAGCAGTCGTGCTGCTGAACAAGTCCATCGAGAAAAAGAGAGACAACAGTGAGCTGTTCATCAACAGAGGAGGTGTGGACTAAGGGAAAAAAGAGTGTTCTGGGTTAAAAGTGGCATAAAGACTGTGATATTTCTCAGAAAAATAATCTGAATGATGGCTATTAAATTATGTGTGTGTGTGTGTGTATATATATATATATATATATATATATATATATAATTATTTTATATTTAATTATTTTCTAGACTTAACATAATTTATATTATTCAGAGAAAACTGGATAAACTGGACTAAGAGCTACTGTTTGGTCATGATCTCCTTTTTTCCCAGATTGTTTTTTTAAGCTGTGTGAGTGGATCTTTGCACTGGCTGACTATCAGCAAGCGGAGGAGATGGACCCTAACAACACTACTATCTGGCTACGACTCTCTATGATTCACAACACCCTTGGTCTGCACAGCTACAATGACAAGTAGGTTTAAAATATGAAATGTAAAAAATAGTTTGAATTTCAATACAATTCAAATTTGACAGCATTTGCTCTTTCAGAAATACACCGATCAGCAAACCACCTGCCTAATATTGTGTTTGTCCCCTTCGTGCCACCAAAACTGCACCAACCCGCATCTCAGAATAGCATTTTGAGATTATATTCTTCTCACCACAATTGTACCGAGTGTTTATCTGAGTTACTGTAGACTTTGTCAGTTCGAATCAGTCTGGCCATTCTCTGTTGACCTCCCTCATCAACAAGTCATTGGATATTTTTAGTTTTTGAGACCATTCTCTATACACTCTAGAGACTGTTGTGTGGGAAAATCAGTTACAGAAATACTCAATCCAGCCCGTTTGGCACCAAAAATCATCCATGCGATTATCTAATCAGCCAATTGTGTGGCAGTAGTGCATAAAATCATGGATATACGGGTCAGGAGCTTCAGTTAATGTTCACATCAACCATCAGAATGGGGAACAAATATGATCTCAGTGATTTGGACCGTGGCATGATTGTTGGTGCCAGACAGGCTGGTTTGAGTATTTCTGTAACTGCTGATCTCCTGGGATTTTCACGCACAACAGTCTCTAGAGTGTATAGAGAATGGTGCCAAAAACAAAAGACATCCAGTGAGGGGCAGTTCTATGAATGGAAACACCTTGTTGATGAGAGATGTCAACAGAGAATAGCCAGACTGGTTTGAACTGACAAAGTCTACGGTAACTCAGATAACGGCTTTGTTCAATTGTGGTGAGAAGAATATCATCTCAGAATGCTATTCTGATGCGGGTTGGTGCTGTTTTGGTGGCATGAGTGGGACCTACACAATATTAGACAGGTTGCTTTAATGTTGTGGCTGATGTATATGTTCCTTCACACTAATTACAGGAAGTACAAGGAAGCAGCAGACAGGTTTTCTTTAGCAATACAGTACAGCCCAGGGGTAGTTCAATACTATGAAAATCGAGCCAAAGCTTACAGCAAAGTGGGCAAAATGGAGGAGACCAAGCAGGACACCATCAGGGTCCTTACCTTAGATCCCACTAATGTCCAGGCAAGGCTCTCAGCTTTCTATCACATTACACAACTGTGGTGTACATGTACTAAATAAAACATGGAGGACATTTTGTCTACAAAAATCATGATATGGAATGATAGAAAGCACAGAGAGCATTGATTTATTTGTTCCAGTCTTCAAATTGAGTTTATTATACTATTATGCTGGCTTAGGTGATGCCCTTGCTGTTGAGTTTGGTCCCAGGATGCTCCTTGTATGACATAATGTCCTCTGCATCTGCACAGTTTGTGAAATGTAAGATGATGGCAAAGATTCAAGCTTTCCAACTTGCAGTCTCTAAGGAGTCAAGGTTTGTAAACATTTAAACACATTCATATTTAACTCACTGGGAGTTAACCACAGAACATTTAATAGTTTTGTGTTAATGTAGTTGTAATGCTACAAATCAACTTTTAATTTGAAGAAAATAATTTCTTGAATTGTGTTCTGCTAGAATTAGTAGTATGGACCTAACCAAGGACGACAGCCAATCACAAAGTGCCTCTCAGGCTTCACTAGCTGATGATGGACCAGAGCAGGAGCTGAAGCCAGTAGAAGTGGACGACAAGCTAGTCAAGAGAAAACAACAGGTACAAATGCTGGTTAACAGCAGATTTAAATATATAAAGATCTATAAATAAACAATTGCTTGCATTTGCTCATTTATATTGTATAAATGCTGATTGTTACAGTGCTATACCCTATTATGATTACCAGGGGCACAGCTACCCCTTTCTGAGCATGTAGGCAAAAACTGCCAGTTCAGTAAAATACACATGTTTAAAATACATTCTCTGAAAAACATAAATATCTTATGCAGTGTTGTTTCTAAAACATCATCAATCAAACTGATCATGTTTTAAGGATTTCTTTTTTTTACAGGAAAACAATACAGAATGTATTATCAAGAATAAGATTTTTGCCCTAATTTCAAAGGTCTTACTAGAAAATAATAAATTATGATCCAACGTGAATTTTCTTGATAAAAAAAATATGATCGTGCCTGGTAACGTGCATGTAAAATGGCTAGAAATAGTATTTTAGCTTAGCGTAAAGCTGACAAATTTCACAAGGTTTATTTCTATTTCTTCTGTTTTAAACTTACTTCAAACTTGTATGAATGTAACACATCATAAGAAAGTGTTTCACTGCTGTTCAAATGCACTTTGGATCATATCATTTATATTTATAAATCTTTTCCACTTGAAACGACTAAATATTGAATGAAACAAATGAAAATAAAATGCAAAGTAATCTCTTCAGTAATCAAAATACTTTTTTAATGTAACTGTATTTTAATTACCAATTATTCAAATTGCAACTATAATGGAATACAGTTACTTATTTGTATTTTAAATACGTAATCCAGTTACATGTATTCCGTTACTCCCTAACCCCGTACATACTGATAAATGACAAATAATGTGAGATAATAATAATATTATAATAATGTATAACATTGTCAAAAAACAAAACCCAGTATAAAACAGCTTGTTAACAACCTGTCACCTAACGTTACATTTACTTTAGGAAAGTTAGGTCTATAATGTCCTTAGCTCGTTAGTGAGCTAGAAAATTGGAAACTCTATAGAGGAATATAGCTAAAATTATACACTGAGTTGTGCTAATACATGATGTGCTAATTTGGTGTTAGAGAAATGCTTTTTGTTATCTTAGGACCCTTTAAAACGGTTGTGCTTCTTATTGAAGATTGGAAATTGAAAAACAATGTCTTTCAATTGCTGGGGTATTACATTTATCAAACAAAAAAATCCTAGTGACTCCAGACTTTTAATGTAAACTAAAAGGTAAGTGTTTTATATATATATATATATATATATATCAGTTGAAGTCAGAAGTTTACATACACCTTAGACAAATACATTTAAACTCAGTTTTTCACAATTTCTGTCATTTAATTGTAGAAAACATTCCATGTCTTGGGTCAGTTAGGATCTCTACTTTATTTTAAGAATGTGAAATGTCAGAATAATACTAGAGAGAATGATTTATTTCAGCTTTTATTTCATTCATCCCATTCCCAGTTGGTCCGAAGTTTACATACGCTTTGTTATTATTTGGTAATATTGCCTTTAAATTGTTAGATCAGATGTTTTGGATAGCCTTCCACAAGCTTCTCACAATGAGTTGCTTGAATTTTGCTTCTTCCTCCAGACCGAACTGGTGTAACTGAGTCAGGTTTGAAGACCTCCTAGCTCATGCATGCTTTTTCTGTTCTGCCCACACATTTTATATAGGATTGAGGCCAGGGCTTTGTGATGGCCACTGCAATAACTTGACTTTGTTGTCCTTTTTGTTATTAACCATTTTTATTTATTCCATGCAGCGAATCACATATATATAACAGAAAATGCGATGTAACAGAAAATGCAAATCAAACCACATGAAATCATAACCCCCTCCCCCCAAACATTAACCCCCCCACCTCCGCGCGACACAAACAAGCACTCCAGTGGTCAAAAGCCAACTGACATAGACATACAAATATATAATAAAATTGGGTTTGTGTTCTGTCATAGGTTTGAGGCAACATTTAAATAAATGTCAGAATTAAACACTCTGGACACTTTTGTCCATACTGTGTGCAAATGCGAGATAACAGGGTCTGACTTAACTTCTCCAGTTAGTTTAATAGATAGGCTTTGCAATGGCAAAATGGGGGCAAGAGTTTCTGTTCAATACAAAATCAGGGAGGGGCTCTCTCAGGTGGAAGCAACCAATGAGCCAAAGTACGCTGTCAGAGCCAAAGCTGCAGATTTAGACCAATTAACTCTGTATCCTGAGAACTTAGAAACGGAATGAATAATTCTGTGGAGGCAAGGCATAGATCTAGTGGGGTCGGAGACGAATGATAAAATATAATCTGCATGAAGCAAAAGTTATGCACCATACCTCCCGGCACAACTCCTGAAAAATCATCTTCCTTTCTTATCGCGGCTGCTAATGGTTCCAGGGCAAGAAAGAATAATAATGGAGAAAGAGGGCAACCCTACCGGGTGCCCCTATTCAGAGTAAAATAATCTGAAATTAATCCATTCGTTTGTACCACTGCTACCAGGTGTCTATAAAGTAACTTAATCCATTGAATAAAAGTATTCCCGAACCCGTATAATTCCAAAACTTTAAAAAGATAATCCCATTCTACCATATTGAACGCCTTTTCGGTGTCAAGTGAGATGGCAGAGACCGGAGTCTGATCATTCGCCACTGACCACATGATATTGATGAAATGCCTAATGTTATTAGAAGAGCTTGGACCCCAAATAAACCCCACCTGATCTAAATGTATAAGAGATGTCATAACTTTACTTAAACGGTTGGCCAAATTTGTTTACAATATTCGTCTTGCTGACAATTTAGCTGGATCAGGGAAATTAGACGGTATCGCTTACATTCGCTTGGATCTTTGGCCTTTTCAAGAATCATACTGATCAGGGTTTGAGTCATGGTTGGTGGAAGCTTTCCATTCTTTAATGATTCTGTATAAACTTGGAAAAAATAACAAAAGTGGAGCCAGTTCTGTAGCTTAAGAGCTAAAAAATTCGAACTGCTCCCAAATCAGCTGGGGGTGGAGCCTCCACTCTCCACTGAGCGTGCCTTGTCGCAACAGCACATCCGCTGGCGTGTTGAGGTTGCCCGGGATGTGTGTGAACGCGACAAACGACCTGAGTTGCTGCTGGCTCCAAAGGAGGAGATGGCGGGAGAGTTGTGACATATAACAAGTGCGCACGCAGCCTTGGCAATTTATGTACGCTATCGTAGCGGTGCTGTCTGAGCGAATCAAGAGGTGCTTGCCCCGTATTATCAGGAGAAACCCAGCCTGGGCCCCGTCCAGGAGCCGTCGGCTGCGTGCCCATTGCACATGGCGCCCCAACCCTGTTTGGAGGCGTCTGTGGTGACCAGAACTCGTCGGCACACCTGCTGAAGGGGGACTCCTGTCCGCAGAATACAGAGGTCTGTCCAAGGGTTGAAAGTCTTACGGCAGGCGGAGGTGATGAACACACGGACTCGAGTCTGAAGCCAGTGCTGAAGCAGTCTCATATGTTACATTAAAGCACCAACTATATGATTTGTTTTTCTCCATATGTGGCAACACCTCTAAATTCACCAGGGCATGATCTAAGACTAAAATGTTTCCAATTGAGTAATCAACAACAGATGAAATGATCATCAGCGTTAGGTGCGTAGATTTTAGCCAAAATCAACCTTTGACCCTGAATTTCTGCTAAAACAATAATAACTCTTCGTAATATTTATTTAATCTGTTTGAGACATTTGAATTGTAGATGTTTACTTATTAGTATAATAACTCCCCTGCTCTTACTTGAGCCAGCACTGAAGAAAAAATGCCCACCCCATATCTTCCCCAATTTTTCAGCATCCTGCAGCAAAAGATGCGTTTCTTGAAGAAACACTATATCATATTTCTTACATTTAAGAAAAGAAATAACCTTCCTTCTTTCTATGGGGTGCCCCAGTCCATTCACATTCCACGTGGAGAGAGAGAGAGTCCAATCATATTAACATTTCAAATTGTGTGACATATTAGACAAATTAGATTGTGTCCAAAATAAAATTATGAAGAACACCTTCCACATTGGTGCAACAATCAACCCCCGAACTTTCCCCAAAACACCAAAAACGATGCACATTAACCCCGCCCACAACCCCGCCCACTTGTCTACGTGTATTCATCCACTTAATTGTCTTGAAGATGTGTTCCTCCACAAAACAATCTCCAGCCTCTAGCGGAACCAACACCCCCCCCCCCAAAAAAAAACAGCCAGTTCAGTTCTTCGGGCAGTCAATCTCACTCTAATGTCCTGCAAGAATATTGTACGAAACCAACTCCAGCCGACCGGAGGAATAAGCACCCAAATGAGCAGATTCATCCACAAGCTGTCCCGAAGACAAAAATATTACACAAAACAAACACCACCCACTATGCAGAATCAGCACAAAGCGAAAAGAAAAAGGCACCCAGCTTCCTCGGACAGTGAGACAGGTAAACTAAACAGCAACATGAAAATCCCCAAAGGGCTTACTCACTCCTATGTTTTTATGTAGGCCAATTCTTTTTGTGGGAATGTAAATATTTTACGGCAATCCTTAGCATCTATTCTCAGTTTGGCCGGAAACATCAGTGCAAAAGCGATCTTCTGTTGATGTAAGAGTTTCTTGCACTTGAATCGATGATGTTCTCTCTTGTCAAATTCGCAAAGTCTGGGAACAAGAAAATGTTGTGGTTCTTCCAAGAGAGCTTTCCTTTACTCCTCGCCTCACGTAACACAAGGTCTTTATCGGATGATCTCAGAAATTTGGCCAGAATTGATTGGGGCATGTCTCCCTCAGCCAATCTCCGACCCGGGACCCTGTGAGCTCGCTCGATTTCCAGTTTATGGCTAATCTAGGAATTTCACCAAATTTCTGCCTTCTTCATGCTCAGGAATTCCAACAATGAAATGATAAATCTCACCAGTTTGTCACAGAAATAGTAATAAAATTAGCAAAGTGCCAGAGCTCGCTGCTCATACGTCTGCTCCTCGCATGGTATCACGTGACTCGACTTTGTTGTCCTTAAGTCATTTTTTCACAACTTTGGAGGTATGCTTGGGGTCATTGTCTATTTGGAAGACCGATTTGTGACCGAGCTTTAACTTCCTGGCTGATTTCTTGAGATGTTGCTTCAATATAGCCACATAATTTTTCTTCCTTATGATGCCATCTATTTTGTGATGTGCACTAGTCCCTCCTGCAGCAAAGCACTCTAAAAATATGATGCTGCCAGCCCCATGCATCACAGTTGAGATGGTGTTTACCTCTAAACATAATTATGGACATTATGGCCAAACAGTTCAATTTGGTTTCATCAGACCAGAGGACATTTCTCCAAATAGTAAGATCTTTGTCCCATGTGCACTTGCAAACTGTAGTCTGGCTTTTTTATGGTGGTTTTGGTGCAGTGGCTTCTTCTGTGCTGAGCAGCCTTTCAGGTTATTTCGATATAGGACTTTTTTACTGTGGATATAGATACTTGTCTACGTGTTTCCTCACGCATCTTCACAAGGTCCTTTGCGCTTGTTCTGGGATTGATTTGCACTTTTCTTACCAACTACATTCATCTCTAGGAGACAGAATACGTCTCCTTCCTGAGTGATTTGAAGGCTGTGTGGTCCCATGGTGTTTATACTTGCGTACTATTGTTTGATGAACGTGGTACCTTCAGGTATTTGGAAATTACTCCCAAGGATGAACCAGTCTTGTGGAGGCCCTCAGTTTTTTTGGCTGATTTATTTTGATTTTCCCATGATGTCAAGCAAAGAGGCACTGAGATTGAAGGTTGGCCTTAAAATACATCCACATGTACACCTCCAATTGACTCCAGTTAGCCAATTAGTCTGTCAGAATCTAATTGGCTAATTCACTAAAGGCTTGACATAATTTTCTGGAATTTTCCAAGCTGCTTAAAGTCACAGTTAACTTAGTGTATGTAAACTTCTGACCCACTGGAATTGTGAAATAGTCAATTAAAAGTGAAACAATCTGTCTGTAAACAATTGTTGGACAAATTACTCATGCCATGCACAGTAGATGTCCTAAACCTTTATATGATCATCAATATATAAATAATTTATATGTATTATATGAAAAAACATATTTATACTAATGTTTTTAAACAATACACTTTGCAATTTCTGTGGAAAAACGAATACAATAAATATCAAATTGTTTGCGGCAGTTATATTTTATTATATAATTACAGCTGAACATATGTGCTTTCTCAGAAAGGCTGAATCTTTTAACTTGTGACATTAATCTCTTCTGTTTATGGTGTCAGTTGAATCAAGCTGTAAAAAAAGCTCTGCACCAGAGGAAGCCCCTGCACAATGACGGGCCCAGTCTGGCCCCTGTCCACCCTGTACGAGAAGAGCCTGACACTCAGGATCGGCCTTATGTGTGGAAGAAATTTGGGGCCTTTGGGCTCCATTGTTGAAGACTTGATGGAATAATTCAGTCTCAGTGATTCTGCTGACTGGATAATCTGTTTCATGCATAACACCATTAGTCCACTGGTCTTACAGCTTAAATAACATAGCAAAATTATAAATTGTCTGAGTTCTATTAATTTCTCAATTGAGTCTATAATAGGAAAAGAAAGTAAAAAAATATTAATTATTAATTTACTTTATCAGTAGCTCAGCAGAAACAATTGCTTTTGATTGCAACTTTTTAAATATAAATTTAAAGATCAAGTTTGTAAATGTTTTGATGTAAACTATTTTCTTGTATCCCAACTTCATATGCAGAGACAACTATATGTGCCACATTCAAAACATTGTTTATTTAAGCTTCCCAGTCAGCCTTACACAGCAAAACTGGCTTAATCAGTACCAATTTGATTGGCCAATGGCAGATTTGGGGAGTGTTTGAGAAACCTGTTTTTAAAGAGTCTTTGTGCAATTATGTCTAGTGTCACTAGTGGTGCACAAATTACACACGGCACCTTTAAATAACATACTTGTACCTGTAGAGAATGTTTCAGTATCTTTCTGTTAATGTGTGATATGACGGGTAGGGAGGGACACAAATGTGAAGAATACTGTTTGAAGTTTTGTTGGACATTAACTCATAAACCGAGGGACATTCTTTTGCCATTATATTTGATTGAGTCAATTTCTTGCATATTGCAGGAGGAGTTGTTATGTTTGTTGCAGCTGTTGCTGCTCAGATGTCCTCAGCAGCTGGGGAAGCAGCTGAGAGAGAGAACAGCATAAAAACACCACTAACAGCTGATCCCAAACTTTTATCACAGGCCTTTATACTCCCTTGCTAATCGTGACACACATGTTTTTAGCCCATAGAGGAGACAGACAGACCTAGATTTGTTGATATTGGACAAACTTGAACTATGAAACACACTTAACATTAATTAACAGTTGTCTTAATATTACTCAATATGTAAAAAATTATGATGCTAATGGACCCTTTTCACAGACTATGATGATGCATTTCCACATTAATTTGGCAGCGTAAATCTAGCAGACTTTTGTCTATTAAAAAAAAGATTATATTACACTGCTATGACTGGGTTTTTAATACAGCTGCTGAGGGAGTGACAGTGAATTTGTCATATTTCCACTACTGACTGTGGGCACACACACAAAACAATTTGCTTGGTCTCCATGTACCTCTATAGAAGTTTACCCTGCTATAGTTTATTGCATTTTTATTTGCATTTCAAACCTGAAAATGTGAAAATGGGCCATTGTGACATCTCTTAAATTGATCAAAATTACAGCAGTTTGAATATCAGAGGTATCCTTGATGGTAGTGAGTCTTGGAATATGTAAGATTGTGATGAAAGTGCTTCACTAAAAGCGTCTAGTTGAACTTGTTATCCAATATTATCCAAAATCCTGTGGTGCTCAACCCTTCTGATGATTTACTACATTCTTGCAGAGTTTACTTCCAGTTCTTATTCGTATCTTCCAACTTATCAACATTTTCAGATTCACTTGAAAATTATAGACAGGTATAATAGAGCAATTTTGGAAATGAACTCTTCAAGAAGGTAGATCTCCAGAAGGTCTCCAAAACTCTGGATTCAAGTCTACAACCCTTTGTAGACTTGGTCACTCTTCTTTTTTGCCTCAAGTTTCTTTAAATTAGCCTGCCATAGTCTTTGTCATTTCAATGAGGCAAATGAGCACCATTTCAAGCACTATATTTAAGCATGGGATTTAATCAGGATTATTTAAATATCTATAAATGTTTGCATTAATTACTGAAGCTCATTTTGGTGACCTACCCTACTACCAATATAGAGAGGAATTAAAAAAGCATCCTCAGCTTGACAATAACAGCAGATGCCCCGGTTTAAATGAATAAATGGTGGATCTTCTTGATTTGAATACAGTAACCCAGTAAAGTGGAAGAGGGCCGTTGAAGACTATGGAGCAGAGTCAGACCATGGTGCCGACCAGCGTCTAGATGCGTTTGCTTTGGAAAGAAATTTGTGGAGGTGGAACTTGGTGGAGTTTCCTCAGACAGTGTGTGTGTGTGTGTGTGTGTGCGTGGGGGGTTAAAACAAAGTGGTTTTAAACAGAGAGTGATCATAAAGAAGCCCAGAAGTGCTTCACACTGGTGTAATAAAAGAGGTGCCAGCTTCCCCCCCAGACAAAAACACCTTTCTCTGGGTACAGGAGCTTTTGGCCTGGCCTTCAGTCAAAGAAGTCTTTATAGACAAAAATGTCATTCACGTTTGGTGGGAGACTGTTTTGTTTAAAACATGCCGCGTGCCTTTGTTATTTCTGGAGAGAACAAGGAGTGTGCAGATGGAGCAACTTAAATGGACTGAAGTCTGAAATACAATGATTTTTTGATAAAGCCTCAAAGAAAGTCTTTGAGTTTCCGCAAATATAATAAGTACATTTTCCTTGAAATCTGTGAAAACAGAGCTCATTCAAAATAAATACACAAACAAATAATGAAAAACAATTTTATTTAAAAACTACGAAATGAAAAAGACACAAAATTAAATAGTATTTTTCTTTTGCAATAAATAAATATATATTTACACATAATTGCCCAGTTTGTTGTTTCAGGAAACTGAAATGGAATCATCCTTAATTATCCCTGGTAAATTAACAATTTTGACCTCCTATCTACTGAAATATACTGTAAATATACTGCTTTATTGTTTTAGTTGCAGTAACAGCTTAATTGTACCTTGATATCTGAGCTGTCTGGCACAAATTGGTTGAATATAAAGAATTAAATAGTCCTTTTGCAATCTTTAAAATAAACATAGACTAGTGGTCTCTACTGAGGAACCTTTGAAAGACAAGTTTATTCATTTTGGATAGATAGTGTGTCTGCTGTGTCTTTGTGACTCATAAACTTTCCAGCTGGATTTTAGGAGTACTTGCTCTTGTAGCAGTTTTTTCTCTAGCGATTTAACTCTCCTGGTCATGAGGACTTTCCTTTTGTCATGAGGTCTTCACAATCCTTTTCTTACAATGATTCTTTAAACCCACTTATCATTACGGGCACCTTTTCAGACATTTTGTGACAGTCAGGTATCATTCTATCCCTACTAGTAAGTGGTCCAAAGTATACTTGGCCTGATGAGAGGTTGTATAACTGTCCTCGTTTTCAGGGTGCTGTGAGCAGACACAGTTTCTTGCATTAGATGGTGCATGGCCGGGACTTGTTAAATGGTAGGCCAGGACTACATGTCCGCATCCAGGGTTTTTGGGGAGTGGTCCAGATTGTCCTTGCTTTCTCCTTCATCTGAGGTTGTGATGTCTGCCAATTAAAAGGGATTGAGATTATCATAATGGACTTAATTTGAGAAATTAAAGGAATAGTTCACCCTAAAAGGAAAATTCTATCATAATTTACTTACCCTCATGTTGTTCCAAACCTGTATGACTTTGTTTCATTCTTGGAACACAAAAGGATACATTTTATAGAATGTATTGGTCGCTCTTTTCCATGCAATTGCAATTAATGGGGACTGGAACCTTCAAGAATCAAAAGGAATGCAAAAGCACTATAAAAGTGTCATAAAAGTGGTCCATATGACTTGTACACTATATTCCAAGTAATATGATTTTTTTTTCTTTTCTGTTTTGTGTGAGAAACAGACTGAAACCTCAAGAACTGCTGCGACCAATCATTGAATTAGTAAGCTATATCTGAAAAATTAATCAGCCTGATTTGTAAATTAATCTTTCAATCAATCGTTCAGTGTTTGCGAATCGACTGCTTCATTGAAAACATCGGACTCAAAAGAACAATTTGTTCATGAATTGAACATTGCTGCTACTTTCATGAATGCGACAAGACAGGCGTCAGGATTAACAGTGAATAATGATTTAAAATAATGGTCTCTTCCTCACACAAATCTATTGTGTAGCTTCAAAAGAAAAGAAAAAAAGAATAGCTTCTGTCACTGTGCACAAGTCATATGGTTCTCTTTAATGATACTTTTATAGTGCTTTCATGTCCTTTTGGAAGCTTAAAAGCTCCATTCCCCATTCACTGTAACTGCATGGAAAAGAGTGACCTGACATTATTCAAAATGTTTCCTTTTGTATCCCACCGTACAAAGAAAGCCATATGGGTTTGGAATAACATGAGGGTGAGTAAATTATAACATTTTTTTTTATTTTTTTGGCTGACCTAACCCTTGAAATGTTCACTTTGAGACAGTTTGTCATCTTATATAGACTCTCAGGGTGAGGATCACCTCTACAGCTTTTCTCAGATAAAAAGATGCATCATACACAGCAGCAGAGGGTGTAGCATTTGAGTTTGGCTGCGTTGCGGCCTGTCCCAACATAGCGGTTCTTCTTGGGTAGCAGCAGAATAAAGGACACAGCCAGTGACACATGGTAGAAACTGTGGACGTAAGCGTAGTCCCACTCCTACAGGAGTAAACAAGCAAGTCATTACCACAGCTTTAAGCATTATTATTTAATTTTTTTTAACAAACTATGTAATGCATTCTCTCAGTGAAGCTGCACATATTTTTTTTACCTCAAAATAAAAGCGAAGCATCAAAGCAAGAGCACCAAAGCAGCATCCCGGACCCACTTGTTGAGTGTAAACACTTTTGTCTGGATAAAGACCTTTCTTTTCCTTCATTTTTTGTAACTGAAACACAGGAAAAACAACATTGTAAAACCCTGTGAATTCATTTGTGGTAGAAAATAAAATCTTACGGCTCCATTAAGCAAAATACAGTTCCTTGTCGGTCTTATTTGGGACATTTTGCAGACCTACAAGATTAAAAACATGTCATATGTTCACTGTAAGAGCAGATGAGCAGCATCGGATGCTTCTCAGACTCACCCATTTGACTGTTATCATGAAGACAGCTGTTCCAATGGGGCCAGAGTAGATGCCGTAGCCCCAGCGGTCCTGGTAGATCCTCACAGCCGCAGTTAGTACCCCAAACATGGTGAGTGATGAGCGCTTTGGTTCATCAAAATCTCCCAGTGCTGGATGAGTGTTAGAGAATTGAGCATATTCAGTATCCTTTGCACGACACAGTGGAATGCTAGATATAAACTCTTGTCATATTGTTAACATTGCCTAAGAAAAGTAATATTTTAATCACTTTGCTGACTGTTTGACCCATGTAGGAGAACACCATGTAGTATTACACTTTAAATGGCTTACAGATGTAATGAATATCTACAATTGCAGAACATTAGCTAAAAGATCTGGTCAATGTGTACATAGGGAAATATGAAGTCTTTGAATCTATTTTGCACAGTAATTAGATTTATGTTATACAGTAGAAGGTTGTTTTCTCACCTAGTAGTGTGACCCACATAGAGATAGCTGTGCCGTACACGCTGAAGTACTCTAGAATCTCATACTTCATGAAACAGAGTATGGACAAGCCCGGACCATCACATGCATGGTAAATCTGAACACAGACGGTGAGAACACTTGGATTAATGAGGAAGATTAATAAGTGTTTAAGACATTTTAAATCAAAGAAATGTATTGAAGTAAAATGAAGGAGAACTATTTAGGGAATATTAAGAAATATTTAGATTTCTAGGTCATTAATGAAATGTCAGCTGATTTATGATATATGTACAATAGGTCAGAATTCCTTGCTTTTGTTGAAGCACACAAGATACTCTATCATGCTGGGATAACATGGATTATTGCTCAAGCCTCATTTTAGTTTTATAAAATGGCTTACTACGTAATGTGTGTAAAGTTGGATCAAATATTACAACTTGGTTGTCATTATGGCATAACACCAATATTTGCTTTGAAAACTGTTCAAAGTGGGCTCCCAGTGATTCATCCAATCACAATGGAGATTAATTTGTTTAAAGAATACTTAATGTGATTGAAATTAACAGAAAATGGTGCATACTTTTCTGATGTGGTTATTTTGAATAAACATTATCTTAATTTGTTACTCAAAAAATCTTTCTGTCTCAAAAGTACTCGCCTAAGTTGACAATTTTTCCCCTATTACTATTGTCACTATATTTACACAGTATCACTATAATCCCCCTGGGGGCCTTCTACTCTAAATACTGGGGTATTTTACCCCACCTTTAAAAGTAAAAAATAAATAAAACTAAATAAAAACAACCTTTCATTATTATGTCTTTTCACACACAAATGATATTGCAGCATCAATATTCAATAAAAATACATGTTTTTTTCCATTCTTGATACACTGTGTGACCAGAGAAAAAGCACATTTCTTAAGGTGTGCCTCTAGCCCTGTTGTAGCCCTAAACCTTGTAATCTGGTAAATGCTGTAATGCCGGCAAATCCCTGATTCTATCACACTAAACTCATGTTAACAATATTATGGTTACACCTAGTAGTTATACTTTTGAAACAGTGAATGATATAATGTTTGTGGACTGGCCCCATTCACTTCCATATCACTGTACATGCCTGACTGTAACTATGATTTTATTTTTTGATTTTATTTGAAAGATTTGAGCCAAAATAATTTATTGGGGTTGATCAAAATTATGCCAGAAATGCTGTCAATTAAGCTTAACTTGTATTGAACCTGGAACATTTCTTTTAAAATAAAAGGGGGTACATACCAATATATATTTTCCAATTAAATTGTTATAATAATTGTCATAATAAAAAAAAAAGCAAAATAAAGACATTTTCACAAGAGGTCATAGAATATTGTACCCCAATGTAAATTTAAAAATCCCTATATGAGATTAGATATAACTTTTCATGTTTTTGACTGGAAAATGTATGGGAAAGAACTACCTTAATGTCATAGGCCACATACACACTGCCACTAAATTCGGTTTTCAGTTCACCTTTCAGTGCTTACCCCGTTCTGTACACACACAGTTCAGTAAATACCATGAACATTAGAGTCCACAACCGCTTAGACACTAATAAACATAACACAGCGATTCTGTCAATGGCAGTTAACTATACATTGTCAGATAATAATACATCTCTTCTGGATAATTTCTTTGCTGGTGGGGAATCTGCAGCGCACACAAACGCTGTAGTGTGTATATGGCCACAGACAGAGGCACAGCTGCAGTTTTGCATCACCATCAATTGTTTTTCAGATTCAGCTAAATTAATCAGCTTGAGGTTTGTGTACTTTACTTAATTGGCTACTTTGCAACTCATTGAGTAGATGCATTCTAAAGCATTGAACACAAGTACAATATTACAAATGACATTTTAACAGATGACACAAGCTATAAAGATACTGAAGTCCCCTAGGTATGTTTCCACACACCATTCAAATGGATGAAGTAACCCCTGTATTCCTATAAAAAAAAATATAAATCTTTAAAATGGACCCATTCTCTTACCGCTGTGAAGAACATTGTGAAGAAATACACCATGGCCTCCATGTGGAAGCCTCTCTTGGCGGCCACACTGGCTGCAGGCAGGAATACCAGACTGCTGATGGTGGGTAGCAACATCTTGGCGATAAACGCTCCCATTGCGACTGATATAACAAGCCACTGGATTTCTGGAGAACTTTAAGAAGCACTTAAGAGATGGTCTGCTTGTTTCTTATGGCCAAATCTTTCTGAGAAGTGATAGAGAAAGTGTACAGTGACTCTCACCCACTTCTTAGCTCACACAAGCAGCTGACTCTTTGGAGGATCTTTAAAGTTTAAATGGCTCAGTGGGGTCTGTATGCACATGGTCATCAGAACAGCAGCTGTGTGCATGGAGGACTGGGAGAGGCCTTGCCGTCATGTGGTGCTTTACTGTTGCACATTTTTGAGATTCTAAAACAACAGCAGAGGGACACAACGTTAAAGCCATTTATGGTGAACTTCAAGTTCTGGTGTCACGTTCTGTGGAATCATTCTGTCAGAATCACAGACCCTGCATCTGAATATGCATACTTCCCTGCTATATGCTGTAAAATGTAAAAACTAACTTACTTTAATTAATGGTCAACAAAGTTTTTCAAATTCAGTACATACTCTTAAATTACAGTAATTCGGACGCAGCTGTAGTCAACACTGTCAAATGTTTTCCCATTGCCACAAAACATTTTATGTTAGAGACCGGTGAGTCTTGCGTAGACCCATACCAGATGTACTGATATACTCGGAGCATAATTAATGTGCAAAGAGGACCCAAGAAAAAGTTCTCACTTTTAACTGGTCATATTTTTGATGTGGTTGAAATTCCATGCTCTGTCTTTCCTGTTTCTTGCAGCTGAAAAATTTTAGCTTAGCTTAAATTATCCTGTCTTTGCCCCTCTTGTAAATTAACAGTCAATAATTTACACATGTATACTTAATAGCTACATTATCTTTGACTATGATCTGTCCTTTGACAGATGGATTTGGTTGAACTATTCTCAGATTCAGTGAAAGCTGGGCGTGAAAATGGCAGTAACTTCCAAATCCACATTAAAATCAAGTAGCTTTGGAGCTATTTTTCTCAGATTCAGTGTTGGGGAATTGATCCAAGATGGCGGCCACTCCAGACCAGGCCTCCAGTCCTCGGGGTCTTTTGAAGCCGGTGGCCGGGGGAGAGGAAGTGGAAGCGTGGCAAGAGGGTGGGGGTCCATGCTAGGCTAAAAAGAAACCCTAGCCTGCCGGCTCTCCTGTCTATCCTGCTCTCAAATATTTGCTCCCTGGACAATAAACTGGACTACATCCGACTCCAGCAGACTACACAGTGTGAGTTTAGAGATGCCGCCATTTAGCTAGACAGGCTCGCCTCATTTCGTGCCGACAGAAATGCAGCTCTGTGCGGTGAGACTCGCGGTGGTGGCTTGTGTGTTTACATCAACACGGAATGGTGCAAGAACTCTATGCTAGTCTCTAGCTACTGCTCATCGCTGGTGGAGCTTGTGACTGTTAGATGCAGACCTTTTTATTTACCACTGGAATTCACCACTGTCATTATAACCAGAGTTTACACCCCCCCCCAGCTCTAATGTTAAGGAAGCACTCTGTGAACTGTATGGGTCTATTAGCAAACTGCAGAACGCTCACCCCCAATGTTTATTGTCGCCGGAGATTTCAACCATGCAAATCTCAAGACAGTGCTTCCTAAATTCCATCAGTATGTGGACTTTGCAATGAGAGGAGTGAACACGCTTGATCTTGTTTACACAAATATCACAGGCGTGTACCGTACGTAGCCCCGCCCCACCTAGGCTACTCAGACCACATCTCTGTTATGCTAATCCCAGCATACAGACCGCTCGTCAAGGGTGCACAAAACCGCTTCAGAATCAGGTGAAACCTGGCCAGCAGGAGCCATCTCTGCTCTTCAGGACTGTTTTGAACATACTGAATGGCACATGTTCAGGGAGGCTGCAACATATGGTGACTCTACCAACTTGGAGGAATACACAGCATCAGTGATCAGCTACAGCATGTGCATTGATGATGTCACTTTCCAAGACCATCACCACACGCTCCAACCCTAAGCCGTGGATGACTGCGGAGGTGCGTGTGCTGCTGAGGACCCGAGACTCCACCTTCAGAGCAGGCGACAAGGTGGCCCTAAGAACAATGAGGGCCAAACTGTCCCGGGCCATCAGAGAGGCAAAGCAAGCACATGCCCAGAGAATCCACAGTTGCTTCCAGGACAGCGGTGACACGCAGCGCATGTGGCAGGGTATCCAGTCCATCACTAACTACAGGACATCAGTTGCTTGTGACAAAGATGCCCCTCTTCCAGATGCACTGAATGACTTCTAAGCTCAATTTTAGGTGCAGAACGACGTGGTGGTGAGGAAGACCACCCCTCCTCCCAACGACCAGGTGCTCTGTCTTACCATGGCTGATGTGAGGAAAACTCTACGTAGAGTCAACCCACGGAAGGCAGATGGACCAAGTCAAGGTCCAGACAACTTTCCTGGCAGAGTGCTCAGAGGATGTGCAGACCAGCTGGCAGATGTTCTTACCGACATCTTCAACATCTCTCTGACCAGCGCCGTCATTCCAAAGTGCTTCAAGGCCACCACCATCGTCCCCGTGCCAAAGGAGTCTTCAGTGTTCTGCCTCAATGACTACCGTCCCTTCTCACTCACACCCATCATCATGAGGTGCTTTGAGAGGCTCGTCATGAGGCACATTAAGACCCAGCTGCCCCCTCACTAGATCCACTGCAGTTCGTGTATCATCCCAACTGTTCAACAGGCAACGCCATCGCCACCACCCTCCATCTTGCCCGCACCCGCCTAGATAAAAAGGACTTATACATTCGAATGCTGTTCATAGACTTCAGCTCAGCATTCAACACAATCATTCCTCAGCACCTGATTTGAAAGCTGAACCTACTGGGCCTGGACACCTCCCTCTGCAACTGGATCCTGGACTTCCTGACTGGGAGACCTCAGTTCGCCGATGCCACGACCGTGGTGGGTCCCATCAGCAAGAATGACAAGTCAGCATACAGAGAGGAGGTGCAGCGGCTAACGGACTGGCGTAGAGCCAACAACCTGTCCCTGAATGTGGACAAAACAAAAGAGGTGGTTGTTGACTTTAGGAGAGCACAGAGTGAACACTCTCCGCTGAAAATCGACGGCTCCTCTGTGGAGATTGTCAAGAGCACCAAATTCCTTGGTTTTCACATGGCAGAGAACCTCACCTGGTCCCTCAACACCAGCTCTATTACCAAGAAAGCCCAGCAGCATCTTTGAAGGCTGAGAAAAGCACATCTCCCACTCCCCATCCTCACTACATTCTATAGAGGGACTATTGGAAGCATCCTGAGTAGCTGCATCACTGCCTGGTTTGGGACTTGCACCATTTCGGACCGCAAAGCCCTGCAGAAGATAGTGAGGACAGCTGAGAAGATCATTGGGGTCTCTCTTCCCTCCATCAAAGACATTTACACAAAACGCTGCATCCGCAAAGCAACCAGCATTGTGGATGACCCCACACACCCCTCACCCAAACTCTTTGCCCTCCTGCCATCTGGCAAGAGGTACTGAAGCATTCGGGCCCTCACGGCCAGACTGTGTAACAGCTTCTTCCCCCAAGCAATCAGAATCCTCAATACTCAGAGACTGGACAGGCACACACACACACACACACACACACACACACACACACACACACACACACACACACACACACACACACACACACACACACACACACACACACACACACACACACACACACACACACACACACCTGTGCACCATCCAACTTTTGCACATGTCCAGTGTTGCACTTTAATTAATTGTCACTTATACCTGGCTGCTACCTCAATAACTGTTATGTCCATAGAACACTATTTCATAGTATGTTATGTTTACATTTGGCATTTTTAGAAAGTGTCACTTTTTGCACTACTCAGATTACAAATGTGTACTGGTCGGCGCTGCACTGTCTCTTACTGTGCCTACTGTCCTGTTCCTTTTAGTAATTATTGTACTGTCCCGTACTTTTTTGCACACGTTTGCATGTGCACTTTATGTAGAAATGTTTTTTAGTCTGTGTAGACTCATATGGTTCTTTGTTTATCCTATGTTGATTTATGTAGCACCGAGGTCCTGGAGGAACGTTGTCTCGTTTCGCTGTGTACTGTACTAACTGTATATGGTTGAACGACAATAAAAACCACTTGACTTGACTTGGTGTAGTTACAGTGTTTTGTCTTTGTAGGGCAGTAGCCTAAAGGTAACCTGATTCTCACATTCCAAACTCTATAATACAATGGATAGTTGCTGACTTGGATGCTGATTGGTGAATACAATGTTCCAGCCATGCTAAATGATACAGTAACAGATATGACACAGAAAAATGTTCATCTAGTCACTGTGTACATGTTACTGTGCAGCACCCATAGAAAAGTATTGTTGTTGTAAATAAGCGACTTATCTTCTTGTGGAAGGATGGCATTTACAGTGAGGAAAATAAGTATTTGAACACCCTGCTATTTTGCAAGTTCTCCCACTTAGAAATCATGGAGGGGTCTGAAATTGTCATCGTAGGTGAGAGACATAATCTAAAAAAACAAATCCAGAAATCACAATGTATGATTTTTTAACTATTTATTTGTATGATACAGCTGCAAATAAGTATTTGAACACCTGTCTATCAGCTAGAATTCTGACCCTCAAAGACCTGTTAGTCTGCCTTTAAAATGTCCACCTCCACTCCATTTATTATCCTAAATTAGATGCACCTGTTTGAGGTCGTTAGCTGCATAAAGACACCTGTCCACCCCATACAATCAGTAAGAATCCAACTACTGACATGGCCAAGACCAAAGAGCTTTTTCCAGTTGACCTGAAGCCCTAGACGGCTGAGAGTGAGTATGCGGATGCCCACTTCCCTTAGCGTGGCAAGGGCTGCTTCTGCAAACTTCGTGAAGATGCGAGGGGACAGGAACAGCCCAAAGGGGAGGACCTTGTACTGATACGCCTTGCCGTCGAACGCAACATGTAGGAAGGGTCGATGATTAGGCAAGATAGAGACATGGAAGTATGTGTCCTTCAGGTCTACCGCTGCGAGCCAATCCTGATGCCGGACACATAATAGAGTGTGTTACTGAGTGAGCATCTTGAACAGGAGTTTGTGCGAGGCCCGGTTGAAAACTCGCAAGTCCAGGATCGGTCGCAAGCCGCCGCCTTTTTTGGGTATGATGATGTAAGGGCTGTAGAAACCCTTCTTCGTCTTAGCTGGAGGGACAGGCTCTATCATGTTTTTGAGTAGTCGTGATCTCCGCACATAGGGTGTTGGCGTCTTCGCTGTGCACCTACGTAAAGCGGATACCGCCGAAAAGGGGCGGGGGCCTGACAAACTGAATCGCATAGCCGAGTCGGATGATCCTGGCCAACCAACGCTACGAGAAAGAAAAAATCTGAATGGACAGATGCACGATTCCCTCCTTTTATACCCGTATGTCCGGGGGAGGGACATGCAAATTCTGTCTGCCAATTTCTCATTGGCCTTTTCTCAAATTCAGAGGTAACCGAGGCCTTCAAGAAAGACCCCTAGTGTCGCTTCATTCAACACAACGTCGAGTGAGCGATAGATGGGGAACCATTTTTACAAAATAAATATTGAAATGGTTTGTGTTCATGTTAATTTGAAATGTTTGAATAAAAATCAACACCTGTGACATGTAAGTGCCAGAGCTGAAGAAAATGAGTGTCCCTAAATTGATAGTTTGCCAAAAAATTTAAATTCTCTCATGATGTACACACCCTCCGTGTATGACTTTCTTTATTCTGCAGAACACAAACAAAGATTTTTAGAAGAATTTATCAGCTCTGTTGCTCCATACAATGCAAGTGAATGGGTGCCAACATTTTGAAGCTCCAAAATCAAAATAAAGTGAGCATAAAAATAATCCATATGACTCCAGTGGTTTAATCCATGTCTTCAGAAGTGACATGAAAGGTGTGGGTAAGAAATAGATCAATATTTAAGTTATTTTATTTTTATCATAAATTCTCCTCCCTGCCCAATTGTGGGTGATTTGCATGAAGACTGTGCATCACCAAAAACAGAAGAAGAATGGGAAAGTGAAAGAGAAGCTGAGATTGACTGAGCAGGGAGGATAATTCATAGTAAAAAATGGACTTAAATATTGATCTGTTTCTCACCCACGGCTATCATATCACTTCTGAAGACATGGATTAAACCACCAGAGTCATCAGGAATACATTTATGCTGCCCTTATGTGGATTTTGGAGCTTTAAATATTTGCCACCCATTCACTTCAATTCAATTGTATGGACCAACAGATCTGAGAAATTCTTCAAAAATCTTATTTTGAGTTCAGCAGATGAAAGAAAGTGGTACACATCTGGGATGGCATGTGGGTAAGTGATGAGAGACTTTTCATTTTTAGGTGAACTAAACCTTTAATATTTTATCAAGCAGTAAAAATTATTTGTTATAAAAAATCCACTTACAGCACTCTTTAGATGTGACTTTAGATGTGACATCCGTTTGATTCAGAGTAATTGGAGGAAATTAAATCAAATCAGAGCTACATTTACAGGAAACAAAGGTTATTTAGTTATGTTGCTCTAAGTTAAGCAAGAATTGTTGAAATTTAGCACAGTAAAAGACTGCTAGATGGACTGTAATTTCTGCAACTTAAATACTACAGTACATAAATCACAGACATGTTTGTTGTCTTATTTCTGTCTTCCGTGGCTTTTTTTATGTGGCTGTAATGAGTCTCTAAAGAAGACTTCACACAGTCCACAACCATAAAAAAAGTCCTTGTTTCGTTATTTTAAGCGAGAGGGAGAGTCTTGCTATTGGCTTTGTGGCCGGACAGTCACAGCTGCTCTCTACTCTCAGCTGTTGCACCTGCGTGTGGAGCACAAAGGGTGTAGTGTACTGAGAGAGAAAGAGAGAGAGAGAGAGAGAGAGAGAGTTCCTCATGCCTGACATTCTCCAAGTGACTCTGGAACATGAGTGTTCAAGAATCATGAAAGAATGCCTCCCTCATGCTTAGGATACATATACATAGAGATGATCCCACTTTCTTGGTCATCACTGTCCTTTTTAGTCAGGATTGGAATGAGGATTCACATTTAGAGATGCATGCTAAACATGCATCATAATTGCAATCATTCGTCTTGCTGTGATAAAATTTTTGTGTAGCCTTGAAAAGTTTAATTAAGGTCAACTTATTTGATTACAGTGATAGCGAGGTACGATGTAAGAATGTAAAGCACTAGTCGCACTAGACGTTTCTACCTGATGCTTACTGTTCAAATCAGTTTGATAAATTTTTTATGAAAAGTTAATAAAAATGAAAAATTCTGTCATCGTTTGCTCACCCTCATTTTGAAACTCATATGACTTTCTTCTGTGGAAATCAAAAGGAAAAAAATTATGAATCTGCTTTTGGATGAATTCCATAGAATGGCGTACTTAGAGACTCACTTACGTGCAGTACTTGCGATCCCTATTAGCAGATAATGCAGTCTGTGTAGGGCACCAACTCCCTAGGTGGGCACCATCTTACCATAGGAGGGCACCAGAAAGTCCGCTGGCTGTCCTTACTCGCACGTTATACGTTATCCAAGGACATGAAAGCAGTTGCGGAACACAAATGATTCGTGCTCATATCACGCTCATCATAATTTTTTTACATTAGTTGATGCATTAGGTATCACTGACTACTGTAAAAATGATTTACAACATTTATTAATCTTGGTTAATAATAATTTAGCAAAAAAACATTTTTGGTTAAAAGTTTGTTCATGTTATTTCATAATACATTAACATTATGTTAACATACTGTATATTTTAAAGTAAAGCATTGATTTGTGTATGTGTAAATTAACATTAACCTAGATTAATAAAATACTTTAGTCTCAACAATCTGCCTGGGCTGCCTGAGACTTTTTCTCCATCCATCTCTCTCTTTTTCCTCTCACTCGTGAGACTTTTATTAAACACCAAAAAATGTTTTCTTATTATCCACATAAAACTAAAATAAATTTAAAGTACATTAAAAGCAAAATTGCATATAAAGACTTTTATTGCAGAATGTATCCTAAATTAAGTTGTTTCTTATTAATTTGGCAAATATTTTTATTATTTTCTTGTGTGTGTGTTTTTTAAGTATAAATCTACCAAGGTTTACTGAGGTTTATGTGTAAAACAATAAATATAATTCATGTTTAAAAAAAGCACCTTTTAAAACAGTGTTTACAAAGTGATTTATAGAATATATATATATATATATATATATATATATATATATATATATATATATATATATATATATATATATATATATATTATACAGCCATCACTCCAACAACGTATACTTGTGTAATCATGCTAAATTGCTAATTTGGTACTAGAAAATCCCTTACCATTATATCAAACACAGCTAAAAGCTATTTGGTTCGTTAAATGAAGCTTAATATTGTCTTTGTGTTGCCACATTATGCAATAAACTGGCATGTCTTAGGGTCAATATTAGGTCAAAAATGGCAAAAAAAGAAACAGCTTTCTCTAGAAACTCATCAGTCACTCATTGTTTTGAAGAATGAAGGCTATACAATGCTTGAAATGGCCAAATAGATTTCATACAAAGATATACACTACAGTCTTCAAAGACAAAAAGGACAACTGGCTCTAACAAGGACCAGACGTACAACTAAACAAGAGGATATGTACATCAGAGTCCCTAGTTTGAGAAATAGACGTCTCACATGTCCTCAGCTGACAGCTTCATTGAATTCTACCCACTCAACACCAGTTTCATGTACAACAGTAAAGAGGAGACTCAGGGGTGCAGGTCTTATGGGAAGAATTGCAAAGAAAAAGACACTTTTGAAAGAGAAAAAGAAAAAGGTTAGAGTGGGCAAAGAAACAGACATTGGACAACAGTTAATTGGAAAAGAGCATTATGGATCTTAACCCCATTGAGCTTTTGTGGGATCAGCTAGACTGTATGGTGCGTCAGAAGTGCCCGACAAGACAGCCACATCTATGGCAAGTGCTAGAGGAAGTGTGGGTTGAAATGTCACCTGAGTATCTGGATGTAACACTTTACAGCAGAAGGGAAGGAAAACACAGGGAAGGCTCAGGTGAGACTTTTAATCAGCCATTTCAGTGCTTTACAACTTCACAGGCACGTAGTCACTAAAACAACAGTTTCACTGGCATGTAGTCACTGAAACACAACAGTTTCACAGGCACGTAGTCACTGAAACACAACAGTTTCACAAACACAATAGATTAAACACAACAGCTTCAGACGCAACGTGGCCTTCCTTGTGCCAGTCTCTCTCTCTTCTCTGCTTGTGGCATGGTTGCTTATATGCTGCTATCCCCATGCTCACTGGAATTAGAAACAGGTGTTAAACATTATCTTGCTCAGGAGTAAGCAACCTTACCACTTTCTCACTCTTGACGGATGCTTGACCTTGACCATGCCCCTGCTGCCACACTGGACAAATGGTTGTCCAGTGTGGCAGCACAATGGCTGCCAGTGTGGCAGCATATTGGTTGACAGCTCGAATGCCAAGGATCTGCAAAGCTGTCATTGCTGCACGTGGAGGATTTTTGGATGAGAACTCTTTGAAGTAGTTTAAGAAGTTCTGAGCATTTCTTTCCAAATTGTAATAGTAATTTTTCATGTTCTTAATGTCCTTACTATATATTGTGGTCAGTTGAATGTCACTTTTGTAAATAAAAGTACCAATTTCTTTCCATAAGAGCAGAATATGTACATTATTACAAAATTTTGGTTGCCAGTCTATGTATATATATATATATATATATATATATATATATATATATATATATATATACACTCACCTAAAGGATTATTAGGAACACCATACTAATACTGTGTTTGACCCCTTTCAGCCTTCAGAACTGCCTTAATTCTACGTGGCATTGATTCAACAAGGTGCTGAAAGCATTCTTTAGAAATGTTGGCTCATATTGATAGGATAGCATCTTGCAGTTGATGGAGATTTGTGGGATGCACATCCAGGGCACGAAGCTCCCATTCCACCACATCCCAAAGATGCTCTATTGGGTTGAGATCTGGTTACTGTGTGGGCCATTTTAGTACAGTGAACTCATTGTCATGTTCAAGAAACCAATTTGAAATGATTCAAGCTTTGTGACATGGTGCATTATCCTGCTGGAAGTAGCCATCAGAGGATGGACATGGTCAGAAACAATGCTCAGGTAGGCCATGGCATTTAAACGATGCCCAATTGGCACTAAGGGGCCCAAAGTTTGCCAAGAAAACATCCCCCACACCATTACACCACCACCACCAGCCTGCACAGTGGTAACAAGGCATGATGGATCCATGTTCTCATTCTGTTTTAGCCAAATTCTGACTCTACCATCTGAATGTCTCAACAGAAATCGAGACTCATCAGACCAGGCAACATTTTTCCAGTCTTCAACTGTCCAATTTTGGTGAGCTCTTGCAAATTGTAGCCTCTTTTTCCTATTTGTAGTGGAGATGAGTGGTACCCGGTGGGGTCTTCTGCTGTTGTAGCCCATCCGCCTCAAGGTTGTGCGTGTTGTGGCTTCACAAATGCTTTGCTGCATACCTCGGTTGTAACGAGTGGTTATTTCAGGCAAAGTTGCTCTTCTATCAGCTTGAATCAGTCGGCCCATTCTCCTCTGACCTCTAGCATCAACAAGGCATTTTCAGTCCACAGGACTGCCGCATACTGGATGTTTTTCCCTTTTCACACCATTCTTTGTAAACCCTAGAAATGGTTGTGCGTGAAAATCCCAGTAACTGAGCAGATTGTGAAATACTCAGACCGGCCCGTCTGGCACCAACAACCATGCCACCCTCAAAATTGCTTAAATCACCTTTCTTTCCCATTCTGACATTCAGTTTGGAGTTCAGGAGATTGTCTTGACCAGGACCACACCCCTAAATGCATTGAAGCAACTGCCATGTGATTGGTTGATTAGATAATTGCATTAATGAGAAATTGAACAGGTGTTCCTAATAATCCTTTAGGTGAGTGTATATATATATATATACAGTATCTCACAAAAGTGAGTACAACCCTCACATTTTTGTAAATATTTGATTATATCTTTTCATGTGACAACACTGAAGAAATGACACTTTGCTACAATGTAAAGTACTGAGTGTACAGCTTGTATAACAGTGTAAATTTTCTGTCCCCTCAAAATAACTCAACACACAGCCATTAATGTCTAAACCGCTGGCAACAAAAGTGAGTACACCCCTAAGTGAAAATGTCCAAATTGGACCCAATTAGCCATTTTCCCTCCCCGGTGTCATGTGACTTGTTAGTGTTACAAGGTCTCAGGTGTGAATAGGGAGCAGGTGTGTTAAATTTGGTGTCATCTCTCTCACACTCCCTCATACTGGTCACTGGAAGTTCAAGATGGCACCTCATGGAAAAGAACTCTGAGGATCTGAAAAAAGAATTTTTGCTCTACATAAAGATGGCCTAGGCTATAAGAAGATTGCCAAGACCCTGACACTAAGCTGCAGCATGGTGGCCAAGACCATACAGCGGTTTAACAGGACAGTTTCCACTCAGACCAGGCCTCACCATGGTCGACCAAAGAAGTTGAGTGCACGTGCTCAGCGTCATATCCAGAGGTTGTCTTTGGGAAATAGACGTATGAGTGCTGCCAGCATTGCTGCAGAGGTTGAAGGGGTGGGGGGTCAGCCTGTCAGTGCTCAGACCATACACCGCACACTGCATCAAATTGGTCTGCATGGCTGTCGTCCCAGAAGGAAGCCTCTTCTAAAGATGATGCACAAGAAAGCCTGAAAACAGTTTGCTGAAGACAAGCAGACTAAGGACATGGATTACTGGAACCATGTCCTGTGGTCTGATGAGACCAAGATAAACTTATTTGGTTCAGATGGTGTCAAGCGTGTGTGGTGGCAACCAGGTGAGGAGTACAAAGATAAGTGTGTCTTGCCTACAGTCAAGCATGGTGGTGGGAGTGTCATGGTCTGGGGCTGCATGAGTGCTGCCGGCACTGGGGAGCTACAGTTCATTGAGGAAACCATGAATGCCAACATGTACTGTGACATACTGAAGCAGAGCATGATCACCTCCCTTCGTAGACTGGGCCGCAGGGCAGTATTCCAGCATGATAACGACCCAAAACACACCTCCAAGACAACCACTGCCTTGCTAAAGAAGCTGAGGGTGAAGGTGATGGACTGTCCAAGCATGTCTCCAGACCTAAACCCTATTGAGCATGTGTGGGGCATCCTCAAACGGAAGGTGGAGGAGCACAAGGTCTCTAACATCCACCAGCTCCGTCATGGAGGAGTGGAAGAGGACTCCAGTGGCAACCTGTGAAGCTCTGGTGAACTCCATGCCCAAGAGGGTTAAAGCAGTGCTGAAAAATAATGGTGGCCACACAAAATATTGACATTTTGGGTCCAATTTGGACATTTTCACTAGGGGTGTACTCACTTTTGTTGCCAGTGGTTTAGACATTAATGGCTGTGTGTTGAGTTATTTTGAGGGGACAGAAAATTTACACTGTTATACAAGCTGTACACTCACTACTTTACATTGTAGCAAAGTGTCATTTCTTCAGTGTTGTCACATGAAAAGATATAATCAAATATTTACAAAAATGTGAGGGGTGTACTAACTTTTGTGAGATACTGTATATATATATATATTACGGCTGTCAATCGATTAAAAATGTTAATCGAATTAATTACACGATGTCCCAATTAATTAATCGCATTTAATCGCATATCCAAATATTTGCTGAGAAAGCCCCTCATATAACAATAATTCAATATGATGAAATAATTATATATAGTTATCTTTAAATATTAAAAAATTATATACATGTATTTTTTACTACCATATTATTGAACATAAGCAATCATTGGCATACAGTTCACAGCAATCCATTTCGCAAGTGAATTTGTCAATCAGTTCGAGATTTATTATGAGGGAGGGCTTGTTTAAGGACTCGTCAATTTCAAGCGTCTCGGGTGCGTTGCGTCATAAATATAAACATGCATTTTTTAGGTCACTGTGTTAAGTTAAATATAGTTTAATACTTAGAACATATCTAGAGATCACTTAGTTCGAATTTGCACTCCATCAAGTGTTTGAACGCAAGAACCTGATGCATGTTTGTGTTCTGTCTGCTGAAGTGTTTTGTTCACTGTATAAACTGCATGTTGCCACACAGCTCAAATTTCACTTACTGCCCTCTGGAGTAAACAAGTGGTACTACAAGCTTGCATTTCTCACGAATCTTCCTTATTACAATCCGGGGGCATCGCGATTAATCGCGTAATTTTTTTTAACGCATTATTTTTAATACAATTAATCGCACTAAATTAACATGTTAAATCGACAGCCCTAATATATATATATATATATATATATATATATATATATATATATATATATATATATATATATATATAGAGTAAATACCATACACACACACACACACACACACACACACACCTATACATACTGTAAATTTGCATATAGTATATATGGAAGGAAATTCAAAACAAAACAAAAACAAATACTGTACTAAATTTATATAAAATCTCAGGAGAGTCTTTTTATCTTTTTTCTTGTTTTATTTTTTGCTAGTGAATGTATCTTATTTTATGTGTGGTTTGCTCAGTTTTGTAGTGTCACCAGTTTGTTGTCTTATATCAGATTTTAATTTCCATATATGTTGTGGTCATTGTTCCCATTAGGATTATTATTAAGAGTCCCATTAAGTGTTGTTATTCTCATGCTACTGAAGGCTCTCTCTGGAGGGGAACAGTATATAGAATGGTAGTGGTAGGCCATAAAGGAAGACTTTGGGTAACTGTACAGGAGGAAGCATTAGAGAAGATGATCTGGGATAGACAGGCTCTGCGTGTGTTGGAGGGCTTGGGAGGGCGAGGGTGAATGGGCCAATGTGATGAGGTGGGGTATGGGGGCTGCTATGTGGGAAATGGCAACTTCATCCCTGACTGTCTGTGAGTGGAGACCAGCAGACAGCAGCTTGGCTGAGTTTGTGTCACTGTGGCTCGGCTCCACCACACAGCAAGAGCAGCCCATGAGCTTGGCACCAGCCGGTAGGCGTTCCTAAATGCTGCCATTCGCTTCCTGCTGGGTCTGAAGAAAAATAAAGGGGGAGGGAGGAGGAGAGGAAGGGGGAGAGGAGGGATGCAGAAGAGTACCTTACCTTCTTTTTAAGGCACATCCTCAGAGAACACCATTAGAAACCTCCACTGCCACCACCAGCACCACCCACACTGTCCAACCAGCACTTAGCTCCAACACTGCCCCTGGACTGCAGGTAAGGGCATAGACAAATATTTATGTGTGTGCATGTGTGATTGTCCATTGAAGTTAATAGTGCAGAATGTTTTCACTGGGAAGCCAAGACTAGACTAGACACTTGTTCCACTGCAAAACAAAACAAAACACACACACACACACACACACACACACACACACACACACACACACACACACACACACACACACACACACACACACACACACACATGTTGTGTTTCCATGTTTTATGGGGACTTTCCATAGACATAATGGTTTTTATACTGTACAAACTTTATATTCTATCCCCTAAACCTAACCCTACTCCTAAACCTAACCCTCACAGAAAACTTTCTGCATTTTTACATTTTCAAAAAACATAATTTAGTATGATTTATAAGCTGTTTTCCTCATGGGGACCGACAAAATGTCCCCACAAAGTCAAAAATTTCGGGTTTTACTATCCTTATGGGGACATTTGGTCCCCACAAAGTGATAAATACACGCTCACACACACACACACACACACACACACACACACACACACACACACACACACACACACACACACACACACACAACATTTTGCTTTAATAAATCTGTCAGGTTTTGAAAAGTATGAAATATTAGGCATGAAAACAGATAATGACATAAATAAATCATACTGTATGATGAATGGAAGAGGGGAACCACAAGAAATCAGAGAGCAGCTCAGCGTGGACAGCATCCAAAACCCATCAAACGAGAAAGCTGTTCATGATATGTAGCTAAATGTTCTCAAATAATTCAAAAGTACGTCTTCCATCTCAACTATTTACTCAAGGTTTGTCATTTAAATTATGTTAATTGAAATAAGTTATTTAATAAATGCAATAGTGTATTTGTCACATTGACCACTAACCTGCATTTGAAATGTTTCTGTCAACTGGTAGAGCATGATGCTAGCAATGCTTAAGGTCATGGGTTTGATTCCCATGGAATACTTTACATGAACTTGTATGTATAGCTTGAATGCACTGTAAGTCACTTGAGATAAAATTGTCTGACAAACGCAAAAATGTACCCTTGAAGTTTCTTCAACAAAGAATATTTAGGATCTGTTCACTACGTTTCATTAGGTGTGTGTAAACCTGTATGCTTTCTGTGTGAAACTGTGTCTATTTGATGTCAACTTTCGGTTGTTTGGTTAGTGTAAAATCTGCAGTTCTCTGAACTCAGGTGTGCACCAGTGAACTGCACCAGAATGTGCTAGAAAAGGTTCAGTTTTGGGGTGTGGTTCATGTGAACTACAGAATGGTGCACAGTTGTTATGAAAACAGTTCACCCTAAATCACAAAAGTGAATGGCTATTTATGATGTATAATTTGCAAAGTTTTCTAATGTATATTTCTGGATAAATTGCCTTTGAATCTTTTGCAATGCATCTGTGGCAGGCAAATACAGTCCTGCATGTGTGAAGTTTTGGTGTTAAATCCAAAGGGACAAAAAGGTAACACTTTAGAATAATGGTCCGTAGTTAACAAGTAGCTATGCAGGAAGTAATAGGTAGTACTGCATTAACACCGAACTTAATACTATCAACTAATATGGAAGCAATATTAACTAAGCAGTAAGTAATAGGTAATTTAGTACAAAGGTAGTTCCTTGGTAGGTATTTGATTATTACTAAAGAAATATATCCTCATTGAGAACTATTTGTGAACTAAGAAATAATAACCAATTAATTACTAATCACAAAAGTAACATGTCTAAAAGTGAACAATTGTGGGGGTATGGTCATCATGGTCATAACATTTCAGAAGCATGTGCCTCAATTGGGTTCTTTGTGGAAACCAGTTTATGAATATTATCTCCCCCCAAATACATTAACTACAGGTTGAGATTGTGACTACTACTCTTGCCAAAGGATGGACGTATGTTCTCTGTTTATTTCAAACTTAAACATAGAATAATACTAATAATGATATATATTTTTTAAATCTTAAATAATTAGGAAGTGATGCTGACACTCTCATGATTGGATTAGTTCACTATCATGAGCTCTATTGAGTGTCAGTTCAATATATCTCAGACTCCAAAGACCTACCTTTATGTTACAGTAGCTGCCTGAGGAGGACTTCTCTTTAGGATATGAATATAAACATTGATGTTCTCTTGTCAAAAACAATTTGCATCTTTAATGAAGAAATTGGCTGCATTTATGTTGCGATAAGCGTAAAACCACATCTTCCAGATTACAGTGTTTGTTATAGTGCCTCACAGAACCTGTACAGTATGAGTCAAATATAAAATTAAATAACTTGGGTAACACTTTAGAATAATGGTCCGTAGTTAACAAGTAGCTATGCAGGAAGTAATAGGTAGTACTGCATTATTCACAAGTAGTTCTCAATGAGGATATATTTCTTTAGTAATAATCAAATACCTACCAAGGAACTACCTTTGTACTAAATTACCTATTACTTACTGCTTAGTTAATATTGCTTCCATATTAGTTAATAGTATTAAGTTCGGTGTTAATGCAGTACTACCTATTACTTCCTGCATAGCTACTTGTTAACTGCGGACCATTATTCTAAAGTGTTACCGACAAAAACATAAAACAGTGAAGCTGGCCATTGTTACCTTGCTATCGTCCAACGTTGATGATGCAAATGTATTGTATTTCGGACCCAGAATTAAACTTATAAATTAAATTCAGACTTAGCAATTGAACATAGACACTTGTTACTAGTCTGCAGGATGTCACATACATGGTTGACCTGTCATTCTGCTGTGGGTCTAAACCCTTCAATCATTTGATAGAGAGCAAGAAACAACTGGGACATTGATTTTCCTCTTTAAGGCTGTGAATGTGAGAATTTTGCAAGGAACTGAGGAATCCTTTAGTCTGGTCCCTGAGACCAGAAGCTCTTCCAGAGAAGGATGAGTCTGCTTCCAGCTCAGAGAAAGGGCTTACCCCTCTCTCGCCCCCAAATGGGGAATAGCCCTGCTGTCTGTCTGCTGCCAGGGAAAGAAAAAAACCTCTCTTCCCTTGAGCGGAGGTCCTAAGGGAGGGGGGTGAGCCTGTATTTGCTCTATTTCGTGGCATGGGAAGCTCAGAAGGGGATGGTCTGTTTAGGCCATTGCTGCCTCACCACGTGGTCTGTGGGAGATGAGTGTTTGGTGAGCTGGCTGTGCTCCAGCTGTGCTCCAGCTGTGTCTGGGTTGGATAATGAACTCCAGGTGCTCCTGAGGGTAGTTTAAGACACTTTTCACCAATATTTAGTACCAGAAAAAGCCAGACTTCAAACAGAGTGAGACAATCTTACTTTAAGGAGCCTAATATTTGGATGTGCATGTCTGATGAGGAGACATGAGAGGAAGGGGGCTGGGCCAGCACAAGAATGAGAGTTAGTGTGATTGATAGATTTCTGCTAATTTTATAGTAGTGTCTCCATGGACAAGCTGTGGAGTGTTCCATGTGTGCCTGCTACTTTATTGTGTATCTAAGTGACAATGTATTAATGTAAACTCTGACAGGGTGATCAGGTCTTGTATCATCCTGAAGTGGATTGTTTTGCGATAATGACTTGCTGACTTTACACTATCCTGCTTATAACATGGCTACAAACCAAATAAATAAATGGACATGAAATATTGATTGAAATTATTTTATTATGTGAGAAGAAAGAGAATGGGGAATGCTACAAAAGACATGAGCACAGTGAAGAAGATTGATTACCTGGGACAACAGACAGATATACAGTTTAGCAGTCATTATACAAAATATTTGATCGCAGAATGCTGCAACTGACCAGTCAGAATTAATTTGGCCAGAGAGCCATTTATAAGTCTATACACTTTCACAGTTATTAATGCAAAGGTTTACTTGGAAGATATAGAGGCAGGCAATAATAAATGTGAACTGGAGAAACTCATTTGTGCTCAATGGAGATTTAAAGAGTTAACAGATTGAATTAAACCTCTGTTTTGAGAAAATATAAAGTTTCTATTCTCCAAATTGTCAATCCCTACAGGATGAGGATCTGGTCAAGGGTCAAGTGTGGGGAGAGCATTCTGGTGCTGCTTGGTCTTCTAACGCTGGCTCTCTCTCTGGGAAATCTGTCAAGCAGAGGACAGGTTGGTAATAATTTCAAGTTAATTCTGAACTTTGTTTTTCTCCCTCTTTACCATGTGATAATAAATCAGTACCTGAGTATCAGAGTATCACGTTGTAATGGTCTTCTTCAAATATTAAAGATTTTAGCCATTTTACAGTATACACATAGCAAAGATACTGGTCTCCAGTTTTAATTTTCTGAATGAACTCTTTATATGCCAAAGGAAGAGGGTGTTGCCTCAAATAGTCTAGAGGACGGGCTGGAGTTGACCACATACTGGTGGGGAGAATGGACCAAATGGACAGCCTGCACACGAACCTGTGGAGGAGGAGTCATGTCACAGGAGAGACACTGTCTTAAGCAAAGGTCCGTTGTGGCACCAAACATCAGCTTAAGATATTACGTTTTAGTCAGCTATTATAAAAACATTCAGTTCAGATTTGTGGGATGATTAAACTGCAAGTTTTATGTGGGTTTCAAACATAACGATTATTTTAAAGTTTTTAATTAGGCACCAGGAAAAGAAAGAAAAAAGAAGATGGTAACAGATGTCTTGTTTTGTTCGGCTGGTAAACTAAATGTCTTTCTTTCAAAGAAAGAGAACAACGACTGGTAAGGACACCATGATGTGCACAGGCAATGCAAAAAAGTATCATCTCTGCAATACAAAGGTTAGCTTACAGTTGCTATCTTTCTTCCAATACTCATATCATACCAGACTTGACAGCAGTACTGGAGTTTGTAAATGTCCTACTTTAAAAAAGACTATGGCAAACAAATAGTCAGTAAGGCAAGATTCAGAATGACTCAACTGTTTATGATCTATGAATTACAGGAATGTCCTGCTACAGGTAGAAGCTTTAGAGAAGAACAGTGCTGGTCATTCAACTCTCAGGTGTACAATGGAAAATACTACCACTGGAAACCTCTATATCCGGGTATTAACCATTTTATTTAACTATGCTGTGTTGTTGGTATCAATAACCTAAAACCCTCATCCCTGTTTGTACCCCTGTAGATGACTACGTTCATATCTCCAGTAATCCATGCGATCTGCACTGCACCACCTCTGATGGCCAAAGACAGTTGATGGTACCTGCACGTGATGGAACATCCTGCAAGTACAGCAACTTCAGGGGAGTTTGTGTGAATGGGAGGTGTGAAGTAAGTGGATTAGATAGCAATATGATGTAATTCACTGCATGTATACTAGTCAATGTATGAGGCACTGGTCAGAGCTGTAACCTTGTGGTCAGTGCTGACTCAAGGTCCTCTTTAGTCGTTTCCTGTATCTTTCTCCACTTTGGTATCTATTAGAAGGGGAAAAAATGTGTTTAACCATTACTGCCTGGCTCATCATAACAAATCCCATAGCTTTACACTGAAGGAGGGACCCAGGTCATATATGTAGACAAGAATATCATAGAGACATGGCGAGAGCTCTTTTGACTTGAGGCAGTGTACACAGTTACTGTTACAGCCAAATATGCTGTATGCACCAGCATTGTCAGTCCAACTCCAATATTGTGGCAAGTTTTGCAAGAGGAAGCACCACTAAAATTTTTTTCAGAAAAAGTGTATATTATATTGCTCTCAGATATTTTTATCAGACCTTTGACCCTGTAAACTGCAATGTTGCAGCCTATTGGATGTGATGGCATCCTCTTTTCCCCCAACACTCTGGATAAGTGTGGTGTTTGTCAGGGAAATGGGAGCAGCTGCAGTCGTGTTACCGGGAACTTTCGTCATGGGGCTTCAAGTCTGGGTAATGTAATCTATACACTGCAAAAGATTATTTTCTTCATAGAACTCACTTAGAACAAGAACAAAAATACTTGTGAAGCAGAATGACATAAGATAGTAAGTCTTGTTTTCTTAACAAAATTTAGTGACAATTATTTTGGTCAATATTGAGATCAAGTTTATTTAACACGATTACTCATTAACATCATGCATTTATTTAACTTTTAAAACAGTGTCTTTTTTTTTACAGTGGATTTCCTTGAACTTGAAATGTAAACTGCACTGGGTAGGGGAGGAGGCTATTGTCATATGATCATTATTTTATGTTATGTATGGTAGTCAGATGAAGAAAAGCCTCCATCAGCATCATTAACAGCAGGGTTGCCCACACTTCTATGCAATGAGATCTAATTTTTCATCATGTTATTGCAGCAAGATCTACCATACACAGTAAAGGCTATACATAATCTCAATACCAAAATTTCAGTAGTCAGTAGTGAAATTGTATGATTCTCAATATCAGCTTCAAAACCACAACTAATATGTTAATTATGGAAAAATGGTTTCAAGTTCTTAATTATTCAAGACTAGTAAACAGTCAGTAATAAAATAACAATTAAAAACAGCAATGAATAGAAATAGATAAAAAATAATAGAACAAAAAATGCAGTGCTTTTTTTTAACAGCTTTAAAGGTTTTAACAGCTGTAGGCTGTCAAGTATTCAATATAAACATTCAGAATGAAAAGCAACATAAAACTACTACTGGTCATTACTTAATGATTATAATACATTAATACTTTTTAAAGCTACTAAAGTTATGCAATCAAGTGAGCCATGAGTGTTTTCTCGTTTTCTTGTTATGTTGGTTTGATTATTATAATGACACACTAGACGGCAGCAGGTCTAATAGCTTACATTTACTAACAAGTCTGATATTTTAATACAAATCCGCTTATTTCTCCGCTGTTTACGTTCACTTTAGACATCACTCTCTGTGCTTACATGAATATCTCACCAAGACGGGAATTTTGGCAAATGTATTTGCATTTTGAAATGTATTTGACAGTTCAGGTGCACATTAGCACGAGAAAGTTCAGCACACACACACATACGCTGCCTGTCAATCAAACAGGGCACAGCTGTTACTAGATCACTAAAGGATTATAAAATGATGTGCTCTGGATTACTTTCAACAGCAGAATAAGAATATGAACTTTCTAATAAGTGACACAGGCCTAGGCTATCACAAATATATTTTTCATTATTGACATTGTAATCAGTCTGCTTGTGCGGTCGGGCAAGTAAAATTCTCTTTTACTTGCATTTTCAAAAATCCTATGATAAAAAAATTGATTAAATATTGTATTCAACATTCTCCGATGACAAATTTTTGTTCTGCAGTATAGCACCTTAAGTAAATATAAGTTGTTTTAGTGTTTAATTGCGAAACGTAATGCGGCACAATAATTGTTTTAACTTGATTATCTATCAAATATATTTACCAATAGAATATGAAAAATAAATATATATATATATATTTTTTATTAGACCATTGGCAAATATTTTTTTCTTGTTATAAGTACATTTGCTCCATTTCTCTGAAAACTAGACAAAATATCTTGTAATTTTGCTTCTTAAGGAAATGTATGTTGCTGTAAGAATGTTTAAACATTTTTACAGGAAAAGAAAACATGAATACTCTGTAAGAATTTTATTTGTTGTTGTTATTGTTGTAAAATGTGATGTTCATCTTCAGTGTTTCTGTGTAGAGGAACCAAAATCCTAATTAAGTGAACTCTTTATCTTAAGGCTATTCTTTCATAACACAAATCCCAGAAGGATCATGGGACATCCAGATTATTGAGAGAAAGAAATCTGCAGATATCCTGGGTGAGTAACTGTAATAATTTACAGTGAGTGGATCCATTAGAAAGATATCAGGACCAGTGTAACAGTGAACTTTCCCATCAACTCCATGGCCAGCAGTGTATTATTATCCATTTGGCAACAGGGGTGGTTCTAGGGTCAGTGGATATCAGGGCAAATCTTTTAATAGTAAATATTTTTAAAAAGTAAATCTTTTAATATTGTTTGTTAAAGAATAAAAAATAAAATAAAAAAACAGCTTTATTCCACCACTACAGACAATCATCCGCAATCCTCCTTAATAATACTGTTCAATGCTATTGTAATTTGTAATCAAACTCATTGAACGCCCCTGATCGGCCGAATGGGCTGCGATAAGCTAAAATGAGCCACCGCGTTATGCAGAATGGACCACAAAACGGCGCCACGATATGCAGAAAAGGACAGTGAACAGTGACAGTGAAGCGGAATTGCGGTTATTAAGGATTTGTATTTTTCTGTGCCTATGAAATCTCAGTGATAAAAACATTCTAGTTTTTCCTAAAACATTCAGTGCCCAGTAAGTCCTTAACCCCTAGCAGCACCCATGTTTGGTAATAACTTGCAAAGAATATTTAGGGAATATTTCACCCAATATGTACAGTTCTGTAATTATTTACTCACCCTCATGTCTTTAGAAACACAAAGGGTTCTCTATTTTCCATGGAACACAAAAGGAGATGCCCATGGTGCTATTTACAAACAAAAACAGACAGTGACAAGTAGCTGTCAAGCTCCAAATATGACAAAAAGTACCTTAAAATACTAGAAAAGTAGCCCATATGACTTGTGTGATATATTCAAAGTCTTCTAAAGCCATATAACAGCTTTGAGTCAAGTTGCTTTTCTCTCCTGCAAATCATGATATGGTATTGAATCACTTTGAGACATGCTTTGTTATTTTCCAGCTGTGACTGACCAAGCAGGGAACTTTTTTTTCAATGGTGCCTATAAAGTGGACACCCCTCAGAACTTCCATGCAGCAGGGACCATTTTCAAGTACCGGCGTCCTATAGATGTGCATGAGACGGGGATCGAGTACATCGTGGCCAAAGGGCCCATCGATCAGCCCATCAATGTTCTGGTACTGTAGCCGTGGTCCTCCCTTCACCTCCAAGGGCTCATGGGTAATCTCACTGGCTGGCTAACCATGGCTTTGACTTAGTGCAGGCCAAAGTTCTAATGGTTCACTCTGCAAAAAGGGTAATATTGTGATTCATTGCTTCTGGAGAAATGACTCTAATTCTTTTGCATTTAATCTTATGGACTCATGGAATGACCGTGGAATGAAAGAGTATTTAAAGAAGAATGGAAATGTTATGGGAGGATTCAACCACAGTACCATGTCATTACCAAACAGGGCTTATTTTAAATGCAACAGAACAATATAAATAGACATTTTGGGAAAGAGTAGTCCAGAATGTTTATATAATGTTTCCCATATAAGAATAAAGAAAATAAGATACTTTCATAATATTATCATTACATGGCTCTGTTGAATACTTAATTCTAATTTGTCAATCGTGGTATTCTGTGGTCAGATATTTTTGTATAATGACTGCTAAATGGTAGAATTGACTGTTATCCCAGGCAACTGCTTTCCCACATAGCTGTGCTAGTTTTATGTCTCTCATATCACTCTGCAGTCGCTTTCTGTTCACAAAATAACATTATTAAACCTCAAGTAATTATTTTTTAGTCATTTATTTTTTATTTGGTAAGTAGCCATGTAATAATTGAGACAATGTACTGTAGTCACATTATTGCTAAATAAACCCCTTATCACCTGTCTGGATTTATTTATTGATTTATTATTTGCATTAATGACTGACTGAACATGATGTCTTACATACATTTGTCTTATTTTTTCCTGTGATCTTTTGTTGTTTCCTCAAAGGTCTGGAACCAAAATGGCCATAATCCTTACATCACCTATGAGTACACGGTGATGCGGGACTCACTTCCTTCTGTCTCCCAGCCCCCTATTTATACTGGTCCAAACGGAGGATCCAGTCTGGTCTCAATGGAGATTGGGAGTGTTTTAAACCACAATAAAAGTTCATATGATAAGGCTGTCCCTGAGGACAGGCCAAGCCAAGCCAAGCCAAGAGCTTTGGAGGGACAAAAGCCTGGCCAGGATACCAATGAAGTGTATGAGACAGCTGTAATTGACTGTGAGCAGGATATTAAATCTCCAGTCCAGTTTACAGGTAGGTTTAAAGGAAATATATGAATCTACTTTGTACTGTAGTTATATACAAAAGGAAAATCCCTGACCAATTCTTTTAAAAAGGCTAAAGTAGCTTAAAAAATAGTTCCCCAAAAATTTTTATTCAGTCGTCCCCATGTCGCCCCCATATCGATCGAAACTCATAGGCTGTTATTTTTAGACAGCTTTTTTCCATCTAACGAAAGTTCCCCGTCTGTCACTCAATTGACATTGTGTCGAATGAAGCGACTCTAGGGGACTACCTTGAAGGCCTCGGTTACCTCTGAACTTGAGAAAACGCCAATGAGAATTTTGCAGACAGAATTTGCATGTCCCTCCCCCGGACATACAGGTATAAAAGTAGGGAATCGTGCATCTGTTCATTCAGATTTCTTCTTCGGAGCTGAGCGGTTGTGCGATTAGCTAGCTGTGATCACTTCTGTTGCACTCACCTCTGTAGAGCGTTGCTGTTGGATCTACGGCGCGTATTAGTGGCTTTTACAGCAGTGCAGCTTTGCCCCTGGGTGCTTCGACAGTGCTTCTAAGAGTTTATTTCTCTAAAAGAGCATACACAGCAGGCGTTGAATATCCTTTTCAGAACGCATCTTTTTAAAGACGCCCTTCCGCCCTTGTGTAGTTCCTTGATGTGGTCGATATCTCTCCACTCCTGACGGTCATAGACACTGCCTTGTGTGTCTGGGCCGCGATCACACTGAGGCGGCATTTGTGGATGTTCGTGTTCTCACTGCGAGAACTTAACCATTGCAATGTTGCAGTCGCGGCTTTACTTCCTAAAAAGGAATGTGTTGCTCCTTCTTCCCACGGGATTGAGGATGACCCGGCTGGTGATGGAGGCGATTTGGGGATGGCAGCGAGCTCAGTTTGGCCAGGTAGATCCCCACGAACCACCCGCCCCCTGGCACGCTCGTTGACTTCCGTCAAGGCTCGAGGTGAGAGCTGCTCGCCTCACAGCCAGTCTGATTACCCCCTCGGACCCCCTGAGCTGGATGATGAATTCGCCACTGCATCAGAGCATCTGACACGGAAGACTCGACTGGGCTGCCGCCTTCGGGTCGGCACGCCCAGTGTGAGGCTAACAAGCTCAGAGCCCTCTCCTTGAAGACGGCCCTCCTGATCGCGCTCGCCTCCATCAAGAGGGTTGGGGACCTGAAAGCGTTCACTGTCAGAGACACTTGCCTGGAGTTCGGTCCAGCAGACACCCATGTCGTCCTAAGACCTCGACCGGGCTATGTGCCCAAGGTTCCTACGACCTCCTTCAGGGACCAGGTAGTGAATGTGCAAGCGCTGCGCCAGGAGGAGGCAGACCCAGCCTTTTCATTGCTGTGTCCGGTGCGTGCTTTGCGTACCTATGTGGACCACACACAGAGCTTTAGATGTTCTGAGCAGCTATCTGTCTGCTTTGGTTGACAGCGGAAAGGGAGAACTGTCTCCAAACAGAGGCTATCCCACCCAGGCCGTGCCCGCCCCCTTGCGGGTTCGAGCACACTCGACGAGAAGTGTGGCATCCTCGTGGGCACTGGCCAACGGCACCTCCCTAGCGAACATCTACAGAGCAGTGGGCTGGGCAACACCCAATACCTTTACGAGATTTTAAAATCTCAGGGTTGAGTCGGTCTCGTCCCGTGTTCTCTCAGGTACGAGCACATAGAATTCGGGAATACGGAACATCTGACCGGGTGTTCCACTTGCACATAGCGCCTTTCCCCTCCACTGAGGTGATCACATGCCCTCTTTCGCCCAGGAGAGTCCACTAAACTCCTGGATGTTCTTCCAACCTAGCCCCCTGGTCTGTGAATTCAGCAGAGGAATTACCCACTACGGGTACTAATTATGCTGTACTGTAATAGGTGCTCCACAGGATGGGCCTTCATGGATTAATCCTCCTGTGTGTATTTTCCAGGGTACGTTCCCCCTACTGGTTGACCCGCTTCTCCCTTGGGCAGTCCCCTCTGCCCCCCGGTCGCCGTGTTTGTAGCAACTCTACCACTGCGCCACTTCCACATGTGGCCTGAAAACCCATGTGATGTATTTTGCCACACTTTACCTCCCCCTGGGTTGTGGTCTCCGTGGGGTCTTTTCCCCCTGAAAGAATAGAAGTTGGAAAAGAACGCCTTCCCCGGTGCCTGTTATAGCGTTAAATGGCCACAGCAGCTTTAACTCTATGCGAGAAACATAGAGAGAGAAAAGGCGCGGCTGGCGCGGCCTGCTCCCATGCTTGGCTTGTTGTTTGACCCCCAGACCGTATCACTCGTATATTATATTCCACAGGTTCTGAATCCATAAAATAGCTTTGTGTGAGAAACAAACCAAAATGTAGTTCATTCTTCACAAAAAAAGCTTCACCTCCACTGCAGCTCTTAAATCTCACAAGCCAAACTGCATATTAAAACTCATGTCACATTCTTTTATTATGAATTACGTTTTGCTATCAACAATGTCAAACCTGCCGTGATACGTCAACACACCATTTTTTGGAATTCTACCGTGAACACAAATGAGATTTCAGAGCTATTCATTGACTTTAGTGTGTGGTTTTATTCAGTCCCTTTTGGAGCTTGACAGTTTAGTACACTATGAACTGTTGTTTTATGGAAAAGAGCTGCTTGAAAGTTGTTCAGAAATTCTCTTTTTGTGTTCCAAGGAAAAATGTTAATATAAAGGTTTAGAATGATATTAGGGTGAGTTAACAATGGCATAATTATAATTTTGTGGTGAGTTATTCAATCCTGGATCAATACCAAAGGATAGATCTAATCATCAGAATTCATATTCATGCAACAGAATGCTACTTTCACTGCATCTGAAGAAAGTGGGGGACAGCCAAGAAAGACAGTACATGGGTCAATGGACAATCAGTGAGTTTCCAGAGTTTTTAAAAATGCCTTCTTCTACTGGCCCTATGGAGTCCTTTATAATGCATAAGCCGCAACAGAAAGATTAGCCACAGGAGATGAAAAATTTAAACAGGCCTAGCATTTTCCCTCTGCTAAAGTTAATAGATTATGGACATTTGTTGAAATGGCCTAGTGTTTGCCCTCGGTCTGACTTTGATCATTATAAATGAAGTTTGGTGTTATGATGAAGCAATGAATCTTGAGTTTTGATGGTGAACAGCAAAATCAGCCAAATAAGCAATAACCATATACATGTATATAACCAAACATATAAACTAGCCTATGTAGACTTGCATGGAAATTCCTACTGGTCTATGCTGGCCTTTTCAGCATGGATTGACAAAGTGTTTGGGATCTATAGAGTGCAACTGTGCAAAAGTTAAAATCCCTGTAATTTTCTCTATTGGCAAATAGTTTTTTAATTTATAATTTACAAACTTTTAAAGACAGACCTACCGTGAGCTTCGAGGTTGGTTATCGATAGTTTACGCTTGAGTTGAAGACTTCAGTCCCTGTTATTTCAGCTTAATTAAAAAAAACAAAAATGGTGTTTAATAAACGGAATGCATGGTGAAGAACTACACTACAAATGAATCCTTAAGAGAAAGTTTCACTAATCAGAAAAGTGCGTCAAACAAAGTGTGCCGAAAGGGCTCTGCACTGACTGGCCAATTGCATAACACACTGAAAATGACACAATCAAGTCTGTCTCCCTACAATATCAAATTACTTATATATTTGTGTTTATCTAAATATTTTGGAATAAAATGAAAATATATTGTTTCTATACTTATAATCAACAACTTAAAATCAATAGTTTTACACATTTTCATCGTTTTAATTTGATTACTTCATTCACAGTGATTCATGGGATTGCAGTTCATTCCCTCGTTGTCTTTTTGTCTCATTTTCAAAAACTTTTTTTGCCTTACATCAAAGCTTGCATTCTTGTGGTTCACCTCAGAGATGGTTGCTTTAGTTCATTGCTCAGAACGGTTTTATGAAGGATTTTATGCAATCCATTTAGAAATAAATGAGTAGAACAAATACTTAAGGATTGAAGGCGGCTGATAAATTGGATGGGCACTATTGCACTCTATTGTTGATGGACCCAAACAGTTACACTAGAGCCCTCAAGCAAAATGCTTTTAGTTCATTTTCAACTCATTTTCCGTAACAAACCTTTTTTTGTTTGTTTGTTTTTTATTGCTGTTGTTGTTTTAAAAGAGGGAAACTGCAGCTGGCCCAGTGGAGTGGGAGTCCCTGTTGTTGCACCAGCCAACAGACCTGCTGAGTACCTGGTGAACTCGGAAAACCTCATCTGGAGGGTACTTTTGGGAGAACGAGTCAGCTCAGATGGTGTTCTTGCCAACATCTCAACCAATCAGCTTCTTACTCATCAGGATGGCTTGTCCTCTGAAACAAGGCCACTGGAATTAGACTATATCAGTTTTGGGGGCCTTAATGGCTCACTGCTGGAGTTCACCTTGGGACATCGCCGAAATGAATCAGGGGACTTTCTTTCCCTAAACAGATCTATTACTACCAGTTTACGGAACAGCAGTCGCAACAATCGCACAAGGTAAAGATGATCATGTATGACCTTGCTTGCTGAAGCTATTTCAGTAGGAATTTTTAGTATTTATTACACTTAGTGGCTATTACGTTTTGGCTTAGGACCACATGGTTTATCAAGTGAAGGCATTTTTGTCTCTTCAAACCTTTCTGTGCAAATCTGACAATTGCCCTTTCAAATTTAAAGTAATTTGTCAGTAGTCAGCAAACTGTTAAAAATCACAAATTAGCATTTTAATATCTTAATATTTTCTTCTAGACAACAATTACATGAAATGGATAGCAAATTGACTTTTGCTTAAGTCTCCCGATTCTCTCATTTTTCTCCTGAGAAGAAGACCCCCATAATCTCACATTTGTCTCCTCAAGAGTTTTCAGAAGAGATCTCAAAGTCTCAAATAATGTGCTCAGATTTGCCAAGATACCAAACTCTTTCAAACTTATTAGACCAAATTATCTGATTTTATGCTCTGTACTCTCACTGAATGTCAACTATTGTCTCATTTGTATCTATTTTTATAGGAATTTTAGGAAAAACATCTGAGACAAAGTTGATACCTAAAAGAAACAGAACTGAGAATGCCTCAAAGTCTCCTGAGTAATGAAAGAGCAACCTTTGAGAAGGGAAATTTTCCTTTGGGCTGAAAATGTGCTGATAATTTACTCACTTTCTTCGTCAAAACAGAAATTAAGATTTGTAGGATTTCATTTCAGGCCTCTTCCTTTAAACAATGCAAGTGAATGTACATCCGTACATCTCCGTGACGCGCGCTCATGAGAGGGATGCTCATGAGAGAACTTTTCATCGATTGCATATACATGATCATGAGCAACTGAAGCTCTGACTTATCACACTGAACCTGGATATTAGTACACCCCTACATTCTCTCAAATATTGGAGGGTGTGCAGTGATTTCAGACCATCGAAAGAAACAAAGGGTCGTTCTCTGAATTCATCGGCTGTGCCCGTGCTGTTTTTCTAGCGAAGTCAGGTGTGTGTGAAAACTTTGTCATATAGCCTAAATATTTCTATATATTAGCGATGATAAAAAACAAAACAGGATGCTTACTCTACTGATAGGGTGCCATTGGGTCCTTCTGGCCTCGGACAGAGCTTCAGTTTATTCATGCAAACTGAAAAACACCCCTAAAATGCTGCGGCTCAGTAATGGTGGAAAACCATTATGTTCGGTAATGCAGCTAGGACTGGAGTCATGTGGATTATTTTGATGCACACTAAATATGCATTTTGGACCGTCAAAAAAGTACATCCACTTGCTTTATTTAAAGGAGGAGGCCTGAAATTAAATCCTAAAAATCTTAAATTCTGTTTTGATGAAGAAAGAAACTCAGATACATATTGGATGGCCTGAGGGTGAGTAAATCATCAGCGAATGTAAATTTTTGGGTGAACTATTCCTTTAATGTCAAAGATAGCATTGCAGTCTCATTGGTACTTCGGTATTTGGTATTATATTTGAATTTGTCATGTTCTTGTAAATAACTTGTAAAAAACAAAAAAGCACACCTGCTAAGGACAAATCTAGAAAAAATGTTTTTACCTGCTCTATCAAATTGTCACAAGATGCACTTCTAGATCTTTCATATAGTGGGCAAATATTTTAATCAGCTGTCTGTTTGGCAGTTAGATTGAGGTATGGCCCACTCACTGCTCTCTAAACTGGCATGATGCAGCCATGCAGGATGGGCTCGGGTGGGACATCCCTGCTCATGGGAGAATGGAATGTACTTCAGACTGTGCTCTGGCTTGGGTTTTTTGTTAATGCTCTCTGAGACATTCAAATAGTGCAGAGGGTAGACAGCCAAGCAAAGGCTGGCGGAATTGCATTCCATCACATTAATAATTCATACTGGGTTCCCTCCACTGCGTCCAAACACTGCTTTACCAACTCCTCTGCCAGAGGTCGTTAAGAACATCTCACGAGCTGCCCTTACTCGTTTCAGAGAAGAGAAGAGAAAGATTCCAGGTGGGAAAAGAGAAAGAGTCTAAATGCAATGAAGATGGCCTTTCTGTGAAACATAATTCAAGACGTTTTGTTATTTGTTGGAAAACAGTTCCATAGATCACTCGGGTACAGATTACGCTTGCCACATCAGATAAATCCCAGGAATTTATCACGAAGAACAAATTGTATTTGCGTCTGTCTAGTTGAGGGACTGCACTGTTTTCCAGCCTTGACATTAAGGTAATGAGTGTGACCAGGAATGGTAAAAATGTTAGTGCTTTTACGACTTTTAAGACCAGATTGTCAGTTGGTGTCTCGGCATCAACAAACGCAAATTGTCTGCCTAATATACAGTGCATGTGGCTGTACCATGGCCTACTTTCAGATATATTCTGTAAAGCATTATTATTATTGTTAACGAAAACTAAAACAGAAACCGCATGAAAACATTCTCATTTACTGAAGAAACAAAAAACAAAACTAATATAAAAAAAGTTTAATTTAACTAATTTAAATTGACATGACTTCAAAATGAGCTAAAAATAAATAAGAATTACCTAATTTTCGATACTCAGTATATTATAAAATTTGACACCTTTATAGCCTGTTAAACATGAAAATGCCACTAGATGCTACTTGACGGCCATAATGCATTCAATGGCTTTAAACATATTTAAACTGTGTCAGAGAACATACAATAAACACACAGCTGAAAGGACAACTTGAGAATAATAGTAAATTAAATTAAATAAAAAATATAATTACTCTGCTGTAAAGTTGTGTTCTTATTCCACAGGATCAACCAAAGTCTCCTTCAAAAGAACAAAATGAGTGCTGCTGATATGTACCGGTGGAAACTATCTTCTCAAGAACCATGCAGCATGACATGCTCAATAGGTATTAATCAAGACAATAGAACTCATGGTTCCTTCAAACTCCCAAATGCACACATGCATGTAACCTTTCTTGATAATCAGGCTTGTGTGTGAGAGTGTTTTAAAAAAAAATGCAATTCTATTTCTTGAATAGGAGTGTCGAAATCATTTGCCATGTGTGTGCGGTATGATGGCATTGAGGTGGATGATGTTTATTGTGATGCTTTGACTCGACCAGAGCCTGTTCATGATTTCTGCATTGGCAGAGAATGCCAGCCCAGGTACAACCATGATCAAAGAAATGCAAAAGAAGACCATAAGAAACCCAAAGTGATATTCACATTATCTTTATGAAGATTGTGACCCAGTCACTTAAACATTTTTACAACATATAAATAAAAAAATAAAAAAAACACATTTATTGTAAAGATTTTGAAGTTTGATAATGGGAATCTCGTTGAAGGAAAGCCTAATTTCCTCTGCGTTGTAAAAACATCCTATTAAAGGAACAGTTCACCCAAAAATGAAAATTTTGTGATCATTTACCCACCCTCATGTAGTTCCAAATCCAAGTGGAAAACAAAAGGATGCTGCTCTTTTCCATACAGTGAAATCATGTGGTGAATAAGTGTTTTCAAGCTCCAAAAACAACCAAAAAGATCTACAAAAGTAGTTCTTAGAGACCAAAATGTATGTTTTTTATTCATTGAATAATATCACCCTGTCAAATCTCATTCACGCTTGTGCATATGCAAATTGGGTGAAAACACGTCTCACTAGATTGACATAAATTTTGCAAATGCCATTGATTCTTACCTGTTTTGTAACCAATCATGATGGGCCAGAATTTAAAATATGTGGAAGCTTAAAGTAAGTTGTCAGGGTTTGGAACTACTGTTAGTTTTTAAGACTTGCACCCATTTCATGCATAGATGGGAGGCAAGCAGTTGGAGTGAGTGCTCTCGGACCTGTGGAGAAGGATTCCAATTCCGTATGGTGCGCTGCTGGAAGATGCTGGCTCCTGGACTGGACAGCTCTGTGTACAGTGACCTCTGTACAGAGGCTCAGTTAGAATGCCCCCCAGAGCGCCGGGCCTGTAAAAGCCCCACCTGTGGCCCTCAGTGGGAAGTAGCTGAGTGGTCTGAGGTAGGCTGAAAAAGCAAAGTTTATTAAGTTAATTCCCACATTATATTATATGTTCAGTCATTTTTTCATGTTAGGGGTATTGAAGTGGAGCTTGTTTCTTGTGAAATTGTTTATAACAAAGCTGTCATGTTCTTACCATATGAATTTTTAGCCAAACTAGGATAACTGAAGTGAAGATAAAAACCTGATTTGGTTTGTTGTGCAGTGTCCAGCTAAATGTGGCTGCAGGAGTTTGGTTACTCGGGAGGTCAGGTGCTCGGATGAGACCCACACATGTGATGAGGCAACTCGACCACAATTTACCAAAAACTGCACAGGCCCTCCATGTGAGCGCCAATGGACAGTGTCTGAGTGGGGACCGGTGAGACAGGGAACTCATAGACAAAATTATTATTACACACATTTTGACCAATAATATTCAAAATGGTTTAGAAAAAACATGTGAAACACCATGTCTTAACCAGGTGTGTACTAAAGAGACAAATGACGGGTCAATACAGAGCTATGTATCAATAAAATGACTTAATAGTGGCTTTTGATTGGTTATGATAGTGTCACCTCACATGTTTTCCTTTCATTGAGGAACAAAAATGCCATCACTGTCACTGGGAATATTCCCTGAGATCTTATCATGTCATGCCTGGTTATACATATATAATGTAATCCATTTTATTCACAGTGACTATGTCATAGAGAAATCAGAGACACAAAGGCATTTAATGTTTAAAATGTTAAAATGTGAACATTTTCTTCTGTCATTTCCCTGCAGTGCTCAGGCATTTGTGGGCATGGAAAAACAGTGCGGCATGTGTACTGCAAAACCCCAGAGGGTCGAGTGGTACCCGAGTCTCAGTGCTCACCTGAGAACAAACATCTGGCCATTCACCCCTGTGGAGACAATGAATGCAATCCACACTGGTTGGCCCAAGACTGGGAGAGGGTAAGGATTATAGCTATTTTTCTTGAAAGCATTTAATTTGTAAAGATTTCTCCAGTAAATATTCTCTTCTACCATCCTAGTGCAACACAACATGTGGTCGTGGAGTGAAGAGAAGGACTGTGCTGTGTATGGGCATCACAGGGGGGAAGGTCCAAATTTATGAGGACGAGGGATGTGACAGCAGCAAGAAACCAGCAGATGATGACACCTGCTTCGAGAGGCCTTGTTTCAAGTGGTACACAACACCTTGGTCTGAGGTGAAAAAAACTGGTCTTAAAGCTCAGTGAAATTATTGTTATCCGATATAATTTGAGAAAATATTATACTGCGTCCTAATATTTAATCAGACAGCCCTAAACCTTGAGCTGCCTACCTGGACACATTTTTAGATACCATAGATACACTTCCAGCATGATTATTGGAAGCAATATAATTCTACCTTCTACTAATTTTGACCAGAAATTGAGACATTATTTATGGAGCCAGATCACGCCAGGGTGCAATTATGACTTTGTTACGAGATATAAATTTGCAATTGCAAGATATATGAATTTATACAACAAATACAATAGTTCCTGCCAATGAAGAGCATTTAAAATCAGTTACTCATAAGGTTCTATTATATTGCTAGAAAATAGAATGCTCTTTATGTAGACGGCTCCCCAAGTCAGATCAGAAAAAGCAAACAATTTGAGATACAGCAAATGCCAGTATTGAGTCTCTTCTCTGAGGGCTCATAAGCTTGAGATAATCCTTTTTTATTCTCGATTCTTGAAACAGTGCACCAAGACTTGTGGTGTCGGTGTGCGAATGAGAGATGTGAAGTGTTACCAGGGAAGAGAGCTTGTTCGTGGATGCGACCCTTTGACCAAACCTGTAAACATGCAGACCTGTGCACTCCAGCCATGCCCTACTGAACCACCAGGTGGGCTTTAACATAAAATAAATTTTAAAACATTGTAATTTTACAATGTCATCCTTAAAGGTGCTTTAAGTGATTTTTAAATACTGCACATGAAGTATCTCTTTTAATTGAAATGAAATTGTACCTTACAGATATTACCGAATAGGTGTCCTGAGAAATCACACCAGATAGTCAAATGGAAAACTAGCCAGTCAGAGAATGCTCTCTGTCTTTTAAATGTTTTATTTAGCTGATATTGAGTTGACTGATGTGTTAGGAAGGAAGAGTGGCTAGTACCTTTAAATATCTCCAATGGGTATAAAGAAATACATAAGATTCATTTTGACTGATTTCTTGCTCCTCTAGATGAAAATTGCCAGGATCGTCCCACCACCAACTGCTCGCTGGCTCTGAAGCTCAATCTGTGCAGTCACTGGTATTACAGCAAGGCCTGCTGCCATTCTTGCCACAAACTCCGAGCTTCCTAGTCCTCAACCAACCAACCAAGATAAGGCTGAGAATGTTTCATACACACAGCCTGAATTAAGAGCACTCTTTAAGAGTAAAAGCACTCCATCCAGGAGTTTTCACCTGTTCATGACATTTATATTGTTCCTGATCAAGGATTTGAGCAAAGGAGAGCACAAAATCTTTGTATCAGTATTTGTTCAAATCTTAAGCTAGCTACAGTCAGTATTACAAAAATGATACCTACTTTATGACAATGTCTTGTGATTTTGGGAACAATGAAGGAAATATTAAAATAATTTGTTTATTGCTCAGATGATAATATTGCATGCAAAAAAAGTATTTATTTTTTATCTGATTTATTTGGACATTTATTGTCTAGCAGTGGTAGAGGTCCTCTGGTTGAGATGGCTGATTTAGTACTGTACATCCAAACAAGCCACTGCTGGCTCCTATGCTCTACTGTTCACTTTTGGTTAACTATTGGTAGACTTATGCTATATGTTAATTTATTGGTTAGAGCAGGTGTTCCTCCTTATGTGTTCCTTCCATTCTGTCTGTATACAATTCAATTTTAAATTTCAAAATGTATTTCGGTTCTCAAATACAACTTTTCATTATAAATTAAAATATACATAATAACCAAAAAATGCTATCATTTTTGTATCATTGATGTTGACTGATGATTGATTTAGCAGAATGTAAAGAGTGAGAATGCCTGAGAGCTTGACATATCTTGACAACTTCCTGTTATTCCTTGTCATTGAGTGAGTCCTGACACTTGATCATGCTATAATTAAAAATGCATCTAGTTAATATATTGCTTCATTAAGACATAACAAATATAAAATAGTTTAAAATGTTACCTCAAGTAAAAAAGTCTATCAAAGTGAAAAGTAAATAGATTTTCTTGTAGAAAAATATTTTATCTCAAAATGTTATATTCCAACTAATACATTGGTTTGTATTTTATAAGGACAATGGGTGGATTAATCAGTGTTGTATTTATCAGTGACTACAACCCACGGTTAATACTTATATAAGTAGATTTTTGGGAGAAAACAGTTATAACAAAGGCATTCACCAGCATAACTGCCATCAGACAGAACACACTGCATTTCACACAACACACAACAACACTTTCTCGCTTGATGACTTTTTAATTGTACCAAAGTGCAGAATGGACCATTTCTCTGCCCAAGAACTGATGCCACCTGCTGGCCTCAGTATCAGGATATGTTCATTTATCACATCATAAGAGCTCAAAACCAACTTATCGAACAAGCACCAAAAAAACTTCACACTGCAAATGTTAAATTGATATTCATGAACAAATAAAAAGGTAAAAGATAATAATTTTATAAACACTTAGAACTAAGCAGATCATTGTGACTTCACAATGTTTGTATCTTTTCAAAAATGTTTTATCTTTTAATGAAAAAACAATTGACAATTGAGTGCCACAACACAAAAATCTGAATTCATACAATTATAAAATCAGTCAGTTGGATTACAGAGACAGACACAAAAATTCACAAACCTAAATGTACGGTAAAACTGTGAATGGAGTTTGCATTATAATTTCACAACATTAATACACATCCTCACCATCATTTCAAAACAATATATTTTAATTATCTAGTTCACTACAGCAGTAAATGTCCTGTGATCCAGAAAATTAATGTGAACCATTCTTATTAAATGTATTGTCCAGTTCTAATACCATAAAAGCCCTATTAGTTACACATGAGGAGAGCAAGTATACATAATAAAGCTGATGCCTTTGTTCAAGACTCCTTCTGATGAACCTTTTTTTGGCCTGGGTATCCCAACTGCCTCATCTGTAAGCCAAACTTGATATGTGTTCCTTTTAACTCATATTATACTAATTTTACTTTAAATGGAACTGAATGTGTTAAACTAATCTATGTAAAAACAAATGCATAGATTTTTGGTGAATAATTATTTTAACCATTAGACAGCCCTAATATTTTTACTTTAGCTCTCTATTTTGTAGTTAACAAGGCAATAAAAAAATAAAGAAATCTTTCCAAGTACTCCCTGTAATGTAATGGCTAATCTTAAAGTGCCACACAAATGTCATCTTAGGAAAGCTAAATGAAAATCAATAAAATAAAGACTTGGTTATTAAAAGCAGTTTTTAGGGATTTTATGTGACATTGCTTTCACAATACTGCAGGTGAACAATACTACCCTGCAAAGGCAAATTTCATTATAACAAAATTGGACATCTAAGACTGATCTGTCCTGTGGCAGATGTGTTTGGCTCAGCTATGCTCAGATTCAGAGACAGGTTTATAATCCACATTTGACTGGACAATCAAAAACCAGAGGACTTTTCTCTATTTCATAGTTGCCGTAGTTACTGTGTTTCAGCTTTGCAGGGCAGAATAGGCTCTACACATCAGTGCTGATGCTGTGATGAGTCAGAACCTCCTGCATGGTGACAGAGCGGATGAGGTTGAGTTTGTGGAAGCTGGGCGTGTCCATCGGCAGGTCTAGCTTCTCCTGCTGCACAGTTCTGTAGCTGATCCTGCCACCTCCATTGCGCAGGCCATCCTGAGGGCTCGTATACAGTGGCAGATACCCAGAACAGGATGGGCAGAAAGTGTAAGAGTGGTTGGGCTTACAGGACATTCGCGGGGAGTAGTGAGGATAGGTGACTGGTCCATTGTGCTCAAAAGGCTCTACAGTCATTAGCAGCTGATTGGAGGATGCGTATTCAGGAAAATGATGAAAACTCAGTGGACTTTCAGGTGCACTTGGTTGGCGTGGTGGACTTGGTGATGCCTCGGCGACGTCAGCCTCCTCCTCCACCCATTCCGACTCCTCTCTTTTACAGCAGTAATACTAATGGGCAAAGTGAGAAGTTTAAATAAATATGTACATTAAATTAGGACCAGTGCTGGGTAGTTACAGATTACATGAAATTATATTATGTATTCAGATTACGTAATCAGATTACATAATATATGTGTGGGTTTTTTAACATTTAATAATGTGCATAGTCAGATTACAGTTACATTTTATGGATTATATTATTACATTCTTGATTACATTACCAACCAGCTAATGGCAATAATTAGCATGTAATTTATTGATTTTGATCCTACATTTAAAAAATAGTCTGTGCCAAAGCCTGACCATTTTTTGTGGCATCTTTGACAGTGATAGTATTTAATATGGTATCAGTTTGCTCTTCTCTACAATTAATTTTTTCAAGCTACCTAACTTTCCTGTGGTAAATGTAGGTGATCATTATATTCATAGAGATGCTAAATGCATCGTTCCCTTTGAATTGACAGCAGCTGATGAAAATGGACACACCACATTAAAGAGCATAAAAACAACATTTATAGTTTGAATTTCATGATAACACTGACATCGTTTGAAAGCTGAGACTCTGTTTTATCTGTTTTATTTTAAACTTTGTTTAAAAACAAAGGACAACCCCAAAGAAATTAGTTTTTTACCTAATTTCACATTCTCCCACAGACAGCCCATTGCTACTTCCTACTTCATTCTAATAGGGCTGGTCCCATATGCATGGAGTAATCCAAACATAACACAAAGGTAATGAGATTATATTAACTTAAAAGTGTTATCTAAAAAATATTTAATGATTACAATAATTTAAGACAAGTTATTTGTAATCAGTACTGGATTACATTTCAAAAGTAATCTAACCAGCACTGGTTAGGTCACAAGAGGATCATAATGATTATTGTCTTACAAAGTGGCATATTACACAACATTTAGTTGGTTCAGTCATGACAACTCTCAGCATAAATGTTAAGTATTATATTGATATGACAAGTTAGGAGGTTTGGTCTTTTGGATTATATCTGCTTACATTGCTGCCTGCTACTGCTAAGAACAAACACTGACAAATTGCAGCGAGCATGTAAGGGGCTGTTCTGACCCAACAAGTTCTTGCGCTAAAAAAAGCTATGCAAGTGTATCGACACATGCTTTTAAAAGCTGACATTCTTTTTTACCTGACACAGCATCTAAAATACATGACACTAATATGTGTGTTGCTGAAAAAGCAGCTGAACGCAGCTCAGCAGTCAAAGACATATAGCACATATTTACATAGAAAAACAATAAAAAAAGTGTGCAGATGGATGCAAAAACGCATTTGGTGTGAAAAGCCCTTCTGGCATGCTGCTACAGTTGCACCATTATTAGACATTCATCAAATCTTTTCAAGCAAATCTAGACCTGTGATTCTGGGGAGGAGGAGGGTGTCAATTTGAATGTTACACAAATAGGTAGTATGAAAATTGATTGTCTGACAGAATAAATATCAAGGACCCATCAGCTTGTGCCACGGAGTACACAAAATGATTGTTTGACAGATTACATAACATGAGCTGGTAGGTCCTTGACATATAAAGTTTTATGACTGAACTTAAAATCATTAATGACATAAGAGGTAGAGCATACTTACCTGCAGTCTACAGTAACATAAAACTGTAACAATAGTCAGCAAGATGACTGCAGCTAAAATTCCGCCTGTGATGACCACTGTGCCGGCTGTCATTCGAAATCCTCTCCATCAACAAACTGTGCATGCCAGAAAAAAAAGAACCAAAGACACATTTAAAATTTACATTTAAATTAGGCAAACGATGTTGCCAACCAAAGTGACTAGCACACTGCAAAGATTGACAGGCCAGACTGAGACTAGCTGTCACATGGGGAAGTCACAAAGGCTGGACCTCAGTAACTATAAAGTTTAAGTGATTTCTATTCTCCAAACAAAAATTCCAGAACAATCATATTTCTGTAATAGGCAATATTACATTCAATACATTCAGGCAAGGGTCAGCTACATAACGAAGGATGATTTTTTACTTAAAAGTTGAACTGTTCTCATGACAAAGGCATTTTCCATAAAAGTCAGGATGTGGAATTTCCATAAATGTCAGATGTGTATTAAGTGTTGTAATTTCAATTACAAAACAATGGTTTGTTTTTTTTGTATGTTATTTTAAAAAATGTTCACCCTTTTGGGGCAGGTTGCCATTTTTGTAGCCAAAACAATCTAACGAAGGTAAGTTTGCAGAAACTGACTTTTAAAAGAAACCTACACTAAAAAAACATTTCAGTGGTGTAAAAAGTGTGACAACTAGCCCCTGTCTCCCCAATATGAATAACCAAGAGAACCAGCTGGATTGTAAAGCTGTTTGTATATCTGATGTCTAATTCATGCTCTTTGATTATGAGTTTAGGAATTATGGAACAGTAACCAAAAACATGACACTACAGTGGAATGATAAGCTAGATGAATGATGCATTAAATGATTTTCCAAACAAAAGCACTTTTAGTTTATAAGGTCTTAAAAATGTCAACAAACATCAAAGGAATATCAGCCTGGAATATTCCATTGTATAAAACAGTATAAACAAAGACTTTGAATATATTCTAAGTTATTCCACCATAATTAGACAGCAAACAACTCTGATATCCATAAGTGAATCAGAAAGGGCTCCTTAATAAGAATTTCAGATTTTGCGATGACAGTACTTCAACTCACCTCAGGCCAGAGTCATTCAAGCCCACATAAACTAGTCACCCATATGCACAAATCACAGGCAAAGCTTTATATAACCAAATATAAAGCTCATCATCAGTCAACAATGGAGAACACATGACTTCTGAGGTACTTTGAGAATATATCACTTTTGAACAGTGCAATCCAATACAACATTAACACAAACACAAATATACAAAGGTATTGTTATATTGCCACTATGCTGCCAAAATATATCCACAGAGACAACAAGATGCAAAGAGCATATGTGATTGTAGGAAGATTCTATCATTGACAACTTATACTAGAAAACAGTTTTCAACAAAATGGGTGACTGGCAAACCCAATTATTATGGACCAGTGTAACTGGCATGCATTACCCCCTGAAACTGAAGTACTGCATAATTACAATACATGCCGTTTAACTTCACAACCCTCATGATCACTACAGAAGAGCAGCAAATCAACTTAATGGTTTAAGATCAAAACATTTAAATGATTGATTAACTCTCTTAACATACATTACAACATTTATAAAATCCCTCTAACAAGTATCTAACCGGATAATTTAATGAATTCACCAATAATCACTTTAAATATTATAAATGTGCATTCAAGTCTAAATAATAGTAGGCTACACATGAATAGGCTACTGTTTTTGTATTGATCTGCTCATAGACCACCATGCATTGCAAGCAAACCATGAGAATATATATTGGTTAACATTATTGCAACGAATAAAATAAACGCAGCTGTTAATAAATACATAGCCTGTTACTTATAAAGCCATTCATTTGTGAATTGTCGAAACAATTACAGAAATTGCTAACTGCACGTTTTCCATACTTACATTATGGTATCTACAGAACGAGCTCGTGTCCAACGCATTCGCCAAATATACTCACACACTTTAAAACGAGGTCATAGCTCCAGACGGAATGAAATTCCTATGATAAACAGGTAGGATAAAAAGATCAGTATATCCGTGCATATGTAAGAGTGATAAAAGTTGAACTTTTAGTGAACGGTACCTTTCGAACGCTGGAGTGCTGTGAGGAGCTTCTGCTGCTGTCACGTCCCACATCTCACTGTATGATACCTCACAGTCAACCACTCGCCGAACACTCTGACGTTCGTTCTTCATTCAGTCCACACTTCTTTGAGTCCACTGCTATTAATTAATTCCTTCTTAAAAATAAATATTTTTATCTGGTTAAAAATGTCATTCAGAGGTGGCTGCGCGCGCAGCATACAGTACATTCAAAGATGAATTTTAGCCCTCCATCAAATCACAGCTGCAGTTTCAGGTAACTTAACCTATTGGCATGCTTATACGATCTATATAAATATTTAATATTGATCATTTTGCATCTTGGAAGGAGAAGCTGCCAATAAAATAAATATATAGATAAATCAATAAATAAATAACAATATTCATATTACTCTATCTAACAAATCTTCAACATGTAACAGAAGCTCTGTGCATTAGCCTATAAGAGAAGCTGGATGTTCATGAATTATGTGCACAAGATGCCTGCTAGATCTCTTATGAGATTTATTTATATACTGTAGATGCGGATGCCCTCTATGATCCAGTTTTGACAGAGAAGGTTTTGTATAGGCCTACATTTGCAGCACAAGTGATATTACTGTATATTCATTCTAGCAAAATACTCCTCAGGCTAGAGGAATGTCATGCAAATGAGAAATGTTGACATAGATGACTTAGATGATAGTTAATGCAGATTACAGTTTTATAAATACATTGCAAGTGACATCTAACAAGTTAATTTAGCTAAATGTACAGTTCTTGTGTTCCTCTTTCTGTCACACACACACACACAATAGTGTTTCCATGTTTTATGGGGACTTTCCATAGGCACAATGGTTTTTATACTGAACAAACTCTATATTCTATCCCTAATCCTAACCCTACCCCTAAACCTAACCCACACAGAAAACTTTCTGCATTTTTACATTTTCAAAAAACATCATTTAGTATGATTTATAAGCTGTTTTCCTCATGGGGACCGACAAAATGTCCCCACAAGTTCAAAAAAATCGGGTTTTACTATCCTTATGGGGACATTTGGTCCCCACAAAGTGATAAATACACGCTCACACACACACACACACACACACACACACACACACACACACTCACACACAATTTTAGTCCCACTTTAAACTCTTCTCTACCTCGACTGTTCGTTCTGTTGTACCACTTTGAGTGCTGCTAAGAAGAGATGGTAAGAGAGTGGAGAAAACCATATTTTATTATATGAATTATTAAATCTTTGTATATCAAAGGAGGCTGAGATTCCTGTGTATTGTACGGACATAGTCATGAAATGTTCATGAGTGAAGATGCAGCATAAGGAAAGGTTATTTTTCTCTTTCCCTTCTTTTCCCTTTCCTCTCTCAAAAACTACTCTCAGAATTCCCACACAGGAGCATCCATGCCTTTATATCCACTCGAATATTTGGGGTGAAATATTGAACAAAACTGATTGCATGAAAACACAAGGAAGCTTGAATAGACATGCATGTAAAGAGATAGAAATGCAGTTTGTGTTGCAGATTAATTTCACATCAGTCCATGCAGTATCTGCTGGTGTTCCGATTGTGACAAAAATGACTTCTAACACATAACAGGCCCATATTTATCAGAATACATATGTTAGAATAGTGGCAAATTATTTTATTTTGCTGTTCTATATACTCTAAATACAATATAATAAAAACTATCAAACTGTCATTTTGAGCAAATAGCCTATACACTTTCAGAAAAAAGGTACCGTTTAAGGTACAAGGCCGTCACTGTGGTGTATACCCTTGTTTTGCACATGTTTGTAAGACAAAAAGGTACATTTATTCTTTTTCCAGAGAACCAAATCATATAACTGTAACTTTATAGCTATAAAATATGTGCTTATGGTCTAATTATGTACCCAAACTGAGTTATACATTTTAACCAGAGGTACAAAAAAATTAATGTTTGGTAATTTAGCAGGATTGCACTCAAAAGTCAAGTAAACAATTTTATGGGTCTTAGGTTAGGTGCTTTAATTGTTTACTTTTTGTTTTTTATTTATTTAATTTTGCAATTGACAACGAGCATTAAATCTGATTAGTCTGATTTTACTGTGCATTTTCAATTGTCATCTCTATTACATTATGTTTTTACAGGAAAGAGCCCTTAGTATTCAAACTGAACTGTCCACCCTGAACGTCTGCTTATGTAAGTCTCATTATTGTCCTTGTCTGCTCTCTTTACTCTTCTACTTGCCTCAGTTCTTCTTGCCTCAGTACACATCCTCCTATTAAAGTACTTCATTTCGTTTCCTTCTCTGGGTTTGCTCATGGAAAATATTTTATAAAACTGTTGTCATTGACAGTCAGTGCTCATATTATATCCAGTCCTGTGATTTCAGTGGGCTCACAAATAATTTTATCACAGATGTTTTATAATGAAAGCAGATTACACAAGCTAAACTTACATATTGAACAATATTGTTAATTTGAACAAATGGAAGTTTCCTGTGTTGCTAAAAATGTGCTTAACAATAGGCTATACATAGTTGCTGTGACAACAGTTTGTTGGCGAGATATTTAGCAGTTAGCGAACAAATAAATCCAAGTTGCCTAAAAATACTGAGAACAATTATACTTATTGAGACATTTTCAATGCATAATGTTTTTTTTACGTCTTTTTTTTAAATCTGATCTGTTCCTTTTTTTTTTACATTACATTAAAGAAATAAAAAATAAATTTCAATTTAGTTCTCATTCTTTTTATGTGCAAAACTGTGACTGTTGATGAGAATAATCGATGTTCAGACCCTAAAGATCTGTATGCAAAAAACCTTTGGTCAAAAACAAGGATATCTTAAGAGGCCATCTGGAACAGCTTGATTTCAAATGGCATTTGTCCCACAAAAGGCTTCCTACATAGATGTGCTTCAGTCTCAATGTAGTCAGTGCTTGTTCTTCAGTACATGACAAGCTAATTTAATTAAATGTAGACATATAAGCCTTAGAGAGGCCAGAGGCCCAAAGGCTCAGAGAAGCTCACAGTCCCACAGAAATGTGACTCAACAAAGAACATTTGGAGAGCAATTAATTATGATGCTATTTTTTCTCTTTGTGAGTTTCTAAAGGGCTTCGTATAAGAGAATCAAAGGTACTTTAAATCAATGTGAACAAAAGAAGGCCTTGGACAGTGCACACCTAAGGTATTCTGTAGTTAAATATGTATATGATTCTTTTCAGGCCTATCATGTGCATAGAATCTGTGTGATTACCTAAAGTCTGTGGAATGTATTTCTGTGTAATACAGATATGCAATTCTTGAGTCACGTGACGCCATGTGGGGATCGGACATGTGAACGCGAGCTCTGCACACTTTGCTAGTTTTAATACTTTTAAAGATGTAAACCAGTGAGATTCTATACACCCTGATCCTTAACTGTTCTAGGAGGACAATATGTCAAAGAATTCAAAATCCTCAGTCTCTGGAGACATTAAAAGACACTTACATGCTCATGCTGACACCCCCAAGCAGGCTGCAAGCCTGGGAGTCGACTTAGTCGGGGAGGTGCGGGAAATGCGGCGAGAGATGCTGAATATATCGGCAACGCTGATGAAAGTTGTTGCTGACTTGGAAGATCTTGCTGTGAGGACATGGAGATCTGTAGCCTGCAGAATAACGTCCGTATTGTCGGCGTTCCTGAGGGAGCAGAGGGATAGGATATGTTGAAGTTCCTGGATGGGCTCTTTCCAAATCTGCTCAACATAGCAGGCCATAAGCTGGAAATCGAGTGAGCTCACAGGGTTCCTGCTCAGTGATCCGCAGAGGGAGACAGGCCCCGATCAATTCTGGCCAAATTTCTGAGACCATCCAGTAAAGATCTTGTGTTATGCAAGATGAGGTGTAAAGGAAAGCTTTCTTGAAAGAACCACAGCATTTTCTTGTTCTCAGACTTTGCAAATTTGACAAGAGAGAAATGTTATTGATTTAAGGAATGCAAGAAACATTTACATCAACTGACGGTAGGTTTTACACTGATATTCCTGGCCAAATTGAGAACAGATGCTAAGGATGGCTGTAAAACATTCACATGCCCACAGCAAGCGATGTCCTTCATAAAGTAAATGGAGTTATTTTATCTTGTAAAAATATTAAGTTAACTTGTTGCACTCACGTTGCAGCCGAGTGGACTGGCTCGTGGGGTTAATGCACATGTTTGTCTTTTTTTGTTCTAGGGGATGTTTGGGGTTTGATTGTTGTACTAATGTTGGAATGTGGTCTTTATAATCTTGTTTTTGATAAAAAAATATTTTTTTTCTTATATGTCAAAATGTCTCTCCCCATGTGGAATGTGAATGGGTTGGGTCACCACATAAAAAGAAGGAAGGTTATTTCTCTTCTTAAGTGTAAGAAATATGATATAGTGTTTCTTCAAGAAACACACCTTTCTCCGCAGGAAGCTGAAAAATTTGGGAAGATATGGGGTGGGCATGTTTTCTATAGTGCTGGCTCGAGTAAGAGTAGGGGAGTCATTACACTGATAAGTAAACATTTACAATTCCAGTGTCTCAAACAGATTAAAGATAAATTAGGAAGAGTCAATATTATTTCAGCTGAAATTCAGGGGCATAGTCTTATTTTGGCTAATATTTATGCACCTAACATTGAAGATCAGGGCTTTTTTATAGATCATGAATGGATGTGATGCAAGCCTGGATCACTTTGATTCTTAAAAAGGACAAAGATCCAAGTGAGTGTTAGAGTTACTGTTCAGTTTCCCTGATCCAGCTAGACGTTAAAATATTGTTAAAATGATTGCCCTGTAACAGCTTTTTTCAGTGGCCCAAACAGGGCATTAAGTATTTAGGCATTTTATTTCCAGCTAATTTTTGTGAATTAGTTAATTCTGACCCTTTAATAAAATGGTTTTCAAGTGATGTGGACAGGTGGGCTTCATTGCATTTATATACGACTGGGAAGGTTAATGTTATAAAAATGAATTGTATTCCAAAATTCAACGACCTACTACAGTCTCACCCCATTGACGTTCCCCTCTTTTATTTTAAACAATTTGATAGTATAGCTAAATCCTTTATTTTGAATGGTAAAGTCCATCGGTTGTATTCCATTAAGTTACATAAGCCAATTGACAAAGGTGAGTTAGGTCTCCCCAAGATTTTGTTACTATTATGCTTTTGGTCTCAGACATTTGGCACAATGGTTACATCCACCTGAAAGAGCCCCTCCCTGGCTCTTTATTGAACAGGAGGTCCTTGCCCCTCTCTTGCCATTGCAAAGTCTTTCTACCAAGCTGCCCTGACTAAAGACACATCCCATTATCTCGCACATGCATTTAGTGTGGACAAACGTTTCCTGTTTGTTCAATTTGGGCATTTACCTGAACGGTGCCACATGTATTTGGTTGAACCCTAAATTGTGCATAAACAAGTCCCCTTTCCGCTGGACAAAATGGATTGAAAAGTGTGATGCTACACTGGGTGAATTGTATGAAGATGGAGATTTGAGATCCTTTGAAAGTATAATACAGCTGTTTGGGATTCCCAGATCTCAATTCTGCAGGTTCTTACAGCTGCGCCATCTACTCTGTACCACCTATGGGTGTAGTGCGCAGCCCCCTAAAGTGGCAGACACTCTTGAGATGGTGCTTTCTGCTTTTAGAAAAGAGTCATGAGGCTTCAGCATACTACTCCTGGCTAATTCAGAGTCTAGGGGACAGGGTTTTAACATCTCTTAAGAAGTTATGGGAGAGAGATTGAATTTAGTACTGGAAGATGGAGAATGGTGTAGGATTAAAAAAAAATATATTATTGTCTATGTCTAGGGATGCAAGGGTGTGCCTCATGCAATTTAAGATTCTATACTGATAAAAGTTCATTCTGTGTATTCATGTGCTGTTTGTTTTAGTTTTAGTTTGGAATCAATACAAATTGTTAATGACAAAAAAATACAGTTATGTATTTTAACAAATCTTAAGGACACTTATTCATTATCATTAGGAGGTTGACATCATCTGTGATTTTTTATAAATTCATAAGGAGAAACAATGTTGTACGGATCTGTGTTGAAGATTTAAAGTGTGTATTAAATCATTTCATGCTTACCAATCATCAGGACATCCTTCAGGAAAAGAGAATTTTGAAACATGATGTGCTTTCTTGTAAAAACTGAGTGATGTCATATGCTCTGGCAGCCGAACAAAGTCTGTGGGTCGGGGATTATGCAGTCTGCTCATTTTGACTGCACCACAAGGACACAAATTGAAAGAGAAAGGTATTTCTGTGGCTTCACTATGCAAATGTGTTAGAAGACAAAGTGCATGCATATTTGATGAGGAACAAGCCAGCCTTGTCACTTTGTCTGTGTGAGAGGTAGAGCTTGAAGTGCACTGAAGAAGGACTGACTTGTAGCCACACTGAAAGTACTACACCATGCCTGCAGACAAAGCATTTTTAGAGTTGATATAAATGTACTTTTTATTTAAAAATGTTCAAATTATGCTCATAGTCTTGACCCTTAATTCATAAAGTTCTTAAAGCAACCCAATTGATGCTGTAGCATTGTAATTAAATAAATACTTTTGGTAATAATACAAGTTAAGCTCATTTGACTGACTGCATTTGTGGTGTAATGATGTACCACAAACAATAAATTCAACTTGTCAATACTTTTTTTTTTTTTAACAAAAATCGAGGTTAAAGTGAGGCACTTAGAATGGAAGTGAATGAGGGCCAATTTTTGGAAGGTTAAACACCCAAATAACACTCAAGTATTAGAATGAATACAATTGCTTGTATAAAATTATTAGCTTCACATTTATTCTGTAAAGTAGTTTAAATTACAGGGTTAATTTAATTTTCATTTCAAACGATACTTAGTGGGAGAATGGTATTTTGTTAAGATATTAGGCTGCTTATAGCATGTAAAAAGACTATAACCAGAAATTGGTATAAGCCAGAGCACCTAGTATATGTACAATAGAATTACATATTAAGGCTTAAATTATGTGTGCTTTATGGAGCTTCAAAATGTTGGTACCTGTTCACTTGCATTGTATTGATCTACAAAACTTCTAGTTTACTATTGTAACCTCCATTCCTTGATGGAGGGAATGAGATGTTGTGTCGAATGAAGCAACACTAGGGGTCTTTCTTGAAGGCCTCGGTTACCTCTGAACTTGAGAAAAGGCCAATGAGAAATTGGCAGACAGAATTTGCATGTCCCTCCCCCGGACAAACGGGTATAAAAGGAGGGAATTGTGCATCTGTTCATTCAGGTTTTGCACTGAGGTGCCGAGAATAAGGTTCAGCCGTTAAAGTGGCTCGGTACAGCGTCGTGGCCTGGGGGACACAACGTCTCGTTCCCTCCATCAGGGAACGGAGGTTACAATAGTAACGTGAGCACTGACCCGACTGCGCATCTCTGCGGTTCTTCAGATTGGGAAGAACACCAATTCGTGACCAAATGCCACTTCAGGATGTAAAGCTACCTGGTAGAGGGAGCTCTGGATTGGTTGACATATCTATGACAGCAGGTGGTAGACCACTTAGATCTTCCGCATCCCATCCAGGGGTCAGACGTGGAGGTTCCCGAGGTCTGGGAGCAGATGCCAGAGAGTGCCCCATCCCTGAGAAAGAAGGTCTTTCCTCAGGGGAATTCTCCAGGGAGGGGCTGTTGCGAGGAGCTTGAGATCTGAGAACCAAGTCCACGTGGGCCAATAGGGGGCCACTAAAGTGACTTATTCCTCGTGCTCCCTGACCTTGCACAGCACCCGTGCAAGTAGGCTCACTGGGGAAAATGCATACTTGTGCAACCCCTGGGGCCAGCTGTGTTCCAGCGCGTATGTCCCGAGGGAAGCCTCCATTAGGGAGTACCAGAGCGGGCAGTTGGAGGTCTCTTGTGAAGCGAACAGGTCTACCTGTGCCGAACCACTCCCAAATCAGCTGGACTGCCTGGGGGTGGAGCCTCCACTGGTCCCTGTGGGTCCAGTGCCCTCCACCGGGGGATGGAGTGGTCTGCTTACCAGCTCCAGAGCAAATGTCTCGATACCCGGGGTCGTCCATCTCAGGAACGCTTGGAAGCCTTCAGGGTCCTCGAGGACTTCCGAGAGATGGGGGGTGTGTGCTTCCTGATCGCTGATCCCTTTCCTTGATCTTTTGACATATAAGAGGTCATTGTGCTATAAATACATGTTGTAAGTTTCAGAACTGAAAATTTCCACCTTAATAGAAAAATTGCATTTATTAAAACCAGATTCTAGAAACGGGCTGGTTGGAATTGTAGAACTTGTGACATCACAAGGACCAAATACATTTGCATATGACTGCCTCCATCAAGATATCAATGCCTATTTTTCGTCATTGCACCCTTGGCCCCACCCACTGGTGTTCACAGTCAGTCAAACAGGTGAAGAGGAGAGAAGGCATGTCATAGGAGATTCATCTATAACAAAGTTGACTTACACAGGACACCATTATGTGCCTATCTGGATTTAAATGTGTTTTCTACACTAGATCAACCACTTTGACCTTTATTATGCATCTTGTGCCACTTTTAAAGGACGCAATATTGAACTCTTTATAGGAGACCTCCATTGTGTTTCATTTATCTGTGCTGGTTCCTGTTGTTTTATGGCATCCTGGACATTTTTTGCACCCATCTGTGCAATATTTAATTGTTGGTCTTTTTTATGCGTGCACTATATGGATGTTTTTGAACATTTTGATGTGTTTCCGGCGTTGTGTGTATGTGTGTAAAAGTGGAAGATTTGAGATATCGCTCCTGTGAATACCAGTGTTTCTGATCAGATTAGATTTACATGCATCAAATCATAAACTTCCCAAAGACATCTGCTAAATTTCTTTCTAAAATCCAGGAGGAAAGTTTCTTACTCACTCTTAAAGGTGCACTAAGTAATTGTTTTCCTCTTTTAAAAAGTTTTACTTCTAAATAAATGAATAGTAATTTTGAAACATATCTATAAAATCATGACCACTCTTGCCAGATTAGTCATATCAATAACCTTATAAAAGTGCTTTTATTCTACATGGAGCAGGGGTGCCTTACGGGGGCAGCCATTTTAGCATCACGTGACCAGCTGAATGCTACTCGCTTAATCACAGTAACTGCCCTGTTATTGGACACTTTCAGTTTTGGATTAAATTAATCCTGGCTTTTTATCATTTTGGTACTATTTTCACATGCAGTTGGTACATTTTCAAAACTCATAGTACAAAAAACCAAAATGACCACATTAGCAAAGCTAGTTGTTCTTTCAAACCCCCCATAAGTGCTTTCATCAGATTTGTACATGTTTCCTTACAAATAATCACTGTACACAAGATTATTGTGACATGTAATGAGAACATTTTGTTTAATCAACCAAACACAACAGAATTATCTTCTTTCAATTTAGTATTTTATCAATCTGTTCATTCTGTAGCAAGCAAAAAAGTTTCAAATTTCAGTAACCTTAAAGATGTTCAATACATTTTTCTTGTAAAGTCACATTAGGAAATACACTTACATTGCCTGACCAAATTTACATTACTGTAAATTCATAATGACTGTAACATGAACCCACTGTGTAATCAAAAGATGTGATCAGTGAAGATAGAGTTTGATGCTGGCCTGATATTCTCGGTCAATTCTTACAGTACAGTGTATGTTGTCAATATATGATACAGTAAGAATTGTGTAACAAGTACAGTAATGTATATTTTACTATAATTTACTGTACCATATTGTTCCGTACTCTTACAGTACAGTATAAATGAATTGACAGTTTACATTTTCAGATTGGGTTGAGTAATTACATTTACTTTTAGTAATTTAGCAGACGCTATTATAGTAACCAAAGTTAATTACAAATGAGAGAGCTTCACACATTTGTCACAGTCCTTTAATTTGCTTTACAGTTGTTAGCCTTTGTTTACTGAATCACATAGTGGATATTGATGGCCCAGATGCCACTGGGCTCACCAGTTCCTGCCCTCTTCCTTCCTCTGTTGCCCACCTCTGTGACCTCTCTGACTAGCCTCCAGTATAGAAATTCATAGTTTGGTTTGTTTGCCTTGCATTCTATCCTGCTCTTTGTTGATACAGTAAATTGCAAATGTTCATACATGCTCTCTGAATGCATATGGTACATTCTGTAAACAACTGTGGTTGCGTATGATGTAGATATTGTAATATAATTGTGACAAGTCACAAACTCTCTTTGAAGGAGGAAGTGGGAGCTGGGTAAACAATCTGAGAGTCTTTTTATTAGCAATACTTTTCAGCTTAACACAAACGGGTTCCTTTTCAGCTCAAGAGAAATGCACACACAGTCAGCTTTGTGTGTGTTTCTCTCTCTCCTCCAGCAGTTTGGACTGTAGTTTTATCCCTCTCCAGCTCTTACTCCAACACAAAACAGCTGTTATAGGTGATTTCCCACAGGTAATCCTTATCGCACTTCCTCTCCCGACCTTGCTCTCCACAGATGTCGCTTGGCCACGGCCACATCACCACAATAATATTGTAACAAATTAATCGTTTTCCTATTCTGACCATGTGATTTACTAGAGATTGATATTTTACAAACACATAAAATAGTCAAACCACTTGAAAATCTATAGATAAACCAAATGATTCACTGATTAACCATTAAGATCTGTTGGATCAAATGATGATAGACAAATGTATTAAACTGAATGAGAACAGATGCAAATGAAAAGTTTGATGGTAATAGCATTATGAAAGGCAGTTACTTTTAATGATTTTAATGATTACTTTGTGAATATGTTTTTGGTACTTGGTTAATTGAAAATATGCTGAAATGTTTGAAAAAATGTATTTTTGATGATCTGCTGAGAGTTTTGAAAATGTACCATTTACTTGTGAAAATAGTACCAAAGTGAATAATTATTTTTTTTTTATGTGCTTAGTGAATTTATACAATGGCATTGGTAACTGAAAACTCCTGTATTTTAATGATGCACCATCCAGGCCACAAAGTGTCTGTGTAAACCATACTTCAACATATTTCAAAAATGACTGAGCACACCATTGAAGTAGACATATTTTAGATGAGCAAACAACCTAAAATCCACTCTGTGGACATTTCACCCTATTTCTCACACGTGCTTATATATTCATCAACACTTCCAGTTTCGACCACTAGAGGCAGTGATAAGCATGTCGTAAGCACAGACCGATTTCAGCTGAAGAACTGTACCTACTGTCACCAAATTCACAGTTTGATCAGTCTGATAACAATACCATGACGGTGTGTTGCTGCCAGTACTGCATGATAATAAAGTGCAAAAAATGAACAAGATTAAAAAGAAAGAGTGCAAAATTCGCTCATGTTTCTGATGGTTATACTTGGATTTAATCAAGGTGCAAACAGGATGTTTAGTGCAGAATTAGGAGTTATTTTAGTGGAGTAGACTTCTTGTGTTATTCAGCTTTCGATATAGGCTACATCCTTCTCATCTGTGTCACATTGTCACTGCTTGCATGTTGATAGCAGACATGCTGAAGAAGTTTTGTCCATGTAAATGCGCTTTAAAGTCGCATGTAACAAAGTTTAAAAATATATTTTTAGCGCTGCGGTTGATTGACAGGTAGAACTTTCAACCTAGAAGTCCTTGGTTTCACCAGACTCGCGCTTGGGGATTTGAAAAATATCTCTCATATACCCAGTTTTGTGTAAATACAATTATAACAGATGCTATACCCCCCTAAATGTCACCCTAGAACTGAAATTAATGCAAGTATGACGCATACAAATAGATCATGAAGGAAATTTTACAACTTTTTCCGTCAGAGATATAAAGATTGTTTTCTAGCGCAACCCGCATGGCAAATTATTTGTTTGAAGAGCAGAGAACAGCAAGGCATTTCTGTAGAATCCTTCCCAGTGATATCATCGTGAATAATATGAGAAAACACAGTTTTAACCCTTTATCAATGTTAAAAGCTTCATGAAGTTTTATTGATCGTGTGAGTTGTAACACCTTATACTGATTGGTCAACTTCAGGTAGATCGCCAAATTGGCTCGTTCAACCACATACACCTCACGAATTCAAGCCAACAACACCCACATTTTTTAGACAGTTTTGAATCTTTTTTCAGCAGCAGCTTCTTAGAAAAACCAGCTTGACCCTCGTTTATAAAGCAGTCTGGTGAAAAATGATTCGCGCAAACATGAACGCATTGACGTTGCTCGTGGGGAATATTCCCATCGTAAACAAAACTCAGCCACTGCGTCTTCAGCGGTTCAGATTTAGGAACATCAAAATGACTGCTGTGTTCGTAATTACACCGAAGAACAGAACACCACAATCGCTTAGGCGCCATTCTGCTCCAGTGTATCAATAATGATGACAGACTATGATTGACAGCTCGCTCACGAGCGAGGGCGGGTCTGTGTTGAAACACTGCTGTCAATCAACAATCCTGGGAGGGGCGTCCGACCGTGTGACGTCACACGGTCGAACGGCTCGATTTGAGGCAGGGGAAAATATATAAGGAGATTAAAACAAAAACACTGGATGGATTTTTATCATAATAGGATGGTTGTGTACAGGCACAGCCAACACACATTTCAGTACAATCAACTTGAAAAAGTGCATGTACCATTATATGACCCCTTTAAAGAATGTAGTCATCATGTATTAATATGACTTGCAGGACTCCATAATTATAAGCAGACTGGAGACTTGTTCTTTGGGAAAGAGGACCTAGCAGTGATAGTGAGTTGATCAATAAGAGAGTATTCACAGTCGTTGATAGGAGAAGAGAAGAAACAGAGTCATACTGACCACACCTTCACCATTATTCCACATGAGGGACAATTTACTGAAACATTTCATATCTGTAAGGAGCATAAGAAACATGTTTTATTTATGTGTCAGAAATGCAGCAGGTATAGAATCATTTGCTGCAAAAGCACTCGTGGCTTTCCATCTCTGGTGAGACCGGATCATCCATCAACCATGTTGTACTTCAAAGATCTGTTAGCACTCAGTAGGTCACAAGGACTTTCTGTGAATGGCATCCAGATTCTAGCAGATGCCGAAGTGCTACAGTATAAGTCCAGACCAATAATGTAATAATGAGAACTTTGTCTTTTGTATCCTGTTATAAAATATCTTAAGATATCATTAGAAGCTATTCAGTGATAGTAGTTTAAAATATACTGATAGCCATATTAATACATGTTGTAAAATACTAGGTCATAGGGGTGTGCAGCGGAGCCATTAAATGTATTTGTATCTGTTCATATAACAAAATGATCTGTATCTGTCTCTGTATTCGGATAGAACCGGACATGGGCGGGTCTTAAACCAGAGGTTTGTCCAAACTAAATTAAACGCCCATTTTAAGTATTACTCTTACATTACTTTTACATTTATAGTTTCTATTCATAAAATATGCCTTGTATATGCCTTTTCAGAATAATAGCCTAATAATAATATTAATATACAATTATTATAAAAAAAATATGGAATTTGATATGGTTTCTCCTGGTATTTCAGATATTAATATCTGCATGAAACATAATTTTCATTCGTCTGTTAATGTATAACAACATTATTCTGGAGGCAATAGGTGTCAAGCAAAATGTGAAATGTCAAGCACAGATTTTTGCAGTGAAAAATTATATCAATATAGCCTACAGACATGTGAAACACATAAGTCTATCAGGAATTTTTACAATAGGACACCATTATTTAGTTAAATAATAACAATAATATTGTTACATTTATATAGTGCCTTATTAGAGTTCAAGAACTTGTAACATTTAAAAATGTATCACAGTTTAAAGAAGAAGAAAAAAAGATGTAGTTTCAGTTTCTTCGTTCCCCGTCTGTCGCTCACTTCGACGTTGTGTTGAAGAAGCGACACTAGGGGTCTTTCTTGAGAGACTTGCACATCTCTGAACTTGAGAAAAGGCCAATGAGAAATTGGCAGACAGAATTTGCATGTCCCGCCCCCAGACATACGGGTATAAAGGGAGGGAAATGCATCTGTCCATTCAGATTTTTCCTTCGGAGCCGAGCAGTTATGTGATCAGCGAGCTGCATTCACAGACTGTTCACTTCATCTCTACAAGAGCGTATGCTCTTGGATCTATGGTGCATATCAGCGGCTTTCTACTTCTCTGTACAGCAGTGCAGCTTTACCCTTTTAAGGACGTGTCTTTATAAAGATGCCCTTCCGCCTCTGTGTAGTCCCTGGATGTGGTCGAGTTCTCTCCACTCCTGACGGTCACAGATGCAGCCTCGTGTGTCAAGGCCGTAATCACACAGAGGCAGCATTTGTGGATGGTTCATGTTCTCACTGTGAGAACGATACCATGGCAACGTTACGGTCACGGCTTTCCTTCCTAAATTCCCACGGGATTGAGGACGACCCGGATGGCGATGGAGGCGATTTGGGGATGGCAGCGGGCTCTGTTTGTCCGGGTACATTCCCACGAACCACCCGCCCCCCGACCCGCTCATTGACTTCTGCACATGAGCCCCCTGAGCTGGATGAAGAGCACACCGCTGCATCGGAGAGTATTCCGGCATCTGATGTGGAAGACTCGATTGGGCTGCCACCCTCGGGTCGGCACGTCCGGTCTGAGGCTGATGCCCAGTTGGCCGACATGCTTGCATGGGCTGCCGTCAGCGTGGTGTTGGACTGGAACCCTCCGTCCTCCCCATAGCCTTCACAGCTGAATAACTGGTTCCTTGGGTCTGGGCGGCACTCACAGCGCCATCTGGTGGGATCGCCCCATTCTCCCCTCGAAGGCCTGTAGAATGATGTCGTCACTGACCTCCAAAGCCTACAATGCCACCGGACAGGCTGCTTCTGCCTTGCATGCCATGGCCCTCCTGCAAGTTCACCAGGCCAAGGCACTCAAAGATCTGCACTTGGGTATTCCTGACCCCAACATGTTACAGGGACTGCGCTCAGCGACAGACCTCCTTTGGGCTGCATTACCCACATTCTCAATAAAAGAGCAATTTTCTCTTTCTGTGAGTCACCTGGCCCGCAAATGCCTTTCTCATGGCATCCCAGTGCCACAACTCAACAGTCCTGGCATGCCGGACGTGGACCCCCCGCCTCTGGACCCACGACTGCTGCCTCCCGGCCGGCCGGTTCTGACCTCCTCCTCAGTCACTAACCCGTCCCCTGCCAGGTGTGCGTGCAAGCTCGCCCCGGTTCAGAGCATCTCTTTTCTCGGCATGGAGTTCGACTCAGTCTCAATGATAGTGCGACTCACCAACGATCGCACACAGTCAGTGCTGAAATGACTCACCTTATTCAAGCCAGGCACGGCGGTTCCTCTAAAAATTTCCAGAGGCTCCTGGGGTATATGGCATACTCCGCGGCGGTCGCACCGCTGGGGTTGATACATATGAGACTGCTTCAGCACTGACTCCATGTGTTCATCACCCCCGCTTGCCGGCAGATTTTCAAACCCTGGACAGACCTCTGTTTTCTGTGGACAGTAGTCCCCTTACAGCAGGTGTCCTGAAGCGTTCTGGTCACCAGAGATGCCTCCAAACAGGGATGGGGTACCGTATGCAATGGGCACGCAGCCGCTGGCTCCTGGACAGGGCCCCCGCTGCTTGGCACATCAACTGCTTAGAGTTGCTGGCTGTATTTCTTGCCCTACGAAGATTCCTCCCGCTAATTCGGGCCAAGCATGTCTTGATCCATTCAGACAGCATCACGACGGTAGCGTACATACATCGCCAAGGCAGCATGCGCTCCCGTCACGTCACAACTCGCCCGCCGTCTCCTCCTTTGGAGTCAGCAGTGACTCAGGTAGCTGCGCACCACTCACATCCCGGGCAACCTCAACAGGGCAGCAGACGCGCTTGCCTGTACTTAAAAAAACGAATCTGGATCCGCTACAACCGGAAAACTATAGACCAATTTCGAAGCTTCCTTTCATGTCAAAAATTCTAGAAAAAGTTGTAGCTGAAAAACTCACCCTTTTCCTAGAGAATAATGAGTTATTTGACAAATTCCAGTCTGGTTTTTGCAAAAAACATTCCACAGAAACGGCGTTACTTAAAGTTTCAAGTGAGATTATGATGTCAGCTGACTCTAAAAAATATACAGTGTTGGTCTTATTGGACCTCTCAGCAGCTTTTGACACAATTGATCATAATGTTATGTTAAATAGACTTCGTGATCTGGTTGGCATGTCGGGATCAGTTTTAAAATGGTTTTCATCCTACCTGTCAGGTAGAAGCTTTAGTGTGAATTTGAATCAGATTGTGTCTGAAACTGCAGAGTTGTCGTGTTGGGTACCGCAGGGTTCTGTCTTGGATCCTATTTTGTTCCTCTTGTATATATTTCGTCTTGGTAAGGTTATTAGTCAGTTTAGCGACATATCTTATCACTTGTATGCGGATGATATCCAACTGTATTGCTCCTTTAAGGAAACTGAGTTGTTTAAATTGTCCTCTTTAATTAACTGTCTGTCTAGTATTAAAAAGTGGTTATGTGAGAACTTTTTGCTTCTCAATTCTGACAAAACAGAAACACTAATTATCAGCCCCTGAAAGTAAAATCCCAAAGATAATACAACATATTGGCGACTTAGGACCGTCTGTCCATCCGAGCCTCAGGAGCTTAGGTGTTGTCTTTGAGTCAGCTATGTCCTTGGAGCTTCATTCGAAACAATTAGTTAGAAACTGCTTTTTTCAATTGAGGAACATTTCAAAATTAAGATCATCTGTGACTAAAGGTGAGTTAGAGATGATTATTCATGCATTCATCTCCTCCCGTTTAGACTATTGTAACAGTCTTTTTACATGTTTGAGTAAGAAGGAGCTTCATCGCCTCCAGGTTGTTCAGAATTCTGCTGTAAGGCTTTTAACCCGCGTTAAGAGAAGAGAACACATCACACCTGTTTTAGCTTCACTTCACTGGTTACCAGTCCAGTATAGAATTCATTTTAAAATTCTAGTTCTTACTTTTAGAGCCTTACATGGCTGTAAGGTATGGCGGAGGATCATTGCCTTAACAGATTCCCGAACAAACAAGAACTTACTGTTAAAAACCCCCCCTAATTACTGAAATAGCGCCAACCAGCCTCCACAAGCACAATAAATGTATTGACAAAGAGACAATGAACTATTGACAGAGAACCGCATGTGACATCCGCATGCTCACCACGTGCTTATCATGTGGACAGGAAGGGGGAAACTTTGAACGTAAAAATGTGTGTGTGTGTGTGTGTTTTCCAGTTAAACACAGAACTGCATATTGCTAATGAAATACGTGTAATCCCTGTATGTTGTGTATTTCTGAGGTATATCAAACTCGTTAGAACTGTTTCGTGTGTGTTTTAAACTCTGAGGCCTCATATTTAATAGCCTCAGTGTATATTCCCTTTCTAAGTGTACTAAATATACTTTTCTTGGTATCAAATTAAACCTTACGATTTGTCCGAGCTGAATTCGAATATAAGATCTCTGTAGAATGATATTACGCGATGTTTTACTATCTTTTGAGTCATTCAGCCCAAAATCTCTTACCGTCATAAACCCAGCCAGAAACATGCAAATGAGCCGTGACGGAACAAAGGAATCATTCTCCTGCCCAGAGTAATGGAGGCCTTTACGACCTCCAAAGGAATGTTCAGAGAAGTGCTGACCCTCCCTTCATTCTCTTACTGAGAAAGAGAAATGAACCCTGTTAATCCTATATATATATTCTATATATCCATGTGATAAATATTGACATGTATCTAATGTGCCATCTCACATTTTCCCTTAAATGTGCTTGATCTATGTTTTCTTGCAAACTAATGGGTTAATGTTTCAGACTTTGCATACTATGGTTAACCAAAATCATATGTGTGGCATATTTGGTCTCTATAACTTGGTATTTTGAAGATTGAAATGACTGTGTACATGATATGTCGATAACAACAACACATTAGTATTACCAGTATGTTTCCTATTTTCTTTCTTGCACATGCAATGGGCAATTTTACAACAAAGAGCAATAAACCAAATTCCCGCCTAGAACTCAAACCCTTCTTATTGGTCGAGCCAATGAGAGGTGGGACCTGTTTCCCGAGGGTATAAAATTGCTGCGCCCACTTCTTCTCTCTCTCTCTTAGCTCGCTCTTAGCCCTGTCGCTTATCTCTTGCTCTCTTGCCCTCTGAGCCTTGTGCTCTCTCACTCTCTCACTCTCTCACTCTCTCGCTGAATGATGCCAAACTAAAGGCCCCAAGGACTCCCAAGCATGTGCCAGGCTACGGCCTCGACTGCCCATTCACCAAGATCCTCTGACTCTCACTGGTTCTCTCTCATCAAGACAACATCATCAAAGATCAACTGGAGCCTCAACAAATTGCATCAGGACAGTTTAATTCAAATGGGACATGCAAGTATCAAACTTAGTCTCATTATTTGATACATTAAGTATCCTTAACCCCTTTATAAAAAGGGCGTGTCAGAACTAATATGATGGTTTGCTCAGGCTGTTGATCTGCTGAACTTCAAACAATGCTATAACTTCTTGCCTTCCTGTATTCTGCTTCAGCCCTCTTTCCCTTGGTAAACTGTATGAATGTATGTATATGTATGTTAGAGTAGTTTAAATGTTTAGTCTAGTTAATAAAGTCTTGTTCATGTCACATGTAAAGTTGTCTGTGTCTCAAGCTCATATCTAAAGTCACTAATCATAGATTTTGACTACTTGCTCTTAATACTTAGTAAGAAAGACATTTCCCTTGCCCCGAAATGTACCTTTCTATTAATTAATTAATTAATAACCAATATTGAGTGTTCATGGGATGAACCGAGTATTTGGTTGTAATGTTAATGTAGCTACATCAAGTTAACCCGATTAACTGATCCAAATATTCATAATTGATTATAACAAGTTATGATTGATTATTAATATTTCATAGAGCTGATTCGCTACCTAATGGTGGAAGAATATAGAGCTGATTCGCTACATAATGGTGGAGAATGCGGGCATGATTAAACAAAGGTTATGAGCTTTAACCACTGTCAACTTAAAAGTGTGCATTGAATAATTCCGGTCAGAATAGGACATGACATGCGAAACGGCATTTGCTTCACTAGTTGCTGGCTTGTTTGGATGCGGATAAAGTGATGGCTTGAATTGACATCTACTGTAATTGAAAGAGTCTTAACACATTTAAGCATATTTTCAAACGGTATCAGTGTACGAGTAATATGATTTTAGTGGAGAAACCCTAATTTCAGTATTAAAGTGTAAGTCTGTTTTGATGAAGGAATCTCAGCTCAGCGGCATGTAAACTGTACCAGAATTGATTGCTTAACCTGTTTCTGATGAAGAAATCTCAGTACAGTGTTATATAAATGTAGATTTGGGCGATGCTCCCCTTTTCACAGTATAAAGGCCTTACAAATTATAGTTAGATTGATGTTCTTCATCTAAACTTTATCTGTGCATCTAAAAGCTTAGCTTCCTGGTGATCAGAACTGTGTTTCACTCACTGAAACTCTGAAGTGCATTGGTTCCCATGACAACGACTTGTCACAGGAAGTGCTCACTCCAGATAGCGCATGTGTTTCCTTCCGACGCCATTTTGTAAACAAACCAGCCTAGGTGGCTAAGCTAACCCAACTTAGCAGCCCCTTAGCTTAGGCTAAGCTAACTAATAGCTTCAACAGTTAGCTGCTAGCATAATTTACATGAAGCCTTTATCTACAGCTTGTGTGCATGCAGAGTGAAGTGATCTAAACTATTTTCCTTTAACCCCATTTCTGGTTTCTGAATTCTCACTTTCTCTTTCCTTAACTTCATCTAACTTCACCCGCACCTTTCAGGTGCATCCCTTACTGAACGCTGTTCAGCTAAATTTGCAGTTACTTTGTTAATTAAATCTAAAAACTTAATTACATGTAAACTGTTTAGATAGAGAATAATTTTTATAGTTATTGGGAACTTTCAATGGCACGTTGACTAAACTTTATAGAGGGACAAACACATTGTCTTGAACACGCAACAGCTGTGACCAACTATAGAATGATGCCCAAAGCAAATCTAATTGTTGATCATAAGTGCTATTGATTATTCCCAATACAAGGTTATTCTGCTAGTTTAATCACTTCTTCAAGTCTTTTTATTATTTTTACTAATAATAGAAGTCAGCTATTCATTTTCCCATTTAACCCTCTTGGTCTAGTGTGGTTTTATTTCCCCATAAAACTGCAAAAGTAACTAGACATACTTTTCTTCTCGATTTTGTGTTTATTTGCAACAAGTTGCTTAAATTTTATGAGCCAGCTACACTAGTAATCTAGACGATTTCTACCACATATTTTTGAGCACCACTAATAGACACAATCTAATAGGAAAGCTCTTTTCTTCCTCTTTCTTTCTCTTCTTCATGTGTTCAAAGATCAAGCCTGTTGTATGCTATCAGTAAGTGCTGATAAATAATTTGACCCAAAGAAACATCTTAAGTCATTTATTAAATCTAGGCTTACGCTCTTTTAGCAAAGCCACTCAGATCCACACAAATCTGAGCACCCTGCTATTTGCAGCTAAGATAGTAATAATCAGGAACACATTTCAATTGTTAACCACACCTAGCAAAACCTAGCTGTACATTATACACCTTGCTGTCTCACTTTGCCTTTAGCTCCAAATTCTGTTTGATCTTGCATTAGTCTCTTGCCCTTACTCTCACCAGAAGTGTGCCAAAATGTTGCAGATGCTTAGCCTAACTGCCCAGATGGCAGGCCAAAAGGACTGGCTAGGTGTTTTGAGGAACACCCTTTTATCCATGACTGCTGACGACCTTCAGCAACAGAACAAAAAGCAACTGGAAAACGAGGGAAAAGAACTAATGACAGACGACTCAAACCAGAGGTATGAGCACAAATATCTGACTGAGGTTATCTTCCTGGCCCACAACCTCACAGGTTTGAAACAGGAGGTAAACAACCTCAAACGCCAGATCACTGAGTCCCAAACGGAGCTGACACATGCTAAAAACCGCATAGACCAGCTAGAGATGGAGGCTCAGGACAGACACAAGGACCCTGGCAGAAGGGAGTCACAGGAGGTAATCCACAGACTTCAAACGGCTCTGACAGCTGCTAAACAACAAGAGCAGTTGGAAAAGACAGCTAGAGAGCACCTGGAAAAGGTACTTTTTCACAAAGATTCACTGTTAAAAACAGCAAATTCTGAACTCTTGGACAAAGATGCCAGAATCATGGCCTGTGAAGGTCAACTGAATGTGTCCAGAGCTGAAGTTAAAGTGCTGACTCAGCAGCTGGAAAACACCAAAGATGAACTTGACATGGTCCAATGAGAACTGAGACACTCTTACCTGCTGCAAAAGGAACCACAGCAGGAGAGACATCTCACTCCCCCACTTGCAATCAGCAGAGAAACCTCCCCAGCCAAGCACAGAGTTACAAAGGGGGAGACAAACCCCACTGCTTAACACGTCATCGGACAGTTTCCTTAAAGCTTCTGCAGCCGCAGAAGGAAAAGGATTGATTCAGACGAATCTTGAAACGACACGTGTAGCGACACTCAAAGACCTCAACCGAATGGCCAGACATATCCCTGCATTTACACCAGAGCTTGCAGGAGACCACGACGTCCACGCTTACCTGCGAGACATTGACTTTCACCTGCAGTCTTTGATGAGTGTGAACCATCAAGATAGACTCCATCTGATCTGGATCACGTCCAGCCCAGAGTTGCGACGCTTTCTGGCTCGACAGCCAGAAAACATCCAGTCTAACTACCAGCAGCTGAAACAAGCCATCATAAGGGAATTCTCAGAGTCTAAAAACGGACTGATCGCTGCCCTAGACACCAAACAGGGTCAGCATGAAACTCCCTATGTTTACTACCACAGACTCAGACGAGCTTACTTCGGAGCTCGCAACATACCTGGGATGGAGGAGGACGCCAGCTTCAAGAGCCTTTTCCTCCGAAACCTCCATCCTATGGTAAGTCACCATTTAGGCATTATGGCCTGCCCCCACACAATGCCTATCCAACAACTGCGTGACCTGACACAGAAGGCCTTTAACAAACACAAGGCCTCACCCAGCAAACACCACAGGACGTCCCACAGCAGTCTACAACAACATCCTCCTGTACACCTTTCAAACAGGTGCCGAACAGAGGCTGCACAAAGACAGCTAGAAACGCCTGTTACTGAGTTACAACAGCTGCTAGCACTAGCAAAAGAGCTCCTGGAACAGAACTCCCCTGAGGAGTACTGGGAAGAACAAACCTCTGACTCTTGCCCAACACCACTCAGGCAAGCTCAAGTCAGCACTGCTGCCAGAGCAGAGTAACACTGCAGACTTCAGACACCTGGTGACTGGGTGCCGAACCAAGGGCTGAACGGCCACCTGCTGCCCTTTTGCTACCAGTACTAGGTCAGTCTGAAACTCGCTCCACACTACACAATGCCCATAACCACTCCCTGCAGCCACAAACAAGCACCTGCCTCAAACGAACTGACTTCATAATGACAGGTGACACACTGTCAAGGCACCTGCTGCCTCTGCACCTGCTGCAGAGACCTGGATGTGGCTACTGTCTACATCACCCACCGTGGAACAACTACCTGCTACAAAACCCTCATGATTCACCTGCCATCCGCCATTGTGATGATTGTCGTCCGATGATGTCTCCAACAGGGACACCACCTGGCGAAAAAGGGGACTGTAAGGTATGGCGGAGGATCATTGCCTTAACAGATTCCCGAACAAACAAGAACTTACTGTTAAAAACCCCCTAATTACTGAAATAGCGCCAACCAGCCTCCACAAGCACAATAAATGTATTGACAAAGAGACAATGAACTATTGACAGAGAACCGCATGTGACATCCGCATGCTCACCACGTGCTTATCATGTGGACAGGAAGGGGAAACTTTGAACGTAAAAATGTGTGTGTGTGTGTGTGTTTTCCAGTTAAACACAGAACTGCATATTGCTAATGAAATACGTGTAATCCCTGTATGTTGTGTATTTCTGAGGTATATCAAACTCGTTAGAACTGTTTCAGTGTGTGTTTTAAACTCTGAGGCCTCATATTTAATAGCCTCAGTGTATATTCCCTTTCTAAGTGTACTAAATATACTTTTCTTGGTATCAAATTAAACCTTACGATTTGTCCGAGCTGAATTCGAATATAAGATCTCTGTAGAATGATATTACGCGATGTTTTACTATCTTTTGAGTCATTCAGCCCAAAATCTCTTACCGTCATAAACCCAGCCAGAAACATGCAAATGAGCCGTGACGGAACAAAGGAATCATTCTCCTGCCCAGAGTAAGGGAGACTTTTACGACCTCCAAAGGAATGTTCAGAGAAGTGCTGACCCTCCCTTCATTCTCTTACTGAGAAAGAGAAATGAACCCTGTTAATCCTATATATATATTCTATATATCCATGTGATAAATATTGACATGTATCTAATGTGCCATCTCACATTTTCCCTTAAATGTGCTTGATCTATGTTTTCTTGCAAACTAATGGGTTAATGTTTCAGACTTTGCATACTATGGTTAACCAAAATCATATGTGTGGCATATTTGGTCTCTATAACTTGGTATTTTGAAGATTGAAATGACTGTGTACATGATATGTCGATAACAACAACACATTAGTATTACCAGTATGTTTCCTATTTTCTTTCTTGCACATGCAATGGGCAATTTTACAACAAAGAGCAATAAACCAAATTCCCGCCTAGAACTCAAACCCTTCTTATTGGTCGAGCCAATGAGAGGTGGGACCTGTTTCCCGAGGGTATAAATTTGCTGCGCCCACTTCTTCTCTCTCTCTCTTAGCTCGCTCTTAGCCCTGTCGCTTATCTCTTGCTCTCTTGCCCTCTGAGCCTTGTGCTCTCTCACTCTCTCACTCTCTCACTCTCTCGCTGAATGATGCCAAACTAAAGGCCCCAAGGACTCCCAAGCATGTGCCAGGCTACGGCCTCGACTGCCCATTCACCAAGATCCTCTGACTCTCACTGGTTCTCTCTCATCAAGACAACATCATCAAAGATCAACTGGAGCCTCAACAAATTGCATCAGGACAGTTTAATTCAAATGGGACATGCAAGTATCAAACTTAGTCTCATTATTTGATACATTAAGTATCCTTAACCCCTTTATAAAAAGGGCGTGTCAGAACTAATATGATGGTTTGCTCAGGCTGTTGATCTGCTGAACTTCAAACAATGCTATAACTTCTTGCCTTCCTGTATTCTGCTTCAGCCCTCTTTCCCTTGGTAAACTGTATGAATGTATGTATATGTATGTTAGAGTAGTTTAAATGTTTAGTCTAGTTAATAAAGTCTTGTTCATGTCACATGTAAAGTTGTCTGTGTCTCAAGCTCATATCTAAAGTCACTAATCATAGATTTTGACTACTTGCTCTTAATACTTAGTAAGAAAGACATTTCCCTTGCCCCGGAAATGTACCTTTCTATTAATTAATTAATTAATAACCAATATTGAGTGTTCACGGGATGAACCGAGTATTTGGTTGTAATGTTAATGTAGCTACATCAAGTTAACCCGATTAACTGATCCAAATATTCATAATTGATTATAACAAGTTATGATTGATTATTAATATTTCATAGAGCTGATTCGCTACCTAATGGTGGAAGAATATAGAGCTGATTCGCTACATGGCCAAGTCCCTACCTACATCACTGACCTGTTACAGCCGCACACTCCTACCCGGAGTCTTAGGTCTTTAGATCAGATGCTATTAGTTGTTCCCCGTACCCATTTTAAAACTAGAGGGGACCAGTCATTCCAGGCAGTCGCTCCCAGGCTGTGGAATGCTTTGCCTCTTGTTTTACGTTGCGCAAACTCAGTTGATTCTTTTAAAAAACAACTGAAGACTTTGCTCTTCAAGCAGGCTTTTGGTTAGTCGAGGTTTTTTTTTATGGTTGTTTGTAGTGTTTATTGTTTGTATTTTGGGGAATGTATTTAAATTGTTTTTGTATTACATTTTACTGTGAAGCACTTTGTGATGTTTATCTGTGAAAAGTGCTATATAAATAAATTTTACTTACTTACTTACTCCCACTGCCTGCTCTGGTACTCCCTAATGGAGGCTCCCCTCTGGACAGATGCACTGGCACACAGCTGGCCCCGGGGGTTGCGCAAGTACGCATTTCCCACAGTGAGCCTACTTGCATGGGTGCTGTGCAAGGTCAGGGAGGACGAGTAACAAATCATTCTGGTGGTCTCCTACTGGCCCACTTGGACTTGGTTCTCGGATCTCATGCTCCTCACAACAGCCCCTCCCTGGTGAATTCACCTGAGGAAGGACCTTCATTCTCAGGGATGGGGCACCCTCTGACATCCGCACACAGACCTCTGGAACCTCCATGTCTGCACCTGGACGGGATGCGAAAGATCTAAGTGACCTACCACCTGCTGTCGTAGACACGATCATCCAAGCTAGAACTCCGTCTACCAGGCAACTTTACGCCCTGAAGTGGCCCTTGTTCACAAATTGGTGTTCTTCCCAGTCCGAAGACATGCAGAGGTGTACAGTCGGGTCAGTGCTCTCGTTTCTGCAGGAGAGATTGGAGGGGAGGCTGTCCCCCTCCACCTTGAAGTTGTATGTAGCCGCTATTGTGGCCCACCACGACGCAGTGGATGGCAAGTCATTGGGTAAGAACGACTTGATAATCAGGTTCTTTAGAGGCTCCCGGTTGTTGAACCCTCCCCGGCCAAGCCTGTTACCCTCCTGGGATCTCTCAATGGTCCTCTCGGGCCTTCAGAGACCCCCCTTCGAGCCGCTAGAATCAGTTGAGCTCAAGGCCCTCTCCCTGAAGACAGCCCTCTGATCGCGCTCGCTTCCATAAAGAGAGTTGGGGACCTGCAAATGTTCTCTGTCAGCGACACCTGCCTGGAGTTTGGTCCAGCAGACACTCACGTTGTCCTAATACCATGACTGGGCTATGTGCCCAAGGTTCCTACGACCCCTTCAGGGACCAGGTAATTAACCTGCAAGTGCTTCGCCAGGAGGAGGCAGACCCAGCCCTTTCGTTGCTGTGACCAGTACGTGCCATGCGTACTTATGTGGACCGCACGCAGAGCTTAAGATGTTCTGAGCAGCTCTTTGTCTGCTTTGGTGGACAGTGTAAAGGGAACGCTGTCTCCAAACAGAGGCTTTTCCACTGGGTTGTTGATGCCATAGCATTGGCCTATCACACCCAGGCCATGCCCACCCCTCTTGCGGGTTCGAGCACACTCAATGAGAAGTGTGACATCCTCGTGGGCACTGGCCAACGGCACCTCCCTAGCAGACATATGCATAGCAGCGGGTTGGGCAACACCCCATACCTTTACGATATTTTACAATCTCAGGGTTGAGTTGGTTTCATCCTGTATTCTCTCAGGTCCGAGCCAGTAGAACTCGGTTATGTGGAAACAACTGACTGGGTGTACCTCTTGCATCTAGCACCTTTCCCCTCCACTGAGGTGATCACATGCACTCCTATCCCAGGAGACCCCACTAACTCGGCTCCCTGGATGACTCCTCCCTAGCCCTCTGGTCCACGAATTCAGTGGAGGAATTCCCCGACTAAACCCACTATGGGTACTGAAACTACTCTGTACTGGAATAGGTGCTCCACAGGTCATTCCCCAGTGTGGATTAATCCCCCTGTGTGTATTTTCCATGGTACAGTCCCCTTACGAGTGGACCCGCGTCTCCCTTGGGCAGTCCCCGCTAACCCCCGGTCGCTGTGTTGTAGCAACTCCTCCCTCTCAGCAGCTAGGATCACGTAGCCTGAAAACCCATGTGATGTATTTCGCCACTCTTTAACTTTACCACTCTAGCCTGGGCAGGTGTGGTCTCCATGGGGTCTTTTCCCCCTGAAAGAATAGGAGTTGGAAAAGAACTCATTCCCTGATGCATGTGATAATGTTTAGATGGCCCCAGCCACTTTAACTCTATGTGAGAAAAGGCACGGCTGGCATGGCTTGCCCCCATGCTTGGCACGTCACCTTGTTCCCCCCTTCAGGGTGCCGGGAACCAGAAGGTTATGACGATTTTATGAGGCGTTGGGGAAGGGTACGTGCAATCTGATGCGGACTGTCGCTTTGGCATGCAACTGCCTGCTCACTTCAACACAACGTCGAAGTGAGCGACAGATGGGGAACGTCTAGGTTGTTATTGTAACATCCGTTCCCTGATGGAGGGAACGAGATATTGTGTCCTCCCGGCCACGACGCCGAACCTCATTCTCGGCTCCTCGGGGCAAAAACCTGAATGGACAGATGCATTTCCCTCCCTTTATACTCGTATGTCCGGGGGCGGAACATGCAAATTCTGTCTGCCAATTTCTCATTGGCCTTTTCTCAATTTCAGAGATGTGCGAGGCTCTTAAAAGAGACCCGTAGTGTCGCTTCTTCATCACACTGTCTCATTCCCTCCATCAGGGAACGCAGGTTACAATAGTAACCTAGACGTTTTACATAAGGAGGAATATTCTGAATAGATGAATACTCTATGGAGCATTTAAACCTTTATAGAGTATTTTAACTTTTTTCAGAATAGTGTTAACCAGATAATAACCTTAATCACTGATGTGAATATAAATGTGGTCAAATTTATGAGATGGCTAGACGAGCTCCAATGTAAAATCCTCACTTCAGGTCAGGAATTTAACATCAAGCTCAGGTTTAGGCTATAAATAAATAAATGAGAATCACGTGTGAATCATGTGATACAATAACATAGACATTTAAAAGTGGAAAGTGTAAATGATGTCATATCTTAGTTAATGTTACACTTGATAAGCTCCAGACATGCAAAATTAACAGAGACTGCAAACGGAGTGGAGGCTACTCCCATCCAATCTGAAATCACACTGTGCGCAGTTTCATTCATAAGGTTTAAACTTTAGAAATATTGGCTGCACAGTTTCATACATTTGTCCTTGTGATTTTTGGATAATCGTTCAAACTAATATTTTTTATATTATTATATTATATTATATTATATTATATTATATTATTTTGAAGTCATTATCTTTGTCTTTCTGAACAAGGTTTCGGCTTCGGGCACATCCCTACTAGGTCACATGATTAATTACTGTAAAGTTAATCAAAATCAACCTTTCTATGTACTCTGGTTCACATGTAAAGATATTGAATATTATTACCCAATACACAAACAACGTCAAACCAGGGTAACACACTTGACATTAAACTAATGCAGATTAAACCGCATTAATGTAACATAAAGCATCCCAGTACAACTGAAAACAAAAATGATGAGAATTTTTTTAAAATAAAATCTTATGCAGGGACTTCAAGGAACATCATGATGGAGCAAAATAATTTGTGTGAAAAGAAGTAATTACAGAAGGTTGTTTTGATTAAAACTGAAAATGACAAATAAGAATTTGTCTCAAAATAAATGTAATCAGATTTTCAAAAATGTTAAAATGAATAACTATTACATGAAATGACCTTAAAATCAAGCAGTAGTAATGGGGCCTCTCCACCAACTTCGGAAACCAAGGCTGGTTGTGCCATTTCGGCGCAACCTATAGCACTGTTTCCTGCTCAAGGGCCCCCAGTAGTGAAGGGTCCCTGAGCACTGGCCCCATTTGCCTGGTTGGTAATATGTCCCTGTCTATTCGTTGTGGTGCGCTTGGTTTATTAGCATGAAAATGCATCTGTCTAAATGGTTACTGGAAGAATAGCCTTAGCCAATAATTACATGAATGCTACTCATACTCAAGAAAATTAAGTTAAAAGTTTAAAGTTACCAGAAATGAACGCTTTGGTGTTGTTTTCAACAATGTTGAAAAGATTCAACAATCTGAAGTTGTTCAGGCTCCATAGAGGGGGCTGTTGCAGTGTTTCATATTATTCCAGATTGTCCTGCACCAGGTGAAGATTCAGCAAATAAATGGTAAGGCAATGCTTTTCCCCTTCTGCTGCCTTGCCTTGTTCAAACTGTGTATGTTTACGGTTTCAGTATTGTTACGAATGTTGCCTATATGCTTACATAAAATACAGCCTATTTTTAACAGTACTAGCTCGGAGAAGAAATTAGATAGTAAGTAATTTTGGGTTCAGGTCGAGTTTGGGCTTAAAATTTGATGGTATCGTTTGGGCCGGGTAGGGTTGGGACACACAGTCTCGGGTTTGGGTCAGGTTTAATTTTAAGGTCTGTGCAGACCTCTAGGCAGACCCTCAGATTAAATCCTGCAGACACCCTTGTCCCATTCATCCACACTGTTCTTAGAGAATCATGTTGATGGTACATCAAGCCAAAAATCTAAGGCACTCACATGGAGTAGGCCTATAGGCCTATTATCAATATGGCCTGCTAATATGATGAGGCCTTAATACTAAAAACCAAACTCAAATTGTGGCTAGAATAGCCTGAATCATATACAACAATTATTTTACTTAATTACCATTAAGTTTTAAACACATTCGTTGTCCATAAATAATATCTTATTGCATGCTGGTTGAACGCATATCCAGATGTTAAAACAGAGAGACAATGGCATAATAGATAATTGTGTAATTTAATTCAATTAGTTCATGGTTAGTTGCTGTATTATAATAATAAAATGAATAATAAAAAAAAAAATAAAAAAAAATAGCCAATTAAAAATGTAAGGTTCATTCTGTTCTGATTAACCCATAGACTACTGTATATGGACACATATCCCCCACCGATATTTCACTTTAAAAATGAATACAGATAGACATGCAAGGCAAAATAAATAGTCCTTTCTGACAGTAGCCATGGCAACCTGCGCACCTAAAACTGCAATGCGAACACCGCATTTCCCCTTAATATGTGATAAACTTGCGGTGATTTAGCACTCGCCATGACCCATGTGAAAACGTTCAAATGAAATAATAAGATGTACACTAATTTTAAGCGAGTGAATAAAAAAAAAAAAATCACTTCTGAAGGCATGGATTTAACCACTGGAGTCATATAAATTACTTTTATGATGCCTATATGTCCCTTTTTGGACCTACACATTTCTGGTCACTATTCACTTGCATTGTATGGACCAACAGAGGTGAAATATTCTTCTAAACGTCTTTAATTTTGTTCTGCAGAAGAAAGGTGTGGGATGGCATGAAGGGAGTAAATTATGAAATAATTTGTATTTTTGGGTGAACTATTCCTTTAACACAAATTCTGAAGTGATTGCACTGTGATTTAATACCAGATGAGGGCGCCACCCTCCATAATTTCATAAACCCATCATAACACAAGTTTGATGTTATGAACAGGGAACACACTTAAATACATTTTTATATTACACGACTACAATCACAACAGAGTACAAATATATATATATGTTAATAGAAAGCTTGTGATGCTCACCCAAGCTTACAAAATTGAATGGTATAATTTCGTAAACACGGATTCAAAATTACTGTTAAAAATCTGGTTTAATTATTGTATATGGGCTACTAATAGACTACATGGATCCATTTTGTGTTAAGCAATGCAATTTCATTTGTATGTGTAACTGGTCTGTCGTCTGCGTTGTGTTTTCGGTTTGCTTATGAGAAGAACAGGACAGCATTCGGCAGCTCACAAATCTTTAATTCCTGATATACAAACAAATGTAATCAGCCTCTTAGTGAAAGTCGCCCTCGTTAATGCTATAAAACAAATGTGATGTACACTTGTCACATGTGCTCTCATTTCACATTTAGGCCCAGATGCAAAAATATCACTTAATCGGGATGAAATGACAAAAATAAACACACAAATAGGTAAAATAATACTATACACATGAATTAGAGTGAAAATATAGACATAAAAGCAACAATTAAAATTAGGATTAAAGATGATTATCGGGAGCCCAAAATAACCTCACCTCTCACTGCATCACCAATGCAAAGAGGAAGAGGAGGGGACAGAACAGGAAATTATATTGACTCATGACATCACATTAATTAAAGAGAAAGGTACTCACTTCACTTAGGCAGTCATATCAGGTGCATGTAAACGAACAATTTTGTGAGAATTCTAATAAACTATACATACATTTAACAGTACACTTTATGTACCTGTTACATATGTTTTATTATTTAATTTCATAAAAGCTGGAAGTGTGAAATACAGTATATTGTAAGTCACCAACATTTTTCCCCCCTTAATATTTATTTTATATACAAAATCAAGAACATAATTCTTCAAATACCTATAGGAAGTCCCCATTAGGGCCTAAATATGGCTTTGTGCCACTAGAACGTTGGAACAAAGTGCAAAAAATAAATCCTTGCTCAATACCTAGGAGAAGATGATGCAAACTTTGTTAGATTGAGAGACGAGCATTACTAAAAAGACCAACATGAAGAGCTGGCGTAGAACTGTCCCAACCTGCCCTAAGCCCCCTGCAGCCTTAACTCAGATGGCATGTAAGAACAGGTCTCAAGGCCTGCCCGAGGTGAGAAATAGAGGGTGCTCAAGGGACGCCTCCCTCATTTCTTACCACACAGCGTATCTGCTATTACTACGAGTTCTGGCAGGCAGCTCATGCTTATCTTAACAGTTGATCACTTTCACTATCATGTCTACCCGTCTCCTTATGCAAACACATGCAAACTACCTCCAGACTCCATCTGCAGTAAATCATAACTGTCCGTGAAGACCTACAGTTTTTACATATTTTGTGACTGTTTTTGAACAGTTTTGTCTACAGCAATAAAACCAAATGTTGTTATTGTGACTCTGGTGGAGGTATGGAATATGGACATATTTAATGTAAACACAAGCATAAGTGATAATGACCTACTGCAGATGTGAAGTAACCACCTCTAGGATTTGCTTGTGTTGTGTGATGTAAATATTGACTTTTAAGATAGCTTAGCCTGTCCCTGGACACCACTCTTCCTCTGTGTGCCAGTCTAATTTTGATAAGATGAGATAAGAGTGCATTCAAAGAGCAGTAAATATTCTAGAAGGCCATGTGGTTTCACAGCTGTCTGTAAAACCCCTACTTCACCAAAACACAACTTAGCATTCAACATAAATTAAGATAGATATGGCGCTACATTTGGCATCTATTCTTAATATCTTTGTCTTTTTTTCAGTAAAATAGATACAAATCCATATCCAAATAAAAAAAAAAAATAGAATTGAGTGGAATACAAAAATAGATGTTTTGATGAATGCTGAATCTATTCTTTCCCATGAAGTCAAAACATACAGGGACCAGGCTGTCAAGCTCCGAGAAAAAATAAAAGTGCCATAAAACTTACCTATACAATACATGTGCACTGTCAAGTCTTTTGAAGCCATGTCATATGGCTTTATTTAATGAACACACCACAATTTAAGTTATTAGTCAACGAACATCTCGTCCTCTGCCGTAGCTTTCAATACGCATTTGCGCTTGTAAATATTCAGACCAACATGATCACACCAGAAATCGACATGTTGATGTTAATAGCGCGTTGCAGTTCAGTGCCCAGTTGCATAAAGCACCTTCAGTCTTTCTCTTGAGTGTAACACTTAAGGCGTTGACTTGAGGGTGTTGCATATAATCCCTTAGACACTTCTCTTAGGTATGGGAAACCATTAATGGTTTTACTGCCGTGAGCCAGGTTTTATTGTAATAAAATTCTGCTCTTACCATGGACACATTCCTACCTACCACTGATCTATAATATAGGCATTTGAGCAATTTTAACACAAAGAATACTTTTGAATACTTTTTATTTTCATTTAAGTGACATAATACATTTTCTCAGTATCATCATTGATGTGTAACGGCATTGTCACGTGGCACCTGTTACTTTTCTCAGCACTGTTCTGGATGCACCAATTACAGTCGTTTGTGATTACTACAGATTACTGCATAACAAATTTTAAAACAAATTTTCTGGAGGTTACACATGCAGATTTTCATTTGTTTCTCAGCTACAATCCTCAAAATTAATAGATTGAAACACTTTTTTGTGTAAAATTTTTTAATAAAATCATGAATTAAAAAACACTTGAGTTCCCCGTCTGTCGCTCACTTTGACATTGTGTCGAAGAAGCGACACTAGGGGTCTGTCTTGAGAGCCTCGTGCATCTCTGAACTTGAGAAAAGGCCAATGAGAAATTGACAGACAGATTTTGCATGTCCCGGACATACGGGTATAAAGGGAGAGAAATTAGTCTGTTCATTCAGAAATTTTCTTCGGAGCCGACCGGTTGTGTGAGCAGCGAGCTGCGATTCACAAAAACAATTCACCTCATCTCTAAGAGCGTATGCTGTTGGATATACGGCGCATATCAGCGGCTTTCTCTTTCTCTGCACGGCAGTGCAGCTTTGCCCCTGGGCGCTTCGACAGCACTGTCTAAAAGAGAACATTGTAAAAGAGTTTGATTCTCTAAGAGAATCTGTCTTTTCAGGGTGCGTCTTTATAAAGATGCCCCTCCGCCCCTGTGTAGTTCCTGGATGCGGTAGAGTTCTCTCCGCTCCTGACGGTCACAGGTGCTGCCTCTTGTGTCTGGGCCGTGATCACTCCGAGGCAGCGAGACCCTTACCATGGCAACGTCGCGGCTTTCCTTCCTAAAAATGAACGCCACTCCAGCCGCCCCCCGCGCCGCTCCTTCTTCCCACGGGATTGAGGATGACCCGGCTGGAGATGGAGGAGATTTGGGGATGGCAGCGGGCTCGGACCCTACCTTTACCATGTTACCATGTTTCCTAATGGCTCAACACATCCCTAAGCAGCACAAATCTGCTGTCCAGGTGCTGTAATTGCGGCGTCTTTCGGGCCGTGTGACTAAACCTCCCACTACACTGCAAACAGTGCAATGTGCTGTCCAAGTGCTGCGACTGTGGCATCTTTCTAGCAATGCGACAAACTCCCACTACACTGCAACCAGCTTATGCACTGTCCAAACACCGCAACAGTGGTGTCTTGCGGGCTGTGCAACGAAACCTCATACTAAACTGCAAACAGTGCAAATACGCTGTTCAAACACTGCAACAGCTGTGTTTCTAGAGCCATACGACAAACTCCCGCTACACTGCAAACAGCGCAAATGCACTGTCCAAGCGCCGCAACAATTCACGTGCCACAACTGCGGAACGTCTTTCAGACCATGCGTCTCTGCCTCCAAGGCTCTTATTTTAATTATATTATATACTTGTGGAGCGGAGGGGGGTGGGGCCGGGCTAGAATGTCGCACGCCCGGTCCCCAATCGGCCTGATGGGTCACGTGAGGGGTAAAGGTGGCCGGTGACGACGGTTCGTGAGAGAGAGAATTACGGGCATGTCCGTCATGTTGGTGTATATTTTTGTGCTTTTGGGTTTAGTTTTCATTAAATTATGATTTATATTGACAAGCTGGTTCTCGCCTCCTCCTTGCCCCTCTTACAATACTATTTTTATATTATTTTTAATTATATTATATACTTTGTAGCCAGGGTCCATGTCACCTCCCAATTTCCTATCCCCCGACATGGACCCTGGCGTGAGGCTTCTTCTTTGGCACATCTGCCCACCTCACACAAGATAAGTAAGCAAAATCCCCACCACAACTCTTATGTTCTTTTGGGGGGGCACAAGATGTTTCGCAATCTCGTCTCAAACACAAGGATCTGTAGACAACAGCTTGCTGCCCCGTTTTACTGGCATCTTTTGGGGGTATTTGAGCTCAGGTCAAGCCATCATCCCTTTGCCCAGGACAGCAGGATTACATTAAATTGCAAACTACTGAATTGTATTTCGCAGACTGTACTAGCTGTTCTTTTGCATACAAATACATAACATTGACAGTTATTGCTAAAAGCCGATGTAAGAACTGCATGGTGGTTAAACTTAAACAATCCTCACTGTAACTATTTAAAGAGTTATGACCTTTTAGATAAAAATTGTGTGCAGTTTTGGAAAAGGATTCTTCCTTACTCTTTAGTCCTTTGGGTTACAGTGCGGCACACCTCCCAAGTATTTTGAAGTTTAGTGAACAGTTAAAGCCATGATGACAGTTGCTTTTGGGGCATGTGAATACAGTAACGTGAGTCCTTGAAAGCAGTTAAGGTGGGTGAGTAAATGATGACAGAGTCATTGTAATGTTTTAACTATTCCTTTAAAAAGCAAAGTCATAATTTTTTATGTATCATTCTCTTTCACAGACATTCCACAGCATAAAAATCAATCTTAAACTATAGCCACTCTTATCTGTACATTGTGCATTAAACAAGGTATATTGAATGAATACACCTGGTTTAATACACAAAGAGCCGTGCAAGTGTTTGCCCTGAGTAAAGAGAAAGGCAGGTGCAGATCAGGCTCCTTCAGGCTATATGTGTGTGTAACTGTGAGACTGCAATCACCGTCTGCAAGTTGCAGTGAACTCTCTGTAGTCTAATCACAGATGATAGCACTGGAGCAGACGCCAGGCGCACGTTACGCCCTCAGGCTCTGATCACTTTACTCTCTGCTCTTGTAATGAGGTGTGACAGAGAAACCTCAGTGAGTCATGCATTGCATTTTAAATCAACTGATGGAAGCAGGATGTAAAAATCTTCTACTATCTGTTTACATTATAAATGCTTCATGGATTGTAAGAGTTGATTGGTATTATTTCAGAACATCCAGGTATAAAATAACTGGAAAAACACCCAAAAATACCAAAAAAAAAAAGGGATCTACAATTGTTACCTTAAAGGGATAGTTCACCCAAAAATGAAAATGTACTCACCCTCATACCCTGTTGTGTATGAATTTCGTTTTTCAGCAGCACACAAGTGAAGATTTTTAGAAGAATATCTCAGCTCTGTAGGTTCAAACAATGCAAGTGAATGGTGATCATACCTTTGTAGCTCCAAAATCACATAATGGAAACATAGAAGTACTTCACATGACTCCAGTGTTTAAATCCATATTATCAGAAGTTATATAATAGGGGTGGGTGAGAAACAGAGCGATATTTATGTCCTTTTTTTACTCTAAATCAGAGGCAAAAGTGAAACTATACAGGCACCACATGTGACTTTCAGATGTGAAAGTGAAGCTCAACATGCACCAGTGAAAGTGAAAGTGGAGATTTAGAGTAAAACAAGAACTTAAATATTGTTTCCCACCCACCCAAACATGTCATGTCAGATAATTTAAACACTGGAGTCATATGGATTGCATTTATGGGTCCTCTATGTGATTTTATTTTAGCTATAAAAGACTGATCACAATATACTTACATTGTATGGACCAACAGAGTTGAACACTATAAATCTGTGTTCAGCAGAACTATCTGCTGAACTATCCCTTTAAGAATAATTTTTTTTGGCGTAACATACTATGTTGCATTTAAGTTGATTGAGACATGTTATATAATAATATTGACTTGAATCAAACCAGTTAATTTAGATCTTACCACATGATGCACATTTTAGGTTAACAGTTTTCAGTGTGAAATAATTACCAGTAACAGTATGTCCACTTAAATTTACATGAAACAGATCTGAATCTGCACCATTTTGAACTTTGCTGTTTCCATGTAAACAGGTCACTGATACAGCAGCCCTATGGATTCATATGCTGAATTGTGACTCAATAGATCCAATCTGAGCTCATAAGAATTCATTAGAACAGATCATGAGTAAAAATCACATTGAAAGTTATAGTGCTAAAAGCCAGAGCAGGAACTGCATGGTGGTGCTATTTCTACTTTAACACATTTTAAATGGGTACAATGAAGTTTATCAGTCACATTTAGCCTTTAAGTTGCAATCTTATGGCTTTTATTTGGCCTTTTGGCCAAGTGACTACACTGTAAAATGTGGTAACCTGCTGTGGTTGTTACTTCAAGGATCTTTTTCTACTTGAACTATCACTTTAAATTAGTTTTGTTGGTTTATCATAATTTGTTTATTTAGTCAGATTAAACAACATTTTGACTTGAATAAAACCAATAAAGCACTTTTTAGGTTCCTTGAGACTTTATCTTTATTTTTAATTTTTTTTTTACAGTGTATGACTAGTGAAAGTAATTTATCACACTATGAAAATATTCTTAAAAATTCTGTCCTTCAGTACAGTGCTGAATTTGGCCATTATCTTGCATATATCTACTGTATGTGGTGATGGTTCAGTTTTTCAGACCTTAAACATCCAATTCACATCATCCAATACAAGTGTTTTGTTTCTGTCAGCACCATCTCTGAGCGTCTATTCTTCTGGTGGTAACATCCAGTGTCTTGTTTATTGAAATTTCTTTACAGAGTGGCCTATCCTCGGGATCTATTGTCTTTGGAAGAGTTTGTTTCTGCTGATTTCCCTTGTTCCTCATTTAGCATTTTAGAATAAGAAATACATGTATACTTTATTCTTAAATAATTATTATTATACATATGTTTTATTGCACAAAATGTAAATACTCTTTTCTATTGTTTATTTGAGTAGTGCAACAATGGCACCTAAGTCTTTTGGGGAAAACTGCATTGTTCTGACCATGTAAACAGTCACAACTGGTATGATTGAAAAGAGTGCTGACACTGAGTGCCCCTAACTGCACAGTCTTTTCACAGCCATCAACCTAATGTCCAGCCACTAGTTCACCTTTGATCATAAGTGCACTATTAGAGACATAAGGAACATTTTATTACTTGATGGTTGCTCTTTCCTAGCTAAGGAGTCTTCGTTTAAGTATTAACATTGTCTCAGATGTTTTCACCAAAAAATGTAACCTAGGTGAAAGTAAAACAGGCACAAATGAGACAATTGGATACAGTAACTATGCCTGTCTATGTGAATGCCGTGTCCTCCAGTAGGGTGCAGTGCCGCTAGCATTAACTCATACAACCATTGATTGTCCTAAGAAGCCCTCTTTCTTAACATTTAACCTTCTGCAACACATCAAATACAAATTCATGAAAAATGCTTATATGACCGCATAAGCCTGGCAACAGAGAATGAGCAAAAGGAATAGTTCTCCCAGCCCCCACATAACCCCAATGCATTATAAATAAGAAAGTGTTACAGAGTAAAAAAAATGTCACTTGACACAAATGGAGGAATTTTAAAAGATGTCCTATTAGCTAATTTAATCCAAAGGCAGCTGATAGTGTCTCAATTTAAAGCTTAAAAAGGATCCAAAAGTGTTATAAAAGTAGTCCATACTACTCTTGTATCATATTCCAAGTCATCTAAAGACATCTGATTGGTTTTGGTGAGAAACAGCCCTGAAATGAAAGTTATGATAGAGTGAGAATCTTGACTTTTGCCATGGCAACCCAATTGATAAACAATGAGTCATTGCTAGCATTTGTGCTGCAGGTGTACAGTTATCAAAAGAGAGTCTAGAATACCATGTTTTATACACCTGTGTCTGCAGGCATTTTTTAAACAAGCTTTAATATCATATAATGTAGGAACTTTGACTCATTTATTTACATTTTTACATATACATTTATGCATTTGGCAGATGCTTTTATACAAGGCGACTTATTACAGGGACAATCAGCAAACAGAATTTCACATTGATGCAATACAGGCATAACATTTTAGTTAGACTCCTAAGAAAGGAAAAATCAGTGAACAAATTTGGTTACTCATTTCATATTTATTTATGCAATACAAATGACTGACGTATGTCAATTAACTGTAATATGCTGTCCTAGTCTCATTCAAAATCCCAGTGATTCTCTTTCTTCCATGGTACACAACAAAGATTTTCTTTTCTGGTTTAGGGTTTGGGAAAGGGCTTTGACTTTATGGTTAGGTTTAGATTTGGGTTAGTGGTTAGACTTAGGAAAAATAATAACAACATTGGTCGTTGGTTTTATTATTTTTCTATATGCTAGTAAATGAGCCAACTCATACGATTTCTTTTCATTGCGCCATTTCATACTAATAATTACGACTAGTCAAGAGATTGAGTCGGACACAATTGGGTCCCTTTTTTGAGTTTTAAAGCAAGCCACTATCAACTGCAATTGTAAATAAGTAAATGGTACATCCTCTAAGATTCCTACTGAAAATCATACTGTTTTGGAACAACATGGGATGATTAAATGATGACAGAATTTTCATTTTTGGGTGAACTATTCCGTGAAGCTAAAAGCCTTTATCAGTTCCTACTCAGCTTCTCCTATCAACAGGGTGTGGTGAAGTTAGGGAAACTCAATCTCATGTGGACTAAATGATGGAGGCCTGTTGGAAGTCTCTTTGTCTCCCAGAGCAATGCCCGAAGCTCCAGCTTTGCCTGAGGTGCTAGGAGACACTAGTGTCAGATTGCACTGTATGACATACTCTTTGATAATCTACTACACATTCCATATGTGCCTCAAATTTTGTCTCTAAAGGCACTGATGGCTTGTCAAAAGAGGAATGAAACCTGTAGTAGCTTTATTGATGAGTTTTTTTTTACCCAGTGGGATTTACAGAGAAAATAAACTAATTCCCTCCCTAAGGACTGTAGGCCTCAGTTTTTCCCTTCTAAACACTTGCTAAAACCATATTAATTTCAAAGGTATCTTTTGAAAAATTGTCTCATTTATTATAAGTGTTTTAGCATTGTTAGCATGTTGCTAAGCTAATTAGCATAAGAAATAAGAAATATGGGATAAAATAGGGAATAGATTGAACTACTAAATACAGTTTATTAGACTAAACTATACACATTATGAAATCCAAGTATAATATGATCAACATTTATCTTGACTCGTCCACAATATTGAATGATTCGTTTTCATGAAGCTCATAGCAAATGCATCCTAGAATTGCCTTTTCCACATAGGATCTATGCAATGCATCCTTAGTATTTGATCAAAACTAGGTGTCTTAGTTGGCAGCATAATATTGTTGCATACCTTCACATTGAAGGTGTATAAATCCAGTACCTTTTTCAGCAGAAGGAAATATTCTGTCCTTTCAGGTAGGCTGTTCACAATGTTTAAGAAAAGAGCAAATACAGTATGTGTGGTTGTGCTTTAGTTCTCCTTTTTTTCCTTTGCATTTCATTTAAAGAGTTTATATGTTTAAAACAAGATCTATACTTTACTTCATCCAGTAAAACAAACAAAAAAAAAAACTTAAAAAGTTGATAATTACTTCAGATTTCAGTGACAAATTCAATGTAAAAAAAGAATTGTTGACAAACTTAAAAATTCAATGCAACATGATGCGGTAAGATTTTTGTGTTCTCTCAACTACTGTGTAATAATTGTCTTCAGTAATATTGCTTTGTTTAGTCAATGTGAATATGCTTGTTCACTAAATTTACAAATTCTTGTTTCAGTAAACTAACAACTCGAAAGAACTTTAATTTTACCACAATTTTAATTACTTTTATATGGAATTACCTGTGATCTATAGCTCTGAAGAGAGAGATTTGCCTTGCAAGGCAAGGCATTATGTACTTTATTTTGACATAGACACACAATAGACCTCAACCTTATAACACACAAACTTCAATAACGGTGAAAATCAACAAACCTCATTAAAGGAGATCTATTATGCCCCTTTTTACAATATGTAATATAAGTCTCAGGTGTCCCCAAAGTTTTGTCCCCGAATTTTCAGCTCAAAATACCCCACAGATCATTTATTATACTGTTATGGTCCCTTGTTGTCTGTCCCGTGTTTTCTGTTTCTCCCGTCTCTGTTCACATTCCATGTCACGTTTTCCTTGTTGTCCGCCCCGTGTTTCAATGTCTTCGTGTTAAAACTACATTTCCCATGATCCCCAGCACTCATCACTGCCAGCCGTGTGTCATTGTGCTCACCTGATTGTAGTTTGTCATCATCTTGTATCCAGTGTATATATACCCTGTTTGTTCTCCATTCCCTTGTCTATCGTTGATGTTTGTGGACGCCTGTCTTCGTGCTCTTCCCCGTGTTCATCCTGCCGGTTCTGCCTTTCATGATTTCCATGTTTACGTTTTGTTTCCCCATCGCGGGTATTTCCTTTGTTTGTGTTTTTCCCGTGTAGTTTTCACTGTTGTTAAATAAATCACTGCGTTTGGATCCAACCCCTTGTCTGCCTCCTCCTGCATCGTTAGAGAACGATAGACCACCTATGGATCTAGCAGCGGTTTTCCTTGAACTGGCCGAGGCAAATCTTCCCCTCCGCGAGTACTCACAACTCTTCTCCACGATCGCCATCCACACCGGGTTCGACGACAACGCCCTGAGGACCATCTACTGGGTCGGGTTACCGTCATCCCGGCGGAGAGAGGCGCCGAAACCCGGAGACCACCCGTGGAGGGAGTACGTGAGTCTCGTGCTGAGGAAACTCGCGCCCGAGGAACCACCCCTCGTGATTCCGGCTGTCGAACCTGAGCCCCTACCTACCCGGACCAATGTGCCGGCGCTGCCGATTTCGTCCGCCCGAAGGAGGAGGAGAAGGAGGGCTTCCGCCTCCCAGCCCACGCCTTCCACGGTCAGCGAGCCAGGGCCCACGCCTGCCACGGTCAGCGAGCCAGGGCCCACGCCTGCCACGGTCAGCGAGCCAGAGCCCACGCCTGCCACGGTCAGCGAGCCAGAGCCCACGCCTGCCACGGTCAGCGAGCCAGAGCCCACGCCTGCCACGGTCAGCGGGCCGGCACCTGTAGCCTCTACCGTCCCAGAGCCAGCGCCTGTAGCCTCTACCGTCCCAGAGCCAGCGCCTGTAGCCTCTACCGTCCCAGAGCCAGCGCCTGTAGCCTCTACCGTCCCAGAGCCAGCGCCTGTGGCTTCTACCGTCCAAGACCCAACACTTCCCGAGCTTTCCAGAGCTCCGCCTCCCGAGCTTTCCAGAGCTCCATCTTCCGAGCCTCCCAATCTTTCCAGAGCTCCGCCTCCCGAGCTGTCCAGAGCTCTGCCTTCCGAGCCTCCCGAGCTTTCCAGAGCTCCGCCTCCCGAGCTTTCCAGAGCTCCGCCTTCCGAGCCTCCCGAGCTTTCCAGAGTTCCGCCTCCCGAGCTTTCCAGAGCTCCGCCTTCCGAGCCTCCCAAGCTTTCCAGAGCTCTGCCTTCCGAGCCTCCCGAGCTTTCCAGAGCTCCGCCTCCCGAGCTTTCCAGAGCTCCGCCTCCCGAGCTTTCCAGAGCTCCGCCTCCCAAGCTTTCCAGAGCTCCGCCCCTCAAGTCACTCGAGTCTTCCAGGGCTCCACCCCTCAAGTCACTCGAGTCTTCCAGGACCCCGCCTCTCAAGTCTCTCGAGCCTTTCAGAGCTCCGCCTCTCGAACCTCTCGAGCCACTCAGGGCTCCTCCTCTCGAGTCTTCCAGGGCTCCGCCTCTCGAGCCACCCAAGCCTTCGACAGCTCTGCCCTCAGAGCCTCCCGAGCCTCCTACGGCTCCGCTTCTCGAGCCTCCTGTGGCTCCACCTCCCGGGCCTCCTGCGGCTCCGCCTCTCGAGCCACCCAGGCCTTCGACGGCTCTGCCCTCAGAGCCTCCCGAGCCTCCTACGGCTCCGCCTCCCGAGCCTCCTACGGCTCTGCTCCTAGAGACTCCAGAGCCTTCTAGGGATCTGCCTCCTGAGCCTCCTACGGCTCTGCCTCCAGAGCCTCCTACGGCTCTTCTCCCCGAGCCTCCCAGAGCTTCGCCTCTGGAGCCTCCTGCGGTGCCACCGCCCTCGGCTCCACCTCCTGAGCCATCCTCGGCTCCTTCTCCTGGGCCTTCCTCAGCTCCGTCTCCTGAGCCTCCTACGGCTTTGCCTCCTGAGCCTCCAGAGCCTCCCTCAGCTCCGCCTCCAGAGCCTCCCTCAGCTCTGCCTCCTGAGCTCCCAGAGCCTCCCTCAGCTCTGCCCCCTGCTCCTCCAGAGCTTTCCATGGGTCCGCCTCTCTTGGCTCCGCCTCCTGGGCCTCCAGAACCTCCCACAGCTTTGTCTCCAGAGCCCCTCTCAGCTCTGCCTCCGGGACCTGGCCCTGTCCTGAGGCTGCCTCCCAGGCCCCCTGGGCCAGTCCCTGTCCTGTGGCCTCCTCCCGGGCCTCCTGACCCTGTTCCCGTCCTGTGGCCTCTTCCCAGACCTCCTGACCCAGTCCCTGTCCTGTGGCCTCTTCCCAGACCTCCTGACCCAGTCCCAGTCCTGTGGCCTCTTCCCAGGCCCCCTGACCCAGTCCCTGTCCTGTGGCCTCCTCCCAGGCCTCCTGACCCTGTTCTCGTCCTGTGGCCTCCCCCCAGACCTCCTGACCCAGTCCCAGTCCTGTGGCCTCTTCCCAGGCCCCCTGACCCAGTCCCTGTCCGGTGGCCTCCTCCCAGGCCCCCCAAACCTGTCCTTGCCCGGTGGCCACCTCCCACACCACCTGAACCTGTCCTTGCCCTTTGTGCCCCTCAGGACTTCCTGCCTGCCCTCTGTGCCCCCCTGGACCTCCTGCCTGCCCTCTGTGCCCCCCTGGACTTCCTACCTGCCCTTTGTACCCCATTGGACTTCCTGCCTGCCCTCTGTGCCCCCTTGGACTTCCTGCCTGCCCCTCGTTGCCCCCTGGACTGTCTATCTGCCCCACGTTGCCCCCTTTCATTGCCTGTCTTGCCTCCCTTTGGTCTGTCTAATGGTCCCTTGTATCTCCTTGGTCTGTCTCTGTGTCTCTTGTGCCCCCCTTCATCTGTCTGTTTTCCCCCCGGGTCTACCCCCTCACTCTTTGGTCATTTTTTCTGGTTGTTGTTCTTGTGGGTCTTTTCCCCTCTAGGACCGTCTGGAATCCAGTCCTTTTGAGGGGGGCCTATGTTATGATCCCTTGTTGTCTGTCCCGTGTTTTCTGTTTCTCCCGTCTCTGTTCACATTCCATGTCACGTTTTCCTTGTTGTCCGCCCCGTGTTTCACTGTCTTCGTGTTAAAACTACATTTCCCATGATCCCCAGCACTCATCACTGCCAGCCGTGTGTCATTGTGCTCACCTGATTGTAGTTTGTCATCATCTTGTATCCAGTGTATATATACCCTGTTTGTTCTCCATTCCCTTGTCTATCGTTGATGTTTGTGGACGCCTGTCTTCGTGCTCTTCCCCGTGTTCATCCTGCCGGTTCTGCCTTTCATGTTTTCCGTGTTTACGTTTTGTTTCCCCATCGCGGGTATTTCCTTTGTTTGTGTTTTTCCCGTGTAGTTTTCACTGTTGTTAAATAAATCACTGCGTTTGGATCCAACCCCTTGTCTGCCTCCTCTTGCATCATTACATATACCATGTAATATATGCCTTTTTTTGGGTGGAATCAAAAACACGCTGTTTTCGTGTGTGTCTCTTTAAACGCAAATGAGCTGCTGCTCCTCACCCCCAACATAGCTCTGGTCTCCGTGAATACAATCAGAGACAATGGTAACTTTAGCTGCATTAGCCGTAGAATTAGCTAACAAGACTTCCGGTTGGTGAGTGGAATGGAGTAGTGGTGTTTTTCTAGGCTCCGGCCACACAGCCTCTATTTTCACTATTACTTAGTCGGTTTAACCTTAACCTCACTAAAACTGCCTTTTAAACAGTAATTTGATAGTCCTAGTCAGCTAATATGTCTAAAATCGCCAAACAATCAAAGAAAGAACTTGCTTCACAGGACTCTGCTGTCGACAATGTTACTTTATCTAACATGCTAGTGGAGCTGCGGGCAGACTTGCTAACGAAGCCTGACTCACTGTCTGTCAGATTTGAAAACAAACTCGCTGCCATTGACGCCAAATTAGACGGTGTACAGACCACGGTCACTAACCATGAACAACGTATTTCCGACCTGGAATCTGGGCTGAACCAACTGCAGTCACTGGAATTTCAGCTATCCAACATGGCCGAGGTCAACGCTAAACTGAAAGCTAAAATAACTGACCTGGAGGGGAGAAGTAGACGGTGCAACGTGCGTCTCATTGGAGTACCCGAATCGGTTGAGGGAACACGACCAACAATATTTTTCTCTAATCTCCTGGTGGATATACTGGGCAAAGATGTGCTGACTTCTCCCCCGGAGCTTGACAGGGCTCATCGTGCGCTGAGACCCAAACCGGCAGAGGGGGGTAAACCCAGAGCCGTGATCATTTGCTTCCACAAATTTCAGACCAAAGAGATGGTAATCCGTGCTGCCCGCAAGAAGCTGAGATGACCTAAAATATGATGACAAGTCAGTATACTTATACGATGATTACTGTCCCGAAGTGATGGACCAACGAGCCGAGTACAAAGAAGTCATGCGTCAGCTGTTCACTCTCAAGCTCAAGCCTTCTCTACTGTATCCAGCGCGACTGTTCATCAAGGCCGACGACGGGGAGAGACGACGCCTCTCTTCGGTGAAGGAAGCCCAGCAGTTTTTGGCAGCATACCAGAAATCCGGTTCCTTGGTGGCGATTGGTGACTGATCCCTACAAGAGGCGAATTGCTATTCATGTTACTCTTCTTTTTTTCTTTTTTTTTGTTGCCCATTTGCTCTCTTGCTGGCACACGCTTTTCCCAACTTAAATGGACACATTTGCCTGGTCACCTAAGCTATACTATGTTCTTAGGCGATCTGTTGGTTTACAGGTAGGCCACTTTTTTTTTTTTTCTTTTTCTGGATAATGTTTCGTTGATATATACTCTTGTTCAATTTCAATTTAACCTACACCTTTTAATGTAGTCCTTGTTTGACTTAAACATGACCATAGGCTATGAACAGGTATATGGACTATGTGCAATGTGGACTATGCCGGGAGAGCAGGTCAGTGCGAGTTATGGTGTGACTCGTAATGAAGCGTTTTCCTTTCTCTTGAAATGTAACAGCCACTTAGTTCATTGCGTTGGCACGAAATGTTTAAAGAACAAAGAGAGAGAGAAGGGGAAAAGAAGAGGAAAGAAGGAGAAAAATAATAATAATACTGTTTTGTTGTTCAGAGGTGTTTTGAAATAATATTAGTTAAATCACTTTTCACTTGACTGTGTGGAGGTGTGGGTGATTAAAAGTGGAAGAGTTCCGGGAGAATTTTGATAAGTGGATCACATGTTTGTGTCTGGGGGGGAGGGAGGGAGGGAGGGGTGCTACCTGTCTTTTCTCCTTTTATTTACAAATACCTGTTTTTTTTTTTTTGTTTTTTTTTTCCAAAGCATACTACTCATATATATTACGCTGTATAATCTTAACCTACTTTTGCCTCAATGGAAAGTAGACAAATAATGAATAACATTCACCTCATATCATGGAATGTCAAGGGGGCAAATCAACCTACTAAAATAAATAAGATTATTTCTCACCTCCAAGATTTGAAAGGAGATATAGTATTTCTGCAGGAGACCCACTTACATAGTGGTGAGATCATGCGCATCAAAAGGAGTAGGTTCAGCCAAGTATATCATTCTAAATTTAGTGCAAGAGCCAGGGGTGCTGCCATTTTGATCCAAAATAATATTCCATTTGAAGCAGAGGAGGTTTTTGCGGACTTAAATGACCGGTATGTTATTGTATCAGGGACACTCTGCCACATCAAAGTCATCCTAGCTAGCATCTATGCACCCAATTGGGATGATGAACAATTTATTTCAAAGATTTTTACTGTTATGCCTAATATTGAAACACACCATATTATCATTGGGGGAGATTTTAATTTTGTACAAAATGCTGATTTGGACAGATCTTCCCGTAGACCACATTCCCTTACGAAGTCTGCCAAGCTACTAGCTTCTTTTGCAGAAGAGCTGGGTATGTCTGATCCATGGAGGCGTAAATTTCCTGAAAAAAAATATTTTTCTTTCTTCTCACATGTCCACCGCACTTATTCTAGAATAGACTTTTTTCTTATAGATAACAGACTGCTTTCGAATGTTCTATCATGCGATTATCATAGCATTGTGATCTCAGACCATGCTCCCACGACACTAGACATAAATTTCCCCAACCACAACCGCTTTTTTAAACCATGGAGATTTAACTCAAATTTGCTTGCCAATGATCCTCTGGTGGATTCTTTAAGATCAAGCATTGAACTATTCTTTGAAATGAATGACAAGCCAGACGTGACGAGGGGTACTTTATGGGAGTCCTTCAAGGCATATTTAAGAGGCCAGATAATTTCTTACGCAGCCCACCTCAAAAAAACTGCCATGTCCAGACAAACCGAGCTAGCACAAAAGATTCTGGAAATAGATGATAACGATGCAAATAACCCAGACCCCTCACTTTATAAGAAGCGCCTACAATATCAGACAGAGTTTAACCTTTTAACCTCAAACGATGCAGAAATGCAACTGCTTAAGTCGAGACAAAGAATTTTTGAGTCAGGGGACAAGGCTGGCAAACTCCTTGCTCAGCAAGCTAGAGCCGCAGCAGCATCTAGGTTCATTCCTAGTATCACATCTTCATCAGGTGCCACTACTACTGACCCAAAGCTTATCAATGAAACATTCTCCAAATTCTACTCTGATCTATATGCCTCCGATCGCACTAACACCAGTTCAGTATGTGGGTTAAGTACTATTGAGTTCCCTAAAGTGGATCAGGGGCTAATAGAGAATTTAGCTGAGCCAATCTCCACAACTGAGATCATGGGGGCGATAACAACATTGCAGAGTGGGAAATCACCTGGTCCAGATGGATTCACAGTAGAATTTTATAAGAAATTTGCCCCACTCCTCTCTACAGCTTTACGTAACATGTATAATGAGGCCCTGTCACTTGGCCGACTTCCTCCAACCCTGACTAATGCCACAATTACTCTTCTACTAAAAAAGGACAAAGATCCCTTACTTTGTAGCAGCTTCAGACCCATATCATTATTAAATGTGGACTACAAAATTCTTGCTAAGATTCTAGCCCTCCGTCTTCAGAAGGTTTTGCCAGGAATTATTTCAGCAGATCAAACAGGCTTCATGCTGGGGAGGCACTCATTTCATAACACCAGGAGACTCCTAAACATTCTGAACATGCCCAGCTCCAGCACTCCTGAGATATTGGTGTCGCTGGATGCTGAGAAAGCCTTTGATAGGGTAGAGTGGGAGTTTCTTTTTGAGATGATGGATAGATTTGGTTTGGGTTCAGGTTTCATATCATGGGTAAAGTTGTTATATTCATCCCCAGTAGCATCTGTACAAACAAACAATGTGCTCTCACCCTCTTTTCAACTCCACCGCGGCACAAGACAAGGGTGTCCACTGTCCCCTTTACTGTTTGCCATAGCCATTGAGCCTTTGGCTATCTGGCTAAGATCTGAAGAAAACTTTGAGGGCATTTCACGTCAAGGTACAGTACACAAGCTTTCACTGTACGCGGATGACTTGCTTCTGTATGTGTCTAACCCTTCTACCTCTCTCTCCGTAATTTTAGAAATCTTAAAACAATTCGGCCAACTGTCAGGTTATAAACTAAATTTTGGAAAGAGTGAGTCATTCGCAATCAACAACCTAGTAGGAAAATTGCCAAACCATGTAGCCCCTTTTAAATGGGTGGACCAAGGTTTCAAATATTTGGGCATTTTCATCACCGGGTCCTTGGCAAACACTTTTAATAGCAATTTTGTACCTCTGCTGAAAAAAGTCGAGGACGACCTCATCAGATGGTCTACCCTGCCCTTCTCCTTAGCTGGTAGGGTTAACCTAATCAAAATGACCATCCTCTCAAAGTTTCTTTACCTATTCCAACACATCCCGGTACTTATCTCAAAGACTTTTTTTTCCTAAAGTTTTTTGCTAAAGTAGATAAATTAATCTCTCGTTTTCTCTGGGGTAATAAACCAGTGCGCATGCGGAAAAACATATTGCAGCTCCCTAAAAGGTCTGGGGGGCTAGCCCTCCCCAATTTTCTACACTACTACTGGGCTGCTAACATTCAAAAACTCCTATACTGGACAGTCGAAACCGCAGCCAATCAGCCAGCCTGGGTCCAAGTAGAATTTTCCTCCTCCAAAACCTCATTACGGTCATGGTTATGCTCCCAACTTCCAATGTCAGCTACTGACATTAGCGTTAATCCCGTAGTCATTCAATCGCTTAAAATTTGGATGCAATTCAGAAAGCATTTTGGCCTGAAGCATCCCTCCATCCATGCCCCAGTATCCCACAATCGTAGTTTCAAACCATCTATTATGGATTCTGCCTTCCAACTCTGGAGTGACATCATACCTGAGGAGTGAAATGTTTATGTCCTCTGGATCTACAGTGTAACTAACCACCTATTCAAGAGTTTTTATTTATTTATTTATTTATTTTTATTTTATTTTTTTTATTTATTTATTTTTTATTTTTATTTTTATTTATTTTTTTTTTTTATTAATTTTTAATTTTTTTTTATTTTTATTTTTTTATTTTTTTATATATACTATTATTTTATTTATCTATTTATTTATTTATATATATTGTACTGTGTTGTGTTTGTCTTCTAGGAGCAGGGGGCATCAAGGGATGGGATCCCATATAGGGGATTGGGAAGGGGTAATGGGGGGAGGTGGGGGTGGAGTGTGGGGGGAAAAAATTAAAAAATGTGAGCACTGTTTCATATTTATCAGTACAGTTTAACATTGTGTACACTTTGTATGATTGGTGCTCAATAAAACATATTTGAAGAATTAGCTAACAAGCACATTCGGAAAGGCGATTTTCAAACATTCACAAAATATAAAGTGCAATACTTGCATCTTCAGGATATAAAGCTGAACACAAACAGTTGGTATTGATCCATGCTTGAGAATCAATTTTTTTTATTTATATTGACACTCTTTCACAAAGCAGTCTGGTGTAAAATGATTTTCACAAACATACACACATTTTTTTATGTTTTGGGGCACATTTTCTTCAAAAACAAAACTTGTCCACTCCGTCTTCAGTAGCTCTGATACCGGGAGTACATGAAGACTCTTATGTTCACTTTTAAAGCCAACAACAGAACACTTATGATGCTTACGAAGCTGAGACATTATTCTTCTCACTGTATCTGCTCCAACTTGGAAAAAAATGGTGGACTGTGTGTAGATCACTCAGGGGAGGATCTATGATAACAGGGTGGAGTCACCAGTCGTGGACGAGGCCTGCTCTGACGTGATGTCACTTTAGAGCAGAAACAAAAACCGTTCATTTTGACACATTGTTTTTGATTAATAGAAATATAAGAAAGAGGAATGGTGGACTTTTAATATTGTAGGGTTTAATATCGACTCACGTTTATGTACAAACACCATGTAAAAGTGAATTTAGCATAATAGGTCCCCTTTCATTTAAAAGATGAGCTTCAAACATCACCACACAACTATTAACTTACAGTGGCAACAATAGCATAAATAAAGTCAGCAAACAGCAAAAATTTGACTATAACACTAACCACATAATTAATTAATGTTGCAATGCATGCTGGGAACTCACACATTATAACACTGTTCAATATGAAATTGTTAATTCAGACAACTCCGTTTTACTATTTGGGACAACATTTGGGGGAATACTGTTGGTCCAACTTGTGTTTTATATAGATGCAAAGTAATTTACATTTTGAGTTTCTGTGAGTCAAAAACCCCCATAAGCTGGATAAAATGCAATTTCATTTTTTACAGTGTTTTTGCCTCCAATGGGGTAAATCAGTGAGTTCTACATGCTCACTAGGCTGCAACAACTTTCATACAGGCATGAGCGCAAGTCATATGAGCTTCACTATGGTGATCTGTATATTTGCCCACATTCTCAATTAAAATCCACCCTTTCCATACTCTATCTCTCAACTCCAGGGCCTGTTTCCTATGAAAACATGGAAAATTGTCTTGTTTGTACTGTTTCTGACCTTCTCATGGCCTCCACCCAATCATAGTTCAGTGACACACTTCAGGATCAGAGGCAGACTTTCCAATCATTGTGCATCAAGTAGCTCTTTGCCGGTGGATGCCGATTGTCAGGCCTTGGATTGGCCTGGCATCTGAGCAGATATGCGGTCCGATAGCGTTTGATGAGTGTCGACAGCTTAGGCATCAAAGACTACGTGGCTGTTGAAGATGTGTTCGCTGCTCACACCATAATCTATTTTAAAGATGGAGCCAATCCACATATTTTTCATCCACCCTCGTAGGAACGAGGTGTTTCAAGCACTTTGTAATACAATGCATTAGCAGATAAAGGCCATCTCCACACAGCTGCTTTCTGCTGACTGCTCCTTGGAAAACTTTTCTCCCTCTCTTTCCATGTCTCTCTCTTTCCTTTAAACATACAGTAAGCCCCTCATTTCTCTCTCTCTCTCTCTCTCTGTCTCTCTCTTTCTCTGTCACTTTTATTTGCACTGTTACAAAAACAATTGAGCTGCCAATGGAGGCAGCATTTTAGGGCATCAGAATTATGTTCCAAAGCAATCCCAGAATGATAAATTCAGTGAAAAAATTAATTCAAGATGGCGGACAAGAAAAGAAAATTGTGGATTTGTAAAAAAAAACAAAAACATAATATTTAATTAATTACTAAAAAAATATAATATATAGTGTAATTATTGCAATTTTATGCCTGCTCACTTTTTCAGCCATCTTGGGGATTTTTTTCATCAAGTTTTTCTTTTCTTCATTATTTTTTTAAAAGAGACATGAACCATCCAGCTGTGAGGTAAATCACATAATTACAAACTTAAAAAAAAAGTATTTAAAGATCAGACAAAAAGAAAAGATAAAGATACAAGATAGGAGGCAGCTGCATGTAGACAGCAAGGCAGCTCGATTTTGGAACATCACTATATTGTCACTTTTTCTTCTAATCTATTCCTCTCTTTGAACATGTGAATATCAGCTGGAGAAAAATCTCTCAACAAGTAAATTAATATTATGACTACTCAACATTATTCTGGGTGTTGTATATGCAATGTTAAGCTGAGCAGAGCATGTATTTGTTTTTATTAGCTCGCTGCATGGATATTAATTTGAGTTTATCATAAGTTTGACAAAGCATGAGATCATTTCAACGGACCGGAGCCAAAAGTGCATCAAAACAAATTTGCACTTGAGCCCCCTTTGGCTCCAAACCTTTGATTTGATTCACTCAACATGAATTTTTCAACTTGGGATTTTCTTTTCAACAATTCTCTCCAAATTTCCAGAACTGTGGTTGCTAAACATAGACACATGGCTTTTTATGGTATGTTTATGATTAAATCTTTTTTTTTTCTAAATGTGTCTGTGTACCGCTGCTAATTCTGAGGACCTGTAGTTGATGGATAATGTATTTTCCATAGTGGCCCTTCAGGATGGGGACACAAACATCACATCTGCCATTACCACTCTCAAGAGGTCCCCAGGGCATGGGAACCTTCATCCTCCCTGTGGTCTGGGACCCTGCTCTGTCCCTCCCACTCACACTAATTCAATATATTTTTTTCTCTCTCTCTCTCTCTCTCTCTCTCTCTCTGTCTTCCTGTCTCTACCCCTCCTGTCAGGCACAACATTGCTCTATGTCAGGGTTCTCAATTAACTGGTTTTGTTTCAGGACCCATATTTTACACTGGACGTCAAAGTAGCGACCCAACACAGTACCAACATTTTTCATTTTAAATAAACAAAATGTTTTTAAAATAAGACATTTAAAATGAAATACATTAATATGACCATAACCAGCATAGGCTCAAAAATATGTACAATTATTAATATGACAGGATGAATTGGAAAATGTACTTTTTGTTTTACATTTCTCTGGCGTGTCTATTTAAAAAAAAAAAGTTGTTATTGTCATATAGTTCCACCCAACCCCCAAATACGTTTTCAATTAGATGCTGCTAAGTCAAATTAGTGCAAATTTTTTTAATAAAAAATCATTTGAAACAAAGCATAGCTGCATGTGACACAAGGCAAATAAATATGGCATAATTCAGAACCAATTTCCATTGTAATGTACACCAGAAATAACCTTAAAACATCACCATTAGCTATTTTCTTTTTTGGTAAATTATCACTTGTGGCTGCATTCAGAGTAGAAATAAAGCATGGACATATTTTGGGTGTCCCTGGAACATAATTGGGATCTGAAAGGGTTAAGATCTACCAAGCGACAGATGAATTTACCAAAATATTGTAAACCTTTGATGTCAACAACAAAAGATACAGGAAGCGTTTCTTCCCTTTTAAACGGCAAGCCTATATTATTTTGCGATTTTATGGTTAGTCATGTTTTATTATTTGCATTTAACAATGTTTTTTCACCTGCTGTCCATGACCCTGTGAGAGCAAACCTGACCCACCATTGGAGAACCATTGATCTCTCTCTCTCTCTCTCTCTCTCTCTCTCTCTGTCTCCATACCTCCTCCCTTTTCCTTTTTGCTCTTTCCCCACCCTCTACCCCCATGATGATTATTTTATAAACATTTATTTGAGGCTGCAAAGTGAAAAATGGCCATGAGAAAAACAAGCACCACTGCAGGGCAATTACATTTTTACATTTTCAGTTTTAAAGTACTTTATTGGCATGATTGTGTTTACATACAATACTGCCAAAGCATTAATAAACAAAACAGATAATGACAAGACAAATAATAATAATAAAACAGGAACAAATAACAATGAAAACAGTATTAAAATAAGGTTACAGGTAATTCATAAAATTAAATAAATTCTATGATAACAATATACACTATACAATATAAAATAAAATAAGCATTTAACAAGACATTATGAACATAAAAAAATACTGTGACTGAAGTACATAAATGCAGTGATTGGTTTCTGAGGGTGTGCATTTAAAAAATTAACTACCCCAGTAACACCTGCATTTTATATGTTTCTGCTGAACAGGAAAACTATGGCACGAGATTTGAGAGTTTGTCAAAGTATTTATCTCTCACGTCTGACAATTTCTCACAGTGAAGGAGAAAGCATGCCTCTGTCTTGACCTCATTAGCAGGTGTTCTTCTCTGAACTCTTTGAATGTTTCTACAGAATTCTGCATGCAAGGATTTTATTGGGTGTTTGTCCCATCTAGAGTAATCTGCCATACAGAGAGGGCCCCAAACCTCACATCCATACAAAGCAATAGGCATAATAATACTATCAAAGATTTTACACCAAATTGTTACAGGAATGTCTATTTGGGTAAATTTTCCCTTAATAGCATAGAATGCTCCTCTAGCTTTTAGTGCATTAACTGCCAGACCAAACCCCCCTGAAGCACTGATTTTAAGGCCGAGGTAGTTGTAGTGTAGGGTGTGTTCTATTGCAGTGTTTCCCAGAGTGAATGTGTGCCTGGTTTCCTGTAATCTGTCTTTTTTCTGGAAGATTACAATTGTAGTTTCTATTTAAAAAAAAAAAATTCAAAATGGACTGTCAGGCCTTGTCCAGGTGCTGCTGTAGCCCTTGTGCTGTAGCTGACATCAGCACCAGATCATCTGCATAGAGAAGAAATTTAACTTCAGAATTATTTAGAGTAAGACTGGGTGTTGCAGATTGTTCCAGTAGCACTGCTTTAATGTAAAAGTTGAACAGAGTTGGACTCAAACTGCAGCCCTGTCTCACTCTATGCCCTTGAGTGAAGAATTCTGTTCTTTTATTGCCAATTTTAACTGCGCACCTGTTGTCCGAATACATAGATTTGATAGTGTCGTACATTTTATCCCCAATGCCAGATTGTAGAATTTTATAATATAGACCATCATGCCAAATGGAATCTAATGCTTTTTTAAATCAGCAAAACATGCAAATATTTTGCCTTTGCTTTTTTGATGAACGTGCTGGTTGACTATTGTGTGTAGCTCGTGAATGTGGTCGGTGGTGCGGTGGTTTGCTAGAAATCCAATCTGACTCTTACTCAAGACATTGTGCTTGATAAGGAAGGCCTGTGTCCGAGTGTAAAGGATACAACAGAAAGTCTTCTACAGATTACTGTTCACACAAATGCATTGGTAGTTATTGGGGTCGAATTAGTCTCCACATAAAATGGGTGTATTAAGCCCATACTCCAGATATCAGGAAAATAGCCAGTTTGCAGAACCAGATTGAACAGTTTTAACAAGACCTCCAGCATTACTGCAGGGCTGTGCTGTAATGTTGTCTTAACCACATGCCTTTCTGGGTTTCAGTTTCTTAAATGCTTCTGGCAATTCTTCTATGCTAATCTGATAGTCTAAATGGTTTTTATTTTTATTGTAGATTCCAATTGACTCAGTTTGTCTCATAAGCTCCCCAGTGGATAAAGGTGAAAATTGGTTTGCAAATTGCTTTATTTTAGTGTCAACACATGGGCAGAGAAAACGTCTTGGTTACTGTCGTAACCTCCGTTCCCTGATGGAGGGAACAAGACCCGATTCAACTTCAGATCTTTGAGAAAAGGCCAATGAGAATTGGCAAGTTGAATTTGCATGCCACTCCCCCGACATACGGGTATAAAAGGGAGGCCAGCAGGCAAGTTCTGCACTGAGGAGCCGAGACAAGGTCCCAGCCGTTACAGTGGAAAAGTTCTGTCTGTGGCAAGAGAGACACAACATCTTGTTCCCCCAATCAGGGAATGGAGATTACGACAGTAAACGATACGTTCTTCATCTGTCACTCACTCGACGTTGTGTCAATGAAGTGACACTAGGGTTTCCATATTTGAAACGACACAATGACTGAACTGGTCATGTGAACTGCCGATGCAGGTGTAGGCAAGCTACTATGAGCATAGGAACAGATGCACTCGGGCTGCAAGGAGCCTCCCCAGATGCCCCAAGACATCATGTGTTCCCCATAATCCTGAGAGGGGAGAGGGGAGGAGATGTACCAAATATGGGAGCAGGCCAGGCAAGCCGCAGCCTTTTCTCTCTAAGTTTTTCTCTCCATAGAAAAATTATTCAATTGAGGCCTTAAAACACGCCGGGGAAGACATCCTTTTCCGTTCCTATTCGTTCATGGGGAAAAGGCCCTGCGGAGGCCACACCCTACCCTGGAGAGCAGAGGAGGGTAAAAAATGGCAAATATACCATACGGGCCTAATGGCCGGACATGGGAGAGGCACGGTGGTTAGTCCTGCCCTTCGCGGGGGGAGATTCTACAAACACAGCGACCAGGGCACAGAGGGCTCTGCCAAGGGAGATGTGTGTCTACCACAAGGAAGGGGGAGACCGTCCTGTGGAAGATACATCACAGGAGGTTAACAAGGAAACCGAAAACCGGTGGAGCACTTACCCCGGTACAGGGCATGTAGCACAAGTACTGGGTCTGACCACGAATTCCTCCACAGAATTCGTGAGTCAGAGGGCTAGGAAGAACATCCAGAGTTCACGAGTCGTGAACACGCATGGGAGAGAAGAGCATGCGGATTCACCTTATTGGATGAGAAAGGTGCTATGCACAAGCAGTACACCTGGCCAGCTGTCCATGTAATGAAACTTGCTTACCTGTTTGCACCTGAAAGAACACGAGACGAGACCGGCTCAACCCGGAGATTGTAAAACGTTGCAAAGGTATTGGGTGTTACCCAGCCCACTGCCCTACATATGTCTGCTAGAGAGGTGCCTTTGGCCAGTGCCCACGAGGATGCCACATCTCTCGTAGAGTGTGCTCGAACCCGCAAGGGGGCGGGTCCATGATCCAGTGGGCAAGCCTCTGTTTGGAGACAGCGTTCCCTTTCTGCTGTCCACCAAAGCAGACAAAGAGCTGCTCAGAGCATCTAAAGCTCTGCGTGCGATCCAAATAGGTGCACAAAGCTGCACCGGACACAGCAACAATAAGACTGGGTCTGCCTCCTCCGGGGGCACCGCTTGTAGGCTCACCACTTGATCCCTAAAAGGGGTTGTATGAACCTTGGGCACATACAAGGGATTGATTGGAGGATTCCCTTTGGGTCCCCTTTGCTGGAGGCCATGACTCGAACTGCCTTTCCAGTGCCCTTGGTGGGAGAGAGATGCAGCCTGGGTAGCAGTCTGGGTTAGCAAGGGCTGCCTGTGCGTGCTTTACCTAGAGGCAAGTGCTGCACAAGGGGTGTGAGTCCTTCACCTTCACCCAAATGATGCATCCAAGCCTCTCAAAAACGACACTTTAAAACTAGCATCACAGCATGAGCTGTTTCTAAAAAGTTATTGGAGAAACAAGGATGTATGTGTGTGTGTGTGTGTGTGTGTGTGTGTGTGTGTGTGTAGAGAGAGAGAGAGAGAGAGAGAGAGATGGAGCATGTGCGATCAGCTGTCTCTGTCGCCACTCCCAAGCAAAGTTGCTGTAGTGTGTTAGTCAGCTTTCTGAAGAAAATAGCCATCCCCATTTTGTGGTATACAGTGCACAAGAGTTATTCACTATAGAAACCACAATCTCCTCTGCCATTTTGAACAATGTATCCTGTTCAGTGCACAACTTTTAAAAACACATCTAATTGTGTTGCTTCCACTGCCAGGGAGAAACACCTAACATCACTGTGGATTGTATTAAATTTGCTTCTTCAAAACATTTCAGCATGGATTGCTTATGAACCAGTTGTGATATGATACAAGCTTTGCAAAGGAACTGTTTTTGAAAGATGTGGCAGTTAAAACACTATTGAATTCATTAATAGTTCATATGTCATGACTGTTTGATAGTTTATGTGCTGATTGATTGAAAAGTTTAATATATTCAGATGAAATATGTTAGATGTGCATTATACAGTATGTTAATCCTGAAATTCAGTTTTATAAATGTTGTGGTATTGTGGAGTTTGTTTATTTTCTTCGGATTGCCTTTCAAATATGGCTTTATTGGAAGAGCTGCAGTGTTAGCCAGTCATAACAATCTGTGTTACATTGAAGTCTTAAAGGGCCAGAGAGCTTAAAACTGAATGTTTCAGACAGAGGGCCAGAGACAGGGTAGAAAATTATTATATACATAGATACTCTTGTGGCCAAATGTTTGGAATAATTTACAGATTTTGCTCTTATGGAAAGAAATTGGTATTTTTATTCACCAAAGTGGCATTCAACTGATCACTAAGTATAGTCAGGACATTACTGATGTAAATAACAAAAAATATTTTTTATCAAATCTAGACAGACCCCAATTCCAGTAGCCATCACTTCAACATGATCCTTGCGTAATCATGCTAAATTGCCAATTTGGTACTAGAAAAATCACTTGCCATTATATCAAACACAGTTGAAAGCTATTTGGTTCGTTAAATGAAGCATTGGCTTTGTGCTTGTTTTTGAGTTGCCACTGTATGCAACAGACTGGCACCTGCCCTGTTTTCCAGTGAACTCAGGTATGTGTGAAATCTTTGTCATTGTCACGCCTCCCTCGGGCTCTGCATCTGACTCAGCGCTCCACTCCTCATCACCCAATTTCTTGTTCACCGTACCTGCACTCAATTCACTCGCTCATCACTGGTTATTTACTGCAGTAATGTTTTTGTTTATTATAATTTTTTTTACATTTTATATTGTTTTGAAATTGTTTTGGACTCTTTTGATATGTGAACGGTGCTTGTTCTGTGGTCTGTGCAAGTTTCTCTTGTAAATAATGACGTGCTTCCAGCCTCCTCCACGTGATGCGTGACCTTACCAACGAGTTTACGTCATTGCTCTCATGAGCGCGCATCACAGAGATGTACGGAAGCAAACATTTGTAGTTAAAAAGTATTGTATTGTTTAAAAAAAACAATCAATCACTTGGGTTCAGAATAACTTTATTTGTCAAACTGGAGTAGTGTGGATTATTTTGATGCACCCTTAATATGCATTTTGGACCATAAAAATGTTTGTAAGTTCATTGCATTGTTTAAAGGAGGAGGCCTGAAATGAAATCCTAAAAATCTTAAATTCTGTTTTAATGAAGAAAGAAACTCATATACATCTTGGATGGCCTGAGGGTGAGTAAATCATCAGCACATTTTCAAACTATTTCTTTGTCAATATTAAGTAAAAAATGGCCAGAGGTGGGTAGAGTAGCCAAAAATTGTCCTCAAGTAAAAGTACAATTAATTTAAAAACATTATTACTCAAGTAGAAGAGTAATAATAGAAAAGTACTAACATAAATAATTACTTGAGTAAGAGTAAGAAAGTATACAATTAAAAGTACTCAAGTAGTGAGTAACTCGTTACTCGTCAGTCTCCAACAATCTATCTAACTGAATATTTTGAATATATTTGAATTTTGTGTTCCACATAATTCAAAGGGTCACAAGAGTTAACTCCAAAAAGCATGTTAAGGCAGCATAAAAGTAATCCATAAGACTCCAGTGGTTACATCCATATCTTCAGAAGTGTTATGATATGGTGTGGGTGAGAAACAGATCAATATTTGTAATTTTTTGCTAGACATTCTTCTCCCTGCCCAGCAGGGGGTGATATGCAGAGAATAATGTGAATCACCAACAGCACAAGAAAAATGTGAAGGTGATCTGTTTCTCTGCCCGTGTCTCGTTTGGAAGGCTGCATCCTCCGGAGGTCGCATTTTTCGGCCGCATACGTCATTGAGGCTGTCTCGTTTCAGAAAAGGAGTAGGACACTTCGAATTTGTCCTTCGAATGTGACCTTCTTTCATGGAACTTCGGAGGATGCATGAGGTGTATCCTTTGTGGGTACTCATAAAACACAATTCTTTGCTTCAATGGAAGTGTCTAAAACAAATAATGATGCCAATTTGCCCGTAAATATGATGTTCAAATGCAAGGAATGTAAATACTCAATTTGAAGTACCTCAGTAGATGGGTGCAGAGTATATAATATGCATAATTATATTAATATATAATTCAAATAAAGTATTAGACTAAAAGTACACCTGTATAATCTATTTTCTTTTCTCTTTACATCATTATAACTCTCCTAAATTTTACCTAATACATTCCCTTTCAAAGTGATTTTTTCCCTTCTTGCTCAAAGCGCTTGCGCTTGTTAAAGAGTTGCATGCTATCATAACAACCATGTTCTGTTCCATTTCCGTTTGTCCTACGAAGACCATCTCTTTTAAACAAGGCTTGTTTAAAGGAGGACACTCTGTATTATGCAACCTTCAAAGGCAGCGTTCCTACCTAGCATGCAGCCTTCCAAACGAGACACAGCATCTGTTTCTCATCCACACATATCGTATTGCTTCTGAAGACACTGATTTAACCACTGGAGTCTTATGGATTAATTTTATGCTGACTTATATGATTTTGTTTAGCTTTAAAATGTTCCCACCAATTCACTTGCAAATTATGAATTTAATAAAAAATTTTGGGTGAACTATCCCTTTAAGTTAACCGTTCCCCTTGAATCTGGATCTGAATGAATTTGTCAACAAGAAGAGAATCACTTCTAGTAATTATTACAGTGAAACGTGAAAATGTCCCACAAGGAAATTATATATCATGCTGAAATATAAAGATATATAGATAATGCTTTATTAATGCCTATTTTCACTATTTCATAGCTTTTAAACTTCTGCGTGGATTCTTATTTCAGTGTAGTTACAGTTTTCAGTGTCGAAAGATTTTAGATCATTAGTTCTGTACAGCAGTACTGCCGCTCTCTAAATGCAGAGAACGCAGCCTAGTGCGTAGGGCACCAACCCTGGTCGTAGAACACTGGCTGTGTCTGAAACTGCCCCCAATCCACTATATAGAGCACTATTTTGAGTGACCGCAATTTTGTAGTGTCTGAATTTTGAGTGAGCCATTCGTTCCCTACTTTTGTTCACTCATTTTTATCCACAATGCACTCTAATTTCGACAAAGGTTAATTGCCCACAATCCACCACAGGGAAGGCGTACCAGCTGGGAGTTTACTGCTTCCTTAACTCCTGCAATGTTTTATTTCATGCTGAATGTATTAAATACATTTTTGACAAATAATTTCTTGATTAAAATATCTTAATAGCATATAGAGAGGCAAAACATACAGATACATTTAAAAATGCACTCTTTATTTGTTTAAATTCATTTACTCCTTATATTAGCATACAGTATATATTAAAAATAACAAAAAAATGAAGATTTATTGTATTAATATATTATTTAATAAGAATAACATGTAAGGCCCAAGTATTTCAAAAGTTAATATGTGACGTTATTGTGACGGACCCAGAGCTCCGACACTTGGTGTATATGTCAGCATCCGAATTCACTCACTCATTTTGTTCACTCACTGCTGTGATATAGTGCACTAACTGCCATTCACAGTATAGGAAATAGTGAACGAGTGAATGATTTCGGACACATCCACTCTCTTCACCATTCGATCGCTTTGCACCCACACATCTCTCAGATGCGCACCTTGTGCCCCTCACTGTACACGTGCAGAAATGCTGTCTGTTCGCGGTCCAGTTGGCAATCACACGAACGGCAGAACAAAAGGCTTTTATACTTAACTTAACTTAACTTGTTTACATGGATTTATACAGTTAATACGCCCGAAGTAGCTGCAATAGTTTCCAGTAAATGCGTAAATACTGCTCATGACATGCGGGCCGCGGGACAAAGTGCACTGATATATTGCTGCACTGATTTAAAAATGTACATTTAACTGATGTCATAAGAGCCCAGTTACAGAATCACCCTGAAAATGACCATCACCATGTCAGATAAAAGCCAGCGTTACAATTAGAGCCAAAACTTATCTCAGTGTGCTTCCTTAAATTTAAATTGAGATTTTAATCTTGAAATATCAGCTTGTCTTGGTGTTAAATGAAGACACTGCATGAGGAAACTATAATTTTTTCACTGTGCGAAGTGAAGAGTTTCACTTCGCACATGACTTGAGAGACAGTCTGTGTCAGCAGCACACCCAGCTGTGTGAACTTCCCCTCTCGTAAAAGTCCCATTCTATAATCTCTCAATAAATTAACATGAACTAAAGTTAAACCCAGTAATTTAACGACAGGAACTCTGCCCCTTGTAAAGAAGTAAAAGTAAAAAACAATCATTAGAAATTTACTTGAGTGAGAGTAAAAAGTACCCACTTTTAAACCTCCTCAAAAAGTTTTTTTTTTTCTAAAAGTTACTCAAGTAAATGTAAAGGAGAAAATGTAGTGTGTTACTACCCACCTCTGAAAATTGCAAAAAAGAAACAGCTTTCTCTAGAAACTCATAAGTCAATCATTGTTCCCTTTCGAGAGGTCTCTCCTATTGCGTAAGTAGCTTACGCTATGGGAAAACTCTGTTTCTTGAGAAATATTGAAGTCTTTATGTAAAACGCATTGCAGCTGCACAGCAGACAGCAATGAGCGAGGCAGCTCGGTCATTGGCTGTGCTGCGGCAACTTGCTCGAACCAATGACGGGGCGATTCTGAACGCGCGACCAATGAGCGCGCTTCGCGCCCGCGCGCTCAGAGCTCGCCAAGATGGGCGTGGCTAAGGCTATATATTAGGCGCCCCGTCATGAGAGTTCTTTAGATTTAATCTCCTTCAGCAAAGACCTTCTCTTCGCTGGATCCTCCGGATTATTGGAGTCTTTTCGCCCGCCGTCGACAAGCCTACAGCAGGACTGCTACGAGGACGCCGGCGCCTTCAGCCGCTTTCAAAGCCTTCTGCTATGCCATCCGGCGCGCATCACCTTGAAATCCTTTTACTAAAAGCTACTTTGCAAGTGTTCGCCTCTGCGACGCTTTTTGTTCTTTAGTGAAAGAGCAAATTCCAGGCGTTGTTTCAAATGCCTTCGACCTGCGCCTCGTGCAGAGGCCCTCTTCCTGACGGGGACCGTCACATTATCTGCGCTCGCTGCCTGGGACCTGACCACGCAGAAGCTGCTCTCACTCGAGGCGGATGCCCCGAATGTGACTCCCTGGGCCTCACCAAGCTGCGCGCTCGCTTTGCTGCCTTCGACGCGAATGAGTCTGCTAACACCGTGCTGCCATCCCCTCTGTTCGAGCCGCGCAAGAAAAAGCGCAGCTCACAGAGGCCGCCAGTGCACGTGGACTTCAGTGACGTCACGCCGGGCCAGTCCCCGTGTGCTTCACCACCACCCAAGGACTCCCTGCCGCCAGTTCAATTCACGCAGGCAGACCAGCACCCCTCCAGAGCGGTGGGTCTCGTCTCGTTCGGCGCGTCAGGGGACGACGGTGAAAAGGATGACAGCCTTTCCACTGACGCTGCATCCGACGACAGGCCGGGCTCGGCCTTCGACCCCGCGCCGTCGACATTAGCGGACACGAGCAGGGGCACCAGCATGGACTCAGAGATCGTCCGCATCCTGTCTAAAGCCGTGGAAGACCTCGGGCTCGACTGGTCTTCTCCGGAAGAACCCGCCCGTAGCCGGCTGGACGAGTGGTTCCTGCAAGGGCGCCGGCAGACCCCTCGACAGAGACCCTCCCCTTTCTTCCCCGAAGTTCACGACGAACTCACAAAGTCATGGAAAGCCCCGCACTCTGCTCGCCTGAAGCCTTCTTTCTCTTCCTCGCTCTCCTCGGTGGACGGCGCGAGAGAAAGAGGCTACGAGGGAACCCCGCCCCTCGAGGAGGATATGGTCAACCATCTGTGCCCACCCTCCACCGCTGGATGGAAAGCCAAAGCTTCTCATCTCTCGAAGCCCTGCCGATCTACCTCAGCTCTCGCCGGTCGCGCATACGCCGCCGCCGCCCAAGCTGCGTCAGCGCTTCATTCCATGGCTGTTCTGCAGGTCTATCAGGCCAAACTTCTCCGCACCATGGACGAGTCTGGACCTGAACCTGAGGCTTTCAAGGACCTACGCAGCGCCACTGATGTAGCCCTGCGAGCCACAAAGGCCACCGCCCAATCCATCGGCCGGGCCATGGCTAACCTGACTGTCCTTGAGCGCCATCTGTGGCTGACGCTAACAGAAATGAAGGACGCGGATAAGGCGCCATTCCTCGACGCGCCTATCGCTCCAAGCGGCCTGTTCGGACCGGCGGTAAGAGAGTTTGCTGAACGCTTCACTGAAGCCCGGAAGAATTCGCAGGCTATGCGTCACTTCCTGCCCAAGCGCTCCAGCTCGTCACAGAGCCGCCAGAGACCGCCTCAGCTGCAGCAGCGAGCCAGGGCGGCGCCTCCCGTCTCCCAGCCCAGACCTGAAACGGACGCTCGACGCCGCTCGCATTCCGCTAACCGAAAGCAGCCGCCTGAGCGACGGGGACCTCGGCCCAAGATCGTGCTGAACTCGGAGCCTCGTAAGTCTTCCTAGCCATAGGAAGAAAAAGAGAGAGTGCATGTCTCGCAAAAGCCGGACCACTCTCTCCAAAACGTTTAAAACATTACCCAGTCCCCTTACAGGCAGCTGGAAATGTCTGTACAGCAGTCAATGGGCCAGTCACAGAACTCGCTCACCTGCAATCAAACGCCGTTTTAACGGCAACACACAGAAATCACAAAAAGAGTCACGTGTCCACACTAAAGTGCGCATTCCCACATATCAATACTGTCCAAACAGTGCCGAATACTTCCCCAGCTCAAGCTGGACGCCCCATAAATGTGGATCGTGTGCCTATTGTCATGTATGCACCACTACACACAAGCACTGTTCCCACAGTTATAAACACTTCCCCAGTAAAAGCGGGAAATACTATAAAGGTAGCGCGTGTGCCTGCTGTCATGCATGCACCCCTACACACAAACACTGTATGCATGCCCAAAACCCCCGCCATGAGCCGGAGGCTTTATGAAAATGGCGCGCATGCCTACTACGGTATATGCAACCCCACCCATAAGAGCTGCCCATACAGTTTCAAACAGTTCTCTGGCTCATGCCGCGAGCATCACAGATGCGACGCGCGAGCCAAGAAACTCCCCGCTAAGAACGGGAAGCTTTATGAAAGTGGCGCGCGTGCCTATTACAATGTATGCACCCCCACCCGTAAACACTGTCTATACAGTTTCAAACATTTCTCCAGCTCATGCTGCGAGCATTACGAAGATAGCGCGTGTGCCTGTAATCTCACACGCACCCCTGCACTCGGCACTCAACAAAGCTGCTCAGCGCGCTCCCGCTCCTCTGAGAGCTGTAAGCTCAGTGTTAGCACAAGGCGATTCGCCGGCAGGGCCCATACGTCACTGCGACACGCCCCCAGCCAGCATTCAGCCATATCTGTGCGAGCAAAAGCCTGGGAAAAAATCCCCAACATGCCGAAATGGGTTTTCAACATAATAAAACATGGTTACTCGCTTCAATTCGCTCGCAGACCACCCCGCTTTCAGCGGTGGTCGAGACGAAAGTGAGGAAAGATGTTTCACATGTTCTACGCACCGAGGTGCTCAAACTGATAGAGAAGGGCTCTATAGAAACTGTTCCTCCCTCTATGAGCGAGGCGGGTTTTACAGCCGCTACTTTCGCTCCGAAAAGGACGGTGGCCTCCGCCCCATCCTAGATCTCAGACATCTGAACAAAGCTTTAATGATTCGCTTATTCAGAATGTTAACGACCAAACATATCCTCGCGCAAGTTCGCCCCGGGGATTGGTTTCTATCAGTGGATTTGAAAGACGCTTACTTTCACATTCCGATAGCGCCTCATCACAGGCCATTTCTGAGATTCGCTTTCCAGGGACAGTCATACCAGTACACAGTACTACCATTCAGCCTATCATTGGCCCCCCGCACATTCACGAAATGTATGGACGCAGCACTTTCCCCCCTGAGACAGCGGGGAGTGCGAATACTGAATTACCTCGACGATTGGCTAATCCTAGCACAATCAGAGAGTCAGTTAACGACGCACAGATCTTGGATTATCAGCCATCTAGAATTCCTGGGTCTGAGAATCAATTTTGCAAAGAGCGTGCTATCCCCCAGCCAGAATATCTCTTTTCTGGGGATAGTGCTAGACTCAGTGCAGATGCCGGCGCGCCTCTCATCAGAGCGCGCGCTCGCTATTCGGCGCCTTGCAACATCATTCAGAGCGGGCGTGCGCGCCCCCGTCAAATGATTTCAAAGGATGCTCGGTCTCATGGCCTCGGCATCAGCTGTACTCCAGCCAGGATTGTTGCACATGCGTCCTCTCCAACGCTGGCTCAAGAGCCGTGTCCCCACTCACGCGTGGCGCTTGGGCCACTTTTTAATCAGAGCGAATCACGGCTGTATAAAAGCCCTGACGCCCTGGAAGGCTTCGACTGGTATCAAACCGGCGTGAGTCTGGGCGTGAACACACGGAGAAAAATGATCACGACAGATGCCTCCAAAATAGGATGGGGGGCCCTTTACGAGGGCAGGCCTGTCTCCGGTTTTTGGTCAAACCTGGAAAAGCGCCTACATATAAACTGTCTGGAAATGAAAGCGGTCGCCTTGGCTCTCAGAGCCCTGCTTCCGTACCTGAAAAACGAACACGTCCTGGTCCGAACGGACAACATGACGGTAGTATTGTATATAAATCGCCAGGGTGGACTCAGGTCGAGCTCCCTGCACTCTATGGCCAGGGAGCTCATCTTATGGTCACAGCACAACCTGCGCTCGCTGAGAGCAGCGCATGTGCCAGGCGTCCTGAACCAGGGAGCGGACATGCTGTCCAGAGACAAAGTTCTCCCAGGAGAATGGTCTCTCCACCCCCTGACGGTTCAGTGGTTATGGCAAACCTTTGGCGAGGCAGAGGTCGACCTCTTCGCCTCCAGGGAAAAAGGGAGGTGAAATGTGCAGTGCTCCTGGTAGCCCCACTCTGGAAGAACCAGACGTGGTTTCCAGAACTGATGCAGATGATGCAATCTGCCCCATGGCCGATTCCGTTGAGGCTGGACCTCCTCAGGCAGGCCAACAGGATGATTCTTCATCCCCGCCCCGATCTGCGGGCCCTTCATGCATGGCCCCTCAACGGGTTCCAGAGAACCTCCCCAGCGGAGTGTTGAGAACCATCACTGAGGCACATACCACTTATATGCCCAAAAGTGGAAAGTGTTCAGTGACTGGTGTGATACCAAGAGCTTGAACCCCAAATCGTGCGAGATACCAAGTGTACTCGCCTTTTTTGCAAGAGCTGCTGGAGGCGGGCCGCACACCCTCCACGCTCAAAGTCTATGTGGCTGCCATAGCAGCGTCACACAATCCTGATAAAGGACGCTCATTAGGGAAAAACGACCTAATCATTCGTTTCCTAAGAGGCTCTAGGAGGATGAACCCTCCTCGCCCCCCTCGGTACCGATCTGGGACCTGGCCACGGTCCTGGACGCACTCAAGAGTGCCCCGTTCGAACCTCTCCGAACCGTGCACCTTAAACAGCTCTCGCTCAAAACTGCGCTCTTGCTGGCACTCGCCTCAGTCAAGAGAGTGGGCGTACCTGCACGCTGTCATCAAGCTGCTTGCTTGGAATTTGGACCTAACGACTGCAGAGTTGTCCTTAGGCCAAAGCACGGGTATATTCCTAAAGTGCTTTCCACACCCTTCAGAGTACAGGTGATATCTCTGGCAGCGCTATCGTCTCAAGCAGACGAAAGTGACGCTAATTTACTCTGCCCGGTCAGGGCGCTCAGAGTATACTTGGAACGTTCTGCCCCGTTCAGACAGACGGAACAATTATTCGTATGCTTTGGCGGCCGCACTAAAGGTCTTGCAGTTTCAAAGCAAAGAATATCGCGCTGGATAGTAGATGCTATAGCGCTGGCTTATGAAGCCAAGGGCCTTCAATACCCCTTAGGCGTCAGAGCTCACTCTACGAGGAGCATGGCCTCCTCGTGGGCGTGGTCGAGTGGGATACCCATTGAGGATATGGGCCTCGCCTTCCACATTTATCAGGTTTTATAACCTACAGGTCCCCTCATTGCATTCCAACATTCTATCAGCCTGACTGTAGTATGGACTGGAGTACGTATATGCTGAGCATTATCGCTTCCCTTATAAGGTCCATCTCTGACTGACTTAGAGGGTTTTCTATGCATATCAGTAAATAGAAAAATCAGTACATAAGATATGTGCTTGTGTTTTTACAATGAGTGCCCCACCATGGGCCACCTTGGGGCAAAGGCGCTCTGTATTATCCCATTATATAGCTCGCCATTGGCCGGCTCGTTGAATAATCACTTTGCTTTAAGGCTCAGGCATCTGCCTCTGGCTTTATAGAGCGAAGTCAGCACGCACGGCGTTTTGCATGGTGTTCCCATAGCGTAAGCTACTTACGCAATAGGAGAGACCTCTCGAGAGGGAACGACTCGGTTACTAACGTAACCTCGGTTCCCTGAGAGGAGGGAACGAGTATTGCGTAAGCTGCCGTGCTTGTGCTTGGTCAGTCGCTTCAGTCGATTGAACCTAAAGAACTCTCATGACGGGGCGCCTAATATATAGCCTTAGCCACGCCCATCTTGGCGGGCTCTGAGCGCGCGGGCGCGAAGCGCGCTCATTGGTCACGCATTCAGAGTCGCCCCGTCATTGGTTCGAGCAAGTTGCCGCAGCACAGCCAATGACCGAGCTGCCTCGCTCATTGCTGTCTGCTGTGCAGCTGCAATGCGTTTTACATAAAGACTTCAATATTTCTATGGGAGTTTTCCCATAGCGTAAGCTACTTACGCAATACTCGTTCCCTCCTCTCAGGGAACCGAGGTTACATTAGTAACCGAGTCCTTTTGAGGAATGAAGGCTACACAATGCTTGAAAAGGCCAAAGAAACTGAAGATTTCATACAAAAATGTACACTACAGTCTTCAAAAACAAAGGACAACTGACTCTAACAAGGACAGAAAGAGATGTGGAAGGCCAGATGTACAATTAAACAAGAGGATAAGCTCAACAGAGTCTATAATTTAAGAAATAGACATCTCACATATCCTCAGCTGACAGCTTCATTGAATTTTAAAAAAAAGAGTAGGTCATGACTCATTTAACAGATACTCTGGAACACACATATATTCATGAGTAGTCTTATCTCAGTGTATCTTACTGCGGATAGACACATAAACAAGTACAATGTCAAAGTACAAAAAAAGCACATCTCAAAAGTGAGAGTTGTGTTTGAATGCAAGAACGCATCATGTTTTTTTGTTGCTAGCGTCAAGCAAACTTAAGTGTGGTTTGTTGTCTATACAGCTCCGCATTGCCTACACAGCTGGAGGTTTGCTCACTGCCTCATGAAGAAAATGTCGTGGGTTACATGTGTATCCCTTGTTCCCTGAAAAAAGCGGAACGAGATGCTGCACTTTTGCTAACGCTATGGGGAACAATCCTAGTTGTGACCGAGCTGAAATAATGTGTAACACGTCAATGAACATTGACCGGAATTTATAGACTCGGCTGATGTAATAATTAGATGCACCTGCGGCCAGGCTATAAATGGATACGTCACCAGGTGTCGTCAGATACTTCTCTTTGAAGAATGTCCTGGGACGTCCCAGTGTGGCAAATAAGCGCAGCATCTCATTCCGCTTTTTTCAGGGAACAAGGGTTACACATGTAACCCACAACGTTCCCTTTACAAAAAGCTTCACTATGATGCTGCGCTTTTGCTAAGCGCTATGGGGAACGCAATACCCACACCGCTGCACTGGGGGCTGTCCGGACCCCTACGGTTGTGCAGGTTGTACGTGAGCTTGAGATGTCGACTCAAGGGCATAAGAGCCCGGAGTAGCATAAACATCTAAACCATTACATTTTGATGAATGTGTGCGGAGAGGACCAGCCTGACGCATCACAAACTTGTTCAGGCATGAGCTGAGATGTCGACCCAAGGACATAAGAGCCCGGAGTGCAGAACATCCAAACTATAAAAGTCCAATGAATGTGTGCGGAGAGGACAACCTGCCGCATCACAAACTTGTTTATGCATGGGCTGAGATGTCGACTCAAGGACATAAGAGTCCAGAGTAGCAAAGCATCTAACCCATAAAGTTCGATGAATGTGTGCGAAGAGAACCCTATCGCAACACAAACTTGTCATAAAAACTGATGAATGTGAGCGGAGAGGACCAGCCTGCCACATCACAAACTTGTCCAGACATGAGCTTGAGATGTCGACTCAAGGGCATAAGAGCCCGGAGTGGCAGAACATCCAAACTATAAAAATCTAATGAATGTGTGCGGAGAGGACAACTTGCCGCATCACAAACTTGCTGCAGAGGGAGACCTCTAGCCAAGGTTTTAGAGGAGGAGAGCCCTCTGGGAGAGTGCGCCCTAAAACCTACTGGCGAAGCTTGACCGCACGCCTCGTAGGCCCGGGCAATAATGAGGATGCCTCTTTGAGGGCACCCCGCCCACCAAGCCGTGGCAAACTGCAGTGGCCACATAGAACCTGGCAGTGGCGAGGCAAATGCCCGTAGACAGTTCTTTCTACAGAAAATCCAGAACTGAAGCAAACTGGCAGTTAGCTGGTTCTGTAATATGAACGTTAGTAGAAGGAACGCATGCAGGTGCATTTGTGCTATGTATGCGTTACTACGATCAGCCCCTCCATGGGGTTGCTGGGCGACTCGGGGAGAAGTAGAGGAGACATTGCGCTATCAACAGAGGCGAAGAGGTCCTCTTCTGCCCTGTAAAATCTACCCAGATCAGTTCCAAGTGGAGGGAGCCCTAGCACTTGAAATGGTCTCGATAACCTCAAAAGAAAATCCTGTGAACCTCATTTGGTACCCTTAGGGGCCAGACATGAAAGGTTTCACAATTCGGGCCAAGGATGAGAAGGTCCTCCCTGTTCGGAATCGCCCAATGCAAGCTGTTGAGGAGAGGTATTAACTCCGAGAAACATATCCTGTTCGGCCAGCGCAGCGCCATTAATAGGATGCAAGACCCTTGCTGGTGAACATTGCCAAGACTCCCGGGAGCAGAGAAACCAGGGAAAGAAACGCATACAGACTCATTCTGGGTCATGTATGTGTCTTACCGTCCAGACCCAAGGGGGCTGGGTGATTTCAGGGAGAAGTAGAGGAGACATTGCGCTATTCATAGAGGCGAAGAGGTCCTCTTCTGCCCTAAGATCTCACCCAAACCTGTTCCAAGTGGAAAAAGCCTGGCATTTAAAAAGGTCTCAATAACCTCAGGAGAAAGCCCTGTGTCCCTCAGTTGGTACCCTTAGGGGCCAAACATGAAAGTTTCCACAATTCGGGGCAAGGATGAAATATTGCCCTGTGCCTGAGATAGAAGATCCTTCCTGTTCGGAATCGCCCAAGGCGATCCGTCGAGGGAAGAAATTAGCTCCGAGAACCAAGCCCTGTTCGGCGCGGTGCTATCAGTAAGAGGCAAAAACCCTTGCTGGCGAATTCTGGGCAACTACTACCTTAGGGTGGAGTTCTTAACTCCCCCGTTGGTATTTTCTGTCTGGATAGTAAATCTGCTCCCACATACGGGCATCCAGGGATATAACTGACCTGAGTGACAGGAGCTTGCCCTGGGCCCTAAGGAGAATCTGACGCATCAGAAATACAGCTGACAAGAACGTGGGTCTCCTTGATGATTTATGTAAGAGGCTACCGCTGTATTGTCCACCTGCACCAAGACATGGCAGCCTCAGGAGGAGGTATTTCAGGGCCAGAAATACAGCCGTCAACCCGAGACAGTGACTGTGACAACCGAGCTGACGACCCTCCTATCCCCTTAAGCTGGACGACCACTTAAGGCCGCTACCGCACCCGTCAGGGAGGCGTCTGTCGTTAGCAGCCTGCGACAACAAGACGCACCTAGAGTGGGACCCAAGGCAGAAAACCGGGGTCTGAACCACATAGAAAGGGAACGAAGCCTGAGGCGCGTAACCCTTATTAGCCTAGGGGTTTTGGCCCTTGGAAGAAATCCCCTTGGCTTTGGGCCACAACAAAAACGGTCTCATGACCAGAAGGTCCAGAGGGATCACCGTGGACGCGGTTGCCCTGAGACCTGGAAATCGTTGATACTGATAACAGCGCAAACTTAACCTAGCCTGACTTTGCTCAGGGTGATCTGAATGGACTCAATCCTAGCGGGAGACAGTTGTGCCCGCATTGTGATTGAAATCCATACGATGCCCCGATAGACAGTGTTCTGAGTGGGAGAGAGGATGCTTTTCTTGGCGTTGAGCCTCAACCCCAGAGAAAAAGATGAGCTAAGATGATGTCCCTGTGCTGAACTGACAGTTCCTGGAACTGCGCTAGAATCAGCCAGTCGTCTACATATTTCAGAATGCAGATGCCCTGGAGTCGCAAGGAGCCAGCGCTACATCATGCATTGTGAATGTGTGGGTAAAAAGGGCTAGGCCGAGTGAAAGAACCTGACACTGGATGACTTCGCCCTCGGAAGCGAACCTCAGGAACTTTCCATGTTGTGGCAGAACTTCTAAATGAAGTATAGAAGTGCGTCATAAGATCGATGGTGACCAGCCAAACGAGTTGTAGGGCTTGAGACATGACCGTCTTGACAGGCATCATCTTGGACTTGAACACCCACGGTTAGTTCAAGCTTTAAGATCTAAGCCAGACGCCACCCCTCACCCTCCATGGGAAACGGGAAGTATTTAGTGTAATAACCTAACTCTCTCTCTGGAAGGGGAACACATACCATGGCCCCTTTAACCAGGAGATTTATTATATACTTTTTTTTTTACATACCGGTTTACGGTAGTGAGAACACGCCGTTGAAACACGGAAAAGCGGCGAGTGAATTCAATTCTGACGCCCTTATAAGACCCACAGAAAAGAATATATATGGCAGAAGTTTCCACGCTGCCAGGCTCTCTGAGATGGGTTTTATATTTTAACACTTCCTGTTGAGGGGTTGTCGAGTGTTTCGCGTCCTGAATAAAATGCAGGAACAGCGAAAACACCCAATTTTGACGGAAGCCTCTGCAACCCGAAACACCAAGAGGTGGCGGGAATGGAGGGGCTTCGAGGGGGTACCGGGAGGGGTGAAGTGAAGCACACGCCCCGTCCCGAGGGGATCTACCCCCTAATCTAGGCACAAGACCGTCAGGGTTTTCTCTTACTAGAAATTATAGTCCTGAGGTCTTGCTTCGGGGCTGGCGAGGGCAGCGAGACTGTCCCCACTCCCTGGGAGGAGGAGCACGACTCGCCACGCTTTGCTTTTGAGGCTCCCTTCAGACAGGACCGAGGCGGGTCTGAGGCTTGCTCGTCAAGTGCAGAACCCACACTCAGGTCAGCCTGGTACGCCTTTAAAACAGCATAGTGTGCAGCACTTTTTCACGTGGCAAGTCCAATCTGGCAACCGCACGAGTAACAACATAGAGCAATTCCTCCGTAGATTTTTTATCATGGACGGAAAGCTCGGAGGTGGGAAGAGAATCGAGATCAGCTGGGTTTGGGGAGAGAGCGAGAGGAAGGGATCAACCCGTCTCTTGCTCCTCAGCCAAATCCATTTTTTTTTTTGTGGGTGCTGAATCCCGGAAGCAAGCGCGGTGAGCGCGAAGCACTTTGCCTGTTAAAGCAAATCGCAGTGCTCGCACCCGCCCTGCTGCAACGCGAGAGCAGTGTGCTCTTCCCCCAAACAAACAGAGCAAAAACTGATCATCGTTTGCGGCTTTCAGTCATTCTCACTTTTTTTCTTTTCTTTTTATATATATATATATATATATATATATATATATATATATATATATATATATATATATATATATATATCATATTTTCTAAACAGAAAAGAAAAGAGAAAAAGGTTCATTGCACACTGTCTAACGAATTCTAACTCCTAACAGAGGAAAGAAAGTTTTGACAGGGTTTGTAAAACACACAGAAACAGAATCGCTCTGAAAAAAGAGTTTCTGACGACACCTGGTGACGTATCCATTTATAGCCTGGCCGCAGTTGCATCTAATGATTACATCAGCCGATGCTATAAATTCCGGTCAATGTTCATTGACGTGTTACACACATTATTTCAGCTCGGTCACAACTGGGATTGTTCCCCATAGCGCTTAGCAAAAGCGCAGCATCATAGTGAAGCTTTTTGTAAAGGGAACAGGTGGTTCATCAAGCTTGAATTGCTCCGATGGTTGGAACACTTATTATTACAGTCCGGGGACATTATTAATTGCATTAATTTTTTACGCATTATATTTTATGTAATTAAATCGCTCTGAATGAATGCGTTAAACTGACAGCTCTTTCTGTCTAGAGACTAAACACAACTTGAGAAACCAATACCAATCAGCTGGCGTACTCATAACAGTATGACATAACAGTGCAAATTAAATTAATGACAAACATATGACACATTCTTAAATGCATCTTGGGTTTCAACAACAAAAGTTAAGAGTTGGCAGTGGCTCTAAGGATTTCACAAAGACAAATGACTTCAGGAGAGTGCCAAGTTGCCAAGAATGGCAAGTACGTGGGAAGTATGTTCTTGAGAACAATGAGACCACAAAATTTTACTCTTTTAATACAATGATTAATAATGAAAAGAAATCATGTGTAGAAGTGTGTCATGCATTGTTGTTAGTATTATGAAGTCATTCTTTTTCATATTTACCAATTTGAATTTAGCAGATATCCTTTTTAACATCCATTTCGACAGATATACAAATGACGATAACATAAGTGTGATGAGTAGGAGGGCGTGGCCGGGCCCCCCTCCTCTTCACATTCAGTCTAAAGTGAAAAATGTAAATGGCAATGGACCATAGTCTGCCCACTTCCAGCTTATCATTGAAGAGAACAATGTGCTTATTCAGAAGCAATTCATCCAGAGGAACAACAACAAGCAGAAAACCGGCCAAGTACAGTCAGGAATCCTAATATGAAAGCATGCTGTAAAAATACATAGGTGAACAAAAAGCAATGTGAAAGACTGGTTGAGAGCATGCCAAGACGCATGGATGCTGTGACTGAAAATCAGGGTTATTCCACCAAATATTGTTTTCTGAACTCTTCCTAAGTTAAAAATAAATGAGTATTGTGTTGTTTAAAAATGTTATATGAGCTTGTTGTCCTTGCATTATGTGAGGTCAGAAAACACTGCATCTTAATTGTTATTTTGACCAGTTGTCATTTTCTGCAGATAAATTCTCTAAATGACAATAGTTCTATTTTGTATTTGGGAGAAATGTTGTCAGTACTTTAAAGGATAAAAAAATATATAATTTATGCAACCACATACCTATAAATATTAGGCCTAAATCCAGAGAAACTGTTCATTTTGCAGTGGTCTCTTAAATGTAAGATATATATATATATATGTGCATACATAAGCTACTGGATCAATCATGCATACATCATACATGAAGTCAAAAGACACTGATAATCTGTCATGTTTATGTATAACTTTTGATACTCTTTTTATTACACTATGCAAAGTTTCACTTTATATCACAGGGCTAGAGCTCTGTGACCAAACCATGCTCACCTGTCTTTCATATGTTGAGGAGAACAACTAGATGTCCATCTAGGGCCACAAATGTGTAGCTCAGCCTGTCAATGCTTTTACTTATGGTCCTCAAATGAGCCTGAACACATGGCCTGTCAAGTACAGCCACCCTTATCTGTCACCAAACACGTACATAGATTACAGCCTGTGGTTTTATCCAAGGGTTCAACATATGCTTTCATCTTACAAAATATCCCTCTCTTGCCTGTTAATCTCTACATGCATGGAGAGCATGTAGACAGCAAAAATGAACTGTACACATTAACTTAAATGTTAAATACAGCAGTATGGGGTTGATTTTAGGGTACATGAACTTTCAGAAAGAACCTGTCGATTTCCTGTGTGCTCTTATTTTGAAGGCTTCAATTGCTATTGTATTGTTGTAAGGACAAAATTATTGTCAGTGGTAATCAACATCATAACTTGAGCATAACTTGTTTTAAACCCATTTCATACGTCTCAAAACTAAGTTCAAGATTCAGAAGTTCATTTAGAAGAGTCATTGGCAATTTTAAAAGGCATTGAAAAATTACCATATTTTGTGCATCTTATGAGATCAGATCCAATGAGACATTTTTAAAAACAAACACAGTTTTACATCTAGTTTGACATTATCTGTTGACTTTTAAAAGCACACCGCACATTCAAAAGACATCTCTGGGCTTTTAGGTGTTTATTGTAAATAGAAAGTTTGGCTAGGTATAATTTTCCTCTCATGCCTCTTAGTTCCCAGGAGGCAGTTGGCTCTGTTGCAGAACCAGTTGAACTAAGCTGGGAAAAGAGATATCAGGTTGGATAATGAATATTGTTTGCTGCCACTAGCTTGCTTTCTTTGTTTAACAGATGAGCCGTTTGCAGTGATGGTGGACTGCATGAGGGCAGGTGACAGGTGAGGCACATCTGAGTGCTGTTCAAAAACACACAGACACACACACATATTAACACAGCTAAGTCAGCAAATGGAAAAAGAGCTTTTGAACAGAACCGCTATGTTTGTTTGCTGTTGTGAGAGTGAGCTTGAAGATCCTGCTGGGAGTTAATGCAGATGCTTTCTCTGTCTCACTCACTCGCTCTGCCTCTCTCTTAGACACATCATAATGTTACATTACCTTAAACGAGATGAAATGTTACACATTACCTTGCTTAAGGGATTAGTTCATCCCAAAGTAAAAATTATGTTATCATTTACTCACCCTGATATCATTCCAAAGCCATGTGACTTTCTTTTTTCCATAAAACACTGAAGAAGATCAGGAGATTAGATCTCATGCGGTCATCACTAAACACAGTTCTAAACAGGGTCTAAACAATTTTGTGATCAGATCACAAAAAACACATACAAAGGTAGTCAAATGCATGTGACCCCACATCACATTTGAGGTGTAAATGACAATCCATCCTGAATATGCAATGAAGTGCTATCCACTGCGCTAAAACAAGAGTTTAAACTTTGCTGGTTATGAGCGGTTGTAAAAGGAAATAACCATCTGAATGGAATATTTGAAAAAAGCGGATTCATACACAAGCACGAGAACTTCACTATTCCTCAATATGTCTAAAATCAACATGCAGGGACTCAGATGACAACCACACACATCTGAAGCTCCTTTAAAACAGGTACTCCACTAAAATAACAGATAATTCTGCTCTAAATGTTGCGTTTGTGCTTAGATTAAATTTCATGTGCATCTGGGAGAAACAGTGCGATGTTTTTTTTCATGCTTCCTTGCCTTTTCTGACTTTGTTGCACTTTAATATCATGCATTAACACACTGGCATAGATGATGAAGATGAGCTGGCTGGTGGACTTCAGAGCACCTACTTTTTGATGCCGCCCCAGGCGGCTGCCCATGTCATCCATGTCTAAATCTGCCCATGCTTGGTCTGTTCCTCCCACAAAGCTATAATGGCTTCAGAAAATTCGGAATATAACAATATATTGAGCCACACACTAAATGGAATGACCAGAGTTCAGCCATGAAATTCTATGTGGCCCTTCTTTAAGCTTGTCATCTGTTTGCCAAATGGCTCGCTTACATGTGACCTTAAACCACATGACGTAAGCTGATTGGTCCTTTGACATGTAATCGGGTAACCAATCAACTTGCATCTCTCTCTTTGTGCAACATTTAAATTGCTTAGTTTTGCAGACAAGCTGGCTTCACTGAGCACACTGCAAGAGTTTTTTCTCTGAAACCCACCTCCACCCCAGCTTCACAGGTCTAGATCTGCTAAATGGGGATTGTTTGTAATGTCAGCAGCATGTCGTGCGTTTTGTCTAATTGGCAAGCAGCATGTCCACATGCTTAATTGAGTATGTCTGTGTATTTTCTAGCAGTACAAGTCTACAAAAGCAGCAGTGTGGGAGATCAAGTCCGCCAAGACAATATCCTTTCAATATGTCATACTCATATTAACATGCTAAATCTTTCCAAGGGTTGTCCTGACTGAAAGATAGTTATATTGACCACTTTTTTTTTATAATTTTATGCTAGTTTTTATTTATTTATTTTATTTTTGGAGCTTGACAGCCCAATCCATCATTCACTATAATTATTTACTTTAAGCACACAGGACATTCTTCAAACATTTACTTTTTGTCTTACAGAAAGTCTTACAGATTTTAAATTACATCAGGTTGTCAATAATTGTTTTGGACAATTAATCATTTCTTTACTGAGTATTTGTGTCTTGTTTGCTTTCCATTAAAAATCTTAACATTCTTAAAACAAGATGTAAAGGGATTAATGGAAAGGAGGAGGCAAGAACTGGCTTGATGATATAAAAAATATTTTAAAATAAAACTCAACCAAAAAGGCAAACACACAAATATGTCGGACAGCTGTCCGTAAATCTCTCTCTCTGTCGCACTGCCGTCTTTGGTCGGCCCTTATCCCTCCCAAAGGCTAATTAGCCTGATTAGGGGCCGGGTGTGTGGAATCACAACCCGGCCCCACCCTCCGCCCAGCCACATTCCTTCCTCGTTCTCTCAGGCATGACGTACACCCCCCCGCCTTCGCTGGGGAGGGGTGTGCCTTCTGCCCGTCTGCCGGCAGGTCATCCCCGTCTACCTGGATGAGGGAGGGGACAAGGGGAGGGAAACAAAAAAAAATTTGGCACCTACACACCGTAACGGTGATTGTGGTAAATTAACTTCTAATTTAATTTCACTTTAAGAGGGAAAGACCAATACTGAGAGGGAGCTGGAGAGAGAGGAAAGAGAAAAAAAATCACTTACGTGCCGGTTCTCAGATACTCCGTAGCTTGGTCCTCGGCTACTCCTCCACCCTCTAATGGACAACAGCCACGCCTCTCTGGCTGGATCGGAGGCAGACCTCCGGCCCCTAGCGGATGGCTGCGGCTGCTCTGTTGGGTGTATGGTAGTGGCAAGGACTCTACTACAGCGCATCCCTCCTCCTGGGTTTCGGTACCAGTGTTAAGGGATTAATGGAAAGGAGGAGGCGAGAACCGGCTTGACAATATTTAATTATAAACTTAACCAAAAAGACAAAGACAAACATACACACATGTGTTTGACAGCTGTCCTTAAATCTCTCTCTCTCTCTCTCTGTCGCACTGCTGTCTTCGGTCGGCCTTAGTCTGATTAGGGGCTGTGTGTGCGGAATCAAGATCCGGCCCCGCCCTGCCACATAAGATAAAAGTACTTGAGAAGCAAAATTACAAGATATTTTGTTGTTTTTAGAGAACACAAACAAAATTTTGTAAAGTGTATGCTTATAACAAGAAAACACCAATTTGCCAATTGGGTAAGAAAAAAACTTGATTCAAAGGGAAAACAATGTTATTTTTCATAACCCACTAGCAAATAGTTTTTTCTTGATGCATTTCAAATGCATTCTTGAAGCATAAATCACATTACATTTTGTTAGATTCTCTGAAAACACATAATATCTTTAGTCATTCTGCTTTTCAAGTATTTTTTTCTTGTTTAATGGATTGTTTAGGTATTTATTAGGTAATTATTTTTTGTAATCCTCAGTTGATCATACAGTATGAGAAAGTGGAAGACAATCACTAATAGAAACTCTTTACATGAACATTGAATAGACGATGTTGTTCAACAGAATCATTGAGGAGTATTAGTGAACATAAATTGTCCTTTTGTCTCCGTCTACCTCTCTCACAGTTACACATCCTCCGACATCCTTTATTTTCCTTTGTGGTTTCCCATCTCAACAAAATTTCCTCAACAAGACTTCACACCAGCCCCCAACTAAACAGGAACAGACCTGAGTGGTGTCAAAAACTAATTGCCATATTGTTTGTCCAGCATCCTCATGGACATTTAAAGGAGCCTGTGAAAGAGTGTTTTACTCAATTGCATAGCCCAAGAACCCAGCGGAAAAAGACAGCTTATACCAGCCAAAGATGCACTGCTGATGTCAGTTTGTCTCCCAGACTTGTCTGTTTGCAGGATTTAGAGGCGTTTTAGGTATTTGTAAGCCATAATCTTAAACAACTAACCAGGGAATTTCGGTAAAAGGTGGCTCACATGTGATGAAACTGAATTAGATAATACAGAGAACACTTTAAAGAGAATTCAACATTTAACATCATTACATTTGTCATGCTTTTTTGAACCATTACACCATTCTTATCACTAGGGTCATGAGTATGTTTGATCTCACCTTACTGCTCTGTTTGACTTCATGAAGAGAGATAACAGTATCTAGAGATGGAGAATAGCGGAAGTTTGATCATGGAGTGGAAAGCATTGATATCACATGTACACAACATGTATTCAGTGTTGGGCAAGCTACTCAAAAGGTTTAGCAAGCTAAGCTACAAACTACTCAACAGACAAATGTGTTAAGCTAAGCTAAAAGCTACACTTCAGAGAAAGTAGCAAGTTACACTACAAGCTACATGCCAAAAGTAGCTTGCTACATTTAAGCTACTTTATATTTTTTTCAACCACAGATGCACATAGCATACTGTCATAGACAAAGCAAATAAAAGACATATTCACATGATGTTTATCAAAGGCTTGGTACAGTATATTACATTTTAGTGCAATACAGTGTATACAGTATGGTGCAATACGTACCGATATGTGCATGTAAAAAAACAACAAAAACAAAACATGTAAATTAATATTTAGACATGCTACTTATACAAACCCATGTTTTCAATATGAAAAATCAATATATTTCTAAGTATATATATATATATATATATATATATATATATATATATATATATATACTTCCTCTACAAACCCATACCCATTTAAACATAATTTAATTTGCACATTCCTGTATAAAAACTCTGTGTACATACAGTATACTACTCACCTATATATTCATCCATACAATACAAAAATACAGCAACTAGACACAGAATTACAGGATATATCATCAAAGGCCAGATTACTCTGCGTGTGTGTGTGTGTGTGTGTGTGTGTGTGTGTGTGTGTGTGTGTGTGTGTGTGTGTGTGTGTGTGTGAGCACATCTGGGCAATAACAATGTGATTTCTGGACATCTGAACTGGAGTCATATGGATTACTTTTGAGCTGCCTTGATGTGCGTTTTGCACCTTTAAAGTTCTGGTCACCATCCACTTGCATTGTATGGACCTACAGAGCTGAAATATTCTTCTAAAAATCTTAATTTGTGTTTAGAAAGTCTGTGTTTAGAAAATATACTTCTGGGATGGCATGCGGGTGAGTAAATGACATAACAGCAAGCTGAAGTTTAGAAGATGACACATATTTCCTGGCCCAAATCAGACTGGGGTATTGCAACCTCAGCTTTCAACAGGTTTCAGCAGCAATTATATCATATTTAAGAACACCAAGGGGTATCGTCTAGGTTACGTATGTAACCTCCGTTCCCCGATGGAGGGAACGAGACGTTGTGTCTGAGAAGCGACACTAGGGGTCTCTCTTGAGCGCCGATATTCACCTCTGAACTATGAAAAAAGGCCAATGAGAGTTGGCAACCAGTATTTGCATGTCCTGCCCCCGGACATACGGGTATTTAAGCGGCGCAAATACGGGAGTTCATTCAGGATTTTTCTGAGGAGCCGGAAATGGTCCGGCCACAACAGGGGCTCGGCTCAGCGACGTGGCAGGGGAGACACAACGTCTCGTTCCCTCCATCGGGGAACGGAGGTTACATACGTAACCTAGACGTTCCCCTTCTGTCGCTCTCTCCATGTTGTGTCAGAGAAGCGACACTAGGGGTCCACTTAAAAAGAGCCATGCGCTGAGCCGTCTACGTGATCTGCTGATACAGGAGCGAGCAGGTATTCCTACGTGCAGAATGACCAACTGTATCAGGCTGCACATACCCTTCCTCAATGCCCTATTTAAGCCATCAGGATTCCTTATCGTTACCCTGGAGGGGGGAACAAGGTGATGGCCGCCAACATGGGAACGGGCCAGCCTGGCTGGGCCTCTTTTCTCTCTATGTTTCTCACATAGAGCAACTACGGCCGGGGCCCTTACACGCATTGAGGGAAGGGGGTCTTAGCCCTTATTAGGGCGGAGAAGACCCTGCGGCGGCCACACCTACCCGGGAGGGGAGGCAAATTTTGAGTGGCAAATACATCGCATGGCGTATACTTAGGTCTTATGCGGAAAAGTAGTGCGGTGGTAGATCCAGCCTCGCAGAGGGGGGAAGCATACAGCACGGCAACCGAGGCAGCTGTAACTGCCTAAGGGAAACACGGAGTCAACTCGTGAGGGGACAGAACCGTGGTTTTACACACAGGGGGAGTCCGAACAGGAGGCCTTACCTGTGGGGCACCTATACCAGTACAGGGTAGCTTGTGGTACCCGCAGTGGTTTGGGTCGGCGAGTTCCTCCGCAGAACTGCGACCCACGAGGGCTAGGGAGGAGTCAACCAGTGTCCCAAACCTGGGATCTCCTGGGAATGAAGGCGCACTGTTTCCCCTGGTTAGGGGGAAGGGCGCTGGGTGCAAGCGATTCACCCGGTCAGATCGTGGACGTGCCACAGAGTTCTACGGGCTCTGTACCTGAGAGAACACGGGACGATACTGACTCAACTCGGAGATTGTAGAATCTCGCAAAAGTGTTAGGTGTTGCCCAGCCCACTGCTCTACAAATACTAGGGCAGTGCCCCTAGCCAGTGCCCACGAGGACGCAACACTCCTGGTGGAGTGGGCTCGGACCCGCAAAGGGGGGGCACGGCCTGGGTGTGATAAGCCAGGGAAATGGCGTCGACAACCCAGTGGGCGAGTCTCTGCTTGGAGACAGCATTCCCTTTCTGCTGTCCCCCAAAGCAGACGAAGAGCTGCTCAGAGCGTCTGGTGCTCTGTGTTCGGTCCAGGTAAATACGTAAGGCATGTACTGGACACAGCAGTAAAAGGGCTGGGTCTGCCTCCTCCCGGGGCAGCGCTTGCAGGTTCACCACCTGATCCCTGAAGGGTGTGGTAGGAACCTTGGGCACATAGCCCGGTCGCGGTCTTAGGATCACGAAAGTGTCCGCCGGACCGAACTCCAGGCAAGCGTCGCTAACAGAGAACGCATGCAGGTCCCCGACCCTCTTGATGGAAGCGAGCGCGATCAGCAGGGCGGTCTTGAGAGAGAGGGCCCTGAGTCCAACTGAGTCAAGCGGCTCGAAGGGGGTCTCCGAGTCCCATAAGGATGACCGAGAGATCCCAGGAGGGAAACAGGTTAGGCCGGGAGGGAGTCATCCTCCGGGCACCTTTTAGGAACCTGACGATTAAGTCATGCTTACCAAGAGACTTGCCGTCTACCGTGTCGTGGTGGGCCGCGATAGCGGCAGCATACACCTTGAGGGTGGAGGGGGACAGCCTCCTCTCCAGCCTCTCCTGAAGAAACACGAGCACTGACCTAACTGCGCACTTCTGCGGGTCTTCGGCTCGGGAAGAACACCAGTCCGCGAACAGACGGCACTTCAGGGCGTAAAGATGCCTGGTCGAAGGGGCTCTGGCTTGGTTAATAGTGTCTATGACGGCCGAAGGTAGGCCGGCTAGATCCTCCGCGTCCCGTCCAGGGACCAGACGTGGAGATTCCAGAGGTCTGGATGCGGATGCCAGAGCGTGCCCTGTCCCTGAGAAAGAAGGTCCTTCCTCAGGGGAATTCGCCAGGGAGGGGCTGTCATGAGGAGCGTGAGATCCGAAAACCACGTCCGGTTGGGCCAGTAGGGGGCCACCAGAGTGACTTGCTCCTTGTCCTCCCTGACCTTGCATAGCACCTGTGCAAGAAGGCTCACTGGGGGAAAAGCGTACTTGCGCAGCCCCGCGGGCCAGCTGTGCGCCAGAGCATCTGTCCCAAGCGGAGCCTCTGTGAGGGCATACCAGAGCGGACAGTGGGAGGTTTCCTGTGAGGCAAACAGGTCTACCTGGGCCTTGCCGAACCTGTCCCAAATCAGCTGGACCGATTGGGCGTGGAGCCTCCACTCTCCGCCGGACAAGTTTTGTCTTGACAGCGCATCCGCTATCACATTGAGGTTGCCGGGGATGTGAGTGGCGCGCAGTGACTCCAGTCGCTGCTGACTCCAATGGAGGAGACGATGGCGAGCTGTGACATGTGGAGAAATTTCTTCAGGGCAAGAAAAACGGGCAGCAGCTCTAGGCAGTTGATGTGCCAGCGCAGCGGGCCTCGGTTCCACCGGCCTGTGGCTGCGCGCCCGTTGCACACACAATTACAACTCTATGGTGCATTACATGCGCACTGGGTATCTGTCCACACACTATATCTCTCTGTACAATGCTGGGAAGCAGCTGTGGCCCTTTAAAAGAGACAAACCTTTAGCCTCATGTGCAACCAGCTGTTAAACATGTAGCTGTTTTTATTGGTTTGATTATTGACTTTTCAATTGTACAGTTTGCCATCTCATTACAGACATTTAATTCTCATATCTTTGCCTTTCTGACACAGGCACAGGCGTTTACACTCAAACTCTTCAACTATAGAAGTTTGTTCATGTCTATGAATTTCTTGTTATTATATTATATTCGTAAATGTACATCATGATGGCACCGCGGATGGAGCGCCCCTATTCTTTTGTTGTTTTTGTTTGTTTGTCCTGTGCTTCGTAATCTTAAAAACAAAACGGACAAACTACATCTCCTCACCTGCAACAAACAAGAACTTTTCAACCTCTCCTGCATTCATTGAGTGAAGCCATTCCGAACAGTGCATTACATTTGCCGGCTTTCAGCTGTTGAGAGTGGATCGCATCACGGATATAAAGGGGAAAACGAGAGGCGGTGGAACATGCTTTTACATCAATGAAATTTGGTGTACAAATGTAACAACGTTAAAGAAGATGTGCTGTCCTAATTTGGAAGCTTACATTAACTGTAAGCCTTTCTACTCGCCACTGGAGTTGTCCTCGTTTATTCTGGTGAGTGTTTATATCACGCCAAACGCGTGTGTGAATGCAGCGCTGGCTGATCAGATCACAGACATAGAACACAATACCTGGACTCAGTTATTATTATTCTTGGGGATTTGAACAAAGCCAACCTCACCAGTAATCTGCCAAAATACAGACACCACTTACATGCCCCACCAGAGACAGAAAAATACTGGATCATTGCTACACATCAATAAAGGATGCATATTGCTCTGTCCTTAGAGCAGTTTTGGGACTCTCTGTTCACTGTCTGGTTCATCTTCTTCCAACCTACAGACAGAAACTAAAATCTGTATGAGCCTGTAGTAAGGACTGTAAAGAGTGGACCAATGAAGCAGAGCTGGAACTACAAGCCTGCTTTGACATCACTGATTGGAGTGTTTTTGAGGCTGCAGACACCAATCTGGATGAGCTCACAGATACTGTTACATCATATATCAGTTTCTGTGAGGATATATGTATTCCTACTAGGACTTATTTAAAGTTTAACAATGTCAAATCATGGTTTACAGCAGAACTCGGGCAGCTTCGTCAGGCAAAAGAGGATGCTTACTGGGGTGGGGATAAAGTCTTGTACAATCAGGCCAGGAACACGCTGAATGAGGAAATCAGAGTGGCTAAAAGGAGATACTCTGAGAAGCAGAGTATCTTTATCAAACATATCCAACCTCTTCTGCCATTACATTGCACTGTATATAACAGATTTGTATTTAGCTTTGCACTACGTATGTGTCTGTGTGTGTATATACACTCACCTAAAGGATTATTAGGAACACCATACTAATACTTTGTTTGACCCCCTTTCGCCTTCAGAACTGCCTTAATTCTACGTGGCATTGATTCAACAAGGTGCTGAAAGCATTCTTTAGAAATGTTGGCCCATATTGATAGGATAGCATCTTGCAGTTGATGGAGATTTGTGGGATGCACATCCAGGGCACGAAGCTCCCGTTCCACCACATCCCAAAGATGCTCTATTGGGTTGAGATCTGGTGACTGTGGGGGCCATTTTAGTACAGTGAACTCATTGTCATGTTCAAGAAACCAATTTGAAATGATTCGAGCTTTGTGACATGGTGCATTATCCTGCTGGAAGTAGCCATCAGAGGATGGGTACATGGTGGCCATAAAGGGATGGACATGGTCAGAAACAATGCTCAGGTAGGCCGTGGCATTTAAACGATGCCCAATTGGCACTAAGGGGCATAAAGTGTGCCAAGAAAACATCCCCCACACCATTACACCACCACCACCAGCCTGCACAGTGGTAACAAGGCATGATGGATCCATGTTCTCATTCTGTTTACGCCAAATTCTGACTCTACCATCTGAATGTCTCAACAGAAATCGAGACTCATCAGACCAGGCAACATTTTTCCAGTCTTCAACTGTCCAATTTTGGTGAGCTCTTGCAAATTGTAGCCTCTTTTTCCTATTTGTAGTGGAGATGAGTGGTACCCGGTGGTGTCTTCTGCTGTTGTAGCCTATCCGCCTCAAGGTTGTGCGTGTTGTGGCTTCACAAATGCTTTGCTGCATACCTCGGTTGTAACGAGTGGTTATTTCAGGCAAAGTTGCTCTTCTATCAGCTTGAATCAGTCGGCCCATTCTCCTCTGACCTCTAGCATCAACAAGGCATTTTCGCCCACAGGACTGCCGCATACTGGAAGTTTTTCCCTTTTCACACCATTCTTTGTAAACCCTAGAAATGGTTGCATGTGAAAATCCCAGTAACTGAGCAGATTGTGAAATACTCAGACCGGCCCGTCTGGCACCAACAACCATGCCACGCTCAAAATTGCTTAAATCACCTTTCTTTCCCATTCTGACATTCAGTTTGGAGTTCAGGAGATTGTCTTGACCAGGACCACACCCCTAAATGCATTGACGCAACTGCCATGTGATTGGTTGATTAGATAATTGCATTAATGAGAAATTGAACAGGTGTTCCTAATAATCCTTTCGTTGAGTGTATGTATACATGTGTATGTGTGAATATGTGTATATATATATATATATATATATATATATATATATATATATATATATGTCATATTGTGTATTCTATTTATACTTTATTTTCTATTAAAATGTTGTATTATTTTGTATTATTATCTCTGTCTTGTTGTTGTCATGATGTTTTGTATTGTTGTGCACTGGAAGCTCCTGTCACCAAGACAAATTCCTTGTATGTGTAAACATACTTGGCAATAAAGCTGATTCTGGTATTCAAAATGGTAAGAAGCCAAGCATCAAATCAGTTTGAGAAGAATCCAGGGAAGCAGAATGCTTAAATCAATCGCTGGTTCACTAAGGAAGACTACAATAGACCCACAATAGGACAGTGTAGCAATTTTTAGTGGGCTGTCCTGAAGCAACACCAGGGACCCTTATATGCTGATATGCCTTGAAGGTAGAATAGAGCAAAACAGTCAGATTCCAGAATTAAACATGTTTTTTTTTTTACTTTAACATAAGCATATAAACCTAAAGACCTACCATGAGCTCTGAGGATAAAGTCAGTGTAATTTCAACTTAATTTACATATAAATAAATAAATAATAGCATTTAATAACATTCCTGTTTAAGAACTACACTAACCATAATCCTGAAGAAGGATCCACCAATCAGAGAATTCACTGTTACCATAGTGACAAAATCAGATTTAACTGCAGTCTGAACATAGCCTTAGAAAAAACCACCTCATGATGTGGTTTGAATCAGATTCGGAAAAATCAGATTTCATCTGGTTTTTAGCAGGCCAGACTATCAAAAACTCATCTGGATAAGCAAGAAATCACATTTTTAGTAGCAGTGTGAACAAGGTCTAAGTGATCTAAAACACATGGAGGAAAATTGCTTTGTGTAACTTACTGTAGCTGGCAATGGCGAAGAAATGAAGAACCCAAGTGCAATTTAACAATATAAAACATGAAAACGATAAACATGAATACAACATACTATAAACTTGAAACATAAACATCAACTTTGCTAGGCTAGGCTTAAACTTGACTTGAACTTGAAATAAACTACACAAACTCACAACAATACTAGACAAAAGGACAATGGTAAACATGAGGGCTTAAATACATGACATGGGGGAACATAAATCAATGATCAAACAGAACACTAAACAAGATAACAAGACAATTAAACTAAACCATTGAAAACAATACACATGAACATGGAAGGAAAACAGAACATCACATGACATGAAACAGGAACTACACTTATCAAAACAAAAGACATGAAATCAAAACATGAACAAAATCCACCTCTAAACATGACATATCCCCTGGACCGTGGAGCAGAGGCGGGCCTGGACTGTGGAGCTTGCTTATGACATGGCATGGAGCAGTCTGGGGTTTGGCTGTGACATGGCATAGCGACTCTGGCGTGGCTGTGACATGGCCTGGAGCCAACTCTGGCGTGGCTGTGACACGGCCTGGAGCCAACTCTGGCGTGGCTGAGGACTGAGACTCGGAAACGACCTCTGTGGTCATGAACACAGGCTCTGAGACTCAGAGATGAAATCACTTCTCCTCCTCCACCTCCGTGAGCCGACTTCTCCTCCTCCTGGCATAGCGAGTCAGGCGTGGTGGTGACACGGCCTGGATCCGACTCTCGCATGGCTGTGACACGACCTGGAGCCGACTCTGGCGTGGCTGTGACACGGCCTGGAGCCGACTCTGGCGTGGCTGTGACACTACCTTTTTCTAGTATTTTTTACATAAACGGGAGATTTGAAATCAGTCTATAATTGGCCAGTTTTCCAGGATCAAGCTGTGGCTTCTTAATAAGCGGTTTGATAACTGCCATTTTAAAGTTTCTTGGGACATGTCCTAAGCATAGCGAGGAGTTAATAATATTAAGAAGAGGTTCTGAAATTACATGAGATACCTCTTTTAAGAGCTTAGTTGGTATAGTATCTAACAAACATGTTGTGGCTTTTGATGTTTCGATAAGTTTTGTTAGCTCTCCATGACCTATGACAGAGAAGGATTGAAGTTGCACTTGAGGAAAATTATTAGACACTGTTTTCTGAGGTGCTATGACATATGATTGCATAATTCCAATTTTAATTCTTATTATTTCAATTTTATCTGTAAAGAAATTCATGAAGTCATTACTCTTGTGCTGTGACATGATATCTGGTTCTGTTGAGGCTTTATTTCTAACCAATTTAGCCCCAGTACTGAATAAACACCTAGGATTGTGGTTATTTTCGATGAGATCCAAGATGGCGGCGCGGTAGCACGCAGCGGCCACTCCGGATCCAAAATGGTGCTATTTTTGTTAAAAAAGCCCGACTTTTGCGGCACATGGACATCGGAGCAACCGGTGTTCATGCCTACCATCGCCAGACACTACTGAAATATAAGACTCATGCAAAAACCAAGCTGCACGATGACCTGCAGGAGGCGCTACGCATACTCGGCTTGCTGTGGAGACCAGGCCTCCAGTCCTCGCCGTTGCCTGATGCCGGTGGCTGGAGGAGAGGATGTCGTAAGCGGTGTGCGAGAAAGCAGAAGCACGGCAAGAGGGCGGGGGTCCATGCTAGGCTAAAAACAAACCCTAGCCGGCCAGCTCTCCCATCTATCCTGCTCTCAAACATTTTCTCCCTGGACAATAAACTGGACTATATCCAACTCCAGCAGGCTACACAGCGTGAGGTTAGAGACTGCTGCTTCTTTGTTTTCACATAGACGTGGCTCAGCGACAGAGTTCCTGACGCTGCCATTCAGCTAGACAGGCTTGCCTCGTTTCGTGCCGACAGAAATACAGCTCTCTGCGGTAAGACTCGTGGTGGTGGCTTGTGTGTTTACATCATCACGGAATGGTGCAAGAACTCTATGCAAGTCTCTAGCTACGGTTCATCGCTGTTGGCGCTTGTGACTGTTAAATGCAGACCTTTTTATTTACCACAGGAATTCACCACTGTTTGCATAACCGGAGTTTTCATTCCTCCCAGCGCTAACGCTAAGGAAGCTCTCTGTGAACTGTATGGGGCTATGATGAAACTGCAGAACGCTCACCCTGACGGACTGTTTATTGTCGCCGGAGATTTCTACCATGCGAATCTCAAGATAGTGCTCCCTAAATTCCATCAGTATGTGGACTTTGCAACGAGAGGGGCGAACACGCTTGATCTTGTTTACACAAACACACATACACAGCATCAGTGACAAGCTACATCAGCAAGTGCATTGATGATGTCACTTTCTCCACACGCTCCATCCAGAAGTCGTGGATGACTGCTGAGGTGCGCACGCTGCTGAGGATCCGAGACTCTAAGGCAGCCCGAGACTCTAAGGCAGCCCTAAGAACATCTAGGGCCAAACTGTCCCGGGCAATCAGAGCGGCAAAGCACGCACACGCCCAGAGAATCCACAGTCACTTCCAGGACAGCGGTGATACGCGGCGCATGTGGCAGGGCATCCAGGCCATCACCAACTACAGGACAACATCAGTTGCCTGTGACAAAGATGCCTCCCTTCCAGATGCACTGAACGACTTCTACACTCGGTTTGAAGTGCAGAACGACGTGGTGGCGAGGAAGACCACCCCTCCTCCCAACGACCAATTACTCTGTCTTACCACGGCAGATGTGAGGAAAACTACGTAGAGTCAACCCACGGAAGGCTGCTAGACCAGACAACATTCCTGGCAGAGTGCTCAGAAGATGTGCAGACCAGCTAGCAGATGTTCTTACTGACATCTTCAACATCTCTCTGAGCAGCGCCGTCGTTCCAACATGCTTCAAGGCCACCACCATCATCCCCATGCCAAAGACATCTTCAATGTCCTGCCCCAATGACTACCGTCCCGTCGCACTCACACCAATCATCATGAAGTGCTTCGAGAGGCTCGTCATGAGGCACATTAAGACCCAGCTGCCCCCTCACTAGACCCACTGCAGTTTGCGTATCTTCCAAACCGTCCAACGGACGACGCCATCGCCACAACCCTCCATCTGGCCCTCACCCACCTTGATAAAAAGGACTCATACGTTCGAATGCTGTTCATAGATTTCAGCTCAGCATTCAACATGATAATTCCTCAGCAACTGATTGGAAAGCTGAACCTGCTGGGCCTGGACACCTCCTTCTGCAACTGGATCCTGGACTTCCTGACTGGGAGATCTCAGTCATTCCAGATCGGAAACAGCATCTCCACCACTACCACACTGAGCACTGGGACCCCCCAGGGCTGTGTGCTCAGTCCACTGCTGTTCACGCTGCTGACTCACAACTGTGCAGCAATGCACAGCTCGAACCACATCATCAAGTTCGCCGATGACACGACCGTGGTGGGTCTCATCAGCAAGAACGATGAGTCAGCATACAGAGAGGAGGTGCAGCGGCTAACGGACTGGTGTAGAGCCAATAACCTGTCCCTGAATGTCGACAAAACAAAAGAGATGGTTGTTGACTTTAGGAGGGCACAAGGTGAACACTCTCCGCTGAACATCGACGGCTCCTCTATGGAGATCGTCAAGAGCACTAAATTCCTTGGTGATCACCTGCCAGAGACCCTCACCTGGTCCCGCAACACCAGCTCTATCACCAAGAAAGCCCAGCAGCATCTCTACTTTCTTCGAAGGCTGAGGAAAGCACATCTCCCACCCCCCATCCTCACTACATTCTATAGAGGGACTATTGAGAGCATCCTGAGCAGCTGCATCACTGTCTGGTTTGGGACTTGTACCGTTCCTTGTAGAGGTTAGTGAGGACAGCTGAGAAGATCTTCGGGGTCTCTCTTCCCTCCATCAAAGACATTTACAAAAAACACTATATCCGCAAAGCAACCAGCATTGTGGACGACCCCACACACCCCTCACACAAACTCTTTACCCTCCTGCCGTTTGGCAAGAGGTACCAAAGCATTCGGGTCCTCGTGGCCAGACTGTGTAACAGCTTCTTCCCCCAAGCCATCAGACTCCTCAATACTTAGAGACTGGTTTGACACACACACACACACACACACACACACACACACACACACACACACACACACACACACACACACACACACACACACACACACACACACACATATGTTGTGTTTCCATGTTTTATGGGGACTTTCCATAGACATAATGGTTTTTATACTGTACAAACTTTATATTCTATCCCCTAAACCTAACACAACCCCTAAACCTAACCCTCACAGAAAACTTTCTGCATTTTTACATTTTCAAAAAACATAATTTAGTATGATTTATAAGCTGTTTTCCTCATGGGGACCGACAAAATGTCCCCAAAAGGTCAAAAATTTCAGGTTTTACTATCCTTATGGGGACATTTGGTCCCCACAAAGTGATAAATACACGCCACACACACACACACACACACACACACACACACACACACACACACACACACACACACACATGTTGTGTTTCCATGTTTTATGGGGACTTTCCATAGACATAATGGTTTTTATACTGTACAAACTTTATATTCTATCCCCTAAACCTAACCCAACCCCTAAACCTAACCCTCACAGAAAACTTTCTGCATTTTTACATTTTCAAAAAACATAATTTAGTATGATTTATAAGCTGTTTTCCTCATGGGGACCGACAAAATGTCCCCACAAGGTCAAACATTTCGGGTTTTACTATCCTTATGGGGACATTTGGTCCCCACAAAGTGATAAATACACGCTCACACACACACACACACACACACGTCTCCTGAGTTGCACTTTAATTACTGTCACTTTATAACTGTCTGCTACCTCAATATCTCATAGTATGTTATGTTTACGTTTTTAGAAACTGTCATCTTTTTGCACTACTGTGTACTGGTCGGCGCTGCACTGTCTCTCACTGTGCCTATTGTCCTTTTAATTGTTTGAAATTTCTTGTACTGTCCCATACTTTTTGCACATGTTTGCACGTGCACTTTATATAGGTATATAGGTATATATAGGTATTTTATTTAGTTGTGTGGTCTCATGCGGTCCTGTGTTTGTCCTATGTTGTTGTTTTTATGTAGCACCATGGTCCTGGAGTAACGTTGTCTCGTTTCGCTGTGTACTGTACTAACGGTATATGGTTGAAACGACAATAAAAACCACTTGACTTGACTTGACTATGAGTTTACTAAAATATGCTGACCTGGCAGCTTTTAGTGCCTGTCTGTAGCTACAGACACTATCCTTCCATGCACCACGAAATACTTCTAATTTTGTATTTTTCCACATGTGCTCCATTTTCCGAGCTGCTCTCTTGAGAGCATGATTGTGATCATTGTACCATGGTGCATGGCTTATTTCTTTAATTTTCTTTAATCAAAGTGGGGCGACAATATCAAGAGTGCTAGCGAAGTCTGCATTTATATTTTAAGTTCTTTTGGGCTTTGGGGTTTATTGAGCGTATGCGATAGATCTGGAAAATTATTAGTGAAGCTATCTTTAGTGGTCGAAAGAATAGTTCTACCTGAACGATAGCGTGGTGTAGATTGAGTAACATTAGCTGATTGCAGCATATAAGATATGAGGTAATGATCCGAGATGTCATCGCTCTGCGGCAGAATTTCTATATTATCAACATCAACTCCATATGACAGAATTAAATCTAGCGTATGATTATGGCGATGAGTTGGTCCTGTTACATTTTGTCTGACTCCAAGAGAGTTGAGAATATCGATAAATACTAATCCCAATGTATCATTTTCATTATCTATGTGAATGTTGAAATCACCAACAATTAAAGCTCTATCTACAGTAACTACAAGATCTGATAAAAAAATTAGCAAATTCACCAAGGAAATCAGAATAAGTCCCGGGTGATCTATACATTGTAGCAAGGACAAAAGACGACAGAGATTTTTTATTTATATCTAATGGTGTCACATTAAGCATTATTAGTTCAAAAGACTTATATTTATATCCTGTCCTCTGAGTAACACCAAAAACTTCACTGTAAATTGTAGCAACACCTCCTCCTCGACCCTTCAGATGAGGCTCATGTTTATAACAATAACCTGGGGGAGTAGATTAATTTAAACTAATATATTCATCCGGTTTAAGCCAGGTTTCAGTCAAACAGAGCACATCCAATCTATGATCTGTGATCATTTCATTAACAATTAGTGCTTTGGTAGAAAGAGATCTAATGTTTAGTAGGCCTAGTTTTATATGATGTGTATTTACAATTTGTTTGTTTTGTTCAAGTTTGACCTTAACCCTCTGGAGTCTGAGGGTATTTTGGGCCCTGGAGATGTTTTGACATGCCTTGATGTTTGTGATTTTTTTCAGTTGCTTAAAACATATTAATGGCTAAAGTCTGATTACACTGTATTCAGCACAAACTGGGCTACAATAATATGTGAGCAACATGTATGTACAGGTTTGTATTTTTGAGAAAATAACGTTTATGCATGGTTTTTGAAAAAAACTAAAATTGTAAGTCACTAAAATAAGGTCATATAACACATACTAAACATTTGTCCACAAGCCTTTTGAGAACTGGATCTTGTAGCCTAGAGTTTTTGCCACAAAATGATGTGAAAACATCCTGATCACTCATTCATACAAAACAATATAGTAATTTAACTTTTGTAAGACAATTTTAGTGTTGATAGGTAATATGCGAGGAGGCGTGAACTATCTTGAATATGGATGTATTTCACATCCGAGGATACAAAGTAAAATAAGTAATTTGACTATATATTTTCTTTACATAAAGACTGTACTTAATTTTAGACCTGCACTACCATTTAAAATAAGTCTCTTCTGCTCACCAAGACTGGATTTATTTGATCCAAAATACAGAAACAACGTTGATATTCTGAACTATTTTACAATTTAAAAGAACAGTTTTCTATTTAAATATATTGTAAAATGCAATTTGTGATCAAAGCTGAATTTTCAGCATCATTACTGCAGTCTTCAGTGTCACGTGATCCTTCAGAAATCATTATAATATGCTGATTTTCTAATATGGGCATATTTAAAGTGCATTTTACTCATTTAACCTGAACACATATTTGCAAGCACAAGCTTTGTTGATGATAATGAGGCATTATAAACACTAGATAATATATAATCTAAACATTCATATTATTTTTATAACATATTAAATGTCATATTTATATTATACAGCATACAATTTAAATACCTGCTTTAGCCGAAACAGAATTTAAATATAACTAAAACTTGCTTATTAGGACATATTTCAAATGTCAATACTCTGAATCCTGGCTGGCAAGTCTGTAAACAGTCCCACTAGTAAAATATGTACATGTTTATATAAAATAGCATGTCAGCTATTGAAAACTAAATTACTTAATCGTCCGAAATTGTATCCTCGGCTGGATCAAGTCTCTCTTCAAAATACAAATGTTCATCGGAGTCCCGCTCTTCTTCTGAGGAAAATGTTAACTCTTCCTTAATATCCTGGAGCTTTCTCGCCTGTGTATCATTGCAAACGTGCAGTAAAATGATTGAATTGTTTACATCAAACCTCTGAACACTGTCAGGGGCGTTTACCATTTGCCTTGATCGTCTCAGCACATTAGTGTATGAATGGCGCGCTCTGCTGGTGGGTGTGATCACATTACAGATAATGAGATGGACCGGTAAAAACTGTACATCACTTTGTTTCAAACAGATTGCATTGCAGGAATTGTTTTTTTAAAGTAGACAATTTAAGCTTTCTTTAGACATGTTTCATGTTTGTGTGATAAGTATTCACACAAACATGAAAGTTTCAGTTCATTTTTGGGACGTGTTTCTGAAATATGCTCGTGAACACGGAGACTGCTGACAGCTCACCCTTTATATTATCTTTATTTTACAAAAACACAAGATTTTGTTGTTATTGTGAGTGTACACAAATAAAAGTAGACCCTTTATAGTCTCTAATGATGTCTTACACTTATCTGTATACCCAAATATGACGTAGTATTTTAAGTTGCTGGTGTGGTGGTGGCGTAGTGGTTAAAGCACAGGGCTGTTAATCAGAAGGTCAAAGGTTCTAACCCCACGGCCACCACCATTGTGTCCTTGAGCAAGGCACTTAACTCCAGGTTGCTCCGGGGGGATTGTCCCTGTAATAATTGCACTGTAAGTCGCTTTGGATAAAAGTGTCTGCCAAATGCATAAATGTAAATGTACGTTGTTTCTGCTGTAATGATGAAAATATCCAGCAGGACACGCTGCCATTTTTTCTAAATGATTTAGTGAGGGTTTTGCGTTTAGTAGTTTGGGGAACAGACACAGTCTCTATGAGATATCTAGGAGATACTGTCTCTATGTGTTGTAGTTTATGTGACCTGTGTGACATCTCAAGGCAGCTAGAAGACGTTCGAGTTAAACAGTTTGTCTGCTTCCTGACTTGGGCCCCAGTTAGTCAAACGCTATCATTATTAAGACTATGAGCCAAATTACTAGAGAGGAGAGCGGCACCTTCCCTGGAGGGATCTATCTTTAGCAGGTCAGGTCTACCCCAAAAACTCTTCCAACTGTCTATAAATCCTATTTTATTCTTCAGACACCACTCAGATATCCAGCCATTCAGTGACACTAATCTACAATAAACCTCGTAATCATGACGAGCAGGGAGGGGACCAGAGCATATTACAGTGTCTGACATCGTTTTTTTGAAAATTCTCACACCTCTTTAACATTATCTTTAGTGATCTCTGACTGGTGAAGCCAGACATCGTTAGTGCCGACATGGATAACAATTTTAGAAAATCTACATTTAGCATTAGCAAGCACTTGTAAATTTGAATTGAAGTCAGACGGCACCAGAAATTCAATTAACAATAGTGGCTGGAGTCTCTATTTCCACGTTCCTTACAATTGAATCGCCAATAACAAGGGCTCTTTCAACATGATTCTCAGTGGGTGTATCACTTAGTGGGGAAAATCGATTGGAAAACCTAACAGGAATGGGAGTGTGGTGCCTCTTTGCTGAGCGAGTATGCTGCCGAGACGTCACCCAAATGCCCTTCTGCTGGGGCTTTACAGCCGGAACCAAAGTGTATATGTTGCTCTCTGTACTACTCGCATCCGAAACAGTATCTACTGGCGTCTCTTTCTCACTGACCTCCACTAGCGTTTGGATATGAGTCTCTAACTCATTAAACTTTTCCGTCAGCCTGACTAATTCCTTACATTTATCACACGTAAATCCCTCACTGCTGATGGAGGAGGCTATTGTAAACATGTGACATGCAATGCAGGAAGAAATAAGGGTTTGAGATTGATGTAAATCCCTCACGCAATTGTTTGTTGTTGTTGGTTGTTCTTGATAAGCGGTGCTTTGAGATCGATGCAATAATCTGTGTACCCCAGAGGAGAAAAACGGGTGTGCGCTGAAAGAATGCACGCAGTTTAATCGCAATAAAAATAGAATGCAGATGCAGGTGGAATATGCGCGCAGTTGAATCGTGATAAGAGAATAATACGAGGGAAAACACATAAAAAATGGCAGATGTTAAGGATTGAATGCTGAAAACAGATATAAGTGATGCAAAAAAACTGGCAGGCTACAAACACAGACTCTAGCAGCAACAGGTAAAATACACGCAGATGAAACAGTAGAAAAGCAGAAAAACTTGAAACACGGTAAAATGACAAAGGATATAATGATGAACGATGAATATAACGATGAACGTTTGAGAATAAGAATAAGCAATGCTAAGCAGCCTAAGCAGGCTACAAACACTCGTGCATCGTGCCGTCAGCAACAGGAAGTCCAGTGACCAAGAATCATTATACAATATTTAAGTAACATTTTACATAACCAATATTACAATATTGCACATTTTAATGACACAGTTAAAGAATACCTGCATTAATACATTTATGTATTTCTTTTCATGTTTTTTATTTTACAATGTCATGTATTGTACACAACTTACATTTGTACATTTCTTGAATAAGAAAAATGTCATAAATATAAATATCAAGAAAAATGTATATTGTTCAACATGGAATGGACTCAAACTTAAAAAGCCAATGTAATAGTAAAACACAGATAATGGACAGATCACTCAAGAGTGTTGAAGAGTGACAAAATATCCTGCATAAAGAAAACACTGGGACAAGGCTGCATGGGACAATCAGACCAGTTCACTTAATTCGTTAACACTCACTTCTGTATTTTCAAAAATATGCCTGATAAGCCAATGACTCTCAGCAGACAGATGTTTCGGTAGTAACTGATTGTCCACAGTTACTGTGCTGGTAAACTGTATGTGTAAATACTTTTTAACATGTGATTGGATGTGAACCTGAAAAACAGACAATTAAAGTTTGAATCACTGCATACATCAGTTTACATCACATCACAGTTTGGTCTTGGTTAAAACACTAATGTTAAAAAGCCCAGAGGGGCAGTGAAGGTCTCTCTTGCTGTTTTCACACCCTTTCTGTTTTCACACTAACTAATCACCCCACACTTCACACACTTTTAGGGTCAGAGGTGTAAATAGCTTTAGGATGTGCACAAGGTTTTATAATGTGACAAACTAACACTGCAAAAGACAGGAGAGTACTTACTGTACTGTATTTACTTAAACTCATTCCAAGGCAGTAACCCCAAAGATGCAATTGTGCTATGTGTTCTGTTTCTACGCTCCCAGAAAATAGGCACTGTTTAAGGTATAAAGCTATAACTGGGGTGGTACCCTTGTTTTGGGTACACATTTGTACACTTAAAGAGCTGTGGTTTGTTGTTGCCAGAAGAACAACAGAGTCCACGGCTAACTTGCTCAATAACTCTCTAATATCTCCGGTAATGTCCAACTGGGAGTAAGTGTCTGTTCTCCGTTCATATCAAAAGTTCAGCTACACCCATTCCAGCAAAGATGACTAACTTATATGCACAACGTGTCTTTAACTTGAAGTTTTGTTAGGTTCACAATAATCAACAGTGTACTGAGAAATCTACAAAATTAAAACTTACCACTGGGAAACATCCTGCTCAAGTCGTGCTTGCGAAGGTGGTTCGGGTCAATCAGCTTGTTCTTCTAAACTTTCATTATCGGACTCGGGCTAGAGCTGGTATGCAAAAACTGTTATAATAGTTACAATATTGTTTACAGAACTGCCCAGGAAGACTCGGGAGTTGAAACTTGGATATGGTAAGGGGAGTTACATTTCCGATGACCAATCACAACAGACTAGGCCATCTGACCAATCAGAGCAGACTGGGCTTTTCGGAAAGGGGGGTTTTAAAGAGACAGGAGTTAAATCAGAGTGTTTGAGCTAGAGGATGAAGAGAGGGGAAAAGAAATGTATAGTATGACAAAAGTTTTTTGAACATTAAAGCATGTAAACCTATTCTAGTATACCCCCAAAATAGGTTGACAAAAATAGGTTAAGCTGATGCTTCTATAATAAAGTAATAAAAATGCACTTTTTTTTTTTTTTCAGATTTTGCTTGTTAAAAGTCTGCCATATTGATTTTCAGTGATGACCAAACCAAATTTTTACTGGTTTGGCCATTAATAATCAATTATTATTATATTATTATTATTAAAAGTAATCCATCAAACTCCAGTGGTTTAATCAATTTCTTTTGCAGTGATCTAATCAGTTTTGTGTGAGAACAGACAAAAATGTAATTCCTTTTTCTCTTTAAATCTTGACATCAGTCTTCTTGGCGATCGTGATCATAAGCTCATTTACACTTCCTAAAGCGCCATCTAGCGCTCTGCCAGAACCCTTCTAATAGTGGAGCTTATCTTAAAATAGCATAACTGTTACGTTCCTGTGTTGTCTGTCCCGTGTTTTCTGTTTCACTCGTCACTGATCATGTTCCATGTCACGTTTTCCTTGTTGTCTGCCCCGTGTTTCACTTGTCTGCCTAAAAAACTACACTTCCCACAATTCCCTGATCTCATCATTGCATCATTCTTCTCACCTGTGTCTCGTTTAGTCTTCATTGTGTCTGTGTATTTAAACCCTGTTGTTTTCCTTTTCCCTTGTCGTTCGTTTATCGTTGCATGTTCGCTTCTCTTGTACCTCTGGTTCTCTGTGTTCGTTCAGGGTTTCCCTGCCCTTCATGTATGTTTTCCCCAACCTGTGTAGCCCCTTTATGTTTTCCCGTATTTAGTTCTTTTTTCCCATCGTGGACTTTTCATTTGTTCCTGAGTTTGTTTATTTCTTTATCTGTCTCATGCTTGCCAAATAAAGCCGCTTTTGGATCCGCACATCCTGTCTGCCTTTTCCTCACATCATTATAGAACGAACGACCAAAACAATGGATCCAGCGGTTCAGCAAGCCAACTAGTGCCTGCTCTGCCTGAAGCAAGGGGATCGACCGGTAGAAGACCACATCCACAACTTCCTCGTTCTAGCGAACGTTTCTGACTTCCCTTTCTTCTTCAGGGGCAACCTGAACGCCTCACTGAGGGTGCGGTTGCCACCGACAACGCACGAGTGGACTCTCTGCAGCTTCGTGGAGGTGACTTTGCGGGTCTGCGGCTCGCCGTTAACCGTGGGCGTCGCTGAGGAGGACCCTACCTCTCCTCCCTCAGTGGTGACTCTCCAGTCACCCATGGCGCTTCCTGTCACGCCAGTCCCACCTGTCAGCGAGCTCACCCCCACGCCAGTTGCCTTCCACGAGCCAGCGCGGTCCACTTCGTCTGCCCGGAGGAGGAAGAGAAGACGGGCTTCCGCCTCCCGGCCCACGCCTGCCCCAGTCTGCGAGCCAGAGCCCACGCCTGCCCCGGTCTGCGAGCCAGAGCCCTCGTCAGCCCCGGTCAACCAGTCAGAGCCATTAGCCCCCGATGTCAGTGGGCCAGTGCCTGTAGCCTCGACCGTCCCTGAGCCAGTGCCTGTAGCCTCGACCGTCCCTGAGCCAGCGCCTGTAGCCTCGACCGTCCCTGAGCCAGCGCCAGTAGCCTCGGCCGTCCAAGAGCCAGCGCCAGTAGTCTCGGCCGTCCAAGAGCCAGCGCCAGTAGCCATGACCGTCCAAGAGCCAGCGCCAGTAGCCATGACCGTCCCAGAGCCAGCGCTCCTCGAGCCTTCTAGGGCTTTGCCTCTCGAGCCTCCCAGGGCTCCGCCTCTCAAGTCTCTCGAGCCTCCCAGGGCTCCTCCTCTCGAGTCTGTCGAGCCTCCCAGGGCTCCGCCTCTCAAGTCTCTCGAGCCTCCCAGGGCTCCGCCTCTCAAGTCTTCTAGGGCTCCTCCTCTCAAGCCTCCTAGGGCTCCTCCTCTCGAGCCTCCCAAGGCTCTGCCTCAAGTCTCTCGAGCCTCCCAGGGCTCCGCCTCTCGAGCCTCCCAGGGCTCCTCCTCTCGAGCCTCCCAAGGCTCCGCCTCAAGTCTCTCGAGCCTCCCAGGGCTCCGCCTCTCGAGCCTCCCAGGGCTCCGCCTCTCGAGCCTCCCAAATCTTCCAGGGCTCCGCCTCTCGAGCCTCTCGAGCCACCCAGGGCTCCACCTTTCAAGTCTCTCGAGCCACCCAGGGCTCCACCTTTCAAGTCTCTCGAGCCACCCAGGGCTCCGCCCCTCGAGCCTTCTACGGCTCCGCCCCCGGAGCCTCCCGAGCCTTCCACGGCTCCTCCTCTCAAGCCTCCCAGGGCTCCGCCTCAATTCTCTCGAGTCTTCCAGGGCTCTGCCTCCCGAGCCTCCTAGGGCTCTGCCTCTCAAGTCTCTTGAGCCTTCTAGGGCTCCCCCTCTCAAGTCTCTCGAGCCTTCCAGGGCTCCGCCTCTCGAGCCTTCTAGGGCTCCGCCTCTCAAGTCTCTCGAGCCTTCCAGTGCTCCGCCTCTCGAGCCTTCCAGGGCTCCGCCTCTCAAGTCTCTCGAGCCTCCCAGGGCTCCGCCTCTCGAGCCTCTCAAGCCACCCCCCGAGCCTCCTACGGCTCCTCTCCCAGAGACTCCCGAGCCTCCTACGCCTACGCCCCCGGAGCCTCCCGAGCCTCCTACGGCTCCGCCTCTAGAGCATCCTACGGCGCTCCCTCCCTCGGCTCTACCTTCAGAGCCTTCCAGGTCTCCGCCTCTGAAACCTCCTACGGTGCCACCTTCCTCGGCTCCACCTCCTGAGCCTTCCCGGCCTCCACCTTCAGAGCCGCCCACGGCGCCATCTCCCTCGGCTCCGTCTCCTGAGCCTCCCACGGCTCCGCCTCCTGAGCCCCCAGGGCTTTCCATGGTTCCGCCTCCCTTGTCTCCACCTCCTGAATCTCACTCGGCTCCGCCTCCCGAGCCTCCTTCGGCTCCGCCTCCAGATCCTTCTAGGGCCTCCGCCTCTAGAGCCTCCTACGGCGCCACCTTCCTCGGCTCCGCCTCCTGAGCCTCCCTCGGCTTCGCCTCCTGACCCTCCCTCTGCTTCGCCTCCTGAGCCTCCCTCTGCTCTGCCTCTTGAGCCTCCCACGGCTCTGCCCCCTGAGCCTCCAGAGTTTTCCATGGTTCCGCCTCCCTTGGCTCCGCCTCCTGAGCCTCTCTCTGCTCTGCCTCCTGAGCCTCCCTCTGCTCTGCCTCTTGAGCCTCCCTCAGTTCAGCCCCCTGATCCTCCCTTGGCTCCGCCCCCTGATCCTCCCTCGGATATGTCCCCTGATCCTCCCACGGCTCTGCCTCCGGAGTCTCCCGAGCCTCTCCCGGCTCCGCCTCCTGAACCTCCCTCGGCTCCACCTCCTGAGCCTCCCTCGGCTCCGCCTCCAGTGGCTCCCTCAGCTCCTCCTTCCGTGCCTTCACCGCTTACGCCTTCCACGGCGCCGCCACCCAAGTCTTCGACTGCTCCGCCTCAGAAGTCCTCCTTGGCTCCGCCAACTTCCCCAGTGGCCACTCCTCCTCCCAGGCCCCCTGAACCGGGCCTTGCCTTGAGACCACCTCCCTGGCCTCCTAAACCTGTCCCTACCCAGTGGACGCCCCCCAGGCCACCTGACCCTGACCCCATCTCACACCCCCATAGACTGCCTGCCTACCCCCTCGGCCTCCCTGGTCTACCTGTCTGCCCCTTGCGCCTCCGTGGACTGCCTGTCTGCCCTCTTGGCCTACCTGGTCTGCCTGTCCACCCCTTGTGCCTCCGTGGACTGCCAAAGTTTCCCTTGTGCCCCCTTGCTCTGTCTCTGTGTCCCCTGTGCCCCCTTTGGTCTGTCTGTTTTTCCCCTTTTCTAGCCCCTCTCTCCTTGAACATTTGTTTATTTTTGCTACCTTTTTGTTTCTTAGGACCGTCTAGAATCCGGTCCTTTTGAGGGGGGATTATGTTACGTTCCTGTGATGTCTGCCCCGTGTTTTCTGTTTCACTCGTCACTGATCACATTCCATGTCACGTTTTCCTTGTTGTCTGCCCCGTGTTTCACTTGTCTGTCTAAAAAAACTACACTTCCCACAATTCCCTAATCTCATCATTGCATCATTGTTCTCACCTGTGTCTCGTTTAGTCTTCATTGTGTCTGTGTATTTAAACCCTGTTGTTTTCCTTTTCCCTTGTCGTTCGTTTATCTCTTGTACCTCTGGTTCTCTGTGTTCGTTCCAGGTTTCCCTGCCCTTCATGGATGTTTTCCCCAACCTGTGTAGCCCCTTTATGTTTTCCCGTATTTAGTTCTTTTTTCCCATCGTGGACTTTTCATTTGTTCCTGAGTTTGTTTATTTCTTTATCTGTCTCATGCTTGCCAAATAAAGCCGCTTTTAGATCCGCACTTCCCGTCTGCCTCTTCCTCACATTATTATAGAACGAACGACCAAAACAATGGATCCAGTGGTTCAGCAAGCCAACTAGTGCCTGTTCTGCCTGAAGCAAGGGGATCGACCGGTAGAAGACCACATCCACGACTTCCTCGTTCTAGCGAACGTTTCTGACTTCCCTGACTCCTCCCTTGTGGTCTTCTTCAGGGGCAACCTGAACGCCTCACTGAGGGAGCGGTTGCCACCGGCAACGCACGAGTGGACTCTCTGCAGCTTCGTGGAGGTGACTTTGCGGGTCTGCGGCTCGCCGTTAACCGTGGGCTTCGCTGAGGAGGACCCGTCCTCTCCTCCCTCAGTGGTGACTCTCCAGTCACCCATGGCGCTTCCTGTCACGCCAGTCCCACCTGTCAGCGAGCTCACCACCACGCCAGTCACCTTCCACGAGCCAGCGCGGTCCACTTCGTCTGCCCGGAGGAGGAAGAGAAGACGGGCTTCCGCCTCCCGGCCCACGCCTGCCCTGGCTCGAGCCAGAGCCAGAGCCCGCGCCTGCCCCGGTCTGCGAGCCAGAGCCCGCGCCTGCCCCGGTCTGCGAGCCAGAGCCCTCGTCAGCCACGGTCAGCGAGCCTGAGCCCTCGTCAGCCACGGTCAGCGAGCCTGAGCCCTCGTCAGCCATGGTCAACCAGTCAGAGCCATTAGCGCCCGATGTCAGTGGGCCAGTGCCTGTAGCCTCGACCATCCCTGAGCCAGTGCCTGTAGCCGCGACCGTCCCTGAGCCAGTGCCTGTAGCCTCGACCGTCCCTGAGCCAGCGCCTGTAGCCTTGACCGTCCCTGAGCCAGCGCCAGTAGTCTCGGCCGTCCAAGAGCCAGCGCCAGTAGCCATGACCTTCCAAGAGCCAGCGCCAGTAGCCATGACCGTCCCAGAGCCAGCGCCCCTTGAGCCTTCTAGGGCTTCGCCTCCCGAGCCTCCCAGGGCTCCTCCTCTCAAGCCTCCCAGGGCTCCTCCTCTCGAGTCTCTGGAGCCTCCCAGGGCTCCGCCTCTCAAGTCTCTCGAACCTCCCAGGGCTCCGCCTCTCAAGTCTTCTAGGGCTCCTCCTCTCAAGCCTCCAAGGGATCCTCCTCTCGAGCCTCCCAGGGCTCCGCCTCTCGAGCCTCCCAAATCTTCCAGGGCTCCGCCTCTCGAGCCTCTCGAGCCACCCAGGGCTCCGCCTCTCAAGTCTCTCGAGCCTTCCAGGGCTCCGCCTCTCGAGCCTCTCGAGCCACCCCCCGAGCCTCCTACGGCTCCTCTCCCAGAGATTCCCGAGCCTCCTACGGCTCCGCCTCCCGAGCCTCCTACGGCTCCGCCCCGGAGCCTCCCGAGCCTCCTACGGCTCCACCTCTAGAGCATCCTACGGCGCCCCCTCCCTCAGCTCTACCTTCAGAGCCTTCCAGGTCTCCGCCTCTGAAACCTCCTATGGCGCCACCTCCCTCGGCTCCACCTCCTGAGCCTTCCCGGCCTCCGCCTCCAGAGCCGCCCACGGCGCCGTCTCCCTCGGCTCCGTCTCCTAAGCCTCCCATGGCTCCACCTCCTGAGCCCCCAGGTCTTTCCATGGTTCCGCCTCCCTTGTCTCCACCTCCTGAGTCTCCCTCGGCTCCGCCTCCCGAGCCTCCTACGGCTCCGCCTCCCGAGCATCCTTCGGCTCCACCTCCAGAGCCTTCTAGGGCTCCGCCTCCAGAGCCTTCCAGGCCTCTGCCTCTAGAGCCTCCTACGGCGCCACCTTCCTCGGCTCCACCTCCTGAGCCTTCCTCGGCTCCACCTCCTGAGCCTTCCTCGGCTCCGCCTCCTAAGCCTTCCTCGGCTTCGCCTCCTGAGCCTCCTCTCTGCTCTGCCTCTTGAGCCTCCCACGGCTCTGCCCCCTGAGCCTCCAGAGTTTTCCATGGTTCCGTCTCCCTTGGCTCCGCCTCCTGAGCCTCCCTCTGCTCTGCCTCCTGAGCCTCCCTCCTGAGCCTCCCTCAGTTCTGCCTCCTGAGCCTCCCTCTGCTCTGCCTCCTGAGCCTCCCTCAGTTCGGCCTCCTGAGTCTCCCTCGGCTCCGCCTTCGGAGTCTCCCGAGCCTCTCCCGGCTCCGCCTCCTGAACCTCCCTCGGCTCCACCTCCTGAGCCTCCCTCGGCTCCGCCTCCAGTGGCTCCCTCAGCTCCGCCTTCCGTGCCTTCACCGCCTACGCCTTCCATGGCGCTGCCACCCAAGTCTTCGACTGCTCCGCCTCAGAAGTCATCCTTGGCTCCGCCAACTTCCCCAGTGGCCACTCCTCCTCCCAGGCCCCCTGAACCGGGCCTTGGATTGAGGCCACCTCCCTGGCCTCCTAAACCTGTCCCTACCCAGTGGATGCCCCCCAGGCCACCTGACCCTGACCCCGTCTCACACCCCCATAGACTGCCTGCCTGCCCCCTCACACCCCCATAGTCTGCCCTCTCGGCCTACCTGGTCTGCCTGTCCACCCCTTGTGCCTCCGTGGACTGCCAAAGTTTCCCTTGTGCCCCCTTGTTCTGTCTCTGTGTCCCTTGTGCCCCCTTTGGTCTGTCTGTTTTTCCCCTTTTCTAGCCCCTCTCTCCTTGAACATTTGTTTATTTTTGCTACCTTTTTGTTTCTTAGGACTGTCTAGAATCCGGTCCTTTTGAGGGGGGATTATGTTACGTTCCTGTGATGTCTGCCCCGTGTTTTCTGTTTCACTCGTCACTGATCACATTCCATGTCACGTTTTCCTTGTTGTCTGCCCCGTGTTTCACTTGTCTGTCTAAAAAACTACACTTCCCACAATTCCCTGATCTCATCATTGCATCATTCTTCTCACCTGTGTCTCGTTTAGTCTTCATTGTGTCTGTGTATTTAAACCCTGTTGTTTTCCTTTTCCCTTGTCGTTCGTTTATCGTTGCATGTTCGATTCTCTTGTACCTCTGGTTCTCTGTGTTCGTTCGAGGTTTCCCTGCCCTTCATGGATGTTTACCCCAACCTGTGTAGCCCCTTTATGTTTCCCGTATTTAGTTATTTTTTTCCCATCGTGGACTTTTCATTTGTTCCTGCATTTGTTTATTTCTTTATCTGTCTCATGCTTTCCAAATAAAGCCGCTTTTAGATCCGCACTTCCCGTCTGCCTCTTCCTCACATCATTACAATAATGCAGCACTCCCTTAGACATTTTATGGCAGTACACTGGAGAGGAGACAAGAGGCCGATCTTTTTTTAATGGATGTCTATGGAGGAGATGCCAACGTGTGCTAAATAAACAGCTTTTGTGAGGAAACAGCTCATTACTTTACTACGATAAATGTATATTTTATAAGACAAGTCACGGATGATTTTGCAACAGGTAGGTGTCACTTTACGGCTCTCCCCATTCATTTATATGGTATCCGCAAACAGTGACTTACTGTCGTAACACGCTAGTTGACGTTGCGCTCTCTCCTATTGTAGAGCCATATTATCTCAATATATATAAAGGAATCTCTGGCTCTGCGCATGCGGAAGTGTAATCAAGCTTGATCATACCTAGAGAATGCAATGGCAAAATGTAGCCCACTGTGAAAAGGGGTTATTTTGGTCTGTTCACACCCAAAATCAACTGGATCGCTTCAGATGACAATGACTTAAGTGATAGTTAACCCAAAAATCTAAATTCTCTCATCATTTACTCACTCTCATGCCATCCCAGATGTGTATAACTTTCTTTCTTCTGCTGAACACAATCAAAGATTTTTATAAGAATATTTCAGCTCTGTAGGTCCATACAATGCAATAAATGGGTGCCAAAATTTTGAAGCTCCAAAATCCCCATATGGGCAACATAATGGTACTCCTGATGACTCTGGTGGTTAAATCCATATATTCTGAAGCGATTTGATAGGTCTGGGTGAGAAACAGTTCAATATTTATTTCTTTTTTTACTATTAATTCTTCTCCTTGCTCATTCAATTTCCACTTTCACATTCTCCTTTTGTTTTTGTTCATTCACATCCTTCTTGCATATCATCCCCTAATGGGCAGGGAGAAGAATTTATGACAAAAAATGACTTAAATGTTGATCTGTTTCTCACCCACATGTCTGAATGCATGGATTTAAACACTGGAGAAAGTAATTGAGTACTTTTATGCTCCCTTAATGTGGATTTTGGAGTTTCAGAATTTTGGCACCCATTCACTTGAATTGTGAGAACCTAAAAGGCTGAAATATTCTTCTAAATATCTTAATTTAGAAAAATTATGAGAGAATTTTCATTTTTGGGTGAACTGTTCCTTTAAGCCACTAGAGACTTTTGGATTATGTTTCTGCTGACTTCACCTCTTTTTTGGAGATTCAAAGTTCTTGCTGCTATTCACTTGCATTGTGCGGACTAACAGAGTTGATATAATCTTCTAAAAAATCTTTGTGTTCTGCAGAAGCCAAAAGTTGTTCACATCTGGGATGGCATGAGGGTGAGTAAATGATGAGAGAATTTTCATTTTTGGGTGAACTATCCCATTAAGAATCCCATTAATACTGTTTGGAATTAAGGCAAGTGCACATGTTGAAATTCAAACAAAAGTCAAACATTGCAAGTACGTGCAGGTGCCAAAAAGGATGTCAGTTCTCATGCTTCTACTGCCAGCTTTGAGTGTGGGAAGTGTTGTTGCTTGTCCATACACAACTCCAATTATCTCCTTATCATGAGCACCTTCTCTACAATCTCTTCATTTTCCCTGGCCCTCGGGTCACACTACATAGGCCTCCTACATCTTAAGACTTTTCCCACACACTCTAACCTTACTTGTAGCCTTTTGACAGACACCTATACGCAATCACACACACATAAAAAGGTTTATAAGGATTTAAAAGACAAAACTCTGCCTGCAGGTGCTAAAATATGCAGTATCACACCCATTGTTTGGTTACTACACAAAGATGTGAGAAGATTTTGCATATTCTTTCAACGTTTCATCAGTAAAAGTTTAGAACATTTTATCACTATAATTTCCAGAGATTAGATTGATATTGTTTCACTGTTTTGTAAACATTAAACAAGACAAAGATGAATTAGCACATGACCTGTCATAATAACCCAGAATTTTTGGTGATTTGGTCTGTTGACAAAACAATGCACTTTTTTTTGTTTATGTAGAAAACCATAAACACATATGTGAAGCCTATAGCTTAATAGCACACACATATGTGTTTTATTGCTATTAGGTTATATTTTAACACCAACTCGTGTATCAACTAAGAACAAAAATATAAATTTATCTGAAGTAATTATTAGATCAAATATATAAAAAACACATCATATCTGTTTAGGCCAATTGAACTTCAGACCTACAATATATTCAACAATTCAGGTTCCTATGTCACCACAGCAACCAATACGCACTTCCCTCACCTCATTAAAACCAATATGATTTTACAGTTAGTTGTGGCATAAACATAATATAGATTGAGGGTGAAAAGATGTGGGGTACAGATATTGTGGTCTCTTTTAGTTGACTTGCTCCTTAAGCTCTTCAACAATATGTACTGCTCTTTAATTTCTTTTAACATACTTAAAGCTGTTAAATTCTATTTACAGGTCTTCTCTTGTTAAAGAAAGTTCACCCAAAAATCTCTCATCATTTTTTCAACCTCATGCCATCCCAGATGATAAGACTTTCTTTCTTCTGCTGAACACAAATATTTTTAAAAGAATATTTAAGTACTTTAGGTCAATTCAATGCAAGTGAATGGTGGCCGGAACGTTGAAGCTCCAAAAAAAAGACAAAGTCAGCATAAAAGTAATCCATAAAACTCCAGTGTTTAAATCCATGTCTTCAGAAGTGATATGACACATGTGGGTGAGAAACTGATAAATAATTAAGTCATTTTTTGTCATAAATAAAAATTAAAGTGGAAACTTATAGTGAAAATATTGTCTGTTTCTCAATGTCTGTTCTTTTTGCATTCTTACGTTCTTGTGGACATGTTTCACGTCATCACCCACCTCCAAAAAAGAAAAGAGTTCAGAGGTTGTTGAATCTCAGCACATCTCAAAACTTACATAGATGTGTTTTATGTCCTCATGTCTTTTGAGTTCGCTCTTGAAAGGTAGGCCTAGTTAGTCAAGACTGATTTTTGGAAGAACGCAAGAACAAGAATGCATTCTTTAAATTGAGAAACACCCAGTTGCATTTATCATTGTCTGGATTTGATTCTGCTACATTGGATTACAATTGCGAAGGAGGGGCCCCATTTTTGACTCCCTGTCACTAGATCTGCTGTATTTGTCACCTCCATCCCGCCCCCTATGGTCCACAGCTATGGAGCACTGGGACTATCCAGTTGTGCCTGTAGAAAGTGAATAACCTTTGGGTGTTATGATTCATTACCACATGTGCTGTCTTTTTATTGCACATTTTTATAAAAAAGAAGTAAAAAAGATTGCAGCTGCCTGATTTCAATAGTCCTTGGAGAAGCAATTATGATCTGATTAGAGTTCTCACCTTTTAATGAAATGAAATGTGTCATGTTTTGACCTTCATACTAAAACCATTGGTTAAAACCGCTCTGTGCACAACAACTGTGACGGACTATTCTGTTTTCTTCAACTGAACCAGAACCAATAAATCATTTGGACTGAACACATTAAAGAGCCCCAAAACATTGTCAGATCTTAGGTTTCATTGGATGCACTTGATCATTAACCGGAATCACTCATGCAAATTAAAGAGAGAAAAATCTGTAGCCTTAAAGGTGAACTTGGACCTACTGAAGAAAATAGCATGTATTTGCCCAAAAAACCATTATCGTCAGCAAGCTGCCTGAGTTAAGGCCCATGTATACTTTGTTTTTGCATGTTCTGGATCGCCTCGTGTGTGGTCGACTGCGTTGCCTTTGTGATATACTCTTCTGACCACGAGCGAATATGATGGTGTTTGATGCAGGCCCACTACAGCTTCTTTGTGATACTCTTTTAGTAGAGTCAATGGCCAGAGCCAGCGGCGATGATGCAGACAGACAATGACGTGTTTGTGAGTCTGAAATTGAAAATCTGGCCGTCACATGGTCAGTCCATTCGGACTGGATGGTGACAAAATGTATGTCACACATACTGTGCGCGGAGCGATCAGCAACGCGGATGCGTCAAGTATACTTTGGCCTTAATATGTATCACATTGTCAAAATAAGCTTGTAGGCTCCCATATTAGAGGGGTTCTGGCAAAGTGCTAGATAGTTACATTGGGTTACAACAAAAAAAAATCAAATTTTTGTTTGTTCTCACCCAAAACCAATTAAATCGCTTCAAAAGATATTGATTAAACCACTGGAGTTTTAGTAATACTCAAAATAAGAGTATACATGTTTCAAAATGACAATTAATTTCTTAAGAAGTAAATCTTTTGAAAGGTGCACTTAGTTCTTGTTCATGTCGTCTTAGACATACACTGACACTTAGTGGCCAGGATGCAACATCATTCAAATGCAATAGTTTTCAGTTCCTGATGCCCATGTAAAAAATCACAATTCACAGTCAGCCATGATTACTTTAATCAATGAGTTCAAGTATTAAAATTTCAGGACACTTACTGAGATTAAGCAAGTAGTATTTGGTCATGTGACTCTAACATGGCAGCCCCCATGAGGGGACCCTCTCCATGTAGAATAAAGTAGCTTTTATAAGTTTACTAATATAACTGGAGTCTTAATTTTAATGTGTCCCAACAAATGTTTCAAAATTGCAATCATTTTCTTATGGAGTACAGCTTTTTTTTAATGAGGAAAAAATTACTTAATGCACCTTTAAATAAGGACAAATCTGTCTACTGAGTGCACATTTAAACGGTATCTTTAAACCTGTTGTTACATGTTGCTATAGCAGTAAGAGTTAGTGTAAAAATCTGCAATTGGAGCCAAAACGCAATCATACTTACATTAGTAATTTAAAACTTACAGTAGCCTACGCCACTTTAACTTTTTCAAATAGCCTTTTTAAAAAAGAACATTCCCAGTCTTGTCAACAAGAAAGAATAAGAAAAATGGTCAAAGAATTAATACATATGAATGTATGTTTCGTGAGTTATCAAAACTTAACTGAAACTATAGTTAAAACAACAGCATTGAGGCTAATCCATTTTGAGTACAGAAGACTTTTCCCGCGTCTATGTTTTGAAATCCCACAACCGAGTTTAAAGGGAGGGCGTGTTTTTCCCACTGCCATCACAGAAAGTTTGTCAAGTAAATGAATAGCTAGGCTACACGCTCGTAAAGCAGTGTGGCGGAAGGAGCACGCCTCAGGATGAGAGCAGGAGAATGAACACTTGAATGCATGATCTCATTCACACAACTGAGACTGCACGAGCAGCACCGGACGCACAAGCCGAAAAGTGCCATTTTTGGATCCATTCTTAACATATTGCGTGATTAATTTCCTTTTCTTCAACAGACCCAATGTTGGATATATATTAAGCCTGCGTGGAATCCCACGACTATACATAAGAAGGAATGCATCTTTTCCTCGTGAAACTAATTCTTCTGATATCACTCATTACTTGGACTCAAGGTAGGTTTCTTTACAAGTTGCTTTTTACTCATTTTTGGAATTTCGTAGTTACGTCTCTAGCCTAACACTATGATTAAATTAATTAACTGCTGTCTTTTATTCGAAATGAAACACCTTGCTCAATATTAAATCACTTGTTGCGCGCTGACGTCAGAGCTGTTCTCGGTTGTTGCAGACATCGTAATTTGAAATGTCAGAAATAGCAGAAATAAAATGTCTTTAGAAATATTGTTCGACTGATCAACTTTGACATATAACTACATCTTGCATTATTTATTCAAACTTGTACTTGAACTGCTATCTCGTAGCTAATTTGTAACTGAGGCAACATTTGACCATTTTTCGTATATAGGCTAAATAACATCCATATATATATATATATATATATATATATATATATATATATATATATATATATATATATATATATATATATATGGATGTATATATATATATATATGGATGAGATACAAGTGAAGGCGCCGAAGTTTTTTTTTTTTTATCGCTCTGCAGGAAGGGTCGTTGTATTTTTAGATGACTTTCTTGTTGTCCGGTGAAAATGGGCAAAAGCTGCACTCACGCTTTTTGAGTGAAGTTTCACAGAAACACTTTTACAGCTCGATGCTACCAACCAAATATAGTACATTCTCCAGAACAGCTGCAGAATGAAGAATGCTCGCAGCAGTGTGCTGTCAGTGCCCTCTGTCCACAAATATCACTTTAAGGTGTTAGGAGTCACACTTTCTTTCTGGAGTCTGGCCATTATTACCGAAAAAAGTCGGTAATTCCAGAAAAATTGAAATATGAAGTATATAACGATGATGAACTTGAATAAACTTTAATAATATTAGTTCCCAATTTTAGTCTTTTTATTTTAAGATTTTTTACTATAAAGTTTTTATTTGTGTTATTTAGATGAACTTCTAGCAATATGTAATAATTTTATAAAAATGATGCAACATTCAGTATTACCTCTGTATTACCCTCATTCTGTTTGTCCAGGCCTGGAATGTTCAGAAAAATGCCTAAATGGCGGTACGTGTGAACCTACTGCAGAAGGGAGAAGAGAATGCAAGTGAGTACTTAGAAGTCAATTACATAAAATTGCTGTGTCTGAACCATATCAATACCCTGGAGGAATTTATGGTCGGCCTGATACTGTTTTTTTATTTTTTATTGCACAGAACACTAATATGATTTCCTTGTGATGTGGTTCCAAAAGTTGTATTTTTCTCTATTGCTGCTAAAAACCGAAATATTTGCTTTTAATCAGAATCTGAACTTTGCAAAATAAAAGGAAAAGTATGCTTCTCTCCTCGAATAACATGGCTCTAATCAGCTAAAGGATTACAACCCCAACCACTGATGAAGAGTGTCTCTGCTTGTGAGTACCGGCCCACTTCTCCAGCCGAATGTCTCAGAGACACCCCGAAATCTTATTTTTCTTCTCTTTTATGGAACGACAGCTGGGGTTTGCCAGAAGCTCGACAAGCATTGTTCTCCAGTCTAGATTAATTCTATGTGACTAATCTGTTTGAGGCTTCCCAGAATGCCCGAGCCCCCTCCTTGTGCGCCCTACCCCTGCTCCGGTGTTTTGTCCTATTTTGAATGCCCATTCACTCTCTGTGATTTACATTAGAAGGACAGATGGCTGTAGAGTGTAATTGGACTGGATGTTTACATAATTGGTAGCATTGCACCAGTGGAGAATCAAGAGCAAACAGGTTGCCTTAGCGTGCATAACATCACTCTCCATGCACACATTCATTTACATGCAAACACAAAATTTGACTGTTACTATTTTTGTGTTGGTTTGATTTTCTAATGGGGTTAACACTCTTTGCCGCTGTTTACTATCGTCCATGCATTCAGCAGGGATGTGAATGCAGTATTGGGTTGCAAGCATTTGGCCAGTGTTGCATTGTATTTCTCTTGTTATCAGTGAGTTTATAATGGCGGCTATGGAGGAGCACACTGGCCGGGCTCATTTGAAATTGGTTGGTGGCGGCTCCATTTCTGGTCTCCCTCAGAGGACTGTGAGCACATGGAGCCGCACTGGCGGTTGGCCACATCTTAATTCTGTCTGGCTGCCTCCCTGCTTCAGTCGGGCCACAAAGCCACCATTGTGCCCTATCATGCTCAGACTCCTCTAACTAAACATGGAGATACAACGAAGGCCACTCTCCCGCTCAGGATGGCACATTACCATATGTAGTACCTTTTATCTATTGTTCAAATGCAACTGGTGGACAGACAACTTAGTTCTGCAGCATATTTGACAAACTTTGGCAAAAAGTGAGTTCATAGGTCAGTTCTGGCCACACTATCCCTCTCTAATCAAATGGATCCATTGTGCATACCCTGAAATGCTCAACATACTTTGTGTATTTTGTGCTTGCACTTTAAAAAGGAAAAATGTGCAGTTGGTACTATTTTTAATTATTCTACTTTTTACCTTTCTTAAGAAGCTATTTCTACCTGATACGACCCGTAAACATTTTTTTTCCATTGATTCAATCATATTAAATAATATTTGTTAGTTAAAACCAGTATAAAACCAGTTTCGTTAGATGTTACCACGTAATGTACATTTTTAGGTTACCTTAGAAAACATCTTAGGTGGAGCAAAAACAAAACAAAACAAAAAAAACAAACCAACAACCAACTACAAAACAATAGACAAAATATATTTTTCACACTCCGGGTTTTAGAACGTGGAAGTAATCGTTTGCAGGGTAAACTTCAACAGCAGTGAACTGGAGTGAATGGGAGACTACAGCAAATATTATTTTCACTTACTCATTTGCTCCAAAAGCAAAAGAAAAAGTCCACTATTACATTTGAATGACTTTCCAGAAGAAAAAAAAAAAATAGAGAGCAGTGGATTAAGACGCCGGTGAAGATGCCAAATTTACTGTCACTCTCTCAGCAGCTGTAATCGAAGCCCCCTCGGTGGTAATTGTTTTTTAAAACTAATTCCAGGGTAATATAACACAAAGCATAATTTTATAAACTTACACTCAATATTTTAAAAAAGGATCATATAAAAAGTTTGCTAGATTTGCTCTATTAAATAAGGTGGAAACGCGTCATCACAGTCTGTGAAAAAGGTAATTTTTACAGTAATGTCATGTCCTGCAGTAAAGAATTAAATTTATAAATGTATGAAATGTACAAAGTTAAACTTTAACTGCTGATTGATCAGTGATCTTTGTGTATTTCCAAATTTTATATGTCAGTTTATCTTTAAAGATTCTTTTCTCCTTGTCTAATTTATGTGCAGTAGTTATTGTTCAGTTATTCAGTATTTTGTCAGGTGTTGTTCAGACCGATATATTGGTTTTGCCAATAAATATGCACCGATTACATATTTCTGGAACAACAGGTTATCGTCAAAAATCCACACAGATAGTTTCCCCCATTGCGTCCGGTGATGGAGTAGCTGGGAAGGGTCTGCTCTCATTATACAGTATGAGAGCGGTCTCTAGAGACTAAATAAACACTTCACTGATGCTTTGTGGTGTTTGTTTTCACACATGAGTCTACACTCTGCATGGAGTGGAACACTTCAGATGTGGATTTAAAACATAAAAAATGAAAAGGTACAGTTGGAGCAGTGGCTTCTTCCTTGCTGAGCAGCCTTTTAGGTTAATTCGATATAGGACTTGTTTTACTGTGGATATAGATACTTGTCTACCTGTTACCTCCATCATCGTCACAAGGTCCTTTGCTGTTGTTCTGGGATTGATTTGCACTTTTTGCACCAAACTATGTTCCTCTCTAGGAGACAGAATGTGTCTCCTTCCTGAGCTGTATGATGGCTGCATAGTCTCATGGTGTTTACATGTACATACTATTGTTTGTACAGATGAACGTGGTACCTTCAGGCATTTGAATTGCTCCCAAGGATGAATCAGACAAAAATATAATTTTAAGATATTGGCTGAATTCTTTTTGTTTTCTCATGATGTCAAGCAAAGAGGCGATGAGTTTGAATGTAGGCCTTAAAATACACACACAGGTACACCTCCAATTCAGTACACCTCCTATCAGAAGCTAATTGTCTAAAGGCTTGACATAATTGTCTTGAATTTTCCAAGCTGCTTAAAGGCACATTTAACTTAGTGTATGTAAACTTCAGACCCACTGGAATTGTGATATAGTCAATTAAAAGTGAAACAATCTGTCTATAAACAATTGTTGGAAAAATGACTTGTGTCATGCACAAAGTAGATGTCCTAAACTATAGTTTGCTAATATTAAATCTGTGGAGTGGTTAAAAAATTAGTTTTAATGACTTCAACCTAAGCGAATGTAAACTTATGACTTTAACTGTATGTATACAGTACACTACAGTACACATTGTCATATCATTATAAAGTAATTAAATTGTTGACTAAATTCTGCATTAGTAGAGAACAGCAGCATGTTTGCCGACAAGGCTGAGAGGACACCAACATTATAGCTAACCTGAAGCAGTTAGAACAATGTGACAAAAAATACATGCAAGTCCTACCCAACTGTTTAAATGTCACGATTGTACCATCTATTTTTAACATCTTCATGCAGCTGAGAAACATATAAACAAATCAGAAACGCATCTGATTTCAATAAAAAAAATTATCCTCACTGTAATACGATGACTTCATATCGATCACATTCTTGCACTAACAAAGGCTAGACACAGTGCAACAATTACAGTTTAACAGAAAGCAGTTGTGTCAGTGTGCCTTTATTAGACACATTAGACACATCATCTAAAAAACAGCTCAAGCTTGAGATGCTGAATAATAAAAAACAAAGGGAAACAAAGACGTTCGTCTAGTGCACGTTTACATAGCAAAACAAATAGATTGTTGCAAAAGCATTCGGTATGAACAGCCCCTTACAGTTGGTGGAGATCTTTGGCTGTTGCGTCTTGCTCTCTTATAACCGTTTCTCAGATTAAGCAATGAGTTGTTTAAATGCTTTGTGAGGAAAGGAGTTCAACTTGGAAATATGTCTCAAGATTCTCGTCTGTTTTGTTCCATCTGTTTGAACAGCCCCTGGCCTTGGCTCATAGTCTGAGCCACTGCTATCTGTGAATATTGCTACTCTACAACTGTAATGAATAAAAAACAATGTGGTATTTCACTATTTTTATAGCTTGAGTCTGGATTAGTAGGAATCAGTGCAATTGTAACACCATGTGAACTGGCTATTGAAGAGTTTTCCCCCCTTTATTTTACTTTTGACTTAATATTTGAGAATATGGACTGACTTTAAATATGTATTTATTTATTTTATGCACATTGGTTGAAAATAAAATGCTCTTTTTTAACAGTCAGTATAAAAATGTTCTATGCAATAATATAATGGTGCTGTGTGGTTTATGTATTTATTGTGCCCTCATGTGGACTAAGGAAAAGAACGTAAATTAAAAAATTAGACTTTAAAATTTTTATATTAATTCATATATATTAATATTTATATATTTATTTCATTTATAATACATTTTCATGATTCAGTCAGTGAAAATAAATGTTTTTTGTAATAAATTTCAGCACTATTTGAGTTATTTCAATTCAGTATCAATTTTACAAACTATCGGTTGATTAATCGGTTATCTGCAGGTACTGCCCAACTTAGTTATTGGGATCTGTAAAATCCACTATCTGTCGACCTCTAGGTTCTACTTTACATTCCATGCCAGGAATACCAAACACTTACATCTGCCGCTTTGATAGGCTTCCAAAAGGAGAGAGTGAGCTGTTATCTTAGATTCTTTGGCAAAGCTAAACGTCCAACTGACACTAATTCAAGCCTTCCCTATCTGAATTCCATGTATGTATGAGAGACAGCTGATTCAAATAAAAGGATTAGTGTTCGACTAGGAGATGAGATATGCAAGACTGGAGGGAGATGCTTACAAGTTCACATGTGAACTTCAGACCATCCGTCCTATTCATTGATGAGTTGTTGATGTAGTGGTCAAAATGGGCTCACTGTCTTGCAATATGTTCCCACACCCTACAGCAACTAAATGGAGGTAAGATTGGTAATTGTTTTATTTGTTTTATTTTAGTGTTTATGCTTGCAGCCACATATTGCCAACATTCCCAGTATTTGATATCCAAATTGTTTTTCTGACCAAAAGCTGGGCACCACCACGATGAGTCTTATTGCTGCTGGACTGTTTTCTGGTTTTGGTCTCCATAAGAGGCAATGTAAGAACTACTAAAAAGAGCGATCCAGTTGAACAACAATCATCAGTCTCAACTTGTGCAGTTGTTGGTTGTAGGGATGCCACGGTGTGTGTTTTTAACGTTTAGATTACCATCTGAGAAATGTTCTTATTATGCAACGGCACTAAGGCAAAAAATCCATACATCACAATTGAACGTGTTAGTGGACACGTTTCTTAGGGATATATTGGCTCTAAGTGCAGCTATACAATAGGAAAACTGCTAAATACACAACAAAAGTACATAGGATGTATATAATAAGAGATGCTCCAACATAGGGCACAACACAGCTAATGCACTTCCAGAGTGCTGTATGATGGGCTTTAGTGTAACCAGAGTGCTTGAAATCGCTTCAAAAGTGTTGGATTATTGTGTATGGGCATCATGTAGTTCATGGCATCCAAATGTTTTTTTCTTCTGTAAAAGTTTATTAAAGCATTCCGTTAACTGTCAGACACAAGACGGCAACATACTTTATAAAAATAATGTCAGATAATTAATAAAATTAGCATTTATTTTTGAATGCTGTGAAGTTTGTACACATGCAATGCTTTAAAAAATAAGGATGATTAAAGACACAACTTCTCAAATTTCATCATGCTGATAGTAACTACATGCAAATGCACCACACACACTGAGAGCATGCTTAAACATTACAATATTTAAATATGGTATATCAGTGATTGCTACAGATAGTGTGTAATCCCAAATTTGTACGTTTAAAAATTTGCAATTGATTGTAATTTACACCCATGTGTGGTTTATAATGCTGAAAGGCCACTTGTCCATGCAAGACACCTTCAATGCAAGCTCTGTTTGCTTTCTAGAGATGAGTTCCTCGCTACATTTAAATACAGGAAATAGACATCCTGCGCCAAGGAAGAGAAGTTCTAATCACTTATATCATATCCCTACAGAGGGCTTAATATCTTCAGAGCTTCATGGCAGAGTCACATAATGTCTCGATTGACCAAAGTTGCTATTGTGTTGTCTAGCCTCCCATTTTAAATCTGATTCTGCTCCTCTGTCCCTTATTCCTATAAGGAATTCAGCAAACTTTGATTGTACGTTCTGTTATTGCAGAGTGTTGTAGATTGTGTTCTGTATGTACAGCTGGCCAAGTACAAAAAAGAAAAGAAAAGAAAAACATACCAGGCGTGTGTTGTTTTTGTTTGATGCTTTTGACCTGAGCCATCTGTCTGTGGAACACTGCATTACAACTGATCAGTATCAAGGTAAATAATTCACCGTGGACAATGGCTGCTACTTGCAGCATAATACTCACTTATTCCTGTGGTTTAACCATTCATGCCTGACAGTGGCAGATGTTTTATAGTTGCCTGTCACATTCTGATACTGTCAGAGTGAAGTGACAAATATATTTGTAATAAATAAATTCCTTTTAAATTTCCAGGATAATTTCACTAAAAATGTAAAAAGTGTAACCTAGTTCTTGGCCTCATAAAAGCACTTAGAGAAGCACTCATTAGAAGAGTATTGGGTCCGTTAATGGCTGCTCCCCGACCCCTGGCGAAACTGCTGTTCCCATAGTGTCCCTCTGTAAAAGGGACAAATAAACAGTCCTAATGAACACTAACAGATGTGGGCCAGGTCTCCTCGGTGATTACAGAGAGTGCAAAGAGCCCTGGGACTTTGTTTCATAAAGACTAGACAAGACTTAAAGACGCTAAACTCCTGACCACTGGAAATAAGGGCTTAAAAGGGAGTAAAGTTTGTTTTATTGTTGGGGAAAACAGGACAGTAGTTAAACCACATCTAACAAAACTCAGAACTATCTCACTGGCAGCTTTGTCACAAAAAAGAAAATAATGAAATGATGGAGAAGAGCATTATAACCAGGTATTAGGGGTGTAAATGTATGGCTGGGTATCATTCAAAAAATTCTGATACCGATACCTTGACTTCGATACCAGTTCCTAAACGATACTTTTTTTGATACCAATTTTATGAAATCTGTTTTAACAAGATTACAAACATTGCACATTACCTCAAATAAACTTTGGATTTATTTATTTTTTTTCAGTTTGTTGACTTTTTTACAGACTCAAAGACTGAAAAGAGAAAAAAAAGAAAAGAAAAGAAATCTAAACTGTTAATTCAGCCAACCGTATGGATAAGTATGGTTTAACAAGATAACTAGTTTAATGTGAGTTAGATCAGTTACTGTCAACCTTTTTTAGAATTTTTTGCATCGATTTAGCTAGCTATCTATAGCCATACATCCAAACAATATCTAAGGTTACGTAGGTCCAAGTTTATAGGACTATGTCACCGTGCACAGAAACGTTAATTTAACAAGTACACAAGCATGTACCACTACAAGTTAGCCGATTTTGTTTGTTGGTTTGTTTGCTAAAGGTTAACCTTACCTGTCGGAGTCCCAGTCATAGCGCCGACGCATTCATCAGTAGTTTTGAAGGAAGTTCTGTGGCAGGACGCTGAGAGGATGTCTGCACCAGCTCGGTCTTCTTGCATTTGAAGACGGGGCAACTTTCTGCTCTTAAGTTTATTCTGTGCACTGTCAAGTGCTTCATCAGTTTTGTCATGTTGCTGGTCTTGGCAGCAATTATCTTGTCGCAAATATTGCATTGCGCGCTGTTGGCATCGAGCCTGGTCAAATGTTGCCACACTTTTGATCTTTTCCACATCTTTTACCTCTATGGGGGTTGAGACACATACACACGACAACCTCATGTTTGAGCCATGTCTCTGTTGTAACTGGCGTAAACTTGTGTTTTCCTTGATGCCTAAACACAGGCAATCACCGGCACTTTTAGATTTGGGAACATCTAGCATGTTACATGCTTATCACTGACGTTGACGAGATTAACCATTTAGGTATCGAAATTTGGTACCGAACGACAAGACATTTTTTGATACTCGATTGTTTAGAGGCAACTCGATTGTTAGTCTGTGCCTAAAATATATCGAACTCGTTACCCAGCCCTAATGAAATTTTCATAGATGATAACAAAAAATACAGCTGTATCATGGTATTATTATAATAAAGCAACGAGTCGTGTGACTGGATGATGGCCCAGGATGTGATGTTTGGGCATTTTTTGGGTGAATAAATAAATACATTTGAAATCCAAATGAAATTTAGAACCACAGGCAACATTCTAAATTATAATACAGTACATAGGCCTGTTTTAAATATGATTTTTTTCTCTCCAGGTATTACCCATTAGGTGCATCTTGTGAATGAAGGGAAAACAATGCCAAGTGAAATGGATAAAACTATGCATAAGTTTTTTTAATGCTGTTTAAATATAATAATAATTATGTTCTCTCCCTTTATGATAACAATAAAAAAATCAAATTTTTCTACTGTTTTGCACCTGCAACTTATCCTCTTTGCATATTTCCACACAATGTACAGATTTACATTGTGTCACGGTCCTGTCAATCTTTCAGTCTGGGTTTTTGTCTGACAGGACCGTGGCGTCATCATCCCATGTCTGTCTTGTGTTTCATTGTCTGTCTTTGTGTGTGCACACAGTTTCGGTTTAATTCCCTGCAGTGCGCTCTTCGGTTTGTCTTGTTTCATGTCCGGAGCATGGTGTCTAGATCCTGACTTCCTGACTGGTTCGGTTTCGGTCTGTGTCGGGATCCGGACACTCTTGATCCATGTTCTATCTGTTATTGACATGGGCGCATGTCATCTTGGTGGCATGAACTTGCTTCACTAGTTTATACCTTTCTCTCATTAACACGGTGCACCTTGCGTTGCGCTGCACACCCGGATCACAAGCTTTCTTGTGTTTCATGTCTGGAGCATGGTGATTGGATCCTGACTTCCCTGTCTGGTTCAGTTTTGGTCTGTATTGGAATCTAGACACTCATGCTCCATGTTCTGTTACTGTTTCTCGAGACCGTGGATGCTTATTACGCTCGCTTTGCTCTCTGCGCTTAGGTGAAGGGTTGTCTTCACATTGTGCTGAGGTTCGGTCACTTCGGTCTGAGGCATCGGGTTTGTGTGTGGCCGAACTCTCGCACAGGTGTCCGGTCTTGTGTTTGTCGCCTGTTGTGTGCATCCCATGGCATTTACCTTGAGATGTAGTACGCTCAGGTTTTGTTTGGTTTGAGGACTGGGCTGGGACTGGAAGCAAGACCGACATATAATACATAAGCAAGACCGACTGGAAACACAAGACACACAAGATGAACTTGCACTGGACAGCACACACGAGGACACTAAAATAGGGAAGGAAATCAAACAGGTTAATGCAGAGTAGGTGTAACAATTTAACTAATAATGGGCAAACAAGTAGGCGGGGTATGACTTAAGACATGCAGTGATACAGAAAAAAACAAAGCCACATGCTCTCACAAGACAACAAAACACCTGAATGGCATGAGCGCACATTGCCAAGACAACGCACTAAGACTACGCTCATGCCAACTGACAGACAAGATGGGAGAATGCATAGCAACGGCAAACAAAACGACACCACGCATTCTCTCATCTTGTCCGTCGAGCACTCGACTCGACTATTCGACTATAATTATTGCAACGATTAATCATTAGCTCTTAACCAACTATTAAGTTTGTGTTCCAATTTAAATGTGCTTACTAACAAAAAAGAGGACAAAATTTCAGCATAAAATTCACTGCAAAAAATCCTATTGTTGTTCAATTGTTTTTGTCTTGTTTTCCATTCAAAATGGTCTAAAAATCCTTAAAACAAGACGCATTTACTTTAGAAGCAACATATAAGATATTTAGACTTGCTTTCAGAGAATGTATCTTGAACATAATTTTATTCTGTATATAAGTGTATTTCTTCATTTTTGTATACTTCTGTCAGTGCAGTAAAGATAAAATATATGTATATTCAAGATATATTCGCTGAAAGCAAGTCTAAATATCCTATATGCTGCTTCTCAGGAGAATGCATGTTTTTTAAAGGATTTTTAGATGTTTTAAATATTAAAATATTTAATATTCAATATTATCAGATAACACATTGTCTTCTGCAGTATATCTCCTAAAGTAAAGGTATGTTGTTTTAAAGATATTTATATTGGAAAACAAGCCAAAATATATATCAAAAATGTATTTTGTTGTAGTGAGTGTTTAATGGGTGAAGACTACCCTCTTTCACCTTTTGTTCACTTCGATCCGTCTTTAATTCACAAAATACAAACTCTCTCTTCTTAATAAAGCTGCGTCTTGCCGATTTTCTTAACAATAAGTAACACACAGTGACACATATATTATGATTCAATACATTGTGAGCCATCACGTTATAATCTAGCTGCAGCGAGTGCACGCCAGAGTGTGCATCATCTGGTTGGAGTTTCAATCTCTCCCCTTTAGATTGGGTCACTTAACACGACTCATAGAATTGGCATTGACCGCACTGACAAATGCCAGCTTCAAATTTTATTTAAATGACCTGCTTCCTTATTATTTGACCTTTAATAATGGATGCATTAAAAATATAACACCTGGGTGTTTCCTTTAAAGACGGTCAACACCCTTTTTAAGAAGGGGGACCCCTCAGACTGTAACAACTACTGGGGCATCTCACTCCTCAGTGTTCCGGGAAAGGTCCTGGCAAGGATTATTTAATATCGCCTCGCTAGGCACGCTGAGGAGAGGCTTGTGGAGCCCCAATGCATTTTCAGGAAAGGGCTGTCCTGCACGGATGCCATTTTTTCTGTCCATCCTGTAGGGAATTCCAAAAAGACCTACATCTCTGCTTTATTGACCTGGTCAGCCACCACATGCCTAAACAGCTTTTGTTCGGCCGGATTGAGGCAGCTAAACGGACACTGCACGGGTTGGAGAGGAGATGGGGTGATGTGGTACAGGAGGATGTGAGCTGAGTGGACTTGCCGCTGACTGGTACCAACGGTGTCTAGATCGGCCTCTGTGGAGGAGGCTCGTGAAGGACGCTACTGGGCAGTTGGAGGCAGTCGCCCTCCAACAACAACGGAGGGGAGCGCCGGATGGCTAAAGCACAGTAGGGGGCACAGGTGGTCCATCAGCCAGTTGTCTCAGTCAGTCGACCCAATGCATCTGGGTCTGCCCCGTGACCTCCTGCCAGCGGGCTTTCGACACTTCACGTGGCCTCAAGTTGCACATAGCCTGGCACAAGCATTGTGGTGACATCACCGCCACTTAGTGGTGAATGGCGGTTGTTGTTGTTATTATGTGTTTGAATGAGAGAGAGAGCGAGAGACAGACATACAGCACACAGAGAGAGAGAGAATTCATGTATATGATGCGCTAGGTTTAATTGCATTTTTTGTTGAGCAGTTCAATATGACAATACAAACAGCCAAATCGTGGGCATTTAGGGAATCTAGATATCCTTACTTATCCATAACTTAGAATCATCTGAGAAAAGAGGATTTATGGTCATAATAAAATCTTCAGATTTGAGGCACATACCTTTGCATTATTTCTGCATTAACAAGTCCGACCTTCTCATGCACTCTGCCGAGAACAACTGTAAAAACGCATATTATCCAGACCCTTAGCTGCTCATACTTTGTGATCTAAATCATCTGATAACAACAGTTAAGCGGAAGTGTGGAGCATTCGAGAGGAAGTCTCTCGCTGCAATCGCGCCACCCATGGAGAAGTCAGGAAAAAGGTGGATACTGTGAAACCGTGACACGTTACTTCCCTACCTGGTGTATATCCAAATGTGTGGTGTAGCGAAGCACTCTTTCGCATGTAAAAGAGATAGTTCATGTGTCTGGATCACAGTGGACAGTGGAGTGATGCTGTTCAGTCCCGACAGAGTGTGTCAGATCGCGGTGGTCTGCTACATCCTCCTTTATGTACAGTAGTGCTAATAATCGGCCTGCAGATTATGCAGTTATTGTTGTGAAATATTGTAATATTCACATGTTATACACGTAATCAATGTTTCAAGTCCATTTATTAGTTTATTTGGCAAATAGTCTTGTAATAGGCTGAATAATGAGGAGTCAGATGACCAATTTCACAGAATAAACACCAGCAGAGCTCAGAAGCAAATCAGAGGTGGATTTTAGCTGTTCAGCGATTTATTTTTTCTCACATAATTACAGAATGTTAATGAAAATCTATATAAAATGTCCATATATTTATTGATTTGATTAGTAGCCATGTAATAAGCGGGATAATGTACAGTTAGTCTGTACATTCTGGGTTCCCAGGTTTATTTTGCAATAACAACTGTACATTATCCAATACTTAACTACCTTGGAGCTCATGGTAGGTCTGTTTTTAAAGATTTATAATTTATTGTTAAAAATCAATTCCCCTATGGAGAAAACATTGTTTACATTTTCACTTCCACAACCAGACTGTAGGCTCGATTGATGTGTGGTCACAGGTGTGTGATCAGCCATTTTACAACATCTTCGAATATGGCTCATCCAATTAGAATTTGAGTCAGAACTATCCATTTAATAAAAAAAAGGGTTACTGTGATACAAAATGCATTATAATGTGAATCTCTTGGTTACCTCTGACCCTTACAGCCCTTACAGTAGATAACACATAAATTAACATAAAATATTCCTTTAATCAGGAATATTTAATTAGATACCATCATTGTATGATGGTATCTAAACAACACATCAATATTTTGGACACAACACATTTTCTTTATGCAAATATTTACAGTATTCTGCATCCACACATTTTTTTCTGGGAGTTTAAACATGAAAAGGCTTCCTAGTTAGACTTCAACTTTTTGTTGTGAGAGACAGCTCATTCACTTTGTGACCTTTTAATGGCAGATGGCAGATTGGGCCGCAGTGGGTGGAAACCCCCTGTGTTTCATCTGGCTGAGGGTCAGGTGTCACAAAACGTCTGGTCTGGCATTGGCGAATATTGCAGCACTAGTAAAACCCTGTTGTCATGGGCAACTAGTGACCACAGAATGAATCCCATCACTTTACAGAGAACAAAGGTATTTCTGAGGGGATAGTTAAAGTTGATGACAATATCAGCTGGACAATGGGGTCATTCTCTTGTCACAGAGCCCGAAATTAACTAGGGCTGTTTACAAAACATTTGATTTATTTTTATGGACTTGTTTTGTCTGAATTAGAGGTAATCTAATCTGCATAATTGCAAAGAAATATCAGTGTGGGAAAGCCTGGTTTGCACTCTCTCTTAGGAAAAGTATCAAGAAGGCCTCAAGTTGAATTAAAATGTATTTAAAATAAGAACTACTAAAATAATTAAACTTAATTAAAATGCTAAACAATACTTTAAGATGTATGCCTACAAATTATAAACAGACTCTTTCTGAAACTTGAAAATTATGGGTTAAACTATGGGACAGAACACATTTTGGGCTAATCCAACCAAGGTGTTTGGGTTGTTCTTCAACTCAAAAGATGGTTTCATTTTTACAAAAACGCTGGGTTGATTTTATATAAAAAATGTATTAATATTTTCAGGGTTATTTTAATACTTTCAAAATGTAAAATATACCACATTATAAACAAATATGTCAACATGGTATCTCCTTAATTCTTTTATTAATACACATTTTCAGTACATGTGCAATAATAATTACATTTTTCCTCAAAGATTCAGGAGCTTATAGAATAAAATTAAATCACAAATTTCATTTATATCTGGAAACTGGGGCAGTGGTGGCTTAGTAGTTGAGGCTCAGGGTTACTGACCAGAAGGTCGGGGGTTCAAGCCCCACCACCACCAAGACGCCACTGTTGGGCCCTTGAGCAAGGCACTTAACTCCAGGTTGCTCTGGGGGATTGTCCCTGTAATAAGTGCACTGTAAGTCGCTTTGGATAAAAGTGTCTGCCAAAATGCATAAATGTAAATGTAAACTGCCAGCAACAGGATTGTTTTGACTAAGCACTGCATTAAAGCTGCGTACACACTGCCAGCGACACTATCCCATTCATTTTCAATGAGAGCTGGCGACTTCCAGCGACACGAGCCGTCGCGACCGTTGGCGACCAGATGTGGGCGTGTCCAGTGACGCGAAAAATTTTAGACAAGTTTAACTTTATTCAAATGAGGAGCGACAGCCAATACGAGAGAAGACGGTAGAGCTCACGTGATCCTTCTCAGCTCCTGCAGTAATGGAAAGATCAGGGGACCCACCCTCTGCAGCAGCTCATCAAACTGGGTCCTTTCAAGCCTGAAGTACTGCTGGAACTGGACTTCATCCAGCTGCAGCTCCTGCACCAGCCGGTGGTACTCACCGTGCTGACTCCGAGATTGAATGGTTTTGTGGACCCAGACAGACCGGTGTTTGCGTTTTCGCCACAGATAAACAGCCGCTATGGCAAACAGCATGCCTTGTTTCTCGTTCATCTTTGATTTAAAGCATTTTATGTACTGATTCCATTTATATTTAGTCTTTTCCCTCAAAAATTTGTGTTTTTAGCTGCAAGAAAACTGATTCGCTGTCAACAGCAATGGAATGGCATCCATGAATGTCATTTATAAATGTTACTGGGCAACCAGTAGTGGGAACGCCCACTAGCGACCTAACCGCCAGCCACTGGCTCGCTGAGTTGATTTGACCCAAGGAACTGGGCTGATACGTCGGGGTGTGGGTGGGGGGGTGTATTTATTCAACTGTCAGTGAAAATGACCCAGCCATTAACCCAGCGGTTGGGTTACACAAAACTACCCAAAAACTACCCTACACTGAGAAAATAACCAAATTAAATTACCCAAAAGGCTGAACCCAGCATTTGGGTAGAAAAAATAACCCAGCATTTTTTTAGAGTGTAGAATAAAAAATTATCCATGATTAATTATTTTAATCAGACACATCTAGGTTTGGGGGAGGGGGCCTTCAAATATAGTCTTGAACTGTGGGGGGCCTTTAAGTCAAAAAGGCTGAGAACCACTGTTTTAACAGACTCTTTCTGAATTTTAACATTTCAAGCACAGAAAACAACGTTAATCTAAAAAAAAAAAAAAACATTCTTCGTGTGGTAACATCTAAATTAACTGGTTATATTCATGTAAAATATTATTTAACATCACCGAATCAACCTTAAAGCATTAGGTTACATCAACAAAACAATTCTTTATGGGTTAGGTCAGGTAGAAATGGGTCCTTAAAGGGATAGTTCACCCATAAATGAAAATGCTCTCATCATTTACTCACCCTCATTCCATCCCAGATGTGTATGACTTTCTTTCTTCTGGAGAAAACAAATTAAGATTTTAGAAGATTATTTCAGCTCTGTTGGTCCATTCAATGCAAGTGAATGGTGGCCAGGCCTTTGAAGCTCCAAAAAATTAAGGCAACATTAAAGTAATCCATAAAACTCCAGTGGTTTAATCAAAGTCTTCCGAAGTGATCCAGTCGGTTTGGGGTGAGAACAGACCAAAATATAACTTCTCTTTCATCTTGCCATTCCAGTCTCTAAGCATGCTCATGATTTCAAGCTTGATTACTCTTCCTAGGGACTGACGCATGCGCAGAGCACTGGATGGTGCTACAGGAAATATAATTGAGCTTCAAATAACGGACACCAAGGAGACTGCTGTCAAGATGTACAGTGAAAAAGGAGTTACATTTTGGTCTATTCTCACCCAGAACCAACTGGATCACATCAGAAGACATTAATTAAACCACTGGAGTTTAATGGATTATGTTTATGCTTACTTGATCTGCTGTTTGAAGCTTCAATATATATATATATATATTGTTTGTTTGTGTTCAGCAAAAGAAAGAAAGTTATACATATCTGGGATGGCTTGAGGGGATGTAAATTATAAAACATGTTAAAGGGTTAGCAATTTCTGACAATGTAGCATAATAAACACAGTCAATAAAAAGTTTAAAATTCCTTTTCAAATCATCTCCCATTTGTGATTAACTTTTGATTAACTTTTGTTAAGAGTTAAAGGGCCAAATAAACCCAGTAATGTACTGTATTGTATCTATTTTGTGGTTTTAAGAAACTATGCCATTTAAAAGTAACTTATGATCGCTAATGTGACAAGCATTTGCCAAGTTAAAGAGCAAACTGGCAGACTTTCCTACTGAGGTCCTCAGTGTACTCACCCTAATTCCCCAATGTGTGCTTTACTAGTGGGAACCAGGGCAGCCTTAGTGCCCTATGTATTTACCCCCTCCAGAAGTGGTGCTGTTTGCCAAGATGGGCAAGTCTAGTAGACTTTCAAAGGTGCTGTGAGTTTTTGCAGGGTGCCGTTAAGTGTGGCTGCCAGAAGTCTCCATTGAGGAGTGCTGTCAGGAACGGAGACACTGAATGGGGTGAATTTATTATGTACCGGTAAACAGCTACATTCCACCATGGCTGCCACTCCTCCCCACAGGTGATATAAAAAATCCCTTAAACCAGGTTCATATCCTTTCTCTTAGACAGCTTTGGTATATGAGACAGAGATTCATTCATAATTAAATCTTACTTGTAGACTTGTTTTTGGAGTCAACAAGAGGTTATTTAATTGTTTGGCAGACTAGCACAGTCCTGACATTCCTGTAAATGCAATCTAGATTTCTTGATATTATCAAATGTATTTACTAGGGCCGTTACCATATCAATACTTTAGATCCTTGTAGTAGCATTTTCTTTACTTACAGAATATGTGCATTCATTTCCTATATATTAGTTAATGATGAAGCAGTTTCGTTTAAATTAGCTGCAACTTTGAAATAGGCATTTTTCTGTTCAGTAAGAGATGCCTTACTGGAGAAAATTGAAGTGAACTGTGCTAGAGGGATTGATACCGATCCCGCTAATTTAGATCGAATTAAGGTTTTGTGATGCATTGCGATGTAGTTGGTTGAATTGTGATATGTATCATGATATGTATCACAATGTGTATTATATCATGAAGTAGTTAATACCCAGTCCTAGTATTTGGATAGTTTTAGATATTTTTCTTTGTTTCATGTCATTTTTTATTGGTATAGCAACTTTCACAATACACATTGTTCCAAAGCAGCTTTGCAGAATATTATGCTGTAATGTCTGTATTGCCTTAAATGTCTCATCGAGCAGTTACATTGAAAAACTTTATTTAAAAAAGTATGCCTTAAGTTAAAGTTGTTTGTCTTTAAAAATATTCGTCTTTAGGCTACAGTTGGCAAGCCAAAGGAAACTGTGGAAAGGAACCCAAAACTCCATAAGATGTTAGTTAATGGATAATATAAAAACTTGGATCAGCTGGGATAGCCTTTGGCTTTACAGCATGAATATAAATGGCAATATTATTTAGCTATATGTAAGACAAGTCATGCGATGATTAGCGTTGCGGGGTAACTCTACTAATATATGTAAATATTGCAATAGTTGTCCTCAAGATATTGTATTGATATTCATGTGCCAAAAATTAAAAATGAGAAATTATTTCAATTTTTCAAATTCAAAAACAGTCCCTTAGATGCTACACTTATTATCCTTTCCCCCAAGACAGTCACCCACATCACGGAAAATTTGTTGAAAGTATGGACGCGTCCGAGACCATTCAAAATCTGATTTTCTCTTTCAAATCCAGAGTTTGGCAACATTTTGGTTTGTCATTTTAATGTCTAAATAGTTCTCAGAGATCCAGTAAAAGTGTTTTTTATGTTGAACATTAAAGTTCACATCCCCAGAAGTGAAGTCATTGCTCTTCTGGTCATTAGTTTTTCCAGTGCTCCAGTATTGTGATATTGTGTGTCATGGTCGTTACAGTCAAGCTCCAATAGGACATTAAAGAAGCATAAAAGCACCATTAAAGTCTTGCATTGTATTCACAGTGAATCGCAAAAGGATGTGTTAAAAGGTAAATAGAGTCTGTATATACAGCAGGCTAGCGAATGAGCACCGTTCTGTTGTTGACAAACACACACACACACATATATAACACACACGGCTCGTGATTTTCAATATGTGAGTGCTCCACTGAACTCCAGATGTAGATGCTTGATAGTTCGGTTTGCTTAAAACATGCCATTGGGATGGCAGCTGAGGAGTATTTCACCAATTTTTAAAGTACTATGCATTTTTAAACTACTATTAAGCCTACAGACAGAAACTCAAAGTTCTTCCTGTAGTGTTCGGCAAAAATAAAAGCCAGAGGGTTTAAAAATTTAATATAACTATTATTATTATTATTATTATAACAATAATACTAATATATTACAAATGACATTAATATTTAAATTGACTGAGTAATGTTATAATGCAGCATAACTACGAGGTGAGGTGAGCTGCCTTTTATATATGTGAGTGAGCGTGCAACCAGCTGTTTCCTCAAAAAAAAATTATAGTTGCCTTCTCCTGCACATGTGCAACTGTTGAATCATGGCATTTGATGCACAGTGTTGTTCAATCTGATGTGCAAAATTAGATCATATTAATAAAAAAACCCCACAAATATAGAGACCCACGTTGTGTTCTCCATCTTGTGAACGTTTGTGATGATGGAAATTGATGATGGAAAAGCTCCAGGGTTCGACAGAATCATACATTGTCAGAACATTATAAGCAGACAAAAGCTGTGGGAGCCGCCAGGAACAATTGCACTATGTATGAATACCACCTTAAACTGAGAGAGTGTGTCTGAGTTCTGAACAATGCAAGGAAGGCTATTCCATAGTTTAGCAGTCAAATAGGAAAAGTATATACATTCTTTTGTGGATTTTGGTATTCTTGGTACTATTAACAGGCCAGTATTTTGTGATGGATTATAGATTATACATATGGATTATAGAGCAATAGATGGTCACCTAAGTACATGGGAGCTAGACCATTTAAAGCTTTGTAAGTAGTTAGTGTAATTTTTGAATGGTCAATGAAGTGACGATAAAATTGGGCTGATATGATCATATTTCTTAGTTCTAGTAAGCACACAAATGCTGACTATATTAATACAGCAGCGGTGTTACACCGTATTCTTCTATACAATTTCAGGGGAAACTTTCAATGGCGGAAAACCAGACTTTTAAATATGTGTCACGAATGACGGTGAAGGTGGGACGAGGATGACGGTGAAGTCGGGACGAGGATCTAAATGCAGCAGGTTTTATTAATAATAACGGCAACACAAAAGAACACCAACAAAAGAAACATCCACGATGGGAAAAGGTAAATAAACACGAAAGGCAAACAAAGGGTTAACTTAACACGGAGGGTAAACACGGGGATAGCTGGAGTGAAAACGACGAAGGAAGCATGGGAACAGGCATCTACATACAACAAGAGACCGACCGGGGAAAGGAGAAACAGACCAGGTTAAATACACAAACACAATGAAGACTAAACGAGACACAGGTGAGAACAATGAAGAGTGCAGGCAGTGAGAGAGGCCAGGAATTGTGGGAATTGTAGTTTTGACAAGGACAGTGAAACACGGGGCGAACAACAAGGAAAACATGACATGGAGCGCGAACGGTGACGGGTGAAGTGGAAAACACGGAGCAGACAAGGAAACATGACATAAACGTGATAGTGCGACAGAGAACACAGGGCAGACAACAGGTAATCTAGTTGTCAGGGATAGGGTTAATGTTATATTAGTTATATTGAAAAGGGAAAATGATTGGGTCATTGTTTATTAACTTTCCAGTATGTATTTCACAAACTAGTTAGTAACTTACCAAAATGACACCGCTTAACACAGCACAGCTTAACTCCACCCTGTCTGCAGAGCCACCGTGAGCTCAGAGACAGCTCTGTAAACAATGGTGTCGGAGCGTGATCTGCTGGTTGTAAATTCTAAAGCATTGTTTTCTGCATTATATTTTCCGAAAAAAGTTTTCATATCTGCCCATATCGGTAAACATATACGCCGACTGATATATCAGTCGGGCACTAATGCTGAGCCATGGCGTTCATTCGAGTGGCGTGAGTTTGAATCCGGCTCACAAAATATCCCATTCCCCCCATTGTTTCCTGCACTTTCCACTAAATAAGGTTGCAAAAAATACTAAAATATGTAAAAAAGCATTGAAACTTCTAGAAAAGGTAAACGGTTTTCTGTTAAATTAATGGACAGTCAGCCCAGTGCTGAGGTGTATGACTCACGTCTTACCTCATCATCCAGATATCCAAGAACAGCTAAAGATTGGAGGAGAACCAATGGAGGCCAAAGGAAGGAGGTAATTAGAGTCATGGCGGGGGGTTGCTCTGCTCCAGCCAAGTATGAAGGAAGTGAAGAGGAGACTAGAACATTAAAAAGGGAGGCCATGTTGAGAAAGAGAGCTCTAGAGAGGTGAGCAAGGGATGGGATCCAGGGGAGGAAAAGAAGGTTTAACAGCTGAATGCACACTCAAGGGGGCTAGAGGCACCCAGACTGTGGTCTGCTCTGCTCTCAATGGCTGCAAAAACAATGGACCCTCTCATGGAGCCTGTCTGCTCTGCTCTGTGGTGGGCAAACCATTCAACTGCCTGCTGCCCCTGCCCTCTTATTCTCTTTGGAAAGTGTTTTATAAGGAGGGAGTCGGGTGCGCTCTGACCAGCAGCTGCCGCTCCCTCATTAGCATGTACACCTGCTCCCTGAGGCCTTTTTGGAAGGCCGACAGAGGTCCTCATTGCATTATTCCAATTCATATCTGAACATTGCGATGCACTGTCTGGGCTCAAACCAGCCTTATTTTTCTACATCAGATCTCAGATACATCAATTCTTAAAGGGGTCATTTCATGAGGAATTAAGTCTTGGTTGATCTTTTGAGATAAAAGAGCTTGATGTACTATGAAAACATACTCTAACTTTTAGATTTCAAAGCTTCCACCCCAGCCCAAAAAGAGCATTTGTTGAAATTAAGCTGACAGATAAGTACATCAACACATTTTTGTCCACTTTCTCAGATCACAGATGCTAAGGCATGTGCCATTTCATATTGTGATCATTGCTGAAGTGTTTATTTTGTTTTTGGTATTATTGCAGTCACTTTTAAGCAAAAAAAGCATCATTACTTGATAATAAAACTTGTTTAGCCATCGTTTGCAGAGAAAGGTGTGTAAAATGTGGTAAACTACACTCTTTTGATTAATTGTACACCTGTAGAACAAATGCTAGCATTGCATAGCTTCATTTATCCCCCACAGTTTGGTTGCTAGAAGACATATCTGGTGAGATTCGAACACATGCTATGCTAACAAAAGCATTGGCTTATATAATGGCCTTATGGTTGGAGATCGGACGTGTATCCTACATCCAACTGCTAATGGAACGCAGCATTAATCCTAAACAAGAACTTACAACATAAGTAATATGTGGGTTGGTCTGACCAACTTTGTGATGGTCTTAGCTGTTTGAAGCACCTGCCACTCTGCACATGACATTTATGTGGCACATTTCAGCACAGATGTCTTCATGAATCAATGTAAAGCTATGTAATTATTTGAAAGAGGCTGTTATTGAGGTACAGGTCAGTTAAAAAGTATAGTGGGTCCAGCAGCCAATCACAGCACGTGTGTAAGAGGAGTGGAGTGCTGTTTCTGATTTCACATTTGAAGAGTGGAAAATGACCTTAAAAATACATTACAAAAGATTTTCTTGCAATTTAAATGATGACAAAATTATCATATGACTCCTTAAAGAACAGGCTAATTTATTTAATTTCTTTTGTCATTTTTGGTGGTTTCATTATGTTCCGTAAACTACAAAGAAGCTCCTAACACATCAAGAGTCATAACACTTATGTAACTTGAGAATATTTGTTGTTGTGCTGTTGAAATGTAAGAGTGGTTTGTTTAGTTTTGCAAAATCTATTGGACAATGAGAGGAAAGGTAGCATTGTGGGCAGCAGTGGAGTTCTCACTGTGCACTTAATGGTTTTGTCATGCCTGGTTCTCAGTCCCCCTGTGTTTTCTTTTTCTGGTTGAAGTTATTGGGCATCGTAATCCTGGGAGAGACACAGTAAAAACACCCACCTCACCGAGGGGGGCCCTGTTTGGATCAGACAACAGAGCACTGGAAATGTGTTGAGATACTTGTGCTGCCCCCCGAGGCCAAAAACAAGGCTTGGTATTAAGGAGGCTCTGGATGGCTTTAGCATTTTGCAAAAGGTTATTTCAGCATAGTCATGTGGGGGAGGGCCTCTTTTGTGTCGCTGAGTAAAGTATGCAAAATTAAACTTTCAAACAACCCAGGACAGACCTGTCATGAAGTCTGTATGGCTCTTTTACAAAGTTTTTGCTGTGCCGGCTCAGTATTCCCAAAGTCCTGATTGATGCTGGGGGGAGCCTCTACTGTAGAAGAATAGCATGCATTGAGGTGTCGGAAGACAGCTTTGAAGTCCTAATAATGTTAGCCCTGGGTTCAAAGACCCTTGTAGACATTGCCTTGCCCTGTGAGTGAATGAATTCCTATTCATTCAGAAGGGCTGAGGTGCTCAAATGATCTCCGAAGAGCTGTTAATAGATGGCTGCTTTTCATGGGTCTGTTTGAAACAGGATTAGACCTGTGATTAATATTCATATTTTAGAGGGAACTTTAAAGGGCAAGTTCACCCAAAAAGGAAAATTCTTTTATAATTTATTCACCCTAATATTGTTTCAAATTCATGTAATTTATTTATTCGATAAATGCAAAATATATTTGGCAGAATGGCAGGTTCAGTCACCATTTACTTTCATAGTATGAAAAAAATATGCAATAAAATGGATTGTAAGTGAGGCTGTCATTCTGTCTAAACATTTATGTTTGTGTTTCACGGAAGAAAGAAAGTCATTTCAGGTTTGGAACTACATGGGAGTGAGTAAATGATGACACAGTTTTAATTTTTAAGCGAACTATCCCTTTAAATGTTCATAAAATAAACATAATTTTCACCCAAAAATGAAAATTCTCTTAGCCTTTTACCATTTACTCACCCTCAGGCCATACTAGATGTGTATGACTTTCTTCTACAGGACACAAACAAAGATTCTTTGACAAGAATAAGAGATAATAATGAGTACCTTTTCATTTTTGGGTGAATTATTCCTTTAAGCTTTTATACGTTGAATTATTTTTGTAAATTATTCAACCACATTGGATATGCAACTGTGCTTGTTTGTACATATTTAGATTGTGTATGTGCACGTGTATATTTCTCAAGTATACATTATACTGTATATTACTTCAACTTCCAGTTTAGTGGCCCATCATGTCATTTCCCACTTTTCAAAAGTTTTACATCTGAAGAAATTAGGAGTTCATTTGACTGTGTTTATAGTTATGTAATCATGCATGAGGCTCCTTCATATCAGTGGTCTAGAAAAGCCTTTTTTATTTAAAAAAAAAGCATTGTCCCTACTCATGTGTTACATGATGAGATCCCATAACGCAGACAAATACTACTCACAGTAGCAACTCACTAGTTTTATCTCAGCAACCCTCCCTATTTTTCAACACTTCTGATTGCAGAATAAATCAATCGTTGTTGACATATGTACGTAAACCGAGGGTATTCCTATAATGGCATCATCTGTAAAGAAACAATTTAGCTTCATCATGAAGCTTCATTCACATCATGATCACATCTGAAATCAACATGCTGCAAAACGTTCATGTAACCTGAAATTGACCCCAGACCATCAGACGTTTTCAGACGTTTCTGCATCAATTAAAATGTGTTCACTTTTCCCCATGGATCAATAATCTTTATCCATGAGACACAGGTTCTGCTTTTGGCACCACCCTGTGGACTTTTCACTTCATTACCACTTCCAGCTTTGGCCACTGGGGCAGTAATTTGAATTTGATTAAGCACAGACCAATTACAGCAGCAGAATTTTCAACCTCCTGTTGCCAGATTCAGTGTGATTAGCCTGGCATCAATGCTGATAAATGTCAGTTTAATGTATGTCCAAGAACACTCTTGCTTTTAATGTGAGTCGTTTTGGGTGGCCCATTTCTACATATGGTCAGTTAAAACATACTTGGTTAAAAAACGATTTTGTTGTTCCTCACTTTAATTCATATTAGGGTGAAACTGAAGTGAGAACCTACCATGGGTACCTACCAACTCATTTACTGGACTCTCAATATTCGACAGTTTCTTTTTTCTACAAACTGTTGGGACATCTCCATTTAAATACACAAATAGAACCTAGTCTAAAACAATTCTCAGCATAGCCAAATTACCACCATTTATGTTGACATTTTATCCAGTATTATGCTAAAACTAGCCATTGAACGTGGCCTTATTACTATTTATGCTCTATGCTTTCCATCTGCAGGTGTCTGGAGATGTTTGTCGGGACATCGTGCCAGTTCCACAACCCTTGCTTCCACCAGCCATGTAGAAATGGAGGAGTGTGCCATTTGATTACTCAAGTCAACAAGGTGAACTTTGTCTGCAAATGCCCCTTGGGCTACACGGACCAACTGTGCCTCACTCCAACAGATAATGTGTGCCTTAGCAACCCGTGCCGAAATGGAGGCACCTGTGAACTCACCAGCATCCACACTTACAAGTGTAAATGCCCACCTGGCTGGTCAGGTAAGAATCTATGGAAAGTTTATCACTTTTGAAGTTTGCCTGTTTAAAATGATTTAAATGAAAAGCATGAAAGAAAACTATAACAATAAAAATGATTATTCTCAAAATCCAAACATCTACAAACCAACATATGACATGAGCACATGATGTTCGACTAATTGATTGGAAGACTATAAGAACCATTAGGGTGAACATTTAGTTTTTTTCTCTTTTTAAAGCTTTAATGATTTAAGCCATTACTTTTATAGGGCTGCAATTAGAAATAAAACTCCTAGATTTTAGTGTACTAAGAGCAACTGTAAAACCCTCTCTGAGAAACTACATCTCTAAATTCATCAGCTACAGACCTCAAAGTAGTGTTCCATATCTGTCACTCAATCGACGTGGTGTCGATGTATTGACACTAAGGGTCGCTCTTGGGAGCCCCCCGAAAAGGCTGATGGGAATTTGCGAGTGGAATTTGCATGCCACTCCCTGGACATAAGGGTATAAAAGGAACTGGCTCGCAACCACTCATTCCAATTTTTTCTTTCTAACTGAGTGGTGTTGAGCAGCAAGTTCCACTGCCATTCCATTCACCTCGAAACACGAGAAGCATATGCTGTTGGATATCGTGCACAACTAGTGCAGTGTACGCCCCTGGGTGCTTCGACAGCTAAGAGTATATTCAAACAAGAGTAAATTTCCTTCCTACAAAGTGCACACTGATGGAGAGTGTCTTTTTAAAGATGCCTTTCCATCTGTGTGTAGTTTCTGAGGCCCATCTCGGCACAGAAACGCTGGCACACAGCTGGCCCCGTGGGCTGGCCAAGTATGCGTTCCCCCCAGTGAGCCTGCTTGCACAGACCTTGTGCAAGATCAGGGAGGACGAGGAACAAGTCGTCCTGGTGGCACCGTACTGGCCCACCCATGCTTGGTTCTCGGAACTCACGCTCCTCGCGACAGCCCTTCCCTGGCGAGTTCCCCTGAGGGTGGATCTCCTCTCTCAGGTATAGGGCACCATCTGGCACCCTTGCCCAGGCCTCTGGAATCCCCATGTCTGGCCCCTGGATGGGATGTGGAAGATCTAAGTGGCCTACCACCAGCGGTGGTAGACACAATCACTCAGGCCAGGGCTCCCTCTATTAGACAGCTGTATGCCTTGACAAATTGGTGTTCTTCCCTAGATGAAGACCCCCAGAGATGCGCAGTCGGGTCGGTGCTTTTCTTCCTGCTTGAGGGGCTGTCTCCCTCCACCTTGAAGGTTTATGTGGCCGCTATAGCAGCGCACAACATTGGGTGGACGGTAAGTCCCTGGGAAAGCACAACCTGATCATCAGGTTCCTTAGATGCGCTAGACGGTTGAATCCTCCTAGGCAGTGCCTCATTACCTTGTGGGATCCAGCTAAAGGCTCTCTCGTTGAAGACCACCCTCCTGAATGTGCTCACGTCCATCAAGAGGGTTGGGGACCTGCAGACATTCTCTGTCATCGACACCTGCCTGGAGTTCGGTCCGGCCTACTCTCACGTGGTTTTGAGACCCTGACCGAGCTATGTGCTCAAGGTTCCCCTGACCCAGTACAGGGCATACTAGCACCCGTACTGGGCCTGGCTACGAATTGCTCCACTGAATTCACCAGCAATGGGGCTAAGGAGGAAGAACATCCAGGGTTCATCTCTTGAACAAGCATGGGGGAGTAAATAGCCGGCCAGATGCCTGCACACTTACCTACTCGTACCAGTCAACAGACGTGATGAAACCGTCTCAACCTGAAGATTATAAAATCTCTCAAAGGTATTGGGTGTTGCCCAGCCCGCTGCTCTACAGATGTCTGCTAGAGAGGTGCCATTGGCTTGTGCCCAGGAGGACGCTATACTCCTCGTGGAGTGTGCTCATAATCCCAAGTGGAGGGCACACCCAGGGCCTAGTATGCCAAAGCGATGGCATCAATGATCCAGTGGTCAAGTCTCTGTTTGGAGACAGCGTTCCCTTTCAGCTGTCCCCCAAAGCAGACAAAGATCTGCTCAGAGCGTCTAAAGCTCTGTGTGCAGTCCAAGTAGATGTGCAAAGCACGTTCCGGACACAGCAACGACAAGGCTGTGTCTGCCTCCTCCCGGTGCAGAGCTTGCAGGCTCACCACCTGATCCCTAAAAGGGGTAGATGCTCCACATGTGCTGATTACCTGTGATAACCCCTTATGACGTATTTTCCATGGTATGGTTTCCCTGAGAGAAAATCCATGGGGGAACATGAGGTGACGATGGAGGTATGCAAACCAAATTCAGAAATGTACTGTTGTTTTAATTTCATCCCAGTATAAAATAGCATTCAAACCAAGATCATGTATTTCTCACTGGCAAAAAAAGAACTGTGTGCACCCTCAAGTGTAGAAACACCAAAATGGCCTTGTCATAAAGGTCAGATAAACACCATGCAATTAAATAACCCTATCTTTTTGGAGTTTAAAAAAATGCATATACTCATCCGTCGTGAATGAGTGTGCAACATACGTAATTTAAATACATTTTCTTGCCAGCCCAGGGGGTAGTTTGCAAGTTATCCAGTAATGTCATATCTAGCACACCCACCTCAGTAACTGGTAAACCATTTATTCAATATATGATAAATATAACATGTACAAAACATGTACAAATATGACATGCTTGAATTAAGTGAATATTTTTCAAAGCTAATTGTGTTAAATACATATTTTCAAAATACCTTGTGTGAATGTTATCTGTGTTAGAGAGAGGGGTAAGCAAAATGATGTTGAATGTTTGAAGGGGTACACCACTGTAAAAGGTTTGGGAACCACTGCAGTAGACAAAAGACCATCCTAATAATACAGGACATTTTTAAAGGGCTAGTTCACCCAAAAATTAAATTATGTCATAATTTACTCACCCTCGTGTTGTTCCAAACCCATATGACTTACTTGTTGGGAATGTTGGGAACTGTCAACCTCAGTCCCCATTCACTTTTATTGTATGGAGAAAAAAAAGTGTCAGTGTCGAACTTTTTCAAAATGTATCTTCTGTTCCATGGAGGAAAATAAGCCATACAGGTTTGGAATGACATGAGTAAACGAGAATTTTCATTTTTAGGTGAACTAACCATTTAAGACTGACTAGTTGACTAGTCAGTCAGACAACTCACAACTAGTCAATTTTGCAAATACATAATTTTCATATTTTGAAAATTATCTTCATCACTAGGTAAAAACTGCCAGCAAGCTGATCCTTGTGCCTCAAATCCTTGTGCCAACGGCGGTCAGTGCAGTCCCTTTGATTCATACTATATCTGCCACTGCACGCCCTTCTTCTCAGGCCAGACTTGCAAACAAGACGTCAACGAGTGCGCTCAGAATCCCTCACCTTGCAAGAACCAAGGTGTGTGTGAGAATGAGGTGGGCACGTATCGCTGCAACTGTCCTGCAGAGTACACAGGGAAACATTGCGAGACACTCTATCAGCCTTGTAACCCCTCACCTTGCTATCATGGGGGCACCTGCATACAGAAGGGAGAGACGAGCTATGAGTGCTCCTGTTTGCCAGGTAGGTTATTTAACTTTTTTTATTTCCATTTATTAAACAGCACTGATGTCCTAACTCATGTTATGCTTCTCGTAAACTTGCAAAGTGCCTTTCTGATACTGATAAAAAAAAAGTTTGTTATTTATGTCTGTATTTTATGAACACAAGTTCATGATTTGATTTTATTGGAAATAAAGCAAAAAATTATATAATTTTCTACCAAAGATTAATCTATATTATCTATATACTGTATGTATATATAAAACAGTACTATGAAAAGGTTTTAGGCAGTTGTGAAAAGTGTATGGTGAGGCTGTTTTTAAAAAAAATATTCCATGATGGCTCCACATTACTGTGGTTAGGCTAATGTAGATAGTCTTTCTTAAAAATAAACTATAGTATTTGTCATGAAAAACTAATAGCATAAACACATTTAGAAACCTTTAACTACAACTTTCACAGTTAACAATTCCATGAAGCTCAAAAGGAGATGTTAGGTAGATTAAAATCAGTCACCATTCACTTTTATTGCACCTTTTTCCATAAATGTAAAAATAAATGAATCTTTTTTTCCACTCATGGAAATCACCCAATATACATTGTCTGGAGCAGAATTAGATTTGAGTATCTAAAACCTCACAGATAAAATTCTGGACTCTTGTCCAGAATTCTTGAAGTGCAGAACCACAGAGCATGGGCTATGTCTCCATCCTCCCAACTGATATCGGTAGCAGGTAGGTGTGCCTTTTAGACCAAACCTAAACAATCTAGAATTTTTTAACATAAACCATGCCATTAAATTGCACAAAAATGTTTTCCATAAAATCAGCCCCAGTAACATCAAACCCACAAACTGAACATATGAACTCAACAATAAGTCAATAAAGGGAGAAAGATAAAAAAGGAAGAAAGAAAAAGTGTAGTTCGATTTCGAGCCGGTGGTTTGCTGTGTCGATCAAATTCTTGACCTTTTTTCCCTCTTTATGCCTGCTCCAATTTTCCTTATCCTCTAGTTTTTCCCACACATGTTCCACATCAGCCTTGGTACCAGGTGGGTTAGCCTGTAGCTCTTTTTTGGCCAACTCCAGAAACTAGACTCGTTTATCAACATCGTCCATTCTTGCTGCTGATATGAATGCAATTGTACCAAATCGCAGAAGTGAACCGCTTGCGATGACGTATAATTTGCGTCTTTGCCGGCTCCTGATCGCAATAATAATGGTATAATGAATTTCTCCTACCTGCTTGTGTCCAAACACACCGCCTTCAGAGAGCATCTCACATTCCTCACATCTCTTTCAACGCATCCCTGGGCTCCCGGTAGACAAACGCAAACATTCATCACATCATTGCACATTCAATGCATCTGTGGGAGACCAACACAAGTGTTGTTCTGTGCATGGCAAGTTTTCATGATAAATCTAAAGAGAAAAACTTTAATACTTCACTTAACACAGTCTTCTCAAGTTGTTATCTAGTTACAGTGGCAAACAGCTGTCGATTGTACTCACGTTGATGATGTTATCAGACCCATGGTTCGGACCCAAATAATATGATGTGAACACAGACCAGCGCAGGCAGGGGGAGGAAACAAACTCAGGTTTGGTCCAAGCAATCAAACCAAGTGTGAAAGCACCCTTAATGACCATATTATCGGTAGCAAAATCATTGCATATATACAGTATTCATAGTGAATTTTCAATATACAGTATGTGATCTACCGTAGTGTTAATGTGATTACATAATTAGTCAACTTCTGCTGACACATCCCCTTTCTTGGCTTAAAAGAAATTAACCATGGTAACAATTTAAAGCCTTGATGTATGATCTCTGTAGCTCGCCTACCAAGGAGGAAGTTGGAGCCGAGATGACAGTTCACAGAAGACTTTTAATTACAAACAGTTCACTCAGACACAACATACAAAGTGCTACCTAGCAACACACACACCGGTAGACACACACACAGCTCCATATGACGCTCACAGTGTTGACCTTCCCGGCAGAATGCACATGTTTGCAAGCTGTGTGCAACTCTCTCCCTCACTGGTGTCTCCGGATTCTCTTTATCCCTCTCCCGGCTGATTGGGATAACTCAGTGTTAGGCATCCTTACGGCCCGGCCATGCCCTCCTCATCATAACAATTTTAAAAATGCTCACAGATCTATAACTAGCTTTGAAAATCACCTCTCAAGATAAAGACTGTACGGCTTGAGTCTCAGAAGGCCTTAATAACTGAGGTAATTAAATGACAGATCAATGGCAGCCTCTTAGCTTTGATGACCCAGAGGAAATTCACATGCTTATTTTGACTCACACATGTCCTGTTGATGACATATGTTCCAGAGGCAAGACAAATTATACCGGCCTGCTATCCGGGTCAATACTCGAGGTAGAGATTTTAGATGAGCTCAGTGAGTTTGCAATAACAATGCAGTATCAGTGTTTCCCACATCTATGGGACACAGAACCGTCTATCTCGCCCAGCTTGCTCTCCTCTCAACCTGATATAAGACCAGCCTAGCTGTATCTGTAGCTGTAACTCCCAATGTAGCTCGGGTGTGTGTGTGTGTGTGTGTGTGTGTGTGTGTGTGTGTGTGTGTGTGTGAACAGGCGAACAGGAAAAAAATTGCACTTATCTTGAGGAAGTGTCTGAATGACAACATCCTTTTCTGGTGAGTTGGGTTAGAGTCAGTGTTGGAAGAATTAAATCTACAAGCACACACACACACACACACACACACATTGCCTTGAGTCACTTCAGTGGACCTTGTACCATGCCAGGCAGTACAGTTCATAAGTTAAACCTCAGCCGATCAGACATTTATTATCGCAAAATAAACTCAGACAGGGTGATCAGGACTGAAGGGTTTTATGTTGCTTTAACAACAGGCTGACTGTACATTGTCCAGCTTATTACACAGCTACTTGCCAAATAAACAAATAAATTGACAAAAAACATTGACCTGCATTGAAATTATGTAATAATGTGAGAAGAAATAAATGGGTGAACAGCTGAAATCCACCTTTGGTTTTGAATCGGATTCTGTCTAACTGCTCATTATGCATCTTATTACAAGACTACTTGCCATCTAAATAAATACAAGCACATGAAACATGTATTTGAGTTTAAATAATTTTATTAGCTTACTTGTAGAGATCACACAGTGATCTGAGAAGCAGGAAAGATGGCTCGCAATACCCAGATGAGTGGTCTGATATGTTGATGTGCGGTTGTTACTGAGAAATATCAGACTGCTAGATGGCACCATTGACCAGTCAGAATAGAGTATTCCAGAGAGCTGTGTATAATATATGCATCTGGGAGAAACAGTTCAACCATTTTTTCGTCCTTTGTGTTTTATTACTTTTTTGCAGTTTATTATGCAGTAACTGTCACAGTTTGTAGTAGCAGAGGCAGGACCCAATCGAAGAGTGAAGACAAAGGAGTTTTATTTATACAAAAATGGAACAAAACCAAACATAAACTACCCCGTAGGAGAAAACACAGTCCAAGCTGGTAGCCCACTGAAGCTGGGCTAGGGCAGACGGACTAGGTACAGGACCGACTGGAACCTGCAGGACTGACTAGGAACAGGGACAAGAAACAATACTGAAATGAACACGAAACTAGACGAACTGGCACTAGACAGCACATACAAGGAGACTAAAATAGGTAGAGAAGGAGGGCAGGTGTATCTAATGAAATAATAATGGGCAAACAAGGAGGCAGGATATGACGCAGACTAAAAGACAAGAGGCAAACAGAAACAAAACAAAACTACATGGTCTCACAAAACACAGACACCCAAATGGCATTCGCACATCACCAAGACAATAAGGTAATATGCACTCATGCTAACTGACTGATAAGACGAGAGAATGCACGGCAATGCCAATAAAGCGATGCCATGCATTCTCACGCAAGGCAAAGCCTGAGGGTACATCGCTAGGCAAACACCATGCGATGCACGCAACAGGCGTCAACGTGAGACAGGACACATGTGCAAGAGTTTTGCCACAAATAAACCCGTCAGCTCAGACCGAAGTGACCGAACCTCAACACAACGAGAAGAATGGTTGCAACCCAGGTGTGCAGCGCAAAGCAAGCTCAACGCCAAGAGCATCCGTTGTCGCGAGAGACCGACATGTACTTTTGATGCAAGTACATGCCGCCATGTTGACAAAAGCACAATACACTCATGGCAATAAAAAAACAGAGCATGGAGCATGAGTGTCCGGATCCCGACACCAACCGAAACCGAACCAGACAGGGAAGTCAGGACCCAGACACCATGCTCTGGAAATGAAACACAAGACTGACCGAATAGCGCACTGCAGAGAAACCACACCCGAAGCCATGGTCTCACACAAAGACAGAAAACAAAACACAAGACAGACATAGAACAATGATTGTGACAGTAACACACTGACATAGTGATTGATGTATGTTGTCATGAAATCAGAGACACTCCCCTCGAAATTCGAACACAACCGGTCACAAGAGACGCGTTTGAGATTATTGTATGGTAATACCAGATGGAAACAGAAAGTCTTAGCTGACCACATGTGATCGGATCACAGAAAACACATCTTAATACCAGGTGCAATGTTGTATAAAAAAGTATGACTTTCTTTCTTCAATGGAAGAAGAGGCAGCATGTTTGTCACAATTCACTTTCATTACATCTTTTTTCCATATAATGAAAGTGATGAAATGGTCACTGCTGCTGTCATTCTGCCAAAATTACCTTTTTAATTCCATTGAAGAGAGAAAGTCATGCAGAAACAACATAAAGGTGAGTGAATGATGACAAAATATTCATTTTTGTCAGTCAGTCATTTTAAAACAACTAGCGTTAACCAAAGTGCTGTACAATATGACCAACATTCAAATAAAGCATTAGGAGACATAACAAGATGCACACAAAAAAAACCATTATGACACATAAAACAGAGTAGCGCTGCCACACTCACGTAATTCCATAAGCTAAGAAAAGGTAGGTTTTAAGAAGTGATTTATAAACATCAATATGGGGTGAATTTGGGTGAACTATCTCTTCAACAGTTTCTGAAAAAAATCCAAACCACATATTTTGGAGTGAAATGGTAGGAAATTGTGGTTTGAGTCAGTTGAGTGGTTTTTGTTGGTGCCTGCAAGTGAGACCTGGTACTGCCAATCTTCTCAGAAGAGGAAGACCGTTGACCGCAACAGCAATAACGACTGTTTTCTAATGTAAATGGGAGTTTCACAAACACTTTATTCCTTTGTTGACACTGGGAAATAAATTAGCATGTTTGTGTTTAAGGATTTGTGTTGTGCGATCTGATATAAATGTTTAGTCCTTCTGTCAACAAACTGTTCCTCAAATATTTGTAATCCATGTCAGTTTAACATGGTTTACATAATCAGTGCAGCTTTTATTATTAGCACAATTTGGAAGATTTGAAACCTTTTAAAGATAGATTTTTAACCATATTTGGGTTATATTACCTCATTCTTTCCAGGCTTTAGTGGTCAGAATTGTGAGGAGAACATTGACGACTGCCTAGACCACCATTGCCTGAATAGAGGAACATGTGTCGATGGAGTCAACACATACAATTGCCAGTGCAAGCCAGAGTGGACAGGTACTAATTATTTCATGTTTAATTCATGTTTAAGCAATAATGCATGACAGGCCTTGCTACATTGGAAATATATATTTACAAAAATAGCATGACCTTAAGTGCCTTACTTCTAAAAACAGTTTCTACAAAATAAAAATAGTAACACACAAAAAGCACCATTCTTTCACTTAAGGATGTACTGTAGTCCCTGGCATTTCATTTGTGGTCCATATAGTGTTTTAAAACTAATGGTTGTATACTCCACGCTAATTCCTCAGGTCAGTTTTGTACCGAAGACGTCAACGAGTGCGATTTGATGCCCAATTCCTGTCAGAATGGTGGCACCTGCTTGAACACGCTGGGTGGATATCACTGTGTGTGTGTGAACGGCTGGACGGGGGATGACTGCAGTGAGAACATTGATGACTGCGCAGATGCTGCCTGCCACACAGGAGCCACATGTCATGATCGGGTGGCCTCTTACCTCTGCGAATGCCCACACGGTCACACAGGTGTGCATAGCTTTTTTCAACTACATATTTTTCATGGCTTCTTTCTCATGGAGTCATGGTTTGTGGCACTAATTTCTGTTATTCGAGTAAGTTTTGTACAAATACACTGAGCATAATTTAAAATATGCAGTGCAAGATGTGTTAAGCAATTGACAATTAAGGTTTTCTTTAATTTGGTTTAGGTCTGCTGTGTCACTTGGACGATGCTTGTATTAGTAACCCCTGTCAGAAAGGCTCGAACTGTGATACCAATCCAGTCAACGGCAAGGCCATCTGTACCTGTCCACTGGGTTACGTTGGCCCAGCTTGTGATCAGGATGTTGATGAATGCTCACTGGGTGAGAATTGGCCTCTTTTTTTTAAAAAGCAAAGTGTACAGTTCATTTTCTCTGTAAACGTTGCCAGTACTGTTGTGGAAGTTCAAGAAAGTACAATAATGTTTTGGACACATTACCATTTTAAGACCATGGTTTTATTTCTACACCTACCATCACAGTATCATGTTTTTGGACATGTAGTATATTAGTACCATGGTATTCATTTAAAGTTCACCCAAATGCCATCCCAGAAGTGTATGACTTTCTTGTATGTGAACGGCTGGACGGGGGATGACTGCAGTGAGAACATTGATGACTGCGCAGATGCTGCCTGCCACACAGGAGCCACATGTCATGATCTGACCCACTGGGAATGTGATGAAATAAATAAAGCTGAAATAAATCTAACTGACCAAAGACAGGGAATGTTTTCTACGATTAAATGTCAAGAATTGTGAAAAACTGAGTTTAAATGTATTTGGCCAAGGTGTATCTAAACTTCTGACTTCAACTGTTTATACACAACAACAATGCAGGTATTTGACAGCTACAGGTCATTCTGCTGTCTGCAGTGGCACTAACCAATCACAAGATATGCCTAGAATAGAATTTTGAAATATATTGATCCACTATTTGATATTAGATAATAAGCATAGGAATTCACCACAGGTTTTTTCCCCTCCATATTTTAAATATCTAGGGAATTTTTTGTCACACGAGCCCTAGTTAATGTTTGACCATATTCAGAATTATATACCAAAGTACCGTGGAATTACAATCTTATACTATCCACAGGTACCTCCACGGTACGTTTTGTAAGGGATGTTTGAAAATATTTATTTTAATTTTTCTTCTTCAATATCTCTGTCCTAGGTGCAAACCCTTGTGAACATGCTGGAAAGTGTATCAACACAAAAGGCTCCTTCCAGTGTAAATGTCAGCAGGGATATGTGGGAGCTCGATGTGAACTGGACATAAATGAGTGCATGTCCAATCCATGCCAGAATGATGCTACATGTTTGGATCAAATTGGAGGCTTCCACTGCATTTGCATGCCAGGTAACCAAAAGACTTGTTTCCTTTATAGATATAAAATCTTATCAAGAAATCATTCATAACATTAAAACAATGGCTGTGTCCAAAACCTGAGAAATTTGTGATGTCATTACTACACATGACCAACCTGAGTTTCAATAATTAGTTCCTTGGGGTCTTAATACTAATGCTACTGAGTCCTGATTACACACACACAGTAAAGCTCACATATTTGCTTTATTTTACACAAAATGAAACACTGACGGCATCACTAAGCCATGCTGAATTCTCTTGCTAAAAATTTAGCTTTTTCCCCTATGCTAATTGGCAGGCTATGAGGGAGTCTTCTGCCAGATCAATAATGATGAGTGCGCCAGCATGCCCTGCCTCAACAATGGGAAGTGCATCGACAAGATCAACAACTATCAATGCGAGTGCCCCACAGGTGAGCACACAGGGGTCAATTACCCCCCAAGACAGAACAGAGAGAAGAACACTAATCCTGCCTTGAGGCAGGCTTTCTCAGCCCTGGCTAAAATACTCCCAATTATCCTTATGGAAGCTTCTAGAAAGTTTTAATTTCAGCCAGTCTTTGCTTGAATGGGTTCAGATGTGTATTTAATTTATGCATTGCAAAGTACCCTTTATTGCTTTTATACTGCGATTATAGCATAATGTAAGTTAAATATAGATTGATTTGTCCCAAAATTAAATTATGTCAGTTATTTGTTTATGGAAGCAAAATCGTTGTGTGTGTGTGTGTGTGTGTGTGTATAGTAGTCAGTTTACATACACCTTAGACAAATACATTTAAACTCAGTTTTTCACAATTTCTGACATTTAATCATTGAAAACTTTCCCTGTCTTCGATCAGTTAGGATCACTTCTTTATTTTAAATGAATGTTAGAATAATAGTAGAGAGAATTATATATTTCAGCTTTTATTTCATTCATCACATTCCCAGTTGGTCTGAATTTTACATACAATATTTGGCAGCATTGCCTTTAAATAGGGTCAAAAGTTTTGGGTAGCCTTCCACAAGCTTCTCACAATAAGTTGCTGGAATTTTGGCTCATTCCTACAGACAGAACTGGTGTAACTGAGTCAGGATTGTAGGCCTCCATTTGCAACCAAGTTTTATCTTCCTGGCTGATGTCTTGAGATGTTGCTTCAATATATCCACATAATTTTCCTTCCTCATGATGCCATGTATTTTGTGAAGTGCACCAGTCCCTCCTGCAGCAAAGCACCCCAACAACATGATGCTGCTCACCCCCATGCTTCACAGCTGGGATTGTGTATTTCGACTTGCAAACTTCACCCTTTTTCCTCTAAACATAACGACGATCATTATGGCCAAACAGTAAAATATTTGTTTTATCAGACCAGTGGATATTTCTCCAAAAAGGCTTCTTCTTTGCTGAGCTGCCTTTCAGTTTATGTCGATATAGGACTCATTTTACTGTGGATATAAATACTTGTTTCCTCCAGCATTTTCACAGGGTCCTTTTTTTTATTTGCACTTTTTGCACAAAACTACATTCATCTCTAAAAGACAGAATGTGTCTCCTTCCTGAGTGGAATGAAGGCTGTGTGGTCCCATGGTGTATATACCTGCGTACTATTGTTTCTACAGATGAACGTGGTACCTTCAGGCATTTGGAAATTGCTCCCAAGGATGAACCAGACTTGTGGAGGTCCACAATTTATTTTCTGAGGTCTTGGCTGATTTCTTTTGATTTTCTTATTATGTCAAGCAAAGAGGCGATGAGTTTGAAGGTAGGCCTTAAAATAATCCACAGGTACACCTGCAATTCAGTACACCTCCTATCAGAAGCTAATTGGCTAAAGGCTTGACATCATTTTATGTAATTTTCCAAGCTGCTTAAAGGCACAGTTAAGTGTATGTAAACTTCTAACCTACTGGAATAGTGATATAGTCAATTAAAAGTGAAACAATCTGTCTGTAAACAACTGTTGGAACAATTACTCCTGTCATGCACAAAGTAGATGTCCTAAACAACTTGCCAAAACTATAGTTTTCTAATATAAATTCTGTGGAGTGGTTAAAAAATGTGTTTTAATGACTTCAACCTAAGTGTAAGTAAACTTCTGACTTCAACTGTATATATATATTTAAATCAAATGTACAACATTTGATGATACTGACAAATGTGAAGCAAGCACATTCAACACATTCAAATAGTGTGTTCACAATGTTTTTTCCAGTGTACAGACAAATAAAAAAAGTTAAATCACTGTAAAACAAATAATACATGTGTAAATTAAAGGAATATTTTAAGTTAAATTGTATTTATTTTGACATTTTGCAACTGAATTATTATATTAATTCAAATGTTCTTTATTATATATATATAATTTATGAAAATTCTAATTTTTAATATAATTAATTGTATTTAGTTTGAAGAATTACATTTTTGAAATTAAAATTGAAAAGTGTTGTTTGTATAACTTTTATTAGATTTAGAAATTTAGTTTACAGATGTCCAAAACATTTTTTGGGATTAATTTCTTTTGTAGAGGTACTTTCTCCCTCTAGTGTGAATCACTTTGATTCTTAACCAGTTCCAGTGACGTGAAAGTTATTTTTTTGTGAAAATGTAGCATGCACCCCTTAAAGAGATCAAAGGCAGGTTTGTGAACAAGGCTCTTCTTATTGGAAAAAGCTAATTTAGCATGCAGAGGAATTCATGCATAAATGAAAGGGGGTACAGCGGAGGTAAAATATCAGGAGTGATGTGGTTGTGTGAGCAAAGGGGCCTACAGGGTCTCTAAACCCCAAGAGTGGTGTAGAAGTGATAAGCTGAAGAAATGGAGGATAGGCCCCTTCACTGTTTCAGATGGAAATCAGAGCCCCTTTTCAGCATGCAATGCAGGGCTCCTTTTCAGTAGTGTACACTCTGAATCCATGGCAACCACAATGGGTGCTTTTTTTAAATGTGGCATTTGAGAGGTTCGGAAGCCCCCTAGTACCTACCCTAGCATCCATTTGCTATGCCAGAAGAACCTTTTAGAAAACCTTAGCAACGCACCTAGTAGATACCTAGCAATGCCTTAGCTCCTCCTTGAACACCTTAAGAATCATCTAGCAATGTCCAAGCAAGCATCCATAACACTTTTGCATGGGCAAGCCCCACTCTTAAATCATTAATCTAGTTGTTTTTTTTATTGTGTTAGATGACCCATAAGTCTCAGCACTGATGGATTTGTAGCCTTAATGTGTTCAGACTGTATATTTGAACAGCAGACATCTTTAATGGATTAAAATAACTGAGGGAGAAAGCACAAATGTTGGGGGTTCCTGAGCAACAGGGGAGCTGAATAGCAAGAGGTCAGGGGTTATGTGGGGCTCTTTTGGTGAGACGGAGAGAAGGCGAGAGGCGAGGCTGGGTTGGAGAATGCACATTGTGATGGAAAACTTCTACGGGACAAAGGAGGCAACCGGCATGGCTTGGCATTCCATTGAAAAGACAGTTCTTCTTTTGTCTGGTACCCTTGGTCAGGAGGCCTTGGAAGGTTTTCTACCCCCCTTCTACCAATTCTCCCCTTCTTACTATGATGGTTTGTTGAGAAGCAGCTTGTAAACCTGAGAAAGGGAGAAGGAAAGCAGAATATTAATGAATGCTAGATGAGTGTGGAGGAATGAAGCCAGTGCAAACTAAAGAAATCATTTTAATGTCACCCTCCCCTTTCCCCATTTGCCTATTCCCTCTCCCCACACCTCCTCCTGTTTCACCCCTCAGGATTCTCTGGTAGCCAGTGCCAGTTCGACATCGATGAGTGTGCGAGCACCCCCTGTAAAAATGGGGCCAAGTGTATTGATGGGCCCAACAAGTACACCTGCCAGTGCACTGAAGGTATGAACAGTCACTTGGTTGCTTTATTAAAATATATTTTTTGTTTCTATAAAACAGGGAAGTCAGAAAATAATACATTTAGTACAACATCTAAAGTTTTGTAGAACAACTGCTAGTCTACCATTGAATGAAAATATCACCCTGTATCTCATGAATACAAACATATCAATGACATTCCTATGTTCATGTAAAATCTGGAAATATCTGGGAATTTTACATCTTTGATGTCGAGGTCTGAAAAAGTTGTGGATATTAAAAATAATGGGCCTCATTCATGAAACTTCCATAGATATTTGAGTAAATTTATTTTTGCGTAAAATGGACCTTCAAGAAATCTTGCCTCTGGATTCACAAACGCTTTGTACACTCAGATTTGTTGGTTATTGTGTGTATGTTAGAGAATTCCAAAAATCTGGAAATATGGGGTGTGTGCACACGCCATTCACAATTATCATAATCCACACCCATGAAAACGCCCTATAAAAGGAAGGCATCAGACATGCTAAAAATGAAAGGGTTTTAAAATGATGACAGAACTTACTGTCATCGCATGTTCTGGCTGCAATCGAACAGTCCAAAGAAGTAAAAAAAAAAAAATAATAATAATGTTGACATGAAAGTTTAGTACAAATATTTTTTTAGTTCATGTCAGCAGGAGGCGGTCCATCACCATTAACCTTATCTGGTTCAGTTGAGCGCATCACCATCATTGTTGGTGAAACTTCAGGTATAGGCAAAAATGTTATGGTAACAGTAATATACTTCCCCTGCAACTGGAAGAACCTTTAGAGAAATGAATAGAATGCCTGAAGGTCTTTGACCAAAATGCTGTGAACTAATAAAGATTTGATAGCTAAATGAATGATAGCTAATATTTTTTTTAATTGTATTGTGAATGCACCTGCACGCTATATGTTTATTTATAGATTTAACAGCATTAACACCATACATTATCAAATGAATGCTATTTATCGCTGCCTATACTGAAATAGTAAACCTAAATTATAAAGCTCATATCAAAAGAAGAATCTGTCCAACCTGTCACATTTGAGGGCATTCTTTGTTTTGTTTGTTTGTTTTCGAAAATTCCAAGCACTCATGCTGGAAATATTATATAAAATTTAAGATGTATGATTGGGAATAAACTGTACTTGGGAAGTAATTAATGCAAGCATCAAAGAAAAGTTTTCAATTAAGCATAAGGTTTAAAAAGAAAGAAATTTAGTTAATTTTACTCCTTTAATATTTACTTTTTTTATTATTTAATTTTTATTTAATTTCTATTAAATTTAATCGTGAAAGTTTGTCGGAAAGAACACAGAACGTTCAGATGCTTTATGAAATTACACACTTTGAAAATAAGAAAACTTTCATGAATCTGAGAATTTACACCAGAATGGCATTTGATTTACGAACTGTTTACACAAAAATTTGTTATGCTCATGTTTCATGAATGTGCCCCAAAGCGTAATTTCCTAACAGGTTTCGCTGAACATTTTACCCACCGCCAATTGGTGAAACAAACAGATAGTCGAGCCCCAAAATTATGCCATTGGTGATGTGCTGCCATGCATTTCCCAAAAGCATCGTTGGAAATCTATTGTTGCAGGTTCCATCTCTACACAACAGTTCAACGATTTAGTGTTTCCCAAAACCGTAGTTACATTGAACATTCACAAACAGAATTGCAAAGTTGAGTGGTTGGATCTAATGCTCTCCACTTGTGGTTAGAAGCATAGTTATTTATTTGACTTTGCTGAGGCTTCCATATCTTCCATTCCATATGCTGTATAGCTTTCATTCTGCCAACACCTTGAACAGGTTTAGATGCATTTAAAGTTATAGTTCACCCAAAAATGAAAATTCTAAGATCTATATGACTTCCTTTTTTCTGCAGAACACAAATGATGATTTTTAGAAGAATATTTAATCTCTGTAGGTCCATACAATGCAAGTGAATGGGTGCCAAAATGTTGATGCTCCAAAAAGTCCATAAAAGGCATAATTAGAGTAATCCATATATGTTTTAATCCATATCCTCAAGTGATATGATACGTGTGGGTGATAAACAGATCAATACATGTCTTTTGTACTAGAAATTCTTCTCCCTGCCCATTTAGATATGCATGAAAATATAGCTTCTGAAGACATTGATGTAACCCATAGAGTCATATGAATTGCTTTAATTCTGTCATAAGCGATTTTTGGAGACCCATTCACTTGCATTGTGTGGACCAACAGAACTAAGTCATTTTTCTGAAAATCTTAATTTGTGCTCAGCTGATGAAAGAAAGTTATACACATCTGGGATGGCATAAGCGTGAGTAAATGATGAGAACCTTTTCATTTTTGGGTGAACTATCCTTTTAAGAAAATGGCTTTCTAAAACGTCACGTAAACGGGTTAAAGGCTGTTAAGAGAAAGCACTTTATAACTCACGGTTTCAGATGGAAAATGCTTTTACTGTATGTGTTTATGTTAATGCATAAGTGCTGTTTTTATGTTTTTTAAGATTGTGCTTGTGTATGTGCTCAAGTGCATTGGGGGAACCTCAGTCTGATTTAGAGGAAAACTCCACTATTGCAGCTATGTCGCATTACACAGTGCATCCATCTTTTCTGTCTTCAGCAGCTTTCCCGTATTCAATGATTTTCTATACGAGTAAATTAGCTATTTTAATTTTATATCGATTTGATCTCTGCAAAAGTTATTACTCCACCCACTACGTAACGTCATTAATGAGAGCTCTATGTTATTGAACCAACGTGGTTTAAACAAAGGATGTGCAACATAGTTACTATGGTTTCAGAAAACAGTCGTGACTCTCTAGTTAATTTCTCCAACGATGCATCGTACTATGGTGGTTAAGCAGTGAGTTATCTTGTTATATGGGAAACACACCTAGTTGGAATGCTCAAGCAAACAATGCAATGTTTTTTACATGGAACCAGGAATGACATGGAAATTCATTGGTCAAAAGTATGTGAGCCTTGTTTCTTAATAGACAAAAAAAATTAAAATGAGTTTTTCTTTTAGGATATACTGGGCAGCACTGTGAAACGGATGTAGATGAGTGTCTATCAAACCCATGTCACTACGGCACCTGTAAAGATGGCCTGGCATCCTTCACCTGTTACTGCCGTGCAGGTTACACAGGCCGTCTGTGTGAGACCAACATTAATGAGTGTCTGAGTCAGCCATGCCATAATGGAGGCACCTGCCAGGACCGTGAGAACGCTTACTTATGTGTCTGCCCCAAAGGAACAGCAGGTGCCACTACAACTATACTAGGCTGAAATCTGCAAATGTTTAACTTATTAATCAAAGTCGAAAGTTTTTCTGGACTTTTACATTGCCTACTATTGTGTTCATAGGTGTGAACTGTGAGGTCAATCTAGATGATTGTAAGAGCAATCCATGCGATTATGGAAGGTGCATTGACAAGATCAATGGTTATGAGTGTGCCTGTGAACCAGGATACACAGGTGAGTAGTGTCAGACTGTTTTCACACAAAGAACCAAACTCAGACCCCTTTAAGTGGACCAAAAAGTGAAACAAGACCCAGTCCCTGGCCTAGGAAGTGGGCTCAGATCTCATTTTGGTCCACTTTAGATATATGAGAGTTTTAGGGTGCTTTCGCACGTTCACTTTTGATGCGCACCCAGTTTCCTTTGATGTTTTATCCAATCTGCCAATATAGCCCAGGTGTATTCAATTAAAGTTCCAAGATGTCCGGTCTCTAAATTTCTGTTCCATCAAAGGTCCAGAAAATAATATCTTGTTTCATAGCCATTCTGAATAATGACCATCTGTAAGCAATGCTAATTTATTTGGAATAATTTGTATAAAGTTGGCAGCACTAGTACTTTGTAAAATAATAATAATGATCATTAAAAACAAATCAGATACAGCCTTAGTGAGGGCAAGAGTGAGGACATTGGGGGCCCAAAGACAACCAAAATAGTGGGCTATGAGGGATCTTCTACCATTCTGAATAAAGCAAATTTTAGACAAGAAAAAAAAAAGAAAAGAAAAACTTTTAGAGTCTAAAGGGCGATCTGGAAAAATGATAAATTGTCCTGTCACAAACCTTGCTTTGCTGAACCATCAGAATCATGTCAAACACATGAAGATTGTTTCAGTTAATTTTCATTTTATGCAGTGTGTTTTAGCAAAAGATGCTGTTATCCATCAATATTGCTGCTCACTGCATTTCTCAACTATGGTCAAATGTCGTTAAAATAACCATGTCTGCAGCTCTACTATGCGTTGCCTCATGTCGCGGGACGGGGGCGACAGGTAAGGCATGCGGAGCGCAAAAGGGCTTAAATGAAGGGTGTTTGGTGCTAGAGAAAAATAGATACAGAAAAAAGGATACAGTGCTGAAAAATCAGTGCTACCTATGCCCCAGAATGCTTGCGGTGTACACAGATCCATTGTTTGTCATGCTGCTAACCTAAAGTGTAGAAATGGTGAGATGGGGCAACCAGTGTCATGATGTCTCGCGGTCATTGGTATGGAACCATTCATGGAACGTGGTCCGCTAATTGGTGACTGCTGATATAGCCAATCAGAGAATGGCCAAGTCTAGTGGGAGTTAGCATTACAATGTCAAGTCTGCAATCAAAAATCAGAGGTTTGAATATGAACCATTTCTCATAACATTTCTTTAGAATATCTGGGCCATAAACATGCACATCCTCTTACTGTCTGTCAAAATGATTGTCTCTCTGTCTATTTATATTGCTCCAGGTATTTTAGGAGAATCATCTGAGACAAAGTTAATACTTAATTAGAGAAATATCTTTTAACACTCCTAAGCTTTGAAAGAGCAACCTAAGCTTTTGGTTTTAGCAACTCTCTCTTGAGTTGTAGGTGGTATGTTTATCCCAGGTCTTATCATTGTAGAAGAGACAAGGTGTCAACAAAGAGTTCAACAGGTGAGACAGGCAACAAAGCAGGGTGTGGAGAGACAGCTGGCCAGTGAGCACACACTCTGCCCAGGCTGCGGTGTTGGCTTACAGTCTCGCCCAATCCCCCGACTGCCGAACAGACACGCAAGCCACCCTGCTCCCCCATACAGCCAAAAGATCTCCAGGACATGTGGGAGTTTGAAAGAAGAAAAGATTTGCAAAAGATTTGTGAAAGTCGATCTTTTAAAAGGGGGAAGTTGGCCGGTGCTTTAAAGACAAGTGACAAATGAAACCCCTGCCTTTATGCTAGGCATTGTGTTTGGTGAATAGTGGTGCTGCGTGAAGTGGTGTCTAAAAGCTGGACCTTAAGCCTAGGATTTCAAGAAAAACAGGGAATGGCCAATTTAATTGAATGCCGTCGATTCAGGACTTACGGCTTGCACGGTTTGATTCTTGAAGCATTAGTTACTCTATTTTAAAAATGATAAAACTCAGCCTTGACATCAACAACAAGAATTTGATCAAGGTTTTGAAAATATGACTCTTTTTAACCTTTGTTATAATTCTTTATTTTTTTGTAGGGAAAATGTGTAATATCAACATTGATGAATGTGCCATCAACCCTTGTCACAATGGTGGAACCTGCATTGATAGAGTCAATGGCTTTACATGTTTGTGCAAAGAGGGCTACCATGACACTACCTGTCAATCACAACTCAATGAATGCCTTAGCAACCCCTGTATCCATGGACATTGTGAAGACAAAGTCAATGGGTGTGTACTATTTTTAAACACATGCACACTGCATATTTCATTTCTATGGCAATTAATTCTTACAAAACAAACGTACAATCAGCTGTAATTTTTACTAATAATAGATTTTTATTAAACAGGTCATGGCATGAGACATACAATTTTCCTTGATCTTTTAACATAAGGTCAGTGTACAATTAAAACATACTCTAAGTTTCAGCACTCAAAACTTCCACTTCACCGCAAAAAGAGCATTTGTTGAAACCAAGCTGCCAAACCGACTCGTTCTCTACTTCCTCCACATTGTGATGTCACTGTGGTAGACATTTGCATCTGACTGTCTCCACAACAACACTTCAGTGCCTAATTCACCTCTGTAGCCACACCAAGTAGCAATGAGATGGCAAGTAGAGAGCATGTCAGTCAAGTGCACAGAGCCAATCATAATAGTGGGCATTTAATGTCAAGTCTTAAAGGAGAAGCAGCACCAAAACCTAGCATTTCAGACAGAGGGTCAGAATGAGGGTGAAATATTGTTATGTTTTACAAATAAATTACTGTTTGTTTTTGTGAACAGACTGTCTTTTTATTTTGTGCAAAAAATTACTAATATTATAAGTGAACCACAAGGAACATGTAAAAAAAAGCCATGCCATGACCCCTTTAAACCTACTAAACAATGTGACTGATACCAGCTAAAGGTGGTCAAGCTGATTTTCGGAACATAGCAGCTCTAACCAGCCCTAAACAGCTTGCCTAAGATAGTCAACCAGTACAAATTCAGGTCCACTTTCTGAGAGTCCTGCTGATCAACCATTTAGACCAGCCAGCACCAGCTATTGACCATAAATGACCAGCTAGGACCAGCTATAAATCTAAAGAAGTTAACAGTTCCAAGTCTATAAGAAAAATATAAAATAAATATCTTGTTTCATACAGATATAACTGTATTTGTGATTCGGGCTGGAGTGGCATCAACTGCGACATCAACAACAACGAATGTGAGTCCAACCCCTGTGTAAATGGAGGCACCTGTAAGGACATGACCAGTGGCTACGTCTGCACATGCCGTGCTGGCTTCAGTGGTTAGTATGATTTACTCCGCTAATGTACAATGGTGTGGTCTCTCCACTGACCCCGACTCAAACTGTCGCTGTGTCTTTCTAATGTTTGATTTTAGGTCCTAACTGCCAAACTAATATCAACGAATGTGCCTCCAACCCTTGCTTGAACCAAGGAACCTGCATTGATGATGTGGCCGGATACAAATGCAACTGTGTGCTACCTTACACTGGTATGAGTTCAGCTTTATTCATTTAATTATGGAATTGTTCTTTTGACTGTGATATTTTTTTTAATATTCAGTAAAAAAAAAAATCATGGACTTGAGTCAAAAAATAAATTAATAATTTAATCTAATAGCTATATATATATATATATATATATATATATATATATATATATATATATATATATAAATGTATACATGTGTGTGTGTGTGTGTGTGTGTGTGTGCGTGGTGTGTGTATGTGTATGTCACTTTGTGGGGACCAAATGTCCCCATAAGGATAGTAAAACCCGAAATGTTTGACCTTGTGGGGACATTTTGTCGGTCCCCATGAGGAAAACAGCTTATAAATCACACTAAATTATGTTTTTTGAAAATGTAAAAATGCAGAATGTTTTCTGTGAGGGTTAGGTTTAGGGGTAGGGTTAGGTTTAGGGGATAGAATATAAAGTTTGTACAGTATAAAAACCATTATGTCTATGGAAAGTCCCCATAAAACATGGAAACACAACTGTGTGTGTGTGTGTGTGTGTGTGTGTGTGTGTGTGTGTGTGTGTGTGTATATATTAAAATCCCCATTAAATGGCTTGAAGATCGCGGTTTTCTTTCCTGTGGTGACATATTCCTATTGAAACTGGATGTCATTTTTGTATAGAGTAAATTGCCAATAGCCTTTAGTTTACATCACATCACATCACAACCGTAAACCATGACTTGTTACCTGTTATTGTTAGTCAGTTGAAGATGGTATTAGAAGGTAAATATTTGTCCTTTTCTCTTGAAAAAGGAAAGTATGTAAAAGTGTATATCTGCTAAAAGTACACTAGCACAGTGTTTCCCAAACGTTTTTGTCATAATTACCCTCACAGCACGATCAGGAGGGCTCAAGTGCCCGTTCATCAACACAAAACCAAAGATGTATTCTAAAGACTAAATATCATTTAATGTTATCATTAGTATTGATTATTATTGATCAGTCAGTATTGGGTTGATATATTGACATTCATATTAGGGCTGGGCATTGATAAACATTTCCCTATTCGATTGCAATTCACAATATCTTGATTCAGTTTCGATACAATGTCCGTTCTACATACATATGAAATACATTTTCTGTCAGCTAATGCTGTTAATTATACAGTGGACCTTCTAACTTGGTACATTATGAAATATAAATTTAACAAATTGTATTTTATTTATCATTAATCTTTCATCATTTTGGTCAAATTTAAGCTTTTAAGAATCTGCAAATTCCATGTATTCCATTAATAGAAATGTTTTGAGATTTTTTTATCAACAACTAACTGTAAAGAACTGAAAGGGCATTAAAACAGACATTTATTTAGTGGCAAATAATTTGCACAGATCTCATCTTTGAACACATATTACACGGAATGAGACAAACAAAACCTTTTCTCTCAACATGCAGTGAAAGGATCTCGGTGCTGCACTTTGGATAGAGTAAAAGATTGATCTTGGGATTGTTCAGATAATTAATTGGAAAATCTATATTTTGACCTATACCTATTCCCTATTATTTGTATATTAAGCCATACATTTTGTTTTACAAGTTCAACGTAGCAAAATCTCATTCTTTTCATGGACCCCCTGGAACCAGTTTACATACACCCAGTTGGGAATCACTGCAATAGCATGTACTGGTAGTTGACCTCAAAGCTAACAGATAAAGACAAAAGACACAAGATTCCAGTTTTGTTTCAAGTTGTCTTTAAATAACTTCTACATAGCTAGCTACTTTTTATTTGCTTGTATTGTTGCTAACTACTTTATAAAATGGTTGTTTCACTGTAGTTCATCTACCTCAATATATTAGCTCTCAATTTAGTAAACTATGATTTTAAAGTTGCTTCCCCAACACTGTGTACATGAATTACATTGTAAGTTCAGAAACAAGACCTGCCCTCCCTTAACCTATGCCCTGTTTGTTGACAGTGGCCCCTCACTGAGCCTTGCAGGCATCTCTGGTGACAATTCAGGAAGATGTGAATTCAGTAGACTACACATACTTTCCTCTCACTGTGTTATTTGACACAACAGATAATGATGATCTGCCTCTGGACCCCAAATAATATTTATTCCCAATTAGTTGCTTTTTTGGAAAAATCCACACAGCTATATCAAGAATAACAAAAATCAAGCCCTAACAGGGTGGGAACTGTAGCCTGTCACATTTCCTGTTTGCCCTACATCCTCTCTCACAGAAACGCAAATGTCCAGACAATGGCAGGAAAAGCTGCTGACATCCTGCAGAGGCCAGCCATAGTGGAAACTGATAGGCCAAATGTGCTTTACTTGCTAAAACTGACAGTCTAATCTCCAACAGAGCATCTTGAGAGAACCTGTGCTTAATCGGAGTGTCACCTTCTAAATTTAGGGCTTTTGAGATTTCAAGAACATCCTTCTTAGAGGAGGACCATCTAAGAGCGTGTTTTGAGAACATCTTCAATTTAATATTTTGCTAAAGAAACCCTTGAATTCCTTGATTAAACAAAGTTATGGAGTACACTGAAAAAAGTACACAAATTTGAGTATCATGATTTCCAGTACAAAGATCATCACATTCTTAAAGATATAGTTAACCCAAAAATTAAAATTCTCGAGTCGCATGGTGCTATGCGAGGTTCAGACATGTGAACGCCGAGCTCTGCGCACTTTGCTGGTTTTAATGCTTTTTGTGTCATAAACCAGTGAGATTCTATACGCTCTTTTCCATAACTGTTCTATGAAGACAATATGTCAGAGAATTCTAAATCCTTGGACTCTGGAGACATTAAAAAACACTTACGTTCTAACGCAGAGGCCCCTGAGAAACAGGCAGAGAGCCCGGGACTCAATTTGGCCGGTGCAGTGAAAGAGATTCAGAATCAACTGTCGAACATGATGGCAACGCTGACTTTGAGGATCTTGTTGTAATACGTCGATCTATCACTGCCATGGAGATTAAATTCACTGAATTGGTTACAGGAGTGTCGGATGTTGACGGATCGATTATTAGAGAGGGAATTAGCAGCTAACACGCTAGCAACCAAGATGGACTTGGAGCGCATTTGGGAAAAGTTGGAAGACCTTGAGAATCGTAACCGGTGAAACAAGGAGTAAAGGAAGGCTTTCTTGGAAGAACCACAGCATTTTCTTGTTCCCAGACTTTGTGAATTCGACTAGAGAGAAACGTGATAGATTCAAGGAATGCAAGAAACTCTTACATCAATGGAAGGTCGCTTTAGCACTGATGTTCCCAGCCAAGTTGAGAATAGATACTAAGGATGGCTGCAAAACATTTACATGCCCACAGCAAGAGATGTCCTTTATAAAGTCAATGGAATGAGTTCGTCATTGTGTGATGCTCTCGATGCAGCCGAATGGACCTGACTCACTGAAAATTCAATTGAAACTGAGTGCCTTATGTGGTTGTTTTTGTTTTGTTTTCTGCCTAGCGGCTGGAGTTTGTTTTGTGGAATAGAACTCCTTTGGGACTGTTTGTGTATGAATCTGCACGTTCTTTAATAATTTGCAAGAAATATTTCACAAAACAAACTTCATCCAAGAGGAGGCATAAACTCAGAGTGATTAGGGCAGTGGTTACACTCATGTAACTGCCAAATGGGCTGGCTCACTGAACATTCGTTTGACTGCCCGAGGAAACTGTATGTTTGTGTGTGTGTGTGTGTGTGTTTGTGCTGGTTCCGCTAGCAGCTGGAGCTTGTTTTGTGGAGGAACACACCTTCAGGACAATTATATGGATGAATCTACACACTCTATATGCTTTTTCTGCCTAATTTGTATAGAAGCACCAGACTTGAGCAATCCATTGGCATAGTACACGCACTGTTTGAGTTAAGATGAATTAGGAAGAGTCGTTATTGTTTTAGCAGAAATTCAGGGGCAAAGGTTGATATTGGCTAATATTTACGCACCTAACACTGATGATCAGGGCTTTTTTATAAATCTTGAAGGGATGTTGCAAGCCGTTGGGACTCAGTATTTGATCATAGTGAAGCAAAAGTGTGTAAGCCCTCTAGAACAACATTGACACTTCACAGGATGTATACAAATCTTGGTCTTAAAGATATTTGGAGACCTTTGAATCCATCTGGTTGGGACTATACATTTTTTTCATAAGTCCATAAGATTTATTCTAGATTTTTTTATTTATTTATATATCCAAGTCCCTCATTTCATCTCTGTTGTGGATTTCTCAATTGGAAACATTTTAGTCTCAGAACACACCCTGGTGAGTTTAGAGGTGATGTATCCCTTTTGCAAAATCCTGAATTCCAACCAATGTTAAAGGCTGAAATCAATATTTATATGGAGACCAACTGGTCCTCAGTATCCTCTGTGAGTGTGGCTTGGGAGGCACTTAAGGTGGTTCTTAGGGGTCAGATCATACAGTATGCCTCATTCATTAAAAAATCCAAAGCACAAGAACTAGTGGATTTGGAAGGGAATATTTAAAGTGCCTAAGCAGAGCTGAAGCGCCAAATGCCATCTGATGGCATCAGAGAATTGACCCGATTGAAATACAGATTTAATACTATTTTGTCGCAGAAGGTGGAGTTTTGGCTACTCAGGGCAAGACAGACATACTTTGAGTCAGGGCAAAAAGGTAGGAAAACATCTGGCTAGATATATAAAACAGAGAAAGTATTTTATCTTGATCTCTATAATTCCACATCTTCATCCACTGATGAGGATATTAGAAACTTTGTGGAACCATTAGAACTTCCTAAACTGACAGCTAAGCAAAAAAAAAAATCTCTTGATTCTGAGATAAACTTGGAGGAGCTTGGTGAGGTATTTAAGGCCTTGCCTACAGGCAAGAGTCTGGGGCCAGATTGCTTTTCCCGCTGAATATTGTAAATCTTATTCTACAGAACTGGCTTGACTTTTGCTAGAAGTTTATATGGAATAATTAAAAAATGGAAAGCTTCTGCCAACCATGACACAAGCCCAGATCAGTCTGATCCTTAAAAAGGACAAAGATCCAAGTGAGTGTAATACACACTATATACAGTGTATATATATATATATATATATATATATATATATATATATATATATATATATATATATATATTAGTGTGTGTTCATTGTAGTGATGAAGCTATGGATTAGAAGACCTTTGAAATAAAAACAATTACTGTAAGATTATATGGTTTGATATTTTATCTATAAGGTGAGAACTGTGAGACCCTGTTGGCCCCATGCAGCCCTAAACCGTGTAAGAATGGAGGTGTATGCAAGGAGTCAGAAGACTATGAGAGCTTCTCTTGTGTATGTCCTGAGGGATGGCAAGGTAATGAAACACACTTAACGTCAAATACACCAACAGGAAATTCTGTCATCCCTGCTGAAAAGTCCAGCATTGCTGGTCACCAGCTTATGTTTTGTTTTGGGTGCTGGTCCCCCTGCATGGAATGCTAATGTGCTGGAGTCAACACAAGACTTTTAGATTATCTTAAACAGCTTCATCATAAAGACCATGCTGGTCAACAAGCTTTACCAGCACCAAACCACCACTAACCAGCATACAACCAGCCTAGACCAGCATTGGAATTGCATGATTAAGCTGGTCTTTTTAGCAGGGATAGCATCAACATCATGCTTAGTTGAAAAAATATACTCATATTTTGCGCTTTGCTGTAAACCTCTCCCACTGTAGGCCAAACGTGTGAGGTTGACATCAATGAATGTGTCAAAAACCCTTGTCAAAATGATGCCACCTGTCAGAACTCTTTTGGCAGCTATAAATGCAGCTGCAAGTCAGGCTACACGGGTCGCAACTGTGAGACAGACATCGATGACTGCAAGCCCAGTGAGTGTTCACTTTGTCTTATTTCTTCATCTCATTTATCTTGCCCTGATGTCTAACCCTTTGTCTTTTTCTTCCAGACCCCTGCAGCAATGGCGGCTTCTGCAAAGACAGTGTGAACACGTTCACCTGCACCTGCCTACCAGGTTTCCGCGGCACCAGATGTGAGGAGGACATAAATGAATGTGACAGTAACCCATGTAAAAACAGTGCTAACTGCACTGATTGTGTAAACAGTTACACCTGCACCTGTCCAGCTGGCTTCAGTGGGATCCACTGTGAGAACAACACACCAGACTGTACGGAGAGGTAAATTATGTACTCGCCAAAGTGGTGGAAGGTTTTGGGCACTACACTACTGGTCAAATGTTTTGAAACACTTGCTCATTCTTTATTAGAATTGTTTTCCCCACATTTTAGAATAATAGTAAAGTCATCAAAACTATGGAATAACATACATGGAACTATGGGAATTATATTGTGACTAAACAAAATCCAAAATAAATAAAAACGGTGTTATATTTTAGCATCTTCAAAGTAGTCACCCATTGCCTAGAATTTGCAGACATATACTCTTGACATTTTCTCAAAACTCCTCTTGAGTTATCACCCTGGGATGATTTTAAAACAGTTTTGAAGGAGTTCCCATCTATGCTTTTCTTTATGATTTGGTACAAGTCATCAATTTCAAAAACTTTTTTTATTATTACATTTTAGTTTTAAAATTAAATACATTAATATGGTGGCACAATTATATTTTTGTCTAAAAAACTGATTTCATTCATTTAAGTATATGCATTCAGATCAAAAGATTTTTAAGATCATGAGAAACATTTCAGTCAAGTGTTTCAAAAATTTTGACCAGTAATATAATAGTATATATGGGACACAATAGAGACTCAACAGGCAGAACATGATCAGTTTCCACATAAATTCCTATAAAAGTGTGTATACAGTATACATGTAAATTCAATGAAGCATGGTCATCATAAAAAAAAAACAGATCATGGTTCAGTTTTCAGAGTCTTGTTGTTAAAAAATAGGTAGATGATACTGTTGTTCTGATGCTCCTCCTTCTTCTGTTGCCTATTAGCGCCTCCTCTGGTGAACAAATGACCAAATAATCAAAGGATATTATAACTGAGTAGAGTTCGCTTTAATCACAGTGTTTAACGACATGGTGTTTCCAACAGCTCTTGTTTTAATGGAGGCACTTGCGTGGATGGCATCAACAGCTTCACTTGTCTGTGCCCAGCGGGATTCACTGGCAACTACTGCCAGCATGACATCAATGAGTGTGACTCTAGACCCTGCATGAACGGAGGTACCTGTCAGGACAGCTATGGCACATACAAGTGCACCTGCCCTCAGGGCTACCATGGCCTCAACTGCCAGGTAACACAACAGACATTGTATAACAGACATTGTACTAAATGGGCAATCACTTACAGTAAATTTGGCATTCATTATACAATACATATAATGTATTTTCTTATATTGTAGCTTAAGTATAATGAAATCAAAGATTTTGTAGTCTAAATTTATATTGCATGTATTAAAAATGTTATGAATGTATAAATGATATGAATATACATGTATGACAAATATCTTTTTTTTTTTTTTTTTTTACACTTAAAATTTAAGATTACCCTAAAAGATATTTGGAAATTCGCTAGTTGATTTCTGTTAAGTTGCCGAATCGAAATGGCTAAATATTCACTGATTAATTGATATATTCAATATACAGTGCATTCATAAAGTTTTCAGACCCCTTAATTTTTTCACATTTGTAATGTTGCAGCCTTATGCTAAAATGCTTCTGTTATGTATACCTTGTCTTGTTTCACTGTTGCCCTTTTTGTTTGCCATTTTTGTCACTTTTGCACTCCTTAGTTTTCACTTTTGTCCCTTGTTTAACTCCATAGTCTCCTTGTTAGTGTTCGTGGTCTCTGTCATTGTTTTCACCTGCCCTTGTTAATTTGCCTTTGGTTTCTGTTAATCACCTTGTCATCTAGTTTGTGTTCTGTTTGTTCAATGGCCCCTTTGTCCCATGTTTTTCCCCACTGAGGGTTTTCCTTTGTGTTTTTGTTAACAATAAAGTAAGCTGCATTTGGATCCTCAACCTTCGTCTGACTTCATTGCCTTACATTCGTGACAGATTTAAATTATAAAAAAATAATTCACAACAATCTACGTTCCATGTCCAAAACCTGGTTTTTGCTTTGTCATTATGGGGTAGCTTCGCAAATGTAAATGTAAATATCACATATGTATTCAGACCCTTTGCTATGACACTTAGCTCAGGTGCATCCCATTTCTCTGGATCATTTATGAGATGTTTCTACACTTTGATTGGAGTTTGATTGCACCAGTGGCAAACTGAGCAATTGGTGGAGAAGGGCTTTGGTAAGAGAGGTGACCAAGAACCAGATGGTCACTCTGGTTTAGCTCCAGAATTCATGTTTGGAGATGGGAGAAACTCGCAGAAGGACAACATCCCTGCAACGCTCCACCGATCTGGGCTTTATGGCGGAGTGGCCAGATGGAAGCATCTCCTCAATGCAAGACATGCAAAAAAGCACATAAAGGACTCTCAAACTGTGAGAAACAAGATTCTCTGGTCTGATGAAATGAAGATTGAACTTTTTGGCCTCAATTCCAAACGTCATGTCTGGATGAAACCAGCTGCCGCTCAACACCTGTGCCATACCATCCCAACATTGAAGCATGGTGGTGGTAGCATCATGCTGTGGGGGTGTTTTTTTAGCAGCTGGGACTGGTTAGGGTTGAAGTAAAGCTGAACGCAGCAAAATACAGAGATATCCTTAAAGAAAACCTGGCTGAAGGTTCACCTTCAGGACAATGACCCTAAGCTCAATGACCCCAAGCACACAGCCAAGACAATGCAAGAGTGGCTTAGGGACAACTCTGTGAATGTTCTTGAGTGGCCCAGCCAGATCCCTGACTTGAACCCAATCGAACATCTCAGGAGAGACCTGAAAATGGCTGTCCACTGATGGTCCCCATTTAACCTGACAGAGCTTGAGAGGATCTGCAGAGAAGAATGGCAGAAAATCCCCAAATCCAGGTGTGCAAAGCTTGTCGCATCATACCCAAAAAGATTTGAGGCTGTAATCGCAGCCAAAGGTGCTTCAACTAAATACTGAGTTAAGGGTCTGAATACTTATTTCAATGTGATATTTCAGTTTTTTGCTTTGTCATTATGGGGTATGCAGTGTAGATTGATGTAAATTATAATTTTATTAAAGCATTTTAGCATAAGGCTGCAACATTACAAATGTGAAAAAATGAAGGGGTCTGAATACTTTATGAATGCACTGTATCTCTCACATAATTACTTTCAGATGTTCCCAAAAGTAAATCAACTGATAGATAATTAACCTAAATAAAATTACTTTGAGTTAAAATTTGACAGCACTGTATAAATTCTTGTTGATTCGCAGGAGCTGGTGAACTGGTGTAAGCCCTCTCCCTGTAAGAATGGAGGGATCTGCAGACAAAGCGGCACCAGGTATAGCTGCCAGTGTCAGACAGGCTGGACGGGTCACTACTGTGACGTCCCCAGTGTTTCTTGCGAGGTAGCAGCCAAAGAGCAAGGTGGGTTTAGTCTCTGTGTATGTGCCACAAAGTTGTTCGAAGTCTGCCATACAATTCTGCTTAATCTGTTCCAAAACTATTAAAAGTTTTCTATGTTGTCTTTACCCCACACCTTTAGGTGTAGACGTGGTTCGGCTGTGTCGTAACTCTGGCCAGTGTTTGGATGCGGGAAACACACACTATTGCCACTGTCAGGCAGGATACACAGGCAGCTATTGTGAGGAGCAAGTGGATGAATGCATTCCCAACCCTTGCCAGAATGGAGCAACCTGCACCGACTATCTGGGCGGCTATTCCTGTGAAGTCAGTTAAAAATTTGTTTAGAACATCTATTGGTTAGGATGAGGGGTGAGATTATTCAAAACACATTTGATCTTTTTAACAAATTCCACATTAGCATTTAAAGAATAGGGCCAGTAACATGCTGTATGCAAGTAAGCAAGCACATATGTGAATGCGTGGCCATTGCATTGCAAGGACAGTTTTTTATTTTTATTTTTTTACTCATAGCCAAGATACAATAAAATTCTTCAAACAAATAATAAAATTAACAAAGCAATGTGCATTATTGCAGTACTGTGGCAGTAACAAACTGTCTTTAATTGACCTAAGAGAAAATGTACTGTAGAAGAAGAAGAATTCCCACTATTGCACCCATGTATCCCTTACTTGTGTTGAGTCAGAGACTATTTAGCCCAAGACAGAGCACTTGTATTAAAATTAATGGGAGAAATTGCAAGATCCAATATGATGGATGTAGAAAATTAAGTCCCACCTTACAGGTAAAAGAGCCAATCACCTTTTAGATACAGATATCGCCTGTCAGTAAACTTGAGAACTTGCATGTGCATTAGCTGAACCAGCCTGAAAATTTGCATTTTTTTTTTTTTTTGCATGATCAGAGCTAAAGCACAATTTATTATCCCATCATTGTCAGATTTTACTGCTGATTTGAAATATGTTCTTAGATCCTAATCTTGACCAACCATTTTGGAGATTTCTGTCTTTCCCTATTCAAGTAGATAGGAGTTGTACTTTTATTCTGCTTGTGGCCATGGAAAATAGCTGCCCGGGAGCTTGCGTAGCTTGAAACATTTGCATTCATGTACTTGTACATGGTGTGGCGTCTCATTCACAATAGAGACACAGAAAGCTCATGAGTACGCTATGCACGCTTGTGCTGCCGATGTCTTTTTGTTTTTTGGACCTCTGAACTAACTGCTTGGAGTTTGATCTTGATCTTGCTCATAACTCTTCTGGGATACATGGACATTTTTTACAAATTATCCTGATGACTGACCTGGCTTCTTTTGTGATCCCATCACGCCAATCTGCTGCGAGCCCTCTCCCTTCGTATCATCACCTCCTCCACATTTGATATAGTGAGTTTAGACACTATTATTTGAGCTGGCATTCATTAAAACGGTTATCCTTCCTTCCTGTGGTTTGTTTCGTGTGGTTTTGATATGGGTCTGGCTAACGTAGTAGTTTTATTGGTAAGCTGTTAGCTTAGGTCCTGAACAATTATTGGTCATGTCTCTGTTTAACTGCTTTCAAATGCTGTTCATTGGACTTTTTGAAGTGTTTTTGTTCAGCTTCAACCACACTTTTTCATCTGACATGGCTGTTCAGTACTCAACTGCTCAGCTTAGAACTTTGAAAGGATTTTTTCGCCTGCCCTCAGACACTTATGAGTGGTGTAAACAACTCAAAATTGTATGGCGTCCACGTTATATACACTAATCAAAGCGGACAATTTGGACTTTTAACCACTTGTCACCGACTGGCATTCCAGCACTCTGGTCTAACACCGGGCTCCCCGTAAATTTCCACATTCAAATCATGTAATGAATTGTGGAAATTTGAGATCATTGCTCATTGATCCCATTATGGTAGCCACAAACTCGCATCTTCAAATTTACATTGTGCCTTGTTAAGCTCTCGCTATTTAACAGTCAAATCATCAGTGCTTAGTGAAATGATTACTGACAAAAAAATGGATATGCTTCTTACTGAAACCTTTCAAGTGTCCAATGATTCCTAAATTTTAAACTTGCATACATCATCTGGATACACCAATTACCAATTTCTCCACCGTTGGGGTGGAGAACTGGCTGCAGTTTGCCGTGAGAGTATTAAAATCTCGGTGACTGGTTTCATGATGGCAATCTTACAAATGTATGTCTATATTGGAATGTTTCTCATACAACATGTTGATTTTGCAACTCATACCAGGGGTCATATACTGGATCGTATTTGTAAATCTGGCTTATCTAATATCTCTGTTTCTGGCTCTGAATTTGCTTTCTCTGACCACAAACTTTTAAACTTTACCTTCAGTTTCCAATATAAAAAAAACTGCTTCCCTACTGTGAAATCAGCTCTGTCAAAGCCAAGTGCCTCTCCTATGTCAGACTCTTTATTATCTCACTGTCCTTCAGAGATCTGTTCAACCTATAATGATGCTGTTTCTAAAGCACTTCAGAAGCATGCTCCTGTTAAGACTAGGATGGTTCCCTCCACTCACACCTCACCCTGGTTTACTCCCGAGCTCTGGGTTATGAAAGCTGAAGGCTATAGCCTTGAAAGATTGTACAGAAAAACTGGACTCACTGTACATTCATTGGTTTATACAGAGCATATGTTTAACTACTAAACTGCTCTCACAGCTGCATGCTGCTCCAATCTCTCCTCAACCATTAAAAACTCTAGATGCAGACCTAAATCACTTTTTGCACTGGTAAATAAACTCATTAACCCTCCAGAACATGATGCTTCTGGCTCTGATGAGCTTGTGAATGGCTTTCTTCAATCCTTTGCAGAAAAAATTCAAGTCTATTTCCAATGATACACCCCTGTAACGGTGGCGGCCCGTTAATTATTTTAAGTAAAAATTCGGGTGCCAGACAGGTTTAGGCCCATCAACATGGATACTTTGTCCCAGATAGCTCTAAATGCCACCAATTACATGCATTTTAAAAAAATTCACAAAAGAATTTCACTTTCCAAAGCATAAGTATATTATGATAGAGAGTTCAGGAAGTAGGAGGGTTTGTGAATGGTGCACGCTGGTTCATGGAGAGTTTGCAATGTACCTGAATGACGACTGTGGGCAATACTGCAGGACGCAGAGTTTGAGTCCAACAAACGGGAATAAAGGTAGGTCAGAAGAAGGAATTACCTGGCGCTTCAACTTTAGGCCTTTAATTTTACCATCACATCTTGACCATGGAGCTCTTCAGCGCTTGAAGATCAAATGAACTCATGCCACTCCACTGTCACTCAAGAAGTGCAATCAACGGTGATGAAAAATCCAGGCCTCACTCTCTGGTGATGAACACTTGTCAAATTAGTCCCTTTGTTATTCCTGCCTGTCTCCTCCGATCGCATTCCTAATCCACATCACAGTGCACAAAACAAACTTTCTTTCTCCTTACATCAGCTTGGCACACCTCGACTTCACCTCTAAACAGTCTCAAACCTCTCTTTTTCTGTGAATGACCATCTTCCTGGATCCCTTTATTGTTGACATCTGGTAATCTGACAAGCAGCCATTTTAGTTTGTGGTGGTGGATCCTTAAATGGGCAGTGTGCAGTTCTGCTCCACCTCACCACATGCATGTGCTTCTCACACTCCGTCTTTGTCAGTCCACCCACATTTTTCTCTGTCTGCCTTTACTACTACTACTATAACTGATCTAATTATGAAATATACAACTTGACCCTGCTCCCACCTCTCTACTTAAAATGTTAAAATGAACACATTTGATTAATTGTTGCCTGGCCTCTGCTACTGTAACCCCCTTTCTTAAGAAATCTGGTCTTGATCATTTAAATTTGAATAATTACAGGCCATTTTCTAATTTACCGTTCCTAGCTAAAATAACTGAAATAGTAGTGGCCTCACAATTGCAGTCTTACTTAAATTCGAATGGTCTTCTTGAACCTTTTCTTCTACGTGTGGTTAATGACATCCTCCTGTCTATGGATTCTGGGTCTACAAACATCGTAATCGTCTGTGCAAAAGTTCTGCTTTTGAAACTGTTTGCCATTTATATTCTCATTTCTCGCCTCTCTGGAATTGGCATCACTGGTTCAGCTTAATACTGGCTTACTTCTTGCCTTACTGACATAAAATATTTAGTCACTATACAAAATTACAAACCTACCACTACTCCTCTAACACAAGGTGTTCCCCAGGGTTCAGTTCTTGGACCATTATTGTTTATTATTTACATGCATCATATTGGTGACATCTGATTCACTCACTGCATGTATGACATCAAACACTGGATGTCCCTGAATTTTCTTAAACTCAATAACAACAAAACTGAAATATTATTATTTGGCTCCACTACTCAAGTAAAAAGAATGGACCTGTGCTTTGATATTGATGGGATTCATGTTAAGCCCTCCCATTGGTGTTTTATTTGATTCCTCTCTCTCTCTTTTTTGATTCTCATATTTCCTCTGTAGTTAAAAACTCTTTCTTCCACATAAGGAATATTGCATGACTCCAATCTTCACTCACTCTGGCTGATGCTGAAATCTTGGTACATGCTCTGATCACATCACGCCTTGATTATTGTAATGCCCTGTTTATCGCCTAACCCCCCCCCCCCCAAAAAAAAACATTGCTAGACTACATTATCTCCAAAATGCAGCTGCAAGAGTCCTCACATTCACAAGGCACTCTGCCCACATCACCCCTCTTCTGCATGATCTCCACTGGCTACCGGTTGCAAACCGTATTCAATTTAAGATGCTCCTCCTAACATTTAAGGCTTTAAACGGACTTGCTCCAGTTTATTTGTCTAATCTACTTCACATTTATTTGCCTAGTCGGTTTCTTAGGTCTTCTGAACTTGGCCTTTTGTCAGTTCCTAAATCTCAATTGTCCACTGTAGATGGAAGGTAATTTTGTGTTGTTGCTCCTAAGCTATGGAACTCATTACTCTTTACTCTTCATAATATTTCTTCTCTAACAAACTTTCTAGACCCAGCTGAAAATTGATTTATTTACAGTACACTTTCTGTAACTTTTTTTGTTTGTTATTATTTTAGATGTATCTTGTATCGTTTATCATGTTATGAAATGTACATATTGTAAAGCGACCGTGAGATTTGGGAAAGGCGCTATATAAATTAAACATATTTTTCTTGTATAGAGTACAGTGGGTATCTATCCAGAATAAGCTTTCTGCCACCACGATCACCGCGTTAATGAGTCATTATTAGCTTTAAACCGCTAAGGGGCGCCGGTGCATGAATCCCTATTCGGTCTGGGTTCGAGTCCGCCTTTGTTGCATTATTTTTCCCATTCTGTTTCCTGTCTCCACTCTTAATATTTTCTTTAATAATATTTATAATAATAAACAGAATGATTGTAAAGGTAGTTTACTATAATAATATTGTTGTAACCATGTTTTTTGGGCAGAAAACAGATTTTATGCAATTAAAAAATGGTGTTACTACAGTAATATGATTTTAATATACTGCACCTATTAACCATGTTTAATTTTGTGGTTACAATTATTTTACTACAAAGTACCATGATGATACTATGGTTACTGTATCCGTAGAGGATGTCAGGACAGATCCGTGTTTCATCCCCTTTTCATGTCATCGAAGACAAATACTTCATTTTATTAAACGTCCACAAAGTATTTTAAATTTTGAAATAAAATGTCTGAAGGGAGTGAGCTGTTGTTCTTGTGGTGATCCAAGTCTTGGAGGGAGGCGTGCGTTTTCTCTGACTTGTGATCTCAGCATCTTGGTCAAATTTAATTATTATCTTTGCTTGATCAGTAGAGTGTCGGTTTATGGTTCTAATTCTGATTGAGGCATGTTCAAATCCAGCTTTTCCCAAACCACTTTTCTTCCCATGTCATTTCAGAAGTGAAGACAGGCTCATCCTCTGATAAACATTAACATAAAATATGGCTTAAAAAATAAAATAAAAACCTTTAAATCCTAAAAGATGTCTTGGCATTTCTTTTGAATGTTTTAATCTAAATATAAAATATTATATTACATTTTTATATTTATGTGAATAAATGCGTATAGACAGCTCTGGAAAAAATTAAAAGACCACTCCAAATGTTTCTTAAATGAGCATCTCTACATGTATGGCAGCCATTCCATTCCAGTGTCTGTTGAATTCCTGCTTGAATTTTTACACCAGGAGTGGCATAATATCACCCAACAGCAATGTGAAAGACTGGTAGAGAGTATGCAAAGACACATGAAATCTGTGATCAGTGTAATTCCACCAATTATTGATTTCTGAACTCTTCCTAAGTTAAAAAAATGTATACTGTGTTGTTTTATTTACATTATTCGAGGTCTGAAAACACTGCATCTTTTTTGTTATTTTGACCAGTTGTCATTTTCTGCAAATAAATGCTCTAAATGACAATATATTTATTTGGAATTTGGGAGAAATGTTGTCAGTACTTTATAGAATAAAACAACATTTTTTATTTAACTTTAACATATACCTATAAATAGTAAATCTTAATTTTTTCAGAGCAGTACTGTATGCAATAACGGCATGTCACATGTCAGTTGCGTAAAATGTACATTAAGTTAAGTTGCAATAACAGTTCTCTGATGACACAATCGAACACTCAAGGTGGGTGTTAAAAGGTGGGCTATTTTCTACTTTTGGTGTTTCCCATTCCCCATGTGAACACAGACAAATGTGATGTGGGGGGCTGTGACTCTTCAAAAGATTAATGGAGATTTGGAAGTTTAAATTGGATTTTCACCCAGATCTTTTGGAAAAAAGTAAACTACCCTCACACTATTGTTCTGGGTTAATGTAATTAAGGTGAATCCAATTAAGGTGTAACCATGAACACTGCTGCCCTATGCTACTGTACTATGGTTTTACCTTTTAAAACACAATTGTGGCGACAAATATTAGTAAATGTATTAATAAATAATTAGTTGGTCCATATTAATAAATTATATAATTAATTAATAAATTATATGCAGTATAAACCAAATGACCAACAATAATCTTACAGGACACAGAGTCAGTACCAGCCACAGTGCAAAATGGAATGAAATGGAAACAAAAATCATGCAATGCTGAAATAATATCTGCATTTGTTTTGAATTTGAAATTAACTTCAGCAATATCAAATGTTAATATTTATACATGGTTAAATGTGTATTTACGCAATTAAAGCATATAGTTTGTCTGCTGGTTGCATTTGACTTTTTCACACATACAAACAAACAATGTTATTCTGAGATGCGGGTTGTTGCTGTTTTGGCAGCACAAGGGGGACCTACACAATATTAGCAGGTGGTTTTAATGTTGTGGCTGATTGGTGTATCACTACCAACTAACCGGGTCAATTATAACACAGGTTAATGCCATTAATTATGCGTTGTTGTTTTTGTTTTGTTTTTCAGAATGGCTAACAAATAAAATTATGAATGTTTACAATGTATTTTTATTTTCAGGAAGATGATTAGATAACTAATATCTATGAAGCAACAGTTTTTTTATTTATTGAAAAAGGCTGACATTCTTAAAACAAATTCTATATACCAATTCATGAGCTAACTAAGCTATAATTTTAATGCTAAGGGGGCCATTAATTTTGCCATTAATTAAAATGCCATTAATTTTGCATTGTTAGAGTGCCTTCTACACATCAAAATGTAAAAAATCTAATAATAATATTTTTAATCAGAATAACTCACTTTCTTCACAATACTAAAGGATGGTGACAAAATTGTCCCTTTGTGCCTCCTTTTGCGAACAAGTCTAACATTTTAGAATTTCAAGTTTTTACGTGGCTGTGCTTCCCGCAATAAAAGGATCAGTCTAGTTGAGTACCCACTGTATGTTTTGGGCCTAAGAGAGAGAGAGAGAGAGAGAGAGAGAGAAAGGAGAACAGAGAAAGGTCTAGTAGAATGAGTGTTAGTAATAGTAATAGTCTTTGAAGCCTTATGAAGTAAATCTCTCTTTTTTTCTAAAAGAATTGCTTGTTTTGCAATGTTTCATGTTTGGCATTAATTCGCCTCCCTATTTTTCTTATTTCTTGAAGTGCATGCTAGGTTATCATGGAGTGAACTGCTCTAATGAGATCAATGAGTGCCTCTCTCAGCCCTGCCAGAACGGGGGCACATGCATCGACCTGATCAATACCTACAAATGCTCCTGTCCCCGAGGAACACAAGGTCAGCTTTCACTTCCTCCTCGGTTTTGCTTTCTTTGCCCATCCATCTCTTCATTAATTAGGTCTTAATTGTTATCAGCAGGCTTAGATGTTTTCTCTAGAATTGATTTAGTCATGCATGCAATAAGTATATGCTTAATCACTTCACATAGATGAACTTTTATTTGATAAAATATAAACCTGCAACAGTGTTATATTACCCAGCCCAATTAAACTGCTCTTTCTCGTAGTCTATAGTTCTGTTCCAAAACCTAGACAGAAATTTAAGGCATCATATATTCATAGGCATGTGTCTGAGTGTGGATTGAAGCGACAGAAATATTGATTATAGGTTTATTCCATTCACTGTTAAAAATGTATTGATTAAAAAATCGAATTAAATCTTAAAACCATTAAAACAAGCTAATGTTTAATTCTGTTGGAATTAAATTGGTTTCAAGTCTCCTGTACAGAGTGCTATTTATGTGACAGCACATTCCAAACAGTCACTTTTGAGGGCTCATTTCAGTTAAGATGCTGCCTTAGAATTTAGGTGACTCTGTGGGTGGTACACAGCAAGTCAGCTGACTAGGTTTTAGAACAAAGCCTATATCTACATCTCTGCAATTGTAAAAGGTTTCCTCTATGCCCTCTCTCAGGCGTTCACTGCGAGATCAACATAGATGACTGCACACCCTTTACTGACCCAATCACCCAGGAGCCCAAGTGCTTTAACAAGGGCCGCTGTGTGGACCGTGTGGGTGGGTATCACTGCACCTGCCCGGCGGGATATGTGGGGGAACGTTGTGAGGGTGACGTCAATGAATGCTTGTCCAACCCTTGTGACCCCCGTGGCACACACAGCTGCATTCAGCTCACCAACAACTACCGCTGCGAGTGTCGTACCGGATACACAGGTACAATACAGGCCCATATTGTGTTAGAGGGCTGTAACAGCAATGCTACAGTTCAGTGTATTTCAGTGTGTTATTTTTAGATTCATAGTTTGAGACTTATGAGCTTGTTTGTGTGTGTTGACAGGTCAGCACTGTGACAAAGTGTTTGATGGGTGTAAAGGGAAGCCCTGTCATAATGGAGGCACCTGCGCTGTGGCTAGCAACACACCTCATGGCTTCATCTGCAAATGTCCACCGGTCAGAACAGTACTTTGAGTTTACATAGGTGTAGTGAACTGTTTAACATATTCATGAAATATCTTAATTCATCTTCTTGTATTATGGTGATAACACTACAATTAGATAGTATTTGTTTACATTAGTTAATTATATTAGTTAACATAAACTAACAATGAATAATACTTAGTACTATATTACTAGTAGTACTTCTTGTTGTGTTAATTTCAACATATGCTAATACAAAGTTGTATATTTTAAAGTGGTCATGATATGTTATTTTTTTATAATTGTATTATCTTCCCTGAGGTACACTGATAATTTTTTTTTTGCACCAAAACAGTCATAATTTAATAATATATGATAATTTTTCACCCTGTCTATGGCTCTCTGTCTGAAACGGTCAATTTTGGCCTTAGTTGCTCCTTTAAACTTCAACGTATACGCCCACTGTTAAGGTTGGCTAACATTGTGTAGCCACTCAAATTCAGCCATATTTGAAACTCAATTGGAAAAGAATGAAGAAGACCCACAACATTATAAAACTAAATGTTAGGGTTTACACATAACACAAATCCAACACACTTCATCCAAATATATTAAACTGTTCATCTCAAGCACATCAGCGCCATAAACTATCAAACAATCATGACATTTGAAATACTCATGAATGAAACTGTTTACTTACAGTTTTGTGAAATTGATCCAATAGTATTTTTTAACTACCCAATCCTTCAATAACAGTTCCTTTGCTAAGCTTGAATAGTATTATGACTGTTTCAAAAGCAATCCACGCAGATATGAGCGAAAAAAATGCACATAAATAGTCCAAAGCACGATGAGCATGAAGCACACACATACAGTAACATCCCGTGCAGAGGCACACATCACCGGAAACGCATCACAATGGTCAAAGACATCCATCTAGAGCATGTTTACATACACCAACAATTCAAAATAGAGCAAATGGGCGCAAGAAGGCATCCAGAATTTGTGCTCAGCGAGAGGCAGAGCAGCAGAATAAAACGGAATGAGTTCTCCTTTTCTGAGTTGTAACTTAACTCTGCATCTTTTAAAAGTGTCCCGAGAGACATGACAATGGTCAAAGACGTCTTTCAAGTGCATGTTTATATAACAAAATAATACAAAATAGTCCAGATGGGTCCTCTTTGGTGTTTAGGAATAGCGGGCCACACTAGGCCTGTCTATCCTGCTCTCCTATACGAACTGAGCATCAGTGGGCGGGGCCAAGGGTGCAATGACAGATGAGGGGCATGCAAATGCAAAGAGCAATGTCTTGTGGTGTCACAAACACAGATTTCAAAATTAGATGTTTCAGCAGGGTGGTAACTATTATGCTCATTTTTTATACTGGGGAGGAATTTCTAAGGTCTGAAATTTACAGTACGTTTCTAAAGTTACCTACATACCTGTTAGTTCATGATACCTAATGCATTTACTAATGTAAGGAAATATAACTTTATTGTAAAGTGTTACCATAATACTTACAAAGGCAAATAAAATAGAAAAAGTTAAAAACAAATTTGTCAGATGCGATGGTTAACACGAATGCTCTTTGGTGCTGCGTTGCTCATGTGGAAATCGCAGGTTTAAATCTAGTTTGGAGCATATTCTGTTAGATTAATTGAAAAAAATATCTCTGGACATTATACCTATAAAAACTATTAAAATATGAAAGAATCAGAGCTGTGGCCTAGCGCACATGATCTGAGCTTTAAATGTGGCAAAAAATAAAAGTGGAATAAAAGAGCAACCTTTTCTATTTCATTCATGTGGTCACAAATGTATTTTAATATAATCACATATATTTTCTTATTCTGAACACAGAATTACAGCCTGCATATCACACATGTCAGTTAACCATAATAATGCATTTTGCAACTTGTTTATGTCTCTTTTAGGGTTTTACAGGCTCAACCTGTGAGTATGACGCTCATGCCTGTGGGAGCCTCCATTGCAAAAATGGTGGTACTTGTGTTTCTGGTCACAAGACCCCCAAATGCCTGTGCACCCCTGCCTTCACTGGCCCTGAGTGCCAGTATCCCACAGATGGCCACTGCACCCCCAATCCTTGCTATAATGGTGGCACCTGCGAGTACACCTCAGAGGCTCCTTATTACCATTGCATCTGTCCTACTGGCTTTAATGGCCTCTTCTGCCACATCCTGGACTACAGCTTCCCAGGTGGCTCAGGACGAGACATCACACCTGCTCCAGAAGTGACAGCGAGCTGTGAGATCGCAGAGTGTGCAAAAAAGAAAGACAATAAGATCTGTGACAGCATGTGTAATAATTACGCCTGTGACTGGGATGGAGGGGATTGCTCCCTGAACTTCATTGATCCATGGCAGAACTGCTCAGCCGCGCTGCAGTGCTGGCGTTATTTTAATAATGGGAAGTGTGATGAGCAATGTCACAATGCTGGATGCCTCTACGACGGGTTTGATTGCCAGAGACTGGAGGGCCAGTGCAAGTGAGTGGTGCTTTATATTTGAAAATCTGACTTTATTCTATTGATATTTTTGGTTGATAATTGTGCGTCTTGCCCAATAAACTGAAGCCGTATATGTTGGATAATGTGAATGTATAATGCTACTTTTCTGTTTAAATTTTTTTTTTGTGATATTGAGTAAATATAGTGTAAATATAGAGCATATACTGTATGTGTACATGCCTATTAGAGGCCGAAAAATTTTGGATTTTGCTGATACTGATAACAAAGTAGGTGGGAAAGGCCAATAGCTGATTAATTGGGTGCTAGTTCATAAAATCGATTTATAGAATGTTCTCTATGACGAGCACAGACATAGAGGCTACAAGTGTCAGGCTGCTGTTAAAATATTAAACCAAGCCGTTCTAACTGTAGGCTTCTTTTTTATGGCCGACCATAAAGAAAAATGGAGGGATGAAAAAATAATAAAAAAGAAATATTGGCAACTATCGGCATAGATTTTTGCAGATAACTGATAGTTCCAAATAGTAGCTGTAGGCACCGATTAATCAGTAAAACCGATATTTTGGTCTACCTCTAATCTCTATACATAAACACTTTTAACTAAATTGCATTAGCCTATTTTATATCTGCATTATATCGATTATTTGACTAGTTATTAGTTTCGGCATTGGCAAAAAAGATAAATGTTTTTCCCCCGGATGACTTTCCCCACATGATTAATTCTCCATAGTTGCCTCATGAGAAAATCACCAGGGCTGAAAAAAGGTTTTGCTTGAGAGAACTTTTGTCGGGTATAATGTTCAAACATCATGCATTCCATTGCTTAGATCCTTTCTTTCAATTTCAGCATAGCATAGCTTGGCCAATCATGTGTAACCTCCTCTTGAAGGTGGTTCCCACTTCATTCAGTACCTGTGGGTTACAGGATAATCTATTACAGATGGGTCTCCAAATTCAACATGGGAGACAGTAAGAGTGTGCTTCACAGGACATACTCTCTAGTCTTTTGCCTGACGACTGTTGCACGTCATGGTAAAGTCTTTGAAGAAAGAAGCTTTTAAGCTATTATTAGCTATTACAATTTAAACAAAGATAGAGATAAAATATTTTGCAGAATGTCCAAGCTGTTCTTTTTTATAGACTGAAAGTGAATGGTGATTTTAACTATCAAGCTCCAAAAAGAACCCAAAATATAATAAAAGTGGTCCATAAGATATATTGCAAGTTAGAAGAACAGAGAGAAATTCAAATCATTATTCAGTTAATATTGTTTTCATTGTATGGAAATGAACAGCTCAGACATGCAGTACATTCTGCAAAATATCTCCTTTTGTGTTTCACATAAGCAAAATAAAAGGAAAAAGAAAGAAAATCATACTCTATGGAACAACACAAGGATAAGTAAATGATGCCAGAATTGTAATATATTTGTGTACTATTCCTTTATTGTGGTCATACTGGCTTTTGGAACATGGTTGCTGGTTTGTTGATGGTCCAAAGTAGTTTACCAGGTCAAAACCAGGTCCACAAGCTGATACCCCAGTGATCAACCATCTAGACCAGCTTGGAGCAGTTAGAAACCAAGAAAAAACAGCTACCATCAGAAACAGGTCAGAAACAGCATGGATGACATTTCTAATCACCCTGCTCTCTTCTCTCATAGTCCACTGTACGACCAGTATTGTAAAGACCACTATGCAGATGGCCACTGTGACCAGGGCTGCAATAATGCCGAGTGTGAGTGGGACGGTCTGGACTGTGCTGACAACATACCTGAGAAGTTAGCTGTTGGACAACTGGTTGTGGTGGTCCACATTATGCCCGATCAGCTCCGAAACCACTCCTTTGGATTTCTGCGGGAGCTCAGCCGAGTGCTCCACACCAATGTTGTTTTCCGGCGTGACAGCAAGGGGGAAGCAATGATCTACCCATATTATGGCAATGACCAGGAGTTGAGGAAGCACAACATCAAGCGATCTCTGGATGGCTGGAGCGATGTTTCTACTAACGTCTTAAGCTCAGAAAAAAGCAGCATTTACACTATAGTGATGGAACGAGGGAGAAGACGCAGAGAGCTGGATGAGTTGCAGATCAAAGGGTTAGTATGTGCATACAGTATAGTATATTTAAAAAATATTATAAGCTAGTTTTAGATCAGGGGTCTTCAACCTTTTTATTTCCTGTTACATAATGAGTGTTTAATTTTAAGCCTGGCCTACAATAACAAACATATAGTACCATATTTTGGGAATATATGATAAATTATTATTACATTTGGGTGAACTGTCCCTTTAATGAACTATATTTACATACTTTGTTATCATGCACGCAAAACCATCGAAATAATAATTATTGATGTACATATAGCCTATTGACACATATACTTGCACATTTTAATTTTACTTAAAGGGATAGTTTTGTAATTCTCTCATTTTCTCACCCTCATGCCATCCCAGATGTGTATGACTTTCTTTTTTCTGCTGAACACAAACAAATATTTTTAGAAGAATATCTCAGCTCTGTTGGTCCATACAATGCAAGTGAATGGTGACCAGAACTTTGTAGCTCCAAAATCACATAAAGGAAACAGAAGTAATCCAAAAGACTCCAGTGTTTAAATCCATATATTCATAAGAGATACTGTATAATAGGTGTGGGTGAGAAACAGATCAGTGTTCAAGTCATTTTTTACTCTAAATCTCCAATTTAACTAATTTCAGATGTGAAAGTGAAACTAAACAGGCACCACATGTGAATTTCAGATGTGCAAGTGAAAGTGGAGTAAAAAAAAAGACTTACATTTTGATCTGTTTCTTACACACACCTATTATATTGCTTCTGAAGATATGGATTTAAACACTGGAGTCTTTTGGATTACTTCTATGTTTCCTTTATGTGATTTTTGGAGCTACAAAGGTCTGATTACCATTTACTTGCATTGTATTGACCTATAGAGCTTAAATATTCTTCTAAAAATCTTTGTGTCCTGCTGAAGAAAGAAAGTCATACACATCTGGGATGCCATGAGGTTAAAAGATGAGAATTGTAATTTTGGGGTGAACTATCCCTTAAATACATTTACATTTTTGGAGGGACATTTAAAGCTGAATTTTAGCTTCTTATTTGAAGTCAATTATTATTATTATTTTTAATAACTTAAATAAAAACCCTGCAATATCGGCACAGGCACCTTAGGGGTCACCGACCTCATGTTGAAGACCCCTGTTTTAGAGGAAGGACATCAGTGCAATGTCTTATTTAAAAATGATGCTACATTTCAACATTGATTTATTTGATCATTCGACAGCTCTGTGGTGTACCTGGAAATAGACAACCGTCAGTGCTACCAGCAGACCTCTGAGTGCTTCCAGAGTGCAAAAGATGTGGCGGCTTTTCTCGGAGCCCTGGCATCTAGCGGCAATCTGAATATGCCTTACATCATTGAGGCCGTCACAAGTGAGTGATCAAGTCGCATGTACACCCCTCGGTTGGCACGAGCATTGTTGTGTGCCTCACATCTTTCTTATAATGCCCTTAATCAAGACTAGGCCTCCCATCTCACTCAATATTTCAGCAGCATTTACCACCACCAACCCCCGACCTTTATCCCCACACTCTGCATGCCGCCTACTACCACGGATTACAGGAATCACTTTGAAGTTTGTGTGTTTCTTCTACATAACAATGAAGCAAATGTGACAGAATAAACAATCAATGCCGTAGTCTGGAGCCAAATCCACTGGCTCCAGGCACCAAAATAGTTAATTGATGTAAATCATGTCAGCGCATTTGTCCCAACAAGATACTTGCCCAAATGTACTTGGCATGAATCTAAAATGATGGGGGCTGGTGCAACCTTAACCTTGTTGAATGAACCAGGACTTAATGCATCTCCAAGGGTTTAGGTGAGCAGAGTTTATCATTTTAAAATCGTTAGTGGAGAGCGTGGATACAAAAAAGAGGAGAAAAATTGATCGGGAGTGTGCTAGAAGTTGGGAGTCTTTGTTATCTTGAAAATCCTAATAAATCCTTCGTCTTTACAGCTTAAAGTGTGCACAGTAATTTGAAGTTCATTAATCCCTCCCTTTTTTTCTCTTAAAGAAGAAGTGGTAAAGTTGTCTCCTGGTACCCTGGGCTGAGAAAGGCGAGAGGAGGTGTTCTTTTGTTGCTTTTTTCTGTCCTCCTCCTTTTCTTATTTGCCAGCTCCTCCTTTTCGATGAGGCGGTTAGCAAGTCTGATTACCACAAACGCATGTCACAATTTAGTGCATCCGCCCATCTCCGGAATTGTACAAGCAAATTGTGCCTCATCTTTGGGGCGAGGAACTGGAATCGTCATCCCTGTCCCGCACTCTTCTGTGGGTCTGACATGTCATCTTTTCTTCCTTCGGCAGGTAAGACCGAAGGTAAGTCGCCCATAGAGCTCTATCCAGTCTATGTGGTTCTGGCTGGACTGGCACTGCTGGCCTTTGTTGCTGTGGGAATGGTCGCCTCTCGCAAACGTCGGCGTGAACATGGTCAACTCTGGTTTCCTGAGGGTTTCAAGACCAGCGAGCCCAGCAAGAAAAAGAGGAGAGAGCCGGTCGGTGAAGACTCTGTTGGTCTGAGGTCAGTTTGCTATGTCAGCTTTGTGGATCTTTGAGGACTGAATCATTTGACAAATCAAGATGCTGGGTTCCCACGGTCATGGAAAACCTGGAAATATTAGGGAATTTTAAAATAGTGATTTCCAGGCCTGGGAAATAATTAAAAGTGATGGGAAAAGTCCTGGAAATTTCTATTGTGAATATATCTTTTTCAAGTTATGCTATACTCTAAAGCATTTAATTGGCTCTATAAATATTAATAATAAATAAATAATCCAGTAAACTAAGTGACTGGAAAAGTCTTTGAAAAATCATGGAAATTCACTGGTCAAAAGGTGTCGGAACTATGAAGATGGAGGGAAATCTTTGATAACTTGCGTTAATGATGGAATTGGTTGAATTTAATAAATCGACTGTTTTTTTTAAAAGGGGTGGAGGCTGTTATATCAAAGACAACTTCTAGCTTTAAGGTAGTTTAGCTGAGATGTTGTAAAGTGCTAAAAGACGTTATTTCAACATGTCTAATGGGACATTTTTTCTTATAACAGGCCACTTAAGAACTCTTTAGACATATCATTAATGGATGACAACCAGAATGAATGGGGAGAAGAGGAAGCACCTGACATCAAACGCTTCAGGGTAAGATGGGAACCAATGCATATTTCTCATTTATAAGATACATTAAGTATTTTTATACATTTATTTTTAACAAACGCATTTTGTTACATTTATTTATAGATTTAATTAAATTGTATGATAATTTACTACATTATATATATGAACAAAAGTTCATGCATATATTGATTAATAAGGATTAAAAAGTCTGTGTTGTAGACTTATTGCCTGTATTCTCTCGTCTTTTAGTCTGAGGAGCAGGCGATGCTTGAATTAGATGATCAGCCGGATCAACGGCAGTGGACGCAGCAGCACTTGGATGCAGCTGACCTGCGCATCCCATCCATCGCTCCTACACCCCCTCAGGGCGAGATTGATAATGACTGTATGGATGTCAATGTTAGAGGGCCAGGTTGGTCATGGTTACTTGATTCATTAAATGAACCTCTGAACAGTACCCCCCCAATAATAGTTTTTTGTTATTTAGTTTAGCTGTCTTTTTGACGAGAACATGAATTACTATATATTGTGAATTAAATCATTTAAATAAATATGGAGACGTATATGCAATATATATATATACACTGGCAGCCAAAAGATTGTAATAATGTACAGATTTTTCTGTTTCGGAAGAAATTGGTACTTTAATTCACCAAAGTGGCATTCAATTGATCACAAAGTTTAGTCAGGACATTACTGATGTAAAAAAATTCAAAGTGGCGTTTAACGCTGGTGTTTAACGCTGCAACGCGAATTATGAACACAGTTTCACAGTTGCTGTTGGAAAGCAAATTGCTACAGTCTACCAGCTGATTTATCGGGCCCTGCAGAGTAGCATCACACATATGTGTTTCAGCAACAGCCAATTACGTTACAAGCTGCCAGATTCAAAACTGCTTTCGCGCAGACACAGGCTGCATTGGTCAAGCATCTGTAATTTATATTCGTTCAAACAGTTACTCATGCAGTCTATTAAACCACAGAATAAGTTTATTTTATATGCATGCATCCAACTCGTCAGCAAAGTGCTACTATAAAAAGTTTACAGCTCGTATACGCACAGCCATCACATCTAAACGCGATCTTTCCATGAACGCAGCAATGTCTGCTTAGGTGCAGATGCGGTTTTCATTCACACAAATTCAACAGCAAATCAAACTGAAACAGACAGTCAAACTATCATAAAAGCACCACGATAACTCGTATAAAACTTGTATACTCACATTGAACACATGCTGAGCTCAATTATCAGATGCACACAGTCACATCTGTTTACATTAGCGCTTGTCACACACACACACATAAATAAATAAATAAAACAAATTTAATGCAGCAGTCATAACCCATTTGTTCATGAGTTTACTACATTATACACCAATCAGCCACAACATTAAAACCACCTGCCTAATATTGTGTAAGTCCCCCTCGTGCTGTCAAATCAACGCCAACCCGCATCAGAACAGCATTCTGAGATGATATTCTTCTCACCACAATTGTACAGAGTGGTTATCTGAGTTACTGTAGACTTTGTCAGTTCAAACCAGTCTGGCCATTCTCTGTTGACCTCTCTCTTCAACAAGGCGTTTCCATTCATCGAACTGCCCCTCACTGGATGTCTTTTGTTTTTGGCACCATTCTCTCTATACACTTTAGAGACTGTTGTGCATGAAAATTCCAGGATATCAGCAGTTACAGAAATACTCAAACCAGCCCATCTGGCGCCAACAAACATGCAAAGTTCCAAATCACTGAGATCAAATTTTCCCCCATTCTGATTGTTGATTGAACATTAACTGAAGCTCCTGACCCATATCTGCATGATTTTATGCACTGCTGCCACACGTTTGGCTGATTAGATATTCGCATGGATGTTCATTGGTGCCAGACGGGCTGGATTGAATATTTCTGTAACTGCTGATTTCCTGGGATTTTCAAACACAACATTCTCTAAAATGTACTATGAATGGAGCCAAAAGCATCCAATGAGGGGCCATTCTGCAGATGGAAATGTCTTGTAGATTAGACTGGTCAACAGAGAATGGCCAGACTGGTTTGAACTGACAAAGTCTACAGTAACTTTTTGACAAGTTTTTCAGTTTTTTATGACAAGAAATGTAAAAATACAAAATACTTGTCTACACTCTGCCCACCTCTACTGGCTGTGCTGTGTCACGTGCAAAAATAATAATATTGTGGAGATAAGAGATTTAATGCCCATTGCAATGAATATGCAACCTGTGAGGGCACTTGTTCTTTCAATAAGTCACACTCCCACTGAGACTTTGGGAGAAATGTTTCTTGAATTGGTGCTATTTTATTTACAATATTAATATAAAAAATAATAATTGTGTATAATTGGAAGAGGTATTAGGGAGTCCAGCTGGGGGTGCTCACCCTGTGGACTGTGTAGGTCCTAATGCCCCAGTAAAGTGATGGGGACACTATACTGTAAAAAGGCACTCTCCTATGGATGAGACATTAAACTGAGGTCCTGACTCTCTGTGGTCATTCAAAATCCCAGGACACTTCTCGAAAAGAGTAGGGGGTGTAGCCCTGGTGTCCTGGCCAAATTCCCATCATTGGCCCGTATCAATCATGGCTTCTTAATAATCCCCACTTATTAATTGGCTCTATCACTCCACTCTCCTCTCCACCAATTGCTGGTGTGTGGTGAGTGCACTGGAGCACTATGGCTGCTGTCGCATCATCCAGGTGTGATGCTGCACACTGGTGGTGGTTGAGGAGAGTCCCCTGTTCACTGTGTAAAGTGTGTAGTCTCAGAAAAGCGCTATATAAGTGTAAAGTTCATTCATTCATATTCATTCTTTTTTATTTTTTTAGAACTTTTTTGAGAAAGGTGTTTGCTCATGAACTACACCTGTTCTTTGGTTTGCACATTGTGTGTGTGTATGTTGAGTGCTGAAACGAGGAACTGAATTGAGCTCTAAGCAGGAGTTAATGCTCAAGGCCCTGTGGGGAAAGGAATCTACTTCAAAGGCTCTGACTGTAAGCCATAAACCCTGGGGAGCGTGCAAATTTGACCAGTTTTAACGATTAATTCTGTGATATCATTCTGCTTACATGTGTTTTGCTAATTAAAACACTTTATGACATGCCCTTTCCTTCTGTTATCACTAATATACCCCTAACAACACTTGAAGATATTCAACGGCAACAGTCTTCTGCTATATTTTTACATGCTTTTTCTTTTTTTCCACTCTTTGTGTGGATTGATGTTTTAAAATCGTCCAAATCAGGCCTGATCTGGGAATAGCTATTCTTTTGAAGCTCAGAAGCCCCCGTTGAAGTCAGCAAAGAAAGCAGCTTCTCAGAGACGATAATACTCAGTTTTACCAGCAGTTGAGATTTCAAAGCTTGGCTTGCTTCCATGAGCTTTACCAAACTGCCACGCTTGATTAGAATCTGCGATGGAAGGGATCTGAGGAGATTCATAAAGGCAATGTGTCAAATCCAACTTCGATTTGTTTGTTTCTTTGCCATCTGTTACTTGTATCCATCACTTTGAGGAAAACTTTTATCTTGCCTCCAGACTAAACCTATTTTAAGAGTTTGTACTTTAAAAGCTATAGTGTCCTTACTTAACTTTCTTTGAAATATACATTTTGTCTCAAATGTTTCTCCTAAAATTACTAATGAGAATGTTGTCAAAATAAATGTAGAGCTATCAAATGAATTTGGATAGCATAGACGTAGACTCTAGGGGAGACATTGAGATTACAAGGGTCTTTTTCTCATAATAAAAGCTCAAAAGAAGCAAATGTCTACATTTAATCTTCAGTTTAATCTAATTCCTCTCTAGGAGAAACAACAAGACATTAAATGGATCTCATTTGTAAATGTTCTGTCCTATAGGTTGTTCAATGTACGGTCTCTCCACAGTTTTGTTTTACTGTATATTAATATCACAGTACAGAGATATAATCTCTCTATATGTTCTGAAGAATGGTCATCATGGAATTAAGAATTTGCTCAATTTAATTTGCACTTCTAATGTTACTTTCTCCTTAAGGCCTTGTTATACTTCCGGAGAAGTTCTTCTTCGTTCTTTGTTCAGGGGTAAAAATAAGTTCTAAAGAGCAAAGCAACGGTATAATGTTTCTGAACATTCAGACACCCACCACACCAATGTGGGAGGCATTTAGAAGTGCATTTAAATATGAGGATGCTACATGCAAAATCTTCAAAATGTGTTATCAATGACTTTATGATACAAAAAGAAGCTTTTTATTTAAAAGAAACCATTTTCACCACTCAATGATGATTTAAAGTATAAATTTTAATTTGCCTTGTTTATATTATGAATTCATGACACTAATGCACTAACATGCTACACGCAGCCATAAGATGCACCGGTTACAATCTGTTATTGTAATTTATTATGACACTGATACCATTGCCAAGATGAGTGTATGCAAGTGTTAATGTGCAGAACAAAGATAAAACAATGATGACCGAGGCATATCTTATTTTGACAGATGTGTGAATGGCTTTCGCTGCAGATGGCACATGAGTGAATGGGCACTTGAGAGCATTTGAGAAGATTAGATTCATTTAGTAGACTAAAAGAAGAAGAAAAAAAAAAATCACATATCTTGGTCTTGGACAATGTCTTTAAACGAACAATCGTACAGATGTAGGTAAATTTGCAGAAGCTCGCTAATAACGCTGCACATCTATGTTCATGATGACTGGTTTTGATTCACTGAACAATGTAAACAAAATTAGCCATCAAAATTAGGCCTCAAAGTAGGTGGAGCTACAGGTAACACCAACCGATGACATGGACTAATGGCATTAAGGTGTTTAGCAGCCGATAAGAATTTTTCCTAAAAGTTCGCCCCAGCGAGCTATTACGAACCACAAAATGAATGCAAAAACACCTTTTTGGCCAGATTTTGTTCTAAATGACATCATACCCATTTGTTCTTTGTTTTCGTAGGAAATATATTAAAGCCTTTAGGATAAACTGCTTTAGCATTCTACATTTATGTCACTTTGGATTAAAGCATCTGCTGTATGATAGAATGTAAGCAAAACATACTTTCTTTGGACTTTTCCCTCTTTAGACGGCTTTACTCCTCTCATGATTGCATCCTGTAGTGGAGGGGGGCTGGAAACAGGAAACAGTGAGGAAGAGGAGGATGCTTCAGCCAATGTCATCAATGAATTCATTTACCAAGGTGCCAAACTCCACAACCAGACAGATCGCACAGGTGAGACTGCGCTACACCTGGCAGCCCGCTATGCCCGCTCAGATGCTGCAAAAAGACTCCTGGAGGCCAGTGCAGATGCCAACATCCAGGACAATATGGGACGAACTCCATTACATGCTGCTGTTGCTGCAGATGCACAGGGTGTCTTCCAGGTGTGTAAGCTACTGTAGGAGGGAATACAGTGTAATATTAAGAGTTGCGTATTTGCACTAAAATATAAGGGAATTAGTCAATCGATAAATATGTTATTTTGTAAGAAGAACGAGACCACTAAGTGATGCGAAAGACATAAAGCTAGCACAGCTTTGAAGGAAATTGGTCACCTGAGACAACAGTCAATTATACAGTTTAGTGGTCAAGTATTCCAGAGAGGTGTGTATTAAATGATGATACATATTCACTTGCCTATTTAAAAATTCTTCTGTATTTTCCTAAACATTTTAGCCATTTGTCCTTCTGCAGATTCTGATACGGAACCGTGCCACAGACCTAGATGCCCGCATGCATGATGGCACCACACCTCTGATACTGGCAGCAAGACTGGCGGTAGAGGGCATGGTGGAAGAGCTCATTAACTGCCATGCTGATGTCAATGCCATTGATGATTTTGGTATATTTCAGTGGCATTCTTAATTCATTCACTACATGAATGTACACTACCGGTTAAAAGTTTGGATACACTTTGAATTTATGTTTGTCACGATGTAAAAGGAATAATCCGGGTTCAATACAAGTGAAGCTCAATCGACAGCATTTCTGATATAAAAGTTTATTACAACAAAAATTTTGTTAGACTTGTCCCTCCTTTTCTTAAAAAAAACAAAAGCAAAAATTGTGGTTCCAGTGAGGCACTTACAATGGAAGTGAATGGGGACATTGAATGTGAATGGGGCCAATCCGTAAACATTAAAATACTCATCGTTTCAAAGGTATAGCCAAAATACGTAAACAATATTTGCTTTAACTTGATTTTAGTGTAATAAAATCTCTTATTAACCTTTTTTGTGGATCCAATTTTACAACCTTGTTGACATGATGACCTAGCACTGTAAACCCTAAAATGACAGTAAAAATTACAATTTAAAAACTTTACAGCTGAAATGATACATGAGTTCTAACAAAATAACAGAGGAATTAATCACATTTCTGCCTTTAAACCCTCCAGAAATTGGTCCCATTAATTCCATTGTAAGTGCCTCACTGTAACATAGATTATAAATAGTTTTTTTTTTTTAAGAAAATGTATTCAAAATTAATTTTAGTTGTAATAAAAATTATGCTACATATGCTGTCGATTGAGCCTAACTTGTATTGAACCTGGAAAATTACTTTAAAATCCTTTTGATCCTGAGGCTTGTGCTTGAATGCTTGAAAAGGAGTTTTGTAGACAAGGATTCATTGCACCTATTTATGATTTTTTTTTTATAAAACTAAACTCTTTATTTAAAAAAAATATATATATATAAACAGTCAATAAGTGGCCAACATATATTACTGTTTAAAAAAGGCATTCTAGGTGTCATTGTAAAAGAATGGCCCCATACTTCTATGTGTTATTTAATAGTTTTGATGACTTTACTATTACTAAACATTTTTAAATTGTAATTATTAGGAATCAGTAGGTGTGTCAAAACCTTTGAGTGTTAGTAAGAGTTTTGAATGACAGATTTGTTTTAGGACTTTATTAGTTTGCTTGACTGAATGTTTATATGAATGTAAGATTTATGACAATTGCAAGTTGTTTCTTCTAAATAAACGGCATTGAGTACATGCTGAAGTTGTTTCTGTTTGTGCAACAGGCAAGTCTGCTCTTCACTGGGCAGCAGCTGTGAATAACATAGATGCAGCTTTGGTATTGCTGAAGAATGGGGCAAATAAAGATATGCAGAACAATAAGGTAAGCAGCACTTCATCACAGATTTTACTTTGTGTTATTGTAGACATTACACTATCCACATTTCAGAGAGGAATGGGCAGTATATCAAATATTCACAAATGTATTTACTGGCAATATAATATTAAGCAAGCATGCGTCACAGTGATTGTAGATGGCCTTTTAATTTGGCCATTAGGCTTCTTAAAGTCTGCCTTTAGACTAGATTTGTGACCCCTCTTTTTTTTGCGACTCACGAGTACGAGAGTGTTAAGACAGAGATGACGTAATGGCATCTCTGATTTACACATCAGTTGCAAAAAATGGCGTTAGAGTTCGGGAGTTTAATTAATTTTCAGTTATCAACTGGATCAAGTGGTCTGTTTGAATGAGTCGATTGAAAAATTCTGATTCAACGATTCATTCATGTCATCACTCAAAAAATGTTAATGGAAGTGGCATTTGTAATCTATTAAAAGGTTTCAGAATAACAAAGTTAAATGTAGAAATGGCTGTTTATTACCATGTATTGTTTTATTGATGTAAACAAATGAAAACATTTCAATACTATTCTTGTTGATTTAGGGAAAAAAATATTTTTAATTTGACATTTACTATATTTCACTTCTTGCATTAAAAATTTTAGATGTAACTGACCACTATGGCTGGTTCCTTGAGAAAAAACAACAACTTTTAAGCTATTTCAGGGCAAATGCTGTACCTAAATGATGAGATGTATATCAAATAGGCTTAAAGGGATAGTTCACTCAAAAATTAAAATTCTCTCATTTACTCACTCTCATGATATCCCAGATGTGTATGACTTTCTTTCTCTGCAGAACAAAATTTAAGATTTTTAAAAGAAAATGTAATCTCCGTAGGTCCATATAATACAAGTGAATGGGTGCCAACATTTTGACACTCCAAAAATAACATAAATGCAGTATTAAAAAAATGTGACTCCAGTGGTTAAATCCATATCTTTTGATGTGATATGATAGGTGTGGGTGAGAAACAGATCAATATTTAAGTACATTTTTGCATGAATAATGTGAATCAACAAAAACACAAGAAAAATAATGTAAAAGTTAAAGTGGAGATTGACTGAGCATGGAGGAGAATTTATAGTAAACATTGACTTACATTTGTATCTGTTTCTCACCCACACCTATCATATCACTTCTGAAGACATTGATTCAACCACTGGAGTCATATGGATTACTTCTATTTTGAGTTGTGTGATTTTTGGAGCTTCAAAATTTTGGCACCCGTTCACATGCATTGTATGGCCCGAAAGAGCGGTTCTTCTAAAAAAATCTTAATTTGTGTTCAGCTGAAGAAAGAAAGTCATACACATCTGGGATGGCATGAGGGTGAGTAAATGATGAGAGAATGTTCATTTTTGGGTGAACATTAAAAGTTTCAAAAAAGGCATTTTTGTTTTTGCAATTATAATGAATTAATTTTGTTTAAAATAAAACTTTTAATTCCAGATTAACATCAGTGTACGAAAACATTTTCAGTGACAAATGTATTAGAAAAATGCCTTTGGTTTACAAACTGAACTGTATTTTTTTATATTCAGGAGGAGACTCCTCTATTCTTGGCAGCAAGGGAAGGAAGCTATGAGACTGCTAAAGTTCTCCTTGAGTATTTCGCTAATAGGGAAATCACAGATCATATGGATCGACTCCCACGAGATATCGCTCAAGACAGGATGCACCATGATATTGTGCGCCTCATAGATGAGTACAACTTGGTCCATAGCCCTCCCATGCACAGCGCCCCTCTCTGCACCACCGTATCCCCACCTCTCTGCTCTCCCAACACCTTTATGGGCAGCATGAAGCCCTCTGTACAGAATAAAAAGCCCCGCAAGCCGAGCGCGAAAGGCATTGGTTGCAAGGATGGCAAAGATATGAAAGCCAAGAAGAAGAAGGCGCAGGATGGGAAGGGAAACTTGCTAGACAGCTCGGCTGTGCTCTCGCCCGTGGAATCGCCCCACGGGTACATTTCTGACGTTGCCTCCCCACCCCTAATGACGTCGTCATTCCAGCAATCACCTTCCATGCCGCTTAATCACTTGCAGGGAATCTCAGACACCCACATGGGCATCAACCACCTGGGTATGGGCAACAAGCAGGACCTGGCACATATACAGTTTGATCCGTTACCCCCACATCTCACCCATCTGCCAGTGGCTGGTTCTAATGGATCAAATGGCATGAATGGCCAATGTGAGTGGCTTGGCCGGATGCACAGTAATATGGCTCCGCAAAATCAATTTGGGGCTATGAGGAACACCTCAGGTCACCAATCCGGCCAGCGTGGCCTCATGACGTCTCTCCACAGTGGCCATTCAGCCACCCTGTCTCAGATGATGAACTATCAAGGCCTGCAGAACACACATCTCACCACACAGTCACCTCTAATGCAGCCGCAGCAAATGCAGCAGATGCAGCAGAACATGCACCAGAGACAGCAGCAGCAATCAAGTGTCCAGCTGCAGCAGCACCTCAGCTCAAATCCATCAAACAGTGTTAGCCAGAACTTCATCAGCAATGACTTGAGTGGTACGGAGCTCCAGCAGGGCAACGGAAACAGCATTTCCATCCACACGATAATCCCCCAGGAGACCCAGCTGCTGAACCCTTCCTCTCTGGGATCCAGCATGGCTGGTACACAGTTCCTCACGCCACCTTCCCAGCACAGCTACACAGCCACCATGGATGCCAACACGCCCAGCCACCAACTCCAAGTGCCTGACCACCCTTTCCTCACGCCCTCTCCGGGTTCACCAGACCAGTGGTCAAGCTCCTCGCCCCATTCCAATATGTCTGACTGGTCAGAGGGTATTTCAAGCCCGCCCACCAGCATGCAGTCGCAAATCGGACACATACCGGAAGCATTCAAATAGGTCATTAAAAGTGGCGCTCTTTCAAATGCGAAAACCATAAGCCTGCTTACTGAAGGGTCTTTTAAATGCCTGTTGTCCTAACTACATATTTTTTTATTTTATTTATTGAAGTTTTCTTATTTATACTTTTTCACCTGTTTTTATTTTTATTTGGGGGAAAAAACAATGATGAATTTACGACTTTTTTTTTATTTAAAGCTCATGCTATTTGTCAACAATATCCTGTACTGGGGGCCTGGGTAGCTCAGCAGTATTGACTCTGACCACCCCTGGAGTCGTGAGTTCAAATCCAGGACTTGCTGAGTGACTCCAGCCAGGTCTCTTAAGCAACAAAATTGGCCCGGTTGCTAGGGAGGGTAGAGTCACATGGGGTAACCTCCTCATGGTTGCAATTAGTGGTTCTCGCTCTCAATGGGGCATGTGGCAAGTTGTGCGTAGATCACGGAGAGTAGCATGAGCCTCCACATGCTGTGAGTCTCCGCGATGTCGCGCACAACGAGCCACGTGATAAGATGTGCGTATTGACTGTCTCGGAAGCGGAGGCAACTGAGACTCGTCCTCCACCACCCGAGGTGAGTAACCGTGCCACCACGAGGACCTACTAAGTAGTGGGAATTGGGCATTCCAAATTGGGAGAAAAGGGGATAAAAATTGTTTCAATAAAATATCCTGTACTCCCATGTACACACAGGGTATTTATTGGTCTTAAAATTTGCATGTTTTATATGACAAACTTCAGTGTTACAATGCTCGGTTGGATTTATGTTTTCTGAAACGAGCTGCTTTTCCGTTCTTAGAAGACGAATGATTGAACAAGTTCTTAGTTAAAGTTATTATGTCTGATATCTGTTCTGGTTAGGTTCCATTCTTTTGTGTTGCAAGGTCTATACTACAAAAATGTAGTGGTATTACAATTAAACATTTGTATAGTTGTGATTTTCGTTCTTCCTTTCTTTTACATGCCTGCAAAAGGCAGACTGCTAAACATCCACTGTGAGTGTGGATGTGAAAGTGAGGATCTGAGCTACTTACAGGTAATACTTGATGTTGACTTGTATGAAACAAGTGCCAATTTCAAGTGCTTTGTATCTTTCCTCCAATTTTGTAGAACTGGTCACATGGCCAAAAGTGTCTGGAGTTTTGTGGAGGTGTTTCAAATTGGACTTCTCTTTACTGTACTTCCAGTTTTGTATCTTCGTTTGAGCCTATGGCTGTTGTAAATAGATATACTGTATGCATTTGTCATGTAAACATGATTTTGTTTCAGAAATCTTAAGTGTGCCATGGAAATTTGGAATATTTTAATGCTACGTACAGTAGTTGTGTTTTCTATCCTGCACAAAAAAATTCTCACTATCACTGGGGTAGAGACAAATATTAAGAGATGTATACACACAAATGATTAAAGGATATGATAAATAGAATAACATAATTAGATGATTTATGACTCACTATTTACTGACCAATAGTTTGCCACAAAATCAGAAAAACAAGTCACTCTAAGGGGCATGGTGGTGCCATATATTATCCTTTTCAAGCCATCAGAAATTTGAACAGAGTATATAATATCTGTAAATGTTACCTATCAAACTTGTAGTTTACATGCAGAGTATTTTCTATCAGTTCTACTGTCTGTAAATAGTTATTTGAATAATAAAAGATAGCAATGTGCATTCAGTTTTGTCTACTCTTGCATTTCTCAATGTTATTTTGTGCTTGTGCTCTATATCTTCATCTTTATGCCTTTGCAATGCATTTAATTCAGCTTCAGACCTAGCTTTAAATTATGTTGCACTTTAGTACTGGGAAAAAGCTTTTGGCACATAAAACATTTCACACACACTCAAAGAAAACATGTAGAAGATATATTATATATTTTGCTTTAGTTTTTCAGAAGGCTTTTATTTCTCCAGTTTTAGATTTTCAAACATTACTATTGCAAATAGCATAGAAGAAGAAGAGTCCTGTATGGTATGGCCTCTACAAAACCCTGGTAAGAAAGAAAATCCTTTACAATCCTGTTACAAATGTATCTTAGAGTATCTCAAAACTTGGCCCTGATCTCAATAGTTTTGAGTCTGGGAATACATGAAGATTATGAAGAAATTGAGATATCCTGTGGCAACTTCTCCAAGATGCTTGGAACAACCTTGAAAAACTGAATGCAAGTGTACCTCGAGAATTGGTGCTGTTTTAGAGGCAAAGGTTTGTCACAGTCACACCACATTTTGATGTACTTTTTCTTTCTTTCTCATGTTTACTGCAGTTTGTATTAAGTTCATTGAATAAAAACAATTTGTGCCATTATTTTTGAAAATATTCACAATTCACAGCATTTTTCACAAGTGCCTTAAACTTTTGCAAAGACCTTAGATGGAGACCCGAAACAGACAAAAAGTGCCAATTAGTAGCTTATTAGTGTCTCTTCCTCTCATTCATTCTTTGAATATAATGGCGCTTTATATTTTGGGAAAAAAGGCTCACAACACAAAAGTGTGGATCTAGTTTTTGTTTTATTAACATATATTAGAAATTTCACGAGTGCTTCTCGTCCATGTATTGACCGGCAGCCCCATCTGCTGACGTGCACGTGCTTTTGTTTAATGTATCAACAGCGCCATCTGCTGCTGAGAACAGGAATGTATGTAATGCAGTCGCAAACGCAGACTTGAACGAACACTAACTAGAGACGTTTGTGACATTTGAGTTAGTAAAGAGATATAGTAAAGAGAATATGTTTAAGTATTGGAGCAGATCGTTTAACTGAAAGGTGATTAAACAAACTGAACTGATTAAATCATCAAAAATGTATGTGGTCATTTATTTGTCCACATCGCAATAATCTTTGTAACAACATTGTGAAGTCAAACTACGAAAAGCAACACAGCCTTTCTTTCTGCATTGCATTTTTCCAAATCCTTCCGGAATATCATTCCATAGGGAGACCATGCACAGATGGACTGGATGCATTCACTGACCAACGTCTGCATTTCAGCAAATCAGTTGCACCTACTGGGTAAATCTCACATACTCACGTAATGTAATCATTGGCACGGACGATCAAAAATGTAAGGCTCATTTATGGAGTTAGAATTGTAACTTTTGGTTTTCCAAGGAAGTATACTGTATTCTTATTATGACTTTACACTTCACGTACTGTATATATGATTATTCTGCCATGAGAAGTCTGTTTACACCGCCATGCAGTGGTGTGCACTACCTTAGCAAGGACGGGCAGAAGGAATAAATAAAAAAATCAATGCCCTTTTTTTAATGCAGTTTCCTGAGTAACCACTGGGCGGCACCATGCTGACTCTCATTGCCTGTTTTCTGTTTCTGGTCTCGAGACAACGACCTATCAGACGGAGAACAACAAGTATTTACGTTTTTTGGAGTAAAAATGGGCATTCAGTGGTTCTCTAGTGTTAGCACTGCTCTTCTTCGTGTACTTTAAGTCAAGTGTCAAGTGGTTTTTATTGTCATTCAACCATATACAGTTAGTAAAGTACACAGCAAAACGAGAACAGAACCACATGAGTCTACACAGACTAAATACAATTTCTACATAAATTGCATGTGCAAACGTGTGCAAAAAAGTATGGGACAGGACAATAGGCACAGTGAGAGACAGTGCAGCACTGACCAGTACACATTTGTAATCGGAGTAGTGCAAAAAGATTTCTAAAATGCTAAATGTAAATATAACATACTATGAAATAGTGTTCTATGGACATAACAGTTATTGAGGTAGCAGCCAGGTATAAAGTGACAATGAATTAAAATGCAACTCTGGACATGTGCAAAAGTTGGATGGTGTACAGGTGTGTGTGTGTGTGTGTGTGTGTGTGTGTGTGTGTGTGTGTGTGTGTGTGTCAGTCCAGTCCCTGAGTATTGAGGACTCTGATGGCTTGAGGCAAGAAGCTGTTACACAGTCTGGCCGTGAGGGCCCGAATGCTTTGGTACCTCTTGCCAGACGGCAGGAGGGTGAAGAGTTTGTGTCTGGGGTCGTCCACAATGCTGGTTGCTTTGTGGATGCAGTGATTTTTTGAATGTCTTTGATGGAGGGAAGAGAGACCCCGATGATCTTCTCAGCTGTCCTCACTAAACTCTGCAGGGCTTTGCGGTCCGAAACAGTGCAAGTCCCAAACCAGGGAGATGTTCAGCGGAGAGTGGTCACTCTGTGCTCTCCTGAAATCAACAACCATCTCTTTTGTTTTGTCCACATTCAGAGACAGGTTGTTGGCTCTACACCAGTCCGTTAGCCGCTGCACCTCCTCTCTGTATGCTGACTTGTCATTCTTGCTGATGAGACCCACCACGGTCGTGTCATCGGCGAACTTGTTGATGTGATTCGAGCTGTGCATTGCTGCACAGTCGTGAGTCATCAGAGTGAACAGCAGTGGACTGAGCACACAGCCCTGGGGGGCCCCAGAGCTCAGTGTGGGGGTGGTGGAGATGCTGTTCACCGATCCAGACTGACTGAGGTCTCCCAGTCAGGAAGTCCAGGATCCAGTTGCAGAGGGAGGTGTCCAGGCCCAGCAGGTTCAGCTTTCCAATCAGGTGCTGAGGAATGATTGTGTTGAATGCTGAGCTGAAATCTATGAACAGCATTCGAACGTATGAGTCCTTATTGTCTAGGTGGGTGAGGGCCAAATGGAGGGTGGTGGCGATGGCGTCATCTGTTGAACGGTTGTGACGATATTCGAGTACCAATAATACAGTGGTATTGTTGCACTTTGGGGCCAATCATATGTGGACTGTCATTGGGAGAACCGGGACTAAGCTGAAATGAGCCACCATGTTATGCAGAACGGGCCACAAAACGGTGCCGCGATATGCCGAAAGAGGCAGCAATATGCAGAACCCCCCCACCATCGTTTAGGCCACTTTCTATGTAAAATCCAAGGCCGATTTTTCTTCCCAGTCCACCCCTGCCTTTATTAGGGAACTGCTTAGCATGAAATAAACCTTAATTGTCTAGAGATAAAGAATTATATGGTAAAAGGAAAGATTAGAATTGTTTTGATGATTCAATTTAGCATGTCCATTAACACTGTATTTGAAGAACTCGTTTGTTTCCAAGCAACCAACATCATGGTTTACTCAAAATCCACACAATCACTGTGCCACGCTACTAAACAATTGAAGACATATACCATTTTATAGAGGTGGTTGTAGATGGGTCCCCCTTACTATAGCCGTGACAACATAGAATATAAAATGACACGTTGCTTTCCATTTGCGTTTGTAAACGCCACTGAAAACGGTCCATTACTAACATACTTTGACTACACATGCAATTTTAAAGTTGAGTTTTCTGTAAATTCCACTTAACTATTTTAGAGAGTGGTCTAAACAATTGATAATGTTTTACCTGTCCAAAAAAAAAAAAGAAGCAACATCGGCATCACTACTCATGTTTTTCTCCGTCATCAAATATTTCCACCTTGTGTATGCTGTTCCAATGTTTACTTACTTGTCTTCTTGCTTCTGACCTTTTTCGCTTCTTCGGCAGTACAGCTACTGAATCTTCTGTTGTCTCTGCTTCTAAAGCACGATCATAAGTATGTTCCATTGTATTCTGTTTGCTCTTCGCAACACCAAACAACACTGCGCTAAGCATAGCCAAGCGTATCTGCTTAGCAATGAGCACAAGGATTTTCTTCTTTGACGTTTAGTGAAACACAGTGGACCACGTCATTTCAACATGGCGAAACACGTTGAAGGGGTGACCCGCACCATGTACAATAAAAACACTATTTTAGAAAACTATTATGAGTACAGTCTTCATCTCATGTGAGTGCACACCACTCAGATCACACTTCACAAAAACACATTTCATTTGTTAATGAGTAAAACTTTTAAAATTAGCCCAAATTACTGAATGCACCTTTAAAACAGTCAAATCATGGAATTTTTCACTGAAAATGACATGACCGCTCTCTAATTAATAAATCTGTCAGAAAGTGTGCGATGTTGGAAATGCGGTAGCAATCAAGTGTTATTCTTTTAAAGAACTTACAACACAATACATGGAGTGGCCTTTTTATCTGACCTGTTACTCATCTGAGGTAATGGCACTTCGATGCTCCAGGTCAAATTCAAAACTGTATTTTTTGCTCCCTTGAAGGGCACTGCAGCAGGAGGGGGTACCACTCGAAAGCTCATTCAAAACTAATGTTAAAAATAATAACAAATTCTCGAATGGCCCTTCCACAAGACTGTTAGCAAAGGGTATATTCAAACTGTAATGCCATGTTTCCTTCAGAGTGCCCACTTCAAGGGCACTGTAGTTCGGAGTGAGTATAGGGCATAGGGAGGATAACTTGTGAATAGAATCTGCCTCCGATCTGCTGTAGCGTGCGCTCTTAAAGGCACCTCCACTTAATTTTCTTTAATACACCCACAATTTACAAAAAAATCTAATAATAACACATAATTACTGTTATTGTGAGATTATTAATATATTGTAATTTTATTTTAGGTATGTTAATTTAATTATTATAATTTCTCCCCATTTTCTGTACGACTAAAAGAGCACCTTTAGATTTGTGAACGAAAGAGGCAGGGGCTTGCGCAACTGCTGCCCACATCCTGTGCACATCACAGCTGCCATTTGTTGTTCTTAGCAATTGTGCTGAGTTTACCGAGTACACAGTTTTTTTGCTGTTTTATATCTCATAACCCTCTTATTGTTTAGGGTCATTTTTGACCCGGGACAGGTAAAGAATACTTTATGAATACTGCATAGTTTTTGGTACCAGAACCAAATGTGACTTTGTCAAGACCAACAAAGCAAACAAAATTAAATATATTTTTGTATATAATTGTTTAAGAGAATTAAGTTTAACTATTCAAAACAAATTGTTCCTTCCATTGTCTTATTGGGTCCATTTTTACTTAGATGGGGAGAACTAGATGTGACCTTTCACCTCAGGACTTTCTGGATGGTATGCAGCTTTATATAGTTTTTTGTACATACTTTCTTTTAAAACGTGGTTTGTGCGCACACACACACACACACACACACACATGTTGTGTTTCCATGTTTATGGGACTTTCCATAGACATAATGGTTTTATACTGTACAAACTTTATATTCTACACACACACACACTTTCCATAGATATAATGGTTTTTATACTGTAACTTTATATTCAATCCCCTAACCCTACTCCTAAACCTAACACTCACAGAAAACTTTCTGCATTTTTACATTTTCAAAAAACATAATTTAGTATGATTTATAAAAATGTGCCCTCTAAAACGGTGATAGTTACATTTATCACAGGTTCATTCTCTATATATGGCTCTATATGCATGACCTCATGCATCCCTTAAATGAAGCCCCTAACAGCAAGGCTCCCAAACACTAGTAAGATTGAGAAGGGTAATGCCATTTCCAATATTATTTTACAAATCCCATTAAAAACTGTTGAAAGATTTCGCAGAACTCAGAAAGCTTTTCCATATTGTAGAGCTCATCTAAATGTGTTCAGCAGGAGACACGGGTATAATCACAGAGATGGTGAGCGAAAGCCACTGGGGTTAAAGCACTTCTCTTCATCCGAGCGGATGAATGATGACATTGCAGAGTTTAATGTAATTTTGGTGCTGATGTGTGAATGGTCGCAAAACTGAAAAAAGTTGCATGTGTGAATAACAGATGTGGTGCATTTACCAGTAAAGACAATTCTGAAATTGTATGCATTAAGTGCACGTTGATGGAATTTCTGCTGAGATACACAAATGCTAGGCCCACTGTAGCCTTAGCTTTCTGTTCTTGGCTGACAGAAGTGTAACATGGGTCTTCTGCTGTTGTAGCCCATCCGCCTCAGTTGTTACCTGAGTAACCGTAGCCTTTCTGTCAGCTTGAACCAGTCTGGGCTGCATTTCCCAAAATCATCGCAAGCTTAACTTGATCGTAGAGACAATTGGTGCCAATCTTTTTTTTTTCAATTTAGAATGCCCAATTCCCAATCTCTAGGTCCTCGTGGTGGTGTAGTGACTCGCCTCAATCCATGTGGTGGAGGACGAATCTCATTTGCCTCCGCATCTGAGACCGTCAATCCACACATCTTATCACGTGGCTTGTTGAGTGCGTTACCACGGAGACATAGTGTGTGTGGAGGCTTCACACTATTCTCCACGACATCCACGCACAACACACTGAGAGAGAGAACCACATTATAGCGACCATGAGGAGGTTACCCCATGTGAATCTACCCTCCCTAGCAACATGGCCACTTTGGTTGCTTAGGAGACCTGGCTGTAGTCACTCAGCATGTCCTGGATTTGAACTCGCAACTCCAGGTGTGGTTGTCAGTGTCTTTAATCGCTGAGCTACACAGGCCCCTGGCGCCAATGGTTTCTGCAATCTAGTTAGGCTTACAGTGCTTTTGGGAAACGCAGCCCTGGCCATTCTCCGTTGACTTCTCACATCAACTAGGTGTTTACATCCTCAGAACTGCTGCTCACTGGATATTTTGTTTTTGGCACCATTCGGAGTAAATTCCAGAGACTGTTGTGCGTGAAAATCCCAGGAGATAAGCAGTTACAGAAATACTCAAACCAGCCCGTCTGGCACCAACAATCATGCCACAGTCTAAATCTGAGATCACATTATTTTCCCCATTCTGATGGTTGATGTAGAACATTAACTAAAGCTCCTGACCCTTATCTGCATGATTTTATGCACTGCTGCCACATAATTGGCTGATTAGATAAACACATTAATAACTAGGTGTACAGGTGTTCCTAATAACGTGGTTGGAATATATATATATATAATATTATATTATTTGCCAGAATTAGGTAATGAGCTAAATAAATAAAATAAAAAAACAAATCTGATATATATATATATATATATATATATATATATATATATATATATATATATATATATATATATATATACACACATACATATATGTATATGTATTAACAGTTGGTCATGTTTGGGACATGTTTGGGTTTGTCATTCATCCACCGCCACACACTCGTATCTGCTACGTGGCCTCATGATTTCTACCGGAGCCTTTTACCCATTCCTCTCTCTTCTTACCTACAGATTTGCCCAAGTGGATTGTTGTTAGTTCATTATCTGGAAGGTATGTGGCAGTAAATGTTGCTATTTTCAATAATTGGTGAGAAAGGGGCTGTTGTTTAGCTGCGGTTTGCTAGCGCTGATTTCATGCACATTTAGCTGTTAGCCGCTGGTAACTGTTTCAGCCAAAACATGCAAACCAGTGTACGCTCAACACTAAATACACCTCAGTGTAAGTGTTTGGTTATTTATTACAACATTTATGCTCTTCATTATCTACATGGGCGATGGCTAGCTAGTTACTTTGCATCTAATCTAATCACTAGCTTATTTTATTTTTTTTTAATGTCAGGCAGGCGGTCAGGTTTGTTTTGCTCAGTGGCTTTTTGTAACAAATGTCGTTTATGTTAGCTAATGTATTTACCACAAATTTGGGCAAATTGTAATCTACTTCTGATTTGATGGTCTCTGTCAAGGTAGCTTGGACGCTAATAGAAATGAGTAACGGCTGATGTCTCATCCAAACCTCCTGATACACTAATTCTTGACATGCAGCTAATGAAACGATGCGTTGCCTCATAATAGAGCTTTTTCAACAAACTGTTTGATAAGTAATGGTGTGTTTTTGCTCGTGTGTTGGAAGACGGAGGTCGCAGGATGGACGCGGAGCTGAGTGCTGACAGCGCCCGCAGAAAGATGGAGGCGCCGGGCGAGGCGCTGGAGATCGTGCCGCTGGAGATGTACGATTCTGCCCGAGCGAAGATAGCGGCGAATCTACGATGGCTGTTCGCGAAAGCCTTCGGTATCGGTGAGTGGACTAGATTTGTTTTGATGAATGAGACTGGGCAGAGGTGTAAGCCTCTTTATTCACTAACCGACTCAGCGTGGCGTAATCAAAGACATTTGGCCAGTCAGCCAGAAGATAGTTGCAGCTCAAAAAAGTATTGTATTGGTGACCAATGTACAGTGATAGGATCAGATGGTAATGCCATCATACTTTGTGTGTGTGTGTGTGTGTGTGTGTGTGTGTGTGTGTGTATATATATATATATATATATATATATACATACATACATACATACATATACACATGTATATAACTAGGAATACTCTGTGACGGCCGCCGATAATGATCGACCAATGACCAAATTGAAAACTTATGACTGTGGGTTATAAGCATAAATACGCTGATATGTAAAGACTTTGTGAATTCAAATGCACAATCCAGATATAATGATAACACTCTTAAGAACATGTAATTTTTAATCAAACTGGCATAACAGTGTTTACAGTGGTGACAGTTGTGAAAGCGGCACTAACCTATATATTATGTGGGAAACCATCCAAACCGCTTTGACTTCTTAGACATTAGTATGGTGTACAATAAGGCTGCACTATTGAGTTTTGAGTCGAGATTAAAATCGTAATATGGTCTTGCATGATTACTAGACCTGAATAGGCTGCAAAATTCCTGAGCAAAACAGTGATCTGATGATAAAATAAAGTGGCAAAATATCGGTATTCGCATATAGATACATCCCCACAAAAAACAAACATGGGGATTGCCTTGGTAGATGTGGTCCAAAACACATGGTATTACTATGGTGCCATGTTAAAAAAAAACATTAGAGTTCAGAGATCGGAGTTCATAGTCCAAAAGCAGTACTAATGCAACCCTTATTTACCACTGATAAGCATGTTTTTTTTTTTTTTTTATGTAGGGCTACTTTCTTTTTGGTATTATGTAAATGTTTGCAGGAGTAGCACATCTGTGAGATTTATTTGGGCTGAGAGTTGAAGTTTTGGGTGGGAGGGCAGCGAACTGAACACACTGATGTGGTATTTTTTGACAGTGAGGATCAAAAGCATTTTTTCCATCTGCAGAGGTGGCACTATTGAAATGTTGTGGATGAGCAGGAAGCAGGGGTTTCCTAATGCCACAGACTCCATGTCAGCAGTTACAGTATATGGAGCACTTGCTACACACAGGGCCACCAGAATATTTTTTGATAAAAGAATAATGTTATTTATGTTAGCTATGTTTTATTTTACTGTTCATTGTAGGGGTGTAAATATTTTCACTGACTTCAATTCCAATTAATTACCTAATGATTACAATGCATCGTGTAATCTGAAATAGAGGTCGACCGATAGCTAAGTTGGGAAGACAAGCTAATAACCGATTCATCGGCCAATAGATTAAAATTGAAATTGATACTGAATGAAAAAACTAAATTTAAAGTAAAACAATGCTGAAATTTATAAAAAAAATTAAACAGTACTGACTGAACCATGAAAATGTTTTGTACTTTTTTTTGAATAAATGAATAAATATTACAGTAAATAAAATATATACATCCAAACTGAACTGCTGGATGGTTGTACTTGAGATGACTCCACATGTTGATGGTATTTTTACCTGCAGATGTTGTTGACCCCATGCTAATTATTTTGTCACAGATATATTACACTGTGCTTTTCCTGGCAACATTTAAAGCCTTTGCCATCTGAAAATAATTAAAATATTACAGGTCAAATGTGTAAATTTCATTGGTAAGTAACACTTTACAATAAGGTAAATGCATAAACTAATGTTAAAGGGTAACTAAACCCTAAACCAACTTTTTTTAGTTAATGATCTGTAAGAATTGGGCTTTATTAGTACTGGTCATTGATTCAAGTAATTTTTTTTACATTTGTGTATAAAGTGTTTTAATTCTACAATATATGGTGTAAAAGCGTCTGAGTGCTGCCCTCTTCAGGTTGAGCGGTGGCTACTGCAGTTGAATTTTCCTATTGGCTGTTTGCGGTACTCGTGGCGTAAGCGGTGACAGCTGGCGTAAGCAGGTTCCAGCTCACCACGCCCTTGGTGCGAGCTACCACGCCCATGGCAGTATAAAAACCATCTTGTTTCGTCAAAACCACTGTAGCGAGTCAGGAGCTGGAATTGCGAGTATTGAAAACGATCAGGATAGAGTATTTTAGCATCTATTTATCATAGCATTTATATAGTTATTTAGATTATTTCGTGTAGCCTAGGTAGTTAATTAGCATATTTGTTAGTGTAGTATTGTTAGAAGCATAGTTAGTTAGTAGCATAGTATTGCGTCAGTTAGGATAGCTTCAAGTTAGCGTAGATTATCTGTATTTAGTACAGTGGTCAGGATGGTATATAGGTGTAGTGTTTCTGGTTGCAACAGCACTGCTGGACTGTATAGCTTTCCAGCAGACTTGGAAATTAGGCACCAGGGGTTGCACGTCCTTGTTCTGGAAGACCGCGAGTTCCCACCTAGAGCTGTAGGAGTTTGCAAACTGCATTTTACGTGGGATTGCTTCTCCATCGCAATGGAGGTGGAAATGGGCTTCTCCAAACAGCTCGCGCTGAAAAGCGACGCAGTGCCAAACGCTGCTCCTCCTGCATGGACTCCACCACCTCAGCGGCGTCTTGAGGTGAGTGATCATATATATTTGAATCACAATTTATGGTTAGGCTAAAGTGAATCCTCTGGGGTCGACAAACGCGCGTTCGCGATGCGGGAGTGTTAAACGTATTGCACCCTTATACATTGTATTACGGTATTGACTACCTGTATAGTTTTATTTGGAGGTATATGGTTTTGTACATGATGACGTTACGCTTTACGTCACATTCTTCTAAGTTGAGAGAACAGCTAACTGATGTTATGTTCAAGTGAAGCTTGCTAAATAAAAATCCTGCTAAAAGGATAAACATCACTGAACAGCGTTTCGTTTGTTTTTCCTGCACGCGAGTGAAGGTGAATGCGCACTCGGATGCTCAACAGGGAGTTAAAACCGCTCGAAATTGATATGGCTCCGGCCCTGTGTCCACAGACAATTCATCCTCCTCCACTTCAGGTGAAGTTGGGGGAGAAAGGCAAAGTGGCAAAGCTACTTGCGTCACTCCAGTCCCCGCCCCCGCTCAGCCCAGCCCTCGGTTCGTCCCCTCTATCCCCGCTGGGGTCTGCCCACTTTTCGAGCATTTTTCAAATATTGCTAGTGGGTGGAGTCAGACTCTGAGCAGGGGTTTAGTTACCCTTTAAGAGATATAACTTAATTTTTAAAAATGTATTTTGTAAATGTTGAAATTTACATCAACTAACAATGAACAGTACGTACACATAATTTTACATGCTGTATTTTACATTTTACACTTTTTACATGCCTTAGGGTTTCTCTTCTCATGAAAAGCATGAGGTAAATGCTCATTATTACCCTAAAACCAATATGACAATGATTAATTCACTTCTGGTAATGGGGTCTTTATTGTGAAACTAGGGCAAACAAATAAATGAATTGCAATGTCTTATGCTTTTTTTAACGCTTCTATAAGATTCAGTGTTGTTTTTTTGTTTGTGTTTTGCACTGTTATGCTTGTTTAAATTCTCTGTGAGAAACTCGACACACACACACACACACCGATCACTTGATGATTATCTTATCAAAATGACATGCGTATTACTGCGAGGATAAAAAAACGAATTAAAATCAGATTAGTTTCTGATTTGTTTATACATTTCTCTTGACTGCATGAATATATTTTTCTGAAATCTCTCACTACCTTTAAATATACTTTTTTGCATCCGGAAATTATTCACAGCGCTTCACTTTTTCCACATTTTGTTATGTTACAGCCTTATTCCAAAATGGATTAAATTAATTATTTTCATACAAATTCTACAAACAATACCCCATAATGACAACATGAAAGAAGTTTGTTTGAAATCTTTGCAAATTTATTACAAATAAAAAAAAACACATGTACATAAATATTCACAACCTTTGCTCAATACATTTTGAAGCACCTTTGGCACCAATTACAGCCTCAAGTCTTTTTGTGTATGATGCTACAAGCTTGGCACACCTATTTTGGGGCAGTTTCTCCCATTCTTCTTTGCATGACCTCTCAAGCTCCATCAGGTTGGATGGGGAGCATTTGTGCACAGCCATTTTAAGATCTCTCCAGAGATTCATCATTCATCATTCCCTCAATCTTGACTACTCTCCCAGTTCCTGCTGCTGAAAAATATCCCCACAGCATGATTCTGCCACCACCATACTTCACTCTAGGGATGGTATTGGCCAGGTGATGAGCGGTGCCTGGTTTCCTCCAGACATGACTTTTGCCATTCAGGCCAAAGAGTTCAATCATTGTTTCATCAGACCAGAGAATTTTGTTTCTCATGGTCTGAGAGACCTTCAGGTGCCTTTTGGCAAACTCCAGGCGGGCTGTCATGTGCCTTTTACTGAGGAGTGGCTCCCGTCTGGCCACTCTACCATACAGGCCTGATTGGTGGAGTGCTGCAGAGATGGTTGTTCTTCTGGAAGATTCTCCTCTCTCCACAGAGAAATGCTGGAGCTCTGTCAGAGTGACCATCTGGTTCTTGGTCACCTCCCTGACTAAGGCCATTTACAGATGATGGAGGCCACTGTGCTCAGTGGGACCTTCAATGCTGCAGACATTTTTCTGTACCCTTCCCCAGATCTGTGCCTCGATACAATCCTGTCTCGGAGGTCTACAGATAATTCCTTGGACTTCATGGTTTGGTTTGTGCTCTGATATGCACTGTTAACTGTGGGACCTTATATAGACAGGTGTGTGCCTTTCCAAATCATATCCTGACACACCTGAGCTCAATTTTTAATGTCATGGCAAAGGCTGTGAATACTTATGTGAATTTTATATGTGCGTTTTTTTTATTTTAATACATTTGCAAAGATTTCAAACAAGATTTCAAACTAATTTCTTTCACGTTGTCATTATGGGGTATTGTTTGTAGAATTTTTAATTTAATCAATTTTGGAATATGGCTATAACATAACAAAATGTGGAAAAAGTGAAGCGCTGTGAATACTTTCCGGATGCACTATAGCTGACTAAAGCATAAACGTGACTGGATATAAACTAATGCAAACATTTGGAAATATATTTTGTTTAAACATTTGGGTAGGACTTGCTTTTATTTTGTCACATTGTTCCAACCGCTTGAGGTTAGCTTTAATGTTAGCTTCCCCTCAGCCTGGTCTGCAAACATACTGCTGTTCTCTATTATTGCAGCATCTAGTCAAGAAATTATTTACTTTATGATGATATGCCGGACACAACAGGGGGGGAAATTATCGGTGTGGATTTTTGCCAATAACCGATAGTTCCAGAAATCGTTAACTGTGCCGATTAATCTGCAAAACCGATATATTGGTTGACCTCTAATCTGAAATATGGTCACAATTCGAACAGATTATTTTAGATTTATTCATGATTATTTACTAAATGTGCAAAAAACAAACAAAGATAGTTTTTACTGAACCTTCTTATATTAGACAGCACAGACATGCACCAGACTTGAGCACTAGAGTCACAGATGCATTTAGGAATAAAGGATGTCATCAAAATGTCATTTTCAGATCAATGCATGTTTACACTGCTAGTTCATTGTGTATGTTCTTTTGTGTCCTAAAATCAAGCTTCTGTGACTGTTAAAGTGTGCATAAAGAACAAAAATAAACATGAGCACACTTTGATATGTGATTTAATCCACAGATTATCCTCATTGGTTGATAACCCATATCAGTCAATCAATATTGAGCACCTGACTATGGAAAAAGCCATGCCCAAGAGCCATGTTTGCTCCAGGTTTATTTTTAGCCTGTGCCCAAGTACCAGCCATTAACGATTGTTGCATATGAGTAGAGCAGCATGTGGTCGAATGGGATCAAAAATGGGTTTGGGTGAGAATCTTTGCAATTTTTCTCAAATAGCAGGCCTAACTTTTTGCAATGTACTTCAATTCTGTTTTCACTCCATGCAACTGCCATTATAGAACTGATTCAAAGAAGAGTGAAATAAGTGTCTTCCAAGCATAAAGTATGGTTTTGCTTTAGCACCTTGCAAGACTTTCATAGGAGGGGCAGGATCTTATTGGAGGATGCATTCAAGCAAGCTCTGATACAATAGCTTGCACCCCTTCAAACAACAACATCATTGGATGAAAAACAACTGCGGCATGTAGGACTCTTGACCTCTTTTTAAACCTGTTAAATATTTATTTATCAGTACTGCTGTCATTGCAGGGTGTGTCAGCCCACCATAATAGTGATGGATATTAATAACATATAGGCTATTGTAAATGTTTTTTTACTCAGTTCTGCTGTGGAAGTCATATGTAACTGCCATTGATGTTATAGTACAATTTTCCAACGAGTTCTTCATCCTTTTTCCACGCTAGCCCCTCTATAATCCAGGATATTCCTTTTGCAAAGCTGTATATGGAGTATTTTATTTTTATTTTTTTGCCTAGTAATTGGCTTGAAAGGAGATGAAGCCAATGTGCATCTTTACTCTCAGAAATTACCCAGATTTTGAGGGTCTCGTCAACTTTGTATTCTGTTAATCACTGCCTCAAATGTCCAATGTATGTCAGGATAAATGCAAATGATTGCAGCTGGAGCCCTTACTGAAAGCCAGTATATTATTAAGTTTTCATCCAAACAGTCACATTCCACCGCTGTCCTTTTTGCATTAACTGAGTTTTGTGGCTTGTTCTTTCATTATAATACTGCAACTCTGAGTAGGTGTTCCTGTGCAAATGAAAGCAATGCTATTGCTTTTAGTTAGTTTGCTTAGTCATGGCAGGCAGAAATTAATGATCAATCTCTGATGTCTTAATTGCAGATTAAGATTCATGCTTTACATCTGCTGTATTAATAAAAAAACACTTTGCTCTTCAGCCTTTAAACAACCCGTGCATGAGGCAGATGGCCAAGTTTGGAACAAAGCAGACAGTTCCACGTGGCATACCAGTGGGTGTGTGTGTGTATGGATGATTGAACCCAGGGCCTTCACGTGTAATGTTATGGGGCATGCTGGTGCAGCGGGTGTGGATCTATGTTTGTTGGGTGTGGATGGAGCAATGGCTGCCCAGATTACAGGCACGTCTGGCCTATTTCCCCTCTGTTCGTGCCTCATGTTTACAGCCAGACCCCTGCTGCCAAATCTTGTCTGTGTCTGCCCAGGAGATCTTTCATGATGAAAGTAAGGCTCTATGGCTTGCTTTTCACACCATCACTCTATTGTCTGGCACATAGTGCAGTAGTTTAGCCACAAAGTGAGGCCTCACAATCAGATTGCATCTCATTCCAATTTTCCACAGACGTCATATTTAGTCTAGTGAGAAATCTTTTAAGGAATTATCTGATCCCCATTTGAAGTGCTGAAGGTAGCTTTAGCTATCATAATTACCCAGCATTACCTCCTCACTTTTGAGTAGGGCTGCACAATAATTGAAATGTAACTGAAATTGTGATGTGGCCTTGTGCAGTTATTAAACCATAAAAGCTGCAATTTAATGCAGCAGAGCACTCTCGGTTCACAAAAAGAGATCAGAGTCCACTTTCAAGTCAAGGTTCACTGTGTGAACGGGTACAAATTTTCAATTATTGTTTGTCATGGTTGTGCAAAATGTTGCAACGTAGTACATGTGCTTTTCAATCAGAGATTGCGCCACAAATTAACAGTGGTGGTTCTGGCTTACTTGGTGCCCTAGGCGAGATACGACGTGGCGTACCCCCTTAACTTCAACATCATTCACATCTGAAAGTGTCATGTGTTGCCTGTTTAGATTCACTTTCACATCTGAAAGTGTAAGTGGAGATTTAGAGTAAAAAAGAGACTTGAATTGATCTTTTTATCACACACACCTATCATATCACTTATAAGATATGGATTTAACCACTGCAGTAAAATGGATTACTTTTATGCTGCCTTTGTGCTTTTGGAGCTTCATCTGGCCAACATTCACTTGCATTTTATGGACCTATAGAGCTGAGATATTCCTCAAAATATCTTTTGCCAAAAAATCAAAAGCCATGTTTCTGGAATGGCATGAGGGTGAGTAAATGATGAGAGAATTACATTTTTTTAGTGAACTACCCCTTTAAATAAATATAACTAGACAATGAATAAAGAGAGACGATTTGGGACACCTTTCTCCCATCGCGAGCCAGGGGCTGGGAGGCACAATTCAGGGCACCTTTCTCCCATCGTGATCTTACAAGCTCTGTGCAGGGGTGGCTGATCAGGTACCCTGTAGTGCTGCCGCCATAGACGACTGCCTATATCGCCAATGTCAGGATCTGCTACTGCAAATGAACATTTATCCGTCACTCAGATGGATATACGAGTTGTAAACTTTCCGTCAAGGTTATTTTATCCATCATTAGTTACTTGTGCATTATTTCTGCAATGAAAAGTGCCTGTTCTCTTGGTCACAGAGCTCGCTCTATCTCTCATGCATATTCACGACTGAAGCCACATCAAAATAAAAGCAGCAGCTCTAATCCTAAAAAGAATTGAAAAGTGTGAAAATTTTAACATTTCAAACTGTCACACACCCTGTTGCCAGAATAAATAGTTATTCTTTAAGGACATTTTCACATATGGCTAGTTTGAAGCAGCTGATTCAGAACCTACATTTTCTGGCATATTTGGACATGGCAATCACCACCGTGAGGTGCAGTAGCGATATAATGTTTATCATTGCAATATTTGTCGCAATTTGATTTTTTATTTTTTAACAAATCCTGCAGACCTACTTTTGAAAGAAGCTTTTGTTTTTGTTGACCGTTTTCTTTATTTTGCCATCACTGCACACGTTTTGCCTGATACCTCCTGTACTGTTAATTGGTACCTCTTTTTGTAACTGAAGAATTGCAGTGACAATAATTGCTGAAGACATACTTTTTATATTGTCTGAATCAATTTCTTGTAAAGGCTAATTTTTTTTTAAAAAATTTCCCCATCAGATCACATCCCAGAGGACCTGCGAGACCCTTTCTACACGGACCAGTATGACCAGGAGCACATTAAACCCCCAGTGATCCAGTTACTGCTGTCCTGTGAGATGTACTGTCGCGTGTGTGCTCTCATTCTTAAAGGAGACCAGGTGGCCTCTCTGCAGTCCCACCAGTCTGTCATCCAGTCCTTGTCTCGCAAAGGCATCTATGTAATGGAGGGTGATGGCACGCCTGTCACAGACTCAGATCTGACATGCCAGCCAATTAAAATGGTGCGTGAGTTGCATTCAATCTTATTGTGCTTATTTATTTGGAGATGTTTGGAGTACTACTCATACTAGTTTTGCACTATGTTGGTTACACTGTACAGAATATGAGTTTTCTTTATGCAATACACAGACGACCTACGTTTGCCAAATGTAAATGGACTTGACCTTCCATTTTGAGTGTGACAAATGTACCAGGTTTAACACCATCTTCTCGACTCATTATTTGATTGGACTGCCAAAAGTCATTTGAACCCAAAATTAGATTAGAAATGTAAAATATTCATTTCTGTGTTGACAACTGGACATGACTCTGAATTAAGCATGCAATGATATTGGGTCATGCAACAACAACATAACTACTGATTAAAACTTATGTTTTATATACTATGTTTTTTTTTAAAGTAGGCAGTATACTATATGTACTGCGAAGAAAATCATTAGTACACTAATATTCCATCCCAAACATTTCAGTTTTGTATGTATTTGTCTCACCATACCAATTACCTTTCAAAACAAGTCTGCAATTGTGACATGCAAGCTGTGATTTGTAGAGATCTTCCTGTTGTAGACATCTCCATTCACTCTAGGAAAAAAAAAAGCTGCTATTGTTGGCTTTGGATATGCTTGCCCATGCTTGATATGACAGTGTATATCCAGCCACTACAGTCACCTGTACAAACAGTCAGTTAGATCGGTGTTTGTGCTCAAGGGACACAGAGCGGAGTGGATTTCATTGATTCACCGCAGTATTTATTATTTTTTTCGTATGTGCTTTCTCCAGTGAATGGCAATCACTGATGCTGGTGAATCAGCATTGTCCACTCATGTTTCTATCACTACAGATGCAAATGTTTGTGGTTGAGCCCACACCCTGTACAGGGATTAGTACAGTCTGTTCCACACAAACCTGTTAGACCAAACAAAATGGCTTTGTGAGGTATAGGTGCAGCTTAATGAGAGAGAAAACTAATTTGTTTGCTTTGCACTAGTGTACTGGCATCAGTGACCATGTTTACATGCACTTAAGAAAATGTTTTATTCCAAGGGTGTTTGAACAAACATCATTAGATGGAGCCCAACAACATGCCAACACAGTGGAAAGAATTCAGCATTTCTGGGAGTACAGTGGGAAAATCGCATATGTAAAATATCGACTGTCCCTGAAGTCTGCATATATGCCCTTGTACTTTGTGGGAATCCCAGAGTTTTATGTTAGAGGGGAAACCCAACTACTGTATGCAATTCAGCTGCAGGTCATGATAGTATATTTAGGAAACAAACACAGCAACAACTCTGGAATATCTGGAAATAAAGTGAAGCAACAGAGTAAAATAGTGACGTCTTCCTCAGATGCCATGTGTGTTATTTACACTGTGTCGCTGGAAAATTACATTGCTGTGGAGAAAGCTGCTTACTGAAAAAGCAACATGTATATGGGGGTAAAGTGTACGCTGCTTATACAATGCAAGTAAATGGGAACGCTGTTTTCTCGCAATAAGCTGCTTTCTGGTGTTCCATAAATGACGTACAGCTGTCAGAATGAAGTAACTGCACCTTCAAATCTGCAGGTGCTGTTAGTGTTGCAACTGTGTGTGTGCTACTGCATCAACACCAAAGGGTCATTGTATGACCTGCTATAATTGACGAGTTAACCTGTGCTGGCAAAGAGCATCTTTCTCCATTGATGACCATTCCAAGGTTGTGGTGTATTCTGATGAAAAAATTGTTTCTTTCTGAATACAAAATAAAATGATAAATGTTGCAAGCAAAAAACATGTAACCCTCAAGGTTTTCTCTCAAATGATAGTAACAATGTTTTCTTGCGATAGATTATTTTTGGAGGGCCCCTAAGAGTGGGAAATGTACTTGTATTTCTCCCTGTTTGCTGCCTATTATGTCTGCTCAAGAACGTAAAGGGCTTAGGGTTGTGTACATTCTTGTGGTGTCATCAGCCTTGTCATGATGTGATTTCATGCAGTGCACTATGATTGTATTCTGCACATTTTGGCAAATGTAGCAGATCATCTGGATATTCAGTGCATACTTGGAATGTGCATACATTATGCATGCTTCAGAAATAAATCGAGTTGTATTATAGTAGGGCTGCACGATAACGGTTAAAATGATAATCACAATTATTTTGCTTAATTTTAATCACGATTATTCTGCCCTTTTATGTTGTATTGTTATTTATTTTAGTGCAGGGCTGCATGATTATAACAAAAAAAATCTGTTGCCACAGCTTAGATACCGATTCTAAAATAAAAAACAAAATTACATTTAACAGCAGCTCTCATGTTGAACAAGGTTTTAAAACTACAAATTAGTAAATTATTTATTTTGTCCATAATTAAGTGATTTTTGCCCATGCTTTACTTCCAATATAAGGATTTTCACACACAAGTTCTCATTAAAAAAGTATTTACTTTTATTGCAGTAAACAATAGTAATATAGTTCTGTAATAATTTAGCAGGTGGCAATGCTAAACGCTCTTAAGCATTTGTTTTGATGTTAACAAAAAAGTGTGAGTGTGAGTGTGAGTGTGAGTGTGTGTGTGTGTGTGTGTGTGTGTGTGTTGTTTTGACAGGGTATGTTACTCCATTCAAACATGGTGAAATTATCTTATCTCCTCCTCAACCCACAAAACCCTGGTGCCATGTGTTTACTTTAGATTTTTTAGACATTTGTAATGGCCAAACATACCTGAAATTATACAAATGTGCAATGAGGTAAATCTAGAGCACTTTTTAACATGGTCAACAAACGTTGTGATGCGCATGAACTGAATCGAACTCCAAGCACAGCTGTTCTGTGTTTAATATATAATGAGAGCATGAGATGGAATTCATGGCTATTGAGCACAGAACCACTCTAAAACCACTGTAACTCCACGCTGCAACTGAAGTTGGTCACACTTTATATTAGGTGGCCTTAAAGGTGCACATAACTGTGCAGTGCAACGGTAAACTGTCGGTAAACTGTAAACGGTAAACTGTCTGGTATATGGTCGGGAGTGGTGGTGGTGTAGTGGCCTAAGCACATAACTGGTAATCTGGTAATCAGAAGTACACTGGTTTGAACCCCACAGCCACCACCATTGTGTCCTTGAGCAAGGCACTTAACTCCAGGTTGCTCCAGGGGGATTGTCCCTGTAATAAGGGCTCTGTAAGTCGCTTTGGATAAAAGCGTCTGCCAAAAGCATAAATGTAAATGGTATAGTTCGGTAATATGTAGCTGTATGTGTGTATCAGTATGCTATGTTAGCTGATAAGTAGTTTTAGTTTAGTCTCAAGTTCATAGTAAAACAATCATAACTGTGTTATGCGTCCTCATCTTTCTGCATGTTGCCGGTGAATCACGTTCAGTCTCTTTGTATGTTACGGCATTGTTTTGGTCGATGCTCGCTCACTCACGTTCCTATGGAGTGTGCATGAGCAACAGGTAGCTGGCTGCAGTTCACTTAATGACCACAGGTGTCATTAATAACAAGGGTTTCTGAATCTTACATACTGCACCTTTTAACTTCTACGTACTAACATTAAATGCATACAAGACTATGTATTTACTGTGTAAATAAATGTTGTACTGTAAAATGCCCACATTTGCTGCTACTAAGGTTGAGGTATGGGTAGGTTTAGGTGTAAGGTTTGGTTTATGATTAGACAGAGTTATATGCAAGTACTTTAAATGTAATTACAATGCAACAACATGTATGTACATAATAACTGCACTGTTTCAAATGATCAAATACATAGTAGTTAAGGCCACTTAATATAAATTGTGTCACCAAAGTTTATTCAGCTGACTTGTTGCGTAATCAGTTAATGGCTGAACAGACAGTTGTTGAATGACTGGTCTCGGAACAGTTTGAAAGGCACCTGATTTTCATTCTACCTCCATATACAGTCTCTAAAGGCAGCATATTCCAGCTTTCTGATGCGAGCCTCATGTAAATCAAAGTGACGGACATACGAAACATATTCGTAAACACCTGCAGCTCCATATGTCAGCACATGCTCGAAAGTGAAAAAGTGATTGGTCAGTTGCAAACATCTAAAGAGAGCGTGGTTGGTCAGGTGAGGTGAAAGTAGACTTCAAAAGTGCTTGTGATTTGGTCTATAATCTGTAGTAACAGTATTATGTGAATGAACAAAACCTGGCTGATCATTTCTGTTTCCTAGCTCATTAATATCGTAGACGGTTATGCTTATTTAACTGTGAGAGGCAGAAATTGTGATGGCAATTAAAATATGATTTATTCTGCAGCCATATATGATAGTATGCTAATCTGAACATTAAACTGGATCATATGAGGTTAGTTTGGTCCAGTCTAGTGCTTGTAAAACCATTATGTAACAGCACATTGATTTTGTTTTTAATTGTATTTCCTTTTGACTCCTGTCCAAAAGGGTTCTAAAATCAGAATGTTTGTCAGTGTCTATATATAGCAACATGTTTAGCTTCCCGAGGCCATTGTTTTTGTATTTGTTTCTTAGGCAACGAATGTGTTCTGTGGCCCTTCACACACATTCTTCAGTTTTTTCATTGTCAGACCATAAGCATGCGCACAAATCATCTGAGAAACAAAAATAATCTGAAAGTGAAATGACATAATTGCTTTTGAGTAAGGAACCTATCCTCTTGTGCTGACATGTATTATGAACCCGTTTGAACAAGCCAGTGGTTGACTGGTGTTGCCGTTGCTATGGTAAATGGCTTTGTATAGCAGCTCATAATTTCACACCGAGGGCATTTCTAAATGGCAGTGTTGCGCCCTTGAAGGGCATTGTGGCAAGGGGACACCATTTGAAATTTTGTTTCAAACAAAAGTAGGATATATATTTTTTCCTACTAAGAGCCCTTTTACAAGACTATTTGTGAAGGGTACATTTCATACAGTTATTTCATGCTCCCTTTAGAGTGCCTACATCAAGAGATCTGTATTTCAAAGGGAGTAGGGCATATGGATGATCACTTTCAATTGGAATTCGCCCTAAGACTGAAGGCGCAGGAGCTGTGGCTTTAAGTCATGGGGAATTTTGTGATGGGTTATTCTTAGACAAAACCTGTTTTGTAGACAGCATTGTGCCTCAAAGTGGAAGGTTACGTGGAGCTTTTAAAATGTTGTAATAAATACCAAATATTCTGTCCTCTTTTACCTATGGGCTTATTGTTTTTGTTGTTAAGTGCCGTAAATTCGTATTTTGAGGTTCTTTCTGCCTGTCAATCATGCATGCTTCTAAGAACAGCCCATATAAGGCAAGCTGGATTTTGAATCCATTGTAGTTGGAACTTGGAAGCTGATCATTCAAGTTTAATGCCACATTCACCTTTATAAGCAGCTATGAGCGAGTCAGATTAAAAAAATATATATATATTTTTTAATCAAATTGTTTGTTTCCAGAAGTGTTGGTTATTCGTGGTTTTTAAACAATACAGACATTACAGCTGATTTTATGTAAAGCTGCTTTGGAACGAAGTGTATTGGGAAAAGCATAAAATACGTACGTACGTATTTATGTATGTATGTAAAATATTAATTCTGCTTTGGCAACATAATCTCAACTTTCTCTGTTTGCACTGTCAAACAAACAAGTGATAGCCAGTCCTGGAGCATTTTACTTATCAGAAATTGGCATAAATAATTCTGAGTAACTGCCAGCATCATTCAGTCATTGCCAACCATGTTAAAATAAAATTATACATTATAAATTCTGGATCTAAGTACCGTAATTTCCGGACTATTGAGCGCACCTGAATATAAGCCGCACCCACTGATTTTTAAATAAAATATTATTTTGAACATAAATAAGCCGCACCTGTCTATAAGCCGCAGGTGCCTACTGGTACATTGAAACAAATGAACTTTACTCAGGCTTTACGAAACACGGTGTGGCAGCGGGGGCGTGGTCAAGCGCCCGTCCGGGAGAGAAAAGCAATAAGGGCGCTTACACCTGAGCTAAATTATGTCGAACACCGGTGTCTAATTTCAGTAAGCATGGGGAGAGCGGCATAAAAAGGCAGCAGCCACAGAGCTGAGAGAGTGACACACGTCAGTCTAGTGTTGGCGCATAGAAGAATTGAGAAACTTTATAAAATTGATTAAACATTGCCCTGCTGAAAACTGTCACACTGGTGCCCGTGTGACAGTTTTCCCAAGAAGGACACGTGAAGCAGGGCACTTGAAATTAGACACCGGTGTTAGACATAATTCAGCGCAGGTGTAAGCGCCCTTACAGCTTTTCTCTCCCGGACGGGCGCTTGACCACGCCCCCGCTGCCACACACGGCTTGTAATAAAACAACAGTAGCCTACCAAGTCATTGGTCACTATCTTCCTCGTCCTGTGCACTGAAACCACTGAAGTCATCTCCTTCGGTGTCGGAGTATAGCCTCAGATTTAGTTGTCTTTTTGCACTGAGTCAATTCCTCACGCTGCTGTTTCCAACGTCTTATCATCGACTCATTAAGACCAAGCTCCCGTGCAGCAGCTCTATTTCCTTTTCAACAGCCAGATCAATCGCCTTCAACTTGAAAGCAGCATCATATGCGTTTCTCCATGTCTTTGCCATGGTGAGGGTGACAAAATGACTACCGTAGGCCTAATCAGAATGATGGGAAGTTTGAGCGCGCTCGATTTAATCTAAACTGTAAACAAAAAAAGTTGTTTTGACCTCAACCCGTTCGGCAATTTCATTGGTCTAATGAAAGCTTCACGCCGCCAAAAAACTGAGCACGTCACAGAATGTTTTTTATTTTTATTTTTATTTTTTTTTATAAAATTTGAAAGCGGGAAAAATCCATATATTAGCCGCGTCATTGTATAAGCCGCGAGGTTCAAGGCGTGGGAAAAAAGTTGCGGCTTATAGTCCAGAAATTACGGTGTAGTGTTTTCCCTAGGATGTTTTTCAGCAGCTGTGCTGCTGTGCGTGTGTCCACGAGCCTGCAAGGCCGTATTATTGCACGTTGGTGGCGTAAAAGCTTAAAATGACCTTAGAATCATTATAGATGGGTTATTCATGTTCAGTCTCAGCAGGAAACCGATGGAGTGCGTACTCCAGGTAGGGAAGGAGGTATTGCCCCAAGTGAAGGAGTTCAAGTACATCGGGGTCTTGTTCTTGAGTGAGGGGATAATGGAGTGGGAGGTTGGCCGGAGAATCGGGGCAGCAGGGGCGGTATTGCACTCGCTCTATCGCACCGTTGTCACGAAAAGAGAGCTGAGCCGGAAAGCTCTCGATCTACCGGTCAATTTTTGTTCCTACCCTCACCTATGGTCATGAAGGCTGGGTCCTGACCGGAAAAACTAGGTCACGGGTACAAGCGGCCGAAATGAGCTTCCTCAGAAGGGTGGCGGGCTTCTCCCTTAGAGAGAGGGTGAGGAGCTCAGTCATCCGTGAGAAGCTTGCAGTAGAGCCCCGCTGCTCCTTTGTGTTGAAAAGGAGTCAGTTGATGTGGTTTGGGCATCTGGTAAGGATGCCCCCTGGCCGCCTCACTAGGGAGATGATTCAGGCACGTCCAGCTGAGAAGACCCAGGATTAGGTGGTGAGATTACATCTCCACACTGGCCTGGGAACACCTCCGAGTCCCCCAGTCAGAGCTGGATAATGTGGCTCGGGATAGGGACGTTTGGGGCCCCCTGCTGGAGCGGCTGCCCCCGTGACCCGATTTCGGATAAGCGGTTGAAGATGGCTGGATGGATATTCGTGTTCACCTTGTCATGTGTGATGTTTAGAAGTGCTCAGAAAATAACTTTCAATATTTTTATTAAACATAAATACCAATTATATAAATACCAACCTAAATATAAACCTATATAACTGAACATACATGTCACAACAGGGCTCCAAACAAATATGTTCTACAGATGGTGGCACAATCACCTGATTTGGTAGTAACAGTGGGGGGAAAAAATAAAATAGTTTTGTCCTTAATTAAAAAATAAAAAATAAAGAATAAATTATGATAGAAACTAATATATATAATAATGCCAATATTTTTATATTTTATTATTTTGTCGCTGGAAGGCACATTAGACAGTGTAGCATTGATTTTGATTGTAAAAAAAGTTTGTTTATATATATAGGCCTACCTAATTTATTTAATTTAATAGGACTATTTAAATAATATACAAATATTTAGTATGAATATAACACATTGCACATCTGCCAAAATACCATAGTTACAAGTGTTACTATACTAAATACAAGGTAAAATTTTGTTAGGGTGGTGATGTGTGGTTTGTACAGCCTTATTTATGTTCTAGTCAGTTTTGTTTATAATGGTGTGCCATTTAAACACTGTTTAAATTCGTTAAATCACCAAGGCAAGAGGCACTAAGGGTTTTCATAGGGTTTTTCCACAGCCAAATTCGAATGAGTTTCGTGCCACGTTTCTCGCAGCGCCGTTTATAATGATTTGCACTGTGGGTGAGACTGCTCTGCACTTGCGCTGCTCTGTTCATTGAGCCGGCTGATAATTGATCCGGGTAGTGGCTAGTGCTGTTACATTCGTTTTGTTCTCATACAAAACAAACAGATGCATCACACATAATCAACGAGAGTTGGCAAACTCTGTAGTCGCACAGATGTGACCTCTATAAAATCTTAAGTCTCACCATCGGGAAAAAGTATTGAAAGATGTGACCATTTAGTCACAGTCTGGAGCCCTACATTTCTACTACCTTTGCCAAAAATGTTATCAGAGTAAAAGACTTTCCTAGAAGAGGTATAATGTCAGGTCTCCTGCTTCATTGTTGTGTATGTGTACGCACTCGTTAACCACCTTTGATGGGCTGCTATACGATGACTTCACTGTGAATACGTGGATATGCTGGGATCCCTTTTGCTTCATACAGGTGTCCCATTTAACTGCTCTCAGTATAAGTGTGCAACTGAGCGGTGCTGGCAAGTGTTACGTTGCACCATGGATATTAATGAACCATGTGAAATGTACATAGATAATAGCGGTGCACATAATTCAGCAGTGGCACTCCTGAATGCAAATAGGGGAAACACTGAAGTACTGATTACTATTGTCCCATGTCTGCCAACCATTTTAAGTGGTCCAAACATAATCTACATCCTGAAACTGTACTTTTAGTTGGATCTTAGGAGTGAATGCACTTGGCTGCATAGAAAATCTAAATGTTGCTCCCTATTTAGTAAACAACTTAACCTCCTGTGCTGTCTGTCTGCACTGGTCTCAGAACAGTTTGAAATGCACTTTATTTTCATCCTAACTCCATATAAAACATATTTCAGTTTTTTGATTATGCACCGTAAAAATATGATTTATTTGGGGAAAATAGTGCTATAGTCCACTATAGGGATCATTGTATTTAACAGTGTGTCGTTCCGCTATAAATTGCTACATTTTTTAAATGGCATATTGGATTAAACTAGAGACTCTAATCTTTTGATTCAATTAGGATTCAATGTAAAAACTTAATTAGGTTTCTTACCAGATGTAGTTTTGTTGGTGTTTCTCCCAAAGATGAATTCAGCTGTGATCTGTGTTGTTTTGCCACATGACTCTGTGTTTTACCATTTACTGACAGCTCAGAATGTACTGAACTGAGATCAGTCCATTTAAATTAAATTAAATTATGAAGATAAAAGGCACAGTTCTCACAGAATGATGCAGAGAGTCGGCACGAGGATAAACAAGCACGAGATACATGGGGAACTTGAAATGTCTGTGCTTCCAGCTCACACAAATGCACAAGTGAACCAAAACATGCACTTGTAGTTTCATCTAAAATGTATTACAATATAATCACTTTAAAGTTTATATTGTATTGGCTGATAAATACTGCATGAACCGTAATTATTTAATAGTAGATTATCATTCATCAATAGTTGGACATTAGCAATGGCTTTTTGTTTGTGATGTGTCTTTTTTTTTAATAACATTTCACAGTAATAATTGTGTATCAGTTCATAAACTGTGATGGTGGTGTCTTGGCTCCTTTTGCAATGCTCTATATGCAAATATTCACCAAATCCAGCTTTTTTTAGCTTTTATATTCACCAGACGAAAGATTTTGGCCACAGAGGAGTACAAAAAAACCAACAACATATCGGCAACTATCGTCATCGATTTGTGCAGATTACGGTAGTTCCAAAGAACAACTATCGGTACGATTAATAATCGGTTAAACTATATGCATAATTTGGACATTTGTAGTTTACTTAGTCTGAGGTACTTCCAAACTAAACAAAATGATTGTCTGAGTTTGGATTTTTTTTTTTTAAATTTACCAGATTTACCAAGATGTCCTACTGTACAATTGAAGTCAGAAGTTTTCATACACCTTAGCCAAATACATTTAAACTCCGTTTTATACAAATCCTGACATTTAATCGTAGAAAACATTCCATGTCTTGGGTCAGTTACGACCACAACTTTATTTTAAGAATGTGAAATGAGGGAATATTTCATCACATTCCCAGTGGGTCAGAATTTTACATACGCCTTGTTTGAATTTGTTAACATTGCCTTTAATTTGTAAACATTTTGTGTAGTTTTCCACAAGCTTCTCACAATAAGTTGCTGGAATTTTGGCTCATTCCTCCAGACAGAACTGGTGTAACTGAGTCAGGATTGTAGGTGTCCTTGCTCGCACATGCTTGTTCAGTTCAGCCCACAAATGTTCTATCGGATTGAGGTCAGGGCTTTGTGATGGCCACTCCAATACCTTGACTTTGTTGTCCTTAAGCCATTTTACCACAACTGTGGAGGTATCCTTAGGGTCGCAATCCATTTGAAAGACCCGTTTGTGACCAAGCTTTAACTTCCTGGCTGATGTCTTTTAGATGTTGCACATATATCCACATAATTTTCCTTCCTCATGATGTCCTCTATTTTGTGAAGTGCACTAGTCCCTCCAGCAGCAAAGCAACCCCACAACACGATACTGCCACCCCCATGCTCCACGGTTGGGATGGTGTTCTTCGACTTGCAAGCCTCACCCTTTTTCCTCATAACGATGGTCATTATGGCCAGACAGATACATTTTTGTTAATCAGACCAGAGGACATTTCTCCAAAAAGTATGGTCTTTGTCCCCATGTGCACTTGCAAACTGTAGACTGGCTTTTTTATGGCGGCTTTGGAGCAGTGGCTTCTTCCTTGCTGAGCAGCCTTTCAGGTTATGTCAATACAGGACTCGTTTTACTGTGGATATAGATACTTGTCTACCTGTTTCCTCCAGCATCTTCACAAGGTCCTTTTGCTGTTGTTCTGGGATTGATTTGGACTTTTTGTACCAAACTACGTTCATCTCTAGGAGACTGAATGCGTCTCCTGGAGCGGTATGATGACTGCGCAGTCCCATGGTGTTTATACTTGCGTACCATTCTTCGTACAGATGAACTTGGTAACTTCATGTGTTTGGAAATTGCTCCCAAAGATGAATCAGACTTGTGGAGGTCCACATTTTGTTTTCTGAGGTCTTGGCTGATTTCTTTTGATTTCCTCATGATGTCAAGCAAAGAGGCTCTGAGTTTGAAGGTAAGCCTTAAGATACATCCACAGGTGCACCTCCAATTAGCCTATCAGAAACCAATTGGCTAATTGCCTAAAGGCTTGACATCATTTTCTGGAATTTTCCAAGCTGCTTAAAGGCACAGTTAATTAGTGTATGTAAACTTCTGACCCACTGGAACTGTGAAATATGGTCAATTAAATATGAAACAATCTGTCTGTAAACAATTGTAGGGAACAATTACTTGTGTCATTCACGAAGTAGATGTCCTAAATGACTTGCCAAAATTATAGTTTGCTATATGAAATATGAAATCTGTGGAGTGGTTAAAAAAATAAATTGTTTTTTAAAATTTGTTGAGTTAATGAATTCAACAAATGTATGTACATTTCTCACTTCAACTGTACTTAAATTGATTTGATCCTGTTTTTGTTTGTTTGAAAGGGTATTCTCTTAGATATTGCTGCTTTTATTTTTATGGGTGAAAGCTGCTGAAATAGTTATTTTATAAGATTTCAGCCTCATTTCTCTGCCCTCACATTTTAAACTGTATTCTAATACTGGAGTGATATTTTTCTTTCCTCTGATGATGGCACAGAGTTCCCACATCCCCATGATCGATGCTTTGATGATGGCCTACACCGTGGAGATGATCAGCATTGAGAAGGTTGTGACCTGTGTGAAGCGTTTCTCCACATTCAGTGCCTCCAAGGAGCTCCCCTTTGACCTTGAGGATGCTATGGTCTTCTGGATCAATAAGGTGTGTGTTTTGAAAGGTGTGGCCCTTCGTCAAGTCAACACAATATTACTTTGTTTATTTTGGAACTGTCCTTGATGGATCACTAATCCTAACATCTTAACTTGCCTTTGAACTGAATACACAGTTTACGTTAGTTAAAATTGTGTGTGTTGTATAAGCCAGTTTGTGTTGGTTAATTGGTACAATGTGATACAGAAATACACCTAGCTTACCTGCATCTGTCTAATCAAGTTTTTCGTTCCGGGTAGGGGCACGGTTTGCATTTCAGTGTTTATCCAGATTGTTTCCATTCAGTCTAGCATGACGCCTTCCGCCAGTACTTTTAAAAGGCTGTCAAAATGGGCATGTCTATAATTATTTACATTTATTTAATAACAATATCTTAATGCCTTCTTTGTGATTACAGGTGAATCAAAAAATGAGGGAGATCACAGAGAAGGAACACAAATCAAAGCAGCATCTACTAGAATCTCCAAGTCACCAAAAGGTACCACACATCCCAGCCCACATGTTTCTGATATAGATTGTAAAACTCTGATTCTCAGGCCCTGTTTACTCCTGGTGTAAACATCAAGTGTATATGCACTTCCTGTGCTCAGGGAATCCTAACACATCTTATCACTTAGCTATATCTTTGAATATTTTTCTCTAGCAACAAGCACGCTTCATGAATGCCCTTTCGTGCCCCAGTCAGCAACAGAAGGCACAGTCAGTAATAGTGCTGCAGACATGGTTATTTCAACGACAGTAGTCTGTTACGGAGAAATACAGTGAGCAGCATTATAGATGGGCAGCAGAGATAAGGAGTATTTAACGGAGTACTCGACCGTATGAGTTGTTGTATTTACATGTTATGGCTGATGATATTGATATTATGACATTGATAGTGGTAGCTAGCTAACCAATGTTAGGAGGTTTATCTAACGTAACATCAGCTTTGCTAGCGTTAAATCTTTCACCTCAGTTTTGAATTAAATCATATTGCCCTTTTTCATGGGCAAATGAAATGGGCTAGCCAGCTTGCTACATGAAGAGTGTCAACTCCAGTAATGTTGCTTCTCATCTGTTATCACATGTTAATACACAATGTTCTTTTATGATCTGTTTAGTTCATTATTTTTATATTTAAAGTTTGTTCAAAAGTAATGCTAATAGGAGCTCCCTCCACTTTATTTTTGAAAAACAAATTGTTGATATGTGGTTTTGCAGTATGTCATTAAACACATCTTCATAGGCATTTAAAGGACGTTTAATGTTGGAGTTTGTTAGTCTAAATTTTGACACTAAAATTGTACATCAGCCCCAAATATCGGTTATTGGTCTCCTTGATTACTAATAATCGTTATCGGTATCTGCTCTGAAAAAATCATATCGGTCGACCCCCTAGTTTGTGGCAAATGACCGCAAGCAGAGCACTACTGCACTTTGTAGTGCATAGCACATACAGACTACATATTTATTTAATTAAATTGCAGCCTTTTGCGGCTTAAAAATCACATTTGGTCATGTAGCGGCCTGTTTTTCCAAAAGTTAGAATCTACCATCAAAAACACACAGAAACACACATTTGAAACTTGTATTTTGACCCCTTTTCATAGGTCATAATACCAGGTGTAAACAGGACCTCAGGTGCAGATGCAGGTGTTAACTGAAATGGCGAGACTCATCTCATTATATTTATTTAACCAGTGTCATAATACTCCTAATGGCATTTGTATAATATCTTCAGTGGCATCATTTTAGCAAGGTCAGACCTGTCTGCTCTTTTCTTCCCTGACTTTACATCATTTCTGCTCCTCTTCCTGTCTCTTTCCCTCTAACCTCATCCCTCGCTACTTGGATAGTCTCCCTCAAAATGGTATTGGAAACTAGTACCTGTAAGTTGGCTGTGAGTGCTTCGTCTCCACCACTGCACGTGTAGTATGTTTCATTCTGAACGCACACCATCACCACTCAGGCTACGCTTTTATCTAATCAATGCACACTGGGAGACGCTTCTGTCCAGTGGCTTATGCTGCCCTGTAATCACACTAAATGATTTGCCTTTCATTCTTTGTTCCCATGAAGTTAATGAGCGTATGTGTGGGTTTATGTCCATGTTATCTAACTCAGCTGTTGTCGCATATCTGTGCTGGATTATCTGTGGCAGTCATTTCCATTTCCATTTGTCTATTTCTCGTTCTGTCTGTCTCTCTTGGCTGTGTCAGTGCCTCAGCCTGATCTTATGTTTGCACTGGACCATTGCATGCAGGAGCCTGTAGAGTAGATATGTGAATTATAAGGAATTTAACCATTCTGATTCCTCTTAATGATGCAGGTTCCTTAATATTTCAATGAATGATTCTTTTTGGTATTTTGATGGAGAATAATGAATTGTTTCGAAAACACCACTTTTAATGTGCAAAAGCGGCAAATTACCACAATAAGGTGCATAAACAGAGATTTAGATTGCAGGACACAACAAATCACAATAAAGTTGATAGCTGATTCTTGAGGACATCTGGCTGAAAATAAGAAGCATGCTGATCATCATGACAACTGCCATGCAGCTGTGTACTTTTTCACTTTTTATTATGGTGTACCATCCGTTTTGGTGGAACAATGCAAAATCGTTGGTCAGACGTTAATTTGGTTTTGGTATTTAAAAAAATGGTTCTAAATAAATACCACTTCTTGATCCCCAACTCTACTGTCGAGTATTTACAAGTGATACTGACATATTCTGTCTTTAATCTGCTCCCCCTTGACATTTGACAGGATAACATTTTCACATCACGATAAATGTTGAAGCTTTTACTACAGTATACAGTATTATCATGGTATTGAATTACATGACAAAAACGGGTTGAAAGATAAACAGAATTTGTTCCCTTAACAAGTTTAATTGGGGAGTCATATGTCGCTATGTGAGGGTTGGTCGCTTCGATGCGAGACCCGCTTAAAATTTTAAGCAATATTAACTAGTGAGAACTGTAATAGTTTTGTTTGTTAAACTGTGCTGGGACGGCAGTATGTCGAAAAGGTTTGAAATTGTCAGGCTGTGGGGACATTAAAAATCACTTATGTTCACAAAGGTCGGACACTCCTCAGGATCAGAATTGCTGATGTAATAATGTTAGTTTAATTGGAATCCCAGAGGGAAAAGAATGTCAAGATATGGTGAGGTTTTTGGAGGGTCTCGTTCCATATATGATCGACATAGCGGGTCGCCGGCTCAAAATTGAGCACACCCAGAGACTAGTGCCATTTTCAATCAGCTTCCGATCTAACCTGGGAAGATTCTTGCTGTCAGAGACTTTGTTCTACGAGTGGTGAAAAAAGGCAAGTTGTGCTGGGAGGTGCACAACATCATGGTTTTCCGGACTTTGCTAGAGCTCCACAAGTGAAGCAGGACAGATTAAACGAGTGTAAAAATGACTGCACCAACAGAAGGTAGGCTTTGCACTGCTTCATCCTGCTAAGCTGAAAATTGACTCCAAGGATGGACAAGACTTTTACATGCCCATGACAAGCTATGGCCTTCATTAAATCAATGGTGTGAGTGGGTAATTTTTCCTGCACTCGATCAACAATACAGACAATATATCGTGCATTTTACTGATGCAGTGTGAGAGGGTTTGTTGTACTGTTGTCTGCCCACTGGCTCCTACCTTCTTTGTTGTCTTGCTGTTGAGCTCATTCGTTCACTTTTGTTATTTCACTGTTATTATTTACTTGGGCCATTTTAAAATTAAATTTTTATTGAAAATATTTATGTACATTTTAATGGCATGGTTTATTTTAAAGAAAAATAATACATCTATCTATGTCACTACTGCTGTCAGTAGTGATTGATCAGACCCCAATCGCTGCCATCTCACATGATGTTAAGGCTTTGATGGGGTGGAATGGGACTATCTTTTTAAGATTTTGGGAGCACTCTTATTTGGTGGAATAAGTTACTTTAAAAACAACCGTTAGCAGCAGTGCAAAGTAATGGATTCATTTAATTTTCTTTTGGTAGGGGAACCTGGCAAGGCTGTCCTCTCCCCTTTATTGTTTTGTTTTGCCCTGAAAACATAAGCAGCCACAATAAGAAAAGAGGATTATTTTCCTGGTATTGTAGCAAGAGGTGTGGTGCACTTCTCTATGCAGATGATAAATTATTATTTGGCTCCGACCCTATAGTAGATCTATGTTTAGCCTCCATAAAATGTTCAGGATACAGGGTGAATTTGTTTAAATTGGAAGCTCTTGCTCTGACAGCATATTGCCCAGCCACGGCTTTCCAACCTGGCACAAGCAAGTAGCACAAGCAAGGCATTAGGTATTTAGGCATTTTAATTGCAGAAAATTTGAGAGATTTAGTTTGTTAATGAAAAGGTTCTCGTGTGATGTGGATAGGTGGGCTTCAATACATTTGTCTATGGCAGTGAAGGTCAATGTTATAAAAATAAATTGTATCCCCAAATTCAGTTATCTACTACAGTCAGAACGCACCTCTGCATGCACGGCGACTCCTGGGGACACTCCTCCACTCGGTTGTCTGTTCCATTGTGCAGTTACCTTTTATAATAGCTCCTCCCCGGGTGGACAGGAGTCAGACCCACGACCCCGGCGGAAAGAACGCCCGCCGGGGGTCGTGGGTCTGACTCCGATCCACCCGGGGAGGAGCTATTATAATCACGACAGTTATAATCGCAATTCGTTTTTCGATTAATTGTGCATCCCTACCGTGACATGACTACTCTTTAGATCAGTAGTCTAGCTCTCACTCTGTCCTGTTTGTAACTAGTCTTAAGTGTCTGTGTAAAAAAAAAAAAATAGATGACTTTTCCAGGTCTGAATTTTGTAGGTCTATTCTGAGGTCACCAGTTGGTTAATGTGGAATTACCTTTATCACCTCATTAAAAAGTAACTGCACAATGGAACAGACATGTAGATGACATTTGTGTATAGTCATATTGCTTTGTATGAACAATGCAGTGATTAAATTACAGAATTTTAATTTTTGGTTGAATCATCCCTTGAATTTGTATTTAGTCTTTTTGCATAACCCTCTAGTTTTATTAGTCCGGAAAATAGAGTTATATGCTGTGTAGAGGTCGACCGATTAATCGGTCGGCCGATTAATCGGCCGATTTTTTTGCATTTTTTACATAATCGGCATTGGCCAATATCCACGCATATCAAGCCGATTATTAGGCAGGCGCATCTGTGGGCAGCCTAGTGTTGTTGTGGAACACGTATTCAACGCACGCTGCCCCTAGAGTTATTTTCCAGCAGAGTGAGCAGACCTCATCCAGTGCCTAAGGAAGGAGCTAAGTTCCTTGGAGAAAACAGTAAGGGTTAAATTTGTATAACTTATTTATATTTAAAAACGTTTGATATGTTACTGCCAACTTCAAGAAAAAACGTGACAAACGCGATAGTTGACATGACGTTCGGCTACTTTGGATATTGGTAGCGTAGTTGAAGTTGCATTATCACAGCAGAAGGGTGGCTATCATGTCACAATAAGGAAGCAAGAATTTTGCAATTACAGACAGTGAATCTGAGACTTTTATTTGTTCTGTTTGTGTGTCTTATATTTGAGAGGGCTGTCACTCAATGCAGAGAAATAAGTAATAAAAGCCACAGCGAGCACAACTTGAGCCCTGCATAATGAGTGATGACGGAGGACAGAACTAAACATTCAAACGTAGCCTGGTTTAGATCTGTGATATTAGTCTGATTTTATTTTAGATTTCGCCTTCGAAAGATTATAAAAATAATATTTATACATAAGCCGCATTCTGTCTAGCACAACTTCCTTCCCTTCACAGCGGTGCACTGACATTTCTCCCTAAAACTCAAACTTAACGTCAGAATCAGCACGATCGGTGATTGTTGTAAATTGCTACTGTTGCTGAATTGCGGGACGCGTTTAATAATAAAAAGAGCGCAAGAGATACCGTTCCCAAGGCGCTGCGCGCTCCGAAACACACCGCAAATAGACAAGCAAAGTATAGGCTACTTTGGGTTTCATGTGTGCGTCTAAACGATCAAATATACACAAAAATATGTCAAAACGACCGGCTTGGAGATTCACTTAAACACAGTTTATGTCTTAAATGGACGTAGTTATGGAAATAGTTGGGAGAAAATATGCTGCATCAGGAGCCTATTAGACTCTGAACTCGGTCTTAAAGGGGAAGCAGTCTAATGAAAATGTTGACGATTGACCCATTACTGCGAATCAAACAACAAAAGGCGAAGAGAAAATCACTTGCAGCTCTTGTTGAATGAATAACTTCTGCATTAATGAGCATTAATCTATCTATGATAAACTATGCAGTGTTATTTTACAATTGATTACTTTATTAGATTTATTTTTAGCCCACACCTGAACAGTAATGTTAGTAGACCTTCCTGAAATGAAATCACTGTGCCTATATAACGTTAATATTTGTGTAATATATATATACCGTTAAGATTACCGTTAAAGTACCGGATCGATAAGCAGTATCGGTAAGAGTAGTAATACCATTAAAACCTTAACGATACCCATCCCTAGTTATGCCTGTGCTTCTCTTGGATGCTCTGAATATTGGATTACGTGTCTGGATTGCCCCTTAATTAAAGCTGCATTTGGATCTCAACCTTCGTGTCTCGGAGCAGTTCGTAACACCTGCTTTGTTTATTTAATATATTTGTTATACATTATTTATACAATATGTTTTTACATTATACATTTTTAATTTAAGTGTACAAGTGCAGATTGGTCAAGTGTTCAATAAACGTATTTGTTGAGAAATGTTGTCTATCTTAAGTAATTATTTGTTACATTTTATCTTTCAAATAAAAGGTTCAAATAAGAGGTTAAAAACAAGCACATATCGGCCAGATATCGGCCAAAATAAATAGGCAGCATTAATCGGCCATCGGCCAACCCGGATTTCAAAAGATCGGCATCGGCCTGAAAAAAACAATATCGGTCGATCCTCTAATGCTGTGTTTCCCAAAAGCATCGGAAGCTTAAGTTGATCGTAGAGATCATTGGCGCGCACAATTCCAACGATCTACTTAGGCTTACAATGCTTTTGGGAAACACAGCCATATTCAGGTGTGTCAGGGCTTAAATAATTCCCTTCCTGAAACAGGTCGCTGGCATAGAAGATACCTGTCCCCATGTGTCATAAGTCACTTTTGTATTGTGGCATGTTGGAGTAAAGTAGGTGGTTGTGACAGTTTGTCTCCCTATCATCTGTCACCCGCAGGTACGGTATCGGCGGGATCATGCCTCGGGTAGACCACTACCGTACTTCCCCCTGCTGGAGGACCTGATCAGGGACGTGTGTGACGGTGCTGCACTGCTGACAGTGGTCCATTACTATTGCCCAGACCTGATGAAGCTTGATGGTAGAGGGACACCTTTTGCTACTCTTTTTTGAATAACACTGCAGCAACGTATAATTATTTACGGTGTGATATGTAAAAGAAGGGTGGTGTACAACTACACATTTTCAAAATCATGTGACTAGTTGACTAGTCAATCTTAAGGAAGGCATATATAAATGGTGTAGTTTAGGGTCTTGTTTGCCAGATACCAATCATATACATATCTTAGCAGTACACAGACACTATGTAGACAAGTACAGCCTTAAATATGGTAACTGACAGATATTAAACAAATAAACAGCCTAAATATTTATGGAAGTTGTTAATGTGATTAGTGATTTGTACCATACTCAAAGTCTTTATTTTTCTATTAACTATTTCATAAACTATTAGAATTTGTATATTTGAAATGAACAATTATGCTTATTACACTGCTACTAAATATTGATTTAGTAGAACTCGAGCAAAGCTATTTAAGTAAGCTATGATAGAAAGTAATTATTCTACTTGACCACTGAATGCTGCAATTGTCCAATCAGAATCAAGTATTCCAGTTAGCCATGTACAGTAATAAAACCTTATAGTGTACCAATCTATTATATTACGCACAAATGATTTTGAAGTCGGACAGCAATTGTCTCTAATTTAATTGTTAAAGGTGATGAACAAATTTGCTACAAAAGCAGTGTTTTGGTGGCTTTTGCAGCAGTGATTTAAAGCGTATTAATTTATTTTATTTTTGTTTACTATGTTTAATGATAATCAAAAGAGAATGGAGTTGCAAGCCCTTTTGACATTAAATCATGTTCAGGATATTCTACTAGTCCAAATTTTATTTTTACTTTTTTATTGCAACAGAACATACATAGAGAGTACATAAAAGATGATACATGCAGCAAACAAAAAGGGGCACATACAAGGAGATACAATACATAAAGAGGGATACAACAGGGGGAATACATACATAAGCATAGACAGTGCAATACATTGTCAAATATATGTACAAAAGGAATTCATAGCAGAAGAAATGCATAATGTGTAACATAAACACAGGGTTGGGAGGGTTACTTCTGAAATGTATTCCATTACAGAATACATGCTGTAAAATGTAATTTGTAATGTATTTCGTTAGAATACTCAAGGTCAGTATCGTATTCCAAATTCTTTGTATTACTTCTGCACTGGTATATCTTTTTCACTTGTTTTGACTATAAAAACTCAGTAAGACATAATACACATGTTATGTCTTACTGAGTTTTTATTAATATATATGTTTCACCGCTGTTCAAATGCACTTTGTATCGCATCATTTATATGTATAAATGTTTTCCATCTGAAAGGACTAAATATTAAATGAAATAAATTACAATAAAATGCAAAGTAATCTCTTCAGTAATCAAAGTACTTTTTAACTGTAACTATATTCTAATGACTAATTATTTAAATTGTAACTGTAGTGGAATACAGTTACTTATATTTTGTATTTTAAATACATAATCCTGTTACATGTATTCTGTTACTCCCCAACCATTGTGTTAGATTAAGATTCAACTTTTATTGTCATTGTGCAGAGTACAGGTACAGAGCCAATGAAATGCAGTTGTTTTTGCATATCCCAACTAAGCTGGGGTCAGAGTGCAGGGTCAGCCATGAAACGGCGCCCCTGGAGCAGATAGGGTCAAGGGCCTTGCTCAAGCCTCAGCCTTAACTGCTGAGCCACCACTGGCTGGTTATGTTACAGCCTTAATCCAAAATGGATTAAATTCATTATTTTCCTAAAAATTCTACAAACAATACCCCATAATGACAACATGAAAGAAGTTTGTTTGAAATCTTTGCAAATTTATTAAAACTAAAAAACTAAAAATAAGTTATTAACAGCCTTTGCTCAATACTTTGTTGAAGTACCTTTGGCACCAATTACAGCCTCAAGTCTTTTTGTGTATGATGCTACAAGCTTTGTAGAATTTTGAGGAAAATAATGAATTTAATACATTTTGGCATAAGGCTGTAACATAACAAAATGTGGAAAAAGTGAAGTTTTGTGACTACTTTCTGGGTGCTCTGTATACAATACGGAAAGTGAAAACACGCACAAATGACAATAGTACGTGGGTTGATTTCAGCTTTTGAATTTAAAGTGTGTGGTAACTGGATCAATGCTTTGAGGTTTATATGATTTATGAATGGTCTTCCTTTTGAGATGATAGATACAAATTGTGTGATAAATTTGTGGACATGTTATTAGAAACTAAATAAATGAATTAAAAATAATAATAATAATTTGCCTTTTTTAATTATGCCATCAAATAGACAGATGTCCATGTACATCCCGTTGGACAAAATAACAGTTGATTCTGGCACTCCCCCCCTTGAATATCTGATTGAAGTTGAAGTGTGATGCTACAATGTTAATTCTAGAGCTGTGTAATTTTTGATTTCTCATGCTGTTGTTTTGTTCACCTGTTGCTGCACGTCAGATTGCCTCTTGAGCTTAAATAAACTGCTCTGTGAAATTGTCTTTTCAGATATTTCAGCCCTCAAGCAAATATTGACTCCGTTTCAGCCCTTTGTTTACAGTTTATGAATGTCAGAAACTACATGCCATAGGATAGCTTGTTTGCTTACCTCGTCTTTTTTGTTGTTTGCAGATATCTGCTTGAAAGAGGTGACCTCAATAGCAGACAGCCTTTATAATGTCCAGCTGCTAAAAGAGTTTGCCAATGAGTACCTTCACAAAAGCTTCTATTTGACTCTGGAGGACATGTTGTATGCACCTCCTGTGCTCAAGGTAAGCTATTCAGTCATGCATTATGAGTCTTATCATTATCAATTTCTTTTATTTCCATATGGGTCTGTTGTTGATTTTTCCACTGTTGGATTCTTCCTGCAGCACAATGTCGTGGTGTTTATTGCAGAGCTTTTCTGGTGGTTTGAGATTGTCAAACCTGAATTTGTCCGTCCAAGGGACTTTCAGGAATTTAAAGATGGTGAGGAATGATTTTGCTCTGTTTGTCATATTATTGTTCAAAGCGTCTGAAAATGGTCAATGTGGTTTTCTGCTACAACACTTTAAATCTGGGGTAATTACTTCAGTTTACAAGATTCTAAAATAACATAAAAAAAACTATAATGCAATAAGTATCAAACTAACAAACAATAATTTTTGTAGGTCACGTATTAATCTTGGCGAAAGTTAAGTTATAAATAAATATACAACGGTTCGTTCCGGTCCTTGAATCTGATTGGATGAGAGACGTTTCATGAATACTGATGGTCTCACACCATCAGCACTCCGACGCTTCACTGTTTGTATCACTCCGCTTGTGTTCATACCATTCTAAACTAAAGTGTAAGAGCTTTGCATATGTGTTAAGAGGTATATGCATCTCTTTACATGTAATTTGTTTTTGTTTTTGACATGACATATTTTAGCTAGCATGTGGTGGCAAAATACCATTTTTGTGTGTAATAGAAGCCAGTTAAGGAACATGAGTCAGCATCAGTTATTGTTTACATTCATCAGCACAACATGATCGCTCATATTACTACTACACTACTAAAGCTAGGAAATAGCTTTAAACAGCTTTAAACTAACAACTTAAGCATTAAGGCTCATCACAGCTGAGAGACACAACAGACTGATTAATTACACAAACTCAAGGTTCTTACCTCTTACCGGATTTTCCACATTGGAGAGGAATTTTTCCACTAAGAAAATAGGATGAATTTGACCAAAATGACATTATTTTTAGAAAGCGGACTAACACACTACACCATCTCTGCTTGGGAGTGGCAACAGAAAGATGATTGTACACACACTCTCTTGTGACATTTTGAATTATGCTTGGACGCATCATTTGGTTTAAACTAGCAACGGCAGATTCTGATCCGCTGCGTAATATAGTTCCATGCACAAATGTTTTTTATGGCTGTATTCAGTTTTTCCTAATTTTATAAAATGCACTTGTTCATTGAACTGTTGTATATAAGCAATATCACACTCGTAGTCATGCTATATGGCCCTAAATCAGCACTGCTGTGATAACCTGCAGCCGAATCACAGCAGTGCTGATGCACAGCCGTGGCCAAAATATTGGCAGTGACATAAAGTTTGTGTTTGCAAAGTTTACTGCTTCAGTATTTGTAGATAATTATTTCACATGTTTCTATGGTATACTGGAAAACAATGAAAAGTATTTCATAAGTTTTAAAGGCTTTTATTGGCAAAAACATTCAATATGCATAGAGTCAATATTTACAGTGTTGACCCTTGTTCTTCATAACCTCTGCAATTCGCTCAGGCATGCTGAATGTCAGCTTCTGGGCCAAATCCTGACTGATGGCGATCCATTCTTGCCCTATTAGTGCTTGGAGTTGATCACAATTTGTGGGCTTCTCCTTGTTCACTCGCCTTTTGAGGATTGAACACATGTTCTCTATGGGATTAAGATCCGGGGAGTTGCATGGCCACGGATCCAAAATTTAAATGCAATGATCACCGAGCCACTTCATTGTCACTCTTGCCTTGAGACATGGTGTTCCATCATGCTGGAAAATGTACGGATCATCACCAAATTGCTCCTGGATCGTTGGGAGAAGTTGCTCTTTCTTTATTCATGGCAGTGTTTTTGGGCAATAATGTGAGAGAGCCCACTCCCTTGGATGAAAAGCAATCCCACACATGGATGGTCTCAGGATGCTTCACTGTTGGTTCTACACAGGACTCATGGTAGCGTTCACCTTTTCTTCTCCGGACTATCGATTTTCCAGATGTCCCAAACAGTCGGAAGGGGGCTTCATCAGAGAAAATAACTTTGCACTAGGGTTGCAACGGTATGAGATCTTCATGGTATGATAACAGTCTCAGAAAATATCACGGTTTCACGGTATCACGGTATACGGTATTACACAATTACTATTATTAGTGAAAACAGAAGGGTTATTTTATTAATTTATTAATTTTTGGGCAAACACTTTATTATAATTGAAACTTAGAACCATAAATTGTATTGAAGTATGTGATGCGGTGTCCACTCTTGGTACATATGTGTTAAAAAAAAAAAAAGTCTCCCTTTTGTAAATAAATAAATAGAAAAAATAAGAAAGCTAACAGAATTATAATAAACAGAATTATAAACGTGATAAAACATAGCATGTAAATATAACATGTTATAGAAATAAAGCATGCTAGTTTACATGTTAAATGAACTACTAAATGAAAAATAACATCAGTTGTGTGAGCTTTTAAAGTAATGTCCTATGATTTTAACAGTTAACATTTACTGTAGGTGTGCCAGACTGCTCCTGTCTGTACCTTTAACTCAGTGTGCTCAACTGGTTTTGCTTCAGGACAGATTTTACATTGGAAATCAAGTGTCGACCTGCCATAGATTAAAGATAACCTGTATTTAATGTATCCTGGGTTGCATTTCCTTTTATGTTGTATAGTTTTGTTCATGGTTTTCCAGTACAAGGACATGCATGAAGTGACATTATTTTTGTTGAATATGTCAATTTACTTATATGAGCCCATTATTATCCCGTTTGTTACATAATATTACATATTTATACACATATTACACAGAAGGAACGGCTCCTTATTACCATGGTTAGGTCAGTGTGCTAGTCTTAAATAATAATAATAATAATAATAAATTAATGTATTTATGAAAAATATATACTAGCTGAAACTTTACCCGTTTACATGCTAAGAGTCATGATGCGGGTCTTCTTGATGGATTAATTCTCAGCACACAACTGAATAACACAACTGCATGAATATGATAAATGATTACTGCAAGAGTTAGATTAACATTGTAAGCCCGTTTATCGGTCCAATGGCGGTTTCCAATAATACGGGTGAAGGTCTCTGCGCGTTACTGTCTTTCCTTGTATGCAACACAACAAGATTAAATGAAATACATTTTCTCTTATGTATTACCTCGTTATTTCATCTGACTCCATAAATGAAAAAGGTTTTTAATGATATCTGAGTATCATTAAAAGTGAGCGAATGTTTGATTATTCTTTTAACTCCTTTAATTATACTTTACCCGTTTTAGATTAAGAAACTATGTCGCTTTGAGGTCCTCGCGTGTTTTCTCTACACCGCGGGTCTCACGATCACAAGTGGCCAGTATTGGATCATCAAACAGAGATAATTGCTATATACCTGAGATTGGTTACGTTCACGTATACACAATCAAAGATACTTCAGTATAGCCCCCATGGAATTGCATACACTTGAATGTAACTTAACGTTTTCTTCAGTAGAGGTCACGGCCACTATTACAGATGTAAGTTGACCAACATAACTTCTCTTATAATAGCTTTGGATTGGCCATGCGTGGTTTCCTACGTACACTTATCTGGAGAAACATCAAATTAAAACAGCGGTAAGACACCCAAATTTAAATTGGTCAAGCAGCGTTTGCTGTTCTAAACGGAAATTCCTTTTTGTCTTTGCAAACCAAGTACACTTGAATCAATGCCAATTATTAGTCGTCACTAATCTGACGCAGACTTGCGGTAACATACGAATCGTTCAATCTGTTTGGGAAAAGCAATTTCAGAGTCAGTCAGAATAAATCAAATGTTGACAATTTATTGATCAGGTAACATAATTCATCAATTCCAATTAGACATTGATAAGTCAAAGTTAGACATTTTATCAAAACATAAGAAATTCAAATTGCAATCACCTGATATACATTACAAACAGTAAACTGTTTGGGATCGTCTGATTACAGAGAGCCCTGAGTAATGCGTCGCCTTTCCTTAAATACCCAAACCATGGACAAAGGGGATTTTGGGAGTGGTTAGGTTTGGAAGACCTGGGGACATTTGCACCAGTACAATCCTTGTACTTCCTGCTGAATTTCAGTCTGTCCTTGATGTTTTTCTTGGAGAGAAGTGGCTTCTTTGCTGCCCCTCTTGACACCAGGCCATTGTCCAAAAGTCTTCGCCTCACTGTGCGTGCAGATGCTCTCACACTAACCTGCTGCCAATATTGAGCAAGCTCTGCACTGGTGGTGGTGACATGACTCCATAGCTGACTCCACAGGAGGAGATGGCCCTGGTTCTTGCTGGACGTCCTGAAGTCTTCTTCACTGCAGTTGAACCTCTCTCCTTAAAGTTCTTGATGATCCGGGTTTGCAGCAATTTCCTTGCATGTGAGGCCATTTTGATGCAAAGCGATGATGGCTGCATGTCTTTCTTTAGAGGTAAACATTACTAACAAAATCACAATGATTGGAAGCACTTCTTCCCTCATCAGCATTTACAATGCATCTGATCACTCTGCACAATAATCTAGAAACAATGTGAATCAACACCACAACAACTGAAGCAGAAAACTTGGCAATAATTTTTGGCCGCGTCTGTAGGGCCATATCGCACTCTTGCACCCTTGATATTGCTTAAATATCTGAATTAACTAAATATATAATTAACATTAACCAAAATTAATAAATGCTGTAAAAGTATTGTTCATTGTTAGTTCATAGTTGATTAACTATTTCATTTATTATGTCTGGTCTGGTTTCTTCAACAACCAGATAATGTTTGTGTAAACTGATTTTGACAAAGCCTCAACCATATTTGGGCTGTTGTGTCAAAAAATATTACTTAATTATTAACATTCTCATTACAGCACAAGCAATCACTCAGCCCAAGAGTGCCAGGCCAACTGTGCCAATATCCAATGCCACCAAACGGAGCTTCCTGGTGTCTCCTGGTGTGGCTGATCCAGCTCTTCCTGTACAGAACAGCCCAGAAGTTTGTAACAGGTACTTCCTGCACCCTGAAGAATCTGAGCCTCTGTAAGTGCTTCATGGTTTTGTCTTTTCCTAGTGTTAAACCATTCGTCTTTGTGGTTTTGAGCGCAATTGACAGTAATCTGGTGGAATTGTGTTGACATAACCAGACATCCCTCTATTATCATTATACTGTATACTATGACCCCGTTTGAAGTCTTAAAGTAGGTCACACTTAATGCCTGAGTATCATTACATTACATTAGATAACAAAATATCAAGATACAAGCACACCTTTCAAGCAAAGCATCCTACAATAAATGTTGCTAGGGGGATCACGTTATGCTCTGGGAGTGGTGAGACATGTGCTGTGGAGCTCCTCATTATTTAGCTCAAATTATGTTAAAACGGTCATCTAACACTTTCTAAAATTGTGCAGAGCTGTGAAGTGAGTGGTCAAGCAAAAAGCTCAATGCGCCTCACTGCTTTTGAGTATTCTTTGCAAAAGACCCTAAATTGCATGGAGGATTTTGAAAATAGAAGTCGGCATCAGAACATCAGAATTGTTGGCCTCAAAGAGGGCACTGAAATACACCTTTATTTACCCTGCTACCATAAAAGTCCTCAACACAGCTGGGAAAGACACCTACTTGTCTACGTCTGAGGGTAAACGTCTTTGTGGAGTCATTTCAGCGATTCTAATAATTCCCCGCAGGTACTCTTGAATAGATGCGTACTATGCAAGGTACTATTTTATATAACGTGCGAATAATGCTAAAGATGACTAACACATTTCCTTTTGATTGTCGAGGAGTAACGCTGACACAGCATGTTTAACACATATAAGAAAATTGTTATCGCACCACAAATTTGCGAGTATGTGAATCCCACTGTTTTAACTCTCTACCCCTTGTTTCTCTGGTTGCTCTTCACAGCATCAGTTGGTGAATGTGAGAGGTTCACAGATTCAGTATTTTGTGTTTTCTTTTTACTATATTTCTCATTTGTACATGGGATTTTCTATGCAAGTTAGTTCCACTCCTGCACAGTTAATTTTATATGCAGGATGCAGTTTTGTTGTTGTTGTTTGTTTGTTTTTCACATGGAAAATAATTGGTTTGGTATTTCTCATGTGAGAAGGAATCAGCATTTTGAGGTTTATTATTCAATATTTAGTTTTTTTTGTTTAGTTTTTTCTTATAAGTGAATAATAGCATACACTAGTAAAAAGAAAAAGGATTTATTCTCTGAATTGATATTAGAAAACAAGATTGCCCAGCTAGAAAAACAATTTATTCCTTAAAATCAGACCAACTTCATGTTGAAATTAAATCTCTAAGGGCTCAGTTAAACAATCTATTAACCAGAAAGACAGACAATTATATATTATTTCCAAGGCAAAGGCTTTTTGAGATGGGTAACAAACCTTATTTCCTTCTCTTAAGATTAGTTAAAAATGCACCTGCAAAAGGTTTTTTTTTTTCAGCAATTAAGGATGCTAATGGTTACAGAATCTCAAAGAATAAATGAGAGATTAGAAAATGTTATGATGCCATTGGGAACACATAACAGGTCTGAGCCTAATTTTATAAAACCATTTAAGTAGTTGCCAAATGTTACACCTACACTGCTACAGGTTTATTATGATTAATATCAAACCATCAATCTCTTGCATTAAAGAGGATCTTATAAGATGGTCCAAATTTCCAGTTTCTATTTCATGTAGAATAAACTTATAACAATTATAATTCTTCCAAAGCTTTTATACCCATTGTCTATGACCTTTCTAAACATGACTAAATGCAGGCCAGGATCTTTTAAACTGGATTTATAATCCAAAAGACACGCTATGGATTGATACAGAACAACAGTTTTGCAAACTGATTTCCCTGATAAATATACTTCATCAGAAAACCTAAACCCCCATCAAAGTGAAAGTTATTCGAACATGGTCACCGATTAAAAGGTTTCTCGGATACAATCATAGTTCACCTATCCTATCCACACTGACTCTTAACTTAAATTTCCATGACACCAGTGTGGGCTCACAATTTTAAATTTGGTCTCATGCAGGAGTATACAGAATATATGATCTATTTAGTCTGCACATATATAGTGGCTTTTTTAACCTTAACCTAAGGTTACCAATGCACTTTACACTGTGTTTCATTTACCTATTCGCACACACATTCACATTCACACACCAATGGTGGAAGAGCTGCCATGCAAGGCGCTAGCCTGCCATTGGGAGCAACTTGAGGTTCAGTGTCTTGCCCAAGGACACTTCAGCATGTGGAGTCATGTGGGCCGGGAATCGAACTGCCAACCCTGCGATTAGTGGCTGACCCACTCTACCACCTGAGCCACAGCCGCCCCAATATTTCACAAAGATTTCTTAATGTAATTCGAGAAGCTACAGGCAAAGTATCATATTCCTAGAAAAGACTTCTTTAAATACTTGCAGATAAGACACTTTGTTCAGGTTAGACACGGTAGTCTCAGTTTAAAGAATTCTGACATTATTTAGACACTTTTTTTTATTAAGAACCCTGAAATTAAACATTTCATATCCAGATTTTACTCCCATGATATATCAACATAAACCAAACAATCTGATTTCACTGTGCAAGGTATGGAGTGAGAGCCTGAAATATGACATTGACAAAAATGTTCAATATTGTTAGATTGCCATTAAACATTTCAGTCTGCAACAGACTTCAAGAAATGCAATTTAATACTGTACACAGAGTTTACATATCTCCAAACAAACATAGCAAGATAAACGGTTCTGTATCCCTCCAGTGTCCCAAATGTCATAAAAGTATTGGCACATTCTTTCACTGCCTTTACTTATTCATGTTCACTTATTGCAGATTTCTGGAATAATGTTTGTGAGAAATGATCTATAATAAGCAAGCAGAAGGTCATAGACTCCCTGTCAATGTGTCTAATGGTCTCACTTTTGGATACTTCAAATGTTATTAAAACCTTACTGATTTTGGATAGATAAGCAATTATGATCAAATGGGTTGGTGCTGAACCCCCCTTTATAAAAGATTGGTTGATTCCGATTAAAGAAGTTATTTCTCTGGGAAAATTGTGATATGTATTGAAAGGTGAATCGGATTTATTTTATAAGTAAAAAAACTATTGGCATAGACTGCAAGCGTATTGGGGTATCCCTGATTGATTGTATTAACTGTGTAACATTGTAACCCTGATTCTGACCACACTGCTTGTCTTTTGGCATGATGCTTGTTCCAAGAATACTGCTCTAAGATTGTAGTATTCTAAATGTTTTATGTTGAAAAGTTAGTCTTTATAATGTGATAAACAAAGCAGTGCTGCTTGTCTATATTTGTCCAACCAAATGGAAAATGCATTGTGTCAGTTACGATTAGATTTTGCCTGGATAGACCTCTGGGACCCGAGAATCATTTGTCCTAATATGGTGTGCTGGTGGTTTGCCAACCATGCCCTCTGCTTGCTGTTTCAGTAATAAGGGGAGTTCCAGCTTCAGCCCGCCTCATCCACTCCTGCCTCTGAGGCAAAGACAGAAGAAGGTTCAGCCAGGAGAGGAAAGCACAGGTAATGCACCAAAATGCTGCTGCCATTAGTTTTAAAATATCAAATAACCATATATAGTCATTTCTGTGTTTTGATGTGATGGCTAAAATGGAAGTTAACCAAAAATGTTGGGCCTCAGAGATACTTTTCATTCTCAGAAAACATGTAGTCTGAGACCATAAGTTGGGTGAATCTCACGAAACATGTCAAGATCTATGCCCATGTCAAAGAAAATATAAATACAAATAATAAATAAATTATAGTGTGTTTATAGAATGAGGCCTATTTTATGAATTGAGGTAATTTTCATTATAATAATGAATGGTTAATTCTCATTAATAATGAGAATCACCATTGAGAACAACCAAAATTACAGAAAAATAAAGTGTCCACATTATGGTAATGAGATGTGTTTAAATGTCATGAAAATAATGCCACAATGCAAAAAATGCTAATAGTGCTAAAATAAGCCTAATTTTCTTTACATAATATATGTTTTTATTTTTGGGTGAAATGTAACCTGGACATGTTTTCATGATATTTAGCAAGTTATAAGTTAGGTTTTAAAGGTGTTTCACACAAAAAATGTAATTCTCTCATTCTCATGCCATCACAGATGTGAAGACTTACTTTCTTCTGCAGAACACAAACAAAGATTTTTAGAAGAATATCTCAGCTCTGTAGGTACCACATAATGCAGGTGAATGGTGACCAAAATTTTGAAGGTCCAAATAGCCTTTTCCACTTTAAAACTTGACATCTGCATTCTCCTTGGCAATAGTGATTTCAAGCTTGATTACACTTCCTAGTGCTTGATGCATGCGCAAATCTCTAGATGGTGCAAGGAAGTGAATAGAGCTTTTAATGATCACCAATGAGACTGCTGATGTCACGATTTATAGAGTTATTCACTTGCATTGTGTGGACCTACGGAGCAGAGATATTATTCTAAAAATCTTTGTGTTCTTCAGAAGAAAACGTGAGTGAGTAAATGATGAGAGAATTTGTATTTTTAGGTGAACTATTCCGTTGAGCCAATACAGACCTTTTTGTATTTCAGTTATAGAGTGAGTATCCTGAGAACAGGTAATCAAATTGTCTTTTCATGTGCTTTTCTTTACAGCCTGTAGAAATCGCTCCAGTTCTTTGACACAAGAAGGTCACTCGAGAGGATCTGTGGCTTGGTCAGATAAAAGGCAGAGGTACAACACTATTAATAAATATGAATATGAAAAAAAAAAAACATATGGCTTAAATATTTTCCTTAATGTTTTCATTTTCGAAAATCAAAATTATATTTGCTTGATAATGTTTCTGAAATCAGGCCACTGTCTCAGCTGAATCGGTATGTTCTCATGGACAGTGATGCAGACTTGGCCTCGGGTGACAGCGTTAGTTTGGCCTGCTCTATCAGTGAGGACAGTCTGGCCTCCACTGTCACACCCAAACACCAGATCCATCCGAGTCAGAGCACTACTAGATGGGTCAATGGACATGGTCTGCTGGGCAACGTTAATATGGATGAGGAGGATGAGCTGGTAACCATTGCCAGGGCAGATTCATCTAAGAATGGCAACACCCTTCCAAACTCTGAGGACACAGAGTGCCAGAGTGCTACCCCTGGTGCTAAAACAAAAACTTGGGGGCGGCAGCAGGAAGCAACCTCTGATTCCCGAACATCCAGTTTCTATTTGGAACCACTGATGCCTGCAGTTCTGAGACCAGCCAAAGAGAAGTCCATATGCCTGAATAAGGAAGAAGAATTTGGGGAGGGACGACAGAGAGGATCAGCACGGAGACCTGTGGGAGGAGATGGCCTCAATTCATCCTCCAGACGGAGAACTCCAAACACCCTTAACCGAACCTTTACCCCTAACACTAGCTCAGAGTTTGATTCAACTATTGAGCCCAAATCAAGTGAATTTGTGCCTCCAGCCACTGAGCAAACACAAACTTTCAGACCATTGGCGACAAGTAGCATAGAGCCGTCTTCACCTGGGTTTTACCTTCATTCGTCTGTGCCTGAGGACAAGAGGCCTGTCCAAGCTTGGGATATACAGCCAGAAACTGACATAGAGACTGTGGAGACGATTGAAGAACAGGATGCAGAGCTTACTAAAGAGCTCCATCTGGACAAGAAACAATTCTATGAGGAGGATGAGGAGTCTGCCAAACTACGAGAGGACATGAATGTAAAGGAACATGAGGATAAGGATGGTGAAAGCAGGTGTTCGAGCCCAGGTCAGCACTCCCAAATCAGTAGCGTTGCCAGTGGCAGCATACATATGACCAGTTTTGCAGAGCGAAAGATGCAGATGTTTGGTAGCAACCAAGACATCCGCTCCAGCACCAATAGCTCACAGCGGACCACACCAGATGGCTCTGAGAGTTCCCCCTTTCCTCTCACTTCATGGAAAATGAAGAGAGACCAGAGTCCAAATCAACAGAACAAGGAGAGTGCCAACATGCTGGCCTCTGAACTTGTCCAACTCCATATGCAGCTTGAAGAAAAGCGACGTGCAATTGAAAGCCAAAAGAAGAAGATGGAGGTCTTAATGGCCAGACAAAGGCTAAAGCTTGGGAAAGCAGCTTTCCTGCAAATAGTGAAGAAAGGGAAGAGTGACACTCTCCCGCAGCCTACAAAAGCGGAGTACTACTTGAAAGATGGTCAAAAACTCAATCAAGAAAAAGAAAAGTCATCAAAAGATGACTCCTGTGTCAATGATTTGAGAGATGGGGCAAAAGTGTCTGGAGAACCAGAGAAGGCTTCTATTGAGTGGGCACATGGGGGGACTGTGTCTCCTAGTGCCTTAGATATTGATGAGGAGATAGATCTTAATGAGTGCAACCGCTCCATTGAGTTGCTAAATGAGGCCATAGGTAGCATTCAGCAGCAGATGATGCAACTTTCGCTCCAGCAGGAACTGCTCATGAAGCAGAATCACCGGTCTCCAACAGGTGCCGCTCCACCACCTAGCAGTGACCAAAGTAATACATCTGAACCCAGAGTCAGAGCTTCTGTACATTACGTTGACCCAAGTGGCAGCCCTGTGGTGCGAAAGCCACTCAAACTGAGTTCAGCACGTCCCCGTTCCAAACCTTCTGAACTGTTGCTAGTTAAGGAACAAGGCAAAGGGCAGAAGAGCTCCACTCCTACGCCTACTGACGGCCAAGCCAGGCCCAGTCAAGGGGGCAGGACCCCTAAAGAAGAGCCTGAGGACTCTGTGCAAAGTTCTGTAAGATTTGACACACTCAACAAATACAAAGGGAATCAGAAAAGCACTACATTCCACCTTAATGATGAAGCTAATTTGAGGACAGTGTCAATGGAACCAATTTCTGCAGCCCTGGGTGTCACTTTTGATGACTCTATGTCTGGTACCTCGCAGGACCCTGCAGCTACATTTGAAGATGGACCAGGGAAGGATGTCTCCTCAGAGGACATTTCTAGAGGAAAGGTCAATCTTGTTGAAGTGGACTTGTCTGACTTGGCTGCCAACCCAGATGATGAAAGTTCCAATGTATTGGATGTCACTACTGATGGAGCTGATGGGGAAAAGAAATCTGCCATGGGCTTCTTTTTAAAGGTAATGTGAGTGCAATTGACAAGACATTAGATACGTTTTTATCTCTCCAGGAAAAGGGATTGTAATTTTCTGGCAACCACCAGTTTCTCTTTTATTTACCTTTAGAAATTTAAGTATTGCCATTTTCCTTTTAAATAAAATATTCTTAGTTCAGTGTATTTTAATACATTTAGACTATGTATAGTATGGATTTGTGAATTATTTAATTACTGTTAATGAATTACTGTTGGTAATAACTTGTGTACAAGATATATTACTTGTATACGTATTTGAGTTCATTAAAACTTCACATTGTGGATCGTGGAATATTTCTGGCCTTTTGGATTTTTATTTTTTTTATTTGAAAATAAGTCATCATAACACACTGCGTAATCACAGTGCATTACGTAATATTGCCATAGTAAATAGGTGGAAGTATGCATATTTGAACATGGGGCGTTACATGACATGCTCAGAACCATTTGGTCTGATGATGGAGATGCACCTACTGATACTTGGGCCAGTAAACAACCACCCAGAACACCCTAATAATTAGGGCTGCAACTAACAATTATTTTGATAATCTGTTAATCTAACTATTATTAGAACGATTATTTGGCTATTATTGCAACGATTAATCAGTAGTTCTTCACCGATTTTTCAGCTGGTGTCCCGACCTAAAAGGTTGTATTAATCCTTTATCAGTAAAGAAATATAAGTGTATTTTTTACTTTGTTATACATCTGCGAGTGCAGTAAAGACAAAATATACTTATATTCAAGATCTAGATCTTATTAGCAAGTCTAAATATCTTATATGCTTCTCAGGTGAATGCATTTTTTTTTTTTAAGGATTTTTATATATTTTAAAATATTTGTATTTTTAATATTATATTCAACATTCTCTGATAACAATTTTTTCTTTTGCTGTATAGCTGCTAAAAAACAAGTATGTTGTTTTTAAAGAGTTTTAGATATTTTTATTGGAAAACAAACCAAATCAAAACATATTTTGTTGCAGTGTATAATGGGGCGAAGACTTCCTCTCTCTCACCTGTTCTTCTGTTCACTTCAATCCATCTTTAACTCACAAACAAACAAACTCTCTCGTATTAATAAAGCTGCATATTGCAAATTTCCTTCACGATAAGAAATGCACAGTGACATATAGTATGACTCAATACATTGGCTCGCGACTTCTTGAATCATAATCTCAAGCTGCATTAAGCATGCATGTTCGAGGGATGAGCGTCCCCGTGAAAGAGTGTGCATCAGCCGGATGCAGTTTCAGTTTCTCCCCCTCAGATCAAAACATTTGCGCAACTCATAGAAAAGGCACTGACCGCACAGAGAAATGCCAGTTTCGGAGTTTGTAGTCATTTACATGATCTGCTTCCATATTATTTGAACTTTAATAAAGCTATAATGCATTAAATATAACTGCATTTAAGATGTAACATCAGGGTGTTTCCTTTAAAGACGCTCGACACAAAAGTTTTGTTTCAGCGGAGCGGCAGCTCCAGCTTCACCTATTCTACAATGAGAGTGCTTCTGTATTTACTTACTTTGTATTTTTGCATTATAATTTCCTCATACTTTGAGATCTCAATCACCTGAAGCTGTTTGGAATGTTTAGAGTACATCTGGACAGTGATCTGTGTAATTCTTCCTCTCCTCAGACAGGTGCGAGCTGCAGTGCAGATACGTTTTTTGACCACTTTATCCACATATCTCTGCAGGATGAGCAAAAAGCAGAGGATGAATTGGCAAAAAAGCGTGCAGCATTTCTGCTGAAACAACAAAAGAAGGCAGAGGAGGCTCGGCTCCGCAAACAACAGCTGGAGGCTGAAAGTGAGCTGAAGAGAGATGAAACCAGGTATTTGTCAACCTCTGATATGTCTTCCACCAGAGATATAGATATGATCAAGAGATGCTCTGCATTGCTGTTTAATTTCTAAAAGCCTTCTTTTCGTTCCCAATTCCAGACGGAAAGCCGAAGAGGAAAGAATGAGAAAAGAGGAGGAGAAAACCAGGAGAGAGTTGATAAAGCAGGAATATCTCCGAAGGAAACAGCAAGAGATATTTGAGGAGCAAGAACAGCCCAAACCTAAGACCACCAAGCCCAAAAAGCAAAGGCCTAAGTCTGTGCTAAAGGAGGAGCCCTCAATTAGCATACTTCCCAAGTGCCCCGCTGCCAGTAAGCATTCAAATGTGACTTCTGTGTGATTTGATGTAATTTCAAGTTTGGAGTTGTTGCAAGAGGTTTCTTCCAAGGATTTATGTTTGTGCCACTAGGACTTGAATTTGTATATTTTTAAATGAAATTGAATATGCAGTTTTGAATTTGAATTACATCAAACTTGAAATTCAATGCACATAGCACAACATCAGATCTTAAAATTCAGATTAAAATGTTTAATACACTAATTCAGGTTTCATATTTAGATTTTGGTAAATTCAACAAATACATCCAGGGTACTCTGAAAGAGCAGTAGATTCTGTATCTCCTCCTTGATTAATCACAATGCTGTTGTGAGGAACTTCTTCCTAGTCTATGTTCTAGGGCAGAACAAGTAACCTATACTAGAGAAAGTTGGTTGCTCTCGCTCAGCCATGCTTCAATCCCACATTGTCACTATTTGTCCGCTGTTCTTTCTGTCTCTTAACAAATGTGACCTGTGAGTTGTGATTGGTAAAGTAGTAGTTTGAGACCCCTAGACGTAATTTTGTAACTGTAATCAGCATGTAAGATTTGAATTCGTACCACATACATTTTAATATCAAGTTAGTTACAATTCAAGTTCAAAACTGCATATTCAATATCAAGGAAATCTAGCCCTGAATTTCAAATTCAAGTCCTAGTGGCAGAAATATCATTCCATAATCTTGATTTGAGTTGATTTTTTTATTTTTATGAAAACCCTCTTTACAGCAACAACTCTGTGACAGCAAACGTAGATATATGACAGCTAGAGTGTCTGCAAAAGCACTTAACCAAATAAATAAACTAATACCTAGTTAGGCCTATAAGAGAATATTATGAAATATAATGTACATTTTTGTTGCTTAAAAGGGATTGTTCACCCCAAAATTGAAAATTCTCTCATAATTGAATCACCCTCATGCCATCCCAGATATGTATGACTCTCTTTCTTTTACTGAACACAAATTAATATTTTTAGAAGAATATATCAGCTCTGTTGGTCCTCACAATGCAAGTGAATGGGTGCCAGAGCTCAGATGGTCGAAAAATGACAAAGGCAGCATAAAAGTAATCCATATGACTCCACTGGTTAAATCCATGTCTTCTAAAGTGATATGATAGATATTGGTGAGAAACATATCTATATTTAAGTCCTTTTTTTACCATCAATATTGACCTTTGATCAGCCCCTACCAGTAGGTGGCTGATTGTAAAAGTCACTTCCATACCAGAATGTGGAAGTGAAGGTATAGATTTTCAGTAAAAAAGGACTTTAAATATTGATCTGTTTCTCACCTACTCCTTTCATATCTCTTCAGAAGATAGGAATTGAACCACTGGAGTCATGCTTACCTAGGATTACCTTTTATACTGCCTTTTGGACCTACAAAGTTCTGGTCACCATTCACTTGCATTGTTAGGACCTACAGAGCTGAAATATTCTTCTAAAAATCTAAATATGTGTTCTGCAGAAGAAATAAAGTCATGCACATCTGGGATGGCATGACTGGAAATTATGAGAGAATTTTGGTTGATCCCTTCTTGACATTTTTGCCCCATGACTTATATTCCTTCTATGATCCTCACTAGATGACAACCTTAACAGGGTCCAGTCTGGCTCGAGTCTGTCACTGGCCTCTGTAGCCACTACTGAACCAGACAGTGTCAACTCAGGAGGGGCTGGATCTCAACGGTAAGTCCCTCCCACTGTCTGACAGAGTGCAGTGCAGATGTGTGCATTTAATTAATTTCTCTTGCAGAATCAATGGGCTCTTCAAACTGTGACCTCTAGAGATGTTATTGTGCATATTTGTCACTACTTGTTCTTTCCATGAACAGAGAGGAATCAGTAGAGTCATTTCCTGGCCTCAGTCGCAATTCCAGTCGAACTACAGAGAGAGACTGGGACAACGGTTCCACAGCGTCTTCCATTACATCAACATCCATGGCAGAATATACGGGTAAGTTCTTTCACTTTTCATTCTGTAGGAACAATGTAAGCCTGGGTTATATTTTTAGTTGATGCTTTGCCCCTTAGCACAGGTTGGTCTACAATACTGCATTATTTATCCTGTTTGTGATTTCACTGCATCAGGACAATATCCTCTGTTTAAAAACAGTGACATGCTGATGTTATCTCAACCATGCTTTAGGCAATATTTTTGTCAGTGTTCATGGTTATATAAAAGCACACATCAATTTTCGTCTGGGCAGACAGTATTGGATGTCTTTGTGGGGTTTTGAGAGTTCAGGCTTAAAGGGCAGTTTCACTTGTTTAGTGACCACTAATACTTTTACAGGGGAAGAATGTGGTTCTGAAGGATTAAAGGAATATTCTGCGCTCAATACAAGTTAAGCTCAATTGACCACATTTCCACAAAAAAGAATATTCTTCTATTTAGAAATCTTGCTTACAATGGAAGTGAATGGTGCCAGTCCATAAATATTAGAATACACACTGTTTCAAAAGTTTAGCCACAAGACATGAACATTATACATATTAACATCTCTAGTGTGAGATGTTAATATACACACTAGTGTGATTTAAATCTCTCTTTATACACTATTTTAGTGTGATCAAATATTTACTGCCCTTGCGTCATCATGGCAACAAATTTGTAATATTGGAAATAATTTTACACAGATAAGGTTAGAAACCAATGTTATTACAATAAAATCATGTCAACGCATATAATCATTACGTCTTGTGGCTTTACATTTGAAACATTTGGACTAGCCCCCATTCACTTCCATTGTAAGAGCCTTATTGTAACAGCTGTAAGGGTGGCACTGAACACAAATTTTGTAAACAGTTTAGTTTTACCGTTGAAACCGATTGGGTCATGCACTAAGAAAACAGACCTAGCACATTGAATATAATTGAACACGGTTGTCTCAAGTCGTGCTTTAAATGTAGAATTTCTTTTTAAATTGAGACACTGTTTAAAAGATGCAGCACTCCTGCATGAAACACAGAAATACCATGAGACTAGGGGTGGGTATCTTCATTTGAACAATCTCAATATCGTTTCTAAAATCCCAAGATTGATCTTTCACTCAATGCACTACCCTCCACTACAATGAGAGGAAATCACTCACATTTGCAGCCAAATTTGTGAATATGATGAATTTGAAAGTGAATATATTTGGCTGCTAGCTGGTAAATGTTTACATTTCACTCACCAGTAATTGTGTAGTTTAGTCATGAATTGTTCATCAGCGAGATCCTTTCACAGCGTATTCAGAGAGGTTTTCTGTGTTGCCTAATTAGTGTCAAAGACGAGATCCATGTGACCCATTTATCATTGAATAGTCTCTTAATACCCTTTCTGTTCTTTACAGTCAGCTGTTGATCAAAAACAACTATACAAAAAAAAAACATTTAATTCTAACCATGAATCGCACAGATGAGGTAAAGCCATTCAAGTCCTCTATAGTTAACATGCGCTCTTCTACAGACACTCTTTACAGAAATGCTTTTTGTTAAAGAGACAGTACCTGTTTTAGCATGTGTTCAATAAATCAATGTAAATGCTTGTAAATAGATAATATTGTAAAAATACAATAAATATGTAACAAATAATATATGAAATATAATATCTTCTTGATTGATAGAATACATTTATTTGTTCATTTTTAAAAAGCCAAAATGATGAAAACTAATCAAATGTGATTAGTACAATTCATATTTTTCTAATGTACCTAGTTTAAAGGTCGCCTTTATAACATTGTGTAAAAATATATTTTCTTTTAACTTTCTTTTTTTTTTTCCTGGGTAGTAAGTGTTATTTCCAATTCCAAATCTCAGAAGTACAGAAAATGGCTATTATTCCCCCACAAACTTTGCTTTTGTGACCAGGACAGTGATATTTTTAAATGTTCCTATTTCCAATGAGAAAATGGGCAAATTTATGTCTTTTTGTTCACAAAGTTAAATCCAAATTAACATGTATTTATACTAAAGTAATATTCAATGACGTGCTGGTCCATAATGGTAGCAAGTACCCGTCTCTTCCCCTGGCTCACTCTGTGCACCTCAAAGTGGATTACAAAAGCATCAAGACCTTGCTGGACACCTTGAAGTATGATGAGTACGGCTGGGTGGTCATAGGAGACTTTAAAATGGTGGCATACCTGATGGGTCTCCAAGGTGGTTTTACAAAGTTTCCCTGCTACCTTTGCATTTGGGACAGCAGGGACACCAAGGCGCACTACCACAGACGGGACTGGCCACAGCGGACAGAGTTCTCTGTGGGGAGGAAACAACATCAAGTGGGAGCCACTGGTGGAACCCCGGAAATTGCTGATGCCACCACTGCACATCAAATTGAGCCTTATGAAACAATTTGTCAGAGCTCTAGATAAGGAGTCGGCAGCCCTCATGTACCTTAAAGACTTTTTCCCTAAGCCATCCGAGGATTTTGGATTCATATGTTGTTTTTTCGGACTGAAATTATCCTGATTTCTCATTGGAAATAGGTCAATTTCAAAATATCAGAGTCCTGGTCACAAAAGAAAAGTTTGTAAGGGAATAATAGCCATTTTCTATACTTTTGAGACATAAGCAATTAGGAAATTACACTTACTACAATATTTTATATGCAAGCAAACATTATAACTTAAAGAAACCCATATTAATTGATATTGAATCGAATAGAAGTCAAAAGCTTGTGAATCTGAATAGAATTTAATTGGGAAATCTGTATCAATACGCATCCCTAAGTGCCCAGTGCACCGGCCGCATCTGGTACATGCATGGCACGTTCTAAAATATCTAAACAGTTGTTTTCAATGAATGTACACACACCACCGGTACTGCCTCTCGGCATCCGTTGCGGCGCCTAGTTATGACTCTGGAGGTTACTCAAAATTCTGTAGTGCCACAGAGTGCAACTCTCATAGTTTTCCATTAAATTCAAACCCAAATAATTATCAAAGGGCATTGATTGTTTACCTTAGCCATCACTGGATGATATATTGTGTATATGTATCTTTTAAATGGCCTATGAAAGGCTTTGAGTATGTTTCAGTTACAAGTATATCTTTTTGTGGTTTGACAGGTTCAATTAAACTATTCAAGGCCACCTACAGAGAAATTGCATAATAACCATCACCATTTCTAATCGTTCAGTTTGCACAGTTACACCAGTTTCATACACTAACCTGCAAACTCACAAATGTCACTTTGTTCATTCTTAAAGTACAAAAACCTTTATTACATTTGTGTGTATGGTGACTAGATTCACCATATGTACTGCCACCTGCACCGCACCGACATGCCCAATGTTATATCACCCCTTGTGTTCTCCCAAAGCTATTATGCCGGACTTCTTTTAATGGAAGGCCAACTGACCGTGAATAGGAAGGCACACAAAACAGGCTTCTAAATTAAATGTTGGCTAATGTTAAAGGTGTCATGACATGAAGAATCAAATTTCCCTTGACATAGAGGTCATTGTACTATAAAAACATACTGTAAGTTTCAGAAATCAAAACTTCCTTCTCACTGCAACAATAGCATTTGTTGAAACCAATCTGCCAAAACGACCACATTGTGATTTCACATAAAGCATATCATATGACCCCTTTAATATGTTGATGCCTCAAAAATGTAGAGAAAATAACGTGCCAATCAACATATCGATATTTCATGACATTCCTAATTTTCTTATTTTTGTCTCCATAGGACCAAAGCTTTTCAAGGAGCCAAGTGCAAAATCCAACAAGCCGATAATCCACAATGCACTCTCTCATTGCTGCTTAGCAGGGAAAGTAAATGAACCACAGAAAAACTCTATTCTTGAGGTTTGTGACCAGTTTGCTTTATTGCATTGCAGATAACATCTAGAAGTTGTAATAACAAGTCTTGATATTATCATTGCCGAAAACTCTTAAAAATAATTGCCTCTTGTTTGTCCTGTAGGAGCTTGAGAAGTGTGAATCCAACCACTTGATGATTCTATTCCGTGACAGCGGCTGCCAGTTCAGGGCCCTTTACTCCTACTTCCCAGACACTGAGGAGATCCACAAGCTCACTGGTACAGGGCCCAAGACGATCAATAAAAAGATGATTGACAAACTCTATAAGTACAGCTCAGACCGCAAGCAGTTCACTGTAATCCCTGCCAAGACTGTGTCTGTCAGTGTAGACGCGCTGACTATCCATAACCACCTGTGGCAAGCCAAAAGACCTGCAGTGCCAAAGAAGAGTGGAAAGTGAGGTCAGATTGCACTTTGGTTCTGTTGGTTTTGGGCATATACAGTGAACACAAACTTGCAATGAGGCCTGCTCGAAGAGACCGTCTGGACAAGCAGACAATTAAGCCTTCACGCACTCCATTTGAATGTGTTTTGGGTTGAAGTAGTCCTTTACCTACAATCTCTGGTATTTTTACATGATTCATTTTTAGTTTTTAAGTATTTATTGGTTAGGCACTGATTGGCTCATTTTACTGAAGAGCTTCCTGTGATTATTTTAATCCATCTTTTTAAGTTAGAGATGCACGTTTTTGTTTGTAAATCTGCTGCCGCTGAGGACTGCCAGTACTCAAATTAATGTAAAAACACAGCTGACTTGCGTCTCAACCAAACGTTCTTTTTGTTTTTGCCTGTGAAACATGCTGCTCTGAACTGTCTACTTAGTTGTCATTGGGACAATCCATGGTATGTGTGCTTTTAGCCTTCATGTGTTGTGGTACTACAAACGCTATTTATACAGTGCTTTAAAAAGGCAAATTGGCTGTAGCCCAGTTTTTGAAACTTGATTGTCCTTCATAGGGAATCAAACAGACCTTGATGCACATCAAATGCAGTTCTCTTCTGTTCTGCTGTTTGCAGTTGTGACGTCCACTGGACAGTCTGTACTATGGTGCACTTATGATCATGTTTTAGTGCTTTTTATTATCATGCAATGTATCCATGTTGATGCAGGCACTGGAGCTTTCTCTTGCAGAACAACAGCATGCTCTGTTATGAAGAGTGTCGCTGTAAACGATTTGACAGTATTTAATATATTCATAATCAGTTACTTCCTTTGCAGTCGCTGTCTAATTATTTACCAAGGCTGAAAACATTCCTCAAGTGAAAGTGTCAACACTGCCGACAACCATGTTTCTCTACATGTTCGATAACACTCACAGAAGCCTCGTGTTTGGTGTCGAGATAAATTGAGCGCTGCACATGCACTTTATTATTTAGCTTATTAAGGTGTTTGGATAGGGGTCACAATTTTAAAGGGCTTTACTAAACACTTTTGCTCCATTTTGTTGAAGATTCCTTGTTGAAAGGTACTCTGATACACACTTAGAAAAATCTCTTTGCAAACATTATTAACAAAGAGCAAATTCCCTTAAACTACTGTTTCCAAATAATAGATGTCAAGTCTACAAGTTGCTACATTTACATTGCGGTTTTGTATATTATGTGTTTTTATATGAACTAAAAGATTGTATTGATGTTGGTCACTTCCTTTCTTTTTTTTAAACACTACTACTCATTCTTGATCATTTTTGCTTCCTTTATCATACCATTATTTATTTTAAATAAGACTCTGAGAATGAATAAACACTTCAAGTCAATCAATTCATTCTCATTGTTTATTTCTGTTTAATCATTGACATTCTCATCTCTTTTCCACTTTAAGATTGAAATACATACCTCTTTTATATGAGCTTTGCCTCGGAGGGTCACTCTGCAATTGCACTGGCATTTATTTAAAAAATTCAAACTCCTCAATCATACATGCAATCTACAGCTGCTATATCTTTTATTCCAAAAAGGTTTACTAAACCACGCTACAGGTAATTTACCATTTGATGGCATGCTGTTTTGTCAGTTGTGTTACATCTAATAACATTAATGAGAAGTAGTAACACCACTGGCAAATTTTATAATTCATTCGTTTTTAAGGGGGACCATTCTGATATTTTTTTTATAAACTCACATGTTTGGCCAGTGGTGGCCCCCTCACCACACATGACCTTTAGCTTAAATGAAGATTTTAATTGTTTCTCTTTGAGGGGTTTATATTTTGGGATAACCCTACTGACATTAGTATGAACTTTTGTTTTTTGTGAAATATTAATTTAAGAATAACTATTTTATATCTAGTTATTACTATTGATTTGATTTAATTAGATATTTATTATTAAATATCTCCACATTCATTGTAAATATTAATAAGAGTATTTTTAATCAATACCAATTTGAGAGTGTTTAAAACACATGGGTTTGTACAGGAATTTTGTCCATTGCAGTTTGACTTTTCCCATTTGAAAGTGAGCAACAGCAAATCACTATTGAAGATTAAATAACAAATATTATTACCAAGTGCTGTACAAAACTGTTCAAAATGTAATTTACCTGGTCAGAGCTGAATTCAGGTCAGTTTTATTGGTAGCTTTAAATGATCGTTTACCCAAAAATGAAAATTCTCTCATCGTTTTCTCACTCTCCCAGGTTGCTGAATGTGAAAGTCGCTTTTAACCAGAATTTGAAAGGATTTTCAGGAAAAAAGGACTTATTAAATATGAATCTGTTTCTCACCCACACCTAACATATCGCTTCAGAAAATCTAAACACTGCAGTCCTTATGAATTACTTTTATGCTGTCCCTTTTGGACCTTCTGATATCTGCTCACCATTCCTTTGCATTTGAGGACCTACAGAGCTGAAATAATCTTTTAAAAATATTTGTGTTAAACAGAAGAAAGTCATTCACATCAGAGATAACATAAGGGTGAGTAAATTATGAGATTAACTATCCCTTTAATGGTGGCAACTAGTTGTAGGCCATGTCTAGTATGTTGCATTGTCCAAAAGATTAATTACAGCTAGTCTCGTGATGGGCATCCCAACGTCACTCAACTGGAACACAACAGGCCAATCCTCATCTGTATCCTTGACAATCCACTGAAGACACATTTGTGTCCAGGCAACTGGCAGTTTATCCTCAGAGGGTGGCTCTACAGATCAGGTATTCAGTGAATGGATGGTCATTAGAAAGAAACTTTGAAGACATTGATATTTGATCTTATTCAGTATGCATGGTAAGTGTTATTAGACTTTGGTGTGATGTTTAACTCACAATCAACTAAATTATGATGTTCAATGCCCATTTTGTTCTGCCTAGCTCTACATATATTCGTGACACTCCATCTCATTCATATGGCATGGTTTCAGTCCTGTATAGATACTGGAACTGACTACGTTTGCAAGGAGATACCGAGAGGTAGGATGGTCTGATAATGAAACCGCTTTGATGTTCATAATAATGGTGTGCTTGTCACCTGTAACCGAATGCAAACTGATCAGATACATTTCAGCTGAATATAGCTCATCTTCACTGCAGTTGTGTATTTGCATTTAAGCTAATTTGAGAAAAATACATCGCTAATTGGTGAAACATGTGTTTGTGTTGTTGCATGATGGATCATTGTACTGGTGTTTACTGTTTTAGACTAAAATAAAGTTCTGGGTTCAATACAAGTTAAGTTATTGACATCATCTGTGGCATAATATCGATTACCACAGTTTCAATTTGTACAGATCTCAGTTTATCAAAACAAGCAAAAACATGTTTACAATTAAAGTCTTAGTGGCAAGGCATTCTGGAGGGTTTAAAAGCAGAAATGTTTACTGTATCCAAGAAGTTGTATTTTTGTGATGTAAAGCAAATTTAATTCTATGCAAAAATACTTTAAAAGTTGTTTATATTGTACTTGCAGAAGTAGTTACTTTTTTGGTGGATGAAGTTATAGTTATATGCTATGGACTGTTCCAGTGGATGGAGTTTGTTACATGTAAACAGTACATTGCGGATAGTTACGTTGTGTCCATTTCTGGTATCCTGGTGCATTTTGTGTGAATGTTAGCAGGTCTTTGGATTTACATGGTCATGACAGGAGTTGAAAGATTGGATATAACTTTGCAGATACAAGGTTGGTAAGCAATTTTGTCACATTGACTCCATGTAATGTATAATGTTTGAGTTTTGTTGCTATACTTTAAAAATGGTGCATTTTAACGTTAATCCTGGTGCAATGCCTTGCCACTTAGACTTCTGTTGTAAGAGCATTGCTGTAAACACAATTCTTGTTCTTACAAATTGAGATTATTGCCTGTAGTTATTGACAGCACGCCACAGATGCTGTCGATAAAGCTAAACTTGTTCCGAACCACAAACTAGGAGCATTCCTAGTAAATTTTCCTGTGACATTTTATTTTCCCTAGATTATCCTGCTGGCTTGACCTCTGTGATCATCTTTGTGAGTTCTTTGGGAGAAATCAACTTGTCCATGTTTAACAGCACAAATCTGACCACTGTGACCAGTCTTACTATGACACAAACTGGGGTCACAGCAGTGAGACCACAAACATTTGATATGTTCCAAAACCTCAAAACTCTCAATCTGGACAATAATGATCTTTCTCAAGTCTCGTCAGACTGGTTCAGCCATCATCATGCCCTTGAGAACCTCAGATTGTCAAATAATAAAATAAGTACATTGGATCATAATTCTCTTTCTGGGCTATCAAACCTGCTCACTCTGAACATGTCTCAGAACCATATTCACACTATAACTCTGAGCAGTTTTTTCAGTCTCAGTAAGCTTGGGCAGTTAGACCTGTCCAACAATAACCTGATGCATCTGAGTGTCGATGTATTTCGTCCACTTAACGCCACAAAGATCCGTTTGGATGGAAACCCCTGGGACTGCTCCTGCTCAGTAAAGGACTTTGCTAAATATCTGAGAGGTATCCATCAATTTCCATTTCATAATTTGTATCTGATTCAGCAAATGATTTAGACTTTCTGTAGTCTGATTAACTGTGATTATAATAATGTATTACTATCACAATAATCAGCGCATTATCAAAGGGATAGTTCACCCAAAAGTGAAAATTCTGTCATCATTTACTCACCCTCATATCTTTCCAAACTTGTCGAACACAAAATGAGTCCACTCCTCGACTGTGCAACATTTGTGTGCCAATAGACTTGTTTTAACTCATACTTTTTTTTTTTTTATTATGCTTAAAAATTGCAACTCTGCTGTTATTAAGCATTTACAGTACATGCACATTCTTACACTGATTATGCTTGAGCCGACAACATGTGTACTCATGATAATGCATTTAATGACAATGTGCGCATGCCATCAAAGGCAGAGAATCAAATCTCGTGTGAACATGTTGCTCTTCTAGATTTTTTAAATAAGGTGATTTTTGGGAGTCGTCAACATATTGGTAAATGTTAACAGGCTTAGCATCAAAATAATTGAACAAAAGTAACATGTTCTTTCGCGCACACAGCATGAGTTGTAGGCTACTTGTCCAACTTGTATTTGAGTGTCTATTTACACTAAGTGCAAATAGCTCATCTTGATGGCACAGGCTATTTACACTATTTCTGCCCACCACTGCTCAGACCAAACTCAAGACAGCCATGACAGATTTATTTGGAGTCAGCTGCTGATCAAATTAAGGTGTGCATATTTAAATTTTTCACGATGGGGCAGAGACATTAAACTGGTTAACGGTTTATACATTTAGTGGATTAAGAGAGAGGGTAACTTATTGACTATTTGCGCTCCAATAGACTGGTGGAAACACAGGATTTTATGACTAACAGCACCATGTTCAGTTAGCTCTCGGTGTAACGATGTTATGTGTATGTGTTGTTACTCTGGAGATTCGGGTTCGAATCTCACCCCTTGACATACTTTTTCCCATGACTCTTCTCTTAATATTTCATTTAATACTACTTGTAGTAATAAATAAAAGAGATTCCTCGCAGTGATTTGGTCACAGTGAAGGTCGGGGAGTTGAGAAGGATTTGATCCAGATGAAATTAACCATGGTTTTACTGTAGTAATATTGTAGTACTACACCACATTGTGGTGTGGTGGTGGCATAGTTCAATCGCTGGTTCAATCCCCACAGCCACCACCAGTATGTCCCTGAGCAAGGCACTTAACTCTGGGTTGCTCCAGGGGGATTGTCCCTGTAATAAATGCACTGTAAGTCGCTTTGGATAAAGCGTCTGCCAAATGCATAAATGTAAATGTAGTAACCATGTGTTATGGTGGAAACTATATAGTTCTGATGTACTAATCATGGTGTTACTACAGTTACATGTTGTTGCATGTTGTTAATAGTATGTTAATAGTAACCATGTTTAATTTTGTGGTTACTATGATTTCACTTGAAAATACCATAGTGATACTATGGTGACTGTAGTAAAGCCATGGTAAATTATTGTACGGTAGGGTTAGGGGTAGGGGTTGGTGTAGGGTGTCTGTGGGACTAAACACAATAAAAATTCTGCAGTGATGCCCCTATACTGTATGTTAGTATTTACACAGGGGTGTATCTGCCATTATTTGCACTAGAGTGTAAATAGCAGCTAACTCTATTTGCACTTAGTGCAAAGAAGATGGTTTTTGTTGCTTTTTACACTTAGTGAAAATAGCATCTGTTGCTATTTGCACTTAATGCAAACAGCCTCTGCCAACTTGTTTGTTGGCCCTCTTTTGATTTGAAAATCATCTGCCCTGATTGTCCAGGTTTTTTGTCATTTTAACAATTGGCCGATAGTTGCTTTTATCCAGCAATACTATTTTTTTTTAATAAAAAATAATATGGGTTTTGTAACGACATGAGGTCGAGTTGATTACATAATTTCCATTTTTGGGTAAACTTTCCATTCAACAATAAACAAACTCTGTGCATGTTAAATGACTTTGCAAGTATAATACTTAAGGTCATAATTCCTTTCAGGTCTGCAGAATGCGTCTCTGCTGGAGAATGCAATGCAGGTATGCTGCAGTAGCCCTCCTAAGTTAAGAGGTATGCCAGTGTGGCAAGTATCAGAGTGTAAAATCCTTACAACCATGAGCCCTACCACCGCAAGCCCAACTACCAGGATCCCTGCCACTGAGAGTCGTTCCACCAAAAGCCCTGGCACTATGCGTCCTGCCACTGAAAGTCCTGCAGCTACAAGCCATACCAGTACAATAACAACCAAACCTATAACAATTTCACACCCCTCTATAATCATTTTAATTGGTAAGTAGGATTGCTGTTTTATTGTCTTATTTTACCCCTTAAACGAGTCAACTTTCAACTGCTTATGTTGTTAATGACAAATCTTTAATTTAACCAGTGGTACTGTGTGCCCTGGTACTTGTCATCTGTGTCCTTTCAGTGTTGTATCATAGGAAACAAGAGAGGAAACATCTACAGACTGTAAAACCTTCTCCGAACAAAACAGAAGGCATAATGACCAGGGAAATTATGGGAAAATTCAATGTAGAAGAAAACAAAAAAGTGAAAGGTGACATGCCTTATAAAACAAAGGTATTTCTGAATACAGACCAGAGAGTGGTTGGAGAAGAGAAGATATCGCAGATCTACCATATTTATTCTTCAGGGGTGTATCAAAGCAGAGAACCCATTAAACGTGTGTGGTCAGCAGGGCCAGTCCTCTGCAGGACAGAGTTATTAGATAAACAGATGAAAACAGATGTGAATGTTGAAGCCGTGAGCAACAATGAGTATTACAATGGATGCATGACTTTAGATAAACTAAAAGAAAATGACAGCGCAAACACTGAGGAAGTGTGCATGGAAATGGTGCATGATAAGGATGGAGAAAACAAGGAAAAAGATAGAGTAATTGATGAGCTGAGTAACTCAACAGACACACAGGGGCTGTGTGAATATGGTCCCACAGAGAAAAATGAAGAGACTGATGAGAGTGCTAAAGCTGGAACAAGTATGAACCAAGAAGTTCCTCACCGAGGTGTGGAGAATGATGTGACTACCTTTGAGGAACACCTCAATAATGAGTTGACTGTGGGTGCAGGAAGCAGTCAAGCTAATCTGGAGGGAAAAGATGACATTGGCCAGTTTGTGGAGGACGCTGAGAATTTGCCGTACCTTACCATCAGTGCTGATCCCAAAAACCAGGCCTGTGTTGAACAGAGCACTGCTGAAGGTAGAACCAAATGTGGACTTTTAAGGCCCATTCGGCGTGTACTGACCTGGCCTCCAACTGCAGTCCAATGGAAGAAGCAGTGGGCTCAAAATCAACAAATTGTCAATGTTTTCCCACAGCTAATATTTGTAGCTGGTTGCAGGCATGACATCAGATCATTTCAGCCCAACATTTATCCTACAATCTTTCCAGCAGGTCCACAGTTTAATACATTTGAGTCTTTGCCAGAAAACAGACCCCCTATAGAACATTTCAGAGTTGCTATTGATGAGGACACTTACAGAGCAGGTCTTGAGTCATCCATACCTAAAAAAGTCCCGAATTTCAGTGCACAAAAATCTTCTGTTAATATATCACCAAGGGAGGATGCCAGAAATTTTACGAATGGGGAAACTTGGAGATCAGGCCTTGAGTCGACCGTCATGTCTGACGTTCAAGAGTTTTCTTCAAAGAACTCACCTATTGATGAAAGTGAGGTCTGCTCGGAATTGCTCAGTGTTTTTCATCCATCATCTGGAGGCAGCAAGTCAAAATCTGCTGTTGGCGAGGAGATAAACAACAAAGACAATGTAGAGAAAATAAAAAGCATGAAGAAAACGAGATGGCAAGTTCAAAAAAGTGAGCGGATTGCATCAGAATTCCAAAAGCAGTCAAGGAGAGTGGAGAAGATGGCAAAGAGAGTTTTTAAGGATGGGCCGGTGTGCAATGACTCAAGAGCTCCCCCTTCTGGAAATTCTCCAAACGACAACAGCCTGTTGCTGGGGAATGAGTACACTTACATAGACCTTCTACATGAGGTGGTGGAGAATCATGGACGCTGGACCAGAGAGAGGTGGAGACAAACACAAATTAACAAGCACAAACTCAAGCAACATGGACAGAGTCATTAGGTGGTGGTAGTACAGTAGTAGCTTTACTTAGAACATAAAGGAGATTTTCTCAATCAATTTTCAAATCTGTAGGAAAAACTTGCAAAACATAAAATATGTATGTATGTATGTGGTATGTAGGCACCAAACCAATATGACCCTTACCGTCACATGTACTGCCACGGTAAAACTGTAAATTAAAGTTACACGTAATACTCGTTGGTAAAACCAGCTCCATATGATGCAAAGCTACGCTTTTTGCCTCATTTGTTAAGTGTGATGAAAGTGAGAGTTGTTACTATTATTAATATTCTTAATAGTATTATTATTTGTAGGCCTACATCTTGATTTGCAAATGGAGATCAAACAGTGCCATGATTAATGGTAGCATTAAAGCTATAATTTATGAATATAAAGCTAGGGTGTGTAATCCAGAGAGGCTAGCAGTTAGCAAGCTAGCTTTGAAAGCATAGAGCCCACACTCGCTTCAGAGGTGTCTCCAAAGCCACGCCTCATCTATTACACATGAACAGACACCTACACACATAGCAGAGTCTAAACGCCAGTATGAGAGACGTGTTGGTGGAATTGATCGCTCTGGTTTCAGATTACCTCATGTCTCATTCACAGTTTAGACATTACAATAATAACGAATGTAATTCTCGCGCTCGCTCTGCATAGCGTCAAGGATCTCGCGCTGATTGTCTGCGCGAACATGTTGCTTGGCGGTATGCTAAAATAGATTGATAAATTTGGATAGATTATATATATATATATATATAATATAATTGTTTTTACATTTAGACCACTTAAATTATTTATTGCTATCAGGATGTGAAGAGACTTTCAACCAGTATAACAAAATGTGTCTGGAAAAGATTGCACACCCTAGGGTTAACACAAGCATATTGGCTAGAATTTGAAAAAAAAAAAAAAGATAGAATATTGGCCTTTTTCAATGTAAAACTGCTTAAGCAGCATATGGTTAATCCTACCACCTTCACAGTTTAGCTACCACTGAAAATCTAAATGAAATTACCTTGTGAACCATACTTTTTTATTTGATTAGTTCTACTGAAATAAAAACAATGCAGAAAATGAATAGTGGCATTGTCCCGTAACCACTGAGCCAAAAAGCACTGAAAAAGCACTTCATAACACGGCGTGTGTGCTGTGTAAAAATGCGGCCAGATTTTCACATTCATCTAACAAAAACAGCAAACGGGTTGAATGAAAATGCAAATTCACTCTCTGACAGTAGGTGGCGCTTATGCAGCAGAAATATAGCTGTTACCCTGGTAACGCCTGTACAAAAGCAGCCCTGCGCTTATAAACAATATTTTATTAGGCATTATATGAGGAAGATGAAAAAAAATGCCATCGAAACTTTTCTGAAGATAGTCAGCTCCCTTCAGAGATACATTTATATAATATAGTCATAAAAGTATTGCATTCAAGGGCTTTAGTTAAAGTCTTCAGAAGTCATAATCACTATGAGAGCACTTGGATTTTGTCACAAGTCATTCTGTATATTTTATACTACTTGTCACGTTTAAATAAAGTGTTGTGACAGCAAATCTGGCTGTTATGTTTTTATATTGCCAAAATTTTTTTTATGGTATATTGTTGACAGTTGAGAAGGTTTAGAAAAGGCTCACACACATTTAGAGGCAACGTCAGGTCATTTCAAACTTGTCACACTACAAAACATGAGATTAATCATGAATATTTTTAATTTACTGACAACCTCAAATATTAGTACAGTATTTTTACATATTCATCTTTATGGATCATTCAATTATTTACTTGCCTTTCCTTGTGGTTTTTGAAATGTAAAAAGATTACTTTCATGGGGGAAAAAAAATCACATTACTAATTACTTTAAAGTTACTTCTAAAACATTTAAGAGAAAAAGTTTAGTTTTTCCACTTAACGAATTCTAAATAATGTCTATATTTCCTACACGTTCATTATCCCTCATTAGTCATACTCTTAAAACCTCACATTTCTCCCTTACTTGCTAGGGGGTGCAGACCCTTCAGCTATCATAAAAATGCAAACAAGCCTACAAGTTAAGTTAAGTGAAGTTTAAAAGTATTCTACAGAAATAACCTTGTTTTAGAAATGTGTAACCTAAGTAATGTACTTAAAAGTAACTAACTTGATTGAAAGTCAGTAGCAGTATTCAGATTACAAGAATTAAAAATGTAATGAGATTCACTACTGTTTTACTTTAAAAGTATATTACAGTAACTAATTACTTTGTAATCAGATGACACTCAACACTGAACTGGACCTTTACACAATTTCAAATATACAGACCTTTAGAAATATTAGCACTTATACAAATAGATCACATACTACAGTATATTAATAGAAATGATGAAAGTCAATTTTGTCACATTGTCTCTGGCTGCATGCAGCATTTATTGATTCAATCTTACATGTTATAAGTACATACTTCATTTAAGAAATTGTACAAAATGTAGAAGTTTGTGTAATTTTCAGCACAATCCAAAAACAGGAGCCAGCAAATGTAAACATGGGTCTCTGACACATTTGGCAAGATTAGGACATGCATGGTCCATGTTTTTCTATAACTACTGGAAGAAAATAAAAACTTTTAAAAACATTTTGTAAGTTACAGAAATTATTCAAGTTACAACAGCTCTGTGGGGAACAAGTAAAAACAGAAGAAATCTGCAGGCTGTATTTTTTTTTAACATGCACCTATGCATATCCTTTAAAATGTTGGCAGGAAAATTAGGAGAAAAATATTAAAATGAACACATTCCTTATGCAGTTTGCATAAGCAAATAGTAACTGACATAATTGTTGAACAGAATATAGTTACAATAGATTTATGTGATCTAAAATCTTTAAAATGGTCTGATATGGTGTCAAAGGTTGGTTAAAAAAAAAACAACCCTTTTTTAACACCCCAATATACTGGTGATGATTACTTGTCTTATAATAGAGCTGAAAGAAGCAAGTAAAAACAAATATTGATATGCAAGACCAACAGGAGCAAAATAATATTGGCTTACATACATTTAAAAAAAAAAATTTGTAGGCAAAAAACTTCAAAATAAAACTTCAAAATATGTCTTTCATTCATTTATTTCTGTCATCTATCACATTCCCTTCTACTGTCACTACAAACTGGACAGGTACTGTATGATATGAGAGGTATTGAACTTTAGCTTTATTTCTATTCAACATTAAAAGCAGCTCTTCATGATAACTTTAAATTCCAGTTTGTTATGTGTGACATGTAGAAGTAAATTACACTGTAAACAGGCAATACAATATTTAAAAACGGCAGGCATTTTTTCTTAAAAAGAATATAACCACGAAAAAAGATTCAAGATTTTCAATCTCAGTGTCAGATATCAGAACAGAAGTACCCTGAAGTCACAAAACTCTTCGACTATTTTTCATGTCACATTTCAACATGGCTCTAAAAGCACTCATTAACTAAAGGTTGCCATTTATGTTCCGTGTATGTTAAATGTAAAATTCTAATGTGCATGTTAAAGGGATACGGTAAACGGCTCTAGCATCAGAGCTTAGTGCAATAAACTGGCAAATTCAAATGATGTATACTGTTTTTAATTATTATATATATTTGATATATTTCTTAAAGGAGAAGTAAAATAACATTAAATTGTGACAAAATGCAAGGCAAAACAAAAGAATAAAACCAAAACTGTGCTGACTGTTTTAAGCACAATTCTAGGATACAGTTTAAGAAAGAGAAAACAAAATACACTTGGTAGCATTTAGGCAAGATGACTGAAAAATTAGGTTTTTTAATGGTTACATGTATATTATGAATATTAATAGCTTCCATTGTAGAACACTTGTTTCAGAACCAACCTGTTCCAATGTTGATCTTCTGTGATATAATACCATTTGGCAGCTCTTTAATAATACCTAAACAAGATCTATAAAAAGCTTCTGATTTACTCACATTATCAAATGGAAATTTCAAAAGGACCATGTGTTTGCTGTAGAACATTTGTTTGTGGTCTGTTTGTGCTATGATCAGTGACTGTGCACTATGTCTTATCCAATTTTCGTGAGAGTGCTAATTATAAGCGCAATTTTGGTGACCGAGCAAAGCGCAAGTGGGCATGGGTGAAGTGTTTGCGCTATCTGCGGTAGTAAAGTATGCTAATTTTGCTATTTTTGCTCTAAGACATTTGAGAAGCGCATCTATTCTCAGCGCGATGACACAAAGCCTAAAATCACTTCTTGCATTTGCCGTTTCCACCAGCAGGTGGAAATAAAGTTCATGTCTAAACTCTGAAAATATAGTGGAACATCATATTATATCTCTGACAATCACTGTTGTAGCCATTTTATGAAACAAATCTTTATGGGGTTCACCCCAAAATGAAAATTCATAATTTACTCATCCTCATGCCATCTAAGATATGTATGACTTTCTTTCTTCTGCTGAACACAAATTAATATTTTTAGAAGAATATCTCAGCTCTGTAAGTCCATACAATGAAAGTGAATGGTGACTAGAACTCTGAAGCTCCAAAAAGCACATAAAGAAACATTCATCCATAAGACTCCAGTTGTTTAATCAATGTCATCTGAAGTGATCCAATCATTTTTGGGTGAGAACAGACCAAAATGTAGCTCCTTTTTTACTTTAAATCTTGACAGCAGTCTCCTTGGATGTCATGATCTCAAGCTCGATTAAACTTCATATAGCATCATCTAGTGGTCTGCACAAGTGTAATCGAGCTTGAAATCCTGATCGTGCCTAGAGACCGCAAAGGCAAGATGTACAGTGAAAAAGGAGTAATATTTTGATCTATTCTCACCCAAAAACAACTGGAATACTTCAAAAGTCAATGATTATACCACTGGAGTCTTATGGATTACTTTTATGTTGCCTTGATCTACTTTTTGGAGCTTCAAAGGTCTGACCACCATTCACTTGCATTGAAATGACCTACAGAGCTAAAATATTCCTCTAAAAATCTTCATTGTGTTCAGCAAATGAAAGAAAATCATGCACATCTTGGATGGCATGAGGATGAGTAAACGATGAGAGAATTTTCATTTTTGGGTGAACTATTCCTTCAAACTTTCTAGAGGGTATATTTTTTAATTATTCTTATTTTGATCATATGTATAATCTAATAAGTATTGGTAATTTTCCACCTGTTGACCTTGATTGATATTTAACCAACATCACTGCAAAAGGGGTTGGCAGAGGAATTTGGAGAGGCAACAATTCTTTGTATTTGGGGAGATAATTATTGAATATATTTTGACCACTTTATTTTTATTATATATTCGTTTGAAGTGTAATTTGAATTTAGAAATATTTTTGGTTTAAGTTTTAAATTTTTAAAAGCAAAATCAACAGGTAGAAGAGAAGTGCTACAAAGATGACTGACAGATCACTCGATCCACAGCCTAACCTAACCTGGAAGGCTGATACAATCACGGTTAAAGGGTTAGTAATGCAAGTGAATGGGTGCCAAATTTTGAAGCTCCAAAATCCAAATGAGGATCCACAAAAGTGCTCCAGACGATGTGGTTAAATCCATATCGCCCGAAGCCATATGGTAGGTGAGGGTGAGAAACAGCTACATTTGAAGTCCTTTTTCCTTCATTTTCACGTTTTTGGACCTTCATGCATATCGCCCCCTCTTGGGCAGGGAGGAGAATTTACTTAAATATTGATCTGTTTCTCACCCACACCTATCACTCTATTGCTGAACACATAAATTTAACTGCTGGAGTAATATGAATGACTTTTATGGTCCCTTCATTTGGATTTTGGTGCTTCAAAAGCTTTGGCACCCATTCACTTGCATTGTATGGACCTACAGAGCTGAGATATTCTTCGACAAATCTTTGTTTGTGTTCTGCTGAAGAAAGTCATACACATCTGGGATGCAAGGAGGGTGAGTAAATCAAAGAGAATTTTCATTTTTGGGTAAACTATCTATTAAACTTTTAATACTAGCCATGATTTTTGTGTCAGTAGATCAATATGATCAATAATACTTACATTCTCTATAATATAACGGAGCCTACATCCAAGTTCTGACGGAAACCACATTTTCCATGCATATAAAAGAAGCATGTTGTTGTCATACAAATATGCCTGACATTCAACATGGACTCAGTTAATACACAAAAGAACATATGTCCATATTTCTATGATTCTATTTCATACAGTCCATTTACACAACTCACTTTTTATGAAGTTGCAGTCTTTATGTCGCTGGTGCTTGATGGGGAATTCAGTGGACTATATATCAGGACACACACACACTGCAATAACCGGAGAAGAATTGCAGAATTAATCTGCACTTGACCCAGCCCATTAGCGCTATGCACATGCAATTTCACCAAACCCATTGGCACCCAGACTTGGCGCATGCTTGCACAAAGATACCAAAACTTAATGGCCATGCTTTTGACTTTGTGCATATGCATAGCACTGCGCTTAAGGCATGGCCATCTTAAAATAAAGTCCTTTGTGCTTTGAGGACAAAATAACTGATGAACTGACAAAATCTTGTTAATACTTAGAGGTCACTGGGAATGTAAAATAATATGTGGCTGTACAAATATATTAATATGTCTTTTTGTACTATATATGTACAAAATATAGCACTGATGTAAACTAATTCTGTTCAATAAAACCATATGTATCACAGGGCACTATTCAGACTAGCTTTAGTGTTCTGATCTACTCTTGTGGACTGACATAATTCTTGTATTATTCCTTCTGTCTCGGGCTGCCCACTTGAATACTATGTGATATTTTGTTATATATACTGTCCTATATACGCAAAGTGCATAGGACAGCATGTTTGGTCCATTGTGATGCAACATTACACTTCACACTTGCACTGTCAGCTTTAAATCTCTTTGCCAAGTCTTGAATACAAAAATGTAATAACCAGCCACATTCAGAGAAGTCTGAAATGTGCCATTAGATTCTATGTCTGTGTCATCATACAAAACGAAGAATCTGTGTGTTTAAATGGTACAGTTATAGCCTTTTAGCTTGGTAGGTAATTGTTGGCACATGTCTGTGTGTTTGGTTGGCTGTGTGTCCTGGCACCCTTCATGCAGACTGTGGTGCTGTAGCAGCTCGAGGCAGAGGAGGGGGGTGAAGAGCAACAAGAGATCTTCCAGTTCTTATAGATGGGTCTCATCTCTTGTCTCAGATCCATAGTCCTGCCGTAGTTTTGCTCCAGCCGGGGCCCCTGGGAGATTCTCTGGCACATGTGCCAGCGGGTCAGAGCGAATGATGTATCTGCAGAAGAGTTGAAATATTAGGCAGTGCAGTCAAATACCATTCAGCCAAACAAAGCTCACACACTGTTCTAAGAAGTAGCTGTGCTGGGGCCAGTAGTGGCAACAAACAGAAAAACTGCAAAAATAACTGGATTTGTACAAGAAAATGTGGTAAAAGCACACAGCTATGTGATTACATGAGTGTTCCTAGATGTTTTCTAGATGGGTGCTAGGGTGTTCTGGGTGGTTGCTAGGGTGTTCCTAGGTGGATGCTAGGGTGTACCTGGGTGGTTGCTAGGGTGTTCCTTGGTGTGGTTTCTAGGGAGTTCCTGAGTGGTTGCTAGGGTGTTCCTGGGTGATTACTAGAATGTTCTTGGGTGTTTGCTAGGGTGCTACTGGGTGCTCTTGGGTGGTTGCTAGGGTGTTCCTGAGTGGTTGCTAAGGTGTTACTGGGAGGTTGCTAGAGTGTTAATTGGTGGTTTCTAGGGTGTTCCTGGGTGGATGCTAGGGTATTCCTGGGTGATTGCTAGGGTGTTCCTGGGTGATTGCTAGAGTGTTCTTGGGTGGTTGCTAGGGTGTTCCTGGGTGGTTGCTAGAGTGTTACTGGGTGCTCTTAGGTTGTTGCTTGGGTGTTCCTGGGTGGTTGCTTGGGTGTTCCTGGGTGGTTGCTAGGGTATTCCTGGGTAATTGCTAGAGTGTTCGTGGGTGGTAGCTATATTGTTCATGGGTGATTGCTAGGGTGTTATTTGTTGGTTGCTAGGGTGCTCCTGGGTGGTTGCTAGAGTGCTCCTGGGTGGTTGCTAGAGTGCTCCTGGGTGGTTGCTAGAGTGCTCCTGGGTGATTGCTAGAGTGCTCCTGGGTGGTTGCTAGGGTGCTCCTAGGTGGTTGTTAGGGTGTTCCAGGGTGATTAATAGGGTGTTCCAGGGTGGTGTCTAGGTCAGTGCTATTGTGTTCCTGGGTGGTTTCAGGAGTGTTGCAGGGGTGGTTGCTAGGTAGGTACAAGGGTGTTCCGTGGTTGCTAGGTGGGTGCTATGGTGTTACCAGGTGGTTGCTAGGTGGGTGCTAGTGTATTCTCAACAAGCCCCACAATATCATTCATGTTCTTGATCAAAAGTTATAACATTTAATATTTAGGGTTAATGGTTTGTTCAAACAGCCAGTCCTGTCCTCAAGCTATGGTGTTACCAGGTGGTTGCTAGGTGGGTGCTAGTGTATTCTCTACAAGCCCCACAATATCATTCATGTTCTTGAGCAAAAGTTATAACATTTAATATTTAGGGTTAATGGTTTGTTCAAACAGCCAGTCCTGTCCTCAAACTCATGCCATTGGATGAGTGAGAAGTTGTTGTGCCAGATTATTTAAACAAACAGAACAATGTTTTGAAACCGCCAGGGAGCCACATAGTATACAATCTTTGGAAAGCCACCCTATGCCTGATTTGAAAACAGTGTTTTTGTTTTCGAAAGCTCTCCGTCCACACTGCCCTTTTCAAGCATTTTCCTAAAGTTGCTCATCCATACTGAAACGTATGATCCCCTCACTGCACATACAAAACAAATCGCTGTTTAGTGTACAGTCTGAAATGCAATTGTCCTCTTGTTCTGTCACCAGATACCAATTCTGAGTAAACTTCCCATCACCTTTAAAGGAATGTAATGGGAGTGTTGTACAAAGTAACATTTATCTTTTAACAAAGCTATCAAAGTGAATATCAGGCACAACAGCACCGCTATAACATGGGCCGCCATCTTGAATTCTTTGGATCACACGACTGCATCACATGACTACAAATATGTCATAGTTTTCAGTTTTCAAGTCCACACTACTATGTGAAGACGGCATTTTAAAATGTATCCACTTGGGAGAGCGTTTTCAAAAAGCTCAGTTTTCGCTGACAAAAACAACGTCTCAGTGTGGACGGAAGGCCAAAACACACAGAAAGTAGTACTTCACCTTTAATGTCTAAGACTTACACAATATCATTGAGCTCCAAAACAGTATCTGGAGGTGGGTTTATCAGCACATATGACAAAGTGTTCTGATTATCATTCATTTCATCTGTAAGAGAAACAAAACACACTGTTTATTTCATACTTAATTTTGATCAGTTCATAATAATCATTAACATACAAAAAGGTTCTGTAATATTATTCTTAAAGGTACTCTATATTGTTTTTATAATTTGAGTAAAAAAATATTACAGCAAAGTGGGAAAAATAAATTAACTTTTTTTTTTTTTAAATCAAAAGATGTATGGGAGATAGATCTTGTGTATACCCACAGTGTTACGATTTTTGTTGGCTGCGTTTCTAAGGCTTTGCTGTATTTTTACCTGCTTGTAAATGACTGAGCAGTGTGAACCTTTGGTGGGAATATGGGAATCAAGATTGGAACAAAGTGCCTCTGCTTCTCCAAACCCACCTGCTTGAGTCACTTATAGTGCCAGGCCAGGTAAAAGAGAGAGAAGGGCTAACCGTTACTGACAGGGCATGGCTGCATTTTCGGAACGCCCATGCAACCGCAAGCGCTCCCCATGCGCGGACGCATGCAGACAGAGTCCGCATCCACCCACGCATTCAGTCTTTCAATCCATCCATTCGTCTGTTGCATAATAATCACAGTTTACTCCAAGAACACTGCTAGGTTGCCATGCCAACACACAGCCCAAAGTCGGCAAACAAGACTGACAAACACAGATAGAGGCATGCTTAATGTACTGTCAGGCCCATCAAGCCAAACTCGACCAATTAGAGTGAAGCAAAAAACATTAGTAGTGTGGGATCGGAAAGAGTCAATACCCAATTCTTATTAAATGTTTACATTACACTAATGTATTTTTTTTAAATACTTCCAGACAACTCCCTTAAAAATGATAAAAGATTTCAAACTTAAAAACAATGTTACATATTAGTAAAACAGATTTAAGCCCCTTTCACATGACGTCAGGGCTTCGATATAGAACTCAACACAAGTAGTTGGAAAGTGTATAAAACATGGCCATGTCGCGATAGCTTTGAAATCGCAAAAAGAAAAGACGTGATATATATGGGTTCATAAAAATGTGTGGTCTTAAGATGTTCTTGGTGTATTAAAATGTGTTTCGAGATGCATTTTTGACACAGCATCTTAATATAACACAGTGCTCCTGTGTGTGACATGGTGCAAATTTTTTAACATTTTGAACGGCCTTTAAAGCTGTAGCTGATGCTTCGCTCCATAGATTCAATGCTTTGGGCAATGCTGACGCAAGTCATGTGAAAGTTACGTGCCTTTTATAAGTGTATAGCTTAAGAGTTCAGCTTGGTCAACCCTTTCAACAAAGACTAAATGCTTTCTACTCCACTCTGTCCAAACATCCTGGAATCAAAAGCCCTCACTCATCATGTCTTATATCAATGCTCATCATGCCAGTGAGTACCTGCAGTACCCTCTGTCATGTAAGTACCCTCTTCAGATCGTACCAAAGGAGAAAAAGACAACTACATCACTAATTTAACTATAAAATCATATGTTATTATTTCATAAACATGTCAGCACTGTTGTCATATTTAACAACACTGAGTGCATCTACATGTACATCATGCTGATAACTCTCAAAAAAGAAAATAACTAATTCTACAAACTTTACAATGCAAGAAAACTACAATTACATATCATTTCTTCATTTTAATATCAAAACGCACAAAATCGAGTAATGGGCAACATTTTTGGTGTGCCAGTCTTGCAGCATGTTTCAATCACTATATGATTGCGAATGATCCTATGCCAGTTATGCTTAAAGTAGTAGTTCACCCATTTTTAGGTTACCAATTACTTCAATAACACAAAAACAATGAAGCCACATGATAAAAGGCATCTCTTCCAGGTTAATCTTTTTGTCCTACTGCAACCAGTGAAAACAAGCCACAAGACATTTAGTCAAACACTATTTCTGTGGCGCTGTGCCACATAGCTTGCCCACTGTGCACTCTCATTGGTCCAAAATCTAGCTTCTCAAAACAGTATGTTTATAGGGCTGGGTGATAAAATGATCTCTATTTGTATCACGATAACAAAATCCACAGTATCAATAATAAACTTTTGAGTAATTTTCAATATTAGACTATGTTCTACATCTAGACGATCAGGTGCGTGTCGCTAAAAACGCAAGCAGTTCGGCTTTCTGGCTGTTTTCTTGAATATATCTCTCTAGCACCGAACACGCTTCATTTATGCCCTGTCCTGCTCCATGCGCATTTTCGGACACTTTTCCCTGCATTCGAGTAGACATGAGACACCCCATAAGTTAACGTTGTTCATGAGGGCCTGTAGACAATTACGTTTTTCTTTCTAAATATAGCTTTATTGATCAACATGTTACGAGCCATTAATAATAAACAAAATATTTCTCTTCAAATTTTGTGAAAATTAGACAATAAGAAAGACAATAAAATGATTAGATGGTAGCAATGTTTTTTCATTGCTACCATTTTTTTCATATAACAGCCCATTCAGACTTTTACAATATAAACATTTTCTATCAGGAGATACCCCTAAACCCCCATACAGTAGCATTCCTCAGTCACAAGGGCTTCTATGGCCCCATACTTGTTTATTTGAAAGTAAAAAGATACAAAAAATATATAATCAGAATGTAAAAATATGCATATTTTTTACTGTTTACAATTTAAAAAAATTCCAACTTGGAAAAAAAAAAAGTACAATGTGCAAATGTGAATGTATATCATCTTTAATATCGAAAGAATATTGTGATAATATTTGTGGCCACATCGCCCAGCCCTATAGTTAAACAGCAAACATGTTCTGATTTGATATTCAGCATAGATTGCTTGTCACTGGAATCTTATTACTTCGCGTCTGTCTAGTGCTAAACTGTTATTTTTTTCAGGTAAAGGTCATAAATGGTTTAAGTGAAACTCGATTGGTGCACCAATATTTATGCCCATTACACTGATCTTGCTGTTTTCCGGCATTCTGATGGATTATTCAAAGCATGTCTTATGCGCATGTCACACGTAAATGCTGATTCGTATACAAAAGGTTTGTGGCTATTAGCCGTGCTAAACAATATAAAGTCCTTCATAAGTTACATTCAAAGAACTTGCATAGATATACAGAAGCACCCTAACACAGTCTATGTATAATGAAGTTTAATTGACATAATTCATAGTAAAACTAATAAATATATATTTTTTTACATTCATGTACAATACAAGTAAGGGATAATATACTGTACATTATCCTATTACTACACAGCTACTTACAAAATGAATAAATATACAGACATAAAATATTGATTTGAGTTGATTTTATTTTATAATGTGAATCAAAGAGACCGCAAAGTGCTATGAGAGAAATGAAACAAGGAAATTGGGTGCCTGTACAGTCAAATTATACAGTTCGCGGTCATTATAGACACATTTTTTACCCTAGAATGCTGCGTGCGGTTGACCAGACAGAATCAATAATTTTAAAGAAAGCTGTGTAATAATGAATTTTATTGTACATAAATGCAAATTATTAATATAGTGACACAGTTTGGTTTTGCAGATAACAAAAAGAGCTATTTAGCCATGTTTCAAATCATATTCATTTTGTCCAGCATCATTATAATGTCAACAGGCAGCAGTTTCCTGTGGTCTGTTTAAATAAGATAAGAGCGGATCATGTCATCTGAAAAAAGACTGCACACAGATATTTTTGGTAGCTTTGGTGAAAACTATCTGCCAGAAAACATAATACTGAATTGCAAAAGGGATGGTCATAACAAATAACAATTTTTTTTTTTTTTTTTTATATATATATATCTTTTACTGGTTATTCTAAATACAGACTGCTGATGCTGCTCAAACTGAACAATTGGGTTTCCTATTTATATCCCAGAACACCAGGATTACGGATGCACTTTCCTTTGGTCGATAAATCTTTGGGCATGAAGTGACCTGTAGTACGGGAACAATCCTATACTACAGGAATAGTGTTGTTGAGTGGATTTACCTTGCAAATATCCTAGATTTACTCGGTTCATCACATCACTTGCTGTTAAATTAGCTACGTCCTCTACAGTGTGCAGGGAAAAGGCCAGTGAAGAAAGAGATAAGAAAGAAAAAGTCAAGCAAGCAGCACTGTTCAAAAAGAACGATTGAGAGAAATTCACAGTGTAAAAAACACATTCTCAAAACATCAAAAGAAATCACTGTGAGATCAGTCTGTAATATTAAAGGTTATGACTGCTGCTTTATATCAGTTATTGGCCTTTCTGACATTTCATTAGTAACAGAACACTTTGATTTACATCTATTCGTTCACTTTTAAATTCTGAAATGTTCATAATATTTCTAATAATGACAATGGTGAAACAGCATTATAAGAGAATGTTTTTTTTTTTAAAAAAGGAGGACAGAAGACAATAAAGTTACTAGAACAGTGAGTGTGGAATAAAAGACAATGCAGGGGAGGCGCAACAGAAAAGTCAGAGGTATATTACGGTGTGCACTTGCCTTTGAAAATACTGACCAGGAAGTACAGGTGAAACTCGAAAAATTAGAATATCGTGCAAAAGTTCATTAATTTCAGTAATTCAACTTAAAAGGTGAAACTAATATATTATATAGACTCATTACAAGCTAAGTAAGATATTTCAAGCCTTTATTTGATATAATTTTGATGATTATGGCTTATAGCTTATGAAAACCCCAAATTCAGAATCTCAGAAAATTAGAATATTACATGAAATCAATAAAAAAAAAGGATTTTAAATACAGAAATGTCAGCCCTCTGAAAAGTATAATCATGCATATGTACTCAGTACTTGGTTTGGGCCCCTTTTGCATTAATTACTGCCTCAATGCGGCGTGGCATGGATGCTATCAGCCTGTGGCACTGCTGAGGTGTTATGGAAGACCAAGATGCTTCAATAGCGGCCTTCAGCTCTTCTGCATTGTTTGGTCTCATGTCTCTCATCTTTCTCTTGGCAATGCCCCATAGATTCTCTATGGGGTTCAGGTCAGGCGAGTTTGCTGGCCAATCAAGCACAGTAATACCATGGTCATTGAACCAGGTTTTGGTACTTTTGGCAGTGTGGGCAGGTGCCAAGTCCTGCTGGAAAATGAAGTCAGCATCTCCATAAAGCTTGTCTGCTGAAGGAAGCATGAAGTGCTCTAAAATGTCCCGGTAGATGGCTGCATTGACTCTGGACTTAATAAAGCACAGTGGACCAACACCAGCCGATGACATGGCTCCCCAAACCAACACAGACTGTGGAAACTTCACACTGGACTTCAAGCATCTTGGACTGTGTGCCTCTCCATTCTTCCTCCAGACTCTGGGACCTTGGTTTCCAAATGAGATGCAAAATTTGCTCTCATCAGAAAAGAGGACTTTGGACCACTGAGCAACAGACCAGTTCTTTTTTTCTTTAGCCCAGGTAAGACGTTTGACATTTGAAGCCCATGTCCAGGACCCGTCTGTGTGTGGTGGCTCTTGATGCAGTAACTCCAGCCTCAGTCCACTCCTTGTGAAGCTCCCCACACATTTGAATGGCCTTTTCCTGACAATCCTCTCCAGGCTACGGTCATCCCTGCTGCTTGTGCACCTTTTTCTTCCACACTTTTCCCTTCCACTTAACTTTCTATTAATGTGCTTTGATACAGCACTTTGAGAACATCCAACTTCTTTTGCAATTACCTTTTGAGGCTTTCCCTCCTTGTGGAGGGTGTCAATGATGGTTTTCTGCACAACTGTCAGGTCAGCAGTCTTCCCCATGATTGTGAATTCAACTGAACCAGACTGAGAGACCATTTAAAGGCTCAGGAACCCTTTGCAGGTGTTTAGCTGATTAGAGTGTGACACTTTGAGCCTACAATACTGAACCTTTTCACAATATTCTAATTTTCTGAGATTCTGAATTTGGGGTTTTCATAAGCTGTAAGCCGTAATCATCAAAATTATATCAAAAAAAGGCTTGAAATATCTTACTTTGCTTGTAATGAGTCTATATAATATATTAGTTTCACCTTTTAAGTTGAATTACTGAAATTAATGAACTTTTGCACGATATTCTAATTTTTCGAGTTTCACCTGTATATCACCAACTAAACACCTATCATTCAACAATTCATGGTATTTATCATGAAGCTATACAATATACCTGCTCTAATACAAAATAAATTTCTGTCTTTAAGGGAATCCATTTATTCTAAGTATTTGCCTTATACAATGATTTACATAAAGGTATATACCTTTATGTAAATCATTGTATTATATTTTCTTCCCTTTTCTGTCTTTTTACCTTAAATCCCTGATAAAGGGTGTTTTGATTGATAAAGTGTATACAAGGGGACATCATTCCAAGATTTACTTGGACAAACACTGTGAAGGCAGATCTCTGCCATAGTGCAACATTTAAAATGTAGCAATAAATCAAATATACTAACTAGCAGTATAAACATTTACACTAACAGTAATGTGTTTGGACACACCAACTCATTCGTGTTATCAATATGTTAAAGGCATCAAAACTGTGAAATAATGTGAATTGACATATGGGATATATGTAGTGACCAAAATGTTACCGTATATCAAATATATCTCATATTTTAGCTTTGAACTTGAGGCCGATATTGGATTTTGCAGATACTGAGTACTAAGGTGGTGGAAAAGGCTGACAACCGAAAATACATTGTGATCACATCAAATCAAAATAACAATTGACAGCATTTGTGGCATAATATTGATTACCACAAAATCTAATTCTCATCCCTCCTTTTCTACAAAAAGTAAAAATTGAAGTAATAGTGAGGCACTTACAATGGAAGTAAAAGGGGCCAAATTTTGAGGGTTTAAAGGCAGGAATGTGAAGTTTATAATTTTATAAAAGCACTTGCATTAATTCTTCTGTCAAAACGAATGTATTATTTGAGCTGTAAAGTTGTTAAAATCATAATTTTACAGACATTACATCGTCATGGCAACAAGGTTATAAAATTGGCTATAACTTTACACAGAAAAGGTTAGTATGTGATTTTATCACACTAAAATCATGTTTACACACATATTATGTCTTGTGGCTTGAAACAGTGAGTATTTTAACATTCAAAAATGGGCCCCTATTCACTTCCAAATTGCTTTTTTGAAGAAAAGGACAGACGAGTCAAAAATTATTTGTGTGGTAATCAATATTATGCCACAAATGCTGTCGATTGAGCTTCACTTGTATTGAACCCGGAATATTCCATTAAGAATTTTCAATTCCAAAAAACATTTTCTTTCATGATTGAAGGCACAAAAACAAATACTCACTTGCACATGTCAGACTCACCGTATCCAACAGTGGGCAGCCCCAGATGCTTCATGCGGTTCTTGACCAGCTCGGACAGCTCCTGCCTCTCAGAGCGCCGGTACAGGTTCAGTCGCTGCTGATTGATGCGTTCAGCTCGACTGGGCGGTTTAGTGTTTTTCTTGCTCATTCGTCTCGCCCACTGCATGCTCTTCTTCCGCAGGAGCGGGTGCTCTGATTGGTCGCTCCCGGTGGAGTTTCTGTGGGCGGTTTTCTCTTTCCAGGATTCCCTACGGTCCCGTGTGTCCTCACAGTCCTCCATAGACACCTGAGACTGGTCGCAAAGACAACAGGTTTTCAATTGATAAACGGCGTTTAAAAATGTTGGTTAAATGTTTTCTTTTTCTAAGGGCTCAAGTAAAGTAATTATATCTTATTTGGTACTAGTTTCTTAGTAGTTAGAAAAATGTGTTCTTTAAAGGGGTCATATAATAAGAAACTGAATCTTTTTAAATAAACGATTTAAATCCATAAAAACAGGGTGTACAGTAACTTTCAGGTATCAAAATGAAGTGTCCTGAGATATCTCACCGGTCTCTGTGACAGCTGTAGACTTTGTAAACAGCAAACAAAAATGTGTTTGCGGCCATTGACACTTTCACATGTCAATCATTTTGCTCGTTCTCATAGTGTTGTATTTGAACTAATAATGAAAACAGTTTTTCTGGAAATTATAAAATTAAAATAGATCATTTAAATACTGAACCACCATTGCTAAATGGGGCTGATAGAAGGGGCGAAGTCCATATTCTTACCTCTTGGTAAACCTCCTTAAACTGGCAAAAGCAATTGTTGTGAATGATGGAAATGAGAAACTATTAGCACAAGGATTGCACAAGCTAAAAGTCCCAAAATAGCTATGTACTATGAAATAAGGTAGCCAGCAAGCTGTTATACAGCCACAAAATAAAGCTCTAAATCTTCAAGACTGCACAAAAGTAAAGGCAAAGTGACAGATCACATTTGCTGTGCAAGCGTCTGGTGTTGGATGGAGCACATCAAATCAATGTATTCAGCTGTGTCTAAACTCTCTGATCTCTCTCTTCAATAATATGGTTTTACCTCTGAGGAGGAGAACATGTGAGATTCAGTGCGGTATATCCCAATGGGAATTTCTGCGCTGGATGAGCACAGCTTCTGAAATAGTCTTCCGTACGTCCGGATCCATAAGTCCTCTTCTGTTACCTTCATCTGTTTCAAGAGATTTAATTTACTTGATTAATGTTAATGAGAAAAATATCTATCTATCTATCTGTCTGTCTGTCTGTGAACTACACATTTCTTCACAGTTTTCATCAGATTCATCCACTACATATCACACATTACAGTGCTTTTGAAGCATATGATGATATCTTTACACCCTCTATCTTAATTCAACACTACTTTTAGCACCAAACAGATTTGTGGGTGGAGGAGGTCAAATAACCAGATTTATGTGTTTTAACTGAAACAATGCCTTGCATAATGTATGCAAAAATATGCCACAATTGTCAGACGTAGTGGCTGGTGAGTGAGTGTGTGTGTGGGTTTGCTTTTGTTTGTTGTATACTTACAGCACAGAGATAGCCAGAGCCTGGGGTGGTGTCTAGACCTAGCAAGAGTCTTGCAATAAGAATCATATAGTCCTTCACAAAAGACTAGAGGAGAAATAAAAGACATACTGTTTAAAAAAGAAGAGTCCAGAGAAAGCACACATCAGATAATCTCCAGACCTCACACAATCAATAAAGATTCTGCAGCGTCTCAGTGCTTGACGGTAGCAGAGGTTTTCTATTTTTAATCTACCTCTTATAAATAAAACGTATCTACCTTATTTGTAAGTTTGAAATGCTTTGAAATTCAAGAATAATAAAATTAAAAAACACTATGTTGTGTAAAGTGTTTACAAATGTGGAGTTGAAAAATTACATGGATGTGAACGCTTTTTCAAAATCAAGATTTTATGTTAAAATGTATATTTATGTTTACAGTATGCACAAAAGAAATAATACAAATTTTATTTACATGATGTAACTGGTCACCATATGTTTTCAATATTTTATATTATATTCTTGCTTTTTTGCAGTTGACTTAAAGGTGTACTACCTTATATTTTCTTTACCTGTTGTTTTGGACTTACAAAAGGTCTTAGATTCCCAACAGCATGACTGTAGTATCACACAAAATATTTCAGTTACTAATGTCATTGTAGAGATGTGCTGTGTCAGTTTTGATTAATTTATTGTAATTGATTAATTAAAGTGTTCAATAATGTATGGTTACTGAAATATGTAAATTATATTCAATGTTGGGTAGATTACAGTACTTCTTATAAGTAGTCTGGTGCCAATAACAAATTACATAATTAAAATTGTAATCAGTAATGTAATCTTTACGACCTAATTTTTGTAATAAATTTGGGATTACTCATTGCACGTATTGATACAAATCTAATAAGACTTATGGTGATGTATACAACGGGGCTAAAGGTACACTTTAAGGAATATTCGTTTTTTTCTGGTCATAAATGTATCAAGATCGAATAAAATAGATTTATTTTTACTAAATATTGATGGAGCAACATCATTTGTGTGAAAATAAATAATAACAGAAAGTTATTTTGCTTAAAATTCAGATTTAAAAAGTCTGCATCTCAAAGTGCATTTGAACAGCGGTGAAACACTTTCTTATGATGTGTTACATTCATACGAGCAGACAGAGAATTAAGTTTGAAGTAGAAGAAAAATGTAAATGCTAATTCTAGACATTTTACATGCACATGTTACCAGAAACAATCATATTTTTTATCAAGAAAATTCACGTTGGATCATAATACATTTTTTTCTTGTAAGATCTTTGATATTAGGGCAAAAATCTTATTCTTGTTTTCCTGTAAAAATATCTAAAAATCCTTAAAACAAGATCAGTTTGATTGATCTTGTTTTAGAAACAACACTGCATAAGATATTCAGGTTTTTCAGAGAATGTATTTTTAATATGTGTATGTTGTTTTACTGTACTGGCAGTTTTTATAGTCAAAACAAGTGAAAAAATGCTACCAGTGCTGAAGAAGTAATCCAAAGTATTTATAATACGTTACTGACCTTGAGTAATCTAATTGAATACGTTACAAATGACATTTTACAGCATGTGTTCTGTAATCTGTAGTGAATACAGAATACAAATGTAACCCTCCCAACCATGTGTATATAACATTTATGCTTTCAAATTTAAGTGCCACAAGGAGGTGCACAACTTTATATTATTGATGCAAAACATAATTTCTCTTATTTTCTTTTGAAGGTGGGGTGAAATGTGACCCAAACATTTCTTCACATGTATGTACTGTATATATACATACATATATAGTATTTATACCTATATATTTAAGTGCCTTATGGAGGCACACAACTTTTCTTCATATCTTGGTAGAGAATTTCCAGATCTATAAACCCACCTGGTAAAGGAGAGTATCCAGCATACTAATACTGAAAACTCTGCCGGCTGCAAATGGGAGCCTGAACATGAATGCCAGATTAGAGCCCTTATCTCTCTCTATCTGAAAAAAAAGGGGAAAAGATCATAAAGATATCATATGTACCTTTCCACTATTTCATTATCTAAAAACAGTACCATCTGGCAATTTGTGATGCAGTATTTTAGCTAGTTGAAGCATGCCACCACAAATACATCATATTTATGCATCACTTGAAGAGATTCTATGGGCCATATCATGACAATTCTTAGTATCCAAGCAAAATTATAGAAACTCAAAAAAGTTTAAAACAGTGTTATGATTATTAGGCTTGTTGAGTCGTTAAAGGAATTACTTTCTTTCTTCAGCAGAACACAAACAAAGATTTTTAGAAGAATATCTCAGCTCTGATGATCAGACATTTGTAGCTGCCAAAATCACATAAAGGAAACATAAGTAATCCATTTGAATCCAGTTCCATATCTTCAGAAGTGTTATTATAGGTGTGGGTGAGAAACAGAACAATATCTATTTATATATAATATCTATATTTCATATATTTCAGATGTGAAAGTGAAACTAAACAGGCACCAAATGTGACTTTCAGATGTAAAATTGAAGGACATTTAGAGTAAAACATTTCTTAAATTATGATCTGTTTCTCATCTACAGCTATTATATCTCTACTGAAGATATAGATTTAACCACTGGATTGCTTCCTTATGTGATTTTTGGAGCTACAAAGGTCTGATCACCATGAAACAATTTATGGCTGTATGTACAGTGTGGATGTAATGCATTGTATGGACCTACAATTAAATATGATAGAGAGCTGAAATAGTCTTCTAAAAATCTTCACTTGTGTTCTGCTGAAGAAAGAAAGTCATACAAATCTGGGATGACATGAGTGTGAGGAAATGATGAGAGAATTGTAATTTTGTAGGTGAAATATCCCTTTAAACTCTTTACTAGGAAAGAAGAAAGACAGTTACATGCCTTTCGAATAGCTACAACAAACAAGCTGTGGTTTTTAGGAAAGGTTGAGACCTTTTCAAGTTTGGAGAGAGCAAGGGAGTAGCAGTCTTTGGCACGAAATTGCATGAATCTCATATTAGAAGGATGGGTTAGCTCGGTGATTATGCTGAGACTAGGGAACAACCTAGCAAAGAACAATAACAGGAGAACAAAGAAGAAAAATTAGGGTTTAGGGGGAACAGCACAGGATCAAGCCAACAAAGTAATTATGTTGAGAAAGACATCAGCCTAAAGAGAAATAGAACCAATTTGCTAGAGTTAATTTATGTTTGAGGGTAAAACGTACCTGAACATGGTCTGCACGTTGACTATGGTTTTAGCATCTGCCATGTAGTCTTCTTCTGCACTCATAGTGCTCTCTTTATCCACGACCACCAGGTTATCAGCGTAGATGATCCCACACTGCAGCAGGTTATCCAAACTATGATAGAAACCAACACAAATCAATAGCTCAAACTGACCTTAAAATCAGGGACCATTTCATTCAGATGTGTGACTTTGTATCCTTGGGTCACAATTATATAAATCTTGCACCCGTGTACATGTATTTTTGAATAAAACCTGCATGTAACTGTTTTCAAAAATCATGATTCATGAACCTTTTTTTCCCACACAAGGAAGCACACTTCCTCACTATTTAAAGACACCTACTTGTCTATGGTACCAGCCATGTAGTACACCATTGGGAAACAGCAGATGGCCTCAAGAAAATGATTATCAGGCCTGGAAATGGAAGGAAAGAGTGGTTTGAAGACACTAGTCCACCCAGTGCACCCACAAACGCAGATTTTTAAAGGTTTTAAAGGTAAACATTTGTTCTGAGGGTAAAAGCTTAAGCAAAATGCATGTAATGACAAATTCACTTTTGACACATCTCAGAGTTGCCATGGAAACTCTGAGGGAAAAGTCTACAATGTGAAGAATTTTTTTTTTTTTAATAATCTACCGTTAGTGAAACGAAGAATATCTGGATCATAATGAACAAAACAATATTATTTTGAAAGCATTTAGCTGTAATATAACACATACAATATTTATGTATTGTACTACAAAGTGTAAAAAGAACATTTATTATTATAAAGATAAGCCTCTAACAAATTTTTTTGTAAGGTTGAATTAAGTCGTAAAATGTAATGTTATCAAGAAATCCAACAGATTTTTGAAGTCCAAAGTGAGAAAATATGTAATGGCAGCTAATTTTGCCTCACTCAGTAACATGCTTTGAAATATGAGGCAGTTTGCTCACGGATTATCCAACAGCAGAACGATGGGATTCAGTTCTTTCCTGGGCCGGTAATAAGCCCGCAGTGGCACAATGAAGTTGTATAAGCCATTTCCTGCTGTCTCAGCGGAAACGATGATCAACTTGTTCTTAAAGCCATAAGCCTTGGCATCTTCAAAACTATTATGATGACAACCCTGAATCAAAATAAGATTAAAACTCTTGATGGAATGAAATAAATTATACACATATCTACTTCATGCTATCAAAACCTTTCTATTTGTTTCAACAATCCAACATGACAACTTCTGGCTCAACCAATTGTGTGAGTTAAAGGTGCACTCAGTCACATTTTTCCCATTAAAAAAGTTTAACTCCTAAAAAATGTATTGTAATTTTGAAAAATATGTATGATATCATGACCACTCACACGAGAGGAAGACTTTAATCATATCAGTAACTTTAAAAATGCTGTTCCCCTTCTGTCACTCACTCAATATTGTGTCGATGTAGTGACACTAGGTGTCGCTCTTGAGAGCCCCAAAATACCTCAGATCTTTGAGAAAAGGCCAATAAGAATTGGCGAGTGGAATTTGCATGCTACTCCCCCGGACATACGGGTATAAAAGGAGCTGGAATGCCCACTCTCATTCACATTTTTTCATCGGAGCTGAGCGTTTGTGTATCAGCGAGCTGAATCCACAGTTGTTCCAATCACCTCTGAAAGAAGCGTATGCTGTTGGAAATATGGCGCATTCCAGCGGCTTTCTCTCCTTCTGCACGATTAGTGCAGATTACGCCCCTGGGTGCTACTATATAAATATTTCTGCAAAGAACATATATTCCTCTATTAAAGCAGCACATTGACGTGAACGTCTTTTTAAAGATGCCTTTCTGTCTTTGTGTGATTCCTGGATGTGGTCGTTATCTCTCCGCCTCCGGCGGGCAAGGGTGCTGTCTTGCGTGTCTGGGCCACGATCTCACTGAGGCAGCATTTGTGGATAGTTCGTGTTCTCATTGTGCGAATATAACCATTGCAACGTTGCGGTCACAGCTTTCCTTGTTGCGGGGGAAAGCTACTCCAGCCTCCCCCCATGCTGCGCCTTCTACCTACGGGTACGAGGCTGGCCCGGCCAGATTAAAATCTCTTTCGGGGCTTGCGAGCAGGATGAGTTCTAGATCTCTACATCGGAGAGTGCACTGGTGAAGTCGGACGTCGAGGACTTGACTTGGCGGCCACCTTCGTGTCTGCCCGCCCAGTCTGAGGCCGACACAGAGCTGACTGGCATGCTTGCCTCGGCTGCCGCGAGTGTCGGGTTGGACTGGAACTCTCCATCCTCCCCTGAGCGCTCGCGGCTAAATGATTGGTTCTTGGGTTTGAGGTGCCGCTCACGGCCACACCCCCCCTTCCCCCAGTCCCTTTCTGCCCGGAAGTGCACAATGAACTGATGACCCAGACCGTGCCCAAACCTCTGGAACAACCACGCCTGGCTCTTGGACAGAACGTGGAAGACCTAAGTGGCCTACCTCCGGCAGTGGTAGACATGATCACTCAGGCCAGAACTCCCTCTATGAGGCAGCTCTATGCCCTGAAGTGGCGTTTGTTCGCGAGGTAGTGTTCTTCCAGAGCCGAAGACCCCCAGAGATGTGCAGTCGGGTCAGTGCCTTCCTTCCTGCAGGAGAGGTTGGAGGAGTGGCTTTCCCCCTCCACCTTGAAGGTATATGTGGCCGCCATAGCGGCCCCCCATGACGCAGAGGACGGTAAGTCCCTAGGGAAGAACGACCTGATCATCAGTTTCCTCAGAGGTGCCCAGAGGCTGAATCCTCCAAGGCCACGCCTATTCTCCTCATGGGATCTCTCTGTGGTCCTCCTGGGCCTTCGGAGAGCCTTGTCAGTCGAGCTGAAAGCCCTCTCTTAAAGATGGCCCTCCTGATTGCGCTCACTTCCATCAAGAGGGTTGGGGACCTGCAAGCGTTCTGTCAGCGACACTTGCCTGGAGCTCGGTCTGGCAGATTCTTACGTGATCCTGAGACCCCCGGCCGGGCTATGTGCCCAAGGTTCCCACGACCCCCTTCAGGGATCAGGTGGTGAGCCTGCAAGCGCTGCCCTGGGAGGAGGCAGACCCAGCCATGTCGTTTCTGTGTCCGTTGCGTGCTTTGCGCATCTACTTGGATCGCACACAAAGTTTTAGACTCTCTGAGCAGCTCTTTGTCTGCTTCGGTGGACAGCGGAAAGGGAACGCTGTCTCCAAACAGTGGCTTGCCCACTGGATCGTGGATACCATCGCTTTGGCACACCAGGCCCAGGCTGTGCCCGCCCCTTTGGGAATATGACCACACTCTACAAGGAGTGTGGCATCCTTGTGGGCACTGGACAATGGCACCTCTTTAGTAGACATCTGCAGAGAAGCGGGCTGGAAAACACCTAATACCTTTGTGACATTTTACAATCTCCGTGTTGAGCTGGTTTCGTCCCATGTTTTGTCAGGTACGAACATGTACGTTTGGTTATACGGAAAAGCTGTCCAGGTGTATCGCTTGCCTATTGTGCCTTTCCCCTCCATGAGGCGAAGACATGCGCTGCTTCTCCCATGCGAGTTCACCATTCCAGCTCCTTTTATAACTGTATGTCCGGGGGAGTGGCATGCAAATTCCACTCACCAGTTCTCACTGGCCCTTTCTCAAAGATCTGAGGTGTTTTGGGGCTCTCAAGAGTGACCCCTTGTGTCACTACATAGACAGGTTATGACAGTAACCGAGATGTTTTATTCTTTGATTTTACTACTTTACTATTGATGCTGTATCCACACCACTAAGTGTCACTGTAAGTCCAAGATGGCATGAGCAAAAAGTTTCAGAGTGCACCTTAAAGGGTAGGACTGTTTGACCGAACGATGAAAGATGTGAATGGGGTGGAAGAGGTGGTGGAAGTGTTTGGGAAACCTGTTGTCATTCATCAGTCATAATTTTTTTTTAATTCAGTTCATGTTCTACACTCACCTTGTCTAGTCGCAGGCAGCAAAATGGCGCCTTTTGTTGCAATAAGTGGCAAAGTGTTGGAGAGCTTCCAATATAAGGAGAGTTAGGAGGATAGCCTTTAATGCACCTTTAAAACAAAAGGATATACACACAATGTCTAATAAATACAAGAAACACTTAGATTTATTGAGCACCATAAAAATGATCCCCTTCATTGACAGACAACAATCAATCAACAAAGGCTTTTCTCTTGAGAGAATTATGTTGAACATCAGTAGATGGCACTGTTCTCATACTGAACGCATTCAGCAGCAGAGATCTTCATGAATACTCTTTGTACACCAGAAAACAGAAGGACACACCAGAGCACAACAGAAACCTGCAGTGAGAAAGTCTGAATGTTGTGTATGAGCTTTGGCAGGAAAATACTTATCAAACACAGTTTATGTGTAAACGTGTGTGAGATACAGTATCTCCTCGGGCTCTGACTGACGTAAGCAAATGTTGAAATTATAATGCAACATGACCTGAAACATGCTGATTGGCTCTAATATGTTTAAGTTTCATCTGATTTGCCACTGATAAAACTTTTAATGCACAGGAAATAGATAATTGATTTTTATATAATAATAAATAAATGAATATATATATATATATATATATATATATATATATATATATATATATATATATATATATAGGGCTCAATTGAAAAATACTGGTGCTTTATTGCATCTTTTCTACCAGAGCACTACTAAATTCAGAAGCACCCTGAGTGATTTTGATCAGAAATCCTGGCATTGCTATGTGGTTGCTATGGTACTCTGGTTGGTTGCTAGGTGTTTGATTACTGGCACTAGTCAAAAGAGCCCACCCCACAATATTCTGGTCCCTGGATATCCCTAGGAGTCCCTCCTTCAATATAAGTGTATTATACAAAATTTTGGGTTGAAAAACTTTGAGGTTGAGTGTTTTGAAAAATCTTGACCTCAAGTATTGACAATAGTAAGAGTGATGCTTGTCTATTTAATAATTTTAAACCACATTTCAAAATTTTAACTCGCTTATTGGTATTTAAATCTTTTTTTAAACAGTCAATAATAAACAATGCAAGTCATTGCTGCCAATTAAAAATCATATTCATATTTTTCTTTTAAAGGAACATTCCGGGTTCAATACATGTTAAGTTCAATAGACAGCATTTGTGGCATAATAATGATTACTACAATAAATTATTTTGACTGGAGGGTTTAAAAGATGTGAAGCTTCTAATTTTACAAAAGAACTAACATTACTTCAGTTAAAAGTCATGTGTGGGTTGAGCTGTAAATTTGTTTAAATTGTTGGATTCATCTGTGAAAAGTTATAGACAATGTTACAACTTAGTTATCGTATATATAAGCCCATTCACTTCCATTGTAAGTGCCTTAGTGCATCCACAATTTATGCCATTTTTTTGTTTATTTTTTTATAAACAAGGGCAAGTTGAAATTAGGTTTTGTAGTAATCAACATTATCCCCCAAATGCTGTTAATTGAGCTTAACTTCTATTGGACCCAGAACTTTCCTTTAGCAAAACATTATTTACTCTAAGGCTGGTGCTCCCTCCTCATCTAATTGGTTGGTCTCATCTTCAGAGGGGTCACTGAGAAGGTCACAAGGCAGGATGGCAGAGGAATCTGCAAGCTCCAGCACCGGAGCAATGCTGGGTCTGCGACTGCCCGCTCCATTCTCTGTAGGCAGTGCCAGCTTACTGTTGTCCACTGGAGGATCTGGATTCTGCAGGTCTATGGCCACAGTTCCTGCAATGCATCACAAATAAGCCATGAGAGTGGAGATCTTTCTCCAGGGTTGAGGTTAGAGAAGGCTTATATTGATAGTTCATTCAAAAAGTTTATTAATTTACTCACCATCTTGTTTGTTTCAAACCTGTGTGAATTTCCATGACTTTCTTTCTTTCTTCCGTGGAGCCATTTTTAAGATCGTTGACGCTGTTCTTTTTTCCATACAATGAAAGTTAATGGTGACTTAGGCTAAAGGCGGTTGCAAACCGGACGAGAAGTGCCACGCCACGTCAAGGCTAGGACACTGCACAGGTATCAAACACAGGGCAGGTCGATGCGGTTCAGGTGGCAGACAGTAATCACAAAAGTTACCAAGGTTTTCCCTTCTTCAAGAATGAACAATGCTTGAATAAATAATCTATGTCCTTTGATAATGATTTGGTTTAAATTTAATGGAAAATTTGCGAGTTGCGCTCCATGCACATTTGAGCAGCCTTCGCAGTCAAAGCTGGGCCCCGCCGACAGACGGCGAGTCATGGCGGTGGTGTGCATTCCTTCATTGAAAACAGTTGTTTAGAATTTTAGAAGATGTTATGTCATCCGCCAGATGTGCCCGGTGTGCGATACCCTTAACTGTTAGCCTAACATCTCCTTTTGTGTTCTACAGAAGAAAGAAATTCAAGCGGTTCCGAAGAACATAAGGGTGAGTAAATAATGACAGAGTTTACATTTTTGTGTGAACTATCCCTTTAACATTATTTGGACATTTATGCAGATCCACCAGTGACCAGTGATCCAATGTATATAAAAACTTTTGCCAGATCTGTAATCTCATTTGCTTCTGTGCTATTTTTGCAAACATGACTCAGAATTTAGGTCAATTCCAGTTCAGCTCAATGAATGGAATTAACAAATACGGTAAATTACTTGGAAACAGGCAGAGAGAATCAGATGAATTCTTCATTTACACATATCTTTTTTCCAGCGCACATCTTAAACTGACTGAAGTTGACCTCAAACCTGATTTATTGCTTTTCATGAACACTGATTTGCATACATTTCAAATCAGAGATTTGCAACCAAAAATTGTTAAGCACTGCATGGTTTAATTTAAAAACACTGCAAGAAAATGTTCTAAAGGGAAATATACAAATTTGGATATCTCTGCAAATGTTAATGGTAGTTATAACTGTTCCTTGTGTTAAGAAAGTACCCAAGGGATATTTTGATACATGCAAGTGCAATTTACAAGCCAAATTGTGAAAGAAAAATAAAATTAAAATAAAATCCTCCTCTGGGTGAAACAGCTTGCAGGAAAAGAGAGTTGACCTGTGAGTTCCTCAAAGTAACGGGAATGATCGGGACACAGAGAAAGATTTCTGTAAATGTTCACATTTACACAGACATCGAATAATGATGTCTTATGATTAAACCATGTCTCTACTGCTAAGGAAACCACATGCTCAGACTTACCATATGAAGTAGACTGATCAACTTCAACAAAGGAAAAACAATGAAAGAAATTATATGAATCGTCTCATGAGCATGATTTTGATATCATTCTATATTTTAATTAATTCTTCCATTACTGCTTCTGAATATTCAATAAGTTCTCATAACGACATCATTGCTCAAAGTGGACACCCACCATATGCCAACACAGCATTAAAGCAGCCCTGCAGCTACACTGAGGTAAACAAATTCAAACTTGTGCTTAATTAATGCTGTCATGTTTTTTTCAAAATGACTACACTGCTAATCTTTAAAACCAACAAAACATTAAAGCTGGTGTGTGTAAATTTTTCAAAGTTTAAATACTTTCTCTTATACCAACTTAATGTGTAGAGACAATTATAAGTAAGCCGCCCACTTGTAGGTCAATTTTCTTAAAGTGTAAACACTGACTGTGGCGCTATAAGTGTTTGTTTGAGTGGCCCAACATGTCAATGTCTGGATCAGATAATGGCACAAAATTGAGGACAATCGGTTTGTCCAAAGAAAGAAAGAATAGTCTGTTTAGAAAAACTATTTGCAAACAATCACTATTTTTGCAATTCCACTTGGTTCCAGATATTACACACTGCAGCTTTAAAGGCAATCAACCATCAGTTTATGTATTCAACCTTAATTAATATGTCTGATTATCCAAGAGTTCTAATGGTGCGTTCACATACAACGTGAAGTGAGCGTTTTGCACAGCGTGATTCCATACAAAGTCAATGCAAAGATGCGAATAGACGCGAATAGATGATTCATTCGTGGCGGGATCGAACACACAACATTTTTCAACTCGAGCGAGAAATCCGCATGACACACTGTCGCGAAAGCCTATCAGCATTGAGATTGTCCGGATGTCTCTGACATACTGACGTAGTAGCATGAAAAAATTGTTGTAGCGGTGTGTGGGCACCTGGAACTGTATGACACAACGTCATACATTTACAGAGACCGTACGAAAAAAGACATCGCTTGGAGGAAAGTGAGCAAGGAAGTTGGACAACCTGGTAAATTCTGAAAATATGCGCTTCTACTTGATTCCAGCTATTGGATGTACTTAACAATGTACCAAGTCATAGAAGCCCCTCCTCCTGTCCTTTTCCAGAAGAGAAGGGGGAATACTCGCGGGTTCGCGTTACTTGCGCGAACGCGAGTTTAAACACAAATTTACAATCCAGCGGTCAAACTCGCATGAGCAATGCAAGGCGAAAATTTTCTCCATGTTGTATGTGAACGCACCATTAGAGTACCATTTTAACTGGTTAATGTTTTATAGGCTGTCCACTCACCCATGCTTGCGATGATGCTCTGCACTGGGAGACGAGAGGGGGCATCATACACACCGGTGACCGACAGTCCTTTGCTGTGCTTCTCTTCCTGTTTAAAGATGAAGGCAGAGTTCTCCTCCTTTGTGATGTTGATGTAGTAACAGGTGTCTGTGGCAGCCATGATGTGGCGAGGACCAGGGTTCAGAAGGATGCTCTTATTTTCTTCTCTCTTTGTGCCGATTAAGCAGACACCATATCTAAGAAGAAGGTGATTGTTGTGTTTAACATGGTGTTTAAAGGGGTCATGACATGCATTTATTATTATTTTAAACTTTTTCTTGAAATTCACTTGACCCTTTGTCAGAAACGCTCCGTTCTGGTGCTGCTTCTCCTTTAAGACTTGACAGTAAACGCCCACTGTTATGATTGGCTCTCGGCTCTTGACTGACCTGCTCCCTCCTTGTCATATTACTGCTCATTAGGAATGTGCACAGTTACCATTTTTAACATTCAGTTAACCAAGAGGTTTCATGAACGGTTAATTGGTTTTTCGTCTGGATAAAGGATGCTTATTGTTATGGAATTTCCTTAAACACTAATAAAGTGTGCAGAGAGCTATGAGTCTAAATAGCATAATACATACATACATATTCAAATGATATAATCTTGCATTAAAGTCAAATAAAAATAATCAAACTGTCACTGCCATTATATGCGCTCTGCCCGGGCAGCTTCACATTTCTGTAGGGGAGGACAGGCATGTATTGTCATGTGCGTGGAGTCCCACTGTGTCTACCACAGTGTGACATCACAATGTGGAGGAATTTGAGAATGAGTTGTTTTGGCAGCTTGGTTTCAACAAATGCTTTTTTTTACAGCGTGAAGGAAGATTTGAGTTCTGAAATATGCAGTACGTTTTTATAGTACAATTACCTCTTATATGCCAAAAGATCAAGGAAAATGTAATTCCTCACGTCATGACCCCTTTAAGGGAAAAAGCATGGTCATCATTTACTCACCCTCATGTTGTTCTAAACCCATATGACTTTCTTTCTTCCATGGATCACAATAGGAGATCCCCCCCCCCTTCAATGTAGTGAATGGTGACTGAGTCTGTCAGTACTAAACATTCTGCCCCCTTGTGTTGCATATCAGAGAGAAAGTTAAACAGGGTTGGAATGACATCTGGGAAAGTAAATGATGGCAGAAATTGTGTTTTTTATGTACATGTTAGCATCAAGTTCTCATTTTTATCTGAATCATTTAATATCTTTATTGTGGTGGGTTGTATTTTCATCCATCCATCCATCGTCAACCGCTTATCCTGTGTACAGGGTCGCGGGGGGGTTGTATTTTAATATATTTAAATGGATTACTGTATATCTATTTATTTATTTTGTGATTTCCAATGTACTTTTTTTATCTGATATTAAGCTTCAAACTACAAATAAACTCATTATGTAGAGTTTATAAATCATGCTACAATAAAAAGTTTTGGGGAATTTAACACACTTTATCAACAGGAAGTATTTTAGGGAAGGGATTATAAATTAATCACCTAGTAAATCTGTCAGATCTGGAAGTAACTGGTTTGAATTTAATGCATTTACTCACTTTTTATGTGCATGAAAGGAGGCGTAAGTGAAGCTCTTCCCGTCATATTCGCCAAAGAATTTGCTGTCCATCAGACGGATGTGATAAACTTCATTCCCAGAGCAACGGCCATAAGTTCTCTGCCACTGTTCAGGAGACATCTGACCCTCCCTGAAACCCCAACCAGACAGTGTAAATGCAAATACCAAGAAGAGACTCATAACTTAAGCAACTGTACAGTTAATGTATGCAGTAAGCCCCCCCACCATCTGACTAAAAAAAAAACCACATGAAATATGATTTTCAAAAGCCAGATTCAAACAACCTGTGTAGGTGATTTGAAATCCGATTAAAATAGATTTGTGGTAATGTGTCTCAGTCTGAATGGTCAGATCAGATTTTATGTGGTTTATTTAGTCATTCAGCATCATTCAGGAGATGTGCTAAGGTGCGGTAACCCACACTATTTACCAGCCACTACAACACGATAGCTATGCACTTCTCAACAATTATTGAACGTCTGACATGCATGTCTTGGAGGGCAAGAGTGTAAAAGACCACAGAGCACGTCAAATGTTTCCTTTTGCATGTTTTCTTTTGCGTGTCCATATCCTTTGGTTTACTGTGCTACTCATAATGACACTTGAGTATGCCGTTTTCTGTGTGAAATGTGTCTCACGCATGTGAAACTACAAAACCTTGCATCATTACTATGACAACCAATGTGGATGTGACTGCGGTGGAGCAGTAAAACAAAATCTGATCTGACTAAATATAACTTAGTTTGAAAAGTTGGTTAAAAAAAAAAACAGATTTAAGAAAAATAATTGGATATTCCATTTGGGATATGATGTGTCTCCTCAAATTATTGCTAACAATTACTTTAAATAGGAAAAATTAGGCAAGTTATTGGAATCAGGTTAGGTAAGGAGAGCCAGTACGCTTTAAAACATTTAGTATACTGAAAAGTTTTGTTCATATTTTGATTTTGTCTTTTATTTTGAAGTTTTCACTTCCTTGTTCCTGTCAATTATTTGGCATATGATTTCCTGTTTCCTTGTCATATGATCCTCATTTTCATGTGTTTTGTTCTCACTGGTTTATCCACAGATTTCCTGAGTAACCACTGGGTGGCGCCATGATGATTCTTATTGCCTGTTTTCGAGACTGCCAAAATGAGCAATCCAGACAGAGAACAACAACCATTTAATTTTTTGAAGTTAAAAATGATTTCAAGCTCAACTTGTGCAGTTGTTGGTAGGGATGCACCGATACCACTTTTTCTCTTCTGATCCGATTCCGATATCTGCAATCTGGAATTGTATGACACAATGTCATACATGTACAGAGACCGGTTGAAAAAAAGACATCGCTTGGAGGAAAGTGAGCGATGAAGTTGGACTACCTGGTCAGTTCTGAAAATATGCACGTCTACTTGATTCCAGCTATTGGTTGTATCCTGTCCTTCTCCGGAAAAGAAGGGGGTTCACGTTACATGCGTGAACGTGAGTTTAAACACATATTTATAATGCAGTGGTCAAACTCGCGCAAGCAATTCGAGGCGAAAATTTTCTTCGCGTTGTATGTGAACGCACCATAAGTGTTCAGTAGAAATGAAGGCAGGTTTTGTTTTGTTTTTGCAAAAAACATTCAACTTGTATCAGGACTTTTTGTTCAATTTTTTTGTAAGATATGAGTCTACTTTTCATTCACAGTTATTTTTTGGAACCCATTAAACTTAAATATTGTTATAATTTGTAAACAAATAATAATAATAATAATTATACATTATTATTATTGACTTTTATAATTTTAAATACAACAGTAATATATCTCAATCGTGCACCTTTATCTTTTAAACCCTCACGCTTTTATTTTGACATTCTGAACTCTCCAGGAAGTCCTGTATGTGTCTGTTTGTATGCAAGTTCACAGTAGTTTAATTTGCTTCTTATTAAAATTCTGGTACAATACACCTCCGGCACCGTTCTAAATGCATATAAGTAAACCTGAGATGTTGTTCGTGAGTAGCGCTCAGATGTTGCGCAATGTGTGAAGGCTCAAAATAGCCGCATGTGTGTGTAAACAGAGCAGCGCCATTCAATTACGTGCTTGCGCTGCACGTGCACAGCGTTTACTTATTAAACACAGCCTTTTGTGATTCACAGAGCTATCGCACGTCTTCAAGTGGCTTTGAATAAAATGCACGTGTCATATTAACTACTTCAATGGTGTTTTTATGGTTCTTTTATGTCATCTTTGAGCTTGACAGGAATGGACATGACTAACACACCGATACCCGATCCATCTAAAATCGTCAGTATCGGAGCCAATACCGATCCAGGTGCATCCCTAGTTGTTGGTTATCATAACAACTCACAATAAATATTGATATTAACGTAACAAAACTCGAACCATCGCTTCATGTCATCTACACACTCAGTCTACACCACTGTCTATATAAAAAAAAAGAAACGTTCATCTCGACTCTGCAAAGTATCGGCATGTTTTTTGACCATTTTTACAAATGTAATACCTTAAACATTACATTACTCGCTATGAATATACGCCGATGCAAGTGAAAATACTGGTGACCAGAAATTTAAAACAGTCGAATTGTGGAGCACTTCCGCATTCAGGAAAAAGCTGGATAGTCATTGTCTTGTTATCAGGTTCATCAGTCTTGTCTTCCCATTGGTTTATGTTTATTAGTCTTGTTATCCCCTTATTAGTTCAGTTCATCATTGTTCCTTATGTTATTAGTTTTGTCTTGTCATTGGATGCCTTATGTTGTTACCTTTTAATTTGAATTTAAGCCCTCATATTTGCCTTTGTCTCTTGTTGACTCCAGCAGTGGTGTTTTTGCTTCTAGTTCACGGTTTTGCTATGGTCATAGTCAAGTCGCGTTAAGTTCATGTTTATGTTTTGTTTTGCTACTTTCATGTTTTTGGATTTCTTTTTACATAATTAAACTGCACTTGGGAATCCCCACGTCATCGTCTCCTGTCTGTCCTGCTAAAATATTACAGAATACTTGACCCAATATGAACCCAGCAGTGAGGCTGTTCAAAGCCCTTGAGGACTTTGCAGTGGACTTTTGTGAGCTGTGTCAGCAAGTGGATTTTGGTGAGGTATTCCTCAAGGACTTATTTCATGCAGGTGTAAATGAGCCATTATACTCCTTGCTGCCCAGAGGTGGTATTCCTTTGACTCTCCCTATACAGACTATGCCCTCATACTGAGTGGTTTGTTATTTACTGTGGGAGTGGCTGATGACAAAATTGGTCCTCCTACAGTGACCACCTCATCTGAGTCCTCAGCCACCCTGACCTCATCTCTGAATCCACCATGTCTGAGTCCACTGCTATGAACATCACTCCCGCCATGATTCACGAGCCAGCACCCACACCTACCGCCTGCCACGGTCCACGAGCCAGTGCCCACACCTGCCACGGTCCACGAGCCAGCAACCACACCTGCCACGGTCCACTAGCCAGCACCCAAGCCTGCCACGGTCAACGAGACATGCCTGCCATGGTCAATGAGCCAACGCCTACACCTGCCAATGAGTCAGCGCCCATGCCTTCCACTGTCAACGAGACATGCCTGCCATGGTCAATGAGCCAACGCCTACCACGGTCAACGAACCAGCACCTCCACCTGCCACAGTCAAAGCCTCGTCCGTCCCTTAGCCAGCACCTGAAACGTTGTCAAGCCACTTTTTCTCGCCTGCCTCGTCCATAACAGAGCCAGTGCCTGGGGCCTCCGGGCCCTCTGCCCTGGTTGCCTGGTCTGCACTGGTCTCTGGGTCCTTCGCCAGCTCTGCCCTGGTCACCTGGTCCACCCTGGACCTTCGCCAGCTCGGCCCTGGTCCCCCGTAGTTTGCAGCTCCGCCCTAGTCCATCGTGGTTTGCAGCGCCCTCTTGTCTCCTGTTGTTCCTGTAATGTGTCTGTCATGTGATTTCCTGTTTCCTTGTCATGTCATTCAAGCCATGTTGTCTCGCCTGCCATGCCAAGCCATGTTGTCTCACCTGCCTCATCATCCCCAGCCGTCTTGACCACTGCATCCACGGTCATCTTGACCAATGCGTCATGTTTCTTGTGTTTTGTTTTCATTGGTTTATTGTCATTGTCTTGTTATCATGTTCATTAGTCTTGTCCTCTCATTGGTTTATGTTTATTAGTCATGTTATCCCCATATTACTTCAGTTCTGTCAATGGTCCTTATGTTATTAGTTTTGCCTTGAACGTTGTTTTTACTTTTAGTTCACGTTTTTGTTATGATCATAGATAAGTCCAGTTCATTTCATGTTTTTGTTTTGCAAATTTCATATTTTTGGATTTCTTTTTATGTAATGTAACTGCACTTGAGTTCTTCACGTCATCATCTCCTGTCAGTCCTGCTCAACGTTACAACAGTAGGACTGTCAATCGCTTAAAATTTGTAATCAATTTTAATACATTATATGCCGATTAATTACGGTAATTGAATTAATTGCAATTATTGGTATATATAATAATTTGGATATAAAGTCACTCAGATAACAATAATTAAATATGATTAAATAATTCTAAATTGTTACATTTGAATTACTATAATATAAATTATTATAATTCAGAATCTTATCATTGGCCTACAGTTCATAGCCATACATTTTGCAATTTAATTTGTCAATCTGTCTAAGATGATTTATTATAAGGGCCTTAAAGGATACTTCTATGTACACATGCATCAGAAAAATGCTTTTGGAGCGTCTAACTTCGCTGCATTGCATAATAAACACAGTGTATTTAGGTCACTGTGTCAAGTTAAACTTGAAACTTAGAAAAACATGTCTCAAGATCCCTGCATTCAAAATTGTGCCCTGTTTTGCAGTGTTTGAATGCAAGTTCTCATTTTGTGCTGTTGCTAGAGTCAAGCAAGAGCTTAGTTTATTGTCTGTACAGTTGCATATTGCCAATAAAGCTGGAATTTTGCTTACTGCTGAAAACAGGTGGTACTTCAAGCTTGTATTACTATCTGGGAACATGATTAATTGCTTTCATTTTTTTAAGCTTTATTTTTTAATATTATTAATCTCACAGAAATAATGTGTTAAATCAACAGCCCAACTGAATAGGAAACGCTTCTCCTATAACACTACAACATGGAAAACTACACATATGGTAATCTGCATTAAAAATATACAGATAATGGTTTTTTTCAGCTAAATACTAATCTTTAGAGCCTTTTATAATGCTACAAAAGAGATAAATAAGAATAACAGGGAAGTGAAACTTACATTAGTAAATTAGGATTATTGCAATGATGTGCAATAAACCACCAATTCATCCTGTTTTATATGGTTCAGTGAAACGGATGACATTGTGTTTGAAAGATGGAGGGCATCTTAACCTCGTGCAACTCTGCGTCCACATGTGTGGACATTGTATTTTGGCTTTACTATATGCAATGCATAATTTCAATGAATTAAAACTGTCTGAATACTGTTCACAACACTCGACACATTTAAGGGTTAAACTTATGGCGCACCGCATCGCGTGACACAACAGCATAACGTTGATATCCAGGAAGCGCTACGGTACTTCTGGCGCAGTGCCAATAAAAGTGCCGCTGGTAAGAAACCTCTAAGAAATTAGGACCGCGTTCCCTCAAAAGTTGAAAAAAATATTTTGGTTATTTTGAATATTTTTCAACATTAACACATCTGTGGGTCAGTTCACTTTATTTTATTATAAATGTTGTTATATTTTATGTTATCACTGTACAATACAGATCTATTCATTAACATTAGTAAACGCATTCTGTAGCTGTAATGTCTGTAACATCTCAAAAACACGAATAACAAAACATTCCTGGACACATAATAAACTATTTCATGAAAAATAATCTGAATTTCTATAGCTTGGTATTACTTCAAAACTGAGTCCTGCTGTCCACATATGTGGACATCAATTGTTAGGAGAAACTATTTGTTCTAATAACTATTTAATCTAATAATTTTTTTGATGGTTTATTAGGTGCTACTAGTTACAAATCAAAAAGGGAAATGGAAAATGCACACAGCAGTCACGCGTGGGTCTCAGGAGGTTAAAAGGCCTGTCAAGTCAGTACTCACTGGCCACGAGATGTGTGAACCAGGAGGGTGACCAGTGTAGAGGTGGCTGGACAAACACAGTTCAGGGCCAGCATGGCATACTTGAACTCCTCTTCACACACAACATGACCTAGCAAACAAAACATGCATACATATTTGTGATATGAAATAAATACAAGTCACAATCAATAATTATATTAACCTGTGGATGATGCTGCAAAAAACAAACCCACCTATCAATTGACACAAGCAACATGTAACATACTTAATCTAACCCTAAAAATGATTTTTGTTGGTGTATTCGATTAACTGATGTAGTTATGCTAAATAATAATTTTTAATTATCTAAATACATTTTATTGTGGCGTGCATATGTGTCATTGAATCTGTGGTGCTTAAACACTTTAAACCAGCTGAGGTCTGAGTTTTAATGTAAGTTGTAAAGGACAAATAAAGGTTTACTAACTGACGTGAAAAAGACCATAGACTCACCTGCAAATTTAACATGGAATTTGTTCTCGGGTTTGAGAATCTGGACATAAAGAGGACAGTTTGGGGCAAAGTCCTTCACAGCCCATGCTCTCAAAATAGTTTGATGATCCTATCAGAACAAAATACATCGAACTTGCAATGTGAAGACAAATTTATAACATTTCTTTATCTTTTAACTTTTTATTCACTTTTATTTATTATCTTGCCATTAATGGTAGATTAAGTTTAATAAATGTATACACGATCGTGACCTTTCAAATAATAATACTTTATGTAATAATTAGTAGCTAATTAAACTGTAATGACAATAAATAACAGTAATAACTACTAATAAATAACAATAATAAATAACTATAAATTAACAACAGCATGATATTATTAATCACATCTGATTTGGATCAGTTCAGAACAATATTACAGAACTATATTAAAAAATAAAAGCATGATGTCTGTATTTACAGCTGCAGTGCGGTCCACTTCATTTCTGCTGCTGAGGATGAAACACGCCTCTGCATCGTCCATCCTACAGACCAAACAACATAATTAATCAACTGCTTTACAACTCAAACAGGACACATCTCAATGCTTCTGCAAGCCTTTGAAGCTTTAAACCACTACCCATGATGTGAATTACTTCTGGAAGATGGCACATGACCAGTATGTTCTATATGTATGTGGTAGCAGGTAATTATTGTCATAATTATTGACACAGTCAGTCATAAGGGTCAATTTCACTGTATTCCAGCCTGAGATCCAGCAGATAAGTGCAACCACATTAGCATACCCATAACAGCAATGTTCATTAAAGCTATTGCCTCTCCAACTGGAACACAAGTCACCTGAATGTTATAGCAAACCAAACAAAGTTACCATTCATTGTTTTCTACGTTTTATAAAGGAATGCTCTGGGTTTCAATACAAGTGTAATCTGTGTATTGAATCTATGAATCTACATAAATACTGTTTATTACCACAGAAAATGATTTCAATTCGTCAATCAGTTTGTAAAGACAAGCAAAACATTTCTATACAGTAATGCACTTACAATGTCAATGGGGCAAGGCACTGTACCAGGATAAACTTTAAAATACACAGTGTTTGGAAAATACAGCAACAAGACTTCAACATTATACTGTACATGTTATCATGAGACTAGTGTAATACAATTGCTTAATATCCTTGTCTGTGTAAAGTTGTCTCTCTAATTTTTCAGCTCATGTTATGACCATGTAAAGCAGGTAAACCCAGCAACTTTCGAAAAATATTCTTAAGCATACCAGAAGGGGACTGTTTACATTTAGAATAACATTGGTAATGCTTAAGCAGAAGTTCATCCACCTAGAGGAGTTGTCCCACTGCTAAAAGGACAACTCAAACTTTACAGCTCAAATAACACACTTTTCTGTATGTAAGAATTGATATAAGTGATTCACATTTCTACTTTTAAACCATCTGGAATAACTTTTCCCATAGACTTCCATTGATAGTGTATTACTGTAAACAACAAATCAACATCATGCCACAGATTCTTTCAATAGAGCTTCACTTGTTTTAAACCTAGAACTTCACTTTTTCCACAGCTTGTTATGTTACAGCCTTATTCCAAAATTGATTACATTCATTATTTTCCTCAAAATTCTACAAACAATACCCCATAATGACAACGTGAAAGAAGTTTGTTTGAAATCTAATTTATTAAAAATAAAAAATGAAAAAAATTAAAATAAATCACATGTACATAAATATTCACAGCCTTTGCTCAATACTTTTTTGAAGCACCTTTGGCACCAATTACAGCCTCAAGTCTTTTTGTGTATGATGCTACAAGCTTGGCACACCTATTTTTGGGCAGTTTCTCCCATTCTTCTTTACAGAACCTTTCAAGCTCCATCAGGTTGATCAACATGTTTTTACATTTGATATGTAAATTGTGTTGTGTAAATATGTTGTTTATTGTAATTGGTATATGTCTCGTCACTGTCATGACTGCTATGTTGCTCGGAACTGCACACAAGACTTTCACCCACTGTTGCACTTGTGTACATGTTAGTGTGACAATAAAGTGATTTGATTTGAGGTTGGATGGGGAGCGTTGGTGCACAGCCATTTTCAGATCTCTCCAGATATGTTCAATCGGCCACTCAAGGACATTCATAGAGTTGTCCCGTAGCCACTCCTTTGTTATCTTGGCTGTGTGCTTAGGGTAATTTTACTGTTGGAAGAGGAACCTTCGCCCCAGTCTGAGGTCCAGAGTGCTCTGGAGAAGGTTTTCATCAAGGATGTCTCTGTATATTGCTGCATTTATCTTTCCCTTGATCCTGACTAGTCTCTTAGTTTCTGCCACTGAAAAACATCCCCACAGCATGATACTGCCACCACCATGTTTCACTGTAGGGATGGTATTGACCAGGTGATGAGGTTTCCTCCAGACATGACGCTTGCCATTCAGGCCAATCTTTGTTTCATCAGACCAGAGAATTTTGTTTCTCTGAGAATCCTTCAGGCGCCTTTTGGCAAACTCCAGGCGGGCTGTCATGTGCCTTTTACTGAGGAGTGGCTCCCGTCTTGCCACTCTACCATACAGGCCTGATTGGTGGAGTGCTGCAGAGATGGTTGTTCTTCTGGAAGATTCTCCTCTCTCCACAGAGAAATGCTGGAGCTCTGTCAGAGTGACCATCAGGTTCTTGGTCACCTCCCTGACTAAGGCCCTTCTCCCCCAATCACTCAATTTTGCCAGGCGGCCAGTTCTAATAAGAGTCCTGGTGGTTCCAAAATTCTTCCATTTATGGATGATGGAGGCCACTGTGCTCATTGGGACCTTCAATGCTGCAGACATTTTTCTGTACACTTCCCCAGATCTGTGCCTGGATACAATCCTGTCTCGGAGTTCTACGGAGGCTTGCTTTGTGCTCTGACATGCACTGTGGGACCTTATATGGACAGATAAGGTGCCTTTCCAAATCATGTCCAATCAACTGAATTTACCACAGATGGACTCCAATCAAGTTGTAGAAACATCTCAAGGATGATCAGTGGAAACAGGATGCACCTGAGCTCAATTATGAGTGTCATGGCAAAGGCTGTGAATACTTATGTATATATATATAGTAAATAATTTTGAGGAAAATAATGAATTTAATCAATTTTGGAATAAGGCTGTAACATAACAAAATATGGAAAAAGTGAAGCTCTGTGAAAACTTTCCGGATGCACTGTATACTGTGAGGGATATGTGTGGGTGTAAAAATTAAAGCACTGACTGATCTTAATTCTTTCAGTAATATGTTGCACCAATGAACACTTCTAAAAATGTGACAGGACTTCTGGAAGCCTCAAAATACTTTTTGTTTTCAGTACAACTTTTAACAACAAATATAATTCCCTTATAAATTAATTTAATTACCAGTTAGAATATGAACTAGGTACTGTATATTGAGATATATTTGCTGCATTTATGGGGGAAAATAGGGGAATGGGGGAATTTAGTAAGATTTTAAATTAAGTGACATCGCAAAAGGAAGCACATAGGCCTCTGTTATCCTTCAAATTCAGGGCTACTTTAATAAGAAACAGATGGGGCCAAGACTAGGCGTCAGGTTTGGCGCTGGTCGTGGAGCTTGCTTGTTAACGCTTCAAATTGTCACACAGACTGTTTTGATTGTTTGGGAGCCAGTCCAGAATTTCCATTTGAAAATAGTTATTTAAAGTCAGTGTTTGCATTTTAAGGCATCAAAATGCCACACTGCTGTATATCATTAAGAAATGACATCAGGTTTCAAAAGTGATCGTGAATCAAGTTTACTAACAGCAGGTCCACTTTCACTCTTACACTATGAAAAGAAGGACACAGAAGTGGCAAAGAGGATAATACGAATATGATAATTTAATCAGCTAAACTGCATAGCCTGCCATCAAGCCAATCCACTAATGTGTTGTGCACTTTACAGTGAGACAAACATTGACTTCAGTCTAGCACAACTGTTGTTTCTAAGTGCAGTTCTTGCCAGTTTTAATTGTTGGGCAGTGGGTTATTAGTGATTCCTGTAAAGCTGTCGGCTGTTTTGCTTAATATAAACAGTTAAAGAACTACAGTCAAACAACTTATGTTATTTTGTCCTTTAAGGTGATGTGTATATATTTCTTCAATATTAAAATACTTTTTGTATGCAGAGACTTATGTAATAATAAGTAATATTATAATTTATGAACTACAGTAGAAATGCATTCGTAGATTCCCCTGGAAAGTGTGTGGCTCTGTAGCTGTCAAAACACTGCTCTGTTTGTTTGAGCATCCTGATGTACCCGACAAAGGCTCAACTAATGCTGTAAATTTGGAGGCAGGACAATCTGCTTGTTCAACTAATTGAAGATAAGGAGAGTGGTGGGGAAAACTGCTTAAAAACTGTAATTCTTTTTGCAATCCCATTTGGTGACACTAGACATTACACACTTCAGCTTTCAATTTTTTCACAAGTGTAACTTAATATACAGCTCTTGCAGACAGGCTAAATAACAAATGAGAAGGCCCCTGGAACTATTAATCTCATTCAAAGGTCAATTCTCAAACAATCTCAATCATCTACAGATTACATTCATGCATTTAAAATGGTTTAGATGAAGTGTTTAAAAGAGGCTTCATAAAATACCTTGCAGCTGATAAATTTGCAGATACATTGCCTGATCTCCCTATCACCCTAATGGCTCTCTCATAGACTGATGACTCCAACCAGCGCAAAGTCAGCTTCTCAACTCAATGGAATTTAAGCTGTTTAGTTTCTAAGATCAATTATCTTCTAAGGTAATTAATAATAAATCATAAATCATCCACATAAAATCAAGAGACATTACTTGGCCCTCATCAGGTCTTGGTCCTTCAATGCAGAGCCCTGGAGGTAGATCACCCTTTGAGACCACAGAGGGATCTGCAGTATACGCCGCACCTGAATGTCCATCTCCGTGGGACAGAGTATTACCACATAATAATCCTACAGGACATTTGAGAAATTATGATACGACCATCACATTCAGATCTATGTTACAATAAATATGCTTAGATTATTGGAATACATAGACCAGTAATCTCATCAGATATAAATGCAATTATGCAGTACCTGTAGTCTTGGGTGGGCATAAAACTCATTGAGAAAGTCCATGAGCAGGTCTATTTTGAGAGAAGTGACACAGAGAACCACATGTTTCTCTGTCTGAGCACGGTGTCTGCTGTAATTTCCACCTGACTTCTGTCTCTCCATCCAAAGGTATGCCAACTCCTCAAACTGGATGTTGAGATGACAGACAGAGAGTAAGTGGGTGCAACAGGGGGAAATTGTCATTTTTTCCTTTCTCCCACAATACTTATTAACACAAAACACAATTTTTAACCAGTTCAGTCATGACAACTCTCTGAAAGATTAAGCATGTTAATGTAGGTATGAAACATTGATAGGATATTGGTCTTGGCAGCCTAGATCTGCTACGCTGCTGCTGCTGCTGCTGCAGAGCCAGTACAGAGACTTGCAACTGCTAGAAACTAAACAGACATGTGTGTTATTTAATCTATTGACCTAAGATCGTGATATATGCCAGCCAGATTTGGCTAAGGCTTACCTGGTTAAAGACTCACTTCTATGTGTTATGGCTAAAAGCAGACCTTAACGAGCAAGCTGGTTGAAGAAAAGCCCCAGGAACCACCTGAGCAAATATAATTTTCTGAAAAATCTCTTGCAGCATACTGCAGTGAAACCGGCTTATCTGCAAAACTGAGCAATTTAAATGTTACACAAAGATAAAAATGCAATTTGATTAGCTACCCGATTACATGTCAAAGGACCAATCAGCTTACACCACATAGAGTTGCATGGCTGAACTTGGATGATTTCCAATCATTCCTGGTTTAATCATCTGAAAATTAAATGTGAAAATAAAAGTGTTTAACAAGATTGGATCTACATATATTGAAGCTACTGATTGTGCTCTTTGTTTGTCTGACTGTGTTAATTGACACCTGTAATGGCAGCACCACCAGTGCCACACAGATCATGATGACCACAAGTAGCTGAGAAGGCCAAATTCTGGGTGTGACGTCTCCATATCCAACAGTCGAGAATGTCACGATGCAGAAATACAAAGAGTCAAACAGGGAGAGACTCTTCCCTGCCCGCTCGAGGTGCTGAATTCCACAAGCCCTAAGGAGAATTACAAAAGAACCTCAGGAAACTATTTTGGAAATTTACAGTATTTTAGCATCATGATATCTTTTGTTGTTCCATTGATTTTATTTTTAAGGTTCTTTCCAAAAATAGTTCAACAGGAGTCCCATTATTTTTTGAAAGACACAAAACTCCTGTTCTCGGAGAAAGAAGTAGACTGTGTTAATTTATAATTTATTATGTATAAAATGTTTATTAAAAGTATCTAGTTTTAAACTTATTTAGTGTTTTTACTGCTTGTTTAAAATGGTAATTCCATTTAATTTATAAATATGATTCATTATTAACTTATTTTAATAACCAAAAATTAAACATTCCTTAAAAGGATAACATACATCAAGTGACATCATTTGGACCATTTATACAGCATTGCAGGAAGACAAGTACTCTCTTTCCATTTTCTCTGTTTCCACACCAATTTTAGAGTTGACTACATTCAGTCAAGCTCAACCATTAACCATTTTACATAAGTTATTGTAAGAAAAATGATCAAACAAATATACAGTAGCCCCCAAAAAGTATTTGGATGCCTAAACTGAACTTAAAAATTCATGAATTCCTTTGCATTTGAGAACAAATCATAAAACCAATTTGCATTGATTGTAAAGAACGATAACATAAGCACACTTTTCAAGCAGAACTTTTAACAAAAACCAAGCTTGTTAAGTTTTAAATGATAAAATAAAACATACCTATATATGGTTTATTTTTGACACTTTATAATAGCTTTATTAAAGATTACAATTCAAGTATTTTAGATTTAGCAATCCTTTCGTTCAGAGAAATTCTTGGCAACATCTTGGCATACCTGCATTTGTACAACTCGAGTCTGAAAGAATATAAAGACATCTTTATGGGTCTAAACCAGTGTTTCCCAACCTTTTTTCTGCCACGGCACACTTTTTACGAGCACTATCCCACATAATCATCGTTGAAATCTGTTTTAGTAGCGTGTTTACTCGTAATGTTTAAAATTCGGCTATGCAAAACATGCAAGTAACATGTACACTGTATAATGAGGTCACAGGTGACAAGAGCACTATTTGGGTAATGAAAAAATAACACATTTGCATCTTTTACAATGTGTAAATTTGTTCTTGCAAATTAATTCTTGCAACGCAATTTTTTATTTTATTAATGTATTTATTTACTGTATTTTCCGGAAATAAAGTTTACTATAAGTCGCACCAGGTCAAAATAGTGTTGAGATAAAAAAAAACATAAGTTGCATCTCTGTATAAGTCGCTCGGACAGAGGTTGGATCCTGCAGGCACTAGGACCTGGGAGGAGCCGCCAGACTTCCCTTTAGCGGTTCATATGTCAAACATGCTCTGTGAAGATTACAGTACCTCAGAATCTACACATTGTATCATCACTCTGAAACTTCAGACTTTAAAGACCTAAATTAAAAATACTCCTAGGAGAAGGAGACAGGGCACATCTTGCTGCCCAATATGTATCAACATGCCACATCTTGAGGGCCAGTGAAAGATCTGGACAAACACACACACACACACACACACACACACACACACAATGTGATGTGGTGAAATAATAATAGTAATTTTTATATTATTGTTACTTATATATTCCTAATAATTATATTATATACTGTCCAAGTATTGGACAATATGTATTTTGCTTTTATTTAATGTATTCTATATGATGCTTTGGCAACATTGTTTTTGAAACTTTCAAGCCAATAAAGCCCACTGAATTTAATTGAATTGAGAGAGAGAGAGAGAGAGAGAGAGAGAGAGAGAGAGACACCGGGCAATGGCACTGGACCCCTCAGCCGTCCCTTTCAGTTGCCGGTTGATGCAGTGCCCCCGCGCCACCAGATTGAGCACTCCCTCGGCATCGAGATCCTCAGTCAGCGTTGAGGACTGGCATGTCTTCTTCCAGTCCTGTGTTTCAGCACCAATGTGGCAAATCAGGTTCTCAATGTGGAAAGGAGGAAGTGGGGACCGGGTGAACAATCCATGTCAGACATTTAATTAACACTTTTCAGTGTATAACAAAACAAAAACACGCACTGCTTTCAGCCAGCTACGTATAAACATAAAGACACACACACAGACAGGCCTCGTGCATCTCTCTCTGTCTTCAACTGCAGCTTCCTATCTCTCTCCTGGCTGATTGCGATCATTCTCCCCCAGCCGTCCCTCATCACATTTACATATTTAAATCATTTAAATAAATGATGACAAAAAATTTCTTTAAAGTTCTTATATTATAAAGATTATATATAAAGTATAAAATAAATCTATTTATGATGATTTTTATGTTTGTTTTAATGTATCACGTGCTATAGTTTAACAGTGATGTATCATGATTTATCACAGAACAATGTGCGATTAATAGTTTAAAACTTTTAATCGATTCGCAGCCCTAATTATTATTTCATGTGTACTGCTAGTAATAATAAAAAATACAAATCAGGGTTTAGATCGTATTCATACATGTCCCTATTTTAGTGAAAAGGTATCAAATATTAATAAAGACTGACAGTTGGATTTACTGTATTAAATACAGGCCGGTAAAACCCAGATATGAGGAGATTAAAGGACTTACCCAGTGAAGACCAGACAGAGCAAAGTACAGATCAGAATGAGGACCTGGTTGAACATGGCAGAGTGTGTGCGCTGAATGGCACGATGGAGATCATTCTAGAAGGGAACAGAGATAAGTGAGAGATATAGATCTTTTTTTTTTTTTGTACATGTTAATTCAATTTTAACATGATCAATGTACAATGTGCCTTTCTGAGGGAAATAGAAATACAGTATTTTAACAGGAAATCTTCAAAATATTGTGTGACAGAAACAACTCCAAAGCAAGAGATATAGATGTCTGTGAATATGAAAAGACAAGTTTAATGCAACGTGGGGTAACTGTTAAAAGGCCATTTCTGAACAAAAGATTGTCCATGTAATTGCCTGCTATAAAGAGAACTTAATAACCTTCATTATCTTCAATTAATTCTAAACTGAAGATCTAGTACTCTGCACTTAAATAACGAACTAATTTATTATTCTAACCATATGGTTAAATATGTGATTACTCTTCAATAATTGTACTGTCCAGCTGCATGTGAGATACATATTAACTAGAGTGCTGTGCCCAAGGGATAAGTCTTCACTTTAATTTTCTTTCAACTGTTTCAAAATAATTATATGTGTAAGCATTGAGGTCACCTACTGTATATGCTAGTGTACTCCTAGACCCTGTTTACAGCTGATCTGATCACATATGGTCATCGCTAAATACAGTTCTAAAAGGGTCTAAAACGTTTTGTGATGGGATCACAAAAACAGCATACGAATTTGGTCAAAAACGCAACTGACCGCATCACATTTGAGGTAAACTCTTAATAAGTCATGTATGTGTTCTGGAAGCATCAAAGCACTTTCCCTCACCTGTCAATGAACAGCTTTGCTAAAACAACAGTTTAAACTTTGCCGGTTACCGATTGGAAAATTTGAAAAAGCTGATACAAACAAATGCGACAACTTCACAAATCTTGTCTGATATCAACATGCAGAGACACAAATGAGAAGCACACTCTCATTTTCTGCTCATTGTTGAGTCATTCTCATTTGTGTTAAATGCACAATGAAGTAAATAAAATGTACAGCTCCCCAAAAATGTGCTTTCATCAAACAACACTCATGTTATTCGCATATATATATTCAACACAGACTATTTATCATTAGCTAAATAAATCTAGAATGCATTGCACTGTCTACTTACAATCATGTTCTCAAGTGCTGATTTTGCAAGCCAACAGTTTAGGAACACAGGAACAAATATGTTCCTCAGTGGAGGCCAGAATATCTGTAAAGAAACACTGTGTTTAGACTGGATGATTGTATTTACTGTACTGTATATTATAAATCAGCTCTGTGAAACTGTTAACCTTTTGGAGAAACATGTTTTCTTCATATAAGCAACAAGGGTAAAAAATAATCTAGTACAAAACACTAAAATCCCCTAGTAAAAAGTAATGGCAGCATTTATAAACACGTGCAATAGAAAAATTATTGTCTAGCTTTGTGCACCACCTCCATATCTTTTGCATTTGTGAAGCCATTGACAAAATGAATTAAACCCCCTCTAATTTGTTCCCACGTAAACTGATTGCTGATTGAAAAGTTGCTATTTGTTGCTAGACTAATTGTTACTAAATAATTCCATCTCACAATCGGCTTTCACATGTCAGTGGCCACTCAAATAATTACTATCAATTGCAACAATTACTATCAATGATGAATAATGAACAACTGCTGTGTGGTGTCAGCAAATGCATATGTGCTTCTGTTATATATAATGATATAATGATCACTTACTGTAATAATGAATGGCACTGTATTGATCATCTCAATGATGAAGGAGATTTGGAAAATCTGCTCCCAAATGTTCCCCTAAACCAAAAAATCAAACCAAAAAATAAATAAACAAAAATAAACACAACCCCCCCCCTCCCCATTAATGTAAGAACAATAAAGATTCTCAGGCTGTGTCATATTCACTTATGCAAGATTAGATTTTGTGCATCCCAAATGTATATTGTATATTGTATTGTATACTGTACATTTAAAAAGAAAAAAGTATGCCAAAGGTGCCCACCAAGATGGCACAATATTTCAAGTGGATTTTGGAAGTGTGCATCTGTGCATGCTTTTTCGAAAGAGGTGTTTGCTCTTATTTAACTTTTTCTGTAAAAAAGCAGTTTTTAAATGTATGAACCTAAAGTAAAAATATTATTAAGGTATTGAATTTAAGTAGATTCTCATGCTTCAATGCAAGCACAAAAAGAATATGAAAGGGGATTCTATGGTCTCTAGTCACAATTTTATGGCTTAGTAGTACGTGCCAATACTGGCGTACTTGTGTTACTATTCACTCAAAAGTATGTTCTTTACCATCACCAGCAAAATACATTTTCAAATTGGGCAGCTGCCTTTGATTACAATAAAATTCAACAACTTGTATCTCCAAAAGACAGAAAATATAAGGTTATTTTCTAGGTGATAATAATGCAAAGGTACACCCTCAAACAACTGAAATGGACAAATTTAATTTGGATCAATGGTTAGAATGCTCACAAGGGCAGACTAATAATGACAATAATCTTACCTTGTAGCTAAGATACACCAGGAGCATTGCTTGCAAGAAGCTAATTAAGGCCACTGTCACCTGCAGTGCAGGGAAATACAGTACACATGATCATAACCTGACTGATTAATAGCAGTATAATTCAATTTCATGAAATATGTTAAAATCCTCTCTGAGTCAGAGTGAGAAGCTTAATTTGTAGCCATTAAGAAACATGAACAGTGATCGCTTATGTACCTGTATCGCCCATACAGGAACTCTCCTATTCACCCAGAATATTAACTCCCTTCAAAAAACACAGCACAAGAAACACACGAAAATACATGAAATACATGAAAATAAAACCAAGTTAAAGACAAATTTAATCTGAAATCAAAATGTAAGTTTTGTGGCTTGTTGTCTCTTAGCTTTGTGGTTATCTAATGTGTAAACAAATTTGAGCAAATAAACAAATTTTTAGTCTTTCTGTTCCAGGAAAACATTTATATTGATGACATCATCTTGCACTCAGAGGCATACACAAATCTTTGTCCAGTCAAATGGTCTCTAGAATGAAAATACCCCTCCTCCTAAAATCACCTTCTTCTGAAAAGTAGCAAATCATGGTCCCTGGCTGTTAAATCAAGGCTATTGGTTTTTTAAAAAAGGGAAAGCTCTATGATAAGTCCCACCCCAAACCTCCTATTTCAATAGGAAATACAGTAAACAGGAATAAAAAAGACCCTCATTTCATGGTGTCTTTAAAACAATATTCAAGATCAAACATTTATTGAGTGAACACTAATGCATTAAGTTAGATCTGTGATCGGTCAGTATCAAAGTTCAACTGGTAACTCAGAGAGGTTAAATCTCCTTGCGTCTCACCAGTTTATTTGTGTGGGATCTGCAGTCAGGTTTGTTGTGTAGTTGGCACAGGATTTGCTGCAAAGGGCATCTGTGACGTTTGTGCAGTGTTTCCTATAATCATAAAAACAGGCAGTTAGTACATAACAGTAATAAAAGAGAAAGGCATGAGGGTTGAAATGCTGAAAAAACATGCCTGCTGGCTCTGACATAAACGACAGCATGAGATAGCTTATATCTTTTGATTACTGCTAGTAGGGCAGCATCTCCTCTCCCAGCACGCTTCCACACCAGCACACATTGCTCTTTCTCGGTCTCGCTGTCACACACACACACACATGTTGTGTTTCCATGTTTTATGGGGACTTTCCATAGACATAATGGTTTTTATACTGTACAAACTTTATATTCTATCCCCTAAACCTAACCCTACCCCTAAACCTAACCCTCACAGAAAACTTTCTGCATTTTTACATTTTCAAAAAACATAATTTAGTATGATTTATAAGCTGTTTTCCTCATGCGGACCGACAAAATGTCCCCACAAGGTCAACAATTTCGGGTTTTACTATCCTTATGGGGACATTTGGTCCCCACAAAGTGATAAATACACGCTCACACACACACACACACACACACACACACACACACACACACACACACACACACACACACACACACACACGTTGTGTTTCCATGTTTTATGGGGACTTTCCATAGACATAATGGTTTTTATACTGTACAAACTTTATATTCTATCCCCTAAACCTAACCCTACCCCTAAACCTAACCCTCACAGAAAATATTCTGCATTTTTACATTTTCAAAAAACATAATTTAGTATGATTTATAAGCTGTTTTCCTCATGGGGACCGACAAAATGTCCCCACAAGGGCAAACATTTCGGGATTTACTATCCTTATGGGGACATTTGGTACCCACAAAGTGATAAATACATGCTCACTCACACACACACACACACACACACACACACACACACACACACACACACACACACACACACACACACACACACACACACACAATGCTCCAATGTCCCTGAATGTTTTTTGGCTGTTTGAGAGCAACTCTAATGGACACTTCACACTCTTCTTAGACTGTTTCCTTAAGTGTCACCTTAGACTGTCTGGGTTCATCCAAAGAGCCACTCTCAAGCAATTTTAGATATACTCAAAGAGTTGCAGTAATGTGTTTTTTCTGGTTAACAGCTGTGATCGTTAATGAAAACAATCATTGTGTGACTTGAACTTTAAATTATTTCACACAGATTGAAGAGCAGTAATAACTAAAATGGGTTCTCATTTTTTTAATTTGTGACTTGTTACAATGTAGTTTTGGTGGCATTACCCAAGTGAAAATACCCTTTGAATACGAAAAATAGTGGATACTTTTTTTTTGTTAAATAAAAAAACATTTTAAATAGCAAAAAGTACAAACTAGCCAAAAACTAAAAGCGCACTACAATTTGAATAAAAAATAAAACAATTCTTAAAAACAATTCTGACTGAGAAAAACAGTGAAACAGGATGCAACAACATGATCTCACTAGAAGTTGGCATGTTGGTTCTGAATTTTTATGACTGCACAGTGTGTCGCACAAAGGTGCATAAAATAAAAAAACGATTTCCCAATTTTTTATTTTATTTTGAACTCTTGTTACCAATTTCCAGTGAGGATTCGATAGCAGCATTGGTAATGTCGGACGGCGAGGACTTGACTGCCATGCTTGTCGGGCTGGAGTGGAACCCTCCACCCGCCCCTGAAGCTTGCGGCTTGATGATTGGTTCGGGGTGCCGCGCATGGCCACACCACTCTCACATGGTTGTGACGATCTATGAGGGTGGTCAGAGGGCCCCTCTTCTCCCGTCACTGACTCACCCTATGCCGGGTACATGGAGCAAGATAAGTGCTTCGGGGTTCCCCTCAAACCAGCCAAGAGCTCAGAATGAAGCAAGGCTCCTCAACGTGGCTTCTCCTGCTCCCCCCTGCCACGAGGCAACACCCCCAGGTACGTCAGACATGATTGTCCCCTTAGTGCCCCTCGCCCAGAGCTTGGAGGCATGGCTAGCGCTCTCCAACTCGTCACGATGGCTGGCCAGGACCATCCGACTCGGCTACGCGATTCAGTTCGCCAGGAGAACGCTGTCGCCCTGCGCGCAGAGATCGTGGTCCTTCTGCAGAAGGACGTGATAAAGCCTGTCCCTTCATCATGTCAAATGCAGCCATATGCCTTGAAGTGGCAATTGTTCACAAGTTGTTGTTATTCCAGAGGTGAAGACCCCCAGAGATGCGCAGTCAGGTCAGTGCTTTCCTTCCTGCAGGAGAGGCTGGAGGGCCAGCTGTCCCCCTCCACCTTGAATGTGCACATAGCTGCTATAGCTGCACACCGCAATGCAGTAGACAGTAAGCATTTGGGGAAGCATGACCTGATTATCAGGTTCCTGAAAGGCACTAGGAGGCTGAATAGGCTACACTTCTTTCCCTCATAGAGTCTCTCTGTGGTCCTCCTGGACTATGGAGTGCCCTGTTTGAGCCCTTAGAGTCAGTTGAGCTAAAGGCAGTCTCAGTGAAGGCTGCCCTCCTGACTGTGCTCATGAAATCCATCAAGAGGGTTGGGGATCTGCAGGCGTTCTCTGGCAGCGACACCTGTCTGGAGTTTGGTCCGGAGTGTTCTAACGTGGTCTTGAGACACTGTCCGGGCTATGTGCCCAAGGTTCCCACGACCCCTTTTAGGGATCAGGTGGTGAGCCTGAAAGCGAAGCTGCTCCGGGAAGAGGCAAACCCAGCCTTATATTTGCTGTGTCCGATGCTTGCTTTGCGCATCTATTTGGATCGCACACAGAGCTCTAGACGCTCTGAGCAGCTCTTTGTCTGCTTTGGCAGACAGCAGAAAGGGAACGCTGTATCCAAACAGAGGTTTGCCCATTGGACCGCTGATGCCATCGCGTCGGCATACCAGACCCAGGGCGAAGCGCCCGCCCCTTTAGGATTAAGAGTACACCCTACTGAGTGTAGCATCCTCTTGGCCACTTGCCAATAGCACCTCTCTAGATGACATCTGCAGGGCAGTGGACTGGGCAATGAGATTTTATGATCTCCAGGTTGAGCCGGGTTCGTCCCGTGCATTGTCAGGTACGAACAGGTACGTTTACGAGACAGCTGGCCAGGTATACCGCTTGCGTACAGCGCCTTTCCCCTCCATGAAATGAAGATGTGCGCTTTCTTTTCCCATGCGAGTTCATGAGTCCGTGGACCCTGGATGTCCTTCCTCACTAGCCCTGTGGCTGGCGAATTCAGCGGAGGAATTCATAGCCGGACCCAGTACGTGTGCAACCATGCCCTGTACTGGGTAGTTGCTCTACAGCCACTGGTTACCTGCGGTAACCTCCTGTGATGTATTTTCAATGGTACAGTTTCCCTATCGGTAGACCCGTGTCTCCCTTGGGCAGAGCTCTCTTTGCCTCTGGTCGCCGTGTTTGTAGAGCTCCTCCCATTTGGGCAGGACCTACAACCGCGCCACTTCCATGTGCGGCTGGTGAGCCCATGTGACATTTTTGCCACATGTTACCCTCCATTTCAGGCAGGATGAGTTCTCCATGATGTCTTCCTCCTGAAAGAATAGGAAAGGAAAAGAGCACCTTCCCCGATGTGAATAAAAAGCATTAAAAGGCCCCAGCCGAAAATCGAAATACTCTGTGGAGAGAAAACATAGTGAGAAAAGGCTGTGGCAGGTGCCCATACTATATACATCTCCCCCCCTTAACATTATATGAACTATACAATGTTTTTGGGGTGTTGGGGGAGGCCACGTGCAGACTGAGTGCTAGCACACAGCAGCTTGCTTGCACCTGCATCGGCAGTTCACGTAACACAGTTTAGCTAGTTGTAGCGTTTTTCACATTGACACAACATCGAATGAGTAACAGATAAGAATTGGTTACTGTCATAACCTCCGTTCCCTGATGGAGGGAATGAGATGTTGTGTCCCTCACAGTACAGCCACAATGCTGTACTACCGCTGAAATGTCCTATATATGCTCCTCAGCTCCTCAGCACAAAACCTGAACGAGTGTTGCAAGCTAGCTACTTTTATACCCGTATGTCCAGGGGAGTGGAATGCAAATTCCACTCACCAATTCCAATTGGCCTTTTCTCATAGATCATAGGGGTTTGGGGTTCCCTAGGGCGACCCCTAATGTCACTACATTGACACAACATCTCGTTCCCTCCACCAGGGAATGGAGGTTAAGACATTAACTAAGAAGTTGAATGTTGGGGTGGGGTTGGGGATTGGGATATTGATATGGAATTAATGGGGGTTAAGGGGGATATTGGTTGACTCTGTGAATGTATATTTTGCTTTGTTCTGTGTTATGTTTGAGAATCAACCAATAAAAATGTTAATCTGATAAAGTTGCTTGCTATGGATAATATTGTTACGAGGGAGAAGATATTCACAGATCGCAATGTCAGAGCATTCAACTGCCCCGGTGTGCAGCTTTTTCAAGACAGCACAATGATCACCAAGGGACATGGCAAAACTGTCCACAAGTAGTAATGTAAGTGAAAATCAGTAATATCTACTTGTTTTAAAGTGACAACATGTAAACTTTCCCTCAGGGGGTCTTTAAAAAGCAGTGATTTGCCTGTTTTCATATTGAAGTGGTCTCTGTTGTCAAACATGGATACATGTCATAAATGACGTGTTTGTTTGCCATTTAAACCTAGTATATCCATTTAATTTTAACCAGCTTTGCTCATCTCCCTCATCCCCCTGCGTGTGTGAGGTAGAGAGAGAGAGATAGAAAATGTGTACTCTCAGGCAAGTTACCAGGAGAAAAAGGCACTTTTTGATGAATGTATAACTCTGAACGAGCACTTCAATGTTCGCAATAAATAAGTCTGAAAATGTATGTTTGTATCTTACTCAATTTCAGTGAACTGTTCGCTAATGAAATTAGTTAGAGATACTGTAGATACACTGTACATCTAATTCGCTCAAGCTTTCAAGAAACAATAAAAATTCCAGACTTTAAATAAATAAATAATTACATGTGTGGGGCGTTTGCGTAGCAGGGATGCACAGGCAGACTTCAGATATAAAATCAGTAATTGAATGACTAATATTTACTCATTGAAATTAGATGAATTTCTATTAAGTCAATAGGCACACTGGAATGTTTGGTCATAGCAAAATGGTGGCGCAGTGGCTTCACTGTTATGATGACATCAGCAATCCAGTTCTATATTTTAAATCAGTGGTATGTATTGAGTACTCAAGAAGTCAATCTACTGAGTACTCAAGAAGTCAAAATAAACTGAAGTAAAAAAAAAACAGTTTATCCCATTTACTCACCGTACACATGCATCCTGGTTAGTCGGGTCATCCAGTGAGACTCTGATTATGTACAGGAGGCATGTTAACAATTTCAAGGAGAGGTTGAAGAGGCGTATTCTAAGACCTGCAATATAGTAAATTATGAAAGGGTGGTAATACCAAAGTTATACATAAAACACACCAGGAAAATAATTGATAATTCAGTTCTAGCAAGCCAGCAAACTTGCTATCATAAATACCCTCAAACAAGCAGTAATTTCACCCTTGCTGTTACGGTGATTTAGCATGTGATGGACGATGAAAAGAAAGATTTGGAGGACTTTTTTATACAAACATAAAGTTCAATTAAAATCCATAAAAATGATGGCTGTTGTTTATGTATGTATTAATGGATTTTTCTTTGCTGTAAATTTCTTTACATTGATTGTAAATTGCACAGAGGGTAAAAAGCTTTTACTTACTTGACCTTTGGTTTTTGATGAAGAACAGCTTCAACCTCTCCTTAAATGTGTTTTCATTTACATAAAATTCCACCTGCACCCTGGAGAAAAGGATTAAAACAATACTTAATGCAATTATTTAAATTCATTGTTTATGAACAGTAGTAGTACATGTATGATACAGTGGCCCCCCAAAAGTATTTAGACAGTTAAGTCACATGCTAAAATCTATGGATTTAATTTTATAACAAAATATCAACAAAGTAGCATCTGTAAAACAATTATGCAAGACCTTTTCTCAGAACTAACCTTTTCACATACAGTAGGTGTCCTAGCAGAGTAACCACATGTGTAGTTCAATACACATATACATACAGTGGAAATTGAATTGATAGTCTTAAAAAAGTGATTTGATGATAATAGAGTTTCATTGTATTTAAGTAAAACAAAGTTCATAATATTTAGTAATCGGGAATGAATTAATAAAACTAAAATTAGGATTAATAATGAGGAAATAGAAAGAGTGTATAAAAATAAATTTCTGGGTGAATTAATAGATCATAAATTATGTTGGAAACCACATATAAATAATGTAAAAACAAAAATGTCTAAATCCTTTGCAATATTAAATAGAACAAAACATATTTTGAATGAAAACTCATTTTATATACAGTATTGCTCACTCAGTTCCATACATTACTTACTGTGTGGAGGCATGGGGTCATACATATAAAGCCAACATAAATCCAATATATGTTACAGAAGAGAGCAATAATGATTGTAAAAAGGGTTGACTATTACGAACAAACAAATATATTATTTATTGAATTACATGCTATAACATTTGTTGTTCCCCCTTCAGTCACTCACTCGACATTGTGTCGATTGTAGTGACATAATGGGTCTCTTCTGAGAGCCTCGCGTACCTCTGAACTTGAGAAAAGGCCAATGTCAAGTTGACAGACAGAATTGTCATGCCCCACCCCCGGACATATGGGTATAAAGGGGAGCGGGGGAGCGAATGTCAGACAGATTTTTTCTTCGGAGCCAAGCGTTTGTGCAACAGCAAAGCTGAGTTCACCACTGTTCCACTCACCTCTACTGGCGATAAGCACTGCTGTTGGATCTACGGGGCATTCCAGAGGCTTTCCTCTCTGCACGCTGTGCAGTCCACGCCACTGGGAGCTTCTGAAAGAGTGTTTCTCCTCCTAAAAGAGTTTATTTCCTCTAAAAGGAATACAAGGCAGGCGTTGAACGTCCATTTCAGGACGTGTGTTTTTCAAGATGCCCTTCTGCCTCTGTGTAGTTCCTGGATGTGGTCGATTTCTCTCCGCTTCTGACGGTCATAAAAAGCTGCCTTGAGTGTATGGGCTGCGAACACACGCAGGCAGTGTTTTATGAATGGTTCATGTTCTTAGTGTGAAAACATATCCATGGCAACATTGCAGTCATGGCTTACTTTTCTCACGAGAGAAAGCCACTTCAGCAGCCCCACACATCGTTCCTTCTTCCTACGGGATTGAGGAAGACCCGGGAGTCTTACTCAGCACCCAAGCCTCGGGATGCGCTTCTGCCTCCCGATACATTATTACCTACACCCCCCACTGCGAAGCCCCACCCGATATGTCAAAAACGATCGACCCGTAAGTGCCCCTCGCACGGAGCTTGGACGTCGCTATCCAACCCATCGCGTTGGCTGGCCAGGACCATCCGACTCGGCTACGCGATTCAGTTTGCCGGCTCCCACCTCGTCTCGGCGGTATTCAGTCCACTGCATGCACGGTGTAAATGCCTGTACCTTACGTAAAGAGGTTACAACCCTGCTACTCAGAGATGCATTAGAGCCTGTCCCTCCCGCCGAGATGGAGAAGGGTCTCTACAGCCCTTACTTCATCATACCCACGGTGGGTTGCGGCCAAACTTGGACCTGCGAGTTCTCAACCGGACTTTACACAAACTCCTGTTCAGAATGCTCACGCTGAAACAAATTATAACCTGCGTTTGCATTAGATTGGTTCGCAGCGGTACCAATCTCCACAGGCATAATTGGGCTTGGGCTTGGACTCCACAGGCATAATTCCCAGTCCTCGCTGCCCCCGGTTGCCATGTCTGTAGCAACTCCTTCTTTGTCAGGCAGGATCTACCACCGCACCATGTCCACAGGTGGCTTGACAACCCCCGTGTGTATTAGCCACATGTTACCTGCCCCCAATCTGGGCAGGTTGTGGTCTCCGCAGGGCCTTTTCCCCCTGAAAGATTAGGAATGGAAAAGGACGCCTTCCCCGACACATCTATAGCATTAAGATAGCCCCAGCCACTTTTTAACTTTATGATGAGAAACATAGACAGAGAAAAGGTGCGGCTGGCCGGCTGGCTCCCATACAAGTCATGTCGCCTGTTCCCTTACTGGTGCTGGGAACCTAAGAGCAGTGTATGACACCTTTCATTGGGGGCGTTGGTGAGGGATATGTGCAGCCGACCCAGCTGCTTCTAGCACGCAGCAGCCTGCTTGAACCTGGGTAGTGCATGGCATTTTGAAGTGGGACCCCTTGTGTCACTACAATCGACACAACGTCGAGTGAGTGACAGAAGGGGAACGTCATGGTTACAGCTGTAACCTCCGTTCCCCGATAGAAGGAACGAGATTTTGTGTTCCCCTTGCCACGTCACTATCCCTACCACTGTAACTTGACATTGGCCTTTTCTTAAGTTCAGAGGTATGCGAGGCTCTCAGAAGAGACCCCTTGTGCCACTACAATTGACACAACGTCTCGTTCCTTCCATCGGGGAACGGAGGTTACAACAGTAACCATGATGATTTTGTTGATTTTTACACTGCACAGATAATGTATAAAGTATATAATAATTTACTTCCAAATTGTATTCAGAGGCTGTTCAAAATAATAGAAAGTCAGTATAAACTAAGGGAAATGTACATGTTTAAAAAAATAAGGGCAAGAACAAATATAAATAATGGATGTATATCTGTTAAAGGGGTAAACCTATGGAATAATTGTGATAAGGAAAATGTAAAATGTGTAGTTCACTTTATAAATTCTAGAACATTTTTAAAAATAGGGTGATAAATAACTATATAACTCAATATGAATAATTTGTGTATGCAATACTAAACTATTGTTTAAAATGTGTACATTTGTAGTTATGTATGCACATTTTGGGAAATGTCTTCTGTAACTGTTCTGTTTATCTCATTTTGTATGAATCAAATTCACTGAGAAAAGACGCTCATTAGATAAATAAGTAGGCACAATAAGCAAAAGGCTTCAGCCTACACCTTTTTTGGTTATTATGTATATTTTAATTTATTATGAAACATTTTAGTTGAGGACTGAAATAAAATGTTTTTTTACAATCTCAGTACACACCACTTACTTAAATATTTCATCTAATAGCATGACATTCATACATTTTAAGTGAGGCTTATACTTTTAGGGGGCCACTGTATGTATAATAAATATATAGTATTTTATACAGATGATGTTTCAAAATTATCTTTGCATTGTGCAAACACGCACATAGCAATACCATAATGCACTCCTTTTATGACAACAGCGTCCCTCAAATGAATTTGATGTCAGCCTCATAAAATGTCTCAGCCAGCCCTTACAATCTGTGTTGAACACTTGTAATGGTCCTTCACTTGTAAATGATCTAGAACATGTTCACACCAGATTTCTTAGGGAAAACTGTTTTAAGTTTATGAGGAGATTGTAAACCTTCAAGCAGCTAGCTGAAACTGTGCTTAGTGTTAATGACGTCTTTCAATCTTCAGATCCATCTTTAGATGCAAGAAAGCATTTCAAATCTATCCAGACATCTGTCAGGGAGCATTAGTAACGGTCAGTGTGATCATGATGCAACAGTGGCTGTTCACATCAATTCTTGGTAGAACTCAACTTCTTCCATCTGTGTATGAATATTTTACTAAGCACCACTCTGGGTGAATCTATACTTTCTTAATTTCTATATTTTATAGACAACATCCACTAGCACTAAATTATGCAACAGATTTGAATGAATTTAAAAAACATAACACATAGTAGCATCACAAAACAAAATCTGCAGTGTCACCACCCACACAATGATGCTGTAAAATGATTAATCTAGTTGGTGCAGAATGCACATATCTAACAAAAAGGGTATTAGCATAAAGAAAATATTGCCCGATTAAGAACATTACATTTTTTGTGTAGCAATGTTGTTTCCATGACAATTAAGTACATTTTCCACCCAAATTCTCATTACTGTAATGCAAAAAATATATAATAAAACGTTTAATAAAAAAAATCTAATTCTCAGGACTATAAATCAGAAATGTAAAAATATATTTTCGGAAACATTTTTATTAGTATGACTTAAACAAGATAATGGCAATAATACAAATACTTCAGTACATTAGAATTTAAATAATACATCTTTTTTGCATTACAGTAATGAAAATTTACAATTTTGCATGTGTGTGTGCACTGTAGTGTTTTTGTCTTGTTTTTGTATTGCCATGATACAATGCATAAGGTCTTAATAGGCCTAAAAATAGGATTCATTCTCTTTATGCAAAATATATATTTTTTTCTTTTTAAAGTTTTAGGTCAAATATGACACAGATATTACTTTTGCATTTTCAAATAATCAGCCATTGCATCTAATTATTCCACTAATGCCTAGTTCAGGGTAACAATGCATATTAGATCATAAAACATGAACAATGCATGATTTTGTGAGTAAAACTTTCAATTTCCCTTAAAAAATAAAATCACTGGTGTATGAGTTCACTATGCGAATTATTATTTGGAGGTTTGCTACTTGTGATACCCCAGGCATCATACTAATGGCAGGCTAGAGCTTCCCAAAGCCCTTTACACTTGTCTAGTGCACAACATGTTGTGCCTTGCAGGCACTAATTATAAGCACCATATCCTGCAGGGAGCAAGAAAAGAGAGAGAGAGAGAGAGAGAGAGAGAGAGAGAGAGAGAGAGAGAGAGAGAGAGAGAGAGAGAGAGAGAGATACTAGAGAACAGCTATTCTTTCCAGCTTCCCTTGCCCTGTCTCCATGGTGATGCCTTTAACACAGGCAGTGGTGACACATATACAGTAGATATTTACAGGGTTTTTTTTGCCAAAGACAATGTATATGGTCATAAGATGTAAAATGTACAGCAGCCTGTGCAAAGTATTAGGCAGAACAAAACTGAACCAGTTTGATGAAATAGTACCAGACTGAATTTCATTTACGAAACAGAATGCTTATATACGTGTTGATATGCTATCCACTTACTTCAAAACAAACTCACACACTCACACACACACACATACACATACACAGTTGAAACCTCTTGTCTGTAAGCCTTCATTGTGCCAGAAATAATTGCTCTGCCTGACTGTCAAATGGCTTCATACATCTAGAAAGGATTTAAATTTAAATCGCAGGGAAATACATAGCACCATGTCTTTATGCCAACATGGAACAACAGGGCTGGTCAATAATAGCTGAGCCGATAGTATATAGTTGCTGTAAAAAATCTTTATCCTTTGATTTGAGCAGACCCTCCAAATACTTTCATCCCACCCACGTAAGCTCTGCAACCGACATATACTGTGTTAGCTCTATTTTTAGCGCTATTAGCAATTCAAGGTAACAATAAAGATAAAAAATATATGTATGTATATATATATATATATATATATATATATATATATATATATATATATATATATATATATATATATATATTACTTTCATTTAGTAACTGCAGAAACTGAGGATTGTGGGTAATTTGCTTCTTCTAAGGTACATGACATAATTGCGCAATACAGTTTAAACTATTCTCTGGGTGCTTTAGATGCATAGGTTTTGCTCTGTTATGAGTGTAGTAAGTTTTAAACACAAAATGGATACTTGCAGACTTGGGAATATCTCATTTGAACCATATACTGCATATATTGAAAACAGTAGTGTAGTCCAGGGCATACAAATGTTTTTCATTTCAGTTAATTCTGAGCAAAACCAGTATTTTTTTTATTTCGACTCAGGGGTTCCACAGCTTCCTTTCCAAATAGTAACTGGTTAATAAAGTTATTTTTAAAATGGCAGTACTCTGCACTAAGGGGTGGGTGAAATCTCAATTGCAGTGTTACCAGATCTCACAAGAGAAACAAGCAACATGGTCTGGAAAAAGAAGCCCAAAATAAGCCACTTGCCTCACTAAAATAGGTGAAAATAAGCAATAAAATGTTTCCTGTGTGGTGGATTTATCAGCATAGAAATAATAATAAGCACACAGTTAATTAACAGTTAAGTAAAATTTTAATTACATATCTGCATCAAATCTGTATTAACCTTGTGCGACACCACATCCACATGTGTGGACATTGCATTTTGGCTTTGCTATATGCAACGCATAATTTAAATTAATTAAAACCCGACTGAATACTGCTCACAACACTCAACACTGTCATATAAGGGTTACACTTCTGGCGCACCGCATCGCATGACACAACAGCATGAGGTCTATTTCTGTGAAATGCTACTACGGGCGCAGCGGAAACAAAATGCCTCTGGTAAGAAACCAGTTTTTTTAATGAAACATGTTTGGTTGTAAAGAGTAACTTTAAAAATTCATTTATTTTTCATATGTCAGTGCGTTGATAAAGATGAAGTCCACATATGTGGAATTTAGGACCACATTCCTAAAAACTATTTTTTTTATAATTTTCAATATTAACACATCTGTGTGTCATTTTGCTTCATTTTGATATAATTTTGGTTATATATTTTTTTTAAATTATTCACTGTACAATACGGGTCTATTCATTACATTAGTAAATGCATTCTTATATTTACAGTGCATTTTCACATTGAGAATAAATGGTTCATATAGAAGCTGAAAAATGTTGCTTTTAGAGGTTTTATATGGAGTTAGGATGAAATTAAGGTGCATTTCTAATTGTTCTGAGACCAGTGCAGACAGACAGCGCACTGGAGGTTAAGTCATTCACTAAATAGGGAGCAAGGGTGTATCCTATAACTATACTTTGCAGTTAAATGCATTCACTCCTGACATCCGACCAAAAGTTCAGTTTCAGGCTGCAGATGATGTTTGCACTCAACATGTTTGGCAGACATGGGACACTAATAATCAGTACATAGATTAAATTGTATAATGTAAAATTGTATTTTAACATGATTGGCAGTGAATTATGATCCTGGCCATTACTTTGAATCAACTTTATAGGAAATCAGCTCAAAAACATGAATAACCAACACTCCTGGACACATAATAAACCCTTTGATGAAACAAATTTGAATTTCTATAGTTTGGTATTACTTAAAATTTCAAAACTTAGTCTTGCTGTCCACATATGTGGACATATTTTTAGGAAAACTATTTGCTCTAGAAAACTTTTTTTGATTGTATATTAGGTGCTACTAGTTACAAATCAAAAAGGGAAATGGAAAATGCACACAGCAGTCACGCATTCATATCTAACAATAATTCTGTGAAGGATTTGGAAACAATAGTGAAATATACTTTTTACCTCTTATAATGCTTTCCTTCTATCTGGATAAGTCGTGCATGTATAAATAGTAATTATACATAGTTGTCACAGAATGCGACATCCACAATGTGCAATTAGGAAAAGCAATGTGTGATGAAGAGGTTTCCTTCAGTATCAAAGCACACGTTTTTTTCCCGGCAACATGAAGTGGTGGGATTCCCAAAATGTAAAGTGATAAATCCTTTGGTCTTTGGTTTCATTAAAAAAAATATGTGAATGTATAAACCGTTTAAAACCGGTTACCCACATAAAAATATAACTGATTTTTAAAGCTTTATATACAGTAAAATGCATATAAACTAAATTGTACAGTCGACATTCACCATTACAGCTTATAATCAATACCAACTTTCCACACTCGTTATTACAACACTGTGGTTGCGTTTGTGTATGTAAAGCATATTTGCTATTTTCTTGTCCCTATATATATTAAATGTTGCATAATACTATACCTAAATGTAGGCATTTGTTACAATTGTGCATCTGAAATGTCAAAAACTCCTCCTCTAAAAAGAAAACACACCCTCACATCCATTCTACATTTGCACTTATTAATTATAATTTACGGCTTAAGGGTGATTTTAGAGTCCGAAGGTATGTTATGTGCTGTGCCCTCTTTTGAACACAAGTGTCCCAGAGCTTCCTTTTTCGCAATTGATCAAAGAGCACTCAAAACTGACAAAAGGATTTTGGATATGTAGCAAGGAGGTATATAAATCCTGGAGAGAGCAATCTGTTAGCATTTTCATTCATCTCAATGGCAGTTGCTTTGATGGCACATGCAGTCCTTTTAAGTATGCAACCTGGATGTTGCCATCTTTGCTCATGTGTACTCAAATCCAGAATCATGCTTTTGAGCCAATCACCATGTGACTGATCTCTCTATATTAGAACCCTTTGCATCAGAGTTCATGTAAAAACTAGTAGTACTGGTAAAACATCCTCCCATAAAATAATAATTTTTTTGTGCTATATTGCATAGGATTTATTATATATATATATATATATATATATATATATATATATATATATATATATATATATATATATATATAGGGCACAAACTGTGTTTTCAAAAATATATGTAAATGTGTGGACAAGGCCTACCTAGCCAAACCCTGACCCAGAGTGTTTGTAGAGCTAATAGTCAGTGTCACCTAAATATCTGAAGTCTGAAATCTTTGATTAACGGTCTTCAATCCAACGAGATCTGACAGACACCTACAAAGACGGAAGGCTGTACCTGGATGGATACCACATTTCCACAGTACTCTGACTTACTGTGCGTTGGTGGAATCCATACTGTACTCCTCTGTGTACCTGGACAGAGCAGAGATGGGAGAAATAAAGGGGGGAGAGAGTTTTCAATAAAGGACACATGCAATTAACTGCATGCAAGAAGCATGCTGGAAAAGTCTGGCTTGACCACAGTCCTTCTGGATCAAGCATAACGGAATTCTTGTCTAACTGTGAGCACGCAGCATGGTCAAATGTGTGTCATGATGCTATGACACATTGCGTTTTAGTCACAATGTGTTTTAGCTTGTGGCATTTTGAAATGGCCTTTTGAACAATTTGCTTTGAGTAATATGCTATGTGTATTTGGAACCAGAACTGGACTCACAATCTGCATTGTAAACCACAGAAGGGTTTATAGGGTTGCTCTGTGTGGCCACTTAAATAACATACCAATGGATGATCATCATGTGAAACAAAAAGGTGATAGCTGCATTTTCACAAACAGCTTCATAAATCATACCGTGATAGTGATGCACAATGTAAAATGAATCTCTCTCTCCTCAATTTATACTACTAACTGTTGGTATTTATTGAAATGGCACAGCTGTACATCAACTGCAATGCAAATAATATTGCTAATTAATTTTGAACTACTGAATGATCAGCAAAGGCAATCGGCACACCTGAAGGAATAGGTTTAGTATGTATCTACTCGCTCTGTTTTATGAACTGCATATTATCTCTGAATTTATGGGAGAATTATTGTCTGTGAATGGATAGCATTAGTCCACAACAACAAATAAACCCAAATGCAGGGGCGATTCTAGGATTTCAATCTTAGTTGGGCTCAGCCCCCAATGACACTATAAGATGTGCACATTTAATGTATTCCACTCTTAAGCATGGAAAGTGTTTTGTCTTATTATTATTATTTTTACATAATTCAAGATAGCTGGCTATTCATTCAGAATATTGTCATTTTCTATAATAAACACACTTATAAAGTTATAAAAAAATATATACAGAAACCATTTAGAGAACCATTCAAATGATCATTACTCTTATTTTACATTTATTAACAAATAATAATAATAATAATAATAATAATAATAAAACAGTTTTTAAAAGAAAATCAACAGTGTTGCAACTACTGTAGATTAAATTTATACTAAACACCACAAAAAACTATTGCAATTAATTTCACATTTAGCTTAGTGGATCTTTAGCTGAGTGAATTAACCCAATATGATGTTTCTCTGTATATCATTCACTCTTTTGAATTAGTTCAGAAGACAAAATCATTCCAAAAAAGATTTAAATTTTAATAGAATAACCCTGGTAAAATTCAGGTATTATAAAGGCCTACATAAAAAGATTAGTTCAAATTTGTTCACTTATTTGTTCAGATAACTATTTTTGTAAATCACACTTTTACACCATGTAGGTGGAAACAAATGAGCGTCTTTTATGTGTTTTGAGTCATTAAACCATTGATAAAGCACAGATATGGTCACAACTGAAACAAGACCAATTATACTTTATTAAAATCAGCGTGTCTACTAAGAGACTTTAGCAGTGTTTAAATGACATAAGTGTTTTTCCTGCAAATTACAAAAAAGCATATCATTTTGTGAACTGCTGTGCATGATATACACAAAATACAATATAGCCAAAAATAATTACAGGTTTAATTATGTCCTGAATTGTAATGACATTATTAGCCACTTTTACTCTTATTTCATTTAGCCCTTTTATCTACTTGTTAGAGTTGGCAGACAGAATTTGCATGTCCCGCCCATACGGGTATAATAAGAAGCAGGCATGCGTCTGTCAGTCAGGTTTTTGCACTGAGTAGCCAAGAACAAGGTACAGCCATTTACAGTGGTAGGTCTAGTGTTGTGGCAAGGGGGACACAACGTCTCGTTCCCTCCATCAGGGAACGTAGGTTTGACAGGGCGGAGGTGAATGGAACAGTAGTGAGACTCAGCTTGCTGCTGCACAACCGCTATGCTCCAAAGAAAAAAATCTTACTGACAGATGCACACCCGCTTCCCTTTATACCCGTATGTCCGGGGGCGGGACATGCAAATTCTGTCTGCCAATTTCTCATTGGCCTTTTTCTCAAGTTCCGAAGTACGCAAGGCTCACAAGAAAGACCCCTTGTGTCACTACATTGGACACAACGTCGAGTGAGTGACAGAAGGGGAACAGTAAACATGGTCAATAAAAGTTAAACACAACTACAACACAGTTGTCATCATTTAAACACAATGACTCAAACTGGGGCAGTGGTGGCTCAGTGGTTGAAGCTCAGGGTTACTGACCAGAAGGTCAGGGGTTCAAGCCCCACCACCACCAAGATGCCACTGTTGGGCCCTTGAGCAAGGCACTTAACTCCAGGTTGCTCTGGGGGATTGTCCCTGTAATAAATGCACTGTAAGTCGCTTTGGATAAAAGCGTCTGCCAAATGCATAAATGTAAAATAGTTCACACTTGCTTCTATTGATATGAAAATGTGATGCTGATGCAGATTGAATCTCTCATTGATTTTGATTTTACAGTTGCACAACATTTTTGAGTGTTTTTCATTTAGTGTTCTTTGAGGGTTTGAAGTTGGACTATTGTTTTTTGCAGTATGCAAGTGCTGAATATACAGACATTCAATACTGTTACTTACAGTACTTACAGTATACAACATACTCTCTGTACTACTGAAAGTTGTGATTACTATACTTTTTTGACAATAATTGCAAAATACGCTCACCATATACAGTAAAAAAATAAAATTATTAAATCTGTAACTACATCCCCTGGACGCTGTGTTCTCCATTTTTTTATCTAGTGTCTTATGAATGCTCTGTAGTGTTTAAATTTTGACTGGCTGTGTGTATGATATGAAAGCATCCTTTGATTTTGTGCACAGATTAAATGGTATTGAGGCGACTGTTTGATTTTGCCAGAAGAGTCAAGGATTTTGTGAATGTAGTTTCAAGATTTGGTTTTGTGTTTAAAGTTGTGAGAAAATGGGTGAAGTTTTCAAGAAATGTGTCTTAGCAATTGTGAAAAACTGTAAATGAGATTACCAAACTATACAAGCGACATGTCCCCTCTCTTTCGATCAGTCATAATAAGACACTGATCCTGGCTCATTCATGAAGTGAATGAATAAATGGGGTGTATTCGTTCAGTGGGTCAAACCAATGATATGCTCCTTCACAGTTCACTCTCCAAAGCTATAAGTTGTGCTTTAGTCAATCTTTACAGACAAGAAAAGCCACCAACGCGCCTCACGCTTCAAACAAGTGCAACTTACGTGTCGATTGCAAAGTCAAAGATTTGTATGGGGGCTAACGGGAATTTTAGGGCAGAGGGCTGAAGCTAATGCCTAAAATCCTCACAAATCTTTAAATTACAGCCATCAATCAACTTTTTCATGAAATAATGGATAATTATGTAATTTGTTGGCTGAAAATAATGCTATTTTACTTTACAGAGCTTTTGCAATTGCAATGATACATGAAAGTGGGCATTCTGTCATTATTTACTGACTCTCTTGTAGTTCCAAATCCATATTCTGTTATATGTTTTTTCAATTAAACACATTAGAAACATTAATGATATTTCATGGTGATTGTGTCTTTGAAGCTCCACCCCCAAAAAAAAGCACCATTTTAGTATCATAAAAACGTCAATATTACTTGTGCTCTATTTTCTATATTAAGTCTAATTTAGCTATATGGTCGAATTTTGTGAGGAACAGAAAAATAATTAAAGATGTTATACATGCACATGATGTATGGACAGCATGGTGACTATGAATTGTCATTGTATGGAAAGAGCTTCATTAGATTCTTCAAATTTTCTCCTTTAAATTTAAAAATGTATTACTTTAATTACAAAAATGACAAAACATTTCATAATATTTCTATTTAATCACAAAAATATTATCTTTTTCCAGTAAACTGTGAGCAACGAATGAACATAGCGCTTAGTCGTGACTTGTGTCCTTATTTCACTGACTGTTGAGACTGTGCTGCCAGACTGGATGATTTCTCCCTGTCTAAATCTACACCTACATACAGTACAGATACAAACCCTGCACTGCACCACAGTATTTCACTCTGAATGTGAAGTGTTCTAAATGCACTGTACTTCTTTTAGTAAAAAGGAGCCTTACAAGCCAGCCGATCTAATTAAAGGCCAGGAAGGGAGTTGATGACATACTGATGCACAGTAGTACATAATTCATTTAAATAGGCAAATAAATACCCTATATTTTTGGTTCATAGTACAGTAAGATCTCTTATGTGCTATGCTTATGCAACATTCATTGTCAAAAAAAATGGTTCAGTCAGTGCATCAACTCAATCTACCAAAAAAAAAGCATAAGCCTATGCCAATGTACTAAAATGGAGCAGTCAGCTCCAATAATGTTACAAATTATGTAGAATTAGGAATGTCATTAAATATCGATACATCGATTATTACACATTATGTTCTCGATACGTTTTGAGGCATCAATATACTATATAGCTTTGGGAAACAAGGGGGGTGCTATAAAATGTACTTGATACTGAAGCTGGTCACTGGTAGGAGAGTCACAGGTATCACACACAGGACGAGTCAATGCTGTGCAGGTGCCAGTCCAAAGTTGTGAATGTAGTCATCATACACACACAAAAGTTACAAAAGTTTTTGTACTTCTTCAATAATGAGGGGATGTTGATGAGTTTGCAGGTTAGTTTAATGTATGTAACTGCACAAACTGAACGATTACAAATGGTGATGTTTATAATGTAATTTCTCTGTATGAAGCAGCAAACCTTGAATAGGTTTAATTTAAGCTGTCAAACCACAAAAAGACAAGCTTGTAATGGAAAATACATCATGTGAACTATATGAAAGATACACAATATATCATCCAGCGATGGCTAGAGTAAATAATCAATGTCCTTTGATAATATTTCCAGTTGAATTTTGCCAAAGTTGTGTTGAGAAATATGTATGAAAAGACAAAGACTATTGTGCAACGAGAGCCCCTATTTATATCTGAAAAAATGCTCCCAGCTGTCATGAGTGCGCATTTTGTGACTGGCTCTTATTCTGTGGCTGCGTTGCTTGTAAAGTTTGTTGAGGCGTGCAAACTGCCCCTGCTGTCGCACCTAGTAAGTACCTGAAGTTACATGTACTTCAAGCTTGATTTGCTCAGATGGTAGGAAAATACATATGTTTTTATGGAATTTGCATACAAGTCAGGAGACTTTGTGGCTCCTGCTTTCCAAAGTTAAGTAGCCCTAATATAACAGCCAATACTAGTTATTAGTATACTAGTATAAAACTAAGTGATCTTTTAAGCAGAGGTGACTATGCAAATACTTTCCTTCTGCTTCTTCTATCCTTCCTGCTCACACTAATTTTGCAAAGAGTTGACAGGGCAAATAAATCTCCTTTGGGTATAATCACAGCATGTCAAGAATTGGACAAAAGTGTAGCCTTGAAAGCAAGTCATGACAGTTTATCCAGCTAAAAAAAAAAAATTAATTAAAAAAATAAATAAATAATAATAATAATATATATATATATATATATATATATATATATATATATATATATATATATATATATATATATATATATATATTAGTAAGAGCTCCTTAGAATCGTGAAAGTAAAGGTGGCTATCTATTTATGGTATTTCTTGCATTAGTCACTAGCAAAGGCACAGTTATTGAAACTGCTACTTTTGGAAAATCCTTTTGAACTCAACAGTCATCAACAGATCCAGGCAGTCCTCTTGTACTCAGTATGTCAGACTATGGACAAACACTTTTTGCACTAACATAAACTTTTCACTCCACCATAAATGAACTACAATTATGAAAAATAACATAATTTCTAAAATGGCGTGCATGAAGTCAACCGACTCATGATTTGCTTGAAACGTATTAGCCAATTTATCAGTAATAAGATCCACATGGACTATCATCCATAATCCTTATAAATGTGCGAATGCCCACTGTGCAACTATATTATCTCCATTTAGCACCGTTTTAAATAATGATGCTATCTGCAGCAATTACACATTAGGTTATTTTTTGTATGCATTGCCTTTTTGACCTCATGACATAAAAAAATTGCCTCGTCAGGTTTTAAAAGCTCCTTCAGAAAAGCAGTATTGTTATTGTTCAGAAAACAAGACTGGCATGATCTGAAGCAGAGTACTGGATTTTATCAGCTAACAATACATATAAAATAAATCACAAGTATTCGCACCTTGTAAAAGACAGGCATGTGACTGTATGTATATGTATATATTGTACGTATGTTAAATAAAAATCATAAATAAAACAACACTTTTTTTAATACTAATTTTATAATTCTTCAAATGACAGGGGGCCTCTTGATCTTATTCCTTTTTACTTCTGTATGAGTTTCATAACATAAGAAAACAAAGAAGAAGGTGCCATCAGAGGATGGAAACTCAAAATGTCTTTAAAAAATACATTGCATATACTAATGTTTTTAGTTAGATATATTCTCTGCTCGCAAATGAAAATGAATGAATGAATGAATGAATGAAGGGTATTCTGACAGGAAGGAAATAACAGGGTGGCAATTTAAAGACTAAATTTGCTTTTACAGTAATATGTGATGTACAGTATGTTTATGACTGACCTCAAAAATATGTTCAATACCTTTATGTTACATATTTTAAAAGTGACATTTTTTATGAATTTGTACAAAAAACATTTAACAAAATCATAAATGAAAAGTAATTTATTAGAGTAATTTGTTTCTAGATATATTTCCCTCAAAATGTAATATCACCTCAGGGAAGTGAGGTAATAGTTAATTATTATTATGTTTTAAAACTGCAATATTACATATTAACTGGGTGTAAAGCAATATTGGGGGACAATCTTAGGTGTTATGTACTACTTGTTGAGGAAAATGAAGACATTTTTAAGATTTTTAGTTTTAATTTGTTTTAATGATTGAATTTCAGAAATGAAGGTTAAAAGTAGTACCTAACCTAGGGGATGCAATATGAGACAATTTACAGAGCATCTGTATCTTTAAATTACATTATGAGCAAGAATAGCAACTCTTTTTCAAAATGTTTAACATTATTAGACTTGTGAAAGTTTGTCTGCATGGCTCACCAAGTTTCTTAGTTTACTTGTAATTACTGGACATAATTTTTGTAAGCAAGACAGTTCATTAAGAAGTTTCCTTACATCCTTGTGTTCTGTAAGCAAGTGCTGATTTATAGTCTGCTCTTGGCAACTACAGTATTGATAAGAAAAGAACTGTCTATAATGTAGTGCTGCAAAGGCATCTGCTGTACATTGTGCAAATCAGTAAAGAGAGTGAGAGAAAGATGGATTGATATTCTCCCTTCTTTAAAGCCCTAAAGGACTCAAAAGATGTTACATTAACATCACATTTCATATACTGTATATATGGACAATACTAATGAAACTTCACTGGCCATATCAATCTCTGCACTGTTTACAGGTTAAAGGATCTGGACACCACAGTACTACGTCTTAAATTAAAAGCCTCAATGTCCACTATTTACAAAGTGTGGATGAAGATACTTATTGAGTGTCAGCCAATGGTACAGTAAGTACCATTGCAGTTCACCTTACCTAACAATCTTGAACTGAACACTGATTCTCTAATCTCTGGCAATTCATTCAGGGTTTTTGATGACATACCTAATAATTGTGTGTGTTGACAGTTCTCATTTTGGACATATGCAGTAGCTGCCAGCCTCATATTTGCACCTGACTTTACCAGTTGTCATGTGAAAAAGGCCTTGCTTAATATTACTAAGTAGTAACCCTATGAAGTACTGTATAGTTACAGCTGCGTTTCATATTAAGTTCTCTGTAAGATCCCATCCAACTTCCAAAGCATGTACCATGAGAACTTGTACTATACGGTAAGTACCGTAATGTTTCACATTAGTTAACATGTAAGTACACTATAAGTAAGCGCCTGTTATTACCCCACACTTGTCTGTGCATATTTACCGTGTGTAGCATTGAGATTTACTGTAAAGTTTCATATTAGTTACCATGTGGGTACACTTCAGATAAGTAAAGTACGTATTGTTACGCCACTTTTGTCTGTAGGTACAACATAATTACCATGTATGTGTACCATTGGTAGGTACATATTATGGTGTACTCACACTAGGCAATCTGTACCGTACCCGAGCACGTTTGACCCCCAAATGTCCAGTTCGTTTGACTAGTGTGATCGCTCTGGTATGCTGAACCGTGCCTTGGCCCACTTGAAGAGGTGGGCTCTGGCATTGTTCAGTTGGCTCAGGCACGGTACACATCTAGTGTGATCGCTAACAGTGACCGAGCACGAAACTTGAAACATGACGTCAATGATGCAACTGCGCAAAGGTATCATTTGGGTCTACGGCATAGGTGCAGTGTTTATTGGGAATTTGGGTAGATGAGAGTATACAGGAACAACTGTATACAACACACAAGAACTACGAGATATTTGGTCAAATTCGTATATCTTCGTGCTCGTGGATATCAAAGAACCATTGAGCAATGATGCGACAAGCTGAAAAAACAGCAGGTTCAAAAATTACGTTCCTCAGCACACTAAATCACAAAGGAACAATTTATGTGTATTTAGCCTGCTTCTGCCATCCAGCCATCCATACATTTTGGTACCTATATGTTAACAGGTATGGAGGTAAGCGTGCTCAGTCAAGGAACATTAAGTGCAATGTGAGTGCAGGCCAGCAGGGGAGTGCGGAGGGGGCAATCATGCTTGAGCACGGTACAAGGTTACCGGGCCCAGTGTGAGTACGCCCTAAGTTACCATTTACGATCAGTTCATGTAAGTAACTTGTTACAACATCTTTGTCTGTAGTTATAATATATTTATAATATATGTACCAGGAAATTACACGCACTGTAAAATAAAATGCTACTAAGTCATTACTTCTTATTTAAATTATAGAAATATTATTAAACTTCCAAGTATTTATGTATTATTACATATCCATAGTCATGTGCATGTCCCTAACTGGGTGGAAATACCTCATGATTAAATTTCTAGGCCAAAAAATCCTGAGCATCAAAATGACAAAACCACAAACTGTTTTTCTCTGTGCTCTTTATAAAATTATTATAAGACAATTTTACACATATCTGCAGTTCTCCCGATGCTCATCTCTAATATTCAGCTCAACTGCAAATATAAGTGCCTTTGTGCACCATTATCGAAGAACACATAATAAGGCAATAGGCTGCTGAATGGGTAGTTGAAGTTGATTGCATTAAAGGACATCAGTGAGTACATAGATATAACACCGACTCTGCAAAATGTTGCATTAAGTCCACAGAGCTTCACTTCAAATTTAAAGAACTGCTGTACAGTGAGATGTAGAGCTGGGTGTAGACTTGGTATAGACAATAGCACCGTGTATGATTAACCTACTTTACCAAACCATAATGAATACACATATTTGCACTTACTGTATATACACATACACATTTGCATGTAAATATGTATGGATTTATTCAGCCTTAAAAAGGAATATTCTGGGTTCAATACAAGTTAAGCTCATTTGACAGCATTTGTGGCATAATGCTGATTACCACAAAATTTAATTTCGACATGTCCCTCCCTTCGACATATCCATACATTGCCTATTATACTTTAAACCCATTATTTAAATGTTATAATTCAGAGGTAGTTAAACTGTACTGCCAGTTGAAATATTCGAAAAAATACAAAAAACCTGTACTCAAAATTAATTTTGGTTGAGGTAAATTAATGGAATACTGTATATAGCCTAGACATTAAATACATGATTAACATACAGGCCACACAGAGCAATGGAGACATTGAAAATACATTTTGGTATACTTGTTTACAAGCTATTCAAAAGCCACAGGTGAGTCATTTCTATATAAGGGCATGATGTAATTTGCACAACTGGTATTTGACTGTCAAATACACAAAATGAGTAAAGGTCAAAATGTTTTTTTTTTTTAAAGGTTTGTATTAGCAACAATTTAAAATCAATGTTCTAAAACTACACAATGTGTCATGCATAATTAATCCCCAAAAAAGCTATAAGTAATCTGGATGAGACGTAAAAGACTTAGGGGCAGTTCAAACCAAATGCGTACTTGGCCTAAAAAAGATAGGCTAGACAGGCAGACCGACAAAAGAGATAGACAAAAGTCAAGTGTCTCGAGACGCGTTTTGAACAGATCTTTAACTCGACATGGCGTCTAAAAAACGCGGCACAACGGTCAAAGACGTCAGTCTACCTAGCTCATGTTTACATATTAAGAACTGCGTAAAAACACGGTGTGAACGGCCCCTTACGGACATCATTTATTGATACAGAGAGCTGCAGGCAGCACCCACCCGTTATTCCTATTAAATTATAAACGTTGGCTTTATGTAACCTTTGTATTAGAGTAATATTGCCACCAGATGTACTCACGTGTAGTCACGGTTAGTAGACTATTTATGAGGCCATTAGTAGGCTACAGATCTGATATGTATGTATTTTGCTGTATTATATATTTATGTGCACTTCTAAAGAACAAAACTATCAATCAAAACGAAGAGAGAAAAGATTCGAGCATTGATAATTTATGCAGCATTCCTCAAACAAAATCGCTCACCTTTCACATGCAAGCTCCAAACACTGAACGTTTGGCTTATTGGTTGATTCATTTATAATAGCCTTGCTAAAGTCGACAGGCGGCACATTAGTTGACGCGTATTGGAGGATGCTGCAGTTTTGTTATCAAACAGTTTTCAAACACACATGCTGCTTGAAACGGGACTGCGGTACCTTTGGCCAGCATCGCTCTCAAAAGAACCCATCGACCGAACCGGCAGGTCCGGCACCGCCGTATTAAGCCATATGTGCTCGAATGATTTCCTCGCCTCGGTCTTCACGTCCGGGTCGATTTCGGACGGCGACTCGGTTCTTTTGGCACCTGCCATTCTTCAGGCTTACAAGTTACCACCGGAAGAGATGTACAGAGGTTGTCAACGCAAACTCATGGTTCACTTTTCAAATGGATCATCCGTGGAAATAAATGCACCTGCAGCTCACACTACACGCTCACGACGCTGAAGAACTGAGGCGCGTTGATTTTTATAGTGCTTGGTATGGTCTAGCAATAAGATTCTCAAGCCTACAGACACAACTGCGCAAGACATGATGAGCCTGTGCGCAAGTCCTGCTCAGAACTCTCTGTACCGAATCACATTATCACATCAAAATCATAAAATCAGCATGAAATGTTAGATTAAATGTGTAGCTAACGGGATGCCTATGTTATGCATAAAATAAATAAAATAAAGAAAATGCCTTTATAAATAGAATAACAAACGTCAAGTTGGGTGAAAATTATATAAACTGCTATTGAATAAGCATTATACAATTTAGCAAAGAGTGACAGGGCCAGTTTTTTTTTTTGTTTGTTTATTTTTTAAGATGACATCTGCCATTTGATTTTTGGTATAACTGTGAATAGCTTTTGCAAAACTGCTAGTGTGGCTTCAACAGGACGGTTGTTAAAATTTAGACAATTAACTAAATTTTCTTTAGAATATCTGAGTGGTGCTTGCCTGTGAAAAACTCACTGCCATGATGCTAGGGTGCTCTGGGTGGTTGCCAAGGTGTTGCTATGTGGTTGCTCTGGATGTTGGTGCATTGCTGTGTGGTTGCTAGGGTGATCTGGGTGGTTGCTACTTACAGGCCCATGTCAAAAGAGCCCATCTCAAAATCATATTGCAGATGGCTTGGTTTCCCCCCTCAGTTTAAGTCTATGGGATTATTTCACCCTTTTGATCATCACAAATCGTAAATCGGATCACTTAGAAAAGTAACCGAACACCTCTCAACAGTTGGCACAATTCGAGGTATACTTCCTAAAAAATAGATATATAACAGTTCTGTTGGTCCAAACAATGCAGTAAATGGTGGCCAGAACTTTGAAGCTTAAAAAAGCATATAAAGGCAGATTAAAATGAATGAATATGTGGTCTCCAGTGGTTAAATCTATGTCTTCATAAGTGATATGATAGGTGTGGGTAAGAAACAGATCAATATTATATCTTTTTAAATGTCCACTTTCACTTCCACATTCTTCTGTTTTTGGCGGTTGGCATTCTTCTTGCATATTGTCATCTACTGGGCAGGGAGGAGAATTTATGGTAAAAAAGGGCATAAATATTGGCCTGTTTCTCACCCAAATCTTTAATATAACTTCTGAAGACATTAATTTAACCACTGGAGTTTTATGAATTACTTTTATGCAGCCTTGATGAGCTTCTTTGAGCTTCAACTTTCTGGTCACCATTCACAACAAAGCTGAAATATTTTTCTAAAAATCTTTGTTTGTGTTCTGTAGAAGAAAGAAAGTCATACACATCTGGGATGGCATGAGGGTGAGTAAATTATGAGAATTTTTATTTTTGGGAGAACTATCCCTTTAAGTATTAGCCATAATAATAGGGACACCTGCATTAATAAACGGTGCTAATTCATACAGGTGCAGGTTGCAACTGCTACCACTGTGCATACCATTAGAATTAGAACATGGTTCCCCTTTACCCTTAAAAGAATAGTTCACCCAAAAATGAAAATTCTCTCATGATTTCCTCACCTTATGCCATCACAGATGTGATTGACTTTCTTCTTGAACTCAAATTAAGATTTTTAGGAGAATATCTCAGCTATTTTATGTGAATGGGTGCCACAATTTTGAAGCACAAAAGTGAGAGTGAGTGGTGAGTAAAAAAATTGAGAATTTAAAATTTTGGGTGAAATATCTCTTTAAATCGACTCCTATGTAAACACAAAGTTATGTTTTGGGTTTCAAGCAACACTTTTGCAGAGATTACTATTCCTTTAAGTGACAAGTGAGACATGTCAGATTAGAAAAACAATTAAATCTTTTCAACATATTACTCATTTAGTTTTTTTATTATTATTATTACAATTCAACACTGATTTATGAACTGTATATTCTCTTGTTCACCATGCCTACAGACCAATAGTTAGCAGTTTCCTTTAAAAGAATAATTCACAGATATGAAAATTCTGTAATTATTTACTGCCACTCATGTTGTTTTAAACCCGTATGACATTTGATCTTCCGAGGAACACAAAATGTGATGTTAGGTAAAATGACAGCCTCAGTCAATATTCATTTTCATTGTAAGGAAAAAAGATTCAGTGAAAGTGAATGGTTACTGAAACTGCAATTTTGCCTAACCTCTCATTTTATGTATCTCAGAAAAAAGTAAGTCGTACAGGTTTGGAACGAACTGAGGGTAAGTATATGATGAAATAATTTAAATTGTGGGTTAACTATGCCTTTAAAAACATTTTCCATTTACTTGCTAATATTCAAATATCTAAACACCTCCAGTGGTCACACACCTGTGATGCAAATCTACATGCAGCAAAATCAATCATGAAAATAAAAACCAGTAACCAGGGTCTTCATGAATAGAGAGTACAGCCCACTGTCTGCACTGGAGTGGGAGGAACACATCACATCTCAGTTCTCTTGCAGTCTCTGCACTGAGGATGAGTATTATGTAACACTAGATATTGAGAACAGCAGACAGGGGATTCCACTAATGAAACACAGTGACACCTTGTGGCCAGTGTAAGGGGAGGTGGGGGTACCGTTGTAGGCTACTTGTTTTTATCTCTGTAATGGGCCTTTCATGGAGTAGTTGTTAAGATCATAAGGCCCATTTTACCTTTATTTTACACTAATACTCCATATTAAAAATATTATAATAAATAAATGGATAAACATTGCACATCATCATAAGACAGAGCCCTGACAACCTTATTCTTGGTATATTTAAATTACAGCAATAGACTTAAAGGTGCTCTATAATATTTTAGGATATTCACATCAATAGATGATGTAAAACTGTTTCAAAAGTAATAGCAAGTTTTACTGTTTGTATTAATACAGTTAAAAATGCTTGTTTATATATATATACATGGTTGGGGAGTAACGGAATACATGTGTATACAACTGTATTCCACTACAATTACAATTTAAATGGAAATTAGAACACAGTTACATTCAAAAATTATTTGATTACTGAAGAGATTACTTTGCATTTTATTGAAATTTGTTTAATTTAATATTTAGTCCTTTCAGATGGAAAACATTTATACATTTGAACATCGGTGAAACACTTTCTTATGACGTGTTACATTCATGTCTGAAGTACGTTTGGAGCAGAAGAAATAGAAATAAACCTTGTGTAAATTGTTAGATTTACTATAAGCTAAAATGCTATTTCTTGCCATTTTACATGCACACATTACCAGGAACTATCATATTTCTTTTTTTTATCAAGAAAATTCACGTTAGATAATAATTAATTTTTTCTAGTAAGATCTTTGATATTAGGGCAAAAATCTTATTCTTGATAATAATTTTTGTGTTGTTTTCCTGTAAAAATATCTAAAAATCCTTAAAACAAGATCTATTTGATTTATCTTGTTTTAGAAACAACACTGCATAAGATATTCAGGTTTTTCACAGAATGTATTTTTAACATGTGTATTTTGTCTTACTGTACTGGCAGAGTTTGTATAGTCAAAACAAGTGAAAAAATCTACCAGTGCTGACAAAGTAATCCAAAGTATTTAGAAAACATTACTGACCTTGAGTAATCTAACGGAATACATTACAAATGACATTTTACAGCATGTATTCTGTAATCTGTAGTGGAATACATTTCAAAAGTAACTTTTGAAATGGAAGGGTTACTTTTGAAATGTATTCCACTACAGAGGTTTGGAATAATGTTCATATTTTGCTGTTTTGGAAGGAAATTGGTAATTTAATTCACCCAAGTGGCCTTCAGCTGATCACAAAATTAGGACATTACTGGTGTAAAAAACAGCACCATCACTACTTGAAAACTCGACGTTGTGTCGATTGTAGTGACACAAGGGGTCTTTCTTGAGAGCCTCGTGTACCTCTAAACTTGAGAAAAGGCCAATGAGAAATTGGCAGACAGAATTTGCATGTCCCGCCCCCGGACATACGGGTATAAAGGGAAGCGGACGTGCGTCTGTCAGTCAGATTTTTTCTTCAGTGCTGAGCGGTTGTGCAGCAGCAAGCCGAGTTCTCACTACTGCTCCACTCACCTCTGCCAGAGCACTGCTGTTGGATCTTACACCGCATTTCCAGCGGCTTTCTCCTTCTCTGCACGCTGTGCAGTCCACGCCCAGGGTGCTTCGACAGTGCTTCTGTGAAAGAGCTTATACCCTCTAAACAAGAAGTGTTTTCCCTTTTAAAAGAGAGTATATTCACAGCAGGCTTTGAACGTCCTTTTCAGGACCTGTCTTTTTAAAGATGCCTTTCTGCCTCTGTGTAGTTCCTGGATGCGGCTGTTTTCTCTCCGCTTCTGGTGGTCATAAGCGCTGCCTCACGTGTCTGGGCTGCGATCACAAGGAGGCAGCATTTATGAATGGTTTATGTTCTCATTGCGAGAACATAGCCATGGCAACGTTGCGATCATTCTTCCTTCCGAGGGAAAGCCACTTCAGCTTCCCCCGCGCCTTCTTCCTATGGAATTAAGGCCGGCGATGACGGCGATTTGGGGAGAGCAACGGGCTCGGTTTTGCCAGGTAAATCCCCAGTACGCTCGTTTGCTTCCATCCGGGTCCGACGCAAGACCGGCTTTCCTCACCGGCCAGTCCGTTGTCTCCCTCAGACCCCGCAAGCTGGATGATGATTTCGCTGCTGCATCGGAGAGCGTCACAGTGGTGTCTGGTGCTGATGACTCATCTGGGCTGCCACCTTCTGCTTCTCCTTCCTGGGTCTGCTCGCCCAGTCTGAGGCTGACGCGTGGATGTCCGCTATGCTTTCCTGGGCAGCCATGAGTGCAAGGCTGGACTGGAAACTTCCATCCCCCCCTTACCCCTCATGGCTAGACGATTGGTTCCTCAAGTCAGGGTGCCGCTCATAGCGCCCAGTTCCTTTCTTCCCGGAAGTGCAGGTGCTGATGAGATCCACCTGTGGCCTGAGAACGGTGGCACCTGGCGGGATCGTCCAGTACTCCCCTCCGAGGCCTGTTGCATGACGTCCTCACTGATTTCGAAAGCCTACAGCGCCACAGGACTTCCTCTAGGAACTAGACGTGGTTTTGCCTCCCGATGCATTATTACCTGCACGACCTGATAATCAGGTTCCTTAAGAGGCGTCCGGAGGCTGAATCCTCCCTGGCCAAGCCTGTTCCCCTCCTGGGATCTCTCAGTGGCCCTCTCGGGCCTTCAGAGAACCCCTTTCGGGTCACTTGATTCAGTTGAGCTCAAGGCCCTCTCTTCAAAGACTGCCCTCCTGATAGCACTAGCATCCATCAAGAGGGTTGGGGACCTGCAAGCGTTCTCTGTCAGTGACACTTGCCTGGAGTTCGGTCCGGCAGATACTCATGTCATCCTAAGACCGTGACTGGGCTACATGCCCAAGGTTCCTGCGACCCCCTTCAGGGACCAGGTCGTGAACATGCGAGCAAGCTGCCCCGGGAGGAGGCAGACCCAGCCTTTGTTGGTGTGTCCGGTACACAGCATATCTATTTGGACCGCACACAGACCTCTAGATGTTCAGAGCAGCTCTTGTCTGCTTTGGTGGACAGCAAATATTGAACACTGTCTCCAATCTGAGGCAGCCCGGTGGGTCGTCAACACCATTTCTTTGGCCTTCCAGACAAAGGCTGTGCCCCCTTTGCAGGTTCGAGCATACTCGACGAGAAGTGTGGCATCCTCGTGGGCACTGGCCAATGGCACCTCCCTATTCAGACATCTGCAGAGCAGCGGGCTGGGCAACGCACAATACCTAAAGGAGAGATTCTGTAATCTCAGTCGGTCTTGTCCCGATTTTTGTCAGGTCCGAGCACGTAGAACTCGTTAATGAGGAACAACTGACCGGGTGTTCTGCTTGGACCTAGTGCCCTTCACCAAAGTGATCCAGTGTGCTCTTTCTCCCAGGTTAGCCACTAAGTTCGCGCTCCCTGGATGTTCTTCCTCCCTAGCCCTCTGGCCTGCGAATTTAGTGGAGGAATTTGCGAACAGAGCCACTACGAGTTTCGAGTGATCTGTACTAGGGTAGGGCTCCACAGGCCTAATTCCCTTTTCAAGCAACTCCCTGTGATGTATTTTCCACGGTTAGGTTCCCCTGTTGGCGGACTCGTGTCTCCCTTAGGCAGTCTCTCTGACCCTGGTCGCTGTGTTTGTAGAGCTCCTCCCTTACTAGGTAGGACTTACCACCACACCACATGTTACCTCCCCCCAGCCTGGCCAGGATGTGGTCTACACAGAGTCTTTTCCCCCTGAAAGAATTGGAACAAAAAGAACACCTTGACCGATACAGTTCCTTCTAGCATGAAGTAGCTTGCTTTCACCTGTGTCAGAAGTTCTTTAAATGGGACCCCTTGTGTCACTACAATCGACACAACGTCGAGTGAGTGACAGAAGGGGAACGTCATGGTTACTGTTGTAACCTCTGTTCCCTGATGGAGGGAACAAGACGTTGTGTCCCCCTTGCCATGACACTAGACCTACCACTGTAAAAGGCCGGATCTTACTCTCAGCTCCTCAGTGCATAAACCTGACTGACAGACGCAGGTCCACTTCCCTTTATACCCGTATGTCTGGGGGCGGGACATGAAAATTCTCTCTGCCAATTTCATAAAAGCTCATTTACACGAATAACAGAAAGCCGTTTAATGCAAGAAAGCTGCTGAAGACAGGAAAGCTGCATGCACTCTGTAATGTGACAGATGCATTGCTCTGCAACAGTGGGATTTCCCTCTACATCAGACTTCAGTATTCCCCTGACACACTTGAGCACACACTCACTTTTCAAAAACATAAAATAAACGATTTCACTTTGGGGTGTACTCACTTTTGTTTCCAGCGGTTTAGACATTAATGGCTGCGTGTTGAGTTATTTTGAGGGGACAGCACATTTACACTGTTATACAAGCTGTACACTCACTACTTTATATTGTAGCAAAGTGTCACTTCTTCAGTGTTGTCACATGAAAAGATATAATCAAATATTTACAAAAATGTAAGGTGTGTACTCACTTTTGTGAGATACTGTATGCATTAACATAAAAAAAGCTGTGTTCTCCAATAGAAACCTTGTGTGATAATGTGTTTTCCCTTAACAGTCTTTAATCATTTAAAGGCTGCATTCACATTTACATGATGTTTCAGAAAGCTGCTTTCTGCAAAACCCCAGAAAAAGTTGTTTTCTTAAATGCATCTAAAGGTGGTCAAAGTTTTAACAGAATGAAAGATATACAGTATATGGAATGAAAGACAAAGAAGCTTCAGAGAATTCAGATGATGTCCATACAGCAAACTAACAAGGAACTATGCTTCTAATCACAAGTAAAGAGCTGTAGTTCCAACCACACAACAGTGCAATGCTGGTTGCGAATGTTCGTTGAAATTACAGTTTCTGGAAACACCAAATCGTTCAAACTTGCGAACAATCCTTTTGGGAAATGCACCCTATTTCAGTTCACAGCAGAGTATTTCAAAGAGTAGACCACTAATCACTAAATCACTTCCCTGTTCAGAACAGCAGATGGAAGTCTTGAGTGTGGAGATGATTACATGTCACTACACATTACCACAGGGCTGAGAGCTCCAAAGTGCTATAACAGCTGCCTGAATCAGAGCTAGGGAACCATAGGGGACAGTCAGCTCAGGGCACCAGGAAAAACAACAGCAGAACGTTATGCCTGCATGAAAATATTTTTCAGCAAGGCAAGTAATCCTTTCATACTGTTCTACAGCTTAGATATTGTATAACTATGCTAATTCTCAAGCATAACAAAAAAGGAGAAAACAAAATATTGGACAAAATATAGCACTTCATGCTCTCATAATATGGCATCTTTTTCCAGTCTTGACAAAGCATGCATGAGATGTTCAGTGATTACCTGTCAGGGGGTCTGGTGGGAGAACACAACATGCAAGCCACAGAATTTCACAGATGGATGATTCAGAACATTGCTCATTGCACCACACAAGTTTTTATTTATTTTTTATTAAATTATGTAGATATAGAAAAAATGAGACATGATACAATCTAAAAGACATCAACTGAAGCCATCTCTGCTCTTCAGGACTGTTTTGAGTGTACTGACTGGCACATGTTCAGGGAGGCTGCAACATATGGCAATTCTACCAACTTGGAGGAATACACAGCATCAGTGACCAGCTACATCAGCAAGTGCATTGATGATGTCACTTTCTCCAAGACCATCACCACACGCTCCAACCAGAAGCCGTGGATGACTCGCGGAGGTGCGCGCGCTGCTGAGGTCCGAGACTCCGCCTTCAGAGCAGGCGATAAGGCAGCCCTAAGAACAGCTAGGGCCAAATTGTCACGGGCAATCAGAGAGGCAAAGCGCGCACACGCCCAGAGAATCCACAGTCACTTCCAGGACAGCGGTGACGCGGCGCATGTGGCAGGGCATCCAGGCCATCACCAACTACGGGACAACATCAGTTGCCTGTGACAAAGATGCCTCCCTTCCAGATGCGCTGAACGACTTCTATGCTCGGTTTGAAGTGCAGAATGACGTGATGGCGAGGAAGTCCACCCCTCCTCCCAACGACCAGGTGCTCTGTCTTACCACGGCAGATGTGAGGAAAACTCTACGTAGAGTCAACCCACGGAAGGCTGCTGGACCAGACAACATTCCTGGCAGAGTGCTCAGAGGATGTGCAGACCAGCTAGCAGATGTTCTTACCGACATCTTCAACATCTCTCTGAGCAGCGCCGTTGTTCCAACGTGCTTCAAGGCCACCACCATCATCCCCATGCCAAAGAAGTCTTCAGTGTCCTACCTCAACGACTACCGTCCCGTCGCACTTACACCCATCATCATGAAGTGCTTCGAGAGGCTCGTCATGAGGCAGATTAAGACCCAGCTTCCCCCCTCACTAGACCCACTGCAGTTTGCGTATCGTTCAAACCGTTCAATGGACGATGCCATCACCACAACCCTCCATCTGGCCCTCACCCACCTAGACAATAAGGACTCATACGTTCGAATGCTGTTCATAGATTTCAGCTCAGAATTCAACACAATCATTCCCCAGCACCTGATTGGAAAGCTGAACCTGCTGGGCCTGGACACCTCCCTCTGCAACTGGATCCTGGACTTCCTGACTGGGAGATCTCAGTCAGTCCGGATCGGGAACAGCATCTCCACCACCACCACACTGAGCACTGGGGCCCCCCAGGGCTGTGTGCTCAGTCCACTGCTGTTCACTCTGCTGACTCACGACTGTGCAGCAATGCACAGCTCGAATCACATCATCAAGTTCGCCGATGACACGACCGTGGTGGGTCTCATCAGCAAGAACAACGAGTCAGCATACAGAGAGGAGGTGCAGCGGCTGACGAACTGGTGTAGAGCCAACAACCTGTCCCTGAATGTCGACAAAACAAAAGAGATGGTTGTTGACTTTAGGAGAGCACAAGGTGAACACACTCTGCTGAACATCGACGGCTCCTCTGTGGAGATCGTCAAGAGCACCAAAATCCTTGGTGTTCACCTGGCGGAGAACCTCACCTGGTCCCTCAACACCAGCTCTATCACCAAGAAAGCCCAGCAGCATCTCTACTTTCTTCGAAGGCTGAGGAAAGCACATCTCCCAACCCCCATCCTCACTACATTCTATAGAGGGACTATTGAGAGCATCCTGAGCAGCTGCATCACTGCCTGGTTTGGGACTTGCACCGTTTCGGACCGCAAAGCCCTGCAGAGGATAGTGAGGACAGCTGAGAAGATCATTGGGGTCTCTCTTCCCTCCATCAAAGACATTTACAAAAAACACTGTATCCATAGAAGCAACCAGCATTGTGGACTGACCCCACACACCCCTCACACAAACTCTTTACCCTCCTCCCGTCTGGCAAGAGGTACCGAAGCATTCGGGCCCTCACGGCCAGACTGTGTAACAGCTTCTTCCCCAAGCCATCAGACTTCTCAATACTCAGAGACTGGTTTGACACACACGTGTCCTGAGTTGCACTTTAATAACTGTCACTTTATAACTGTCTGCTACCTCAATAACTGCTATGTGCATAGAACATTATCTCATAGTATGTTATGTTTACATTTTTAGAAACTGTCATCTTTTTGCACTACTGAGTACTGGTCGGCGCTGCACTGTCTATTGTCCTGTTCATTGTCAGTAATTTGTTGTACTGTCCTGTACTTTTTGCACATGTTTGCACGTGCACTTTATATAGGTATATATAGGTAGTTTATATAGGTATTTTATTTCGTTGTGTAGTCTCATGTGGTCCTATGTTGGTCCTTTGTTGTTTTTATGTAGCACCATGGTCCTGGAGGAACGTTGTCTCGTTTTGCTGTGTACTGTACTAACTGTATATGGTTGAAACGACAATAAAAACCACTTGACTTGACTTGACTTGAAAATACTGTAAGAGAAATCATCGCTGGCTGTAATTGTAAGATTTCATGCCACGTTTCACATGGAAATGAGAAATCCTTGGATGAGGCTCTACAACATTTTTTTTTTTTTAAATTGGTATGCAACTGTTGGGTAGTAAACACAATAATAATGTGTATGCAGAAACTATGAATAAAGAAAGAAAGAAAGAAAGAAAGAAAGAAAGAAAGAAAGAAAGCAAGCATGCATAAATGACAAAAAAAAAAAACGACAATGCAATTGTTGGCTAGTAAACACAAGAGAAAGTGTGTGCAAAAGCCAAGCATGTAAATAAATAAAGAATTATGTTAAATGTATGTTAATTCTATTGAAAAAGTACTTTTGAAAGTACAAAATGGGCAGACAAAATATTGCAGTTTTTTTAATAACACTGTACAAGGAGGATGAAGTGATACAAAATGAGAATACTGAGTGAATATTAAACAGGAGAGTAATTTCAACTTGTTATTTAGTAAGGAAATGTTTGCCTATAATTGCTTTGCAATCATCACAACATTCCAAAAATACCTATGAGATTTCCTTTGCTAATCGTTTTATAGTCTGTAGTTCTTTAGTAAGGGGGATTGAATAATTAATCGTCTTTACATTAAGACAAAAATTTACAGGGATTTGCAATTAACATTTTTACACAATCACAGAATGATTCTTTCTTCATGTCACATTGGTCTTTTTTGAATCATTCAATTGGTCCTCCTAATACATGTTGCCATGGCGACAACACACAAGGTGACTACAACACTGTTTCTTCACAATCATGAAATGTGATGTGCACACTATCCTTAACACTTTGTCTCCTGTGCGCAAAGTCTCATTCCCACAACATTACGGTTATGATGTCAAAATATGTAAAGACTTGTGAAGTTTGTGATTTGTTTTTCTCTGTTAAAATGCTGACCAAGACTAACTGTCCAACATCTCATTTGTCTTTCATAGAAGAAAGAAAGTCAGGTTTGGAACAACATAAGAGTATGACAAGATTCAAATTTTAGGGTGAACTATCTCTTTACTCCACAGAGACTGAATTGCATGCATTAAGCCAGTGCCACACTAGGCAATTTTCCAGTGATTTTCAGGTGTGAGCTGCATTAACATAATCGCCAGCCAGGCGGAGGGGAAATGAAGCGTGCATTAGCATCTGCCAGTGAGAGGTTTAATCACATGACTGTCAGGATTCCATTCTGAGTTAATGGCTTCAAAAACTGAAAAAATCTGGTTTGCTTGAAAAAAACCATTGTCGCCGAGGCAGGCCAAAATCTGCTAGTGTGGCACCAGCTTTAGAGATGAGCATAAAAGATTAGTAAAAAAATGTATCACCTAACAACACTGTGCAATATGAGATGCCAGCATACAGTAATATTAGATTAAATTAGAGCAGTTTTATTTTATGATCCTTGGGAAATTGCTCAAGCTCTAATGGGAGTATTTTCAACTCCACTAACCAGCATGTATCACTGAATCGATCTTCTAACTAACCTTTGAGACATCTCTTCACACTAGCTGAGCACTGTGACACACACACACAAACACACACACACACACACACACATGTTGTGTTTCCATGTTTTATGGGGACTTTCCATAGACATAATGGTTTTTATACTGTACAAACTTTATATTCTATCCCCTAAACCTAACCCTACCCCTAAACCTAACCCTCACAGAAAACTTTCTGCATTTATACATTTTCAAAAAACATAATTTAGTATGATTTATAAGCTGTTTTCCTCATGGGGACCGACAAAATGTCCCCACAAGGTCAAAAATTTCAGGTTTTACTATCCTTATGGGGACATTTGGTCCCCACAAAGTGATAAATACACGCTCACACACACACACACACACACACACACACACACACACACACACACACACACACACACACACACACACACACACACACGTGTTCTCGCTCTCTTTTGCTACGTTCATTAAACAGCTTATCACATTCGACAGCCAGGCTTCAACAACTGTCAGCTAATTTAATTGACAAGGCAGAATTGGAGGCCTCATTTGCTGCACTGCCAGATCTTTTATTTAGGGAAGAGCAGTCTTAACAACAGAATGGATTGTTTTAAAAAAACATGTTTGGAATGTTATACTACAACAATAGGGACATTAAGTTTTTTTTTTTTTTTCAGGTTTTAGTAAGTTTGAACTATCTGTTCTTTGATTTATCGGTCAAACAACGTAGCTCAATATAAATTAATTTAATTTCTGTGACACAGGCAGCAGCAAACAGTATTGCAATTGATTTGATTGCAACATGATTACACAGGATGGCGACATGTTGCTTCCGATTGTTTCAGAACCTTGACATCTGCCCCATTACTGCCAAGTTTCTGACTAGCACCATCTCCCATTACACTTTTTTGCATCAGTTAAAGTGTGTTTAACCTGTCTAATGATGTGACTGACACCATGTTGGGTTAGTAGACCTGGGTTCTCATCTCGTGTGGAAACCATGAAGTGATCATGTTTGCATAAACAGTGACAAGCATGATTCTGACTTTTTGGAGGTTCCATTTTCCTTCTAAGATTTCATTTTTACTCCACTGATGGTTAGGTTTAGGGTTGGGGTTTGGGGGTAGAGTTGATAAAATATACATTCCTCTTCACTGTATTCCATCATTTACAGTTAGAAACAACTTTCTTTACAACTCCTTTTGGTAACACTCTGTGGGCATTTCACCCAGAAAATGAAACTCACACGTGCCTGTACATTCAAAATCACATCCTACTTTTGCCACTCGCATCAACAGTGCAGTGCATCAACTTTTGGTAAGCAGTGGCCAAATTTAGCCAAAGTCCCTTTCAAGGCCAGTCAGTCCACTCGGTGGCCATCTTTTGAATGCTTTCGAGCATCTATTTTAAATGTAAATATAATCGGTCCTGCTCGACCCATTCCGGGTGGGATTTGAACCGGCATCAGTCAGCATGGGAGGCGGGCGTGCTAACTAGAAGGCTAAAGGCTACAGCCTCTAGCGTCAGTCTCTAGTGGGCCTCTTGAGGCAAGGGGAGTGAGGTTTACATATACCAAACACCTTTCACGTATCAGCTGGCCCCCATTACATAAACAAGCGGCATAAAATTACAGCTCCTTTCTACCTGAATGGGGACAGACAGAAATCTCAATTGATCAAGAATATGATCACAGAACATATTTAAAATCAGCAGTAACATTTACAACAATGGTGTCAAATATTTTGCTTCTTTAGCTCAAATCACACACAAAAAATGCAATTTTTCTGGCTGGCTCAGCAAATGCACATGAACGTTCTTGAGTTGACTCACAGGTTGGTTGGCTATTTTACTGTATCTGTAAGGCGGGGTTCCTTTCTACACGCACTGGGCGCTCCAATTTCTCCCATTCATTTTAATAACACTGGTCCGTCTCTGCTAAACTGCCTCCGGTTTAGCTAAAGAAAAGTCAACCTACTGTTTCCAAATTCACTGTGAGATCAGTCTCAGCCGGTTAGAGTTTGTGGCAGGACTACCTGTGTTTGAAATTTAATTTGGATTTTATTTTTGTATTTCTGTTTGAGGCTGCTATCGGCACAGATATTTATGCACTTCACCTTTAAGGAGAGTGACTTACATGAAAACACTGAAAACAGCTCACTAGCCAGGGCTGTAGCATGCAAGATGGATATTTTGACAGTCTCTGGTAATCGCCCACTCAATATGATGCAGAGCCTACTTTGGCCTTTAGTCTAGACTGCACCATGGAAAGAACAGCTGAGGGAATGCCCTGAAAGCACCCTCACCTTTCATACCCACACAAGCACTGACTCAGATGATCACACTGGAAAAACACCTCCACACTAATACAGTTAGACTGAGGTTATTTAAAAGCCTCCAGATCAATTTCATCATACCTACAGACAGGGTTGGGGAGTATTCATGTAACGGGATTATGTATTTAAAATATAAGTAACTGTATTCCACTACAGTTACAATTTAAATAATTGGTAATTAGAATACAGTTACATTCAAAACATATTTTAATAACTGGAGAGATTACTTTGAATTTTATTGCCATTTGTTTAATTTAATATTTAGTCCTTTCAGATGGAAAAATGTCCAAATTGCATTTGAACAGCGGTGAAACAATTTCTTATGATATGCTACATTCATATGAGCAGACAGAGAAGTACGTTTGAAATAAGTTTGGAGCAGAAAAAATATGAATAAACATTGTGTTTTGTCAGCTTTACGCTAATCTAAAATGCTCTTTCTAGACATTTTACATGCATATGATACCAGAAACAATCATATTTTTTTATGAAGAAAATTAACGTTAGATCATAATAAAAAAATTTCTAGTAAGATCATTTGATATTAGGGCAAAAATCTTATTCTTGATAATAATTTTTGTTTTCTTGTAAAAATATCAAAAAATCCTTAAAACAAGATCTATTTGATTGATCTTGCTTTAGAAACAACACTGCATAAGATATTCAGGTTTTTCAGAGAATGTATTTTTAATATGTGTGTTTTGTTTTACTGTACTGGCAGTTTTTATAGTCAAAACAAGTGAAAAAATCTACCAGTGCTGAAGAAGTAATCCAAAGTATTTATAATACGTTACTGACCTTGAGTAATCTAACAGAATACGTTACAAATGACATTTTACAGCATGTATTCTGTAATCTGTAGTGAATACATTTCAAAAGTAACCCTCCCAACCCTGCCTACAGATAATACATGAAATACCAATCAAAGCAATACTAACTGACATTCATATTGCACAATATAAAACTTTTTACTAAAAAAAAACATAGTGATTATAAACATAAACAGTAGCATGAACTAACTCTCATAGCCACACTGTACATTTTCAGTAAAATTCTCACAAGAAACAGTATTAGTATCTACAGTGGATTGTTCTAAAAACTTTGGATTCTTGGAGATTGAGAAATACAGGATTATTGTATGCAACAATTACAGTATGCAACTGCATTATATACAGCACTACACTGTAATGTTTCAATACATTAACAACGCTGTAAGCAAACAGTTATTTGCAGGAGACAGTTCTTCTTGTAATATACTGTACTTTTACAGCAAACTATGAATATTGTTCACATCATTTTTCATAATGGAGCAATACTTTGCTGCTGTTGAATTGGAAAGGACACAACAGTTTCTCTACTGAAAGTACCATAAAATGGTGTAATTGACATAATTGGAGCAAAGTCACCTATGGCAGTCTGAGATGAGGCTGAGTGGACAAACCACTCTGTACACTGATTTTTGTATAAGAACATGTCCTCTGTCCTCTGTCCTCTCCCACACAGCTAGATGCATATATATATATATATATATATATATATATATATATATATATATATATATATATTATATACACATATAAACAGTGAAAACATGGGGAGCGGAGACAGAATGAGCAGAAAGTGAAATAGTAAGAGGAAAGGACCTCTGGGTAACCTTGGAGATAATCACAGGACATACAAGGGCATTCACACAGCCTTTTGTGATTCACAGAGCTATTGCACGTCTTCATGTGGCTTTGAATAAAATGCATGAGTCATATTAACTACTTCAGTGTTGTTTTTGTGGTTATTTTATGTCATTTTTTGGAACGAACATGACTAACACACAGTTTCGGATTTGGATCGGGCTCGTCGGACTGATACCTGATCCGTCTAAAAACTTCACTATCAGAGCCGATACCGATCCAGGTACTGGATTGGTGCATCCCTAAAAAAATTATAATTGAAATGACAGCACCATGTGGAGATTCCCATCTTTACACCCAGGGCCATAACCACAATATACTTACACAATATAATAATCAGATATGGCCAGACTGTCCCCCTAATAATTGATATCCTTGTTGCTGTTCTGCTGCAGTTCATTATGCACTGCTGTTTAAATGTAATTAAGCTGTTGCAGAAATAACATAATGGTTTAAAAAAGTTTCATTTTTAGCATGCACTGTAGTCTATCACCGCTGGTGGTCAATGTCATTTGAGATCAAATCAAATCGATGAAGGCATGACTCAAGTTTAAGAAGCTGAGCTGGAACCTCATGGATTATCCCAACGTCCTGCTTCAGCAAGCAGTTTAGTTTAAGAGTGTTTGTGTCATGTAAGATGTCAGTATTTAACTAAACATGCAATATTTCAATATGATTGAAATGTTGTCCCAACTGACATTAATTTCCCATGGTGCAAACTATTCACCATTTGGAAAAATTTGCCATTTTGAATTTAAAATATTTAAAGTAGAGTACGTGATTCATATGGCATTCCTAATTTTTAATGTGAAAACATTAACAGAGCAGTTTACAGCATGTCAGGCTTAAGACAAAGAGTGAATGTGTGTATATTGTAAAGGAATTGAATGAATGTGGTAATCTGGCATTTGCAGGAGCTTTTAGAAAATTCTCTTGACATTGTCTAAGAAAATTATATATATATATATATATATATATATATATATATATATATATATATATATGTGTATATATATATATATATATATATATATATATATATATATATATATATATATATATATATATATATATATATATATATGTATAAAAGGCGAGTGTTTTCACCCTCAAATTAAAACTAGAACATGGTGAAACATGTGACTTGTGACTTCTATTGTGCTTTTAGGTTTCGGCAAGGACGGAGTCATATATTCTTAATGCAAATATTATTAGGTAATCATTTAAAATCAGTTTAATATTTTCTAAATCATTTATTTGTCTTTAATTATTTCTGAATTATTATTATTATTATTAAAGCTTTATTGCAGACACAGGTCCACATAACACATACATACATACATAAATACATACAAATTTCCATATTAGCCTATAGGATATACAGGCTATTGCACCAGTGTCGTCTTAACCTAGAGGTGTATCTATAACAGCTTTTCAGCGGACTGACTAGGGCTTCAATTATATGGTTCACTGACCTGTCCAGGCGACACATAAAACTAAACATCAGTTGTCTTAAAAGTGCCTCACAAGATGGCACTCTAGTAGACACAAACAAATGACTGGCACTATGCCACCTAGGGACACGAAGCAGCAACCTCACTGCATCATTGTATGCAACCTTGAGTCTCTGCATACTCTTTTTCTTGTAGTTAGACCACAATTGAGCAGTGTATAGCGGTGTGATGTAGGTTCTAAACAGAGAGCACTTCACAAAGTCAGAACACAAAGAAAACCTCCTTATAAGCATGTTAGCTTGAGAGTAGATTTTACATCGCTGACGATATAGGTCTTTGTCATCTGTCCAGTCATTGGATATAACATGACCTAAATATTTAATTTCCTCACACACAGCAAGAGGACTATCTGCCAAATAAAATGTTGGGAAAATTGATTTCCTGTCCTCATCGCTTCTAACTATCATTATGTGGCTTTTCTTAGCATTATATTTTATGTCATGATCAAGGCCATACTGAGAGCACACATTCAGCATTTCCTGCAGCCCAGCACTAAATGGACAAAGCAGGACCAGATCGTCAGCATACATAAGATGATTAACAATAGTGTTGCCCACAAGACAGCCAGTTTTCAACCTATTTAACTGGTTTGATAATTCATCCATATAAAAATTAAATAAAAAAGGAGACATGATACCTCCTTGTCGCACACCATTACTAACATGAAAAGGAGTGGATACAACATTGTCCCATTTAACCAGAAACATTTGGTGGGCATACCAAAACATTAAAATTCTCACTAATAATTTAGGGGCACCTCTGTCTAACAATTTTACAAACAATCGTTCATGATTAATCCTAACAAATGCCTGTGATGCATCAATAAAACATAGGAACATAGATGTATTCAAGCTTTTGTACCTGGACACAATCTCTTTAAGAGCATAGATACACAGGTCAGTTCCATGTTTTCTTTTGAACCCAAACTGATTGTCGGAAGTAAGGACATACATTTCTAGCTTGGTTAACAATATCCTCTCCAGTGAATATTGTACAGCATCTCCTAAGAGTCTACTTTTAAAAGAGACATTTTATTTTGAGGATGTCGTGTCAGGTTTGTGCTTAAAAAATTAGCCACCAGTTAAACGAGTAGTTCACCTAAAAATGGAAAATGTACTTTTACTCATTCATTTAATCTCCCTTATGATGTTCAAAACCCATATGCTGGGGTCTTCTTGGAACATAAAAATAGATATTTTAAGCAAATCTATCCTATAGAAAAACAGTTTATAATGAGCAGGAAAAAGGACAAACACTATAAAGCACTATTAAAGGTTCACTATTAAAGGTTCAGTATAAAAACATCATAACAGTAGTCCCTATGACAGGTGCATTATATTCCAAGCTTTCTGGGGCCACACAACAGCTACAGTATGTGTTGTATGGACTATTTTTATGGTATTTTATTGATGAATTTGTTTTTTCTGTTTGGACCTTGACAGCAGTGGTCAATATGTACTATTTTGTATGGAAAAGAGCAGCGTTACGATTCTTGAAGAAAATATTGTGTTAAGATTATACTAGGAGGAAAAAACAATGAGGGACAACTTGAGAGCAGTAAATCATTTTGTGTACCGGTATTTTCTTTTTGCTAGCCAGCTGACACAGTCATTTCATTTTACAGCTACATAAATTATGAAAAGAAATTAAAATTATATTCATCTTTTCTTTGAGACAGCACAAAAGAAAGAAAAGATGACTAAAACAGGCAAATTGCTAGCAATGCAGACACAGTGTATGTCTTGTACTGTATGAACTTAAAAAAAAAACATCTCTTTTAAAACCAGAAATTATACACTTTTGGGCCTTTATCGCTTTACTATATTACGACCAAAGAGAACCATTATTTTTGTGATCTCAACACCCGTGACCCACCACCCTCAAAATGGTTTGGTCCCCCCAATGTTCAAGACATGGTTACGGCCTTGTTTACACCCACACAAAAGCATTAGCCTTTGACTCCAACACACACACACACACACACACACACACACACACACACACACACGCGCGTTAGTGCGGCTATCCTTATGAGGACTCTCCATAGACATAATGATTTTATACTGTACAAACTATAGATTCAATCCCCTAAATATGACACTGACAACAAACTTTCTGTAGTTTTACATAATTTTACATGTTTTTTAAGCATTTTGAACACTAGAAATGTCCTCATAAACCACATTTATAGCATAATACCCTTGTAATTATCAGTTTGTAACCTAAAAAAATTTCCTCGTAAACCAGCCAAACCCGCCCACGCACACACACATTGCTACTCCTATCAATATGAGGACTCTTCATAGATATAATGATGTTTATATTGTACAAACTATCTATTCTATCCCCTAAACCTTACCCTCACAGAAACATTTTGGCATTTTTACATTTTCAAAAAACATTGTTTAGTATGTTTTTAAGCCGTTTGAATTAGAAAATAGAAATGTACAGTCAGTCGATTGCTATTGCAAAATAAACATGCTGATCTCTGATCAGGGGTCTTTGTATCACCCTGAAGATGTTTATTTTGTGATAACAACCGACAGACTGTACATTACACCATTTATTACACAGCTACTAATCAAATAAACAAATATATGGACATCAAATATTGATTTGCTTTGAAATGATGTAATTATGTCAGAAGAAAGAAATCACTGACACAGTTTTCTTATCATGGTTTCCAGTGGCGCATGTTCAGTTACAGACAGGAGTATAACTGTTTGTGTTCCCAGAACACAGTTGGTAGGTTATCGATTGCAAGAGAATTTATTTTTGGATATAATCTGAGCTTTCACTTACTATTTTAGATCGTGGACTAGGGTTTTTAGTCCGGATGTTGAGTGTACAGTTCGGTTTCGAGGTGCGTTTTCCGAGTTCAACGCATAAATTGCCTGTTAGAATTAACATTCACTCTCGGTTTCACGAATATGGAAATCTAGCAATTTGCTTATGGCTGATATATTCTACTTTTCAAAGCCTCCTGACATTGTGCGTGCATGAATGGCTTTGGTTGTGAGGAAAATTACAGTGCCAGCACAATAAAGGCAATCTCTTCATTAAACTTCAGTTTGTGTTTACACTTTCCCAAAAAATCTAATTATGTAGTCACATCTGACACAGATATCGTTGCCCATGTGTAAATGCTAAAATCCGCACGAGATCTGATTTTTCTGCATTCGATCTTAGCCACTTCCAAATGTGGTTTTAAACCAGATACATATCCGATATCTGTACATCTGACCAACGTACGTCTAAACACGCATATCCGATTCCCCATGCTTTTTCTTAACTGTGTGTCCATATGAAGTAGAAGGGCCTGTAGGCGCTTGCACAAAAACTCAGCTTCAATTGTTGAGGTGGAAAATTTGTACCCACTCCATCATCAAACGTGGACTATTCCCACCACTACTGACTTTTAGCCCTATTCGGATGGAGTTAGTTTTATAAGGGGACGTGGGGTTATGTAATAATTACCAGAACTTTTCGCAGTGTTAAAAATTACAGCGTGATTACCGACTATGAAACGGTCTGTAAAAAATAACCCCTGGTAATACTAATCCAGTGCAAATTAATAAAAAGCCTGTAAATTGGGGGCCTGGGTAGCTTAGTGAGTAAAGATGCTGACTACCACCCCTGGAGTCACGAGTTCAAATCCAGGGTGTGCTGAGTGACTCCAGCCAGGTCTCCAAAGCAACCAAATTGGCCCAGTAGCTAGGGAGGGTAGAGTCACATGGGTTAAACTCCTTGTGGTCGCTATAATGTGGGTTGTTCTCGGTGGGGTGCGTGGTGAGTTGTGTGTGGATACTGCGGAGAATATCACAAAGCCTCCACACTCAGTTTCCGTGGTAACGCGCTCAACAAGCCACGTGACAAGATGTGCGGATTGATGGTCTCAGGCATGGAGGCAACTGAGATTTGTCCTCCGCTAATCAGATAGGCGAGTCACTACACCACCACAAGGACTTTGGGAATTGGACATTCTAAATTGGGGAGGAAAAAAGAAAAGAAAAAAAAAAGCCTGTAAATCTGCACTTTCCAGTCCTTGATTCCTTTAAATATTAAATATTTACCCATGTAAACGAGCAGTTTTTGATTATAATTTGAACACAGTGAGAGAGGGAAATTATGTTGAGCCATGTGTTTCGGAACATAAAACTACATAATGTGAAGGGATTGTCCATATTTGTAATTTAAGGGTGAAATACAAGATTACAAGCTAGTTAATGTCACTAGTTCTGCTGTATTTAGCCAGATAGTCCCATCAATTTCTTCTTATAACCACAGATACAGTAGTAATAATTGTGTCTATTATGCTCTGCATAATTAATAAGCACAGATACAGTAGTAATAATCGTGTATAATATGCTCTGCCTAATTAATAAGCACAGATACAGTAGTAATAATCGTGTATAATATGCTCTGCATAATTAATAAGCACAGATACAGAAGTAATAATCGTGTATAATATGCTCTGCATAATTTATAAGCACATTAAACATTTTCTAAATAGGTCAGTTACGCATGACAGCAGTGTGTAAATACTGTAGACACACCCATCTATGTGATTTTTAAAGACATCACTTATCCAGTGCATGCGAATTGACGCTAAATATTACAGATGTCTGCTTTAATAATTAGCCTACTTTACGGATGTCAGGATATAAGCAAGGAGACAGAGGTAAGTGAATCCAAACACAGCTTTATTTTAGGTGGCAAGAGTGTTAGGTGAGTATTTAGTCAGTTCAGGTGCAGATACGGTGAAGATCACTCGGTGCAGGACGGGCAACAGGTAAGCACAACCACTTCGGGAATGTGGGCATCGAGTAGTCACAGTTCAGTGATACAAATCCTCTCTTTCAGAAGCAGTCACTAGCAAACAGGTTCGGAAGACTCACTGGCGGATCGGAGGGATACAGGAGAACTGGCGATTGGCAACACGAACAGGAGTCCTGGAGACAACAGAGCGAGGACACAGAGGTTAGAGATTTTCAGGTGAGTCTACGTTACGTTTCAGCAATCGGGATGCATCAGGGGTTCAGAAGACAACGGTGAAAGGTCTGTTCCTGTTGGAGGCTTGACGCTGAACTGGGGTTATGGTGAGTGATTTATAGTGCGTGTTGATGAGGTTGCTAATGGTGAACAGGTGTGTTAGATTAGTAATCCGGAGAGAGTGATCGTTGAGTGGAGGGTGGAATCAAGCTTGGTTGATCTCTCACAATACCCCCCCTTCCAGAGTCCTCGCCAGCGGACCTTGGACCCCGACGTCGTGGGGGTCTACCTCAAGGTTGTGGTGCTGGTCTCCCAGGATGCTGAGCATGAAACTCGGTGAGTAGATTGGGGTCGAGGATATCATTACGAGGTACCCAACATCTCTCTTCCTGTCCGTAACCCTCCCAATCCACCAGGTATTCGAGTCAGCCACCTCGACGTCGGGAGTCCAATATCTCCTTTACCGTGTAGATGGGCTCGGTTTCAATGGACGGTATCGGGGGGTTGTCCTCAGGGACAGGATCTGCAGAGGGAGCAGGTACAGGTGAATGATGGGGTTTTAGGAGGGAGACGTGAAATATGGGGTGGATGCGGTACTGAGCAGGCAGGTGAAGTTGGTAGGTGACTGGGTTGACTTGTCTTTCGACGGGAAATGGACCAATGTATTTTGGGCTCAGCTTACGGCAGGGTTGTTTTAGACGGATGTCCCGTGTGGAAAGCCATACTAGTTGCCCGGGTTGGTAATTGGGAGCCTGACGGCGACGGGTATCTGCAAAGTGCTGCTGGCGATTTATAGCTTGCTGAAGATGATGGTGTGCCTGATTCCATACTCTTTCACTGTCTTGGAACCATGTGTTGACCGTGGGTACCTCTGAGGGCTCACCAGACCAGGGGAATAGTGGTGGCTGGTAACCCAGAACACACTGAAATGGGGTTAGGTTCATGGATGCCTGCCGGAGGGAGTTTTGGGCATACTCCGCCCAAATTAAGTATCGTTTCCAGGTGTGCTGGTTGGAATGGCAGAGTGTACGAAGAAAACGGCTGACATCCTGGATCTTTCGTTCGGTCTGGCCATTTGACTGTGGGTGGTAGCCTGATGCTAGGCTTACCGTTACGTTTAGTAGAGTAAAGAAAGCTCGCCACACCCTGGAGATGTACTGGGACCCCCTGTCGGACACGATATCCTCTGGAATGCCGAAATTACGAAAGACATGCTCCATAAGTAATTCTGCAGTGTTAAAGGCTGTGGGCAGGCCTTAGAGAATCGATCAATGGCCACAAGGATGCAGGTATGGCCATCAGAGGCGGGAAGGTCTGTGACGTAATCTACCCCAATATGGGACCAGGGCCGGTGTGGGATGGGCAGTGGTAGTAATTTCCCAGTAGGTAGATGACGAGGAACCTTAGTCATGGCGCAGAGCGTGCATCCCTGAATAAATGTCGTAATGTCCTTTTGCATGTTTGGCCACCAGTATTTGTGTTGGAGAATCGAGTTAGTCTTACTGATGCCTGGGTGACCTGTCCCAACAGACGAATGGGTGGAGGAGATGAGAGAAGTGCGGAAATCTTCGGGTACATAGACCTTTCCAGCGGGACATTCTGGGGGACTAGGGAAGCGTTGAGACATTTCGAGGAGTTGTTCATCGAGATCCCACTGGATGGGTTGAACAAATCATTTCTCAGGCAGGATGGCTTCGGGCTCTTCCTGGGATGCTTCGGGGGCATGAAGACGTGACAAGGCATCTGCTCGAATGTTCTTTGAGCCTGGACGATAAGATATGTGGAAATGAAACCGAGTAAAGAACAGGGCCCATCTGGCTTGACGGGGGTTGAGTCTTTTGGCTTCCTTCAAATACTGAAGGTTCTTGTGGTCAGTGAGGACGATGAACGGGTGCTTGGCCCCCTCCAACCAGTGCCTCCACTCTTCTAGGGCGAGTTTAACGGCCAGGAGTTCTCGGTTGCCGATGTCATAGTTGCTCTCCGCGGTGGATAACTTACGTGAAAAGAATGCACAGGGCATGGGTTTGGAAGCGTGTTCTGAGCACTGTGACAGGATTGCTCCTACCCCGGTATTAGAGACATCTACCTCGACGAGGAAGACCTTTTCGGGATCTGGGTGACGGAGCAGGGGCGCACTGGTGAATGTGATCTTGAGAGACTGAAAGGCGTGTTCGGCATCAGGGTTCCAAGAAAGAGTCTTTGGTTTTCCCTTCAGGAGAGAAGTTAGTGGAGCTGTTAACATACTATAATTATTTATGAACCGTCGATAGAAATTTGAAAAACCCAGGAATCTTTGCAGCTCTTTTACCGACTGCGGAGTGGGCCAGGAGGTGATGACTTTGGTCTTGTGGTCATCCATCTCAACTCCTCGTTCGCTAAGGTGATAACCCAGGAACTCGACAGTGGTCTGATGGAACATACACTTTTCTGCCTTCAAAAACAGATAGAATTCTCGGAGCCGTTGGAGCACTAGGGAGAAGTGACGTTGGTGTTCAACAGGGTCTTTCAAGTAGATTAAAATGTCGTAGATGTAGACTAACACAAAGTGATTCAGGAAGTCTCGGAGAACTTCATCCATGAAACGCTGAAAAACGGAAGGGGCGTTTACCAGGCCATACGGCATCACAAGGTATTCGTAGTGCCTTGCGGGGGTAATGAATGCTGTCTTCCACTCATCCCCATCTCGTATTCTAATCAGGTTGTATGCACTTCTTATGTCAAGTTTAGTGAATATTCTGGCTTCTCGAAGTTGTTCGAGGGCGGATGGGACAAGAGGGAGTGGGTAACTGAAGTTGACTGTGATCTTATTGAGCTTTTTGTAATCTATGCATGGCCCTAACCCTCCATCTTTCTTGGAGACAAAAAAGAAACTGGCAGCAGCAGGCGAGGTGGATGGTCTGATATACCCCTGGTGTAGAGCTTCCTCGATGTACTTTTGCATAGCTGTTTGTTCAGGAATGGACAAGGAGTACACCCGACCCCTGGGAATGGGTTCCCCTGGAATCAAGTCAATGGCACAGTCCCATCGTCGGTGTGGTGGCAACCTGGAAGCTGCAACAGGATTGAACACATCTGCAAACGAAGAATACACTGGAGGAATAGTCAATGACAGGTTTTCTGTCTGGCTTTCGACGGAAGTTGAACTCACTGACACCGACTCTGGGGGCTCGATGGATGACGGGACGGGGGATGCAACGTCAGTCGAAGGGCAGTTGCAACTCCAATTCAGAATCTTGCCAGATTTCCAATTAATGGTAGGTTGATGGCGGATGAGCCATGGACGACCAAGGATTATGTCAGTTTGGCTATTCTCGAGAATGAGCGGTTCAAATGATTCTTGGTGAATGTTCTCAACACATAATGTAATAGGGTTTATGTGAGATGTTACGTACCCCTTGTTGATGACTTCACCAGTCACTGCATGGATGGAGTATGGTTTGGATGTGTTGGACCTCTGAAGTTTGAGTTTCTTGCAGAGACTTCCTGATATGAAATCGCCTGCCGACCCGGAGTCAACGATGGCCGCGACTGAAGTTTGGAAATTCTGAGATTTCAGGGTTACTGATATAGTTAATGGGGTTGATACTACAGGGTGGTGAAGAACTGAACTTACGAGTTGATGAGGAGGGCGTGATGGGCATGAACGGAGGAAATGGCCCTCAATCCCACAATATAGGCATAATCTAAATTCTCGGCGGCGATTGCGTTCAGCTTGAGACAGTCGATGGGTTTCTACTTGCATCTTCTCTGACCTTGGTTTTGAGTAGAATTCAGGTGGAACCTGATGAAGTACGGGGGCTGGTTGCTGAATATCTAGATAACAGCTCTGGGATCATTGATGCACTCGGAGAGTCTGCTGCATACATTTTTCAAGTCCTAGAGAATCGTCGTAAATGGCAAGCTGGAGACGAAGCGTGGGGTTCAATCCTCTTCGAAAAACAGCAAGGAGAGCTTTTTCGTCCCACCCACTTGCTGATGCTAGAGTTCGGAATTCCAGTGAGTAATCAGAGACGGATCTTTTACCTTGACGTAACCGTAACAGCTGCTCGCTGACAGATGAATCACCTGCCGGACGCCCAAACACTTCTTTGAAATGAGTTATGAAACTCTGCAATGAGGATGTGACCGAAGTCCCTTGAAACCACAACGTCTCAGCCCACCTTAACGCTGACCCGGATAACTGCTGGATAATGAATGAGATTTTTTATCTTTCTGTAGGATACAATTGAGGTTGTTGTTCAAGGGCGAGCGAGCATTGCAGCAAGAAACCGTTGCAATCTTCCGCCCGGCCTGAGAAGGGCGCTGGTCGGGAGGTGGAGTTGGCGACGTACACCAGAGAGGAAGCGGGGTTCGGAAGCGCCGTCTTCGGGCTGTGTAGGATTCATGGCGGTGTTGGTCAAGCCTTCTGTCAGGATATAAGCAAGGAGGCAGAGGTAAGTGAATCCAAACACAGCTTTATTTTAGGTGGCAAGAGTGTTAGGTGAGTATTTAGTCAGTTCAGGTGCAGATACGGTGAAGATCACTCGGTGCAGGACGGGCAACAGGTAAGCACAACCACTTCGGGAATGTGGGCATCGAGTAGTCACAGTTCAGTGATACAAATCCTCTCTTTCAGAAGCAGTCACTAGCAAACAGGTTCGGAAGACTCACTGGCGGATCGGAGGAATACAGGAGAACTGGCGATTGGCAATACGAACAGGAGTCCTGGAGACAACAGAGCGAGGACACAGAGGTTAGAGATTTTCAGGTGAGTCTACGTTACGTTTCAGCAATTGGGATGCATCAGGGGTTCAGAAGACAGCGGTGAAAGGTCTGTTCCTGTTGGAGGCTTGACGCTGAACTGGGGTTATGGTGAGTGATTTATAGTGCGTGTTGATGAGGTTGCTAATGGTGAACAGGTGTGTTAGATTAGTAATCCGGAGAGAGTGATCGTTGAGTGGAGGGTGGAATCAAGCTTGGTTGATCTCTCACAACGGACATACTGTATGTCAGGAAAACTAATCCTGTCTAGTTAAAGGGCTTTAACTACACTGATGTTGAAATCATTAGAGCCGTGCTTACCATGGCAGCGGTAAAAAAAATGTTTGCCTAATTAATTGCGTGCAATTTTTCCTACTCTTGAAAATATTAAATAGCACAAGGCCATTCAAAATCCGAGGGTGAACTGTGGCGCTGAAAAGCGAAAGTGATCAGCGATGGAATCATTCGAGTTTGGGCAGGAGATTACAGTTTTTGACAATTGCGTACACACGATTTCTGAAAATATGGCTGCTTTTCTCTAAACTCTACACACAAACTCCAAAACAAAAACACTTAATTCAAAACTATTTTAACTCTCATCAAAATGGTGTTTTTGCATCAAAACTACACACATGTATGTGACAATTGTAAAACACTATCTTTTGCATGTGCAGTGTGCAGTTGAGTGCAAAGTAGTTTGTCATAACACTCGTTCTGAATATATGTACACCATAAACAGTAGGGCCCTATAATTTCCGCGATCACGGAATCGCGGACGGAATCGCGGAATTGGCAAATTAACGCGGAATCTGGTGTAAACGCGGAATTTCGTGGAATTTTTACATTTGAAATGAAATTCTGTTTTTGTGTGGGAGAAGAACGTACGTCTGGGGGAAATGCACACCGGGGGACGAAATCTGGGCGACACAACCCCTCCCGCTCCGTCATTTCAGCTCCCCCTCACCCTCCCCCATCAAAACAATGAAAAAATGGCGAAGCGGCTCTCCACAGCTCCGCTTTCGGCGAAAAAGTTGAGAAACACGACGCTAAGCCCTGAGTACAGTGCCGAGCAGTTCCCTCGTGACTTTTACGTGTCAGGTGAACTATTGTTCCCTTTACAAAAGGCTTCACTTTGATGTTGCGCTGCTAAGCGCTACGGGGAACAGCTTTCGCTGTGAGCCGAGCTGAAATAATGTGTGGAACACGTCAATGAACATTGACCGGAATTTATAGCCTCGGTTGATGTAAACTTTAGATGCACCTGAGGCCAGGCTATAAATGGATACGTCACCAGGTGTCGTCAGAAACTCTTTTTTCAGAGCGATTCTGTTTCTGTGTGTTTCACACACCCTGTCAAAACTTTCTTTCCTCTGTTAGGAGATAGAATCAGTTAGGCAGTGTGCAGTGAATGTTGTTATATTTTTCTCTTCTGTTTAGAAAATATTATATATATATTTAAAAAAAGAGAATGACTGAAAGCAAGCGGTGCGTGTTCCTCTCTTCTCGCTCTATAGCTGAAGGCGGCACACATCAGTTTTTGCTGTTTGTTTGGGGGTAAGAGCAAGCTGCTCTCGCGTTGCAGCAGGGCGGTCGCGAGCACTGCGATTTGCTTTAACAGGCAGAGTGCGTCGTGCTTCGCCTCAGCTTGCTTCGGAGTCAGCACTCCGCGAAAAGATGGTTTGTGGGGCTCGTGCATGGATTTGGCTGAGGAGCAAGAGGCGGGTTGATCCCTTTCTCTCACTCTCTCCCAAACCCAGCTGGTCCTTCACATGATCTCGGCGGCGTTCGGCGCTTCTTCGGATCATGAGGTGGATCGCAATTCTCTTCCGCCTCCAAGCTTTCCGTCCGCGATAAAAAAATATCACGGAGGAATTGCTCGATGTTGTTACTCATGCGGTTGCCAGATTGGACTGGCCACGCGAAAAGAGACCCCAAACGCTCCAAATTAAGGGATAGATTTTATCTTCCAGTCTAAGAAAGGAGCGCCTCATGGGTCCCTACCCTTTCTTTGATAACCTCCATGAAGAGCTTTTTCTCTCATGGAGAACCCTAATATATATATATATATATATATATATATATATATATATATATTTTCTTCCGTGTTCACATACCCTCGGCGTCATTATATTCGACTATCAGTGGGTGCTGAGGCACGGGGGTATTCAGTGATGCCGCCGGTCGAAGAGATGCTTGAGGGCTATCTTTCGCCGGGCTCGGCATCGTCACATAAGAAGCCCTCTCTCCCCTCAAAGCCTTGTAGGACAACCTCCACTTTAGTGGGAAGGGCTTATCAAGCAGCAGGTCAGGCTGGTGCTGCTCTGCACACTATGCTGTTTTTCAGGCGTACCAGGCTGACCTCCTGGACAACCTGAGTGTGGGTTCTGCGCTTGACAAGCAAGCCTCAGACCCACCTCGGTCCTGACTGAAGGGAGGCTCAAAAGCAAAGCGTGGCGAGTTGTGCTCCTCCTCCCAGGGATTGGGGACAGTCTCGCCGCCCTCGCCAGCCCCCGAAGCAAGACCTCAGGACTATAAATTCTAGTAAGAGAAAACCCTGACGGTCTTGCGCCTAGATTAGGGGTAGCTCCCCTCGGGGCCGAGGCGTGCTTCACTTCACCCCTCCGGTACCCCTCGAAGCCCCTCCATTCCGCCACCTCTTGGTGTTTCGGGTTGCAGAGGCTTCCGTCAAAATCGGGTGTTGTCGCTGTTCCTGCATTTTATTCAGGGCCTGAAACACCCGACAACCCTCAACAGGAAGTGTTAAAATATAATACCCATCTCAGAGATCCTGGCAGCGTGGAAACTTCTGCCGGATATATTCTTTTCTGTGGGTCTTATAAGGGCGTCAGGATTTAATTCTCAACGGCGTGTTCTCACTACCGTAAACCGGATTTCTTTTTTGTAAAAACAAAAAAAACTCAATCTCCTGGTTAAAGGGGCCATGGTATGTGTTCCCCTTCCAGAGAGAGAGTTAGGTTATTACACTAAATACTTCCTGTTTCCCATGGAGTGTGAGGGGTGGCGTCTGGCTTAGATCTTAAAGCTTGAACTACCCGTGGGTGTTCAAGTCCAAGATGATGCCTGTCAAGGCGGTCATGTCTCAAGCCCTACAACTCGTTTGGCTGGTCACCATCGATCTTATGGCTCTTCTATACTTCATTTGGAAGTTCTGCCACAGCATGGAAAGTTCCTGAGGTTCACTTCGGACTGGAGTCTTCCAGGGTCAGGTTCTTTCACTCAGCCTAGCCCTTTTACCCAGGGCATTCACAATGCATGATGTAGCTGGCTCCTTACGACTCGAGGCATCTGCATTCTGAATTACGATAGCGACTAGTTGCTGAGTGCACAGGGAGCGCTCAGTTCAAGGGACTGGTAGTTGTCAGCCGCAGGGCCTATCATAACATCTTGGCTCAGCTGTTTGTACCAGGGCCGTTGCCTGGCTCAACACCAAGAAAAGCGTCCTCTCTCCCACTCAGAACACTGTCTATCGGGGCATCGTATGGAGTTCAATCTCAATCGCGGGCACAACTGTCTCCCGCTAGGATTGAGTCCATTCAGATCACCCTGAGCAAAGTCAGGCTAGGTCAAGGTTGCACTGTTATCAGTACCAACGATTTCCAGGTCTCAGAGCTGAACAGCGTCCACGGTGATCCCTCTGGACCTTCTGCTCATGAGACCGTTTTTGTTGTGGCCAAAAGCCAGTTGATTTCTTCCAAGGGCCAAAACCCCTGGGCTAAATAGGGTTCTAGCGCCTCAGGCTTCGTTCCCTTCCTATGTGGTTCAGACCCCGGTTTTCTGCCTTGGGTCCCACTCTAGGTGCGTCTTGTTGTCGCAGACTGCTAACGACAGACACCTCCCTGATGGGCGGGGTAGCGGCCTTAAGAGTCATCAGCTCGGTTGTCTCAGTCTCTGTCTCGGGTTGATGGCTGTATTTCTGGCCCTGAAATACCTCCTCCTGAGGCTGCCATGTCTTGGTGCAGGTGGACAATACAGCGGTAGCCTCTTACATAAATCTTCAAGGAGACCCACGTTCTTGTCAGCTGTATTTCTGACACGTCGGATTCTCCCTAGGGCCCAGGGTAAGCTCCTGTCACTCAGGTCAGTTATATCCCTGGATGCCCGTTATCATGAGAGCAGATTCACGGTCCAGACAGGAAATACCAATGGGGAGTTAAGAACTCCACCCTAAGGTAATAGTTGCCCAGAGTTAGCCAGCAAGGGTTTTTGCCTCTTACTGATAGCACCAGCTGGCCAAACAGGGCTTGGTTCTCGGAGCTAATCTCTTCCCTCGACGGCTCACCTTGGGCGATTCCGAACAGGAAGGATCTTCTATCTCAGGCACAGGGCAGTATTTCATCCCTGCCCCAAATTGTGGAATCTTTCATGTTTGGCCCCTAAGGGTACCAACTGAGGGACACAGGGCTCTCTCCTGAGGTTATCGAGACCTTTTTAAATGCCGGGCTTTTTCCACTTGGAACAAGTTTGGGTGAGATCTTAGGGCAGAAGAGGACCTCTTAGCCTCTATGAATAGCGCAATGTCTCCTCTACTTCTCCCTGAAATCACCCAGCCCCTTGGGTCTGGGCGTTAAGACACATACATGACCCAGAATGCGTCTGTATGTGTTTCTCTCCCAGTTTCTCTGCTCCTGGGAGTCTTGGCAATGTTCACCAGCAAGGGTCTTGCCTCCTAATAATGGCTACGCTGGCCGAACAGGATATGTTTCTCGGAGTTAATTCCTCTCCTCGGCGGCTCGCCTTGGAGCGATTCGGACAGGGAGGACCTTCTCATCCTTGAGGTCATTGAGAGCATTTCAAGTGCTAGGGCTCCCTCCACTTGGAACTGATCTGGGTAGATTTTACAGGGCAGAAGAGGACCTCTTAGCCTCTGTTGATAGCGCAATGTCCCTCTACTTCTCCCGAGTCGCCCAGCCCCCCTCCCCTCGGGAGGGGCTGAGCGATAAAGCGCCAAATGCGCCTGCATGCATTTCCTTCTGCTAAAGTTCTTATTACAGAACCAGCTAACTGCCAGTTTGCTTCAGTTCTGGATTTTCTGTAGAAAGAACTGTCAGCGGGCACTTGCCTCGCCACTGCCAGGCTGTATTTGGCCACTGCGGTTTGCCCGCGGCTTGGTGGGCGGGGTGCCCTCAAAGAGGCATCCTCATTATTGCCTGGGCCTCACGAGGCGTGGTCAAGCTTCAGCCAGTAGGTTTCAGGGCGCACTCTACCAGAGGGCACTCCTCCTCTAAAACCTTGGCTAGAGGTCTCCCTCTGCAGCAAGTTTGTGATCGCGACAGGTTGTCCTCTCCGCACACATTCATTAGATTTTTATAGTTTGGATGTTTTGCCACTCTGGGCTCTTATGCCCTTGAGTCGACATCTCAAGCTCATGTCTGGACAAGTTTGTGATGCGGCAGGCTGGTCCTCTCCGCTCACATTCATCAGTCTTTATGACAAGTTTGTGTTGCGATAGGGTTCTCTTCACACACATTCATCGAACTTTGTGGGCTAGATGCTTTGCTACTCCGGGCTCTTATGCCCTTGAGTCGACATCTCAGCCCATGCCTAAACAAGTTTGTGATGCGGCAGGTTGTCCCCTCCGCACACATTCGTTGGACTATTTAGTTTGGATGTTTTGCCACTCCGGGCTCTTATGCCCTTGAGTCGACATCTCAGCTCATACCTGAAAAGATTGTGATGCGGCAGGCTGATCCTCTCCGCTCACATTCATCAGTTTTCATGACAAGTTTGTGTTGCGATAGGGTTCTCTTCGCACACATTCATCGAACTTTATGGGTTAGATGCTTTGCTACTCCGGGCTCTTATGCCCTTGAGTCGACATCTCAGCTCATGCCTGAGCAATTTTGTGATGCGGCAGGCTGGTCCTCTCCGCTCACATTCATCAGTTTTATGACAAGTTTGTGTTGCGATAGGGTTCTCTTCGCACACATTCATCGAACTTTATGGGTTAGATGCTTTGCTACTCCGGGCTCTTATGCCCTTGAGTCGACATCTCAGCTCATGCCTGAGCAAGTTTGTGATCGCGGCAGGCTGGTCCTCTCGGCTCACATTCATCAGTTTTATGGCAAGTTTGTGTTGCGATAGGGTTCTCTTCGCACACATTCATCGAACTTTATGGGCTAGATGCTTTGCTACTCCGGACTCTTATGTCCTTGAGTCGACATCTCAGCCCATGCCTAAACAAGTTTTTGATGCGGCAGGTTGTCCTCGCCGCACACATTCATTGGACTTGTAAAAGTATGCAGTAAAAGTACTGAGTAAATGTGATGTTTGTTACCTCAATAAATTTAAGGTCATTCCTGTTTTATTTGTGTACATTTTAATCATTAACATTAGAAGCACACTCTTTTTACGACTGAAATAACAGTAAAGGGTAAAAAAACTGAATTCGCAAAAATTAAAACGGAAAAAACGGAATTTTCAAAAATTAAAACGGAAAAAACGGAATTTGGGAAAAAATAAAACGGAATTTGGGAAAAAAATAAAATGGATTTTATAGGGCCCTGAAACAGGAATGCAAAGGGGGAAATACAATTGATTTATTACTCAAAATATTGTATTTACATCCAGACTTCGAGATGAACAGATTTCTAAATAAAGAAATTGTTTTCACACGTCTAATGTAGAGACCTCTGTTGTAAAGAGGTCTGAGTGTAAAGCAGATAATGTGCTTGCAGTTTTGCAGACTTGACCTGAAGACTAGGTACACGAGTTAATGGTTTCAGTGAGCGGGCCTCAAGAACCACTTTTAGTGTGTAAGCGATTGTAGAAAACTCTTTCACTCGTTTTTTCATTTGGAAACACACTGTGACTGAAACAATTCACCAATTTCTCTTTCTAATGTGCCAGAAACATATACCCATTCTGCAAAACAGTAATCAATTTCTCCTGCTTTCACACAATGTGCGGTTCTTATGCATTCTATTTGCAAAACTCTTCACACAGCTCTCAGCAGTCAAGCACAACTGTCTTTGGGAATACACCTGCTTCAAATCTAAAACCATGGGAGTCAAACAAACAAAATTCAATGAGATAATGCGGTAAATACAGCTCACCCGTGCAAACACAACCAACCAAAATTTTATTTAGTTACTGTTTCAAATATATAAAAGTCAAGCAATTGCTCACTGAAACATAAAAAACATGGAACAACAAAAAGCATGAGGAGATAGAGGAAGACAAATATACAGAAATATATCAAATGAGATACAGTAAGAGCTACTGTGATATGTTTACAGTTTTTTTCAATTGTTTACACGCAATTTTGAAAACCGGGTTCTTTTTTTCAAAATATAAGCACAATTATCCAAACACCACACTCAATTTGCATAATTCCTAGATTGTTTGCTGTAACGTTCTGGTGTTGTCTGTCCTATGTTCTCTGTTTTTCACCCATCACGCTTATGTCATGTTTCCTGGTCTGCTCCGTGTTGTCCGTCTCACCGGTCACCGCTCCTATTCCATGTCACGTTTTCCCTGTTGTCCGCCCGTAGTCTCACTGTCCGAGCGTCTAACTACATTTCCCACAATTCCCGGCCCCCGTTACTGCCTGCACTCATCAGTGTTTTCACCTGTGTCTCGTTGTCTTCATTGTCTTCGTGTATTTAACCGTGTCTGTTTCTCCTTTCCCGGGTCGGTCTTTGTTGTAAGTTTATGCCTGTTTCCCATGCTTCCATCATTGTCTTCTCCGTTGTTATACCCATTTATGCCTCCCGTGTTATGTTAAGCCTTTGTTTGCCCTGCGTGTTTTGTTTATCTTTTTCCCATCGTGGATGTTTACTTTTGTTCATGTTTTGTATTACCCTTATTGTCTAATAAACCTCCGCTGCGACTAGATCCGCATCCTGTGTCTGCCTCCACCTTCAATCGTGACATTTGCAAAATGACATACTTCTGTCAAAAAAAAACACACTTCAGTCAAAACATATACACATATTTGTGAAAAGGCTATTAGTTTTTATTTAACCAACACAGTCCTCAATGATCAGACACTATTGCAGCCAGTTTCACACTGCTGTGATAAATAAAAAACACATTTGTTAAAAACGAATTTTAGGAAATAGCATGTGCTAGATTTTTGGCCAGACATTGTTATGTAAGGGATAATTTAGATTGGAAAAAAATTGTGACAAACCCACAACATTCTTCATGATTAGTTTGAGATATAGGAGAATGTACACAAATAGGCCTACTATAAACTGACCATGCACTGCACAACACTGATGCTGCTGACTGAATATTTCAAGTATTTATTTCAATACTTACAATATTTCTTACCATAATCAGTTACAGTAATCAACCTACAATGAAATCAATGAAACATAAAATCTGTAGACAAATAAAAATTACTGCATGAATTACAGTACATACACTTTGACTCTGAAGTAAAGTAAACAGAAATTACAGAAAACAACTGTAAAACCAACAAGAATACTGTAACTATTCATCTCTCCGTCTGGCTGGATCAGGCCATAAGATTTCATCCACATCACAGGCTATGTCTTCATTGGCAAGGCACCGTTGGAAGAATCGCCTTGTGTGACGAATCCACCCCTGCACAGAAGCTGCTTCAATAAGATCTCAGGCCTGCTCCATGGCCTGAATGAGGGGCAAACGGTCATAGGGCCGCAGGTCGTATACCTTCCACTGCCACGCTGAAAAAAACTCTTCTATAGGATTCAGGAAGGGGGAGTATGGGGGAAGGTATAAGACTTCAAAATCAGGGTGATCATGGAACCAATTCTGGACCAGAGCAGCTCGATGGAATGAGACATTGTCCCAAATGACAATGTACCGCATCTGGTCCACTTGGTGTAATGCTGTGACAATCTCATGCAATCGGTCAAGAAATGCAAGAATTAGATTTGCATTATAGGGTCCCAGATTTGCATGGTGGTGGAGGACCCCATTTTGTGTGATAGCAGTGCAAATGGTGATGTTACCCCCTCGCTGCTCTGGCACATTGGTGATTGCCCTGTGTCCAATTACATTTCTCCCTCTTCTTCTTGTTTTCGCAAGGTTAAATCCAGCCTCATCCACATATATAAATTCATGTTGAATTTCTGCTGCATCCATTTGCAAGACTCTCTGAAACACATTAAAGACAATAAGATGCTATTCAATATCTATTGCACAGTATTTTTTTTTTGTGACAGAACATTATGAGCAGTGCACAATACCACACCATAGTAAGATGAACAATACATACCTCCACATACTCATTACGCAGATGTTTCACTCTCTCTGAATTTCTGTGAAATGGTACCCGATACAGTTGCTTCATGTATATTTGATTTTTCTTTAGGATTCGACCTAATGTTGACAGAGAGACTCGTTGGATGTTATTTAAAATATTGTCATCATTGATGATATTGGCTTGGATTTCTCGCAGCCTGATACAATTATTGGCCAAAACCATGTTCACAATGGCAGCCTCTTGTGCACGAGTGAACATAGGGCCCCTTCCACCTTGGTGTCCTCTACCCTCAATTCTATGTAAAATATATATATATATATATATATATATATAATACATATGCAGCCTACTGTCAAATGTCACAGTAAACATTATTGATGACAAGTACAGCAAGCTTCAGTTTCAATGTACTGTGTGGTTAGCTTACCTGTTTTCTCTATGAAATGTCCGAATTACTGGCCTTAACAGTATTTCTGCTGAGATTTGGTTGAACTCTTTGTATAGCTTCCATCAGTGTCAGTCCATGGTTGATAACATGGTCAATAAGTGTTGCACGGATTTCTCGAGTCAAATTTGGTCCTCGTCTTCTTTGTTCAGGTTCTATCAACCCTTCAAGTCCTTCTCTACCTCTTCCTCTATCTCCTTCTCTTCCTCTATCTCCTTCTCATCTTCCTCTACCTACTTCTTCTCCTCTTCCTCTACCTCCTCCTTCTCTTCTTCTACCAAGGCCTCTTCCTCTATCTCCTTCTCCTCTTCCTCTACCTCCTCCTTTTCTTCTACCAAGGCCTCTTCCTCTATCTTCTTCTCTTCCTCTATCTCCTTCTCCTCTTCCTCTACCTCCTCCTTCTCTTCCTCTACCAAGGCCTCTTCCTCTATCTCCTTCTCTTCCTCTATCTCCTTCTCCTCTTCCTCTACCTACTTCTTCTCCTCTTCCTCTACCGCCTTCATCTCCTCTTTGAGCTCCCCCTCTCATTCTCACTCTTCTTCTTCTTCTAACTCCTTCCATTTTTGTTGAAGACAGGTGTACTCACCTGCTGCCTTTTATAGCACAACTGAGTGCTGCGTTTTCAAATTAGCACATGTGTGCTTCCACACCTGGTGGTTGAGATTATCCAATTCGTTCATTAGTGTGGTCATTGGCAATCCAGTGCTTTGTAATGACAAGGAAGTAACCTCACAATCCTTATCTGTGTCTAAGGTGTGAAAATGTGTTTAGAGTTTTACAAATCACTGTGTGTAATGTTTTGCAAAAAGGGTGAAGCAGACATTGTGTGTAATGTTGTGCAAATCTGTGGAGGTGTTTTGCTCATTGGAGTAGAATTTTGCAAATTGTGTGGAAATTTTTATTTTAGTGTGTAAACAATCGTAAAAAACTGTAATTTAAAAGCATGGTTGGTGTAACTGCCTCCCATCTGCAGTTTAAATTATAGCTGTTTATCCTGCTATTTTTTGGTACCTATAGTAATAGTAGTTTGGAGGCGGAACTATTCATTGTGGCGCTAGTGTTCCGCACATAACTAATTAACAAAAAACCTGTTGAGCAAAGCGCCAAAAAAATATAAATCAGCGACAGCTACACAAAGTAATAAAACCATAACCTTGGTGTTGCAAGCAAAATGCTCTACCATTCGAGCCACATGAACAGCGTGATTTAATTTTAAAAGAGAGCTCTAGTCATAGTTGTGATTTAGTTTGTACGGTATAAATAATGTAGTGTCCTCATTAAGTTGTCCTGGTGTCACCTGAATAAGACAAACTCCAGAAAGTTAAAAGTTTGGAGTTGAGCCGTCCCCCTGAGACAAACAGTATAAGCCACTTACTACTTCCACATTGTGGAAGAAAGAGTGCTTGTCATGCGATTCAGAGATTATAGGTAGAATAATTAGGACATTTCGAACATAGAACAGGTACGTTGTTGGGTACAGGTATTTCTTACAGTATTTTTTATTTGAACAATTCTTCACTTTCCTATTTATGGGAAACCCAACTTTTTTGACCTCTACAGAATTGAGAGAAGACTATCAAATATTGGAAAAAACTGCCTATTCATTCCTAATCAAGCTGAAATAGGGTGGTGATCAATGATCATATCAAACTTTTTTGGCTACTTTTTTACAGTTCAAGGCAAAGTTGTTCTTTCAAAAGATTGCACTAAATACATTGATAATTGAATTTGCAGTAAATACAGTAAATTGAGAAATAAAATGTCTGTTTCTGAAGTGTCAGACTATGTTTTTTTGCAATCTGAATAAAATACATTTGGATGAGAAAGGATTATCTTTTGCAGCACAGTGTATAAACTGATGCTTAATATGTGCAACATAAATGTGCTTCAGCAAATCATCTCGGTTAATGTCGTAACCTCCGTTCCCTGATGGAGGGAACGAGACGTTGTGTCGATGTTGTGACACTAGGGGTCGCTCTTGGGAGCCCAAAAACACCTTCAAATCTTTGAGAAAAGGCCAATGAGAATTGCCGAGTTGAATTTGCATGCCACAGCCCCGGACATATGGGTATAAAAGGGAGCTGGAATGCAGAGTTCATTCGGGTTTTTGTGCTGAGGAGCCGAGACATTACAGCGGTATAGTACAGCCTGTGGTAACAGGGACACAACGTCTCGTTCCCTCCATCAGGGAACCCAGATGTTCAGCTTCTGTCACTCACTTGACATTGTGTCGATGTAGGAGACGTATCTAGTATGGGAGCATACTAAGTTTTCTCTCCACAGAGTATTCGATTTGGCTGGGCCATTTAAATGCTCATAAAATGAGCCGGGGAAGGCAATCTTTTCCTTTCCTATTCTTTCAGGGGGGAAATACCCTGCGGAGACCACACCATGCCCCAAACGAGGGTAAACATGTGGCAAATACGTCACATGGACTCAAGGCCACACACGGAAGAGGCGCTGCCCTTTGAAGGGGAAGAGCTCTACAAACACAGCGACCAGGGCAGAGAGGGCTCTGCCCAAGGGAGACGCAGGTCTACAAAAGGGATACTGTGCCTCGGAAGATACATCACAGGAGGTTACCGGGGTAATCTCACATGCAAAATCTTGTATTGCGCGCATTACATCTTCGCGCGCAATACAAGATCTCGCACGCGAGGACATGCCTGACAGCATGCGCAAGACAATTCCCCAAAATCTCCCGCTCTATCTAATCTCATCTGCTGCTTTTGCTCGCTCAAACAGTGACTCACATGCAGCGGGTTGGTGAAGCCATGTTGGTGAAGCTCAGGTGAAGTTGAGCTTGTTATGAATCCAATTATAAAAGGCATCCAATCACAACCGACTTCCGGAAATGGGCAACATATCTGGCGTTAATTTAGAAGGGAATCAATTTATTGTCAGTCAGTTTGCTGATGACACTACTCTTTAAAAAAAATGAACAGCAAATACCCCTAGCACTTCTGTTTATTAAGATTTTCTCAAAAGCTTAATTTCTCAAAATGTGAATTATTGGCCATCCATCCCTAGTGAAAAAAGTATACTTTATTGTATTTGAAATATATTCTTTTTTTCAGTTGTATATTGCAAATATACTAACAAAAAATCTTTAAATATACTTAAAGTATATTACCATCATGCTTTTACCAATTTTCACAATACAACTTTTAACACACTTTAAAATAATTGTACTTTAGTATATTATCTAAAAATATATTTTAGAAAAATATACTTGAAGTGAAAATTCTGTTTATTTTTTTAAAGTGCATTTATTTGCACTTTACTTAAAAATATATTTTAGGCGAGTGGCCATCAGGCGCAAGTGTAACACTGAGCATTTCAGCAAGAAAAAATAGCAATGCGTAGTTTGTGTGTGGCCGCTGTTCCAAAATTATTTTATTTTTTGTTTGTTTGTTTGTTTCAGCATTCTTTTAATTTAAAAGCATGGTTGGTGTAACTGCCTCCCATCAGCAGTTTAAATTATATCTGTTTATCCTGTTATTTTTTGGTACCAATATAGTAATAGTAGTTTGGAGGCGGAACTATTCATTGCGGCGCTAGTGTTCCGCCCATAACTAATTAACAAAAAACCTGTTGAGCGAAGCACCAAAAAAGATGACAGAAAATAAATCAGCGACAGCTACACAAAGTAATAAAACCATAACCTTGGTGTTGCAAGCAAAATGCTCTACCATTCGAGCCACATGAACAGCGTGATTTAATTTTAAAAGAGAGCTCTAGTCATAGTTTGTGATTTATGATTTAGTTTGTATGGTATAAATAATGTAGTGTCCTCATTAAGTTGTCCTGGTGTCGCCTGAAGAAGACAAACTCCAGAAAGTTAAAAGTTTGGTGTTGAGCCGTCCCCCCTGAGACAAACAGTATAACCACTTACTACTTCCACATTGTGGAAGAAAGAGTGCTTGTCATGCGATTCAGAGATTGCCCAAGTAACAGAATGCAATTTTTGCCATAAGCATTTTTGGGCAAATAAACTAAGCTAGTTAAGTTTAGGAAGAGAATGTGACTACTTGCTTCCACTTGCTGAGTTACGGTATTAGACAGAGACAGAGCCATATGAGAACAAGAGCAGATGGATTTCAAATAAACAGATCAATGATTTGTGGGTTTCAAGCCACAAATAGACCACAAATTTCCCTCACCATAGAGAGAGCCGATAATGCGACCACAAGGAAAACTCCCAAGAAAAGTACTGCAAGTAGTTATGACGCATACAGCAATGGTCTTCTAACAAGCATTCAAAGAAACTGAAATCCCACTCAAAGTACAAGGCTGATAAAGTTTTTAAATGTAAGAAATCCTTGAAGTACATGCAAATAAACATAAAGGTTCACCTGAATGCCACCTCTGTGTTTTTCTATTTCTGAGACAACAGCCCACAGCTATTTACGTATGTTTCAATGGCTCTCTAATATCCAGGGAATCTTGACTGCAAGCTACAGCCTTGAATCTACCACAAAGGATTGAGTCATTGAGCAGGATGCAAAAGAAACATTCAAATGAGTTCTGTTCAGCCCAGACTCTCAACCACTTTCTGACTTCAGCACCAGAGCTGCGGACAGCTCCCTCATAACCCAACACTCTGATATGAAGCTGCCACAATCACAATCCTACATCCAAAATGTAAAATTTGAGACAATAAAGCAAAGATGAAACCAATACATCATGCAGTCTATATAAACAGTTTGTGGAGTTGGATTATACATCTGATATTATAACAACCCCTGATGTGTACACTCTTATGGTACAATAATAAAAAAAAAAGAAAGAAAGAAAAAAATAAAGAAGGAAAATGTAAATTGTTATCATAAGGAACTTTTTTAAGGCTAACCCTTAAAATGTGTTTTGTTGGTGTGACCTAATGTATTCAGGTGGATTCAGTGATGTTAAATAATTTTTTGACTTGCTTAAAACCAGTTAATTTAGATGTTTCCATATGAAGCATTTTTAGGTTCATATTTGTTCTGTGTAAAAGATACTTCTTATGGTAACATCTAAAGGCGGGTACACACCTTACGATTTATAATAGTCCTTCACGATTGTAGCTTGTCAGACTGAACGATATGAACACATCAATATCGCCATGGCACACTGTGCGACGTTATGTCAGACTGCACGATATGCATCATAGCCGACTGTGTCCCAATTGTCCCGATCATTGATCACGACTCACGTTATGGGAGTATTGCAGAATAGAAGCGAAACGGCTAAATTTGCCCACCGTGGAGGAGCATTTTTTTTCTCTCTCCCTGAAAGTCAGGACATCAGCATTTCCATTGCTCCAATACCACTCCATCACGAGGATAGGCTAACATTTACAAGAAAGATGGATTTTGTCAAATAGGCCTATAATAAGACAGCTTGATCACAAATACAGGAAATTACTGATGTTGAGAATGAACGTGAGTGCGGGAGGTAGCCTACAGTAATAATGAGCTTCCACAAGCAAATATTCATTGTGTAAATAAAAATACTTTTCGCCCAAAATAACAAACTTCACCATTCACATTGGAGAAAACAAAAAACGTGGGTAATAGTATGTCTTTCGCCATTATTAGATTAGTAACCTATCGGCCACGCAAAATTTAGAAAATTCATAAAGGCTGATGATACATCACGCTTGCAAATTCCCTATGGATAATGCACAAACATGACATAGATTTCTATAATTGTATCCAACGGTATTTGCTGATTTTTTGACCGTAAATACTTACCAGTATAAATTGTTCAATCTTTCCATTTTATTTTTATCTATTTATAAATAAAATTGAAGTGCATCTTAACTAAAGAAGCTTACAGACGTTTAAAATAAATTTATTAAAAGTAAAATAGTAATTCTCCAAGTATTTTCTTCTTATTTATTATTATTTTTTTATATAAAATGAAAGGAATAAAAACATTGAAAGTGCTTGAGTAGAGTGATAACTGTGCACACATGTTGCTATGGTGGTGCAAACACAGTGCAGGTTTCTTTCCAAGTGAATAAGTGTGTTAGAGAGGAGCCTAATATCTCATCTGGCTGACGTAATAGCAGTCACACTATACGGCCCTGCGACGAGTGAAATACTTCAGGATTTCCTTAATCGTTGCCAAAATCGTACAGTGTGCACCTGCCTTAAATTGATTGATTTCCTTCAAGTCAAAAATATTATTTATTATAAAACAGATAGTTTGGGTTCTGGATGCTGATTGGTCAATATGTGTGCTTTATTCACAATTAAACACAACGATGACCTCTTCACCGATTTACTATTTATATAACTGCGCAGAACTAATAGCAGACCGTTATTCTTGTTGAATTTAACATTCTGTTTACTGTTTACTGTCAGAGACTTTCTTCTAGCAGAACAGTGTAATTTTATGATTTTACTTAAAAAAATAAAAAATGAATCAATGATTTGTGTCCTTAATATTTTTATTATTTGGTAGCTTTTTATAAAAGTGATAAAACACTTGTGGGTGTGCCATATTTTGAACATAGTCACAGCAGAATGGCTTGCTGGCTTTCAGCTGTGACTTCACAATATAGTATGGCCTCTACAGTATTAGTTTACATTATTTTAATTTTTTTTCTTCAGTGTAATAGTAAATGCCAGTAATGTGTCTTGTGCAATGTCCTTAAAAAGCAATGCCATAAAGGCCCTGTGCCAGTGGATATGTAAGTCTTATGAATGCTTTATGAATGCTTAAAGTATGCATAAGATAAGACTGACTCCAGAGAGTGGCCCACTGAGGAAAAGCAGTATGACGCTACCTGTCATCATTCTGAAATGATTGATCTCCAAGCAGCAAATCTCTAAAGCGGTATCGTGGAGGTAGAGGAGGAACCACAGAGTCCATATCAGCCATTTTGAGAGTGGAAATGTCCAGAATAACACCAGTATTACTGCTGTTATTCTTCTGAACGGTCTCTGTGGACAACCTGAAGAAACAGAGGTAAATCTTGGAGTAAATAACGTTAAATGCAATAAAATACATTACGAATGCAAAAAACATAGCACATTATTAATTATTAGCGTAAGGCACTTGTAAGAGTGTAGAGTAGACCATAGTTTACATTACTAACGGTCTATATTTGTCAATCGGATGTACAAATGTTTAAAAGCAAAGGGTTGTGATTACTGTTCCCCTCCAAAAGTCTAAGACCATTGAAAATGTGGGATTATTATTATTGTTAATGTATTAATTAATTTAATTTGGAAATAAACTTAATAAATACTTAAGATAATTTTTTATTTTTTTATTCTGCCTTATTTCTAAATCACTAATCAAATGTCAATCAATGAAAATGTATGACATTGGCCGTTAACTCTTTTGTATAAATGGTCAGATTTTCTTATGCACAAACATATGAGGTCCATGCCAGCTTGAGGGCATTCTGTCATTAAACCAAAAATGATACCAAAAAACAAAAACAAAACCCCACTCGATTCCATGTCCCATTTAAAATGTTTCACTGACAATACATCCACTGGCGGTCAAAATTTGTAATAATGTACAGATTTTGCTGTTTTGGAAGGAAATTGGTACTTTAATTCACCAAAGTGGCATTCAACTGATCACAAAGTAAAGTCTGGACATTACTGATATAAAAACAGCACCATCACTATTTGAAAAAAGTCATTTTTGATCAAATCTAGACTGACCTAATTTCCAGCAGCCATCACTTTCCAACACCTTATCTTTGAGTAATCATGATAAATTGCTAATTTGGTTCTATAAAATCACTTGCCATTATATCAAACACAGTTGAAAGCTATTTGGTTCATTAAATGAAGATTAACATTGTCTTTGTGTTTGTTTTTGAGTTGCAACAGTATGCAATAGACTGGCATGTCTGAAGGTCAGTATTAGGTCATAATGGCAAATTATGAATTACAAAATAAAATTCTCACCCTATTATACTGTATATACACACCCAGTCCAAATGCTGTGTTTAAGCCAAACAGATTTATTTGGTTTACCTGTCAACAGCAGCGGATGATCGTTGTGGCAGAGTCATGCTTAGCTCTGTCAGTAAGGAGAGAAATGAGAAGAAACTATGAGCATTAGTGCTAATTGTTACAGTCACATGCATGGAAAAGACCAATAATGTGAGCTAACCATTTAAACAATTAATTCATGCTATTATAATTCAGGGTTAAAGAAAGAACAAATTACTTTGGATTTATTCATACAACCTGGTCTTTTCAACATCTTCAAAAGTCTCTATAATAGTTATCAAATAATAAGACATCCTTCACAGATATTGTATTAGTCATAACTATTAGCCTATAGTATAATTATAGCTCAAAGGATGACAGTCTACAGATTGATGTTCAACTTTTACACCATTCTTTTCCATATTATGCATGCTGTGACAACTATATAATCTAGAATAGTCCCTGCATTGCTTTTATCGGTGTTCTCGGGGGTACATGAGTGTGTAATGGCTTTATTAGTGTGCAAATCGGTGATGAGTGGGTGTAGGGTGACTTTGATGGCAAGAGGTAAAATGAAGTACAGTACACAAAGCTCAGAGACTAAAAAGCTCTTAAGGGTTATACAGTGCTCAGACATAAAAACGACTGTGTTGAGAATGTAAAAATAAATTCCTACACTAAAAAAAAATGTTTAACCTAAAAAATGTGAATCATGTGGTAACGTGTTAATTAGCTGGTTTTATACAAGTCACATCACTGAATCAACCAGAAAACCCAATTTTAAAGGTTAGATCAGATAGAAATAGATTTATTGTAAAAATTACAGGTTGCTACTTTTTACAGTTTAACAGGGAAACATGGCATTGACACAAAAATCCCATTTAAACTTGTATCTATTTGCTCCTGTTTTGTCATGTAACATAAAATTATGTTTCAGTTCATTTTAAATTAACTGGCTACATGAACTTGTTTTTAATAATAATAATAATAATAATAAAATAATGTCTGAATCAAGCTGAATACATTAGGTTACTCCAACCAAAGTCATTTTTAGGGCCAAATTAGGCAGCTCCCTGTGGTAACATTCACTTTATACAAAGATCTATTTTCTTTCTCTTTAAAATAAGGGTTTCAGGCAAATATTTATGAATTCTTGTCATTTGTGTAACTGTTTATGCAAGCACGCCATAGTACTACTATTACTAGCAAATCTAGAATACTTGTGCCCAAAAGCAAAGCAATCTACACAATATAATACATAAAAAAGTACAAATACATCGCCACAAACACGATTCATTCATGCATGAAACGATGTCCTCACCTGCTTGAGACTGGGCGCGCGGTCCCATCATTGTAAATAACGGTGTTGCTGGCGAAACAAGCGCCGCGCATTTTGAACAAAAGCCACTGCGAAGTGTCCATGAAGGACTTCCGATGATAATGTCCTCCTGATAGCTCCGTCCTCCATGGGCAGTTGCGTTAAAGGGGTGGATAACGACCCTGACTAAAACCTCCTCCTCCTAAAGAAGCCCACCAAGACCTTCAGCGCCATCTGTTTCATTGTCGTATGCCATTCAAATTTACATCCATGACATATTGATGATTTTGATTATTTCAGAATGATAGTATGTTGTCTTCTTCATACGATCAAGAAGTTCACATGTTCAGATTCTCTCTGCGTCCAATGACCCCAAAGCCTGACACTCTACGTAAACATTACGTAATGCACGCAAATAAAATAGCACCCACTGCACGACAGAAGAGGTGCAGACCTGCAGCAGCTGGATTTGCAGGGGAATATTTAATACGCGCTGTCACCTCTGCTCTTGTTAGGTATAGAGCCACTAAATCATCCCTACAGCCTCCATTCCTTCAAAGCTTATATCGCCATCTCCTGGAACACCTGAAATGCTCGGCAACATGAACATGTCTGAAGAAGACCAATGCTGTGCGCGTGTTATCCTAATCAATGATCATGTCTGCACCAAAAATAAAAAATAAATTAAAAAAAATAAAAACTGTTTTATTCAGTGTGCATCCTCCTTACAATACAGTACAATACTCAAAATTCAGCTCTTGATTTAGTCATACTGTATGTTTCATTTCTGTGCTTGGTTTAATTTCAGCCATGTGGAATACAAAGGCAAGGCTCAAAACTCATTCTCTTTCCCATAAAACCGTTCAAGCGTGATCAAATCCATTCTTCACCAACTCGCATTCACATTAAATTAGCAATACAAATCAAGACAACAGAATTTTTATTGAAAAATAAAATAATATATATATATTAAATACATTGCATGCACACGCACTGCGTGGGCGCGTTCCGACTAACTTTTGCGAGCCGAATTATTATTATATTTTTTTTATTGTTTTGTAAACTAGCTGCTTATGTTAAAGAGAGAAGCTTTATTTTTCGGGTAACAGGAAGTGGTGTAATCTGAAAATGTACTGTGATAAACATTTGTCTTTGGTTTTATGAAGAAGAAAAAAATATATACATATATATTGGGATAAAAATTACCAGTTATTAAGCTGTTAACAATGTAAGGTGCAAACGAAAAATAAATAAATAAATGGAATCTGTGTTCTTATAGAACTGCACAGACTCGGTGGCAGCCGATTTTGCCGGGGCTTCAGCCTCGAATGTTTTGAGTGTAGCCCCGAATGTACACTCACCTAAAGGATTATTAGGAACACCTGTTCAATTTCTCATTAATGCAATTATCTAATCAACCAATCACATGGCAGTTGCTTCAATGCATTTAGGGGTGTGGTCCTGGTCAAGACAATCTCCTGAACTCCAAACTGAATGTCAGAATGGGAAATTAAGGTGATTTAAGCCATTTTGAGCGTGGCATGGTTGTTGGTGCCAGACAGGCCGGTCTGAGTATTTCACAATCTGCTCAGTTACTGGGATTTTCACGCACAACCATTTCTAGGGTTTACAAAGAATGGTGTGAAAAGGGAAAAACATCCAGTATGCGGCAGTCCTGTGGGCGAAATTGCCTTGTTGATGCTAGAGGTCAGAGGAGAATGGGCCGACTGATTCAAGCTGATAGAAGGGCAACTTTGCCTGAAATAACCACTCGTTACAACCGAGGTATGCAGCAAAGCATTTGTTAAGCCACAACACGCACAACCTTGAGGCGGATGGGCTACAACAGCAGAAGACCCCAACGGGTACCACTCATCTCCACTACAAATAGGAAAAAGAGGCTACAATTTGCAAGAGCTCACCAAAATTGGACAGTTGAAGACTGGAAAAATGTTGCCTGGTCTGATGAGTCTCAATTTCTGTTGAGACATTCAGATGGTAGAGTCAGAATTTGGCGTAAACAGAATGAGAACATGGATCCATCATGCCTTGTTACCACTGTGCAGGCTGGTGGTGGTGGTGTAATGGTGTGGGGGATGTTTTCTTGGCACACTTTAGGCCCCTTAGTGCCAATTGGGCATCGTTTAAATGCCACGGCCTACCTGAGCATTGTTTCTGACCATGTCCATCCCTTTATGGCCACCATGTACCCATCCTCTGATGGCTACTTCCAGCAGGATAATGCACCATGTCACAAAGCTCGAATCATTTCAAATTGGTTTCTTGAACATGACAATGAGTTCACTGTACTAAAATGGCCCCCACAGTCACCAGATCTCAACCCAATAGAGCATCTTTGGGATGTGGTGGAACGGGAGCTTCGTGCCCTGGATGTGCATCCCACAAATCTCCATCAACTGCAAGATGCTATCCTATCAATATGGGCCAACATTTCTAAAGAATGCTTTCAGCACCTTGTTGAATCAATGCCACGTAGAATTAAGGCAGTTCTGAAGGCGAAAGGTGGTCAAACACAGTATTAGTGTGGTGTTCCTAATAATCCTTTAGGTGAGTGTATTTTGAAAAGTTGACTGACAAATATGAAACCGGACAATAGCCTATGTAAACCCCCGAAATCATAAGTTGCCTTATTTAATTGTGCTTTGGCATTGCACATACTGCATACAGCTTGTAAATATAGACATAGGTCTTAAAAATAATCTAGCCTATAGAATAAGTTTCTTGTATTCTTGAAAGCCTATGGGCGACTCCGTTTCTTCCTCTCTGTTGAATATGCAGCAGGTAGGGGAGGAGCTAGCACAGTCGTTGACATCAACTAACGTTACTTATTGGCGAGTTAACAGCAGTTAGCAGGGAAGGCAGCAAAAATGAGGCTTTTTGGGGATTCTTCCTAGATAAGTCAGTGGGTAAAAATGCAAATTTGTTTTGGTCCTTAAAGTCTGAAGGTCATCATCTGGCTGGCTTTCACCCACAGTAGGCTAGTTATTACCATAGGCTACGTTAGCACATGGACCAGCATGCTTATTATCGCATTTGAAGATTAACAACGGCTACACATTTCGAGATAAGTGTGCCCATTTCTAGAAAAGTGTAGGCTACATAACCTTGCTATTGCTCATGCTGTAGGTAGCCAGAAACACTAGTTTTATCCCACAGCACTGAATACTCTCCTTGTTTATCAGGTGTTGTTTTCTCTAAGGATAACCAATAAGCATTAACATAAAATGTATGTGTGACTTGTTTTGTGATATTAGTTTGTAGTAAATATACACTTTGATTTGATTAAATGGTTTTGTAGAGTGTAGCAAAGATGAGCAACAGACTGAGGAGCAGCAGCAGCAGCTGTGCCAGAATCAGGCATAGAAACTGGTAACAATTAATCAGTCACTTTACTTTAGAGAAAGTTAAAAGTGAAACATTGTTTATCCCAATGCTCCTAATGATCCTAATGAAAGGATTTTGACAGATGAACATTGAGAATTATATACAGTTCAATGCCATGGTGTGTCAATGAACTTAGACTAAAGTCATTCATGTATTGCTTTAACTTAGGATCTCATGCATAATTTTGACTATTTATGTCAAAAAATGTAAATTATTTATATTAAATATTTTTTTACCTCACTTTACTCACTATAATATAACTCTTTTGTGATGACTTTATGTTAATGTACATGAAAATTCAAGAATCATGATAGATATTAGGGCAATCCCACTGATCTGCTCTTCCCAATACATTTTCTTCAATGGTATTGGTCTACAATTTGAAATATGTAGCACTTGATGAATTAGTTGTTTGAAGCTGATTTGCAATACGTTATGTGCTGTATCTGTTCTTTTGCATCACAGATGATTCAGGGAGGAGAGAGAATGAGTTAGTCGAGGATAGTACTAGAGAGAGAGAGAGACAACAGCAAGTGATGAGAGAGACAACATTAATTGATGAGAGAGACAACAGCAAGTGATGAGAGAGACAACATTAATTGATGAGAGAGACAACATTAATTGATGAGAGAGACAACAGCAAGTGATGAGAGAGACAACATTAATTGATGAGAGAGACAACAGCAAGTGATGAGAGAGTGAAATATAACAAGTAATGAGAAGGACACCAGATAGACAGCAAGAGATGAATAGTGTATGTTGAATGTGTGTATATGTTGAGAGAGAGAGAGAGAGAGAGAGAGAGAGAGAGTGTGTGTACATAATGTTAAACTAATGTTAACATTAAACACCTTTTGTCTCTCTGGTAGCTTTCTGGTGGAAGGAGAGAGAAAAAGACAGCAACACTTGATGAGAAGGGAGAGCGACAGGAGCAGGTGAAAAGAGATTGACTGAACTCTCTAGGACAGTTGTTTTGTTGACATAAAATGTAATATACCAATACACAACAGTTCATATTATGTTCTACTAAAGGCTCATACAATTAAGATGTACTTTGACTGAAAGTAAAGTGTTACTGTAAAAAGAAAAAAAAAAAACTCTTCGAGTGATCCCTGTATTTGCATAAAATGGTCTGAGCTAAGCCCCGGATGTCCTTCAATGCTGGAAACGCAACTGCATTTCCTTCATTGTTCATTTTCTGTGTTATCTTTGGTTGAGATGTGTGATGAAAAAATTATAAAAACTCAATACAGGGCTGTATTCAAAAGTAGTGTGCAGTAGTGAAGTAAAGAAGCCGTTATGGAAAATATCTCCATTTCCAAAGTTCTTTTGTTCCTGAGTGTAAGCCTCGCAAGTTTAACGAACCCTAAATGTTAAAACAGCATTTAAAAATAAGGTTTTCAGTTTTCACTCCGGAACAATGGAAAGTGATTTTGTTCCTGTTTTCCGTTATATTCTGCAAAAATAAAAGCTTTTGTTTTTTGTTCCTTGAACCATTTTTAGTCCTTGATTAGAGATGTGTCAGATAGGACAAACTTGCATATTTCAATCACTTGTCTACTAAATGCAGTATGAATCTCCTCCTTTCGGTGAAGAAAATGTTCTTGTCTGTGAACAGAATTCACTGTGTCTGATACAGAAATGCAGCTTTCATCATTATACTGTATATCATTATATTTAACTCTAATGACCAATGGCTTTTGCATGGGCTTGTGCTTAAAATCTCTGTGCCCTTTCAAGAATCTAATTACGACGTCATAACGGAAATGTGGAAATCAGAGATAGTTGTTGTTTTATTGTGGGTTTCTGTAAAGATCTGGGATGGTAACCCATAAGGAGTGATCTGGAGTGGTAGTACAATCCACTTTCACTAAAGTGTTATTAAATAAGTTTCTATGTAAAATCCTGGGCCGAATTTTCTTTCCTGTCTGCCCCTGTTTAACATTAACCTGAATACATTATACCTAAAACAATTTTTTAAGGGTTAGATTAGGAAGAAATACAGTAGTTCCTTAAGATAACACTGGCAGGTTACTACCTGGCAGGTTAAGACAGTGTGGGTCTTCATCCATCCAAAGTGTCTGTGTATAGAAGTAGAGTAAAGATCCCTCCACTTCATATAGTCTTGATGACCCTGTCAAGGGTATCCTGCTTATTACATGACTGTTTCCCAAATAAATAAGTGAATGTACATTATATGGACTTCATATCGATTTAAATTATGTTATTATAAGACAAGAAAATTGTGAAGTGATACAAGAGACATAATACTAGCAATGCTACCGTATGAAGGAAATTGGTTTGCAGCAACAATATTTAATTATATATTTAATATATATATTTAAAACTACTTTTAAAATAGTTTTAACAGAAGAATTCATGTAAGGGCTTTTATAAAATGATAACCTTAAAATGTCTGCCTTTAAACCTATCAAAAATGGTCCCCATTTACTTCCATTGTAAGTGCCTCACAGTAACCTTGATTTTTGCTTTTGTATGTTTTAAGAAAAGAAGACTTTTTAGTGGTAATCAACATTATGACACTATTTTAAGAGTGCTAGCACTAAGCACAGTGCTATGCCATAAGTCATAAGCTTAAAATCAATGGGCATGGCCATGTAGTTTTGGTATTTTCATGCAAGCATGCGCTCAAGTCTAGGCCAAGTGGGTTTGCCGTTACTGCATGAGCAAAGTGCTAATGGGCTGGGTGAAGTGCAATTTAATTCTGAGGTTCCTCTCCTGTTATTATATAGTCCATTATCTGTCATGCACCAGTAATATAAACAAAGACAGCACATTCATAAGAAGTTGGTAATGTAATATGGACTTATGTTCTTTTGTATCCTTCTTGAATGTCAGTGTCAGTCATATTTCATATATTTTAAGTGCTGTTAAATTATAGAGAATGTAATTATTATTGCAGTGAAGTAGAAGCGACAAAAAAATAAAAAAATGAAGTGGTCAAAAAAATCATACCAAATCCAAACATTTTACTCTTTTCAGCTTCTTCCGCCAGCCCCTTTTGCAGTGACTTACAAATCACTCTATGACAAAAAGTGGGAAAATACCAAAACAATCCAGATCATAAAAACAATTGTAAATATAAACATTATAGTATTATATTCTACAGGTGAAACTCGAAAAATTAGAATATCATGCAAAAGTTCATTAATTTCAGTAATTCAACTTAAAAGGTGAAACTAATATATTATATAGACTCATTACAAGCAAAGTAAGATATTTCAAGCCTTTATTTGATATAATTTTGATGATTATGGCTTACAGCTTATGAAAACCCCAAATTCAGAATCTCAGAAAATTAGAATATTACATGAAATCAATAAAAAAAAAAAAGGATTTTAAATACAGAAATGTCGGCCCTCTGAAAAGTATAATCATGCATATGTACTCAGTACTTGGTTTGGGCCCCTTTTGCATTAATTACTGCCTCAATGCGGCGTGGCATGGATGCTATCAGCCTGTGGCACTGCTGAGGTGTTATGGAAGACCAAGATGCTTCAATAGCGGCCTTCAGCTCTTCTGCATTGTTTGGTCTCATGTCTCTCATCTTTCTCTTGGCAATGCCCCATAGATTCTCTATGGGGTTCAGGTCAAGCGAGTTTGCTGGCCAATCAAGCACAGTAATACCATGGTCATTGAACCAGGTTTTGGTACTTTTGGCAGTGTAGGCAGGTGCCAAGTCCTGCTGGAAAATGAAGTCAGCATCTCCATAAAGCTTGTCTGCTGAAGGAAGCATGAAGTGCTCTAAAATGTCCCGGTAGACGGCTGCATTGACTCTGGACTTAATAAAGCACAGTGAACCAACACCAGCCGATGACATGGCTCCCCAAACCAACACAGACTGTGGAAACTTCACACTGGACTTCAAGCATCTTGGACTGTGTGCCTCTCCATTCTTCCTCCAGACTCTGGGACCTTGGTTTCCAAATGAGAAGCAAAATTTGCTCTCATCAGAAAAGAGGACTTTGGACCACTGAGCAACAGACCAGTTCTTTTTTTCTTTAGCCCAGGTAAGACGTTTGACATTTGAAGCCCATGTCCAGGACCCGTCTGTGTGTGGTGGCTCTTGATGCAGTAACTCCAGCCTCAGTCCACTCCTTGTGAAGCTCCCCACACATTTGAATGGCCTTTTCCTGACAATCCTCTCCAGGCTACGGTCATCCCTGCTGCTTGTGCACCTTTTTCTTCCACACTTTTCCCTTCCACTTAACTTTCTATTAATGTGCTTTGATACAGCACTTTGAGAACATCCAACTTCTTTTGCAATTACCTTTTGAGGCTTTCCCTCCTTGTGGAGGGTGTCAATGATGGTTTTCTGCACAACTGTCAGGTCAGTCTTCCCCATGATTGTGAATTCATCTGAACCAGACTGAGAGACCAATTAAAAAGGCTCAGGAACCTTTTGCAGGTGTTTAGCTGATTAGAGTGTGACACTTTGAGCCTACAATACTGAACCTTTTCACAATATTCTAATTTTCTGAGATTCTGAATTTGGGGTTTTCATAAGCTGTAAGCCATAATCATCAAAATTATATCAAATAAAGGCTTGAAATATCTTACTTTGCTTGTAATGAGTCTATATAATATATTAGTTTCACCTTTTAAGTTGAATTACTGAAATTAATGAACTTTTGCACGATATTCAAATTTTTCGAGTTTCACCTGTATATTCTATATATAATATTAATTGAAAATAAACCATGACCTATAGATAGTTTAACACAAATCTTCAAAAACAGCTACAACAGTGATTGTCAAGAACGATATTCTACGATATTTTCAGAGTATGTACATTAACTTTATCAACACCTGCTGGTGGAATATCCAAACTGCAAATGCAGGAACTAGTTTTGGACTTTGCACTGAAAACAGGTGTGCTTCTAAAATGTCTTAGCGCAATGATCTATTTCTCAGGAAATTTGCAAATTAACGCTTTGCGCCGCTTCATTAACATAGACTACAATACACCCACAGTTTGCGCACATACACCCATAGAAGCTCAATCACACTCACCCATGGCCACTTGCAAAAAATTTGCTTAGAATTAGCGCTATCATTTAATCTGTACAGTAATTATTGTTTGATAATACATCATTACAACAATTCAGAACCTGACTGACATACAGAATGTCTACATGCAGCAGTAGTTAAGTACCTTGCAACCATATAGTACAGGTCATTCTAAAAAAATCCCCCCAGGGGATACACAAACCCATCCATCTCCTCAACACACACCAGTGTGGGCTTGCTGCTCCACAGATTTGTGTTTGGATTGTGAATGCCATAATGCAGTTGAATTCAATGAAGTTTCAAGTGTTGCTGAGATGACTCAGACTGTAGAAAAAAAGGAAGGGACATTATGTCCATGTTTAGTAAAGACCAAACATCAAGTCTTAACTAAACAGGTGCATTATTCATGATTCATAGTCTTTAAAGCTGGAAAAGGTGTAACAAAACATAACCACAACTTTACTAAAGTAGCTCATATTGCAGTAACCATGACAGTAACCATGTTAATTTTGTGTTTACTGTGATTTTACTACAAATGGTTAAACTATGGTTACTGTGGGAAAACCATGGTGATTTTTAGTAAGGTTAAACCTAAGTGTTTGTTACTGTAAAACAGTTAAAGGATGGGCAAGGAGGAGGCGAGAACCGGCTTGTCAACATAAATGATATTTAATGAGAACTTAAACCAAAAGCATAAACAAACACACATGACGGACATGCCCGTAATTCTCTCTCTCTCGAACCATCGTCACCGGCCGTCTTTATCCCTCGCGCCGATCCGGCCCCGCCCCCCTCCACTCCACACTCCTCCCGGCGGTATCTCGGGCCGGGGTGCCACCGGCATGACGTACACCCCCCCATCCCTGGGATAAGGCCAACACGGTGCGAAAGAGAGAGAGAGAGGAGAGAGAGAAAAAGCTCACTCACCGGTTCTCTGATGCACCTTCGTGCGGCCCTCGAACACTCCTCCACACTCAGGCGGACGACAGCCGCTCCAGCCCCGGGCGAACCGGAGTGAAACCTTCGACCCCCAGCGGGCAGAATGCGCCTCCGCTTTTCTGGCGGCAAATGGGGACACTCCTCCGCCCCTGGCAGCGGCTCCACCGCTCCGGGCGTTCGGAGAGTTTCTTCCCTCCTCCCCTCGCGGACGGCGGTCTTCCCTCGACCCTCCGCGTCTCTGGGGACGGCAGGGCACTCCTCCACCCCCGGCAGCGGCTCCCTCGCTCCAGGCGGTTGGGGTAATCCAGTCCCCACTTGCCCCGCGGACGACAGCCGTACCCCGCATCCGGGCGGTCGGGCTACTCCGTCACCCAGCAGATGGCAGCGGAGCTCCCCAGGGTGGACGGCAGTGTCGAGGACTCTGCGACGGGCATCCCTCCTCCTTCCCAGGCTTCGGCACCAATGTAAAACAGTTAAAGGATGGGCAAGGAGGAGGCGAGAACTGGCTTGTCATCATAAATCATAATTTAATGATAAACTTAAAAGAAGACACAAACACACACGACGGACATGCCCATAATTGTCTCTCTCTCGAACCATCGTCACCGGCCTCCTTTATCCCTCGCGCGCCTCATCAGGCTGATTGGGGATCGGGCGCACGATATTCCGACCAGCCCCGCCCCCCTCTGCTCCACACTCCTCCCGGCGTTATCTCAGGCCGGGGTGCCACCGGCATGACGTACACCCTCCCTATCCCTGGGGCGGGGTGTATCTTGCGTCCCGCGTGGTAATCCCCGCCTTCCTCGCCCTGGGAGGAGACAGGAGGGAAGACAACAACAACAAAACAAAATAGGTGAGGGAAAAGGCCAACACGGTGCGACAGAGAGAGGAGAGCGAGAAAAAGCTCACTCACCGGTTCTCTGATGCACCTTCGCGCGGTCCTCGAACACTCCTCCACACTCAGGCGGACGACAGCCGCTCCAACCCCGGGCGAACCGGAGTGAAACCTTCAACCCCCAGTGCCTCCGCTTTTCTGGCAGCAAATGGGGACACTCCTCCGCCCCTGGCAGCGGCTCTACCGCTCCGGGCGGTCGGAGTGTTTCTTCCCTCCTCCCCTCGTGGACGGCGGTATTCCCTCGACCCCTCCGTGTCTCTGGGGATGCCAGGGCACTCCTCTGCCCCCGGCAGCGGCTCCCTCGCTCCAGGCGGTCGGGGTATCCAGTCCCCACTTGCCCCGTGGACGACGGCCATACCCCACATCCGGGCGGTCGGGCTACTCCGTCACCCGGCAGATGGCAGCGGAGCTCCCCAGGGTGGACGGCAGTGTCGAGGACAGTTAAAGAATGGGCAAGGAGGAGGCGAGAACTGGCTTGAGAACTTAAACCAAAAGCATAAACAAACACACATGACGACATGCCCGTAATTATCTCTCTCTCGAACCATCGTCACCGGCCGCCTTTATCCCTCGCGCGCCTCATCAGGCCGATTGGGGATCGGGCGCGCGATATTCCGACCCGGCCCCGCCCCCCTCCGCTCCACAGTTAACAAATAGAGTAGGCCTGTTCTTACTTTGCATTTGGTAACAAATAAAAGCATAGCAAATACCGAAACATACTGAAATCGTATCCTAAAACCGTGATACAAACTGAACTGTGAGAAATTTGATCCAATACACCCCTAACACTTTTGTATAGGTTTAAAGGCAAAATCCCATTAATTAAGAAAGAAAAAGACATCCTATGGATAGAAAGACATCATTGAAATGATGATTACCAATACAAATAATACAATACAAAAAAGCTGTATCTTCCAAATGAAGCTTTAACTGTTGAATGAGAGAAAGGAAGCTGATCTTCCTACAAGAAACAATGCAGGATGTCATTATCACATAATTTGATCACTCACTCATCAAGCCAAATGCACAGTGGGGAAGACCACTTGCTGAGTGGGAGTGTATGTATGTGGATGTCTGAATAATCAGTAATTTCTGTAAAAATTATACTTATTTTTTTGATGGATATACATGTTTTTTTTTTTTTTTAATTATTTTATTTAATGTGGACTATAGGCTGTATGAGTGGGCATTGTTGTATGCGTGTTGGTGGGTTTATTAAGTGATATATGCTGACATACAGTAGATTGAGAGCACTCCTCATTTGGCTTCAGGTTGCTAATTGAAGCCCATCTTCATATGTCAGGACAATGTCATCACTCTTCAACCCACACATGCTAGTGCAAACTGCTTGAGTGCTGTCTGTCTGCCTGCTCCATAGGCATACTTCACATACATACTAGGGCTGTCAATCCATAACAAATTTAATCGAATTAATTAAATGGTATGCCGATTAATAAATCAAAAAAATCTAAATTAATTGCATATACAAATACTTGCTGAGAAAGCCCCTCAAAACACAATAATTCAAAATACAATGATTAAATAATTTTAAATAGTGAAATTATAAAGTTATATAATTATAAACATAAATATTACAATTATATTTAAAATTCAATATTTAAAATAGAATTATAAATGAGTTATTTTTTAAAAAATTTAAATGATTGAATATTTTTTTTTTTAAATCAAATAATTAAAATGCATTATATTATGGAGGCAGACGAGTAAATTATTGATTATTAGACAATACAAAAATTAGCTTTAGAATCCAATATATTGTTTATTTCCATATTATTGAACATATGCCAATCATTACCTACAGTTCTCTGCAATCCATTTTGCAATTGACTTCGTCAATCTGTCCGAGACAGATTTATTATAAGGGCTTGCCTAAGGATGTGTCAATATACACTTGCATCAGACAGATGCTTTTGGAGCATCTCACTTTGGTTGCGTTGCATCGTGATGAACATACCATTTTTAGATCGCTGTGTCTTCTTTCGAATTAGCGCTCCGTGAAAGATGTGCTTGAACGCAAAGACAAGTCATCTTGATGTGCTGACTGCTGTGGGTAAGTGTGGTTTGTTCTCTGTAAATTGCATGTTACCCAAACAGCTGGACTTTCACTAACTGCCCTCTGGAGAAAAAGGGTGGTACATCAAGCTTGACTATGGCAGGACTATTCCTTTTTATATTCTAGGGATATGATTTATTGTGTTTTTAACGCGTTATTTTTTTACATAATTCCTTGCACTGAATTAACATGTTAAATTGACAGCCCTAACATATACACATGCGCTGCATATACTTATCTGCACCCACTGCTAGGTGTAGCTGCAAGTTTACAATAGGATGGTCCCTTTATATGCGTAATCCCAGACTGGTACTGTATGTAGATCAGTAGTGTAGTCTAGGGTAATTTAGTCACCGAAAATGTGTTATGATACGTATGGCCGCCAGAAAAGCCTCCTGGATTAATTCACTGTAGCCTATGCCCACCTCTTCAGTCACTACTACACCACTGATGTAGATACACCAAAACATGAAGTGGAGTCCCTCCTTTTCTTTAAAAAAACAACAACAAAAAACAATCAAAAAACGAGTCGAAATTAATTTGTATGGTAATTTTGACTTGTATTAAACCCGGAGCATTACTTTAAGTGATGTATGTCCTATTAAAAAAAGTTTGGGTGAAACATTTTGAAGGGCTTATCCATTTTTTTTTTTTTTTATATCCAACAGTCATTTTTCTTATTTAAATATCCACACTTGTGATGCAAAGGTCTGGGGTGCAAGTCCTGAAAAGCATGCAAGTTGCACATGAGTTAAGTGTCATGGAAGCACCATAAAATGATGCTGTTGCTTCTGAAATTGCATTTCCCATGCCACATTTACTTTTTTAAGACACTTTTTGTTAGGTTTAGGTTTAAGGTTTAGGGTAGAGGGGGTTGGTTTTGTTGACTTAAACCCTCTGTTTGATAGATAATTTAACTGGATTTTAGCCTCACACAGTGGACATTTCAAACATACCACAATACTATTCATGAACCATGTAATATCATTTAGCAATAATGTAGCTACAAGTCATGTAATGTTAATGTTCTCAAAGTTAACAGAGATGAACTAAATGCCACAAAATTCCCATTTTGAATTAATGAGTCTGGGGTGGTTCGAAATCAATAATGTGTAAAGCTAAAGGAAACCAGAAAGAATGGGTTTTGAAGAAAACAAACCTATTTCGTTTTAAAATAACAGACTGTTGATCTTTTTGCATATTTAGAAACACTCCATCGTGCCCTTAATAGAAGATTAATATCATTTGTCAATGATAACAAGTACTTCAAACCAAAACAAATGCTTCTAGAAGCTGTTATCAAAGTAATCTCAGCAGACAGGCACTGTAATTAGAATGATGACAAGACTAAGCAAAAATGGTTCCTCTGGTCAAGGCACCACTCATAGCCATGCTCCTTTCTTCCCGGAAGTGCATGAAGAGCTGATGAGGTCGTGGAGGGCACATTTTACTACCCAGGTCCGACCTGTTCGCTCGTCCGCTCTCACTACCCTTGATGGTGGGGCGGCTTACGGGTACACGGAGGTCCCCCAGGTGGATAGGGTGGTTGTGTTCCACCTGTGCCCAGAGAACGCCTGCAGGAACTGCGCTCTGCCACCGACCTCGCTCTCAGAGCCACGAAGTTCACAGCGCGGGCACTCGGGCAGGCAATGGCTACCCTCGTGGTCCAGGAACGTCACCTATGGCTGAACATGGTGGAGATGCACGACGTTGACAACGCTTTGCCTCTTCAGCGGTAAGGAGGCAGATGGAAGAGATCAAGCACATCATGCTGTGGCGCTGCCCCAGCACGGTCCGCGTCCCGTCTGCCTGCCGAGGGCATCCCCCAGTGTCCAAGTAACAGGCAGCTCCGCCTCAACCCGGGAAAACTCTCTGCCCCAGCGTCGATCACCTCGTTGGGGCGCATGCCCCCCATCTCCAGGACTTCCTCTAGGACCTGAAAGGCTCCTAAGCACTCCTGAGATGGACGACCCAGGGAGACGTTTGCGCTGGAGCTAGTACCAAGACCACTCTGTCCCCCGGTGGAGGGCCGGCAGGAAAATCCTTGTTGTCCACATTGTTAATAAAAGAGCGATTTCCTCACATCCTGGGTCATATAGCCGGTGCATGCTGTTTCACCAAAAACCACAGTACCGGCTCCCCGGATGCAGTTACTTCACCTCCAGACCCTTGGCACACTTAATAATGAAAATAATATAATATGGTTTAGTAATACGACCTGACCAAATACAAATTTAAGATATATGAGGACATGTGACATGTGTCACATAATCTTTTACTGTTTTTATAAGTAGTCATTCTTGATGACCAATTCAAATGCTCTAATAAATATTTTTCAGAATTAATTTGATAACTTGATACATTCATCTAACACTGTCAGTGCTTGGATTTTATCAGTGTAAAGCAGTTCAATGGAAAGGAGGGGGCGAGAACCGGCCTGGCGATATAAACAATATTTTAATGATTAACTTAAACAAAAGACAAACACACACACATGACGGACATGTCCGTAAACAATCTCTCTCTGCTTGCACCACCATCTGCAATTGGCCTTTATCCTTCTCGGAGGCTTAATTAGCCTGTAAAGGGACCGGGTGTGTATAATCACGACCCAGCCCGCCCTCCATCCTGTCACAATCAGTAAGTGGATACATCAGATAAATAAAATTACTGAATGGTGTCATGGTAAATCTCGCCTCTAGTATGAGTTCCGGGTTTTATTCCGCCGCCAAAATGACTTTTTAATCTAATAAATGAACGTGGATGTATATCATGAGCAGGGACACTAGAAAGGACTAGAAAGGAGTGTGAGTAGAGCACGTCTGGATGCACAAGAGAACATTGCCGCCTAGTGTCACTCAATGCCACCAATAAGATCCACAACGAACACTCATGATAACATAAAAAGATAACAAACTCCAATGCTAAATTATCACTTATTATAATATAACCCTGTAGAGCGGAGGAGGGCGGGGCCAGTCTGGAACAACGCATGCCCGGTCCTCAATCAGTCTGATGGGGGTGCGCGAGGGATAAAGGCGGCCGGTGACGACAGTTTGAGAGAGAGAGAATGACAAGTAGCTGCACTGTGTGTTTATGTTTGGGTGTTTTTCGTTCATTTTATTATTAAAACTATTATTTATATTGTCAAGTCGGTTCTCGCCTCCTCCTTCTTAACCCCCTCACAAACCCACACAAACTAAATGGAAACTTCCGCTTAAGAACTGGACATGTTTCTTATGTATTAGACACTTACCTGATGAAAGCTATTTCAAAAAGAGGTGGGAACAAAATTGGCAGTAAAAAGTTAAAAGGTGGTAGGGACATTTCCCACCCTTCCCACCCTTAAATGATGCCCAAGTAAAACATCTAAGGGTGAGTAAATTATGAAAGAATTTCTATTTTTTGTTCCTTTGTTCCTTAACTTCCAAAAAGTTAAAACGCGGACCTCCACTTTTAATTCCAGGAATGCGGAGGAGCATAAACAACCAGTTATGCCCTCCGCAAAACTATCTGAGCAGTCAAACTCCAGTACAGGTATAAGATTGAAGGACAGTTCAACACCACCGAGTCTAGAAGCATGTGGCAGGGAATTAATATAATCACAGACTTCAAAGCGACTAAAAACACCACCGAGAACATCGCTGCCTCTCTCGCGGATGAGCTTATTTCTTTTTTGCTCCAGTGTCATCATTAAGTTTGCTGATGATACAACGGTGGTAGGTCTGATCGCTGACAATGATGAAACAGCATACAGAGTGGAGGTGCACACTCTGACATGCTGGTGTCAGGAGCACATCCTCTCCCTCATTGTCAGTAAAACTAAGGAGCTTGTGGTGGACTTCAGGAGAAAAGATCCATCACCATTAATATGGAGCACCGGTGGAGAGAGTCAGGAGCTTCAAGTTCCTCATTGTCCACATCACTGTGGAACTCACATGGTCCATCCACACTGAGACCGTTGTGAAGAAGGCTCACCAGCACCTCTTCTTCCTGAGACGGCTGAGGAAGTTTGGAATGAACCACCACATCCTCACACAGTTCCACACCATCACTGTAGAGAGCATCCTGACTGGCTGCATCACTGCCTGGTACGGCAACAGCACCGCCCTCAACCGCAAAGCCCTGCAAAGAACTGCCAGATACATCATCGGAGGTGAACTTCTTTCCCTCTAAGACATCTATACCAGGCGGTGTGTGAAAAAAGCTTTGAGGATCATCAGAGACTCCAGCTAGCCGAGTCATGGGCTGCTCTCACTACTACCATCAGGCAGGCGGTGACGCTGCATCAGGACCCACACCAGCCGACTCCATGACAGCTTCTTCTCCCAAGCAATCAGACTTTTTTCTTTATCTCTCACGATCAATATACATCAACACTGCACTTTATTAATCTCACACTTGACTATCATAAATTATATTCTCTCTTAACAACACACTGGCAACTGTTTATCAACCGACTGCCTGAATGTCAATACAGCATTATACAACCTACTATATTTTATATATACTATTTTTATTGCGTATGTGTATTCTATATTGTGTGTATTGTATACGTTGTATATTATTATTTGTATATTGCAATTTTGTGAATATTAGATGTGTAAATTGTGTCGTGTAAATCTGATGTTTATTGTAAATTGGTATATGTCTCATCAATGTCATGACTGCTATGGTGCATCCAAGCATTAAAAATGGCATCCAAGACTGTCATCCACTGTTGCAATTGTGTATATGGTTGAGTGACAATAAAGTGATTGCATAGCACAAGTGTTGCAGGACAAATCACAGCATTAGTCAGCAGCAGTAGCATTACGTGTTTGTTGAAATACATTTAGACGAATACATTTGTGTCTGGTCAGGTAAAACACTAGATATCATTTCATTGCAAAAAAGAAAAATGAAATTATTCAGATCATTGGGCATTTGAGTTAAGGTCTGGATCTAAAGTTGTGTTGTTCCTTTTCTCTCTTCACAGGAGGAAAAACAGTTCATGGAAAAATAGTCATTGCCATCTCTCTGAATAAAAATGTGCAACTCTTGATTCAGGAACTTTTTCTCCACCAGCCGTGACTCATCTGCAGTTGAATATAGAAATAAAGATTTTCTAATGTACTCAGAAACACTTTGCTCAGGACTATACTGTGAAACAAATGCACAAACAACCTCCCAGTGGTATATGTTGCTACTTTAAAAAGTGTTTGCTTCAAATTTCCTCAAAGATAATAAACAAGCTCTGCCAATGAGTTTAACAGAACATTGTTCAGCTATTAGGACAGAATAGGCCCAATGCAGAGCCAATGAATTCATAATTTAGAAGAACACATTATAATACACTGTCTGTTGTTACGCATGTTAAATGCAAATATCATATTCGTAGTACTAACAAATTCTATTTACAGGCAGAAAAATAAATGCACATATGCAGCTAATCAGTATTACCTATGTAGGCTACATAACATGAACACCATGACCAAATATTGACTACTCACGAAATACTATCCAGGATTTCAAAGTTGCTGTCTTTCTTATAACTGTTTAATGCATAATGACCAGCTGTATTCAAGCATTTCAATTCTTCAAATGGCATCTCAATAATAGGGTAATATATAGAAATTACAGACTCACATCTAAGAATTATAATGAAAGTGTAGGGTTAGTGAAGAAAATTGACATTGTTGAATGAACATAGTTTCCTTGAACTGCTTTTCAGGAAGTCTGGTGAAATTACTGCAGGTCATGTGTGGGCTCAGGGGCCGACCTAGATGCTGGGGGCATCTCTCATCTGATCTGTTTTTGATATGCATGAGATCAATAACTGGTTCGCTGAGAGCCACACTGAAAGAAAACCCCACCATGTTGCACTTCGATCAGTAGAGCTCTCATGTACATTTAAATAACTCTTACAGTATATAATATAAATAATATTTTGCTGGTGGAAATGATTCCAAATTGAGTTTGTCATTAGAATGTACTACAACAACAATATAATGAAATAACAATATAATCCATGACCATAAATATATTTCCCTTTGTAAACATGATATTTTTCATTATTGCCAGAGGAACCCCTTTTCCTCATTAGCAGCAATTCAGCATAATTACTGAACAATTATGATGGTACATTCAAGGCAACCACATGAGAAATATCATTGTCCCTTTAGAGTATATAAACAAACACAACTTTTATAAACAGCAGTAGTTGTCCTTGTTCATAGTGCATCTTCTGTGTTTCTGTTTCACTGATGAACACTGTATGCTTGATTGAGTAATCTGTGAATTAGTACATTTGACTACAGTCAATAGCCTGGTGAGACATTGTCTTTACAATAAGTGTATTGGACACAGTAGATTTACTTTTTTTTTTTTTTTTTAGCTAAAATGGGTCTCTGCTCACCGAAATTCAAAACACTGGTCCCAGTGGCCAAAGCGGTAAGTGTTGTTGGGGTGAAATGTCCATGGAGGGGTGACAAAAGTGAGTTTTAAAGCGAGTTGTTTTCAGCTGTACTGGCTGTAATACAGAGAAGAGGAATGCATAACTTTACCCAAACCCCAAACCTAAACCTAACCATCAGTGGAGTGAAAATGTGGGGAAATGTAACATTTGAATCACAGTCATCACTGATTATACAAACACAATAACTTGGAATCAATGCAGGACATAAACCCAGGCCACGACGCTGCTGATATAACATGCCTCCGGTCGCATCATAAGAAAAAGCGAACAAGTCGATAATGTGATTACTGTTTCAAATGAGTAATTATTAAAGTAATCTTATTACAATTTCACAGTGAGTAATTAGTAATTTATAGTGGATTGCCTTTTGAGTAACTTGCCCAACACTGCCTAGTGGGCCAAAAGAGCTGCATATAAAATACTGTAATATGAATTGTGTTTATATATCAGAAATACTGTAATGCCTCTTTTTGAAAATAATCAGATAAATCATGTCCAAGAATTAATTAAAATCAAGCTGTTCACTTTTCTTACAAGACATGCATGACCTGCAATTATCTTAATCTCTGTGAAGCCCATTTCTGTTGTTGTGTGAGGTTTTCTTAAGAGATTATAAAGTAAATTTTCCACTTGCGTATACATAAATTGTGTACACAAGCGTGTACATATATGTTTGATGTCTTTTTGTGAATATCAGAAGTGCATCCATTGTAAAGACTCATTAGGGGGCTGGCGTCTGAGATTAAACAAAAACAGTTAAATTGGTCTAGGGGACACAGAAGAATTTAAAGTCAAACTTTGGAGGAAATATGTGTTTTCTTTTATCTAATGAATACAGCAGAAAGCTTTTAAATGTAATAACAGGTTTAGGAGATTGTCCATTTTTAAAAGAAAAGTGGCAAAAGGCCAAAAAAGCAACTGAAATGTTAACTTAAATTGAGAAACTAAAGCTCATGATATTCTTTGATGGGCATGTTTAAAGAGAGCAAGTGGTATACAGCCATAAAAAATATAATGTGCTAAATTATGTGACTCAGCATTTATTGAGTAATCCTCCTGTCATGTGTTCATGTGAGTGTCTAAATTCAACTACAGCTTATACTTCTTTGACCATTGTGGAGATTGCCTTTCATATTTTGTTCAGCCATTAAAAGAAACAGTTCTCCCAAAAATGAAAATTCTCTCACCATTTACTCACCTTCTTGCCAAAGTGTATGACTTTCTAAGATTTTTAGAAAAATACTGCAGCTCTGTAGGTCCATTCAATGCAAGTGAATGGTGGCCAGAAATGTAAAGCTCCAAAAAGCAAATAAAGAGAACATAAAAATAATCCATACGACTCAAGTGGTTTAATCCATGTCTCCAGAAGCGATATAATAGGTGTGGATTAGAAACAGATAAATATTTACTTCCCTTTTTTTTTTTTACTACAAATTCCAGTAGGTGGTGATATGCATGATTCATGTAAGAATTCAATTCACCAAAAACAAAAGAAGAAGAACTCTAAGGATAGAAGAGAGTGTTTATGTGAGCTGTTATGGTAAAAAAGATTTTTTTAAATATTGATCTGTTTCTTACACACACCTATCATATCACTTCTGAAGACATGGATTAAACCACTGGAGTCTTTTGGATTACTTTTATGTTGCCTTTATGTGATTTTTGCAGCTTCAAAATTCTGGCCACCATTCACTTTTCATTCATTGTATTGACCTACAGAGCTGAAATAGTCTTCTAAAAATAATTTGTGTTCAGCAGAAAAAAGAAAGTCATACACATCTGAGATGGCATGAGGGTGATTAAATAATGAGATAATTAAATTTTTGAGTGAACGATTCCCTTTAAGAAATGATTAGCATGGAGAGCTCATCTTGTAGAACATTTTAAATAATTAGAATTACTTGCTGATTTATCCCTTCTTTTTTCTTTGTCATTGTATATCTTTGTTAAATTCTACATTAGGCCTATATCAAAAGTGACTTGCTCCATCATTTTGAGTATCTTTTTCCCAGAGATACATCTTGAGATTCATGCACTGAAGTAAAAAGGAAAGATTTAAATGATCCTATCCACCAACATTTAAATGATTATCACAAAAATAGTTTTGTGTCAAAACATAATAATTACTGTACATCATTAGAAAACATCTGACTAAAGTGCATAAAACTCTAAATTGTTTATGGGTCAAATTGATTAAAACTTATGGAGCAGGTCATTGGTTCTCAACTAGTTTTGCATCAGGAACCAGATCAAAACTAACTGGACATCAAGTGGTGACCCACATCATACCAAATGTAATCTATATTAACTGTAGTCTGGGTCGTATTTTATTTGAACTTGTATAGCTGATTTTCAAGGACGAGGGCATATTATGGAATCTATCCAGGTTGTCATCTGTCTCATTGGTTAGCTACTCCAAAGTGACAGATTAATTTGCCACTTGGGCGCCATTGATGTCAACAACAAAAGATATTGGAACCATTTTCTCCACCATTCTTAAAGTTGATAAGCTTCTTTATTTTGCTATCTATACACGGTTATATGGTTAATAGCATTTTATTATTTGCATTTTGCATTATCGAGACCCACTGCTGTGGACTCTATCATTTTCTTCAAATGTATATTTAATAGCATATTAAACAGTATTTTCCAGAAAACTGCATCTCCATGAAAGATACGTCCTGCTTGGAGCTCATACATTTTATCTTTGCTGCACAGACAAGACACCGCAATGAGGCGCACAGGAGGTCTAACATTCCAAAGCACTGCAGGCAACGCCAAAAAACCTCAGCAGCTGTCTCCAACTCTAGCTCAAGCAGATGTGAGAAAGTCTCAAGATGTGCCAAAAAGCCCTGCATAGGATTTCTGATTCCTGAGCAGCAGTCTTTGGTCCCTAACTCTATTATTGTTGGATGTTCAGAGTTGATTTTAGAATTGCTGGTGAAAATGTCAAACATTTTGCTGTTGGTGGATGAAATCAATCACTGGTAACATGGTATAGGGCAGATATTTTGATGCCAATTACCCCCAAATATGATTTTCATATATATTTTCATGTATAAAAACCCTTTTATATTGTGTGACAAACAGTACTGTAATACAGGTTCTGGACTCTTAATTTGAAATCATGTTTTAGTTCCTGTTACATGTTCCCATGTTTATACATTGTCTTCATGCACTCTCTTTCTTTGTCAGTTCTTGTCCATATTTGGTTGTAGTTGTTTGTTTGTTCTGTTGTGTTTCTGGTTTCTCATGTTTATTGAGTTTTCATACATTAAAAAAAACCCACTGCAATTAGATCATCTACTCTCATCTCTGCAAACGTTACAAGTACAGTATGCATAATAAAGACAACATGTTGTTTTCATAATTAAATAATTGGCTTTTAATTTTGTCCAAGTCCTAAAAGAAAGAAAAAGGAAAGCTAAAAGAAATTATTAAAATATTAGCTGGAAAATAATTACATTGTACTAAGTTTACAGTGTATTATTATTAGAATAATGTTAGATGTATAAACCTGCAGAAAAATGCTTTATTTTATATAAACAGATGTATTTGTATAGTGCTTTGGGCAATAAATAGGATTCCTGTTGCTCAACTGGTAGAGCATGGTGCCAAAAGTCATGGGTTTGTTTCAAATTAATAAAATGTATACCTTAAATGTACTATAAATTACTTTGGATAAAAGTGTCTGCCATATGCATACAGTGTTAAATGTGAAAAATTCTGTTTTACTGAAACAAACGTTGCCTACCCCTAGTGAGCAATGAGCAAGCTAATACCAACAGTGGCAATAGACTAAAATAATCGTTATGAATCTCATGTTATCCAGCCCGTCTTAACAAAAGAAAGAAAAAAAACAGAAACAAAATGAAACCCTAATAATTTCAAATCAGGTAAATTATAACTTTTACTGATAACTATAATAATACTTTTTTCCCTCTGATATTTTCCTCTGACCACTTAGCCCCCTCTTATTGCTGCCTCCTCAGGGGGTTTCAGTTGTCAGCTTGAAAACCCCTGAGGGTGAATTTAGGAAAAATGAATGACATGTGATATCTGTCAAAGATTGGCCTAATTTACCTGAATTCCCCAATAAATAATGTGAGCGAAGTGAAAGGGCTTGTCAGCAGTGGCAAGGAAACTGTCACGCCCTTGACAACATAAGTCGATACACTCAGAGTTGCGATAGAGTCAGGCATTCACACAACAATATTAGAAGAAGTAGGCAATGACCATATCAAGGAACATGGGGTACTCTTTGTGAATTGACGGTTCTGATCAAATGAGTCATAATAATAACAACAGAGTGATTCATATGAGCATATCCATCAAGTCAACCAGGCGTTAATCATCAGCTGACCCTTCTTAGGGACCTGACACTGGAAATGTCAGCAGGCAGCTATTTTCACAGCCAATCTGTCAAACAGACAAGCTGGTAAATGTGTTGTTGAGTGCCTGAATTTATTAGTATCATAAAAAGGCCATTGTCAAACCCACAGTACAAAGATGAAAAGATTAAGAGAGACAGAACAGAATCAAATCAAGGATTCAAGTGAAAACTGAATGAGTGTGAGCAGGACCATCTGTTTGTTTGACCTGTGACAAATGGGAGGCATTGATTGGGAAACCTGTGTGAAAACAATTAGTATTTTGCAATTCCGTTTGCTGACACTAGAGGCACACAGAAAGAACACACTTTAGCTTTAAGGTTTTTGATAACTACACTAATTTGAGTAATATTGGTATATTTAGAACATACATATTTAACATTAACTAGGTTTACTAAATGGTATATTGATTGTTAGTTAATGTTCACTATTATAGTTCATAGTGTTAACTAATGCTTTTGTATAAAACCTTTGTCAAGTGTTACCGAAGAAGCTGTTCTTTACAGAAATATACTTAAATAACCTGCATTGAATTATTAAATAAAATAACAGTTTAAAACAAAACATAGCAGAGTTTCATGTAATTATAAAGAAGTAGCACCATTATTTTTTTTTTCATATTTCACCAAATTATATCACTGAACCCAAACATTTGAGGTTTTTAGCCTTTTTGTGTAAATCCATCAGTGGATACATTACAGTTCAAATGATGTTGTTCCTTCCCCTAATACCATGAACCTGTAATATTCCAAAACTAATGAGCTTAACAACTAATTGCCCTGTGATATCATGAAAAGTATATATTACATAATAAATTAAGAAGTTACATAACCAGAGGCATTCTCAACAAGTGCAGTTGCTGAGAAGGAACATTATTGTCTTGAGAGCTTTAAACAATACAATCAGTGTAACATTACAATCTTGATATCTGATGGCAAGGAAACTGGATCTTGGAGCTGCGGTAACACAGCAACTGTTTCCAGTATGTAGGTAAGACAACAGACATCCTCTCAGACACACTATATAGAGTTTTACAGAGACTATAAGTTTTTATACTTTAGGTAAACATTTTAAATCACACAAATAGCACATCACATTGTCATTATTAATATAATACATGAGTGAATGTGTCCAATAACAGGGCGGTTACATGAGATGGTCTGGTCATGTGACCATGATATGGAGGCCCTTTCCATGAAGAATAAAATAGCTTTCATAAGGTTACTGACATGAGGTTAGTCTTCATCTAAAATGTACTCAAGACTGTATACATATGTTTCAAAACTACCACAAATTTTTTTAGGAATAAAACTTTTTCAATGAGGAAAAAATTATTAAGGACACTTTTAATGTTGTGTGTTACCCTGTTGGTGTTTGTCTTTTGTGTATAGGCCTATGTAGTATCTATGTAGTATGTTCTATATGCTATGATTGTCCACAGTTGCTGGAAAGGATACTTTTTATTATTTATTTATTTTATCCCCTTTTCTCCCAATTTGGAATGCCCGATTCCCACTACTTAGTAGGTCATCATGGTTGTGCGATTACTCACCTCAATCCGGGTGGCGGAGGACAAGTCTCAGTTGCCTCCGCTTCTGAGACAGTCAATCCATACATCTTATCATGTGGCTCCTTGTGCATTACACCGTGGAGACTCCCAGCATGTCTAGGCTCATGCTATTCTCCTCGATCCACTCACATCTTCCCACGCACCCCATCTTTCTCTTCTGGAAAAAAATGACCAAAATTATTGATGACTCATGTTGCAGAACACAGATTTTTGTCTAATAAAATGGTAAATTGTGGTCTGAGGCTTTTTAAAAAAAAAAGAATAAAAGCGATGAGCCCTTCGCTATGTCCTTGTTCTATATTCCAGTTTCAATAGAAAATATGTCAACAGACACAGTGCAGAAAACTGTACATGTCAAGCCATTTCATGTGGACATTAAAATGATATAATGTAATGACATTGAGAGTTACATCAGGTAAAAGGCTTTGTTCTAACATATAGTTTTGAATAAGAATAGCTATGAAACTAATCCAGTACTTCAGCTCAGTATGTATGTACATGTGGATATTTCATTACAACCTTTCTCTGTGCAGTAAGTGGGAAAGCTAATCTATGTGCCATGTGTTTGAAACAGCAGGAGACATGAGAGCCTGAAGGCTGGCCAGGTTCATCCCTCTTCTGAATGTGTTCTCTGCTGGGGTCCATCTCCATCATATGTACACTGGGAATTCACATGAGCTGCATTAGTCAGATCTGTCAGCTGTAAGAGCTGCTTTACATTAAGGTGGCTTTTGAAAAGATTCTAAGAGTCAGAATCCTGCTGTTTTATATATAAAAAATATATATATACATTCACATTTATTCATTTAGCTAGTGCTTTTTATCAAAACGACATACAAATAAGGAATAATGCAACACAAGCAATTTATCTTAAGAGTACAGTACATGAAAAGTTCCAGAATAGCTCAGAAAGGTTCAAGCTAGAGATGTAAGTGAAACACTTTGAGACAACAGAGAGAAAATGAAATGTAGTCAGAATAGTATGAAAGTTGCAATACAGTCAGTTTAAAAAACAAACAAACAAACCTCAAATATTGTTGAGAACCCTGACTGCATGTAATTTTAGCCGGGCACTTCCTGTTTTGAAAGGGATGTTCCCATTAACAAGATCTTATTTAATTTTCTTGACAGAAACAACAATTTGATACACCATTATCAGGCCAGGAAAATAAGCAAAAAGAGCCAGGAACCAACTTGAGCATAAAGCCTTGAAGCGCTAGCAGACTCTAGTGGTTATGTTTGTTATTGCTTGCTATAATTCCAAACAAATAGGAAGCATGGATTCCTCACTGGTCCCTGGACAATGCCTCTTCCTATCCTATGGCACTCTAAACAAATTTACTACCATATATGACCACAATAATGTTTTCTGTGTGTGTCCACTGATACCAGCGAAATTGCTCGCAGTTACAACATGTTTCTTGCCCTAAAGCAAAAAAGAAACCCAAAACCTCCAGAGCAAATTGGATGCCAACAACTGTAAAACAAATTGTGGACCAAAATATGTAAGTTTTCACAGTAAGAAAGGACCTTCCAGTTCCTTGGATGACTAAGAAGCTGCTTTAGTGGGATTGGCAGGAAGCAAGACAAGCCCTGCCAAGCATAATAAGAAACCTGGGCCTGTTTATGGACATAACGAACACAGCAGGCAGGCAACAGCTGGCCGCTCCAGAGGCTCTCTGAAGGTAATAGAGCATATCAGCAAACAGAGAGTGAAAAGAGGACCTGCGGTCAATGTACAGTAACAACATTTAACTCAAGCACTGCAGTAAAAGAGGGCATCTGTAAAGGGAGAGCAGAGATAAATGGATCTGAAGGAACAGTCCATAAATCTGCTTTATTCTGGATTGTCGAAAGAGGCGAGGCATATACTGGTACTGTGGGTTGAAACCATTGCTAAAAACCAGCACCAGTTGTGGGTACTTGTCAAGCTTTACATGTTTTCTTAGGTCTATAAATCAGAACTGAACTTCCTTCTTTCCCATGAGAATCGGATCAAAGTCACAAGAATGATTATTTGAAATGATAAAATTTTAAAATTAGATCTTTTAATATCTCTAACTGATTATCCTAGACAGCATTGAGATTAAAATGAGAGAAGATGGAGACTTTTGCTTAAATCTCTATTGATTTTTTCTATTGAGAAAAAGATCCTAGTAATTTCACATGTGTTTCCACAAGAATTTCAGAAGAGGCCTCAAAAATGTCTCAAATCATGCTCAAATCTGCCATGGAAAGTCAGAGATTTCAATATGAACTCAAACATGTCTCACCAAAATCTTACAAGACCAAATGATCTGAGCATTGCTATCCACATTCATTATACTCTTATTCTTTGGTAACAATTGTCAAAATTTTAGCTTCTTTTTATTATTTTTTTTCCAAGAAACTGAGGCCCGACAAAGTTGCCACTTATACAAATAGTTCACCCAAATATGAATATTATCTCATAATTTACTCACCCTCATGCCATCCCAGATGTGCATGACTTTCTTTCTTCTGCAGAACACAAACAAATATTTTCTTAGCTCTGTAGGTCCTCACAATGCATGTGAATGGGTAGCAACATTTTAAAGCTCGATAAAGCATATAAATGCAGCATAAAAGTAAGACTCCAGTAGTGGTTGTTGACTTCAGGAGAGCACATAGTTAACATCGACGGCTCCTCTGTGGAAATTCCTTGGTGTTCACCTGGCGGAGAACCTCACCTAGTCCCTCAACACCAGCTCTATCACCAAGAAAGCCCATCAGCGTCTCTACTTTCTTCGAAGGCTGAGAAAAGCACATCTCCCACCCCCATCCTCACTACATTCTATAGAGGGACTATTCAGAGCATCCTGAGCAGCTGCATCACTGCCTGGTTTGGGATCTGCACCGTTTCGGACCGCAAAGAGGATAGTGAGGACAGCTGAGAAGATCATCGGGGTCTCTCTTCCCTCCATCAAAGACATTTACATAAAACGCTGCATCCACAAAGCAACCAGCATTGTGGACGACCCCACACACAAACTCTTCACCCTCCTGCCGTCTGGCAAGAGGTACCGAAGCATAAGGGCCCTCACGGCCAGACTGTGTAACAGGTTCTTCCCCCAAGCCATCAGACTACTCAGGGACTGGACTGACACACACACACACACACACACACACACACACACACACACACACACACACACACACACACACACACACACACACACACACATGTTCAGAGTTGCACTTTAATTCATTGTCACTTATACCTGGCTGCTACCTCAATAACTGTTATGTCCATAGAACACTATTTCATAGTATGTTATGTTTACATTTAGCATTTTAGAAAGTGTCATCTTTTTGCACTACTCAATTACAAATGTGTACTGGTCAGTGCTGCACTGTCTCTCACTGTGCCTATTGTCCTGTTCCTTTTTGTAATTTATTGCACTGTCCCGTACTTTTTGCACACATTTGCACGTGCACTTTATGTAGAAATGTTATTTAGTCTGTGTAGTCTCACGTGGTTCTATTTGTCCTATGTTGTTTTATGTAGCACCATGGTCCTGGAGGAACATTGTCTCCTTTCACTGTGTACTGTACTAACTGTATATGGTTGAACGACAATAAAAAAACCACTTGACTTGGTTAAATCCATGTCTTCAGAAGTGATATGATAAGTGTGGGTGAGAAACAGATCAAAATCCTTTTTTACCATCAATCTCCACTTTCACATTCTTCTTTTGTTTTTGGCGATTTGCATTCTTCATGCAAATTGCCACCTACTGGGAAGAAAGGAGAATTTGTAATAAAAAATTACTTTTGGATCTGGGATGACACGTGAGTAAATGATGAGAGAATTTTTTACTTTTGTGTGAACTATTCTTTTAAATGAAGCATACCTGAGAATTATATTCCACATTTCCCGAGCCTCTGCTGTAGAATAAAACAATTAAAATTGCCTCTAATGATATTCTGAGTGCCTGACACAAAAAATCCTTTTATCTTTTCTACTACATTTGCACAGAAAACCCTCACAAAGCTGTAAATCTTTCAGAGCTGGAAAAAAGAAGAGTCCAGGTGACACCTGATGCATGGCATACTTTCCTCTGTGTCCTTCACATGGCCCTTGAAGCAAGTTGAAGACGACAGGTCACAGCCCATTAAAAGTGCATGAGACACTAGTGTGTAAGGGCTGGGCGTCAAAGCCATCCAAGTATCATATGTCGCCTTGATGACAGAGAAGAGTGAGAAATAAAGAATCAACGGGTATGAAAAACTACAATATCGCTCCTCTACACAAATGACGCTGTGCTGAATTAAACTGTAAAATATCTGGTAAGGACGTTTACTGACCTAACTTTCAAATTCAATTTATTGTGATTAATGTGTAATCACAATGTTAATGTGTTGGCAGTTGATTGGTGTGCTTTGTATTTGGTTGTGTTCTTTGCTGTCTGACAAAATTCTGACCTAACACTTAATTAGCTTGAGATGAATGAGTGACTTAGTTTTCCACTCACATCTTATGCAAATTCTTCAAGAGAAACATAATGCAATTGTCAACTTATATTTCAGAGTATTCAACCATTGGAAAATTTTTTTTTAACTGTGCGATCTCAGGGAATAACCCTAACTCAACAGTCATTGACTTCATGTTTATCTCTCCAAAACACATGTATAGTTATCATCAGAGCATTCTAGCAGTTCATACATTATTGATGCACTTCTCTACACCTTGTCTGTTTTCCTGCGTTCTACTGCTGACGCTCTACGTGAACCAGATGAAATGGCTCAAGACTCCATTGCATTACATCCATCTTGTTCTAGAATAGGAGTTGGACCTCTAAAATGTTCTACTTTTTAATCAGCATTAGAATGTGGATGAAGCAAATTCTAATTTAATATAATATTGGCATTATTTACATTAATAACAGAGTAATGATGGAGACGTATCAGAAAGAGTCCATGAAATGCATCCGCAGACACAGTCACAGCATACTTCAAGATCTGTTCTACAAAGGATTCAAAGATGAAGGCAAGGATGTGAATGTAAGTATCAAGAGTTAACCATGCTGAAAAAAACAGCTTCAACAAAGCTAAACTGTTTTGCTGGTCGTCCAGTCTGATCTGGGTTTTTATGCTTATAGAGGAGTTTTGGGCACTTGATCAGGCTGGGAGACCAGCTAAACCAGCTTAACTCCAGTTTGGCCATGCTGGGAGACTAACTAAGACAGATGGTTAAGTGTTTTGTTTTTCCAGCAGCAAAATAAGCTATTGTAAAAGATGTGTTCCCTATCGATCCAATTCACTCAACGAGACTTTACGTAAACACTATTGGGGATTCCTTCCCGACAACTTAGTTGAAGTCCTTGTACAATAATGCCAATCTTGTGATTGGCAGATGGTACTTAAGTCCCGCCCATTTAGGTGTGCAGTTGGTCTAGATAAGACAATATCACCATTTCTTCAAAACTTCCTTCCTTCAAGACAATCCAAGACATCATCCTTGTCTTGTAAGACACTCATAGAGGCATATATAAATCACCAGGGTGGAATTCGATCACTGCAAATGATGAGCCTGGCACAGCTCCTTCTCCTGTGGAATCAGTCCTGGTTTCCGGAGATCATAAAGATACTGGATGGCACACCATGGGAAATACCACAGAGGAGGGACCTCCTCTCTCAAGCACAAGGCACGATTTGGCATTCCCATCCAGAGCTGTGGAACCTGCACGCGTGGCCCCTGAACGGAGAACATCGAAAAAGCTAGAATTGGCGCAGTCGATGATTAAAACCATATTACAGGCTAGAGCACCATCCACGAGATGCCTTTATGCACTGAAACAAAGTACTTCACAAGTCCTCTCTGTCTAGAGCGCCTGTTATTCCAACACTCAGCGAATGAGCCCAAGTCCCTTATTATGGGTGGGCTACATCATATATTTGATACAGCCACCTGTTTGTGGGCTGTTGTTGAAATTATCCACTTCAGAAGTCACAAACACTTCCAATATGAAATAATACATACTTTCCAGGTTGTGGAAGGGTTAAATGTATATTGTGTAAATTCACATAGTTCATATAGATTCCCAGGCTACATTAACTTCCCATTTGGTGTTCACCATTTGGGGTTATTCATTATTCTATACACTTGAAGGCATGTCTTTTATAAATCACCACCCAGTGGACTTTAATTTTCCATGTGTTTATACCACTGGGGTATGATTTAATGTAGTGCGGCTTGATGGGACTCTGTTTCCAAATAGCGTTTACGCAAGGTTGAGTGAATTGAATTGATAGAGAACGTCTCTGTTTACAATGTATCCTCGGTTCCCTGAGATGAAGGGAACGAGACCTTCTGTAGGCTAGCCGCACTACTATTCAGAGTTTCGAGGTACGAGTGTTGTGCTCTTGTCCCTCAGTCTGAAAATTCTGAAGAAATTGTGATTTTGCACCCGTATAAGCCAGATGCATGCCTAAAGAGGCAAGGTTCAAACAACATTTGCCAATCACAAGATTGGCATCATTGTAAAAGGGCTTCAACTAGGTCATCGGGAAGGAATCCCCATTAGTGTTTACTCAGTGTATTATTCCCTTCATCTCAGGGAACCAATGTTAAAAAACATTTATGCATTCATGAAAATGATGGAAGATGATGAAATTAAATGGAATGAAAATGAAAAATTAAATGATTCTGAGACATTTATACCCTGGTACACTTGCTTGTTGGTCTTAGCTGATCTCACCGCCTGGCCAAGCTGGTTTTCAGCTGGTTTAGCTGGTCAGCCAGTTAGTCTCCCAACCTAATAAACTGAAAAGTGCCCCAAACCACTATATTACCAGTTGACACACCAGCCAAGGTAGAAAGATTAACTAAATTATATGGAGTTTCATTAACAAAGTTTGGGAGGAGCAAGTTCATTATAATCTGACCAACCTCACTGCCAGAGCAAGAGCATATAAACAGAAGCTTACCTCTATGTAGCGTAATTTGGCCCCCTCCTTTTGCCCATGAACAGATATGAGCGAGAGACTCGGATCGTCGGATGCTATTTCACTGCAAAGCATTCACCTCATCAGAATAGTTGTTCAACAGAAACAGCCACAGCAGATCATTTGTTTTTGGCAGCACTGACCACTACCATTTTAAGTGCTATGTTTATTCTGTCTTTCTTTCTAATTTCCATTCGCTGAAGCAGATCATAGCGTGAAGCTACTTCTTCAAACTAGCTGCTTCAGCGGTTTATACATGTCAAACAGCTCCCTATGACTGTTTATATGTGCTCTGATCTAAACTTTCCACCCGGAGCATTCTGTCGCGAGAGCCAGCCTCCGTGAACGAGTGAAGCTCCGGCTTAATGCAACTTGAAAAAAGATCAACTTTAATTCAATCATCTTTCCAATGCTCCCCAGCATTTCAATTAAGATCTCCACACATGTGATTCCCATCAGCCTGATCACCTCACCTTGCAGCTCATTTAGGGCATGTTCCATTCAGTGATTCCGTTTGAAGTCATCTTCCATGATGATTCTAATTGCCTGTTTGTAAAGTAAAAACTGCCAGAACGAGCAATTCAGGGAAGAACTACCATTTAAGTGTTACTTGGTGTAATATTTTGCCACTGTTGGCTGTCATAACAAATATTAATGATATCAATATAACTTATCTCTGGCCATTGCTTCATGTCATCTAGACATTCAGGTTAGGCACTGTCTAAAAAAAAAAAGGTAATCTCTACTCTGTGAAGTATCTGCATTTTTACAAATGTAATACCTTAAAAATTACATCACCCACTAAGACTATATCCCTACGTGAGTGAAAACACTAGAGACCGGAAATTAAAAACAGTCGAATTGTGGGACAATTCCGGATTCAGAAAAAAGGTGGATATACAGCTTCTGTTCGAACAGATATGAGCCAAATTCGGCTCCGCAAGAGGCAGGATGCACGCCGCGTCACACTCGTTCATGAATCATTCCGGAATCATCCCCTACTCCTGAACCGTTCCCTGCTTGAGGTTGCCTCTGCAAGCGAACCCAGTCCCGAATCCTTTCTCATTCTCGCCTTACAGCCCCAATAACCATGAAGCAAGCGCTTCTACGAACCGCTCAAAAGCAGTATGGCTCTCCCATTCAAATGCAGCACAGGCTCTCCAATTCAAATCACAGTATGGGCCCTCCTGTTCGAATGCTGCGAGAGTCACCATGTCCAGGCCGTGGGCTCTCCCGTTCTAATCACTGTGAGGGCTCTTCCATTGGAAAGCAGCATTGGATCCCCCTTTTGAATCGCAGTAAGGTCTCTCCCTTTCTTATGCAGCCAGAGTCACCACGCCCAGGATGTGGATGCTTAAAAAATTAAGCCTTTCCTGATTCTGGTTCAAAACTGCTAAAATCCGGCAGCTCAGAAAAAATATACTTAAGCCTTTCCTTCCGCAACAGTGCAGCAGCCACAGCAGCCCACAAAGGCCTGCCCGAGCAAAAAATACGCTTACTGGGCCGCTGGTCATCCAACGCATATCTCAGCTACATCCGTACCAACCGTCCACATCAGAAAGGCACAACAAACATCATCATCTAATCATGAAACATTCATAATTGGGGTCAGGGGGGTGCTTGCTTCATCCTTATCAGTTCAATAGGCCAGCCCCACATTTTGGATGCTGCGTTGCCACCCCTCGGACAGTCTGGGAGCCAACGTCTCAAATTGGCATAAGGGCCCGCCATAAACACTCAAGGGCTCGTCCGTTCTAATGCGTGTGAGCTAACTCACGTTTATTTGCATCATGGGCTCTCCTGTTCGAAGTGCAGCGAGGACTCCCCCATTCGAATGCAGTGTGAGATAACTCACAAATTTATATGTATTATGGGTTCTCCCATTTAAAGCTACGGGAGGACACCCCCGTAACAAATGCAGTGAGGGCCCCCGTTTGATGGCAGGTTGGGCTTGCTTGCTTGAGTGGTCGCCAAGCCCCTTTCCTACGGGGTTCACCCATTCGCTGCATGGGCCCATCCAGTCAAACCAAATGTGCCTAGAGGGGAACTTAAGGCCCCCACTTTCACGCGTAACGATTCCTCCAGTACAACTCCCACAAGAGCTAATTTCCATGTGGCTGTAACCACCACAGTTTCTTCAGTGATTCAGCCTATTATATTCTACCTATCCTGCACCTCCCAGTTTCTTACCCTTGTGTGAGGCCTCCTCTAGCAGCTCCACTCATTCTATAATCTTTGGCCCCCAATTTAGTTGTTTCAGGCTTGTCTCTTTTTTGGGGGGAATAAGAGGCATCGTAAACATAATTTCTCACTACAAGGCTCTGTAGCTAACAGTTCGCTGTCACGTTTCTGGTTTCTTTTTCGGTTCAAGTCTCAAGCCTCCAGAACTTCGCCCAGAATAGCGAGCCAAACGAGTTTAAAATATCCTCAAATGCAGGATTATATTAACTTGCGAACTACTGAAAGCTATTTTTGTTTGTTTTTTAGCAGTATAACGTTTTAAAATTGAACTATGTCTTCTCATTTTTGGTAGCAAACTCGTCCACGAGGTCGTAGAGGTGAGAGAGCTTTAACACCCACATGCCATCACTCTCTGGATAGCATATTTACCCGTAACGGCAGCCTCATTCTCCTGGATGGAAACAAAGCTGTAGAAATCATCAAGGTAAAGCAATAGATACAACACTTCCATATTTTGAATAACAGCAGTAGAGAAATTAATTTGATAAAAAAGGGTAAGTGATTTAAACAAAATAATAATACATTTTTGTTTCTCCCATATTCCTATAACTAGTGAAATTCTTTGCTTTGATCCATTCAGTCCACCAAGTCAAGCCAGCCAGTCATCAGAGACCGGTTGAGTGACATGTACCTTCCTGCTATCACAGGAAAGATGTCAAACCTGCAGGCAGCAAGGGCCAAACTAAGTCACTCATGTCCTTATCTCTACACAAGCAGACGGCGCGGCTCCACCTCCTCCATCAACTCACAAAGAGCTCCTGACTTAAACAGCAAGCAAGTGAGCTGCCTGACAGTTGGCTTTGACTCTGTTCAGAGATTATCCAGCTATGTGAAAGAACAAGTGATGAGTAACATGCTTCTGTTGGTTGGTCTGTTTGACAGTCTCTGCCTTTAGTGCATTAGTGGCAGTTTTCACATTTCTTTCATGTGAATACATGGATGAAGCAGAATATGCAAGTAAAATTTTAAGAACTTTAATTGGGGGATAATTTTGGTATGTGAACTAGTTATATATCAAGAAAATTTGAATTCTGGTTTCCAGAGTTATCTGAGAGCACAAAAGGAGTCCAAGAAGTCAAATGTTACTGTGACGATGATGTACTTGGGGCAGAGGCTCCCTGGGAACAATCAGGATGAGATGAAAGTGCTTCAGCAAATCTGTGGAGGAGAAAACATCTGTGTGTTTAAAGGATTTGTCCAACCTGGAGGTAGAGCTCATGATCTTGTTACCACACTGAGATATCACTGCTTTAGATCTAATGCAGAGAAAATGGAGATCATATTTTCTGTCCATTTTAAATTACAACATTTTATACTTAAATCTAAAGGTTAAACATTGCAGTAAAGAGATATTAAAATATGTATATGTTAATCATTATGTTTTAAAATAATTATAACTTTGCCAACAGAGGAGCTGCTCACTTTGTTCCTTAGAGCAAAAATAAATATAAAAATGACTGGGTAATAATAAGCTATAATGAAATATAAGAGTTTATATTTTATAATTTAATCATTACCATTATAACACAAGAAATACTTACATATTACTACATATTATTTTTAATAAACATATAACCGAAAAGTGGCCAACTCAAAACAGTCTTTTAATAGTCTCTCATGGAATCATATAGGTATTACTGCTGGTAATTCAGCCACCAGCTCTCTTGCCACTCTCTTCCTCTGGTGTGCCTTATCAGGTCTCCATCCACAATCACAACAATGAGAGACAGGTGTTAGAGTAATTACAGCCCAGGTGACGAGCCTTATCGCTTTCCCTCTCCTGCAGACAGACACATGATCACATGATATTACACATATTATGTCATTAAATAATATGCAGCATGTGTATAGTATTGTGCAAAAGGTTTAGGCACAAGTGAAAAATGTTGCATAGTGAGGATGTCTTCAAATAGTCAATAGTCAAATAGCTTTGAGTGTAGTGTCAGAAAAGTCATATAAATGTAACATGTTCATTCATTCATTCCTTCATTCATTCATATAAAATAACCATTTAAAAATATAATGTGCCCAAGACTTTATTAGATTTATTTTTCTTGCCATAGTCAGTCACTGGGTTATTAAGGCACTATTTTCTGTAAAGCTGCTTTGAAACAATATTAATTTTGAAAGCACTAGATATAAAACTAACTCGACGTCAAATAATACAATAATATAATAAAATAAATTTGATCAATTTAACATTTTTAAGTTTCGATTTGAGAAAAAACTATATAAGAAATTAAAAATATCAATAAATATCAGATATAAAGTAGTATGTATGTGTTTTAATATAATCAGTGTTTTCACTTTACCCAATAGAGCAGTTTCAGTTCACATCCCAGAGACATATGGGTTACCCGTTCAGTGCTACTATCTTTGTGAATGGAATTATGACAGCCAGAATCAGTTCCTGCTGTGAGTACAGATATGCCCCGGGCTTTCAGCAAGGCCGTAGTAGCTGCTTCAGACTCACCCGCCTGAATGGAGGGAAACCTTGCTTTAAGTGAGATATGATGACAAGCAAAACTGATTTTAAACAGATATTTTTACCTTGACCAACTGAGAGGCTTTTACTTCATTTTTCCTTTCACAGATGTGTGAATTCAAGGCATGGTATTGGCACACCAGCAATCGATAATCCAGCTTCAACCTTTCAACAACCTAACTCTAATGAAGGTGTGTGTCTGTATGGCTTTTAGTACTGATCCATGAGATAAAAAGAGCTTATTCTTTTTTTTTATTCAGAATTCAGACTGCCTCACGATAATCAAGCATTCTGTGCAGGTGTGGTGGAGTCGTGCCCCTCTTCCCCTTTGTTCATCCCTCTTGGGATGGAAAGATCAGTGCAGAGAACCAGAAAGCTCTCTAAAGATGCAGGTGTTTTGTCAACAGACAGTGAAGACATGAATGACAGTCTGAAAGAGAGAAGACAGCACAAACGTTATAAAGAACAACGCAGCCAGCGAGCAGATGGCAAAGGCTTGGAAGAATCACAACCACAAAAATTAAATGAACTTGAAGCGAAAACATCAACTTGTTCCAACAACCCCAGACAACAACCACAAAAATCAGCATATGAACAAGCACAAGGCAAAGAGAATTCAGTGACTGAAAATAAATCTAAAGTGCCAGGTAAATACAAATCTTTCCAGCGATGTGGCTCATCAATCTTTATCGTGACTGTCAGTGGACAAGGCAGTTGGATAGTGTTGCTTGCCAGCACAATGTAACACTTTGAAGTTCTCTCACAAAAAGCTTTACTGTAAATCAATAGGTTGTATTTTATTTTATAGACAGCACTATCAAGACTCAAGATTCATTGCAGGAAGCAAAAAATCTGAGTAAACATAATGTGGAGAAAACGATGGATCCTCCAACAATTAATGGAAAAAGCAGAAAGCAGGGAAGACTGAGGGACTTCTATGAAGAATGTGTTGAAATGAGCACTGGTCTGGAATCAGGCCTAGACCTAAAGAGGTGGTTCAAAGTAAACAGTGAGTCAACAACTGTGGCTTTTGCTCAAAGACAGGGTTTTCCCCAGGTCTTTTACCATAAAGGTTATGACAAAAATTAGCTTATATTACTAAGATATGTGTAATGGTATTTACTCTAAATGGTATATTTTAGTTTTTTAAACAAATTATATTGTAGATTTATTGTCCTCAAAACCTGATGGTTAGACGTTACTGTATACTATGTGTGTTAAGATGAAAAATTGCATCTTGTGTGTTGTGTGTTATCTGCTAGAGCATGAGAGAAACAAAATCAAAGAGCAGCTCTCTGCAGGACCCCTGGCCAATGGCTCGGCATCAGATGTGGAATTAAGCGAGGACAGCGACACCAGTGTTCACCAAGCGGGTACAAGGAAACCTCAAATTAATTACAAGCAAGGTTAGCACAGCCGAGGAAACCAGAGTCTACAATCAGTGAATAGTTTAACAATCAATATCCTCTACATTATTAAGTTAATATAAATGTTCTTTCACAGTCATTACAGTTATAACATTCCTTTTTTTTTTTATGAAGGTCTTAAGAATGACACATTTGAGAAAGAACAAGACTTACAAAAACAGGTGAGCTTAACAATAAAACTAAATGCTAAAAATGCTTCAGACCATTTGAAGGCCATATAATCCAAAATATATTTCAGGTCACCAGCTGTAGGACTGATATGGCCCTCTCTAACTGGCATATCCTTCTGTTCTGCACAGTTTAGCAAAGGAAGTCTATGATTTATTACGGTCACACTACATCAATATGGCTTCTCTCACAATTGAAAACATTCCTGTTCATCATTTTAAACATATTTTCTAAAGTACAATTAATGTCTTTAGGCATAAAACTTTTTAAATGTATTAATTAAAAAGATTGGTACCTGACATAAAAAATGAAACTCCGCTCCAGCAATCGCTTTGATAAGGCTTCTCCATTAATCATAAACAACTGGAATGGTCATGTAAAAGACATTAAACAAATTGTGGGAACCCTAAACAACTTGCATAAAATATTCTGAAATCTGAGAATATATTATCAGGAGAATTTTTTACATTTGAGTGTTAAAAAAGACTGACTTTGCTTCAGATGGATGCCATGATGGAGGTGCTTAACAATTCTGATGAGGTGGAGCAACTAATACTGAGAAATACAGGTTTGACTGATGAACTTTTGGAGAGTTTAGCAACAGCACTCAAGAGAAGCCCATCTGAGGTCACAGTAATTAACCTTAATCTGAACCACATCGGACCTCCTGGAGTCCATGTTTTACTGGAACTTCTACAGGCCAAACCACACATTAAAGAACTACTGTAAGTTTCATGCCAATGATCATGCAATCTAAATACATCTCAAAACAAGTGGACTGAACAGAACTGGTTTTCTGATAAAGATACTCTTGGAGGTCGCTATAAATCATTATGAATGATTTCTTTCTTCTTTAGATTATTTGGAAACCAGCTTGGTTTTCTTGGAGTGCAGACACTGCTTAGTGGATTGGCTGAACTTCAAGACAACGCAGCAGCAGCACTGTGTGGAAACCCTGAACAGCTTCTCTTCTCTCCAGTTAGCATTGTGATCAAAGAGTTAGATTTAGGTGGAAATGGCATTGGCAGTGATGGCCTGAGGGTTCTGGCCACTTTCATGAGGTATCATTCACACCTTCAGTATCTGGGTCTGGCCCAGACATCATGCTCAGTCATGGAGGCTTGGACAGATTTGTTTGAAAGTCTGAAAGTAAACGCTGAACTGACACACATCATCTTAGATGAAAACAACCTTGGGGACAATGGTATCAAACTGTTTGCTGAGGCACTGAGATCAAATGAGGTCCTGAGGAAGGTGGACTTGGACAACAATGGTTTTGGTGAAGTCGGGGGAAATCATCTCCTGGAGGCTCTGAGTTCTGGGAGAAAGTGTTCCCTTGAGCATCTCAGCCTTGAGGGGAACTATATCAGCACTGCACTGATGTCTAAAATACAGCAGGAGGTTGGATCTAACAAACCAGCTCCTCTGTAAACACAGGTGAAGTTGGACACAACACAATTAACTTTTGTGGCTTTTAATCCATGTCTGTTAGCTTTGAAGTCATCTACTGTATATACTTGTACTCCTAAAATTAGTCAAAACTTCACTCTTTGCAGAGATACACTATATACAGTTAAAATTTAGTGTCTCTCTTCCAGGAAAGAATGATGACTCATACTGTGCTCACTCATTTTATCCAAAACTTCCCTGTAGAAACGAGGATGTCCCTCCCCTTAATACCACCTTTTTCTTACTAACAATAACACGTAGCAAATCATGGTTCGCAGCTGTGACATAAACGTAAGTCTGTTGGCTAATTGAACAGAAGTGGACGAGCCCTTCAATAAGTCCCATTCCACCTTCCTGTTTTCAATACAAAATATGTCAACAGGAAAGAAAAGTGCACTAATCAAGTTCAGCATACCAATTCACAGGGACTTCAAAATACTTCCTACTATCACAGTTTAATATGCAAAAACACCTATAAGATCAAAACAATTTTTTTTGAACACCCAACTAGCTCGACATAGCAACATTTCAGCCTGATCATAAAAATTGTGTGACTGTGGCAACTTGTGGCAAATGACATTATATGTGTTTCATTACACGTTTTGAGGCAGTTTTGAGGTGAAATGTCCGCTGTGTGAGTTTAAAATTGAGTTAAATGTTCTCTCAAACAGATGAGGTTTTCAGGAAAATGGTCTATTGAGTTTAAAATCAACAAACCTACCTTCCTCCCTACCCTAAACCTAACCAATAGTGTCATAAAAGCAAATGTGAGACGAAAGACACAATTGCTTAAGCAGTTGTTGATGTCAGCTACTGCACAAATTAATTGCACTTAATAAGCTTGTAAATGTTGCTGGTTATATAATGCAAACTGTAACGTTCCTGTGTTGTCTGCCCTATGTTCTCTGTTTCACCCATCACGTTTATGTCATGTTTCCGTGTGGTCTGCTCCGTGTTTTCCATTTCACCCGTCACCGATCCCGTTCCATGTCACGTTTTCCCTGTTGTCCGCCCTGAGTCTCACTGTCTGTGTAGAAAACTTCAATTCCCACAATTCCCGGCCTCCCTACTGCCTGCACTCATCATTGTTCTCACCTGTGTCTCGTTTAGTCTTTATTGTGTCCTTGTGTATTTAAACCCTGTTTGTTCCTCCATTCCCTTGTCGGTCGTTGTATTTGATGTTCTATGTTTCCAATTTTTTATGCCTGCTCTTGTTCCCTTGTTTGATCGTTCGTGGATGTTTCGTGTTCGTGTGTTTATTTCATTTTCCCATCGTGGACCTTTAATTTGTTCCAGTGTCTTGTGTTCCTCTATTATTTAATAAAACCGCTTTTGGATCCGCACCTCTCGTCTGTCTTGTCCAGCTTCCACACCATTCGTGACACAAACATTACATTTTATCTCAACAATTCATGCTCTAGAGTAAAAGTGTTTAGATGTCATAAGATAGCATTGTGTGTGGAACATGTCAAAAAGGAAGTGTTTATGAACTGTTACTCTGCCATTTTCTTGTGCTTTATGTGAAAGTGAATAAAAGTAATTGTTGTTGTTGCACCTCTAGTGTTTATTTTTGATTGATACGTACAACGAGCAACGTAAATATCCTATAAGAAAAATGTAAGTACGGTAACATGATTCTGTGAGATCAGATTGCAACATTGGCTCAACTAATAGCATGAATTTGGGGCAGGGCTATCAATTTGTCTAATTAATGGAAGATGAGGGAGTGTTCTGAAACCCTGTTTGAAAACAATGCAGTGACATAACAATGCTACTATGCAGTGATAGCTGGCAGAATGTAAACAAGCCTGACTTTTGTGTCTTCAGCTAAGGAGGAGATAAACTTTGTGGTCTAGATGTGGCTGTCTTCCAATGCTTTCAAATGAATTGCTTTATTCAGTAATCCATCTATTTGGGAGTTCAGCATAACTTAAAACAGTGGAGGCAAAACTTCAGAGAAATTTTTGCTTGGGCTCTTGACAACTCTTTAAACCACAAGCCAACCGATTCTCCCACTCATGCCTTTTAAAGTCAATGAATTGCCCGTGTATCTAATGGGAGGTGAGATTATAATTTTAGTTCAGGGTACAGTTGAGATTCTGAGACACAGTTTATTGTATGAAATGTGAAATGATCTGTACCAGGAGAGCAGAAATATATTTCTTAATCTACATGTGCCTAAGATCATTACAATCTTGATTAAATTTGCTGCAGTGAAGTTCAATTCTGTTATATCAGTTATGTTCTAAATGTTAACATCATGCAAAAATGTATGTTCATGTTCCCCACTGATCCAAAAGATAAGCCAGAAAAGTTGTAAAACAGACCTCTAATCAGTGGTTTTCAACTGATTTTATTCAGAACCCAGATCTACGTTGCCAAATTTACAGTGAGATCGTTCTATACAATATCATCAGAAGGTATTTGATGTTTATTGCGTTCTTACCGACAGAAGGATGTTTGAAACTTTTAGTTTTATGTTTGACCCCAATTTCAAATAGGTTTTCTTATTTTATAAAAATGAAGCCTGTTGTTCATTGATCATTGTAAGGAGATATCATGAGCCGAAATTGATACAACCAATTTACGATGTAAAACTAATTTACTTAATCATTTATAATAGTTAATAAAAAGCTAATTTTGTTTGATATTCCTTAGTCTATCCACTTGTCACCAACTGACTCATAATGAATCTCCCACAGCTGAAATTTAAATATTGGTAAATACAGGACTTGGGACATCATTTTGGAATCCTCTTTTAATAAAATACACACATTACCACTATTCATTGTGATTTCAAATTAAAGAAAAAAAATTATAGGATGATTGGACTATAATATATAATATTTAGAATATATAATGTATAGATAAATAAATACACCCTGGGTACAATGCCTTGATTCATGGATGAGTAAATTAGTCTCAGTCATTCATGTTACAGTGGCATGGCATTGTTTCATCAGCATGACGTTTTGAAAAACCTCGATCAAAGCTTTCACAAAAGTAATTTATGCTGCTGGTTGTAACTGAGCCAACAAGAAAAACCAATGTACCCTTTGTGTTTTGTCTGGTAAGTCTTCTTTCATTTTATCTACAGATAAGCATGAGTTGAAAGATGGCAGCTGTAATCAATGATAAACTACATTTCCCCTAATAGCATAATTGACAAAGAAAAACAAAAATAGATTCCACTTATCAGAACATTCTCATGGTAATAAGTGTATAATCTTGGCCAGTGCCATTCCCAGTCTTAGTTTTTTAGAGTGCTATTAGAAATCTTAATATGATATTGTGGTCATAAAAATAATGTAAATATTAGGTGAGCCAAAAAAAAAAAAAAACAAAACAAAAAACAACCTAGATACCTCAGATGAAATGGGAAAAATATATATTGTTCACTGTACCATTAAAGAATAACTAAAACAATTCTTCATTAATATAACTTTAGTTTAGAGCACACAAAAATGTAATTTATAAAAACAACAATTAAATTAAATATGATCCCAACTTCTGAGGCATTCCTGGATTCAAAGACTTGATCCAAATGCCTTTCAAATTAATCTGCTTGAAACAAAGACTGTTAGAAAAACCTTTTCAACCCTTGTGCCAAGAGCCAGTTCCCTTTGCACATCCATGTCCTTCATGGAAATGCAGCTAATGAAAACGTTTTCTTAGTTTTAAAGCAAAGCCACTGTCTGGAGTTTAAAATCCAAAATGTGAAAGCCTAATGGAAAAATTGCAAACACTCAGATGTGACTTGACTAGTGATATGTAATAGAAGTGAATAGAAATAGAGGTGGAGCTTAGTTAAGCAAAATGAATATACCCTTTCTACAACATTAAAACCACCTGCCTAATACCATGTAGGTCCCCCTTGTGCCGCCAAAACAGCTCTGACAAATTGAGGCATAGACTCCTCAAGACCCCTGAAGATGTCCTGTTTTATCTGGCACCAAGATGTTAGCAGCAGATCCTTTAAGTCCTGTAAGTTGTGAGATTGGGGGATCGGATTTGTTGGTCCAGCACATATTGATGCTCTCTCTCTCTCTCTCTCTCTCTCTCTCTCTCTATATATATATATATATTAATATATATTTATTATTTAATAGGAAACCGTGGGGAGAAAAGTCATATCAAGAGTTTCACTACATGTAGTTCTGTGTATGGTTATGTATGTGACCAATAAAACCTGAAACTTGAAATTCAAAAACTGACAGTTACCTGAAAGGTGTCATTATAATGAGATAATATAGGTCATTCACTTCACCTGTCAGTGCTTAGATGATTTGTTTTGTATTCTTTTTCTAATGGGTATATAAATAGGTTGGAAGGACGTTTTAGGCTTATATTGCACAGAAGTATTTCTGTTTTCTACAACATGAACTAGTGTTAACCAATGTTTTTATTTTTGGCATCACTACTCTCCATGGCAGTGATGTGTGAGCAAATGGAAAGTGGATCCACCCCTTCTGTCAATGGACAGTTGTCTGGTGAGCAAGGTGAACAGACTGGTATTAATACATTTCGGGGATGTTAGCAGACAACAGTGACTTTCTGACAACAGGATGCAGGCAGTGTGGTGTGGAAAGGTGTGTTTGTGTATAATTTAGGCTGGCAGTGTGTTTTTGTTTGCTCAGACAAGGCTCAGGTGCAAGACAGTATAGTCTCGTTTTACTTATTTGCTTTTATCTGATAATTGTGAACCACATGCAGCCAGACATCCTGATTTAAAAGGGCATTCAGTGCTCATTTTCAACTTAAAATATATATAATTTTCATGTGTGATAAACAATGTAAATCAAACCACATGTGCATACAGCATTCCATGCCAGCTTATTACCACAGGGTCATAGGAATATATTTGACAGTATTTGGTCTCTTAAATGCACAATATTATGTACAATTTAGACTGAAAACATCTGCCAAAACCCTCCAGGGTCTGTATCAAGCAGCATACTGCAAGGGCATTAGACATAAAGCTCTACTGGGACACAGGACCCCCATTACTCATATCGCTTTTTTTCTTTCTTTTTTTTTTTTTCTTGAAAGCCTATTGCGTGCAAGAACTGTGCAACACAATGCACTATACAAACTTCCATTTCTTAAGGTACTATTCCTACATGGCAACAAGTACTGAGAAAGGTAACCATGTAGAGATATTAATCTTTATGAAAATATTTAAGTATCATCAACATACTGTACATGAACCTTCTCAACATGTTTTACAGCATAAAATGCATACACTGTGTATGCAAATAACAAAACTGGAGAAAACTTTCTTGCACATTTGCATTCTTCTATATTACACATTACACATCAGGAAAACCTCTTTCAAGTAAGTCTATGGAATTGCACTATCCAACGTCAGGCAAAACAGCCTCAGACGAAATGGCTTTATACAAAAAGGTCTCAGAATGAGCAGAGAGTTGGTTGCTAGGTAAGCGTTGGTTGCTAGACAGAGTTGGTAGCTAAACTGGCTGAGTTTGGTTGCTAGCTTGAGAAACTAGCTGAGCTATCTCTAAATTTATAAAAGCAGAAGTGTCGTTTCTATAAATTATTAACTAGCTAGCTAACATAATTGGTGTAAGTTTAAACTGACGTTTGAAACTCATTAAGTTTACTTGTAACAACAATTCAAAACAAGCTAACCTATAGTTATTTATAGTCGCTAGGTAATTAGCACACAGCAGCCATAGTTACTGCCAACTGTTTATTTACTGTCCTAAACTAGCGCTAGCAAATTCAGTTATTAATTTAATATCCAAAAGATTGATTCATTGTTATCATACACAATAAAAGAATGTGTTTATTTTCTCTGCAATTCCATAGAATTGACAGAGGTTTTACTGAGACTTGATGCTTTTTCGGCTGAGGATGCAGTTTGTTGATCAAGTCTTACCTCCCTTAAACTCATCTCTCCTTTCTGCTTTCCTGTCCCTGCTTCGTACAAAGAATTTTCTGATGTCCATCTACAGGAGCCAATAATATTTTAGTCAAAATAAGATCGGTTTTATTTAGAAACTTACTTTAGTTCCATCATGTTTTCATAGCCTACCTCAATTCTGACTTGTGTGCCGACACCTGGGTAGGGTTGCACCAGCTGTGTGTAAGTTCTCACGTAAGTTAAGAGGTAAAGTTCACACTAAGGGTTTACTAGTTAGTTTGTAACTAAGTCAGTGCTTAATTTGGTTGCACCACCTGTTCTTAAGGCAAAACTTAACTAGTAGGTCGTAAACTCTCCATAAAGTAATGCATAGTCGCATAATATGATGTTTACCCATATTTATCCAATAAATAGCCTTCAAATTTGTACACAGAAGTGTTAAAAAGTTTTATATCACTACGGTTGATGTTCAAACCTTGTCTGCTCGTGTAAGTGTCAGCTGTAATAAATGATATCCCCATTAAATAAGATACGTAATACAAGTAGATTTTATAAATAGTATATTTGCCCTGTGTAAATAACAATATATAGGAACTGTATCTAAAATAAATGAGGGGTGTAAATAAATAAATGCTAATACATCAGGCTGGAAAAATAGACATTTATTCATTTTAATATCTTATATATTTTGTATATGTTGACTTGACGATGCACACTGAAAACTGCACCGTTTGAATGGTTTCATGCTGAAGAACCGCTTAAAAGTATTTTTTTTCTCTCTCTTGTAAATGTAAACGAGTGTAAATGCCAACATAATCATATATATCAAAATGATTGATGACTATCACGCAAAACATGAGCACATTGATGTCATTAAATGAGTCTGCTTTTTTATTCCAACCATTAGCTAATCCTGGTCGGAGGCTTCCATAAATATATCGTTTATACGTAGGGTTACGTTCTACCTAAGTTTAATGTTGCAACGCTCAAATATTTAGTAGTGCGTAAGTTGTGACTTAGTGCCCATTATTCCACAACTAGGCTAAATTGTAATGTACGTAGGGGCCTATAGCTGGTGCAACCGGCCCCTGGATTTGTGTGTGTGGCTGTGCGCATTGCAGTGGCTTTGGTTATAGCAAGCGCACAGGCGCGCCGCACGGACATGGATTTCTGCACGCATGCATCTCATTTGTGTTTTCGGGTTAAACTGTGTTACTTTTTTTAATTGGGTGGGTTACTGCGATGCATTTAGATTCATCCATTTCTATTTCCGGGATTATCAATCTAAATGAATGCACTGACAAATAATGTAAATTTTTAAAACTCAAACTTGAGATTTTACTGGGGCACAGCAGATTTATACTGGGGCACGTGCCCCAATAAAAGGAGTCTAGAGACGCCTCTGGCATACTGTATATTTCCTCAATATCTAAATCCTCTTTTCAGTATTTTCAGTATTTCCTCTTGGGATGTTGCTAAAATGCACAAGCCAGGCTACTGACTGAAGCAAATTAAGTTTTCGGAAAGTTTTTTTTTTTTTCAATTTTCAAGGAATGTGGTTAACAGTGTTGACTGAAGCCAAATCCAAACAGGACACTTGTTGTTTAGGGCAGGTCACTGCCAAGACTTTACTGATGTCCAAACAAGCCGAACACTTCAAAGAGATGAAACACTCAGAGGAATGCCTTGCTGATAAACAGTATTTTTGTTCAGGGGCAAGAGCATCTAAGAAGCTATGTTCAAATCTTTGATATTTCAATACTGAAATTCTAAATACTAACAATTTATGAAATTCATGTTTATTTTCAATTCAAATTTTCATTTAAATTGTTATGCTGATTATGATTTTTTTTTTGTTAAAATAAGTGGACACACCCCCCCTCCTCTACAGTGCCCCGCCACTCTCGCCCTCAGGTGGAAGTGTCCGCCAACGCAGGTACGGGCGTGGCTTCTGGGCTGACCTGCTGGAGTTGCGGGGATCCGGGACACTTCCTGGGATCAATGCCCCGTGATGGAGCTGGGGACTGTGGTCCGGATCCCCGATGCCCCACAGGCTGTCCCCAACCGAGCCGGAGCGTACCGGATACCGGTAAGAATCAAGGGGGGTACTCACCAAGCATTGGTGGACACCAGTTGTAATCAAACCACTATCCACCAAGGCTTGGTTTAACATGGGGCATTGGGCACAGGTAAAACGGTGAGGGTGAAGTGTGTGCATGGGGATATTCACAAATACCCTGTGGTGACCCTTGCAATAAAATTTCGGGGAACAAAACATAGAGTGTAAGCCACGGTTAGTTCCCGCCTCACCCATCCACTGATTTTGGGAATTAATTGGCCTGAATTCAAGAATGTATTAAAGGGAATATGTGCGGATGGGTCCTGCATGAAAGCGAGGAGAGGTGTTATGTGCGATGCTCCTGCTCCACGTCAGGATGACATGAGGGGGGGTGAGGCTGTGGCCCCTCCTATCATCAGGGGGATCCCCGAAGGGGATTTCCCTATGGAGCAGTCGCGAGACGAAACCCTCAAGCACGCCTTTGACCAAGTGAGAGTGATTGATGGTAAACAACTCCACAAGAATGTCGCACTTTCATATCCCTATTTTACAATTATATTACGGGAAATGGTTTTCCAGGCGGCTCACTATTATCCGATGGCAGGTCACCTAGGGGAAAGAAAAACACTGAACCGCTTAATAGCCTGTTTTTATTGGCCGGGCATCGGTGGCGATGTCTGCAGGTGGTGCCGTGAATGTCAGCTGGTGAATCTGCCGGCCACCCCAAAAGCGCCATTGTGCCCTCTTCCGCTAATCAAGGTCCCCTTCGAGAGACTTGGCATGGACCTAATCAGGCCATTAGAGCGATCAGTATGAGGACATCACTTTGTATTAGTCCTAGTGGATTATGCGATATCCGGAAGCAGTGCCTCTAATCAACATCTCAACATGTAGTGTTGCGGACGCACTTTTCAAAATAATCTCCCGGGTGGGGATTCCGAAAGAAATCCTCACCGATCAGGGCACAAGCTTTATGTCACGTACACTATGCAAGCTTTATGAACTATTGGGGATTAAATCAATTCATTGGTTACGGTAGTTCCGGAGAGGGCGAAGCTCGGGCCGAAGGTGAATACAAACCACAATCATAACACCCCGGTCACTTGTTGGGACCAGCTCTCTCCATATCAACTCACAGAGGTTGCCGAGTCACAACAGGAGTTTGCAGATGTGTTTTCCCCTCTACCGGGTCATACGAACATCCCCCAGCACCACATCGAGACCAAACCGGGAGTGGTGGTACATAGCCGTCCCTATCGCTTGCCCGAACACATAAAGAAAATAATTCGGGAAGAATTGGATGCGATGCTTGATATGGGGATAATAGAAGAATCCCACAGTGATTTGTCCAGCCCGGTTGTTCTTGTTCCCAAGAGTGACGGGTCTGTATGGTTCTGTGTGGATTATAGAAAAGTGTCTAAATTTGACGCATACCCGATGCCCCTTGTTGATGAGTTGCTCGATTGGTTAGGTACTGCTCGGTTTTATTCAACGTTGGATTTGACAAAGGGTTATTGGCAGATCCCCTTGACACCAGTTTCCCACGAAAAAACAGCCTTCTCCACGTCGTTCGGATTGCACCAATTTATGATACTTCCTTTCGGTTTGTTTGGGGCCCCGGCTACGTTTCAGCATCTTATGGACCATATCCTCCGGCCGCATTTGGCTTACGCCACTGCCTATTTAGATGATATCATAATTTACAGTAATGATTGGCAGCGGCACATGCAACATCTGAGGGCGGTCCTGAGATCGCTGCAGCGGACAGGGCTCACAGCAAACCTCAAGAAGTGCGTGATTGGGCATGTGGAGGTACTGTATCTGGGGTTCTACTTGGGCCCCAAGACCAAAAACGGGGTGAGGCAGTTCCTGGGGCTGGCTGGCTTTTATAGGAGGTTTGTGCCTAATTTTTCAGACATCACCAGCCCGCTGACTGACCTCACTAAAAAGGGGGCTCCAGACCCAGTCCAGTGGTCGGAGCAGTGCCAACAGGCGTTCAGGCAGGTTAAAGCCGCACTTTGTGGGGGACCGCTTTTACATGCACCTAACTCCCTTTCTTATTGCAGATGGATGCTTCAGACAGAGGGCTGGGGCAGTAATCTCGCAGGTGGTGGAGGGAGAGGAGCGCCCGGTTCTGTACATCAGTTCTCTCGTTGAGGGAAACCAAGTACAGCACCATGGAGAAGGAGTGTCTGGCCATCAAGTAGGTGGTCCTCACTCTCCGATATTACCTGCTGGGGCGGGCCTTCACTCTCTGCTCAGATCACGCCCCACTCCAATGGCTTCACTGCACTAACGCCCGGATCACGTGGTATCTGGCCCTCCAGCCTTTTAAGTTCAAGGTGGTCCACAGACCTGGGGTGCAGATGGCTGTCGCTGACTTCCTTTCCAGAAATGGGGGGTGGTAGTCAGGCCAGATGGCGCCCCGGCCTGAGTTGGGCGGTGGGGGTATGTGGCAGCGGGGGCGTGGTCAAGCGCCCGTCCGGGGAGAGAAAGCTGTAAGGGTGCTTGCACCTCAGCTAAATTATGTCTAACACCTGTCTCTAATTTCAGTGAGCATGGGGAGAGCGGCATAAAAACGGCCACAGAACCTCCAGACGGGGAGAGAGTCAGAGACTGGGAGAGCCCGGCTGTTGTGAAGCTGAGTATAATTGTGAAGCTGAAAAGATCTGTGTTAAGTTGTTAAGCTGTAAAGTGCTGAGTTGACGAATTAGAGTGTTACCTTTGTTTGTAGCAACCTGCCTCCCGTGTCCTCACTATGTAATTCTCTACAGCCCCTTTATAGGCCTTTCTGACCTTGCTGGTTTTCATTAATCAGGTTCATTCAGTAACACTGCAAAGAAGGAAAACATAGGCTATATATTTTATGGTCAGAAGGATACTTAAGACCTTAAATAGAAATGTTTCATTGTGTTTTGAAGCTCATTGCAATTGGGCACTTTTATATCCTTAGCTGGCAGTTGCTGTAAACTCTTAATTGGTAGTCTAAAACTCATAGGATTTCCTATGTACCATAGACCTGCAATTTATAAGTATTATATGTATTTATAAGTAAAATATGTATTTATAATTATATAGTCACAATCATATGTTTTAAAAGTATCAGCATTGCTGAGCTAGAAAGCTGAGGAAATATATTAATCTGAGTTTTAATAATTTTTCAAAATGTCCTGTTTACTTATGTGGAAAGGGTAAATAATCCAACAGGAGCTGAATCATTGAGTCTAGCTGTACACCGGACACATGCATCAGCTGTTTGGCTGTACTGTACTGTGCATACTCTATCAAAGCATAGCCTCTTTTTAAAAGCAGCTGTCCAAGCGTTTCCTCGAAACCAGTAATTAGTGCTTTAAGCAGGGATTTAAAGTTTCTGCTGATACTTTAGCAAAACCTTTTTTTACTTGTTTTGTAAAATCAATCTTACAAACATCTAATTTCATTCAAAGCAAACATTTACGTAAGAATGGATATGTGAACAATTTACACAAAAATGTGTTTTGCTCATGTTCATGAATGAGAACCATTCTGTATTATGTGTGTATTTAATCAAAATGTACTGTTATATTTTCACCGGCAAATAACATCTTTTGATTCATAGGTAAACTGTAAACTAAAAAATTTATAAACTAAGCAGTCCAGCATTTGTTAATGACTTTTTACTTGGCTCAATATGTCCACAGAAAAATCCACTAATTTCTGGCAAAGGTTGAACTTATGAAATCCATTGTAATAAGAACATTCTCTAGTTGAGAAAAATAAATCTGACTTGACACCTGTAAGTAGTTCACTTTTTTATATGACAGCTACTGGAAAAAGAATTTGTTATATGTTTGGCAGGCAGGCAGGATGGACGGACGGACAGACAGATAGACAGACAGATAGATAGAAATACATTGTCAAAAGTTTTCAGAGTGCAGTGTGCACCCTGCTCATGTTTGGGACAATACTGTCTGTGCACAGGTGGAGGGATCCAGTTCTACTAAACTGAATGTGTGCAATGTTGTTAAACAATGCTGGACACTGTCGTGCTTGAGGGCCAGTCAATGAGGACTTTATTTGGAGGAGGAATTTCACATGGCACCAGCACACTATTCAGACCTGAAAGATGATGACATTTAAAGGGGCATTCAGCAGTTCTCTAGCTAGTGTTAGCATTGCTCTTCTTTGTGTATTTTAAGTACCAATACTACAGCGGTGTTAGATTCTGTACTGCCACCTATCGATGTGGATAAACATGATCGTCTCTGCTGCCCCCAACAGCTTTGGAATATTATTTGCATCTGGAAAATGTCGGAGTTTGAGGTAATTTCTAAAGTAATTTGTTACAACAATAATATAATTGCTTTGCCTAAAAACAAAGGTCAGAATTCAAGTGAACAGACTTCTACAGTTATATATATTCCCTCATATTAATATTCTTTGGAGACTGTCTACGTTTCACGTTATTTCTAAAGATAGTCATTACCATTATTAGAGAACTGCTTAGCGTAAAATAAACCTCAACTATCTACAGAATTATATGGTAAAAGGAAAGATTAGAATTGTTTTTTAGATTAAATTTAGCAATACTGTATTTGAAGAACTTGTTTGTTTCTAAGCAACCAACATCATGGTGTACTCAAAATCCACAAAAATCACTGTGCCACGCTACTAAACAATTGAAGACATATACCATTTCTTAGAGGTGGTGGTAGATGGGTCCCCCTTACTATAGCTGTGATAACTAAAATAAATAAAATGATACGTTGCTTTCCGTTTGCGTTTGTAAACACCACTGAAAATGGTCGATTACTAACATACTTTGACTACACATGCAATTTTAAAGTTGAGTTTTCTGTAAATTCCACTGATACTATTTTAGAGAGTGGTCTAAACAATTGATAATGTTTTACCTGTCCAAAAAAAAAAGAAGCAACATCGGCATCACTACTCATGTTTTTCTCCGTCATCAAATATTTCCACCTTTGTGTATTCCGTTCCAATGTTTACTTACTTGTCTTCTTGCTTCTGACCTTTTTCGCTTCTTCGGCAGTACAGCTACTGAATCTTCTGTTGTCTCTGCTTCTAAAGCACGATCATAAGTATGTTCCATTGTATTCTGTTTGCTCTTCGCAACACCAAACAACACTGCGCTAAGCATAGCCAAGCGTATCTGCTTAGCAATGAGCACAAGGATTTTCTTCTTTGACGTTTAGTGAAACACAGCGGACCACGTCATTTCAACATGGCGAAACACGTTGAAGGGGTGACCCGCACCATGTATAATAAAAACACTATTTTAGAAAACTATTATGAGTACAGTCTTCATCTCATGTGAGTGCACACCACTCAGATCACACTTCACAAAAACACATTTCATTTGTTAATGAGTAAAACTTTTCAAATGAGCCCAAATTAATGAATCAGTGCTGCTTAACATTTCCTTAGAGTGGAAAACACACATTGTCTTGCCAATGTCCTCCATATCTCTTTTAACATATTTCAGACAGCCAAATGTTCCAGATGATAAGACTAAGCAAAATTCAGCCTGCATAAGTTCTACTGTGAAATTGTATGTGTATTATTCTGAAAGAAAATACCTTTAATTTGCATTGCATTTGTTTTCGTGTACAAATCTTTTTAAATAAAAGTTTTAAATAACCTTTACAAGATACTTTAGAAAAATTTCCAAATGAAAACTGAGTTGCAATGGGAGGACAAAAGATTCACAGTAAAAGTCACCTCCGGCAAATAAATTATTTTCTTTAACTGTTGAATACGAACAGTGTTTCTTTATATATTTCGTTCTTTGTCTGACGAATGAATAAAATTCACGCCTGCCTTTGGAAAGACACACCTTCCAGTGATTCGCCTCTTCTTTCACAAGCGAAGTGTGTCTTTCTCGCAAAGACTGTTGGCGGCGACAGAGGGAAAGATGTTTCCAGTGTCCCAATTTAACTTCAGCTGCGTGCCTACTACTAAGTACTTGAGATATTATCGGCGACTTGACTAAGCGCCTGTGGTTGACCTCAGCAAATCATGTCTGTGTGTGCCGCATTTGACTTAACTATTTCAGTTTTCAGCATCATCGGATCGTTGACTGTCAGATGGAGAAGTTTACATCGCGACACACTGATCACCCGCTTTGGAAAGTACTAGATATGGCATTTGGGGAAGACTACGGGATGTGGTATTGTACTGCAGTGTTGCATTGAGACCATCAGCAGTTATTAAGGGACATTCTGTTATGGAAGTAATTCAACAGATCTGTCATGTCTTGACTGCACCAAACACTCGCGAGGAAGAATGAAGTAAGCGCGATGGAGCCGGACAATGGCCCGCACTCCAAACTCAAAGCAGCTGGAGTCGGGGGGTGAGTAACAGAACTCGTTATGAGAATAAATAGAAAGATTTCAGAGAAATGTTAAATGGGTCAGAAATTAGCCTGGAAGAATGAGTTCACGCTCTACGGGACGAAGTACATGATGTCCATTCTTGAGTGCTGGAAACTTGATGAACGAATGGGACGCAGAAGACTTGCAGAATATTGTTTGTTTAAATAAATAAATAATACTACTAATAATAAAAATAATAATAATTAAAAAAAAATTCGTGGCAATCTTTCCTTACATGCTTTTGTTTTAGGTTAATATTTTTGTATGCAGTGATTTACAGTTGAGCCAAACAATTAATGAATTATAAGGGACATTTTGCCGATATTTTGCAAAAGCAGTTTGTTCTTTATTTAGTTTTAAAATCTGAAGAAGAAGAAAAAAGTCTCTCTGGATGACCATTTCTGTTGATTTGGAAGTGACCTAATCCAGCAGTTTCCTTTTGAAATATTGTATTATTAGTAGTATTTTAGATTTATAGATTGTTTTAGTTTTCAAGCATTTATCAAGATCTATAAGCAGTCTATAAGCATTTTTCAACATTTATGTTGGGTGTTTTTATAACTTCATTGGTAGCCTAACACTTTACAGAAAGGTTATTCTTTAACATGAGTTAACTACATGAATGAACAATGCTTTTACAGCAATTATTGACTTTGGTTAATGGTAATTTCAACATTAAAAGTTGTATGCATTAATATTAGTTGCCAAAACTAACATTAATAAATGCAGAACAAATATGGTTAATTAATAGTATTTGATGCCTAATGCAGTTGCTATTGGCAACAAATACAACATACAACCTCATTGTAGATTTCATCTCTCATTTTCCATTTATCTTCTGTTTAAATTAGTGCTCTCTCTCTCTCTCTCTCTCTCTCTTTCTCTCTCTTGCTCGCTCTCTGGGATGAGGTGAGAGGGCATGCTGGATGGGGGCTGCACAGCAAGTGCTAAAGTTCTCCTGGCTCTATCAAGAGAATGCTGTTTGAAGTAAAACGTCATGGTTACTGTTGTAACCTCCATTCCCCAATGGAAGGACTGTCTTGGGTTACTTAACTGTAACCCCTGTTCCCTGATAAAAGCGGAACGAGATGCTGTGCTGATTTAGAGCTTTGGGAACATCTTTTAGGTGTGACCAGCTGTGAATATGTGTGCAACACGTCAATGAAATTAACAAAATGTATAGCCTCCGCCGGTGACATCATCAGGATGCACCGGTAAAGGGCTATAAATAGATGCGCCACATACAAGAGCAGTCCTGGGGCATCTTCAGTGTGGCAATGAAGTGCAGCATCTCGTTCTGCTTTTATCAGGGAACAGGGGTTACAGTTAAGTAACCCAAGATGTTCCCTATCAAAAAGCTACACTTTGGGACCGAGAATACCCACGCAGCCGAACTGTGGATGTCCGGACCCCTTACGGTTGTGTACTTGTGCTCACAAGAGCGCGAGTGGTCTCAGACATGAGCTTGTGATGTAGACTCAAGGACATAAGAGCCCAGAGTAGCATGAACATCCAAACTATAGAATCATATGAATGTATGCGGAAAGGACTTGCCCACCGCATTACAAACATGTTGCAGAGGGATACCTCTGGCTAAAGCTTTAGGGGGTGACCCCTCTGGTAGAGTGAGCCCTGATACCTTCTGGTGAAGCTTGACCGCGTGCCACGTAGGCCAGGGCAATAGCATCCATCACCCAATGTGACATGGTTTGCTTGGTGGCAGCCGCACCTTTGTTAAGACCCCTATGACAAACAAATAGTTGCCCTGACTTACACCACTGGCTAGTGCGGTGGACATAAGTCTGAAGGGCGCGGACTGGACACAGTTTGTGAAGTCTTTCCTGCTCCGGGGTTATAAACGGCGGGGAGCAGAAGGCTTCGAGAGTGACCGGATGTACGGTCGAGAAAGGAACCTTAGGCAGGTAGTCAGGGTTAGGGTGCAATATTGCTTTAGCCATTCCTGGGGCAAAATCTAAGCAGGATAGCAAGACGGACAGAGCCTGTAGGTCCCCAATTATTTATAGAGAAGTAATTGCCATAAGAAAAACTACCTTGAGAGTCAGAAGTTTATCAGACGCTGACTCTAGAAGTTCAAAGGGGGTCTGAACCAGACCCTTAAGGACTATTGCTAAGTCCCATGAAGGGATCCTGGTCCTAGCAGGAGGTTTTGAACGCATGGCTCCACGAACAAAGCGAGTGAGCAGGGGATGTCTCCCCAAAGGCATCCCGTCAATCAAGGCGTGGCAAGCCGATACAGTGGCCACATAAACCCTGAGAGTTGTGGGGGCATGTGCCTACTGATAATTTTTCCTGCAAAAGCACAGAACTGAAGCAATCTGGCAGTTAACTGGATCTGCATTATGTGCACTGCACCATCTTTCAAAGACTCCCCATTTATTGGCATAACGTCTTCTAGTAGAGGGAGCCATAGCACTCAGGTGAAAGCTCAGTGTCCCTCAGTTGGTACCTTTCAGGGGCCAAACATGAAGGTTCCACAGCTCAGGCTGGGGATGAAATATTGTCCCCTGCGCCTGGGACAGAAGGTCCCTCCTGTCCAGAATCGCAGAAGGCGAGCCATCGAGGAGAGACATTATCTCAGAGAACCATACCCTGTTCGGCCAATGCGCACTATCAGTAAGAGGCAAGACCCTTGCTGGTGAACTCTGGCCAAGACTCCCGGGAACAGAGAAACCGGAGGAAACACATACATTCTGGGCCATGTATGTGCCATCGCGTCCAGACCCAGGGGGGCTGGGTGACTCAGAGAGAAGTAGAGGGGACATTGCGCTGTCTGTTGGGAAGCAAAGAGGTTCACTTCCACTCTGTATAATCTCAACCAGATTTGTTCCACTACCTCAGGGTCAGTATTCTCTGTCTGAACAGTAAATCTGCTCCCACATTCAGGCATCCAGGGATATAAACTGCTCTGATTGACAGGAGCTTGCCCTGGGCCCAAAGGAGAATCTGCCATGCCAGTCTGTTGAGCTGGCGTGAATGTAGACCTCCTTGATGGTTTATGTAAGAGACTACAGCTATGTTGTGCATCCGCACCAGGACATGGCAGCCTCTCAAATACTGGAGGAAGTATTTCAGAGACAGAAATACCACCATCAACTCAAGGCAGTTGATGTACCAATCGAGATGATGACTCTCCCATTTCCCATGAGCTGGATGACCACGTAAGTCCGCACCCCAGCCCATTAGGGAGGCGTCTGTCATTAGCAATTTGCGATGGCAAGACGCACCTAGAGTGGGACCCAAAGTGAGGAACCGGGGTCTTAACCACATAGAAAGGGTACGAAACGTGCGGAACGTAACCCTTATCTGCCCCTTGGATGAAATCCCCTGGCTTTGAGCCACAACTGAAACGGTCTCATGTGCAGAAGGCCCAAAGGAATCACCGAGGATGCAGATGCCATGAGATAATATTCATTGATACTGACGAACAGTGCAACCTTGACCTAGACTGACTTTGCTCAGGGTGTTCTGAAAGGACACGATTCGAGCAGGAGACAATTGTGCCCGCATCATGATCGAATTCCATACAACCCCTAGATAGGTAATTTCCTGAGTAGGAGAGAGAACACTCTTTTTGACGTTGAGTCTCAGACCCAGAGAAACCAGATGAGCTAAGACGATAACTCTGTGGTGAAAAGCCAGTTCTTGTGACTGTGCTAGTATCAGCCAGTCGTCTATATAATTCAGAATGTGGATGCCCCGGAGTCGCAAAGGAGCTAGTGCTGCATCCATACATTCCGTGAATGTGTAGGATGATAGGGCTAAGCTGAATGGAAGAACCCGATATTGGAAAGCTTCGCCCCTGAAAGCAAACCTCAGGAACTTCCTGTGTTGTGGCAGAATTTCTATATGGAAATATGCATCCATGAGATCGATCGTGACCAACCAATCGTGATGTTGGATTTGAGACACAACCGTCTTGACCGTTAGCATCTTGAACTTGAACGCCTTGACTGAGCGATTCAAGCCTTGAAGGTCTAAAATCGGACGCAACCTCCCACCCTTCTTGGGAACCAGGAAGTATCTGTTGTAGTAACCTGACTCTTTCTCTGGAAGGGGAACATGTTCTATGGCCCCTTTGACCAAGAGATTTTGCAGTTTGTTCCACAGTAGACATGCTTGTTCCGGTTTCACGGTAGTGGATACCACTCCGTTGAAACGCAGAGAACGGTGATCGAATTGAATTCTGTAGCTCTTTTCTACTGTTCTTAGAACCCACAAAGAAACACCTGGCAGTAGCTTCCACGCTGCCAGGTTCTCTGAGATGGGAATACATTTTGACACTTCCTGTTGAGGGGATGTCGAGTATTGACAAACCGGTCCCCAGTCTTTACGAGGGTCAAAGAGCTGCTCAGGGCATCTAGAACCCTGCTTGCGGTCCACATGGGTGCGCAAAGCAAGTACCAGACACAGCAACGAAGAGGCTGGGTCTGCCTCCTCCTGGGTCAGTTTCGTTGCAGGTTCATGACCTAATCCCTGAAGGGGGTCATCTTCTAGGAGAGGGCTTTGAGCTCGACTGAATCAAGCGGATCGAAGGAGGGTCTCTGAAGGCCTGAGAGGACCACTGAGAGATCCCAGGAGGGGAACAGGCCTCTTAAGGAACCTGATAACATACACCTTTAAGGTGGAGGTGGACAGCCTACCCTCCAACCTCTCCTGCAGGAATGATAGCACTGACTTAACTACGCATCTCTGGTGGTCTTCAGATCTGGAAGATCACCAATTTGCGAACAGACGCCACTTGAGGGCGTAAAGCTGCCTGGGGGATCTCTGGCTTGGTTGATCATGTCTACGACTGCAGGAGGTAGACCGCTTAAGTCTTCTGCATCCTGTCCAGGGGCCAGACATGGAGGTTCCAGAGGTCTGGGCGCGGTGCCAGAGGGTGCCCCATCCCTGAGAAAGGAGGTCCTTCCTCAGGGGAATTTGCCAGGGAGGTGCTGTCGCGAGGAGCATGAGATCCGAGAACCAGGTCCGAGAGGCCTCATGTTCCTCGTTCTCCCTGACCTTGCACAGCACCAGTGCAAGAAGGCTCACTGAGGGAAATGCGTACTTGTGCAGCCCCCGGGGCCAGCTGTGTGCCAGTGCATCTGTGCCGAGAGGGGCCTCCATTAGGGATTACCAGAGCGGGCAGTGGGAGTTGTCTTGGGAGGCAAAGAGATCTATCTGAGAAAATTATATATAACTGAACACCGGAGTGGTGGATATGTTTACGGTTTTCATGTACACTGACTTCGTCTTATGATCATGAGCACAACACAGAGCAGCAACCTAAGATGTGATTACCTCATAATAAATATATACCTAAATAAAATGAATTAGAATTTTATTAAACAGACCTCCTCAGCATGGTTTGATGAAGGGACATGCAAAGATATATACAATACCATTTATGTTTCATATTTAAAAGGATAGAGAGTCAAAAATTAATATCTCAGACTAACCCCATTTCCTTTGACTTTGGCCCAACATTACACATTCTCACAAGTAGGTTCTATGCAAATATCTTACATAAATAATTTTATTTTTGACCATGTAATGTACACAAACCTCATGGATTTCTTTCTTTTGCTTTTTCTCCTATCAAGTATAATATCTTAGGGAAAGTAACTTAATGCTAAATACAGTAATTTAATGCTCTTATCATTGATAACAGCTCATTACAGCACTCCTTTGTTATTTAAGACTTCTTAGAATGGAGATTTCAGAATTTCATAGCTTTGGCATATTGATAGGAAACACTCACTTTCTATATGAAGCATCACACATTTTTGGCATCCAGGCAGATGATAAGCTTTGACTGGCCATTGAGCAGAAACAGCTGTTATGGCTCTATACTGAAGGCTCCTGCTGCCGCCAAGTGTTACTGGCCTACAGGCAGACGAAGCGCTGCTCTTGGACAGTGACTAGACTGGTAATTTAGATTAATGTGGTCCTTTGTATTCATTCAGTAGCTGAGAGAAGAAAGGACAATGGCAAAACACCTTTGATTCTTATTTTGGAGAGCTTTGACCTGGGATTTAAATAGCCCTCACAGAGGCATTATTTGGTGAGAAATGCTACTTTTAGCATCCAATACACTACACCACTGATAGACTTCGAAGCTTAATGCAGTGGTTTCCTTCATTGTCTTTTGTGAGATTGGCACATAAGCTTTCATTAGAGATCTCTTCTCAGTATGCAGGGGTATGGAAAGTATAGACCTTTCTTTATTTAGCTCTTTGAATATGTTGTTTTAAATTTCAGTTTGATTACATTAGTTGTTCTTTACTAGTTTAAGTTGAAACTGTGGATAAAACAGCTTAGACCAGAATTAATTTCCATACTGGTTTTTAATGTTTGTTTGGTGCTAGACTAGCTGGTGAACTAGCATAGCTACAGTGTTTACCAGTTAAACTTAGAGAAGTTTGTGAGAAGGGAACTGCACTAAGTTCTTTTCAGAAGAGAAGACAGAGAAAATAAGACTAATGAATATATTTTAAATAAACTTGAAATTAATCAGTTTGATTTTGTTCAGTCGCGGGCTCGCAGCAGCATGTCTCTTCGTAGATGCAGCACATTTCCAACTGCAGCAGAATATTGTCTTATGCCAAACAGCAGCAGCCGCAGCATGCATAAAGCAGATATAGTCCGCCAAGACCAAACCTACTACAACGTCATTGACATTAATCAAATCTTTTATACCATGGTCTGTTAGAATTCTTTATTTTGATTGGCTGGAATGCGTGCGGTTCAAACCGTTGAATGCACAGGTAATTCTGGCCAGTTTTAATTACCATTCGATATTAATGCTCTGCTTATAACCATAGCAACATAACATTACATAACAAGCAGGGTGAGCTACAGCAACTGAAAACATTTCCTAACCACTTTCATCAGCATAGCTAATATAATGGAATTCAGCTTGGAGGGTGCGAGAAGGAAATCAGGACATATTGTAAGCATTACAATACAACACTTTCGCTGTCCAGCAAGGCGATGCAAGATTATTAAAACTGTAATGTGTTGAGTATGTTATGTGCTGAAGTGCCGCCTATACACTTTAGAACATAACATTCGTGGAGGCAACCACTGGTTCTTCACCTCCATGCTGTGCATTTAAAATTGTTTAACGCACCCCTAGCCATGGATTATCCCTTACATATAAACTACTCTTGAGAGTTTACTTTTTACTTTTATTTCTTCTATTTTTACAGGAGAGCTGTCTTTCTCTTCATGGTTCTTTACTGGTCATGCTGCCTGGGGTTTGCACAAACACAGCCGGCAGGTAAGAGTAAAATAAGTGTCTTAAGTAAGTTCATTAATGTATTTTCAAAATTGTAAAAAAACAAACAAACCCAATTATCCCCATTTAGTATCTGATACAGCATAAACAATATGCATTTGCAAAAAGTCAATTTGAAGCTCAATTTGTCATGCACATGAGATATTTGTTGAAACCATGTATTCTACATGAAAGCATGGGTGCATTAACATCCAAAGACCTCCAAGACTGCCTTGTAATAAATGTTGAGGATACTTGACAGGTCTTAGGTAAATATATTTCTCATGTTACAACTAATTTGGAGTTTTCCATGAGGCAGAAGTGAAAGAGGCCACCAGTACTGCATTTTGTTGGAGAAGTGTGCATCATATTTGCCAGAGTTATCATTATTCTGATGATATTTCTAGCAGCATTTGATGAACATGAGTCTGTTTATCTGATACTAGTGAATGAAAAACCAGTACTTCAGTATTGCTATATGCTATGCTTTTTATCCCAACATCAGTTGAGCAACTAGTCCTCACTGCAGACTCACTGGATTTAGTCCACTGCGTAGTTGATTTCTATGATGTATTAGATGCTTTTAATGTGGAAGCGAGTTGCATATTATATCAGATTCTCTAAACAACTTGTTACACATATGGCATTATTTTGTGTTATCAGTATGGTATATAGCTTATTCGCAACTTTGTTTGACAGGCTTTATTAGTGGCTAACTAAAAGTTAGTAGTTTAACTACTGTTGCTATATGTGTCTGTATAAGCTATAATGTTTAAATTCATACATATAACAACTGTTATTTTCCCTCTGGCAGCTTCAAATTTGTCTATTTTTAAATGGATTTCCATTTGTTCTTTTTTATGCCCATGTGACTGCTCTACTTGTGCCTTATTATAATAGACTAGTGCAGGATACATAAAGATAAAAGTGTTTTTCTTTTTCTTCTTGTCAATTCAAGTAAGTTATCGTTTTATAAGAACATTTTGTCTAGAATCCACATATTTTAGTTTAACACATCTCATACTTTGTCTTGTATATCACATAGAGAATATTTAGCCTTTATTTGATTCACAAGTGAATTATTATTACATGCCTGACTATTATGACTGCTTCTTCACATTTATAATATAATGTCTCTTTAAGATAATAGAATAATTACACATATTGTTTTTATATATACACACACAGATATTTTCAGTCCTTGAACTGAAACCTTACATTTTGGACCGCACAAGGACAAAAAAAAAAAAAAATGTGTGTAGTAGATTTTAAATCCAAAACAAATGTAAGATTTGAATCCCTAAATCAAATTTAAAAAGGAATAGGGCTGTATATGTTAACATAGCCATATAATTATTTGCAATAATTGAAAATATATCTGGGTACACAGACCAGCTGTATGCATGCCAATAGTCTGATGAAACCAGTCAAAACTATTAAAAACATTGCATACGCTTTGAAGAAAAGACGGGGAGTGATAAGTATGTGAATTTGAACTCTTACAGCCTAATATCTGATTTGGCGACATTAGTAAAACAGCTAGTTCTGAGTTCAAATTCACCTTTTGCCAATTTCAGTATTTTCCCCTTATTGATCTATGTAACTGGAGACATATAGTACATGCCAGTCACTTATTTTAAATAAAAATGAATGCAAAAGATCCAAATAAAGTGTCTAAGGGGACTGTGATATCACTGAAAATAAACACAACATTTTCGTTGTGATCATTGAAGGTTAGGCAGTGCAGAGAAGGGGGTGGATGGGTGCACACATGCTTTTCCCGGTATTAAACAATCAAAGGCAGCTTTTTCTAGCAGCTTGGCATCTCATGTGCCAGCGGAACAGGGGTCATGGTAACACATTTCCTAGACTTGAAGAAACCCCTCTCTCTAAAGCCATTGTCATTTGAAGACAAGAGTGATGAGGTACCATTATGTGACACATCAGGTGCGTTTCTTCCCGCTGCCAGCAATGTAGTTAAGTTCCTTCACAATAGCCTACTTATTAGATTATATACTTTTTTATTATACACCAGGGTGCAAATACCTTATGCCACTATTTACAGCAAGTGTTCTGTGCCATACCTTACCATTTGGTAATTTCATTCTTTCTTATTCATTTGCACAGAATTTCAATCAATATATTTATTAATTTGTGCATGTGATATGTGTTTGGTTTGTTAAAAAAGAGATTTCTAACTTTTTTGTACATCTGAAGTAGTTATACCTGTACTGAAAAACTACAGTTGATAGTTTTGCATTTTTAAGTGTTACACTTTTAAATAAATAGACTTGTTTATTTGTTTATAGGTGTACTTGAAGGTAGGGGGGCCTCATTTTGAAAATCTTCTTAGGGCCCCCAAAATGCTAGGGTTGGCCCTGTATCACTACTCCAAACATTTGTGCATTTGCATTGAAACAGCCACTATTTAATGAACATCCCTTATGTAGTGTACATCTCCATTTGAGAGGCAGTATGATTGTGCCTGATTGGATGTCACTGATTGGGCTTCTGTAGATGTACAGAGTTCTATATGTGGGACAGTCCTTATATCAACTTCTGCTGTCTGAGATTTCTCAGGATATCTGCCACATGGCTTATGGCCACATCATATATGTGAGCCATAGCTGGAGACGTTTTGGAATTCTTCTCTAACCATCGAGCTTATCTTTAGTTTAAAATATGATTTTCAGAGAATGACGTTCCACTTTCCACTAACATTTATTTGGACAGTCCTTCGAGGGCAAATTGCATTTTTTCAATGTTGTTTCAGCTTGGCTCTGGGAATTGATGCTAAGCCAAATCGTTTAAATGGCTTACTGTTCCATATCAAGCGTATCTACTGTTTTAGCTCGATGGAATATTAGTGTCTGCAACAGGGTCTATGTTTTGCTTCTCAAAGGCCCCATGAAATTGCTTTTAATTTCCTATTCAAACAGGACATTTGGATAGGATAGGCTCATCACTTAAAAAATTAAATAAATATTTAAATAACCAATAGGCTTTAGTTACGTTACTGCAGCCACAAACCATAATTTGCAACTTACTAGAATGATGCAGGTGCTGGTAGAGGAATGGGCATTCTCATTCTGGAGAGCATTTGATTGGACATGTGTAGTGCAAGATTAGACATCAATATTTTTCAGTCTGTTTTTCTAAAGAGAAAAACTGTACATTTTAAATGTGTATATCTGTTAAAATTGTATTTAGTCAGTGTTAGTTAGTACACTGACATACATACAAATGGTTTAAAAGCTAGCACATACATGGAGTAAACTCATATTTAGATTCCTTTGGGTCTTTAAAATTAAGATATTGTTTCATGTATTGCATTTATAGATGATTGGTGATCTCAACATTCACTATACTGTGACTAGTGGATCTTCTAGTGTGTGTTCTGTTGAGGTGCACTGCTGGATATTTGTTATTGTAAGAGTTTTGTTTCTGGATCTTGTGTGATGTATGTGAAATAATTAAGATGATAACATTTTATAACTTCAGAGAAGAATGTCTGAGATATTTTTTTACAGGCCATTATGTTTATATTTGAGTTGTCTGCCAGCATACTTCTCTTTTTACACAACCTAGTCCAATCTGCTGATTATCATCTGTGGTTTAAGTAATGCATGGCTTTAGGCTGATTTATACCTCTGCGTCGAACCTACGACATAGCCTGATGTGCACCTCTTAAAATATTTAAGAGTTGGGGTACCCAAGTTCGTTTTTAATAGATTTGAATTTGTCATGGATTTTTTTCCAAGTCCAACCAAGTTCATGACATTTGATTTGTGATGCATTGAACAAAATAAATAAATAAAAGTAATGAAACACAAATAAATGGACACTCTGTCTGCAAGAAGTTGTAGCACCCCCTGATGTTGTAGACATAGCCAGAGTTTGTTTCACCATGTTGAGCAAACACACCTGCAGAGCCGCACACTCAGTTAACCAATACGCTTGAATTTTACTATGGAGACTGCTGTGTAACATCGATTACTGAGGTGGCTGGCATGACGAACACATAAAGACGGGTATGTAGCCAATGTACTAGAATCTGCAAGGCAGTTTCGCATTGCACGGGACCTGACAACTGGTAAAATTGCATGCAGCTTTTGTGAACAATGGTGACGGTGATGGCTAAAACAATATATTAAAATAAAAATTCTGAAAAATATTATTAATATTGGGCTAATAAGTATTTTAGGTGTCTCCAAACATGTAGGGTTCTGTAGTCTCTTGTGATCAATGCAGTGTTATCAACTTAAACTGGTCCTTGATGAATTAACTGTAACTTTTTAAATAGTTGGGAAAAAAATTGTTATTGCTAAAGCAAACTGCAACTCTGAAAAACAGATAAACATCACCTATTTATTGTTTTTCTATTTTAAAAGAATTGAAGAGCTGCTTAAAAAAGTTTGTGACAGCAGGGGCATGGTCGAGCGTTCGTCGAAAGCGTTAAGGGTGCATAACTGTACACCTGAGCCAGATAATGATTAACACCAGCTTGGGGAAAGTGGCATAAAAGGGACCATGTCAGCGGTAAGAGGACTGAGAGAGTCTGGGTTCAGAGACTGATTGTGAAGCTAATGTGTTGTTGTAAAGTTGTAAAGCTGACGTGTATTTTTGAAGCTGTAAGCACTGAGGTTTATTCATTAAAAACCCTTACCTGTGAGTGGTAAGAAACCAGTCCCCTGTGTCCTCCTTCCCTCCTGACCTAGAAGATTGTTACACTGGTGCCCAAACTCGGGATTGAACTGAAGGAAGTACACCTCATGGAGTCCTCCCCATTTGCTGAAGTCCTCAAGTCTCTCGCCAGCCTGCACCACTCCCACCATCAGGCCCTGATTGAGCTTCATCAGGACCAAGAACGCCGCTTCCATGAGATCCTCAGAGCTCAAGCAGAGGACTGGCAGGTGATCTGGAGTCTCCCCAGTCAACAGAAAGCCCCGCCCGTGACCCCGGACAACAGCAGCCCCATGCCCAACCTCACTCATGAAGATGGGGGTGGAAGATGACCCAGGAGCCTTCCTATTCAAGCAAACCACAGAGATTTTGGGTTGGCTGCATGCTGAGTGGCCAGCCCGACTCATCCCTTTGTTGTCCGGGGAAGCCCATCTCGCAGCTCAACAACTGCCAGAGGCTAGTCTCCTGGTCGACAGAGACTTGAAGAAAACCATTCTGCAGCGGGTTGGCCGGAGCCAAGAACAGCATCTCCAGCTCTTTCGGTCAATGAAAAGAAACCCTGAGGCACGCCCTCGACCAAGTGAAAGTTTCTGATGGTCAACAACTCCAACAGAACATCACGCTTTCATAGCCTTATTTTGTGATAATAAAAGAACGGTTGTATCAAGTGATGCAGGACATTCAAACAAAAGAGGATACATCACAGCTGTTAATACCATAGAGCTGCCGGGAAATGTTGTTCCAGGTAGCTCATTATAATCCAATGGGGGGTCACTTAGTGGAGAGGAAAACACCATGCCATCTATTGACAAAGGGTTATTGGCATATCCCCTTGACATCAATATCCTTTGAAAAAAACAGCCTTCTCCACACCGTTTGGATTACACCAGTGTGTGACACTTCCATTCGCTTTGTTTGGGGCCCTGGCTACTTTTCAGTGCCTCATGGACCGAATCATCAGACCGCATTCAACTTACGCCGCTGCCTATTTAGATGACACATGCACATGCAGCATCTGAAGGTGGTTCTGAGGTCGCTGCGATAGGTGGGACTCACAGAAGTGCACGATTGGGCGGGTAGAGGTACGGTATCTGGGTATCAAGATCAAAAAGGGGATGAGACAGTTCCTGGGGCTGGCTGGCTATTATAGGATCTTTGTGCCTAATTATTTGGACGTCAACAGCCTGCTGACTGATCTCACTAAAAAGGGAGCTCTAGACCCAGTCCAGTGGAAGCAGCAGTGTCAACAGGTGTTTATGTAAGTTAAAGCCGCACTTTGTGGGGGGCCGCTTTTACATTCACCTGATTTCTCTCTCCCTTTTGTGTTGCATACGGACAGAGGGCTGGAGCGGTGCTCTTGCAGGTGGTGGAGAGGGAGGAGCACACCGTACTGTACATTAGCCACAAGCTCTCGCTGAGTGTCTTGTCATCAAGTGGGTGGTCCGGTCTCATTCTCTGGTAGGGCTGCACGATTATAGCAAAAATCATAATTGTCGATTATTGCGATTATTAATGTTGATTAAAATATAAAATTACCGTGACATCACAAAGCAAGCAACCGTGCGGTTCTTCAGCAGATTTCAATGGTGGATATGAGCTGCGCTCCAGTTTCTTTTAAGCATCTTTTAAGCATTAAATATTGTAATAATGTTTGTTAATGTTAAGCCAAATAAAAATTATTTTAAATGGATATCTATGGTATAAAATAAATTAAATTATTGCTAAATTACTGCTTAAATTATTAGTCCACATACAGTAAATAATATGGCATTTTCAATATTCAAAGGTATTAACAGCTGATTTAAATTGACCAAGTTACTGCATTCATTAAGCACCATGATGGTGAGATGGGTGCCCATTCATCCTGTTAGATCTTCAATGGTGATCTTGTTCATGTAAGATCATCGTTAGATAAGTTTTGGCCTCAGTGGTTGCACTTTGGAAATTAAAAACAGTCATTTGCGATCGGAATTTGTGTGATTCGTGAAAATGTTAAATCTACTAATACCCGATGTGTTGCAAATGGGTCTTATTTGAGCAGACGCGATAACAATGACGGCTATTCCTGAAATATTTTCATCTTCGAACAGTTCAGCCGAATTACTTTATTGCTATTTTTATACAAATCACATTCACATTGGCCTACTTATTAACATGACAAAACAAAACTGTTATTACATTTTTCATAAATTGTGCACACAAATCAAGCAAACTCTCCCATTACAATGACTGTCAGTCACTGCAGGTTTACACTGTTGTAGAACATAGTGCTCTGTAGCTTTAAATCTGACGGACTAGGTTGAAAAGGCTGGGTTTGGTACGGGGGCGCGGGTAGGCATGTGGAGTAAGTTATATGCTGTTATGTTGGACCTCTGTATATCTCCTAGTAAAGTTACATGTTGTTAAACGAATCTTTTGCCTTGCCGCTCATCATTCAACAACTGTGTTTCGACGCAAGCTCACTGACGTTCCGCACTAAGTGCAGCACTCTTGCTAATGCTCTCATTAAAAACAAAGCTATATAATCAGCATAATAAATAAACTATTTTCACCGCGTCTATGCCTTGATTAGAACGGGAGTGTTTTAGTTTTGTTGTGTTGCTCATGTGCATCTATGTACAAAGCGAGCGGTGCAATATGCATTGAATCCAAAATAAGTACAAAGTGCTTTTCGCTCTGTTCTACAGCTTCTTTTCAAGTGTCAGGTGATGTTTCTTCAGTATTCATTTTCGTGTGCCACTGTGAACAGAGGTGGAACATAAAGCAAGCGTCTGGGCATTCAGATGGATCAGTTGTCATTATTGATAGGACAGAGGACTAATTTAAGCAGCTCTGATTGGCTATTGCCATTTCATTGCTCAACGGACATGTTAGTGATTGGTTAGAATACTCAACCGCGGCAAAAACACGTTGTTAATAGAAACCATTTACGAAAAAGGAGCAGACTTAAATTGAACGCTGTAATCGTCAGTTTTCACGATTACATAATCGTTGCAGCCAAAATCGTAAATGCGATTAGTTTTTCTATTAATTGTGCAGCCCTACTCTCCTGTACTACCTGTTGGGGTGGGCCTTCACTCTCTGCTCAGATCACGCCCCTCCAGTGGCTCCCCCGCATAAAAGATACCAACTCGCAGATCACCCATTGGTAGTTCAAGGTGGTCCACAGGCCAGGAGCACAGATGGCTGTCGCCGACTTCCTGACTGTCCAGAAATGGGGGAGGGGGGTGATAGACAGGCCTGATGTCAGGGGGGTTATGTAATAACAAGGAAATCTGAAGTAGCGTCTCATTTTATCAAAGTTTATTTTAATGTCTATGCATTATATAACATTGTATTTGGACTCGGGACCATTAAAGCAACTGTCTCAATCGGGATCATCTGCTGTTTTTTTTATTCTGTTTGTGTTTCATGTAAGTGAAACGTGACAAAAGAAATGCTTACAGCTAATAAACTCTAAAAGCTTTTTTCCCCAGGCCTTTACTTGATATTAATTTGATATATGATTGAAATAATGTTTTGTATTCTATTCGCACACTTTCGGATCAGCACAATGATTTGGCCGAAGAATCAGCACCTGATAAGAGTTTTTATATTGCCTATATGCATTGTACATTCTTTATAATAGGGCTGCAACTATTGATTATTATGATAATCGATTAATATTCGATTAATTCTACGATAAATCTGATAAAAATGTATTCCTGTATTTTATTAAACTATGGTTTTTCAAAAAACTGAAATGATAAAGGGCTTAAGGATTTGGTTTGATTTATATGACTGAATTCATGATTCAGTACTCTCACACAACTTTGAACAAAGACTGAATCATGAACATTTGGAATTTATTACTTTTATTACTTTCAGGCCAAACTTAGGCTATCAAAAAGTGCTCATCATTAAAGAGTACAATTATCCATAGGACATGGAGTGGGACAAAAAAAATCAGTCCAGCAGAGGGCAATAGTGATATGAGAATAGATATATTAATAATTCTGCCCAGCAGAAAACTACATAATTATGTTAGATACAAATCCTTGTTCACTGTCACATTTAATTTAAGTATTTTAATATTCTAGTTTTAAAATAGTATTTTCACTGATTACGTGTTTCTAACCATTTTTAATTGTGTTTATCCAGTAAAATAATTTTTGCCATAGTATACATTTTCTAGTGAAATCAGACATTAGGCTACATGTGGCATTATCAGGAGGACTTTCAAATATCAGTACCTTAGCATTATTACATTATATTCAGCATTATATACAGTTTAATATAGTACAATAATCTGTAAACCCTGTGCAAATTCACTCTCGCGCTGCAAATATCCCGCTGCTCACTGTGTTACATGCGCAGGAAAAAACACTTTAAAAACCGGAACTTGCTCATTTTCAACAGAGGCTCGTTTGTGGTAAAAACTGTTTTTTATTATTATTCATAACATGTTAAAAGATAGCAATTAACAGTAAAAATGTAGCCTAAGTGATGCGCTGGAGAGAACTCTAGTGCGTCAAACATCACATGCCTTCTAATAATGTGATACACCAACCGCTCCACATTAAACAGTAATGATATCTTCTTTGAAGTATTTATAAAGTGCTCTCATGAGCTGGACAACTTGGGTCGTGTTTTTTCCGCTTCAGCTTGTCTCCGTTGTTTTTTTTTTTTATTCAACAATTGCACAGTTTACAGGAACGTTCATCTCCATTATAATACATTGTGCAGATTCCAACATTGCGGGTGTTTTAACATAAACAAAACATAAACAAAAGACTCACATCATCACATTTTGCCAGGGGAAATACGGATTTACAAAAAGATATCAAATTGTTTACACACATTCACAGTTTTTGTTGCCTTTTAAGAGAATACTTAAGCGTGTTGACATATTGCTTGACCTCATTGTTAAAAGCAATAAAAGATGTTTTGGAATGCGCAAACTTACATTTATGAATGTAAAATTTGGCCAAGAGAATAATGAGATTAATAATGAAAGTTTCATGAGGCCTAGTCTTAGTTCTGTTGAGGTCATAAAGGCCAAAAAGAACATCCTTCCAAAACAACTTGAAATCTTTCTCAATTTTTTCTGCAATAAAATTACAACTATCAGACCAGAAACTTTGGACAAAAGGGCAGTGCCAAAACAAATGGGTAACTGTTTCAATACTCATAGAGCAGAAAGTGCACATTACATCAATGTCTTTTTTAAATTTTTTAACAATATGATCATTAGACGGGTAAAACTTATGAATTATTTTAAACGATATTTCTCTAATTTTGTTGGTCAGCAAATATCGGTTGGGTAAGAGCCAGACCTTCTTCCAGTCAAGGCCGGATTTACCACCGGGCCGATTGGGCCGGTGCCCGGGGGCCTCCGACCTGTAGGGGGCCTCCAAGACCCCACTAACTGTGTGGCCTCATCCTTTTTTTTTTATTATTTATTTAAAATTAAGTTAAAATAAAATTAAATAATGAGTGTGTGTTTGTGTGTATGTGCGTTAACAATCATTTCTTTGGACACAAAAAAGTATCATGATCAGTTTTTTGGCTGTGTCGGCTGTGTCTGATGATGACAATGAGTCAGGTTACCGCGGAAACTGTTGATAGCGGCAAGACCGCGGTAGAAGACAGTGTGAAAAAAGAGAATTGAGGACATCGAAAAAACAAACAACATGGATAAAAAACGGTGGAGCAGTGGAGCCACAAAATGGAAAGCTAAAAGGGAGAAGGATAGCAGAGAGGATTTAATTAGGAGAAATATTCCAACCATAAAGAGCCTTTATTTAGCGCTGTGCCTCGCGGTGATGCTAGCGAAGTTTAGCACAACATCTAGCCTTGCTATTTCAGATGAACCTGAGCATCAGCACCAGCACGACAAGACAAAGAACCACAGCCCGGCTGGAAAGACAGACACCTGCTGAAGGCGGCAGAGACCAGGCGGTGACGGGTAGGTAAACGTACATTACCAGTTGGACAGCCTCAAAATGTAGTTCTATCTATTACTTTTTCCCTTATTAAAAACCCTGATTATTATAGATGCCTGGATTGGCGCTGAAGCCTTCCAAATCTCTGTGCACCGACCCAACTAAATCAATATTTTTTCTGATTTCGCTAGAGTCCAGCACCCGTATTTCACCACCCCTCTGTCCCCGTATGATAAGTTGCTTTTTAAATCATGTAACGTTGTTGTATTAATGTTGACTGTTAATTTTATGACCAGATATGCGGTCTAGGCTTATCAATGCATAATATGTGGGAGTCATTCTCTAGTTCAGGGTACTTTCACATAATATTTCACATAATATTTTAAAAGTAGCCAATATCTTTCGTCTTATTCCGTCAGTTCACTGCAGAGAAGTATCGCTTTGTTGTTTTTAATATTTTTAGAACCTTCTGCTTGTTAATCCTCTGGGGTCAACGGACGCGCCGGCATTACGTCGTCATTACAGCGGAAACAACATAAAATTCTCCGTCATTTTGGGGCATACAGAAAAGTGTAAGACATCATTAGAGACTATAATGGGTCTACTTTTATTTGTGTACACTCACAATAACAACAAAACCTTGTGCTTTTGTAAAATAAAGAAAACAAAAAGGGTGAGCTATCAGACGTCTCTGTCTCCACAAGCATATTTCTGAAAATTTCTGGGAGGGGGCCCCAAGATTTTGTGCCCAGAGGCCTCTGCTTTCTAAATCCGTGCCTGCTTCCAGTCAATGTTTTTCACAAATTTATTCCAGTATGGAACCACATATGGGACTGTGATAATATCTGTTTTGAACAGGGCTCTAATTAGTTTATTGTTCTTACCATTGTTACAAGAAAAACAAATCTTACCAACTGAAGTGTTAGTCAGCGATAACAAAGTTATTTGTTGTGTGTCCAATCTTGGTTGAGCTCTATATAACATGCAAACACCAGAAGAAATTGCTCCAAAGACTTTGGCATAATCTCCAGGAGACACAGGAATTTTGTATTCTTCTAGAAACTCATTATGAGTAAAGACAACCATCCCTGTTAAATAATTGGTCAACAAAAATAATGTTATTATTAAACCAGTAATCAATAAATAAAGATTTGTGTTTAAACAATATGTATTTTTTGTTCCATATGTAATATTTGTTCGGTGAAAAGTTGTGTTTGAAAATAAGAGACCATGAAAGGAAGGCCTGGCGGTGAAAGGCTGACATTTTTATCGGGACTTTATCAATATTATAATTACAGGTTAAGAAATAGCTCAACCCACCCAGTTTTGACAGCATATGACATGGTATGACATTCCAAATAGAATTAGGGTTTTTAAAGAAATGTTTCAACCAATTTACTTTAAAAGTATTATTAAGAGTACAGAAATCGATAAAGTTTAATCCACCCTTTCCATGTTCGTTTGTTAGAACAGACTTCTTCACACGATGAGTTCTATTTTTCCATAAGAAGTTAAAAAGAAGCTTGTCAATCTCAGTAATATGTTTTTTGTCCACATACAAAGATAGAGCTGGATATGTTAACCGTGATAAACCTTCTGCCTCAGACAGTAGGGTTCTGCCTCTGAGGGAGAGATCCCATAACAGCCACTGGTTCAGCTTTTTCCTGGTTCTTTGAATAATAGGGTTGAAGTTCAATAAAGTCCTTTTTTGTTGGTCCTTGGTAATTGTGATACCTAAGTGAACAAGTTCAGCTTGTCTCCGTTGTTTTTCAAAGGAGTTTCAATGAAGTGACGTCACTGACTTGGCATTTCCGTGCAAATACCGCAACTATCTATATAATCGATAATGAAATTCGTTGTCGATGATATAAATGATCGATAATTACCAATTTAATCGATTAGTTGTTGTACCCTACTTTATAACGACACTCGTTTTGTGTTAATCGTTTTTTTTCAGCATGGAACATAAAAATATACCAAAATATTTATGGATTAGCCTATTATTTAAGCGACTCAAGAGCAAACATACAGTCATTTCCTCCTTTATTTTCTGCCTGCAATGCAGGCAACATTTATAATAAAAGATATGTACCTAAATTTCAACATGTTCACATACTTTGAACTAATTTTTGATGCTACAATAATTTAATAAATGCATTTGAAAATAACATCTAGTTAGCATTTTGGATGTGTACTCACAGAAAGAAGCAAACACACCAATGCCAATCTATAAATGAAAACCAACATGTTGGTCCCTACGCGGAGCATACGCCGTAGGTTCGACACATAAGCATAAATCAGCCTTTGGAAAAAATGTGCATGCACATTATCCCATTTAAATGTACTTTAATTTAGTCTTATAGGGCATATTGTTTATTGCCAGTGTTTAAGTAGATTTTGTTAAATTGAGAGATTACATTTACTTAAAAGAATCCTGCTACACAATTGTGCCTGCTGAGAGCATAATTTATTAGGTGTGCGCAGTGTGTAACAATGATTAATTTAATTTGTGTTTTTTTGGTTCCTGGGTAGTAAGTGTTATTTCCTAATTGTTTATACCTAAAAAGTATAGAAAATGTCTATTATACCCCACAAACTTTGCTTTTTTGACCAGGACAGTGATATTTTGTAATTTACATTTTTTCCAGAATATTCCAGATAGATTCAGTGCTGAGTAAACCTTCCAGAACTTTCCAGTAATATAAATAGTAGTATAAATAGTATAAATACAGGGGCCTTAAGCCCACCAGTTCAGTTTACTTCCAGCTGCCTAAGTGGATACATACAGTATCTGCATTTTTCTGAGATGGCATCAAGAGGCTACAAGCATCCGGAAGATGCATTTTGCTATGTTTACGGCCAAATTATCAAGACAAAAGTGAAAAAGTACTCCGTGGAAGCATCTGCTAAGATGTGTGAGGCCTAAAAGGCATATTTCGGGATGCCTGTCAGGGATCAAGACACACTCTGGGCACCTAATTTCACCTGTGAGCACTGCAAAAAAAATCTCATGAAGGTAAGTTGGACAATTGTTGCTTGGAATTTTATGTTATAAAATTGGTTAATTTTTAAAATTGTAAAAGTTTTTTATTTTAAAATGTATTTTTTTCAGATGCCTTTTGGGACAGCAGGGACACCAAGGTGCACTACCACAGGCGGGACTGGCCACAGCGGACCGAGTTCTCTGTGGGGAGGAACAACATCAAATGGAAGCCACTGGTGGACCCACGGAAGGTGCTGACCACTGCACATCAAATTGGGCCTTATGAAACAATTTATCAGAGCTCTAGATAAGGAGTCGGCAGCCCTCATGTACCTTCAAGACTTCTTCCCTAAGCTGTCTGAGGCAAAGGTCAAAGCCAGTGTCTTCATTGGACCACAGATAAAGAAGATCCTGGAGTTCAATGAATTCACCAAGAAGCTCACTAGTTAGGAGAAAGCGGCTTGGAACAGCTTTGTCGTAGTGGTTCGGGGATTCCTGGGCAATCACAAGGCTGAAGAACTACGGCACAATGGGCTGTAAGATGTCCCTCAAATTCCATATCCTTAATGGTCATCTTGATAAATTCAAGGCGAACATGGGAGCGTACACAGAGGAGCAAGGCGAGTGCTTACATCAGGATACAATGGACTTTCAGTGCCGCTACCAAGGACAGTATAAAGGGAACATGATGGGAGACTACATTTGAGGGCTGATTCATGGAAGTTTAATCGTAAATCTCAAAAAACTTCTTACTTCTAAATCTTTTGTAGTAATTTTTGTATAAATACGTGTTCATTTGGATTAATATGTTGATTTTTTGGACTTTATGTAAACGAAAAGACACACATTCGCCCGTTTTCTCATTGGAAGTAGGTACATTTCAAAATATCAATGTCTTGTTCACAAAAGCAAAGTTTGTGGGGAATAATAACCATTTTCTACACTTTTGAGGCATAAACAATTAGGAAATAACCCTTACTGCTCAGGAAAATAATTGTGTTACATAGTGTAGTCTGACGTGGTGCGCGCTGCGAGGTGACCATCTGTGTTTCGCAACTGCTATCGGGTCCTTGAATAACGTATAATGTGTGAGGAAGGGCAGCTGGTGGACTTTCTGGTGCACCTCTGGGGTAAGATGGTGACTTTCTTGATATAGGCCTATTGAATTTATGAGTCTTTTAAACTCAAAATTGAGTTTCAAAAACTCTAGAATAAGCCCATATTGTGATTTTTGTAAGTGACTTCTATCAGTAGAGTACTTAATGAAAAACTGAGGTTTTACACCAGATGAAACATTACCTTCTCCACATATGTTCTACATATGCTTTGGTTAATGATCTGTTCCTATAATGAGCTCAATGTCTCAGTGTGCGCACAGCAGCTGTGAGCCTTCACTTGGTTGTGACAAGACCCATTTTCCTTGTAAATACTGAATGCTTACTTTGCCACAGTGTGTGTACGTACTGTATAGTGATTATTATGACCGTAACTTGTGGCGACCTGGCCTTTTTATCTCTTTGTAGATGTGGATGTCCTGCAAAGGCTGGGATTGGTTGGGAAAAGACCTTCTCTTGGAACACGCTCCACACCTCAAGGTGTCATCCCCTTCAAATCTGGAGTCATCCTAACCCAGAGGGCGCGAATTGATGTCCCTGTTAGCTCTGTCATACCTGCATCATTGGGCACGACATTCTCTCTCATCCTCAGTGTATGTTCGCATCGAATAAACAATGCTTTCCTCTTTACCATTGTAACAAAGAGGAAGAGACTGCAGCTAGGGGTGCAATTCATCCCTGGGAAAATCTTAGTTTATATAGGCCAAAAGACCACTGTAGATTTTGCTTATGATATTCACAATGGCCAGTGGCACAACCTAGCTTTGGAAATCCAAGCCCAGAGGATTACATTATATACTTCTTGTGGGAAGACAAGTGTAAATGCAAATTTGCTTTTTAAAAATGAGGAAACGTTGGATCCAGAAGGCTCATTTCGTTTGGGAAAAACGAGCCAGTACTCGGCCCAGTTTGAAGGAGCCATCTGCCAATTCGATATTCATCCCTCTGTGAAGGCAGCGCACAATTATTGTAAGTACATTAAAAAACAGTGCAGGGAAGCTGTAACCTATCGACCAAACCTTCTGCCTCTTTTACCATTATTACCCCTGGACACCAATATATCTGTCACCTTTCACACCCAAATTGTTACAACAGAGCTTATCAAAAGGCATTTTAGCTCTAGTCTTTCACTAACACGAGACAAGATGCAAATTAATCATGAAACCTTGCAAAGCCTGAACTCCTCTGCTTTGATGATTTCTCGTTCTGGCACTGTCTTGTCTGCACGAAGCACTGTGCCACCAACGATAGCCCATCCCTCACTACAGCTCCCTCTGCAGGCCACAACTCAAACAGTCAATGCCCCCTTTGCGAGTAGGAGGACATCACAATCATCTCCAAAGCCAACTCAACCAAGCAGCCCTTCAAAGAACCTCCTGAGGACAACTATAAATCCCCTGAAATTAAAGGAGAATGAGATGGCTGTCAATGTCAAACCAAAAGAGAAAAAAATGGAAATACCGACCATTGCCACAACCAAACCTAAATCTTCTAGTGCAGTCAGTGTGTCAGAGATGACAACAGTTGCATCATGGAGACCTCAGCCAAAGGTGAACACCTTTCTTGAAGCCAACACCACTTGTTCTGCGCCTGTCACCCCTGCAGCCTCAGATGGTCTCCAAACCTTTGAATTGGAACCAACCCAATACTCCCTCTTGGCTGGGGCACCTGGACTGAAAGGAGAACCTGGACTACTGGTAGGATCTCATGTTAATAATTGTGGCTGCTTTTATTCTTTTATATTACCAAGTGGTTTACATTGGAGAGGGGATCTTAATCTTTTAGTTTTCCATTTTGACCAACAAGTATATATAAAATGAGAGCCAGTCATGGTCATGTTCAATTTGTATTGAGTGTAAACATGCCAATTTTGTTCTGTTACCCCCTTCCCTTACTATTTTTTTTTTTACACCAGTCTAGGCTGGTTTGCTGTCTCCCAACTAGGTCAGACTGGTCTGTTTTGCTTGTCACACTGGGAGAACAGCTGGCTAAACAGCTAAACCATCCGATCACCAGCTTGACCATCTAAAGACCACATTGACTAGACTAGGAAACCAGCTGTACTACAGTAACTTAAACAAGCTTGGTTAAATTTTTTTTTTGCATGGTAGTCTATTTTATGTACTCTATGTCTATGTTTGGTGGAATACTCTTCATGTTCTTTTCATTTTTATGAATTAAAGAGAGTTTACCCAGGTCTTGTAGTAGGAACATTTTTAACATTTTCTAACTTTCTGGTTAGAAATAGTCTAGCACATAGAAAGTATTTTTCAGTCTTTCCTTGTATAGGTGTGGAGGTATTGACATATGGATTTGGATATGGATTCTTTAGGGAGACAGAGTGAGTTAATTAAGTAATATTAAAGGGATTCATCTATACCAAATCTGAAAAACTGTTTCTATGAAAGCTTCTAAGTATTGATATTGTTGTGATATAATTGTGTGTACAGTAGATGTCTAGATAAATGACTGAAATTAAAGTTGAGGTTTTGGCAAACTATAAGAATATGACCTGAAATAACAATAAGTTATAAAGGAAATATTCTCAGGCTAGTAAAATGATAAATTTATTTTACAGTAAAATGTTATTCTAGTTTAAGTTCCCCACATTCTTTTAGAGAAGGTGGGAATTTGCTCATTCTTCAAATACACAATACTGAGTCTGTTTACAGAACCATTGCAACAAGGTGTTCAGTCTGCAACAGACCACTGGCACTCTATGGTATGTAGATCATTTTCTTTCTGTTTTAAACAGTCTATTCTTGTGGCCAGATGGCAGGTAGCTTTGCTTATTTTGAAGAATGGCAAATGTGAATTATTGGCTGCTGCCTTATGTTCTCTGGTTCTACATGTGCTTTAGCCTTGGTGTCTGCCTTCTTATGTTTAATTTAAGTGCTGTGTGTGTAAATATACATTAATATGGATTCCTTCAAATTTTTTTTCATTTCCGCAATGCAAACAATACCACACACCGCTACAGATTTTACTAGTTAAAGAATCTGTGAGCAAAGTGTTGGTTGAAGGCTGGAAAATAGTGTTATCATTGTTGTCTTTGAGCTTTTGGTGTTCTTGGTCTTGAGTCTAGTTTATTAAATACTTTGAAAGAACATTATAGTCTGGTGGGTTTTTGGCTGTGTAATGCTTAAACACTTTTTCCTTGTAGATAAAGGGTGAGGTCACAGGCCAGAGGGTGAGAGAGCTCAGCCATGATGACCACCTGATGCTGTAAAGACTTAACAACTCTCCTCTTACAGTATTATTATCAGCATAAGTTTTGGATGACTACAAACCCAGAAACAGAGTGGTAAATAAGAGTGTTTAGATTAGTCTAGGCCTAGACAGAATCTGACTTTTTTGCCATTTTAAATGTGCCGGTTTTTGCGGACTTCTACGTGCACAGATAATGTATGGCTATCAGTACAGAGTAGACAGCACTATTCTTTGGCTAAAATCATTCTGTGCTTACCAAAATTCAAAACACTGCCCCTAGTGGCCAAAGCGGTATGTTTATTTGGGAATATGTGCACTTGTGAGCTCTATTTTATATGTGCAATGTACACTGAAAAGTGTTAAAAACGAGTTGAGAGGTGAGTTGTTTTCAGCTGTAAAGTCTGTAATACAGTATGGAGAAATGCATATTTTATAAAAGATCCCCCCATCCCAAATCCCAAATCAAACCATCAGCAGATTAAAAATGTAATGTTAGAGGGATAAATGCCACCTCCGAATCAGTGGCGGGCCGTGCATTTAAAGTCAAGGCTGTTAGGAATTCCTTGTCTTGTTTCACTGTTGCCCTCTGTCTGCCATTTTTGTCACCTTGCATTCCATAGTTTTCAATTTTGTCCCTTGTTTAGCTCCACTGTCTCACTTGTCATTGTTTAGAACTACACTTCCCAGAATCCACCTGCCATCATCACTGCCATTTTGTTCATTGTTTTCACCTGTGTCTCATTCTGTCATCACTCACTGTGTATTTAAGCCCTGCTTTTTGTTCACTCCTGGTCGTTCGTTGAATGTTGTTAGCCTGGTGTGTGTTCCCTGCCCGTGGTTTCTAGTTTTATGTTTATTTCCCCATTGAGGGTTTTCCTTTGTGTTTTGCCTGTTTGTTTATGAAATAAAGTTGAACTGCAACTGGATCCGCATCTCCTCGTCTGCCTTCGCTGCTCGTTCATAACAGAACGAACGACCACACTATGGATCCAGCGGTTCAACGAGCAAACTTCCACCTGCTCTGCTTGAAGCAAGAGGACCACCCTATAGAGGACCACATCCACGACTTCCTTAAGCTGGCGGGTATCTCGGATTTCCCGGACTCCTCTCTGGTGGTCTTCTTCAGGCGCAATCTGCACCCCGCACTTAAGGAGCGGTTGCCACAGGCAACGCGGCTGGGCGCTCCACGCGTTACGTGGAGGAGACTCTGCTGGCCTGCGGTTCGCCGTTAACTGTGGGCTCATCGAGGAGAACTCTGCCACTCCTCCCACAGTAATAACCCTCCACTCGCCCGTGGTTCGTACCTTCACGCCTGCCTTGGTCAGTGAGCCTGCACGGTCCACTTCGTCTGCCCGGCGGAGGAGGAGAAGAGGAAAGGCTTCTGCTCCCCAGTCTCCGCCTGCCATGGCCAGCGAGCCAGAGCCCACGCCTGCCCCGGCCAGCGAGCCAGAGCCCACGCCTGCCCCGGCCAGCGAGCCAGAGCCCTCGCCTGCCCCGGCCAGCGAGCCAGAGCCCTCGCCTGCCCCGGCCAGCGAGCCAGAGCCCACGCCTGCCCCGGCCAGCGAGCCAGAGCCCTCGCCTGCCCCGGCCAGCGAGCCAGAGCCCTCGCCTGCCCCGGCCAGCGAGCCAGAGCCCTCGCCTGCCCCGGCCAGCGAGCCAGAGCCCTCGCCTGCCCCGGTCTGCGAGCCAGAGCCCTCGCCTGCCCCGGTCTGCGAGCCAGAGCCCTCGCCAGCTACGGTGAGTGAGCCAGAGCCTTCGTCAGCCACGGTCAGCGAACCCAAGCCAGCGCATACCACAGTCAGTGAGCCAGTGCCTGTCGCCTCAGAGGTCAGTGAGCCAGTGCCTGTCGCCTCAGAGGTCAGTGAGCCAGTGCCTGTCGCCTCAGAGGTCCGTGAGCCAGTGCCTGTCGCCTCAGAGGTCCGTGAGCCAGCGCCTGTCGCCTCGACCGTCCCTGAGCCAGCGCCTGTCGCCTCGACCGTCCCTGAGCCAGCGCCTGTCGCCTCGACCGTCCCTGAGCCAGCGCCTGTCGCCTCGACCGTCCCTGAGCCAGCGCCTGTAGCCTCGACCGTTCCCGGGCCAACGCCAATAGCCAGGACTGACCAAAAGCCAGCGCCAATGGTCATGCCCGTCCTAGAGCCTGCGCCCCTCGAGCCTTCCGAGCTTTCCAGAGCTCCGCCTCCCGAGCTTTCCAGAGCTCCACCTCCCGAGCTTTCCAGAGCTCCGCCTTCTGAGCTTCCCGAGCTTTCCAGAGCTCCGCCTTCTGAGCTTCCTGAGCTTTCCAGAGCTCCGCCTTCTGAGCTTCCTGAGCTTTCCAGAACTCCGCCTCCCGAGCTTTCCAGAGCTCCGCCTCTCGAGCTTCCTAGAGCTCCGCCTCCCGAGCCTCCCGAGCTTTCCAGAGCTCCGCCTCCTGAGCTTTCCAGAGCTCCGCCTCCTGAGCTTTCCAGAGCTCCGCCTCCTGAGCTTTCCAGAGCAACGCCTCTCGAGCCTCCCAGGGCTCCGCCTCTCAAGCCTCCCAGGGCTCCGCCTCTCAAGCCTCCCAGGGCTCCGCCTCTCAAGCCTCTCGAGCCTCCCAGGGCTCCGCCTCTCGAGTCTTCCAGGGCTCCTCTTGAGCATTCCAGGGCTCCGCCTCTCAAGTCTCCCGAGCCTCCCAGGGCTCCTCTCGAACCTCCCAGTGCTCCACCTCTCGAGCCTCCCAGGGCTCCACCCCTCAAGTCTCTTGAGCCTCCCAGGGCTCCGCCTCTCAAGCCTCTCGAGCCTTCCAGGGCTCCGCCTCTCAAGTCTCCCGAGCCACCCAGGGCTCCTCCTCCCAAGCCTCCTAGGGCTCCGCCTCCCAGAGCTCCATCTCTCAAGTCTCTCGAGTCTGCCAGGGCTCCTCCTCCCGAGATTCCCAGGGCTCCGCCTCTCGAGCCTCCCTCTGCTCTGCCTCCTGAGCCTCCCACGGCTCTGCCCCCTGAGCCTCCCGAGCTTTCCATGGTTCCTCCTCCCTCGGCTCTGCCAACTGAGCCTCCCACGGCTCCGCCCCCTGAGGCCTCTGAGCCTCCAGAGCCTCCCTCAGCTCCGCCCCCTGAGCCTCCCAAGCTTTCCATGGTTCCTCCTCCCTCGGCTCTGCCTCCTGAGCCTCCCACGGCTCCGCCCCCTGAGGCCTCTGAGCCTCCAGAGCCTCCTACGGCTTCGCCTCCAGAGCCTCCTACGGCTCCGCCGCCAGAGCCTTCCAGGTCAACGCCTTTGTGGACTCCTCCCAGGCCTCCTGACCCTGTTCCCGTCCTGTGGCCTTCCCCCAGGCCTCCTGACCCGGTCCCTGTCCTGTGGCCTCCTCCCAGGCCCCCTGACCCAGTCCCTGTCCTGTAGCCTCCTCCCAGCCCCCCTGACCCAGTCCCTGTCCTGTGGCCTCCTCCGAGGCCTCCTGACCCAGTCCCTGTCCTGTGACCTCCTCCCAGGCCTCCTGACCCAGTCCCTGTCCTGTGGCCTCCTCCCAGGCCTCCTGACCCTGTTCCCATCCTGTGGCCTCCTCCCAGGCCCCCTGACCCAGTCCCTGTCCTGTGGCCTCCTCCCAGGCCTCCTGACCCAGTCCCTGTCCAGTGGCCTCCTCCCAGGTTCCCCTGAACCTGTCCTTGCCCGGTGGCCAGCTCCCTGACCACCTGAACTTGTCCTTGCCCTTTGTGCCCCCTTGGACTTCCTGCCTGCCATCTGTGCCCCCTTGGACTTCCTGCCTGCCTTCTGTGCCCCCTAGACTGTCTGTCTGCCCCTCGTTGCCCCCTGGACTGTCTGTCTGCCCCTCGTTGCCCCCTTGGTCTGTCTGCCCACCTCAAGCTCCCCCCCCAGTCATGGACATTTTTTGTTTTGTTTTATGTCACTGTGATTGTCTGGAATCCGATCCTTGAGGGGGGGCTATGTTAGGAATTCCTTGTCTTGTTTCACTGTTGCCCTCTGTCTGCCATTTTTGTCACCTTGCATTCCATAGTTTTCAATTTTGTCCCTTGTTTAGCTCCACTGTCTCACTTGTCATTGTTTAGAACTACACTTCCCAGAATCCACCTGCCATCATCACTGCCATTTTGTTCATTGTTTTCACCTGTGTCTCAATCTGTCATCACTCACTGTGTATTTAAGCCCTGCTTTTTGTTCACTCCTGGTCGTTCGTTGAATGTTGTTAGCCTGGTGTGTGTTCCCTGCCCGTGTTTTCTAGTTTTATGTTTATTTCCCCATTGAGGGTTTTCCTTTGTGTTTTGCCTGTTTGTTTATTAAATAAAGTTGAACTGCAACTGGATCCGCATCTCCTCCTCTGCCTTCGCTGCTCGTTCATAACAAAGGCCTTCAATTTGATTCATGCCATTAAGAAAACACAGTTTCACAATGATGTTTCGGAAGATGAGGGAAACAAAACTGCAACGCTCTTGTTAGCATAATAGGGGTTTGACTCTCATTAGAGATGTCTCCTAACAACCCAACTGATAAACAATGCTGCAGTTTGCAGTTGTGCTGCATTTGTGCTTCAGGTGTATGATTATCAAAAGAGATTATAATGTTTTATACACCTGTTTCTGCAGGCATCTTTGGGCTTTGGGCATGCGATTTGTGAAACAGCTGTCACACTTTCCTCGTAAGCATCAATAAATAAATTCTGACTGGATAAACTTTTAGTTTTTCTTTATTTGATTGTTGATTAATTAAGAGTGGAAAGCGATTAAAAATACACAGGCAAAAAGGCGATTGAGAAAGAAAGGATGAAAAATATTTATTTATTTGGCATGTTAGGCCAGCAGAGAAGGCTTTGCTGGCCCTGAGAATTCGCCACTGCTCCGAATCATGCTTGTAACTTATTATGTTGTATTTATGTTGTACACAATATTATCAACATTGTGTCTCCCACAATGCTCAAGCAATGTGCTTCAGTGTCACACCACAGGGGAAAGTATATACACTGCAGCCATTGCAAAAATGACTGGCAGGGGATGGTGTTTGTCGGTGAGTCTGCATAATTTGGCCAATCCTAGGGTACCGGAACTCTCAGAAGCAACATGACAACTTCCCGTGTGATCCTGTAGATCAGTTACAGTCCTAAATAGAGAGTTTAGCGTAGTCTGATGCATGTTTCTGTTACGATCCCTGGTTGTCTCGTTAGGCGGAGCCATGGAAGGCTCAGGGGGCGGTGCCGTAGAAGGCTCGGGAGGCGGAGCCCTGGGTGGCTCGGGAGGTGGAGCCATGGGTGGCTCGGGAGGTGGAGCCCTGGGAGGCTCGAGAGGCTGCACCCTGGATGGCTCGAGAGGCGGAGCCCTGGGAGGATCGAGAGGCGGAGCCCTGGAAGGCCGGGATGCGCTGACTCTGGGACTGTCATGGCTACCAGTGCTGGCTCTGGCTCTGGGATGGTCGAGGCTACAGGCACTGGCTCTGGATCTGGGACGGTCGAGGCTACAGGCGCTGGCTCTGGCTCTGGGAGGGTCGAGGCTACAGGCGCTGGCTCTGACTCTGGGACGGTCGAGGCTACAGGCGCTGGCTCACTGACGTTCAAGGCTACAGGCACTGTCTCACTGACGGTCGGGGCTGCAGGCACTGGCTCACTGATGGTGGCAGACGTGGTTTTCTTTAAATCATTAGTTGGTTACACCTTTAAAGTCAGTTTATTGGTGAGCGAGTGTTACTTTAAAATCTTGAAGAAACAGGAAACTTTCAAACATTGTGGAGACTTGGCAGTACCGCTCTCAGTATGAGTATATATGGAATCTCGCCAGGGCTAGGTGTTACAAAACCTTGCCAGGAATTGACTTGAAGAATTTATTGTAGGAAAATAGACTTTTCCATTTGTTGAAAGCTGTCACTGATGAGTATGCAACTTGGATAAGTGTTGAAACATCTCCAGCAGATACAAGTCAAATTCCAAAGCTGTTTGCATCTAAATTATATCAATGATTCAACAATGACATGGATGAATGGAATCATTCACCGATATCTCCAGAAATTTGTGATGTAGTGAGAGAGAGATATAAATGTAAAAACTAAATAACAATGCCTGAAAGAATGACAGTTCCCCTTCTATCACTCACTCGACGTTGTGTCGATTGTAGTGACACAAGGGGTCTCTTCTGAGTACCTCTGAACTTGAGAAAAGGCCAATGTCAAGTTGGCAGACAGAATTTGCATGCCCCACCCCCAGACATACGGGTATAAAGGGGAGCGGGCGAGCGAATGTCAGACAATTTTTTTCTTCGGAGCCGAACGGTTGTGTGATCAGCGAGCTGTATGTCACGTCTGCTGCACCTACCTCTGCAAGAGAACTTCTGTTGATCTGACGGTGCATTCCAGCAACATTCTCCTCTCTGCACGCTGTGGAGTCCACGCCCCTGGGCTATTCGACAGTGCTTTCGTTGCTTGAAAGAGTGTTTTTTCCTCTTAAAAGACTTTATTTCCTCTAAAGGGTTTCCACTCATAAAAGAACAATACAGGCGTTGAATGTCCTTTTCAGGACGCGTCTTTTTCAAGATGCCCTTCCGCCTCTGTGTAGTTCCTGGATGCGGTTCATTTCTTTCCACTTCTGATGGTCATAAAAGCTGCCTCGTGTGCCTGGGCTGCGAACACAAGCAGGCAGCGTTTTATGAATGGTTCATGTTCTCAGTGCGAGAACATAGCCATGGCAACATTGCGGTCGCGGCTTTCTTTTCTCATGAGAGAAAGCCACTTCAGCCAACCCACCCCCGTGTCGTTCCTTCTTCCCACAGGATTGAGGACGACCCGGCTGGCATTGAAGGCGATTCGGGGTTGACGACGGCCTCGGTTTCACCGGATAGAACCCCACGAACCACCCGCCCCCTGGCATGCTTGCTTGCTTCCGTCCGCGCTCAGTATGAGTGCGGCTCACCTCGCGGCCAGCCGGCATTCTCCTCCGAGCCCCTGAAATTGGATGACGATTTTGGCACTGCTTCGGAGAGCGTCACAGCGGCGTCTGATGCTGATGGTTGATCGTGTCTATGTCAGCAGGTGGTAGACCGCTTAAGTCTTCCGCGTCCCATCCAGAGGCCAGACATAGAAGATCCAGAGGTCTGGGCATGGTGCCAGAGGATGCCCCATCCCTGAGAAAGGAGGTCCTTCCTCGGGGGAATTTTCCAGGAAGGTGCTGTCGCGAGGACCCGCGTCTCCCTTGGGCAGTCCTCACTGCCCCCTGGTCACCGTGTCTGTAGAAACTCCTTCCTTGTCAGGCATCTACCACCGCACCATGTCCACGGTTGGCTTGACAACCCCCATGTGTATTAGCCAAAAGTTACCTCCCCCCAGTCTGGGCAGGTTGTGGTCTCTGCAGGGCCTTTTCCCCCTGAAAGAATAGGAGCGGGAAAGGACGCCTTCCCCGACTCATCTGTAGCGTTAAGATAGCCCCAGCCACTTTTAACTTTATGACGAGAAATGTAGAGAGAGAAAAGGCTGCGGCTGGCTCCCATACAAGTCATGTCACCTGTTCCCGTATGGGTACTGGAACCTATGAGCGGTATATGACACCTTTTATTGGGGGCGTTGGGGAGGGTTACGTGCAGCCGTCCCAGCTGCTTCTACCAAGCAACAGCCTGCTTGCACATGGCTCAGCAGCCACGTAATACAGGTTAGTGCATGATGTTTTGAAGTGGGTCCCCTTGTGTGACTACAATCGACACAAAGTCGAGTGAGGGGAACATCATGGTTACTGTTGTAACCTCCGTTCCCCGATGGAAGGAACGAGACGTTGTGTTCCCCTTGCCACGTCACTATCCCTACCACTGTAATGCGCTGTAACCTTATTCTCGGCTCCTCAGTGAAAACCTCGCCTGCTCCCCTTTATACCCTTATATCCAGGGGCGGGGTATGCAAATTTTGTCTGCCAACTTGACATTGGCCTTTTCTCAAGTTCAGAGGTATGCGAGTCTCTCAGAAGTGACCCCTTGTGTCACTACAATCGACACAACGTCTCGTTCCTTCCATTGGTGAACAGAGGTTACAACAGTAACCATGACATTTTGGCTTTTTATATAGTTCTTCCCAGATGCAATAGAAATTATATATGTATTGTGTGAAGTTGATTGTGCTAATTCTTTCTTGTTTTTAGCTCTTCTGACTGAGTAAATTAATGGAAAACACAAAGGTGTGAACACTGACCTCTTTTTAAATGTGACTGAGTCCAGTTAGTCCATGTGTGTAATTGATTTAAAGCTAGGTGGTGCCCGTGATGAACAAGGGTGTTGATGACTGAAACCAGTGCACAGTATTGTGCCAGTAAAACCTTGGCAAAATGGACACCCTTTATTTGGATCAACAGATGTCCATTTTGATTTAAAACAAAAATTTGAAGTATGCCAACAGTCTAGTCAAATGATAATCTTGCATCTTCTGGGCCACTTTTCAGAGTGCAAAATGAAAAGACCTGTTTTTATACACTCAACAACACTGTAAAATAAACGATTAGACATCATGTTGCTTAGTGCATTTCATACCACAGTAACATTGCTTATTACATTAGTTTACAGCATACCATACAGTACACCTATATTTGTGTCATTCTGTAAAAGTTGAGTATTAATGTACAGTGTGCTTACTAGTGTTCGATTGATATAGCACAGAGGCCGATAAATCGGCAATATTCTAACTTTTTAAATTATTGCCATTGACCGATAAATTTTAGGAGATTGCTGCTGCTTGCTGGATCCACATGAGCACGTTAGTGCAACCAATGTCTTTCTAGCAAGTCAGTCCACTGTCAGCTGTGTTTGTAATGCTCTCGGTAGGCTATTTCCAGTCATGACAGTGCCGCTCCCATCTACTTGAATGGGGAAAGACCAAAATCTCAAAAACGGTTGGTCAAGATTATGAGCAAAGAACACTTAAAATCAGCAATAAACTCTGACAACACTGGTATCATAAATGGTACTTCTTTACCTCAGATTACGCAAAAAAACTACATTTTCCCAGCTTTTATAGCTAAGAGCGATAACTGCCGTGATGAAGAGACAGTATTCCGTGTTTTCATGGCATATTTCAGATGAAAGACAAAGAGATGATTTGCTTGGCGACATTTCACAGAAGATCAGAGCAGCTCCATTGACAGGTTGCATGTCCGTTGCAAGCTGCATTTTTCCAACCATTATTATCGACACCGCAAATATGCAAATCAGAACATTAACCTGGGGTTTATGAATGTACAGTGTGAAACATCGGAACATGAAAATGTCTCGGTTACTGATGTAACCTCCGTAGCATCAGTAGGAACGAGACGTTGTGTAACATCAGTAACCGAGATATTCCCTATCTGTCACCCACTTGACATTGTGCCGATGAGTTGTCACTAGGGGTCCCAATGGAAAACGGCACAAGAGCTGAACCGAGTTACGCAGACTGGCGGTGCGAGATGGGCAGAACTCTGTGTGCCTCGTAGCCAGCGCAGCAAGCCGTCGCATAACTACCCCCAACACACTGGCAAGCATGAAGCAGTCCCCTGCACCTAGGGGAACAGCTAACTGCTCAGAAGTATAAGGACTGGCTGGAAATTGTCCAAGCTAGGGGGTGTCCCTCCAAAGAGGAGGACACCGCGGAGACCACACCCGGCCCCGAGGGGGGGTGGGGGGTTAGGTGGAATACAACACATGGTCTTACAGGGTAGGAGCGGAAGCACATCATGCGGAGTGGCGTTGTGGTAGATCCTACCCAAAGGGGCAACCGTGGACAGTGGGCCTTCTGCCCAAGGATGACGCGGGTTACCGGCGGGGAAACCATTTTGCGGAATATACGTCACAGGGGGTTGTGTAGGGAGACAACAGCACATGTAGAGCACTTACCTCAGTATGGAGGCCTAGGTAACACCCATACTGGGGTGGCAGCGAGCCTCTCTGAAGACTCGTCGGACGCTAGGCTAAGGAGGAAGAACGTCCAGGGTTCACACTTCTTTCGAACGCAACTGGGGAAAGAGCACGCGTCTTCGCCTCAAGGGAGGGGATAGGCACTATGCACAAGCGATACACCCAGCCAGCTGACCCGAACTTACCTGCTTGTGTCACCTGATAACACATGGGACGAAACTGGCTCAACCCTAAGGTTATAAAACCTTGCAAAGGGTTTAGGTGTTGCCAAGCCCGCAGCTCTACAGATGTGTGCTAGAGAGGCACCATGGGACAACGGCCAAGAAGCCGCAACACCCCTGGTAGGCCAGCAGGGGGCGGCACGTGCTGGGCATTGTATGCCATAGTGATGGCTTCGACGACCCAGTGGGCGATCCTCTGTTTGGAGACAGTGCTTCCCTTCCGCTTTCCACCGAAGCAGACAAAGAGCTGCTCGGAGCTTCTAAAGTTTGCGTGCGATCCAAGTAGATGCGAAGAGCGTGCACCGGACACAGCAATGCTAAGGCTGGGTCTGCCTCTTCCTGGGGCAGCACTTGCAGGTTCACCACCTTATCCCTAAAAGGGGTCATGGGAAACTTGGGCACGTAGCCCGGTTGGGGTCTCAGGATGACGTGAGAGTAAGCCGGACCGAACACTAGGCACAGTTTGCTGACAGAGAACGCCTGCAGGTCGTAATGGCGCCTCGTTGAGGGGGCCCTCGTCTGAGTGATCGTGTCTACCACCGTGGGTGGCCACTTAGGTCTTCCACATCCCATCCAAGGGCCAGACATGGAGATTCCAGAGGTCCGGTCGCGGGTGCCAGATGGTGCCCTGTCCCTGAGAAAGAAGATCCTTCCTCAGGGCAATTCGCCAGGGGGGAGCTGTCGCGAGGAGCATCAGGTCCGAGAACCAAATCCGGGAGGGCCAATAAGGGGCCACTAGGAGGATCTGCTCCCCGTCCTCCCTGACTTTGCACAACGTCTGTGCAAGTAGGTTCACTGGGGGAAACGCATACACCAGGGGCCAGCTCTGTGCCAAGGCATCTGTGCCGAAGGGAGCCAGATCAGCTGGCCCGCATGAAAGTGGAGTCTCCATTCTCCCCTGGGCGTAACCTGCCACGTCCGCAGTGCTGTTGAGGTGGCCCTGGATATGAGTGGCTTGCAGCAACTTGAGCCTGCAGGAGTGCCATGGCATGCAAGGCAGAGGCGGCGTGTCCAGCGGCGCTGTAGGCCTTAGTCGTCAGGGTTCGGGGGGGTGGAGGATTCCACTCCAGCCCGACACTCACGACTGCCTGGGCAAGCATGGCCGTCAGCCTGCGACTGAGCTGTCGCACCCGAGGTTGGGAGTCCAGCCGAGTCCTCAGTGTCAGACATGACAAACCCGCTCTCCGATGTCGCGATCGACAGCTCATCGTCGTCAGGCGCCCAAAACGACACAAACAAGTGTTGTTGTGCCATCGACACAACGTCGAGTGAGTGACAGATAGGGAGCCCAGGATTCATTATTAATCCAGAGTAAAGTATGAACAGTGTGAAACATAAAAAAGGATAACCCAGGATTCCATTTACCCGGGGTTTAGAATAACCTGGGGTTAACGAGTGTGAAATGTCCTTTTATGGACCTCGCATTGTGCACATGAGCATTGTCATGCTGCAACAGAAAAGGGCTCTCCATAACTGTTGACACAAAGGAAGCACACAATTAGGGCCATCACGATTATGAAATTTGGCTGACGATTAAACAAACAAATAATTGCATTTATTACGATTAATTTTCTGTTTTAGAGCTATGCCGATTAATTGTATCTTTCAGGGATTTCAGGAGTAATTGACATATAAATTGTCATATTTCTTAAGGTGCATGTGTGCTTCATAATCCATAATAAGTCAATTTACATATTTAACTTCAAATATATAAATAAAATAAGGGTATATGATTTATTTTAAAAAAACTTACGAATGACATGAAAAATAATGTTTTAAATATCAAAATACTTCATACTTAAAATAGTTGTCTCTTTTTGTTTACTTTAGATTTAGATTTACATTTACACTGTTGTTTTTGAAACTTGTTTATTTTATATATTTTTTTATAAAAATATATTTATTTTAAATATAAAAATATTATATAATATACTGAAAAAATTGTCCTTAAACATCGGCCTTTGGTGAAGCTCAAACTAGTGTTCATTACCTCCATCCAATAAGAAGATTACAGCCTTGATGAGAGTACATTCAATGTCAGCAGGTAGAAATTTAAGACAAAATTGCCTAGTTTTTTGTCACAATTTTCCTTCCATTCTTCTGTTTCAGGGACCTCAAGGGCCTCCTGGCAAGCCAGGATTACCAGGAAAGAGAGGACCCAGGGTAAATATGTTCGTACACTTATTTACTTAAGTCTGTGTTGGCTAGCCCCGGCCTAGGGGATCTAAGTGTGTGTTTGCTTCAATCCAGTTACTTTGATCAGCCCAATATTTCACTGCATGTTACAAAAATGGACTTACCTTTGCCAAAGCTACATCAAAAGGTGATTATATTGACATTTTAACATTTGAAGTTGTTCTTCATTGACAAAACATTCAAACAAAAACTGTTCCATCATGCTGCAGTTGCATACCCACTTGCTCTGTTTTCAGGTGTCCTAGAGGGTAAAATTAAAATTTTTGATATCCATGTGTAGTCACAAATATTACAATTTTATGATAGGGGCTTTGATATCTTTTATTAATTATTAATGAATTATACTGTTACATTGATTATATTGCTACCTCTGCTGTGATGTGTAAGCAAACAAATAACTTACAGCTGAACAAATAGCTGTTTTCTCTCAGGCTGAACTGCATGCTTTTATTTAAGGTAGTGGACTGGTAGTTAATGAACACTAATTACATAAAACCATTTCAACTGAACTTTCATGGTCCTACAGGCAAAATTTATTTCAATGAATTGAGTTAAAGGGGGATTGTATAAAATAGCACTTTCATTTTGAATGATCTACATTTACATTATACGTATATATATATATATATATATATATATATATATATATATATATATATATATATATATATATTCCGTTGGTCTTGAAATCATTTCTGATAGATCTCTTTGGATAGATATCTTCACCTAAAGTTGTCTGTTTTGAATTTGGTTGTGATTCAATGACTTGTAGCTAAATGAGTGTAGGTATTGAATATTCATTATCTTGAAACAGACAGTTGCAAATTAAGAGTATGCCATCAGGGATGTGTTAAGACCTTGTAGCAATTACTCTTTGCTTAGTAAGGTTGTAATAGAGAGTGAAATAGAGCATCAGACAATGAGATAGTCAGGCATATCAGTGAGTCACACTGATTCAAAGAGACTTCCCTGAGTGGAAGTCTAGATGTTTTGTGTATGAGATGCCTGCCCTGGCCTATGAGACTGCCCTTTAGAGAGGCCTCTGAGGGCTGCACTGTCGGAACCCAATCTGTGGAGCCAAAGAAAGGAGTCTTTGTAACAGTCTTATTAAAGGCATTTAAAGCCCACCGGTGCTCACCGGTTCTTAAGCTCTCTAGAGTGGCTGGTCAAGGGATTGGATCCCACACCATGCGTCAGTGCAAAAAGGACAAAGAATGCAGGGATGTAAAAAACCTTATATTCAAAAAAGAGAAAAACTTGATGTCTGTGAAAATCTTGACAACCGTTGTGCATTCATTAGAGCTATGAGAGAAGTTCGATCATAGTGGATCGCATGTTCACGTGAAAAAGTGCTGTTCTGCCATTAGTGAGTTTATTCTGAGTTCAATTGCTAGAACATTGTTCTAATGCATGCTTTGAATTTGGATTTTACCCAGACATCTTCTCTCATTGATTATAATGGTTGCCAATTGTTTTTGATGTGATGAGACGCAACACTCACGTCTAGTGTAGACAGGGTTATAAGGTGAATTCATTAAACATAAATATTTAACATACAGGCCACACCAATTCATTTAAATTCTTCTCAGTCAGAATGCTGATGCCTAGTTTGGCTGTGTCCTAGGCTGTAGGCTAGGCTCCTCCTCAGCATTAAGTGCTAGAATTAAATGGTGTAGTAAGTGCACATGGCTAAGTCATAAAGGTTTCTGCCTCCACGGAAATGGTGTAAAAACTTTGAAGAGAGAACAAGCCGCATCGAAGATTACGGATGTGGAAATTGTGCTAATCCTCTACAAGTTCTTTGTAGATATGGAGGAAGAAAACTGGACAGTGGACAATCATGCAATAGCACGCAGAAGGAATTGTTTTTAGCTATTTTTATGTGCAAGGGATTGTGGTTGATTGAATGCCGCAAAGGATGCACTTGATGCATCTTCAATATATGGCGAGCGAAGGCTGCAACACGAGGGTGTTCACAATTGAGATGGCTTTTGATGGTGCTTGATGATTTGGCAGCCGAGATATCCAGCATAACTAGGCTGCAGCCTTCCGATTGAGAAGCACGAATAGTTTGAAACTTAGAAAAACACATCTCGAGAATGCTGCAACATATTTATATACTTAATCACAAAGAATTAATGCATTTAATCCACAGCCCTTGTCATTCTTCATATAATGCATCCAATGATGTGTATCCAAAAGAAAAAACAAATTATACACCTTTTGAACCTCTTTTTTTAAACATTCGAAAGATGAAGCCTGACCAATGATGTAATATCAGCTCTTTGGAGTCTCAAAACAGTCCATGTGTGATGTTCAGCCTGAGTGATAATTCTATTTTAGATGATGTGTTTCCAGTTGTGGTTTGCATTGGTGATGCTGATATGTACTAAAGGGGATGGACACAATACCTTGAGGGCACAATTATGTCAGTATGTGGCAGTATGAGGTCGATTTCCCTTTCAAGAGTAACTGTGTCCACAGTTGTAAACGTTTTACTCATGAATAAGTCAAGAGACTAATACAGTAGTCGGAATGCGTTTTTGTTCCATGCCTTGACATTTTCTTATCGACGCATGTCTTAGCTATTAATAACTAAATTAATTTCCTTTAACTGCCAATCGACTATGCCAAGATGCTGTAGTTTAGAACGACAATATGGTAGTATTTATGTATTTATTTTTCCCTTTGGTCTTCCACAACTAAGCACCTACTGTACGAGTAAAACTGTAAACCATTACCTTCTGTATTACAATTTGCAATTCTGGGTCACATCATCGGTCAGGGTTGACTTGTGTGAATCAAAGCCTCATTAATAACATTCATGAGGGCTCTATAAATCAACTCAATAAAATTTGCTGATTTAAATATATATCGTCCATTCTGCCCCACACCTCCATTTAAGTTTGCTCAGCTCAGGCGATTGGAGATCAAGTAGGATGTCATTTTCAGAGCTTCTTTGATTTGTGTTGCCATACCAAAACTCAAAAGTTCACTTTAAACATGCTTTATCTTTGTCAAGAGGCCATACCAGACAAAGATATTCCCTCAAGTGCACCAGTAAATATTAGCCGAGGGCCTTCTTTGAGCCAGGTCATGGTGCCCTCCCATAAGTCAGCCATTCTCAAATAAATGAGGCGGAAAGTGACAAGTGCCACACGCGTCTACCCACATGGGTGCCTGCTGCACTACTGAAAGTGAAGTGGAGAGATTAACCAATATTTAATTTGATAGTTTTCCTGGATACTCCTCTGGCAATCTCCTCTGATCACTAACCATGGCCACATGTGCAGAAACTGACTAAACATAAAACAGAGGTGGAAATCTATACATGGGCTTCTTGTAAGTATCTCCATATGGTCAGTTTGTATGTACTCAGCAGGAAGGTCTGTGAATAAGAGCCCCACTCATGGCAAACCACAGGTGGATCATGTATAAATAATAGCGCAGCCTTGACAACTAGGCTTAGCTCTGACTGCAGCCTTTGAATCTTACATTGCATATTATTTACTCATCACTGTTCTACCAAGTGCAACATCCCCTAAAAAATGTTAGCTACTAGGTAATATCCCAGGCAATGTGCAGCAATCATTTTAGCATTTGTTCCCATTTCTGTGGGCTCTAGTTTTAGTAAGCACATTACCCTTCAAAGTGATGGCCATATTGATTGTGGCTCTTTCTTTTTGTTGTTAAAGATCACTTCCATGTTGTCCGCTTTGCTAACAGAGCACATAAATCAGTGTCTGTGGAGCTTTCTTGCATTCTATTTACCCAGGCCCCAGGTTGCTGCTGGAAAAGTGAGCTAATGAAGAAAACCACATCCATAGGCTATATGCCAAAAGCATATGTCCGAAGTAGCTAAGTTGAGGGCGATTATCTAAATGCAAACCTTGGGCATGCTGGGCTACTTACAGTGCTCAGTATGAGGGCTAGGATCATAATATTTGTATGAGGTATTTAACAATTTCTGTATTTTCTATCTTTGACTAAGCTGCTTACCTCAGATTCTGACAGAGGTGTAAGTCTTCTATTTTAACTGCTGTGAATCAATAAATATTTAGGCTATATGCTAGTAAAACAGTCTAGTGCACTAGTAATAATTTTTCAGACTCTGTTTATACTCTGTACATCTACCCCTTTTTAGTGTCCAGCCCCTTTACTTTCCTTCTTTTACTGGCCATTTTTGGTTTGGCTAAAGTAAAAACGATAATGGTGTCAAGGCTTGTAACCTTAAGCTTAAGTGTCCTGTGGTGATTGCACAGTAAACATGGAGGAAAAAGCACACAAATAAAAGTGAACATGTGCTTTGTTGTAGGGCTCCCCTGGTCCACATGGAAACCCAGGTCGCCCAGGGTCTCCCGGACCCAAGGTATGTATCAGCGAATCCAGTGTTCTGATGCTTTTGTGGTTGCTGTGACTTAAGATTGGTATTTTGTTAGACTTGACAACTCTGAGGACTGTTTTTATTTCCTTAAATAAAATATATATATATATATATATATATATATATATATATATATATATATATATATATATTATTATTATTATTATTTGTTAGATTAGTTTAGTTAAGTTCAGTTCAGTTTTCGATTAAATTGATCACTGTGTTTGAGAATACTATAAGCAAAATGTGTTCATGAAAGGCAAATATTAAAATTATTATTAAATTGCACAAACAAGGGCCTGTTTTTATTTTATTTTAAACGTTGTTTAGAGTTTTGTTTTGTTTGGGTATACTATGAGCATACTCTGAGCATACTCTGCTCATAGAATGCAAATCTTGATTTTATAAGTAAATTACACTGACTTAAAAAGGATAATTAAACATATACATGAGCTTTGATCTGTTCACTAGCTCCTAATCATGTGCTTTAAGTGGCATATTATTATATTTTTAAAACATTGGTATCACAAAGTAGTCTATATAGAATTATTATACTGTACCTAGAAAGGCAAAAAACAAAAAAAACATAGCTATAACTACCATAGCTAATCCCAGAAGATCGCCAAGTAGCTCCTCCATCTGTATTTGCTTCGTGTTAAAGAAAACTAAGGAGAGTATTCAGCAAACATAATAGCTGATCATTGATTAGCATTAGCAGAAAAGATTGGATAATGTATGAGTTTGAGATCACTGGACCCATTTATTTCCATTCACTTAATACCACATCTGGCTGCTTGTGGCACTCTTACAATAGATCAAGAGAACAAACATTTTTATCAGTCAAATGAAGTGAAGCCCACATCTTAACTCTCCTCTACTATTAATACTGCCAAAGAGAGAGAGAGAGAGAGAGAGAGTGCACAACATTAACATCTATTTTCAGGCTGTCTTGTGTTAAGGTATTTGGTTGTATTCACTAAAGAGTTGCACCACTTTTGCACATGGTATTTTTGAACAAAATCCTGTGTATAATTCACTAACCACTTGCAATACAGGTTAAAGGGATAGTTCGCCCAAAAAAGAAAATTCTCTCATCACTCATCCTCATATCATCCCAGGCATGTATGGCTTTGTTTATTCTGCAGAAAATAAATTAACATAAATCTTTAGAAGAATATCTCAGCTCTTTTGCTCCTCAATATGCAAGAGAATGGTGGCCAGTTCTCTGAAGGTCCAAATATTAAATAAAGGCATCACAATCATGATTTCAAGCTCAAGTACAATTCCTAGTCCTTGATACATGTGCAGAGTGCTAGATGGCGCTAGATAGGAAGTGTGATCAAGATTGAAATCACAATAACTAAGGAGACTGCTGTCTAGATGTACAGTTAAAAAGGAATTACATTTTGGTCTGTTCTCCCCAAAACCAACTGGATCACTTCTGAAGACATTGATTAAACTACTGGAGTTGTATGGATTACTTTTATGCTGCTTTAATGTGATATTTAGACCTTCAGAGATCTGGCCACCATTCACTTGCATTGTGAGGACCAACAGAGATGCTTTTCTAAAAAGGGTGAGTAAATTATGAAATAATTTTCATTTTTGGGTGAACAATGCATTTAACCTGGCGCTATTTGAATTGGTATAGTGCTGTACTAGGCACATTTAAATTTATTCATTGTCATTCTATTCAGCCTATTTCAAAGAGATGTTTATTGTCATTTTCTGTTGATCATGACTGCAGTAATTAATCAGTTGCGGGAGAAAAGCATTGTAACTGGCCATAGACGCAGAGAAGATATTGACAAGCACATGTTCTGCATTTTAAAGAGCAATGTGCTTTGATCATAGTGGTGGAGTGTACCTAAGCTGTGTACTGTATACCATATCACGATAGTCTGCTGCATCCTCCACAACCCTGGAATTCAAAACTAGCCTGCAAAATGTGTAAATGTGCTGTAAAAGATTATATTTTGTGTATTTGTGCTATTGCCTGTTTTGCAGAATTGCTTCTTAGTGATTCCTACTTGTGCAGTTTGTTCTTAGTAAATTGAGTTGTGTTTTATCCTGCTGCTTACTATATCTTCAGTTGGTAAAGTAGATGTGTTTGAGTCATAACCACAAATCACAGCTTTATCCCACTGCCTGAAAAGGCAGAAGAATGTGGTGAGTGAACCCAATGTTGTTGCAGAGGCTTACTGTAAACTTGTTCTCACAAGCGAACATGGGTCACTCTTGTTTATATAAAACTCATTGGCTTTCAGAGTCTTCATTACTCTCATCCATGTAAACTATATTGTAAATTCAGAGAAAGCCTGTTAGAGTATTGTCTTGGGAATTAATTTTGAGTATTGAGAGCAGGGGTCATAGTAACAGTCTGTGTACAAGGGTGAGGAATGTCACTTTAGGCCATATGAAAGTTTTTTTTCTGAAAGGTCTTTTAAAACAATTCACTCTGTTAAACATTTATGAATGATTTGTATAATCTAAACACACCTTAACACTGCCTTGATTTTACTAGATCATTGTAATAGTTAGCATTTTTCCATAAGTGGGAGTTTGGATTCTATGTTTAAATATTCCTTGTGAGGATCAGTTGATGTACTCTGTGTTACAGGGGAAAAAGGGTGACCCTGGACTCTCACCAGGCAGAGCGCTAAGTGGAATAAAGGTATGTGTGCTATGCCCTTGATCATTCATTATTTATATTTGTATGTGTTATTGTTTAACAGATAATGCAAATAATAAATCATAATCTTTATAATTGTTCATAAATAGTTTGTTATTATTCTTTATTATGTTCTTTAGCTTATTTCCATTTTTAGTGGAAATTGTTTACTTAGTGTTTAGTTTGTACTTGAGAACTTTCTTGCAATATGACTAAATGGATAGTTAACCCCAAAATGAAAAATCTGTCATCATTCACTCACATTCATGTTGCTCCAAACCCATATGACTGTCTTCTGTGGGACACAAAAGCTGGCAGAATGCCTCAGGCACCATTCATTTTCATTGCATCTTTATTTAGTTTTTTTACTGAGGTTAACATTATGCCAAAATGCTTTTGTGTTCCGTGAAAGAAATAATCATAAAGGAAAGGTCATATATTCTCACACAGGTTTGGAATAACCTGAGGGTGTGTAAATGATGACGGAATTGTAATTTTTGGAAGATCTATCCCTTTAAAAAGATGTAAGCCCTTGCATCATCCAGCTAACAAGCAGACATCAACTGCTAACAGCATATGCAAAAGTGTGTAGTGTGTCTGAATATGTTTACATGATCAAGACGACAATACCAGGAGTGATTTCCAGTTTCCTCTATTATAGGGTGATCCTGGGACATTGGGGCTACCCGGACTGCCTGGTCAAGCCGGTCAGAATGTAAGAGGCATTTTTTCACTCCAACAGTTTCATGTCACAGAACAAGTTCCAAGAGTAGTTACTGCCCCAGATGTTTGGTACTGTTCAGCACATTTAATGTGTAACAGCAGTGCATCAGGTTTTTCCCGGAAACATTATTGCCACGGTATATCTGCCCAATGCTGAAGTAATATATCAATAATCTCTCAAATTCAGTTTTACACAGTATATTCTGGATGGCGGTACATACGTCTAACCCAGCAAATGTGAAACAGGTTTTTGTGTCCAGTTTCACGTAAGGTGAAGCCCTCCTAACTGAAGGTTAGAGTGTATTTCCTCTCACTTTTCTAAAGTAAAAACAATTTGTTGCAGACATGTTCTCGTAACCCGATGTCCTCGAGGCTGCTGTGATTGGAAAGCCAGCACATTATCTCATTGTACTACCATTTCAAAAGATATCTGGGGGAAATTTCCTTGTAAAATACTGTGGTATATTTCCATATATTATTTGTATTTTATTTTTAAATTTGCTTTACCTAATAGGCCCAAATAGATCACTATTACCCTACAAACCAAATCAAATGAACCGACAGTTCTTTGGCCAATGCAGAAGGCCTCCTTGAAATAAAACATATTTCCAGGGAACATATATACACAGGCTTTACTAATAAGAAGAAGCAATTGGTTTTGGTAAGACATTTTTCACTGCAGGTCCCTGTGTAACACATTCTGTCTGGCCCCAGCCAATTCCAGTTTGCTTTCTCCAAATTAAAAACAAACAAAAACAAATCCTATTAAGCTTTCAGGGGACTTTCATAGATAAGATAGAGTGATATTTTCAATTGGTTTTCAGAATTTGGCATACACTTTTATAAGAGGTAATTTTATGTTCTGTTGAGTCTCAGTTGACCTGAAGCCCTAGTCAGCTGAGGTGCCTGAGGACCTGGTACCTATGGGTGCACAGTAACTCTTGAGAGTGGGTTAGGATGAGACAGTCATCGAGGTAGTTGATTATGCGGATGCCCACTTCCCTTAGCGGGGCAAGGGCTACCTCTGTGACCTTTGTGAAGACGCGAGGGGACAGGGACAGATTTGGATTCAGATTTGTTTTGTGGGCATAGTTTTTGTTCATAGGTTCATGTTTTTCTTAAAGTAATAGATCAGTCAAAAATGAAAAGTCTTGTCAACATTTGTTCACCCTAGCATTGTTCCAGACCCCGTACAGTGTCTACTTCTACTGTATCAAGAAGTGCAGCTTGTACATTATGCAAAATGTCTCCTTTTGTGTTTCACGATAGAAAGAAAATCATATGGGTTTGAGGGTGCATAAATAATTACTGAATTAAAATGTTTGGGTAAACTGCTCCTTTAATGTTAAAACCGCTCAACATTGTTTGCTTATGATAATTCTATAATGAAGCAAGATTATGTAGTTCAATAATGCAGTAAAATCTCATTAAAAAGATGATACCTCAAGACATATTGCAACCACATATACATAAATTGCCCTTGTACCCTCATTATGAGCTTACATGAGAGGTAATTGGCCGGTCCCTGGACAGTTTAAGCATCTGCTCAGCCGTTAATGAGCTGGTTTTGTTTGGGAAATGGGCCAATGGGCGATGGTTTTCTTGGAAGAGCAGAGTCTGTTGATGTGCGTTTTGAGACCTGTTATATTTTTCTGCCATTATACTTTTTCCATTCTGCTTCTCTCCTGTGATGAAAACATTTGTTAGCCACTGGGATTGTACATGCCTGTTTTACTTTGTTCTTGTGATTGAGCTCATTGGCAAATGCATTTAAACCGAACAGCTACATTTTTATTAATCATATCAGAAAATAGTGACATTGATTGTGTAAGGAAAGCATACAGTCAGCCTATAGTCATTTAATAGTTTGGAGGGAAATTATTTATCAAGATCCTTTAAAGGGGTTATGACACATTATATAAGAGGTCATTGTTCTACAAAAACATACTGTAAGTTTCAGAGCTCAAAACTTCCTCTTCACTGCAAAAGAGCATTTGTTGAAACCAAGCTGCCAAAACGACTGGTTCTCTACTTCCTCCACATTGTGATGTCACACTGTGGTTGACATTTGACCGCCTCCACAACAACACATCAAAGCCTACTTTGACCTCATTACCTACGTAGCCCCACCCAGTAGCAGTGAGCAGCGAGATGGCAAGTAGAGAGGAGGTCAGTCAAGGGCAGAGAGCCAATCGTAACGGTGGTTGTTTACTGTCAAGTCTTAAAGGAGAAGCACCAAATTAGAGTGTTTCTGACAGAGGGTCAAAATGAGGGTGTAAAATTAGCATGTTTTACAAATAAATGACTTTTGTCTATTAGTATTATAAGTGAAATACAAGGAACATATTAAAATAATATAAAGGCATGTCATGACCACTGACATGACATAAAGGCACTTTATTTGTCCTTTATTTATCTTCTCTTCTTTGACAAACTAGTGATGGGGGAGTTTATATAATCATTCTACATCTGCCTCTTTCTCATCTTAGGGACAGAAAGGACATCCTGGTCCCCCCGGACACTCAGGAGATCAAGTGAGTTCTTGTTACATTTTCCAAAATAATGTATGCACACAGCATTCACTGTTAAGTATTTGAAAGCATAATGGTTTGACCACAAATAGGTGAAAGATTACTTTGCTTATGAGATCGCTTTGATATAGCACAGAATTAAAAGGAGCCACAATGTAATAATAATATAAAAAATACACACCCAATATTGAACATTGAACACAGAAAACAAATCAAAGAACATAGAACTGGTAAATAAACACATTTTTAAGCAATTTAATTTTGAATGTATTGGCCTGTCTTGACACTTAACTTGACTTTCTGGAATTGCCTGAACACAATATTTCTCTCTCAATAATGAAATGCAACACATTCTCACCTATCAATACATTGGAGACTATTTGGTTAATGAGGAAAAATCTACCTCATGTTGAGAGGTGTCAAATTATAGTAGCTGTGTACAAGGTGATCATCATAGTCTGTTTTTTCAATATTTTGGCAGGCCACGCAACATCTCCCCATTTGTCATAATGACAAAATGGCAACACATGAAAAAACTCTTTATAAGTAGTCTTTATAAGATGAATAACATGTTTTTTGTAATAGACAGGGTTTTCACTCTCTCTCTATATATAAAATGTTTATTCTCTCATTCTCTGTCTCCACAGGGAGAAAGAGGACCTGATGGAAGCCCAGGTGCCAAAGGCTATCCTGGCAGGCAGGTGCAGTAAATCTTATGTTGTGCCGTTGGCTTGTATATTAGATGTATCGCAGATATATGTATTATGAGACAAGTTGTAAAGTATTAGGACTTGTATTGCAGACTCAAAAGTTAGATTTTCCAAAATGACCATCTTATTTGACAGTTTTTTGGACAATGATAATTGTTTTTGGAATTATACAGGGATATAAAATGTTTGCTTAGTTCTTGCTACTACAGAATTAATCGTTTTCTTTTGGTGTTGGAGGCATGAATGATATTTGATCCTTGGAAGAGTGATTTGGAAAAGTCACTTGGAAAAACAATGTTTTTGTACTTTGAGTGTAATTTGATTAGAGACAGTTATTAAATCCCACAAGTTTTGCATCCTGAATTATGAGTTTCACACATACAGGTAAAAAGTTACCACAGTCTTATATTATACTAGGCATGTTTCAGAATATCCTGGTGGAATTTAGTTTTCCATAGATGTTCTTGGTTTTAGCACCTCATCATCATCTACACTGGAGCATTGTGCACTGGGCACAATAGGCCTAGAGGGAAGTACAGTTTGCTCCAGTTTTACTTATCAGTTTACTTATTTATCAGTCTGATGTGTCTTGCTCGCATAACCCGCACACAACTGTCAGACGTCCTGAACTTTACAACCTTTCTTTACTCTTCAATGTTAAATGCAAAGAATTTATTTGGCCAAGTACCCCCATGTAAATAGCATCTGCCACACAAGGCAACTTCTTGCACCCCAATATTCTGGTGGAACCACAGAAATATATGACAAACTAGTCAATAGATGTTGCTGCAGTGGCATGGGGTGTAAAGATGGTGTAAGAATGTGTTTTGGTGTCCTAGTGACCACGTTGTGTCTCTCTTTTCCCCATCCAATTTCCTGTTTCCACTCTTAATATTTCCTTTAATACTACTTAAAATAATTGATAAAAATGTATATAAATATTTATTTCGTCGCAGTGATTTGATCACGGTGAATGTAGGGGAGTGCAGAGAAGGGTTTGGTTCGGGGGCGGGGTCTATAGATCGCACTCATTCCTGTCTGAAACCATGGTTACTGTAGTAAAATCAAGGTTTTTTATTCTAAGATAAGGTTAAGGTTGGGTTTAGGGGTAGAGGTTAATGAAGTGTGTCTGTGGGACTCTAAATAAACACAATAAACACACTCCTGTGATGCCTAAACTTATGTTAGTATTTAAATATGGGTGCAAATAGTATCTGACAGTTTTTTCATGAGGATCGTAATTAGTATCTACCATTATTTGGATGGGGTGCAAATAATAACTGCCACTATTTGCACTGGGGTGTAAATAGCACATACCATTATTTGCACAAGGGTGTAAATAGCATCTGCCCATATTTTATTGGTCAGGGCATTTCTTCGCTTTTTTGGCACACACCATAAAAAAAGGAATGCTTTGTTGGTCTGCAAATCTGCACTAATTTTCGCTCCAGGTGAGAATAATTAATTAGTCATCCATAGTTTCGATTCAAAATGTGGCAGGAAATTGTGACGGAAATTCGCCTTCAGTGTGCAAAAAAAGGCCTTTAGTGTTATAGGTTTGTTTATAGGCCTACTAAAACTTTGTGACAGTTTTGGTGGTAATGTTGGATTATTTCTCCAGAATTGCTCAGTTTATAAGCTACACATTTTCCCTCCAAAAACCTGATACTCTAGCTTCAGAAGTCCATACTGAGTGTAACTAGATCATGTATTTGCTACCTGCAACCTGCTCATCAACAATCTCCAATCTGTTACTCTTGATTATGTCAATTTTATTGATTGTGTATTCTTCCATAGCATCCTCTTAAAGGTAGGGTACAAATAACAACTTTTGATTGTCACCCTGCTTAATATAAGTTAAAATATGTTTGGAACATGTTTTTTGAGATATCAGTTATCATCAGATAGAGGTTCTTTTTTCTCTCATAAGCACATTTGCAACCTTATATAGCTTAATTAAATAGCAGTGTAGCATGCCCTATACAAGTAATTTCAGTCTCCATAAAATGGCCACTGAAGTCTGTTTTTGTATTTAAATAATGTAGTCACAGCATTATTATTATTTGTCCAATATGAAAAATCTTTCATTGTTTGTGTTTTGTAGGGTTTGCCGGGGCCTATAGGACATATGGGACAAAAGGGAGTATGGGTAAGAGACCAAAAACAACAACAACAACAACAACAAAAAACACTCAATATTCCCTGTGTAAATGTATTGTGGTGATTATGTCCCAGGTTTGTCAATTTAAATGAAGTGTATATTGTGTTTTTGTCATGTACATCCTTGGCATTTCATTCAGTTTGTTTTTTTCAGTACTTTTGCTCTTCCGACTGATCAATAGTATTTGCTTAAAAGTGAATGAGGTTTATGTTCAGGAAGTTGTGTAAGGGCTGCTACATTGTTCTGATGTTGGAATCTTGTTTTCCAGTGGTTTTTGCTGGAAACTCTGAAAAGCACCAGAAGAGGAAATGGTTGTAGACATTTAAAAATCAGTTATTGGTAGATGTTTTCATTATAAAATCTCGGAACTTCAGATCTGGGAGTATAATATTGTAAAGGGTTTTGTTAGCTGGGTTTTACATTATAATTCCACTTAAAGTGTAAACAATTTTGGCCTTGTAAAGTATGTGGCAGCAGTTTACATTCATTGTTTTTTCCTTGTTTTATAGTATTATTTTTTATTCTCTCCCCTCATGCCAGAAAAGGCCATTTTATTTTGTTTTTAGAATGTTTGCAATAAAATACAAAATTAAATTTTACTTTTAACAATCAATGAATAATATTTGTTTAATGTTTATGGTTTGAATATGGATTGTACTTTTGTATTTTTCAGTTTTTTCTTTTTCTTTCTTCACAAAAGCAGTGGCTCTCAACTAGGTTTTTCTTCAGGCCCCAAATTTTACATTGGGCATCAAGTGGTGACCCATCACTGTACCAAAATTGTTTGTTGTACAAAAAAAATTTAAAAATGTTTTAATATAAAACATTATTAATAAAATTAAGTTAATGGCACTGTCGAAGTCTGTTCCCCCTATGTTTCCCCTTAGTGTCACGAACCCCGCTTCTCTGCCCCATCTCCGCTTCCGCGAGCATGCACACATGCACTCCGTGAGCGTGCTCGCTTCCCACTCCCTCGCTCCGCCCCCTTGAGCTCGTACGCTCTTTTTCCTCCCTCGGGCTTCCACGCCTGGTTTTGCTATTACGAGCTCTCGCTCGTAAACTCTCTCCCCCCTCTGACTCATGCTCGCTTCTCACGCGCTTCAGCCAGAACATTATGACCACCTGCACTCACGCGCTTCCCATCCCCACACATTAGTAACACCTGCACTCGTCTCATCACTCATATTCGTTACACCCGCACCGCTCGTTAGTTCCCCTATATTACTCACTATCTTTTCGTTTGTTTGGGGTTGGTTATTGTATTTAGTTCCCCGTGTCTTGACCCCCGCTAGTCTCATCTAGTTTTGCCCCCCCGCTAGTCTCATCTAGTTTTGACCTCCCTACTCGTTACCTTTTTAGCTTGCCAGCTCCCTAGTTGTTAACTGTTTTCCCGTCCTCGACCCTCTTGTTATTGTTATTCTGTTTACCCCGGCTTTGACCCTCGCTCCCCTCGACTACTCTCCCGGATTTGCCCCCTTTACTCTCCTTGATTCCCCGGCTTTCGACTCTACGCATTCCCTGACCATTCTTCACTGGATTTGCCCTGTTTTTGTACTTTTGCCTGCACTGCTTTTACTAACAATAAAAGCAGTTCTCACCGACATTGTGACTGTCTCATCTTTTGTGTTTGTGTGCGGGTTACACTTAGGTTAGTGTCGAAGTTTGTTACTCCCTATGTTTAATGTTTAACGGCAATACGGGGAACACTAATACGGGGAAACATAGGGGGTTGTGTCGAAGTCTTCCCCTTCTCATGAACTACGGGTTATTAAAATGGTCATATTATGTATTAACAACATTTTAAAAAATTGTGCCGTTAAAAGAATTTTATGTTAATGCATTAACTTTGACAGCACTAATATATATATATATATATATATATATATATATATATATATATATATATATATATATATATATATATATATATATTATGTAGTCAGCTGCATTTAGCTTTTTTTCTCCTGCTGTCCGCAAACCCATTTTGGGTCATGAATCATAAGTTGAGAACCACTGTCATAAAGTGCATCATCTCATCATGTTTGTTTTTTGTCTTTTTCCCTGCATGATTTCATTGTGTGTTGTATCTGTATCAACCTTGTGACCCCAGCCTTAGCCGTCCTGCTGAATGCCAGTTTGATCCCTGGTGTGAGGGTATGTGCCCTTGGACTACATCGTGGAAGCCAGCACCATGCAGTCCATGGGCATATACACTTGCCTCAAGGCCTAGATCTTCACAGAGAAACCACTGTCTTCAAAAGACCTTAACAAGTCAGCCTGCAGTTCAGTTAGGGAAACAAGGACCATATATTCTAAAGTGTCTCTGTTTGTCTCTTGTCCCCTTACACTCCCATGCTTTAGGGCTTCATTGGAATTCCAGGCATCTTTGGTCTCCCCGGACCTGACGGAGAAAGAGTGAGTTTGTTTGCTGCTGCTGTCCATATTATTAAAGGAATAGTTCAGACAAAAAAAAAAAAAAAAATCTGTCATTATTGACATCATTATTCACCTGTCAATCTCAACAAAATACAAAATAAAACACCCAAAAAAGCATAATAGAAGTATTATAAAAGTCAAATGATCGGTTTGTGTGAGGAACAGACTTAAATTTAAGTCTATCGGCTTACTACTGCTACTACTACTACTACTACTATTGCTACTACTACTACTACTACTACTACAAAAAAAAAAAGTTTCAGGTGAACTACTACTTTTATAACTAGAGTCCAGCTTTTTTCCCTTAAGGCTTTAATAAAATGTTCTGGCATGATGGAGACTTACAGTCTTGGTTTTAGTTGCCCCTAGAGTAATTACTAATGGAAGAAAGCCTACACCCATGCACATGTGTCATACATGTATTATTCTGCTTCATAATGGTGGCTTGTAAATCCAAAGTACATGCTTTGAATCGGAAGTCTGATGAAATGGGCCACACTCCACTAAAACCACAAAGATCCTCATGCAAAACCATAGTTAGTCTCGGTTCTCATGATATTTTCTCAGGAACCTCAAGCTGGCAAATTCCAGCCTGCAATTCTGTGTGGAAATAGCAATATACTGTAAGCCCTCGAGAGCTGTAATATGGCCTGCTGTGGATTAGCCAGATCAAGTCTCCTATTTTCAGGCCCAGAGGGACAGAGTTCACAGCATTCTGAGAGACCTTTGTGCCCATGAGAATAGAAAGACCTTTCAGCATCCACATGTAAGCTCTGTTGCAAAACCTATGAGCTGCGTCACTGCCTATAGAGCCTACAGGGAAGCTGCATTCTTAGGGACGTTCAGACCGAAAGCTAGACGCACAACCTGTAGAACAAAATGGAGGAGAAGTCTTGAAATGTCTTGGTCTTGAAGTGTGTTTTCTAACTTGACATGGCTCCTACTTGAGACTCTGTAAATACAGCAAAATGCAGTGCAATGGTGTAAGACATCTGTATAGTGCATGTTTACATTGAAAACCAATTGAAAAACAGAGCACAATGGACAAAAAACATGTCTGGTAGACATGTCTGGTAGAAAGAGCATTATGCACGCCCCCTCCTTTATACCTGTATGTCCGGGGGAGTGGCATACAATACCACTCGCCAATTCCAATTTGCCTTTTATAAAATATCAGAAGGTGTCTCGGGCTCCCAAGAGTGACCACTAGTGTCACTAGGTCGACACATTGTCTCGTTCCCTCCATCAGGATAACTTGATTTTTACGCACATTTTCATTCAACATGCCATTTTCCCCCCATTTTTCCTGAACTGTAGTTGTGAGGCAGTTCAGAGTGTCAGCTTTTGTTTTGCTTTTTGTTTTGTTCTGCTATGCTGGGTCTGTGAAGACTTAGTTTAAAAACTAGGTTTTCAGTTTCTAAACGTTATTGTTATCTAAAGTATTCAGTTATGGAGAGCATTGTTCAAAAATAAGTTGGATGAGAGCCATAAACATAGCAAAATGTATGCTTTTGAAATGAAAACGTATTAGTGTTCCTTAAAATACTGCCTGCGCAAACTGCACACTACTGTAGCTTATGAAACAGAACAAGACTGTTACAGTACATTCACTTGGATTGTTAATTCTTTTTAGGGTTTTCTCTTGCTGTTTTGTTCTTCTGTTCTTTATAACCTGTCTCTTCTGTCTTTCTCTCCTTCTGTCTGCTGTCTCCCCTTAGGGTTTACCTGGTGTTCCTGGGAAGAAGGGCAAGACGGGTAGGCCGGTAAAGTTTTCTCTCACCATTCTTTCTAGACATCTTTTTGTGAATGACTTATGTCCAATGATTTGTAACCCTTTCACACTGTTTAACAAAGTAGATGTTTGAGACTGTTTGATTTTGTTTGTTTTGAGTTTATGGCACCCATTATCTAAAGCTATAAAGCTTTACAGTACCCTAAAGGTATTAAAAAACACCATGTCTTGACAACCATGTGCATATGTAACTGTAGGTTACATGAAGTATGGCTGTAAATCACTCATTGTAGTACTGTGCTACTGACAAAAATCTTAATGAGTGGCAACTAGCAAGTTCATTTTTGTACTTCTTTTATTTACTTTGTTCCAAGAAATTCAAAAGGAAAGTGAGTTGCAAGATCCTATGGCTTTAAATTCCTGTTAGATTTAATTAATTCCCCCTTTGTGAATAAGAGAACAGGTTCTCAAGGATGAAAAATTCAGTGCAGATATTTTGTTGTTGCCTTGCTGTGATGATGTATTTTTGCTTATACTATATAAGTAGCAGTCTCATTAAAATGAAATGCCAGTCATCTTTTCCACAGTAATTGTTTTCCACAATAGTTGAGCAAGTGGAAACAAATTATCTGAACAAAAGAGTACTCTGTCATAGCATTATTATGACACATAATTCTACTTAAATGTATATTTGTCATTATTGCTGATGAAACAGTAAGTACCTTCTTTATATCCACAATAACCCAAATGACTGGCATTGTGAGTCTGCATAATTTAAAATGAACTTAACTTGTCTTTAAGAACTGAAGCTTTTCGTTTTCTCAACAACTAGCAATTATGTGTCGTTCTCTCTAGATTCAAGGCACAAAAGTAGTGCCAAGCACATTCGTCTCTTCTCAATAAACAGTTTTGGAATTCTGAAATGCCTTTTGATGGACAGCACAAGTACAGTACATATTCCTCATATTCCACGGCCATAACTTGCTGTTTGCATTGTGTTGGAGGACAAAAAATATCTCAAGTGTTGACTTTGGCCCTGGGACAAGCACGCGTTCAGCACACAGTAGAGTGTGATGTCATAGCTGTTGTCCTCTTATATAATGTAACAGTAGATGGAGGAGAAACAGCTATGTCAGCGAATCCCTGGCGGTCCTCCTCTTTCTCGATTTTCATGGCTGTTGCCAGCACAAGGAAACACTCAGCCATGGAATTTCCTATTGGGTTGACAGAGACGAGAACTGAGCTTGTTTCTCTGACTCCTGGCATCAATCATCAGACTCTGTTGTACAATTTTTCTTCAAAAGAAAACAAACTTCAGTTCAGTAGCTCCATTCTCACCTATAATTAGTTCTTGCATTCATACTGTTATTCTCACGTGCTTGTAATTGATTAACAAAGTTTAAACTTAAAAGAAAAGTTATCCTGAAAATTACAATTCTCTCATTATTTACTGATAAGTCACCCCTGTTCTCGCTTCCATACATTGGCTTCCAGTTAGTTACAGAGTTAAATTTTAGTTTCAGCTGAATATTTATAAAGCCTTGCATGGTCTAGCCCTTCAGCACTTTGCTGAACTACTTCAACTACATTCTGCACCTAGGTCTCTTCGATCATCAAATCAGGTCTCTTCTCTGTTCCTTGTTCCCATTTGAAAACAAAAGGTGATCGGGTGTTTGTAGTTGTGGCCGCTGGTTATGGAATGCACTTTAGAAGAAGACTCGCAGACTTTAGTGAAATTTAAGATAACATTTATTTGATGAATATAACATTTGATGAAGAAAAGTAATGCCTCTCTTTGGCATAAGTCTATTCAATGGTCTGGCGATTCGAAGACGTTGTACTCTGAACAGTCATATCCTGCCAGAGATAGGAGGCAGGGCGAGGAGCCTACCCCTGTGCAGGACGGGACTCAACTAGTGGTGGTGTGGTGGTGGAGGTTGCGGTGTTAGCACACTGAAAAAGCAATGTGATAGATTGTGAGCAGACCTATAAAGCAATTGCTTACATGTGATTGGGTAAAAATTACCTAGCTAATGGTGCGATGATGTACAGCTGCTAGTCTTCCTGCTAGAACTACGCTGTGCTTACATTTCCATTTGTTGTTAGGTCTTCTTCCTCATTGGCCATATTTAAATCTAGATTGAAGACACATTTTTTTCTCTATCCTATGATGTTGTTTGAGAAATATAGGTTTTTTTATTTGTATGTTTTACAATGTTTTATTAGTTTGCTCTTTTAACATTTTTAAATCTCTATTTATTCTGGTATTATTTAAAAAAAAATGTTTTTGTAAAGCACTTTGGTTACAAAACGTATTGTTTTTAAATGTGGTATATACATATTGCAATAGGTTTTGGTGACAAACATGAGCTTCTTGAACTATCGATTTTGATTGTTGAACTGACAAAAACAGGATATTTGCTGATCGTCACTGGCAAAGTATAAGGGGGCATTCACACCAAATGTATTTTTGCTTCTGTTGCTAGACAGACATGTTTGACTTTTGTACCATATTTCCCAGTTTTGTCAGCATCTTGTGCAGGTGCACCGTCTTTTATACAACCTGGTCTCATAGAATGAACATTGCTCTATGTACATTTTTGCAAACTGACTTTTACGTGCCGCCTTCTACATTTTGCTACAGTTCACTGGTGAAATGAACACTAGAGGCGTTACAACAACTGTGCGTTTTATTCATTGTTACACAAATCACGATATCAAAACACTTCTACTTTAATGCATGGTTTTAAAAATGATACATTTTAACATTTGTATTACAGACCAACCTACATACACACATTTATTCCTATTTTGTTAGCTTCTTGGTAGCGCACCTAATAGCGCATTGGACTTTGGACTCAACAGCCGCGATTTGAGTCCAGTCAAAGACGCATGAAGTGGCATAGTGGTAAATGTATTTTTCTTCTTCTTTTTTTTTCATTTCGAATTTGCATTTTAAAACACTTATCGGTTAGGATTAGGTGCTGGTGAAGCGTAAGGATGTCTGTTTTGTTAAACTCTCATTGATCTACGTTTTACTTATTAAAAACTCCATCTAATATTCACCTTTATAACTTCATCTGATTACAACCGCATTTCACTCGGATTTGGTGCCCCCATTGGACATTTCATTTGAAAACTGCAGCCAAACATGGAATGAAGCATGCATTTCCGCAAAAAATTTTAGCAAAAATTTTGCAATGCTCACATAAATTTCATGAGGCTGGTTTTATTGACACCGTGCCAAGTTAAAAAGAACTTCAACTGTTCAAACACGCCTCAAGATACCTGCACTGTACTCTATTTGTGACAATGCGTCTATCTTTTTATTTTTTTGCACAATGGCCTATTCAGTGTGAATGGCCCCTTAGATGGCTCTGATATAAAAATGCTGAGTGAGGAGAAGGATAGACTGGCAGTACAAGAATAAAGTGCCAGTGTTTTAACATTGTAATAAATTATTAGTTTCATAATAACTGCACAGTCCTGCCCCTAATAACAATAATAATACGAAAGCATACATTTTATTTGTTTTACTCACATGCTCTAGCAATTATAAAATAATTTTGTCTCTGGCCACCAGAACATTAAAACTGTACCTTACTGGCTAGAACTCTTTAATTCGTATTGCTTCTTTTCTGTGGCATGCAAACCACAGAAGACCATTTAAAATCCCTTGTAATTATTAATAATGAAAGAAAAGTGGCTCTGGTGTCACAAAGGTTTGAGCAGGATTACAGTGAAGGGCTGATGTTTACCATGTGGTTACTGGAAACAGCAATGCACAAATGGTATCAGCCCTGAATCTAATTATGATTTTTCTATAGCTGCCTTTCCACCATCAGGCCAAACGGTTCTCATGGCAAAACCATACTGTTTTGTGCCAGACCAGTTGGTTTCTTTTTCCACTGTGGTGCTGCGAAATTAGGATTAGAATGTACATAACATATACCTCAGTTGGTGGCGACATGAGAGGTGAACATTAAAGCAAGTGAGCTATGGAGGATGATCACATATTCCAGTTTTTACTTTGCTAAAGCACAGGAAACACATGGCTCATGTAGCAAAAAGGAAAGCAAAGAGTAAAAGATGAGAGCTTTACTGTCATATGCTATGGGGATTTGTATGCCACTGGACATGAACACACAAAAAGATAAAAGTTCCCAGAGTAGCTAAAAAGGACATTTATTGACAAAATATTATATGATTAATACATTTGTATATTATATGATCTTAAATAAGCTAGCTAGCATAATCTACCTTCCTGACAAAAAAGCATGTAGAAAAATAATGTACTATACTAGTTTAACCGTCATCATAAAATCATGAAGATGCACTAAACATGCACACATTTTTATAAAACTTCACTTAAATATTAGCAAACTTGTCCAGCTACTTTGGTATTGGAAAATTGACAATCGTAAGTTGACATATACTATAACCATTTCTCCAGCACTGTTGATCATGGTTAGCCAACCATATACTGAGAAAAAAAAATTCTAGAGCTGACGGTTTGTATTCGTATCTTGCTGAACTGTACTCAAGTAGAAATGGTACTGGATCCTTTCCTCACTGTGCTCAGAAACGATTAGCCTGATGGTGGAAAAGTGCTTTATGGCTTGCTCTGCTAAGCTCTACTGTCTCTCACATGTGTGTGCTCAGGGCTTTCCAGGAGATTTCGGGGAGCGAGGACCACCGGGACCTGATGGAAACCCAGTAAGTTGAGCTGCAACAACCATGAGACTGACTGCCATGTGAGGAAATGTTAAACAAATGCTTCTAATGCTAATTTTTCATCTTTATAGTGTTGTGAATTCAAAGAGTTGTTTAGGATTAGATGCTTGAAGTTTTGTTTATGATCAGGTTTAGAACATTAGGAAAGAGGATTGCCACACAAAAGGAGAAATGTTTTCCGAAAACGTCATCCGAGGCAGGGTTATTATAATTTGGAATTTTTTATTTATCTATATATATACTCCATATACTAATTATATCTAGTTATCTTTTTGTCAACTTGTCTTTTCAATTTAGTTTCAATTTAACGACAAAAGCTTGCAACTATTTATAAATATTGAAAAAGTATGCATGCAATGATTCTGCTGTTTACTTAACAGAGCCAAGTTGTTATTGGTTTTTGCTAATTTTATTCAGAAATGTAATTTGTCTGTGTCAATAATATTTATAAAATAATCAAGTTTGATACAATTAAACAGGATATGCACCCTAAATATGGTTTTTAGACCGTCAAAAAAAGGAATACATTCACTTTCATTGTTTAAAGGAGGAGGCCTGAAATTAAAACCTTAAAAATCTTAAATTCTGTTTTTATGAAGAAAGAAACTCAGATACATCTTGGATGGCTCGAGGGTGAGTAAATTATCAGCAAATTTTCATTTTTGGGTGAACGATTCATTTAATATGTATTTAAATATAAATGCTGGTCAATAAATGACACATCATACAATTATGAAGCTCAGACTTTATTTACACCAACAGGCTACAATGTAAACATGTTAGTCAAATACACTAATATGCCTTGGTTGCTTTCTGTGTATTATTCTGGAGTTAAAAACGGTTCTTACATTCATACAGTCAGGAACATCACTATATTTTTTGAAGTTGTGACCAAATCAGACAAGAAAACAGGACAAAAACATTTTTAACTTCCGAATGAGAGATGTTTATGATGATGAACAGGTAGACGTGTGCACTCTCCGGTCACACATCATGCTCGCCGGGGAAAAGAAATGAATCGTTTATAAAATATATTTAAATGTCCGAGAAAGTCAGATTTGGCAAAATTTGTGCTGTTTTCAGACCTGTACACTTGGCATGGATCAAAAGGAATTTTTTATGTTCCCTTTAAGCGCTGAGAAAAGTGCTTTGGGAACAATCCTACATGTTTGTGACCAGCTGAAATATGTGTGTAACACGTCAATGAACATTGACCGGGAATTTATAGCCTCGGTTGGTGTAATCATTGAATGCACCTGTGACTGGGCTATAAATGGATGCACCACCAGTGTGTCGGCAGATCCTTTTCTTCAGAGCATCTGTGTCCTCTGTGATTCCTTGGGGCTTTTTGCACGTGAGACCGTTTCAGTTGTGGCTCAAAGCCAGGGGCTTTCATCCAAGGGCCGGTCCCCTAAGGCAGATAAGGGTTACGAGCCACGCGCTTCGTAACCTTTCTATATGGTTCAGACCCCTGTTACTCACTGAAATACTTCCTCCAGTATCTGAGAGGCTGCCATGTCCTGGTGCGGGTGGACAACACAGCAGTAGTCTCTTACATAAACCATCAAGGAGGTCTGCGTTCACGCCAGCTGAACAGACTGCACGGCAGATTCTCCTTTGGGCCCAGGGCAAGCTCCTGAAAATCAGAGCAGTTTATATCCCTGGATGCCTGAATGTGGGAGCAGAAAATACAGACGGGGGAGTGGAAACTCCACCCCGAGGTAGTCAATCAAATCTGACTGAGATTTTACAGAGCAGAAGTGACCTCTTCGCCTCTCAACAGACAGCACAATGTCCCTCTACTTCTCTCTGAGTCACCCAGCACCCCTGGGTCTGGATGCGATGGCACATACATGGCCCAGAATGCGCCTGTATGTGTTTCCTCTGGTTTCTCTGCTCCCGGGAGTCTTGGCCAGAGTTCGCCTGCAAGGGTCTTGCCTCTTACTGATAGCGCCGTGCTGGCCGAACAGGGTATGGTTCTCGGAGATAATGTCTCTCCTCAACAGCTCGCCTTGGCCGATTCTGGACAGGAGGGACCTTCTGTCTCAGGCCCAGGGGACAATATTTAACCCCTGGCCCCCATTTCTTGTTTGGCCCCTGAAGGGTACCAACTAAGGGACACTGGTTTTTCACCTGAAGTTATCGAGACCTAGGGCTCCCTCTACTAGAAGAAGTTATGCCAACAAATGGGGTGTCTTTTAAAGATGGTGCAGTGCACATAATGCAGATCCAGTTAACTGCCAGATTGCTTCAGTTCTGGACTTCCTGCAGGAAAAATTATCAGCAGGCTCATGCCCCGCCACTCTCAGGGTTTATGTGGCTGCTCTATCGGCTTGCCACGCCTTGATTGACGGGTTGCCATTGGGGAAACATCCTCTGCTCACTCACTTCGTTCGTGGAGCCATGCGATTGAGACCTCCTGCTAGGACCAGGATCCCTTCATGGGACTTAACGATAGTCCTTGAGGGTCTGGTTGAGACCCCCTTTGAACCTCTAGAGTCAGCGTCTGATAAACTTCTGACTCTCAAGATGGTTTTTCTTATGGCGATTACTTCTCTAAAAAAGAATTGAGGATCTGCAGGCTCTGTCTGTCTGTCTTGCCATCCTGCTTAGATTTTGCCCCAGGAATGGCTAAAGAAATAGTGCACCCTCATCCTGGCTACCTGCCTAAGGTTCCTTTCTCAGCTGTACATCTGGTCACTCTTGAAGCTTTCTGTTCCCCTCCGTTTACAACTCCGGATCAGGAAAGACTTCACGGACTGTGTCCAGTCCGTGCCCTTCAGGCTTATGTCCATCGCACTTGCCAGTGGCGTAAGTCAGGGCAACTATTCGTTTGTCATGGGGGCCATAACAAAGGGGCGGCCTCCAGTAGATATCAGGGCTCACTCTACCAGAGGGGTCGCCGCCTCTAAAGCTTTGGCCATAGGTGTCCCTCTGCAACATGTTTGTTATGCGGCAGGCTGGTCCTCTCCGCACACATTCATAAGATTTTATAGTTTGGATGTTCATGCTACTCCTGGCTCATGTCTGAGACCTCTCACGCTCTTGTGAGCACAACTACAAAACCGTAAGGGGTTCAGACATCCGCAGTGCGGCATCGTGGGTATACTCGTTCCAAAAATACTAAATCAGTGCAGCATCAAAGTGAAGCTTTTTGATAGGGAACATCTCGGGTTACTTAACTGTAAACCCTGTTCCCTGATAAAAGTGGAACAAGATGCTGCGAAGATTTAGTGCTTTGGGAACGTCTTTAGGAGTGACCAGCAGTGAATATGTGTGCAACACATCTATTAAATTGACTAGAATTTATATCTTCCGCCGGTGACATCATCAGAATGCACTATAAATAGATGCGCCAGAGGGGCATCGTTGGGTATTTTGTCTGAAGAGCAGTCCTGGGGCATCCTCAGTGTGGCAATGAAGCGCAGCATCTCGTTCTAAGAGAAGACATGGACAACATATAGGTGTCAGTTTACGGCTCTCCCCATTCATTTGTACGCTAGTTGACCGTTACACACTCTCCTATGGTAAAAACACAGGGGTTGTTATCTCAGTATAAAAGATCTCTGGGAGTACCATGTTTTTATGATGCCTCTTCAACTACAACTCTTAAAAACACATCTCGAGACACTTGCTTTCTGCACTTTTAGTTGCACTTTGTCTATTCTATTTAGTGCAAGGATGCATTCGGTCGGTGTGAATGTTGCTTTAAGATGGCCCTGATGTGTCATGTAAAGATGCAGAGCAAGAACAATGGTAGATTGTGGTGGCACAAGACATAAGTTTCAGTCTTTTAATTCTGGACACAGTTTCAGTTTTTGCGTTGTTCTTTTTATTTCATTTAAATTTAAAATGTTTTCATTTAGTTTCTGAAGGTGAAACGTCTCTCTGGCCTCTGCATGCCCTCTTCCTCTCTGTCATACATTGTCATGCACACATGGTTATACAAGCTGACAGGGCCACTCAAACCACTTAAAAAAAAAAAAAAATAAATGTTTTATTTGTGCAACTGCACATACACAAGCCAGTTTGGCTCCCAGTGTGTACTGCTCAGCACTGATTCATGAAATACTGGTAATGGGAAAATCATCTACCCTACTGGAGTCTACAGCAGAAATCAGTTTTTGCCATTACAGTGGTTGCTTCACTTGTGATTGTTTTACCATATTTAATTTTTCCCTAAATTACCTAATATTTCATACTTTCTGTATTTTTCATGTTTCCATGTCCCAATGGTTTTTGGCCGCTTATTTGCATATTATAAGTTATGACAGAAGACATACAGTAGTTGTGATGTATGAGTAATGCAATAAATGTATAATATCAAAAGCAAAGCCACAATTCACTATCTTTTAGTGGTGCTCTTTAAAGCAAGCATTACAATTATTATTGATTGTACTTAGAGTTAGGGATTTGCAAAAACCCCTAACCCTAATTATTAAGCTTTGGCACATAACTATCCCCGCATCATTTGTACTATGTACTATTTCTAAGACAATGAAGCAGGTGAAAAAAACACCAAAGGCTCACCTAGAAGATCCCAAGCATATATCTAGGGACCAGTAAACCATAGAGAGTTGTGGGTTGGGCTATTTTGATTTCAGCCAGTAAGCTGCCACCTAGCAACCAACCAAAACACCCCTTAGAAAAGCACTAAAACAACCACACAGAACACCCTTTGGAGCCACATAGTAACCACCTAGAACACTCCATTTAAACCCAGTAAAAAAAACACAAAGAAAATAGCTTAAGCAACCACATAGCAATGCCCTGGCAACCACCCTTAACACCCTTTGAACCACCTAGCAACCTCCTAGAACAACCATAGTAACATACCAAAAACCACACAGAACACCTCAGCAGCAAATGTACACTACAAAACAGCTTCAGTAAGGAGTCAATTGCGCTCAGCTTAGTTCAAATATACAAGCATGTGAGTCAACTTTATGTCCTTGCTACTATCACACAATGTATCACAAGAGCACACTTGAGCTGTCTGTAGCTGAGCCCTCTTTCTCTGGCAGTAGTTAAGCACTAGCCTGGCTGCCTGACCCTCTCAACTCCCTGTGGAACTGTATCCCTAACCACATCACACAGGGAGAGGACACAGTCTTCTCTCCTTCTCAGTCCTCTTCTTTCATCAGTGGTCAGTCGGCAAGGGCAGCCAATCCTGTGACATCTATCTCCTCTCTTTCAAAAGAACAAGGAAAGAGAAAATACCCAGGGGAATTTTTTGGCCTGATGGTGAGGATGGAAGTAGGAATGCCAGTTAGTTGTTGACCAGTCACCCCACAACACCCCACAACAAAACACTTCTCTGTGCTCCTCAGTGGATCACTTTCATTGGTACAGATTAGCCTGCTATCAGGGAACAGAGATTTCACCCCTTCTTTTCCCTTCTCTCAGCACAGACCTGCTTTGGCAACACTGAGCTGTCTTTTCAGTGAGACTCTGTTGTGCCTGTAATGCTCAATATGTGCACTCTTTTTCTCATAGGGGAAGATTGGTGCCTCAGGTCCTGTTGGCATCCCTGGCCTTATTGTGAGTAAACTAACATTGTATGATTGACATGTTTACCTTCTTGCTATAGTTTTTTCATTGCTATCGATGAGTCTCATTCACTAACCAACTGTATGCACTTATATATGTGTGTGCTATCATTTTCACAGATATCAAATTTCATAAGTACGTTTACATTTACAATTTGGGATAACATTTAAATCTGCCACAAATATGGAAACATTTAAGCCAATATAGTTTTTTACTATATTATTTACTAACTGCAGGCACACTCTCCCTGATTTGGAATTATATGGATTCATTTTCTGCATTCATCAAAGTTAGAATGAGGGCACAGTAAGAACAAATGTGTGTCTGTATGCACCTGTTGTGAATACAGGTGAAATTTTAGCATGAACCTGTTTGAGAATTACTAGTGAATGAGACCCCACTATTCCATATCTTCCTCTGAGTATTGTATAGTATATGAAAGTTTTTTATTTATAATATGTTTATATTCTTAGTATGTGTCTTTGTTTAATGGCAGGGTGATATGGGCCTGGTTGGAAACATGGGTCTTCCTGGGCCAGTGGGACTTAAGGTGATTAAATGAGTTACTAATATTAGCACATCTATTAGGCTTAGGGTTGAATAACCCTAGGGTTAGGAGGCAGTGTAGTCTGGCATAGCAGACGTTTGAGCAGCAAAGGTCTGGGGCTTATTGCAGCTTAAACTGGCCGAGAACCAAAACTTACACAGGTAGAGCCATTTGACTGGCACGCAAAGCAACTAATCATGTATGATTTGTCATTATGTGCCATTTAGGGGCAGGATTATCTGAGATATCTAATGCCATAATAAAGACTGGCGTGGGGGAAAAATTATTTAAATATTGTCGCTCTTGGTCCGCGAGTGATTGCTTATAAAACACACTGAAAAAAAGTGGAAAATGTGTTGAGAATCTAAGTACAGCACAGAAAACCCCAGTACTGGCTATTTAACACACATAACTATGAAAACAAAGCGGAATATTCAGTTGAGCTTGTGGATATCTGCTTTAATTGCTACTATATTCCTCAAACGACACTCATTTATATATCTTTAAAAGATTTGATGTCACTAACCTGGCAATCTAATCCAGTGATAAATTAATCTTTAAAAGTCCTGTCTCAAGCTTAATCCATTGGTTGAGCCAGATGTTGACATGTCAAACAATCAATGCATCAGTGTTTAAACAGCGAAATCAACTTAGAAATGGCTTTCCTATAGCTGTCTTTGCAAATTATGCTGAGATAGGAAAACATATTTCAACATCGAAAAACAGATCCATCTCCATCTGAGAATCTTCAAAGCACTTAAATTTTTCTTGATTACAATTAGGTATTCTGACTTTCTATATTAACACATTTCATGAATTCCAAATTTATGTGACTTCTTTTAATATCAGCAAATATTGAAGACAAAGCCATTTACTCAGGGATTCATTCAGTTTGCCTTCAAGGGCCAACCACAGTGTTTGCAAGGCATGAGCTCCATCCATAAAGCAATGGCCAATTGTACTATTCCTTCATTTTAACTTGTGTCTCTCTGGTGTCACGCAGGGTGTGCCAGGAAACCCAGGAGAACCTGGACTGAAAGGTGATAAGGTGATCTGAATACACTTTATTAGATTTTGTTTGTTCTGGATTTGATTGCAACAGTTAGAATGAAAGAGTAGGGTGAATTCAGGGAAATTGGGGTGCTTTTACCGTGAGATGACTGTAAAAAGTTGACCAATAAAGACAGCGTGACATCAACATGTACCATATTTATTTTCTTAAAGGTTAAGTTCAACCACAAATGATAATTCTGCATCATTTACTTACCCTCCTGTTGTTTCAGACCCATATTAACTTTTTTTCCATGGAACAAAAGATGTTAGGCAGAATGTTATGAACTTATAGCTTCAATGACCATTCATTTGTATTATATAGAGCATAAACATTTAAAAAAATGTCTACTCATGTATTTCACGAAAACAAACGTAATATGGATTTGTCACTTTACATAAAACCATCTGCCAAATCCATAAATATAATGTAATAAATGAGTAAATGGTGAATTTTCATTTTTGGGTGAACTGTCCTTTAATGCATGTTGCATTAACACTATTGCAATACAAAAATACAAAAAATAATCTAAATGTAATAACTTGATCCACCTCTAAAATGTCCTTTTACGCTGATATCACCAAGTGCTCTTATTTTTCAACCCCTACCCTTTACTCACTTCTCATAATGAGACAACTTTTCACTATACAATCATTTTCAGATAGATTAAATCGCCATATTACAGTAAAATCGTACATGTTGACTATAATATTAGAGCTGAATGGTCAAGGGTTAAACAGTACAGCGTCTGCCTCACTGCTTTGTCAGTCCAGCTGGCAGCATTTCTGTCTACCCACTAGATGCAGTAGCTGCTGACAGCACAGAACTGAAATGTTCTGTTTTGCTGCCTGGCAAGATATCCTGAAGTATCTCTCCATGTTTTTGACAGCTGTTTTAGTCTCCATGTCTACAACTTAATATAAGCCACATTAAAACATGACCATAAATATGTGGAGAACTTGACTAATTTTGTGATTGAACTGTGGAGACTTCCTGAGAGAGTGACTTTTTGTTGTCTGTGTTGACAGGGTGAAGACGGGTTGCCAGGAGAAACCGGGGAACCTGGATTTCAAGGTGACAAGGTATTTTGTCTCACATCTTTTCCTTTCATTTATTCACTCACAGTGTACATGGTGCCCATGTTGGTCTGTGTGCACATGTGTGTACTTGTGTGTATTTGAATGAATTCAACGGGTTTCGGAATAACTGAAGGTAAATTAATACAATTTTCCAGGGTGTTCAAGGCTTACCAGGTTTACCGGGAATTCGAGGAAAGCAAGGGCCACAGGTTAATTCATAAAACTGTAAAACAGGCATGAAATATTTACTGTGGCAATTAATCTTTAGCACTGACTTAAAAAAGATCCATATAATAGTAAGCTGTTTGTACTATTGTACTCTTTGTATTCTTTTAGGGTAAGCCTGGAGATCGTGGCCCAGATGGTTTGCCAGGCCCACCTGGCCCTGAGGTAATTGTACTCATTTAAAACCATTGCAGTACAACAAGATGTCCATTCATTTGCACCTGTACTATAGAAAGCTTACACAGGTGCATTCTCACTTATAGCTACTAGCAGTGAATAAGTGACCAGAAGTTTTTTAATGAGAGTTGGAGATTTGAGGTGATGGAACTTGAGACTCAAAGACAAATAACTTGAGACTTGAATTCGACTTATAGGCCATTGACTTGAGATTTGACATTGAATCATTGGCATTTGACTTGAGACTTGAATTCAGCTCATAGGCAATTGAGTTAAGACTTGACTTGGACTGAAAGGCATTTGACTTAAGACCTGACATAAACTCTTAGGCAGTTGAATTGAGATGGCTTCGACTCATAGGCAATTGATTTGAGACTTGAATTAATCTCCTTGGCAATTAACTTGAGACAAAGGTTCATAGACTTAAGACTTGACTTAGACTCATAGGCAATTGACTTGAGACTTGACTTAGACACCTAGGCAATTGATTTCAGACTTAAATTAGACTCCTTGGCAATAAACTTGAGACTTAGACTCACAAGAAATAGACTTGAGACTTGACTTAAACTCAAAGGCAATTAACTTGAGACTTAGACTCACAAGTAATTGACATGAGACTCGACTCATAGGAAATTGACTCAAGACTAGCTCATAAGAAAACGACTTAAGTAAAAGTATTAAAGTAACTGATATTAAATGTACTTAAGTATCTAAAGTACATGTAAATTGTATAAATCAAGGAACAGTTAATTAAACCCAGGCAACTTATTTTATTGTTGGTGCTCATCATTCTCACGCCATCCCAGATGTGTATGACTTTCTTTCATCTGCAGAACACAAACAAACATTTTAGAAGAATATTTCAGCTCTATAGGTCAATTAAATGCAAGTGAATGGTGGGCATACATTTCAAGCTACAAAAAGCACTAAGGGAGCATAAAGTTATCTGTACTACTAGTGGTTAAATCCATGTCTTCTGAAGCGATTCAGTTGGTTTTGGGTGAAAACAAACCAAACTGTAACTCATTTTCACAGTATATCTTGTCATTGCAATCTCTAAGCACGATCATGATTTCAAGCTTGATTTCACTTTCTTGTGCTTGATGCATGCGCAGAGCCCAAATTTGATTCATTCAAAGACATTGATGAAACCACTGCAGTCTTATGGATTACCCTTATGCTGCATTTACGCGCTTTTTAGAGCTTTAAAGGTCTGGCCACTATTCACTTACAGTACATTGAATTGAACTACATAACAGTAATACAGTAATATTATTCTGAAAATATTTTTTTGTTTGTGTTCTGCAGAAAAAAAATATTAAAGTCATACACATCTTGGATCGAATGAGGGTGAGACAATAATGAGATTTTGGTGCATTCAAGTCAAATCAGAATGATCATATTTATGAGATTATGGGACCAATAAGCAACCACCCAGCAACCACCCAGAACACCCTGGCAATTGCTGAAACACAGTTAATACAACTTAACAGCATTGCAACAACCTGACAACCACCTAGAACACCCTGTTAAGTGCAAAGCAATGTGCAAAAACACAGAAAACCACTAATACAACTTAACAGCATAGTAACAAACTGGCAACTGCATACTATAGCAATGTGCCAAATCACACAGCAGAGTTCACCTTGATAACTGCATAGCATGCCCTAGCAACCATCCAGAAAACCCTATTTACCACATACTGTAGCATAAATGTGCAACAAAGCAAATATAACACTTTAGCGACCATCAGGAAACTAATTTTCATGAGTGCTAGTAATTATTCATACACATCATATCTTGCTTAAATGTAAAATGTAAACGCATGTGATTGACTTTCATATGAACAGGTCTGCTGGAAAAGCAGGAGACTGATTGCTCATAACCTCATTATCTCAAAGCTTTCATAATGTTTAAGCCTAAACTTGTAAAATTCATTGAAAAAAAAAAGCAGTTTCTTGTCTTGTCCAGTGGAGACAGAAAACGGAACATGTAATCTGGCACACACTTTGCTTGTAAGTTTGATTCAGATTCATGATTATCAAAACGAATCATTCAGACCATTTTTGAATCTTTTTTTCTGTTCAAAGGAATCAAATTTAAAAGATTCGTCTCAAACGATTCTTTCAGTGAATCACACATCACTTTCGCTGATCTGCATGCCCATACTGCTGTTATTTTTTTTTGTGGTGTTCTGTCGTAAAAGTAACAAAAGGGACTAGAGAAATTTATCGGAGTAAAAGTATCCATTTTCTCTTCAAAATGTAGTAAAGTTAAAGTAAAATTCCAAAGAAATATTTATACGCAATAAAGTACAAATATTAAAACAACTGTACTTAAGTACAGTAACGAAGCATTTGTACTTTGTTACTATACACCTCTGCTTAAAAGGCAATTGACATGAGACTTGACAGATTCCTAGGCAATTGACTTGAGAGTTGACTTCAACTTAAAGGCAATTTACTTGAATCTTAGACTCATAGGCAATTGACTTGAGACTTGAACTGGACTACAAAATAGAGACTTGAAACAAGACAACAATTTTTCAGGTCTATAAGACGAAATGTTTTCTCTTAATATTGCTACTTTGTTTTGATACTAAGGAGCCTCTTGTGCACTCTCTGTTGCTTTTTACTGTAACATTTACATATTTTTCTCATTATTTCTAGGGAATCCTTAGAAATAACAGATTTTTAAAGATTATATTAAATTAATTGTCCTTCAACAGGCTTTATAAAATTAACTCACCCCATATTGAAAGTGACTTGGACTTGAGACTTGACGTAGACATTTCACAAAAGGCTAGACTCTGCATCAGAGACTTGTAAAATCTCTGAAATCTACTCGCAACCAACAGCACAACAATTTGAAAACCTCTATCCATTAAATTACTATCAGTATGAATGTACCTTCAGAGGAAGGAGACAGAGGGAATCTTCTTAAACTATGAAGCATGTGCCAAATTCATAAAGTCTGATTGTCTGATGTCATTACTTTTCATCAGGGCTTTCCAGGTGATATTGGACCACCAGGACAGAATGGTGTTGAGGGCCCAAAGGTTTGTAACTTTATTATTAGGTTTCATTATTTTAATCAAGTAACAATTATTGTATATAATTATTTTTAATTAATAGATAACACACAAATTTTGTAGTGTATGTAAGTAGGTAATTTGTCATATAGCAAAGAGTGAGACAAAACGACAGCATGGCACATGCTTTAAAGTGCTTTAAACTACTGTTTTTAACTTTTTCTGTACAACAATTGTCTGTGAGCCTTTAGATTCCAGGTGCTAGAAGAGTAAAGCCCCGTTCACACCGCCAGTGACTTTATCACTGGATGTCGCTAGTCTCTGTGCTGTGAAGTCGCTAGTATTCCATACTAATTTGATAAGGAATCAGTTCTCTTGCCTCTTAAAATTAACAATCTGCAGGAGAGAGTGCTTTTATGTAACTGAAACCGTGCTCAATGCATCATGTCTGGAATAAAATTAATGATCGATCACTTTATGAATCAAACTCACTCAGAATGATGACAGTTTCTGACACTGTTTTCCATGCATCATTGTTTTATTATATCAATGCATGTGGTTACAGACAAATTAAATAGAACAGTGAAATCCCTCACAATATAATATATATTCCTCTGTCTTGCCTGCACTCGACAGAGCCTGCACTGCCTTCTCTCCCACTGATTTTCTCTCCCGAATGTTGCCAATCATTTTCATAAAGTTTTACTTTTCTCAAGTTTGTCTTGTCTCTCGTCACACCCACATCTTGTCACCAACTGTATCTGTCACTCCTGTCACCGGAAGTAGCTCTAATGTCATTGAAAATGAATGACATCCAGTCGCTTTGTTGCTGTGTGTTGCTGGCGGTGTGAACGGGGCTACTATCTTTAGGCTTTACTATCTTGGTTTTACTAATTAATTTATTTTTTACAGGGAAACACAGGAGTGAAAGGGATTCCAGGCCTGAAAGGAGATTCTGGACTGGAGGTGGGACCTGCCAAACATATATTTGTCGCGCACACACACACAAGACGAGACAGTCACAATGTCAGAGTAAACTGCTTTATTCGATAAAGCAGTCAACAGTACAAAAAGGGCAAATCCAGAGAAGAGTGGTAAACGGGAGCGTAAGGTCGAAGCCGGGAAACAAGCATGAACTAGACGGGACTAGCGAGAGGAAAAGACAGGGGGACTAGAGGATCACAAGTGCTGGCAAAGCGAGGGGGGGTAAACTAAACAATAACCAACCAGAGTGAGACGAAAGGGTTGTGATATATATAGGGGAACAAACGAGCGGTGCAGGTGAAACGAATAACAGGTGATTGGGACGAGTACAGGTGAAACTAATGATCCCGTGATTGGGTGCGAGCATAGAGCCAGAGGGGGGGTGTGGGAGTGAGCGAGTGAGCTCGATCGAGGGGCGTGTGCGTGTAAGCTCGCGGAGTGAGCGCGTGAGATCGACGGAGGGAAGCGAGCGTGTAAGCTCCCGGAGTGAGCGTGGGAACTCGATGGAGGGAAGCGAGCGTGTAAGCTCGCGGAGTGAGTGTGTGAGCTCGAAGGAGGGAAGAGAGCGTGTAAGCTCGCGGAGTGAGTGTGTGAGTTCGAAGGCGGGGAGCGAGCGTGTAAGCTCGCGGAGTGAGTGTGTGAGCTCGAAGGAGGGAAGAGAGCGTGTAAGCTCGCGGAGTGAGTGTGTGAGTTCGAAGGCGGGGAGCGAGCGTGTAAGCTCGCGGAGTGAGTGTGCGTGTGTGCCCGACGAAGCGGGGAGAAGCAGAGGAGCGGGGTACGTGACAATATTATATATAAAATATCATACGGCTCATCAAATTACACATCAGATGTTTTAATAACTAACATCAAATAACTACATAGATTCAGAGATTCTACAATTAACATTCACACTGTGTATAAATCACTGTATATACATATTTATGTATGTATGTATGTGTGTATATATATATATATATATATAATGTTGAAAAAGTGAGTTTACACTCAACCAATTAAGTAAACTTTTATGCCATTTAAGCCAGAGCAACAGCGAGCACTTATTAGGTGGTATAGTACCCAGAGATTCCAAAATTACATAATGCACTATTTTGATGCACTGCAAAAGCAGTTTTTAGGGAGCTCCTGCACTGTAAAAAAATCCAACTTCAATTTTGTCAGATAAGCTACATTTTAATAGTTGATTGAACTATCTAATGCCGAAAAAACTGAGTTTATTTAAAACAATCAATGAAGTCAACTTTTATGCCATTTAAGTTAGAGCAACAATTAGCACACACAGTATCGAGTTTGGTGGTGAAGGTAAAATATACAGGAGTTTGATCACTGATCTGCCAACACCCCCTATTTGAAACGTTGTGCAAGTTTAAATTTTAAAGTTGTAATCCTATAAAGCCAGGCCCTACCATGGAAAATTCAGAATTATGTGGGAATTTAAATCTTTGATTTCGACTCATATCTTTAATGATGTTATCCATTTGTTAAAGTCATGAAAAGGTCTTGAAAATACATGGGTCAAAATCTGGGGGAACCTTGTAAGGCTGAGCACTATGAACTTCACATTGTTGCAACTGCTACTGAGCAAGCTTCGAAGTACTTGTAATCTACACCACTATTTAATCAATTATTTGGTCTTTTGGTGGGGCTCATACATGATCTTATGCCAAAATATATGTCTGCTTAAAAATATTTTGTATAATATTATTTTCAAGAGTATTGAAATATATGGACAACTATACTTAAAAATGAAAGTTTATTTAATAAATGATCATTGATATTTTTGAGAACTTTTTGTATTAAGATCCAACTTGAATTGTTAAGTTGGTAAAAATAATTTGCCTGAAGTTGAGTAACTTTTTTGAGTTTTATTTTTTACAGTGTGGTCATGCATATTGAAACAAAGATCACACATGTCTTTACAAAAGAGAGTATAAACTACAAGTTGAAGTCAGAAGTTTACATGCACCTTATCCCAAATACATGTAAACTCAGTTTTTTTACTATTCCTGACATTTAAGCACAGAAAACTTTCCCTGTCTTGGGTCAGTTAAGACCACTACTTTATTTTAAGAATGTCAAATGTCAGATTAATACCAGAAATAATTATTTATTTCAGCTATTATTTCTTTCATCACATTCCCAGTGGGTCAGAAGTTCACATACACTTTGTTAGTATTTGGCAGCATTGCCTTTAAATTGTTTAACTTGGACCAATTTTTTTAGGTAGCCTTCCGCAAGCTTCTCACAATAAGTTTACATTTTCGTTGCTCGCACATGCTTTTTCAGTTCAGTCCACACATTTTCGATCAGATTGAGGTCGGGGCTTTGTGATGGCCACTCCAATTTCTTTACTTTTTTGTCCTTAAGCTATTTTGCCACAAATTTGGAGGTATGCTTGGGGTCATTGTCCATTTGGAAGACCCATTTGTGACCGAGCTTTATCTTCATGGCTGATGTTTTGAGACGTTGCTTCAATATATCCACATAATTTCTCATGATGCCATCTATTTTGTGAAGTGCACCAGTCCCTCCTGCAGCAAAGCACCCCCACAACATGATGCTGCCACCACATGCTTCACGGTTGGGATGCCATTCTTTGGCTTGCATGTTTCACTCTTTTTCCTTCAAACATAACGATGGTCATTATGTCCAAAAAGTGAAATGTTTGTTTCATCAGATCAGAGGACATTTCTCCAAAGAGTAAGAATTTTGTGCCTATGTGCACTTGCAAACTGTAGTCTGGTTAATTTATAGCGGTTGTGGAGCAGTGTCTTCTTCCTTGCTGAGCAGCCTTTCAGGTTATATTAATATAGGTCTTGTTTTACTGTGGATATAGATACTTGTCTACCTGTTTCCTCCAACATCTTCACAAGGTCCTGTGCTGTTGTTCTTGGATTGATTTGCACTTTTCGCACCAAATACATTAATCACGAGGAGACAGAATGTGTCTCCTTCCTGAGCGGTATGGTGACTACGTGTTATATTTGCGTATTGTTGTTTGTACAGATGAACGTGGAACCTTCAGGCATTTGAAAATTTCTCCCAAGGATGAACCAAACTTTTCGAGGTCCACAATTTTTATACTGAGGTTTTGGCTGATTTCTTTTGATTTTCCCATGATGTCAAGCAAAGAGGCTCTGAGTTTGAAGGTAGGCCTTAAAATACATCCACAGGTACACCTCCAATTCAGTACACCTCCTATGAGAAGCTAATTGGCTAATTGCCTAAATGCTTGACATCATTTTCTGGATTTTTTCAAGCTGCTTAAAGGCACAGTTAACTTAGTGAATGTAAACTTCAGACCCACTGGAATTGTGATATAGTCAATTAAATATGAAACAATCTGTCTGTAAACAATTGTAGGGAACAATTACTCCTGTCATGCACAAAGTAGATGTCTTAAACGACTTGCCAAAACTATAGTTTGCCAATCTGAAATCTGTGGAGTGGTTAAAAAAAATGGTTTTAATGACTTCAACTTAAGTGTATGTAAACTTCTGATTCAACTGTGGATGTTTAGATGTAATCTAGATCTAATTCTGATTGTGTTTAAACCACAGGGGGATGAGGGACTAATAGGACCAGCAGGGGCTCCAGGACCGGAGGTGAGTGCTCGCTTGATTCCGAAATGTATATCTTGTGTTAAACCTTAACTGGAAATCTTAGTAACTTAGTAACATTGGCTTACAGCCTACTCACACTGTGAAGTACTTTACCCTGCAACTTGTGACCAGAGGCTTTCAAACCAAGCTTTTGATTTATTGAATTGTTGTTCAAATGTTACCCAGCTCCATTGAGTGTACATTTCCACATTTGATATGCATTTTTGTGACTTATGTGGTTGATTAAACCCACTCATGTTCATTTAAGTCACTCTGCAAATACATGTGAATGTGTGTATTTAAACCACAGAGCTTTTTAAGCACAATGTATTTTATTTTGGGTTGAATTTTGTGTGACTCTCACAAACTTTTATTCCAGCCAAAATTGTTGTTATAACAGTAGCTGACACTCTTAACAGTATCATATGTAGATTTTACCGACAAGGAGACTGATACAATTTCTGAGCAGTTATTTAATAAAGTTCCTCCCTCTGGGAGAGCAGATATGCATGGAGGAGATTGGTGTAAGTAGCAGGAGCTAATAAGATGTCATTGAGGTTTTAAAGGGTTGGGAGTCCAGCACTATGGGTAATTTCTGCTTTCTGTTTAGGGTAGACCTGGGAGGAAGGGTTTGCCTGGAAATCCAGGAGCAGAGGGAATGAAGGTAAGAATTCATGACAGCCAAATTGTTACTGGGTGTTTCTGGGTGCACTTTTCGCCTGTGGTCTTTGAACTCCCTTAAAACACCCTTTTCAAACTCACTAGTTTATGAGGTTTATCTACTAAAGCTGGCACCACACTTGCCTTTTCCAGTGATTTTCAGGTGTGAGCTTCATTAGCATAATGGAGGGAAACCAAGCGTGCATTATTCAGTGTGTTCCTGGCCTGATCATACAAGATTTTATCCCTACTTCTGTAAGCATGCTCTTCGGTCTGTTGAAGCTGCCTGAATATTGCTGTAAGCCATGGTTTGTTACTGTATGTTAATAAGTCCTAGTAGGAATGCACATATCTTCACAGAAACTACTATATGATATCACAGTATCTGTGAGCTTGTCCAGATTGTTGTCTGCACCCTCAATTACACTCCAATCACTGCAGTCAAAGCAGGCTTGTAGTTCCAGCTCTGCTTCATTGGTCCATATCTTTACAGTCTTTACTACAGGTTTAGTTGATTTTAGTTTCTGCCTGTATGTTGGAAGAAGATGAACCAGATAGTGATCAGAGAGTCCCGAAGCTGGTAATCAACAGGGAATCAAAGAGAGAGAGTCAGGGGGATTCATTATGTCTGGCAACACTAGACACCACTGCAAATGACAAGAATGAAAGCGCTATAGTTAAACACCCTACTATATCAAGTCCCCATCTATACCCCCCCTCCCCCACACCCCTACCCACCCAATATTGAGTTGCATTGTGCTAACCTAGTCCTTTTGGTGTAGGGAGAGCCTGGAATCACTGGAAATGTTGGAATACTTGGTGAGAGGGTAAATGATTATTTGTATTTATTTTGCACATTTCTAAGCATGTTGTGTTTGTCTTTTTCCTTTTTCTACATTATTTACCCTTTGATTTGTATTTATTTATTATTTTTCAAAAGGGTCCTGTCGGTTTCATTGGACCTGTGGGTGAGATAGGGCTTGCTGGTGAAAAGGTCAGTATCTTATAATTTGATTTCGCAGCATTCAGCCATTTTTAATAATTTAAGACCGTGTTTACACCTGATCGGATCATAAAAGCCACATACAACTGTGATAAAAAATGCAGACATTTTTGCTTGAATTGTTGCTTTTGTGTTTAATTAATTTTCAGATGCATCTTTGAGAAATAGCATGCCATTTTTGCGCTTTCTACAGTATGTCTTTTCTGATATTGTTGTGGTTTATTATCAAACAGTAAAACACTGACATAGTGATTGATGTATGTCGTCATGAAGGGTCCCTCCCCTTCAAATCCGAAAACAAGTGGTCACAGGAGACACATTTAAACGACTGGGTATAAACAGTGATGTTTCTCACCTGACCACATGTGATTGGATCACCCGAGATGTATCTTAATACCAGAAGTAAACGGGGTCTTAAACTCAACCAGGATTAACCTTGTAATCCTTCAAATTGTTCCACTTGTGTGCTGTCATCTCTTTTCAGCTGTTCTACAACTATTACAACTGTATTTTCATGTATGATGGTCAGTTTTTGTCTTACCTTGAAGGTATAGTACACCCAAGAATGAAAATTCTGTCATCATTTACTCATCTGTATGTCATTCCAAACCAGTATGACTTTCTGTCTTCTGTGGAACACAAAAGGAGAAGTTTTGAAGAATGTTCACCTTGTTCTCTTTGATGTAATGAAAGTGGATGAGGACCAAAAATGTGCCACGTTCCATGTCTTCTGAAGCCATGTGATTTGCATTGTGTAAGGAACAGACTGAAAGTCGTTATTCATTGAAAATCTTGTCTTGATTATCTTGCTTGACATCCACGTTCACCATTCACTTTCATTGTATGTAAAAGAGCAGCTTGTATATTCTGCTATGAATAACTTTTTTGTGTTCAATGGAAAGAAAGTAAGTCATTAAGGGTTTCAAAAGACGCAAGGCTGAGTAAATGATGACTGAATTTTCATTTATGGGCACACTATCCCTTTAAAGTTTGTATTATTTTTTGTTGTGGTGTTTGGCTTATTTGTGTTTCTTGTGCTCTCAGGGAGATCGTGGTGAGGTGGGTCTGCCAGGCCCACTGGGAGAAAAGGGAGCGATGGTAAGGAGTAAGTCTGGCCCTCGTTTCTGCTCTCAGGGGCATTCTAATACCCACTTAACCTTGAGCAGTCACTTTTACTCAGCGCACAGCAACAATGGTTGGCAAGTAGTAGTGCGTGAGAAAATGCATGATCAGCCATTTTCCATTCATGAGATAATCAGAAAGACCACAGAAAAAGGCATTTCCCTTTCAACGACATAAGGAAATTAAATCCATTTGCTTCACATAAAGTGGTTTGGGAACAATGTCAAAGTTATAAACAAATTCTAGCCACTCTAAAAATAAAAATAAAAAAAACATTTCTGTCTTTCCAAGAAGGTTTGTCATTATTTCAATGGTTCAACTGTTCCTATTCTGTTTAAACTCTCTATATGTATTTGGTGCCTTGCAAATTGTTAATTATTGTGCTTTTTGCACGAAAGCAAAACATCTTTGGGTTTTTCAAATTGACAGTAGAGAAGTTGTGTCAGTGTAGTGGTTTACATCAGAAACACTTCATGCTTATGAAAGCCTTGTCTCTTTTTTGGTCAAAATTAGAATTGTTATTCCCTTAAATTGGCATAACCCTTCAAGATGAATTGGTACATTCCAAGTTCAATACAAGTTAAGCTCAACCGACAGCATTTGTGGCATAAAACTGATTACCACAAAAAAAAAAAAAAAAAATTATTTGCCCCTCCTTTTCTTTAAATAAAGCTAAAGTCTGGGTTACAGTGAGGCACTTACAATGGAAGTGAATGGGGGCCAATTTTTGAAAGGTATTTTTTTTTTTTTTTAAGTATAGCCACAATATCTGTATCTGTGTTAAGATGATATAACCTTGATTTGTGATTTGTTTTTTGTTTTTTTAAATGTAGGGACGAGTCAAAATTTATTTTTGTGGTAATCATCATGATGCCACAAATGCTGTCGATTGAGCTTAACTTGTATTTAACCTGTAAAGGTTTTTTTTGGGTGGTCCAAAAGTCTGAGACGGAATTGAAAATGTAACTTAAACCTGGAATTAAACAAAGTTTTGGATTTTGACAAATTTTAAGCAAAGAAACGTTATGTCATAAAGTTATTAAGATGTGTTTAAGATTCTGCACTATTTGTTGGCCACTAATAAAAAGTATGCAAATTTGTGCTTCCCCTTCTGTCGCTCTCTCCACGTTGTGTCAGAGAAGCGACACTAGGGGTCTCTCTTGAGCGCCGATATCCACCTCTGATCTATGAAAAAAGGCCAATGAGAGTTGGCAGCCGGTATTTGCATGTCCCGCCCCCGGACATACGGGTATTTAAGCGGGGGCGGGGGACATACGGGTAATTCTTCCCACGGGATTGAGGACGATGCAGTTGACGATGGAGGCGATTTGGGGATGGCAGCGGGTACAGCTCCGCCGGGTACGCCCCCTCGAACCACCCGCTCCCCGGCACGCTCGTTGACTCCCGTCCGTCCTCGAGGCAATGGCGACTCGCCTTACAGCCAGTCCGCCTACCCTCCTGACACCGAAGCAGATGAGCTCGCCGCGGCATCGGAGGGCACGGTATCTGAGGCTGAGGACTCCCCTGGGCTGCTGCTTTCGGGCCTGCACGCCCAGGCTGAGGCCGACGCGCAGATGACCGACATGCTTTCCCGGGCAGCCACTAGCGTGGGCTTGGATTGGAACCCTCCATCCCCCCCACAGCCATCACGGCTGGATGACTGGTTCCTGGGATCTGGACGCCGCTCACAGCCTCGTCCCACCCCAGTCCCGTTCTTCCCGGAAGTGCATGATGAGCTGACGTCTTCGTGGAGAGCACCCCTCTCCACTCGTCACACCGCCACCTGCTCATCCGCGCTCACCACCCTCGACGGCCGAGCGCGCCACAGGTACACGGCGATTCCCCAGGTGGATAGGGCGGTTGTGCTCCACTTGTGCCTCGGAAGTCCTACCACCTGGCGGGGCCACCCTGTACTCCCTTCCCGGACATGTAGAGCAACATCCTTGCTGACCGCAAAGGCCTACAGCGCCACCGGACGCACCACTTCCACCCTGCATGCCATGGCTCTCCTGCAGGTCCACCAAGCCAAGGCACTAAGAGACATGCACGGGGGTGGCCCTGATCCCGACACGCTACAGGAACTGCGCTCAGCGACCGACCTCGCCCTGAGAGCGACGAAGGTCACAGCGCAGGCGCTCGGGCAGGCGATGGCCACACTTGTGGTCCAGGAGCGTCAACAATGGCTGAACATGGTCGAGATGCGTGAAGCAGACAAGGCTCGCTTCCTCAACGCTCCTGTCTCCCAGCTTGGCCTCTTCGGCGACACCGTCGAGGACTTTGCCGAGCAGTTCTCCATGATGAAGAAGCAGACGGAGGTCATCTCACATCATGCCTCGCCGCAAACCTGCCGCTACGGCTCATGCCCCGTCTGCTCGCCGAGGGCGTCCTCCCGTGGCCAAGAAACCTTCTGCTCCACCTCAACCCGGGCCCTGCTCTCAGCCCCAGCGTCGAGCCAACCGCGGGAAGTGCACGCCCCCTGTCTCATGGACCCCCTCGAGGACCCGGAAGGCTCCCAGACGCTCCCGAGACAGCCCACCCAGAGTCCAAGGTGTTAGGGCCGGGAGGATAATTTTGTGTTTTTTCATTTGCCGCACCCCCTAACCGGGGCTGCGGTACCCAAATTCTCAATAAAAGAGCTATTTCCTTTTTCTCTGGGTCACATGGCCCGCAAATGGCGCTCTCACGGCACTCTGCTTTCAGGCCTCAACAGTCCCGGCTTCCTGGGCACGGTGTCCCCGCCTTCAGCCCCACGACTGTTCCCCAGCCGGTTGGTTCAGACGAGTCCAGAGGACGCCAACATCAGACCTCCTCCTCAGTCACGAACCCACCCCCTTCCGGGTGCGTGGAGCAAGGTAAGTGCTTTGAGTCTATTCTCAGCACCAGAGCCTCGGGCCGCTTCACTGCCTCCCGACGCCACATTACCTGTTCCGCACCGCTGCGAAGCCCAAATACGTCCAAAATACTCGTCCCCTTGGTGCCCCTAGCACAGAGCTTAGAGGCGTGGCTTTCACTGCCCAGCCGTCACGCTGGCTGCACCGGACCATTCGACTCGGTTACGCAATTCAGTTTGCCAGGTCTCCGCCCCCCTTCATGGGCGTTCATTTTTACGCAGTACACGGCGAACATGCCCATTCCCTGCGCGAAGAAATCGCCTCCCTTCTAATCAAGGACGCGATAGAGCCTGTCCCTCCAACCAAAACGAAGAAGGGTTTCTACAGCCCTTACTTCGTTGTACCCAAGAAAGGCGGCGGCTTACGACCGATCTTGGACCTACGAGTTTTCAATCGGACCCTGTCCAAACTCCCGTTCAAAATGCTCACCCAGAAACAAATTCTATCTGGCGTCCGGCATCTAGATTGGTTCGCAGCGGTAGACCTGAAGGACGCGTACTTTCACGTCTCGATTCGCCCTCGACACTGACCCTTCCTACGGTTCGCGTTCGACAGCCAGGCGTATCAGTACAAAGTCCTCCCCTTCGGCCTGTCTCTGTCCCCTCGCGTCTTCACGAAAGTCGCAGAGGCAGCTCTTGCCCCGACCCGAGAAGCCGGCATACGCATACTCAATTACCTCGACGACTGGCTCATCCTGGCCCCCTCGCGAGAGTTACTATGCGCGCACAGATACCAGGTGCTCAGGCCTCAGCCGTTTGGGGCTTCAGGTCAACTGGGAAAAGAGCAAGCTCACCCCAGTCCAGAGCATCTCTTTTCTCGGTTTGGAGTTAGACTCAGTCTCAATGACAGCACATCTCTCCAACGAGCGTGCTCAGTCGGTGCCGAAATGCCTCGCTTCCCTCAAGCCAGGTACCATGGTCCCTCTAAAACGATTCCAACAGTTCCTGGGGCATATGGCATCCTCCGATCTGATCTGGGACCGGTTCGGCAAGGCCCAGGTAGACCTGTTTGCCTCCCAAGAAACCTCCCACTGCCCACTCTGGTATGCCCGGACAGAGGCTCCCCTCGGGGAAGACGCATTGGCACACAGCTGGCCCGCGGGGCTGCGCAAGTACGCATTTCCCCCAGTGAGCCTTCTTGCACAGGTGCTATGCAAGGTCAGGGAGGACGAGGAGCAAGTCATTCTGGTGGCCCCCTACTGGCCCACCCAGACTTGGTTCTCGGCCGAGGTAAAATAGTGCGCCTCCGTTCCCAGAAGACCCCATCTTCGGGTCGCTGGTTGACTCCTCCCTAGCCCTGTTGGGTCCGCAGTTCAGTGGAGGATCTCGCCGACCCAAGCCACTACGGGTCCCCGAAGGCTACCCTGTACTGGAATAGGTGCTCCACAGGTAAGGCCTCCTGCTCGGACTCCCCCTGTGTGTAATTCCACGGTACTGTCCCCTCACGAGCGGACCCCCGTGTCTGCCTTAGGCAGTTACAGCTGCCTCGGTCGCCATGCTGTATGCTTCCCCCCTCTACGAGGCTGGATCTACCACCGCACCAACTTTTCCACATGGATCCTAACAGGCCATGTGATGCATTTGCCACTCTTTGCCTCTCCTGCCGGGTAGGTGTGGCCTCCGCAGGTTCTTCTCCCCCTGAAAGAAGGGCTAAGACCCCCTTCCCTCAATGCATGTAAGGGCCCCGGCCGTAGTTACTCTATGCGAGAAACATAGAGAGAATAGAAGCCCAGCCAGGCTGGCCCGTTCCCAAGTTGGCGACCATCAACTTGTTCCCCCGTTCAGGGTAACGAAAAGGATTCCTGTGGCTTGAATGGGGCATTAGGGAAGGGTACGTGCAGCCTGATACAGTTGGTCGTCCTGCACGTAAGAATACCTGCTCGCTCCTGTATCAGCAGTTCACGTACACGGCTCAGCGCATGGCACTTTTATAAGTGGACCCCTAGTGTCGCTTCTCTGACACAACGTGGAGAGAGCGACAGAAGGGGAACGTCTAGGTTACGTATGTAACCTCCGTTCCCCGATAGAGGGAACGAGACGTTGTGTCTAACCCACCACGTCGCTGAGCTGAGCCACTGTTGTGGCCGGACCATTTCCGGCTCCTCAGAAAAATCCTGAATGAACTCCCGTATTTGTGCCGCTTAAATACCCGTATGTCTGGGGGCGGGACATGCAAATACCGGCTGCCAACTCTCATTGGCCTTTTTTCATAGATCAGAGGTGGATATCGGCGCTCAAGAGAGACCCCTAGTGTCGCTTCTCTGACACAACGTCTCGTTCCCTCCATCGGGGAACGGAGGTTACATATGTAACCTAGACGTTACTGCTTCCTTCCATAGAAGCACAATGTGCAAATAACATGAATCATTAGGTATTAAATAAACTTGTGGAGTCCATGCCAGCTTGAGTGCATGCAAAAGGGAGGCACACCAATAAATAAGATTCATGTACATTTTTTTGTTGAAATTTGCACCCAAATTATTATTCACAACCCTAAACGTTGTGCACACTAAATGGACTATACATAAAATACATAGACCTAAGCTGATGGTATTCCTGACAGTTGAGTTTGTTTCTGAAAGCACATCATGCCAATCTGTGGTTCAATACCAACACAGCAAGTCATAAATCATCCTCTACTGTCAATAAACGTGAGCTGTACCTGTTTTTGATGTGAGCAAGGATGGTAAACATGGCTTTGCGCTGTGGTCTGGCTGGTCATTGTTAGTTTTTGGTTTGTCAACCCAGACACTTTACAGCAGAAATATTCAACCAGCTTGTCTTTTAATGATGTTTTAATGATGTTTGGTTTGAAAATATCTTATTTGATTCACAGGTTTTAAACTGTCATTTACAAGCACCTCAAAACATGCAACACACAATGGACGTGGTTCATTACCTAGCATGGTGCATATGAATGAATTAATTTTATGTAATGTTTGTCATACTTCTGGCGTTTTGTCCAATCTTTTACACTTAATTTAAGTATGCACAAAACATTAGTGTTTTGTTGTGAGCGAATCAGTGTTTTAAAAAAGAAATGTAGGTGAACGAATCAGGCCGCATCCACATTAATCTGGATACATTTGAAAACTGTGTTTTTGTGTTCAAAATGCCCACACTGACATTTTTTATGTGCTTTTAAAAAGTTGCTCATCCACTCAACATTTAAGTCCCTGCTTAAATCCCCTTACCATGTGAAAAATAGCTGTTCCATGTACTGTATGGTCTGAAATGCAATTGTCCTCGTGCTACGCCACCAGACAGCAAATTGGCGTCAACATCCCGTCACCTTTTAAGGAATGCAATGTGAATGTTGAACAAGGTAACATTTATCTTTAACAATGCTATCAAAGTGGACAGCTGGCACAACGACAACGCTACAACATGGGCCACCATCCTGATTGTTTTTGCTTGAATTAATCATATGACAACAAATACTTAATTGTTTTCAGATATTTCCATCTTCCCTGTCTACACTGCAATGCAAAGACTACATTTTCAAATTTATGCACTTGAGAGCAATTTCAAAAAGCTCAGTTTTTGCCTGAAAATATGCTGTCTCAGTGTGGACAAAAGGCGAAAACGTAGAAAAAAAAGATATTTTCATATGAAAATGTGATAGTGTGGCCTCATTCTCATTCACTTCCATTGTTTAGGTTGTGAATTAGTTGAATCAATCATTCACTCATGCGACACATAAAAGACGTAATTTGTCACAACCTACTGGCATAAAGATGTACACCACTAAGGGTCCCACAGATTGAAAACCCCTGCTTTAGAACAACAATACAATAATACAGTGTAATGGTACAATGCAATTAAAGCATAAATACTTTTAATGGTGTTAGAGATTTTTGTTCATTTCAAAGATGATTATATATAATAATATGTCTGTAATTGTGTTATTTTAGGGACACCCTGGACCTCCAGGTGAGAGAGGGCCATCTGGACCTCCAGGTATACCAGTAAGTAATATTATGCATTCTAAAAATAAATCTGATTTTTCTTACAAACATCCTCATCTCAGCATATGCTGTTCATCGCAGCAAAGGTTATGGTGTTCTGAAGTTTTCAGATCTACACCATTGGAATAATGAAACATTATGCACCACTAAGTGTTAATTCACTTAAAATATCAACTGCATTCTATAATAAATAAATACACATTTTTATTTGTAACTACTAGCACCTTATAAACAAGCAAAAGAAAAAAAAATCTTGAGCAAATAGTTTTCCTAAAAGTATATGTCCAAATATGTGGACAGCAGGACTGAGTTGTGAACTTTTAAATAATACCAAGATATAGATTTTGTATTGTTTCCAGGAGTGTTGACTATTCATGTTTTTTAGACGTTATAGACATTGCAGCTGATTTTCTATGAAGCTGAATAAACTATTCTTATTCAAAGTAATGCCGGCATCATCCAATCACCGCCAACCATTTAGCATACAATTTAGCATATACAATTCTGAAGCTGTGTATTGATTACCATTGTCCCATGTCTGCCAAACATGTCGAGTGTTGGATTTTGGGTTTTAGGAGTGAATGCACTTAGCTGCATAGAAAGCTATAGGATGTCCTTTTTCTCCCTTTCTCCCTATTTAGTGAATGACTTAACCTCTAGTGTGCTGTCTGTCTGTACTGGTCTCAGAACAATTCAAAATACACCTTATTTTCATCCTAACTCCATACAGCCCCTGAAAGCAAGCTTTTAAGCTTTTGAATGATCCTACTGATTCTCAATGTGAAAATGCACAGTAAATATAAGAATGCATTTACTAATGTTAATGAATAGAACCGTATTGTACAGGGATATCAAAATAAAATATAACAAACTTTATATTAAAATGAAGCCATATTACCCACAGATGTGTTAATGTTGAGGAGGGCGTTGCTTGTCTTCGAGAGAGAGAGATGCACCTGATTCAACACCAGCCGTGCGTCCTCATGGCCCGGCCACGGCCTCCTCCTCGTCACAAATAACTTTCAACATTAACACATCTGTGGGTGTTGCATGTGTGTCCTTATGTTTATGTTTGTTTTATGTTAAGTTTCTGATTAAACTTTATGTTGACTGTTCAGCTGGTTCCCGCCTCCTCCTTGTCACACTCCTCCCCCACACAATTCAAGCCGGGGCACCACCAGAGTGACACCCCCATCCCCCTATCTCTGGGGGGGAGACGCTGCCCTTCCAGCCGTTCTATCAGCCGGTGGGCCACCCTGCCCCGCGCGTGCGCGCGTCTCTCTCTCTCTCTCTCTCTCTCTCTCTCTCTCTCTCTCTCTCTCTCTCTCTCGTGTCCGGCTCCCCTTTATCTTGCTCTCCCGCTGATAACCTGATTCAGCACCGGCAATGCCCTCCTTACTGCCTGGCCATCCCCTCCTTGTCACATTATTAAAAATAACTAACATGTTTTTATCAACTTTTGAGGGAATAAGGTCCAATTTTCCACATACGTTAATTTTTAGCACGCTGACACGATTTTTTTTTTTTTTTATTTACCACAAAACAAGTTTCAATCAAAAACTTAGAGATTTCTTACAAGAGGCACTTTTGTAGGAATGCTTCACAGAAATAGGCATCATGCTGTTGTGTCAAGTGACATGATGTGCCAGAAGCTTAAGCATTAAATCACAGTGTAGACTGTTGTGAACAGTATTCGGTCAGTTTAAATTAATTTAAATAATGCGTTGTGTATGGTGAAGCCAAAATACAATATCCACATATGTGGACGTGGGGTCACACAAAGTTTAAAGCCAAGGCTGTCTCATTTCATGCAATAATTACTGGACATTAGCATTTTGCTTCTGAACAGCACTGTTTACTCTTTTGTCATTCAATTTTATGACAGGTTCAGAAAACAATGCAGTGGTTCTCAAACTGTGGTGCTGGTGGATTCCAAGTGATCTGCGAGTTGGTTGGCTAATAAAAAAAACAATTATAAAATAAAAATCTTATAATGCAAAAAAAAGCACCAAAATTTAATTAATTGACTGATTAGTCAACTCATGATAATTAATTAGGCAAGGCAAGGCAAGTTTATTTATATAGCACATTTCATAGACAATGGTAATTCAAAGTGCTTTACATAGAAGAGATTAAAATAAGAATAAAAAAAATAAAAAATAAGAATAATTGAAACAGTTTAGAATATAAAATAAAATAAATTACAGTACAAAGAGTCGGACACACAGTGGCACAGTGCTCATTCAGTAAATGCACAGCTAAACAGATGTGTTTTGAGTCTGTATTTGAATGTGACTACTGTAGGAGCACATCTGATCTCTTCTGGAAGCTGGTTCCAGCTGCGGCTGGCATAATAGCTAAAAGCAGACTCTCCTTGCTTAGAGTGAACCCTTGGTATTTCTTGCTGATGTGATCCTAATGATCTGAGTGATCTGTTGGGTTTATATTCAGTGAGCATATCTGCAATATATTGAGGTCCTAGCCCATTGAGTGATTTATATACCAGTAATAATACTTTAAAATCAATCCTAAATGTAACTGGGAGCCAGTGTAAAGACCTGAGGACTGGTGTGATATGTTCATATTTTCTGGTTCTGCTCAGAATCCTGGCAGCAGCGTTCTGTATGAGCTGTAACTGTCTTATGGTCTTTTTGGGAAGGCCAGTGAGGAGTCCATTACAATAATCCACCCTGCTGGTGATGAAAGCATGCACAAGTTTGTCTAGGTCTTGACTGGAAACAAAGCATCTAATTCTTGCAATATTTTTCAGATGATAGTATGCTGATTTAGTTATTGCTTTGACATGGCTACTGAAACTAAGGTCTGACTCTAGAGACACACCAAGTTTCGTGACTTGATTTTTAGTTGTTTGACCCCTAGTGTCAAGGTATGCATTCACCTTGAGAACGTCATCTTTGTTTCCAAACGCAATGACTGAAAAAATGCAGTTTTGTCTTTGTTTAACTGAAGAACGTTTTGGCACATCCAACTGTTAACTTCATCAATGCATTGGCACAGGGAGTCAATGGGGCTGTAATCGTTAGGTGATAGGGCTAAGTAGATCTGTGTGTCGTCTGCATAGCTGTGGTAAGCAATTTGGTTCTTTCTCATTATTTGGCTCATTGGGAGCATATACAATTAACTGATTGTCTTAACGTTAGTCTAATTTGTTTTTGTAAAGTGTTTCTGTTTACTCGCTTCACTTACATAACTTACTGTCAGTGTATTGTGTTTGGTACAGCTACTTTTTTAGGCTTATTTAGGTTCATTATCTAGAAAAATAACAACAATCTGGCAAAAATAATGGATTGGTAAAAGTGAGACTATTTTAAGATATACAGTAGGGTATAAAGTAGGATAGTTTATACTAGCATTTGTACACTAAATAAAACTGTAGATAACTGTTTTTTAACTATTTTTTGGGATATCCCTCCCCCAGACATGGTGTGTTAGATGGTCTGCATTTTTAATTATTGTAATTGTTGAGAACCACTGCACTAAAGTATCATTTTACTGAATGAAACATCCAACAACTCTGCACACTTCTTTGCTCTGTTCACACAAAAGTTGACATCAAGCAAGTTTTGGAAGTACATGACCCTCTGAGGAGGGCAGAGAGTTCAGCAGAGTATAAACATAAACAGCAGCCTTTGAAGTACGGAGCTTTCACACTGCATTTTAATCAGGTCAAGGATGTTTTTTGCCTGCCAGATACTTTAGTCAGCTCTCACTGGGTTTTTAAGGGAATATTATCCTGCTGCCTGCTTCAGGATTAAGATCTTGTCCTCTATTTTGTGTTCTCCAGGGCCCCTCCGGTTTTAGGGGACTCAGTGGCACCAGGGGACCCAAAGGCAGAAGGGTAAAACTGTATTTATTGTAAACTACTGTATATACTGTGTATGTTGTGTAAATTGTGTATCTTATCCATCCGTCCGTCCATCCATCCATCATGTGTGTTATAAGAATAGGACAGACCTTTAGACATATCAAAATGTTCAAGAATTAAAAGTAAGATATCATGAAGCTCATGGAATCAAAGTATTTATGTAGGACTTCTATAAAGTGTAAAGTTCTAAAAAAAAGCATATCAGAAGAAATCTTACTCCAAAACTCTATCAATTAATGTGCTTGGTTATGTCTCCAGATTATCATCACTGTATAACATAGGTTGTTCTTGATGGAAGTATTTCCAGTTCAAATAGACCTGAAATGAATCCTGCATTGGCATACAGTGTTGTAATGCTTGGATAGTTTGGCATCTTGCAGAGCTGACCTGGAAGCTGTTTTGGGCTAAATATCCTTCACAGTCAGTAAGAGAATACCTTGGCAGAAGACCTTGACTGATGGTATCTTCACCATCAACTTTGGTTACATTGCCATTAAAAACAAATAAAAATGCATTATAAAATTGCACATCATCATTGTAACTACACACATCACTGCAAATGTCACAGATGTGCCACAGTTAACATAATTTAGTGAGTAGGTAATGGCACGGATATAGTATTGAAAGCTGTAAAAAAAATATAAACTGTAGGATTAAACAACATTTATCAAATTAATAAAAATAATCAAAATGTAAACTAAAAAAGAAATAATAAAAATACACTATGAAGAGTAACAGTGCTGCCTATTTGGCCTAAATGAATTTATAAGTCAGTCAGTAGGAGCTTACTTGTTTGGGAACAATCTTATGTTAAGATCTTATGTTAGATAATAGTTTATTTAAGCTATCAAATAGTTCTTAATACAATAATAATAATAATAATAATAAAACAGGATTTCTGCCTCCCAATGCTGTTACAAAAAGTAAAGGGGCAACAAAGTATCCCCTAATTGTGGAAAGTGTCTATCAATTCCCCGTATTTGAAACTTTAGCCTGGCCCTAAATTGTTTCATCATGTTTTTACTTAAAACTGTGAGTAATGATTAAGTCTCGAAAGCATTTTGTAGAAATCAACAGATTGCGACAATGCAAATCATTAGGAAAATACTACTTTGTCATTAAGGCTGCTAATAGACAACTGTAAAAAAAAATTATCCAGCTGCAGTTTGAATAGGGATTCTTTAGAAGTGAAATAATACTGTTGATGCCACCCACAGGGATCTGCTCAGAATCAAAGTGCTCAGCAGGAGTAAAGGGCAAAGAGAGGACAGAGTCCTTTCAGCTGGGGAGAAGTAGCTGTTCTCTTGAGCAGCTTGGACAATTTTGTATTTAGAATCAGTGTGAAACTCATATTTTAGCCATTTGGATGTTTGACATGCTGGTGGGAATTATGGATAATGGGAATCTGTGGGGGTTGCTAAACAGTTCTTCCATTAAGAACTGATGGGAAATTTCCAAGCTTGATGATTGGATTATGTCAATGATGTAGATTTACAGTATGTTCTCAGGAGACAAGAACATTTGCTATAAAAAACAACTTAAAATTAAAGCTTCACAATTAAAGGGATGATTCACCCAATCATTTACTCATCCTCATGTTGTTTCAATTCTTTATGATTTTTCTTCTTCTTTGGAACACAAAAGGAGAAGTTTTGAAGAATGTTCATGCTGCTCTCTTCAATACAATAAAATTAGATGTGGACAATGTGCTATCAAACTCTAAAAGGACAAAAAGATTAATACAAATATAATAATGCGACTCATGCAGTTTTTTCCAAGTCTTAAGAAGACATATGATAGATTTGTGTGAGAAACAGAATGCAATTTAAGTTGTTCACTGAAAATCCTCTCTTGAAAATCTGTCTTGACAGCCATGAAGTCTATTCACTTTCATTGAATGGAAAAGAGCTGCTTCTACACTGCTATAAATAACTCCTTTTGTGTGACAGAAAATAAATGAAGTCATACAGGGTTTGCAAGGAATAAGGGTGTGTAAATGAAGACAGAATTTGTACTTTTGTGTGAACTTTGCCTTTAAATTAATTTAACAACACAAGATTTGCTGGCTTCTTGTCAAGACATTTCATTACTCAGTCATGATGTCCTTCCACACATCACAAAAACGACATTTCTTAAAGTAAATTCACCATTACAAATGAAACAGAAATCCTTCAAAAAACATAAGATGAAGGGTAGTTGGCTGAAACCCCATTGATGGAGAATGTTGATGTCCAGAGATTTGAATCTCATCTTTTTACAAATGGTCAGAGCTGTTATATTCCCACTGACATATTGTAAGTGCATTTTTCTCACTGTAACTCTGTCTTCAGCTACCACCATTCATATAAATTTATTTTGGAGAGAAAACCTCACCTCGGGCAAAAAGTGATTTGATGTGTGTGGAGTTTTTGGAACAATTTTTGGAATTATATACACTCAACAATGCATCATATATTGGCGGCATGGTTTAGAATGAGGGAAGATGGATCTGGTTATTGTAACCCTTTCCATTTTATGGGGAAAATTAAGAGTTTTGAAGATTGGAAGTGCATTATCTTCATTTGGACATCCATAGATATCTATACGTAGATACCTCATTAGCAACTGTTCCTATGTGCCATGATACATCGGTGCATCTGCCACATTGGAACAGTCAAGAGCCATCCGTCAACACATGGTCGTAAATTGACAGATAAATTCTGTAACATTCTGGAGTCTTTTCCAGCCAACTTTCAGATTATCTGATTTTCCATAAATATTGGGCGATATTTTAGATGATATACTGTAAAAGGTTCTGACTTCACTTCTAAAACAGGGGGGTGAGGGGGTTCTTAGAAAACTGTAAATAAAGTCCTCTTCAAATGAATATATCATGACAAACATACTGAAAATTAGCACCCAGTCTGTCATTTTATTACAGTACATGATGAACTGTTTCCACACAAAAGCAGTTTATATGCAGTGGTCTGAGGCCTCTTCTCCATTCACTTGCATTTAAACCACTCTCCTTGTTGACCGTTCCAAGATGGCGCCACGATTGACGTATCCAAACCAGCCAAATGAGGCATCTATGTATGTGCTGTATATCTATGTACACATCTAGGAATGGACCATCTTTTAGAGATCAGAATGATCATTTAAAGGCTCCCCCCAATATATGATTAAAGTTTTTGTCTAGGCCTTATTCCAATCAGCCTTAATGTTGTGATGAGCCTCTTGAAGGTCAAAGGTTTCCTTAATAACATCAGAGAACAAAGGCAGCAGTGTGCAAGTGCTCGAGTGCTCTCTGCATATCACCACACATCTGATGTTCATCCAGAACCGCAGTGGTTGCTGCCATAAAAATATCCACACTGATCACTGTTTCCACCTCCCAGACAAAGCATCCCTCAAAGTCATGAGAGATCACCCTGCTGCAGCTCGACATTTTTCATAAAGCTTATGAATAATCACAATGGTAATATAGTGGCAGGTTTCCATTTCTACTGAACTTCCATGATATAAAAGCCTAATGTTTCACAGAAGTTGAGCTTGTGGCCAAAGATCTGGCTTAAGAAGTTCTAGGCTACTGAAACGTAACTCCGGTTCCCTGAAAGGAGGGACAGAGACATTACTTACATCGAATGACGACATGGGGTCCCTCCTGAGTCCCTCTGAATAGTTTTCAGTCATGCCAGTTGTGCTTGGCATATGTCTTTCAAGGACTCGAAAACATATAAAAGGCTGGGAGAAAGATGGGCTCGTCAGGACCTTCTTCGACTGAAGCAGCGAGAGGATCTCAAGCAACTTTTCAGCAGTAATCAGTATCGTGGCAGGAATAGGTAACATATCATTCCCTTCTTTCAGGGAACCGGGATTACATTTCAGTAACCTAGACGTTCCCTTTTAAGTAATTCATTTGACGTTACTTACGTTGAATGATGACTAGGGGTCCCTATAAAATAATGCCATAATACTGATATGGCTGCTCGTTTCCCACCTGGGTGGGGAAGATTCAGCAGTTGACACCAAGTAACAACGCCATATACAAGGTTTAGCTAATCTTTTCCATAGAACTCACATCAGGTGAGGTGATGAACTGTTGGAGGGAGGACTAAATCACAGTGTTTCAATCCTGGTAATGAATTCCGCCTTCTGGGGAACCTTAAAACGAGCTAAGGAAGAGTTGAATATTCTCATATGAAATCTAGGGACAATTTGCTAGATAAATAAATGCCCTAACTTCCTAACTTTCCGTGAGGCAGATAAAACATACTTGGGGACCCACTGTCCCATATAAGATTACTGCTAGCACTTATAGTCAATCTTTAGCAATACTTTCCATTTGTATCTAACCACTCTGAGGAATATATCAAATGGGTTTTATGCCATAAGTACAATAATTATACTGCATAACCATTGAGAAGTGTTTTTACCCAATGGATAATACTCTTCTATTTGGTTCAGAATGAAACTTAAAATATAAAAGTTGTAAGCAACAAATTTATTTTTCAATGCAACTGCTTCAGTGCTACTCATTGTGACGAGAGCTCAAATTCCCTTTACAGAGAGCAGCTGTGAAGACGAGGGAAACATTTAGATTGTGAGATCTAGTAATGTGTTCAGGGAAGCTCAGTCTGCTGCTTGGCAGATGTCTGACAATGACAGACCTTTTAACCATGCCCAAGAGAAAGACATGCCTCTTGTGGAGTGGGCTTTAATCCCACTTTTAATGACCCACCCGCTTTACTGGAGTGAGAGCCAGTAATAAAGCAGTTTTAAATGACAGAACATATAGTTCCGTCGTTTCCAGAGGCTTCAAATGGAGAGCTGTACAGAGCATTTCAGCACCAAGGACAGCTCGCGCACTGGGACTGTAACTGGTCAAGTAAATCCGATATGCCTCACTCCCGTAGGAATTTCGTAACAAGATAATGCATGCTTATTGAAATGCCTCTAACTGGGGCGCAATTGCCACAACATACACCTTCAGTGTTGATGGGGATAAACCCATATCAATTGCTCTTGAAGAGCTGCTGGGTTTTCGTTCCACGATGTACACCAGTCTGAGAAGAGTCGCCACTTTAGCGTATACAGGTGCCTGGTGGAGGGTGCTCTGGCTTCTGCGATGGTGTCAATCACTGTGTGCGACAGTCCATCTATCACCCATGTTCCTTACAACTGAAAAATTTAAAGATTCCACAGCTGTAGCTGTGAATGTCAGAATGTGCCCTGCGCCTAAGAGAGTAAATCTCTCTTTCATGGGATTTGCCATGATGGAGCTTTCAGTAGCTCGACCTGCTACGGAAACCAGGGCTGGTTGGTCTATTTCAGCACAACTAGTAGCACTGCTTCCCGATCCATATCTTGCACAATACTTGGTGCATCAGGCCAACTGGGGAAAAAGCATATTTGCATTTCTTTGCTGTACTTTTGTGGGCTAAGGCATCCATTCCCAGTGGAGCCTGGCTCAGTGAGTACCACATTTGGCAGTGTATGGTCTCTTAGGAAGCAGCTTCCCATGTTCCCAATGTTTCCAAAATTCTCAGGACCCGCTTAGGATGGAGTCTCCACTCTCTGTGGTGAATGCTCTGCTCTGAGGGAAGATCAGCCCCATGATTTAAATGGGAATGTGAACGGCAAAGATAGATTTGAGGTGTTTGTGACTTCCGAAAAAGACGCTGCGTCAAATTCCCCTTTTGGCTGCCAGAAATACTACCATAGACTTAAGGCAATTTATGTGTCATTTCAGCTTCGCACCCCTGCAAGTGCTGAAATCTGGATGCCTATTGCACAGGGCTCCACAGCTCATGTTGGATGTGTCTGTGGTGGCCACATTGCATCTGTTCACCATGGTGCCCACTTGATAAACCACAGTTTCCGCTCACTGTGACGATATGGCCAAAAGCAGGGTGTCACTAGCAGGCGTAATTTACTGCGACTCCATGTGTCCCATGGCAATCTCGCACTGACCCCGCACTGAAGGGGCCTCGTGTGCAGTAAACCCAAAAGTGTGGCTGCTATTTAGGGTGGCCATCAACCCATGAGCTTTCTGCAAATTATTTCAGGAGACATTTTCCCCCAACTTGAAACTTGCAAGTGCGGATAATTGAGTGGATGCGCACATCCACCAGACGTGCATTGTGCTCAAATCTATTTCCATTCAGAGAAATTTGATTCTTTGAGCCGGTATGAGTACACGTTTTCCAATTGTCTCTCATACCCAGCTGCTACAGATATGCAAGAAAGGTATCTCTGTGCTTGTAACATCGAGCCTGTGACTTTATTAAAATTAGCCAGTCATCTTGGTAATTCATATAGCGTATTCTGCCTTCTGATCATCGATGGGAAAGGAGTTTTGACACCGCCAAGGATGATTGTGCTTCAAATTAACGATGGAAGCCACCAACATCCCCTCCGATTAGCCACAACATTTAAAACACCTACCTAATATTGTGTAGGTCCCCCTCGTGCCACCAAATCAACGCCAACCCGTTTCTCAGAAAAGCATTTTGTGATGCTATTCTTCTCACCACAGTTGTATAGAGAGGTTATCTGAGTTACCGTAGACTTTGTCAGGTTGAATCAGTCTGGCCATTCTCTGTTGACCTCCCTCATCAACAAGGTGTTTCCATCCACAGAACTGCATCAGTCAGAGTAAATTCTAGAGACTGTTGTTTGTGAAAATCCCAGGACATCAGCAGTTACAGAAATATTTAAACCAGCCCATCTGGCACCAATAATCATGCAATTATCTAATCAGCCAATCGTGTGGCAGTAGTGCAGTGTATAAAATCATGCAGATACGGGTTAGGAGATTCAGTTAATGTTCACATCAACCATCAGAATGGGGGAAAATGTATTCTCATTGATTTGGACCGTGGCATATTTGTTGGTGCCAGATGGGTAGGTTTGAGTATTTCTGCCACTGCTGATATCCTGGGATTTTCACTTATTTTCATCCAGTGAGTGACAGTTCTGTGGATGGAAATGCCTTTTTGATGAGAGAGTTCAACAGAGAATGGCCAGACTGGTTCAAACTGACAAAGTCTACAGTAACTCAGATAACCGCACTTTACAATTGTGGTGAGAAGAATAACATTTCAGAATGCTGTTCTGAGATGTGGGTTGACACTCTTTTGGCAGCACGAGGGGGACCTGCACAATAATAGGCAGGTGGTTTTAATGTTGTGGATGATCCTTGTATATATTTCAACTCTGACTCATTTCTTTATACTAGAGTAATTTTTTCTTAAAGTAATGGAGAATAAATTGCATGCACCTTTCTGATAGTGGCGTTAGAAAATGCCGACGCCATCCTGTGACCATGCATTCCATAGTCCTCTCGCACAGACCCAACAAAGGGGCATTGAAAACTGTAGTGTGGCAGCAGCTGATGCAGCCTTAACCTAGGTGCTCTCTGAAATACTTTCAGAGGAATCATTCTCCATAATTTTGAAGTTCATCAAGTAATGGAGAATAAAATAACTGCATGCCTGTGGACAAACACATTGCCAGTTGCTGCAGATGTGCAAGCCAAATGTCTTTGTGCTTGCCACTCTGAACTCCTGACTGTGGTAAAATCAGCACTGGCAGCCGCTTGGGATGGGTTTCCCAGCTGCGACGAGAGCCTGGCCACGATGCTTTTTGTCATGGTCATTGGTGCTGTGGTCGCACTACCAGTTTGGCACTGCTTGATGGGGTTGAAGCTGAAGGAGCATTGTTTCAGCAGGGTGTGTATCTACTGAAAATCGTGAGCGAAGCGGATTTTAGCGGCTGCAACACAAATCGGCAGGAAATGTTTCACAAACTGCGAGTGCTTCCTTGCAGTTTGCCATTCTTCAGAGAACGCGTATTTGCATGCCCAAACTTAGTACTACTAGTAGTACTGAAGAGAACTTGGTCTGCTGAAACTGTGCTTACAACGAAGTGTGTGAGGAGAGAGATACGTTCTCGACTGCTGAAGGAGATGGTTCTGACAAGCACATCTTACTTCCGGCCTTTTATATGCTCACTGAGCATGGAGGCGGGACCTCGAAAGGCATTTGCCAATCACCATTGGTGTGATTGAAAACTATTCAGAGAGATCAGGGACTCAGGAGTGACCCCTAGTCATCATTCGATGTAAGAAACCTCAAGTGGCCAACTTGGAACACAGGTTATACGACCATACAAATTAATCTGTATAAATTGTCATCGTATGACAGAGTATGTCATCTAGGTTTGACAGCCTTTGGCTAAATGCTGTAATGTACTTCTAATTGTTAAAATAGATGGTCGTTGTAAGCCAGCTCATTCCCTTGACCCAATACAAATTCCCTCAAATAACTATGTTTGTGCAAGTGGGCCCTCTGCTGTTCATCTGATTATTTCCTTACACTCATATCTGTGTGGCTGCTCCATACATGCAAATCCCAACTCCTTTTTTTCTCCTTTCACAGGGTGCAACAGGACAAGATGGACCAGTTGGTGAGAAAGGGTTGATAGGAGTCAAGGTAATATGTTTATCTTTGGAAAATATAATGATTCTTGTAGATGTATGGCACTGCAAAAAATCTTTCCATGGTGAGATTGAATATGACATCAAATGTTCTTTACGTCTTCTCTGGTTTGTTATTGATATTATTTATAGATGACAGTTTTTATATTATACGTTAGCTGGTTCCTTTCCATTATTTTTATCTGTATTTTTAAGGACCTGGCATGCATGTGACCAAATTTGACCTTGAGCTACACCTTTACAGACCTTTGGAAAGCTCAACCCTATTATCTATGATTCTATTCTCATGAGTTCATGTCAATAACAACAAAAACATATCTGTGTTTATAATGTTATAATGTAATGTAATATATAATATTTATGGTGCAGTTTTTTGGTATATTTGAAAGCAACACTGTGGTAATTTTTTATCTTTCAAAATGAGGAATATAGTTTTCTTTATGCTGCTGTGCACTGCACTTTCCCTACCACTAAACAAAACAACATGTGAAACACATAAAAATATCACAGCACATTGGCAACATGGTGCATTAAAAAGTTTGTCCAAAAACTTTCCATAATACATGGTCATTTTTTGTTTAAACGGTATTAAGACAGTTGATTGTTTAATTCTCCTTCAAAATTTGATAAGAAATTCTCAGGGCATTGCAATGGAAAACTGATGATGATTTGCACTGAATCCCTCTTAATAAATTGTGGTGACAGATGGTTTCTTCTCTCCAGGGTCCTGAGGGCCCACCAGGAAAACAAGGTTTCACTGGCCAAATGGTATATGAATGTTTTTTGTTTTGTTTTCATTTGTTTTATGGTTCAAAATGTCCTCTGAGTTCTCATTAAAAACAACTAGTCTGATAATACTGCACACTGGAGCTATGGAGGTTAGCTGATGCTCATAGGTTTTGACAAACTGCCAAGGCTCTGTGGCTTATATTACCATTTCACTGATTATATAAATTAATATTTGCCCTGATTGAATACTGATACACTTTGCCTACAGAACAGATGATGAAAGACCAACATAACTGAAGTTCTAACTTTGTTTGGCAGTGCTCTTGTAGGGTAGATGGTTGTGCAAATTACAGGCAATATAGATTGTTCCGTATATAGCCTACTGTGTTTCTGCTCTCCTTCACAAATGGAACACTTTGCTAATTCTCTATTCTTTATTAGGGTCAAATTGGTGAAACAGGTGAAACAGGACCAACTGGATTTCCAGTGAGTAATTTAAAAAAATTATTTATGCATAAACACAGTTTGATGTCCACAAAACCCTGAAAACGTTTCTATTTCTAGGGTGTTCATGGACCAACTGGGCCTCCTGGAGCAAAGGGAATTTTAGGTGAAACTGTAAGTTGTTCCTCTGTAAAGGGGGAAAGTTGAAAATCTTTTTGTTTATGAAAGAGTATACATTGTTCAATTTGTTCACCAAAAGTGCAACCCATTTTACTTCCTTATTATGATGTATTTAGTCCGAGTAATGTTATCCTATGATAATGTAAGTGAATGAATGAAATGTAGAGCAAGACATGATTGATTTGATCATGAAAATTGGGTGTTACATACCGGAAAGGTGCCTGAGCTCAATGTGAGTTTGCTAAAACTGTGCCTAATAGTTGTTTAGCTATCGCTTAACATTATCCAATGGTCCACGCTGCCTAGATGGCATCAGCTGAAAGAGAAAGTATTTTCCGAGGTGGAGCAAGTTTTTGTCGAAATATTACGAAGACAAACACTTTTAAACATATTAAATAAATATAATATTAACATATTACTGTAAATTAAAAATATTATACAATTAATATATTAAATATTTATATATAACTAATGTTAATATATTTATATATAATATATAATACATATAATAATATATTCTTAATTTATTTTACGATATTTTGTTTGTACACATGTATTAATAAAATGTAAATAGGGTCAACTTTGATTTCATGTTCAACTCATAATATCAAATATTTTTGAGCACTATAGAGACATTGCGTAATTTAAAGCTGATATGTGTAAACTTTTCAAGGTTTTCTGAACTCTCATATCTCAGCTTAATATGCAAAGACAACTTTAAGACATTTGTAGGTTGATTTAATGTCAAAGTAAACATTACTCTTGTTTGTTTGATCAGCCCATCCAGCCTGGCACATCAACATTGGCTCAACCATTAGCATGAATTTGAGGCGGGTTGTCAGTGGAAAATGGGGAGTTTTTATTTGTAAGCAGTGATTTTTTGTTAGCAAATTTCCGTTTGGTGTAGTGCAGAAATTACATACTTTAGCTTCAGTCTGAATGACTAAGAAATTTTAAGTGCCAATCCAGAATGTTGCATTTCAATTTTAAGTTTAAGTCAGACGAGAAGGCAAACTTAAGTGATGTGTTTTATTAACCAGCTTAAAGAACATTCTCCATATTGCATGGTCACTTCCATGAACAACAACGACCAGGCATGAGTTATCACACATCGTATCAAGTTACGATCAGTCGAACCACGATATAACTGAATATACTACACAGAAAGTCAGGCTAGCACAATCCTTTAGTAGAGAGTTTATGTTTGTTCATTGCTTCAGCTGTCATCACAGCCTTTGTCAATTAATGTGTTTACATGCACGTACAATTATGCTTCATATGCTGACAACATGTGTGGTTCGGTAAACACATTAAACAGAATTCCTTGATCAGTGTAAGGTTGTAAATGGTTTACAAATAAACTTATTGACATCGGTAGATTTTTGCCCATTACCCCAATTTTTCTTTGCATGTAAACACCTTAAACTGGCATTTTACCGTCTTATCCAATGTGTGCACGTATTGTGCTCATGCCTCTTCATGGTTTGAAATCAAAAGCATAGAATAACATGATTATTTCAGAACTCGTGTAACCAGTTCCCCTTCTGTCACTCACTTGATATTGTGTTGATGTAGTGACACTAGGTGTCTCTCTTGAGAGCCTCGGTTACCTCTTATCTTTGAGAAAAGGCCAATGAGAATTGGCGAACAGAATTTGCATGCCCCTCCCCCGGATACATGGGTATAAAAGGAGGGAAGCATGCGTCAGTTCACACAGATTTTTTTCTTCAGAGCCGAGCGGTTGTGTTTTAGCAAGCTGAGTAAAACCCACTGCTGTTCCACTCACCTCTTAAGAGCATACGCTGTTGGAAATACGGCGCATTTCAGCGGCTTTTCTCTTTTTCTGCACGGCAGTGCAGACTACGCCCCTGTGCGCTTCGACAGCCCTCTAAAAGAGTATATATTCTCTAAAAAAGTAAACTCATTGATTTTTTAAGATGCCCTTCCGACTTTGTGTCATTCCTGGATGCGGTCGTTACCTCTCCGCTTCTAACGCCCAAGGGCGCTACCTCTCGTGTCTGGGCAGAGATCACACAGAGGCAGCGTTTGTGGACGGCTCATGTTCTCACTGCGAGAACATGACCATGGCAATGTTGCAGACGCTGCTCTCCTTCCTGCGGTGGAAAGCCACTCTAGCCCCCCCCCACCGCATCTTGGCGGACTCCTACACTGAGGACTCGAGTGAACTAGCGCCTTCGGTTGTGCCGGCTCAGTCTGAGACCAAAGCCAAGCTGTCCGCTATGATTACCCGGGCCTCCGCGAGTGTCAGGCTGGACTGGAACCCTCCGTCCTCCCCTCAGCCCTCGCGGCTAGACGATTGTTTCCTGGATTTTGGGTGCCGCTCACAATTCTCATTGGCCTTTTCTCAAAGATAAGAGGTAACCGAGGCTCTCAAGAGAGATCCCTAGTGTTACTACATTGACACAACATCTCGTTCCCACCATCAGGGAATGGAGATTACAACAGTAACCGATACGTTTTCTTGCTTTGTCTGATTTTTTATATAAGCTGATTTTGGGGAGTTATAAGTGTATTGGGATGCATACAAATTACCTAAATGTCTTTTTTTTTTTCTTAATAGGGTCCTTCTGGGCCACCTGGAATATTAGGTCCAATGGGTGAGATTGGAGCAGTGGTAAGATTCTTTGCACAAATTCCATGCTTACTCTAGTATCCTGTCTTATCTGTTTAGGAATTTCAGATAGGATCTTAGATCAGGAAGTTTCTCTAATACTGTCACAGATATACTGTATGTATTTATATGTTTTCGACCATACAGTATACTACACAACTAAATCAGTGTATTCTATTTTTAATCAGCACATTTAAACAAGTTCCCTATTTTTCAGTTCTTTGTTCTACCTCTGTCACTGATTTTCATGGAAACTATTACCATCATGACCTAATTTAGTCTATGCCAAATTAGTTCTGTTCTCTACAATTATATGCTCAGATGGAACTAGGGAACATTGGTTTTACTAATTAGTAGGGATGTGCCCAAAGCCAAATACCTTATTCCGAAAGGCAAGGATAATGACTTCGAAATTAATAACAGATTCATCGGAATAATATAAAAAATATTTGTTTGACTGATTATCAAAAAAGCACAAGGATAAAGCAACATTTTAAATAAACATATAATAAATTACAATGAATTTATGAATCTGTGCAGCCAGAATTTCTGAAGTGTAAACCTTTGAATTGTTTGAAAATGCATGGTGTGATTTCAAATCGGATGGGTGCGGTCTCGACTCTGTTAGTGGTCTCTGTTAATTGTGCGCATCTGGAGCATGTCACGTGTAACATTAAGATACAACATCATATAAACTTTTCACTTCGTGAAATGTCTATGTTAATGTATCACACGATTCACACATGATTCTCATGTATTTATTTTTAGCCTAAACATGATTACAACAATGTTAAATTCATGATCGGAAGTGATTTAACGTCGTTGCTCATCTAGCTATCTCTCAAAGTTGAACACAATTATATTCACATCAGAGATTAAGGTTATTATCTGGTTAAGACTCTATTCTGAAAAAAAGTTACAATGCTCCATAAATGTTTAAATGCTCCATAGAGTATTTATCTATTTATCTTATGTAAGACAAAGAAACTGAAGCATGCGTTGTTTCTTCTTCTTTAAACTGTGTTTTACATTTTAAAATGTTAAGTGTTCTTGAACTCTAATAAGACGCAATATAAATGTAACATTATTATTATTATTAGGGGTCAAGCCCTTAAAGGGTGAAGACCCCAATTGTAATCGTTAGTGTTCTTATTATTATTCTTCTGCCAAGGGAGTCTATGGCAGCCCATAGGACTTTTGGCAGGAAAGTTATGACAATTTGCACACAGCTAGAGGACAGTCTGAACTGATAACACAGCAAATTTAAAGTCTGTATCTCAAACCCTTTAGCGCCACCAACAGGTCAAATGTTCACTCATGTTTACACTTATAACTTTTGAAGTGTAAGTCCTAAATGCAAAATTAATTTAGAATTTTAAGGAAACAGGTTTTTCTGCTACTACAATTTTTGCCTGATTTCCACCAAAATGGTTTTAAAGCGATCGTGAGATATAGCTACACAAAAGTCACTTTTTCTTCGATGTTTGAAATCGTTCCTGCGAAATGGCTTCATGAAATTGACGGCAAGCACACCAAAATGGTCTGCATGCTGTATCTCCGCAACACTTTGACACATACCAAGTTTTGTCACAATCTGTCATCGCCTTCATTCCTTGAGGTCACCTGCAGCATTTCGCCACATGGCTTATAACTCTTGAACGCTTTGGCCAAAAATTATAAAACTGGTCTCTTTAGATTCAGTGAAACATTCCGAGTCAAACAAAACCCAGTTTTCCGATGTCAGCCATTTTGGATTTTGTCGCAAAATGCTTTATTTTATGAAAGCATTGCTGTATCGTTATGAAACTTTGTATGTGTCATCAGAAACATCCCCTGAAGGTGCCTGAGAAGTTTGGGTCCGGCGCCACCTAGTGGTGGAAAAATATATATATTTTTAACTTGGTGAGCTTAAAACGTTTAGTGGTGTTGGTCTATTATCACAGCCTTATGGCCTGTTGCCACTTCGAAAATAGTTCTGAAACTACTTTAGCGAATTGCTTCATAGCTGTTCGTCCAATCGGAACGAAACCATCTTTAGTAAATTTCTTTAATACATTTCTTAAGATTCAAGAGAACATGGCAACATTTTGCTTGTAAATGCCAAAAACAGGCCAATGAATTTTAAAAGTGGTCTTTGCTTTTACGTAAATTGATATAACTCTTCAGTGAATTGACATATTTTCACCAAACTTATATAAGACCTCAACCTAAGTTGCGGGGTTTGGCCATTTGGTGGCGCTATAACAGGGAGCATATGAAAGTGGCTCTGAATATAGAAAGAATGGTCTGATTAATTTCAAAATTTGCATGCAGTGTCTTTGCATTCATTGTCTTTGTGGGAGTTTCCATCATTGATAAACGAGGACAGTTGCATGTATTGAGAAACATGGCAGCCGTTGGCCAATCATCAAGAAATTTGACATTAAGCACACCAAAAATGGACTAGAGGCTGTATGTTTGCCTTTATGTGAGACTGGTCTTGTTAGATTGTATGGGTCATGCAGAGAACAATGATACCATAGTTGGCCTTTATTTGATTTTATGTAAATGTTTTGTTGTTGCTATTACTCCTATAACATTTGTCCAATCAACATGAAATTTAAATCTGCTGATTATTTGCAGACCATGCCTGAAAATATTAGCAAATACATTTTTGTTGTTTAGAATTGTTTCACAAACAAATTTGAAAGTACCAAATTTATAAAAAAAAAATACTTAAGAGGAATTAAGGCTTTACTAAGCTTTTGCTTAGTAAAATGAAAATATTTTAGGACTTTTCCCTGGGGTGTCATTGTGATTTCTGGATGCCCTGTAATAAACAATGGCTAAATGTGCTTGCTTGAAATATTTCAATCAATTAGACAAATTAATTTAAATTAAGTTAGTGTCATGGAAATAATCAAAACCTTTTTTTTTTTTTTTTTAATTGGATTAAACTAAATATTGCATAGATGTCTATAAATGTATTGCATATAACTCTATGGATGTAAAAAGTAACTTTTCCCATTTTTTCCAAAATATCATACAAAGTGATTGAGAATACACAAAACAATGTATAGTGTGCAATGTTGCACTTAACACCCTCTGCACAACCTTGAGTTAACGCTCTTTATCAATGTACTGATAGCCAAAAGAGCAAGCACTTTTGTCCTGCCAATGATAGAGATTTTAAAATGCAACAAGTACATGCAAATAGAACAGTAATGTATCTTGAGAAACATGGCTATAGATGTTTGTTTTTTATCTTTGACTCCTACGGCATTCATCAGAATTCTAACTTAAAATGTGTCACAATGCTTCTTTCACTGCTCAAGGTGCCTATAATTGGCTTGACCCTGGTATTGCTACTTGAAGCTATATTTATTATTATTATTTTATTACTAAATAATGGTGTCCTATCCCTGGTAGAATATTGCTATATATTTGTTTTATTTTTATTTATTTTAATGTTTAAATTTGTATTTCACATTTTGATTGACACCTCCTGCCTCCAGAATAATGCTGTTATACATGCACAGACTAATTAAAATTCTGATTCATGCAGATATTAATATAAGAAATACCAGGATAAACCACAACATATTCCACAGTTAATGTAGCCTACAAATTCAGCTTCATTGTGTAAGGAAAAATTTTATAAAATAATAGCTGGATCAGGGAAATTGGACTGTAACTCTTACACTCGCTTGGATCTTTGTCCTTTTTAAGACTCAGACTGATCCGGACTTGTAACATGGTTGGCGGAAGCTTTCCATTCTTTTTTTATCCCCTTTTTCTCCCAATTTGGAATGCCCAATTCCCACTACTTAGAAGGTTCTCGTGGTGGCAAGGTTACTCACCTCAATCCGGGTGGTGGAGGACAAGCCTCGGTTGCCTCTGAACAGTAACAGTAGTGAGGCTGTCAATCCGCACATCTTATCACTTGGCTCGCTGTGCATGACACTGCGGAGACTCCGCTTATAGGAGGCTCATGCTACCTCCACGATCCACACACAACTTACCACATGCCCCATTGAGAGCGAAAACCACTAAACGCGACCACGAGGAGGTTACCCCATGTGACTCTACCCTCCCTAGCAAATGGGCCAAATTTGTTACATAGAAGACCTGGCTGGAGTCACTCAGCACACCCTGGATTCAAACTCCCGACTCCAGGGGTGGTAGTCAGCGTCAATACTCGCTGAGCTACCCAGGTCCCCAGCTTTCCATTCTTTAATGATTCCATAAACTTCTAACAAAAGTGGAGCCAGTTCTGTAGCATAAGATCTAAAAAATTTGGTGGCATAGCCATCTGGTCCCGGAACCTTGCCTGTAGGCAAGGCCTTAATTACCTCACCAAGCTCCTCCAAGTGTATTTCAGAATCAAGATAATTTTTTTGCTCAGTCATCAGTTTAGGGAGTTCTAATGTTTCCACAAAGTTTCTAATATCTTCATCGGTAGACAGAGACATGGAACTATAGAGATCAAGATAGAATTATTTAAAAGCAATATTAATATCAATGGCCGTGGTAAATATTTCACCAACAGCAGATTTTACTGAGGGAATGGTAGAAAAAGACCACATTCCAACATTAGTGTAACAATCAAACCCCAAACTTTACCCCGAACCAAACAAACAGAAATAAGAAAAATATGCGCATTAACACCGTGCGCGACAGCGCCAAATGGCGTCCAATCCTCTAAATCCAAACAGTCCATGTACGCCAAGGAGATTTCCTGTGACAACTTTGCTATCAGATTGCTCAAGTCCGGTGTTTTTGTGATGCAAATTACCCAACAGAAGATAATCTATAAAACAAACTCAAGCCAATAAGTGGAATAAACACGAAGAATGTGTAGATTCAATCACATTACTGTCCCAAAGGTGTGTTTCTTTATTGGATGATCTCAGAAATTTGGCCAGAATTGATCGGGTACCCATCTCCCTCAGCGGATCACCGAGCCGGAACCCTGTGAGCTCCCTCGATTTCCAACTTATGGCCTGTTATGTCAAGCAGACTCAGGAAGAGCCCATCCAGGAATTTCACCATATCCTGATGTACTTCGTCCTCAGGAATTCCAATAGATATGATACGATTCTCCAAATCCTTCAACGTCTCCCAGACGCACTCCAAATCCACCTTGGTCGCTAGCGGATTAGCAGCTAATTCCCTCTCAGATGATTCCAGATAATCGATAAGTTACTCAACATTCCCCACTCTTGTAACCACCTCAGTGAATTTCATCTCCATGGCAGTGATCGATCGACATATTACAGCAAGATCCTCCAATTCAGCAACGACCTTCGTCAGCATTGCCGACATGTTCTGCAATTCTCTACGAATTCCCTTCACTTCTCCAGCCAAATCGGCACCCTGCGCAAGCCAGGCATGAGCATGTAAGTGTCTTTTAATGTCTCCAGAGCCCGAGGATTTTTAATTCTTTGACATATTGTGTTCCTAGAACAGTTAAGGATCAGGGTGTGTCGAATCTCACCGGATATTGACATACAAATTTTAGCAAAGTCTGCAGAGCTCACCGTTCACATATCCTAACCTCGCATGGTGTCATGTCACCCATTATTAGGCTTTTATTATGAAAAGGCATATACAAGGCATATTTTATTAATAGAATCTATAAATGTATTTTTACGCACTTTCAGTTTAAGCCCCGCCCACACCCATTTCTATCCGAATACAGAGACAGATACAGATAATTTTGTCATATGAACAGATACAAATACAGATAATGGCTCCGCTGCACACCCCTACTAATTAGAATACTTTTTTACAATCAAGAGCAGAAACATTGTCTTTTTGTTTCTAATTACCTCTCCATTACGTCCACATGTATTCTGAATAAAAGACTTGTAGCTTTGAGGGACCAAAGACATTCTTAAAGCTGAACGCTTTATCCTAATGAGTTTCCTGGTTTGTGTGACAGGGTTTACCTGGAACATCTGGGGAGCGAGGCCTAACAAGTGAACCAGGAGAGAAGGTGAAACAATTGTTGTGTTTTCTCATACGTTGTAAATGCTGAGTAGACTTGTGTAGCCATTGTGTAGTGATGTCATGTCCCACATTTATCACATGGCAATTAAGGTGATCACATGCAAATGTTTTATACAAACCCTTCCCAATTATCTCTCAGTACTGTCATAAAGGTGTTCCATTTAATTAGGTCTGACAAATTTCTGGTAAAGAACCTAATTATGTTACATCTGACACTTGTGCTGTCATAATTGAGTCCCTTTTCACAGATTATTTATTTATTCATGTATGGATGTATTTATATATATATTTATTCATTCTAGGGTGCAGTTGGATCTCCTGGAAGTATGGGAGATCAAGGCTTGATTGGACCTAGAGTAGGTTGTTTCATTTAACTGACAGCACTGTCTGAATTTTTTTAAGTAGTGCATAGATTTCTAATGAAACTCTGATTTAGGGTGACCATGGACTTGATGGTGAGGCTGGTCTGAGTGGCCCTGATGGAGCTAAGGTCAGAAAAATGTCAGATTATTTTTGAGTGAACAATAAATAAATACCTGAAATTTTGCAGGTAGGACACAGGATATACTACAAAAAGAGAATATAAAATCCAGTATCCAAAATGTCCAATCCAATTTTTATTGAAAAGGCAATGTTTTAGTCATGCAACCTTCATCAGGCATTTCAAAGCAGAGAATTACACACAGTCAAATTTAAAAATTGGCCAATCAGAGAAGTTTTTATGTTTTATCCCCATTTTTGAGAGAATGTTAGACATTTTTTTAACTTTGCTTGCATAGATAATATTGACGCTCATTTTATTAACCCTAAAACTCAAAGGTGTTTTCATCTCTAGGGTGAAAAGGGGGATATTGGAATTGAGGGGGAAACTGGTGAAAAGGGGGATATCGGATTTAAAGGAAAAGAAGGCTGTCCTGGAGATCCCGGCTTGATGGGCGTCAAGGTATACACTATGTGCTGTTTTTATGCTAGGAATCCATTCCTTCAGCTGCAAAGGTGTTCGGATGTACCACTCACAGTGCTATAGCTTATGCATATTTAGCTATGAAAAAAGTTATGAATTGTAATATTTTACTGATTCTTAAGGTCTGAAAGATCTACTGAAATACCATTGCAAAGCTAAGCCTTCCCTGCTGGAAAATAAAACAGCTTGACCCAGCCTAAATTGGTTTGCTGGTCTTATTCACCACCAGTTTTGAATGTCAGGCTGGTCTCCTATCATGGTTTTAGAAAGGTTTTGGGCACTTGCCAACTGTTTAGGCTGGAAGGCCAGTTGATTAACTAACTAGCTAAATTAACACTAGTAGGGAGGCTAGCTAAACCAACTAAAACACTGATTTAAGCATAAAAATAAAAAAGAAGCCTAAAATTAAAAATAAGCATAACAACCATAAAAATATTATTTACCACACACTATAATGCTCTAGCTAGCACATGCTATATTGTTTTATTGAAGACTGTGTGATGCTGGATGGCAACAAAAAGGGAAACATCACCTCCCTGTGGAAGCAAAGAATGATCAAAATCATTAGATTTTAAGTTATTTCTGGTGTAAATTTAGAAGTGCTCATACAGAAAATTAATTATATTATTTTTCTTATTTGTTTTTCTATAATACAGTAAGTGTGTCAATTTTTCATTTGATTTCAGGGTCCTGAGGGAAAACTTGGAAAATCTGGTGAGAGGGGAAAACCAGGAGAGAAGGTAATGCTACACATTTTTACATTGTTTATCTTGTTTTCAGACTACCAATATAAAGAGCTTCATGAATAACACTACGATGCTAAAATTCATTTCAGGGCAGCAAAGGTCACCAAGGTCACCTAGGTGAGACTGGGCCAACTGGGGAGCAAGGTGCTATGGGTTTCATTGGGGCAAAAGGAAGCAGAGGAACTACTGGATTTGTGGTACATACTTAGCTTTTTAATGATTATTCAGCTTTTTTGCAAAGTCATGTTTAAAGGAATAGTTCACCCAAAAATTAAAACTCTCTCATCATGTACTCACCCTCATGCCATCCCAGATGTGTATGACTTTCTTTCTTCAGCATAATACAGACAAATATTTTTAGAAGAATAGCTTAGTTCTGTAGGTCCATACAAAGCAAGTGGATGGTGATCAGCACCTTTAAGCTCCAAAAAGCACAGACAGTCGTAGTAAGTAAAATTAATCCATATGACTCCCGATCTTTGTTTGTGTTCTGCTAAATAAAAAAATCATACACATCTGGGGTGGCATGAGGGTGAGTAATTGATGAGAGAATAACATTTTTGGTTGAATTATCCCTTTAATATCACACTTTTGACAACCCAAAACAGCGAAAGGTCCGTTGATTACAAAAGACTTACCCTATTATGATGTCACAGTGGAATGAGTCAGCAGAAATAATGACAAATGCTCTCTGAAACCTCTTCATTTGCCAGAGATAGAATACATGTTAAGGAACTTCTCATATTGCAACATCTATAAGGTTATCTTTATAACCACAGATCACAGAAAATAAACACTGATAGTTACTGTCCTAATCAGTGCTCGAATGGGAATGGGGTACACCCTGAATGTTTCGCCCTGAGCGTTTCGCCTCGAGGGGGCACAGTACCGCAACTTTACAAAAGCTGCCAGATTTCAAACATTGTTACTAGTACTGTGATGTCATTTTCGCATTATTGCCAGCACGGCATACCGGCATAGCATGCTGGATCACTTCGAGCACTGGTCATAATGGATGCACAAAAACAAAAGTTTTTGTTTATGCTATCTGAAACTAACACAGCTCCCATAATTTTCAGGGTGCTCCTGGAAAAATGGGTCAACAAGGTGAACCAGGTTTAGTGGGATATGAAGTAAGTGTTATACAGCATAGACATGCCTTTGAAGACTTAATTTTACCTCAGAATAAAGTAATACAACATCAAAACACCTTCTCAGTGGATTGTGTGTACTGTAGTTCATATGTCATATGTTTTTTTAGGGCTGGTTAACTTGTGTTTGATTGCTCAAACAGTTACCTGCTCCGTATTATTACATTTATTACTTTCTATTTCATTCATTATTAACTATTTGCTTTAGGGTCACCAAGGACTGCGTGGTCCAATGGGATCCCCAGGACCAAAAGGTGAAGAGGTAAAAACAAATAAACATGTATTTACCTTTTTAATGCATGATTGTTTCAGAACTCTTACTGAGAATTGCTGTTTTTATTTGCATAATAAAAACAAACAGCATCCTTATTGATTGCATTGGATTACAACAGCTCATCTATCTGTTAAATCACCATCCAGATTCTCATAAACTGCACTTTTTTATGTAACTTAGCATATGCACAGCACTTGACCAAAGAAACATTAGCGCTTGAAATTTTAAATAAATCCTTTAACAACCTCATATTTTACTTAGAGCCACATTCTGTCCCACGACGATAGTTTTGCAATCTTTATTACACAACCAATCAATTTAAAATCATTTTCAGGGAGACCAAGGAGATGATGGGAAGGTTGAAGGTCCACCTGGTCATTCAGGTGACATTGTGAGTCAGTCCACTAGATTTTACTATGCATTATTGTCTGGTTTTGGGAGAATTCTGGATGCCAACCTTATAATTGTGTTTGGGTTTTATCTGGGATTCAGGGACCTGTTGGGAACAGAGGAGAGAGGGGCGAACCAGGTGACCCTGGATACCCAGTGAGTTTGCATTATTATTGATAGATTTTTATATATATATATATATATATATGAGTTTTAATTAACTATTTTTTGAAAACCTCAAAATAGATACCAAATTAAAGAAACAGTTTTCCCAAAAATTCTGTCATAATTTGCTCACACTCAGGTTGTTCCAAACCCATACTCCTTTAAATGTGCAATCCATAATTGTTTTGATTGTGTTTAAGGGTCATGAAGGTGTTAATGGGGAAAGAGGAAAACCAGGGACCCCTGGACTTCCTGTAAGTCAATCTACATCTAATTAATTATGTAGTCTGAGATATGATATGTAGAATTGGGTCTACATATTTCTTTTCTCATCTTTTATTCCTTGTACTCTATAAAACCACAGGGAAATGCTGGGCCAAGAGGTGTTCCAGGACCAAAAGGTTCCAAAGGCAATAAAGTATGAATTACTGCTTTAAGTTCTGCTTTGCATATAAATGTACTGTAATTGTATGGTTTTAAATTGAAAACATATATTGGCCTTCATATAAATGGAATGATTGTTTGTATTCAGGGTCCAAATGGCAAAAACGGTGCTCGAGGTGAATCTGGAGGCCGAGGGTCCCCTGTAAGTAAGTTTTAAGATTTAGGTGACAACGTACAGCTTAACTCACAGCTGATTTTAAGTAGAACTGATGTTTTCCTCTGAAAGGGTCTTGTTGGTCTTCCTGGCCCTAGAGGATTGGTTGGTCGTGAGGGTCTTGAGGGTGATTCTGGGGTAGATGGACTCACTGGGAAAGATGGAGCTGAAGGAATGCCAGTAAGACAATTATTGTAATTCTCTTTTTTCAAACTTAATTTAACCTAGGTGCTTTAGGGAGGTGTTGTTTGTGATGAGTTTTTATTTCTTCTTCTTTTTTCTGCACATTAGGGTGAGCATGGAAGTGATGGGGAGGTTGGTCTGCATGGAAAACCTGGTTCTCAAGGCAAAACAGGTGTACCAGGTCTACCAGGAATTCAAGGCTCTTCTGGGCCAAAGGTATTTCCCTGTTCTATGGGTGGCATTGTTAGTTACAATACACATATGAATAGGGACCTGTTATTTATGTTTATGTAGAAGTCACTATTTTCTGCTTTTAGCTTAAAGATCTTTCTCTGTACTGTGTTTTAGGGTGAAAGGGGCCTCCCCGGCCAAACTGGACCTTTCGGCAAGTATGGGTTTAGTGGAGGGATGGGATTTCCTGGAAAACAAGGTGACCGAGGGGTCAAAGGGCAAACTGTGAGTATTGTTTCTCTATTATAACAATATTTAATCAATCCATTGGAAATATGGCAACCACACCAATACTAATTTGCTAAAGTCAGTTTGCTTTAATGATTTATCTCTATGTCATTAAAGTCACATAAGGAACGTAACTGCTGCAGTCAGGCGGTAATTGAGCTTTCTGAAATATTTTTATTCTGACTGGTCAGTGATGACTTTCAGCTCTCATTTAGAAATCAATGATGGGCTGAATACTAACTATTTGATCTGGATTACCCCCTATATTAGGTATTCAAAGACATTCTTTTAGCTCCTTCTTATTAAAATAAAGCCAGATTTGTATTTATTATTCGGGAGGGCGGGCGTCAGTTAACTTTTATAGTCTTGGATCAAGATGTGTGGTTTATAAAATGTTTTCCTCCTTAGGGTGATACTGGTGAACAGGGATTTCCTGGAGTCTTTGGGATGTTTGGACCAAAGGTAAACTCACATACTTTATTCTCATTATCATATAATTTAACATTCTGTACATTCTAAGTATCTTCAGATGTTACCTTGATATGATTAATGATTCATGTTTTACCAAGATATTACCAACGAGACTGAAAGATGTGAATGTTATACCACAGATCAAACCAATTGACAGTGCAATATAGAATTTGATTACAGCTGTTCTTGCGCTGTTACTTTTAAGACTAGTTAAAAGAATGAGTCTGCAAAATGTGTTTTGACAAAACATTTATTGTTTCTGTTAGAGGCCACACAGGTTTGTCTGATAGCCATTGCCAAGGCTATAGTCTGACTTTACATTAGTTAGGAACTGTTCCCCTTCTGTCACTCACTCAACGTTGTGTCGATTGTAGCGACACAAGGGGTCTCTTCTGAGAGCATTGCATACCTCTGAACATGAACTTGAGTAAGGCCAATGTCAAGTTGGCAGACAGAATTTGCATGCCCCGCCCCCGGATATACAGGATAAAGGGAGCGGGCGAGCGAATGTCAGACAGATTTTTTTCTTCGGAGCCGTGTGATCAGCGAGCTGTATGACACATGACTGCTTCACCCAACTCTGCAAGAGAGCTTCGGTTGGATCTGACAGCACATTTCAGCAGCTTTCTCCTCTCTGCACGCTGTGCAGACTCTGCCCCTGGGTGCTTTGACAGCGCTTCTTTTATAAAAGAGTTGACTTCTCTGAAAGAGTTTATTTTCCTCTAAGAGTTGTTTTCTGGTAAAAGAGCAACATACACAAGCGAGCGTTGAACGTCCTTTTCAGGACACGTCTTTTTAAAGATGCCCTTCCGCTGCTGTGTAGTTCCTGGATGCGGTCGATTTCTCTCCACTTCTGACGGTCATAAAAGCTATCTCGTGTGCCTGGACTGAGAACACACGCAGGCAGCTTTTTATGAATGGTTCATGTTCTCAGTGCGAGAACATAGCCATGGCAACATTGCGGTCGTGGCTTTCTTTTCTCACGAGAGAAAGCCACTTCAGCCGCCCCCCACGTCGTTCTTTCTTCCCTTGGGATTGAGGATGACCCAGCTGGCGTTGAAGGCGGTTTGGGGATGACGATGGGCTCTGTTTCGCCGGGTAAAACCCCATGAACCCCCCATAAATCACCAAGGCTGCGTACGCTCCCGTCACCTGTCACAACTCACCCGCCATCTCCTCCTTTGGAGTCAGCCGTGACTCAGGTCGCTGTTCGCCACTCAAATCCCTAGCGACCGCAAAACGACGGCGGACATGCTGTCGCAACAGGTCTTGCTCAGCGGAGAGTGGAGGTCCCCCAGGTGGTCCAGCTGATTTGGGGCCACTTCGGCAGGGCACAGATAGATCTCTTTGCCTCCCAAGACAACTCCCACTGCCCGCTCTGGTACTCCCTAACAGAGACTCCTCTCTGCACAGACGCGCTGGCACACAGCTGGCCCCGGGGCTGCGCAAATACGCATTTCCCCCAGTGAGCTTTCTTGCACTTGTGCTGTGCAAGGTTAGGGAGGACGAGGAACAGATCACCTTGGTGGCTCCTTATTGGCCCACCCGGACCTGGTTCTCGGAGCTCACGCTCCTCGCGACAGCACCTCCCTGGCAAATTCCTCTGAGGAAGGAACTTCTTTCTCTGCCCTCTGGCACCCGCGCCCAGACCTCTGGAATCTCCATGTCTGGCCCCTGGATGGGACGCGGAAGACTTAAGTGGTCTATCACCTGCAGTCATAGACACAATCAACCAAGCCAGAGCTCCCTCTACCACGCAGCTTTACACACTCAAGAGGCGTCTGTTTGCAAATTGGTGTTCTTCCAGATCTGAAGACCCACAGATATGCTCAGTTTGGTCAGTGCTTTCATTCCTGCAGGAGAGGCGGAGGGGAGGCTGTCCCCCTCCACCTTGAAGGTTTATGTAGCCACAATAGTGGCTCACCATGACGCAGTGGATGGCAAGTTGTTAGGGAAGCACGACCTGATCATCAGGTTCCTTAGAGGCACCTGGAGGATGAACCCTCCTAGGCCGTGCCTGTTCCCCTCATGGGATCACTCCGTGGTCCTCTCGGGCCTTCAGAGACCCCACTTCGAGCCACTTGATTCAGTCGAGCTGAAAGCCCTCTCCTTGAAGACGGCCCTCCTGATCACGCTCGCTTCCATCAAGAGGGTTGTGGACCTGCAAGCATTCTCTGTCAGCGACACTTGCCTGGAGTTCGGTCCAGCAGATGCTCACGTAATCCTAAGACCGCGACCGGGCTACGTGCCCAAGGTTCCTACAACCCCCTTCAGGGACCAGGTTGTGAACCTGCAATTGAAGCTGCACCGGAGGAGGCAGACCCAGCCTCTTTGTTGCTGTGTCCAGTACGTGCTTAGCGTACCCATGTGGGCCACACAGAGGGCTCTTGATGCTCTAAGCAGCTCTGTTGTCTGCTTTGGCGGACAGTGGAAAGGGAACGCTGTCTCCAAACAGAGGTTAGGTCATTGGGTTGTTGATGATATTCCCTAGCCTATCACACCCAGACCGTGGAGTTCTGCTTGTACCTTGCACCCTTCACCAAGCTGATATAGTGTACCTTCTCTCCCAGGTTAGCCAGTAACCTCTCGCTTCCTGGATGCTCTTCCTCCCTAGCCCTCTGGCTGCAGATCCAGTGGAGGAATTTGCCTCCAGAACCACCACGAGTCGAGTGCTCCGTTTTGGGCTTGGGCTCCACAGGCATAGTTTCCGCTTTAGGCAACTCCCTGTGACGTATTTTCCACGGTACGGTCCCCCGCTGGCAGGACCCACGTCTCCCTTGGGCAGTCCTCGCTGCCCTCCGGTCGCCGTGTCTGTAGCAACTCCTCCCTTGTCAGGCAGGATCTAACACCGCATCAGGTCCACGGGTGGCTTGACAACCCCCGTGTGTATTAACCACAAGTTACCTCCCACCAGTCTGGGCAGGTAGTGGTCTCCACAGGGTCTTTTCCCCCTGAAAGAATAGGAACTGGAAAGGACGCCTTTCCTGACGCATCTTTAGCATTATGATAGCCCCAGCCGCTTTTAACTCTATGGCGAGAAACGTAGAGAGAGAAAAGGCCACGGCTGCCCAGCTGGCTCCCATACAAGTCATGTTGCCTGTTCTCGTACGGGTACTGGAACCTAAGAGTGGTATATGACACTTTTTTGGGGGGGCCTTGGGGAGGGTTACGTGCAGCCAACCCAGCTGCTTCTAGCACGCAACAGCCTGCTTGCACCTGGCTCGGCAGCCATGTAACACGGGTTAGTGCATGGTGTTTTTTAGTGGGAAACCTTGAGTCACTACAATCGACATAACATCAAGTGAGTGACAGAAGGGGAATGTCATGGTTACTGTTGTAACCTCCGTTCCCCGATGGAAGGAACGGGACGTTGTGTTCCCCTTGCCACGTCAATATCCCTACCACTGTAATGCGCCGTAACCGTATTCTCGGCTCTTCAGTGAAAACCTGTCTGGCATTCACTAGCCCGCTCCCTTTATACCCGCATGTCCGGGGGCTGGACATGCAAATTCTGTCTGCCAACTTGACACTGGCCTTTCTCAAGTTCAGAGGTACGCGAGGCTCTCAGAAGAGACCCCTTTTGTCACTACAATCTACACAACGTCTCGTTCCTTCCATCGGGGAACGGAGGTTACAACAGTAACCATGACATTTTGCTGGTTCACAGGGGCCACCAGGAGACCTTGGTCCAGTTGGTATCCAGGGTCCAAAGGGTCCTCAGGGTTTAATGGTAAGTAACACTTTGAGAACTGTAATTAAAACACAAGTGAGATGTATGAGTTCATGATCAGCAACTACTGTAGGTTTTTCTTTTTTAAGGGGGTGCAAGGAGCCATTGGACCTGATGGTATCATTGGGCCAAGTGGTAATCCAGTATGTATGATCTTCATCACTCATTTCGGTTAGGCTTTATTAAGGATAGCTTGTTTTTATAGATATTCTCGAATTGGATGCATAATCTTAAATATGAAATAATTTACCAAATTCTCTATGTATTAGGGACCGCAAGGAGACAAAGGAAGTAGAGGGGAAATGGTGAGTGTCATTCTTGGTATGCTGAACTTCTCATATTTGTTACAGGGCAATGATGTATCCACTCATTATATTCTATAATGAACATAGAAAACAGAGGGACATTACTGAGACTACATTCAGATGAGCAGGGAGTAAATGTTTATTGACTGTTTTAAGTGAATTCACTATTGAAAAGGGATCCTTATTAAAGCAATTACACTTTTTATTCGTATTCTTTTTTTTACAGGGTGCTCAAGGACCCAGGGTATGTTTCCCAAATGTCCTTCAATGTTGCTACTCCTTTACATTTAGATTAAGTTGTACTTTTTAACCTAGGCTTAAGCCAAATAATTGACATCAAAAATATATTGTTCTCTGTTCATTAGGGACCTCCAGGTCTTCATGGACCACGTGGACCTCCAGTAAGTTTTCTTTTATTTGCATTTTAACCCTATGAATAGACAGTGTTATGCATTTAGTTTAAGTGCATTCAAATGAAATGCCAGTACAACTAAATATTGCTATTTCCTTATCTTTTGTTGGTTTATAGGGGCCTCCTGGTGTATCTCTCTCTCTTGTAAGTGGGCATGAAAAGACATCTTGTCAGTAGAAACTTAAAGGGATTGTTCACCCAAAAATGAAAATTCCCTCATCATTTACTCACCCTCATGCTATCCCAGATATGTATGATTTTCTTTCTTCTGCAGAACACAAATTATTATTTTTAGAACACAAATTATAATTTTTATTATTCTCAACTCTGTGGGTCCATACAATGCTAGTGAATGAGAGTCAAACATTTTATGCTCCAAAAAGCACATAAACACAGTAAAAGTAATCCATATGACTCTAGTTTTTAATCCATATTATCAGAAGTGTTATGATAGGAGTGAGTGATAAACGGATACATTTTAAGTCATTTTTTACTAGAAATTCTCCTCCCTGCCCAATAGGGGGCGATATGCATGAAGAATGTGAATCACCAAAAACACAAGAAGAATGTAAAAGTTTAAGTTAAAGTGGAGTTTGACTGAGCAAGAAGGAGAATTTAAATATCGATCTGTTTCTCATATTGCTTCATTTAACCACTTGAGTCTTATGGCTTAATTTTAAGATGGCTATATGTGATTTTTGGAACTTCACATTTTTGGCACCCATTCACTTGCATTTTATGGACCTACAGAGATGAGAAATTTTGAGTTCAGATTAAAGAAAGCCAAACACATCTGGGATGGCATGAGGGTGAGTAAATGATAAGAGAATTTTCATTTTTGTGAACTAATCCAATATAATCGATTTTTTAGACAAAGATAGAACATATAATGTACAGTATGTCTAACCGCACAAGTTGCTTTCATGTTAAAATCCACTGTACTTTGTTTTGATGTAGGACAAAGAGGCTCTTGGTGCTGCTTTACATGTTATAATAGATTCTCGCTCTGCTTTAAGGTCTGAGGTAAGTACAAAATAATATTGAAAGATCATCCCTAACAAACTCATTTGTCAGTTAATGACAACGTAGTCTGCAAAACATTGTATCTGGGCTGTGTCTCATTCCAATACACAGTTCTATCAAGATACTGATCTTCCGATGATGAACCAGGGATCTGATATCTTAAAGACCCTTCACTACCTCAGTACCCTCATCCACAGCATCAAGAACCCACTGGGAACGCAGGAGAATCCAGCCAGAATGTGTAGAGATCTGTTCTATTGTAAACATAAGTTGAACGATGGTGAGAGATTGTATTGGGAATATTTTTGCATTTTATTTATTTATTTATTTTTGTAGCTCTGTGTCAATTTCTGAAGCTGCATTATTCAAAAACAAGTCATATAATTAATTTAGCTAATAAACATTTGTAGTTTAAATATGATATAATGGTGTATGTAAGTGTTTATCACCCAAATCAAGTCAGTTTGGTAAAATTCTTGTCAATGCTGATTTTTCAAGTCTGATTTTCTTGTTTCCTTACTAAAGGCATTTACTGGATAGATCCTAATCTGGGCTGCACCTCTGACAATATTGAGGTGACCTGCAACTTCACCAATGGAGGCCAGACCTGCCTTAAGCCAGTAGCTGTGTCCAAGGTTTTGAAAGCTGGCAATTCTCTATAGAAAGTTATGAGTAGGCCTGCACTGGTAGAACTGAACAGATTTCACATAATTTAAATACCCATAATTCAGGAAAAAAATCTAAAGAAAACACAGAAATGTACATCCTGTCGCCATTTACTCAACCTAGTGTTGTCACAAACCTGTACATAGTGACCTTGATTGTCAAGCTCCAAAAGGACCTGTGGTCAAATGTATGACATAAATATGTGTATGGCTTAAATATCTCTGTATTAACTCATAACAGAACTTCATATACTGCAATCAAAACTGCAGCCATGATGTTAAAATTCACAATAATGTAAAGCCATTTTAAATGTCTTATTCTCTTGATTTCTGAAGTTGGAGATTGGTGTTAGTCTGATCCAGATTAACTTTATCCACCTCCTGAGCTCTGAGGCTGTGCAGATCATCACCATCCACTGCCTGAACTTCCCTGTTTGGGCAGCAGAGGACTCCAAAATACCGTCATCTAGTGCAGTGTACTTCAAAGCCTGGAATGGACAAATAGTTGAGGCTGGAGGATTCATCGAGCCTGATCTGATAAAGGATGACTGCTGGGTAAATATGTAATAACATTATAGTCATAATCTCATAATCTCAAAAGTAATTTGTGTATGTTCTCATTGGAGCAGAGTGGGTTTAATTGCCTTGCATCCAATTTTTATCCTCTCAGATCACAGATGGTCGCTGGCATCAGGCGCAGTTTGTTTTCCAGACACAGGACCCAAACTTATTGCCCATTGTGGAGATCTACAACTTGCCCAGCACTAAACCTGGCTCACATTACAACCTGGAAGTGGGCCCTGTTTGCTTTTTATAAAAAATTATAAAAGGGAACAATGGACAACCTTGAATACTCCTGCTACAGAGGCTCTTTCTATGTCTAGGGGCCAATGAAACTGGTCTGAATTCTGTACCTCTCCTCTCAAGCCTGGACTACAGACTTTAAACATGAGGAAAAAGGAAACCGGTGCAGCTTTGGAGATAACAAGACTTCTTATGCTAGCAGCTCTGGATGACACATGAGGTCTGAAAGCAAGGCCTGAATATTTTGCTAGAGGTGCTTTTAAGTCTTAATTTATTCATGTAGTTGTGTTTTTTGAAGTGCTTACAGTATTTTGTATTATATAGTTATACATGATCATGTGTGTGTATGTGCATTTTCTGTAAAGTGCAATAAAGAATGTACTGATTTTTTTTTAAAGATAAATCTTGAATTTGGCTGTTCTAGGTGAGTAAGGTTAACTCTCACTCATATCATTCAATTCAGGTTTATTATTGTCTGTACTTTCATACACCAGCAGGTCTGTTGTTTGTCTCAGAAACTAGCTTCCAAGTGCTAGCATAATAATCACATTCTTTGACTCACCAACACACATGCATTCATGCAAATCCGGCATATGACTCACCAGTTAACACAGTAACGGAGGTGGATTCAAACTTGAAAATTAACATGTAATCATCTACCTCCCATCTCTCATTTTTGGGAAAATACGTTTTAATAAAAGATTCACATTCCTGTGGTTTGATATCATTTAAAGCAAGATCTGTTTCTGTCAAATGTTTTTAATGTAAGTGCCTTTTATACACTTGGAAAGGGAATATTTTTGTATAAATTAAAGAAAAATAGTTCCAATGTACTTTTTGCAGCCAATCATACATTTTTAACCCTTTTTTCTATTATGCTTTAATTGTACAAATCTTTGAACTGAGGAGACACAAGAATTGTTTTATTATAGCAAGTGTGGTGTTGATGGATTTCAGTTTTATTGTAGCGGCCTGAAACAATGGACCCTATTGTGCAAAAACACTTTGTGCTTCATGTCGTGCTTGCCCTTTGTCACACAGTTCTAGAGTGCCTTCATTAAGTGCATTGTAGTCAGATCTGAAGAAAAAAAACTACATTGTTTACTCAATTCCATAAGCCCTTTTTGACTGCAGAAGTACGTAATTGCTAGACATGAAAAATACACTGTTTTGTGTCATATTTTTTTTTTTGAGATGCGTGTACAAAGCTGAATGTTATGCTTATAGAAATTGTTCATCAAAATGTGGGCAATAGCAAATCCCACTATAATAATGGGTTTGTTATGAGCGGCATCAATAACATGTTGAGCTAAGTTTCTGAATTTGTGAACAAAAAAGAGGTATGGATGGGATTTAAATGAATTTTTTCTGTTGATTTGTTAGAAAACTACCAGGAGCCATCTTATTTTGCCAAAAGAGGGTGTTAAATATTTGTACTTCTATTTGTAAGTTTAGGTTTTATTGTCTTTGTTTATTGTATGTTCTGTGATTTTGAGTGAAAGAAAGATCTCCAGAAAAAAAGTTGTTTTTCCAAGTGGCCATTTCCATCTCTTTTACATCATTTACTTCTGAATAAACAATGAATGATAAAAATGATTGGAAAAAAAATTGGTCACAAATTACCTAATACAGTTTGCACAATTCTGCTTCTACTGACTTTTCAATAAGTCTCTGCCGACAGAGGTCACTGCTGCACTGGGTCTCTTGTCCTTTCTACAACAGTAGCCTGCAATGCTTTAATGGGGTAAAAGAGGCATTGTTGTTGCTATGACTGTCTTGTCTCATGTATTCAAATTAGGGCTGTCAATCGATTAACGTTTTTAATTTGATTTGATTTGATTTGATTTACTTTATTAATCCCCAAGGGGAAATTTATACTAATTACATGGTGTCCCGAATAATTAATCGTGATTAATCGCATATACAAATATTTACTGAGAAAGCCCCTCATATAACAATAATTCAATATATAAAGATTATACATATTTATATCAATATATAATTATACAAAGTTATCTTTAAATATTACAAAATTATATATATATATATAATAATAAAAATATTCAGATAATTAAAATGCATTACATTCTTGTAGCAGAAGAGTTAATCATTGATAAGACAATACAAAAAGCAGCTTTAGAATACAATATATTGTTTACTATCATATTATTGTTCATAAGTCAATCATTGGCATACAGTTCACAGCAATCCATTTCACAAGTGAATTTGTCAATCAGTTGGAGATTTATTATGAGGGCTTGTTTAAGAGCCCGTCAATCTACACCTGCGTCAGACATGCTTGTGTAGTGTCTCGGGTGCGTTGCATCATAAGCATACAATTTTTAGTTCACTGTCTCAAGTTGAATATAGTTTAATACCCAAGCTTTAAACACATCTTGAGATCCCTTAGATCGCATTTCCGTTCCTTCCAGTGTTTTGAACGTGTTGTTCTTCCTACTGAAGTGTTTTCTTCACTAAACTGCGCGTTGCTCATACAGCTGAAATTTCACGTACTGCATTCTGGAGTAAACAGGTGGTACTGCAAGCTTGCATTTCTCAGGAATCTTCCTTATTATGGTGCGATTAATTCCGTAAATTTTTTTAGCGCTTTATTATTTGTCAAATGAATCACACTGAATTAACGCATTAATTCGACAGCCCTAATTCAAATGCTTTTAAATCAATACAAATTAAATTGAAAACTGAGTAACGTAAGGAAATTATGGATATCTGAAACAATCTGAGGAAGGTTTGGCTCTCAGCTGGTGGATTTGGAGCTGTGCTGCAGGTAAATCTTGCCACTCCGTCCCTTATTTCCCAGGTCTGTGGAAACTTAGCCTAACCTCATTTATCCAGCCCGTTGTATTAGTGTTTATTTATTGCCCATTATTAATTTTAGATACAGTTCCTGAATAATATTATTTACATAGGCTGAATATACTATTTATTAAATCTATAATTTATTACATATCGTATTTAAATGGGGATATCATTTATAACAGTTGACAGCTACGTGATAAAACAAGGTTTGAACATTAACCGTAACAAGATCAAATTGAAATTCATTAACACTTTGGTGTTCAAATTTGAAGGCTGCTTATTGAATCAATTCAGGTTAATGTCATATTATGCGACTACGCATTACTTTATGGAGAGCTTACGACCTACTAGTTAAGTTTTGCCTTAAAAACAGGCAGTGCAACCAAATTAAGCACTGACTAACTAGTAATTACTAAGCCCTTAGTAACACCAAGGGCGTAGACAGGAAATAACTTTTGGGTGGGCCTCAGTAAAAATTAATTTTTTTAAAACCAAATTTTCCTTAACAACAGAGGCGGTGCATTCAAGCAGTTCTTTCACACTTTTAGAAATCAGAATTTATGCATTTTTTTAACTATTTTACTAATATATTTTGGAAGTCATAGCTTAATCTCCAATACTCCTAGTGTCTAATTTGGGTGGGACCATTCCCACCACTGCCCAACCTTGTCTACTCCACTGCCTTACACACAGCAGGTGCAACCCTACCCAGGAGCTAGATGAAGTGTTGCCTGTGCATTGGTGTATTGCCGATGATTAGGAAGAGGTCATTGCTTTTGAAGAAGCCACAGTCCTGTGCCAAAATGCATGAAAACCATTAAGTGGTTAGAGGCAAGTTATTTAAGGGCTGAAACAAACCTTTTAATTCTTACATGTGTATTTAGGCCTGGCACAACATAGCATTGGCTAAGTGGTTTTTGCTATAAAGACATCCCTCACCGTTACATACAACTGCATGGACAACTGACTTTAGAACAATTTTGTCTGGTACAACAACATTTGAGTAATGGAGAATACTGATTAGTAATTAGTAATTAAACCATTAAGGAATGAAAACTGAAATTGAAAACAATACTTTCAAAACTACATGAGAAGAGAGAATCAAGCACAAGGTTTGACTGGGATGCATGGCAGGATTTTAAATAGATAGTTCACCCATCTATAGTTCATCATTTACTTAACCTCATGTCATCCCAGAAGTATATCACTTTCTTTGTTCTGCAGAACAGATAGATTTTTAGAAGAATATTTCAGCTCTGTAGGTCCATTCAATGCAAGCAAAGGTGGCCAGAACTTTTAATCTCCAAAAGTCACATGAAGTCAGCATGACAACACATCAGGAGGCCCCCATTACAAGATCACTATTAATGGCTTTTATTATGCCACATGAAGAGGTTTCCACTAGTCATATGCCCACTGGTTCTGGACCTGCCAGTGTTTTACCTACTGCACCCAACATTTCTATATCCATAACAAGAACCTCAACTTTCATTCCCACACTACAAGAAATGGCTGTCCAATCATATTATATTAGACTTAATATACTTCCTCAAGGCCAAAACAGCAGTGCAAAACTCACCCAGGGTATCCACAGAACTAATAAACCTGCAAGGGTGGTCACATATTTTTGTAGGTACAACAGAATGAAAACATAATTTGTTCAACATCATCAAGCAAAAAAGTCATTTGTTGCTCCCAGAGCCCTCTGGAACACATTGGTTTACCAACCTGCCAAAACCTTTGCCCACACCCTTCTTTTTCTCTTATGTTGCAATGTGTGTTAATATGGTGTCTGTCATTAAAAACTCTTTTTCAGGACTCTGTAATTTAAAGATAATTTTGTAAAAATCTAAATAACTTTACAGATCTTTATTGTAAAGGGTTTAAATAATGTTTTCCATGCTTGTTCAATGAACCATAAATAATTAATGAACAGGCACCTGTGGAATGGTCGTTAAGACACTAACAGCTTACAGACGGTAGGTAATTAAGGTCACAGTTATAAAAACTTAGGACAATAAAGAGACATTTCTACTGACTCTGAAAAACACCAAAATAAATATGCCCAGGATCCCTGCTCATCTGTGTGAACGTGCCTTAGGCATGCTGCATGGAGGCATGAGGACTGCAGATGTGGCCAGGGCAATAAAATGCAATGTCTGTACTGTGAGACACCCAAGATAGCACTACAGGGAGACAGGAAGGACAGCTGATCATCCTCGCTGTGGCAGACCATGTGTAACAACACCTGCACAGGATTGGTACATCCAAATATCACACCTGCAGGACAGGTACAGGATGGCAACAAAAACTGCTCGAGTTACACCAGGAATCAACAATCACTCCATCAGTGCTCAGACTGTCTGCAATAGGCTGAGAGAAGCTGGACTGAGGGCACGTAGGCCTGTTGTAAGGCAGGTCCTTACCAGACATCACCAGCAACAACGTCGCCTATGGGCACAAACCCACCTACGCTGGACCAGACAGGACTCGCAAAAAGTGCTCTTCACTGATGAGTCATGGTTTTGTCTCACCAGGGGTGATGGTCTTTGCTACAAAATTCAACTTCATATCAGTGATTGCACAAGGATGCTTTTTTATTTTAACACTGAGTGACCTACAAAATGTGGATTCTGGTTATTATACATTTTTCTCTTCTTCTAAGTAATGATGTGGTTCCTCCTCCTGTGCCTATATTTTCCTGTATCTTATATAGATGTCTCCCCTTCATTTCTCTTTCTTAAAGCTTCTGCCAGATATTATTTACTGCTTTACAAATAAGTGCCTTTACTTAAGTGAATAGTAAATTCGACATTATTGCATTTAAATTTTTTTGCTATTTTGTCCAGCATCTCATTACATTTACATTTATTCATTTAGCAAATGCTTTTATTCAAAGTAATTTACAAATGAACAACAATAGAAGCAATGCCTGAATGACAGATCCCAGTGATGACATGTAAATGGAGAAGAGGAGGGGGTCAAAGCACTGAACCCTGAGGTACCCCAGTAGCTAGTTGGTGAGACTTGGACACCGCTCCGCTCTGAGGCACCACAAAATAACTAACTATGAGATAAGACTCGAACCAGCGGAGCTCAATTCCTGTGATGTCTTTGCCTTGAGGATTGACAGTAGAATTTGGTGGTTTACTGTGTCAAAGGCAGCAGACAGATCCAGCAGAATGAGAGCTGACTATTTGGATTCAGCCCTTGCCCATCTCCGAGCTTCAGAATCAGACAGCAGAGCAGTTTCCGTAGAGTGTCCACTTTTGAACCCAGACTGGTTGCTGTCAAGCAGGTTGTTCTGGGAGAGAATAGAGGACACATTGTTGAGCCCAACACATTCCAGTGTTTTTGCTATGAATAAAAGCAGAGACTGGCCTGTAGCTTTCTAGGAGTGCAAGGTTTAGTTTGGATTTCTTAAGCAGAGGGGTTTCCCGAGCCTACTTAAATGTTTTGGGAAAGGTACCAGTGAGAAGAGATGTGTTAAAGATGTCTGTGCATACAGGTAGCATTGAAGGAGAGACTTCAACCTCAGAGAGAGAAAAATGAGGGAAGTATGGGGTTGTGTGTTGGTGGTGGGTGTTTGTGGTGTGGAGAATTGACTGCTGATGATTGTTATTTTGTTTGTGAAAAAATGTGGCCAATTCATCAGCTGTTAGGGGATAGAGGTAAAGTTTTTGAAAAATGTGTGAGTGTCTGATGAATTATTGATTTTGTTCTGATAGTAGGATGTTTTATTAATGAAATCGTTTGCAGAGAAGGAAGAGAGCAGCGACTGATACCCACTCAGATTAACAGGATCTATAGATTTGCACCATTTCCTCGCCGCTGTCCTGAGTTCGGAGCGATATTCACGGACAACATCAGATAGCCAGGGGCTGGGGGTTGTAAGGCGTGGGCTGGCCTGGATGATAGGGGACAGATGTTATCTGAACAAGATGTAAGATTGGAGCATAAAGTTACCATCCACTGCTACATGAATAGGAACCCAGATAAAGCTTATGAAAATTAATTGATTATGAAGTTCATACAAAAGTTGTAAAATTTCCTTTTCAATCCTAGTCCAGGACTTTTGATGTCTCCCTTATTGAACACACCTGATTCTGCTAATTAGCTCATTAGTAAAGTCTTCAACACCAGAAATGGGTGTGCCAGATCAAACATCCAAATGGAAACATCCAAAATGTACTGTGCATTCACAACCAGGATTGAGAACCACTCCTTAAACTGACTCATTGAAAAAAACTTGGTTTAGTGTCTTATGGTCTGAATAGACTATATTAGCAGTAGCTAGTTTATATCTTGATCAAGCGTCCCCTATACCAGTCTACTGGACATTAATCAGTAGTCTAATTATTTTTTTCTCATGTGGCCTATTGGCTGTATTTACAATTTGTAGCATTTCCTGCAGTATTTACAAAAGATATTCCGATTTTGAAATACTTTTGCATTCTGGGGATGCATGCACACAGTCTAGTGCTACATTTAAGTTCTTATGTTACCTGCAAAGGCACACATTTCTGGATGTGTCTGAACACCAGAAGACATTTAGAGATCAGTAAACTTTGACTTTCTAATAACAAACTCTGAATATCATTCTTGAAAAGCCAGTAGACCTCTAGGATGAACTTAGTCAAATGCCATTTCTGAAGTTTCTTTTCATCCTTCAATCATCTGAAAATATATAATTCATAGAAATCACTGACCTGATTTTTACAGTGCTTGTGAAATTTCCTTTTTTAATATTTATTAATGCGCTATAACATACACATTTTTCTGTATGACAGCACTTTTTATGAGGGCAGTTTGTTCAAACTTGAGTGCACATTTTACTGCCTTTCTTGATTTGAAAAAATATTTCTGAGATGACCTCTGGGGTGAACTAAGAGCCTGTGTCAATTTCTTGAGCCTTTGCTTTTCTCTAACAAGAGCACTGACACTCTCTACCTCTTATTTTATTGTTTCATTCTCCTTGATTGCTTTTTGCCTTTCATCCTTAATTTTATGCCATTACACTGCAAGCAAGGTACTGTATGTAAATATCCTCTGATCTTGTTTCCAATCATAGTTGAAGAATAATTTCATACAAATAATAAGTATTCTTATGCCATTGTGGTCTAAATGTTTTATTTAGTTAAAACTAAATTTACTGATTATGGGATGGTGTTTGGCTTGCTTATTGCATGGCACATGACATAAGTGATCATAATCTTAACATGACCTATTTCAATGTTTTGAATTGAATGCAAGCGCAAACTAGATTTAAGAGCAATGTTAAGGGGAATATTATCCTCTTAAATTTCTGTTCCTTCCTTATAAGAGCTATTGGATGGCTTCAGAGGCCATAAGGAATAAACAGCTGTACCTGAGTCACATGGACTATTTCAATGGTTGTTAATGTTGATTTTTGTCAGTTTTGACCAGACCAGTTCTAGCAGCTTATTTTTTAGTCTTCATGCTAGTTGCCACAGTGTTTTCTCTTGGCCAAAAACTGACTAATGCAACCTCAACAACCGACACTGCCTGTCAGGTGATGATGAATTACTGTACATATTGTCCAGAGGATGGAGTGCATGGCAATAACATCACAGTCATATGACCATGTACAATTCTAAAATGAACAATAGAAAATATCTTAACAATCATTTACATGAGCACATACAAAAAGCAGCAAATGATTGTGTTGTTTAGAACAGAGTCAGAATACATTTAATATTGTGAACTTCTTACCTCCGCTTCATGTTGGGGTTTATTTTGCGATAACAACTGGCTGACTCTACGTTATCCCTTACTTAACTAGACATAACAATTCAAGAGACTAATACATTTTTTCTTATCTTGCAAGTCATATTTATCAAGCAGGATTGAGAGGGTTACTTATGAAATAGAGATTTCACTTTTGACTATAGAAAGTCTGCCAGTCCAGAAAGACAAAATACACATGTTAAAAATACAGTCTCTGAAAAACCTGAATATCTTATGCAGTGTTGTTTCTAAAACAAGATAAATCTAATTGATCTTTGTAATTTTCCATTGTGGAATGACACAGATGACTGTTTTATATATATAAAATAATAATAATAATACAAAATAAATAAACATTGCCAACATTTAACAAACCAGACAGGGAAAGTTGAGAAACACAGGCACCAACAATAACAGATACTTTATTCTCATTCTAGGATCACCCACATCACCAAATTTCTAACAGCACAATCAATTTATACAATAACAGTCTGTAATAAAATTATAAAAACATAATACCTATATTATGTAATATACAAATAATCCTAGTGTGTATATCTTTCTATCACTTATATAGCTAGCTAGCTAAATATTGTGTAATGTTATAATGCTGCCATCTAGTGACAAGATATGAAAGCAATGTACTCAACAAACAGTATTCAACATATTTGAAATTATTTTAAACATTACAATATTTACTAATAAGACCCTTCCTCACCCACCCTGTGACAAGTTATGAGTATTTATAGGATGATCATTGTTCAATTGATTGACTCCTAAAGACATAAAAAGAGCAGTAAATAGTTACAAAAACAAATCTTTTATTTCCAATTAATGCAATATGTTATATTCACCGTGACACATGCTACAATCATGAGTACTGTGTAGATGAACCATAACCTACATACCTACTTGTTTAGATTTATGTATGCACCCCTGGAGTGATGTCTCATCTTAGATGGGTTGGGATGTGTTTTGAAAGGGACCAGTCCTAGGTCTCCGGTTTTGAAGTGTGACAGATGACAGGTGGATTTCTGCAAAGGGAATTCACTTGGTCTGCAGTTGATAGCAAATATGAGAGACATTGTGTATCATTAGTCCAAAATGGTTTCTTATTATATTATACCTAACAACCATAGAGTTTTACAAGTCATTTAAATAAAATCAGGTCATGGAAATAAAAATAATAATAATAAAATAAAATCTTAAAATCATGGAAATGTCTAATATATACACACACATACACACAGAAATATTGGTGGCCAAAAGTTTGGAATAATGTTTTTTGCTGTTTCAGAAGGAAATTTGTAATTTAATTTACCATGTGGCATTCAGCTGATCACAGAGTATAGTCAGGACATTACTGATGTAAAAAACAATACTGTCTTCAAAGACAAAGGACGGCTGGCTCTAACAATGACAGAAAGAGTTGTGGATGGCCAGATTTACAACTAAACAAGAGAATAAGCTCATCAGCGTCTCTAATTTAAGAAATAGACACCTCACATGTCCTCAACTGACAGCTTCATTGTATTGGGTCAATTTACCTTATCACGGCCCATTTGGCCCGTTTCGCAGCCAACCCACCAGCCCACACGGTTCTCCCAATGGCCAGTCCGCTCCTGATCGGCCTCAAAGTGCATCGGCCCACTGGGAAAATGCCCAGTATGCCAGATTACCAGTGCATGAACAGTGCCCGACAAGACAGCCACATCTATGGCAAGTGCTACAGGAATTGTGAGGTGAAATGTCACATGAGTATCTGGACAAACTGACAATATCAAGGATCTGCAAAGCTGTCATTGCTGCATTTGGAGGATTTTTTGATGAGAACTCTTTGAAGTAGTTTAAGAAGTTCTGACATTTTTATTTTTTCAAATTGTAATAGTAATCTTTCACGTTATTAATGTTCTGACTATACATTGTGATCAGTTGAATGCCACTTTGGTGAATAAAAGTACCATTATTTTCCCCATAAGAGCTAAATCTGTACATTATTCCAAAATGATATATATTTATTCAGTATATTCACTTTCTAAGTGCAATCACTTTAAATTATTATTATTTTATTTTGTTTATCTTTAATTAAAAAAATCCCTTAAAAATGTATACATTTGTACCTTTTAATGTCTGTGGCTATTTTGGGTTTATGATTGCAAGCCATCTCTGGCATGAAATCAGTGAGAGCAGGACCTTTTCCTAAAGCTGCAGCACTGTCTAGCACAGCCAAGAGCTTCTGCGTCATCTGGTTTCGTCGGACAATAATCTCCAACTCTGAGTCCACCTCTTTAGGAACCTCCTGTAACCAAACCTGAGTAAGACAATTGATTTGTTCTTTCACCAAATGATAACTTTACTGTTTATGTTCACTATTACCATCAAAACTTCCTTTAAAGCTATAGCTGCTTCCTCAAGAACTGTCTTTAGCTGTCCTCTCAGTGTCTTCTCCTCCTCAAGTTCCTTTCTCTGTCTCTTGACTTCAGTTTTTGTTTGCTCAAGAACATCTGTATCAATTGCATGATTCTGTCTGTGAGTAGAGCATAATGGTAATATTAAAATATACATTAATAGTCCACTCTCCCAACTCGGCCATTAAAGGCCAGTCTGTAAAAAATTAAATGTTCAACTTTAAAGTAATTTATTTAACAATGAGTGATCTAGGACCTGAGAGCTTCAAGCTCCATGCATACTGTTGAGTAACTGTCCTGCAGCTTTTGGTGCTCTAGCTGAAGTTTGGCACATTTATCCAGTTCAGAATGCATTTGCTTGCATTTTTCTGTCAACTGATGGACCACCTTTCAGGAATTGAGAAAGAGTTATGTTTCATTCTTTCACTAGGCTATAGAATGTGCATGTATCTCAAAACAGAGGGTGATTACTCAGTTAAATGACTGAAACTATAGATGTTTTACATTGCCAACCTTTTGATTTGAAACATTCTTCCTGGTCATCTCATTCAGGAGTGGCTCGGCAATTCTATTTTCTATTTTGAGTTGCTTTTCTCTTGCCCTGAGAGCATCATTCTCCTTCAGCAGTTCTTTGGTCTTTTCGTTAAGCTGCTTCAGTTGAGCTGTTACAGCAAGATTCTCTTGCATGGCTCGCATTGTTGTCTCTGGCATTTTCTGGTCCGACACCCGGCGGAATTCAGCTGCTACAGAAGCAACATGTTCCAGCATTTCTTTCTTTAACCTATACATTCCAAAGAGGGATAGTTTTAAGTTTGTATTTTTGTATTTTACACAACAGTGCAAAGTGTGAATGATTTACATTTACAGTTTACATTTATGCATTTGGCAGACGCTTTTATCCAAAGCGAATTACTGTGCACTTATTACAGGGACAATCCCCCCGGAGCAACCTGGATTTAAGTGCCATGCTCAAGGACACAATGGCCATTTTTATTTTAAAAATACTGAAAAGACCAACTTTGGGGAAAATTCAAATTCAAGACAAATATTCATGGAATTAAAGGCTTAATAGGGTTCAGAAGACTTTTACACATTTCTGTACTGAGAAGTTGGGAACATCCCCTCAACATTTATTTGAATAAAGTACTATAAATTTATGCCAAGCAACTGATTCACTTTTTTACTGAGCAAATATCTATTTGCAAAGTTCTAGGCTTTACAGTTCGTTACAATCATTCACTGCAAACAGAAGATGAATGAAAAAGAATCTCCGATTTGACATTATCATGCATGATTTAAGTTCAGCTGTTGGTTTTAAAGCTCAACGAGAGCACAATAGTTATGAAAATAATAATTATTGATCAGGTAATTTTCTTACAAGAATGCACCTCCATTCCTTGATCTATGAAAAATGGCAATAGTATGAACATACACACCTGTCATTGTCTAGTACAGCTTTTTTCTCAAGATTGTAGATTTCGGCCTGGTGTTCCTCTTTTTGCTTTTGAAGCTGCTCTTTGAAGGACCTACATTCAGCCATGAGCTTCTCTCTTTGCATAGAAAACTCTTCCAAAGACGCCACCTTACCAGCTGAACACGAAAACATGAACACATAAACACATTTTAATTAGGAATACTGACAATGTTCATAGGTTGGAAGGTGCCTTCATTATCACATTTACAGTTTTTCTCAGTCGATTTTATCAATTTCTCCAAACTATAATCAGTGCTCTCAAAACAATTGACTCAGCCGTAGAAACAGACACTCAAATTTGCAGAACAATTAAATTTCACTGCATAATGAAGCAATGAGTTCTTTTCTGATGATGTGTTTATTAAAACGAAATACTAATATCAAAACAACAGATGTGTTCTCTATTAAATTCATAACATGTTCAGCTATAGACACACAACTCTACTATTTAATTAACACATTTAGCACAAAAATCCACCATAAAGACCTTTTTCCATCTGTTTTCATAAAATCTCTAAATTTGTAGTTGTCCCTGCTCTTCCTCTTCCAATGCCATTCCTCCCTCTTCTTCTTCTTTGTTGAAATTGAAGTCACTGTAGATCTGCTCACATTAAGCCGAACACTCAGTGTGTCTTCGAGAGAATTCATAACATGATCAATTAGACAAGGGACTCATAGATCATTTGAGCCTTCTTTACTCTTATCTTCCCCCCTAATGCCCTCTCTCTGTTCACCAACATTACACCATCTCCATTTGGTCTTTCCTGAAGTATTTCCATGCACACACCTGAAAGAGTTGAGAAAACTTTCCCCTTTTCTCATCACTTCTTCCTCAGATTTTCTTTCTTTACCCACTCTACCTCTTCTTCTTCATTGTTTGTTTGCTCTGAAGTTTTATATCTTATAGATAGCAGATTCATGATAGTTGTGTGAAAAGTTTAGTAAATTGTATTTTCTTTGCTGTGTGCATTACTAACACAGCCGATATTAATATGGAGGGATTTGGCAACCTGACATGTGCATTTGAGAATATGACTTTAATATAGTTGTCTGTGCTAACTGTGTTAACTGTTTAGAAATTAAGAATGATAGATAGTAGTGTTTCGAGAAAATGAGGAAAATCAAGAAACATGCACAATCTGTTTAGGACAATTATAATGTTTTCAGATAACTGAGTTAATTGTTTTAAGAGCTGTGACCTGAGTTTGGATATATGTGTAAAATCGATCAAGAAAAACTGTAATGTCACTAATACCAATCACGTATAACACCTAATGGCTCGCCATACCAATAAAAGACATGAGATGTGTATAACTAAAAATCAGTGTGCATTGACTTTGTGATTTGTAATCTACACTCACCTAAATGATTATTAGGAACACCTGTTCAATTTCTCATTAATGCAATTATCTAATCCACCAATCACATGGCAGTTGCTTCAATGCATTTAGGGGTGTGGTCCTGGTCAAGACAATCTCCTGAACTCCAAGCTGAATGTCAGAATGGGAAAGAAAGGTGATTTAAGCAATTTTGAGCGTGGCTTGGTTGTTGGTGCCAGACGGGCCGGTCTGAGTATTTCACAATCTGCTCAGTTACTGGGATTTTCACGCACAACCATTTCTAGGGTTTACAAAGAATGGTGTGAAAAGGGAAAACGTCCAGTATCGCGGCAGTCCTGTGGGCGAAAATGCCTTGTTGATGCTAGAGGTCAGAGGAGAATGGGCCGACTGATTCAAGCTGATAGAAGAGCAACTTTGCCTGAAATAACCACTCGTTACAACCGAGGTATGCAGCAAAGCATTTGTGAAGCCACAACACGCACAACCTTGAGGCGGATGGGCTACAACAGCAGAAGACCCCACCGGGTACCACTCATCTCCACTACAAATAGGAAAAAGAGGCTACAATTTGCAAGAGCTCACCAAAATTGGACAGTTGAAGACTGGAAAAATGTTGCCTGGTCTGATGAGTCTCGATTTCTGTTGAGACATTCAGATGGTAGAGTCAGAATTTGGCGTAAACAGAATGAGAACATGGATCCATCATGCCTTGTTACCACTGTGCAGGCTGGTGGTGGTGGTGTAATGGTGTGGGGGATGTTTTCTTGGCACACTTTAGGCCCCTTAGCGCCAATTGGGCATCGTTTAAATGCCATGGCCTACCTGAGCATTGTTTCTGACCATGTCCATCCCTTTATGGCCACCATGTACCCATCCTCTGATGGCTACTTCCAGCAGGATAATGCACCATGTCACAAAGCTCGAATAATTTCAAATTGGTTTCTTGAACATGACAATGAGTTCACTGTACTAAAATGGCCCCCACAGTCACCAGATCTCAACCCAATAGAGCATCTTTGGGATGTGGTGGAACGGGAGCTTCGTGCCCTGGATGTGCATCCCACAAATCTCCATCAACTGCAAGATGCTATCCTATCAATATGGGCCAACATTTCTAAAGAATGCTTTCAGCACCTTGTTGAATCAATGCCACGTAGAATTAAGGCAGTTCTGAAGGCGAAAGGGGGTGAAACACAGTATTAGTATGGTGTTCCTAATAATCCTTTAGGTGAGTGTATATCAGATTACAAATCACCTTATTGTCACCTTAGTGACAATTTAATATTATTTCATTAAGAAGCTGTTGCTAAAATGTTTGTTTTCTAGATTCTCTATATGCAAATCTGTGACTTCTCAGCATCTTGTACCAAGGGCCATGTTCTCAGATGTGAATTTGTCCTTATTTTCTTGAAGTTCATGCCTAAGCAGACTCAGCTGCAACTCAAAGGACTCCCTCTCAGCCTCTTGAGCTTGCTGGTGTCTTGATAATTCCTCTGCCAGCTCAGTGAGGTCATCCTCTTTTTGAGCTATTGTGCGTTTAAGGTAAATAATTATGTCTTTCTTCTCTTTCTCCACATTATCAATCTTGGAGGATAAGTCCTTTTCTTGAACCTCTAGTTCATCGCATTTATGCTGGTATCTGTAAGAAAAAACAATGTTACAGTTCAGCTCATTAACATGTCAAAGAAAGGACAAGTTCTTCCTGTTGAGGTAATTACATATTTGGTGAAGTATTTTGCCTGGTTAATTATTTGCAGTAGGCAAGATTTAAATCCAAAGTCTATTCCATTTTCGTTTGCTCAATGACACAATGTAAGGACCTGAATATCATAATCGTATGTGCGAATAACTGTACTCTGAAAATTATATTATATCTTACAAACCAAAGATTCTGAAATTTCAATCATTTTGTCAAATCTACAACATCGTTAGGTAAGTCCTTCCTCAATGCTCACCTGTCTGTTATGGGGTTAGCATAGTAAGGATACAATCTTTTCTCTCCCTCTCTCTCTCTCTCTCTCTCTCTCTCTCTCTCTCAGATCTATTAAGAAGTACTGTAGTTGATACAGAGTACAGTATGCTGTGAATATTTCCATTCTCATGCGAGTTTGAACTGTCATTATCTCTGTGAACATTCACATTAGCATCATCTCCCTGTGTGGGAAACGTAAAGGACATAGTCCACTTTGATACAGAAATATTCGAGAATATCAGTTTGCGGGTTTCATTTTCTTCTCTTTCATTGTGAATAAATCATCCTTCCTCTCTGATAGTGAAAGAAAACATTATTGATGCGTCTACTTAAAACTAACATATTTTGGGACATGCTAAATGCAAGGTCACTGAGAAAATCCGGCAAACATGCAAGCTGTATTCCAACTGTCCCCACACCAAAAGAAGCATACAGCCCCTTATTTTATTCAGTCAGAGAGCTTAGAAGAGTGGGCCAGATAGATGGATGGATGGATGGATGGATGGATGGATGGATGGATGGATGGATGGATAGATAGATAGATAGATAGATAGATAGATAGATAGATAGATAGATAGATAGATAGATAGATAGATAGCATGGTTTTGATTTAGGCCTAAATTATCATTGATTTAGGTCTAAATTATCATTGTAAATGTGTATGGGATAAGTCCAAACAGGGTTAGGAAAATCAAAAGAGAGGTTCCAGCTGGTGTGTTACAATTGATACATTGCTTTAGAAATATTTGAAATCAAATCACAGCTAATGTGTCAGCATATTTCATTTCTGTTAGGCCTAATGCCTTATTTAGCACATTACAAATAACAGTTCAGTACCAGGTATGAGGACAGTTGTAACAAAGGCGTTCATTGTCTTTACACACTAACTGTGGAAAATAGGAACTATGTATGTAGATTTTAAACATTTATTTTTTTAGCGCTCATATCAATAATAGTTGTAAAACTTGACAGAAATTCGCACCTTTCAAGTCGCTCCTCCAAATCGCGTATTTGAGCACGATAAAATAATTTGTCACTTTCCTCTGCGACTATCTCCTCAAACTCCATGCTTTCCTTTTTAAGTGATTTTTCTCCGCTCCTTTTTCCATTCTTTTTGGGTGGCATTGAACTTTTACGTGCTACCTCACAAAACAATCCGTGAAGTCAAAAACCTAAAAAAATGCAATGTTTTCTCGTTGCCATGGATGTTATGTTTGAGGCGGTGCGTAGAGACCTGCGTGAAAGTACGCTTGAATACACTATTAGTTGTGCTTTCACTAACTTACTAAACCTGCTACAGGCCTACTGAAGTATCATAACATCGGTTTGAGCCTATTTAACAAGAGTTTCACTTTATCGTTTGACACAAATCTGTGTTGTGTATCACTTTAATAACTAGTTCAGGCAGAATTCAATTTTCTAGCCTATTCTTACAAAGTGAATGACAGATGAGACTCCTTGTTCTCATCCCTCACGCTAACAGTTTAAAGAGAATTTGCATTACACTGAAGGACTGGGTCATGGTATATTCTGGCAAACCGTTTACCAATAAGAGGCTATTAGAAGTGTATTTTCTTATTAGCAAAACCATGCAAAAATCCCACATAATTAAATTATATAGTGTATTCATTATGCTATTTATAATAATGTAAGGTGTGAATATAGTTTAAATGCCTACAAAGATAATTGAGCAAGTGTTCTAAACTCAGTTTATGATGCACTATATTCTTACCAGAACAGCTTTACCTATACAGGTGAAACTCGAAAAATTAGAATATCCTGCAAAAGTTCATTAATTTCAGTAATTCAACTTAAAAGGTGAAACTAATATATTATATAGACTCATTACAAGCAAAGTAAGATATTTCAAGCCTTTATTTGATATAATTTTGATGATTATGGCTTACAGCTTATGAAAACCCCAAATTCAGAATCTCAGAAAATTAGAATATTACATGAAATCAATAATAAAAAAAGGATTTTAAATACAGAAATGTCAGCCCTCTGAAAAGTGTAATCGTGCATATGTACTCAGTACTTGGTTTGGGCCCCTTTTGCATTAATTACTGCCTCAGTGTGGCGTGGCATGGATGCTATCAGCCTGTGGCACTGCTGAGGTGTTATGGAAGACCAAGATGCTTCAATAGCGGCCTTCAGCTCTTCTGCATTGTCTGGTCTCATGTCTCTCATCTTTCTCTTGGCAATGCCCCATAGATTCTCTATGGGGTTCAGGTCAGGCGAGTTTGCTGGCCAATCAAGCACAGTAATACCATGGTCATTGAACCAGGTTTTGGTACTTTTGGCAGTGTGGGCAGGTGCCAAGTCCTGCTGGAAAATGAAGTCAGCATCTCCATAAAGCTTGTCTGCTGAAGGAAGCATGAAGTGCTCTAAAATGTCCCGGTAGACGGCTGCATTGACTCTGGACTTAATAAAGCACAGTGGACCAACACCAGCCGATGACATGGCTCCCCAAACCAACACAGACTGTGGAAACTTCACACTGGACTTCAAGCATCTTGGATTGTGTGCCTCTCCATTCTTTCTCCAGACTCTGGGACCTTGGTTTCCAAATGAGATGCAAAATCTGCTCTCATCAGAAAAGAGGACTTTGGACCACTGAGCAACAGACCAGTTCTTTTTTTCTTTAGCCCAGGTAAGACGTTTGACATTTGAAGCCCATGTCCATTACCCGTCTGTGTGTGGTGGCTCTTGATGCAGTAACTCCAGCCTCAGTCCACTCCTTGTGAAGCTCCCCCACACATTTGAATGGCCTTTTCCTGACAATCCTCTCCAGGCTATGGTCATCCCTGCTGCTTGTGCACCTTTTTCTTCCACACTTTTCCCTTCCACTTAACTTTCTATTAATGTGCTTTGATACAGCACTTTGAGAACATCCAACTTCTTTTGCCATTACCTTTTGAGGCTTTCCCTCCTTGTGGAGGGTGTCAATGATGGTTTTCTGCACAACTGTCAGGTCAGCAGTCTTCCCCATGATTGTGAATTCAACTGAATCAGACTGAGAGACCATTTAAAAGCTCAGGAACCCTTTGCAGGTGTTTAGCTGATTAGAGTGTGACACTTTGAGCCTACAATACTGAACCTTTTCACAATATTCTAATTTTCTGAGATTCTGAATTTGGGGTTTTCATAAGCTGTAAGCCATAATCATCAAAATTATATCAAATAAAGGCTTGACATATCTTACTTTGCTTGTAATGAGTCTATATAATATATTAGTTTCACCTTTTAAGTTGAATTACTGAAATTAATGAACTTTTACACGATATTCTAATTTTTCGAGTTTCACCTGTATAGTAATCTATATGGTGGTCCATGGGTGCACAACACAACACAATTAGTATAGCAAAAATAAAAAATAAAAAAAGCTGAAAACACAATAAAATTACTGTAAGACACACAAATAATTAAATTAAGCCACAACACCATGAAATTAAGCCATAAGACAATGCAATTTTCAGAATTACATTGTGTTGTGGCTTTATGTTGTGGTTTATTTCCACTGAGCTGTGTCTTTTCCAATGTGTTATGGCTTAATATTGTTGGGTTGTGGCCCTTGTGTTGTTTTTTGCTTTGGCTTTTCTATTATGTTTTGGCTTAACTTTGTTGTGTTATTGCTTTTCCAATGTGTAGTGGCTTAATGGTGTTGTGTGTGTCTCAATTTTGTTTTGCTGTGGTATAATTATGTTGTGTTTTCAGCTTTTATTTACTTTATTTTGTTTTGTGCACCACTGGGTGACCATTATCATGATGTATATTTAAACACACACATACACACACACAAACTTGTTTGACGATGGATGGATGGATGGGGCTCTCCATAGCTTCCATGCATATTATGGATTTTATACAGATCTAACGATAATTTCTATCTTCTAACCCTAGAAACCTTTTAGCATTTTTACATTAAAAAAACACATTGTTTAGTATGTTTAATAAGCAATTTCCCTTGTGGGGACCACTGGCTGGGCCCCACAAGTTGATCTCAGGTTTTACTATCCTTTTGGGGACATTTGGGACATTTGGTCCTCAATGTAGTATAAACATGTACACACACACACACACACACACACACACACACACACACACACACACACACACACACACACACACACACACACACACACTCTCTCTTCTATCTTTGTATATATAGCATGAAATATACTTTATGTTAATGAGTTGGCTTGGCATTTTCATGTAGCTAAATGCATTTGTTTGTTTGTTTCGTTGCAACATTTGGGGTTTAAAACATTGACTCATGTTTGGTTTACTCTGGCCATGTTTAAACACTTAAAGGCAAATGTAGTTCTACTTTACAGTACGTCTCAGAATTAAGTTAGAAAAATGAAGCTTGCACTTATCAACATGAACAAGAAATGGGCTTTGTGCTCAAGCATTTGCAAGCTGAGTAACTTAGTAACTGGCACTAGGAATAACACAATGACATGACACCATGGGCATCTGCGAGCTTGATTTGGAGAAGACTACTGTTTAAGTGTGTCTAAACAAACTGTATATATGTATAGGCTAATGACGTACACAGGCATTTTGTGAGGATGATCCGGTGATCAAGTTGCCAAAATGGGGTTGAGAGGGGTGGGGGATAGAATACACAGAAAAACGAAGGAGACACTGCAACGTTGTAGCTAAGAATAATAGACCCACTGGCTTCTAATGCTGTGTATAAAACAAACACAGAGCAGCTGATAGACTGGCCCCTCTTTCCGCAACCGATACATCGGGGAAGCGATTCTAAATTCATGTTTTAATGACTAAGTTAGTCGCGATGAGTTTGTTGGGGGGCGAGAAACAGGTGGCCGTTGAGATGATATTTAAACAACTTTTAAACATGTAATTAAAATGGAATTCGAGCAGAGTGCCCTATTTCGAGCGCTGAGGTGAGATATTACAAAATTCGAATGTTGCCGCGAAACGTTAAGTTCTCTGAACGTCATCCGTGTACAGTTAACGTAAGTGATCACGTAATAATGCAAACTTTCCATCGTTTCTATCTGAGAGATGCTAGTCAGTTTCATAGATGGTGTTTGTTGTGGATGTCTGAGAAAACAGAGACTCGGGGAGAGCAGTCTTTTCACTATGTAACTCTCTCTGGTGTTTACATTGTATCGCTCCGCTTTCAGTGCTTGACATTCCTACAGTTCCATTGCGCTCGGTTAGGCAACACAGCAAGAAGGGGAAAACAGTGGGATACAAAGTGCATTGTTAATCGTTGTCATCTTGTTATTACGGTGTCGCAACATTATAATATTCTTTAATATAAATTAAAAAAATTTTTTTGTGTATTTTTTTACGAATGAGAACAAGTTAAGTGACCGGAAAGCTGTTGTAGAAAAGAATGCTTGGGTGAGAATGTATTTCTGGTTGGATGTTGTTTTAAGGTTGTTACAAGGTGTTATAGTTTTTTAAGGTTGTTTTTTTGCAGCCATCTAATTTTATGATGCAGTTAAAAAAAAAAAAAAAATATATATATATATATATATATATATATATATATATATATTATTATTATTATTATTATTATTATTATTATTATTATATTGGACTATATTTGTTAAGCAATGTGATGGCAGTGTCTTACAATACGTTATTTTGTCAGAGTGATAGTGTGCAAATGTACACTAACATTAGTCCTATAGTAAAGTTATGTGCTTGACTGTGAAAACAATGCTTAGGAATCTGCTTGACTGTGAAACAATGCTTAGGAATGTGTTTTGTTTGTTTCATAACATAGCATGGCACATAGTGGTTTTTGTTTTGAAATGGGCACAGCAGGCTGTTACTGGGTGTAGTCAGATGTGACTGTTTTCATCTATTAATGTACTGAATTGTGAAATGCATCCCCAATGCACAAAGGATCTTAGTGGTCATGGGAAAGAGCAACATTGTCATTCCTGTGACAGTTTCCTGTCTGTCAACCACTCGGTTTTTAGAGCATTAGTACTGTAATGTCTGTAATGTGGATTTATGAATATAAAAGGCAGTTTAACTCAACAAAACATTAATTACTGCTTATTAACACATTGGAACACACGCATCACTACACTTGTGTAAACTTAACACTTTTTCTGTATTTGCAGTAATTCATATTTACAATTATCCCATGGAAAACAGCGGCGTTTATGTAAAGGTAAGAATACCTCATGATTCTTGTACAATATTAACTTTTATTAGTTCATAGAGTGACCTTGTTAAGATACATTTGTTATTAGCCTATGAAGGTTTTTAGTCATCCAGAGACAGATCAGATGGTCAATTTTGGGATTGATTTAAAGATAAAATCTTAGCTCTAGGAAGGATATTTTTCTTAGCCAGTGCTGTTGACATTCTCTTAAGTCAACCAACTCTGCCAAATATTGTAATAAATATATAATAAAATATAAATAAATCCCTCAGCAACTGAAAATGGGCAACATTAGTACTACTGGTTGTTTTGTTTTATTTTTGTTTTTGTTGCATTTTCCTATAATCTAAATTCACCTATATCAATTTTAGTGCTTCAGATGAAAAGATACATATCCACATATCTTTTGCTTGTAGAACATATCTTGATATCCCTCTGTCAGTCTAGGTTTTTGTGTGACTGGACCGTGACATCATAGTCCTATTCCTGTCTTGTCTGTCTTTGTGTGAGTGCACAGCTTCCTTTTTATTTCCCTGCCGTGCGCTCTTGGGTCTGTTTTGTTTCATGCCCGGAGCATGGTCTCTGGATCCTGACTTCCCTGTCTGGTTTGGTCTCGGTCTCTGTCGGGATCTGAATCTGGACTCTCATGCTCCATGTTCTGTCTGTTACTGATATGAGTGCACTGTGCTTAAGTCATCTTAGCGGCATGCACTCGCTTGCATAGATTATGTCTGTCTCTTGTGAACACGGGTGTGCCTCGCGTTGCGCTCCCAGTTCACAAACACTCTTCACGTTGTACTGATGTTCAGTCACTTTGGTCTGAGGTGTTGAGTTTGTGTGTGGCTGAACTCTCGCAAGGTGTCCCGTCTCATTTTGTCACCCGTTGTGTTCATCGCATGGCGTTTGCCTCACGATGTATGATCAGGCTTTGTCTAGTGAGGGAATGGGTGGCATTGCTTTGTTTGCCATTGCTACGCATTCTCTCGTCTTGTCTGTCGGTTGGCATAGGCATATATTGCCTTATTGTCTTGCTGATGTGCGCTCATGCCATTCTGGTATTTGTGTCTTATGAGAGCATTTTGCTATGTTTTTGTTTCTGTTTTGCCATGTGTCTCTCAGTCTTAACTTACACCCCACCTCCTTGTTTGCCCATTATTAGTTAATCTGTCTCACCTGCCCTGCATTTAACCTGTTTGATTTCTCTCCCTATTTTAGTGTCCACGTGTGTGCTGTTCAGTGCCAGTTCATCTTGTTTCGCGTTTCATGTCGGTCCTGTTTCCCTTTACCTTATCTAGTCTGTCAGTTCTGGTCGGTCTTGGTCCCAATTCGTCCACCCCTACAGCCCTACTCCATTTTGCTCTACGTTGGACTTTGTGTTTTTCCCATACGGGGTAGTTAATGTTGTTTTTGTTTATATTTAATATTAATAAATCCCCTTATTTTTCACTCTGTGTTTGGGTCCTGAGCCTCTGTTGATTCTCTGCAAAACCCTGACAATTGTGCACGATTAATTGATATCAAGTAGTCATTCAGCTTTAAATATTCTACTAGTAAAAGCACTACTTGAATATGTGGCCGACATGAGTATGCTGCAAGTGAGTGACCCTAATGTTGGTCCTGAATGAATATATCAACTATAGTCATAGATTATGAATTAACCACGTCAGGAACCCAGTCGGGAAAGGAGTTTATTTATAATGAAAGTGCTTGTGACTTTCAGGTAAATTACAATGGCCTGATGCTGACGGTTGTGTAAAATGATGGGGAGCCTGTACTTAAGGGGAGAGGCACAAGTATATGTTTGGCAAATGAATAGCAAGTGATCCAAACAGAGAGGAATTGTGAAGTGAGAGACGTTACATCTAGGTTGTAAAACCTTGCGAATGTATTTTGAGAACACCATCCTGCTGAAAAACATGTGTCTTGTAAAGACACTAAGTTCGGCCATGCCCATGAGGAGGCCGTGCCTTTAGTTGAGTGTGCTTTAACACCAATTGGGCAGATCTTACAATGCCACTCATAAGCCAGGGCAATCGCATCAACAATCCAGTGAGAAAGTCTTTGGTTGGAGACTGAAATTCCTTTCATGCATCCTCCATAGCACTCAATGTATGCATGCAGCATCCGCACAGGGCATAACAAATGCAAGGATTGTTCCTCATCCGAATTAAACGGAATAGGGAAGAAAGCTTGAAGGTGAACCTTCGCACTGAAGGGCGTGGTTAGAACCTTAGGCACATAGCCTTTTTTGGGTTTGAAAGTGGCATTTGAAAGACCGGGGCCAAAATTCAGACATGAATTGTCAATTGTTAGTGCATGTAAGTCACCGAACCGTTTTACTGTGGCCAGATCCAGCAGCAGTGCGGTCTTAATGGAGAGCATGCTCAAATCAGCAGAGTCCAAAGGCTCGAAGAGGGGCCCTGCAAGCACTTTATGGACCAAAGTTAGGTCCCAAGTCGGGACTGTAGCCGGCTGAGATGGATTTTATCAGCTTGCTACTCTAATTAACTTTAAGACTGAATCATGTTTGCCTATAGTGGCACTTCAGATGCTTGAAACGCAGATATAGGAGTCACATAAACTTTGAGCATTGAAGGAGTGAGTCCTGTGCCTAATCACTCTTGAAGAAATATGAGAATTTTGTGTATGGGGCAGTTTACTTGGTCTTTAACTTGTGATACCAATCAGTGAACACTTTCCATTTTAGCATGTAGAGGTGTCTCTTGGATGGCACTCTGACCTGTAAAATAGTGTTCATGACTGAATGTGTCAGTTCTGGTGCATTTAGAGGGCTTCGTTCAGGGGTCACACATATATTTTCCACAACTTGGGCTGGGGATGCCAGATTGTGCCTTGTGCCTGAGAGAGGAGATCCCTCCTCTGCGGTATTTCCCATGGCAAGCTATATAACATCTCTATCATTTCCGGAATCCATGGCTGATTGGGCCATTTCAGCGCAATTAACAGAACTGTTTCCATGTCCACTCAGACTTTGCTGATGACAGAATGAAGGAGGTGCACCGGGGGAAGCACATACTTGCGTTTCGCCAGCCATACGTGGGCCAGCGTGTCATGGCGACATATATACACCTCTACTGTTGTGTTGTCCAAATGAATCAGAATGTGATGATTCATAATATCAGAAAGAAAAGCTCTCAAAGCTAGAAAGACAGCCAGTAGCTCTAGGCGGTTGACATGTCATGGCTGTTTCGCACCTGTTTTCAGGAGTTCAGTAGTTGGGCATAACCATTTTCTTCCCCATGATCCACATCGGAGAAGATGTAATCGCTGCGCGGGCGTGCTGAATAGGGCGCGCGCCAGGATTTTGACAGATCATTATGAACTTCAGGGAAGAACGGGGCAGATTTACGAGACGTGGCCGCTTGACGGCGTCCGAACTGCTGGAACCATTCATCAAGGCAAAAATGTTTAGGTTCCTCTGGTGGAGACCACTCGATATCTCGATAGCTCTTTGACTGCCCTTGAAAGGACGTGAAGCATCTCATTGTCGTTGGCACATGTACATGCTCCTCACCCTCGCTGGGGGGAGGGGTGGTAGCATCATCCACTGACCACTCGCCTTATGCAGTGAGAGACATGACATCATCCCCAGCATCAGAAATGCCAAATGAGACGAGGCTGTGCACTCCTTTAGAGGGTTGTAGCCTGTCACGCAAATAATGTATCAGCATAGACATGTTGCATGGAGATTGTGGGGTGTGTGCCGGCACAAAGACCACCTCAAATTCATCCTGCTCGACCTCGCGGTCCCGCCATGCCTCCTCATGTGACCCCTCGGTTATTACAGAAGGGGTGGATGGGAGGGTACGGGAGGCTGAACTCTAGAATTCCCTCAATGTACAAGTGCATATACAGGGACATTAGTCGATATTTTACATTCATGTGTATAAATGGGTATAGTTTATAATGTATGTGATATTTCCTTGTATTCCATGTATTTGGTCTCTATCCAGTGACATTTGTTATCCCGGTCTGTTTCACGCATGCGCACTCTTTAAACACCTATCAGAACACCTCTTAAGCGTTTACATGGCCACATAAGACGCATTTTCAGAGAGAAACCTAGGTGTGTTAAACCGCTTCCTCTTAATCCCTTAATCATCGTATGGAAATCAGCATTCTGCCGTTTCAGAACATCGCTTTCTGGTAAAGCCCAGGAATAAACCGTTTTCTTAAGTGCATGTAAGCATGGTCAATGCATTGGTTGGTGCTGTGGATGCATGACATTGTTAAAGGAATAGTTATCCCAAAAAGAAATATTAAATTATTTAAAGGGATCATGACATGCCTATTTTTATTATTTTAATATGTTCCTTGAGGTTCACTTCTAAACCCTCTGTCAGAAATGCTTTGTTTTGGTGCTGCTTCTCCTTCAAAACTTGACAGTAAATGGCCACTGTTATGATTTGCTCTCTGCTGTTGGCTGACCTGCTCTCACTCCTTGCCATCTCACTGCTCACTACTACTGGGCGGAGCTACAGAAGTGATTAAAGTTCAATTAGGCTTTGATGTGTTGTTGGTGAGGCAGTGATATGCAAATGTCTACCACAGTGTGACATCACAATGTGGAGGAAGTAGAGATCGAGTCATTTTGGCAGCTTGGTTTCAACAAATACTTTTTTGCAGTGAGAAGAAAGTTTTGAGTTCTGAAACTTACAGAATGTTTTTGTAGTACAAGAACCTCATATGATTAAATATAAAAGAACATTTGATACCTCATTCCATGACCCCTTTAAACCGATTGTATCACTTCTGAAGACTTGACATGTATGTTTCTATGTGTGGGTGCAATTTAAAATAAAAAAAATTGGTATCTAAATTTATGCAAAGGGCTGTTTTTTGTTGTTGTTTTTTGTTTTGTTTTTTTACAGAAAAACATGTTCAAATGTTGAAGATTGAACTCAAATTCTTAGTTTTTAGTTTTTTATGTGTTGGAGTACTTCAAATTTAATAAAACTGCCCTTCCCTACTTGTTTGTGTTTTTTAAAACTCCACACAAATACAATGTTGTTAGAAGATATGTTGCTGCAGTGATATATTGATCTTTTCAAAACTAACACAATGATGTCAACATCATTCAGTTCAACAACTGACCAGAACTGTTGATCTTAGATGTGAGTCACAGCTCTGAAATTTCATCAAAGAGTCATTGGTTTCATTGGAAGTTTCTTATGGGGTAAGGAGATGCTCACTATTTCTTTACTTCCTTTAGTTTTCTAGAGAGACATGCCAACTGAATTCCCCAACAGAGAATCTGAAAAAGGAGTTGGAGATAGAGCTGAATTTGAGCAGCAGTTACTTATCAAGTCACGGCTGGTACCATGGTCGTATACCTTGGGAGGTGAGATTGCCCGTGAGAATCAATTTGTCTAATTGAAGAATTGTGTATTTAGAGAGCTCTAGACTCACCCCTTTCCTTACTTTAAAATGATATACTTTTTAATGTAATTTACACAAAAATAGATTTATTACTCAACTATTATCTCACACAGGTTTCTGAGTCTCTTGTGCAACAGAATGGGGATTTTCTAGTCCGTGACTCCCTCACTAGCATTGGAGACTATGCCTTAACCTGCTGCTGGAACCAGAAAGCTCTTCATTTCCTAATCAGCAAGGTTCTGCTCAAATCATGTGACGCGTACAATCAAGTGCAGTACATTCTAGAGGGGGAAACATTTGATTCAGTGCCAGCATTGGTTCACTCTTATGTTGGATATCAACGCCCTCTGACAAAGCAGAGTGATGCCCATGTTTACTCACCAGTTAATAGGACACTTCCATTAAGATACCTTGAGGCCATGTTTGGGCTACCAAGTGTTGAGAACAGTCCAGTTAACTCACCAACCCGGCAGATTAGAAGCCACAAGAGGAGTGAAAGTATAACTGTGACAGAAGCTTTGGAAATTAAGATGATATGCCCACAAAGGTGAGCTCTATGACATAAATTGTTCAGATGTTAAGGTAAATACATTGATTTCCTCATGGAAAAAGTAATTTTGATATTTTCATATTACAAATTACTTTTCCTTTAAGTTACTCTGTAAAACACTCTTCAATTCTCAACAAATTCATAATTGTCAATATTTCCTCCTTGTTCATATCCCACACAGGTTGATATGTACAGACGTACATATTAACATAATTCATGTTTTAAAGTGCACTGATTTTGAAACATGCCTGATTTTGTTTTAAAGGTCTCATACAATAGATTTACATGCATCCAAGGTAAAAATATTTCTAATTTAATTCATTCATAATTTAAATTGCAGTATTACCTTTTTTTCCCAGTGTCAAAAACAACTTGTACAATGACCCATTCAAAAGCATTAATTCTAAACTCCCTTCAGAGAGCCTACACTGCTCTGATTGGTCAGATGCCCAGTCTGTTGTGATTGGTCTACCGCTTAGTGTAGTGTAGTGTTTGAGGGCGGGTCAAAGCTTTTCACGGGCAGCAAAGACCAGAGGTGGGTTTTTTGTTACCAGATTAGGTAGGAAAGTACAGGGAGTAAATCTGGGATTACTAACAACTCCTTTTGACGTGCACTTAGATTTTTTAAAATTTGCAGACTTTTTTACATTCACAAACAGCTATATCACATTACATGAAAGGTAATATTTGAAAAAACATAATAGCTGCTCTTTAAATGGATCAATCTACATAAATAAATATTTTTTAGAAAGATGTGTAACTGAAGTAATGTACATACAGTAACAGTAATTAACGCAGTTAAACGATAGTAACTGTAATTGGACAAAACAAGAATTTAATATGCAGTGTGTTACACTACTTTTTGCTTTAAAAGGTAATTAGATTACATCCAACACTGAATAAAACTAACCATAACATTGTGCATAATTAGTAGGCCAAACTAATTTTTGTTGTTGACATCAAAGTTTGTGTGCCCAATTAGACTATTGGGCACACAGCCTTTATTTATATTTATAAATAAATAAATACTCAGACTGCATTAAATATGGGTTCACTGGCAGCAAAGATTTTTAAGGTTTGTGCTGACCATAATTTGTTTTGTGCTGTGAATTATTGGTTTCCAAATTTATAAACCTATCGATATTCAATAGACATTTAGAGACCAAAATTTACCATTTCCCTAATCAGCCTATGTCTCCTGAATAATTTTGCATATTTTTGGGGCCTATGCAGTTAATTATCTTGTTAATACATTTGTATGTTTAAAGTAAAGGACATTTTTCTTCATTTATGTATGATAAAAAAAACTTGGATCTTTGCTGGGTCGTCAATGTAAAATCTGTGACCTGTGATGATAAAACCAGTTAAGAAATACTGCTGTTTATGATGAAAGTGCCATTTTATTGAGTGTTGTAATGCACTCTATTTCACAGCGATGTGGTGAGGAGCTTTGATGGCACCCTAGAGCAGCACCTCGTGTCCACTTCCCCGACATTGTTAAACACACGTAAGCTTCCTTATGTTCCTCTCAAAACATGCTAAACCAGAACATCTTTTTATCTGAGAGTAGATTAGTCTTGTAATTGTGCACTCTGCCGTTGTCCCCAGTGACCAGGCAGCGACGGAGTCCTTCAGAAAACCGGAAGTTTGTAATATTCCCTTCATCACCTGTTCTGTCAAAGTCCATCAGGCTTTGTTCATCTCCAACTGAGAACACACTGAGCTATATGGAACCAACAGTGCATCTTCTGTCCACCATAACACATTCCAATCGAAACTATGCCCAAAATGAGCCTGCAATTTCTCAACCAGCCTCTGTTGCTGTAAATCATCTCTTTGACCAGAGACTTGAAATACAGACTTTGGATGGAAGAGAGGAGTATGATGATGATTATTTTGTGCCTTTCACAATAGACACAGTTTCCTGTTTCAGACCTAGTGTGTACCAGTCACCACTATTGCCCTCAGAAAATAAACCTTTGGAGACTAGAATATTGAAAAGAGTCAAGGACGTCCTGTTTGAAGTGGATATAAATACCATGGCAATGCATATCACCAAAATTGACTGCATGGTAGGTTTGATTTTTACAATTTTATTTATTCATTTGTTTATTGAGGAACAATCAGTTCTGCAAATTATTTTGTTATACTGTATTTGGTGTATTTTTGTAACTTGATCTGGGTCCACTAATCATTTTAAAATAATAATTCACCCAAAAATGAAAATTTTCTCATCATTTACTCAGCCTCATGTCATCCCAAATGTGTATGACTTTCTTTCTTCTGCAAAACACAAATTCTGTACATCACTATTTTCATTAGCATGCAAAGTGCAGCGCTAAGCTTTTCTCTTATCCAATTTTTGTGAGACCGCTAATTCCAAGTATAATTTTCATACCATTGCAAGAAGTCGTGGGTGGGAGTGTTAGCGCTATATGTGGGTGGATGCGTGCACACAGTAGGTGTATTTAGGATTTGAAATTAACTTTGTCACTCACCACTTTGTTACCAGCAACTGAGAAATTCTAGTAGCCAAAACAAAATGTCAGAAATAAAACATGTAATTACAAACTAACACTTTTTACGTTTGTGTAAATACACTTGAAGTTCAAAGTATTTTTCTTTTTTTTTTCACATTAATTTGACACATCTGGTACAAATATGTGGTTTTGTTTCATTAGTACAGGGTATAGTTTTTTTCATCATCTACCTGGAAAGAAGTGAAGTTAAATGCTACAACATGCCCCATAGTAACTGTTGACTGTCTGCACCATGAACACTCTCGGCCACATGCGATCTAACTCGCTCACACACACACAAAGCCTCCTGTCAGTCAAACGGTGCACTAAGTAAATCTTTAAAGAGTTCTTAATTTGTGCCATTTCTCTCTCTCTATTCTCTGTCCCTTTTTTACCTGTTATCAGGATGTAATGAGTACCCACTGGGGTATGCATACTGCCTGTTGGGAATCACTGCGATAGATGGCCTGCATTGTGATAGATAGAACTTCGAATTTAGATTTGTGTTAAAACTATCTATAGGTCATGGTTTATTTTTCAATTATTATTATTATTATAATAATTGCATTAAAAATTGTTTTTAGGATCTAATTTGTATTGTTTTTTTTCCATCTGTTGTCATAGTGATTTAAGTCACTGCAAAAGGGGCCAGTGTATGAAGTTGGTGAGAGTAAAATGTTTGGATTTGGTATAATTGTTTTGGCCACTTCATTATTTTGATTATATTTTCTTTTCGTTTGAAGTGTAATTTGAATATAGAAATATTTTTGGTTAAATTTTTTCGAGTTTCAATAAATTAGTTGATGATACAATCACTTTAGGTGTAGTAGAGATGACAGAGGCAAGAGGCGATGGATCAATTTGCAGGCTTTAATGAAGATGATGATATCAAACAACGTGGATAAAACAAAGAACTAAACTATCTACATACTAACATATGAATGTTACACAGATGAGAACTGAAAAAGGAATGATCAAAACTGGAGGGTATTTATACACAGAAGGAACTAATGAGGGAATGGAAGACTGGTGAGGTTGATGAATAGATGGAAGTGATGAGGGAAGTGCACTATGGGAGCTGTAGCCAGGGGAAAACTTCAAAATAAGAGTCCTTGGAAAACATGGAGACAGACGATGACATTTGGAATGATATCCGGAGACCTGGGAGGGGCAGAGTCATGGAACTTGGTGCCTGGAGAGTAGCCGACGGCTCGAAGGGCCAGGGTGGAGCCGAAGGTTCGGAGGACCGAGATATCACAGAAGTCTCGGAGGACCGAGGTGGAGCTATGGGAATCGGAGGACTGAGGCAGAGCCGGTTTGACTGACTACCAAGGCAGTGCCATAGGGACAAGGGACCCTGGTGATGCCGATAGGCTGACGGACCACGGTGGATACGAGGGGACGTAGGGCAGAGGTGATGATGAGGGATCGGAGGGCCAAGGCAGAGTCCAGGGCTCAGAGGATCTAGGCGGAGTCGGAGGGTTTGAAGTTCCTCTAGACCATGGTTTCGCAGGGGGTGAAGGTTGAGCTGGTGACGTGAGGGGAACCGGCTGATCAGAGGAAGAAGGAGAAGCTGATGTCCTGGGCAGAGCCAGTGGAGGAGAAAGGGCTGGTGTGCTGGATGGAACCAGCAGAGGAAGAAGGGCTAGGGTGCTGGATGGAAAAAGCGAGTCCAGGATGCTGGACGGAACCAGCGGAGTAGAGGGGCTGGATGGAAGCAGCGGAGGAGGAAGGGCTTGGATGCTGGATGGAACCAGTGAATCCAAGATGCTGGATGGAACAAGCAGAGGAGGAGGAGTACACTGGGTGGGCATAAGGGTGGGAATGTAATCAAGGTCCATAAGTTCTGTAAGAGCAGGCTCTGGGATGGTCGAGGCTACACTGGCTCTGGGACGGTCGAGGCTACAGGCATAGGCTCTGGCTCGATAACCGTGGCAGGTGTGGGTGTTGGCTCGTTAGCCATGGAAGGCTTCGGGGAAGAAGCCATGGAAGGCTGGGGGGCGTCCACTCTGGGAGTAGATACAAAGTCCTCATCCTCCGCATTCACAGTGAAAGGAGAGCCGCTAATTTGTTGAGCCACCTCCACGAACTCGAGAAGCGTCCAGTGAGGATCCGCCGGAGGCATTAGCTCCTTTAGTGCACTACTTAGACCAGCCCTGAAGACACCACAAGAGAGTTGTCTCCATAGTGCACCCAATTCGCCAGCGGGAGATTCACACACGTGATCCTCAAGTGGACAGTCCCCTGGCTCGAGGAGGAGGATTGTTACAGGCGGTAGATCCATCTTTGTCATCAGTTCTTCTGTCATGTAAGTTTGGTGTAGTAGAGATGATGATGAAGGAGGCGAGAGGCTATGGATCAATTTGCAGGCTTTAAAGAAGATGAAATCCTAACAACATGGAGAAAACGAAGAACCAAACAACTGACAAAGGAATGAACAAATCTGAAGGGTATTTATACACAGGAGGAACTAATGAGGGACTGGAAGACAGGTGAGGATGATGATGAACAAATGGAAGTGATGAGGGCAAAGCACTATGCAAGATGTAGTCTGGGGGAATACTTCAAAATAAGAGTCCTTGGAAAACATGAGGGAGACAGACTGTGACAAACGGAGCATACATCCAAATTTTGACAATAATTTTTTCCCCATGTGTATAAAAGGAGCATGTCACTGTCATAGAAATATGCTAGACATTCAACGGTGGTGCAGTTAATGCACAAAATAATGTAAGTCCATTTTTATTCTAAGTCATTGCATACAGTCCATTAACACTACCAACGTCTTATGAATGTACTGTCACTGGTGCTTGACAGGTAATGGACTATATAATAGGACACAGACACTGCAATAACTGGAAGAACCTCAGAATTAAATTGCACTTGACCTAGCCCATTAGTGTTTTGCACGTGCAATTTCGCCAAACCCACTTTGCTTTGACTTATACAAAAATACCAAAACTTCATGGCAATGACCGATGATTTTGTGTGTATGGCTTATGGTATAGCGCTGTGTTTAGTAATATCGCTCCGAAAATAGGGCCCAAAAGCTACAAAAAGCACATAAATACAGTATAAAAGTAATCTATATGACTCCAGTAGTTTAATCAATGTCTTCTGAAGTGATCCAGTCGGTTTGGGGTGTGAGTAGACCAAAATGGAACTTCTTTTTTCACTGTACATCTTACCATTGTGGCCTGTGGCACAATCATGATTTAAAGCTCAATACATCTCCAGGGGTTGAATATATGTCTTCAGAAACTATATGATAGGTGTGGGTTAGAAATAGATCAATATTTAAGTCCTTTTTTACTATAAATCTCCACTTTAATTTACACTTTCACATTCTTCTTTTGTTTTTGGCAATTCACGTTCTTCATGCATATCGCCTCCTACTGGACAGGGAGGATAATTTATAGTAAAAAAAGGACTTAAAATGTCATATTGCTTCTGAAGACATGAATTAAATCACTGGAGTTTTATGGATTACTTTTATGCTGCCTTTATGTGCTTTTTTGAGCTTCAAAGTTTTTGACCATGTTCACTTGCCTATGGACCTACAGAGCTGAGATATTCTCCTAAAAATCTTTGTTTGTGTTCATCTAGGAGGGCATTAGGGTGAGTAAATGAACTAGATGAACATGGTGAACTATTTCCATGTTCTATTTGTATTTACTTATTTTTATACACTTGCTCTGCAAATCAGATATTTGTACAGATAATAAGTTATCTTTTCAACCATCCAAATATAGCTGATAGAGCTGCTTGTGACATCTGACTGTATACTTATATCAAGATTTAACCATTAACACTCATCTTCACTCTTCAGGTTGCTCGAATTTTGGATATGCCTGAGGAGATCATGAAAGGGATGGGGGTGAGTTCAGGAATGGAGCTACTCACCCTCCCACATGGACATCAGCTCCGTCAAGACCTGCTTGAAAGGTTTGTTACCCACATTTTGTTCTGTAAATACGTGCTTTGAGAGAACGTTGTCCTGATGACACTCTCCACTTGAGCACAGAATTAACTCTCCTTTGTCCTCTCAGGTTCCACACCATGTCTATTATGTTGGCTGTACAGCTGCTGGGCTGCACAGGCAGTGATGATGAGAGAGCTGCCCTTCTGCATAAAGCCATCTCCCTAGCCTCTGAACTCAAGAGCAACTTAGGCAATATGTTTGGCTTTGCCATGGTTATGAAATGCCTGGAATTCCCTTGGGTATGGAAGAATGATGAATCATTGTTCTTGAACAATTAGAAGAGAGTCTATCATTAATATACTTAGCAATTTTTGAAGAAAAATATACCAAGCAGTGAAATGAAATTGTGTCAATTCAACCTACCTTTAAATTAAAAACATACACAAGGAATGTCTTCTTTCTCTACAAGTGTTTTTAATGCTCTAACATCAGTCTTTTTCTTTCCAGATTGCTTGTTTGGAGGAAACATGGACCGTTTTACATCAGAAATACACAGAAAGTGCTGTCCTTTATGAGAAAACCCTTAAACCCTCAATGAAGATGATGAATGATGGAGAAGGTATTTGTGGTATACATTCACCAACCATATTTGTCCAATGTAATTCATATTCTGTCTGTGATTCAAGTTTATATACTGAAGTTGTCAATCTCCAATGACAACCTTAAAGGGATAGTTCATTCAAACATTATAATTCTCTCATCATTTACTCACTCTCATGCCATCCCAGATGTGTATGACTTTTTTTCTTATGCAGAACCCAAATGCAGACTTTCAGAATGATATCTCTGCTCTGTTGATCCTCACAATTCTCTCTGTTGTAATGGTGACCAGAACTTTGACCCAAATGGCAGTATAAAAGTAATCCTTTAGACTCCAGTGGTTAAATATATGGCTTCTGAAGTGATATGATAGGTGTGGGTGAGAAACAGATCAATATTTAAGCCATTTTCTTTACTAAAACTCTACACTTCCACATTCTGGTATGGAACTGACTTTCACATTCAGCCACCTACTGGTTGGGGCTGATCAAAGGTGGAGATTGATAGTAAAAAAAAAAGGACTTAAATATTGATCTGTTTCTCACCCACACCTATCATTTCTATTCAGCAGATAAATATTTAACCACTTGTGTCATATGGATTACTTTTATGTTGCCTTTATCTCATCTTTTGACCTTCTGCGTTCTGGTCACCATTCACTTGCATTTTGAGGACCAACTGAGCTGAGATATATTACTAAATTTTTTTAATTTGTGTTCTACAGAAGAAAGAAAGTCATACACATCTGGGATGGCATGAGGTTCACTAAATTATTAGAGAATTTTCATTTTCGAAACTTTTGTGCAGAGATAAATGTACCAACAGAGACAACGTTTCCCCATGTGCTTCCCCTGCTGTCCCTTCTTGAGAAGAGTGTTGTGACTCTTGAAGAGGCAGAGTCATGGGAAAGTGCAGACACTGAGGTGGCCATAGTCTTAAGCCATTTGGATTCTGCACGTACAATTGCAAGCAATGGGAGGATCTTCAGTGCTAGAGCAGAGGCCAAACTGCAGGGTAATAGGTTTAAACACATTCTTCTTGCTTCAGATTTTTTGAGATATTTTAGAGAATATGTCTATACTTTTAGAATACACGGGATAATGAGGTGTTGCTTAAACCCTTAGTGTGAAAAGAGTATAGAATAAGAACAAAGTTGAATGGAGGTATGCTGGTATGCAACATACTAATTGATTGCATTAAATGAAATTTTTAAAACCTAACAAACTTGTTATATAACTTTTATCAATGTTATATTATAGGTCATGGGAATATCATGCTGATAAGTTTGAATTTTTATTTGCAGGGTTTCTGGAGGAACCAGATGTCCGGGAGGTCTTCCTCACAGAGTTTCAGATGCGTCTCCTGTGGGGAAGTGGGGGAGTGGACAGGAATAAAGATGAACGTTATGCAAAGTTTGATGAAGTGCTAACAGCTCTGTCCAACAGGCTAAAGAATTCTCACCCAACGAAATGACAGAGGAAAAGACCACTGTTTACTGTCAGCATAAAATGTACAATATACTCAGCAACTTTACCAGACTGACCTCACTGTGAAATCGGAAACAGTAGGTTGACTTTTCTTTAGCTAAAATCGGTCTGTGCTCATTGAAATGTGAAACACTGCCCCAGTGGCCAAAGCAAGAAGTGCTGTTGGGACTATGGGCATGTGTGAACTCCAGACAGAGGGTCCTCTCTGTAGAGTGTAGTGCAATGATGTAGTAAATCTAATCCTCTGCATGGAGGATTTTGTGAATTAGTGGATGTTTTTGTTTTCATGCATTGCACTGAGTAGTATATTCGTTAGTTTTATAGTATTACACTGAGACATTTGTTAAATACAGCTTTCATAAATTACTTTGCCTAGTTTTTCCTCTACACCCACATAAATAAATTATATAAATTAAGCATTATACTCATAATACTCACATAATGTGCTCCTCATTTAAACATCTCCTCCGCTGTACATAAATACCCATGTCATGTGGTGTGTTATTTGTATTTGTATATAATCATGCCAAACTTATAATCGGCCAAACTTATTTGGAAGTACACAAAAGTGAAATTAAAGTGAATTTGGAGTGCTTAAAAACCTAAGCGCTCACTACATGTTAGCAACTGAACTTGGAACACGTCTGTTACTCTGAGCACAAGATGGAGATGTGGAGCAGAGAACTGCTCTGAAAACACTGTAGCCTATTAATGCTTTAACACACAGACAGAACAGAGCGGCATGTCTAAACTTTGAAGTGAGCAGTGCAATCAAACTATATATTCATTTATTTAAATCGTAGCCAATTTCAGTTTAGTAATCACACAAGATCATATCGGGATTTTGATTTTATTTCTATTAATTGTGCATGCCTAATATATATATATATATATATATATATATATATATATATATATATATATATATATATATATATATATGTATATGTGTGTGTGTGTGGTCTGTCCACAGAACTGCCCCTCACTGGATGTTTTTTTTGTTTTTTGCACCATTTGAAGTCAATTCTAGAAAGTGTTGTGCATGAAAATCCCAGGAGATAAACAGTTACAGAAAAACTCAAATCAGCCCGTCTGGCACCAACAATCATCCATGTGATTATCTAATAATTTCTGTAACTGCTTATCTCCTGGGATTTTCACGCACAGCATTCTCTAGAATTTACTCCGAATGGTGCCAAAAACAAAAAACATCCAGTTAGAGGCAGTTCTGTGGATGGAAATGCCTTGAAGATGAGAGAGTTCAACAGAGAATGACTAGACTGGTTCGAATTGACAAAGTCTACAGTAACTCAGATAATCTCTCTGTACAATTGTGGTGAGAGAAACAGTGTTGGCGCTGTTTTTGACCTACACAATATTAGACAGGTGGTTTAATGTTGTGGCTGATCGGTGTATATATATATATATATATATATATATACATACACACACACACACACTGGCGGCCAAAGTTTGGAAAAATGTACATATTTTTCTCTTATGTAAATAAATTGGTACTTTTATTCACCAAATTGGCATTCAGCTGATCACAATATAAATTCAGAACATTAATAACGTGAAAAATTACTTATACAATTAAAAAAAAAAAAAATTCAGAACTTCTTAAACTACTTCAAAGAGTGTTCATAAAAAAAATCCTCCACGTGCAGCAATGACAGCTTTGCAGATCCTTGTCATTCTAGCTGTCAGTTTGTTCAGATACTCCAGTGACATTTCACCCCACACTTCCTGTAGCACTTGCCATAGATGTGGCTGTCTTGTCACTTCTGACGCACCTTACAGTCTAGCTGATCCCACAAAAGCTCAATGGGGTTAAGATCCATAACACTCTTTTCCAATTATCTGTTGTCCAATGTCTGTGTTTCTTTGCCCACTCGAACCTTTTCTTTTTTCTGTTTCAAAAGTGGCTTTTTCTTTGCAATTCTTCCGATAAGGCCTGAACCACTGAATCTTCTCTTTACTGTTGGACATGAAACTGGTGTTAAGCAGGTAGAATTCAATGAAGCTGTCAGCTGAGGACATGTGAGGTGTTTATTTCTCAAACTAGAGACTCCGATGTACTTATCCTCATGTTTATTTGTACATCCGGCCTTCCACATCTCTTCCTGTCCTTGTTAGATCCAGTTGTTCTTTGTCTTGAAGACTGTAGTGTACACCTTTGTCAGTGTATGTAGCCTTCATTCCTAAAAAACAATGATTGACTGACGAGTTTCTAGAAAAAGCTGTTTGTTTTTTGCCATTTTTGACCTAATATTGTCCTTAAGACATAAACAAAACAAACACAAAGACAATGTTAATCTTAATTTAATGAACCAAATAGCTTTCAACTGTTTTTGAGATAATGGCAAGTGATTTTCCAGTAAGTAATTTAGCACGATTACTCAAGAATAAGGTGTTGGAGTGATGACTGCTGTCTAGATTTGATTAACAATTAATTTTTTCAAATAGTGATGGTGCTGTTTTTTACATCAGTGTTGTCCTGACTATACATTGGGATCAGTGGAATGCCACTTTTTAGAATTAAAGTACCAATTTCCTTCAGAAGCCACAAATTGTGTACATTATTCCAAAGTTTTGGCCACCAGTGTTTATATACATATATATATATTAATAGATCCACTAGTCTGCTGTCTACAGCGACGAGTACTTCTGTACAGGGAGTATATTATAGTATTATAATATAGTGAAGAGGAATGCATATTTTCTAAACTGTACTCCCAACCCAAACACCAAACCTTAGCCTAAACATCAGTGGAGTAAAAATATAATGTCTGAGTGAAAAATGCAACCTCTGAATTTTGCTGGTCACTGATTATGTTCAATTTTATGTTCAAAGGTTTATTAGTCTACATAAAATTCAAACTCAGAATTATATTTTGAAGAGAAAGCAGCTTTAACTTATATACCTTTAGAATATTTTAGGTGTTAACAAACTCAGAATTAGTAATTAATTGCACTGTTATTAGTTTATGGAATCAATGACCAAATAATGAGTAATATTTACTCATCGGGACACTTTTTAACCCTAAGATTAAATGTACTTACATAAATGTATTTGTCTTTATAAATAAATTCAGAAACTGATGATTTACTTTGTTTCCATACTTCATGTAGTGTGATATTGTATCCAGAGTAAAATGTTTATTTATTTGATGTACTGCCTTGCACTCACTGATTTGACATATTAGTGTCTGGACTTTGATACCACTTGCCACATCTCAGACATGTACATTTTGAGTCAGTAACCAACACACAATAGTTGAGAAAGAAAGAAAGAAAGAAAGAAAGAAAGAAAGAAAGAAAGAAAGAAAGAAAGAAAGAAAGAAAGAAAGAAAGAAAGAAAAAGAGTCTGTCCAGACATCAAGGTGTTCAGACGGGCTGTTTAAGAAGGATATTTAATATCTATGTTGTTGGCTAAAAGTTATCGAATAACAGATGCTTACATTGCTTTTATCATGGCTGCAAGGTTGGCAATGTTTCAATTATTAAAATCTTTCAAAACAAATTATAGTTATATTTGTATTTTTAATATTTATTTTTTTATTAAATTGTTAATTAAAAAAAATATTTTAAATAATATAATCATTATTTTACTGAACTATAAAAATGAATAAAAGTTTATCAATTAATTTATGTATAGTTGACATTATGACTCATAAATTGAACCTATTTTCTCTCCCACACTTTGTCTAAAAAAAAAATCATAAACAAAGAATTGCTTCCATTAAAACATTGTCTCTGAAGCAGTGGTGAACCATATGCAGAATGAAAACCCTGACAGACCACTGGTGCTGTCTTTCCATGGAGCATCTGGGACTGGAAAAAGCTTGGTCAGCTCTATGATTGGAAGATATATGGAACAGCTATGGGCAGACTCACAGTACATCCATCAGTATGTTCCCACGTTACACTTTCCCTCTGCTGACCGGGTGCTACAATACAGGGTGCAACGTGTTTCATTTACAAATGTTAACACAAAAGCTATCCACAATATTTTCAGCGAGTCCTCTGTATTTCTCAAGGATGGGCGCATTTTCCAGTTGGCTAGCGGAAGTGCGATTGTTTGCCATTTCGTGTAGCCGGTCACTGCTTCTTGCTTTTTAAATGCTGTAAGATGCCATAAAAATTTCCCGGACTGTGTGTGCAGTTAATAGTTATCCTAATAATCAAATTAAAACAAAGTTTTGTCTACACTTAACCGGAAGATCCGCCCACATTCCTCGCAAAGCATCATGTGACATGGGAATATTGTGGATACATTAAAACATTTAGGATACATCAATAGAACCAGACTTACTGCTGTTGACTTGGTAACACCACAAAGTTAAGAAACAATGCACAAGTTAGAGGTAGACTGATTGGTTTTACTGATTAATCAGTGCTTGTGGTTGCTTCTCCCTAAAATAAATTCCCAGGTGTGTTTCGGGATTAAAAATAAAAAGGTTGAAAATGGACAGACAAAAAAAGCAATCAAACACCATAAACAACATTTCTCCGTATGACGTGCACTATTTTCATCTGAAGGTATACAATTTTTTCCATTTTGGAGCTTGAAAGATGTGGTCACTATGAACTGTTGTATGGAATAACTGCATGAAGATTTTTCTTTCACCGCATGTGGGTTTGGTTGAAATGAGGGTCAGCAAATAATTACGGAATTTTTATTGATAGATGAACTATTCTTTTGAGTTTATTCACAGGATTCAGTGGTGCATTACTATCTCTTTTATGTATGTGTATGTCCATTTTTTGTGCACAGTCAGATCTAAAACACTGGGTTGAGAGAAACCTCACAGCTTGTGCTCACTTTATCTTCATCTTCAGTGAGATGGAGAACATGCCTCCTTGAGTGACTGATGTCCTTGAACCACATTTAGACCCCTTCCATGTACTGTTTTAGACACATTTCCATAAGGCGATTTATATTTTTATCAGGTAAGTCTGAATGAGCTAAGTAGTGTTTTATAGCTTTACTTCATACAGACCTCCATCATTAGGGCAACATCAAATTTCATGCCCATGTGCTGGCATCGGGTAATATAGTAATGGATAATATACGGTCAGCCGATTGTTATCGCAAAATAAACTCCAACAAGGTGATCAGGACCCACCCTGAAGGGGCTTCTTTTGTGATCACTACCGGCTGACTGTACATTATTCTGCCTGTTACACGGCTACTAACCAAATATATAAATGGACATTCAATATTGATTTGCATTGAAATTATGTAATTTTGTTATAAGTAATATAACCGCTGAAGTCCACTTCTGGTTTGCTTGACCATCTCCCTCCACATTATGCATCTTATTACAATTTATTGAACGACTACTTGCCAAGTAAATAAATAAATTGACATGAAACATTGATTTGAATTGCAATTATTTTATTAGCTTGCTTGTAGAGAATGCACAGTGAGACGCAGGAATGATATGTGGATGTGCTGTTATTACTCAGAGATATCAGACTGCTAGATGGTGCCACTGATCAATCAGAATCGAGTATTCAAGAGCGGTGTGTAATATATTGCGCTGATTAACATGCATAATCTTATCAAGCACACTTCAAGACATTGTGAAACTAATTATAGATTAGATTGACAATTTGTCAAAGTGTTTAGATTTTCTTAATGCACTGTAGCTTTATTTTCATCAACCAGATTCAAGCGATAAATGTGAATAATTATTTTCTAACCTGACTAGCAACTTTATAAGGAACTGCAACATAACTAATAGATGTTTTTTAAGTCGAATTGTAATATTAATATACCTTGTTTATAATAATCGCTAATGTAAATTACATATGGGATTAAAAATAAAAGATTTTCAAATAATTTTCTAAAAACAACATCTGTCACAAGTTGCGTGCCTTCTAAGCTTACCTCAGTGAAAACTGTATCATTAGCAGTTTAATAATTAGGATGCCTGACGTTCTTTTTCACACAAATACAAAAATATGAGAAACAAGATTCAAATGTATTTGTTATAAGGACAAATAAATGTATATATATTAAAATGTAATAAATAAATTATATATATATATATATATATATATATATATATATATATATATATATATATATATATATATATATATATATATATATATATATTTATTCATTATTTTTTTAATAATGTTTCATGGCCGGTAAGAAATTAAATATTAATATTTATTAATATTTTGTAATATGAAAGAGACTGTAAACAAAACCAACGTGGATGAGAGGCATGGCTGAAAAAGCGCTTTCGACCCCCTTCTAAAAGGGAAATGTCTGACGTGTGGAAATATTTTGAGACAGTGCCCATTAGATTTCATATTTATTTTCAAATATTTATTTAGCTTTTATTTAAACATCCATTTAGTTTTTAAAAGGCCAATTTTTATGTTTAAAAGAGTCATTCAACATGACAATTATAACAACAATAAAGTTTGTCTTTCAACCTGTTGTGTAAAGTAATACAATACCATGAGAATAACGTGTACCATGATAAAAACTATTATTAAGAAATTATTACAGTATGAAAATGTTATACTGAAGGAACATTTCAAATGCCTTCATCTGAAAATACAGAATTTTTTTTTTATCCAGTAGGTCAGGACGTACCTTACAGTACTCTTAGCTGGAGAGCCTGCAAGGAACAGATCGAGAGGAAATTCGGCTTGAGGAACTGAAGGAAGCTTTTGCTGATGCTGTGTACAACAACAAGAACAGTGAGTATCGTAGGTCTTTAGTTTAATCATGTTAGCAAAAAAAAAAAAAAACATCTTGGCATATTGAAAGAACATATTGCAGGTATGACTTAATGGGAATGGCGTAAAGCAATAGGACACTCAAAATGAAATTCTGTCATCAGTTAATTTGTCCCAAACCATTGGGACTTCAGTGGAACACAAAAGGAGATGTTAAGCAGAATGTTCGGGACCGACAGCCTCAGACACCATTCACTGGAAAAAAAAAAAAGGGCAGCGTCAGCATTTATCAAAAGATGTGCTCTTGAAAGAAAGAAAAGAAAGAAAGAAAGAAAGAAAGAAAGAAAGAAAGAAAGAAAGAAAGAAAGAAAGAAAGAAAGAAAGTCATACAGGTTTAAAACAACACGAGGGTAAGGAAGTTACAACTGAATTTGCATTTTTGGGTGAACTAACCCTTTGGCATGAAACCAAATAATGTTTAGTTATTGGATACAATTTTTCTCTTCTTTTATTTATTTATTTTGTAATAGGCCAGTTGCAAAACTGTTAAATAATCAACATATGTTTCTCTATTTTCTCCTGTAAAGACTAATCTGATCTGTGAATGCCCTTTGTTTCCCAGATGGCTTCTACCACTCCAGAATAATTACAGAAAAACTCGATTTGTGCCTTTCCTTCCCTTGTGGCGGCGTCACGTTGAGCGCTGTGCCCAGCGGGAGCGCTGCCAGCGTGGGGAGCGTCAGTATGTAGATGTGGTCTCATCAGTAGGGGGCGCCATGAATTACATACCACAAGACAGCCAATATTTCTCCAGTACTGGCTGCAAATTAGTGCCAGCTGAAGTTAACCTGTTGGGCCGGGTTCCTTAAGGATTTGTATTTGCTTACTGCAGATTCAGAGCACAAAGTCAAATAAGTGGACGCACTGCAGAGATGAAGCAGTCTGAATTATGGATTTGGGAACATTCTTTCAGATGGATGTCACATCCATATGGCTAAATTATGATGAGAAGTTAATATGTTTCAGAAATTCACCCTAGCTCTGGTTTTTGCTGTTTTAAATCAAGCAAAACAAGTCAGCTGATAGTTAATCACAGGGCAGATGCACAGAGCTGACCACAGCTCTACAAGCAGAGGTCTCTGTAAACCTGCATTTAATTACACTGAAAGTGCTTTGATATGTTTTTAACTGGGGACATTTATATAACAATGATGCTAAGTTCTGTACTTAAAATGCCAACCATTTTGGCACCAGTATGTTTTTTTCTTTCCCCTCTACCCTTGATATAATGTGAGGGGGTTTGTTTTAACCTTATGCATTTTTTTAGTATTTAAACAAGTTTACAAGTTTGAACCAGGGAAATCTAAAAGTGGAATATAGCAACTCTTTCAGTAAAAATTAATATTGTGGTTAGATGCCTACGGGTGTCTTTAAAAAAGCATAAGATTTTAAAGCCATTGAGGATTTTATGAGTTACAACATCAAGATTTGCATTCTCTGTTCTTTTGTCTTTTCTGTGCTATTGTCCTTCTCCTTGAAACATTTTCCATATGAAGCTCAGAATGAGTATAACATGAATTGAGAAAATGTTTCTCAGTATACACAGATCAAGATAAAATATTGCAGCAATCTGTTGTAAAACATTTGTCTATTTATGGAAATATTTTTTTAAGACACTAAATGGAAATTGAAAGGTGAAAATGAAATCAAAGCTAAAAAAAGTTACTGTAATCAATTTTAACTTTGAAAATCAGCAAATAATATTCACTAATCCAAGTACATCAGCTAGTGGCAATTGGTTTGAGCATGAAATGCACGAATACTACCAAAATCATTCTTGTTTACATTGTACAGTTATTCTGCACATTCATTTCAGAGTAGTTTGCATTGTGATGTTAATCATTTGTTAATGCATAAAAAGATTTTCTGCACCATTTTTTCTGCACTGTTAATAATATGATCATCCCTAACTACATCCCATTGAAATTGGTGTTATTTTTGTCTAACTTTATTTAATTTGAATCTTATACAGTAAAATTACATTAAATGAAGACACTCTTTATTGCTGCACAATCAGAGGCAGAATAATCTGATCGGTTAAATCCACAAAATAAGTTTAATTTCACCCATTATTTTGAATATACACTCACCGAGAACCTTACTAGTAACACCTGTAGTCATGCAGATATGGATCAGGAACTTAATATTCACATCAACCATCAGAATGGGGAAAAATGTGATCTCAGTGATTTCAACCTTGGCATGATAGTTGGTGCAAGACGGGCTGGTTTGAGTATTTCTGTAACTGCCGATCATCTCAGATTTTTACGCACAACATTCTCTAGAGTTTACTCAGAATATTGCCAAAAACAAAAACATACAATGAATGGTAGTTCTGTGGATGGAAACACCTTGTTGATGAAAGAGGTAATTGGAAAATAGACCTTATTCAAGCTAGCACCATCTTGTTTAAACCAGAATGGCAACGAGGCTGTGAGGGATAGACTCACTTCAATGGCACAAAGGGTATAAAGCTCATAGATCACGTCTGATTTTCCACAACTCATTTTGTCTGGTGTTCTTTTTATATTGAATGGTCTTGGACAAATATTTTATCAATTTGTTTCTGCAGAATTATCCAAAACACTTTTAACTGCAGTGCAGCCCATTGAAGAGACTGTTGTCTATCCCTTACAACCTTGTTGTCATTCCCATTCAAAATCAAAGATGGCACTAGTGCAGTGACGTGCGGTGATGTCTTAAAGAGGCTAGGCACAGAGTTATGAAAGCCAGATTACCTGATTTATTGGTTATGCTAATAATACGTAATAACAGTGAATGTTACGCACAAGCGCGGCATATCAAGAAATGTAAAAATCAGGATGAATTATTTGTCAATAAAAAAATAAAAATAAAAAAAAATCAGGATGTATATCGTGTACTCTCTCTCTCTCTCTCTCTCTCTCTCTCTCTCTCTATCACAGACACACACACACACACACACACACACAGTGAACGTTACGCACAAGCGTGGCATATCAAGAAATGTATGTATTTTATATATGTGTTATATATAATATATACGATTTTGTTAATATATCTTCATTAGATATTATTATACAAAATTCAGTAGTCAAAACACAGAACATATAACAGAACATAAGTTGTTTATTTTTTACAACATTATGTGCTTATTTTTTTATGTGCAATCTTCATCTTGATAACAGAAGATACAATACAACAATACTTTACCTTTTCATTGTGGTAGGTTATATACAGCTTCCTTTGCTCGTCAAGTGCAAGGTCGATCCGAGATTTTCCGAAGGTTTTCAGTGTAATTTGACACTGGATGTGAGCTGACGACTTTTCATGCTTGGTTAAAGCTGCGGGCAGGTTGTTCAAATCACAATATCCTGCTGAAGTCCAAACAGTCTGACTGGTTGAAAAAAGCAGGCAGGGATAGCAGTACAGCCGCTGATTGTTAGCACAGCCACATAGCCAATCTTTTCTTACATACCAATCAGTTTGAAATGATCGGATAATTTTTGGGCCCTTTTGCTGTACTAGTCAATCTAAGGCTGGCGTAGACCTCCCTCTTGCAATTAACTCATATTTGGAATTGAAATCGAGCTTGGAAAAATTCTTAATTCCATGATTACGGCCGGTGCTGTCATTTTGATTTTGAATTTGGCGGGGATTAGGCATGTACGCTAGCTGTGATGTAATGACGTTAGCTACGCTAATGTCCAGGAATATCTCGATTTTAATTGGTCCATGTCTGATCTGATGATTACGGGCATAACATATTTACTTCAAAAGGCACAGCAGATTTGTGCTTTTTGCCGTACATGTTAAAGAATACAGGATCGAAGTGCGCATGCGCAACATGGGTTTTCCGCGTGTCGTCTGCAATGAATGGACCGTAAAAGCACTGCTTATTCTACCATTTGTTTTTAGTTGATTATGCGTAACTGCTACATTTGTCATCATAACGTCTAAACAAATGGAATAACACACATATTGCATATATAAATCACAAGAATAAAAAGTAAAAATACAAATACAAGTTTATTATTTAATAAACATTTTATTTATTAATTTTGGCAGGGTAGGCAGTGCCTAGTTTGCCTACCCAGACCGCACGTCAGTGCACTAGTGTGAATAATATCTATGTCCAGACAGGTTCGAGCTGACAGAAAGGCTATGGTTACTCAGATAACCACTCTATACAATTGTTGTAAGCAGAATAGCATCTTAGAATACACAACACCTTGAACCTTGAGGCAGCTGGGCTACAACAGCAGAAGATCACGTCAGGCATTTTATTAGGACCATAGTGTTCCTAATAAAGTACTTGGAGAGTGTAATTTGTTATTATTCGGCTTTTGTTTTAATCATATGTTTCTGAAACACTTATATGGCTAGTCCTGGTCTTTTATTGAGTAACTCTGTTAAACATGGTCTGATTGGTGCGAAGCCCCCTGCTATCCTAAGAATCTGACAAAATATATAGACCCAGTGAAAAACGCTTATATGCTTCTCAGCAGGAAATGTAAGCAGGTGGTAGGTGGTCTGTAGAAGGTTCATACGAGATACATCAGAACTGTGAGGTAGACATTAAACCCTTCAAAGCCGTTGAATTTTGTGGATAAGCTCTTAATGTAAAGATTTTCCTACCATTTCAACTGTGAACAAAGCACTAATACCCACTTTGATGACTTCATCTGTTCCATCTCTGTTTACCAGGAGGAAGAGCAGAGAAAAAACTGAATACTCTTTCACCTTGGGTGGCATTGAAGGAGGGATTTTCAAATGTTGCAGGACTGTTACAAAAAGCAACCAGATAATACCAGACTGACCCCCTCCCTTCTCCAAACCTCTTCTCTTGGGTTGACCCCTGTGCTCCTGTTCACACGCTCTCCAAGGCGGCTGCCCTTGGCTGGTCACTGGCCCCTTCATTCGGACACCTCTCCATTCTGTCCAAAATCAGCTTTAAAAAGGCACAACATCACCCCCTCCACCACTCCCCTCTGGCCTAGCTACAATGGCCCCTACTGGCCCCTAACCCCCCCAACATCTGTGAGCACCCCTCTGTCTCCTCATTTTCTCCCTAACCACCCCATTATTGGCTGTCTTTCACTTGTAAATGTGCCCAGTCACAGTGCTGATGGAGCTTTCATCTGCATGGCCAGGGTCAGTCCGGAGTTAGCGGTTGGCTTTTGGGGTGGGACAGAGGATGCAGCAGGCCTTGTGTGGCCCTAAGATGAAAAACAATCAGTGCACAGAGAGTAGTCCTTTTGTGGTGCATTCAGCTGATACGGTTGGCAAAACCAACTTTTGCCTCTATCTGACTGAGCTCCAGTTATTTGGTGGTGTTTAGTGTGATTGTGCATTATATTTACAGAGAGTGGGACATGACTGAATTGAACACTTACTATCATTGTTAACATTATGTTTGTAATTTTAATATTGAAAACTTACAGTGATACCATCTGCTTGTAAAAACTGTAAAAGATTGTTACATTCTCAAATATAACACACCTTGTCTAATTTATTTAAAAAGAGTCACAAATACGTTAAATGTATGTATTTGGGAGTCGCTTTTAACCGCAGTGCACTCAAGCTATACATTTTATCAGTATGTGTGTTCCCTGAGAATCTAAACCATGACCTTATGTTTGTTGTTTGTACCTCGCTCTATAATGTGAGCTAAAGTAACAGGAACATAATACAGGAATATTTCCATCATGCTCTTAAGAGATTACTTCTGGACTGTGTGTCTCTTCATCTCTGTTCTCACCCAAACAAAGGGTGGTTAGCGCAGCAATGGAGTCTCCAGGACAACAGGTGAACAAAGAGCAAGAGGAGAGGGGAATGTTGGGAGAGGGGTGGAGGGGGCACTGGGGATGCCCTTGGCCTCTATGTGGTCAGTGGGGAACATGGGCCTCTGGAGGATATATAAAATGTCTGTCAAAAATCTGTCCCTCTTTGCAGACATAAAATGATTGATAATCTTACTGAGAATCCTAGCACTCTGATACTCAGACTCTGTCACATCTTCCCTCTGGATGATGTATGACCTCATTTGCTTCAAAGTGAGGTAGTTGCAATGATAAGTACAAATACCACTAACTCAGCAGTAATGCACTATAGTTTTTTTTCATATTAACTCAGCAACATTCTCCTCAAACTGAGTCTCTGTGAGCCCAAAGGAATTCATTTGATAGAAGAAACTGTGTTGATTTTGTTATTAAATCAAGCAATAACCACTTAAATAAAGAGTCATTAACATTTAACAGATGTATTTTATAATAATAATAATAATAATAATAATATATATATATATATATATATATATATATATATATATATATATATATATATATATATAAATCCCAAAATCCCTGGAGATCAGCAGTTACAGAAATACTCAAACCAACCCATCTGGCACCAACTATCATCCATGCGGTTTTCTAATCAGCCAAAGTGGCAGCAGATCAGTGGAGAAAATCATGCAGATATGGGTCAGGAGCTTAAGTTAATGTTCACATCAACCATCAGAATGGGGGAAAAAATTAGATCTCAATGATTTGGACCACGGCATGATTGTTGGTGCCGGAGAGGCTGGTTCGAGTATTTCTGTAACTGCTGATCTCCTGGGATTTTCACATACAAGAATTTAGAATTCACTCAAATGGTGCCAAAAATAAAAACTTCCAGTGAGCGGCAGTTCTGTGGACAGAAACGCCTTATGAGAGAGGTCAACAGAGAATGAGCAGACTGGTTTGAACTGACAAAGTCTACGGTTAATCAAATAACCACTCTGTGCAATTGTGCAATATATATAATATTGAAGTCTGAATTTTACATACACTTAGGTTAAAGTCATTCATTCTCATTTTTTAACCACTCCACAGATTTCATATTGGCAAACTATAGTTTTGGCAAGTGGTTTAGGACATCTACTTTGTGCATGACACGAGTAATTTTTCCAACAATTGTTTACAGACAGATTGTTTCACATTTAATTGACTATATCACAATTTCAGTGGGTCTGAAGTTTACATTCACTAAATTAACTATGACTTTCAGCAGTTTGGAAAATTCCAGAAAATGATGTCAAGCCTTTAGCCAATTAGCTTTTCATAGGAGGTGTACTTAATTGGAGGTGCACCTGTGGATGTACTTTAAGGCCTACCTTCAAACTCATCGCCTCTTTGCTTGACATCATGAGAAATCAAAAGAAATCAGCCAAAACCTCAGAAAAAAAATTGTGGACCTCCTCCTTGGGATAAGTTCCAAATGCCTGAAGGTACCACATTCATCTGTACAAACAATAGTAAATACATCATGGGACCAGCCATCATACAGCTCAGGAAGGAGATGCTTACTCTCTCCTAGAGATGAATGTAGTTTGGCATGAAAAGTCCAAATCAATCCCAGAACATCAACAAAGGACCTTGTGAAGATGCTGGAGGAAACAGGTAGACAAGTATCTATATTCACAGTAAAAGGAGTCCTATATCGACATAACCTGAAAGGCTGCTCAGCAAGGAAGGAGATACTGCTCCAAAACCACCATAAAAAAGCCAGACTACAGCTTGCAAGTGCACATGGGGACAAAGATCTTGCTGTCTGGAGAAATGTCCTCTGGTCTAATGAAACTAAAATGTATCTGTCTGGCCATTATGTCCATCGTTATGTTTGGAGGAAAAAGGGTGAAGATTGCAAGTCGAAGAACACCATCCCAACCGTGAAGCATGGGGGTTGCAGCATCATGTTGTGGGGGGTGCTTTGCTGCAGGAGGGACTGGTGCACTTCACAAGTAGATGGCATCATGAGGAAGGAAATTTATGTGGATATATTGAAGCAAAATCTCAAGACATCAGCCAGGAAGTTAAATCTTGGTCGCAAATGGGTCTTTCAAATGTACAATGACCCCAAGCATGCCTCCAAAGTTGTGGCAAAATGACTTAAGGACAACAAAATTAAGGTATTGTAGTGGCCATCACAAAGCCCCGACCTCGATCCGAATTTGAACAGAACTGAACAATGCATGTGTGAGCATGGAGGCCTACAATCCTGACTTAGTTACACCAGTTCTGCCTGGAGGAATTTGCCAAAATTCCAGCAACTTATTGTGAGAAGCTTGTGGAAAACTACACAAAACTTTTGACCCAAGTTAATCAATTTAAAGGCAATGCTGCCAAATACTAACTGTGTGTATGTAAACTTCTGACCCACTGGGAATGTGATGAAAGAAATAAAAGCTGAAAAAAATTATTCTCTCTACTACTATTCTGACATTTCACATTCTTAAAATAAAATAGAGATCCTAACTGACCTAAGACAGGGAATGATTCTCTGTCTAAGGTCAGTTAGGATCTCTACTATATATATATATACAGTGTTAGGGAGTGACGGAATACATGTAACGGGATTACGTATTTAAAATACAAAATATAAGTAACTGTATTCCACTACAGTTAAAATTTTAATAATTGGTAATTAAAATACAGTTACATTCAAAAAGTACTTTGATTAATGTAGAGATAAATTTGCATTTTATTGTCATTTGATTCATTTAATATTTAGTCCTTTCAGATGGAAAACATTTAAACATATAAATGATGCGATACAAAGTGCATTTGAACAGCGGTGAAACAATTTCTTATGATGTGTTACATTCATACGAGCAGACAGAGAAGTAAGTTTGAAGTAAGTTTGGAGCAGAAGAAATATAAATAAATCTTGTGTAAATTGTCAGCTTTACACTAAGCTTAAATGCTATTTCTAGCCATTTTACATGCACATGTTACCAGAAACAATCATGTTTTTTTTTATCAAGAAAATTCACATTGGATCATAATTTCATTTTTTCTAGAAAGACCTTTGATATTAGGGCAAAAATCATATTCTTGATAATAATTTTTGTGTTGTTTACCTGCAGAAATATCTAAAAATCCTTAAAACAAGTTCAATTTGATTGTTCTTGTTTTAGAACAACACTGCATAAGATATTCAGGTTTTTCAGAGAATGTATTTTTAACATGTGTATTTTGTCTTAATGTACTGGCAGTTTTTATAGTCAAAACAAGTGCAAATATCTACCAGTGCTGAAGAAGTAATCCAAAGTATTTAGAATATGTTACTGACCTTGAGTAATCTAACGGAATACATTACAAATTAAATTTTACAGCATGTATTCTGTAATCTGTAGTGAATACATTTCAAAAGTAACAGTGACTAAGACACATTAACTACTATTAGCTACCTTGATGTAGGCCTACCATAACACTGATATCATACATTTGAAAAAAAAAAAAAAAAAAGGACATTTCAAACACAATGTTAAATATAAGTTGTTGCTAAGCATAGCATAACATGTTTTTAAGTTACTGTAACATGTTTTGGATGTAATCTAATTTTATTAAAATGTCATTTAAAATATTTGTGGTTAAATATATTTAAAAATGTTGTTTTAGCAATGAGTTTTAGCAGCCAAATAGGCTATATGTACTGATCTCATATCTCAGGAAAGTAAAGAAAATCATGTTTATTATTATTTATTTAAAGAAATACAGTATTATGCAAACCATGACAGTTGTGTATTCGTTTAATGCTCTACTCACGTTATAAAGGGATTATATTAAAACATCAAAAGATCTGATACTATGTATATAAACTAATCTCGTTTAATCCTGATGGATTAACACGCCTTTTCTTTGTTATCCTGAAGTCTGTGCCAGACACCTCATTCATTTGGCAATAAATGTGAAAAATAGTGAAAAACCTGTCTGCTCATTAGTAGTATGTTAAGTAAAAATAATTCAATAAACTCAATAAACAATTCAATAAACTTTGGTCTTAAGAAATATTAACTGTCATACATTTTTGCATGAAGTTATATTTTGATAAGGTAGGCCTATTGTAAATATAAGATGTGAATGAAATGTTTTTTTTTCTGCAATTATTTTTAAACATAGATAATTATTCAGTAAATCTATAATCATAGCTAATTTTGTACACTAAATTGAAGCATGCATTTTACATAAGATTATATGGGCTACATACTTAAAATAATAATAATAATAATAATAATAATAATAAAACAAGCGTGCTGATGCTGTGATGCTATTTACCTATTTACCTATATTAGTATTTTGTTTGATATGTTTTTATGTTATGTAACTTTAGCAATCCAAACGAACAAACGAAAAATCATCGTTTTTAAAAGTAAAATAAAAAAGCAACCTCCAACATAAAATTATAAAACAAACAAATAATATATGCCTACATAGTTAATCAAGTGTTTCCGTTTTATGAAGCTAAATTTCGAGCTAAACCGTTATTTACATTGTTAATTCAACACATTAACAAACAACATGTCAACGAAAAATACAACAAAACGAATCTGTTGGAAAATGATTGCTTTAATAGACTGATGACAGACAATTCAGTAGAGCTGTTGGCTTTAACACGACATTTTAAACATCAATTAAACCGTTCGTCAATATTGAATGATAATATTTTATAATAACAGCAGAATAATAACACATAGACACATGTGTACACATTGATATGATCACCAGTACTGATGGGAGACGCGTGGGAACCTCCAGCAACAGATGTCCATGCACAATTCTCGACTTCTCGACATTTCACAAGAATTGCGTTTGGACAATCAACTGCTTGAGCTCATATTTCCACAAACAGCACCACTGCATGAATATATGCACCTCATGTATTCAGACGATTCAGGATCCATACGTTTGTGTGTCCTCGTGTGTTTTCTGAAAAGGCCTTTAGATCCACATTGTTTAGGCTATAGAGGACAATTTTGGACTGCTGGCTTTCGATATATTGCTTATAGGCTATATATATACTCAACTCCTTTGCAATAGCATTTCATAAAATGTTTCCCGGTCTACTTTTCGTTAAATGGTAATATTGCACAAAAGAACTGAACGAAATGAACGTTAAATACACTGTAGCCATTTACTGTTGCTTTAAGAATTTATGCTATCTTACCAAAACAATACTATATTTCTACAGACTTATTTAAATGTATAAGTTGTCTTGATTATTTAAAATAAATTAAACGTTACATTAAATCAGTGTTTTAACGTGGAAATAAGGTTAAGCTCCATTAACCAAATAAATCATAAAAAATATTTAATCAATAGCCTAAATTCGTTCCAGTGCAACAAATAAATTACCTATTCATTTATAAAAAAAATAAAACAAAAAAAATCTATTTTTTTCTCGTGGAAGAAATCAGGCATCTGCTGGTGGAACTGCTCTGTCGATGTGCTCATTATCATTAGGGTTGTGCTGCACCATCATGAGGCACTTTCTTCAGCTGATAATGTATTCGCCATTTCTGCACCTGTGAGATGCTCAGTTTTCAGAGCAAGCCTGGATCACCAAAAACGACGAAACATCCCGATGTGCGTCAAATTCCTCGAGACGTCGTTCCGCGGTGCTTTGACTCACACGTCTCCAACTTCATCTGTGTTAAACCAATGCGCAAAATAAAACACAGAAAGTTCTTGCGTGCATATGAGACACGAAGTGTGGCACTCAAAGTCCATGCTAGTTAGGATCGAAACAAGACTCGTATTCACATATTAATAGCCTTTTATCCAAGAGAACTCGCATCCAAAGGTCTGTTCTGAATGAGGACCAAAACAGACTGCCACAGCATTTCTGTGCAAAGGATGTATACGGAGGCTCGCGAGACAATTGCGCAGCTTCCTAAACAAACGGCGAGCGCGAGAGTGGGGTCGTTGGTCGCTTGGTACGACATTTGAATAACACACCACTGAGTGATAAATGGCCATTGTGATGAGAAGGGGATGAGTATCCACTGTCTCAACCGGCGCACTGACCAGCAGCTGCGCTGGGACCAGTCACCTCTTAAAGAAACAAGACTCTATTTTTCTGTCCATTGCAATTACAATCCAACAGTGTCTGTACTGTGCAATTACGCATTGTGTCCTCGGTGACGTTTCCGTTTATCATGGACTCGTGCAAGGGATTACCTGGCACTTCACCACAAAGGAATTATTCATAAACCGTTCTTAATTGTTTTTATAGGCGCAAAATGCAGGGTTTAGCCTATAAGAAAATTCTGAATAATATCAGTTATTTTACAACGTCAACTAAATAGATATAGCTCTATATAATAATACACCAGTCCTTTATAAATGTGCTTGTAAAATGCGAGGAGTGATGCTGATCCTTTCATTCATCCATTACAAGTATCTAAAATTGAAAGCAACTTATATATGGGCAACTAAAGTTACAATACTTTTGTTTCCAATAACTGCATATACAAAATATCAACCTGTATATTTTTTTCCTTGGCTTTATGTAGGCTATTACTTTAAATAGTTTTGTAATACAGGGAAGACCCCTAGGAGTCTCAGATCATTGACCTGAATAAATTTGCGCTTTTGTATTAGCCTGAGTGTCCAGCCATGCCAGTGACCTCTGACCTAAGTATTGTTGGAGCTGTGAGTGGACTAAGCAATCCTGACCATTCAGAGAAGCTGGGAAAGGTCCATTGTAAATGACAGCTATAAGGCAATGAAGTGCATCTAGCTGGAATGCTGAAAATCAGAAATGAGTGTTATACCACTATTACATGAGATGGATCATTTAATACAATAATTGCTCTGTGCCAAATGCAGAATGATAAATTAATATTTCAAAGTTTAAGTTATGAAACAATTTGCCAACACCTATAATAAATAATAACAGACAGAGAACTGACAGAAAGATTTTAAACTCTCCTTATAATATTTGCTGATGACATGATCGATTCAATGTTTAATTAGCATTTGTCAATGCAGTGAAACAATAAAGGTGATTTCTTAATCTCTAAATTACCAAACTTATTTTTCCAAGCAATATAATGTCCTGTTTTTTTTGTATAATATATTTATACAATTTGAAGACCGAAAAGAACAGGTTCATTTTTAAATTATATAACTAACATATATATATATATACTCCGATCAGCCAAAACACCACCTGCCTAATATTGTGTAGGTCCCCCTAGTGCCACCAAAACAGCTCCAACCCGCATCTCAGAATAGCATTTGAGATTATATTCTTCTCACTACAATTGAGTGGTTATCTGACTTACCGTAGACTTTGTTAGTTCTCTGTTTACCTCTCTCATCAACAAAGTGTTTCCATCTGCAGAACTGCCACTCATTTGATGTTTTTTTGTTTTTGGCACCATTCGGAGTAAATTCTAGAGACTGTTGTGTGAGAAAATCCCAGGAGATCAGCAGTTACAGAAATACTCAATCCAGCCTGTCTGGCACCAACAATCATCCATGCGATTATCTAATCAGCCAATCGTGTGGCAGAGGTGCAGTGCATAAAATCATGCAGATACGGGTCAGGGGCTTCAGTTAACGTTCACATCAAACATCAGAATTGGAAATAAATGGGATCTCAGTGAGTTGGACCATGGCATGATTGTTGGTGCCAGACGGGCTGGTTTGAGCATTTCTGTAACTGCTGATCTCCTGGGATTTTCACGCACAACATTCTCTATAACTTACTTAGAATGGTGCCAAAATAAAAATAAAAAACATCCAGTCAGTGACAGTTCTGTGGACAGAAACGCCTTATGAGGGAGGTCAACAGAGAATGGCCGGACATGTTCGAATTGACAAAGTCTACAGTAACTCAGATAACTGCTTTGTACAATTGTGGTGAGAGGAATATAATCTCAGAATACTATTCTGAGATACGGGTTGGCACAGTTTTGGCAGCATGAGGGGGTCCTACACAATAGTGGGCAGGTGGTTTTAATGTCGTGGCTGATTGGTGTACAGTTGAAGTCAGAAGTTTTCATACACCTTAGCCAAATATACATTTAAACTCAGTTTTTCACAATTCCTGACATTTTATCATTGAAAACATCCCCTGTCTTATGCCAGTTAGAATCACAGCTTTATTTTAAGAATGTGAAATTATTTATTTCAGCTTTTCTTTCTTTTATCACATTCCCAGTGGGTGGGAAGTTTACATACACACAGTTAGCATTGCATTTAAATTGTTTAACTTGGGTCAAAAGTTTTGTGTAGCCTTCCACAAGCTTCTCACAAAAAGTTGCTGGAATTTTGGTCAATTCCTCCAGACAGAACTGGTGTAACAGGTTTGTAGGCCTCCTTGCTCGCACATGCATTTTCAGTTCTGCACAAAAATTTTCTGTCAGATTGAGGTCAGGGCTTTGTGATGGCCACTCCAATACCTTGACTTTGTTGTCCTTAAGCCATTTTACCACAACTTTGGAGGTATGCTTTGGGTCATTGTCCATTTGGAAGACCCATTTGCAACCAAGATTTAACTTCCTGTCTGATGTCTTTCAGCATTTTCCTTCCTCATGATGCCATCTATTTTGTGAAGTGCATCAGTCCCTCCTGCAGCAAAGCACCCCCCACAACATGATGCTGCCACCCCCATGCTTCACGGTTGGGATGGTATTCTTCGACCCTTTTTCCTCCAAACATAACGATGGTCATTATGGCCAGACAGATACATTTTTGTTTCATCAGACCAGAGGACATTCCTCCAAAAAGTATGGTCTTTGTCCCCATGTGCACTTGCAAACTGTAGACTGGCTTTTTTATGGCAGTCTTTGGAGCAGTGTCTCCTTCCTTGCTGAACAGCATCTCAGGTAATGTTAATACAGGACTCGTTTTACTGTGGATATAGATACTTATCTACCTGTTTCCTCCAGCATCTTCACAAGGTCCCGTGTTGTTGATTTGCACTTTTCATGCCAAACTACATTAATCTCTAGGAGACAAAAGAAGTCCCTTCCTGAGCAGAATGAAGGCTATGTGGTCCCATTGTGTTTATACTTGCATACTATTGTTTGAATAGATGAACGTGGTACCTTCAGGTGTTTGGAAATTACTCCCAAGGATGAACTAGTCTCGTAGTGGTCCAAAAATATATTTTTTATATAATATAATATTTTTCTTTGCTGATTTCTTTTGATTTTCACATGATGTCAGGCAAAAAGGCACTGAGTTTGAAGGTATGCCTTAAAACACATCCACAGGTACACCTCCAATTAGCCTATCAGAAGCTAATTGGTGAAAGGCTTGACATAATATTCTGGACTTTTCCAAGCTGCTTAAAGGCACAGTTAACTTAGTAAACATATGACCCACTGGAATTGTGATATAGTCAATTAAAAGTGAAACAATCCATCTGTAAACAGTTGTTGGAAAATGTACTTGTGTCATGCACATAGATGTCCTAAACAAATTGCCAAAACTATAGTTTGCAAATATGAAATCTGTGGAGTGGTTAAACATTTTTTTTTTATGACTTCAACCCAAGTGTATGTAAACTTCTGACTTCAACTGCATAAATGCTCTGTAAAAAAGCTTTATTTTAGCTGAACAAAATACAAACTGAAACTAATTTTTATGAAGATAGACACCTTATGATAGAAGATAGACGCAAAGGCAGCTTTTAGAAGGATTTTAAGGTTTCAAAATTCTCTTTTGAGTAGGGAAGGTATTCTTAAAATTCAAGCAAATATTTTTTAACTCAAGAAGTTGTTTGAAGATCAGATTTAAGTGTTTGGAAATATCTGGCTAAATGTAAAAATATGTAATAAAAAAAAAACAATGCTGCAAAGATTAAGTTAAAAAATAATCAAATTATTTGAAATGACAAACATTACATTATACAGTCAACCTTGTTCATGTTTCAAACCACCACAGATAAGCAAACTGGCTGTTGCATCCAAATAAATCTACAGAACTTCAAAAGATGGTAGTGCTATATTCAATAATGACACCTCTGACAAATCTTAAACACTGCATCCTAACAAAACTCAGCTACTTCAGATCAGAGATACAGTTATCAAAAACACAATTTATCATAACATGATGTCAATTTTGTGTCTGCCCTTCTGTGGTGCCAAGAGGTGGTCAAAGTGTCCATTTTTTTTTTATCTTGGGTGATGCTCTCCTTTCCTCTATTTGGGATCTAAACATTACATCATACTAAAACTCAACTCCTTCATAACAGAAACACAGTTATAATGATATTCTGTATGGTAACAGGAGCTCAGTTCTGTTTTTGCTCTTCTGTGACACCATGAGGAGATGAAAGTATCCTCTCTTTATTCTTTCGTGAGGCTCTCCTTCCCTCTGCTGGGGAAGTCTGGGGTTGTGCGTCTGTGAGATATGTCAGCAGAACATCCAAACTCTGCTTCATGACAGAGTCCAGAACTTTTTGTTCCTCTTGTGAAAAACGTCCCAAAACGTGACGGTCGACCGATGTTTTATCCGATGGTCGTCCAATACCAATACGCAACCGGGGCATTACCTGCAAAAATTCATAGTGCTGCTATTATGAATTTATATAGCAAATGGCAGTTTTGCTCTATAAAAACATTTGCTTACTTACATCAGTAGCAAGGGAGTCCACACACGATCTAACACCATTGTGACCCCTGGCAGAAAATGTATGAGGGATGAGATCAGACCAATGGCAAATTAAGATGGAATAATATAATACATACTGTATTAAGAAAGACATTTAAATCAGTGTATTTCACCTTGCACTTCCACCGTGTTTAATGCTGAACTTCCCAAGTGGTTTGTCAAGCTCGTCATGTATCAAGAAAATATGATTGGGCTGAATTAAATATTTGCTGGCTGGAAAAATGAACAAAAGTTACTAATAATTAGAAAAATAATGGGCATATACACAAATATAAATACACATATATACATACATAATTTCAGATTTCCCAAAAATAACAAGGATGAAAATGAACTGGGTGAAACTGTAGATTTAATCATCCTAAGGCCAGTTATGCCAATATAAGACAAAACAATGTGTCTCACACCTGCTTTTGCAACGCTTATGCCATTGATGTTCATAAGCAACTTGGGCCGGAGAAGAACCAACTGAATATCTTGAAGGTCTGCGAGAATGACCTCCCCAGACACATGTCGGTCTGATCTCCAGCCATCCAATGCTCCCAAATGTTCAGCTAATGTTGTGAGAAAAGCCATACCAACACTATGTCGAGAGCCATTCATGCCAGGATTTCCTAGCCCTACAACCTGAAACACAGAAACAACAAACAATGTGATTCAATTATGAGTTCTAATTCCCTGTTTAGAATAGTAATTCTATACCGGTACTGCTGTCCTTAAATATATTTGCAACTTCATGCACTTTTTGCACTGTGGACTTCTAGAAAGTAATGTTGTGGTATTTTTTTATTATTATCTATAACACGCTCACAACGTTTTTTTTTTTTTTTTTACATCATGTTTTACATTTATGGACACGGACTTTAGAGTTAAAACATTAGTATTGTGTTGCTTAAAAATGTATGTGAATGTGTTTTCTTTGCATTATTCATTGAAGAAAAAAAATCTTAAAATGTTGTAATACTAGAAATAGATCTGGTTAATGTTTATTTAAATCTTTGTTTAGATTAACATAGTTTCAATCAAGTAAAAACTTTAATATTACAATGGCTTTTCATAGTTTAATTTTGAAAGTCTGAGTCGGACAAAGATAATACAGCCAAATCTATACATAAAAGGCACTTTAAAAAGGAACAAAAATTATGAAGACCTCATAAATGTGTCCAAGTTACTTTCAATGTGACCTTCATATGACAATTTTTTTTAATACATTAAAAATAAATCAAATTATTCCCTGGCAATGAAAGTGCTTAAGTTGAAGAAACAGCCATACATTATCAGACTTCACAATTAGTATCAATACGATAATAAAGATCATGCCAAACACGTATGCAAATCAACTCTTATTTAAAACATACCATTTTTCTTCTTTTATTAGCAACTATTGTTTCACCAGCCATCTTCCGGGACGGATGCGCGCCCATCCACGCTGGATTTATCAGTTTAGTTATGATCCACCGTATGAGTGCCATTGGCAGTTTGAAGGATTGTGTCACAGTTTCCCAGAGTGTTCTTTGCACTATGATGTTACTCATAGTGAGTCATGATGAGTGTAAAGGACAGTTTACAAACCCAGTCGGTCGGTGTTACAGGATTTCCAACTGATTTACATCAGACACATCTCTATTAGTAGACTTTAAGTATATGATAAGAATACATTTTAATACGCTTTGTGTTAAAATGCGTTTTAATGCGATATTTCCCTGAAACCACGCATCTCAACCCCGATCACCGTAAACCTCCGACCCACGTGTTTTGATAGCTGTGACGAAATGTTGTGTTGCCAGATTATGTAAAAACCCCCAGATCCTTCAGAGCGTCAGAGATGCGATTACTTCGGTCCATCCCACACATACTTACATTATAAACATGTGAAAATGAAATATTAAATTATACAACTAATATCTGCTGATGTACTTTTAGACATTGTTCACTTCAGGATTTCCAGTCAAGTTATGTATATTTTATGACATTTGGCAACGCTAGAGCGACTGACATCATATAAACGAAAGACGAGAGCCCTTACAAGGACACACCGCCATCTATCGTAGTGGAGTAGAAGTAACATACTTAGGGGCTGTTCACACGGAACCCGTAACATGCATCTATAGGCTGGAAGCAGGGACAAAGGCCAAACATATCCGTTTAGCGAATGTCAACATAGGAAAACAATAAAACAAAATAACGCGAACAGACGCAGCAACGATTCGGTGTGAACGGCTCATTATTGTGCTCTTTATCCATAAAAAAGCATCGAAACATGGCTGGGAATGTGTCAAATTATGCGTGTGCAATAATGAATGTGTGTTAAATGATGTGTGTACAACAGGGCAAAATTGGCACAGACACAAGAGCACTATTAATCAATGTCCATTTTGTACAGTCTTGAATCTAACTACATAGCCTAAGTTGTACTCTGACAGACACACTGTCAATGGTGATACAGGAGCCGGGTTGTTTAAAAGGAAGATTTTGGTTAAAAAGTCTTTATAACCTTGTTAACTGCTCTGTGTTCTGTCAGTTGCTGATTTCAAATTGTTTTGTTACTACGTAAAACTTTCAAATGTTATGCTACATCTTAAAGCCCCTTTTGACAGTTTGCTCTACAAGATACAAATAAATATAATTCTTTACCTAAGAATTCTATGCATGCCCCCGATAGCACACATTCATCACCCAGACATGTGTGATGAATTTGATGTGTGTGTTTACATCTGGAAAATGTATGTTTTAGGTTGTTTGCTCTATGTCTATAAGACGTTTCCTCTTGGATTTCAATAGGCCTACAGCAGGTGACTTTGAGACGTTTATGATTTAGAATGTTTGTAAATCTGCTCATTTTAAGATGTTTAGCAGATGTTGATTACATTGTAGGACATTTCTGAGATGTACATGTGCTATTTGGGGCCATTATAGAATGAAAACCACTTCCCATAAATCCCATGAACAGTGCACTACGCTGCGATCTTTTGGACTGACTGAGTTCAGCTGTTACAAATTCCAAATACGAATATTGTCATTTAGAGCATTTATTTGCAGAAAATGGTCAAAATAACAAAAAAGATGCAGAGTTTTCAGACCTTGAATAATGCAAAGAAAACAAGTTAATATTAATTTATAAAAACACAATGCTAATGTTTTAACTTAGGAAGAGTTCAGAAATCAACATTTGGTGGAATTACACTGATTTTCAATCATAGCTTTCATGCGTCTTGGCATGCTCTCTACCAGTCTTTCACATTGCTGTTGGTTGACTTTATGCCACTCCTGGTGCAAAAATTCTAGCAGCTCGGCTTTCTTTGATGGCTTGTGGTCATCCATCTTCCTCTTGATCACATTCCAGAGGTTTTCAATGGGGTTCAGGTCTGGATATTGGGCTTGCCATGACAGGGTCTTGATCCGGTGGTCCTCCATCCACACCTTGATTGACTTGGCTGTGTGGCATGGAGCATTGTCCTGCTGGAAAAACTAATCCTCATAGGTGGGAAACATTGTCAGAGCAGAAGGAAACAAGTTTTCTTCCAGGATAACCTTGTACATGGCTTGATTCATGCATCCTTCACAAAGATGGAACTGCCCAATTCCAGCCTTGTTGAGGCACCCCAGATCATCACCGGTCCTACACTCGGTCGTCTAATGGTTAGACGGAGACCTGGAGAGGCCTTCAAGCCACAGTGACTCGCACCAACTGTGAAATTTGGTAGGCACGCATGCATGCACGCACACACACACACACGATTGGTGTCCCCTTCCTGAAGTGCCATTCAAGGGTGCAAAAATGGCATTTGGAAATTGCCCAGTATTTATGACATGCTTTATTCACTACTAAAAATTAAACAAAGTTAGTCACACTAGAGACGAAGCACTTGTATTAAAATTAATATGAGAAATTTGAACGGCCGATAACTGGATGTAGAAAAGGAAGTCCCACCTTTCAGGTAAAAGAACCAATAATTTTTTAGATACAGACATCTCCTGTAAGTGACATGCAAGCACATTAGCTGGTCCAGCCAGAAAAATGGTAGCTGTTTCCAGAATCACCTGGTTTCATCTATTTAGTGCACTGTTCCAGGTGTCGGCTATTTTGTAGTAGTGTCTGAATTCTGAGTGAACAACTCGTTTCCTACATTTGCTCAATTATTCTTATCCACAATGCACTCTTAATACATCTCGCTGATGGCCTATCCCCATAATCCACTGCGGGGAGGACTGACGGAGAGGACTCTCTGAGAGAGAGAGATCGAGCAAGTGTTATATTTACACCATTGATGTCAGATTTTACTTTCTGTTTAAAATATGTTATTTGATTGTAATCTAGACTAACAAGTTTGGAGATTTCAGTCTTTCCCTATTGAAGTAGATAGCTGTATTTTTATGCCGCTTGTATCCATAGAAAATAGCTGCCCGGGAGCTTTCCCAAGATGGTTGCAGAGTGTTTGGTTAGAGTTCACCTTAGTAGATTCAGAGTCAAGTCCGAGTCTTTAAACAATCGAGTCAGAGTCAAGTCTAAGAACAAAAGGGGCAGAATCAGACTCATGTCCGTGTCATAACAGGCCGAGTCCGTGTCGAGTCCGAGTCCATAACAGGCCGATTCCAAGTCGAGCCCAAGTCCAAAACAGGCCAAGTCCAAGTCGAGTCCGATTCCATAACAGGCCGAGTCCAAGTCGAGCCAGAGACCATTACGGGCCAAGTCAGAGTCAAGTCTGATTGAATCTGTTCATGGATATGAATTAAAAGTGTAACTGTAAACTCAACATCAATATTTTAAGCTTATTTTAACATTCACAACTAAGAAAACACAATTGGGGGCAGTCCTATGCACTGCTTGTGCACATAAAACCTGATGCATCCTTGTGTTATCATTTAAAAAAATAAGAGGTATCATAAAAATGTATTTAGTTCTACCTTGAAGAAGCAATTTGACAACAGATACTCTCATATATTCCACAAGACAAAATGGTAACTGAATTTAAACAAATGTTCCAGTTATAAAGGTTACATTCCCTTGGTTCTAAAAGGATTAATTCACAAAAAAATAAATAAATGAAATTTCAATCATTATTTACTTACCCCGTGGTATTAGAACTTCATTTGATTTTCTTTTGTTTTCTTAACACAAAGGAACAAATTATGAAAAAAGATAAAAAAAGTGCTCAGTGATGTCACACAATGGCAGTTTATGGTGACCACTTCTTCAAGCTTCAAAAGAATGCAAAAGTATTGTGAAAAATACTTAAGTAAATAAGTAAAGTATTGTGTGTTGCCCAGCCCGCCGCTCTGCAGATGTCTGCTAGGGAGGTACCATTGGCCAATGCCCACGAGGATGCCACACTTCTCGTCAAGTGTGCTCGAACCCGCAAGGGGGCAGCCATGGCCTGGGTCTGATAGGCCAAGGTGATGGCGTCGACGACCCAGTGGGATAGCCTCTGATTGGAGACAGTGTTCCATTTCCGCTGTCCACCAAAGCAGACAAAGAGCTGCTCAGTACATCTAAAGCTCTGCATGCGGTCCATATACATAGGTACGCAAAGCACGCACCGGACACAGCAACAAAAAGGCTGGGTCTGCCTCCTCCCAGGGCATCGCTTGCAGGTTCATTACCTGGTCCCTGAAGGGGGTCGTAGGAACCTTGGGCACGTAGCCCGGTCAAGGCCTTAGGACGACATGTGCGTCTGCCAGACCGAACTCCAGGCAAGTGTCGCTGACAGAGAACACTTGCAGGTCCCCAACCCTCTTGATGGAAATGAGGGAGTGTCTCTGGAGGCCTGAGAGGACCACGGAGAGATCTCATGAGGGGAACAGGCATGGCATGGGAGGGTTCAGCCTCCGGGCACCTCTAAGAAACCTGATGATCAGGTTGTGCGTCCCTAAGGACTTACCATCCATTGTGTCATGGTGAGCCGATATAGCAGCTATATAAACCTTCAAGGTGGAGGGGGACAGCCTCCCCTCCAGCCTCTCCTGCAGAAACAAGAGACTGCACTGACCTGACTGCGCATCTCTGTGGGTCTTCAGATCGGGAAGAACACCAATTCGCAAACAAACGGCACTTCAGGGCGTAAAGCTGCCTGTTAGAGGGAGCTCTGGCTTGGTTGATCTTGTCTACAACAGCAGGTGGCAGGCCACTTACAGTAGATCTTTCACATCCCATCCAGGGACCAGAAGTGGAGGTTCCAGAGGTCTGGGCACGAATTCGAAAGGGAGAGGCTGTCGCGAGGAGCGTGAGATACGAGAACCAAGTCCGCGTGGGCCAATAGAGGGCCACTAAAGTAACTTGTTCCTCGTCCTCCCTGAAAGCACTCGTTGGTGAGGCGCGCTACTGAGTCTAACTCCATGCCAAGAAAAGAGATGCTCTGAACTGGGGCGAGCTTGCTCTTTTTCCAGTTGACCTGAAGCCCTAGACGGCTGAGGTGCCTGAGCACCTATGGGCGCACAGTAACTCTCGAGGGTGGGCTAGGATGAGCCAGTTGTCGAGGTAATTGAGTATGCGGATGCCCACTTCCCTTAGCGGGGCAAAGGCTGTCTCTGCTACCTTCGTAAAGATGCGAGGGGACAGGGACAGGTCAAAGGGGAGGACCTTGTACTGATACGCCTGGCTGTCGAATGCGAAACATAGGAAGGGTCGATGTCGAGGCAAGATAGAGACGTGGAAGTACATGTCCTTCAGGCCTACTGCTGCGAACCAATCCTGATGCCGGACGCATGATAGAATGTGTTTCTGCATGAACATCCTGAATGGGAGTTTGTAAAAGGCCCGGTTGAAAACTCGCAAGTCCAGGATCAGTCACAAGCCACCACCTTTTTTGGTACAATGAATAAGGGCTGTAGAAACCCTTCTTCATCTCGGCTGGAGGGACAGGTTCTATCGCGTGTTTGAGTAAAAGGGTCACGAACTCAGCACGTAGGGTGTTGCCGTCTTTGCAGAGCACCGAGGTAAAGCAGATACCACCGGAAGGGGGCGGGGGCCTGGCGAACTGAACCATGTAGCCGAGTCGCGCTGTGACCTTCGTGGCCCGGAGGGCGAGGTCGGTCGCAGAGCGCAGTTCCTACAGCACGTGAGGACTACCCAAGTGCAGATCTTTAAGTGCCTTGGCCTAGTGGACTTGCAGGAGGGCCATTGCATACAGGGCGGAGGCGGCCTGTCCAGTGGACTGTAGGCTTTGGCGGTCAGTGATGACGTCATCCTACAGGCCTTGGAGGGGAGCACCGGCGATCCCGCCAGGTGGCAGAGTTTTCCGGACACAGGTGAATCGCAACCGCTCTGTCCACCTGGGGGACCTCCGAGTACCCCTGGGCCACCCTGCCTTCGAGGGTAGTGAGAGCAGACGAGCAAGGAGGTCGGGCAGTGAAAGGTGTCATCCTCAATCCCGTGGGAAGAAGAAGCAATATGGGGGGTGGTTGGAGTGGCATTCTTTTTAGGAAGGAAAACCGCGACTGCAACGTTGCCATGGTTAAGTTCTCGCAGTGAGAACAAGAACCATCCACAAATGCTGCCTCAGTGTGATTGCGGCCCAGACACACGAGGCAGCGTCTGTGATCATCAGGAGTGGGGAGATATTGAACACATCCAGGAAGGTCATCTTTAAAAAGACGCGTCCTGAAAAGGACGTTCAACGCCGCTGTGTGTGTGCTTTTTTATAGATACTAAACTCGTTTAGTGAGAGAAAATAGCTCTTTAAGAAGCACTGTCTAAGCGCCCAGGGGAAAAGCTGCACTGGTGTGCCGAGAAGGAGAAAGCCGCTGATACGTGCTGTAGATCCAACATCAAACGCTCTGCAGAGATGAGTGGAACAGAAGTGATCTCAGCTCGCTGATCGCACAACCGCTCGGCTCCGAAGAAATAATCTGAATGGACAGATGCACGATTCCCTCCTTTTATACCAGTATGTCCGGGGGAGGGACATGCAAATTCTCTCTGCCAATTTCACACAACCGTTTAAGAACATTTGTTTAAACACCAAAACAGATTTTTTTTTATTTTTTTATCCCTAGTTAGAGGAGCTGAATGAAAAAACGGTAACACTTTACAATGAGGTTGTATTTATTTACACTATAGTTAACATTAACTACATAAGCTAACATGAACTAACAATGAACAGTATTTACAGCATGAATTGGTTTTGGGTAATATTATTTAAATATATACTAATACATTTTTAATATAAGATGTTGTAGCTATACATTAGTTCATGCATTAAGAACTAGCATGGACTAAATAATATATCTTGCTCTGATATTTCATGTTACCTAATGCATTTACTAATGTTAATAAATAGAATCTTACTATAGTGTTACTGAAATACATTTACATTCTTTTATGTAGCTACCACATTACTCAATACACTAATATTGCAGAATTAAACTAGAATTTGACATGAAATTAATTGAACTTTACTTGAAATTCCTAATGCCTGTTGTATCTGTCCAATATGTATAATCAAGAGGTGTGGGAAGACTTGATGAAAAGTTAATGATGACTTCCTTAATTGTTAATGCATTGTGATACGGTAGATTGTGATACTGTGTTTGTATTGAGCCAAATTAAGAAATGAGGTTAAACAGCCTAATTGATTGATTGATTGAAATAAAAATAACACTTTGTTATACATTTCCATCCACATCACAGTGTCTGCAGTGTTCACATAGGAAATCTTTCTGGCATCAGGAATTGTAATCATTGACTACCTCTCCCAGGTCCTGAAGGCTCATTGGATTTTTAAGTGTTTTTAAGAATGAGGAAAGTTCCCCGCCAAGAAGGTCCTACTAACGTTCCAGCAATTTCCTTTTATTTTCTTCTTCTTCATTATTTGTATTGCTTTGGTAGTATTTTCTCAAGTAAGTGGTACATTTTCAAAGCCCTTAGTGCTAATCAGTTTTATTCCTATAATAGTTTTATCTAGATAATACAGAAATCACTTGCAAAAACAATTTTTAAATAATGAACGTCTGATTAATGTACGGTCTACAAATCAAACCCTTCAATGTAAGTGATCAGGTGTGATTGTAGACATTTCACAGGGATTCTTGGACTTTTTTTATAATGACATACTTTGTGAATAATTATATAGTTAGTAAAAACATTTATCTACAGGCAAAAAGATATAACAGGGAACCTCCAACAAGCTCTCAGATATTGAAAATGGCATTAAATTACTTGCATTAATCAGCAAGTGAAACAACATACCAAAGCAATGAAATGGTTTAAAGGGAATTAAATGATGAAAGAGAGAGAGAGAGAGAGAGAGAGAGAGAGAGAGAGAGAGAGAGAGAGAGAGAGAGAGAGAGAGAGAGATCTTAAACCATGTAGACCAGAGAACTGGCTTCTTTTCTACTGAAGACTGAAATTACTGTTATTTTTGCTGCTGCATCCTGAAGACCAGTTAAAAATAAAGTTTTGCAAATGCTCTTATGTAATTGTTTTATGTTTTCCTATTTTATAATGAAATTATATTGTTATTGTTAGAGGTTTTTGTTTCTTTACACAAAGAGTACTCCCAATCAGTTCCACACAGTAAATTATAGATGTTCTTAACTCATTAAGAAATAAAACCCACTGGTATTGGGTCGGGATCAGTATCAGCTGACACAGGTATCGGAATTGGATCGGAAGGGGAAAAAATTTAATTGTTCCATTCCTAGTTCTCAAGCCTAGGCAAGGATATGTGCCCAAGGTTTTGGCATTCTTTTCAAGACTCAGGTTGTTACCTACATTCATGTTAGATGAGGCACAGAAACGGCACATGCTATGTCCTGTGAGGGCGCTTTGCATGTACGTCGACCATACATGTCAATTTAGGCTGATAGATCAGTTCTTTGTTTTGTCTGTCTCCAAGCAAAGACTTTCTCACTAGGTTGTCGACGCTGTTTCACTCACTTATGATTCACAACGAGTGCAATGTCCATCGGTTTTAAGGCTCAGTCTTCCAGGGGCATGGCCTCCTCTTTGGCATGGGCTATGGGTGTGTCCTTGGAGGACATCTGTCTGGCTGCAGGTTGGGTTTCTCCTAGCACCTTTGCCAGGTTTCACAACTTGGATGTCTCTTCCCTCTCTTCCCAGGATCTTACAGTGAATGAGGTAGATTTCTCAATGTTCACTACCCTGTTAGCTAGAACATTGTATTTTGACTTTCTGTCTCTGGACAGTGTCGTTCTTAGTGCTTTTCAGTGTAAAGAGAAATGTTTAATGTCCTACTACCCTGTTGGCTACTGACATTATGTAAAGGTGTCGTTCATGGACTGTTCTGACCTTTTCCACACCATGTTGTGAATAACTATAGTTCCAAGGTGCTTCACTACCCGGATTGGGTAGTCTCACTACCACTTATTTCTCTTTTTCCTTCCTGCTGATTTCTCACTGTTAAGGGTTCGAGAGATACGCTCTCTTCCCTTCAGTCAAAAATCCTAAAGTGAATGGTGACCAAAATTTTGAAGCTCCAATAAGCACATATAGCATCATAAAAGTCTCCAGTGGATTCATTTATGTCTTCTGAACTGAAACGTTAGGTGTGTGTAAAAAAATTATAATAATAATAAAATAGATCAATATTCATATAGCCAAGTGGAGAAATTTCAAGAAATGGTCCCTTTAAGATTTTTGCAACACCAGCTTTCCAGCACTCTCTTGTGTTAGAGACATGAAAACATACATTGTGCAAGAGAGCTTCCTTTTTTGTTCAATGGTTGACAATTCTTTGGGTAAATATGACATTTTACATTAAATATGTGTTCAGAAGAGTCGTATGTTAAAACACGTTTATGTTAAAAATGTCATGGGTTATTTTTGAAGGACACATATGGATTGCATGTGTGTAGTTTGACCACGTTTTGCATACTTGTGAGGACTGGGTAGGTAAATTTAGTATTAATCATATCTTATTTAAAGGTACAATATGTAATATATTTTCTGTACTAAGCATAAAATTATCATAATATGTTATCAGAGATTTAAGAAACATGCAAGTTTAAAGACTGGCTACTCCTAAAACAATGCTACAGCCAGTATATTCTACTTTGAAATGTCTGTTCTGGCTGTAATTTCTTTTTGAGTTTTGACCTGTGTGATCCCGCCCACTGCCCATTTCCCAATAGTATTGCGACACACCGAGTTGCCAAATTTTAAACAAGTTAGCGGGCAAACACAGTGCGCTGCAGCCGTTGAAGTCAGCAATACAGTTAACATTGAGAGAGTTAAAAAAAATCCACATTTGCTGGCTTATAATTTGCAAACAATAAGAACATTGCAAATGCTGCAACTTACAGTATAAGGCTCAGCGCTTGCCATTGTCAGTCAACCCGCGTGATGTCAATGTTAAATATTGCTTTTTATTTAGTCATAGAGTGTTTTCCAGTTTAGTGAATAAGTGTAATACTCGTTTTATTTGAAAACTAGGGCTGTCGATTTAACGTGTTAATTCAGTGCGATTCATTTGACTAAAAAATTTACGCCATTAATCGCAATGCCCCTGGACCGTAATATGGAAGATTCCTGAGAAATGCAAGCTTGTAGTACCTCCAGAGGGCAGTAAGTGAAACTTCAGCTGTGAGGCAATGCACAGTTTATACAGTGAAGAAAAAACCCTTGAGCAGCAGAACAACACAGACATGTGTTTCGTTCTTGCATTCAAAACACTTGATGGAGTGCAAATCCGAACTAAGGGATCTCAAGATGTGCTCTAAGTATTAAACTATATTTAACTTTACACAGTGACCTAACAATGTTATGTTTATGACGCAACGCACCCGAGATGCTACACAAGCATGTCTGACCCAGGTGTTACATGTTATATGGTAGTAAACAATACATTGTATTCTAAAGCCGCTTTTTGAATTGTCTTATTAATGATGAACTCTTCTGCCACACGAATGTAATACATTTTAATTATCTGAATATTTTTTATTTTATATATATATATATATATATATATATATATATATATATATATATATATATATATATATATATATATTTTTAATATTTAAAGATAACTATGTCTAATTATTTCATCATTATATATTGATTTATTGTTATATGATGGGCTTTCTCAGCAAATATTTGTATATGCGATTAAATGTGATTAATCGCGATTAATTAATCGGGACACCATGTAATTAATTTGATTGAAACTTTTAATCGATTGACAGCCCTAGTGAAAACATTTAATATTTAAATAGTTGTATTTTTTTAAACAGTTATACATGTCCTTGAAGCCTGGTAAAAAAATGCATAAAATGCTTTGAGTGATTTAAGCATGTGTTAAATGCATAAAATGCTTTTAGTGATTTAAGCATGTGTTAAATGCATAAAATGCTTTTAGTGATTTAAGCAAGTACTTAAATGCATAAAATGCTGTAAAAGATATAGTAAGCATGTTTTAAGTTGACGTATGCTGAAGCATATGGTTAGGCTAATGCTTTTTGTGTTTCCATTTAACATTAACCTCCACCATATTTCATTACCGTATTTAATTTTTCATTCAAGATATTTTTGTATAATTTTTTGTTTCTTTACAACCACTGGCTACATTTAAAAGTTTTGTTTTTACTAAAAATGTTCGCTTCCGGACAGTTGTGGTATGCATGTTCACAAGGTAGGAGCTACTGAAAATATGTTTGATTATGTCTGCAGATAAATGGCAAGAGGATAGATTCCCTATTAATGATTCTGAGCGATTTAAGTTATGGCTGCTCACCAGACTCAATACACACTGAGTAACTTAAAATATTGAGGGTGTGCAGTGATTGCCGATTTCAGACCAGCCGAGGGATCCAACTATATCAACATGCCAAGGCGTATGTCACTCGAGAGGCAGTTTGAACTCCACATTTGTAAACATAGGGCCTACATACCACAGCTATCTGGAAGTGAAGATTTATATTAAAAACATTTTAAATATTAATGTATTTCTTACACACCAAGAGTTTTGCTAAAGAAGACATGTATTAATGTCCTATCATATTACTAATTAGTAGTGATTAAATATTTTATGTAATTTAATCTTAATTAAATATTTTATTTATTTAATTAAATCTTTTATGTTTGTTTATTTCTGCGATGGACTGGCGACCTGTCCAGGGTGTCCCCCGCCTTTCGCCCAATGTTAGCTGGGATAGGCTCCAGCCCCCCGCGACCCTGTACACAGGATAAGCGGTTGACGATGGATGGATGGATGGATGGATGGATGTTTGTTTATTTGTTTAGGTAGGCTACTGTTTCAAAAATGGATCACGATAGTTTGAAAAAAAGCAACCGAAAATAGTAACGAAATAGGTTTATTGCTAGATGTCGCTGTTTAATACCACACCGGAGTGGACTGTCAGGGACCCTCTTGAGCAGTTGTTGGTTGCCTGACGTTGCTAAGGAAGTCAAGTAAGTTTGCTTATTTGGAGAACTGGAGGTAACGGAGTGAGGTTTCATTTTCAATATTAGTAATTTTATTCTTCACACAAACGTATTTTAAATATTTTTATGAAGTTTCAACATTGTTATTTCGCCAGAGTTTTGGTCGCTAATGGATGTGTGACATTCGTGTGTCATCAGTGAATGTAGCCAGAGACTACATTTAGATTTTGCATCGCAAGCTTTTTATCTAAACACCACTGTTTTAGTAGATTAGTTAAAGCTGGGTACCAAAACGGATAATTACGCTGCAGAAAAATTTTCAGCTCTGTACACTTTATTGTTGATGTATATTATTTGTATTATTAGGCCTATTCATAATAATTTCTTTTTTTACTTTTAAGTATTTAAATAAAATAAAAGAAAAACCTAATTATCATTATTATTATTTTTTAGACATTCAGGGAAATAGTCCAAGGCACTCCATTTAAAATGGTAAAAACATAAAAACAAATTGCATTTCGGTAAACAAATAATAATAATTAGGTCTGTTTGTTTTTATTATTATTATTGATTTATTTATTTTATAATTTGTAATGTCCTGATTTGACTCGCCAATTGACAGTAAAGGCTTTTTACATTTTCTACCAGAAATGCCTTGGACTATTTGATTTGCTATTATTGAAACCCAAACATTATGATCCTCATGTCCCTGTACTCCATAAATACAAAGAAAGTTCAAAAACGTTTTTGAGTCTTCTTACATTTGTGTATTCTTCTGTTCAACACAAGGCATTACTGATTTATTTCTTATTCACAATTAAGTTTACTAAAACCAATGTAGGTAACTAAAATCTGGTCTAGTTATGTATCTGTATTGTGCAGAAAAAAGTCTTCAGCATATTTTGGAAAATAATGATAACATTTTTTAAATGATGAATTATTATGCCTCATAATTGTAAATATTAACAGGCCTACCTACTCCATAAAATTGTTTTTTTTAGTCATTTAAACATAACACAGAGCTTAACAACTATAGCCAAAAAGAAATTGGTGTAATGGCTGTTAATGGAGATTTTATTATATTTCCCTTAATTGCTTAAGTGCTTTAGTTCTTGCACACCCAGTTTTGTCTTGGCACAGCCAAAGTTTTGTTTCTGGCTACACCACTGATGAGAATAGCAAATTGTTTTTGAACATCAACTGTTTAAGCCATCCCAGACTTTTCACAGACTGTCTTAGACTCCAGCCCCCCCAACACACACACACACACACACACACACACACACATTTCAAAATTTCTATTTAGATGTTTATGTAGACCTTGTTTCTGTGTTTCTATTTTTGAGTTACATACAGATTTAGCACATTAAATCTCCTTGCTGTCGCCACATAATGTAATCAAATGAGTACCATGGGGCTTGTTTACATCTAAAACTAAGTCCGACAATAGGATGACTGAGCATGGAGACACCATCGTTCCATTTAACCCCACAGAACTTAGTTCAGGAGAACCAGCTTGCAAAACAGATCTCACTATTGTAAGTCTAGACCAGAGAAAAGAGAAGAGCAACCAAGAGGAGCTCAGAAATGCCAAGAAGCCATATGATGGACCCACTCATCAGAATGAACACAATGACACTAAGCTTAGTCCATATCAACCACAGCCTCCCTCTCTTCCAAAGCCTGTGGGATTGGGAATTGGGGGTAAAAACATCTCATTTGATGAGAAGGTGAGGGGGAGAAGATTGAGAAACAGCCAAGAGAGTCTCACAGACCAAGGTGAGACTGGCTCCTCCACCGATTCTCTTAAAGAAGATGCCTCAGCTCTAGTGTCAAGCAGTCCATTGAGTTTCAAGAATGGACAGAGTCTTTCATCAGGATGTTCACTCAACATCCAACCCATTGAGATGCCACCATTCAGGAACTTGACAGGAAGTTTCTCTGAGACAGAACATTCCCAACAAGATCATTGTGATCTCAACAAAGAGCGTTTGAGACCGTCCAAAATAATTCTTTCTCCACTGCAGGCCACGGGCACGTATCCTCCTCTAGAGCACAGTGCAGCCTCCTCGTCCTTAAGGACATCTAATCGGATTGACAGGGATTGTTTGGATTACAGTGTGGTGGGGAGAAGAGGGCGGTCAGAGAGGCTTCAGAGGAATCTGAGCGATAGTCGTCTGTTGGAGACCATGGTTTCAGACAGCACCTCTGTTCACTCCATGAAGTCCACCTATAGTGTACTGAATCCTATCAGACCCAGGGATGTGAGAAACAGGTAAGAGTTTTTATATACTGTTTTATTTATTGCTTCTTTTCTGTGTTGTCTATTTACAGTTGAATTCAGAAGTTTACATACACCTTAACCAAATACGTTTAAGCTCAATGTTTCACAATTCCTGTCTTTTAATTGTAGAAAACATTCCCTGTCTTAGGTCAGTTAGGATCTCTACTTTAATTTAAGAATGTGAAATGTCAGAATAATACTAGAGAGAATGATTTATTTCAGCTTTTATTGCTTTCATCACATTCCCAGTGGGTCAGAAGTTCACATACACTTTGTTAGTATTTGGTAGCATTGCCTTTAAATAGTTGGGTCAAAGGTTTTGTGTAGCCTTCCACAAGCTTCTAACAATAAGTTGCTGGAATTTTGGCCCATTCCTCCAGACAGAACTGGTGTAACTAAGTCAGGATTGTAGGCCTCCATGCTCGCACATGCTTGTTCAGTTCTGCCCACAAATGTTCTATCAGATTGAGGTCAGGGCTTTGTGATGGCCACTCCAATACCTTGACTTTGTTGTCCTTAAGCCATTTTGCCACAACTTTGGATGTATGCTTTGGGTCATTGTCCATTTGGAAGACCCATTTGCAACCCAGCTTTAACTTCTTGGCTAATGTCTGAGATTTTGCTTCAATATATTCACATAATTTTCCTTCCTCATGATGCCATCTATTTTGTGAAGTGCACCAGCCCCTCCTTCAGTAAAGCACCCCCACAACATGATGCTGCCACACCCACGATGAACATAATGGCCAAACAGATACATTTTTGTTTCATTAGACCAGAGGACATTTCACCAGAAAGTAAGATCTTTATCCCCATGTGCACTTGCAAGCTGTAGTTTGGCTTTTTGAGGCAGTTTTGGAGCTGTGGACTCGTCCTTGTTGAGCAGCCTTTCAGGTTATGTGCCAATTTAGGACTTGTTTTACTGTGGATATAGATACCTGTCTACCTGTTTCCTCCAGCATCTTCTCAAGGTCCTTTGTTGATTTTCTGGGATTGATTTGGAAACTGCTTTTCGCACCAAACTACATTCATCTCTAGGAGACAGAATGCATCTTCTTCCTGAGTGGTAGGAAGACTGCATGGTGTTTATACTTGCGTACTGTTGTTTGTACAGATGATCGTGGTACCTTCAGGCATTTGGAAATTACTTCCAAAGATGAGCCATTTTTTTTCTGAGGTCTTGGCTGATTTCTTTTGATTTTCCCATGATGTCAAGCAAAGAGGCACTGAGTTTGAAGGAAGGCCTCAAAATACATCCACAGGTACACCTCCAGTTGACTCCAATTAGCCTATCAGAAGCTAAATTAGGCTTGACATAATTTTCTGGAATTTTCCAAGCTGGTTAAAGGCACAGTTAACTTGTAATGTAAACTTCTGACCCACTGGAATTGTGATATAGGCAATTAAAAGTGAATCAATTGTCTGTAAACAATTGTTGGAACAATTACTTGTGGCATGCACAAAGTAGATCTCATAAACAACTTGCCAAAACTATAGTTTGCTAATATGAAATCTGTGGAGTGGATGAGTTTTAATGACTTCAACCTAAGTGTATTTAAACTTCTGACTTCAACTGTGTATTTAGCGTTTAGCATGTATCCGTCCTCCACTTCAAGATAAAATGATCACATGCTGATGTACCATCTTGCTAACTCTTAAAGAGTCCAAGTGTCTCTGTTTAATATTTTATTTAAATCTTATTTACCTGCACAATACAATAGATTAGTAGCCAGTGTGTTCACAATTACTTCCTTGTGAATTAGATGTTCACAAGACTATTTGTTGCTTTTGAAAGAATGACCTGAACAGCTTTAGTTGAACAGTATGGCGAAGTGAAGCTGAGTGTTTATAGAGAGATTGAAGATGAATGTAAGGGGATTAGAGCTGGTTCAGTGACATGCCAGTTCAGCACGTACTGCAACTTTCAAACTGCTTTAGTATCCCATTCATTCAGATTCTGTTTGTTTTACAGAATTTTCAAAATGTAGAAAACTTTGTAAGGCCAATATGAAATGCTTGTTTAACCATTAGTTAGGCACCTAATGATTACTTTATCTCATTTCAAGTAACATTCCGGTTCAATACAAGTTAAGCTCAATTAACAGCATTTCTAGCGTAATGTTGATTGTGACAATTTCATTTGTTTTGTGCCTCATTTCTGGGTTACAGTGAGGCACTTACATTCAAAGTGATTGGGGCCAATCCATAAATGTAGAAGTACTCACTGCTTCAATAGTATAGCCACAAGACATAAAGAATATGCTTGTAAACTGACTTAAGTGAGATAAAATTGCTTTCTAACCTTTTCTGTACAAAGTTATAGCCAGTTTTACAACATCGATGCAAATGCTGTAAACCTGAAAACTACCATAAAAATGACCAATTAAACAACTTAACAGCACAAATAAAACATGAGTTTTAAAAGAAGAATTCATGTAATTTTATAAAATTATAAACTTCACATTTATGCCTTTAAACCCTCCAAATATTAGCCCTATTCCCTACAATTGTAAGTACCTCACGGTGTCCTCTGTCAAAGTGTTTTTGTTTTTTTCAAAAATCAACATTCGACTATCAACATTAGCCAAAAATTTTAATTTAGTCATTGTTTACTCACCCCTGTGTTGTTATAACCTCATATGACTTTCTCTTTTTTTCATAACACAAATGGAGCAATTGTAAAAAATAAATAAAAACTGTGCTCAGTGATGTCATACAATGTCTGTTTATGGTGACAACATCTTCAAGCTTCTAAAGTACACAGAAGTATAATTCCAAAGTTAAATTTAGATTTATTGAGACTCATGATTGTTCTGAAAGCATACAATAAGGTTTGGTGAGAAACAAACCAAAATCGAACATATTATTTAGTGACACTCTTGACCGATGAGACTGCATGAGAGCAACAGTTGCACTGCCTTCAAGCCAAAACTTGTTTTGTTTATCTAAAAACAGGTCCTCCACAGCAATACTAACAACAGAACACAACACGCTTCACAAAAACCAGAGAATCGAACTTACTAAATGTGTCTGATTAGTTTGACGTCAGAGAATAGATGCATTTCTATGCCCAGCCTTATTTGTTAGAAAACAGAGTACTTAATCAAACTAAGAGGATAGTGAAGAGGCTGAGGAAGCCACAGTTACACTGTGTCCTTACCTGATGGCAAAAGTATCTTTTCTATGTTAATCAGAGTTTTTGTCCTAACCAGCCATGACGAATGACGGGACATTCTATTGAATCAAACTGAGAGGGATAGAGAAGGCAATAATATCTGTCACCTCATCTTCTTTATGAACCAGTGTGTGTGTGAGACAGAGTGAGACCTCAGCAAAAACATTCGTTAGGAGTAACATTCTTGGCCAAAATCGAGTGGTTTTTAACTGGCTAGTGAGATGCTGGCTTCAATATACTGTTATGAGAAAGTTTTGGACCAGTGCCAGTTTATAGCAGACTGGAGTACCCAGCGTGATGTTTAAAATAGAAACCAAGTGATCGACAGAATGTCCCATCATTTGCCATGGCTGGTTAGGACAAAAATCCTTATTAACATATAAAAGAGATACCTTTAATCCCAGATTAGGACACTGTGTGACTGTGGCTTTCTTAGCCTCTTCAATCCCTCTTAGTTTGATTGAGTACTCCATTTCAAATAACGCCAGTTATAGAAATGCATCTGTTCACCGACTACAAACTCATCAGACATGTTGAGGAAGTTCTGTTCTCTGGTTTGTGTGCAGGTGTGTTGTGTTCGGTTGTTAGTATTGCTGTGGCGGACCTGTTTTTAGATAAATAAAATTAGTTTTCGATTGAACGCTCCATTTTGCGAGCGGGGGGCTGCATGATTCTATTTGTTAATTGGTTGGTCTCTGTGAGAATAAAAGCCATACCTCTTTTCTTCTAGCCTAGTTGTACTATATTAATTTTACAATCGCATACAAATGATTATGAGTTGTCATGATACCATGGTTTAATTAACATTATTCTTAATAATGATTGTCATTATAGAACAGTTCCAGTTCTCTAATCTGATTAGACTAGCAGCATTCCAAGAGTGCTGATATTTAGTATAACAACACTGGGGGTTTCACTGTTTGTGTCACTACACTTTTCTGTGTTCTGCTCCTGATTCATGAATTTTTAGAAGCTTTCTGGAGGGCAGTGTTCTGGGAAATGGTGCCTTGCTGGGGGCGGAAGAGCTCGACCGCTACTTCCCAGAGAGACAACTTGGTATTTACATTGCCACATGGAACATGCAGGGAGAGAAGGCATGGAACAATAGTGTGATGGCAATTCAATTTGGATGTTTAAATGCAGTGCAGCTGTAAGTCTAAAAATTCCCTCTCTGTCCCAGGGTCTTCCATACAACCTAGATGATCTGCTGCTTCCAACCGATACAGACTTTGCACAGGATGTCTATGTTATTGGAGTTCAGGAAGGTTGCCCAGACAGGTAAGATGTTTTTCCAGTTTTTTTTCTATTTGTCTTTCTGATACTCTATACATTTACTCTCTTGCATTTGTCCACAGGAGGGAGTGGGAGATCCGTCTGCAAGAAACTCTCGGGCCGTATTACGTCATGCTGTATGCAGCAGCACATGGAGTTCTCTATCTCACTGTATTTGTCCGAAGGGACCTCATATGGTTCTGTTCAGGTAAGACTACGATTTGCTTTTGAATAAACAGTCACCATCAACTATCAAAAATATTTCCAAAGTGTGTCTTTTTCTACACTTACAGAAGTGGAACATGCCACTGTAACCACCCGAATTATATCTCAGATTAAAACTAAAGGAGCTGTGGGTGTTGGCTTTACTTTCTTTGGGACATCCTTCCTCTTCATCACATCCCATTTCACCTGTAAGTTGATTATATAATGGAAGATTAAACCAAAGCACAGACAAATTGTACTGAAAAAAAAGAAAAACACAATAATTTTGTTTGTTTCAGCCGGAGATTCTAAAGTATATGAGAGGATCTTAGACTACAACAAGATCGTAGAAGCTTTGGCTCTCCCTAGAAACCTTCCTGATACCAACCCTTACCGCTCTACAAACTGTGAGTATCCCTATGATTATGTTTTAAGGTTTGTATCACAGATATCGCTTATATATTCGTATGTTAATGAACACACTTTGCTTGCTCATTCTCAGCTGATGTCACAACCCGTTTTGATGAAGTCTTCTGGTTTGGAGACTTTAACTTTCGCCTGAATAAAGCCAGAGGAGGGGTGGAGGAAATTTTGAATCAGGTTGTAGGTGCAGATATGAGCCCACTGTTACAGCATGACCAGCTGTCTAAAGAGATGAAGGAAGGTAAGTTATGTAAGAGTTCAGTCATGTGTCATGGAGAATATTGATATTCACATCAAGGCAATATTCTTTCTTACATTTTGTTACTGGAACAATCTGTATTCTATTTACAGGTTCCATTTTCAAAGGGTTTCAGGAAGCAACAATTCACTTTCCTCCTACATACAAGTTTGACATTGGTTGTGATGTCTATGACACCACCACAAAGCAGAGAACGCCCTCATATACTGTAAGCTTATTAGTCAATTTTGTTAAAGCATCTGTTTAGTAACTTTAGTGCTATCATTGTTTTATTTTTCCTTATGTGTTGATAGGACCGGATCATTTATCGAAACAGACAAGCAGATGATATTAAAGTAGTAAAGTATACTTCTTGCTCATCTATTAAGACGTCTGATCACCGACCTGTCATTGGCATGTTTCTGGTCAAAATTCGTCCTGGTAGAGATAAGTAAGCACCTTTCTACAATAGCACTCTTTATTAGTCTCACATACATTTTGAGGTTGGAGTGTTGCTCACTTGTTAATGGTTTTCCGTTAATCTATGAAATAAGACAAATACAAATTTAAAACAATAGTTTTATATTTATCCATTTTTTTTAACTTGAATGTCATTCACAATGCTTCATGGGATTATAGTTATTTTCCTCATTAAGGTGGTTAAAGGGTTAGTTCACACAAAAATAAAAATTCTCTCATAAATTTCTCACCCTCCTGCCATCCCAGATGTGTATGACTTTCTTTCTTCTGCAGAACACAAAAAAAGATTTTTAGAAGAATATTTCAGCTCTGCAGGTCCATACAATGCAAGTGAATGGTGATCAGACCTTTTGTAGATCCAAAAGTTACATGCATGCATCATAAAAGTAATCCATATGACTCTAGTGTTAATCCATATCTTCAGAAACAGACCAATATTTTATTACGTTTTTGGCTTGAAATTCTTCTCCCTGTCCAGTAGGGGGCAATATGCATATAGAATGTGAATCACCAAAAACACAAGAAGAAGAAGAATGTAAAAGTGATTTGTTTCCTCACCCGCACTTATCATATCGCTTCTGAAGACATTTCTTAAAACACTGGAGTTATATGTATTATGACTCCAGTCATACACATCTGAGATTGCATAAATTTGAGTAAAGGATGAGAGAATTTTAATTTTAGGGTGAACTATTCCTTTTAAGTACACAGTCTTGTCCCTTTGTCTTTTTGCCAGATTTTGAATACTTTCAAGTACTTTTTTGCTTCAAATCAAAGCTTGTAATGTTTTGACCCACCTCGGAGCTAGTTGGTTTGGTTTATGGCTTTTTTTTTAACCGAGGATTTTAAGAAAATGTCTATGGAACAAAATGTATGGGGAAAATTCTTCCAGATCCAAGATGACTGAACATGTGGCCGGGCATGGTGTGAGTTTGTGGCAGGACTCTGACCAGTGGCAGATAGTCATTGAAAACAGTTATTATTTAGAAATTAAATTCTTCACCTATTAATTTAAGCTTATGTTTGATTGGACAGTAGTTATACAGATTTAATAAAACACTGACATAGTGTGTTATCCTCTTCAGCATTCCTTTGGGTGCTGGGCTGTTTGACAGGAGTCTGTACCTAGAAGGAATCAGAAGAAGAATTTCCAGGGAGCTGAAGAAGAGAGAGGCAGTCATGAAAAACCAGAATAATAGCACAGTTTGCACCATATCCTGATCCGGGACCAGTGCAAATGAGCCATAGGGTGCTAAAACTGTTCTTTTTAAATACTGAGGTACTGACTTGGAAGGCTGGACTTTCAGGAACAAAGTATAACTCAGTCCTATGGGTGTCATGGCTCTTATCTGCCTCTATTGAAGTGCATCTTGAAGCATCAGTGCACAGTCCATGGACCAAAAGAAAATGCTGTGGCTGGACCCTGAAGTTTAGCAGCTGGTTTTGGAACTATATAATGTTGTTTGACAAAACAGAATACTCTTTATGGATCTATAAATTATACTGACCAGAGTAAATTAAGTGAACTTAATACACTTGTCTGCACTGTACTGTAAATCCATTATTCCTTTCTCTTTTGTATTATTATGTATTTAACTTAAAGGGAATATTCACCCAAAAATGAAAATTCTGCCATCATTTACTTAAAGGAGAAAATAGGACATTGTAGGATAAATTACAGCTTTGGTAACCCTTTACTTCCATTGAATGGGAAAAAGATTATATGAAACTGAATGGTGACTGAGACTACTGCCTTTTTGTTTCATGGAAAAAAGAAATTCAGAAGTTTTAAAACAATATAAGAGGAAGTAAATGATGACAGAATAATTCCAGGTTGAACTGTCTCTTTAACTGTAAGCCAACACAGTCTGTTCTGCATCTGGGTTTAATTGATAAGTTGATAACATTACTGTAAGCACCTCATTACCAGAACCATGTTGCTGATTTTGTTCATTTTGATTGGCTCCTGGGTCTCATTTTGGAACAGTTACCTAATGTGCTTCACAGTGATATTTCCCTTAAAAAGGGAATTGTACTGTAGCATTATTAGCAGCAAAATATGGCAGAAGCTGTGTTTGCATCTGTTTTTACTGATTGTCATTGATATAGGTGAATGTGGTCTTGTGGTTAGAAGCTTAAATTGGGAGGCACAGACTATACTTGAGATTATTGCCTTAACATAATTTAATATAATTAATTTTAATTGATGTCAATTGTAATTTACATATGGGAGTGGGAATTACAATAGTATTGGTATTGCTTGTGCATGGATCTCCGTAACAGTGGTGTAAAAGTGAGTCATGCATTCACATAACAAATTTCAGTTCTACTTGTAATGAAAGTGCCTGCGATCTTGCTCATGATTGCCTCAGTGACTTAAAAAACATTATGCTGTTTAAAACCAAATAGTAGCATGTAACAGATATGTTTACAATGTGAAGTAATACAAAAATTCTGACTCGTACTCAACTTGGTGTTAATTCTTATGAGTTTAAGTACCCGTTTGACAGCAAAAATATTATTGTTTCCAACACAAATGAAGAAACAAATTACTGCACATTTAAAAATGTTCATAACATAATTAGACATTCAAAGGCAAAAACTGTCTATGTTCAGAATGAAATACAAGCTTGACTGCTCCATGGATACTGCTATATATATATATATAAGAATAGTAAGTAATCCGGGCCTGCATCTGTAACTGAAAACTATTGATTTTGAATGATGCTGCAGTCACACCACTAGGTGTCACTAAGTCCAAGATGACAAGCAAAAAGTTACTGCGTGCATCACACTGGAAACGAAGAGTCAAGCAAGCGCTTTATAGAATACAGTATTCAGTGAAGTTTGCTATGTTTTGGCAAATGTAGTAGGTTAACCAGATACTCAATCCATCCAGAACATTTTCATATAGTAAATACTGCTGAAATATTAAGTAGAATGTTAGTATGCTATTCCAAACGGAGCCACTACATTTTAATTTAAAGAACTTCACAGAATCAAACCTTTATTTTTCAGGGGAATATGAGGGTTTTACTCAAGAGAGACCCACCCATTGAATAACCTACAATAGAGTATTCGCTAAAACAGTAAGCAGACAGACACTGTCACCAAAAAAATGTGTGAGATAATAAATATGACAAACTTGTGGGGAAAACGAGCAAAAAGGGATGTTGATATTAATCATGATGACGCAAAAAACAGCTTAGGTGAAGGAGGTTCATGTTTACAGTTATTTCAGTGTACAATACAATCAAATCAACAGACTATAGCATAAAAATACATTTAAGACACATCATCCAGTTTCATGTTTGTTTGTAGTAAATGGAAGGTGAACAGTATTCATCATTTTGCTTAGATAATGCTTAGACATTACCATTTGAATTATATCTAATGAATAATGTGTGACTGTGAGTTCTTTATAGAGCCAGTTTGTGAAATATTTGAAGCATAATTAAATGTACTGAATATCTTTCTGGTTTATGTTAACCAGATGTATAAACTGCAACGCAGAAGTGTAAAAAATACACAATCAGCAAGACCATTTAGATAATTCAACTAGAAATGTCAAAAGTGAATGTTATTTCACTTTAAAAACATGGGTTAAACAAAATCATGCAAATTTTAAGTACACACCAGCCTCTCAGATGTCATATAAAAGGTTATCAACCCAGCATTTAAATTCTAAACACTGTATAGGTGACATACAAGCACAGTCCTTCTAAGCATTGCACTTAAATTCCAGTCAGTAAAAGAATAGTATTTGTGGGTTCAGTCCTCATATTTGCCTCTAGATAGTGCCAGCCGCTGATCTATCGGAACAGGCGGTATATGCGAGAGAGGCGTCCATCTTTACTAGTGAGAGCTGCTTGAATGTCTTCATAAGATGGCATCTCCGTCAGATCTCCCAGTGCAGCTACTGCAGGCTTACTATGGAGCATTTTTGTTGTAACTCTCTTGATGTCATCGGCTGTAACATTACCTAAAACAAAGAGACAGGGGAAAAGCCTGTAAATTAATTTCTTTAGAAATGGTTCACCTGAAAAATGTAATTCTGCCAACATTTACTCACCCTCATGCCATCCCAGATGTGCATGTGTTCAGTTCTTCTATTGAACAAGATTTTTAGAAGAATATCTCGGCTCTATTGGTCCATTCAGTTGAATGGTGGCCAGAACTTTAAAGCACCAAAAATCACAATTTAAAGGCATAAAAGTAATCCATAAGACTCCAGTGGTAAAATGCATATCTTCTATGGATTAGGTGTGGGTGAAAAACAGATCAGTATTCAAGTCCTTTTTAACTATTAATCTCATTCTCCACTTTTGAACAGCCTCAACCAGTAGGTGGCTAAATGTGAAATTAAAAAAGTAACTTCCACACCAGAATGTGGAAGTGGAAGTATAGTTATACACTCACCTAAAGGATTATTAGGAACACCTGTTCAATTTCTCATTAATGCAATTATCTAATCAACCAATCACATGGCAGTTGCTTCAATGCATTTAGGGGTGTGGTCCTGGTCAAGACAATCTCCTGAACTCCAAACTGAATGTCAGAATGGGCAAGAAAGGTGATTTAAGCAATTTTGAGCGTGGCATGGTTGTTGGTGCCAGACGGGCTGGTCTGAGTATTTCACAATCTGCTCAGTTACTGGGATTTTCACGCACAACCATTTCTAGGGTTTACAAAGAATGGTGTGAAAAGGGAAAAACATCCAGTATGCGGCAGTCCTGTGGGCTGAAAATGCCTTGTTGATGCTAGAGGTCAGAGGAGAATGGGCCGACTGATTCAAGCTGATAGAAGAGCAACTTTGCCTGAAATAACCACTCGTTACAACCGAGGTATGCAGCAAAGCATTTGTGAAGCCACAACACGCTCAACCTTGAGGCGGATGGGCTACAACAGCAGAAGACCCCACCGGGTACCACTCATCTCCACTACAAATAGGAAAAAGAGGCTACAATTTGCAAGAGCTCACCAAAATTGGACAGTTGAAGACTGGAAAAATGTTGCCTGGTCTGATGAGTCTCGATTTCTGTTGAGACATTCAGATGGTAGAGTCAGAATTTGGCATAAACAGAATGAGAACATGGATCCATCATGCCTTGTTACCACTGTGCAGGCTGGTGGTGGTGGTGTAATGGTGTGGGGGATGTTTTCTTGGCACACTTTAGGCCCCTTAAGCCAATTGGGCATCGTTTAAATGCCACGGCCTACCTGAGCATTGTTTCTGACCATGTCCATCCCTTTATGGCCACCATGTACCCATCCTCTGATGGCTACTTCCAGTAGGATAATGCACCATGTCACAAAGCTTGAATCATTTCAAATTGGTTTCTTGAACATGACAATGAGTTCACTGTACTAAAATGGCCCCCACAGTCACCAGATCTCAACCCAATAGAGCATCTTTGGGATGTGGTGGAACGGGAGCTTTGTGCCCTGGATGTGCATCCCACAAACCTCCATCAACTGCAAGATGCTATCCTATCAATATGGGCCAACATTTCTAAAGAATGCTTTCAGCACCTTGTTGAATCAATGCCACGTAGAATTAAGGCAGTTCTGAAGGCGAAAGGGGGTCAAACACAATATTAGTATGGTATTCCTAATAATTCTTTAGGTGAGTGTATATACACTTTAAAAAAAAAAACAATGGACATAAATATTGATCCGTTTCTCAACCACACCTATTATATCGCTTCTGTAGACATGGATTTAACCACTGGAGTCTTATGGATTACTTTTGTGCGGCTTTTGTGATTTTTGGACCTAATGAGTTCTGGTCACCATTTATTTGCATTGTATGGACCTACAGAGCTGAGCTATACATCTAAAAGTCTGTTTGTGTTCAGCAGAAGAAAGTCATACACATCTGGGATGGCATGAAGGTGAGTAAACAATAAGAGAATTTTAATTTTTGGGTGAATTATTCTTTAAAGTCAACAAATGGATTAAACATTTCTAAAGAAAAAAATACTTTAAAACCATTTTAAAGAATCAACGAATCTTGACTAGCACCTCAAGGAAAAAAAATAAATGATAAAGGGGTAATGTCATAATTTAAGAGAATAATGTAAATGTAATGCAATTGTAAATATATTAGCAAAATAAAGCATTCAGTGACATGTACACTTTAAAAATATCATCAGTACTTACTGATGAGCTCACAAAGCTCATGTGGGAGTTTCCTTTTGCCTGTTGAAAGTACTTGTCGCCCAACGTCTTCAAAAATTATTGGTCGTGATTCCAGGTTCATCATGAGCATGGACTTCAGCTGTGTCTTGGCTCGTTCCAGCTCCACCTACAGAAAACAGAGAGATTTCTTGTTTTAAGTGCTGTATCTCAACAAACTCCAAGCTAAAAAAATAAAATAAAGAAATCAGTCTTACTTCTGCTGTCCCAGTCATCTGAATGAACTCCCGTGTAATAATCTCCACCATTTCCCGCACCTAAAAGTAATTGAAGACAGTCAAATAACTCAAGTAACAAATTTACATTACTCTAGGTATGTTTTATCCCAAAATATAACTTGTATACCTGTCTAGGGTCTGCACTTGCGTGGATACACAGCACACCACTGTCTTCATAACTGTGATGGTAAGAGGTAGCATTGTACATCCAGTGATGCCTATACAGAAGACAACATGTTGCTATAAACCTTTCCTTGCTTATATAGCATTGCAATTCAATACCACAGGGAATATTCACCTTAGAATTATGGCATTATTTACTCACTTTTATGTTGTTCCAAACCTTGATTTTCTTTTGTGGAACACAATTTCTTTTTTTAAATGTTGCAATCCCTGAATTCCATTCCATGGCAGTTAATAGTGACAAGACAAACTGAGCTGAAATCTACTTTAAAGTTAAAAACTTAACTTTGGTTCTGCTGAAGAAGGAATGTCATACACATCAGGGATGGGTTAAAGGTAAGTAAATCATGAGGATTTAAATTTTGGGGTGAACTAATCCTTTAAAGCTTGAAAAAATTAGGGGGGTAAAACATTTTGGGCTCAGCAGAAGAAAGTCACATGGGTCTGGAACAACATGAGGGTGAGTAAATTACATGGGGGGGCTATTCCCTTAATGATGATGAATATTCAAAGATGATGCCACACCTGTTGAGCACATTAAGGTAGAGACGAGTGAACATGCCTTTTCCTGGACCTCCAGCAGAGAAAGACCCTCCACCTCCCAACAAAGTATTGAGGACGGCAAAAGGAATGAAGTCATCCTCCTGTCAGTCACAAACAGGTTTACATCAGCTCAAAACACTTCTAGCAAGTGTGACAAAAATAGATATGGCTGACAAGTATTCATTATAAATAACATTGTGTAACCAACCAAGAAGGAGCAGCTCTCCAAGCCAATCATGATGTGGGTTAGTTCAGGAATGGGAGTGGGACCCAAGCTCACATCTGACATGTCCTTCACCATCTACGGTGAGACAAATAGCTTAAGTCAAGCAATTTTGGAACCTTTAAAAAAAACAACAAAAAAAAACAAGTTGTCTGCTGGCCTTCCAAGCTTTACTCACCTTAACAATGCCACCTGTGTACTGCGCTACAGACAAGTCAACATTGGCAGGTGTGCTCACTCCCCATACCGGTTTAACATCTAGCAGATACTTTCTGGCACATTCGACAAGCTGCTCGTGTTCAATGCCGACGCCGGCCAACACCATGCGCTCTGGGCAGTAATAGTTCTGTAGATACTTATGAAGCAGCTTCTTGTCAATCGTCTCAATGTTATTAACAGGGCAGAAGCGAGGCAGGCCCACCGTGTTTCCTCTGTATGCTGCCTAAACAGTGGAGACAAAATATGAAATAAGCCGTTTAAATGATCGACAGCCAAGAACGGGCACTACACCTTTGTGGTACCGTGAACCTTTACCAGGACTCAACTATAAGGATCAAACAAGCAGTGTAAGAAATGAACTTTTCCATTAAGGAGCAATATTTGACCCCCCGCCCCTCGAATTTGAATTTCAAGGGTAAGTTCTTTTGCTTTTTGTTTCCAAGCAATATAATAGGTATACCTAGGCCTTGAACAGAATATTAAGAAATCAGATTTTACAAACAAAACACAGAAGAACTTATTATGGGGGCATTTTTTTCACCCCAGATTTGGAATTTGGGGGCATTTGTCTCACTTTTGCTGTAATTTTTACCCCAAGCCACCATTATGTTATGAGCCTGTTAATAAGGGATTTTTTATTATCATTTATAATAGTTAAAATCATTGTAATATTATAAATATTAGACATTTATAATGTTTATATTACAATTGTTATAATATATATTTTTATAGGAGTTTCATTATTTAACTTTCATTATAACATATTTCATTTAAAGAACCATATTTACCACAGTTGATGTATTGTGTTAATTTGCAACTCTCACACTGGTCCTGGACCATCCTTAGTGTCAATCCCTGTTTATGTGTAAAAAAAGTGGGCCAACTCACAGCATGTATCATTTCTGTTAGTAAAGGCTCCGGATCAGGTCTCATGTTCAGATCCTCCAACTCGAACCGCACAGCCATTCTGGTCATCTCTATCTCCTCGTCTGCACAAGGGTAGTTGACATTACATTTCAAGAAGAGCCCGTAGTGTGACATACTATATATATACTTCATAAACTTTTGAACAAAGTTATTATTATTATTATACATGCAGATTTATGAGCTCAAATTAATTAAGTGACTGTGTGGAATATTAGAACTTGACAACATTTATTTGATCACACTTAATAGGTGATTAAAAACGGTGGAAACACTTGACCAGTATATATATATATATTATATCCTCCTATAAATATTACCCTAAATTATTATTCTTGTAAAAAATGAATGTCCATGTTACCTGTCAATTAGCCAGAATCATATGACCGCTTGGTCTTTGATTGGCTATTTTGAAGATTTAATGACAAACTACATCATTACTTTTGCAGGTGCTCACCTAATAAACGGGGCTGTAGAACAGCATCTGACAGGAGGTTCACTACAGTATCCAGACCTTTCACTTCAGCTGAAACAGCATACATTGTTGTATCCCTGTAACAGTCAGAACAACAATTTTGCACAATGCAAGTATAATAAAATGTTAAGATCAAACTGAGTGCACTGAAAAAAATCATTAATTTGGGATATCAGATGTTTTAATGCAAGTCGTGAAAATAAGCCAAGATATATTGTGTATTGGAGTAAATATGACTGCTTTGGAATAAATTATGGAATAATAATAATAAAAAAAAATGAATTAAAACCTGGATGTTTGGCAGTCACAGATGCCTCCATGTTTCTCAAGAGTCAGGAGAATTTCATCTTTACTTCCAAACTGGGCTGTAGACTTAATGTATGATATAACAATTGCTTGGTTAAGGCATTTTAAAAACAAAACAACTGTTTCATCCATCCATCCATCCATCCATCAAGTCAGAAGTTTACTTAGAGCTAGGTTGAAGTCATTAAAACTCTTTTTAACCACTCCACAGATTTCATATTAGCAAACTATAGCTTTCAAGTCGTTTAGGACATCTACTTTGTGCATGACAGGAGTAACTGTTTCAACAATTGTTTACAGACAGATTGTTTCACATTTAATTGACCATCACAATTCCAGTGGGTCTGAAGTTTACATACAATAAGTTAACTGTACCTTTCGGCAGTTTAGAAAATTATGTCAAGCCTTCAGCTTCTGATAGGAGGTGTACTGAATTGGAGGTGTACCAGTGGATGTATTTTAAGGCCTACCTTCAAACTCATCGCCTCTTTGCTTGACATCGTGAGAAATCAAAAGAAATAAGCAAATACCACAGAAAAAAAATTGTGGCCCTCCACAAGTCTGGTTCATCCTTGGGAGCAATTTCCAAATGTCTTAAGGTACCACGTTCATCTGCACAAACAATAATACCCAAGTATAAACACCATGGGACCACACAGCCATCACACCACTCAGGAAAGAGACGCATTCTGTCTTCTAGATATGAACGTAGTTTAGAGCAAAAAGTGTAAATCAATCCCAGAACAACAGCAAAGGACCTTGTGAAGATGCTGGAGGAAACAGGTAGACAAGTATCTATATCCACAGTAAAACGAGTCCTATATCGACATAACCTGAAAGGCTGCTCAGCAAGGAAGAAGACACTGCTCCAAAACTGCCATAAAAAAAGCCAGACTACATATTGCAAGTGCACATGGGGAAAAAGATCTTACTTTTTGGAGAAATGTTCTCTGTTGTGATGAAACAATAAGGCCATAATGACCATCGTTATGTTTGGAGGAAAAAGGGTGAGGCTTGCAAGCTGAAGAACACCATCCCAACCGTGAAGCATGGGGGTGTCAGCATCATGTTGTGGGGGTGCTTTGCTGCACGAGGGACTGGTGCACTTCACAAAATAGATGCCATCATGAGGAAGGAAAATTATGTGGATATGTTGAAGCAACATCTCAAAACATCAGCCAGGAAGTTAAAGCTTGGTCAAAAATGGGTCTTCCAAATGGACAATGACCCCAAGCATACCTCCAAAGTTGTGGTAAAATGGCTTAAGGACAACAAAGTCAAGGTATTGGAATTGCCATCACAAAGCCCTGACCTCGATCTGAAAATTTGTGGGCAGAACTGAAAAAGCTTATGCGAGCAAGGAGACCTACAATCCTGACTCAGTTACACCAGTTCTGCCTGGAGGAATTTGCCAAAATTCCAGCAACTTATTGTGAGAAGCTTGTGGAAGGCTACCCAACACGTTTGATCCAAGTTAATCAATTTAAAGGCAATGCTATCTAATACTAACAAAGTGTATGTGAACTTCTGACCCACTGAGAATGTGATGAAAGAAAGAAAGCTGAAAAAAAAATCACTCTCTCTACTAATCTCTAATCATTTCACATTCTTAAAATAAAGTTGTGATCCTAACGGACCTAAGACAGGGAATGTTTTTGAAAAACTGAGTTTAAATGTATTTGTCTAAGTAGTATGTAAACGTCTGACTTCAAATGTATCACTTTGAGGTCTGTTTGTATACCTTTAAGCTTGTATACTTTTAAGCAAACCTCAAGCTTTTTAAAACTTTCAGGCCAGACTTTGTAAAGCCAAAATCAAACTTTTTATATCTATAGTTTGAAAATATAATGAATGTACTTACAGAAAATGCAAGTTTTTCCAAAAAGTGTGCAATTCCACTGGGATATTTCGCTTCATGACGTGAGCCTGAGTTTACTAAAACTAAAAACAACAATGTCAAGTAAGAACAGTCAGTTTTTGTTTCAACTAATTATAGCATTCATTTACACCACAGCAGAATATCTGCTTCAGGAAGCGTCATACTTACTTCCAACAGTACAGAATTGACCAAATTTGTTCTGAGATGCAACTTTAAGTCCGTTTTCCAATGTGGTGATTTTAGTCTCGTTTTTTTCATGGCTGCCCACAGAGGCAAAGACAGGCTTGGGAATCCCAGGTAACGGTGTGGACAGAGACACATTGGGATACACACCGCCGTTGCTGTACTGCCTGCATACTGCAATTCCATACCTGAATTACAAGAGAGCATCAGTACAAATCAACAAAAATAACTGCGAGAGTTTGCTTATCGAGGCAACTCTCACGTAATTAAGCATGTCAACACAGTAGAATTCTGACAAATACACAGAAACAACAACAGAGCTTCTACATTTTAATTGTTAAAGCAGGGCATCGCTTAAATATATATATATATATATATATATATATATATATATATATATATATATATATATACACACATACACACACACACATATATATATATATATATATATTAATAACTGATGCATACGCCAATGCAAGCGAAATTTTGTTTAACATTATCAAATGTACACAGTAACAAGCGACTTTCAGAAGTTGAGACGATTTCAACTGTATACTCATGCAGATATGTTCTCCATTAAAGCCAAGGCAAACAAATTCCTTCTTTGGCTTTATATAAATGTGAAACACGTCCACACAGCTCGTAAATAAAGCAGACATTAGATCAAACCTATGAGCTCGACTCCAGCCCCTCAATCTTGACATGTGAGCAGCCATGTTGGATTCTATTTGACCAGGAACGCCGCCCGGAAATGCCTTGTCACGGTGCTGTGCTCCGCTGTTGCCTGGAAACCATTTTTTTTTTTTTATGCTTTATTTGGGAACAAATCACACAATAAATACAAAATAACAATAACAATAATTGTTATGCCGGCAGACAGACAGAAAGCTACTCTGCTGTTGTGACAGGAAGAGGTATTGCAGACACAAGTGACTTCAGCCAAATAAAAAAACTTGCAGAAACTTTTATGTAAAAAAAAAAAGCAACAGCTTAATTTTAGTTAAGCATATTGTTAGAAATAGGTATATCTCAGCCCTGTCCAAGAGAGAAATGCTGAGTTGCTGCATTCCATTCCGAATACATTATCAGACATATGTTTCATGTTAGCATGGAGCTAGCTCTCTCTCTCTCTCTCTCTCTCTCTCTCTCTCTCTCTCTCTCTCTCTCTCTCTCTCTCTCTCTCTCTCTCTTCCTCTGTGTATACATTGTGTAGTGTGTAGACTGTAATAGTGTGTATGCCAGAGGTCCGAAGGCTCTTAAGGTTTTGAAGGAGACCAACATATGGACTTATTATCTATGAGGTAATGTCTGTTTCTATTGGTCTGGAGAAGTGAACTCCCTCCAGTATTTACATATATATTTATGTTATTGAGGAGACAAGGAGCTTTTTCTATTCTTTACTTTTCTCCCCAACGTTGGTTTGCTTGATTTGATTCACGACTCAATAAAAACCCGGAGAGGAAAAAGGCACTGAGGTTTAGAATATCTTATTTCTAACATGTATTGTAACGTGTTCAGGGTGGGCAAGGCGGAGGCGGAAACCCTCAGAAAAGTCAACATAAATTGAATGATGGAACTGAACTTAAAACAACATAAAACAAACACATGCAGTATGTCTCTCTCTCTCGAACTGGCATCTCCGGCTCTCTCTCCCAATGATTACGAGACCCAGCGCAGGCCGTGCACCCTTATGGCCCGGCAATGCCCTCCTCCTCATCACACTCCTCGCCTGCCCGATTCAGGCTGGGGCACCATCCGGACTGGCCTGGAGGGCAGACACTGCGCTTCCGGCTGTTCCGCCAGCCGATGGTTCACCCCGCCTCCTGGGAACTTGGGGTGAGGGAGAGGGGAGAGGAAAATGGCGAGCAGGAGGGATGCACAGAGAGAGAGAGAGAGAGAGAGAGAGAGAGAGGAACGAGAGAGAAAAACTTGCTCTCCAGTCCTCCAGTCCCCGCACGCTGTCGACTAGTCCTCAGCCACTCTTCCGCCCTCTGGCCCCTGGCGGATGGAACGGCTCCTCCCCTTCCTGGCTCATGGCCGGCAGCGGCGATTCTGTCCCCCGGCAGATGGCTGCGGCTCCTCCCCTGGAGGACGGCAGCGGTAAGGACTCCACAACAGCGCATCCCTCCTCCATCCCGGGTTTCAGCACCAATGTAACGGGTTCAGGATGTGCAAGGAGGAGGTGCGAACTGGTAAAACAGTCAACATATTTTTAATGATAGAACTGAACTTAAAACAACATAAGACAAAAAAAAACACACACACACACACACACACACACACACACACAGCGGCCACGTGTGTCTCTCTCTCTTGAATTGGCATCTCCGGCTCCCCTTTATCTCAATTTCATGCTAATTTCAAGACTCAGCACCAGCCATGCCATGCCCTCCTCCTCGTCACACATACTAATAATTTTAAATATATATATATATATATATATATATATATTTTACTGTACCTTCTCTTCTCTGGGTCGATTTACCTACTGCTCTTCTTTAAGTAGTAGCACAGTGGATAATGCCATCACAGATCTAGACCAAAGCCAGATCAACTACTACACAGAGATACCTCTCTCAGACCACTGTCACATTGCCAACAAGTCAGCCAGTCTTCTACCATCTTCAAATCAGAAGTCTAAACTATATCCCCTCCCAACCATTCTTTCAGATTCATTCCCAGATTCTTCTGGAAAAAAAAAAAAGTCCAGCTCAGTATGAAGCTGAACTACACAGCACTCAGGTTGAGAACATGATAGATGCGTTTCATGTATCCACATTTGGAAAAGATGAGAAAAGCATTAATTTGGCAACAAAACAGTTAACTAAATGATTTTTCACTTTTGCCAGCAAATCATTGAAAAAACAAAAATGAACAGGAGAAAACAAGAAATCCCTAAAGAATGTCAAATGTTAAGAAAAGAACTACGATTGTCATCAAATAAAAAACACAGAGACTAAACTAACACGTTGATTTTTGTCTAAGAAGCAAAAGAGCCGAACAACAACAAAGCTCAACAAAATAGAGGAAGCAATTGATCAAAATTCATTCTTGGAATGAATTTTTTGAAGTCCAAAAAAGAACAAATTACTATCTGTGACCCAAAAACCTTGACAGAACACCGGTCAAAAAACTCAATCTCCTCTCTTATATCAAAATCCTTCAATATTTTTCTTTAAAAATCCTTGTTGTTGACTTCTAGTTCATGACCGGTGTTTTGTTTTTCTCTATCCTCTGCGCTTCTGCATTCGTCACTTCTCACCGGAGCTTAGACCTACGTCATACACTGGAACTCGACTCTCTCGCAAATCCGCGGATGGACGTTACCGGAAGCCAGTGATTATAGTTTATAAAGTAATAAATATGGATATGTTTCTTACAAAAACGCATCACTTCAGAAGGCCTTTATTGAACCCCTGGAGCAGTATTGATTACTTTTTTAATGGAAGGATGAGCTTTTTTGGGCTTCAAAATCTAAAGTACCATTCACTCCCATTATAAAGCATGGAAGAGCCAGGACATTTTTTAATATAACTCTGATTGAGTTTGGCTGAAAGAAGAAAGTCATATACACCTAGGATGGCATGAGGGTGAGTAAATTATGGGATAATTTTCATTTTTGTGTGAACTAACCCTTTATGTGGGAAATTAAAGGACAAATTCACACAAACATAAAGATTCTGTTAGGATTTACGCAGCCTCATGTCTATTGAAACTCATACAACATTCTTTTGAGAAACCCAACAGGAGTTATATATATAGCAGAATGTCCATGCTGCTCTTTTCCATACAATGAAAGTAATTGGTGACCATGGCTGTCAAGAAAGGTTTCCTGTGAATGGAGACATCAAGTCAATCTGTTCTGCACAAATGTAAAAGCTGTTTTATGATATTGTTGTGGCAAATTTGTATCCTTTTTTGTAACTTGACATCCCCTGGTTACCATCCACTTTTTGTATGGAAGAGAGCAACGTGAATATTCTTCAAACTTCTCCTTTTGCATTCTACGGAAGTAAAAGAGTTATATGGTTTTAAAATGACACGAGGGTGAGAAAATGATGACAGAATTTCTTTTTCTGTGTGAACTGAACCTAATGAATTGCATACTTTGGGTCTTTAGGGACCCTGGACCTCATTCCACTAATTATTTAATATCCATATAAGTTTCCTATCACAGGATATGTATTTATTTGTTTATTACAAGATACATGAGTACTGTATTCATATAAATGTCTACTATATCACGTTGATTTTCTGTGTGGCAATGGTGAATTATCAGTGAATTATCAGAATGCGCGTGCATATCCTTTATATATTATAGTTGTTATTTCTTACTCAAGGTGGCATTGATATTTTGGTGATTGACTTGATTTACATCTGACATTGCTATTTGACAAAGTAGCAACGTGGATGTAAACTATAGCAAGTGTAACACATGAACAGTATGATTTGGCTATTGTTATTTGACTCAAAAAGTGCCTAAGAAAATACATGCTTCTGTATCTTAGGTGTTATGTGTAGCTCAATATGTGTTTTACAGCCAGTTGATTCTCATGAAATTTCAGTGTGGGAGTATTGAATCCTGTTCTATATTTGTTGTTTCATCTCTTTGGTTTATGAAAAATAAAACATCAAAATACTGTACTGTGCAAAAGTTTAAGGCACTTATGAAAAATATTTCATAGTGAGGATTTCTTCAAAAATAAATGGCATAAATAGTTTTCATTTATCAATTAACGTCATACAAGTCCAGTAAACATTAAAAAATCTAAAGCTATATTTAGAGTGACAACCTTTGCTTTCAAAACAGCACCAATTCTCCAAGGTACAAATGGACACAGTTTTTCTTTGTTTTTGTCATATAGGCATAAGCTTCTTGGAGAATTTGCCACAGTTCTTCTATTTCGGCTGTCTCATTTGTTTCTGTCCTCTTATGTAATCCCAGACTAACACAATGATGTTGAGATCTGAGCTCTGTTGCGGCCATAGGACTCCTTGCTCATCTTCTATTCAATTATTTTTGCAATATGAACGTTGAAATCTAAAATTGATATTTACCACTGATACACTAAAAGCAGAATATATATAACCATTTTAAGACAAATGTTGTTTTGAAAAATATAATGCACCTTAGACTTTTGCAAAGTACTGTATTATATTATTTTCGAATTGTCTTGAAAATGTTTTGAAAATTTGACACCATCTGGGCATTTTTTAGATCCATTTGTGATAGATATTGTCACGTTCCCCTGTTGTCTGCCCTGTGTTCTGTGTCTCACCAGTCTATTGTTTAGAACTACATTTCCCACAATCCACCTGCCGTCATCACTGCCATTTTGTGTCATTGTTCACACCTGTTTATCATTTGTAATCATCCTGTCCTTGTGTATTTATACCCTGGTTCTTTGTTCTGTCTTTGTCAATCGTTGAAATGTTGTTAGCCTGGTGTGTTTCCCCTGCCCGTGCTTTTCTAGTTTTATGTTTGTTTCCTTATTGAGGGTTTTTCCTTTGTGTTTGTTTGTTTAGCTTATCAATAAAGTAAGCCTGCATTTGGATCCGCTCTCCTCGTCTGCCTTCGCTGCCTTCATTTTGTAACAGAACAATTGACCGCCACATGGATCCAGTGGCTTTACGTGCAAGCTGCAAGCTGCTAAGCCTCAAGCAGGGAAACCGTTCGGTGGAGGACTACACCCGCGATTTCCTCTTGATTGCGGGTGCCACTGACTTCCCTGACTCCGACCTGGTAGCGTTTTTCCGGGCCAACCTGAGTTGTACGCTCCGGGAACGGTTGCCACCGACGACGTACGGTTGGAAGCTCCAGGACTTCGTTGAGGAGACTCTGCTGGTCTGCGCTTCACCATACACTGTGGATGTCATCGAGGAGAGCCCTGCCACTCCTCCTACAGTGTTGGTACTCCATTCACCTGTGGTTCGTCCCTTCATGCCTGCCACGGCCAGCGAGCCAGTATGGCCCACTTCATCTGCCCGGAGGGGGAGGAGAAGACAGGCTTTCGCCTCCCGGCCCACGCATATCACTGTGAGCGAGCCAGAGCCCACGCATATCACTGTGAGCGAGCCAGAGCCCACGCATATCACTGTGAGCGAGCCTGTCATCCCAGAGGTCAGTGAGCCAGCGCCTGTAGCCTCGACCGCCCCTGAGCCAGCGCCTGTAGCCTCGACCGCCCCTGAGCCAGCGCCTGTAGCCTCGACCGCCCCTGAGCCAGCGCCTGTAGCCTCGACCGCCCCTGAGCCAGCGCCAGTACCCGAGCTTCCCAGAGCTCCGAGCTCCGCCTTCCGAGCTCCGCCTTCCGAGCTTTCCAGAGCTCCGCCTTCTGAGCCTCCCGAGCTTTCCAGAGCTCCGCCTCCCAGGCATCCTAGAGCTCCGCCTCTCGAGCCTCCCGGGGCTCCGCCTCTCGAGCCTCTCAAGTCTCCCGAGCCTTCCAGGGCTCCGCCTCTCGAGCCTTCCAGGGCTCCGCCTCTCAAGTCTCCCGAGCCTTCCAGGGCTCCGCCCCTCAAGCCTCTCAGGGCTCCGCTCCTCAAGCCTCTCGAGCCTTCCAGGGCTCCGCTCCTCAAGCCTCTCGAGCCTTCCAGGGCTCCGCCCCTCAAGCCTCTCGAGCCTTCCAGGGCTCCGCCCCTCAAGCCTCTCGAGCCTTCCAGGGCTCCGCCCCTCAAGCCTCTCGAGCCTTCCAGGGCTCCGCCTCTCAAGCCTCTCGAGCCTTCCAGGGCTCCGCCTCTCAAGCCTCTCGAGCCTTCTACGGCTCCGCTCCCAGAGCCTCCCGAGCCTCCTTTGGCTCCTCCTCAGGAGCCCTCCAGGCCTCTGCCTCTAGAGCCTCCTACGGCGCCACTTTCCTCGGCTCCGCCTCCCGAGCCTCCTACGGCTCCGCCTCCAGAGCCTCCTACGGCTGACCCTGTTCCTGACTTGTGTCCTCCTCCCAGGCCTCCTGACCCGGCCCCTGTCGTGTGGCCTCCTCCCAGGCCTCCTGACCCTGTTCCCGTCCTGTGGCCTCCTCCCAGGCCTCCTGACCCAGTCCCTATCCTGTGGCCTCCTCCCAGGCCTCCTGACCCTGTTCCCATCCTGTGGCCTCCTCCCCGGCCTCCTGACCCTGTCCCTGTCCAGTGGCCTCCTGATCCTGTCCCTGTCCAGTGGCCTCCTCCCAGGCCTCCTGACCCTGTTCCCGTCCTGTGGCCTCCTCCCAGGCCTCCTGACCCAGTCCCTGTCCAGTGGCCTCCTCCCAGGTCCCCCAAACCTATCCTTGCCCTGTGGCCAGCTCCCAGACCTCCTGAACCTATCCTTGCCCTGTGGCCAGCTCCCAGACCACCTGAACCTGTCCCTGCCCTGTGGCCAGCTCCCAGGACTCCTGAACCGGGCCCTGCCTTGTGGCCAGCTCCCAGGCCTCCTGAACCTATCCTTACCCGGTGGCCAGCTCCCAGACCACCTGAACCTGTCCTTGCCCTTCGTGCCCCCTTGGACTTCCTGCCTGCCCTTCGTGCCCCCTTGGACTTCCTGCCTGCCCTTCGTGCCCCCTTGGACTTCCTGCCTGCCCTCTGTGCCCCCTTGGACTTCCTGCCTGCTCTCTGTGCCCCCTTGGACTTCCTGCCTGCCCTCTGTGCCCCTTGGACTTCCTGCCTGCCCTTCGTGCCCCTTGGACTCCCTGTCTGCCCCTCGTTGCCCTCCGGACTGCCTATCTGCCCCTCGTTGCTCCCTGGACTGCCTGTCTACCCTTCGTTGCCCCCTTGGTCTGTCTGCCCACCTCAAGCTTCCCCCTCTCTCCTTGGATGATTTTTTTGCCTTTTTTCTGAGGAGCGTCTGGAAGCCGCTCCTTTGAGGGGGGGCTATGTCACGTTCCCCTGTTGTCTGCCCTGTGATCTGTGTCTCACCAGTCTATTGTTTAGAACTACATTTCCCACAATCCACCTGCCATCATCACTGCCATTTTGTGTCATTGTTCACACCTGTTTATCATTTGTAATCATCCTGTCCTTGTGTATTTATACCCTGGTTCTTTGTTCTGTCTTTGTCAATCGTTGAAATGTTGTTAGCCTGGTGTGTTTCCCCTGCCCGTGCTTTTCTAGTTTTATGTTTGTTTCCCTATTGAGGGTTTTTCCTTTGTGTTTGTTTGTTTGTTTGTTTGTTTAGCTTATCAATAAAGTAAGCCTGCATTTGGATCCACTCTCCTCGTCTGCCTTCGCTGCCTTCATTTTGTAACAGATATACTGTAAGGGCTGGATTGCTAAAGCCTAGAGGTATGTTCCAAAATACCCATCCATTTAAGTGTTAACGTACTTTGGGGGATTTTTATATCATTTCTTGCACAATGAAAATGTTATATTTGTTCTAATTGTTCTGTTTTTTTTGTCCAGTTTTAAGTACTTTTGTGGAGGACTCACCAACACACTCATCACTAAATTTACTCAAGACACTACAGAGAAGCCAAGTGAAACAAGCATAGGAAATAACAAGCATATCAAAGTGTCCATCCAAACTCAAAAACCAACAGTTGTGCTCATCAAACCTATAACCTTTACCATTGTCAAAGAGACTTTTATACAGTATACACACCCAGATATACAACCAACAGTCCAGTCTACTAAACCTCCAGCAATTAATCCAAACACAGCAAACAATTACCAGCTGAATCCTATTCCTATTCCCAGCTAAAAAAACATTCAGAGCTTTTCCCAGTGGGCAAACACAGACTTCAGGCTTTACTTTATTGGAAGTGAAAAATTTCACCAGCTCAACCCCTGTGGAAAAAACAGAAAATCAGAGCCAAATAATCAGCAACAATCACAAGCAATCTGTGATTGTCAACAGTGACAAATGATACAGACCTTGTTCAGTCACTGAAGAAAAACATGTCTCAGGCCCTATGAGAACCAGTGACAACAATACCAGGTAATCAAAAGAGAATCATCGTAAATATTTCTTTTTTTGGCAGATGCTATTCGCACCCTGATGCAAATAATGGTATATGCTATTTATTCCATGGTGCAAATAATTTCAGACACTATTTGCACTTCTGCCATACTATCAGACAGAATAACAGAGGTTAATGATTTAGTTGTCTTTGTTAATTTTTTGAATTTATTATTTAAGAAAATGTATTTCACCACAAAATTTTAATTCTGTCATTAATTTATTCCTCCTCATGTCATTCCTAACCTGTATGACTTTATTTATTACTGTGCAATTCAAAGTGAAAAATGAAGAAAAAAAAAAAAACAATAAATAAATAAATAAATACAGGCTATTATGTAAAAATGTGACCATTCTCAATATATAGAATATTCTGTATACAGTATATTCTGTGTTTTGTATGCTACTTTCCGAGTTATGGCATAGCTGCAAGACATAGCAGGAACTTCACACGGTCTTCAAATTCCTTCTTAATATACTGAATGGCTTGTTGAAAATGTGGTGATGGTTATATAAAGTATTCCATTACTCTCTTTTCTTCAGGAAAAGGTAGAAATCTCTGACTTGGTTACCTATGATTGAAAAACATGACATTCCCATTGTGGTTGGAGTAGGTGTTTCCATGGTGATGGCCTTTTTACTCTTTGGTTCAGAAATAAATGATTCTGCAGCTGTACCTACAGGGAGAACAGATGAGACTTTGATACTCATTATACAGTATACAGTACCTACATAAACCTGTGAGGTCTGTTAATGAGTTGCTGCAGAAGAGGGTTAGATTTGTTCAAATTGACCAATTTTGATATAGAAATAATAGTTCCCCGTCTGTCACTCACTTCGACGTTGTGTCAAATGAAGCGAAAATAGGGGTCTCTCTTGAAAGCCTCACGCATCTTTAAACTTGAGAAAAGGCCAATGAGAATTTGGCAGACAGAATTTTCATGTCCCTCCAACGGACATACGGGTATAAAAGGAGGGTATCTTGCATCTGTCCATTCAGATTTTTTCTTCGGAGCTGAGCGGTTGTGTGATCAGCGAGCTGCAGTCATTTACTGTTCCACTCATCTCTGTAGAGTGTATGCTGTTGGATCTACAGCGCATATAAGCGGCTTTCTCTTTCTCGGCAGCTTTGCCCCTGGGTGCTTCGACAGCACTTCTAAAAGAGAATATTTTCTAAAAAGAGTTTAATTTCTCTAAAAGAGCAATACAGCACCTTTGAACGTCCTTTCAGGACACGTCTTTATAAAGATGCCCCTCTGTAGTTCATGGATGCGTTTGATTTCTCTCCACTCCTGATAGTCACAGATGCTGCCTTGTGTGTCTGGGCAGCGATCACACCAAGGCAGCATTTGTGGATGGTTCGTGTTCTCACTGCGAGAACCTAACCATGGCAACGTTACCGTCACAGCTTTCCTTCTTAAAGAGAAACGCCACTCCAGCCGCCCACCACCTGCATCGCTCCTTTCTCCCACAGGATTGAGGACAAACCCGCAGGAGATGGAGGCGATTTGGGATGGCAGCTGGCCAGGTAGATCCCCACGAACCACCCGTCCTCCGGCACGCTCAAGGTGAGAGCGGCTCGCCTCATGGCCAGTCTGCTTACTGCATCGTAGAGCGTTCCGGCGTCTGATGCGGAAGACTTGACAGGACTGCCGCCTTTGGTCGGAATGCCCAGTCTGAGGCTGACGCACATCTCCCGAACGTCCTCGAGGACCTGAAAGGCACCCAAGCATTCCTGAGACAGACTACTCAGGGAAAGAGATGTTTGCTCCAGAGCTTGTTGACAGACCACTCCGTCCCTCGGTGGAGGGCCGGGAGGAGAGTCTTCAGTTCAAGGTATTTTCTTTGCTGCACACCCTTCAGGCTGCAGTACCCATATTTTTAATAATAGAGCAATTCCCTCTTTCCCTGGGTCACCTGGCCCACAAATGCCATTCTCACAGCCACCCGGTGCCACACTTCAGCAGTCCTGGCACCACGGACACAGTAAACTAGAACTGACTAGAACCAAGAAATATGATCATAATAGCCCTATTTTATCGTTGTTACATTGGCTACCTGTTAAATTCCGTAATGATTTTAAAATTCTGTTATAATTACTACATGCAAAGCTTTGAATGGTCTAGCTCCACAGTACTTAAGTGATCTTCTGTCACGCAATATTCCATCACGGTCATTATGATTGCAAAATTCTGGCCTGTTAATAGTTCCTAGAATATCAAAATCCACAAAAGGATGTAGATCATTTTCATATTTGGCTTAACACTGTTCGAGATGCAGACACACTCAATCAGTTTAAGTCTAGACTAAAGACTCATCTATTTAGCTAGGCATACACCTAATTTATCCTTCAACTTGTAAGGCGGGTGCCAGCGAGTCTGGGCTACTCCTCGAGAAAATAAAAGGCTCTCATGAGAATTAACATTTGAACTCTCTCTTGCATATGTAACAGCAACATCCGAAATGCAGCAAACAGTACAGCTCACACCTCACTTCTACAGTCTTATCAGCTCCCCCTTCTCCCCCTCACTTAAAGCTCACTAAAAACCTATGCAATGTTAAGTGTGTACAAAAAGTAAATATACATGTTTGGTATTATTTAAAGTGTCTCAGTGCGCCTGGTAAACTGGTTTCATTCTCCCAGCCATAATGAGAAGCTAAAAGAAGTTATAAAATATGAGAAATAAGGTGTGCCCTCCCCCAGATCCTCCATACAAACTACCTCCTGTATGTAAATCTACAGGAATCAAGAACCCATTCAATTACAAATTCTGATCCCACAGTTGTGAACCCCTCAATAGGGGACCAAAATCTAATTATAATGACACCACCAGACACGGTGTATTGAATTATCTGGCTTTATAAGGAAAATGGGCAAAAGGTTCGGGGAGTCTGTAGGTAGACTTCCCACACGATCGTTGTGTGTAGTTCTCGTTGCCAGGTAAATATTTCTATAAATTCCTAAATTTCTGAATTGTTGTTGTTATATTTGATTGATCGATGATTTCACTCTATGAATTGGATTTTGAATTATTGTTCTATTACCTGGTTAATAAATTGTAAACATTTTATTTTATTCTTACTGACTCTGAAATTGTTTTCCCAAGCAGATTAAACGATTCGTATGTTACCGCAAGTCTGCGTCAGTGTCACCCGCACAAGAAGAGACAGTCACAATGTCGATGAAAACTGCTTTTATTTATTAGCAGGCAAAAGTACAACAGGGTAAATCCAGAAGAAGAGTGGTCAGGGGGAGCGCAAGGTCGAGGCTGGGGAATCAGGATATGGTAAAGGGCAAATCTACGAAAGAGTGGTCGAGGAAAGCGTAGGGTCGAAGCCGGGGAAGTCAGAATAGTAGAACGGGTAAACAAGTGAGTTGAATAGACAGGGGAGCTAGGGGAACACTAGAGCTGGCAAAGCGAAGGGGTAAACTAAATGATAACCAACAAGAGTGAAACTAAAGGGTTGTGATATATCGAATAACCAGGTGATCGGGACGAGTACAGGTGAAACTAATACTCTGGTGATTGGGAGCGTGCATGAGAGCCAGAGGGGGGTGATTGGGAGTGAGCATGTGAGCTCGGGGAGCGAGCCTGTGAGCTCGATGAAGCGGGGAGAACTAGAGGAGCGGGGTTCGTTACAGTACTCCCCCCTCTGCTACGGATGGCTCCAGACGGCCGCGCTCGGTTGCGAGGAGCGCGACCTCTGGGAAGCAGTGCGGGACGATCGGGATGTTGGCGATGGTAGTCTAGCTTGAGAGCCTGGTCCAGGACATCTCTCGATCGTACCCACGACTGTTCCTCAGGTCCGTAGCCCTCCCAGTCAACCAGATACTGCAACTCGCCACCCCGACGTCGGGAGTCTAGCAAGGCCCGGACCATATAGGCGGGTTGACCACCGACATCGAGTGGTGGAGGGGGTGTTTGGGCTGCCGTGGGCGGGAACATGGGGCTATAGAAGACCGGCTTTAGAAGGGAGACATGAAACACGGGACAAATTTTGTAGCGGGGTGGCAGAAGTAACTTGTACGTGACAGGGTTAATTCGTGTAATAATTTTAAAAGGGCCGACATACTTAGGGCTTAGTTTCTTTGATGGGAGACGGAGGCGGATGTCTCGGGTCGAGAGCCAAACCCTTTGGCCCGGATGGAACAGGGGGGCAGGGCGGCGTCGGCGGTCTGCCTTAGACTTCTGGATCTGGGTAGAGCGTTTTATCCGGTCATGGGTGGCTCTCCAGACCTGGGCACACCTCTTGGCCCAGGCATCCACCGCCGGAACGTCGCTGGGGTCAGCTTCCCACGGGAAAAGAGGTGGTTGGTAGCCCAGGACGCATTGGAAGGGGGTGAGATGAGTGGAGGAACTGACCAGACCATTCTGGGCGTATTCGGCCCAGGGGAGATAGGTGTGCCAGCTGCCCTGGTTCTGAGCGCAGTAGGCCCTCAGGTACCTGCCTATTTCCTGGTTGAGACGCTCGGTTTGGCCATTGGTTTGGGGGTGGTATCCCGAGGAGAAGTTGAGTTGGATACCCAGTCTGTCGCTGAAGGCTCGCCAGAAGCGAGATGTGAATTGAGTACCCCGATCAGAGGTGATCTCCTCGGGAATCCCAAAGTTTCGGAAGATGTGGGTAATCATAAGGTTGGCCAGTTGTGTTGCGTTGGGTTACCCGGGTAGGGGAATTAGGTGGCACATCTTTGAGAAGCGGTCAATGACCACAAGGATCTCGGTCCGGCCGTCGGAGTCGGGCAAGTCAGTGATAAAATCCATGGCGATATGGGACCACGGTCGGTCAGGTACCGGCAACGGCTGGAGGAGACCTGCAGGAAGGTGACGAGGTGTTTTGGACTGGGCACAGACTGGACACGAGAGGACATAGTCGTGAACGTCGTCCTTGAGTGAGGGCCACCAATATCTCCTAGCGAGTAGCTCAGTAGAACGGGTAATCCCCAGGTGGCCAGAACAAAGGGAAGTATGAACCCACTGCATCAGCTGAGGGCGAATAATGGTGGGGACATACATCTTTTGGGGGGGGGTTTGAGGAGGTGCGGGCTCATTGCCTTGAGCCTGCAGGATGGCCTCCGTCAGTTCCCACCGAATGGGTGCGACGACGCACAACGTGGGGAGAATTGTCTCCGACTCAGGGGATTCCGAGCCATGGTTGAAAAGGCGAGAGAGTGCGTCTGCCTTAAGGTTCTGGGAGCCCGGACGAAAAGTAACGGAAAAGTTAAACCGGGTGAAGAACATCGCCCACCTGGCCTGTCGAGGGTTCAACCTCTTGGCTGCGCGGAGGTACTCTAGGTTCTTGTGGTCGGTGAAAACGACAAAGGGGAACCTAGAGCCCTCCAGCCAATGGCGCCATTCCTCTAGGGCCAGCTTGATGGCCAGCAGCTCTCTATTCCCGACGTCGTAGTTCTGTTCGGGGGAGGACAGCTTATGGGAGTAGAACGCACATGGGTATAGTTTAGTGGGTGTCCCGCGTGGTTGGGAGAGTACAGCTCCCACCTCTACCTCTGAGGCATCTACCTCTACCACGAACAGGAGAGTGGGATCGGGCTGCCGAAGGACTGGGGAGGTCGTGAAGGCCTCCTTTAGGGCCTGGAAGGCCTGCTGGGTGGGTGCGTTCCAGGTGAGGAACTTCGGGTTGCCTCGTGTGAGAGACGTGAGGGGCGCGGCGATCTTGCCGAAGTCTCTAATGAAACGGCGGTAATAATTGGCGAAACCCAGGAACCGTTGGAGCTCCTTGAGCGTACTAGGCTCGGGCCAGGATAGGACTGCGGCAACTTTGTCGGTCTCCATCTCCATTGTTCCCGCAGACAGGACGTAGCCCAAGAAGGAGACGGAGGGGCGGTGAAAGGCACACTTCTCTGTCTTCACGAACAGGTCGTGCTCTCGCAGTCTCTGTAACACCTTCGAGACGTGGATGGTGTGTTCAGAGAGTGTGGCGGAGTAAATTAAAAGGTCGTCTATGTAGACGACGAGGAAGAGGTCCAGCATGTCTCGGAAGACGTCGTTCATAAATGACTGGAACACTGAAGGGGAGTTGGCGAGGCCGTACGGCATCACCAAATACTCGTAGTGCCCCCTGGTGGTGATGAACGCAGTCTTCCATTCGTCCCCCTTGCGGATGCGTACAAGGTTGTACGCACTCCTGAGGTCGAGCTTGGTGAATATCTTCGCCTTACTGACCTGCTCGAGGGACGGTTGGATGAGAGGAATGGGGTAGGCGAACTTCACGGTGGCCTTATTTAGGGCCCGGTAATCGATGCAGGGGCGAAGCCCGCCGTCCTTTTTGCCCACGAAAAAGAAGCCGGACGCCACTGGGGAGGTGGATGGCCGGATGATGCCTAGACTGAGTGCCTCGTCAATGTAGTCCTCCATGGCCTTGGTTTCGGGTAATGTTAAGGGGTACACTCGGCTCTTGGGGAGTGGGGACCCCGGAAGGAGATCGATGGCGCAGTCCATGCTACGATGGGGGGGAAGACTAACCTGGGTCTTCTCGAACACATCAGCGGAGGAAGAGTACTCAGGAGGGATGGAGACAGAGGATCTCACTTCGGGGCTCTCTACGGAGGTGGAGGACACCGGAAGGGAAATACAGTGTGATAAACAGTGGTTGGTCCAGCACAACAGCTCCCCCGTGCGCCAGGAAATGTGGGGGTCATGAAGCGCTAACCAGGGGTGGCCTAAAACCACAGGGTCTCTGGGTGAGTGCACTATAAAAAACTGGATGAGCTCCGTGTGAAACAAGCCCACTTGGAGGGACAATGGCATGGTCCGGAAGGAAATGAGACCCGATCCGAGAGGTGCCCCATCTAGAGAGTTAACTCTGAGAGGTGGCACGACCGGACTGAGTGGGATGGATAGTTTCTGGACCAAGCCATCGTCTAAAAAATTTCCCGCTGCCCCGGAATCCACTAGGGCTGGGGTAGAAAAAGAGACATTGTTAAAACTCAACATTACTGGGAGGCAGACTTGTTTCTGGGTAACGTTGAGAAAGACAGATGTTCTCACCTGACTTTTGGAGAGGGAACGCCGGAGACCGGCTGGGCATGAGTCAATTTGGTGACCCGGGGTGCCACAGTATAGGCAGAGGCTCTGTGTCAACCGTCTAGCTCGTTCTGCTTGGGTTAGTGGAGCGCGACCAAGTTGCATGGGCTCGGATGTGGAAGAGCTCGGGAGTAACTAGTTTGGGCGGGTTGAGACCCGTAGAAGGCTCGTGGACGACAGAGGGGCTCCGACAAGCACGGTCCCGAAGCAGGTTATCCACAGTGATGGAGAGCTAAATATAGTCCTCCAGTGACAGCGATTCTCCTCAGCATGCCAATTCCATTTGGAGCCGGTCATTCAAACCCAGGCGGTATACAGTCAACAAAGCGGGGTCGCTCCACCCGCTACCCGCGGCAAGGGTGCGGAAATCTAGTGCGTAGGCAGCGGCTGTGCGTGACGCCTGTTTTAAAAACACGAGGCGGCTGCCTACATCTCTGCCAGCTGCCGGGTGATTAAAAACCACGGCAATCTGGTGACAAAACTGATCATACGACATCAAAAGGGGGCTGTCGGCGGTCCATAATGCAGTGGCCCATTGCCGTGCCTTGCCCGAGAGCAGGGAGATAACAAAGTGTACTCTCTCACTGTCAGTGCGCAATAGGGGGTGGTATGTCATACAAACAGTGCATTGCATTAAAAACCCCTGACAAGCTTCCGACGAACCGTCAAACCGCTCGGGGTGTTGAAAGCTCGCGGCGCTGGGAAATGCGGTGGGAACATCAACGGGCACAGGGACAGACACAGGAGGAACTGGTAAAAACTGATAGGAAATAGTACGTACCGTATGCAGTATTTCTTGTATTTGCTGTCCCTGAGCCGTGAGTGCCTGGTCGTGTTTCCCAACCGTAGATCCTTGGGCAGAAAGCGCCGTGCAAATCCGCTCTAGCGAGCTGCGGAAATCCTCCGTGGCTTCCATTGTGACTGTCTTCTGTATGGTTGGTTATTCTGTCACCCGCACAAGAAGAGACAGTCACAATGTCGATGAAAACTGCTTTTATTTATTAGCAGGCAAAAGTACAACAGGGTAAATCCAGAAGAAGAGTGGTCAGGGGGAGCGCAAGGTCGAGGCCGGGGAATCAGGATATGGTAAAGGGCAAATCTACGAAAGAGTGGTCGAGGAAAGCGTAGGGTCGAAGCCGGGGAAGTCAGAATAGTAGAACGGGTAAACAAGTGAGTTGAATAGACAGGGGAGCTAGGGGAACACTAGAGCTGGCAAAGCGAAGGGGTAAACTAAACAATAACCAACAAGAGTGAAACTAAAGGGTTGTGATATATATAGGGGAAAAAACGAGTGGTGCAGGTGAAACGAATAACCAGGTGATCGGGACGAGTACAGGTGAAACTAATACTCTGGTGATTGGGACCGTGCATGAGAGCCAGAGGGGGGTGATTGGGAGTGAGCGTGTGAGCTCGGGGAGCGAGCCTGTGAGCTCGATGAAGCGGGGAGAACTAGAGGAGCGGGGTTCGTTACAGTCAGATTAGTGATGACTAATATTTGGGATCAATTGAAGTGTACTTGGTTTGCAAAGACAAAAAGGGAATTTCCGTTTAGAACAGCAAATGCTGCTTGACCAATCTAAATTCGGGTGTCTTACCTCTGTTTTAATTTGATGTTTCTCCAGATAAGTGTATGCAGAAAACCACGACATGGCCAATCCAAAGCTATTACAAGAGAAGTTATGTTGGTCAACTTATATCTGTAATAGTGGCCGTGACCTCTACTGAAGTTAAATTCAAGTGTATGCAATTCCATGGGGGCTATACTGAAGTATCTTTGATTGTGTAAACGTGAATGTGACCGATCTTAGGTATATAGCAATTACCTCTGTTTGATGATCAAAACTGATGAGTTTGTGATCGTGAGCCCCGCATAAAAGAGAAAAACATGCGAGGACCTCAAAGCGACATAGTTTCCTAATCTGAACGGGTAAAATATAATTAAAGAGTTAAAAAGAATAGGGGGAGACTAGGGAGTGTTGTAACACTGGGTATGTTGTAACACTGTCAGTTTGACCAATCAGAAAAGAGCTGCGGTGATGTCATCAATATCGTATACTCCAATTTCATTTTCGAGCTCGCATGAGAAGTGGCATGTCTCTGTTAGAAACACTGTGAATTTTACAACCAAAAAACAGATATTCAGGTAAAAAACTTTTTTTTTATCAAGATAATTTTTTTCCTAGCGTTAATTCTATTGTAGATACAATGTTGCAACTTATATCACCTAAAGTAGCAATTTCTCTAGTTGAATTTGATGCTTTGCATTATGCTAACTTTAAACCCACATACCTTAAACAGTTAGCTATGTAATGGCTGGTTGTTGTGGGGATTGTTGTAACAGTTCATGAAAAACTTTACAACCATCCCCTTATGATGACTTTGTACATTGTTTTTTGTATTTTAGTACTATTCACCATTTTTCTAGCATGCCTAGGTAGTGGAAGCATAAGACAGACAGGGGTGTCCCTGCAGACATTTTGAGAAAGGCTGCAATTGAAGTCAGGCAGGAAAAATCTGTGAGATTAGCTTGTGCTGTGAATGCACTAGGAAATGTCATTCCTCCAGCCTTTGTCTTCCCACGTAAAAGATATAAAGACCACTTCTTAAACGATGGGCCACCAGGTAGTGTTGGGTGTGGTAATGGATCTGGATGGATGCAGGAGGAGGATTTCCTCATATTCCTGGATTACTTTGTTAAGCATACAAAGGTCAGTCCTGAGAGGAAGGTGCTACTGTTGTTGGACAACCACAGTTCTCATCTTTCAGTGAAGGCAGTCACTTACTGGGATAGTGCTCCTTTATTTCCCACCCCACTGTTCTCATAATCTACAGCCCCTTGATCATAGTGAAGGGTGAGGGTCAAAATCCCTTGGCTCTTCAGATATATCAATAACAATAGCATCTATGGTCCATTCAAGAAGTTAATCAACACAGCCAGTGATGCATGGATGAGAATGAATCCTGCAAAAACAATGACAATCTATGACATCCCAAGCCTGGTCAGGATTGCATTCCCCGATGCTGCTACGCCAAGCAACGTACAAGCTGGTTTTAGATGTACAGGCATCTGGCCTTTCAATCCAGACATTTTCCAGGAGTGTGACTATGCACCATCTCAGGTCACCGATTGCCCTGAACCATCTGCCCCTCTGGCCTCCATCCCAGCTCACCAGCCAGCCCAAGCCTCTACCTCAGCTGACCAGCCAACCAAGCCTCCACCTCAGCTGACCAGCTAGCCCAAGCCTCTACCTCAGCTGACCTGCCAGCCCAAGCCTCCACCTCAGCTGACCTGCCAGCCCAAGCCTCCACCTCAGCTGACCAGCCAGCCCAAGCCTCCACCTCAGCTGAGTCAGCCCAAGCCTTTTTCCCAGTTGACCAGGCAGGTCAAGCCTTTTCTCAGACTCAGACAGACCCCTCAACTCAAGCTGCTCAAAAAGGTTTCAGTCCTTCTGCTCTCCGTCCATTTCCCAAAGCAGGACCAAGGAAGATTGCCAGTGGGAAGAGAAAGAAGAGGCAATCAGAAATTCTGACAGATACACCTGTGAAACAGGCACTTGAAGAGGAAGCAAAGAAGAGGACCATTAAAAAAAAGTGTAATTAAAAGTATAACCCTGCCATCTGGAAAGGATCAAAAGAAGAAAGCAAAGCAAAAAAGCAAAAAGCCCAAGCCCAAGCCCAATGATCAAGAGGATTCTGAAACCTCTGAATATCTGCATTGTGTGCATGGAACACTTTGCAAACTCGAGGCCAATAGAAATGTGGGTCAAGTGTGTAAACTGTCTGTTCTGGGCCCACAAAGCCTGCACTCCAGGGGCAGCCATCTACATTTGCCACAATTGTGACAGTAATTGAACCTGTGACACATGAGCATTCAGGAATACAGTCCACACACACACACACACACACATTCACTCACACACATTTACTCACACATACACACAAACACACACAGAAATATTTTTTCAGATAATGTTAAGTTTTGAAAAAATAAGAGATTTTTTGTTCACTTTAAATTGTTCAGATAATTCAAAACAATGTGTTCTTTATTCTTCATTAAAGTTCTTGCATAAATATATTCTTGTATAGCGTGGATCTTATTTTAGCAAATTACCTCTCATTGTTACATCCATCCCCAGCTAGTGTTACAACTCACCCCAGTTGTGGGGCAGGTTGTAACAACGGAACTCTTTGTATTTGACACTAACTCACATTATCTGTGATTGTATTATAGATGTCAAAGTGAGTTATATTTGTAGAAGACAGATATGGGTAGTATGTCTCAAAATTTGAGAGACCTAGCACAAACAACCACTGAGTTAATGACACTCAAACAAAAGGTGCTACTTTCATCCCCGGTCTCCCCCTAATCAAACATTCGCTCACCTTTAATGATGCTCAGATATCATTAAAACCTTTTTCATTTATGGAGTCAGATGAAATAAATAGGTAATACATAAGCAAAAATGTATTTCATTTAATCTTGTTGTGTTGCGTAAAAGAAAAGACAGTAACACGCAGAGACCTTCACCCGTATTATTGGAGACCGCCATGGACCGATAAACGGGCTTACAAACTCACAATTAGGCTGCTTTAGTTAGGTCTGCCGGAACCAGAAACCAGAAAAATTGATCGTGATCTAAAACTCTGCAATAAATGTAATAGCATCTATGTTTATATTATTCTATTTGTTTCCCTGTCTCAACCTCGGGACTCCTATACTGAGGTCACTAGAACCAGCTGGATCCAGCTCCATTCCTGCTTTGTGTTGAACTCCACTGCTAGATGTTGCTGAGTGATGATGACTAATTGCACCGGTGCCAACCAAACAGTATATTAAGATGGATTTCAGAGGATGAACTGATGCCAACTCCAACCATACATACATCATATACGTGATACATCATATGCCATTGCCTGAAGCTTGAATTTAGGATAGACCTCACTGAAATTACCAGCCAGGTTGAAATGTGATGCACCTCTCTGACCTCTGCCTGCATACCTTGATCTAATGATGGATTACACTCTTGAAATGGCATACATCAATTAATTAACAGCAAAACCCTTCATCAGCAAATTAACAAGGACAATTTCTGCAGTTAATCCAGGATGGACTTCAAAGACATAAGTCATTAGTCTTATAGATCATACAAAATCGATGTTTAAACACTGACCCTTAACACTTACTTAGGTTAATAATTTTAAACCATGACTTACACTATACATAAGTAATATTTACATTATAATCATGATGTTATCCAGAGGGGAACTAGCCCCACAGTGAGTCTGGTTTCTCCCAAGGTTATTTTTCTCTCTTATAGAGTTTTGTGTTCCTTGCCACAGTTGCCTTCGGCTTGCTCACTGGGGTTATTAATACAATTATTATTTAATTACTTAGTTTTAAACTCAATTTACAATTTTATTTTAGCAAACTACACAATGATGACTAAGACATTATAGATATTAGATTTTCATTTTCTGTTAATGCATGATATTCTGTAAAGCTGCTTTAAAACGATGTGTGTTGTGAAAGATGCAATACAAATAAAAATGATTTGATGTTTCAGATTATGTTAATTTTGTACATTCCTGTGTCTCTGCAAAAGCATGAAAGTGCATATGTGATAGAACCATGCTTTATGTACAAATACTCAAAAGATCACATTAAAGAAAGTCATACAGATTTGTAAACAAATTGAGGGTGAATGCACAATGACAGAATTTTCATTTTTGGGTGAACTTTTCTTCAATGTCAAAAGTCGACATTAGGATTTTAAATCACTAATATAAAGGAAGAAGAAATAATTACAGTAATTGTGTAATTGTGTTTTCTTTGCAACACTATTCTGTTTTTCTTCCTTCAGTTAGTTGGAGATTTCATTTGAGGAGGGGAAGGTAACTCCCTCACCACATTCTGACATTCAGCTACAATGCATGGAGGACTGGAGGATTAATTAACTGCCCCTCTTCTAGCAACATTAAATCATAAGAATGTCTGACGAAGGTTAAAGCCACGAGAACGCAGATCACTTTACAGGGCTACCAGAAGTAAGTTTAAAGAAAGAGTACAACCAAATGGGAATACTTTGTTATTTACTCTTAATTTTGCCCTTTTCCATGCAATTACAGTGAATTAGGAATGGAGCTTTCAAGCTTAAAAAAGAATGCAAAAGCCCTCTAAAAGAATCATAAAAGTAGCTCATGATTTATGTCCAATAATTCCAATTCATTTCAAAATGTTGTTTGAGAAACAGACTGAAGTCTGATAACAGTCAAGTTGTCTTTCACATTCAGCTAGGGTGGATGTCAATATTTTCAGTGAACACTGAACATTTCGGGTTGATTTTGTATACTTTTATGGTGTTTTTTTTTTTTTTTTAAAGCTCCAGTCCCTATTCTTTGTATATACATGGAAAAAGCAACCAATAGGCCAACATTTTTCAAAATTGCTCCTTTAGAGTTCAACAGAAGAAACAAAGTTTCGGGTTCAGAACAACATGACACCAGGTCCACAATTCCTCCGTGATTGGCACGTTTTTGTTTCGGTGCCCATGTTAACAGATGACAACATTCCCACTGCAAGCGTGTGTCGCGTCCCAGAAGCGTCCCAGACACAGCAGTGAGCGGATAGTTTAGCTCAGTGGCTCTGGGTGCAATACGACACTAAAATAATCAGGATATTATAGAAAAGACACAAAAGCAAATCAAAATTATTCAAACCGAACATAAAAGTGTAACATCTGTATCCAAGTAACCTCAATAAAATAACTTAATAAAGGAAATAATTAATAACCTTATGGACCTTTTACCATTCTGTGTATATAGGTGTACATTAGTGATGGGTCGTTCATTAACTATTCATTCATTTTGAACAAATCTTTTATGTGACTCAGAAGAACGAGTAGTCTCAGAGAGTGATTTGTTAATTTTGTGTTGGCCGCACGTATTTTTATTTTGGAAATGTAAAATTGTCATTTAATTCAGCTCAAATGAACAGAATGACTTGACTCAAAGATTCAAGTCAGTAAAATGATCCGATCATCCCATCACTAGTGTACAGCTATAGACACAACATTAACCAATCACAACCAAGTGTGCTGATAAAGATGAAGTGCACATGACTACCCGCAGTTGTCCCTGAAGCAGCAATAATCTCAGTTTATTATTACCTTATTAAAGAAAACTTTTGGCGCAAGGATAAGGTGATTAACTATTTAAGGAAGATGCTTGTGCTTTATATTTTCAATGGTTTATATTTCGCTCGATACTGGTTTAATGAAAGGTCAATGATACATTGTAGTCTCAATGGACAAAAGGGTGGGTGAGAATAATTGGCCACATCCATCATGTTCATAGACACTGACTTTCTTTTAAATACCAAGTTACTCTCTTTCTGCTAATGCCAAGGAATTTATAATACTTCAAATACTTTAACAGTAGATATGTATTTAAGAATTACATTTTAGATTAGATTAAATTATTATTAATATTTGTTTATTATTAAATTAGTATATATATATATATATATATATATATATATATATATATATATATATATATAAACAGTTACAATAGTGAGAGCAGAATTGAAAAGGCTGATCTAATTCTAGGTAATGACTGTTTCAAAACTAGCCAAGTAATTGTGTAAAATATCATTGGAAAAGAACTAATGACCGGAGTAATGGAGAGTAATTGCTATGAGATCATGGAACAGCTGAAAAATGTTCTATTGTGCACAACAACTCGACTTTTACTTCTGCACGTGCCAAATGTTAAGCTACCTTACCACTATTAATTTCTGTGACCTATGTTAATGTTTAACATTATTCAATAGATACTGGAAGTCATACAGTATACTTAATGGGCAGCCAACTGATATAACTTCCTTTTAAAATAGAAGTTAAGACAACTTTGTCTCTTGTTGGCATTTTCTCTCCACACACACACACACACACACACACACACACACACACACACACACACACACACACACACACACACACACACACACACACACACACACACACACACACACACACACACACGTTGTGTTTCCATGTTTTATGGGGACTTTCCATAGACATAATGGTTTTTATACTGTACAGACTTTATATTCTATCCCCTAACCCTACCCCTACCCCTAAACCTCACAGAAAACTTTCTGCATTTTTACATTTTCAAAAAACATAATTTAGTATGATTTATAAGCTGTTTTCCTCATGGGGACTGACAAAATGTCCCCACAAGGTCAAAAATTTCTGGTTTTACTATCCTTATGGGGACATTTGGTCCCCACAAAGTGATAAATACACGGTCATGGTCACACACACACACACACACACACACACACATGTTGTGTTTCCATGTTTTATGGGGACTTTCCATAGACATAATGGTTTTTATACTGTACAAACTTTATATTCTATCCCCTAAACCTAACCCTACCCCTAAACCTCACAGAAAACTTTCTGCATTTTTACATTTTCAAAAAACATAATTTAGTATGATTTATAAGCTGTTTTCCTCATGGGGACCGACAAAATGTCCCCACAAGGTCAAAAATTTCAGGTTTTACTATCCTTATGGGGACATTTGGTCCCCACAAAGTGATAAATACACGCTCACACACACACACACACACACACACACACACACACACACACACACACACACACACACAATTATAGGAACCCAACATATTAGACACATTTTGTACCATTTATATCCTTTTAAAACCCCAAACAATGCTGACACCTGTGTTGTTACAGTATAAAAGTGTATTGACACTATATAAAAGAGAACCTTATAAATGTGTTTGTTTTTAGGGTTCATAATGATTGTTTAATTACCATCAGTTTTATTTCCATAAAAAATCCATTACCATTATATTCTATATGTCCTCATCTACCGTAAACCCTCCTTTTTCATATGTTTACTTGATTTGCTGTTTTTATTTCAGTAAACCTCTTGTAACATTGATCAGACACACTAGTAAATGTATGCCTTTAACAAACTTATTTATTTTGCAAAAAATCTGTAATGGTGCCACAAATGGTGCTAATATCATCCTTCACTCAGAAGGACATTCCATAGGTTACTTTCATTTATTTAAGGAACACAAATGTATACATAAGTGACTAAAACAACAAAAACCTTAAGAAAAACTGGCCAAACATATATAAAAGGTTTCACCAAAATGACTACAATGATTGACTGTATTTCAAGAACAGTGCATTCAATAGTTAACTTATTCATTCAAAGGCAATCAAACAGTAACTAAGCAATGAGGCAGCAAATACCAATGCTAAACCGCAACCCATGAGTTAATGTTTTCACTATCAAGAAATGGATGGAATACTTTTTGGGAGAACTATGTGTTAAAGCTAAACGTGTCTATTTGGCAACATGGGTTACTGTAAACAAAGTGTTTAAAAGAACACAATGTAATTTGTTAATGTTTTGTTGTAGGATTTTAAGGAATACTGATTGGCAAAATCAATCAAAATCTCCAAACTGAAGTCAATTTTTATTTTAACAATTCCAATTAGAAAGATACTGATTAATTAAAATATGTTCTGTGTTGATCTCTGATTAGAGTGAAAAGTACATGACATTCATTCACAAGGCATCATTGTTGTTACTATAGGCCTACATTATATTCAAATATAACTAGTTACTTGTTACAAATAACTAATCTTATTGATAATTCATGTCTGATTTACAAGATATTTCATTCTTTTCAATTATTAGAATACAATTAAAGGGATTGTTCATCCAAATATTTTCATTCTGCTGTCATTTAATCACCCTAATGTTGTTCCAAACCCCTATGACTTTATTTTAAGGAGAGCCATGGCAAAAGTAAAATTGCTTATATTCAGTATCTATCTTCAGAAGACTTGGTACAAGATGCACAATCTGCATGGACAACTTTATGACACTTTTGGGTCATTTTCTAAGCTTTAAAGGGGTCTTGACATACCTTTTTTAATTTAATATGTTCTTTGAGGTTCACTTATAAAAGTTTTTTGCACATAAAACAGTCAAATATATGTAAACATGATCATGTTCCACCCTTATTTCTCACCCTTGTCATGTGGGGACTTACGCGTCTTCGCCAAGGGAATAGTCCCCTTGAGGACTATATTGTGAGCTTTGTCATTTGGTGGAATTTGAGAAGGCCTCAATCAACTGACATTTTTCATTGTGGCATGAGTGAGCCACTATATTCTTTGTTGCCTGGAGGCATTATTCATTTAATTCTGATTCAGTACATTGATTTTGCTCTATGACTGAGTTTGCTCTATGAGCTAGGAGTTTGGACCTTTACATTGAAGTTTAGTTTATGCTTCCTGTTCCTTGTTTGTCATGTGACCCTCTTGTTTCATTATGTTTATTAGTCATGTCATTTGACTGGTTTTGGTTCATTGTTTTGTCATCTTGTTTATTAGTTCTGTTGATTTATTGGTTGTTTTGTTACCTTAATCTGTGTATTTAAGCCCTCATGTTTACATTGTGTTTTGTCGAGTATTGTTGATTGTAATATTGAAGTCACATCTTAGTTAAATTATCTCTTTGTCAAGTCAAGTCTTTTGTTCAAGTTTGTTTTTTATCTTCTGTTTTATGGTTTATTAAACTGCACTTGGATTCACTTTAATTATCTGCTTCCTCGTCCCTTCTTCAGCCCGCCAAAATGTTTCAACCCTCTGTCAGAAACGATCTGTTTTAGTGCTGCTTCTATTTTAAGACTTGACAGTAAACGAACACTGTTATGATTGGCTCTCTGCTGTTGACTGACCTGCACTCTCCTTGGCATCTCATTGCTAACCGCTATTGGGCGGGGCTACAGAAGTGAGAAGGTACAGTATGTTGTTATATTGTTGTGGAGGCAGTTAGATACAAATTTCTACCACAGTGGACATCACAATGTGGAGGAAGTAGAGAATGAGGTCTTTTTGCAGTGAAATGAATAGTATGCTTTTATAGTCCAATAACCTCTTATGTTAAAAGATCAAGACAAATGTTATTGCTTATGTCATGGCCTTTCAAGGAATCACTACCAACTGCCATTGTATGGAAATCAGGGATTGCAACATTCTGTAAAATACCTTCTTTTGTTTTCTACTGTGGAAGAAAGAAAGTAGTAAAGGTTTGGAGAATGACAGCATTTTCATTTTTGGGTGAACCATCCCTTCAAAGCATCTGTAATTGAAAGTCAAATTTGAGACAGCGTATTAAAACAATAGTTCTTGACCTAGTTCTGATTAACAGTTGCTTTGCTAAAAGTGAACTCTGCTAAAGTTCACCGTGAGACATTCTCTGTGGTTTGTAATCTGATGGAGGAGTATGGAAAGATACATACGGACACCACTTTGTATTGAGGCAAACCAGTCTCTTCAAAGTGGCAGAATTAACTATATCAAAACCTGTCTGACCGCCAAATGTACTGGGCTTCCAGTAATCTGGGGAGCAAATGGGATTTCCCATCAGGCCTTTTAGGGAAAATGGGGCTCCCATTTCCACCATGCTTTCACCAAATATCGCATCAGGTCGTGTCTTCTCCAGCATCAGAGCTGGGTAGAACTCCATGGCATCAATGTCACCATAAAGTTCCTCCAGTTCTTTCGCCATCTCCTCTTCTCCTGTAGAAATACAACATCAGCCATTATCAACCAGCAAGGCACAGCCAACCAGAAAGAGTGCATAATAAACATTCATTGGACATAAATGTTGGAGAAGGGGACAGGAGGGTAGTGCACATGCTCTGACATGTTGTGTGGTGGGGCTTATGCAGGTGACACAAGTTCAAATCCCCCATCTTTTCTAAGAAGGTCTACAATCAGGGTCCAAAATTAAGTTAACTCACCAAGTGCCAAATGTCAGTAAAAATCGGCATTGGCAAGTATATGAAATGGGCTGCCAGTTGGCTGGTAACTTTATGAATTTTAACAATGCATGAATGTGAGAACGATAGTCAGTTTTTAAAGAGAGATAGTCAGACCTTCACTGTTTCTATTTATCTGATGTAAGCTACCAAAACACAAACATGATGTACAAACGTCACAAAGTTGTCTGATTTTGCAAGAGGTGGCATTTTACTGACGATGGATCACAGAGAAACTAGCTTGTATTTGACTGTCTGCGATTATTCTGCGACTGACACAGTGGCCTGCTCTGTATGCTGTATGTTTGTTTTAGGGTAAAAAAAATAAACTCGATAGCAATAAAGAACAAGAAATGGGCCTCATTTATAAACCGTATATAGTATCAGATTGTATCCTAAATTCCATGGATTTGAACCTTCGTCAAAAATGTGGAACAAATCTGGATTTATAAAGGCAGAAATCGATGTGAAAATGTTCTTATGCATATACGTCACTGACAAGGATGCATACAAAACATTTTTGTGCTTATGAGTGTGCGCTGACTTGATTTTCTAATTTTTACTGATGCATCTCTGAATCATTGACTGACTGAATTTATTAATAAATGTGTGAGCACCTTTACATGTATAAAAATATTCCAAAATGACTCTGAATGCAGTGTTATAGATTATGCGTAACATAATTTTTTTATTTTGGAAATCTGCTGTAACAGACTATTTATTTAGCAGTTTTGAGACGTATGAGATAACAGACAGGTGTTATATATGGTATGTAATATGTTCAGCACATTTTTGGACTGAGGATGAGAGATAGTTGAAGATGAAGAACTGATGATGAGTTGTTGAATATGCTGCATTATATGGCCAGATATGGTTCTATAGGTGGAGTCCATATGCTCTTTCACATTTGCATGTTTAAAAGTTGAATTGGGATTTAACGGACATTTATAAATTGTTCGTAGGAACATTTAGGAAATTGTCTTACATTCACATTTAAGATCATTTTACAAACTTCTTTATGAATGAGGCCCTTGGGCCACAGAAATTGCATTGCACAGGCCATATCTTTACCTGTGTTGTCAACCCCTGTTTTCTCTTGAAAGTTAAGAAAACATAAGAAATATGTTTAGTAGAATAGTAATAGTAATTGCCTGTTTTTTAATTAAATAATGCAAATACAGTTCTGTGGCCAGTAAAAACTATTTATGGCCGGTACATTTTCTCAAGTCAGCGGCCATTGGCAGGTGTGGCAAAAAGTTCATTTTGGACCCTGTCTATAATACCTGGAGAAAGCTATCCATTCTTATTGCATTCATCTCAATGGCTGTTGTACGGCTGGGGCATGCAGTCATGACAACACTGATTGGCTGATGCATCATGCCAATGTTGCCTGTGCCAATAATAACCCTGGTTTTGATTATTTGCATTGCTTTAATCTCTCTGCTGTCTGAAACAGTCTCCCGTTATAGTGGTGGACCTAGCGGTGGGGAAAAATGTGTCAGAGGTATTAATGTTATTATGGTAATAGCTGGTATAATGAAAAATATTTACACAATATTTAATGGATAACAGATCATTTATGGGATTTGATTTGTCTGTGATTCTTCCCTTGTACTTGTGATTTAATAAAGCTTTAAAAGAATTGTTAACAGTTGTACAATCTGACCTGCAAATTCTGAGAATGATGTATAGGGTTTCAGATTGAATCTCTTGCGGTACTCATTGAAGGGCTGAAGACGAAGCTCTCGTGATTCTATGATGACTCCCTCAGCTACTCTGGACACCACTGCATTAATATTATGACCACCTCCGATCTGTTCCAACACAAATAAATTCATGATCAAACAAAACAAAACCATCTTTAATCTTGATGTGTTGAGAGCAACCAAAAGATCAATTGCTGTAGATGTAGTTGAATATTTTATTTAAAAGTTTTAATCAACTAAACAGTTTAAATGTCTGCATGGTAAAAATACTTAAGTCAGCCAGACCTCTTTTACATAAAGTCTTTACAGTGGACTAAACACTACATATCTGATGTGAGTTTAATACATAACATAAGCACTGAATCTGAATCACTTAGATCAAATCAAACTGCTGTCCAAGAACATGCCCTCTAGAAAGAGATTATTCCTCCCCAATCCCACCCGACTCTGACTAGCAATAGCAAGTAGCAAATCCTGATTAGCAGCTGTGATGTAAACCAAAGGCTACTGGGTAATTAATAAAAGGGATGAACCTTTTGATATGTTCTTTACCAACTTCCTGTTTCAGTAGGGAGTATGTCAACGCTGAAAAAGCAATCCAAATGTTAAGAGTTCCATATTCCATCATAAAGGGGCAGTTACCTGTCCTGCGGCTTGGGTTGAGAACGCCTCAACCAATTTCTCCACCCCGTAGTGAGTGAGGATAGAGGTGTTGAACAGGAACTGAGGGTACTGAATCTCTTTTCCCTCAATGTGGAAGCTGTCAGGCATGAGTGGGTGCCAATGGTAAAGTTGATTGAACTCCACAGCGATGCGGTTCTGATACTGGAACTGTGAGGTGAACAGCAGCGTGGGATCGAACTTGAGCTTCAGGCGGTAACCGCTCAGATGCTGGACATAGTCCTCAATCACAATACGAATGGTCTCACCTTAAGTTAATTGAGTCAAAATTTTGTAATTACATTTTAATTATTTAATCAAATCAAGTAATTACATAAATTACTATAAGTTACATCCAGTAAAACTTTAGTAAATTAGGTATTATGAATATTAGGCATCATTAGCATTAGGTAGCATGAACTAACAAGCAATATGTTTATAGCATTATTAATCTTGATTAATGCTCATTAATGAAAATATATGTGTTCATTTTTAGTTCATATTAGTTCATAAAGCATTTACTAATATGAATGTAAATACATTTTAATTTGAAAAATGTCATAATATATATTGTATTTAATATTAACCAAAATGATTAAATGTTGTAAATGTATAGTTCATTGTTAGTTAATGTTAAAGGAATGTTCTGGGTTCAATACAAGTTAACTTGTATTGACTTGTATTGAACCAGGAACATTCATTTAACTAAAGTGGTTAAGTATGAGATAATCTGCAGTCAGCTGATCAATATTATCCCAAAACAAAAAAACAATGGTTGTCAGGACCCCATTGCGGAGCAGATTTTATGCTAATATGTGAGAAGACAGAGACCACTGAGTCTCCAAAAAAAACCAAGGAATTCAACCTCTAGTTTGCGTCAGATTTCTGATGGTGCTTATATTGCAAAAATTACAGTCTGACTGGTCATTATCCCACTTATTATACAAATACTTGGAAAATCAATACATGAAAATTAAATAATGATTTAAATTGAAATTATTTTATCAGCTTAATTGTAGAGATCGCAAAATGATGTGCACTCATTATTCAGAAATATGAGACATCTGGATGGCATGATTGACAAAACCAGAATCCAGAGTTTTCCTGAGAGCTGTGTATTCTCTAATGTTAAACAATATACAGTCCTTTAAGTGTATTGCAACTATACTGTAACTTCAAAGTGTTACCTATTCATTCTTATAATTGGCAATTATTATGGGAATCTAATGGCTCTCAAACAAAACATAGGCCATTGGGGCTAATATAATGTTTACCTATAATAATGAGCCTCGTTGTCTGAAACAGCTGCTCATCTTCCCAGGTTGGATGTTCTTTTTTCAGTATTTCACATACACGATTGTGCTCACGCAGCCACAAGGTGGCGTACATACTGAGACCAGGCAGCAGTCCAAACACTTCTTGCCCGATAGCCAACTGCTGCTCTGGACGGACAGATGGTGGGTAGCTCATTTTGACTTGCGCGTCTTTTACTGTTGGGGGGTACATCTCGCCATTTATCACCTAAAAGAGCCAAACAGTAAAATCATGGTAAAACACAGATGAGACAGCACTACACTATGCACAAGGCTTTAGATCAAAAGGTAATATTTAAGATTATAAGAAACATAAACTCAATCAAATGTCAATATCAACATAGTCAACAATTGCTAACAAAAAGCCCACAATAACTTTGGATCAGGCTGCTAGACTAAACCATGTGCAACATCTTGAAATATGACATCAATATAGCTTAATATAAACCACATGTCTAAACTGCAATTACACCCACCATCAGGCGGTCATGATATGAGGTTATCGAAAAGATTGAGACGGAATACTTCTCAATCAACAACTTGCAGATTGCTGAGAAATTAATCAAGTGTAAATGTACATTACACTACATAAGCTGGATTTTTTTAACATACTTAGGGCCTTATTCGTGAAACAAGAGCAGAACAAATTTGTGTAAATAATTTGTAAAACCATTCTTATGTAATACAACAATTTGCATAAGATTAGTAAAAGAGAGGCCCTTTAAGAGTTGCTAGGAATGTGAATCTGAGATAGCCTTTATAATGCTAGAGAACTGAAAGACAGTTTACATTAACTTGGAAGCACGCTCATCCTAGCATGACTGATGATTCCACATGCCTGACATTTAACTGGAGAACAGTACCTGGTACTTCAGTTTCCCATCTTTGTGAAGTCTGAGATCTAGCTGACGGTCTAGAGTATCTCCATAAATGTGTCCAGCATCCACCTAGTTTTCAAATACACAGAATTTTTTGTATTCATTGAGTGGTGGAATTTCCAACAGCATTTTAGAGTTACCAAAAACATTAAAGGGGTCATATAATGGTACATGCACTTTTTCAAGTTGATTGTACTGAAATGTGTGTTGGCTGTGCCTGTACACAACCATCCTATTATGATAAAAATCCATCCAGTGTTTTTGTTTTAATCTCCTTATATATTTTCCCCTGCCTCAAATCGAGCCGTTGACGCCCCTCCCAAGATTGTTGATTGACAGCAGTGTTTCAACACAGACCCACCCTCGCTCGTGATCGAGCTGTCAATCATAGTCTGTCATCATTGTTGATACACTGGAGCAGAATGGTGCCTAAGCGATTGTGGTGTTCTGTTCTTCGGTGTAATAACGAACACAGCAGTCATTTTGATGTTCCTAAATCTGAACCGCTGAAGACGCAGTGGCTGAGTTTTGTTTACGATGGGACTATTCCCCACAAGCAACGTCAATGCGTTCATGTTTGCGTGAATCATTTTTCACCAGACTGCTTTATAAACGAGGGTCAAGCTGGTTTTGCTAAGAAGCTGCTGCTGAGAAAAGATTCGGTACCAACTATTTATATTCCCTCTGCACCTCCAGAAGAAGCAAGTGTAACGTTTTATTAACCTTTATATTAATCTTTGCAAATCGCTTGCATGCTTCACAATGAATGTGGCTAATGTTTACACTCAGGGTACATTACGGCATGTTTTCCATAACGTTACGACATTCTCAATATAATTCATAATCCCACGTTTATAATGAACAACGCGTTATGGTTATTGTGTTATTAAAAACTGTATACGCAGGTGTTACAGTTAACATGGTAACACTAAGTTACACCTGGTTTACTTGTATGTTACTGATTAAGAAGTAATGTCAAAAAAACAGTTATATGGAGAATAACTCCAGAACGGAGGGGCGGAGTGACCAAAGCTCATTATCATTTAAAGTCATATGCTCTGAAACGGCGTGCTGAAAACGGAGCTGTTTTTAGGCAGGTAAAATTAGTGTTTTCTTAAAATACTAATGAGAATTTTTAATAAAAGTATAATACAAAGTTTTCATTTAGACCCTAAAGATTCATATTAATTTGTACAAAAATGGCATTATATGACCCCTTTAAAAATAAAATGTAATTATAACATTATGAAAATGTTTCAGAATAATCACATAATTGGCTTTTTACAATAATATAGTATATCAAGTGTAAAATCACCATTACTCTCTTTATAGTATGAACTTAATCTTGTAATGCTACAATTTTAATCGCATAATGGAATGATTGATTCTTGTTAATTTGACCCTACTGTCTAAATATTACTACTTTAAACTCAGAATGTTGACTCAAGAATATTCTCAAAACATTGTCTTTATTCCTGGAAAAGGCCTATTGTGAAATAATTCTCAAAACATTTTGACATGATTGTAGTTATGGCACAAATGTATTGTGTGTGTGTGTGGGTGGGGGGGCTAAAAAATCCAAACCAATGTTCTCTTTTCCTTAAACAAACACCTACTGGCAAATGTACCAAGACTCACAGCCCATGCTACAATTAACATATATGAATTTACAGCACATGTTTTACTAAAGAGACAAAAACAGCAGCTGTGTACAGGGCAGCTATGGCATTCTGTTTTTTATTGCTTATGCGTGACTTTAACTTGCTACTTATTGATGACAAAAACAGCAGCTGTGGACAGGGCAGCTATGGCGTTCTGTGTTCTATTGCTCATGCGGAACTTTAACTTGCTACCTCTTGAAGTTGGTGTAACCATCTACTATGGGTGAATCGCTATCTTGCCATAGTCAACACAACATGACAGATTAGGTTAGTAAATGTACTGTTTTATCATATGTGGCATTGAAATTATATTGAATTATATATTGAAATTACATACTTTGGAAACATTTGATTTTCGTGTTTCATGGCAACAGTGGTTGCTTAGTTTACTTCCCGTCTTTGTAGTTGTCCTGGCCGCACCTCTTATTTAAAGTCCCAAATATTTTCTTGACCCTACTCCACTCCTTTCAATGTTATGTAACAATGAAAAGTTGTGTTCTATATTTTGCTGTGAAAAACAGCATCAAGTTATTTCTCCTCCCCAGCAGGTCTTTACTGGACTTGGAAGGACCCTCAACAGAGACAAATTGAAGGAAACTCAACATGGAAGGACACACAACAGAGACTGCACTCTTGTCAGTAGCTGAAACCCTGCGACTGGTGAGAGCTAACTCTCGACTGGCATCACAGGAACTGCACTTGGATGGTTTGAGTCACATCTCACTGGCAGATTGTTCAAGGTCTCCTGGAGAGGAGAGGTGTCCAAGACACACCAGTTCACAACTGGGGTTCCTCAAGGATCATTGTTTGGACCCCTCCTCTTCTCTATGTACACAACATTACTCTGACTGGTCATTGAGGCACATGGCTTTTCCTACCACTGCTATGCATATGATACACAGATCTACCTGTCATTCCAGCCTGATGACCCTACTTTCTCGTATCTCTGCCTGCCTCTCTGACATTTCGGCTTGTATGAAAGGAATGACACCTTCAGATAAAACTTGCCAAGACAGAACTTCTAGTAATCCCAGCCAACCTATCTGTTGACCATAACCTCACTATTCATCATGGTTCAACTACACTAACACCAACCGGAACAGCCCAGAACCTGGCAACCTTTGAGTGGTGGTAGATGACCAGCTTAACTTCACTGCACACATCCCATCAAGCAGGTTTGCGCTTTACAACATTAGGAAAGTTGTGGCCATTTCAAGACTGGACTACTGCAATGCTCTGTTGGCTGGCCTTCCAGCTTACACAATTAAGCTACTGCAGATGGTCCAGAATGCTCATGTCTCCCCACTCTAGTTACCCGCATCAAATTCAAGGCTTTGACTCTGGCTTTCAGGATAGGGGTGGCTGTGGCTCAGGTGGTAGAGAGTGTTGTCCACTAATCGCAGGGTTGGTGGTTTGAATCCTGGCCCACACAACTCCACACGCCGAAGTGTCCTTGGGCAAGACACTGAACCCCAAGTTGCTCCCAATGGCTGGCTAGTGCCTTGCATGGCAGCTCTGCCATCATTGGTGTGTGAATGTGTGTGAGAATGGTTGAATGAGATGCAGTGTAAAGCGATATGAATACCGCTAAGTTTAAAAAGGCACTATATAAGTGCAGACCATTTACCATTGGAACTGCACCCTCTTACTTCAATTCACTTCTTCAGATCTATTACATGATTCTTTTGTCTATTGATCACTTTCTCTGCTACTCTGTGGTGGAATGAACTTCCGACCTCCACATGATCTGCTGTTACCTTCTCAACATTCAAGAACCAGCTGAAAACACATCTTCCATGAGCACTTTACCAGCCCACACTAATTGCACTTAACCTGAACTTAACCTGCACTAAATGTACAAAAAATAGAATCCTTGTCTGTTTCTTTCTTCTGTACTAGCATCTTTACTAGGGATGCACTGATATAAATTTTTCTCTTCCGATCCGATTCCGATATCGGAAATCTCAGTATTGGTCGATAATGATCTGATACCAGTGTTGTTTTTTTGAGTAATCAGTTTATAATATCTTTACATTATCGTGTGGATCTAATTGGGAGTACTCTTAAATATGTAAAGAAATACATACCTCTAACTAAACATTATTTAAATATAAATGTATAGCTTACAAAGAAAAACTTTGTTAACAAATATACTGGACAATGTTGCCGCAAAATTAACAGTAATTCTAGTATAAGTCATCAGAAGATTTTTTTTTTGCTAACTTTTTTCAGCTTGTATCTGGACTTTTCTTTTTTGTTCAATTTAGTTGTTAGGTATCAGCTCACTTTTCATTCACAGTTATTTTTTGGAACCCATTCAACATAATTATTATTATAATTTGTAAACAAATAATAATATATTATAATAGTAATATTATCTTATGGTAATATATATTAATTGTGTAACTTTTAAACCCTCACATTTTTATTTTGACATCCTGAATTTTGGCAAGTTCACAGTAGTTTAATTCACTTCTTATTCAAATTCTGGTAAAAAAAAAAAAAAAAAGCACCTCTGGTGCCATTCTGAATGCATATTATAAGTGAACCGAACTTTTGAGCATCTACATCTGAGATGTTGTTCGTGAGTAGCGCTCAAAAGCGAGTAGCGCATCGCGTGAAGGCAAAAAATAGCCACGAGGTGTGTGTGTGTGTGTGTGTGTGTGTGTGTGTGTGTGTGTGTGTGTGTGTAAACAGAGCATTGCCATTCACTGATGCGCCGGAGCTGCGCGGGCATTTTATAAATTTACTTATTAAACACAGCCTTTTGTAATTCACAAATAAACAGAGCTATTGCACATCTTCAAGTGGCTTTGATTAATGAGTCATATGAACTACTTTAATTGTATTTTTATGGTTATTTTATGTCATAACACACATAACACACAGTATCGGATTTGGATCAGACTCGTCAGACCAATAAACGATTGTGAAAGGGCGGAGGGCGGGGCCAGGTCGTGATCATACACACCCGGTCCCTTATCAGGGCCGATAGGCCGATTCCGGAGGATTGTGCGGGAAAGAGAGATCGTTTACGGACATGTCCGTCATGTGTGTCTTTGTGTCATTTAAGTTTATCATTAAAACTATTATTTATATTGTCAAGCCGGTTCTCGCCTCCTCCTTTCCACTGACTGCTTTACAACGATCTGTCTAAAAGCTTCAGTATCGGAGCTGATACCAATCCAGGTATCGGATCAGTTCATCCCTAATCTTTACTACTCCCCAGACACTTTGAGAACTTGGCAGTTCTATACTGCAGATGTTGTTAAACTTTGTATGACAAATTGCTTGATATGTGTATCATTAGTAAGTTGCTTTGGATAAAAGCGTCTGCTAAATGACTAAATGTAAAATGCAATGTAAATGGCTTTGGTACCTAAGACAAATATCTTAACATCTCTCTTAGAGCACATACATTTGACAAATCCAATTGCCTAAATTTTTCGAAAACACTTTCCTTTATGTAGACCTATTAAACTCTTTATTTATATTAAAGATAACTTGGTTTATCTATAAAATTAGGACTCACCCCATGACCCAGACCTTTAGTGAACCCTAGCCCCATACGGTTGTGAGTCTTGAAGAATTGGTGAGTGAAGTGCTGAGCGAAGAAGGCAAACATTAAATTTGTTCCCTGAGGGTCTGGCCTGAAATTCCGTCTCAACATGAACTTTTCTACCAGAAGTTTAGGGTCTGGAAGCTTCAATTTTCCTGAGCAAGATAAATGGAATGATTTTTCTTACAGAAACAAATTACAAGGTTATTTGCTTCAACTTTAGTACTGGTTTGCTTGAAGCAATTTAATATTGAGGAAGAATAAATTATCAAAGAACATGTGTCCTTCAGAAGGAAGGGATCACCTATTTACACTAACTTTATATTTACTACATATATGAATAATGTGAAGGAAGAAACATTCATAGTTTGGCACAAATAGTCACAAATGGTCTCTTACCTTTGGTCCCCATGGGTGTGGGGCAGTCCTTTGGAACTGGTGGAAGAATTCTTGTGTAGTAGGTGATGTTGGAATATGCCTCCCAGCTCAAATACTCATATCTGGAATTGTATGTTGGGGGACTTGGGATTAAGTTGGATCTTACTGTGATGGGAGACAATATGACAAATTGCATTAGACAAATAATCTAGAAAAGTACAGCAAATATTACTAAAAGCTACTAGAAACACTCAATTATGGCTCAATTAGACAGTTAAAGAGGGCCCCCTTGTGGCCCGAGAGGGAAGGGAGAATGTAACTGCAAGGAGAGAGCTGTAGCTAGATGTGACAGGTACGTTCACACTTAAAGTGTTTTTCATCATCATGAAGTGCACCTACAAGTAAGGAGCAGAAGAAAAAAAACGAAAAAGGAAGAGGAGAAACGCAGCCAGACCACTGGTAATATATGAATGTAAGCCAGCTACCTGGCTAGATGGTGTTTGTTCGTTGTCCTGCATTAAATTGCAACAATTAGTTAGCTAACATTTTGCAGTTGTCACATTGTATAGCCATTGTTATTTATTGTCATTTATAGTCATTTATTGTTAATTTATTTAATTAATTTGTTTATAAATTTTTGTGTAGTTAATATATTCCAATTTTAAATTAATGTATTCAAGTTTGTTGAAGACTGTATTGTGTTGTCATTCATTTATCAGGTTAACTAGAATTGGAATTATTTTTGCACTATACAAAGTATACAACATAACTACATTTAATATTTCTACTTTATTCATGCAATATTATGCCATTGATCTCCTAATTTTATAACTTTATTCTAGTAATATGATTTTATTCTCAAATTTTTTTAACTTTTAACTAATGCCATGACTGTTCTCGTAAATCTCACTATATTCTCAAAATATTTCTAATGTAGTTTTGACGATATTCTCGAAAATCATTCTCATTATGTCAAGACTATTCTAAAAAACTTTTATTTTATTGCACTAATACACCATCGTAGGAACTTTTCAAAAAATATATTTGAAAAAAGTTTCAAATAAAAAACTGTATGAAACTGTTTACATTTCATTATCATTTAGCTGTTGTTTACAATAATAACATTGGAAAAACTACTATTTTCCTCTGGTTGACTGACAATATTGTTGTAAATCAAAAGCTTTACAACCTAAAAAACAAAAACAATGTACTTACAAACACACTTATGTTTATTTTAAAGATTTCTTGCATATTTCCTTCCCATCTGTATTGGTCATACAATTTCCAACAATTGTAAATGCAAACTTAAACTGTAACAATGATAAGATATAACTTTTGCATAATATTCCCATACAGAAACTTCAGTTGCACTTCCCAGGAACAAATTCTCAGGATATTCAGCAACTTGGCTCAAACAAGAGAATATTTGGCCCGCAGCAGCATGAAGGACTTGAGGAATTTGTTGCCTTTTGCAGTACATAGGCATTGCCCTGGCAACAAGCGGCTGGACTTAGAATGAGAGCAGATTTACAATAAGTTTGCAAATTACTGTAGGAGATAAACCTGACCTTTCTTGATCATTGCATATGTTGCCATAAAATTTACACAATAAAAAACACAACTGACTTTCATGTCCACAAAGGGAAACATTGTGGAGTGCCAACTGCATAATGGGGGGAAGTGATAAAAAAGAAAAGGGGCCACTCAAAACACAGAGCTGTGACTTGAGTAAATATGGGAAGGATGCTGAATTATAGGAGACTCCCTTTGCAAGAACAGATAAAAAGCCATTATGAAATCCATTCAAAGGCCGTGTTGTTTGTTCTGAGAACCTGAAGAACACCATAAAAGCCTATTCAGATACAACACAGCACACTGAGTTGGCAACTAAAATATATCCAAGCAATTTAAATGATAAACAATCTTGTCAAAGTAAACAAAGAAAACACCACAGCCATTTATGCTAAAAACTAATCACAGCCAAGACTTTCTGTCCATACTACACATGTGTGGTCTACATCATCGACATCGTCCATTTAAGAGGATTTACAAACTGCAAAGACCCCCCACCCATTGATTGTCTGTAAGTAGATACTGAGTCAAATTATTTTAGGTTCAAGAGTTTGCATGTCCATAAAGGAGGGGCTCGAGCATGAGGGTCTTGAGCATATGCTGCATGGCTCGAGCAGGAAGTTCCCCCCCTCCGGACTGGTTAACTGGACTTAGTTACAATTGATAGTAAATGAGGAGTTGGGGTGGTGGAGGGATGCGGAAGAATTGTCAAGGGTGTAAGGTAAGCAGCTGCCTATATGTGTTGCACTATGATTGACAGGGCTAACTAGAAAAGCTCCTCCCAAAACTTTGTTCAAAACTTTATAAAATTTTCTCAAAAACTTTTAAGCACTTTGTCTCCGTGGTGCTATGAAAATTCCTGTTTGTTTTGAGCGACTTGTCTATACAAAATAACAGTGACTCAACCAAAGGCATGACTTGGGGCGGGGCTATCTCTTTGTTTGACCAATGGCAGATGGAGGGCATATTCAGAAATCTGTTTTGCAATTCCGTTTTGTGGCGCTAGTGTCGCAGAAATTACAAAATTTAGCTTTAAGTCCTTTTTTTTTTTTTTTTTACAATAAATTCTCCTCCCTGCCGAGTAGGTGGAGATATCCATGAAGAATGTGAATCTCCAAAAACAAAAGAGGAACTCTTGGGTGAAAAGACTTAGCAAGGCTGTTTGAAAGTGGAGATTTATATTTTAAAAAACTAGCTCACCCACACCTATCATATCGCTTTTGAAGGCATGAAGTTAACCACTGGAGTCTTATGGATTACTTTTATACTGCATTTATGTGCTTTTTGAGCTTCAAAGCTTTAGACCCTGTTGACTTTCATTGTATGGACCTACAGAGCTGAGATATTCTTCTAAATATAGTTGTTTGTACTCTGCGGAATAAAGAAAGTCATACACATCTGGGATGGCATGAGGGCGAGTAAATGATGAGAGAATTTTCATTTTCATGTAAACTATTCTTTTAAGCATGAGCATTAGTTGCACTGGTGTTTATAATACAAAATACAAATGTAAATGCATCTCTTAAGAGAGTGATGATATTGTGTTGAGCAATTTTACTCTTAAATATTTTTTATTTTATTTATTTTTTGCCATTTTCAGTGCTGTTTACTGCTATATTTCTGTGTCATTTAGAAGTGTAAATCCTGTGTGCTATAGTAAATCTCCAGAGGACCCGCACACAGAGTGTCCGACATACCAGTGATGTCTGAAGAGTGTATCAGAACTAACCTGTTAGAACTTTATACATCAGCCAATCCCTGAGGGCCGTCTTGTTGATGATGTTCCATAGCCATTGAAAGTGGGTGAGGATGTAGTGGACTGTATTAGGACTGGGTTTCAAAAGTCGATAGACTCTTGTCCAAAACTCAGCTAAAAGTAAAGAGAGGGAGAAAAGAGATCTTGCAATAGTACAATAAAAGGTCAATACATGGGACATTTGTATGAGATATCATAGAATTTTCCTGAAAACTTGGGTAGACATATTGGATTGGCACTACTGTGAAATGGGCTTCCACAAGTTTATTCTCTTTTTTTTGGCTGATCCAATAACTAACTCTGGCCAGCAAACTTCCAAAAAGTACATGCATATATTGCTCTGCATTATTTTGAAAAAAATAAATAATAATAATACCTCTGAGTGCTGTTTAAATCATTCAGCTATTTTAATGAAATTTATATAAATTCATTTGATACCTTAAAACTTTGACTTTCATGAAATATGAAAATGAATTAAATGTTGCTAGCCCATGTTTTTCACGCAGGTATAGGCTGTGACATCATGGCAAAACATTTCAGCTCAGTCCAGCATCTGAGTTTTGGTTGTAAACAGACAACAAATTACCATTACCAATATATCAACCCGGTCTCATAGAAAAATGTTACAATACCTAAATTTTTGCTAAATTATTTTTACACGACTCGTTGTACGTACTGTGGAAAAGACTTTTATTTACCTTCACAAATGATGAGTAAAACATCAGGGGACATAAACATACATTTAACATTTGCATTATATATCCAGCTACATTTACAAGCTTATTGAATGAATTTAGCAAAAATGTCTCTACAGTCAAATAATTTTCATGACTGTACAGGAAGATCAGGCTGCAATTTACAGACATACTGAATGAGATAAAAGAGTAAAGATACGTACGTATAGTGCAATTTTCTCCATAGAATCCAGTTCTGGTGCAGTCACATTCATATCTCTCCAGGCCATATCGAACACACAGCCCCCGGTTTTGACAAGGGTAACAGCAACAAGGATTCACTAGAGAAAACAGTACAGTAAAAATACAGTTAAAGCTGTTATAAAAAGGTTCTATTAGTGTTATCACTAGCATTCCCCAATCATTTTTACTACAGCATTTAGGCGTCATGTAGATATGAAAAGCTACAGCTGCATTATTATGCAACCGGCATAAATGAGAAACATGCCTTGTCTGTGGAATTGCATCATGTGATTTTTGTACCGATCTCTGAGGATTACCGTTAGGAGGAAGTTTAAACAAATTGATTTATTGTTTGAAATAGTAAGAGTAATTTTTCTTTTCTCATTTTTCACATGCTGAACTATGCTTTTAAGTAGGAATACGGCACTAATGCTTCCTCTGATAAGGCCTATTCATAAATACAACATGCATCATATCTTTGCCCACAACTGTCAGTGACATGACCCTCTCCTTCACTTGACAAATGTATGACAGATGCAATGTGGTAATGAAATGTGGTAACTGTGCACAAATTGTGCAGCAGATAACCAAACTCTCCAACTATACTTTCCATCATTCCTTAATGAAAAAAAGAAAGTTTTCTAGCTCACACACATGCAAAGTATACCTGCTGGAAATCTGTGTGATAAATTATTTGACACTGGATTATAGCCTACTTTAACAAAGTTTAATGATACTCAAATAAAAAACATAGGCTCCTATATTAAAATTTTGTGAACTTTTGAGAAAATGCCTTAAGATGCACATGTGATGTAATTCTTGCAATAAAACTGAATTGGTTAATTTTTAATGAGCATTTGTGCATATTTGTTTTGAGAATATGCTAAAAACATTAGCTGTGGTGGTTGTTCTGTAAAAATAAACACAATTTTGCCTTGTCAAAATATTCCAAAAACACTTTGGAAGCTACAATACAAAACTGAATGAATATTATTCAGTTCAGAAAACATGAATATGGTACCAAATTAAGTCCATCTGACCAGTTTATCTAACCAGATACAGACATACACTTGCATTATGCAGTCTGCATATTTAACTAGCATTAGTTAATGCTTTAGTTATCATTAACTAACAATTAGTAATAGATTTCTTACATCATTTATTAATCTTTGTTAATGTTGGTTAATAAAAATACAATTGTGCATCGTTAGTTCATAGTGCATTAACAATTATTAATAAATACAACTTTTGAATTTAAAAACATATCACTACATGTTGAAATTACCATTAACTATGAATTAATAAATGCTTAAAAAGTATTGTTCATTGTTGGTTCAGGTTAACTAATTAAAATGGTAACAAATTTAACTTTACTGTAAAGTGTTACCAAAGCAACTAATGTAACTATTAAATGTTATTTATTTATTTTATGTGGCATATTTTTTATTTAACAGGGCTAATAGTGATACTTACCAATATTTGGTAACGTTGAGCTCTCTTCACCAAGACATAAGGAGATACTCAGCAGCAGGATACATGTCCCCTTGAGTAAACAGCTAAACACTACAAAGCAAAGTAAAAAACAAAACTTTTGTACAAATGTGGGTATACATCATATACAACTGGACCATTATTTTATATGAGGGCTAAAATATTGCTCACCTTTCATTGCAGTTTGATATGAAACACAAAAAAGAAATAAAAGAGGATTCACATATCAGTAGCGCAGAGAATTCAAAAGTGGTGTTCTGGAAGAAGGAAGAAAATCCAAAGAATTAATACAATGTTTGTATTTTTTTTAAAATCACGACATAGCTGCGTACAAAAGGAAGATCGCGCACATTCTGGCTCTCAGACGAGTTTCCACGGATTGATGAGAGAAAAAAAAACGCGCTCGAATGGAATTTGAGTTTTTACTAGAGCGGAAATAACATAAAACTACACGCCTTGATTTCGAATAGGCTACTCTAGCCAAAGCACCATACTAACAAAAACAGGTATTCAATGGTTCAAGTTTGGGTGAAGAAAAAAGAAAAATGATTTTCTGTGGCGCCACCGTGCGTATCTCTTGACCAGAATAACAGATGCTCACAGATGCTCTTGTGCTTTTACTTTTGTTAGTGGGATTGGCAAAATAACATGTAAACGCATTATGACCTGGTCTAATCTAGATTACTCCAAATCCTATATCCTAAAAAGCTTTTGTTGAAAAAATTATGGATAATAAAATCCATCAAGCTGAACAAGCTCATAACAAATATTTAAAACAAAAATGAAGGAATGGTACACGCAGTGATATATACTCGGGAACTTGTTAAATTGAATTCCTCTTGCCAAACAAAACTAGTTCTTAAGAAAACAAATGAGAAAACAAATGAATAAGAACATTTCAGCTTTAAAAATGCAGATAAAATTGTTTTGTTTATCCACATTGTTGGGGAGTAGCGGAATACATGTAACGGGATTACGTATTTAAAATACAAAATATATGTAGCCTAACTTTATTCCACTACAGTTACAGTTTAAATAATTTTTAATTAGAATAGTTACATTCAAAAAGTATTTTGATTAATGAAGAGATTAATTTGCATTTTATTGTCATTTGTTTCATTTAATATTTAGTCCTTTCAGATGGAAAACATTTATACATATAAATGATGCGATACAAAGTGCATTTGAACAGCGGTGAAACACTTTATGATGTGTTCATTCATACGAGCAGACGGAGAAGTTTGAAGTAAGTTTGGAGCAGGAGAAATATAAATAAATCTTGTGTAAATTGTCAGCTTTACGCCAAGCTTAAATGCTATTTCTAGCCATTTTACATGCACATGTTACCAGAAACAATCATATTTTTTTATCAAGAAAATTCACATTGGATCATAATTTCTTTTTTTTCCTGGTAAGACCTTTGATATTAGGGCAAAAATATTATTCTTCACAACAATGTTTTATTATTGTCCTGTAAAAATATCTAAAAATCTAAGAAACAACACTGCATAAAATAATTAGGCTCATAAATAAGCTCAATACATTCTAAACAATTAACCTGTGATGAAGCAGGCAGAGAATGGGGATCTATATGCAGCAGTTTATTCAAAAAACATAAAGAAAAACTCAGAAGAAAGCAAAACAAGGGAGACCTGGCACAAAGCATCCAAAACATGCAAGAACTAACAAGGAAACAAGGAAACTAAAAGGGCTTATATACACAAAAGGAACAAACAAGGGAATGAGGAACACATGTGGAAACAATCAGGGAATCAGAACTAATTAGGGGAAAACAACTCATAAAATGAAAATACAAAAAGGACTAGAAAAAACAAACAGGAACTAAACTAATTTTCAACATAAAAGCACAAAACAAAAGACAACCGTGAACATGACAGAGCCCCCGCTTTAAGGAGCGGATTCCAAACGCTCCAAAAGGCACAAAAAAAGAGAAAAAAAAAACCAATTGTCCAAGGGGGCACAAGGGGCAAACAGGCAGTCCAAGGGGACACAAGGGGAAAACAGGCAGTCCAAGGGGGCACAAGGGGCAGACAGGCAGTCCAAGGGGGCACAAGGGCCTGGGAGGCGGCCACAGGATGGGGACTGGGTCAGGGGGCCTGGGAGGAGGCCACAGGACGGGGACCGGGTCAGGGGGCCTGGGAGGAGGCCACAGGTCGGGGACAGGGTCAGGGGGCCTGGGAGGAGGCCACAGGACAGGTACCGGGTCAGGAGGCCTGGGAGGAGGTCACAGGACAGGGACCGGGTCAGGAGGCCTGGGAGGAGGCCACAGGTCGGGAACAGGGTCAGCGGGCCTGGGAGGAGGCCACAGGACAGGGACCGGGTCAGGGGGCCTGGGAGGAGGCCACAGGACTGGAACAGGGTCAGGGGGCCTGGGAGGAGGCCACAGGACAGGGGCCGGGTCAGGGGGCCTAGGAAGAGGCCACAGGACAGGGGCTGGGTCAGGGGGCCTGGGAGCAGGACACAGGACAGGGACCGGGTCAGGGGGCCTGGGAGGAGGACACAGGACAGGGACAGGGTCAGGGGGCCTGGGAGGAGGCCACAGGTCAGGAACAGGGTCATGGGGCCTGGGAGGCGGAACCATGGAAGGCCCTGGAGGCGGAGCCATGGGGGGCTCAGGAGGCAGAGCTGAGGGAAGTGGCGCCGTAGGAGGCTCAGGAGGCAGAGCTGAGGGAGGCTCAGGAGGCAGAGCCGCGAGAGGCTCAGGAGGCAGAGCTGAGGGAGGTGGAGCCGTGGGAGGCTCAGGAGGCAGAGCTGAGGGAGGCTCAGGAGGCAGAGCCGCGGGAGGCTCAGTAGGCAGAGCTGAGGGAGGTGGCGCCGTAGGAGGCTCTAGAGGCGGAGCCGTGGAAGGCTCGGGAGGCAGAGCTGAGGAAGGCTGTGCCGTAGGAGGCTCTAGAGGCGGAGCCCGGGAAGGCTCGGGAGGCAGAGCTGAGGGAGGTGGCGCCGTAGGAGGCTCTAGAGGCGGAGCCCTGGAAGGCTCTGGAGGTGGAGCCGTAGGAGGTGGAGCCATGGAAGGCTCAGGAATTGAAGCCATGGGAGGCTCGAGGGGTGGAGCCCTGGGAGGCTCGAGGGGTGGAGGGCTCTAGAGGTGGAGCCCTGGAAGGCGGAGCCCTGGGAGGTTCAGGAGGCGGAGCCCTGAGAGGCAGAGCCCTGGGAGGCGTGGAAGGCTCGGGAGGCGGAGCCCTGGGAGGCTCGGGAGGCGTGGAAGGCTCGAGAGGCGGAGCCCTGGGAAGCTCGGTAGGCGGAGCCGTAGGAGGTGGAGCCGTGGAAGGCTCAGGAATTGAAGCCATGGGAGGCTCGATTGGCGGAGCCCTGGGAGGCTCGGGAGGCTTGAGAGGCGGAGCCCTGGAAGGCTCGAGAGGCTTGAGAGGTGGAGCCCTAGGAGGATTGAGAGGTGGAGCCCTGGAAGGCTAGAGAGGCGGAGCCCTGGAAGGCTAGAGAGCCTTGGGAGGATGAGCCCTGGAAGGCTCGAGAGGAGGAACCCTGGAGGCTCGGGAGGCGCTGCCTCTGGGACGGTCGAGGCTACAGGCGCTGCCTCTGGGACGGTCGAGGCTACAGGCGCTGCCTCTGGGACGGTCGAGGCTACAGGCGCTGCCTCTGGGACGGTCGAGGCTACAGGCGCTGCCTCTGGGACGGTCGAGGCTACAGGCGCTGGCTCTCTGACCGTGGCAGGCGGAGACTGGGGAGCAGAAGCCTTTTTTCTCTCCTCCTCCTCCTCCTCCTCCTCCTCCTCCTCCTCCTCCTCCTCCTCCTCGCGAATGGAGCTGGCAACGCTGGCTCGGTGGCCGTGGCAGGCGTGGGCTCTGGCTCGCTGACCGTGGCAGGTGTGGGCATTGGCTCGTTGGCTGTGGCAGGCATGGGGGGATGAGCCATGGAAGTCTGGGGGGTGACCTCAGTGGGAGGAGATGTTACACCATCCTCCTCTACACCCACAGTGAACGGCGAGCCGCTCACTCGTAGAGTCTCCTCCACAAACTCGAGGAGCGTCCAGTGAGGTTCTGCCGGAGGCAACAGCTCCTTTAGTGAACTACAGAGACCTGCTCTGAAGAAAACCACCAAGGAAAATTCTGGGTAGTCCACTAAATATGTCAGATCTAAGAACTCACGAACATGATCCTCAACTGGACGGTCCTCTTGCCTGAGGAGGAGAATTCTGACAGCTGCTAGATCCATAATGGTGGTTAGTTCTTCTGTGACGAAGCAGGCGGAGAATGGGGATCTATGTGCAGCAGTTTATTCAAAAAAACATAGAAAAACTCAGAAGAAAGCAAAACAAGGGAGACCTGGCACAGAGCATCCAAAACATGCAAGAACTAACAAGGAAACAAGGAAAATAAAAGGGCTTATATACACAAAAGGAACAAACAAGGGAATGAGGAACACATGGGGAAACAATCAGGGAATCAGAACTAATCAGGGGAAAACCAATCATAAAATGAAACTACAAAAGGACTACAAAAACCAAACAGGAACTAAACTAAATTTCAACATAAAAGCACAAAACAACAGACAACAGTGAACATGACATAACCTCTTTACCAATAGTCTTTTTGAACATTTATAATAATGATAATGAGAAGATGAATGGAAAAGAAGAGAAGCAGAATTTATTGTTCTTAAAGCTCGTTTAGCTGACGATAAAACACTATGGATGCTGCATTTTATGAACAGTACAGTAAATGTTTTCTTAAAATGAATTATTGTAACCATATACTTACAGAACAAATACATGGTCAGTCAGAAACATTACAGGAAAAACTGTGCATTGAAAAACAAGAAAATATACACCAGTAGCAAAAATATCAGAAAGTTGATGACATGATGAAATTATACATTGTTGCAAGGCATTCAGACATTAAATGATCCTTTACTGTGAATAGCTAACTGTTTAATCACTATTCATGCTATAGCAGCAGTCAGGTGATTTTACACATTATTATCACCTTTGATAATCAGGATTATCACCTTTGATATTGAGAACAATAGAGTATAATTCATCTGTGTAATAACAAAATTAGTCTTCCTGTAAGAGGCTGGATGTAAGGGAAAAGGGATGGGCACAACTAAATTGACTGATTTATTTTATTAAAGGAGAAAACATGGAGTTGTATAAAAAGTACTAGTTAAACTTCTATGCAAAATTTGTGTGAAATTCTGTGTGTAACATTTTTTGTAAAATCTTTAACTACTGTGGATCTCACACTTTTCTGTTTGAAACAGATGATGCAAATGAATAGTTGACTATCTAAATAAAATTCCCCACTCCTGCTTAAAAATATAAATAGCTAGAGTCATGTGGCACCATGCGAGGGTTGGACGTGTGAACAGGGAGCTCTGCATACTTTGTTAGTTTTTAATTCTTTTTGTATCATAAACCGGTGAGATTCGGTACATTCTGTTTCATAACTGTTCTATGAAGACAACATGTCAAAGAATTCAAAATCCTCGGGCTCTGGAGACATTAATAGACACTTAAATGCTAGAGCTGATACCCCTGACAGGGCCGCAGACCCGATTTTTTGCAGTCTAGCAATACATGTGAATTATCCTGTCACAGTTCATCTAAGGATCCAATATTTTATAGTCGCCTTTATTCACTGATGTTCATTGATATGTAATAATAATTGTGGCAAGGTTTGAAGGTCTCCAATTTTGCCTGTGTGTGTTTAATGGCAACCAAAATTTATCAAACGCCCAATAAAATAATGACCATTATCCAGTGAGCTATATACTGATGACAATAACAGGCAATGAATACAGCATGATGCATTGATCTACTTCTCTGTCAATTCATGTCACCATTTCATGAAATATTCTCTAAGTGTTCTGTTGATTTGGACACAATTAAACTTGCTGTGACAATAGCTTTACAATAATTCACAATGGCAAAAACAGACAGAAAATGGCTTGTTCATCCTTGTCATTTATCGGTAATTTCTCTCCTGCACCTATACTCTTTATCTCGGTCTACACAGGCCAAGTGATTAATTCTCAAAGCCTGTCTTTCTCCCAGCTAAAACTATTACCACATCTCTCAGCTGAGGGTCACATTATCAGGCATGTCCTGCTGGTATGACTAGCTCTCCTTTTACTGCAAGGACTTGCATGCTCCACATCATAAGAAAAATACAGACTGTATTCAACTACTTTACTCTTCCTCTAAGCGTTAGTTTGAATTAATCGAGTTATGTTTCCTGTATGACTTGCAAAAATCCTCAGCCAACACCACTGTATATGGGGGTTCTTCAACTTAGGGGAATTTCATGTCCCAGGGGTAATGTTTTATTATAAGTAACTGATTTTTCTCCCCTTTTTGTTATTTGAAGATCACATTACATCTGATTTTGAAACTTTTTACCATGCCTTCTTAATTTATTTTTGGTACTTTTCAAGTGTATAGTGTTCCAGATTTTATTGTTTTATCCTTGTCCCAGACCCATTATAAAAATACTAATTAATACATGTTAAAAACTATGATAATCTATACAAAGAGAGTGAAATAAAAATAAATAATTTCAATATTCATTGAGTGAAAATCATTTCTATGAATTTTTTATTAAAAAAAATATGAATGGCATCAGTTTAACCACACCAAACAATTTAGCCTTAAATAATTTTTTTCAAAAGTTAGTATAGCCTACTTGTTATGTCAGCAAAAGTGTCAGAAAAGACCATGCTTCAGATAATATTAAACAATTGATATTTGATTAAAACAAAGGTAAATGTCAATTGTGAGCCAAATATTTTTATTGCGCGTAATTTCCAATCATAAAATGTTAGCTCTGAAATTAGTCTTGGCAACACAAAGAAGTTGGCCTTTTTTTCTTTTCTTTTTTTTTTTTTTAATCTCAGAAACGTTAAAAATGGATGGAAATTGTAATTTCTGTCACTATCATTTCCACCACAGAATTCTCAACTCAACCCCGCATTTAAAAGCATAAGATAACATGTTTACTGATAGTGGCACCTGGTGGCCAAGATTGGTACCGCATTCCTTTTTTTGAAGAGAAAATTTAATTTTTAGAAGAGAACTGGGGCACAGTTAATTTTTTTTTTCAGCTTGCGGTTCCGTAGATATGTATATCTGACATGTAATATACCAATATTTGAAAAGTTGCAACTTTTTATTACTCAACTAAACGACATTTCTGCTTCCGCATTTAATGTTCAGATTAATGTTCATAGAGTATCGTCTGGGAGTAAGTAAAAATAAAAAGGCTAAAATTAGGCTTCATAGCTATGTGAGACATCCCTTACAAGAAATGCACCATGTATAACTTAAGATGGTGACGCCACGGAACTTTGATAAACACTGGTTCTGAATGATTACCATATTCATCCAAAGTACCTTAAACTATTTCCACTGTATTGCCATCCATGGTAAATGTAAAAAAAAATAAAAAAATAAAACATAAAATATACGCGATAGCGCCATCTTTGATTTTTAATGGGAATGACAATGAAGCTGTGAGGTATTGACTTAAAGTCTCTTCAATGGCACGAACGATATAAAGCTGTATAAAGTTTCTAGATCACATGATTGTCCACAACTCATGTTGTCTTTGAGTTCTTTGTATAGGCCTACTGAATGTTCTTGGACAAATATTTTGTCACTGCTTTATCGCAGAACGATCCAAAAACACTTTCAACTGCAATACAAACCATTGAAGAGACAAATCTATCTCTCACAGCCTCGTTTTTATCCTGATTAAGAATCAAAGATGGCGCTAGCGTGAATATGGCCTATAAGCTCTGCAAGAGACATTCACACCAATGTTGAATCAGTGAATATGCCTATAAAGTGAGTAATCCTAATTGTGGACTTTAAAAAAATATATATTATACAATGCACAATAGATTCAGAATTCATGATCACACAATGAGAGCAAGAATTTACCACACTGTATGGTTACTAGCTGATTTGGTCAACCTCCTCCCCATACAGGACAATTTCACAGTGGTTTTGCCTTCCGGCTCACTCTCTGTTGCCTCATTGTTTGAGCTTCTTCATGGCTAGTGAGGTCTAGGAGGACCGTCTCCATGTAAAGTACAGCTCTCACGTTACAGGTCATTGTACCCTCATTGAATGGTGTCAGTATACAGAAATGTACTTCTTTTCGTCTCTCTGAAAGTTTACACAAGGGTCAGATAAAAATAAGGTTATGTTTACGCTGTTATTACGGTATGTTTCACCATTATTAATCTGTAGCAATCTTGATGTCCTTTAAAAGTACAAAAAAAAGTCCTCATTCATTTAGCATCTTTTTTTCCATATGACTTTGAAAGGTAACTTAGCCAAACATCTTTTCCACAGAAGAAAAAACAAACTTGTTTGAAACAACATGGTAATGAGTAAATGATGACAGGATTTTAATTTTTAGTTCAACTATCCTTTGAATTTAAGTTTCTGACAAATAAAAGTAAATCATATTGATGAATTCATAATTTTTTCTACTTTTGTTTTTGTTTGTTTCTAAGACTATTATATGCTTATGAAATGCAATGCAGTACGTGGCTTGTGCCTTGGGAGAATTGCATTGTGTTGTATCGGTTTCGGTCAAGGAACCTGTGGAGTGATGTGATTGGCTGGTCATGGATTTCCATAGCTAACTGCTCTTTGAGAACAGTCCCAGCATAAATACTCTGCCACACCTGAACAATTACATACAAGCCACTAGTTCTTTACAGGACACAATATTGCACAGGCTCTGCTCTACATCTGGAGACAATCTGTGTAAGTACTATTTAAAATGCACAATTTCTCTATTCTTTATTTGCAAAGAATTACCTGCTAAATTAAAATAGTTATTTTTGTCATGAGAATACAATCTTTTTATATCACTTCAAGTTAAGACTTTTCTAAATATAATTCTTCATAGCTGTATGATAGATAGTTGATAAATAGTTGTCAAGGCCCATAACTGATGCTTTTTACTTTATTGAGAGTATATTATCAGAATATTCAGGGCTTAAGTCAGACTCTAACTATAGACTTTATATGGCATGTGAAATATATATATATATATATGTATATATTCAGGTCATTTTGTCTGTGTAACTACTTTGTACATTGTTACAAACAATGAACCTCTGACAGTATTTCTTCACCATTATTGCACACACAGAATCTCTGTCAGCATCATGACCTCCAGTTTCTCTACGCATAGCTACTCTCTGGGGCGGCAACTCTCATTTTCCAGCATGTCCTTGCGTGACTGTGGGGTTCGGGGGCGCTCTAAAGTCCCAGTGTCCCTGTCCTCAGCCAATACTTTGTCCCTATCTCGTTCCACCTCTCTTGGAAATGGCCTAAACGTCCTGAGCAACCTCTCACTGAATGGTTTGAGAGTTGGTGTCAGTGAGAAAGAGACCATGCAAGGTCTAAATGACCGACTGGCCAGCTACCTAGAAAAGGTGCGTTCACTTGAGAAGTCCAATGCTAACCTGGAGCTGAAGATTAAGCAGCTGATGATTGAGCGTGCACCCAAGGGTCACGACATTGAGGGACTGATGGCTCAAGCACATGCAATTGGACAAGAGGTTTGTGATTTTACCTCAATGTCAGGTGATCTGGTGCAACTAAGAGTTTCATTCAGAGCTAAGTGATGACATTACATAGGAGCATTTAGCTTTTATTCACCATTGTCATCACTTCTGCTCTCTAGGTGAGGAAAAAGACCTTGGAGAACGCTCGTATAATGCTGGAGATTGACAATGCCAAGCTTGCGGCAGATGACTTTAGGGTCAAGTGAGTTTTGCGCTTTTTGTTACTTCTTTTTTATAATCCCTGAGAAAGATCCACGATGAAACGTGTTGTCTTTTGTACTAATGTGTAAGTAAGTTTTGGGATATTTTATGTCTTTATGAACAGATGGGAGGCAGAAGCGACTCTTTGCCAGTCAGTTGAGAGAGATTGTCATGCCTTGAGAAGGGCTAAATCTGATCATGATCAGATCATCACAACCCTCCGAGGAGACCTGGAGAGTCTGAAAGAGGAGCTCTATTTCCTGAAGAAGAATCATGATGAGGTTAAACTCTTAACCAGCACATAACACATTATAATACATATTTATTTAACAGGATATGTCATGCATTTGTCCCCCAGGATAGTAGTTTGATCTTAGAAATTACCGTATAGTCATGTAAGAAACCATCCACATTTTTTTAAATAATCTGAACAACATTTTCTAAATGTTCTTTTTTTTCTTCAATTATTTAGTGGGCAAAGATGTTACACTTCCCTTATCTCCCACAGTTGTCATTCTGACAGATGGAAAGACTCTGTGCTGTAAACAGTTACACCCATTTCAAGCTATTTTTTTTTAGATAGATATGTAGAATAAACAGTGTGTAGGAACACACCCACAATCACAAACATATCGGTTCTGACCTGTAGTGTTGGTGAACTAGTGTTTGGACAGACAGGTGTGTTTCCACTGAAATGTTGCATTTAACCCTAAACAGATTAATTACTTTACAATGAGAATCTGGCAATTGACATTAGTCAAGAGAGAGTAAGTAGTCACAGAGGTAGGCATGTATTCCTATATTCTATAGAAAAATATGTTTTGATGTAGAACAGAGCTGTAAGCCTTGATTTTCCATTTAATCAATGTACTGCAACACAAAATGTATGTGCCACATACTGTGCAGTACCTCCAAGTATTTGGACACTTAAGCTACACTTAAAACTGTATGGATGTCACTCCATTAGATAACAATAATATCTAATTAGTCTTTATTTTGAGGAAAAATAGTCCAAGCACACTGTGTTTTAAATGAAAACTATAGATTTATTGTTCAGGACACTTTCTGGTTTATGTCCACAGATATTGTGATGAACTAAACCTGTGGTCAAGGGCGTATTGAGTGATTTAGGGGCCCCAGGCATAGTACAAGAATGGGGCCCTCTTTAATGACACACATTTAGGTTGATTATATCTTAAAGGTACTGTAAGCCTTTTATAATTATTATATAATATAATTATTATTATTATACAATTTTTCATGGAATGTTATGGAGAAACTATTCCTATGCCCTGAAAGATATCACTGAATATGATTACATGGACACCAGAAAGCGGCTTATTGCGAGAAAACAGTGTTCCCATTTACATGCACTGTATAAACGGTGTACATTACTCCCGTATACATGTGACTCGATCAGTAAGCAGCTTTCTCCACAACAATGTAATTTTCCTGCAACGCTTGTGTAAACGACACACATGGCATCCGAGGAAGACTTCACTTTTTAACTCTCTGTTGAATTGCTTTATTTCCAGATATTCCAGAGTTGTTAATAATGTCTGACAACACATTATAAAAACACATCTGGCTACTGCAACACATAATATACTACTTTAATACCTTTTTTTGACTTTGAAAGTTTCCAGAAGGCTTTGCTCAACATTTAAATTTGAAAACATAAAAAATTTTTTTATATATATTTATGCTGATAAATAGAGCGAAAACGTGTCAACAGTCAGATAATTTTTTTAATTTTATTTACAAGTGTCAACGGCCAGATCATAATTATTATCAACACTGTGTATTGGTGAATATAGTGAGTGCTGTGCTCGTGGAAAGGGGGTGGGGGGTATTTATTTTTGATAAAGGAAGAGAAGAGAAGATTGGGAGAAATTGGAACATCCAACAGCCATCAGTTGTAGAAAAGAAAGTCATGCCTTACAGGTAAAAGAGCCAGACATCACCTGTCAATCAACTTGAGAACGCATATGATACTATTGTTGTCATATTTTACTGCTGGTTTTAAATACGTTCTTTGATTGTGATCTTGACCAACAATTGTTTAGAATTTTGGTCTTTTCCCATTCAAGCAGACAGGAGCTGTACTTTTATGCTGCTTGGGAGCTTTCCAAAGATGGTTGCAGAGTGACATTCTGACAATGTGCACTGACATTCCTTGAAAGGGACTTTGCTTGGTCTGACACTTTGCATCGAATGCCATTAAAGTCATACATTTAAAGTATGGCTTAAGTGTCCAAATACTTTTGCGGTACATATTAAGAAAATATACTTTTAAAACTACTGTATTAAATCACCGATTTCAACACCTCTGTCTCCATGAAGGAGATGAGCTCTCTGAAGTCCCGTCTAGCCAATGAGCAAGTGAATGTGGAGGTGGATGCAGCCCAGGGCCCAGACCTAGGAGGCATTATGGCTGAGCTAAGGGCCCAGTATGAGTCGATTGCACAGAAGAACAAAAAGGACACTGAAATGTGGTACCTGAAGAAGGTAAGTATTAAATCCAGCATAGAATCCACAACCTGCACACCTGAATTATCTATTTTTAGATTCCTGATTTAAATGCAAACACAGGTGTTTGAATGAATATGTGCTCTGTAATACAATAAGCACATCTGGTGTGTGTGTGTGTGTGTGTGTCTGTCTGTGTGTGTGACAGCTGGAGACCGTGCAGTCACAGGTGAAGGATAGTAATGAGGCTTTGCGTTGCACTCAAAGTGAGCTGAATGAAAGACGACGCTTCCTGCAAGCTTTACAGATGGAACTGGACAGTTTGCGCAAACAGGTGACATGATCGATGCTAAAATTATGTAGGAAATGAAGTCCTCATTCCAAACCTCCATTATTTTCTTATGAACACAAAAAGAAAAATGTTCATGAATATCCCAGACTGTCTTTTCAATACAATGGCAGTTGATAGTGCCTCACTTTAATGTTTAAAAAGGGCCCAAATAATCATAAAAGTAGTCCATGTGGCTCGTGCAGCATATTCCAAGTTTTCTAAAAGCATATGAGCATTTGGTGAGACAAAACGTGAAATTCAAGTAATTTTTCATTGAGCACTATAAACGTTCACAGTAGCTATGTTTCCATCCATGTTGTGAATTCAATTTATTCAAAAAACCATTAAATCACAAAAACAATGTAAGAAAACAGCCGCATTTCTATTCCATGTGTTCAAAACTACAAAATCGTCACTTCTGGAGAAATTGTAGCCACAGTGACTCTTTTATTACTAAAGTACTCAATGTTTAGAGCACACAGACAAAACACTGTAAAGAACTTTGTCTCATGTCTGGGAGCGACAGCACGCCACACAGTTCTGGGAGCGCTATATGTGTGCATTCCTCCATTCTTATGACTTTACTGTGCAGATATTTTTCAAAAGTGTCAATAAACCTGCTCCTTGGCACAGTTCACGTTTGTATTCAACAAACAGTACAGCTTATTTGCTCTACAAACACTATGCAGACTTTGGATTTTCAGGACAGCAGTATTTTAGGATGACTAGATGTGTTGATGTGTTGATTGGTCCACTGGTTATTCAGTCACATTGATTTTTTTTAATGCACATCTTGTATTCCTAATAAATAGGGGATCGTACAGTAAATGTGTTTCCATCATAGTTTATGCGCATTTCTTCTTATTTAATAAAATATTTATCTACCTCAAGCGAGCCTATACATTTCTCATGCGTATTTTGGGGATTTACATCCAGCAGTTTTTAAGCGATATCTCAAAATGTGCTTAAAATATGTGGATATAAACCCAGCTAATGCCACATGTGAGAGCTTGATAGGGCAAAACAATTCAAGTTCTCACACGAACACGCTTGCCACTTTGAAACAGATTATTTTATAGTACTCATAATCATACAACAAATTTTCATTTTTGGGTGAACTCCTCCTTTAAAGGCCACAGTGAGCTCTTTGACCCATCGGGTTCTTCTTTTGCGTTTTTTTGGAATTGCTTTGCGACATGCAGTGGTTTAGCTTGGTTTGGACCTATTTTCATTAGCGGAGCAAAAATAGACAAAATAACTTGCCAAACTGTGTCTAAAAATAAATTGTTGCATACATGCAATATCACACTCTCAATTGTGCTGTTGTACTGAATGTCAGCACAGCTGTGACTACCTGCAGCACTCGGGTGGGTTATATTTAAGCACTAATATATTGCTTCAATTTTACAATTGTAATCGTGTATTCATTAGTTTGTCTACAAAATGGTCAGAGAACATGTCAAGGCTATACCTTCAGCACAGGAAACCACAATATGCTCCATCTGCTGCTCTTTCTGATACAAACAAACATCATATTTCAACACTTTTTCACATGTATAATAAATCACTCCATAATGCATGTGATGCCACAAGTGAACAAGTGATGACAGTCTAAAACCACATCAGAAGATATATACTTCCCATGGTCTGGACAGGTGATAAGAGCTTTTCAGCAGGCTTAATTGTTCACACATACCATTTATAGATCAGGCAATTAATTCTTGTTGTCACTTATTTCTAATAATCTCAACCTTAAGCAATTCATCAAACATTTTGACCTTGCACATTTACTATCTCATTACTGACTGAACATTTTGGCTCACCTCAGGTTGGTGTTCTTGAGGGGAACCTTGGAGAGACGAATCAAAAATACACTTTTGAGATTGAACGACTTCAGGGTGCACTTACACAGTTGGAGGATGAACTTTCACAGCTGCGTTTGGATATGCAAAAAATTAAAACCGATTATGAACAGCTTCTGCGAATCAAACAGAATTTGGAGCTGGAGATCGCCACATACAGAAGATTGCTGGATGGAGAGGAAGTGTAAGAAGATTTCTATTTTTTGTTAAGTTGAAAAATGCTGTCTTCTAGTGTCACAATACAGGCAATACTAAGGGAAGCTTACATACCCAATAATTTGTGTCATTTGTTTCATTTCTGTTTTTCAGGATAAAAGAAACACCTCCACCTAAAAGTAAGTCTGTTCTGAATGGACAGTTGTAATACAGTACTATTTACCTTTTCCCTAAATGTGGAATATTTACACGATTAGCCTGTTTTCAATTTCTAGTCTCCAGTCAGTGTTTCACTCGCATCGGCATATATTCTTAGTGGATAATGTGATGTTTAAGGGACAACAGAGCTAAAGGAACACCTTAAGGAAAAAAGTTTTTTTTCTGTTCACAAAGTGTATCAAGATTCAAGAAATACATTTCTTTTTATTGACTATCAAAGGATCAAAATAATTTGTGTGAAAAGAATTAACAATAGAATGCTTATATAAATATATATGGGGGGCATTACATCTTAAGGATTCTATAAACAAATTAATCTCTGTTGTTAAAGGTCAATGTGAGCCCACAAAAAGGTGTTTAGGAAAGTCCTGTGCTAGTTTTTGTTGCTATTTAGTGTTTTGGGAGGAAATAAAATCAAAACCTGCACAAGCTGAGCCTGAAATACATTTTTACTACAAAAAAAACACTTGTTTTGGTAGTTTTTAAATTGTGTCTCGAGAAACAGAAAACAGTCAATTAGAATCATCATGTTGTGCCCAGCGGTTGCTCAGGAAAACTGTGGATAACTCACAGTTATAAAGATAATGGCTGCATCTGAATCCTAAAGTAGCTGCCTTGTTGCCTCGCTGACCTATCAGTCAATGACTTTGTTTGCTTAAGAGGGTACCTCTGGAAACTTGTTTCGGACAAGCTACTGAGGCAGTATAAAGTCACATCGTTCCAAGAGAGTAAAAATTATTCAATATTGTACTTAAGTATTATTTTGGGGGGATTTGTATTTTACTCGAATACAATTTAAACTAAATACTTGTACTTTTACTTAATTACATTTCTTCAGAAAATGTTTTACTCTTTACAATTTTATTTAAACTTGAAAAGTACTCACTCACTTTCTCCAGAAGTGACGATACACTTACTGGATTGAAGTTGCCTTTTCACTGCATCTGACAAATGACAGATGACAGACCAGAGGTCAGCATTTCAAATGGAGTGTCGCACGGCGGCTGTGTGGAGTTCCGGCCATCTGCAGAGGTGGAATTTTGGATCTGATTTGAGATTCGGATATGCTGAAATATTTGTGCGACTAGACTGTATGTGACCGTCTGACTGAATGTGATGTATTCATTCAAAACTAAGAGCACGAAGGTTTTTGTCCTAAACTTCACATTATTCGACAGTTATGAGCTCAAAAATTATCATTCATGTTGCAATATATATAAAAACAAAATGCTTTTGTAATTAAATTAAATGTTTTTGCAAGTGCATTCAAATTACACGTCTCAGGGTAGTTCCAAAGTGAAATGTCCACTGTGTGGCACTAAAAGTGAGTGAAATGACCTCCTAAACAGATGAGGTTTTTAAGGTTAATATTCTATCAAGATAAAAAAAATAGTGTCATAAAATACACATTTTTGAAGCAACCATATCATTTTGTGGTGCTCTATGACACTTACGGCTCACGTATCGACTCGTGTGCTCTTCAGGACTCTGCACAATTTGATCACACTTAAACAAGCTTAAACATGTAGTTGGTTATGTAATGCAAATGTTAAAATGAGTCATGTGCTATAGTAAATGTGTTTATATGTCATAAGATAGCATTGTGTGAGGAACAGAGTGAAAAGTCATTGTTGTTTTAGCGCATCAAGTGTTCATTCCACTAGGAAATTGCCCTGTTAACACAATAGGCCACATAAAAATTATTTTGCAAAGATTTTTTAATTGTAACATGATTCTATGAACAGCAAATGCCACTGGGGGAAATATGACAGTCATCAGAGAGAGTAATATGGCGCCTTAACAAACCAACCAAATTTAACAACATCCTCTCTTACACAATCTCCTCTCTTGATTTCATTCTAGCTAGGAAAAAAGTTACTTTGTACTTTTTGAATACTTAAGTACAATTTATTGTGAACAATTTTTACTTTCACTCAAGTATGTTTTTGGCTAGATACTTGGACTTTTAATTGAGTAAAATTTCCACTCAGTATCCATACTTTCACTTAAGTATAATTTCTGAGTACTTTTTACACCCCTGCATCCGTGCTAGGATACCAGCACTCATTCTGTCCAACTGAACCACAACAGACTATAAATATAGAACAAAATCAAGTTCATTATAATCAATATAACCAAGTGTATATTTCATAACTATAAAACTCCTTTCTCACAAAAAATGGAATCAAAAGTTGGAAAACGTGGGAAAAACTAACAGACATAAACTGGCTATCAACTGCCTCTTAGTCTTCGGATGGCATTTTCTTTCTTAAACTGTGGATCGGCACGCAAAGGATTGTGGGATTTCATAGGCAGCGAAGGATACATCTATGCTGCCTTTAAAAACTGATCAGATGAAGGAATCTTAGTAGACAGGATGTGACGCTAGCATTGAAATGTTCCTTCATCCCATCCTACCTCCATATACAGCATTTTCCCAGTTTCGGATGCAGCCAATATATTATTAATACTGTTATATCAGTAACATTTATTATAGGGGTCATATCATGAGGAATTGATTTTTCTTGACCTTTTGATTTTAAAAAGTGTTCCGAACTTTAAACAACATTCTGTAGTGTGTTTCACTCCAAGACTCTTCAGCAATCCCAAATAACCATTTATTCAAACAGCTGCAAAAACAGTTTGTAACATTATAAGTGGACCACAAGGGAAATGAAATTAGAGAGAGAGAAAAAAGTATGATGTGATTTCTTTAAGTTTAGTCATACCGTAATTGTCTCTTGTCTCTTGACTCTTGGACCCTGTGACTCTAGTAGCACTTTATAATAGTTACATTTGTTAAAATGCATTAGGTATCATGAACTAACAATGAACGATATATTTTTAAGAAGTATTTATTCATCTTTGTCAATGTTACCTGATAAAAATACAATTGTTCATTGTTAGTTCATAGTGAATTAACTTTTGATTTTAAAAATGTGTTAGTATGCACAAGTTAACATTAGCCAAGATTATTAAATGCTATAAAAGTATTGTTCATTGTTAGTTAATATTAACAAATGTAACCTTATTTTAAAGTGTTACAAAGTTAATAATTGAAATTATTAGACCATGCTAATTGCCAAATAATTAAAAGACTTTAAAAGTGTTGTTTTTCTTGCCCTTGAAGAAGAGCCTCAAGTGAGAACCAGGAAGATTGTCAAGGTGGTCACCCAGACCATGGTAAATGGACAGGTGGTGGATGAATCAAGTGAGGTGGAGCAGATAGAGGAACGAAAAAAGTGAGTCTGGCTCACAAGTGACACTGATCACAGTCCATGTTTGTGTACTTTGTAATCAGTGGTTAAATAGATAAATCACAAGAACGGTGTTCTGTTCATTATGTTTTGATAGATACTAAATAAACATTCCCCTTAAAAAGTGATGTGTCAGTTGTCTCGATTTTTAATATCAATTAGTTTCCTTCAGGTATGCAATGTAAAGGGCTTTAGAAAATTAACAAACACACTTTCTTAAATGTCTCTGTTCTTTTACACTTTTTACATTTACATTCACTGTGGAACCTGTACACTGATATTTTTTTTCTTCACTTCTCTAGGTCTGATTCTTTGCGGCGAGTTGCATTAGAGCGGGTTATTTAAGATTAGCACAAAGTCAGACAGTGAAACTAAATATATGAGAAACTAGCTGATATCCTGAATGAGGTACTAATTGACTGGTAGAAAAATTATATGTATAGCTGTGGCTTGGGATTTAAACCTAGTCTGGTTACAGTGGCTGTGCATGATACTGTGTGTGAAACTGAGCCAAACGACTAAATCAAGAGGTACTCAGTTTGAGAACCACCGACTGAAAAAGCCCTGACACCAAAACTCTGGGGTTTCAAATATCATGCTTTTGTGAGGGTTTTTTATACATGACAAACAAGTGCCTTTACTTTGGTTGGACGGATGATAGCTGCACTAATAATCTCATTTATTTTGAGGTTGTAAGATTGAAGATTTAATTGGTTAACAATATTAAATCCATTTAAATGCTACATTGCTAAGTTTACAGTATGTTATTGCATTGTGTCTTTATGGCCACAGGCCAGTTTCATATATCCATGACCTGAAAACTAGAATCTGTTATTCCTTTTTAATGATAACTGAAATTTTCCAATACATCATTTAAAACAGCCTTAAAACAACATATATCTTGAGTATTTGGGATAACTTTTTGCGCATACACTATGTAAATGTAACAACACTTAAAAACAAAAATATGGGGCAGATTAAAAAAGAGCACATTAGTAATAAACAATCTGTATTTTTGATCTTTTATTGATATAGAGGGCACATATGACAAACAGAGTTGTGTGAGATGTTCAGAGTCTGGAGTGCAGCTCCTTATGTGGTATATATATCTCATATGCAAACCAATGTACAATATGATGGGAAAACATGATAATCTATCTAATACAAAGACATTTTGACAATAAACTTCAGACTGATCAGCCAGAGTGTATGAGTGCATTCAGTGATTCTAAATGTATTTTTTGGTCTCTTTATGAAACATTAGATCATATTTTGCTATCTGAACCTGTAAAGTAGGTCCACCTTGCCATTGTTTGTGAATGATTGTTACTGTAAGACAAAATACTCAAAGGAAGCAGGAAGGACATCTTGGTCTTGAGTTGACGATGCTGAAGTCTTTATTGTTATATATTTAATGTTTCATTTATTATTTAATGTATTTAAATATAGTGATTCGTGATCATTCCATTAAAAGAATAGTTCACCCCAAAATGATAATTCTCTCATCACTTACTAACCCTCATGCTGTCTCAAAAATGGACATAGTACATCCTTCAACATATCTTCGTTTAAGTTCCACAGAAGAAAAAAGTAACTTGAGTAAATGTTGAGAGAATTTTCGTTTTTGTGTGAACTATTCCTTTAAGTTAAAAAATCTCTCAAATCACTTTCCAAATACCCATTTCTCCTCCACATGTGTCTAAATTCCTATTAATGATCATTTCAAGTACTGTTGTACAGTAAAACCTAATTTATTTTCTTATCAGCTGGTCATTACATTGATATAACAGATAAATTAAACTGTGGGAAAGGATGTGGTCGATCAGTTCCTCGCTTCCACTTAATTAAATTGCAAACCTCCCTGTGGTAAAGGTAGCAAATGACTAAAGAACAGTAAATTCAACTTTCCGTCAAGAAAATATGCAGATTTATATTCTCTAAGTTTAAAAATGTCTATTTTCATAAAATAAGAGAAGTCTAAAATAATTATATAAACACATTCAATGTGATGGGTTAAAAATTTGGATAGTTACTGCTGGATTGGATGGGTTAATGCCGCAAAATCTCCTCTACCACAGGGTGACACATTTTATCCCCCAATTTTCATAACTGTAACGCGTCCAGACGTTACTTTTAGCTACTATTCCAGATGTTTTCAATGATGATTGTTATTACCTTTACATTGTCTTCCTTTTTTTTTTCTTTTATTTTTTACTGTTACAGTAAAACAAAATAGCTGTCGTACTTTTTTTTTTTTTTTTTTTAAATCAGCATACATTAAAAGCAGTACGATGGAGTACTACTTTGTTGTAAAAATATTTTACTATTTAAATAATATATATTTCTCGAAAATTGACCATGACAATTGACAACTCAATTGCTCTAAAATATTTGCTTCATTTTCCAAACGTAATATATAATTTATTATTATTATTTTTAAGTAAAATAGTACCAGGACATTGTCTTGTTAGTTTTCGTGAAATAATTGTACTTAAGATGTAAAGATACTATCACCTCTTTTCGGTACCTCCTCTCCACGCTGAAATGTTTTGCTGCTCTTTTACTGTATAAAGCAGTGTTGATGGACTTTCTAGTTAATTACTATCTATACTCTTTGTTGTCTTTTAAGCTTGAGATCACGGAAAGCGCTAAACAAAAACATATTATTTACACGGAGTCACCTTTATTTGTTTCCTGCCCCTTTAAATTTCGCCAACCAATCGGGAAGCTCCTCTCGCTCACAGCTCTTCCTTTTCCGTCTCATGCTACACATGAAACACACAGGCGTTTCATCTCCAGGACAACGCTCAGACCGAGAAAACCAATTGTCACTGGTGTTCTTTAAGCAAGCACTTGTTTTTGCCACGGCCCTGCCATTGTTTCTTCGCAGTAAGTTTTCCGCTACTCATTTTTTTAAAAATGTTTATTACAAACTCTCGTGGAGACAACAACAACAAAAGCAGGCAAGGCATCAACACAATGCGGATTGACAATGAATCCTTTATCTACTGTTTGTACTCTAGCGCTATAGTGTTTCCAGGCCTGACCTTATTCACAGGAGCGTAATCATTGATCTTTACCGTGAATGAAAACGAGGCTGTGAGGGATACACTTACCTAATGGCACCTACGGATACAACTCCTGTTAATTAATAAAGCTCCTAGATTTCATTTAATGTTCAACAACTCATGTTTTCTGCAGTTTGTTTTGTCTACTGAATGTTCTTGGAAATATATATTTTTTAATGTTTTTTTAAAGGCTGAATCCAAAAAAGATCCCTCACAACCTCGTATACACACACACACACACACACACACACACTCAAAGGGTTGGGAGGATTACTTTTGAAATGTATTCACTACAGATTACAGAATACATGCTGTAAAATTTAATTTGTAATGTATCCCATTAGATTACTCAAGTTCAGTAACTTATTATAAATACTTTGGATTACTTCTTCAACACTGGTAGATTTTTTTCACTTGTTTTGACTATAAAAACTGCCAGTAAAGTAAAACAAAATACACATGTTTAAAATACATTCTCTGTAAACCTAAACATCTTATGCAGTGTTGTTTCTAAAACCTTGTTTTAAGGATTTTTAGATATTTTTACAGGAAAACAATACAAAAATTATCAAAGAATATGATTTTTGCCCAAATATCAAAGGTCTTACTTGAAAAAAATAAATTATAATATGAATCAGGAGCTTCAGTTAATGTTCACATCAACCATCAGAATGGGGGAAAAATGTGATCTCAGTGATTTAGACCCAGACGGGCTGATTTTGAGTATTTCTGTAACTGCTGATCTGATGGGATTTTCACACACATCAGTCTCTAGAATTGACTCAGAATGGTGCCAAAAACATTGTTGATGAGAGAGGTCAACAGAGAATGACAAATGTCTACGGTAACTCGGATAACTGCTCCGTACCATTGTGGTGAGAAGAATATAATCTCAGATTGCTGTTCTGAGATGCTGGTTGGCAGCACGTGGAAAACCGACACAATATCAGGCAGGTGGTTTTAATGTCTGATCGGTGTGTGTGTGTATGTATGTGTGTGTGTGTGTGTGTGTGTGTGTGTGTGTGTGTGTGTGTGTGTGTGTGTGTGTGTGTGTGTGTGTGTGTGTGTGTGTGTGTGTATATATATGTATATATTAGGTGGAGCGGTAGTGTAGCGGTTGGCGTGCTGCGCTACGAACCCGGCGACCCGACTTCGATTCCCGCTCATGGCCAACACCAGTGACGATTATCTGAACCGGTCCCGGGCCTCCCCTGGTGCAGTGTGTAAAACATCGCCCCTGGGGAGACAAAGGCGGTCAGGCGTGGTGCTGGCCACCCACCCCCTCGTGTACCGTTCCGGCCTACATAGGTGCTCGCTAACAGCACTTGCCCCTACAGTCTGTTAAGGCTAAATGGGGGATCTTTGTCTTTGTTGATGTATGTATGTATATATATATATATATATATATTAGGGCTGTCGATTTAACACGTTAATTCAGTGCAATTAATTTGACAAAAAATAACACGAAAAAAAAAATTACGCAATTAATCGCATGCCCACGGACCATAATAAGGAAGATTCCTGAGAAATGCAAGCTTGCAGTACCACCTGTTTACTCCAGAGGGCAGTAAGTGAAATTTCAGCTGTATGAGCAACACGCAGTTTATACACTGAAGAAAACACTTCAGTAGGCAGAACAACACAAACATGCGTTAAGTTCTTGCGTACAAAACACTCGGAGCGCAAATACGATCTAAGGGATCTCAAGATGTGTTTAAAGATTGAGTATTAAACTATGTTTAAGTTGACACAGTGACCTAAACATTTTATTTTTCTGACGCAACACACCCAAGACGTCTAACGTAGGTGTAAATTGACGGGCTCTTAAACAAGCCCTCATAATAATATATGATAGAGATATATATATATATATATATAATTTTTCAATATTTAAAGATAACTATGTATAAATATATATTGATATAAATATGTATAATCTTTATATATTATTATTATTATATGTGTATATGCGATTAATCGGGACACCATGTAATTAATTCGATTTAAAAATTTTAATCGATTGACAGCCCTAAAATATATATATATTAGATGCAAGTAGTACAACAAGACAAAACTACGGTTCCATTTTAACAACCAAAAAAACTTTCAAAAAGGGTATATCGACATTTTCAAGTGCGAGTAGGTCTAGAAGGCTGTATACACCGATCAGCCCCAACATTAAAACCACCTGCCTAATCTCGTGTAGGTCCCCCTCGTGCCAACAAAACAGTTCTGTCCTGTCGAGGCATGGACTCCACAAGACCTCTGAAGTTGTCCTGTGGTATCTGGCACCAAGATGTTAGCAGTAGATCCTTTAAGTCCTGTAAGTTGCGTACATTCAGAATGGTACATTCTGCTGCCATTTCTTCCCTAGGTAAATGACACACACACACCCGGCTGTCCACATGATCTAAAAGAAAATGTGATTCATTAGACCTGGCCACCATCTTCCATTGCTCCATGGTCCAGTTCTGATGCACACATGCCCATTGTAGGCGTTTTTGGCTGTGGAAAGGGGTCAACATGGGCACTCTTCTGTGGGATCGGACCATGCAGTCTAGCCTTTGCTCCCCATGTGCATCATTGATCGTTGGGCTCCCATAACTCTGTTGCCGGTTCACTGGTTGTCTATCCTTGGACCACTGCACACTGAGAACACCCCACAAGACCTGCCATTTTGGAGATGTTCTGACCCAGTCGTATAGCCATCACAATTTGGCCTTTGTCAAAGTCGCTCAGATCCTTATAATTTTACCTGCTTCCAACAGATGAAATTCAAGAACTGACTGTTCACTTGCTGCCTAATATATCCCACCCCTTGACAGGTGCCATTGTAGCAAGATAATAAATGTTATTCATTGGTTTTAATTTTGTGGATGTTATATATATTTATATATAGATACATTACACAAGGCATATAATAACAATCAAAAAGGAAGATACAAGGCTTAACAAAAATTCACACTTCACCTTACTGTTAATTGAAATAATGTCTTATTTCTATTTTAAGGTGAGTCAAATTTGGTTTATGTGATAGTTTACATTTATTAATAAAAATATTCCATAAATTACCAATACATTTATGATATGACTTTTTTCCCATTCCCGTCAAAAATCAAATATGGCGTGTGGCAGGGCAGAGAGCGGGGCCGGGTCGTGATCCTACACACCCGGTCCCGTATTTGGCTAATCACGCCTCCGTGAGGGATAAAGGTCGACTGCAGAGGATCGTGCGAGAGAGAGCGATCGTTAGTGGACATGTCCGCCGTGTGTGTTTATGTTGTCTTTTAAGTTTACTATTAAAATATGATTTATATCGCCTCCTCCTTTCCATTGATCTCTTTACAAGGTGCTTTTGTGAAAAAGGTTTATACTAACATCATTGTGACCACTCAAACCGATCATTTTATCCGATAATATAAGCCAGCATCTCATAAAATAAAAACTAAACCTTTGTGTCTCGTATGTCATTTAGCTAAATACGTGCATCTTAAAGTGGAATAACGGAGTGAGACACAGGTAAGAGATTTGTTTGAATAGCCTTTTAGTTATAATATGGGTAAAATGTGTTACTTATATAAAATTTTGCATTCCTCTTATTTGCAGTGTACAATGGCTCAGGACGGGGTGATCCTGCAATTCACCTTTCCAACGTTTGGGGATTCCATGCTTCAAAAGATGGATGCTCTTCGTAGAGACAGACGCTTCTGTGACGTAACCATCCGCATCAATGACTTAGAAGTGCCTGGACACAAAGTGGTATTTGCTGCCGGCTCCCCATTCCTCAGAGACCAGTTTTTCCTTCAGGACTCACACGAAATACAAATATCTACACAGCAGGATGCAGATGTTGGACAGAGACTTCTTCACTCCTGCTACACTGGGACACTCGAGTTTCCTGAGCTGGAATTAGTACACTATTTAACTGTTGCTAGCTTCCTACAGATGGGTCATATTGTAGAGCAGTGCACTGAAGCTCTAAATAAATTTATAAAACCTAATGAGGTCAAAGATGATCGTGCATCATCTCAACAACCATCGGCTTTTAATGCACAGCATGCCCCAACTGTTGTGGAGATACTATGTGATGAAGAAAATGAGGTGGACAATGATGGGGAAGATGACTTTGAGGATGATGATATTATCATGGAGTCAAAATCTCCACCTATGTTTAGAAACTCTCAGAACAGGAGTAGAGAAGACAGTCCTATTAGCATTGTTAAGGTGGAGTCAATAGATAACCGACTGCAAGACATCCCCGATAACTTCCAGAATTGCTCGACTCGTTCTCCAACACTCTGCTCACCAGAGCCACAACACTCCCTGATAAACTCCACAGTGGAAACCCGTTCTACTGAGATTTCGGCTAAACCTGCTTCTGAATATTCACTCTCCTCACCAGGGCCCAGTGGGTCTGGGAAGGGGAACCTTTGGGGATGCTCAAGGAATGTCGACAAAGGCATGCAGTGGTACCACCAGTGCCCAAAATGTGCCCGTGTGTTTCGTCAACTGGAGAACTACGCCAATCATTTGAAGATGCACAAGTTGTTTATGTGCCTCTTGTGTGGAAAGACGTTTACTCAGAAAGGAAATCTGCACCGGCACATGCGTGTGCATGCTGGCATTAAGCCCTTCCAATGTAAAATATGTGGAAAGACTTTCACTCAGAAGTGCTCACTGCTAGACCATTTGAACCTACACAGTGGGGACAAACCCCACCGTTGTAATTACTGTGACATGATGTTTGCACATAAACCAGTTCTCCGCAAACACCTGAAGCAGATCCACGGCAAGAACAGTTTTGACAATGCCAATGAAGGGAGTATGTTGGAAGGGCTATAAATTCATAGGAAAATCTCAAACTATTATATTGATATACACAAGACACATGTTTGTCTTGCAGATACAGGCAATTCTGTAAATATATATTCCTAAAAGGGTTGCACGGTTATGACAAAAATCATCATTGTCAATTATTTAATTTCAATTTATACAATTTACATTAATATACGTGGATCAACTGCGTGCCATATTTTTTTATGTAGGGTACACATTCAAAACAAGCAGAGAAATGTTTCTCAATTACTCCACAGCCATTTTGTCAGTAAATGAAACGGTGCCTAAATGGTAAAATGGTAAACTTCACATGTATTTTTTTTAACAATTTAAATTATACACTGAAAAGGCAATCAACTGTGACAGCACTGACCATTGTGATTGGTTACAATGGTCAACTGCTGCAAAAAAATTAAACACATATTAAATAGAAAATTAAATAAAAACTTTGCCGTATGAGTAGACCTACATGGACACTTTTCACATTTCAGGGTTTGGAAGGCAGAAGCAAACGATTGCAGGGTAAACTTTGATAAAGGTGAATGGGAGACCATGGCAAATATAATTTTTGCTTTACCCATTTTGTCCAACATCAAAAGAAAAATGCCACGATTACATTTAGTACATTACAAAAATTGAGAGAGGTGGATTACGGCAGTTAGAAGAGAGATGGCAAATTTACTGTCACTCTCTCAGTGGTTATCGCACCTGTGGGAACTCGTTTTTTAAAACTAATTCCAGGGTGAAATAGTACAAAGTATATGGTTATAAATGTACACAAAATAATAATAAAAAAATTGCATATATAAACAGTTTGCTAGATTTACGATGCTAAATAAGGTGGAAATGCATCATCACACTCTGTGAAAAGGGTCCATCGAAACATTTCACGATTAGTTCATTATGGCAGCTGTAATTGAAATCTCAATTATTTATTTGAATAATCGTGCAGCTCTAATTATTAAAAAGAGTTTGCGAAATTTAGTCAGGTTTCGCAGAAAACAATATGTACTGTAGTTTTGAATGCTGTTATGGCATTATTTGACAGGGTCATATCTTTTGTAAAGATTACAATATACAGTTACAGTATATCTAACAGACCATATGTAATTTCTGACCAAATCAACAGAGTAATGCTAGCTATGTGGAGGAGTGCTAATATATTACTTATTTGGAAACAGCTGTATTTCTGTATTGAATGTTTCCGTTGGTGTAAACATGTGATACATTTGAGAACATTGCTGTGACTCATTAACAAAAAATATAAGATACTGAATAAAATGTGCATTCTTGTGGGTGTTGGAAACAATATGATGCTATATACATGAAATAATAGAGGACAGCCGGTCAGCCAGTATGTATAGCTTATTCTAGATTAAATCATTTAACCCAGACTGGGTCCAACTATGTTTATTTCTTTACTATTTTATTACAACAGTGTCATGGTGGCAGAGCATTACCACAGACACTTTGTCGACCTTCGTCAACGGCAAGGTTGACACCTGCTACAAAGGTTGCAGCATCAGATGCCAGGAAGGCAATAGGCATGAGCTACTTCTCAACTTCACCTGGTCAGCCGGGAATGTGGTCCACCTTGCACATCTCCAGGATCTGGAGCAATGCAGAGCAGACATAAGGTGTTATTAATGGTAGTTTCTATTCATTTTACACATGCATCATACTGCACTAGAGAGTTTCTCATTAGACAAACATTCGATTTTCACTCAGTACCTGAGTATACTGGTCATCATCCAGTCATCCATCCTTGTCAACTTCTGTTATAATTACCCCCGGACTGTAAAGGTAAGTAATTTTAGGTTATTTCATGTCCCATGTAGATGTAAAACAACATAAAAACTAAATTAAACTTACCATACTGAGTTAACAAGTACTTACTTTGACACCAACTTTGAAATCAAAATGATTCGGTGTGAAAATACATACCTGCACAATTCCCCTTTTGTCCTTTGTACTGATTACAACTAGAAAATAGTAATAATAAAATGATGATAATAATATGTAGATTCTTAAGCTGCCACCTCACCAAGAGTAAGACGGTGTGTGAACTGGTCGATTGCTGTTTTGGACATACAATAGGTATATACACCAGGAAACTTTAACAGAGAGAAAAATCATATGCATGCAGATAAACCAAAGCCAACAGCATTGAAACCTTAAACATCTGGGTGATTCTCATAACCAAATGTCATGGTCCTATTTTACACTAAATTCAAAAGAAATAATTAAGTTTTGCACATATAATAATGAAGCCTTATAATGAAGCCTATGTGCAAAACAACCCATTTTCATAATCAATAATTTGGTCGATGTTAAGGATAATTATGAATAAATGCTCCATTATGTGCACCGCGATTAGACAAGTTTCAGAGGTATACGACTCTAACGCAGCACTTCAACAGGGCAACTAATAGCCAGTCAACAAAAATATATGCTAAATAACATCTTATTGCACAAAATGATGAAAGAGAAGATTTAAGAAAGGCTCCAATACAAAGTGGCACAAACCCGTATGTGGGCAACCATAACATAGAATGAGGTGCTTTAATGTAACCAGAGCATTTAGGAGATGATTCTTGCTGTGTATTCAAAAGCACAGAACTGCAAGATAATGATGCATGTACACATCATCAAACCTATTTATTTAAGCGCTTTGATGGCAGAAACAGCAACGTCCATAAATGAACTAAACTTGAAGCATTAAAGTGGTGAAACTTCTTGCAGAGGGTTTAACTGTGCTGACTATTATTCACTTGTTAAGCACAGATATAATCATGCTCTAAGAGGTTGCATCTTTCAATTTTGCAATTTGAGAATTGCGTCTCCCATTAAAACCAGCACTAAAAATATGAATGTTAATTGTCGATCTCACTAATCAACTAGTCAGTTGTTGGGACCACTAGTCAATAATTTGACCACCGTGGCACATCCCTAATTGTGACATGATTTTCATGGCACTTGCGTACATTTTACCCCCAATTCTCACTAACACGATGTGAAAATGTTTAAATTTCTTTGTAGCCAGCAATTGAAGACATTCTTTAATTTTTTTGTCCGTTGTGAAAAATTATCTAGAATTCTATCTTTGGGTGATTTACTTATTAAAATGCCTAAATATCTAACAGAACTTTTAATCTCAATACCTTCTATATGACCTTTTTCAAGACTGTGAATATGTGAATAGGCATAATTTGACTTTTATTTCGATTAACAGTGAGGCTTTTGGGCTATCTCTCGCCGGGCTCGGCATCGTCATTTAAAAAGCCCTCTCTCCCAACAAAGCCTTGCAGGATGACCTCCACTTTAGTGGGGAGGGCTTATCAAGCATTGTTGTAGTCTTTCATGCCAATTTTGTAAAAAATCACTCAGCATCTTTGGGGTTTTGATTTCAGAAGAATAGACTTTATTATCACACAATAAAGCCGAGTTGCCTACGGTGAAACCACAGTACCAACAACAACTGAAGCATCTCTGGTTTGGTTTTACTTAAATACATCTCCTCAAACAAGGTGGGGCTTACATGCATTATCTATCATGCTCTTCATTGACTCTGGTCTTGACCATATTAAGAAGTAACAGAATGTCCTTTGGAAGAGATCAATTCTCCCCCCTAAGTAATGCTATTTATGTTTCTGCACACACAGTCAAATAGTCAAACATATGTGAGCACATATTCATCACGTCACAGGCCTTTACATACAGTAAACTGCATGTTTGCCCCACCTTGTTTGAGGAGATGTATTTAAGTAAAACCAAACCAGAGATGCTTCAGTTGTTGTTGGTACTGTGGTTTCACCGTAGGCAACTCGGCTTTATTTTGTGATAATAAAGTCTATTCTTCTGAAATCAAAACCCCAAAGATGCTGAGTGATTTTTCACAAAATTGGCATGAAAGACTACAACAATTGGCGCCCGAACAGGGACAGAAGAGAGCAGAGTCGTTACATCGCGGGCTGGCTGGGAAGGCGAACACAAACACGGTGGCCACCATTAAGAGGTAAGCAGATTTTGCTTATAAACGTTTGTGTTACTTGCCAGTTTGCCTGTGGTGGTAAGAACGCTCAAAAAGCTCTTCTAAACCAATAAGGGAAATAAAATAAGACTAAATAAACAGTTTTGATTCCAGAAGAAATAATTGCATGCAATGATTTGTTTTTATGTGCTGTTAATGGTCTAGGTGGCCTGGCAGTAAATAAGGGCAGATAAAGGGAATAAAAAGTCTCACGGATACCGCTTGTATTGATTAGCAATACGAGGCTGCACGGGTGAGCAGGAAAATGTCTCACGGATACCGCTTGTATTGATTAGCAATACGAGGCTGCACGGATACCGCTTGTATTGATTAGCAATGCGAGGCTGCACGGGTGAGCAGGAAAAAGTCTCACGGATACCGCTTGTATTGATTAGCAATACGAGGCTGCACGGGTGAGCAGGAAAATGTCTCACGGATACCGCTTGTATTGATTAGCAATACGAGGCTGCACGGGTGAGCAGGAAAAAGTCTCACGGATACCGCTTGTATTGATTAGCAATGCGAGGCTGCACGGGTGAGCAGGAAAAAGTCTCACGGATACCGCTTGTATTGATTAGCAATATGAGGCTGCACGGGTGAGCAGGAAAAAGTCTCACGGATACCGCTTGTATTGATTAGCAATACGAGGCTGCACGGGTGAGCAGGAAAAAGTCTCACGGATACCGCTTGTATTGATTAGCAATACGAGGCTGCACGGGTGAGCAGAAAAAAGTCTCACGGATACCACTTGTATTGATTAGCAATGCGAGGCTGCACGGGTGAGCAGGAAAAAGTCTCACGGATACTGCTTGTATTGATTAGCAATACGAGGCTGCACGGGTGAGCAGGAAAAAGTCTCACGGATACCGCTTTTGTTGATTAGCAATACGAGGCTGCACGGGTGAGCAGGAAAAAGTCTCACGGATACCGCTTTTGTTGATTAGCAATACGAGGCTGCACGGGTGAGCAGGAAAAAGTCTCACGGATACCGCTTTTGTTGATTAGCAATACGAGGCTGCACAGGTGAGCAAAAGAATAAAAATTAAATAAATCCTGCAGGTTAATTAAGATAGGAATAATGATAATTGCGCAATTTAGTGTTTTTTTCGAAAGCTCCGTGTTTATAAAGGCCTTGTGTCTGTAATAAGTGTAACATTTATGTGCGTGTAAGAATAATTGTGGTTCAAAGAGTGTGCAGAGTGAATGTGTATGAGAAAGTATGACTGAATAAAAATATAAGTCTGGTACAGGAATTGGAATGTGTGATAGTCGTTGACCATAAAAGGAACACGGTGTGGATGTAATATGAGCCCAATAAATAAATAAGAGACAAAGCGAATGGAGTAAAATTGTTCAATAATGAAAGTGTGTCATTTATATGTTGAATAAATGTTGGAAATGAAAGCTGTCTCATAAAACTGTGGAAGGAAATTTCCATTGATAACATATAGAAAACTAAAAATGTTCCAAAATATCAGCCTGTGCTGCATAACTGGTGAGGTGTATATATGCAATTTACAGCAGAGAAAATATATTTGGGCTATTTTCAACCTTCCATCAATATATGGAGGCAGAAGAGAGCTGATAATTACAGGCAGAGAAGGCACCTAATAAATATTCTAAATATTGCAAAGTGGAGATAAAACCAATGGTAAAGATATATAGATAGAAAGATACATTTAATAGAGTATAAACAAACAACAAGAAAATGAATAAAAACAGTGAGATAATATAGATGTAAATGAAATTAGGAAAAAAGAAATCAAAAAGTTAACTCACAACTGGCTGGAAAACATTTAGTCTTGGCTGTTCTTAGTCTAGCAGCTGTTGATTGGAATGGGCTAGAGCATAACTCCTAAACTGTAGCATAGAAATGTATTTGACTTCATACAGAGAATCTATACATTCAAGAGATATTGTTGGGTGTGTGAACAAGACAGAGAGACTTAGCTTTGCTGCGTAGACAGAAAGTTAACTCTTAGCTTCTGAGGTTTTTTTTAGACTAGCAGCTGAAAAATATGCCAGACCTCTGAACTAGTCAGTCAAAAGAGGTATCTGTGCTTAAAGTTTAACCTTTAAAGCACAGGAACAAGTAACAATAAAAAAATTGAAATTGAAATAAAAAATTAAACAACTGTAAAGTAATTAAAATCAGTTTGAAAAATCAAAAATAGCTAGGAGAAAAATAAAATAATAAGGAATAAGAATTAAAGCTTTGGATCCAGTGTATTGCATTAAACTGAAGTCAACTAAGAAATTGGAATTTAAACAAAGGTTGTATATAAGATAAGTGTTGTTATATTACATAAGGTAAAACTCCAGTGGAAAGAGTCAAATCTAGAAGTCCACTGTGTAAAATCTCAAAGAAATGAGAAAGCAAAATAAATAAATAAATAATAAAGTGACGTGAATGAACTTTGTGTATTAAAGCGTAAAGGTGAAAGAAATTAGGAAAATTGTTTCAAAATATTGCTGTTGAAGATTAGTGTAGAAGGAAATACATAAAAAAAATAAGAGGTTAATTTATTCTCTAAATGTATTGATTTATCTAAATTAATGCTGCTAAAATAAGTTTTCATTTTTATATGCTAAGTAAAAATGAAGAAAGAGCCAGTGAAAAAATAAAAAACTAAGGACTAGATGAAGACTGATCCTAAAGGTAAATTGACAAACATATAGGAAATGTATCCATGTATGGAGTATAATAATTCATATATTAGAAGAAGATAAGGAAAAATATTTAGAAAGACATTTAGATTAAACGGTTAAAAAATAAATAAATAAAAAGATAAGAGTAAAAACTAAGAACAGGAAAAATAAAAAGAATAAAGTAAGAAATATGTCCAGAAAGTTTAAAATTCACTGAGAAATATGAGGCAGGCCAGAAAAGCTGAGGCATGCAGAGAAGGGAAAAATGACAGGTTCCTTTTTAAAAATACCTCCCTATGTGACCCCAAAGGTCAGCTCCCAAAGGTCAGCTCCAAATACTTTAGATAGAATGTGGATGGTACTTCTCGTAGTGAGACCGGTAGTTATCAAAGCCACAGAAAATGGGAAAGGGAAATTAAAAAGAAAGATTTTGAAATTGGAATATGACAAGTAAATCTTAAATGTGAAAATGTCACATTCATGTGTCTGTTTTATGTTCCGTCTAGTCCAATATGAGAGAATAACATTTTTAACAATATTAAATTACACTATAATGTCTTGATATATACATTTACCCAGGATTATATGTTTTATTTTTGATGTGTTTAAATATGTCTGGAGAACAATGTATATGTTTGTGCAACTTTATTGGTGTAAACTTGATCAACCAACAAAAATATGACAGATAGTGTTTATTATTTTTGCTAGAAAATGTCTGACTGGAGTGATTAATGAGACCTGATAATGAACAGAGAGGTTAAACACGGTGTCTCTCATAATGTCTCTAGTCAAACACAGGGGGCCCCCGAATTTAGAAAAAAGAGATAGCAGATTCTTTTAAGATTAGACATTTTTCTTTTATTTAATTTTTTATATATTCAGTGTAGGCATTGGTTGATCATGGGTACACTGAAAGTTGTCACTGAGACTAGAATTAAAGAAAATAAATTTAAGAATGATTTAAATCATTGCATGTTCTCTACGTTTCAAATTTACTCAGAGAAGTTTTTTCTTGGGTTTGTTCTGTGACCAGTCATGCCAGATAAAATTGAAATAAGTCCCAATATGTGGTGTATTTGATTGAAAAAAATATTGATAATGCTTAGGAAAAACTGGAGATTGGTATTAGGTGAAACCTATAGAGAAACATTAGGATTAAATTGTATATCATAAATAATTTGATGTTCATATGTCTATTCTGTGTGAAATTGATGCTAACTATGTTTTACTCTTTCTGTTGTCAGCATTGTATAAGTCATTTCAATAACTCATTCTGGAACCAGTCTCTCAACATTGCAGATTGCTGAGCCAGATGATTTATTGAAGAAGCTTATGTTACAGGAGACAGTCCGGAGAAAAGAAAAAAGACTGAGAAATACAGTATGTGGGCGGTTATATGATTAGCCCTCCTACTATCATGATTGCTGGTAATCATTACTGAATTGACATTTCAATTGTTGATTCAAATTTCTCTTGATAAGTTGATTTCAGTCATATATACCTAATTGGATGTTTGATTCTCCAACTGCCATCCATGGGTGCAATATCCATGACTAAATTGTTCTGAGGGTCTAAATTTAAATCCAGCATCTAATTGCGAATTTGTTGATGTGAAGGTTAAATATTAAAACTTAATGGCAAAGTAAGAGTAACATATTGGATTGTTTACTCCCCTAAATTTTCCAAAGACTACCCTCACTTTAAAGAAAAAGCTTAATCAGTACTGCAAGGAGTTAATTAAGTGTCTATTTCTAATAAGCTATTTTTTATTTTAAGTTAAATCCATGAAAATACAATTTTAGAGGTATACAGTTTATGCACAGTGACATCTGTCTCTGCTATTTAACTGAATAATTGATCATGAAATGCTGATAAGTATAAGATGATAATAACTGAAAAATCATATTATTAAAGGATGATAACATTAGGATATAAAAAATGAGACTTGTAAGAAATTCAAAGGACATAACGTATTTTACTGAGCAATTATTGCAAAACACAAGATATATGTCTGAACTTCCATTGTGCCACTTTACTATTTTATTTTGTTTAGAATCTTTAATTTTTTTTCTGTTAATTTAAAAAGGTAATTTATGTTTGTTTATTTGACATAATGAAAATTCCTTCTCCTGAGAAAGAGTAAGAAAAGAGAGAAAGTAATCATAAGAGAGTTTAAAACGAAAACTCAAATTTCTCAATGGTCTGAATACTAATGCGCATTAATTTTATTGCGCGAGGAGGGAAGGGATAAGAGAAGTTTTCTTGAAGATGGTTTACAATGGCAAAGGTTGAAAGCAGATAATATAATAAAGTATATTTGATTATATCATTTTATTAAATTACATTTATCACTATTCTCACTGTTGTAGAATTACAAATGTGTTATTGTGATTTTCTAAGGAAAAAAAAAAGGAATAACTGTAACAACAGTGTGAAGGAGTGCAATCTCTCCCTCAAATTCTTTCCCTCTCGCTCTCAGTTTAAGTTTTTAAGTGGGCTAAAACCATATCACTAAATTGTTTTATTTTCTTTTGATTTTGTTTTCTTTTATATGGAAAATGATGTGATTTGACAATAATGTTAGATACAGTAATATGAAGGGAAGGTTCAAACAGCTTTCCTCATCATGATTAAAGATTTGTTATTTTCAGAGGGCAATTTGAAGTGAAGTGCTCATACTAAAGATAAGAGATTTGGTTGAATGTACATCTGGAAGAATAAATGTAGGTTCTAAAACTACTTAGAAATTATTAAATTAAAGTGATGATTTACATTAAGCATCTTAGAAGCTTGACAGAGGCGACCCTGTATTTTGATTTGTTCTGATGGTTAGTCCTCACCAAGAGACAAGGTCTTTTGTGACCTTTGCCAAAGGAGAAAACATAACAACTTGAATGGAAATTAGTGAACTGTAAATGAGTTCAATTGTTGCATTTTACTTTTCATTTGGACAATTTCAATAGATTGTTGAACTTTGAATAATGCTTTGTGAATTTAACCATGTTTTGGACTGTCTTAATGTTTGAGCAGTTGTAGATGGCTCCATTGGCTGTGACGGTTCTCAGGTGATGCTCCCTGAAGCAAGGGAAAATAGCTGTTTGCTGATACCAGATTATTAAAGATTGGATAATAGGACTAAGCGGTACCGAGACCAGAGACAAGAGATGATAACCCAATGATGGGTACAACTCTCCAGTGGCAAGAGGTGATGACCCAATGACGGGTAAAGACTCTCCATTTGCAAAATGAGAGCTGCCTAAGACAGGGTGCCACCACCCTGGAAACATACCCAAGAAGGGTGAACTGGGTATAAGGAAGTGGATGGATGCTTTTAGGAAAGAAGTATCAAAAGGGAGGTCTAGAAGAAACCTGCTAGAAGCTGTGAGTTCCACTCAACCCGACTGTGTCTTAATAACCGCTTTATTAAAATATTTTATCACAGCAATGAATAACACGCATTCTATCACTGTGTTATCAGGGGATCACACCCCGTGTAGAAGACCAGTTATAGATTGATTTTGGAGGTAAAGCTTTGAGAACATTACATACAAAGAAGTGCCTAAATTTTTAAAGAAGTATTAAGCAAACCTGGGACTGTTTGCATGATGAAGAATTACGATTGGAAAATTATTTTTGTTTATGCTGTTATTGAGCTGTTATTATGCTGGTATTTAATAATAATGAAGAATGGAAAAGAATATATGGTGGTGACTAAAAATTAACATGACCTGATTGCCAAAAGAAATGGGGTGAACAATTAACTAAAATTAATATAATGTCTGGATAATAACATTGTGGTAGGAATAAGATTCTGTTGTATGTGATCATTGGTAAAATAATTTTGGATTCAAGCAACAGTAAAGCAGATGACTTTGATTAATGTGAATGGCCCAAGGCAATGGCAACTACCCTGAATGGACAGAAAGACCAACTTGGGAGGAAATTGATTCCTTCAATGAATATATAAGAAGATATGAAGAACCATGCCCTGGGTGTAAGTGCTGGTTAACCTCTCCCCAAAGGGTGATCCTCTACGATGCGCAAAGCATCTGGGTTGAAGACATCTACACTACAAGCAAGAACTCTTAAAATTAGGATGAATATTTTGTTTAATGCAATCTACAAACTGTGACAACCAAAAACAAGACCAAACCAGGAGCACGTACATGCTTAAATATGTTAATTTGTGACTGTAGAAAGTCACAGAGGAGGGAATATGTAGTATATTTTTATCAAGTTAATCAGGAATAATCAATGAAAACATTGTTGATTTATACCACAATTATGTCTGAGGGGCAAACATGCAGTTTACTGTATGTAAAGGCCTGTGACGTGATGAATATGTGCTCACATATGTTTGACTATTTGACTGTGTGTGCAGAAACATAAATAGCATTACTTAGGGGGGAGAATTGATCTCTTCCAAAGGACATTCTGTTACTTCTTAATATGGTCAAGACCAGAGTCAATGAAGAGCATGATAGATAATGCATGTAAGCCCCACCTTGTTTGAGGAGATGTATTTAAGTAAAACCAAACCAGAGATGCTTCAGTTGTTGTTGGTACTGTGGTTTCACCGTAGGCAACTCGGCTTTATTGTGTGATAATAAAGTCTATTCTTCTGAAATCAAAACCCCAAAGATGCTGAGTGATTTTTCACAAAATTGGCATGAAAGACTACAACAGCAGCAGGGAGGGCTGCTTGATACCTCACGAAACCTCTTCACTCCCGCCGCCTTTGGTGCTTCAGGTGATAGAGGCTTCCAACAAAGAGTTGGGTGTACCGTTGCTTCCTGCCTTAATCCAGGACGCGGAAAACACTCAACACCCCCTCAACAGGAAGTCTTAAATTAATACCCATCTCAGAGTACCTGGCAGCATGGAAACTTCTGCCAGATATTTTTATGTGGGTCCTAAGAACAGTAGAGAAGGGCTACAGAATTAAATTTGCTCGCCTCCCTCCGTGTTTCAATGGTGTGGTTCCCACTACCGTAAACCGGAGCAGGCATTTCTACTGTGAAAAGCACAGTAGAAATGTGGCAAGGCAAATAAGGGTTACGCGCCGCGGGCTTTGTTCACTTTCTATGTGGTTCAGACCCCGGTTTCTTACCTTGGGTCCCACTCTAGGTGTGTCTCGTCGTCGCAGGTTGCTAACGACAGACACCTCCCTGACGGGCTGGGTAGTGGTCTTAAGTCGTCCAGCTCAAGGGGAATGGGAGGGTCGTCAGCTCGGTTGTCACAGTAACTGTCTCGAGTTGATGGCTGTATTTCTGGCCCTGAAATACTTCCTCCAGAGGCTGCCATGTCTTGGTGCGGGTGGGCAATACAGCGGTAGTCTCTTACATAAACCATCAAGGAGGTCCACGTTCACGTCAGCTAAATTTTTGGCACGTCGAATTCTCCTTGGGGCCCAGGGCAAGCCCCTGTCACTCAGGGCAGTTTATATCCCTGGATGCCCGTATATGGGAGCAGATTTACTGTCCAGACAGAAAATACCGACGGGGGAGTGGAAACTCTACCCCTAGGTAGTGGAACAAATCTGGGTGAGATTTTACAGGGCAGAAGAGGACCTCTTCGCCTCTATGAACAGCGCAATGTCTCCTCTACTTCTCCCTGAGTCACCCAGCCCCCCTGGGTCTGGACGCGATGGCGCATACATGGCCCTGAATGTGTCTGTATGCCTTTTTCCCTGGTTTCTCTGCTCCCGGGAGTCTTGGCCAGAGTTCGCCAGCAAGGGTCTTGCCTCTTACTTATAGCGCTGCGCTGGCCAAACAGGGTATGGTTCTCAGGGTTAATATCTCTCCTCGACGGCTCGCCTTGGGCAATTCCGAACAGGAAGAATCTTCTTTCTCAGGCACAGGGGACAATATTTCATCCCCGGCCCGAATTGTGGAACCTTTCACGCTTGGCCCCTGAAGGGTACCAACTGAGGTACACATGGCTTTCTCCTGAGGTTATCGAGACCATTTTAAGTGCTAGGGATCCCTCCACTTGGAACAAATCTGGTTGAGATTTTACAGGGCAGAAGAGGGCCTCTTCGCCTCTATGAATAGCGCAATGTCTCCTCTACTTCTCCCTGAGTCACCCAGCCCCCTGGGGCTGGACGCAGTGGCGCATACATGGCCCAGAATGCGCCTGTATGCATTTCCCGCTACTAAAAGTTAATATGCAGTTCCAGTTAACTGCCAGACTGCTTCAGTTCTGGACTTTCTGCAGGAAGAACTGTCAGCAGGCACATGCCCCGCCATTCTCAGGGTCTATGTGGCTGCCATTTCGGCTTGCCACGCCTTGATGGACGGGGTGCCCTTTGAGAGGCATCCCCTGCTAGGACCATGACCTCTTCATAGGACTTAGAAATAGTCATTGAGGGCACTAGCCAGTGGCATAAGTCAGGGCAACTATTTGTTTGCCATGGGAGCCCCCAAGCAGACTATGTCGCATTGGGTCAGGGATGTTATTGCCCTGGCCTACGAGGCGCGCGGTCAAGCTTCGCCAGTAGGTATCAGGGCTCACTCCACCAGAGGGGTCGCCTCCTCTAAAGCCTTGGCTAGAGGGGTCCCCCTGCAGCAAGTTTATGATGCGGCAGGCTGGTCCTCTCCGCACCCATTCATCAAATGTTATAGTTTGGATGTTCATGCTACTCCGGGCTCATATGTCCTTGAGTCGACATCTCAAGCTCATGTCTGAGACCACTCGCGTTCTTGTGAGCACACTTCACAACCGTAGGGGTCCGGACAGCCTCAGTGCGGCGGCGTGGGTATTCTCGTTCCCAAAGCGCTTTTCTCAGCGCAGCATCCTAGTGAAGCTTTTTGTAAAGGGAACGTCTCGGGTTACGTAGTGTAACTCTTGTTCCCTGAAAAAACGGAAAGAGATGATGCGCTTCTTTGCTGCACTGGGATGTCCCAGGACTGCTCTTCAGAAATAAATATATCTGACGACATGCTGGTGGCATCTATTTATAGCCTGGCCACAGGTGCATCCAATGATCTCACCAGCCGAGGCTATAAATTCCGGTCAATGTTCATTGTGTTACACACACATATTCACAGCTGGTCACAATGTAGGATTGTTCCCAAAGCGATTTTCTCAGTGCAGCATCTCATTTTTTTAATAAATTCCTTTTATATGCAGTAAGTAATGGAAAGAGGAGTCTTAATGGTTTAATATGATGGTGTTGGTCAGTTATTAAGAACAATTTCACTTTTATCTTTCTGTGCATTTTCTGATCTCTACCCTTTTTTTCTAATTTAATTTTGACCATAGATTGAGGCTCTTCTCTCAATAAGAAATTGCGTACACTGAACCTCGGAAACAACTGCCTGCAGTCCCTGCCCTCTCGGTTTGGGGAGCTCACCAGTCTGACACCGCTGGAGCTTAGGGGCAACAGGCTGGAGTGCCTGCCTGTAGAACTCGAAGAGTGGAGGTCACTGAAGAGGAGTGGTATAATTGTGGAGGACAATGTTTTCAACACTTTACCATCAGAGGTCAAAGAGCAGCTTTGGAGGAACGAAAAAGAGGCTGTTTGAAAACAAGATGCAGAAACCTGGAAGCACTTTCCTGTGTGAACATTTTATGAAATGCTGTGTGAAGGGAATTTTTAACCAAGCAATACTCAAGAATTAGATTCATCACATTTTTCAGGGTTGAGGATGTTATTTCCTGGAAGACAAAGGACAAAAAGGACAAATTGCTTCAAGAAGTAATATTTAGTAACCCAGACAGTAATGATATTTCTGTTGTTAGACATTAAGGGGGAGTGAGCAGACCAAATATTACATCAGGATAGAAGTACTGTTCATTCAAAAAAGTACATTTTTGCCTTAATTAAAATAGACAACACAATTTTATGAATGTTGTCTTTAATTCTAAATGTTTTAACTGCATTTTTGGACTTGTATAACTGATTGCTTGTTGTTAATCTATGTTTATGTACTTAGGGGTGGAAAGAGTACTGAAAAATCATCCTCAAGTAGATGTACTGTTACTTCCCCAAACATTTAGTGAGAGTAGATTCAAAGTAGCTGTCCTACAAAGTACTCACGAGTAAAAGAGTAGCTAATGTAAAAGTAATCATGAGTAGTGTGTATTGAGTACTGAGTTAAAAAACATATGCCACATTATAATGACCAATGTATGCCAACTTTTAAAATTCATCACGTATCTATGATAAACACTACATGAATCTGATTCCAAAAAATAAAAGGGAGACATGATAACAGAAATGAAAATATTTAAAAGTTATTTTCAATACACTGATCACTATTTTAAATCGTATTGTATGAAACAATTACATTAAAATCAGTTCATGTGTAGGGTCTAAATTTCCCTTAATGCCGACAGAGCGTTGTTGTTTTGTATAAAACGTTCAAAAAATGCAAAATATGCAGGATCACTTGGCACATCACGTCCTGCATTCTTCATGTTCTTATGCAGCTTTTAGGCGCTTTTTGGAGCGTAAACATTTTGGCACCCCTTCACTTACATTGAATGGACTTACAGAGCTGAAATATTCTTCTAAAAATCTTAATTTGTGTTCTGAAAAAAGAAAGTCATAGACAGATGTCATGAAGGTGAGTAAATGTTAAGATCATTTTCATTTTTGTGTGAATTATTTCATTAAGTAGCACATGGGGTCCATGTTGGACTCCTTTTGAGATACAATGTTCAACATTTAATTATTGTATCTTTTAAGCCCAGAAATAGTTGTGTTCTCATTATAATGCATGGTAAATTACCTTTCCTGGTAATGTATTATACCAATTAACATACTCTCTACATCAGGGGTCAGTATTATTAAAAGTATTTAATAATACAATTTAAAAACAATATTTAAAAAAAATATTATTATTAAAAATGTCACTGTTTTATTCTATTACATTAATACTTTTAGGAAATAAAAAGTAGATATTTTACATTTCATCTAGATCAACCAACCAGTTGTAGTCTTGCTATCATGATTGATATAATGAACACCCCTGTTCAAGATTGAAAACATAGACTTAATATAGAAAACTACTCAAAAGTTTGATCAACGACATCTCTTTTTTTTCTGATAAACATCTAGATTATTTTATTGCCCAGCCCTATTGATAATATTGCCTTAATCGCTTACATAAATCCAATAATCTCAGTGATAGATAGTTAAATTACAGGCTACATTATTGACACAGAATCTGGTAAGCAGAAATATGAAATATGAAATTTACCTTGATATGTTTCTTTAAATTAGAGGCAGGATTAATGCAATTACAGTAATTAATTACAATTATACAGCAATTACAAATTAATTACAGTAACGTGAGTATTTGTAATTTGTTACTTTACACCCCTGCATGTACTCCCCATTTAACCCCATCAGGATTGACTGTTTACAGCTATAATATCTCAATCTGAAATTGTTGGGCAAAGTTGTTCAAAAAGCTCCTTATTGATCTGTTTGGGTTAATATGTTTTAAAAGCATGAAGAGCGTTATGTATCTTCTTACTGTTGAATTACCTAGCACAATATTATGCTGTACAGCCTTTTTGACACATTATATATAATGCCTAAAGTCAAAAAGTCCTCTGCTGCATGAATTATATTTCTTAAATGTCAAAGGTTTGGAGAAATACATAATTCAGTTTTCATTGGATCTTTCATTCAATAATAGGGAATGTGTTAGTGTCTGCTGTACTCATACATCTACATATTGTTATTTGTACTAGGCTTAGGCAAATTAGTATTACAAATGTTGTTGTTTTTTTCAGAAGTTTGCCTTTTAAGAAGGCGAACAAATTTGACCTAGATTATATTAAACTTTACAAATACAGCACCTTATTGTCACCAGTCTGTTCACTTTGAAATGCCTTGAATTGTCAATTAAGAAATTCTAACAAACAGTTTACATTTTGTTGTAATGGGACATTTTCTATTTGTATTCTATTTGTATTCTGTTGATAGGCTTGCAAGCATTCACATGTCAGGCTAGTACCCTCAATTGAAAAAACAAAATTTGTGTATGTATGCAATACATTTTTAATATGTGAGACGTTGACTAAATTAAAAGCTTGCATTTTAAATGCAGGTTAATAATGTATGTCAGTATGTGTCTCGTAAGATTTGCCTTAATGTTTTGTCTTGCCACTATAATGGCCATATTCAATTTGACAAACTTGTTACTGTTGATATGTTATTGAACTTAGCTTGGTACATGTTGTTTTATCTCAGGTATGAAACGTATTATTTTTTCACTATGTACACGTTTGAAGCTGAAGTTAGCGTTTCAGAATAAATTATTACTCAGGTAAGTGCCATTTAACTTTTACTAAATAATTGCAGCTTAGTCTGACTTTTTTAAAGTCAATGAATTGTTTTTATTATTGTTGTATTTAAATTTTTTTTACAATATTTCTTCCAGTGTTAACATGTTTTACCCATTTGTTATATTTAAGGTTGATGTTGGTTGAATAAATGTATTCTGTAGCCCTTTTTTATTGTCAAGTCTATTATGTAAAATATTAATTAATTTTTAATTAATTAAATGCCACAAAGTGTATGATAATGCGTGAATGGTAAATCGTTTTCTCTAGTGTGTCAATAAATTTCATTAAAAGTATTTATTTATTTTATTTTTGAATTTGACTGATTATTTTTACAATGACACTGATCAACTGAATTTGCTTTATCAGCTGTTATAAACACTACATGTGTAGCATGCAGCAACAGGCTACTTTCAAAGTATTTACAGAAAATGTCAGGGTTTTTATAATTTTTATAGTTAAGTATAGCCAGAGGCAGTCTATGTATATTTAATATATTTTGCTTATTTTCTGGATCTGCGTGATTTGTTAGGAATTATTCCCCTGTCTGGATTATTTTTCTGTGGACATTTGTATTTGTGTATACAGGCTATTGACTTATTATCTATAAAATAAGTCAACCCACATCTCAATTTAATAGAATATTGTTCATCTTATTTTTGAATAGACAATTTAAAAGCATAAACAGTATCTAGATATAGACATGCATTGAAAGGAAATTACAAGAATATTCACTGGTGGCCAAAGGTTTGGAATAATGTACAGATTTACTGTTTCAGCTGACAGCTTCATTGAATTCTACCCGCTCAACACCAGTTTCATGTACAACAGTAAAGAGAAGACTCAGGGGGGCAGGCCTTATGGGAAGAATGGCAAAGAAAAAAACACTTTTGAAACATAAAAAATAAAAGGTTTGAGTGAACAAAAAACACATACATTGGACAACAGATAATTGGAAAATAGTGTTGTGGATCTTAATCTCATTGAGCTTTTGTGGGATCAGCTAGACTCGTGAGAATTGCCCAGTCAAATCTATGACAAGTGCCATTCACTTTAATTGATAATATCACAATTAAAGTGGGTCAGAATTGTACATATTTACTGTGCTTTTAAACAGCTTGGAAAATTCCCAAAAATTATATCAAGCCTTTAGACAATTAGACAATTAACAGTCATGGTAAAATCAAAACAAATCAGCCTAGACTATAGAAAAAAGAATTGTGGACCTCACCAAGTCTGGTTCATCCTTAGGAGCAATTTGCAAACACATTGAATGTACCTCGTTCATCTGCACAAACAGTAGTATGCAAGTATAAACACCATGGGACCACGCAGCCATCATACCGCTCAGGAAGGAGACACATTCTGTCTCCTAGAGATGAACATTGGGACGAAAAGTGTAAAGCAATCCCAGAACAACAGCAAAGGACCTGATGAAGATGCTGGAGGAAAGGTAGACAAGTATCTATATCCACAGTAAAACAAGTCCTATATCGACTTGACCTGAAAGGCTGCTCAGCAAGGTAGAAGCCACTGCTCCAAAACCACCATAAAAAACAGACTACAGCTTGCAAAATCTGGTCCAATGAAACAAAAATGTAATTGTCTGGCCATAATGACCATCTTTATGTTTGGAGGAAAAAGGGTGAGGCTTGCAAGCCAAAGAACACCATCCCAACCGTGAAGCATGGGGGTGGCAGCATCATGTTGTGGGGGTGCTTTGCTGCAGGTGCACTTCACAAAATAGATGGCATCATGAGGAAGGAAAATCATGTGGATATATTAAAGCAATATCTCAATACATCAGCCAGGAAGTTAAAGCTCGGTCGCAAAAGGGTCTTCCAAATAGACAATGACCCCAAGCATACCTCAAGTTGTGGCAAAATGGCTTAAGGACAAAAAAGTCAAGGTATTGTAGTGGCCTTCACAAAGCCCTGACCTCAGTCTGTGTGCAGAACTGAAAAAGCGTGTGCGAGTAAGGAGAACTACAAACCTGACTTAGTTACACCAGTTCTGTCTGGAGGAATGGGCCAAAATTTCATCAACTTATTGTGAGAAGCTTGTGGAAGTCTACCAAATTTTGACCAAAGTTAAACAATTTAAAGGCAATGCTACTAAATATTAACAAAGTGTATGCAAACTTCTGACCCACTGGGAATGTGATGAAAGAAATAAATGCTGAAATATATAATTCTCTCTACTATTATTCTGACATATCTTACATTTCACATTCTTAAAATGAAGTAGTGATACTGCCTGACCTAAGACAGGAAATATTTTCTATGATTAAAATGTCAGGAATTGTGAAAAACTGAGATTAAATGTATTTGGCTAAGGTGTATGAAAACGTCTGACTGAAGCTGTAATATATATATATACATATATATATATATATACACACAACAGTTAGTTCCAGTCATTTAATCTGATTGGACGAGAGACGTTCCATGAGTACTGATGATCTCACACCACTTGTGTTTGTGCAGTTCTAAACTAAAGTGTAAGAGCAGTGCAGATGTGTTAAGAGCTATCCACCTTATTTTTTAGTATTTGAGTATTTCCGTAACTGCTGATCTCCTGGGATTTTCATGAAAAACAGTCTCTAGAAGTTTCTCCGAATGGTGCCAACAACATAAACATCCAGTGAGGGGCAGTTCTGTGGACAGAAACACTTTGTTGATGAGAGAGTTCAACAGAGAATGGTCAGACTGGTTCAAACTGACAAAGTGTACGGTAAGTCAGATAACCACTCTGTACAATTGTGGTGAGAAGAATATAATCTCTGATGCTGTTCTGTGTTGTGGGTTGGCGCTGTTTTGGTGGCACGAGGGGGATTGACACGATATTAGGCAGGTGGTTTTAATGTTGTGGCTGATCGGTGTAAGTTGTTGACACAAGCTTAAATGTTTGCATGCTTTCTGTAATTCGTTCATTAATTTGTCTGTTTTTTATAGTCTATAAACAATAATAACGTTCTTCTCCACCTGTTTTTGCTGTATAATTTTGCTCATAAATTAATTGATAATTATTTTTTCCACAGAATTGCAAGTGGGTTTTACAATGGATGTATTTCATTGAAACATAAAGTGCTTTTTGTTTGAGACTGGAGAACCAACAGGTATTTTCACTGTTCCAACCCCAGTCATACAACTTTTTTATTAGTTTCAACTTTTTACATTATACTGTTTGTTAAATGAATGAGTGGTATGTACTGTATGTACCTGTATGTATGTGTGTATTTATAAATATATGTATGTAAATGTGACTTCTTTTCTTTTCTTTTTTTTTTTTTGCATCACCCAGGTACAGGAAAAGGAGGGACCAGTATTTGGGGAAGAAAGTTTGAAGATGAATTCAGTGAACATCTGAAAGTAAGTAATGATGTACAGGCTGTTACAGTTTTTTTTAGTTTTTTTATTCACTTTTAGGTTTATGGTTTATGAACTTGAGACTTTTATCAATGGATTAATGACTTTCACATAGACTACGAGAAGGTGAAATTTGACAGTTAATTATAACCTATAACATATTATTATTATTATAACATATAATAATGATGCCAAGATTTTATGAAAAAGGAGTCTGTTCTCATCCAAAACTGATTGGATCGCTTTAGAAGACATGGATTAATCCATGTCATAAGGATTACTTTTATGCTGCATTTATGTGCTTTTATAAAGCTTCTAAGTTCTGGCCACCATTCACTTGCATTGAATGGACAAACAGAGCTGAAATATTCTTCTAAACATCTTTATTTGTGTTCTGCAGAAGAAACAAAGTCATACACATTTGGGATAGCATGAGGGTGAGAAAATGATGTGAGAATTTTCATTCTTGGGTAAATTATCCCTATAAGCACAGCATTTATTTTTTTTATTTTTTTTATTTCAGATCAGTATATCATCGGACTCACATCTGTGTTTCACATCTCACCAAAACAACAGGCTTAAAATGTGAATGACAGTCATGATCCTGTCCACCTGGTCAGGTTGGGTTTCTGTCTGATGGGACCATTGCATTGTCGTCTCCTGTCTGTCATGTGTTTCGTGTACCTTCTTTGTGTGAGCGCATGGATCCGGTTGTTAGGGACCGCTGTGCACGAGTTACTGCCGTGCGCTCTCTGGTGATGTCACGGTCCTGTCACATTGTCAGGTTGAGTTTTTGTCTGAAAAGGACTGTGGCATCATCGTTCCCTGTTTGTTTTGCATGTTTATGTTTTGCCCTCGTGTGTTTCAGGTACCACTGGCACGTGGAATCAGCATTTCCATGGGAACCTTGATTGTTTCCATGGGAATGCTGATCATGACAGCTGTCAGCTGTGAACGGCACCTGCCCCTTATTTGTTTCCTGCCTATTTAAATCTCCTCGTATTTCATGTCCGAGGCTGGATCATTCAGTGTTGTTGAATGCTTAATATAGTTCACTGTTGACTGAATGCCGTAGAGCTTGTTGTTTGGTGTGTTGTAACTAACCTCACTCTCTCTGCCTAGTTGATCCTGTATCGTGTGTCTGATCAGTCCACTGCTGTTCACTCTGCTGACTCACGACTGTGCAGCAATGCACAGCTCAAATCACATCATCAGGTTCGCCAATGACACGACCATGTTTGGTCTCATCAGCAAGAACGTTGAGTCAGCATACAGAGAGGAGGTGCAACATCTAACGGACTGGTTTAGAGCCAACAACCTGTCTCTGAATGTGGACAAAACAAAAGAGATGGTTGTTGACTTTAGGAGAGCACAGAGTGACCACTCTCCATTGGACATCGACAGCTCTTCTGTGGAGATCGTCAAGAGCACCAAATTCCTTGGTGTTCACCTGGCGGAGAACCTCACCTGGTCCCTCAACACCAGCTCTATTACCAAGAAAGCCCACTCTACTAGTCTCTACTTTCTTCGAAGGCTGAGAAAAGCACATCTCCCACCCCCCATCCTCACTACATTCTACAGAGGGACTATTGAGAGCATCCTGAGCAGCTGCATCACTGCCTGGTTTGGGACTTGCACCGTTTCGGAACGCAAAGCCCTGCAGAGGTTAGAGAGGACAGCTGAGAAGATCATCAGGGTCTCTCTTCCCTCCATCAAGACATTTACATAAAACGCTGCATCCACAAAGCAACCAGCATTGTGGACGACCCCACACACAAACTCTTCACCCTCCTGCCATCTGGCCCTCACGGCCAGACTGTGTAACAGCTTCTTCCCCCAAGCCATCAGACTCCTCAATACTCAAGAGACTGGACTGACACACTCACACATGTCCTGAGTTGCACTAATTATTGTCACTTTATACCTGGCTGCTACCTCAATAACTGCTATGTGCATAGAACACAATCTCATAGTATGTTATGTTTACATTTGGCATTTTTAGAAACTGTCATCTTTTTGCACTACTGTGTACTGGTTGTGTACTGGTTGGCTCTCTCACTGTGTCTATGGTCCTGTTCATTGTACTAGTATAGTAATTTATTGTACTGTACCGTACTTTTTGCACACGTTTGCATGTGCACTTCATGTAGAAATGTTATTTAGTCTGTGTAGTCTCATGTGGTTCTGGGTTTGTCCTATGTTGTTTTATGTAGCACCATGGTCCTGGAGGAACGTTGTCTTGATTCACTGTGTACTTTACTAACTGTATATGGTTAAAATGACAATAAAAACCACTGGACTTGACTTGATGGTTGCCCGCGTGTTGGGCGTGTGATTGCTCTCCAGTTTGCTGTACGCCTGTCCTCGCCCCCCACGAATCACCAGTGGAGGATTCCTCATCTCTGCCCGTGTTCGGGAATACTGCCACCATGATCGTCCATAAACACTAATGAGGGTGTGTCACCCCCATCCCCTCACAGAGGGCACTGTCACAGAGCCGTCAGGACTTTGGAGTTCAGGCCCTTACCAGCAAAACACATTAGCATTGTGATGTGGACACTCTGCTTCAACTGTCCACACTGTCAGGTGCTTCTCAACCCTTCACGGGGTGGGCAGTATGACCAATTATATCACAGTATGTGTAATTTGGTTTCACTGTAATGGTATGGCTTGGTTTATTCTTGCATTAGGCCTACTCTATGTTTCTCTCTTGCTCTCACATGTAAGTAATTTAAAGCAGTCCTGCCCACTGATAACCATGCAAACAGACCTATAGCTGTTGCGGTCATGCATTTCTTTGACCTGCTGACCCTTGAATCAGATGTGAAAGTGAACAGTCAGTCGGATTGTTTCAGTAAACATGTTCAGAGACATCATGGGCACTGCTTGCTACAGATCTGCTCCTGACTACCGCAATGCATACACCTGTCTATGTACACACTCCTCCTTTGCCCACTGATTTAAATATACTTAACTATCTATGGTCGTGTATTGATATCTAAAGCTGAAGGCATCTCTAGGATTGTTTACCCGGCTTTGTCCTTATATGTCAACCCGAAAACTTGCTCATCTATCGACTCTATACTATTTAAATTCTTGTGGAAAAATAAAACTGAGTATGTTAAAAGGAAGACTCTGATAAGAAATACTTTGGAGGGAGGTGTGAATGCTTTGGACTTCAGTACTCTCAATCAGGTTTTCAAGATCGGCTGGATTAAACGCTGCCTGAATGCTGATTCTAGTTTGTTATGGTTTCACATACCTAAATTTATCTTTGAAAAATGTGGGGGGTTACGTTTTTTATTGTCTTGCAATTTTAAATGCAACAAACTTCCGTTCAAGCTTGCTAATTTTCATAAGCAAGCCTTGGAGGCCTGTGAGCTTGCCTTTTGCCACAATTTTTCCCCTCATAGGAGTATTCTATGGAACAATCAGAATGTGCTGCGTGGGAAAAAATCTATCTTTATTAAGGATTGGGTTGACAAAGGTGTTCTTTTTGTTTTGGATTTGTTGAAGAAGGATGGCAGCTTTTATTCCTACAATGAATTTATCAACCTTTTTGGAGTGGATTCCTCACCTAAAGTTTATAACTGGGTTATTAATTCTATTTCACCTAAACTTTTGCATGTGGTTAGGTCAGACTGTAGCTACAGAGCATCCGTTTGTGAATTGCCCGGTTATGTATTGGAGGTTTGGAGCTTTCCAATATCAAATGTAACAATTTTTGGATTAGAAGATTTCTTATTAGGAAGATCAGCTGTCATCCCAAAGCTTTTTTCAAATGGAAATTAAATTATCCTTCTCTTTCTACCATTAATATATGGGCTGGAATTAATAAGTTTCTGTTACTTAACAAGTGGAAAGAGCTTCATTTTAAAATTCTACATAATTACTATCCCTGTAACTCTCTTCTTTCTAAATTTAAGTTGGACATCTCTTCACAGTGCGCATTCTGTAATTCTAATTTGGAAACAATACCGCATTTGTTTTTTGAATGTGATTATGCAAAGAAGTTCTGGAAAAAAGTAGCCTGGCTTATTTTTTCTGCTTATTACAAACTCTTTACTTTTGAGGTTGTGAATGTGTTGTTTTTGATTTGGGACTCCGGATCAAAGGAGATGGATGACAGATTAAAACTGCTTACTTTATGTGGTGAGTTTCATCTTCATAAATGTAAAGTAACTGATTCTAAGCCCAATTTTAGACTTTTTTGTGTTGATTTGAAATTATTTTACTGACTCTCTTTGTTTATCAGCTAATAAGAAAGCTGCTAAAACTTCTTTGTTGCTCAAAGAAATTATGGTTTCAGTATAAATTCCCTCATGCTAGTGTATATATATATATAGATATGTGTGTATATATATATATATATATATATATATATATATAATTTTTTTTTTTTTTAAATTTATGTATTCCCAATGTTATTTACTTCTAATTACTTGTATTAATTTTGTATATTTGTTGTTTCTATGCATGTCTTGTGAATTGTGTTTATTTTTTTAGTGGACTATCCCTTAACTAGCCTATTGCCTTGCTTATTTTGAGTGTAATGTCTTATTTTATTTTATTTTTTTGTGCTTGATACATGTATCCCCTGTGCTTTTTGTTCAATAAAAAAAAAAAAAAAAAGATAGCCCAAAAGCATCTCTTCGACCGGCGGCATCATTGAAGGTCTTCAAAGAAAGTAAGGGACTAATATAGCGTTCCCTTCCTTTTTTTATTTATTTTACTATTTATTTTTATTTATTTATTTATTAACCACCTCGAGTAGTTTCTCATCCGCTTTATTATTATGCGTGGAATTTACAGAGGTTCAGCGCCCCCCTTGTGAAACGAAGAGTCGCCGAGGCGCACTTCAGGCTTACGAGAAGGATCAGCTGGATCTGGGGAGAGAGAAAGTGATAGGGATGGGCCCCTCTCTCGCTCCTCAGCCAGATATATGCGAGAGCCCCACAATGCAAGAGTGTGCGCTGACTCCCGGAAGTAAGCGAGGTGAGCGCGAAGCATTCCGCCCAAAAGCAGATCGCAATGCTCGCACCCGCCCCGCTCCAACGCGAGAGCAGCATGCTCTTCCCCCAAACAAACAAAGCAAAATTGATGCGCGTCCCTCTCGGCAATAGAGCGTAAACAAGGGAACATGCATCGCGTGCTCTGATTCTCAGTCATTCTCTCTCTATTTATATATATATATTTATAGAAAGCAGAGAAAGGAGAAAAGGTTCACTGCGCACTGCCTAACCAAATTCTAACTCCTAGCAGAGGAAAGAAAGTTTGTGACAGGCTTGTGAGACACACACACACAGAATGGGTGTGACAACACGCTGGTGACGCATCTATTTATAACCTGGCCACAGGTGCATCCAATGATCTCACCAGCCGAGGCTATAAGTTCCGGTCAATGTTCATTGACGTGTTACACACATATTCACAGCTGGTCACAATGTAGGATTGTTCCTCACAGCGCAGCATCATAGTGAAGCTTTTTGTAAAGGGAACTAAGAATGAATTGCTGCACATGATGTCTGTGTTGGTTTGGCACTTGATTTACAAAAGGAATTATGCAATCACTCATCGGTGCAAATGCAGCAGTAAAATCTGTGCCACATTTGATTCACATGCCTCAATTCTGATTTTGCTGGCCAGTTCTGACTCACTATGCTGGGACTGTACAGGATCACTCAACTTCTGTGATCTAGACACCTGAATCATCTCTTATCATCCAAAAGTGACCTTGGTAACATCTGCGGTATAACACTCTTCTCCATCATTTGATCATTATTAGATGAATTACTGCCACCATAATCGATAGAAAATGTACACAAACACCTCTTTTATATATGTTTCAGTTTACCACCTGCTTTCCTTGGGCAGGAATAGTGCGTCATTAATTGCACTGAGTAAATCGTTTAGTGAATACAATTATAATGCATAGAAAGAAGACATGTTTGCACAGACAAGAATGACAATGACATAATTTTAACACTCAAGAAGCAGCACTATTTCAGAGCTGATCACGCCTCCTTAAACAAGATTTCAGGTGGCTGGTGAATAAGACTTTTTCCACGCATAAACGAATGAATTCCCATTTGTAATTTTTGTTGAATCCTAAACTTACCCTATTGGCAGTTACAGCAATATAATGAAGGATCTGCAAAGTTCCAATTTCAAATGGGATGTCTGTTAGATTGTTATGGTTCAGATCAAGAAACCTAAGCTTCCGGCAGAAGAAGAGCTGATTTGGCATCTTCTCAATCTTGTTTCCGGTTCAAATAGAGGCGCTCCAGATTGGTCAATGTACCTATCTGGATAGATATATAAGCAATCTGATTGTATCACAGTTTCAGACAAACAAGTCGATGAAGATGCTGAAAACCGATGATCTCCTCAATGGTTTTGATGTTATTGTCTTTAAGATCAATCTCCTGTAAGTTATGCAGGCTGAAGATGGAATATGGTATTTGTTCCAAATCACAGCGGATGAGTTCCAGCTCTGTCAGGTTCACCATCTTCTTCAAGCTGTTAAGCACCATCAACTTGGTGCCTTCGTTGTTGATGGACAGCTTTTGAAGGTGCATTCCAACATCGTTGACCACTTGCGGCAGCTTTGTAAGGTTGCTTTTCAGTCTCAAAACCTTTAGTCTCTTCAGCTCTCGTAAACCATCAATGACAATGTATCGATTGTTTTCAGAACTAAGGTTTCCCGTCAGATGCAGCTCGATTAGGTTCTTTAAGCTGTAGATCCACAGAGGGATCTCCTTTATATCAGTGAATTTAATGTGCAATGATTTCAAGTTCTCTCTCAGACAAGCTAGCGCTGGAGCTTCTATTTTGGCTGGTGTGTGGTAGAGCCACATCTCTCTGAGGTTAGTAAGTTGGGCAATGATAGGTGGTATGGTGACATCAGGGATGAGCTCAGGTTTCAGAATTTCCAGTTCTACCACGTCAAAGACTGTATCTGGAATTCCACTGAGCATGAAGAATTGCAGCTCTAACTTCTCTTGAAAGTTTTTGGTGATCCTCTGCCGAAGCTTGTCCAAAGTCCACTCGTCATCTGGCGAAGTTTGTTCTCACTCACCTCTGAGAGGAAAACTGAAAATCGTTTTGAATAGAGGGGGTCATACTGGTCAATCATATGCAACATGAAGGCAAAGTCATTTTTCACATCTGGGATGTCACTATAGCTACTCTCCTCCCTGACAGACTCAAAAGAGTACTTCTTGAGCGAACGTCGTAGAATCCAGCTGAGGGTGTACATGCAGATCATCCCATACACAATTACTAGGCTGATGTAGAAACATGCTAAGATTTTAAAGAGAGTGGCCAAGGGATGGGCACAATTGTACATCCGATAACCTGTGAGATTCTCAATATCCACACTGCAGTCAACACTGAACTGAATATTGTGGACATAGTAACCTGAATAGCAGATTATAAGGATCAACTTAACTTCTTTGATGATAGTTTGTCGGATGTAGAGACTGTACACTATGTCCTCCTCTTCGACATGAATTTGAAACTTATTAACCTTTTCAAACAATGCCTTAGCCTGTTCACCTTCCTTTTTGTCCAGGGCACCAGTTTCAGAGTGGTCCACAATTCCTTGTTCAAAACGAGACCTGGTTGTTGACAGCATAGAAACACTTGCCTCAACATCCTCATTGAAATATGAAGTCTTCTTTTCGAAGAAGCCATTAATTTTCACCAAAGCTTTGGGGTCACTGTCCTCCACTACTATTTCAGACAGAGCTCGTGTGGTCCATAGTGAGTCAAAACATTTCAAAAGAATAGATACAAAATGTTCCAATTTAGAACTTGTCCAAGGGAATTTGAACCAGAAGTTGCTGCAAGCCAGAAACATGAGAGTATGCAGCAGCACCAAATATGGGAAATACTTTGCAAACCAGTGAAGCTTGTTTTCATAGCACACAGCATCAACATAGTTGTACTGGTGACGATCAAAATCATACTGGATTCCTTGAGGTTAGAGGGTCAAGGGCACAGAAAAAGTTGAATTGAAATACTTTCTACAAGTCTTGTTAACCACCCATTTGCAGGGTAGGCATATCATCTTGTCCTGAAGCGTGCCACCAAATACGGCAATCATCAGCATAATGACTGATAAGTAGTCTGTGAACACGTCCCAGACCATGGCTTTAGTATGCGATATGCAGGTTGCGTATCCACAAAATAGCGCGGCTCAGTTATGGGGATCATGATTTATCTGTGAGATCAATTTAGAAAAAAAAAAAAAAGCAGCTGCACATGATCTAATTTCAGCATGCACCTACATTTGAATCATAATTCAAATCATATGATCTGATCTATATTTACTAATTCAATGCATGAAACAAAAAAAGTGGACTTCTTAAAGGGATGGTTTACCCCAAAATAAAAATTGTGTCATCATTCACCCACTGTCATATTGTTTCAAACCCGTATGACTTTCTTCTGTGAAATACAACAGGAGATGTTAGGCAGAATATTCAGTCACAATCACCATTCACTTTCATTGTAAGGAAAAAGACACAATAAAAGAGAAGGGTGACTGAAGCTAACATTAGGGACTAAAAACGGTTCAAGGAACGAAAACCAAAAACTAACAAACATTTTTGCAGAGCATGAAAACGCTATTTTAAAATGCTGTAAACAGGAACAAAGTGATTTCAATTGTTCTGGAGTGAAAATGTTATTTTAAAATGCTGTTAACCAATTAATCTTCTGCAATATGTTCTGGTGTATCATACATTTTTGGAGCTACACCACTTAATGTTGCCCGAAAAAATTAAACATGTGCTTCGCTCCTGTAGGAAACTGCTGCATCACACATATATTTGCCTAACTGCCTTTTGCCCATGGATCTAGCATTCTGTGAATTACCACCTTTTTAACAAATACGTATAATTTCTACATATACATATACAAGAATAGCTAATCCAGATACAAGGAAACATTATTAGAGGTAAAAAGGACATTTCTCAGTTGTTTCAAAGTCGTCACTGAATTATTGTTATATATGATGCATTAATAGATTTGATGCTGCCGTTTTGACCAAGAAGCAGATGTGTAATTAAATTGTACTTATCTGTTAATTAACTGTATGCTGGTTATGATTTTTAAGCTGATAAATCCACCACACAGGAAAAAACATAATTGCTTATTTTCACTTATTTTGGGGAGGCAAGCAAAAGTTTTTGCTCAGAATGAACCAAAAAAAAAAAGAAAAAAATTTAAACATGACATTTTTTGGTCCCTGGTCATACAGGTTTGAAATAACATGATAGTAGGTAAATGACAGAATTTTAATTTTTTTGTGAACTATTTAGGGCTGCTTGATTATGTGAGAAATGTTAATTGTTGATTATTTCCATTGACATGATTCATTTCAAATAAATAGTTGACATTGAAAAAACATTTTGTTTAAAGCAACTTACATGACATATTCTTTATTTCGGCTACACATCTGAAACAAGCTGAGAACTGTTTTCATTTGAAACATAAGACATGAATCGGACTGTGCTAAACTCTGATAATATTCCTAAGAATTGGGTCTCAAATTTCCACACATTCCCTTTGTATGTTTGTGCAACCCTAGAACTATCCCTTTAACACTGTCCAACTCTCATAAACTAACTATATAATATTAAATCTCCCAACATAAACAGATGAAAACTATTTTACCAAAATCAAGGACAGCTGTCTTCTCTGGCTGCGGCTGCAACAAAAGAAGACTGCTTAAAGAACACTTTGACTTTCTTGTCATCTATTATTAGCCATTTCCTATAATAACACTGAAGAAATGTCTCCTCTGGCAATGGAGAGTCCATGACCCCAGGGTTCAGATCCTGTTTATCTTAGGCAGGGCCATGTCTGAAGCAGTGTCTCCTCGGTTGGATCTTACCTAACAGTCCACATGTCCAGTCAGGAACTGGCACTCATCACGGTCCACTTTTTTGTCAGGATGGGACACTGATTTCCTGCCGTGATAAAACAGCATGCAATACAATGTCCAATAATTGAACTTTGTATTTTGTGAGAACCATTTTCAAAGCTGTTTCAATGGCGGTTATTGGTTTTTCCTGAGGACAAAGTGAGCATGTTGAATACTTATTTCTCCCCATTTATTTGTAACATTATGATTACACTGCATTTCGTTGCCTTGTACCCGTACTTGTGTAATGACAATAAAGTTGAATCTAATCTAATAACTGATATGCAATTATATTACACACAAATATTAATGGTTTGCTAATATGTCTTAATAACAGAGGTTTGAAAGACAAAATAAATGGGATGATAAAGATGTTACAAGACTACTTAGAAACTAGACAACTGGATTAAACCAGTTCAATTCTGAATCCTCTCAGCTAGCTATGTCGAGTCCACCAGCACCGACAAGCACTGCCACCAGTCTCCAATACTGCCCATGTTTGTTTGAATAATTAATCAATAAAAAGGTCCACTGCCAACTGTTCATGATGATCTGATTATAATCAGACTCGCAGCTCAGTACAGCATGTCTGGTCATTAGTTTGCTGGATGTCTTTGTATAAAGGGTAAGTGTGTCTGGTCTTTTTTCTCGTCGATGGAAAATGTCAGATATGTGACAGTAGCATATACTCACCCAGCTGCGTGCTGCCACTTCTCCACTGCCTCCATAGCTAGAAAGCGAACAAGACAAAACAAGACAAACAGCGCAAAACAACAATCTCTGCTAAATGGATCAAATGCAGTTTTCATTTTCAATTTAACACACTAGATGGCAGTGCTTACTGGGTTTTGGTTTGTGCTTTTCACGCCTCATTAGCGCCACTCATTGGACTGGATCGCACTCAATTACATTTATCTTTCTTTTTTTTTAATTGAAATTTAAGCATCTTTATTTCTTGTCGTTTATATTTCTGTCATTATTGTTCTTTTCCAACATGAATAAATATTAAAATAAAGAGATGGAAAATATGTTACTTTAAAAAAATACCTTTTCAAACCAATTTTAAAACGTCTGCACTTTACTTTATCTTACTATTATCTTATAAAATGTTCTACATTAAAATGGTTGTGAATGTCCCATAGAAACATATTGGTTTGTAAATATTGTATTATTTTCTCTTTTTGTCTTAGAGGAATAGTTCATTCAAAAATTTAAATTCTGCCATCATTTACTCACTCTCATGCCATAAATACTCCTACCTGCCCAGTAGGTGACTCTATGCATGAATAATGAGAATCACCAAAAGAAAAGAAGACGAACTCTTTGAAGAGATAAACACCTGTTTGAAAGTGGAAATTTATAGTTCAATATGGATCTGTTATAAAACAGTAGCATTATTCATACTGACATTGGCCTGAGGGCAACTATTCAACATCAGACAACAAGAATGATGATAGTAAATCTAAGCCAGCCTGTTTTTTACCCTCTAGCTGTATCAGTGATGTTGCCTATATGAAACTGAATTTCCCTTTGTGGCATTTTGATTGCATAACAAACATTATTTGGAACAAATGAAAGCTCATGCCGGTGGGTTGTAATGAAACAATACAGATACAAAAATATCTTTTGGGGTTTTATTCTGTTTATCCATATTGTATAAACAAAATACAAAAAAATTAAATACAGTAGAATGAAATATGGAATTTAAATACAAAAATGAAATACGGTAGAGGCTAATGTCAAATGAAACTACAAACATGGCATTAGCCTACCCATATTCTTCAGTATACATCACCTTAATACATGCTTATAACATTCATAGCATTTTATACTTTACAGTACTTGCTTAAATCACTCAAAACATTTGATGCATTTAACACAGACTTAAATCACTCAAAGCATTTTATGCCATGTATAACAGTTTAAAACAATAAAATCCTCATTACACATGATCACTTAATTGGAAAACACTCTGGGCTATAAAACATTAAATAAGATATGATTAATACTACATTTATATACCCATACCTCTGGAGGTTGCATTTTCCAACCGCATTTTTTCAGAAAAGCGAGTAGGACACTTCGAATGCAGCCTTTGAATGCAACCTTCTTTCACGGGAATTCTGAGGATGTATGAGGTGTATCCTTCATGGGCGCTCACAACCCACAATTCTTTGCTTCAATGATTGAATCATTTGTCTCAATAAATTATGCCAATTTACCCAAAACTATGATGTTCAAATGCAAACAATGTTAATTCCCAAGTTTGAGTACCTCAGTAGACTGGGGCAGAGTATATAATATGTATAATTATAGTAATATATAATTACAATAAAGTATTATAGACTAAAAGTCTCTTTTTCTCTCTACATTATTATTACACTCCTAAAATGTACCTCATACATTCCCTTCCAAATAGAATTTGTTCCCTTCTCACTCAAAGTGCTCATGCTTGTTAAAGTGTGGCATGCTGTCATAGCAACCATGATAAGTTATTTTTCCATTTGTCCTACGATGGCCGTCTCAATTAAATGAGGCTTGTTTAAAGGAGGACGTTCGGTATACCACTGCCTTCAAAGGACGCATCCTAATTAGCATGCGGCCTTCGAAACAAGACACGGCAAACGCATGTTCTCATGTCTCTAACCAGCAAAAATGCACAACATGAGGAGTACTGAAAAGCAGGTGTCGCAAAACTCCAATTTATGACTAGTTAAATTACATAAAATTTCTCTACTTGGCTAAATTCTCCCCTGCTAAAAGTCATTGTCCCCGATGACTTAATACATATTTATCACTTCACAGCCTCTCTAAGAACACACTACCCAGGCTTGTTAACCCTTTCGCATGTACGATCAAACCGGTGTGATTACAATAGGCTGGGCTCAGACGTGAGGGATCAAACCGGTGCAATCTGAATTTGGGTTGCTGTTTATAAGCAAAAGATGGACTGAAGCGGTTTTCATAATGAATCAGTTGCTCAAATCATTTTTCAACATCACAATACCTTTGTTATTATGTTAAAAACTTTCAAACAATCACTTAATAAAAGTTTAAAGCCGTTACCATCAGAGCGCACTGTTTTGATTCAGCACTGCAGTCATGTTTTCTGACATCAAACAAAGAATTCAATATATAAACTAGTCAGTCCACTCTAGCCTTCTCCCATTCTATCTGTCACAGCCACTTCCGGGGCTGGGAAAGTGGAAGGACTAGATTTGTAGAACCTTCTATTTTCTTTCTTTTGTATGGTTATGTGATGAGACAAACTCCAATTCGCATCTTGCCTTGCAAAGAAAATATGGCGGCGCACATAGCCGGCAAGGGATTTCGCGATCACAGGTTATCTATCATAATCAATCTTAATAAACATCTAAAAACCCCATCACATGTTTAATAATATATAATCTGACCTTCAGATCACCTGCTGTGATATAATCTACTCTCCAGTGCATCTGCTGTGAAGTGTAAGGTAAGATTTGTTTTAATTACAGCATGCATTTAAGAACTCACGCTGGGGTCTGTGACGCAAGTATACCTGCTGACCCACATCAGTAACTGGGCAATAGACCTTGTCATTCAAAGGGGTAAGTCTCTCAGCAGCGTTGTGATCAGCATATTCCATGGCTTTTTCATGAGCTTATCTCAATCTGTCTTCGTAAATCACTAACCAATTATGTTTTCTGTCCACAGTTTGCTCTTGACCTAGTAGTGCATCTACTGGAAGGTGCAGGTTGACTCCAAACAGCAAGTAATGTGGTGAGTATCCAGTGGTTGCATGTGGTGTTACATTATTAGCATGAACTAACTAAGGAAGGTGTTCTGGCCAATTATTTTTCTTTTCAGGGGGAAGTGTATGTAATAGATCATGGAGAGTTCTGTTAAAGCGTTCACACTGAACGTTGCCCTGAGACCGATAGTGTGAGGTGAGGGTATTCTTTACACCATACATTCTACACAGCTCTGCAATTACATCGCTTTGAAAATGTTTGCCCTGATCATAATAAAATTGTTCAGGCACACCATATTTCATGAACCACTCTTTCAGAAGATTATTGGCAGTGGAATCAGCCATCTGATCCCTGTTGGAAATGCCTGTGTGAACTTTGTGAAAACATCATTCACAATTAACACATTCTCATGGCCATCAGAGGCAGGTTCAAGCACAGTAAAATCTACTGCCACTACTTCAAGGGGCCTTGAAGCCAGAAATGATTTCACAGAAGGATGTATGCTTGGCTGTGGCATCATGCACCTTTGACACGTTTTGATCCAATGCTCCACATCATTATACATGCCAACCCAGAAGCATAGTTGCCTCAAAAGTTTTAGCATGTGCTCAATGCCCTGATGTCCCATACTGTCATGAACAAGGACCTGTTCTTTTAGACATGAGGGTAAGAGCAGTTGTTGACAATTACTATGATGTTGGTCATTCACAATGCGATAAAGCAAGCTATCCAGCTCTTTAACACACTTCCACTGCTTTATCAGTGACAGTTCAGATTTCGATAGACCAGATCTCTCATGAGTGGTGGGCTTTTGTTTATGTTCCCAAAAGGTTCTGAAATAACTGAGAATGGGGTCTTTCATTTGAAAATCCTTCAATTACTACAACCTTGAGGGTTACTGCCTTCCTGCACTCTACACTCTAAATCAGGGGTGCCCAATACGTGGATAGCGATCTACCAGTCGATCGCAAAGGCAATGCTGGTAGATCGCACAAAATGAAAATGTACTTTCGTTAAATTTTAATAAAAATAAATATAATGTCTTTCCATCTTTTAGTTTCTGTCTGACTTGCACATGACAAGTAAATATTGACCAGGCGATGTTTTGTTTATTCAGTTGACATGACAACTAGGTTTGCGCATACGCACCTTCCAAGGACTTCTGAGAACAGAGCGCGAAATTGCGATACTACTGCCCGGATTAGGCAAAACTGAATGGAATCAGACAGTTTCACAGTTTTGCCTAATCCGGGCAGTAGCATCGCAATTTCGCGCTCTGTTCTCAGAAGTCCTTGGAAGGCGCGTATGCGCAAACCTAGTTGTCATGTCAACTGAATAAACAAAATCTTGCCTGCTCAATATATACTCGTCATCAGAATAAGGTAAATGCCCTGGCTATTGTAATCTATTGTGCTGTAGGTGTTTTGGGTTTAGTTTTAAAACTGAATGATATCAACATTGAACATTATTATATATTTGTTTTATTAATTAGAAGATGAATTCCATTTAGGGATACATGCAGTAGTCCCAACTAGCATTTTCTTATTTTAAATGAAACTGTGATTTTTAGTTGGTAGATCTTATTGATTTGGTCATTTAAAAGTAGATCATCACACAAAAAAGTGTGGGCTCCCCTGCTTTAAATCATGAATCTGTCTAAACTTACAGCAATTTTCACCAGCCAATCCGAAGTTGGGTTCTAAGGCTGTTCCATTGTTTATGATATTGCAGATGGCAATAGAGTCATCATATTCTGCATCCTCAGGAGTGGCAGGCTCCACTGCTGATGGCTGTCTAGAGAGGGCATCACTAGCTGCATTATGCAGTCCTGGGCAGTATTTCACCTCAAAATCAAAGGTGGCTAATTGAGCGATCCATCTTTGCTCCATTACACTGAACTTGGCCATTTTTAGATGGCACAGAGGGTTCTTATCTGTTATACCCACAAACTTGGAACCCTGTAGATAACCACAGAATCTTTCAGAGATAGCCCACTTCAGGGTCAGTAGCTCAAGCTTCATGCTACTGTAATTTCTCATCGCAATTTCGCGCTCTGTTCTCAGAAGTCCTTGGAAGGCGCGTATGCGCAAACCTAGTTGTCATGTCAACTGAATAAACAAAATCTTGCCTGCTCAATATATACTCGTCATCAGAATAAGGTAAATGCCCTGGCTATTGTAATCTATTGTGCTGTAGGTGATTTGGGTTTAGTTTTAAAACTGAATGATATCAACATTGAACATTATTATATATTTGTTTTATTAATTAGAAGATGAATTCCATTTAGGGATACGTGCAGTAGTCCCAACTAGCATTTTCTTATTTTAAATGAAACTGTGATTTTTAGTTGGTAGATCTTATTGATTTGGTCATTTAAAAGTAGATCATCACACAAAAAAGGGTGGGCTCCCCTGCTCTAAATCATGAATCTGTCTAAACTTACAGCAATTTTCACCAGCCAATCCGAAGTTGGGTTCTAAGGCTGTTCCATTGTTTATGATATTGCAGATGGCAATAGAGTCATCATATTCTGCATCCTCAGGAGTGGCAGGCTCCACTGCTGATGGCTGTCTAGAGAGGGCATCACTAGCTGCATTATGCAGTCCTGGGCAGTATTTCACCTCAAAATCAAAGGTGGCTAATTGAGCGATCCATCTTTGCTCCATTACACTGAACTTGGCCATTTTTAGATGGCACAGAGGGTTCTTATCTGTTATACCCACAAACTTGGAACCCTGTAGATAACCACAGAATCTTTCAGAGATAGCCCACTTCAGGGTCAGTAGCTCAAGCTTCATGCTACTGTAATTTCTGTCTTAACTCATTCTGCCTTAACAAGTCTCCTTCTGGCATAAGCTATGACTCTCCTACACTCACATTGCAGTTGGTATAAGACAGAACCCAGGCCTTCACTGCTTGCATCAGTCTCCAATGTGAAAAGAAGATTGAAATCTGTATAACCTTACACAAGAGCAGAAGTAAGCTTCTCCATCAGTAGCTCAAATGCTGATTGGAACTCTGATGACCACAAATCAGTAAAATCTTTGTTTGTAGTGCCAAACTGCTTGAGACACAGGTTCCCTAAATCATGGAGGGGGCTGGAAATTCTGCAGATCTTATTGATTTGCACTCTGCAAGTGCTCAGGGTAAGAGGGCGAGTAGACTAGTAAGTCATCAAGGTACACTAGCATGACCTGAAAAGTTAGATCATTCATGGAAGCCTGCATAAGACATTGAAATATTGAAGGTCCATTACAAACACCAAAGGGCATCTGAGAACATTGTTGTCAGTAAAACCGAGGTCTTCATCATTGAGAGAAAAACATCAGAGTACTTCATCAACAAATCACTCAGGTCTGCCTGCTGTTCAGGATTACCATCAATGTGTTACCACAAATGATTACTCACCTCACATGTCTCATTAAACTTCACACTCTCGACACGAGACAGAGGACCAAGTCTGGTTCTGCCTTGCAACCAGATATCTTCTTGGGAGCGATTCACAACCTGTACAGGAAACAAGAGTTTCTCTGAAGACTATGAGAGGGAACAACAATCAGAACGCCAGGTAAGGGTGTGTTCACTGGTTAAACAGGAAGTCCCTTGAACCATCATTTAACATACACATTTCTTCCTTGACCATTACCATTGTAATTGATGAAGCAGGTATGTGTACCATGTCTTATCCAGCTACTCGGGCTATGCTTCGCTTCGTTTCTCTAGTCTGCTGGCACTCTCCATCTGCTGAAATGCCTCCCTGCGATCAGACTGCAAATCTCCACCTAGGGTAGTATCAAACTCTGCATGAACCAGTTTTCTACATCTGCTAATGATGTTCATGCCAATGAGAGCTGGTACAGCAGAAGAGTTTTGTGAGTATCTGCCTACTAGAAAACCACACTCTGGAAGGGTAATACCCATGGTTTCAAACTCCAACTCAAGATAATGCAAGTAAGGTATGTCAAAAATATTAGCAGCTGTATTCTTCAGCAAACCTGCTGGACAGCATTTCTTTATCCCCCCAGACATTTATTTTCTAGATACCAGTATCAAGTATTTCTTTACACACCTCTGAGCTACTTTATGTGTCCTATACCATTACATCAGAAACATATTGAATGGCCATCATCTGTAAACCTTGGTGTCATCTTGGCTTTACTATGAGCCATATGTTCTGACATAGTGCACTGCAAAGTGAGTTTCTCGACAGCTTGTGTATGCTCCCCAATAGCTTTTCCTTGTTCTGCTACAATCTTTTTAAACTTCTTCAAGAGCATGTTTTTTTCACAGCTACACCAACAGCAGCTCAATGAGCTTCTACTTTCTCAGACACAACACTTCTGTTGCTTAATAATTTTGTGACATGAGATTTAGGATATTCTAGAGACCACATAGGGGCTTCATCTCTCACTTAAATTTGTTCTGACTGTGGCTTATTTCTCACAAGCTTATGAAGCTCTCTTCTGAGGCCTGCATCCTTAATCCCCTCATGAATTGATGTTGTATTGTCAAATTCACATTTGATATTGCATTTGTTGATTGTTTCAAGATAAAACTCAGAATTTGAAACAAAGTACGAACATCCATACAGAAATCAATTACAAAAATAAAATATGAAAATTAAATGTGGTAGAGGCTAATGTCAAATGAAAATACAAACAGGGCATTAGCCTACCCATGTGCTTCAGCAGACATCACCTTAATACATGCTTATAACATTCACAGCATTTTATGCATTTAAGTACTTGCTTAAATCAAAGACTGTTATGTATTTAACACATGCTTAAATCACTAAAAGCATTTTATGCATTTTAAACCAGGCTTTAAGAACATGTATAACAGTTTAAAACAATAGAATTCTCATTACCCACAAGCAACTCATTGCAAAACGAGGAGTGCAAGAAAGCTGGTGTCGCAAAACTCTGGTTCTTAAAGGGGCCAATTTATGACTTTATGACCGATTTATGCGTTCAATTACAATACAATTCTTCATTTTGCTACAATTATATTGCTGTCTTAGTGTCACAACATTACATTATAAATTAATGTGCATGTTAGCTATATATAAAAAATATTTCTTGTGTGTTGTAAACCCAAATCGCAGATTTAATTCACTTTGAGAATTAAAAACAAAGATAACTTTGGAGTCAAGGCCATGAGATGCAAATTAACTACAAAAATTATGACAGCCCTCAAATTACCACACTATGATTTCATGCTTGCAGTATTTTTTATGTTAATGTTACTTTCCATTTATTGTGTTTATACACCATTACGTCTTTGATGATACTTTACTATGCTACAAAATGGACAAGGGATTGGCAAGGAGAAAGCATAAAACGGCAGAACAGTCAACGTAAACTTTAATAACATAAACTCAACTTAAAACCACATAAAACACATAGACGCATGCACACAAACACAGTGGCCAAGTGTCTCACTCTCTCTCTCGAACTGACATCTCCAGCTCCCCTTTATCTCTGCATCCTCACGGCCCGGCCACGCACTCCTCCTCATCAGAGCTATGTCTATAACTGGCAAAACCTGCATACAGCTGTGCCTGTGTGTTCTTCATAAACTTTTTTCTTTGGAAGGAGACTGCTTGTTACTATGGTAAAGGGCCAGGATTTTCTCCCAAACCTTAACTCCACACATTACAAGTTAAATCACACAGCTGGTCTCAGATCAGCAATAAAAAGTGATACCCACAAACACTGCTATCAAGGGACAGTGCCAGGCAAAGGCAGCCTTCCATGTGTCACCGTTTACATTTCCCACAGCAGGAGGCTTAAACAAGGGCCACTTCATCCAGAAAGGCTGCAGGTTATTTCAACAGAGCCCCAAAATGTGCTTTGCTTAATTTGAATGGGGTACTGGAACTTTGTTTAATGTACGATATGTGTATATTTGGCCCACAGACTAATCCTGTTTTTTCTCCACAATCCTAGTTACTTTATTTTACCCGTTAATGGAATGAAACCTTTGCAGTGAGGAAAAACTAAACAGAATCTACATTTCTATGTGTCTGTGTTTCTGTTATGAGATTTCTGTATCAACAGGCTATGGCACATTGTATTTCCATTGTAGATGTAGGTATACTATATACAGTGGGTACGGAAAGTATTCAGACCCCCTTAAATTTTTCACTCTTTGTTATATTGCAGCCATTTGCTAAAATCATTTAAGTTCATTTTTTTTCCTCATTATTGTACACACAGCACCCCATATTGACAGAAAAACACAGAATTGTTGACATTTTTGCACAGTTATTAAAAAAGAAAAACTGAACTATCACATGGTCCTAAGTATTCAGACCCTTTGTTCAGTATTTAGTAGAAGCACCCTTTTGATCTAATACAGCCATGAGTCTTTTTGGGAAAGATGCAACAAGTTTTCCACATCTGGATTTGGGTATCCTCTGCCATTCCTCCTTGCAGATCCTCTCCAGTTCTGTCAGGTTGGATGGTAAACGTTAGTGGACAGCCATTTTCAGGTCTCTCCAGAGATGCTCAATTGGGTTTAAGTCAGGGCTCTGGCTGGGCCATTCAAGAACAGTCACAGAGTTGTTGTGAAGCCACTCCTTCGTTATTTTAGCGGTGTGCTTAGGGTCATTGTCTTGTTGGAAGGTGAACCACACCACAGGATATCCCTGTACTTGGCCGCATTCATCTTTGCCTCGATTGCAACCAGTCGTCCTGTCCCTGCAGCTGAAAAACACCACCACAGCATGATGCTGCCACCACCATGCTTCACTGTTGAGACTGTATTGGACAGGTGATGAGCAGTGCCTGGTTTTCTCCACACATACCGCTTAGAATTAACACATACCGCTTAGACCAGAGAATCTTATTTATCACCATCTTGGAGTCCTTCAGGTGTTTTTTAGCAAACTCCATGCGGGCTTTCATGTTTCTTGCACTGAGGAGAGGCTTCCGTCGGGCCACTCTGCCATAAAGCCCCGACTGGTGGATGGCGGCAGTGATGGTTGACTTACTACAACTTTCTCCCATCTCCCGACTGCATCTCTGGAGCTCAGCCACAGTGATCTTTGGGTTCTTCTTTACCTACTCACCAAGGCTCTTCTCCCCTGATAGCTCAGTTTGGCCGGATGGCCAGCTCTAGGAAGGGTTCTGGTCGTCCCAAACGTCTTCCATTTAAGGATTATGGAGGCCACTGTGCTCTTATGAACCTTAAGGGCAGCAGACATTTTTTTTGTAACCTTGGCCAGATCTGTGCCTTGCCTTGTCTCTGAGCTCTTCAGGCAGTTCCTTTGACCTCATGATTCTCATTTGCTCTGACATGCACTGTGAGCTGTAAGGTCTTATATAGACAGGTGTGTGGCTTTCCTAATCAAGTCCAATCAGTATAATCAAACACAGCTGGACTCAATTGAAGGTGTAGAACCATCTCAAGGATGATCAGAAGAAATGGACAGCACCTGAGTTAAATATATGAGTGTCACAGCAAAGGGTCTGAATACTTAGGACCATGTGATATTTCAGTTTTTCTTTTTTAATAAATGTGCAAAAATGTCAACAATTCTGTGTTTTTCTGTCAATGTGGGGTGCTGTGTGTACAATAATGAGGAAAAAAATGAACTTAAATGATTTTAGCAAATGGCTGCAATATAACAAAGAGTGAAAAATGTATGGGGGTCTGAATACTTCCGTACCCACTGTATATATATATATATATATATATATATATATATATATATATATATATATATATATATATAGTATTGCTGGTAAAGCTTGTAAAAAAGACAATGTGGACCAGCATTCAAAACATAAAATATGCTTCAGCAGGGAACACACACACACACACACACACACACACACACACACACACACACACACACACACACACACACACACACACACACACACACACACTCTTTTAAAGAGCCCAAATAATCTTGTTTTTCTGTCTTTAAGTTCCTAGTTAGTTTTGATCTGACAGCTGCAAACTTGAAGTTTTCAGTGACCTCAGTTGTTCCCCACACCAGGTGGCCTTTTCGTTCCGGTGAATTCCTTTCAGATATTTAACATCAGATGTAAGAGGGAATATATTAAATGCAGTTTAATATATTTCGCTTTTTTTTCTTCTTCAAATCATCATCAAACCAATAAAACCATGGACATTTCTTGCTTTCAGATAAATTTATTGGTGTTTTTTGTCCATTTCTGCTCCCAATCTGTTTCTCTCAGTGTTGAAGCCCCCATTCACAGTATCTGTGATACTGTGATTGTCATTTATGCTAAACACCTCTCTCTATTTCCAAGGCAGTCTCATAATAGAGCTTGACACTGAATGGACTCATTATTCCCAAGAACGAAAGACACAAGAAAGTTGAAAAGGAAAATTTTGGTTTAGGCGATGATGTAAACGGAATCGAACTTCAAACATTGAGAAAGAAGGTTCATGGCTGCTAAGAGGAGAAGAGGGAATAATGTGAGCTTTTTGTTCACCAGACTGAGTGAGCCGTTCACAGGAATGCCATCCACCACTTGGATTTGTTCACAGAACAATAACCATTCAAGCATTCAGAGCAGCTAAACTGAAATGTTTTCTCATAGAGTAAGACAGCAAAGAGCTATCTGAGTAGGACCATTACTTGAGCTGTATCACAGCCTCAAAAGATAAACAAATAAATAAATAAATAAACATAAGCATTGAGGTTCAAAATTAATACAATTCAATATAGAGAGGAAATAGCTAGCACAGAGTCTGGGTACAGTGTGAAATCATTTTGTACTGATAAATACACAATTTGGTCACATAAAGTAGCCCCTAAAAGTAAAGTTTGTACACTTAAGCCATTTACAAATGTATGAATTTCCTTTCGATAGATAACAAATATGCACCTGTGCATCTGCAAACAAATTATGCTGGGCCTTTTATCAGAGCTAACTTGGTTGATCTAGACACTTCTGCAATAACGTTTAACCAACTTGTGCTAAGTAATTCTTTGCTCATATACGTGTCCTAGAAGGGTAACAGTTGTAATTCATACATTTCAGAATCCTGTTTAGTTTTAAAAAGCCATTTGAATGGTAAATAAAACAGTTGAAGTTGTCTGCTGTCCATCTTGGTAGTTTCTTCTACCAGGGAGTTGGCCAGTGCATATGTAAACTGTGTTATGAGGGAGGGCTGAGGCATGCTGTGAATGAATTGAGAAGGGGTTGCATTCCTGGGCTGGGGCTTAGTCAAATCAGTTGAGTGGGTGCGTGCAACACGTAGTGAGAGTGTGTATGTGGTGTGGGTATTTGAATATAAGGGAGTGCATTGCAACAACCAATCTCATAGCTAATTAGTTCAACCCTTGACAAAAGGCTGGCCAGCCACTGAAGAGAACCCCTGGGGCAGGCGTAACAGGGCTTCATGGACTGCTTTAGAGGCTTGAGTGGAGAAGTGTAATAGAGGACCTCCCCATGCTCACCCTTTCTGGAACTTAACTGATGTTTGTCACATTTTCACTTATCCAGAGCATGTAAGAGCTGGAAACAGAGTAGGAGAATTGTTTAAGGACTCATGGTTCAAGGAATTGGAGATAATGTCTGTACCAGACTCAGATGATGACAGAACTTTTAAAGACTGTGAGTAAGACCGATCAAAAGTATGAAATAAAGTATGGATCTTTTGGCCTATCAACTGACCTGATTTTGGTAATGTATTATTGCATTTTGCCCATGCAGGGCACCATATGTGGTATGCTATAAAATATATATTGTAATATTGTTGTATGCTGGACTATATACAGTATATATATATATTATTTGTATTTTATTTTTAATTAGATTCAACTTTATTGTCATTGTGCAAAATACAAGTACCGAGCCAATGAAATGCAGTTAGCATCTAACCAGAAGTGCAAATAGCAATATGTATATATATATATATATATATATATATATATATATATATATATATATATATATATATATATAGACATATGTAAGTATATAATATGGGTTTTTGAGTGCAAGGTTATGATGTAGAGAAGCAGAGACCAGCTCAATGCAAATGTCTATAATACAGTACAAGGTGCAAATGAAAAAGCATAAACTGAAGGTGCATTGTACAGAATGAGGTATAAGTATGTAAATGTGTAAATATATGTATGTAGCCAGTGGCCATAACAGTGCAAGCAGCACCAGGAGGTACAAGTTATGTGCAAGAAATGTGCAAGGGAATGAGCAAAAAATAAATAAATAACAAATATATATATATATATATATAAATTAATAAAAGACAAATACACATATGAAGTTCGGGTGGGATGTAATGTTCAGCGCCTGAGTTTAGAGTTCAGTAGGCTGACAGCTGAGGGAAAGAAACTGTTGTTTCTTTATATATATACAAACACTATGTTGTGGGAAATTAACTTAGGTATTACATATACATTTAAAACTTGCACTATGGCTCAAGTAAGGAAGCTCAAATGCAGACAGTGTGAAATTATATACTCACATAATCTGTGTTCAACCACGTAGCCATAGAAAGGGTGGTGCTCACAGCAGTTCAAACAAACAAAAATATTTATGCTTTAAATACAAGACTCACATATTTGGTCCTTTTAGAAAATTATATATTTGGCTCATCTTTTCAATGTTATTGCTGATCCCTTTCAGAGGGGTTTTTCATGTCATGCCTGAGCTGATTAGAGCAAGACTGCACAAACTTTGGTGTTACTGTGGGTGTGAAACACTGATAACAAACCACAGCTTCCTGATGCTTGACACTTGCCCACATCATAGTAGAGGGGACAGAGCTCACAGGCACCTGTTTGTTTTGCTATAAAAGCAATTCTATGTGCTGATGCTGGAATGTTATCATACTGCTTTTACAGTGGATGTTGCTGTAAATGGAAATCAAATTGAGGTGGAGGTAAACTATAGTGACATCATCTATGTGCTATGTGTATCACCTATTGTAGAATAGGGTGTAATGATTTACTGAGGAAAGTAAATTTAAAATTAACTAATATATATATATATATCAAATATATATACGTCAACCCTCCCTTCCCTCCCCTCCCCTCAACCCCCACCCCCATAACGTTTAGGTACCGTTGTAGCAAAAATATGGTATACCAATTTTAGTGGATGTAAAACCTGGGACATAGCACAGTAATAAATGTGTTCCACTATTGTTGACAACATATCTTGTTATCTACTGCAATAACATTCATTCCTTTTTAAGTGTGGCTTATGTGCCCATTTACATTTTGGGGCCTCTGTATATACTGCAAAGTTACTATGATTACGTGTAACCCATCAAGAAATACCTAAGGTAAACTGTTTAAACAACTTTATATAAGTAGGGGTAAGAGAATAAATATTGCCTTGAAATTCACTGCCATCAATTATCACCTTGTCACCTCTCACAAAAAGACCCTAAAAGATAGCTGCAAAATTTAACCTTTCCCCCTAACATGTTTTTGACTGTTGGCCAAATCCTTTGTTGAAATGACAATGATAGGACTGACATCGGTGATCGGATATGAACATGCCTTGTAAAAAATTCTACATCTACATTTGATCCTATCGACAGGGTTGGGAGGTTTACTTTTGAAATGTATTCGACTACATATTACAGATTACATGCTGTAAAATGTAATTTGCAATGTATCCCATTAGATTACTCAAGGTCAGTAACGTATTACAAATACTTTGGATTACTTCGGTAATCAAAATACTTTTTGAATGTAACTTTATGCTAATTACCAATTATTTAAATTGTTACTGTAGTTAAATACAGTCACTCATATTTTGTATTTTAAATATGTATTCCTGTTACATGTATTTCGTTACTCCCCAACCCTGCCTATCTGATGGTATTCTGCATTCACATCAGAGATCACTAACAACACTAAAAACATCTGTTTTTGTTCAGTCGTTGATCATGTCTAAGAGTCTAATTGGTTACAGAAGAGATTTTTAACTGCTGTGTTTATTGAAATTGTGCCCATTCATCAAATGAAATCCAGGTCACAGAGTGTCACCATCAAACTCTTAAGATGAAAGTTACCCTTTCACAATATATCACTCTTGGTCAGCCTGCCAGTTAATCTTAATCATTGCAGCTGGCAAATCAAACAGTGTAATATACTAATAATGTTGAGAGATGAGGGTAAACTGCGGTCCCGTTTCTTACTTAAGCATTAGAAACCCAACAGCCTCAAGAAGAGTTCCTTTGTCAATCAAATTTCTGAAGAACCAAAAAAGGAATGATTGGCAACAGGAGGGCACATTTTTTTATCTTCGGAAATCGGTCAGTGCCTTCCAAATTTCTTAACTGCCCCCCCCCCCAAGTGGCTGAAGCTGGAACTACAGTCTTGAATATTTATTGCACCATGCACAGCACAAGCGCAACACACAAGCAAACACTATACAAATAAAACATTTGAATGGTGATGAAAGGCACTTTTCCAAGTCTGTATTTCGGAAACATTCGAGTAGTAATGAATATACTCCTAACCCAAACCATAAACCTAAAAGCACTGAGACCGAAACAGCATTCTTTTATTTACTTCTGAATCTGACGTGAATAGCACAGCACGTCCGATTTTCTGAAACACCTTAGTATTAATCAGGGCCAGTTCTGATCATATGGGGTCCTATAAGCTAAATCCTACTTGGAGGCTATGACCAACAGGCCAGCCATCCATGCCCATCGAATTTCACCGCATATGACTTACTCGGAATTGAGCCTATTAGGTCCAAATGTTGGTGGGATAAATTTTAACTAACACACAGATTTCCCATATATGATCTTGTTGCAAATTCTTTAGAGTCTTTCTGCTTATAGTGAACGTTGTGGGGATGCTTCACAAGTTCTGGGAGCAGAAACAAGTGAAAGGCATGATGATGGAGACAGAGAATCTGGTACTCTATGAGTCCATTCCCTCACCCAGCCCTCCGTACATGTGCTACGTCACCTTACCAGGTGGAAGCTGCTTTGGAAATTTTAAGGTAAGGGAAGGAAATTTCAACATTCAAAATTACTGTAAAATATATATTAAAACCGATGGCCTGATAATTAAATATTTTGTTTTAATCGATCAGCAAGTCTCGCCTTAATCCTTTCATTCTGAAACAATCCAGATTTATTTAACCATTAATGAGTAAATGGACTGAGGTCCAGTGTCTTTTATGAGTGTCTCATCAGTACTATTCATTCTTGCCATAAAAAAGAGGCTCTTGTGTGAAAATGAGGACAGCCACCAGGTGGTTCTTATTTACTAAATTACTCCTGCCAACCGCAAATCAGTATGCGGCTGTCCCCTTATTTTAAATGGAATGTTTAAAATGGAGAGTTTATTTGTTGATGATGTTCTAGTATTGTTTTTTATGGAAAGCATATATTTTCAAAATTATTGATAGTAAAGATTTAAGTCTACCTGCATTCAAAATGTATCTGAAGTGGTATTAGGCTGCATGAAAATGACAAAAGTTTAAACTGAGAAGACATGTTTTGAAAATGGACAAAACTGGAGCTCAAAGTTAAAAGAAAATATGTATAGATTAATAAAGATTAAGGGTTTTCATTGCACTGTATTATATTTAAATTACTTTTTCTATATAGAATATAGTTGTAAGCCTCAGTGCATTTTATTTATGTAACGGTTGTGCCTTTATGCTATAGCTTAAAGTGTATTTTATATATTTTTATTTTATTGACTTATTTTTTATTATTCTTATGGAAGAAAGAAAAGCTGTATGAATAGTGGTCTAAGAATTATATAGATTGTGTGTGTATGTGTTTGTAATTTGTTGTTTGGTCATATTTATTTTTTATTTTCTACTGTATTTTTTGTGATTTTTTTTTTATAAAGTATGTCATTTTTTTGTATGTGCAATTATAATAATAATAAAAAAAAAAAACATGCAAGTGCCCATTTAAAACTTTTTTATATGTTGTCTCTAAGAAGATGTTGCCCTCCAAAGATATATAGCTAAATATTTGTCTCTCTATAGGATCAGTTACCATAGTTTCTGTTGGAGATGACAGTTTCAAGACTAGCTGCTGCCCTTTGGAGAGACTGAAGCACACCAGTGCCACTGAAGTGACACCGCTATTTGAAATAGATTGTAGACTTTGATCACCATTTGGGCACATGAGGCATACACTCACTATTTATAATGATTATATAATCCACAGTGAAGCTCAACTACATAGAGAGGAATTCTTCAGTATTTTCTTTTATTTTTAGGATCAAAGATGTGCCAAAACGTTTATATATTCATCTTCATTTCAGCAGTGCTTGTAAATGTAATCCTGGCATTGCATAGAAAGGGTTTTCAGCAACATTACATATCAAGAAACGAATTTCAGCACTTCGGTTACTAATTTAACCTCAAATTGCTCTCCGAGCATGTCATAATTTACAACATAATCCTGTGATGTGGTTAATGTGCATTATGTGGCTTATGTGGTGTTTAAGACATGCGTTTGAGGACTTTAACTTAAAGCCAATCCAAGTGTTTGTTATCAAGTAAAATTCCTAATGATTGTTCAATCAGTGCAGATCATCATATTTCATCAACATGTCATGATTATGAGAAATTGATACACTCTCTGTCTCACACACAGTGTTGCTACAGTAAAGCAGAGGCCAGACGTGATGCAGCTCGAATCGCTCTGATGAACTCCACGTTTAATGAGTTGCCCTGTCGCCGTATCACTCCTGACTTCATAGAATGCAGCGTTAAAGAGGCCGTCGGCACCACCAGTGTGAGTCACATTACTAACTGATTATAAACAAACCATTGAACAATTTAAAGGTGCAAAGTATTTTTGTCCTTGTTAAAAAAATTTAAAGAAAGGAACATAATCTTTTGCAAATGTTTAAAATGATGTGCATTCAGATGAGATGAATACTACATTTATGTTAGTAACTAGAGCCAAGGTCCCAGCCATTTCAGTGGCTAATACAGCAAATTGGCAAGAGGGACACAACGTCTCATTCTCTCCATCAGGGAACAGAGGTTACGACAGTAACCAAGACATTCCCCTTCTTTCACTCATTCGACGTTGTGTTAATGTAGTGACACTAGGGGTCCCTATAGAAAAAACGCCACAACAGCTGAACCGTGTTATGTGTACTGCCAATGCAGGTGCAAGCAAGCTGCTGCTTGCGTAACAGCAGGTGCATCAGTCTGCACGTAACCTCCCCAATGCCCCACAAGATGTCATGTAGTTCCCCATACCCCTGAGGGGGGTGGTGGGGGGGCGACATAACTAGCATGGGACCAGGTTGCACCAGCTATGGCCTTTTCTGTCTTTGTTTTCTCTCCACAGAGCATTAGATTCGGCTGGGGCCATATAATTCTATTATACACATCAGGGAAGGTGTTCTTTTCCTTTCCTATACTTTAAGGGGGAAAAGACCCCGCAAAGGCCATATCCTGCCCGAAGGGTAGGTCAAATGTGGCAATAATACACGTGGGCTCACCAGCCGCACATGGAAGAGGCGCGGTGGTAGGTCCTGCCTCGAAGAAGAGGAGCTCTACAAACTCAGCCCAAGGGAGATGAGGGTCTGCCAACAGGGACAACAAATACATCACAGGGGCTTCCTCACGGAGGGGAAAGACGATATATGGCCACCTGGCCAGCTGTTCCGTATTACCAGACTTACCTGTTCGTACCTGACAAAACATGGGTTGAAACCGGCTCAACCGAAGACTGTAAAATCTCGCAAATGTATTGGGTGTTGCCCAGCCCGCTGCTTTGCAGATGTCTGCTAGAGAGATGCCACTGGCCATCCCTTAACGGGGCAAGAGCTGCCTCTGTGACCTGCGAGGAGACAGGAACAGGCCGAAGGAATGGACCTTGTACTGATACGCCAGACCATTGAAAGCAAACCATAGGAAGGGTCTGTGTCAAGGTAAAACCGAGACGTGAAAGTATGCATCCTTCAGGCCTACCGCTGTGAGCCAATTTTGATGCCGGATGAACGCCAAGATGTGTTTCTGCATCAGGATCTTAAACAGGAGTCTGTAAAAGGCCTGGTTCAGAACTTGCAGGTCCAAGATTGGCCGCAACCCACCACTTTTCTTTGGCACGATGAAGTAAGGGCTGTAGAACCCTTTCGTCATCTCGACTGGAGGGACAGGCTCTATCATGCCCTTGCGCAGAAGTGTTGTCTGGCGAATTGAATCACGTATCGCTGTTTCATCGAGTCGCTGATCCTGGCTAGCCACCGTGATGGGTTTGAAAGCACTAGCCACGCACTCAAGCTCCGTGCAAGGGGCAATAAAGGAACGATCGCACATGACATACTTAGAGGGTGAGACCTCGGGGGGGGGGGTTTAGCAGGGAACGCCACATCAAGAAGAGTTGCTTCTTCCCGAGGCAGCTGCACTGAGGGCATGTACCTTGCTCCACGTACCAAGGATAGGGCAGGTTTCTGACCTCGAGACTCGTCACAACCAGCTGGCCATGGTTGTAGGTGTGCAGTAGATGGGTGCGCAAAGGCAGGGGGGGCGCGTTTATGGGGCCCTGGCTGCGATTGCTTGGTGTCTGGTCGCCGTGACAAGCGCAAAACCGATTATGTGACCCAAGGAGTGAGGAAACTGCTCTTTTTTTGACAATGTGGATCCGCAGCCCGTTTTGGGTGCGTCGAACACAAAACAAAAGGAAACAAAGGATTTACCTTCCGGCCCTCCACTGCAGGATGGAGTGGTCTGGGTACCAGCTCCGTAGTGGACATCTCTCTCCCTGGGTCGTCCATCTCAGGGACATTTAGGAGCCTTCCGTGTTCTCATGCCAGGCCGTGAAGCAGGGGGCTCTACGCTTGGGCTGAGAACTGGGATCGGGCTATGGCTGAGCTGCCTGGGATTTTGCTGCCACAAGGGGGATGCCCTTGGCTAGCAGACGGGGTACGGGATCTTGAGCCACACCAAGGCAAGATGTGTTGTATGGCCTCCGTCTGTTTCTTCACCGCCAAGAACTTTCCAGTCCAACCCGACACTTGCAGCGATCGAGAACTCATCCTGCTCATGAACCCCGAAAGAACCCCCCGTAGGTAGAAGGCACAACGCGGGGGTGGCTTGAGTGGCTTTCCCCCGGAAGAAGGAAAGCCACAACAGCAACGTTGCCATGATCATGTTCTCGCAATGAGAACACAAACCATCCACGAACACTGACTCAGTGTTATCGCAGCCCAGACACGTGAGGCAGCGCAGGTGGCTATCAAAGGCAGAGAGATAATGACCACATCCAGGAATCACACAAAGACAGAAAGGCATCTTTAAAATTACGTGTCTTTAAAAAGACATTCACGTCAATGTGCTGCTTTAATAGAGGAAAATAAACTCTTTGCAGAAATATATACTCTTTTAGTAGTGCTGTCGAAGCGCCCAGGGCCATAATCTGCACTAATCTTGCAAAAGGAGAGAAAGCTGCTGGAATGCACCATATATCCAATAGCATACGCTTCTTTCAGTGGTGAATGTAACAGCAGAGGGATTCAGCTCGCTGATACACAACCGCTCAGCTCCGAAGAAAAAATCTGAATGATAGTGGGCATTGCAGCTCCTTTTATACCCGTATGTCCAGGGGAGTGGCATGCAAATTCCACTCACCAATTCATATTGGCCTTTTGTCAAAGATCTGAGGTGTTTTGGGGCTCTCAAGAGCAATTCCTAGTGTCACTACATCGATACAACTTCGAGGGAGTGACTGAAGGGGAAATAGCTGTTTTGTTTTACATGGAGCAGGGCTGCCTCATGGGTGCCGACATTTTGAGATCACATGACTGCCGACATTTTGAGATCACATGACTATCTGAATGCTACTAATTTTATCTTGGCACCCCTCCTTCCATCATCAAACACTTTTGCTTGTGAAATAAACTAATCATGGCTGAATGCTGAGTACATTTCTACAATGGCATCAATAAACGAAAACACTTACTTTTGCTTCATGCATCAATGCTGCTAGTTATTAATATAGATGGCTGCCCTGCTGAAAAGACCAGCATTGCTGGTCACCAGCTTATGTTGTGCTTTGGATTCTGGTTTCCCAGCATGAGATGCTGGTGTGCTGGTGTTTCATCCAGGCTTTTAAACTAGCTTAACTATGCAGCTTCATCAAAAACACCATGCTGGTAAACCAGATTCTCCAGCTAGGTATTGCTGGTGAAAAGCATGGCTACCAGCTAGACCTGCACCAAAGCAGCACTAACCTGCAGAAGCAGGCTAGACCAGCGTAGCAATTGCATGCTGATTAAGCTGATCTTTTTACCAGACATGTAAGCCAACGCAACAAAAACAAATTACTGAGTGGACCTTTGTTTGGGACTTGTTTGACTAGTCAATACCTCATTAAAAATAGCTAGAAATGTCAAACTGTACAGGCTGTGTGGGAATACGGAAGGCCACCCACTATATTTACACATCCATTTCCATGAACTAGTTCCATCCTCCTTGCTTTACAGTATATCACCCATACATAAAGAGTCAAGAGGCAATTCCAATGAAAAATTGGCTTTGTACCAACAAAAATGTCTGCATAGAAAGTAATGACACCCTCTCTCACCCCAAACTGAATATAGCTGCCAAGATTTTCACATTCTGTAGGTGTGTGTGTGTGTGTGTGTGTGTGTGTGTGTGTGTGTGTGTGTGTGTGTGTGTGCATGTGTGTACGTACATGTGGGTGTGCATGTGTGGTCTACCTTGACGCCCATGTCATTTATCCTCTGCAGTCTTGGCTTTTTTTCTCCTCCAACAATAAAGACAAGTCTCTCTCACTGGATAACAAAGCAAAGGGGTGTCTAATGAAACCCAAACCTCCCCCTGTATTTGTCTCTGCCCAGAATAAGTGATGACATGTCTGTAAGTCATTGTGTCCAACTGTTCACAGGGCAACATTGTAGATGCCTCTGACCCCAGTACTAGTATAGGAGCCTATTGTCTCATGCTGGAGCTGAACACTGGGAGAACCATGCTGGAATTTCAGGTTAGGAAAAATACAGCCAAGTCTTTACGTAACGCTGTTGAAAAGACCAGACTTGCCCAGCATAAATTTCCATGCTGGTCATAGTTTATGCTGGTTTAGTGCTGGTCTAGCAGTCAGACTGTTACTTAAGTACTTAGTATGGTATCTACACCACCCACTGCCCCTAATTCTGAATCATATAAATACATGACAAATCACAGCTTGTGGTTGGGAGTTTTTCTTTGAGCAAAATGTATGCATGGATGCTCTCCTTAAAAGGAACTGATTTACAGACTCTATTCACAAAGAAATTCTGTTCACACACCATCTACACAAATCTTCAGTATGACATCAATCTTAAGTGAAAAAGAAATGCTTAAGCAATACAACATATGTTTAGACAGTACAATGTGTTAAAACAGGACCAAATCAGCAAGCTTAAAAATAACCATTGAATGAATTAATTTATTTATAGACACCAACACAAATTTAGTTATTGTGAAGGTTGGATGACTTGAGTGTGACAAAAAAAATTCTTCTCTCTGTCTCCTTTTCTCAAGGAAATAATGACAGTTTTTCAGCTTTTGCACTGGAATGGGACCCTTAAGGCTTTTCGGGAGATGAGATGTAGCCGTCAGGTAAGAATTACATAATTTTTGGTGCTTGCCCAAAATGCAAAATCCAGCTCTTTGATGCTAGAGGTTTGTCAGGGCATTGCAGTGAGGTTGCTAAAGTGTTCTAGGTTGCTCACTAGCCCAAGTCAAAAGAGCAGACTCTCAAAGTTTCTTTGATATTCTGGTTCATAGATATGACTCTGGTCCCTTCTTCAATGTAAGTGTATAAGGTTTTTATTTTATTTTAGTTTTCTACCAGGAACAAACCTTTCCTAAACAAGCCACATGATTTGAAGTATCATTTATGTTTGTTGCACAGATAGTGTGGGATGAGTAACATGCCAAATGTAAATACTTCGGGTTATGGGTTTGTTCAAATCCCAAACTAAAAGTGTGGACAATAGTAACAGAGATCACTTTTACATAACATATAGGGGCCTAATTACGTTAAAACTCATATTCAAAACTAAAATGTCTCAAAATGAGAAATCTGTAAATAAATCTAGATTAAAACATAAATGTAAAAAACAAACAAAATCTATAGAATGTTCCACAAATAAAAAAAAAATATAAAAAATTTCAAGATGAAAAATCAATTAAAATACATTCCTTGCTCCTCGAAGACACACAAGTGTACCTGATTATTACTTAAAAAAATGTTTTTGTTTTTTTTACAAATCTCATTTCATTTATCACACAGTCATGAGGGTCTAGTGGTCTTCTCTTTTATTTCTTGTTTTTTTTTTTCAATAAAAAAATGGCTTCCTGTTTGTTGGTTACACACCATGTATTTGATTTGGTGGACAAAATAATAATGATAATAATAATAATAATAATAATTATAATAATAATATATATACATTTTTCACAAATATATTTAAAGAAATAATAATAATACAAATTAACTAAACATAAACTACTTATGTCAATATTTACTTTTTCAAGAATATCGAATTTTAATTAACTAGGCATTTTTACCCAGAAAACTCATTCAGAAAATGAAACTGTTTATCATAATAGAGGTGTATTCAAGTCATTGTTTTGTGTGAATTGCATTTTTGTTTTTAACACAAAAGGGCCACGACATGTCTTTTATTATTTTAAAATGTTCCTTGAGGTTCACTTATAATTTTTTGCACAAAAAAACAGTCATATATTTGTAAAACGTGATCATTTTCCACTGGACCCTCTGTCAGAAACATTCTGTTTGGTGCTGCTTCTCCTTTAAAACTTCACAGTACACTGTTATGACTGTCTCTCTGCTATTGACTGACCTGCTCTATACTTGCCATCTCACTGCTCACCACTACTGGGCGGGTTACAGAAGTGACAAGATAAAGTAGGATTTGATGTGTTGTTGTGGAGCCGTTAAGATGCAAATGTCTACCACAGTGTGACATCACAATGTGGAGCAAGTAGAGAATGAGTTGTTTTGGCAGCTTGGTTACAACAAATGCTCTTTTTGCTGTGAAGAGTAAACTTTGAGTTCTGAAAGTTACAATATTTTTTGTTTATAACAGTGACCTCTTAAATGTAAAAAATCAAGGAACATTTGATTTCTCATGACATGACTCCTTTAATAAATCCAGACCAAGAAATTAGCTTCATGTGACACCATTGACTGAAACACTTGTAACATTTTTAATCAATAGCAATTTTTGTTGCTCATTTATTTGTTTTTACCTAATTGTTTACTTTTTTATTTTCTTTGCAGGAAGTGATCGATTACTATTCACAACAGCGTCTGGATGAGCGCACACGGAGCCACATGGCTTTGGACTGGCTACAGAAGGAGCATCAATCCCCTGGTCTACTCTCCCAAGAGCTGCAGCTGGCCATGAAGGAGCTGGGAGAGGCCCGGCGGGCCGGGAGGGAACTCCGCTTCTACAAGGAGAAGAAAGAAATCCTGAGCTTGGCTCTCTATCACGCTAATGCCGAGGATCTGGAGGGATATCACAGTGAGGAGGTGTCTTGGAGAGAAGACACTGAGTTTGAGTATTACACTCAGGAGGGCCACTGTCTGGAGGATTCTTCAAAACACTCCCACGTTCACTCTCAGGGCAGTATGAGTGATAGAGAATCTGTAGAATGAGTTGTTTAAGACAGGATGTCTTATGTGCTATGGACAAAATGTACATACTTTACAGTAAAGTCTGTTTTTTAAGTCTTTCATATGTGATCTCTTTTTCTATGTGTTTTAGAATTTGAGATTAGGAGACATTGTTTATTTGTTGTCTTGGTCACATTTGTATCCACAATTAAGTGCTTTAGAAACCCTTCTGAAAGGTGGTCTGGGTAGCTCTGCTAGTAAATATGCTGACTACCACACCTGGAGTCGTGAGTTCAAATCCAGGGTATGCTGAGTGACTCCAGCCAGGTCTCCTAAGCAACCAAATTGGCCCGGTTGCTAGGGAAGGTAGAGTCACATGTTGTAACCTCCTTGTGGTCGCTATAATGTGGTTTGCTCTTGGTGGGTCGCATGGAGAGTTGTGCATGGATGCCGTGGAGAATAGCATGAAGCCTCCACATGCGCTATGTCTCCACAGTAATGTTCTCAACAAGCCACGTGATAAGATGCATTGATTGACTGTCTCAGAGTTGGAGGCAACTGAGATTCGTCCTCCATCACCTGGATTGTGGCGAGTCATTATGCATTTGGGCATTCCAAATTGGGGAGAAAATAATAATTAAAAAAAAATATCAAAAAATGTAAACAAGAAACATTAACTGGTCACAAAAAGGTGAGTTGGCTGTTTTTAGAGGTGTTTTGAGCACGTTTTAGCTGGTCAGGCAGAACATCTTAAGCACCAGCTGAGTGCCAGGCTGGGTGACCTGCTAAGACTAACCAATCAGCTTAGTCTGGTTGAGAATTGTTTTTTGTTTTTGTTTTACAGGAAAGGAAGCAAAAACACATACTAACATTGTAGCCTACCATGGTAATACCACGTATTTAGACATTTACCATGGCAACAGATTTTAGTTTTATTGTTGTACTAAATAATGAGGCTACTTTAGCTACATGCTGGTGTTAGTTATATATAACAGCAACAGCATCTGTTTTACCACAGGCTTTAATGCATAATAGAGCAATTGTAAATAACCTGCTTTGTAGTTATTTTGTTATTCTACTAGTTTGCCACAAGAGGACGGTATTTCTTTACTTTTGAAATGAACTGTCAGTTAATTTGTCTTTCATTGTCTAACTGAACAGGACAAAGTGCTAACAGCACTGTCGTTATTCATTACACGTTTTTGACTGTAACTTTGTGATTAGCTTTTTTTTTATTTCAAACAAATGCACACAGAATGTACTTATTAAAATCAGGGCGCTGTAGAAGTAGTTGCAAATAAATGTTGGGTATTTTTAGTAAAATATTGTGTACATTGGTATAGATGGATACTGACTATTAATCTCAACAAAGGGCATTTGTGTAAAATTTCCACCGTTTTTTTTTTTATTGTATTCTTTTTATTACTATACAAGTACAAAATGCACAAAACTGGGCCATAACAAATCTTGTTTTTGCACCTTTTTTTCATCACATTGGTTGCTAGGAAACTATTGAACCTAAACCAAAAAAAGTCCAGCATTGATGTGTAGCTACTGTCCTCATAAATTGCTCTTAGTGGGAATAGTTAATGTTACATAAAATGCTAATTTGCCCCTTTATAATCTCTGTCTACTTGAACTGGGCTTTAAGCTTTTTTTCTCCATTTAGATATGATATATTTAGTCGACCTACAGATGGGGAAAAGAGTGCGATAATGGCATTTCTGTATCATTCTAGAGAATACACTGTACTCCTTGGAGGGAGAGCAATTTTCCAGATTCAGTGATTGTCGTAGACCTGAAGCGTGACATTCCATCCTTTCTTTTTCTTCTCAGGAGTCAGTACAATGAGCTGTAAATGACACCGTCTCAGTCTTTGGGCTGATAGGAAATGACAATATGATAGAGAGCATTAGAGCTTTTTCATACGGCTCTTTGGAGCTGACCAAAGAGGGTAGAAATAATTGTTCCTATTTCAATATTAAATTAATAACCAAATGGATGGAACAACACACAAATCAAATCCTTTTTAAAGGCAGATTGTGTTTCTCTGATCCACCTTTATTAACTTTATGAGAAGAATGTGGAAAACTGAAATAAAACTAATTTACATTGCATACTGAAAACATTAGCAACTCTGTAGTCTTTGATATAATTAATGTAATTCATAACCCTCTTTCCTTCTTATCTCTTTGTTGTGTCCTTCACAGGAGTCAAGACATAAAGCAGAGTGTCTCGAATGCCTTTAACTTGTTGTCTTTGATTTTCAGTTTAACTAAAGGCATTCGAGACACTCTGCTTTTTGTCTTCTATCAGCTGCAAGCACACCTTTCCATTTTCACACAAATCCCACAGCAATTGCAAGCTCCATCTGACGCTGTGAGCCAATCAAATTTGACGTTAGTGTAAGTGTTGTTTCTGCAAAGCCTGCAGTGCTGTGGTGTCTGAAATCTCAAGAGAGCTCTGGTTCAGTCCCATAGAAAGCCACACTGACCCGTTGTTTATGTTAATAATTTTGCATCTTGTTAACCTTGCATGAAAGCTCCTGTCAGGGCGTCTGTGCAGCAGCATGCTGAGTGAATGCCATGTGGCCCTTGCTTGCGTTGACATCTCTCCCAATAGCCTGTTCTTCAGCCAGTGAAGGATATCTCACAATTCCCTCATCTTTTTCCACTATACTTTTTTCATCCCAGTCTCCCTATTAAACTACAATTCAATCCTATTGATATGTTTGATTTCACGTTAGAACATTTTGATAAAACAACAATTCAGCCATTATTTACTTACCCCCATGTCATTCCAAAGCTATATGCTGTAATTTATTTCTTTGGATTACAAAAAGAGAATTTTTGAAGAATTTTCATGCAGCTCTTTTCCAAACAGTGGAACAAAGGACCAAAAAGCAAACAAAAACACAATTAAAGCAAACAATTTGTCTTTTGAAGTAGATTCTTTAGATTCAATACTTTATTGCCATACAACTCAGTACAAGTTGTTAGTGATTTGCTTCAGCGTGCTCATAACAACAAAATGCAACCAAAGACATAGAACAATTATATACACAACGATATCCCCTACGGGATGACACTTAACACAGACAGATAAAAGTAAAAGGAACACACCGCTCACCACGTACTTGGATGACAGTCCAGGATACTATAGTGGCTGATGTCAGATAGGAGTGACAATTACATATGAATACAGAGCGCAAATCCACAACTCTACAATAGATAGATAGAATCGATAAAAAACACTGATGGTTGTCATAAAATATATAAAAAGTATAATAAAACACTATAAAAAAAAATGAGTGCCAATAATGCAAAAATATGCAAATACTGCAGACTCGTTAAGAGAGCCTTTTTTCCATAAGTGACTGGTTCATGGGTTGAGGGCTGTTAAGAGATTTTATAGCTCTGCAATATGTACTATTGAGGAAGCGGGAGGTTTTGTCTTAATAGCTCTTAACCTTCTTCCTGATGGAAGTATGGAGAAAAGGGAGTTGGCAGGGTGAGTGTCATCTTGTAGGATTCTAAGGCCTTTGCGACGAATACGGGCCTCGTAGATCTCACAGATTGGGGAGAGTTTGCAGCCAATGATTTTTGAGGCTGTATTCACTATCCTGTCTAGCTGAGACCTCTGCTGGACAGTAGAGTTGCCATACCAGACAGTAATAGAAAAAGTAAGGACACTCTCGATGGCAGCCTGGTAGAACTGCAAGGTACCCTTGCAAGCAACTCCAAATTTCCTCAGCTGTCGAAGGATAAAAAGCCTCTGATGGGCTTTTTTAGTAATGGTAGTTATGTTATCATCCCATTTTAAAGATGATGATATCGTAGTACCTAAAAACCTAAAACTGTCCACCCGCTCCACCACCTCCCCATTAATGTACAGGGGCTGGGACAACTTCCCCCTTCTACGGAAGTCAACCACTAGCTCCTTAGTTTTGGAGACATTTAACTCTAAATTGTGGTTGGAATACCATTCAATCAATGCGAGGACCTCTTTCCTATAGGCAACATCGTCATCCCCAGAAATGAGCCCCACTATTGTTGTATCATCTGCAAATTTAAACATTTTAACAGATTCAGTGTGTAATGTGCAATCATCTGTGTATATTGAATATAAAAGAGCTGACAAAACACACCCCTGAGGGGCTCCAGTGTTAATATGCTTAACATTAGAGATGTTATTGCCTATTTTTACCACTTGTGTTCTCTGCACCAGAAAATCCCAGATCCAGTAACATAAAGAATTATGGACCCCGATTTGTTGGAGTTTCAGAAAAAGTTTGCTGGGTAAAATTGTGTTAAAAGCAGAGCTATAATCTATAAAAAGGATCTTTGCATGATTGCCTTTGACCTCCAGGTGCTGTAGAATGGAATGGAGACATAGGGATACAGCGTCCTCAACAGACCTGTTTGCCCTATAGGCAAATTGAAAGGGGTCGAGCCTGACTACACTGGACAGATGATTACAAACTATTCTCTCAAAGATTTTCATTATAACAGATGTTAGTGCTACAGGTCGGTAGTCGTTCAGGCAACTTATATTGGGTTTTTTGGGCACAGGAATTATGACAGCGGACTTAAAACACTGGGGAACAGTACATTCCCTCAAGGACCAGTTAAATATGTCTGTGAGAACTGGGGCTAATTCATCTGCACAATGTTTTATAGTGGCAGGGGATACGAGGTCAGGACCTGCAGCTTTCCTGCAGTTCTGCTTTCGTAATAAAAGCCTAACCTCATCCACCTCTATTACAAAAGGAGGGCTGGGGGTTTTGATGTTCATCGATTGTGTGATGTCGTCAACATAATTTCTGTCAAAGCGACAGTAAAACTCATTAAGACTGTCAGGCAGCTTAGAATCATCACTGACCACTGGCGCTGTACTAGTATAGTTAGTAATCTGCCTCAGACCCTCCCATACCCCTCTATTGTCATTAACCTGTAGTTTGCTTTCCAACTTGTGCCTATAGTCAGCCTTGGGCTTATGAGCAGCTGCCTCAAAGTCATATTTAGCCGCCTTATATAGATCCCTATCCCCACTCTTATAGGCATTATGTTTATTTTTCCATAGATGTTTTATCTCTCTACTAAACCATGGCTTATTATTACTGTACACAATCACTGACTTTGTAGGCACACATACATTTTCAACAAAGTTAATATAGGCATTAACCACCTCAGTAAATTCATTAAGATCACAACATGACTCTTTAAAAACAGACCAGTCTGTATTATCAAAACAGTCCTTGAGTGCACCGATTCCTTGAGAAGACCATTGTTTTACTACCTTAGTTTTTGTTTTTACAGATTTTAATTTCTGACGATAAACAGGGATCAGAAGGACAGTGTTATGGTCTGACTGTCCCAAGGGAGCCCAAGCTACTGCATGAAAGGCATTAGCAATAGTACAATAACTCTGGTCCAATACTTTATCATACCTGGTAGGCACCCGAATCTGCTGTTTAAACCTGGGCAGAGACCGCTTCAAGTTGACATGGTTAAAGTCCCCTAAAGTTGTTGGGCTGCCTCAGACTCAGAAGCTTGAGGGGGTATATACACAGCGACCAGTATGATAGAGGTGAAATCCCTTGGTAGGTAAAACGGTCTGCACTTTATGGTGAGCGTCTATTTTACTAAGTAGTAAAATAGCATAGTGTGAGGAAAAGACTGAAAATGAAGTTGTTATTCACTGAAACTTTTACCTTCTACCGAAGCTCTGCAATCTCATTCTCTATCCTGCATATTCAAACTCCCATGATGCACTGTGACACACGAGAACCAATAATGGTTGCATCAATGACATTAAACCTGTTGCGACGTGTCTAAAGTTGACTAAATGTTTAAAATGAACACAAACATGAATTCGATTTTTGTAGAAAGTGGAATATTTTCAGTGAATTAATTTCTGAAAAAATAATGACTTGGTTTCTCTCAAGAATTTATTTATGGCTTATAATTATGGTACAATTATGGTATAATTAATGTTGTGGTCCTTTTATTATATTTTTTGTGTCTTTGAATAACTTGGTGAAGAGTCTTCATAAATTATGCTTCTATGTTCCATAGTAAAAATAAAAGCAAATTGGTTGGGAACAACATGAGTGTGTGTAAGTAATGACAGAATAAACATTTTTGAGTTTTTTTTATTCCTTTAAGCCAGTGCCGGATCTCATTAAGTGACTGTGGAGTTTTTTTTTTTTCATTCTGTTCCTTGTATTACATATATTATGGTTATCAAAATGTCCACTGTGTGATGTACATGTATACCTAATGCTAACCAACAGTGTCATAAAAGCAAATGTGACATGAAACATGTAATTGCAACAATGTCATTTTGTGGTGCTTCTAGGACACTTTTGGCACATGTGTCGATTTGCATGTGTCGATTTGAAAAGTCAGCTGAGCCAATGTGTAATTTGCTCACGACCAAACAAGCTTGTCCATTGTCAATTGATGTCAAAAGGCAGCATTGTGTGAGGAACAGGGTGAAAAGTAAGCATTTGTAAATTGCTAATCTGCTGTTTTACTCGCGGATACTGCAGCAATATGTAAAAAGACGAGGCAAGTAAATATCGTTTTGCCAAAATGTAGGAATAGTAACATTATTCTATGAGACCAGGTTGCATTCTCGCTAGCCTTTTCAAACATTCAATAGTTTGTTATACAAATGGGTTAGAACAACAGGCTGGGAGGCTCTAGTCGTATGTCAACCCTGTCTATCTTTCTGCTGCTGCCCTGAATGACACTGCCAGAAACTGATGCCAAAGCAAGATAGAAATGTAATGAATGATGGTTTGAACAAAACAGCACTGCCATGCATGTTTGTGTGTGTGCGTGTGCGCGTGCAAGTGTGTGCATGGACATCTGTGGAGAAATTGTGAGGCAGATGGAACTGTCAGCTTGTCCTCTATGCACAGTTGAGCCCCTGAAGCCTCATGCAGACTCTCACTTTATTGCAGCAGTTTGCACAAATGCTTCATTCCCCCTAACATAGTAATAACGCAGTCCTCTCCACCCCTGACAAACCAAGTGAAGAAACGCGCTGAAATAGAAACGCAGCATGAGATTTACTCACACTGTTCACTGTCTGTCAAGCATGCCAAGATAACCAAGAAAGTGGTACAAGTATGGTATGAATAATCACCAGCCATAGAAAGGAACTAAAGTGCCAGCAAAACATGTTCAACAGACTATAAAATACACAAAAACAACTAAAAAAGATCTATTGGTTGTAAAGTAATATTGCAAATTAGATTACCGTATAGGAACACATAATATAATTATGGTTAAAACAACATTTATCTTCCAAGAAGAATACCAATCAATCTGATTGGGAACAACTTAGTACTGTAAGTGTGTACTATTTCCATCCTCCTTTGTCTCTAATTAATTAAAATGTATATTATATTAATGTATAACTCTTATTTTGAAATAACCATCTTCACTACATTTCCCAAGGTGCACAGTTATCGAGGTGCTTCCCTCATCATTGTGTTCAGCAGTTTTTTGTCACCCATTATTTGTACCTTTTATTATACCCTTCATGTTCAGTTATGAGTTGTCTTGTTAACAGTAGCTTTGAAGCTAGTAGTTCCTTTGTTCTTCAAGCCTTGTGTTATATGTATGTAGGGTACACAGGTCAGGTTTGGGGAATGTACAATTAATTCCAATGATCGTAATCAATGATTAATCTTACGGGTTGACCTAGATACCAATACATACAAAAACGCCCCAAAAGGGGCTTATATAGTCCAAGAGTCTGCTTCAAATATATATAGATAATTAAACACAACAAATTATAATTAATTAGGAATATACATTATATGCAGACAGGCTATATTAATTTAATTAAACCCTCAATGGAATTGACCCATAGGCTACCGCAACCAGTCAGTTCGTCCAGCGAACCGCTTTGCTAAATACTCCTGATCAATTCTCTTAAAGGTTTATTCTTAGTTATAAGCTAATTCATCAAAAGCACGTTAACTTACTTTGATAATATCAGCTTGTAGCTTAAAATCGCACATTAAAGAGGCTTTGTTTTATGACCAACACACACAGACAACTAAGCGTATAATTGGGTTTAATACAAAGAACTAGGATATATCACAGACTCAACAAACAAACATTTAACATAGAATAAACATAAAATAAGCAGAGTAGAAGCAATAAGGAAAATAAAGAGATTATTAAGGATATGGCAAACTTATTACAACAATTAACCCTTTGAAGCCAGCAAGAAAATTACTCACTGTGATGCATTTGAATTTCAATGGAATAATACTTGCACAAAAGGACCTTTTGCGTGGCTGAGCAAGGCTGCGTGGGTATCGTGTCCTCGTGGTGTTCTTGAGACGGAGGATTTCGGTTCGGTGTTTCCAGAGCGTGGTTTGCTTGCTGGAAACTCGAGGCGTCTTAGAGGGTGACTGTTGAATAGTTGACGAGCGTTCCGGAGGGTTGCAGAAGATTGGGGGAGAAGTGAGAGAGTGTAAGATGGCTTGAAGAGATCCAGAAGAAGTCCAAGGGAGGTCCAGAAGTGAAGTGGGGAAGTAAGAGAGAAGAGAGGAAGAGCTCGAAAGGCCAGTGTTGATGCAAGTTATACCCTTCGAAAACGGGTCCCACCTCTCATTGGCTCGACCAATAAGAAGAGTGGAAGTTCCAGGTGGGAATTTGGTTTATTGCCCTTTGTCCTAAGAGTGTTCCTCTTAGAACTAGGAAATATTCTTGTAATACTAATATGATGTTTTTATCGACATATCATGTACACAGTCATTTCAATCTTCAAAATACCAAGTTATAGAGACCAAATATGACACACATATGATTTCGGTTAACCATAGTATGCAAAGTCTGAAACATTAACCCATTAGAGTTTGCAAGAAAACATAGATCAAACAACATTTAGGAAAATCCTGAGATGGAACATTAGATACATGTTAATACATTTATCACAGGGATATATATATAGGATATATAGGATTAAAAAGGGTTCATTTCTCCTTCTCAGTAAGGATTGAGTGAGCGTCAGCCCTCTCTAACATTCCTTTGGAGGTCGTAAAATTCTCCTTTCTTTTGGCAGGAGAACGATTCCTTTGTCCTGTCAAGGCTCATTTGCATGTTTATGACCGGGTTTATGACGGTAAGAGATTTTGGGCTGAATGACTCAAAAGATGGTAAACATAGCCGAAATACCATTCTAAGGTGATCTTATATTTTATATTCAGCTAGGACAAGTCGTAAGGTTTAATTTGATACCAAGAAAAGTATATTTGGTACCCTTAAAAGTGGATATACACTGTTAGGCTATTACATATAAGGCCTCTTATTAACTATAACAGGTTTTACTACACTACTAAACTAATTTCAACTAGTTTTGATCTATCATCAGACAAATAAACACACAGGGATTAAAACATATTTCATTAGACATACATTTCTAAGTTTAAAACTGAAAGACACACATATTCTCTGTTGCCAACTTCTCACATGCCCTTTTCTCACGTGGTGAAGCACAGGGTGTCACATGTGCGGGGGTTTTTAGAAAGCACCACGAGGATCCTCTGTCAATAGCGGGAGTGTCTCTCTGTCAATCGTTCATTGTCCTATCACAGACCATTTATTGTGCTCGTGGAGACTAGTTGGCGCTATTGCAGTAATTAGGGGAGTTGGAACAGTAAGTTCTTGTTTTCATGAACCTGCTGAGTTAATGATTATCCTTCATTGATTCCTCCAGACGCTACATGTATTTGTATATTCATCTTCATTAAATACTGCATTTGGGTTCACTAACTTGTTCTGGGCTCATTGCTGACAGCAACCACTTCACTAGTCAATTTGCTATTGCAGTTGACTAAAGTTAATATTAACAAGCTTGGTAAGAATGCAAATATTATTAGTAGTCTGAGCCTGATTTAAATCTCCCATGATAAGCCTATATACATTTACACATGAAGATGAAACTAATACCATAACTTAAGTTTTAGCTGAGATTGAGACACATTCACATGGTCAGTATTACCACTGCAGTATTTTCACAGTTGTTGGGTTATTTATTGTTTTACATTAAATGTCCATTAAGATTAGGCTCTGAACAGTGGAACTAAGGACATGTCTATTTTAGATGCATTTACCTATGTCATATAAACCAATAGAGTGACTAACAGAACAGTTTGTGGATGCAAGTTTTATTAATCACACAATACTATGCTGTATTGGAATCTGTAAAAGGGTATATTGGTATTGATCTTAACTCTATCTAAGTTTATTTTAAACAGCAATTTTCTAATTCTGGTACTGTATTATTGTTATCAAGCTACTGCACTCACCTATGATCTTTGGATTGAATTTGACCAGACTGAAAGCCATTAAATATTAATATATTCATAATTAGGGTACAAAGGGTCCTTAAGTAAAATTTGTGGCCCTAAAGTGCGTTACGATATACAGTATATACATTGATGAAGTAACACAATTTTGTAAAAATATTTTTTTTTTGAAAAAAATAAAAATTCTCAACAACATTTCAGGTTGATATATATATTTTTTGTCATGTCAACTACCCTAAAAGAATGATCTACATTATATTTTACATATACACAAACCATTAAATTCAGGCTGGATCATGCACAATTCACATATTAACACTTATTCGTCTATCCAAATTGTTCTTTTTTTTCCCCATAAAAAGTGTTTTTCAAAAAGCTCACTGATTAGATGCATCTGTTTAGGGCATTTTAGTCTGACATCTCAGTCTGTTGCGCAGACGTGATGTGCATGAGAGCTCAACCCTAATGCTGAAGGATAACAGAGGAATTACTCCTGTGGACACTTCAGCTCTCTCTCTCTCTCTCTCTCAGTATGTCTCTATCACTTTTTCATTCTCTCTTTCTCTCTCTCACTCTCAGTATGTCTCTATCACTATCTCATTCTCTCTCTCATCACCTTTTCTACTTACTCTCTGCTAGACAGTAAGCTCAGAGTGTCTGTCACAGACAAGTAGCACCAATGACAAAATGCCTCATCTCCAAATTGCATTTTCTGAAAAAGGAAAGCACAAAGTCATCTGTAGGTCAGATAGATTAGTGGTGGGATCATGAGAGCTTGAGGTAGGTAATTGAACATGGCTTTCTTTCTGTTGAGACAGAAAAAAACAGTTTGATAAAATTGGATTTAAAGAAAATAAATGGATCAGAAAATAAGATTTAAATGACAAAACAAGTAAAGCACTTATCTATGTTTTGTCATCCTCTACATATATGCCAGAAATATCCTTTTGCCCAACAGGGAAATATTCTACAGAGTTTTTTCCTATACACTCACTGTTGTGGCGTACACATCTAGAAAAAGCAATTTGAGATGGCCCTCAAATTGATAGACCATCACAGTTGTATCTCAAGCTTCTGAACTATCTTTATCCTGAGGAGAGTGAGAGCTTTATTGATTGGTGAGTGAAGTAAATGGAATGAAAGATCCCTTAGGTAAAGAGCGTTGTTAAGTGCTTAGTGGTTGGAGAAACCGTGCTGTTAATACAGTGCCAGAAAGCAGATTCATATTGAATAAATAAATAATAGATTTAGCTAATTCTTAGACTTCTTACTAAGGAGACAATATGCACAAAGTTACTTTTTAAAGTTTGAGAATAGATGCCTGAAGATGCATTCAGGAGGTATGTATCAGGGGTGTCAAACTCAATCACAGAGAGGGCCAAAATTAAAAACTGGGACTATGTTGAGGGCCAAACAGGGTCAACATTTATTAAACAGAATAAACAGGATATTGGATAAAGTGCAAAAGGAAAACATATTTAGGTAGGCTACATTCTTCTTTTATGAACATAAGCCAGATGTTTTTCACATTTTCTTGGCTGCCAGTTTATCAATGTTTGGGGTTAGGTTCTGTGCTGTGGAAACCCTAAAGCCGGAGTGAAGGTGTGCATCAGAGAGACGACTCCTTTGTGGGTTTTTGTTCATCTTTATCACAGAGAAAAGCTGCTCACTCAGGTATGTGCTTCCAAACATGCAGAGCATTTGAGTAGCAGGCGGAGCTGAGTCATCGTTTCAGGGATGAAGCCTGGAAACAGTGCAGCGCCCACAGAGTCATATTTTGCCTAGAGTGTGTCACTACACTGGAGCTCTATCAGCTTCATTTGGAGGTTCACAGGTGCTCTTTCCACATCAACTGCAAACAGATTGCTGAGCAGTTCAAATAAAAATTTCTGAACTGCAAAGTCAGCAAATCGATGATTTTTTTTTATCGCGGTCTCAGGATCACGAGAGTATCCCAGACCGGTCTCCAGGCAAATTTTGCTGACAGAGAACGCTTGCAGGGGTCCGACCCTCTTGATGGAATTGAGCGCAGTCAGGGGGGCACAAATTGTGTGCCTTAGCTCGGCTAAGCAAGGGCGCTGAGGGTGGGGACGAGTGAGGGGACGAGATGAACAGGTCGTGCTTCCCTAGGACTCACCGTCTACTGCGTCGTGGTGGGCCACCATAGCGGCTCAATACACCTTTGAGGTGGAGGGAGACCGCTGCCCCTCCAGCCTCTCCTGCAGGAAGGGAGCATCGAGCCGACAGCGCAACTCTAAGGATCATTGCAACACCCACAGAGTGATTTACAGCCACTATTTTCCTTTTCCAAAGAAAGCTGGTGGGCTTCTTCCCATTTTAGATCTGAGATGCATGAATCATGTAATCGCGAAATGCCCATTCAAAATGGTAACTCAGAAACAGATTGTACCGCAAATCCATCAACAGGATTGGTTTTTGTCAATAGACCTGGAGGATGTGTACTTTCATGTACCATCATGAAGTGTTTGCGACTTTCTTCAGGTGTTGGAACTTCAGGAGGCTGGAGGCAGGAAGTTGCTGTGCTGCTAGCTGCGACTCCCCAGAGAGTAAGGGCAATAAGTGGGCCATCCACTGGTCGGGAGGCAACTTCCATACCTCGGCTGACTTCTCGAACAGGTAGAGGAAGGCCTCTGGATCATCCTTTGGCCCCATTTTCATCAGGGTCAAGGGTGGAATCCGGGGAGGTCGCAGCGCCAGCCCCCTGACTGGCGATCAGGCTCCGGAACACCTGCCGATCCTCTGGACCTCTTGGAAACACTGTTCCTGCTCCATTTGTTACACCACCAGGGCTCGATGTTGGTTTTCCTGGATGCTGGTGAGGGACTTGACAACTTCACCCATGGTGAAAACTCCATAACGTCATAATCCTCCAAGGCCGGGTTTTCAGCACCACTGTGATAAGACTGAGTTTGAGGGCAATGGAGTTGTAAGGAGACAAAGAAACAGGTCCATGGTCAGTGTTTTTAATTCAATGCTTCTGGATCAGACACTCATTTGACGGTAACTGTCAATAATGTAAATATCACTTAATATCAATTAATGAAGATGAAAGCACTCCCAAATAATGAACACTCTCAGATCATTGCTATCCTGCTTTCGGTCGCTCTCTTTCACACTGTGTGCCTCATCAGGTCTCCCTCAATATAACGAGTAATCACAACCCAGGTGACGAGCCTCACCACTCTCCCGCAGAAAGACACATGACCACGCCGCCCCATCCCAAAAACGTACTTTTCCCCCAGCCAATAATTTAGGGGTTCAGCTCAACTCTGTGAGCATGTGTGCACACCTCATGAGCAAGCACATTCAGGCCATTCTTCAGTGTCTGTTTCAGTTCAAACTGAGGAGAACATGTCCACTGAAGTCTTTTGAGAAAATACGTGTTTTATTTCTTTGTTTCATGTCCCGGAGGTGGGTTCCTATATAGGCAGACATGCGTTGATCCAACTCTGACCTAAGCCCTCAAGTTCCTGTGTCTCACCCTCTTTTGTAAGGGAGATTCAGGCTACAGGGACTCTAACCTCGAGTGTGCACAGTTTTCATACTTCGATGCATACTTCGGAGTGTTTTAAATTTAAATGTACATTTTATTTATCATAAAATTCCTTAGAGGAGCGAGGCGACTGAACCACGCTTGCCCTGCTTAGATGCAGACTTGGGACCTGAATCTAGTGCTGAAAGCACTCACGAGCCCCACTGTATGAGCCTTTGGAATTTTTTTGAGTTGCATGTGCTTTCATTAAAGAATGTGCTTCTGTTAGCTTTGGCCTCATTTAAACTTGTGTGTGACATACAGGCGCCGACGACTCACAACTCATGTCTGGAGTTCGGACAAGTTCTTTCAATGGTCACAATTAAAACTAGAAAAGTCTACTTTCATAAGGTTTTATCAACACCCTTCAGGGCTCAGGTGGTCTGCCTGCAAGTCTTCTGTCCCCCACTATTTAATTCAGATGAAGAGCAATCTATGTGATTGTAGTGGAGTGGAGGACAAAGTACAATGTAATGAGACTAATTGAGATTTAAGTTATAAAAAGAGTTTGAGCCACCCTTTTGTTAACAGGGAAATGCTAACCCCATAACAAATAGAAAGGACACACAGGTATATTGTTTCAAAACAAAAGGGCAAGAGATGTGGATACCAAAGTACAAATATTTGTATTTTAACAATTGAGGAGTCAGATGGGCACTAGACACATATTACTTCATTTAAAACTGTATTAAAATTATGAGTACAATTAATCAGCAGTGTGGTTTACAATATGGTTCACACAAACACACACTCAAAAAAATAAGACAGCATATACTGGCTTAACCTGGAGGGCTAAGGCTTACCAGGAACAGGTAGGCTAGCTGAGAGCAGAAATCCCCCTATAAAAAGACACTTCTCTCACAGGTGTGAACTCACTCACACAAGCACACAGGTGAATCAGTTGTGAATACACAGCACTCAGCATTTAGCAGGGAATGGCTAGCCCCCTACACTGAAACTAGAAACAATACAGTGAAACAAAACAGCAGTGTCGGAGTTCAGCCCTGCAGCTTCTATACAGACATTCTGATGAACAGTTTTCACCTATAAAAGGACAAAACAATGCAAAAAGCTAAAAACATTCAACCCGCACTTGTCTTAATCACCATCGTATATAACTAACAATTTCACGTACCAGAAATGTTAGAGCAACTGCCATAAACACGGCCAGGAACACATCAATGCCAAGGGCATTAGCAGACTGGATGAAGGCAGCAGTCGGACAGCAAAGCTCAATACGAGCCTCTCACACTCAACCGCTATCAGATAAAGAGTAACTAACAGAAGCAATGGGTACCAGAGACAAGTTAGTCTGTGAGTCTAACTTCAAAAAACAACAATATATCTTGGGAGCGGAAATGTAAAATGGTAAATGGTCTGCACTTATATAGTGCCTTTTTAACCTTAATGGTATTCAAAGCGCTTTACACTGTGACTCATTCACCCATTCACACACACATTCATACACCAATGGTGGCAGAGCTGCCATGCAAGGTGCTAGCCTGCCATTGGGAGCAAGTTGGGGTTCAGTGTCTTGTCCACAAACACTTCAGCATGTGGAGTCATGTGGACCAGGATTCAAAACATCAACCCTGTGATTAGTGACCAACCTGCTCTACAAACTGAGCCACAGCCGCCCCTAAATGTCCAATACCGGAAAGGAGGCAGTCATTACACCATGAGACATGTGTAGGTGGCAGGTAGCCCTAATATACCCCATGGACACATGCTGATTTCGAGGGGGTGTGATATAATAAAACAGACAGAAGCACTGTTCTTATCCACAATGTATAATGCAAGTCACATTAGTTAAAATATATTATTCATAAAAGGGAAGGTCACTGTAATGGAAAATTATTAAGACGTATTCTATTGTTTCTCTTCTGGGCACTTTTTGTTCTCTCTGTCTGTTCTCTCCCCTGCATACCATATAATGTATGGATGCTCTGTACTCTGCTTTGGTGATAAAGTGTGAGTGTCTTTTATTTGACCTTACTCCTTATTCTGCCCAGCAACAGCGTGAGATGTTCACACGCTAGAGGTATGGGCAAGACATGGACACTGAATGGTCTGTGCAGAGAGGAGCCAGTCTGCTCCTGCCACAAGGTATCACTGAAACCATGTATAGTATAAGTCAAAGGACACAAAGAGCTCTTTGTTTTTTACCTGTGGAAACCTTGGATTTCTGTATGGTGACTGAGATTACTTGCAAGTATTATTAAAGATCCAGAAAGACATTTTATGAATCTCTGAGTCTCTTATTTTATAGAATTTCCATAATAATCTTGGCATAGTCGGCAGGATCGAACCTCCCCTACAAAAGAGGGTGAGGCACAGGAACCTGAGGGCTGAGGTCATAGTTGGATCAACGCATGATCCACTGAGTCAACTGACTTAATAGAGATTGATTCATTGCATTGTACTGCATTTGTATAAGAAGGGCCAGACGAGCAGTATGAGAAATTTGAAAAGCGAGTGAGGTCACATTGGTTGAAAATACGTGGGCCATGGCCTGGAGAGACAGGTGTGGGGCATGGCCTGGCAAGACAATTGGGTCACATGACAGTAACATGACAAGGAACCAATAAGAACAAAACACCTGAAAACATGGCAGGAACAAGGAACTTTGTTTTCAAAATAAAAGACATGAACAAAAACACATGAAAACGTGACATTTGGCTACCTGTTCAATTGAATATTAGTTAAAAACTACATAAAAGCTTGAATTATATTTATATTCTGTCACATTCATTACAATCACAAAATTCTGGCTTGTTAATAATTCTAAGAATGTCAAAATCCACAAAAAGGAGGTAGATCCTTTTCATACTTGGCTCCTAAACTATGATATAATCTTCATAATACTGTTCAGGATGCAGACACACTCACTTAGCTTAAATCTAGACTAAAGAATCATCTATTTAGCCAGGCATACACCTAATTTATCCTTCTACTCACATTTAGGCTGATTTAGTTAGGTCTGCCGGATCCAGAAAATTCCATCATGATCTATAAATCTGCATAAAATTAAATGGCATCTACGCTAATATAATTTTTTTTGTTTCCATGTCACAACTTTGGGATTCATATCCCGAGGTTACCAGAGCCAGCCAGATCCAGCTTTCACTGCTACATGTCACTGAAAGATGACGACAACCTACAGCTGGTGCTAACCAGACATCACTTCAGTTTTTTGACTTCAGAGGATGAACCGATGCCAACTCCAACTGTAAGACATGGGATACTTCATATGCCACTGCCTGAACCTTGGATTTAGGATGGACTCAACCGAACCTCACAGAATTTACCTGCAGTTTGAACTGCAATGCACCTCATTAATCTCTGCCTGCATCACCTTTGTCTATTGATGGACAACACTCTTGAAATGGAATACATAGGCTATCATTTAAATGATAGTCTCACGGCCTCGTGAGCAGGGTAAGTCCTCGATCGCTGCATCTGAGTGCGTACTGGCGATGTCGAAATTATCCACAAATAATGCCTTTTTCACTCAAAAATTCACATGCATAAGCTCAGGTCAATGAGGCCAATGATCAATAATTTCCAAAAAGAAATACAAAACCTCTGCTAATTGAAAGAAAACAAGTTTGCAAAAGGATGTAATCCAATATTTGGTGATAATATAGCATAATAAAAGATTTATAAGCAACCAGGAACATTTTCTTTTAAAAAAAATTATAAAACATTATAGAGTGAGCAAAGTCAGTAAGTTTTAGTCCAATAGGATAACAACTAGAATTTTCAGGCAAAAGAAAATCCTCTTCGGGTCAAAATGATCGGAACACAACATGAGGGTTAAACAGATGTAATAAACAAACCTCACAAAACTTGAGCAGATCCAGTATCTTGTGGTGCGCTCATTTATTTACCTCTAAAACACATATTCTATCAGCCTCTCCTCAGCAGTTCTCTGTCCCTTTTAACTTTCTTTTCTAATGATGAAATGCAAATATCAATAAAACTTCTATTATATACTGTTTTCAAATATGCAGATATCTCGTTTAAACAGATGTAATTCACAAACCTCACGAAAACTTCACGAAAATGTTCTTCCCATCGAGCACTTATCTAATATTTTCCTCTAAAGTGCACATTCTATAAGGATTAGGGTAAGGATAAAAAATTCCTTTGATTCACAAATCATGACAATCAGTCTGTGACAATCCCAGCAGGCGATCCAGGCTTTTTATACTGTCAGGAGACTGCTGCTCGAGCTGGATACGTACAAGCGTGTGAGTGCAACTTAAAATAAAAGTGCTTCATTTGTGCTATAAGTAAATGTCTTATTCACTATGTACTGTATGTACAATTGGTTTGATTCTGTGTTTTTTTTTAGAAAATGCGACATGGTTGCCGGACTACTGTGTGTACTGTTATTTCATGTGCAAATAAACTACTAACATTTGATGGCTAAACAGAAAATCAGAATAAACTGCTACCTACAAATTAAAATACAATCTTATTTTTTTAGATACTTTTTTTAAAAATGTTTTGTGTGAAATTGAGTAAATATAGTGCTAAATAAGAGTATACAATTTATTTTTGCAATTTTTCATTTATGTTATTTACTATGTTAAATTGTGTGATATATCTGTGTTGTATTGGCCTATCGGCCACCCTGCTATCTGGATATCGGCATCGGCCATTAAAAAACCCATATCCGTCGACCACTAGACAACAAGTCAACATTACAAGATTTTTTTTAAATTAGTGGCTGCTTGGCGCAACATCAGCTCAACAGAATCATGATATCATAACCCCCATGTAATGGACTTGCTTGATGCCAAAACCAATCCTAACCCTATATCTCACCACATCCCAAGAAACCATTGTACAGTTACACTGGCAGCTTGATGCCAGCATGAAAAGCACTGAGAGTAGCTTGACCCCACCCCCCAGAACATCTCAAGACACCACTGTGGTACAGCTTAGGCATTGGTTGCTTGACACCATAACCAATCCTTACCCCATACTTCACAGTGTTCAAAAAAATCTGATCTGCATCGTAAAAGCAAGAGAATCCTACAAAGTCTACAAAGCATGGCACTATAACCACCCCCAATAAAAAAAAAAAACTGTGGGTAAAGTATAAAACAGACTCCTGATGCAACAGAATTCCCACCCAAACTGGAACTCTACAGCCGAGTGAGAACAAAACTGAATATATAGCTCCCCTGCAGAGCTACATCAGCCAGAGAATACCTGTGAAGTCCAAAAGCTTATCTGGGTCCCCCTTTTCCACACCATAACTATACCTTTTCTCCCCCTGCGCACACCCCACGAAGTGGTCAAAAAAGGTGTGGTCAACATCACCCAGATGAGGAGCCCACATACAGGCATTTGCTTCCTCTTCCGAGTCACTTACTCTTAAGGTAGCTACATTACTGAAGTTCGTGCTTGACGCAATCCCTCATTCAAGCGCGCTACCAGACAATCCATGGCCGAGCGAAGTCTGTGGAGAGCGAGGCCGAGAGAGGAAGAGTGGTAAGGGTTGACACCTGTGGGAAATTATCTCTAACAGCTGTTTTGTGTTGCAGTGAGAGCTGGAGAGTGATAAAAGGGCAATCCAAACCACCAGAGGAGAGGGAGAGAGACACTTGTAGCACAGTTGTTCTGTGTGTTTTGTGTTGTGCTGAAAAGCAAACCTTGTTGAGTTAGACGGAAAGTGTGTAAAATGAAATACTTGCGTTGAACATTTACCCGGCCCTTGCTTCCTCCCTGAGAAGAGATCTTGAGATTTGTTACAACTGGTTAAAGATCGGTTAACACTCAGTAACAATTAGATGTTGCACAAGTCCGAGAGATCCTCCCAAACTGGGGTAGACACAACTCAGCACACAAGGGCCATTCTAGAACATAAGAACAGGGAGAAACTAGAAGCATGTGTGCACAGATGTTTAGACAAAAATTAATCAATGCATGGAAAACAAAAAGGAAAAGTAAATGTAACTAACCAAACTGGTTAGAAACTAAACAAAACCTTAAGCTTCGGTTACCCAACAACTTCAAAAAAACAAAACAAATGTAAAACTTATATAAAAAATAAAAAAATAAAAAAACAAAACAGCAGTGTACTGTACTCAAAGGTTTAATAGGTGAACACAACTCCACACACAGGATGCTTAGCATGTCAGCCAGCCCACCTAAAAACACAACCAATTACAAACATATAAAAACAAACTAACACTTAAAATACTACCTAATATACATACCAGTAACAGGTGTTTTGTCGGACCATGCAAAAACAGCCAACTGCAGCTACGTAATAGATCAAGAAAAGGGCATTTGACAGTGCTGCAATGGAGCTGAGAAGCAAACTTTTAACACACAAACCATTAAAAATACCTGGGGATAAGCAGTCAACACCAAGGTTTAAGATTAAAAATATCGGAGTTCACTACAAGGAATGAACTTGCACGAACCTCACCAGACCATGCTTTAGCCAAACGGATAACAGGAACTCAAGTAGCACTCAGATGATACATGAAATACTGGTAAGAGGGCAGAGTTGATGGTGACACTTCCAGGTGGCAAACAATAGCTCTAATTAGGCCGACCACAGCACTGATTGGCTGTCATTGAATTACATCATTACCCACTCATTAAAACAGAAAGGTGACAGCCTATCCAACTACACATTTGTTATGCCCTGTGCGGGCATTACACACATACTGTATGTCGAGCGCACCCACCAGTTTTGACTGTAAGATCAGCTCTTTATTTGTTAAGGAGGTCGCACGAAAGGTATGGCCGTCTCCCAACAAAGGCTTTCAAACTATATTGTTGTTGCAGTCGCCCTCACTTACAAATCATAGGGTGGGAATTGTCCTATTAGCGTAAAAGCGTATTCAACTAGAGTTATGGACTCTTCATGGGCACGATCAACATCTATGGCATCTATCTCTTCATCACACCTAGATGGCACCACAGATGGGTGCTTCGGTGTGGCATTCTCTAGCGTTTTTGTTACTTTTGTTTGTTTGTCTGCATTATATCCTGCAATGCCTCGACAGACCTGGGACTTATACAAGGATCTTATTTGTGGACTTAAGTTCAGCCATCTATACCATCATGCCTGATCTTCTCTCAAAAAAACTGACCCAGCACTCCATGCCCACCCCAGTCTGTTGATGGATCACCAGCTTTCTGACAGATAGGCAGCAGCTAGTGAGACTGGGGAAACTCAAATCCGGTACCCTCCCTATTAGCAAAGCTGCTCGTCAGGGATACGTTCCATCTCCACTGCTCTTCTCCCTGTACACGAATGACTGCACTGCAAAAGATCACACTGTCAAGCTCCTGAAGTTTGCAGATGACACCACGGTCATCTGCCTCATCCACGATGGTGACAAGTCTGCATACAGAAGGGAGGTTGATCAGCTAGCTGTCTGGTGCAGTCACAACAACCTTGAGCTGAACAAAACAGTTTAGATGATAGTCTTCCCCCCGATTTCTGAAAAGTGACAGATAGAATGCCAAGGATCTGCAAAGCTGTCATTGCCTCACATAGAGACATTTTTGATGAGAACTCTCTGAAGTAGTGTAAGAAGTTCTGAACACATTTTTGTTTTCACATTGTAATAGCAATTTTACAGACTATAAATTGTGATCAGTTGAATGCCACTTTGAGGAATAAAAGTACCAATTTCTTTCTATAAGAGCAAAATCTGTACATTATTCCAAACTATTGGCTGCCAGTGCATGTAAATTCAAATATTTAATTAAATAACTGTACATACCCCTACCTTGCACATATACATACGCTATTCTGTTATATGTCCTATTATTTGTATGTCTATTTATACTCTTACCTTGATTTATATTCTGTGTCTCACTGTAATGAAAAAAAAGGCTAATTCTGATTCTGCTGCTGATAAATCCTCTCTGTTTAGAGCGCTTTTTATGTATCCAACGGGTATGCCAAAACCCTCTGTTACAGGTAGGCTACCAGTTATAATTAATACAGCCACCAATACATATGCTGTGGTTATAATACCCACTCTGAAGTCACAAGAACTCCCTTTAAAAATAAAAACTACTTTTCCAGTTAGAGTTGCGAAATGGTTAAATTCACACTGTGTGATCTATATAGACTCCAAACTATATTAGCCCCCATCTGGTAGTACCCATGTGGGGTTGTTCATTATATATATACACTCAAGGCATATCTTACAAGACATCGGCCTGCAGACCTGTGACTCTTATACATGTCCGTATTTAAGTGTTTTACCATTGGGGGTGTGATGTCATGTAGTGCAGCGGGATGGGAATCTGTTAACCCATAGCAATGTTGAGTGGACTGAATTGAAAGGGAATGCCTCTGGATATGCATGTAACCTCGGTTCCCTGAGATGAAGGGAACAAGACATTGAGAAAGCTGGCCACACTACTACTTCAGTGATTTGTGGAAAGAGTAATGCTCTCTGTCTTTCAGTCAGAAAATCTAAAGTAATGATGCTTGAGCACCCTCTTATATATGCCTGATACATGCCTAAAGGGGCAGGGCTCAAACATCATTGCCAATCAGAAGATTGCCGTTATTTTACAAGGATTTCAGTTAGGTTGTCAAGGAAATTACTTTCCCTATAGCAATTTCTTTGTCCCTTCATCTCAGTAAACCAAAGTTACATGCATAACCAGAGACAATCCAATTTGCTCCAACAACAAAAGAATAAAATTCGTATAAGTTTCCACGACTTTCCAAAAGAGAAAAAACAGCAGTCAGAAGAGAGAAACGCACCAAATTTATGGTCAAACCCCATCATAGCAGTATTGACAAGTTTTTTTTTTTTTTTATTAATTAATGGAAGGGTATTAAACACAAAAAATATATAGTAAATGTTAATAAAAATGTTTTACATAAAAATGTTTGCTAGGTTTATGCGGCTGCACTAAAGTGGAAAGGTTTCATTAGAACTGATGACAGATTTGCAAAGGAAGGACTCAGAAGAGATACATTCATTCATAAACCTGAAGTTCTAAATCAGTCCTTTTCAATTAATCAACCAAACGTGTAACGCTAAGCTATATGGTCTGAATAAGTATGCTATTCAATATGAATCATTTGGACTGCTCACACACAGACTGAATCGCTTGGAGCCTCACTCATTCAGTAAGAACGATGGGATACTTTAGAATACAAAGAACAAAAAGAGTGCTGGATGAAGTGTATATTAACCTACAATCAAATTAATAAATTGATTAAGTTTATTAAGTTTAACAAAAACGTGTGCAACTTGTGAACCATGACTACTGCAGGTGAATAATTTTTCCAACAAAAACAGTATATAAACAGTACTTTGCGAAAGAACTTTATGCAACACGCCATTACCATTTTTTTTAAATACCATATCACTGTATTCTTTGAAGTATTTTTTGTAAATACCATGGTTCATGAACATGTTTATCATTAACAGTTCAGCACTGTATTGCCCCAGTAGACTAGTTTTTTGATAGGTACTTTCGAGAAACATTTAACTAGCACCATGTGTAATATGAATAAATGTTTTAGAGATGCTGCTTTTTCTTAGAAAGTATGCTCCATCCATCTGGATTGTTGTTTTAACCACCCACTTTCTCATTAACATACTTACCTCTCACATTTTTGTGGTTTCGTAAATTGTTTTGGGCTTCATAATTTTATACTCTTTAAATTTAGCTGAAACCCTATATATTAATGCAGGCTCTCATTTATGACAACCAGTGCTGGGTGGATTACTTGACAATTTATAAAATCAGTAATAATCTTGTAGATTAATTATTTGGGTTAGATTAATTATTCCGATTACTTTTGGATTACTGTCAACCTAATTCTATTTTATTTCACATGCATTTGAGTAGGATAATAATTTTAACATAAAAGTTCCAAGAGGAAGAAAATGTATTCATTCTTTATTGCTAAAAAAAAAAGAGCCTAAAAAAGAGGTCCTTATGACATTTTTAAAAAATGCATTAAACATTACATGAATTAAAAATAAACATTAAATCTAGCAGCAATGAAAGTACATGGCCAAAGTGTATAATTGAAAACACTGAGACATCAAGTTCATTTCAAGTGCATAAAACAATAGCTACATTATGATCATTAATGACCATAAAATCAACATAAAACGATCATAAACTTTATGAAAATAATGACCAGTAAATTATCAGACGAGGAAGGCTGAGGATGATCCATTTGCATCGTTTATTAAACAGAGGGTAATCCAAGAGGCAAAAAACAATAAACAGGCAGAAAGATCAAAAACCATATGAACATTTGAAAACCAGGAATCCAAAACAGAATCACAAAGGCAAAGACGTAATTCAAGAGACAAGAATAGGGTCAAGATAATCCAAAAGACAGATAACAGGATACAAGTATTGGTAAGGCAGAATAACAGGCAATACTTCGCATCCATGCATGGGCAGCTAGGCTATTTATATAGTAAAACATGAAGTGAACCTTAGAGTTCAACTTATTCTTATCACTCAGGAGACAATGACCTCTGGTGGTGAGGAGTGTGAGGTGTAGGCTCAGATACTACAGGATCCCCCTCCAAGGAGTGCCTCCTGGCACTAATCTCCTCTTAGATCTGCACCTTGGTCTGGGGCGTAGACGATCAGGATGAGCCCGATGGAAGTCATGTATTAGTGAAGGGTCCAGGATATCCTCATCAAGTACTCAAGAATGTTCCTCTGGACCATCCCCTAACAGTCCACTAGAATGGAAAGTTGGTCTCCACAACATCTAGTGTCCATGATTTTATGAACCAGATACTGTACACTGGACTACTATCTCCAGTGGAGGTGGCGGTAGAATTAGTGGCTCGGCAGAGGAAAGATTCTATAATTAGCAGGAAGCTGTAACTTGTATGACACTGGATTAATGGAACATCATACCTGGGGCTTAATTTGCGACTTTGGTAGAGAGCCAGACAGTCTGCCCTGGTTGGTAATGTGGATACATTGACGTCAGATTGCTTGTTAAAGGTGGACGTGTGCCATATCCCAAATTCTCTCACTGTGATGCATCAAATCATCTACGGAAGGTAATTCTGTGGGATCTCTAGACCAGGGGAAGAAGGGTGGTTGATATCCAAGGACACATTGAAAGGGCAACAGACCAGTTGAGGAGTGGTTGAGACAGTAAGCCCTGGGTGACCAGAAGGTAATGATTTGTGAACCCAATGAATGACGTGATTGCAGAGCGTGTCTGGAACATACGTTTTACCTTCTGGACAAAATGTTGGTGTAGGATCAATCTGTTGTGCTTGTTGGATTTCATTCATAATATCCCATCTCATTGGAGCTAAAATAAATGCTTGAGGGAGAATAAAGTCAGATGTGGGTTTGTTTTTCTGAGCGTCATGCAATCTGGAAAGTGCATCGGCTTTACCATTCATGTTGCCAGGGCGATAATTAACCGATAAATTGAATCTGGTGAAGAACAGGGCCACCTCGCTTGTCTTGGATTGAGATGTTTAGCTGACTTGATGTACTCAAGTTCTTATGTCAGTATTGAAACATACCTTAAGATGATCAAAAGCCTGGGCAGCTGACTCAGTCCATAGTAGTTTCTTGGGCTTTCCTTTGAACAGAGAAGTCAGAGGTGAGGCAATTGAACTGAAGTTTTGGATAAAACAACTATAGAAATTAGGAAAGTCTAGAAATCTTTGAAATTCTTTGACATTATGAGGTGTGGCCAGTTGATCACAGCTTCCATCGGAGTTGTCCATTGAAGCACCTTGAGGGCTTAGTACATATCCCATGAATGAGATGGTGGATACATGGAATGCAAATTTCTCCAACTTGGCATACAGATGGTTCTGTAACAGTCTTTAAAGCAAATCAGAATATCATATACACCAAGACAAATACGTTAATTATGTATCTTAGTACTTCATTGATGAAGGATTGGAAAACTGAAGGCGAATTGGCTAACCCATATCCCGATATTCATAGTGCCCTGAGTTAGTAACAAAGGCAGTTTTCCAATCAGCCCCCTCTCTGATCTAAACCAAGTTGTAAATGCTGCATAGATTGAGTTTAGGAACAATCTTAGCTTATTTGATATGTTCTAATGGATATTGGACCAAAGGGAGAGGATACCAGTTCTAAATAGTGATGGAATTGAACCCTCTGTAATCAATACAAGGTTGAAGACCTCCATTTTTTTTTTCGATGAAGAAAAACCAGGCTGCTGCAGGAGAAGTGAATGGTCTGGCCCCAAGGCCTCATTAACATACTCCATAGCTTTGCATTCAGCTTGAGACAATGGGTAGATTCTACTCTTAGGTGGTGTGGTACAAGGAAGTAAATCGATTGCACAATCCCGAGGGCGATGAGGTGGTAATTCTGTAGCTTTATGTTTGCTGAATAATTCAGACAGGTCTTTGTAACAGAAGGCTATGGATGTGTTTTGGTTTACCTCAGGACTTTCAATCAACATTGAGTGACATGTCAGAGAAGGAAGGGGTTTGATGTATCCCTTAAAACACAGAGAAGAACGTCAAGTGATTTCCCCATCCATCAGGATATAACAGATTTGTGTGTGGCCAACCATGGATAACATAAAACGAGAGGTTTCAAAGAGAAGAAATTACATAGAGTTGAATCACTTCAGAATGAAAACATTCCAGTTAAAATTTCAGAGGAGTAGTGATATGTGGAATGGTGCAATCCCTAATGGAATTATTGCCAATGGCTGTAACTCGTAGGGAAGGTAACAAGGCATTTTGATGATATTTAACTTGAAAACAAGCTCCTGGTTGATGAAACTGGTGGCTGTACCTGAGTCGATTAATGCTGTGGTAGAAGAAACATTCTCAGAGTAAGACAGTTTTATAGGAAAACTTAGGGTACGACTAAGTATGGTTAGTGGTATGTCACTAATCTCTCTTTGTATAGTCGTGGTGGGGCGTGTAGGACAAGAAGCCCACAGGTGTCCTGATTTTCCACAGAACAGGCACAAGCCTTCACAAAGCCTTCTTTGTCTTTCTTCCCCAGAGAGATGCATTCTGCCCACCTGCATGGATTCTTCTGGACTTAGACTTAATGGATAGGGCTGTGGTATTTTGCAAGGCTGTTGGTGAAAAGAGACTCTAGGGTTGTTGCAAATAAGATTATCAATCTGGATGGATAGCTGAATATATTGGGAGATTGAGAGATTGTGATCTTTACAAGCTAGCTCTGCTTGTAATTCCTTGTTCAACCCTTGTTTGTGGGCAGTTTTGAGGGCAATGTCGTTCCATCCACTCTGTGCCACTAGGGTGCGGAATGTTAGTGCATACGAACATACTAATGTTGCTCTCTGGACGTAAATGATCAATTTGCATGCCTACATCTAGAACCCTAGCAGGGTCCTTAAAATTGTTTTGAATTCATCGTATGATTTATGCAAATTATTGTTACTCTCCCATTCAACTGTTGCCCAGTCTAATGTTTTGCAAGCAGGAGTGAATGGGGAAGAGTAATTGGCCCGAGATTTTACATGGAAACTGTTGCTGTACTTTTCTGCATATTGCTGCCCCTTTGGCATATCGCGGTGCCGTTTTGTGGCCCATTCTGGATAACATGGCGGCCCATTTCAGCTTATTGCGGCCGATTCTGCCCCGTTTCGCGGCAGGCTCACCAGGAAAAATCCAGGTTCTCCCGATCGCCAGTCCACCCGTTTGCCAGGAAGTAGAGAAAGAATGAACGATAACTTCAAATCTTCTGTGGGGTACACCAGGGTTGCTGTTGAGAGAGGTAGATGGAGCATTGGCAAAGAAATCCATGGTACTTGTCTGGCATACCATCAAACTTGTCTAGAAGTGCCATTTTGGGTGAATTGGAATAGACAACTGGAGGCGTCTCTGCAGCAGATTGTGTAGGTGTTGATCAAATTTGCAGGAATCTCTTTGTTGGCAGTCCGTAGTGTATGCAACTCATAGTGCTGTTCCTCCATAACTCCAGTTTAATACATTACAGTGGTTCGCAAGTTTTGTATCTCTGCTGGATCTATGTCAGGCAAAGTATTCTGTAAACTATCAGACGAGGAAGGCTGAGGATGATCCATTTGCAGAATTGTATTAAACAGAGCGTAATAAAAGAGGCAAAAACAGTACACAGGCAGATAGATCAAAAACCAGATAAACATTTGAAAATCAGGCATTAATAAAAAATAGTGCTGCATACGTTAACATCTAAATTATCTGGATCTACTCAAAAATCAAAATTTTTTATATTATTTAACATGACTGAATAAACCTTGACTCATTAGGTAACACCAACGTAACTCATTTTTAAGGGTTCCATCAAGTAGCTCAAACAGCTCAAAGTAACAGCTGCTGGATGCTGGTTTTCATGGTGTATAATGGTGCATACTGTTTACAAAAGATACGTGGGTTACATGAAAACAAAACCTATACTAGAGAAAAAAGATACTGCTAGATACTGAACTACACACATGTATCCATGAAATTAACGAAATTACAGAGATATTGAGGTACACAAAACTTGGCATGTTCTGTGGTCAAGGTAATGGGAATGGATTACTACTTTTGGGATCCAAATATTGTTTCACATTTTGATGGAAATTCATTACATAAAGCTGCATTTATGCATGTTGGTATCTCTGTGATTTCTGTACCACAAGGATGCTTACTCAATACTCTGAAACACAGAGCTCTAACTGTATCAGATCTTAATAGAGATAGAGCAAATCCTGTAGCTAAAAGTTTTGAACATCATAAATCAAATCAGGAAGCCTCGTAGTATTTCTATATCTAATTAAAAAAGAGCTGCATTTTGTTCTGGAACTAGATAAAGTAGAAAAATGTGCTTTACTTGTAAAAGAAAAATATTTTTTTATCTAACTGGTCAGTGTTTCATTTGTTGTTGTAATGTTTAAAACCACAAAATTGTTTGGTATACATTTTTTACTTCACCCATTATTTTAGTGACTGAAATAACACATTTCTCTTGTTCAGACTTTCAGTCTAATCTTTGCGCTTGAAGTATATTTCAAATGCATTATTACTGTTGTAAGTATTGTCTTCCATCAAAGTAGTTCTTCCACAAGCTGAATGAATAATTTTCAATTCTCTTTCTCTCTTTGATTGAAAGCACAATGTTCCACATTCTTCTTTTTGTTCTAACATCTTTGAAGTCTCTGAATCTTGCCCCCTTGTGATGTAGGCTCTTAAATAATTTCTTCCTCCCTGATCCTGAAATAGTATCCATCAAAGAAAGCAGTCATCTTGAACTCATCTGCTAAGTTATGAATGAGTGGGATTTTTATGAAACCATGTGAGATGAGAACAGCCCACATGATGAACATTCATTACATGCAAATTTGTATAAATTACCTTTGAGGACAGGTAATGTACATAAGCACAGATTAATCACAACTTTTTAGCAAACAAAGTATTATACACTGTGGGTGCTGACCATTAGTAAAATGCTACTTTTTTAGGTAATGCAAAAATTTTCATTAGAGTTTACATTATCAGTATAACACTTAACACAAATTTACATGAATGTCAGAATTCCTTAGTATTTAAAATGCCAGTATAATCTTGAGCTGGCACAGACTTCACAAGTTTGTGCAAAACCCAATGATCCATTGCTTTAATAGACGCAATGAAATCTTAATTTTTTTCAAAGGAGTTGATGTGGTCAGTGCCACTAATTTCTTTTATTTGATTTGTAACCAAAAATAGTGCAGAATCTTGAATATGTCACATTCATTTTGTCATAGAATTTGTTGGTTTAAGACTTTCAAGCTCACTGGACCCTTGGTTAATACAATTTCCCACCCTAATGTAATACTCTTTTGATATCCCATCAACTCTGGGAAAATAAAATCTAAATGAGCACCGGATGAAAGGAAGAATCAACTAAATTGGTTTAGTGAGCTCAGGTGCAATTGACACAGCACTCTCACTGAACTGGAGATGAGACAGCCTGAGCTCTCCTATTGATGAGGCAGTGAGACATCAAAGCAGACCCCCATTACTCTAAGGTAGTGTTATGTGTAGTCCTCATGCAGAGCCTTTTAAATGATGATTGTACTGGAGGATTCCCAGAACAGGTTCCTGGATCTTCCTTGGTGTCTCTGTATATCTCCGAGATTGCTCAGCCCCCCTGAAGACAGAACTGGAGAGGGAATCAAGATGGTAAAAATAGCACAGAGCAGATGCTCTGTTTTCTGAAAAGCCATTATCAGTCAGCAGAGAGGTGTTGCTCTGGGCTGCTGCAGAGGTATGCACACCAACACTTTAGCACCCTCATACATCCCAGGTGAGGTGAGGTGAGACAGAAAGAGAGAGAGAGAGAGAGAGAGAGAGAGAGAGAGAGAGAGAGAGAGAGAGAGAGAGAGCAACAAGCAAAAGAATATTGTACAGCTGATATGAAACATCTGCTAAATAATGCATATGAATTGGTGATGTTTTCAGTTTATCAGTTCTTCTAAAGTTAACCTTTATCTGTTTTCTTTCATTATATACTGTAGGCTCTTTTAGCCCTACACATAGGGGATTCAAAACCCTGTTTATTGAATGCTTCAGCCTCCCTGTATTCAGCCTCCCTGTATTTCCTTTCAGCCAAACTAAAAAAGATTATACAGTAGCTACGTCCCAAATTGACTACTAATAATGTAAAAATAAATAATGAAAAAAAAAAAAAAATGTTATTCATGTTGTAATTAATGATATCTTCTGTGAAGACTGAACCTTGTAAATGTCACCGGACGCTCTGTCAATAATTGAGTTGGACAGATATTGGATTTTGCAGAAACTGATAAGCCGGTGGAAAAGGTTGATATTAATTGGCTAATAGTTTTGAAAATGATTTATTTAATTCTACAAAAATCTTAGTCTTTCCTTACTGTGATGGCTCAGACATAGGCAACAAGAGTCCAAAAAGAATACAATCTCAGCTATAGGCCTTTATATAAAATTTTTCCTTTTTTTAATATGAAAAACATCAGTCAAAATGAACATAAGCACTTACACGAACTTATGATTAATGTATATCTACTTAACAACAAAACAACTTTGAGCGCTCTTTTTGTAATTTTTTTTTTTACTGTAACAAATTGGACCCCTCTCAACCTCAGAAAATAAAATCTCATTGGATTTGAACGAATTATAAGTGACATTTTTTTATTCAAATTAAGATGAAAGGTGAGCAGTTTCCATCCTTCACTTTGCAAAATTGTTTTAACAATTTGAACAGCTAATGTTAGCATTTTCTCCACCTTGTCGGCAAACATGCAGTTCTCCAATGCATGCAGCAATTAGCAGTAAAAAGTGTACTGTACATTCTTTGGCTTTTCTCTATTAATGTTTTAAATCAGCTTTATTACTGTGTCGTTAGTGTTACTGTGCATAGCCAAAGTGACACTAAGTCAGTCCACTTGGCAGCAATCTTGGGAATGCTCCTGGGCAGATATTTTCTGTGGATACAAGCAGGGGTGGACAGGGAAGAGAAATCAGCACTGGATTTCAAATAGAAACTAGCCCAAAAGCGTCGCTGTCCTTTTCAGCATATTGCGGTGCCGTTTTGCGGCCCTCTTCAGCCTGTCAAGGCCCGTTTTACGTCCCTGAAAATGGCCAGTCCGCCCCTGGATACAAGTGGCATGAATTTACAGATCTACTTGAATGGGACACAAATCTCCAAAATGGTTGATCAAGACTACTATCAAATAACATTATTCAAATCAGCAGTAAAATCTGAAAACAGTGGTATCATTAATTTCAGCTTCTTTAGCTCAGATCACGCCAAAGATGCTATTTGTCAGGCTGGTTCAGCTAATGCTCATTCTTTTTATTTCACCTCAAGAAGCCGCTGTTATTCTGTTGAACTTTTGAGTTCTAACTGTATAATCCGCCTACCACAAAGTAATGAAACAAAAACAAAAACTAATTACAACTATCAGCATTTAATTTTGAACAGATCCTAAAAGCAAAAAGACATCACATGCACTTGAAATGCTACTTCCTTCAGTGAATGTTTCCGTGTAGTAAAAAGGAAAATTGTATCAAGGTCATGAGAGGTTATCAGAATTGTTTTCTTACACTATGATTCATTTCTCCAAATTATAGTAAAAATCCAAATTATTTGTTATAAAAGAGATAACTGAGAGAGGGAGACAGTGAGCAAAAAGCTAAGTTGCAAGAGGAAGAAAGTCATTGCCATATTGGCTAAAATGATACAGCACATTTAGGATGTCCACAGGAACAAACAGAACACTATTGGCCCCTCATTTCAGATCCTGAAAGCAGTAGCTACACCTCTCCAGCTTCTATCATTTGGTGTGCTAAAACTGGGGCACATGACAATTCTGAAACAATCCAACTGTTTTACCAAGAACAATCTTTCAGTGCAGTGTCTGAATGGAAAGCATTTCAAATTGGTTTAAATTTAGAATGCCACAATAGACAGCTAGTTGATGAATTCAATTTTGTGGTGATGATCAAGGTTTGAAATGAACACCCGCCAAATGCAGGTGAAAATCAACCGTAGTCGGCAACGCTGTCATTTCACTAGTAGTGATGGGAAGTCCGATTTTTTCTGCGAACTGTTTTTTTCGGATGTTTTGTTTCAATGAACTAGTTCCAAAAAAATAATTCAACAGTTCATTTACATCATTATGTAATGTCGTCTCTATATATAATGCTAATGCGCCGGCGTCATATAATACATGCACAAACACATTCAATAAAGCCATATGTAAGGGTGTATTGCTTATTATAACTTTATTATTATAACTATTTTTATTATTATAAATATAACTAATTATTATTTAATTAATTTATAATAACAAGGGTGTTTATTGTCATCAGTGTTTCATTTATTGAACTTACAATACACCCTTCATTAAAGTTTTCACCTAAAGCACCCAATACTGACACTGATATACAAACATGGATGTTCTACACATGTTTAAAGCATAAAAAGTGATTCAACTAATCTTAATCAACTCTTTTTCAGGAGAGATATCACGACAAATTAATAAAAGTATCAAAAGTAAAATTTCAAAAAAGTTATCTCTAAAGGCCGGTGGGCGGTGGGCAGCAGGATTTGCTTGCGATCTTGCCGCTTATAGTTTGTACAGGTGTTTTCCATTCACAAAAGAAGCAGCGTGAAATGTGCCAGTAGAAGTGCAATAATGCCACCCACTAGCCTACTTCATCTCAATTACCGTGTGTTCAGAACTGACTGGCTGCCCTGCAATTAACACTATCAAAGATTTGTGGATGCTCTGACGTAGTTGAAATAGGCGGAAATGCTTGTTCGGAAATCGTTCGGAATGCTTAGATTTGTGAACTATATTTAAAGGGGCCGCAAAACACCCAGACACGTCGACCGGTGTCTTTTTGCCGACCTATCACAAGTCGTTTATTTCCTCATGAAATCTTTTAAATGTGAAAGCAAGAAATCGATCGATGGCAGAAAGTCATTAAAATTATGCTTGTTTGTAACCAAAATAAACAAAATAAAATACATTTGTAATAATAACTGTGGTCCTGGTTGTGTAGAGCAATGGGTCAAATCAGTGTTTTATTACAGGAAAACCTGCCACAGCAATAAATAGTTTCTCCTCCATTTTGTCTTCAGAACTATTGTTTGGTGGGAACCAAAGTTAGACTGTTTGTTTCTCTAGACTTTGCTAGAGTGGAGCACTTCTATATTCCAATAGGTTGCTGCCGAACCGCGTCAAAGCTCATTACCATAATGTTGCCCGCACTTTAGCTTTCCTTTGATGCCCACAATGCCCAAGACACGCCGGCCACGGAAGTGCCACATCTCGGCGCCTAGAGACGCTGGCTGCCATAGAAAATGAATGACTTCCGGTCGATTTGATGCCTCTGATCTGGACGCACCATTACTGCATCTATGGCTGATTACTGTAAATAATATATTCGTTTTCATGTAAGTAATTGCATTTAAATAAAATGCCACTTATTATTTCATAAAAATTTGTTATAACTATAAATATTGTAATAAGCTATTAAGGTAATAAGATATTAATGTAAAATTATAATATCAAGGCTAAACAATGTAATAAATATTGATGGCGTCTTGCCACCTGTCTCCACATTTCATGAGTTCCACAAATTTTAATTGGCAAATTTGTATAGTATAAATAACATCACATCAATAATTAAATGTTGATGTTTCAGGCACCTGTTGCAGAAGAGAAAATTAAAGTATACCGTCCATGGCCCATTTGTATATATTGCACAGTCGTCTATTTTCCAAACATAAACTATACATGTTTCCGTAGTCTATTTTCACCTGGTACACCAACTCATTCACTCACAGCTTTCCTTGAGGCTGTTTTCCTACTTATGTCACTATAAACGCTCAAAGAAACGTTATATAGCTCAGGAAATTCAGCAACATCGAGTATATTCGTGTCCATGTTGTTTTTGACAACATAAAAGCTACTTGTCATTTGATTGGTTGTGAATAAATGAATCTCTGATTGGTCAGTGACAAGCAGCAGCCGCGTAAAGATAAAATATTTTTATCTTGCACGGTGTGCGCTGCAAGCAGTCGTGCACAACAAAATGGCAGGTTTCTTGAGAATGAGCTTGGAAAGCACTGCCGCATCCGTTTTGCCACCTGCCGCCTCTCTTTCATTGAAAATGAATAGGGAAAGCTTGGTGACCACGTCCCATGTAAAGCCGCATTTAGTGTTCTATCTCTGTTTTCAGTGTTTATTCAAAACGAGGCAAAATTGGTACAAGTTTTGATACAATTTTTAGAGTGGAAATTTATTGTGTCATATAGTCATGTTACTATGGGGCACATTGTAACATTTCACTTCATTTCATTCCAGGTAGATGATGAAAAATGTACACTGTATTCATAAAAACAAAGCCACATATTTGTACCAGAAATGTAACATTAATGTAAAAACAGAAAAATACATTGAACTTCAAGTGTATTTATACACACTTGAGAAAACCAAAAGTGTTCGTTTGTACCACACTCTCCCCCATGAAATACATATTTAACATTAAATATACTTGAATCTTTAATTACATGGTTTATTTCTGACATTTTGTTTTTGGTAGTAGAACTTCTGAATGGCTAGTAACTAAAAAGACTAGCCAAAATGGCGGGTGAGTGAAAAAGTTAATTTGGAACCCGTGATGATAACATTATTCGGAGTGAGGATAGAGGAAAATACATTCATGTCTGTTGTGGTCGTTATACCACCATCTGTGGACATTAATTAACTTAGATTGAAGAATGAAGTTTTGGAATCTAAAGGCCACAGCGTGTAATATATCCAGTAGTCTAGGACCATTAAAGCATTGTTGGTCAGAGTCAGCAAATACATAAAGACGGACAAGCTCGTGAAAATAATAAAAGATCAGATAAAGGGCTAGGTTTAGGATTAGGGTTAGGTTCCCGAAGCCTCATAAGTGTGATGATGAGGGAAGACAGACAAGAGTGCGGATCCAAACGCAGGCTTTATTGGGATAAAGGACAAAATAAACAAACACTAGAACAAAGCAAAGTCCACGATGGGAAAACAGGCAGGAGCGCGAGAACAGCAGGGGAACCTTGGACGGAGAACAGCAGGGGAACCACGAACGAGTAGACAGACTGACAGGGAACACGGGCAGAGGGCGTTTAAGCAGACATCGGAACTGATACACGGAAACACTATACTAACATTAACGAACGACAACCACAGAACAAACAGACAGGGCTTAAATACACAGACAGAGAACAAAGGAACCAATGAGCCAACAAAACCAATGACCGATTAACGAAGACAGGTGATAATCATGAACAGTGAGCGGGAAAGCCGACAGAGAGACAGTGGAGCTAAACAAGGGACAGAAGTGAACCTATGGAGTGCAGAAAGTGACAGAAGCGGAAAACAGAGAACACGGGGATCGTTACAAGAAGAGCTGTGTGACAGTTAGTTGATGATAATGATATTGGAGTGGCAGAACACTTAAAAGCGATTTTAAAAGAATTTGACAAATAAAAAGATTTATTTAGGTAGGTCTGTTACAGGTTAGACACAATTGTATGTAGATAAATGTTCTTGTAAATGCAAATTTCTTCACAGAAATTGACATGGGAATGAAAAAGAAGAGGAGAGCCATCTGTGACAAAAGAGTAAACCAATATTTATTTTAATTTCTGCTCTTTCTGACACAGTTCGAATACTACTGTGACATCACAAAAGCCAGCTGGCTACTTAAAGAAAAAAAATTGACAAGCCCTTCAATATGTCCCAACCATACTTCCTGTTTCAATAGGAAATACATCAACACAGAAAAGAACACTCCTCTTGCTCAGCCATTTCATGGGGTCTTTAAACACCTAAGGATGCGTTTAACAGTCAGCCTTTAAACCTGGGGCTGTCAGGTTCAGTAACTTAAAGGACCTCTGCATTTGCAAAGATTATGCTATCTGCAATAATAATAAAAATGATCTTTAATTACATTAGCAGAATATTGCTTCATAGAAAATTATTTAGAATTCTTGTTTTTTGTCATTTTACAGAAGATGTACATAAACAAAGAGGAATTTTAATTATGGCTCCATTATGGCTCCATGTCAGTGATTGATTAAAGGGAATGCAATTAGCTTATCTGCTACTGTTTCAGTTTTCTCACCCAAGATGAACATTAGACATTAAAACATGCTGAAACCTCACTTCCTCCAATGGCCACCTTGAGATAGAAGCCCACAATGCCTCTCAAATCTAAGCACCTTTAGTGCCTGATGTCTTTACTGAATAGTGGTTTGCCCATGTCACAATGTCTTGAATTAAATGTAGGCCTACATTTGCTGAGCACAGACATACCAGACAATTTAATTTGACACTGCCTTTATAGAAGGGGTTAGGGATAATGAGTTGCTCTGTCCTTAGTGCATGTCCCACTGCTTCCAGATCAGCTCTTTTACTTGAGCCAAACAGATGAGGTCATCACTTTCTGCCCCCGTTGCCATGGAGAAATAATACTGGCTGCTAATGATATCCACCTTTAGACTCGTCTTATTTTTTTCTGTAGACTATTTGGTCCTATTTGCCATTTCCCCTGGCTCTAAACATTTACAGCATTTCCCTTATCTGGAGTCAGGTCATTATCTGAAGAAATCTTTTAGACAAATGATTATTGTTTTATACTGTGTGTGTGTGTGTATATATATATATATATATATATATATATATATATATATATATATATATATATATATATATATATATATATAAACATTTTTGATACTATAATTTTAATGAGTTTATTCTTCACATTCTCTACTTTTCTCATACCTTCACACAAGACATGTAAAATAAAGACTGGCTTTATTGATATGAATCACATTGCAAATACAACACAGATGCAAGCGTAACTAACAGTTTTAGATGACACCATCTATTTCTTCTAACTAAGACAAAAGACACATGAAGCTGTCTTGAAATACAGACAGAGAATACTACCTTATAAATAAATTATTCACATTGTTGTTTGACACATTTTTTTTCGTTTTTTTTGCTGACAACTTGTATATAATTTTGGATTCCTTTGCTTACCATCCCTACTATTTGTGATTCACTTTATTAACACAAATTTTAAAGATAACCCAACACAAAAGATACAGCAAAAATAAATAAAATAAACATGGCAGGAAGGATAGCAAACCCATCACTAATGTAATCTCTTTTTCACATACAAGATTCATACTGTATTACTGCAAAAAACATACAATCATGTGAGACTTTCTGCTAAAAATGCCCATGCAAATATTTGAGAATTTCAGAAACGACATAAAATCACAACAACAGACTGAAGTTCTTTAACAGATTACCTCCAACAGTCAGTGCCTTCTGTTCTTTAGTAGATGTTAAGTTGTCTTGATTGCTCTAAATACAAGTACATACAGTGGCCCCCCAAAAGTATTTAGACACTAAAAGGAATAGTTTACCCAAAAATTATAATCTATAAAATTATAAAGTATAATCTCTCATCATTTAGTCATCCTTATGCCATCTCAAACTCGCCAAGCACGGGGGAAGTGTAATCGAGCTTCAAATAATGATCGTGCCCAGGAGACTACAAATGTCAAGATTTAAGATAAAAAATTTAATTTAATTAAACTTAATTGATCAATTGTCACACATTTCTGCATATACATGGTGAAATTATTTCTTTTTCACATATCCCAGCTAAGCTGGGGTCAGAGTGCAGGGTCAGCCATGATGCAGCACCTGGAGCAGATAGGTTCAAGGGCCTTGCTCAAGGGCCCAACAGTGGTGTCTTGGTGGTGTTGGGGCTTGAACCCCTGACCTTCTGGTCAGTAACCCAGAGCCTTAACCACTGAGCCACCACTGCCCATTTATTCCATTTTGGTCTGTTTCCCACCCAAAACCAATTGCATTGCTTCAGAGCATGTGGATTAAACCATATAAATTGTATGGATTCCTCTATGCTGTCTTTATGTCCTTTTTGGAGCTTGAAAATGTTGGACCCCATTGACTTGTATTGGGTGGACATAAGCACTTCATATCTCCATCAATATATCTTCCTTTATGTTCTGCAGAAGATCAAAGGTCATATGAGTTTGAGATGGTATATGGTGAGTAAATGATGAGATAATGAAATTTTTTTAGAGGACTGCTCCATAACCACATGGAGTGTAGGGTGTTGGTGTACTTTTCTGCATATTGCAGCCCTCTTTAGCCAGTCGCGGTCCATTTGGTATAACGCGGCGGCCAGCTCAGATAATCGTCACCAGCTAATCGTCACCAGTTTTCCCACCCGGGATAAGTCCTGGTTCTCCCTATGGCCAGTCTGCCCCTGACCACAGGTGTACAGTTTATTACATTAAATAACTCTCTTTGGTAATGTTGCACAAGTTTTAAATAGGGGAAGTGTTCACATTTTGTTACTTCATTATAAACAATATATCTATTGTTGTAGAATTGGAAATCAAACAAGCTTCTGTTTCACTTATTTGTCAGAAAAGTGTGCTTGTGCTGCATTTATTTAGCAAATGGCCCTTGGTTTGATATATAAAAAAAGAAATCAACAACATTCATTACATTTTAAGAGAGGCTTAAATGTCTAAATACTTTTGAGGTCACTGTAACTGGGTAACTAAATAACATCTTTCTTGCGTCACACATTTTTACCCCTATTAACAGGGTGTTTTGAGTAATGTTCATACATAAAGCTGTACAAGTACTCGTTATAAGAAAAATTCCAACACAATCATCTAAAGAAAGCCTGAACTAAGCATTCTTAGTCTTAAAAAAAGAAGAAAAATACCTTTTGGCAGCTGTTTATTATGTTGCCTCTAACTATTACTTTTGATACATTTTGATGTCCTTTATTGAACAATCATCGGGCAATACTCTATTTTTCAATTATAAATTCCATCAGTGCTACTGTAGATCTCAAATGGATGAAGAATGTCACTGTGTGGATATTTAAAGCTCCTCAGAGCGAATGACGTGGAACAATGTGACATTGTACAGCACCTGGTGCCCATTATTCCATGCATAAAGAGCTCTGTCTCTGGGGTTATAATCCAGCATGGAGATATGGGAATACTTATTCTGCAAGGGAATGTCAATGTACTCGTAAGTAGAGGAGTTGGTATGGAAAGCATAGTAGACCTTTGTCCCTCCTGAGTAGCCATTGGTGACATAAAGTGTTCCACAGATCATAAAGGCCTCACCTGCGCTCCTCTTTGGGTGGTTGGTGGTATAGCTCTTGATGACCTGCAGAGTTGATGGATTGAGCTTGCTGATGACGATGTTCCCTGCGTTTTGATTGGTGGCGTACACAACCCAAAGCCCGCCTTCATCCACCATTAGATCAATGTCTGAGTGACCACCCCAGGAGTAGTGGTAGCGATTGTTGTAGCCAGCGTTATCCAGCTGATTTGACTTGCTGATGGTAGCCGTCTTAAAATCGAATTTGATGATGGTGTTGCTTTGGAACTTGTTGAAGTAGATTGAGCCATTGTAGACAACCTGTCCTGTGCCTGACCAGGGGTGAGGAAGCCGATGCGACGTGAAGTTGTCAGAATACATGAAGTCAGCCATGGACATGTATTCCCGGACAAAGCGGTTATTGTGGTAGCCATCCATGTACCAGACCTTTTGGTGTGAAAATGAATATGTATCAGTGCTTTCTTTATGGTTACAAAGACCAGGAACTATCTGAAAATTAGGACCCATTATAAAACTTACTTAAACTTGTCAATTTAGGTTGTCTACAAAATTGACAAGAGGTGCAACAAATAAATATAAAGGTGACCCACTTTATATTAGGTGGCTTTAACTACTATGTACTTAACCATTTGATACAATGTACTTATTATTGACATACATGTTATTGCATTATAATTACATTTAAATTACTTGCATTTAATTACATTTGTAGTTACACTGTTAACTTTACCCCTAACACAATCCTTACCCCAAAACCTAACTCTAACCTCTAATCCTAATCCTAACCCTAACCCAACCCAACCCTTACTCCTAAACCTACCCGTACCTCAACCTCAGTAGCAGCAAATGTGGGAATTTTGCAGAACAACATTTAGTTACACAGTAAATACATAGTCTTGTATGTATTTAATGTTAGTACATAGTAGTTAAGGCCACCATATATAAAGTGTGACCTATAAATGAAACAGCACTGTGTTTATTGCAAAGAGCATACCTGGCTAAAGTACTTTCCATTTTTTAAACTAAAGGGCATTAAATAAAAAATAAAAAGATTTAACCAGTTCGTATTCTCACGTACCGGCCCACTTCAAGCACTGGCAACAGGATGCTAGATTGAGCACAATATAATGCAACAGAACTTGGGGGTCTCAAGAAGCGATTTACTAAATTGAACTACTTTCCTGACACAGCGTTATAAAATGCATTGCTTATGCAGCAAGACACTGATAAGAGAGCAAGGCCAAAGACCTCCACCTTAGTCATCATCAGTGCATGGAACACATCTAAAATTCTAATTAAACAACAGAATGTAAATTTGTATCTTAAATTAAAAAAATATTTGAATTTCACAGTCTGAATGAATATTATTAATGAATATTAATTTTGTGACATGACATTCTCCCATTAGTTTGACCTGATATGCTGATGACCTGAAAAAAAAAAGGATACATTTACTTGAGAAGCAAAAATGTGGATAAAAAAAGACTGGATTTCAGAGAATATATCTTATAATAAATCTTAATAAGCATAATTTAGTGGCCTATGCTGCTGAAAAACTAAAAATGATTCAAACTTAATTTAAAGTTTATATTCTTCAAAGTTGTATAAAAGTTATAAATAAGTCTTATTATCTTATACAGTGTTGCTTCTCAAGTAAATGTATGTTGTTTTAAGGATATTTGTACTGGAACACATGATAAAAATACCAAAAATAATCAGTTTGAAGCAATCACTTGGCTTCTAGTTGGCCAATTTTTTGGCACTTTTAAAATGAAACCATTAACATAATATGATTAGTTCCCAGAATGTGGGGAAATATTCTCTATTATAATGGTTGTTCCGCCCTTGGCAAAGACCTCGCCTCTCTAGTCTTGGTGAAGCCTTGCTTTTAACAAAGTACTTAATTCACATTATATTATACATTATATAGACCTGAGTCATAGGGACTGTCAAATAAAAGTTGTTTCCTAACTTGCCTATAATAAGACATTCATACTTCAAACCCATTTCCTAAAACCCATTCCTTGGCATGCAAATTAGAAAGTCTTAGACCCTGTTTACACCTGTTATTAAGATGCTTGGGTGATTCGATCACAAGTGGTCAGATGAGACACACCACTGTTTACGTCTGGTTGTTTAAATACATCTCCTGTGACAACTTGTGATTGTATTTGTAGGGGAGGGACAAATACAATCATAATTTCCAGCTAAATGTTCCATTATTTTAGTGGATTACTGTATTAAACTGAGCTGCAGATGTTCATGCTTTCATGAGTGTCTATGCATGTTTATTTCAGACACACTGAAGAAGATCCATGAAGTTCTCACACTTGTGGATATATCTGCTTATTGAATTTTTCAGATCATATAGTTATTCCTTTTAAACTGCTTGAATCCTGCAAAGTTTAAACTCTTGTTTTAGTGCAGCAGTTGATTGGCAGGTGAGGGGTGATGCTTCGCTGCTGCCGGGAAGCATACAGGACAGATTAGCATTTACACATAAAATGTGATGCAGTTACATGCGTTTTTGACCACATATGTATGTGTTTTTTGTGATACGATCACAAAATGTTTTAGACCCCAATTAGACCTGACCACATGTAATCTGATCACCAAAAATGCATCTGAATACCAGGTGGAAACAGGGTCTTAATGTCTGATCCTGTAAAGTGTGTTCTCACTGCCGAGAGAGAGAGTTGAACTCAGACTATCAGAGGCTTCACGCAAGGGCAACTCTCTGACCCTGCATCAATCATTCAGAGCTCTGACAGAACTGCAGGCCAGAAGCCCTTCTGTTTCTGAGTTTTTCTACTGGATCGATCCATTTCCAAGGAGCTAAAAACTCCACAGCCTCACCTTCAGCCATTCCCTTTGAAGTTGTTGCATTAATATATGAGGGGATCATGGATTAGTTGTCAGGCAGCTTACTTGCTACTGACATCTAACAAAGATGGATGTGTTAGACAATGTTAGACAAATTGGAAGAAGACGGAAAAGCTTGTACAAAGACAGGAAACCAAAATAGTCTTTTAAGACTGTGTTTGCACAGAATACTAAAGTATGTGCGAAAAAGCTATGAAAATTACAGCAATGTACCAACATTTGTGTAAAATAGGGATTCATTCATCCCTTACTGGGAATGACTTTGCTGTCATGCTAATTAAGTTTGCAAGATTTACACGTATCATTTGCATCTTAAAGTGTGGTGGAAATTTATTCTTGGCCTGTTTTCAAGAAAATACACTGCGGGTACAAAAAGAGTGCTGATGAGATGAAGTGAAATACATTTTACCCCCAAAACCCCCACAGAATTGTGACTAAAGTCTAGGGCATGCAGTGATTAAAGCCATTTCTCTTACACTGAACAGTGCACTTGTCATTTATTTTAGTAGAATAAAAAATTATAAAATGAAACAGGAATTCATCTATGACAGTTAGGATTCTATGAACTCACCCTTGTATCACCATCAGGGGCAAGTGGGTCAGTCATCCAGGATCCATACCTTGATCCAGATGTTTTTACGGTTATGGAATCACTTATTCCAGTCAGCTTCCCACATGCTGGTAATAACAGTAAAAATTGCAGAAGGGTCATTACAATAGAACTTTAAGGTGTGTTTCTATGCTTTCCAACAAGTCAGCAATATGCTGTAAAACTTAAAGAGAGGTTCACACAAAATTGGCTCATGTAGAGAAATTCCAAACCTGTATGAATTTCTTTCTTGTGAAACACAGAAGGACATATTAGGCAGAATGTTAGCCACAGTTAAAATTCACTTTCATGGAAAAAAGAAGCAATGAAAGGGAATGGTAACTGAATCGTAATCTAACGTCTCCTTCTGTGTACCATAGAAAAAAGAAGGTCAACCAGGTTGAGAACAATATGTGGGAGAATAAAAGACAACATTTTCAATATGAACTATCATTTTAAAGCTAAATTGTGTAATCTCTGTGCCACTAGCATCACCAAACGTAAAAAAAAGATTGTTTTCAAACAGATTTTCAGATTACTCAGCCTGTCTTTCATTTGTCAAACATGGGTGTGTCATGGGTGCGTTTCCCGTCCCATAACATAACATAATGCTTAACCACCACATGGCGCATCATTGGAGAAATTAATAATGAAAAAAGTCTTGACAGAATGCAAGATAAGGAATAGAAGACATATAAGCCACAGCAAAGTCAAAAACAAGTAAAGAGTTGTAGTTACAACCACACTACTTTGAGATGCTGTTTGTGAATGTTCATAGGAACTGTGGTTTTGCTGAACTATGTTGGTAACAATGGAACTTGCAATTGTAGATCTTACTCACAATAGCGCCATATTTGATATTTGATGTGAATAAAAATGCTGTGAGGGATAGACTTACAGGCTCTGTATAAAGCTGAATAAAGCTCCTCGACCACAGCTAATTTTCCATAACATGTCTAATTCACATCCCATTTTTCAGGAGTTTTTGTCCACTGATATTTTTTTTCTTCTTTTTTTTCTTCAATGTGTCATCAGTGGAACAATTCAAAACACTAAACAACAGTACAATCCTTTGAAGAAACTTAAGTCTATCCCTCACAGCCTCGGTTTACTCTGCATATTAAGCTCAGATAGGAACAAGTATTTTAGCAACTAAATGACAAATTTAGTTTAATTTTTAGAATGTAAGTGTTCTACACTGATAAATGGCTGTATGGGGAGGTGTAGGTTTTTCTGTCATATTCTGGCATGTGTTAAGCACTTAGGCAGTTTGCAGGCATCAGTGAACCTCTCATTGTTTCTGTTTTGAAACAGAGTCAGACAAATGCACTGAAGCATAACTTGTGTGGACGTCTGCAGTGTTGAAGAATACGGATTCACAAGGATGTGCATCTCTCATACTTATTTCTTTCTGGTACAAATTTTTCTCTCTTTCTCTGTCGGATACTTGATTCAGCAACCCCCCTCTCTCTCACTCTATCTCTTCTGTCTTTTCTTTCTCCTGTTGTGCTGTTCTGACACCCTACTGAGGCAAAGCAACTGCCTTTTTTTTATGAAATGTCCATTTATAGTTACTCCTCTGTTTCCCATTGAATTCCCATTCAATTTCACAGACTGAAAATCTTGTTATTTTATATTGTCAGTTACTCTTATTTTTCACATTTCAAATTTCAGATGGTCAGTGAACTATATGGGATCTCTGAGCACTGAAATGTATGTTTTGGCATACAATTATTTTAACAGAGTAATACTGATTTACTCTACATTAAATTCACTAAAAAACTCTTTAACAGACAGCAGAATTGACCTCTTTATGATTACTCATAATCTGCTAATATTGGCCTGTGTAATTCCATAATCCCTCTTGGATTGAATGAGTTGTGATTTATTCACCCAGTTCTCTGTACTAGGTGTACTGCCGCAAACATAACCTATATTCAAGGCTATTCTATGGTACATGATGGTCAATAAATACCAGCACAGGTGGTCAATCTTTACAACAGACCTGATGGCCAAATATTAATTGAATAGACTGTGGCAGGCAATAGATTGTAATTATATTAGTGTATATATGATGACAGTATGATGTAGCAAAGAACCATTTCTAAGTTTGCAATGATATGCAATAGTACTGAATACAGCATGAACTCAAAGCCAGGATGTATAGTGTTAATGAAGTAGACTGTTGATGAAATTATCTTGAAATACATACAAACAACACTGAGTTTACAGCCCCATCTCGCTACTGTGTGACTGCTGCTTTACATAGCATACATAGGCCTATAGTATATACTGTATTTTCCTCAAATATATTTCTTATAAAATTCTGGCATTAAATATCACCAACCCATCTTTAAAGGAATGTCTGAGGTTTCATAAAAAAATAAAAATAAATAAAAACTCATATTGTCACTGTAACGCTTGAGTAACGAGGCAGACGAGGCGATGCGGATCCAAACGCAGTCTAAACTTTATTTAGTTAACAAACAGGTAAACACAAAGGAACAACCCACAATGGGGAAATCAAACATAAAAACTGTAAACTAAACACGATGTAAACAAACAGAGGACTCGGGAAGGAAACACACACCAGGCTAACATCAAACAACGATAGACAAGGACTGAACAAAGAAACAGGGTATAAATACATTAACATGGGAAAAAAGGGTCCAATGAACGAACAGAACTCAAACAAGATAACAAGGTGATTAACAGAAGCAAAAGGCAAACTAATGAGGGCAGGTGAAAACAATGACAGAAAACACGAACGCTAACAAGGGGACTATGGAGTTACATAAGGGACTAAAGTGAAAACTAAGAAATGCAAAAGTGACAAAAATGGCAAACAAAAGGGCAACAGTGAAACAAGACAGGGTATACATAACAGAGTCCCCCCTCAAAGGATCGGCGTCCAGACGATCCTAGAAGACAAAGACAAAAGACAAAAAACCCACAGAGAACAAAATGATGGCACCGGGGCAGACAGGCAGACCAGGGGGGGCACAAGAACAAGGAGGCAGTCCAAGGGGCACATGGGCAGACAGACAGACCAGGGGGGCACAATGGGCAGGCAGGAAGTCCGGGGGGCACAGAGGGCAAGACAGGCAGGTCATGGAGGTGCAAGGGGCAGACAGGAAGTCCAGGGGGTTGAAATGAGACAGTCCACGATGGCACAAATGGAGATGAGACAGTCCACGGGGCCCATTAGGCAGTCCCTGGGGGCACAAAGGGACAGGGTTAGGGGGCCAGGGAGGTATCGACCGGGCAGGGACAGGTTTCGATGGTCTGGGAGCTGGCCACAGGGCAAGGACAGGTTTGGGGGATCTGGGAGGAGGCCACTGGACAGGGACTGGGTCAGGAGGCCAGGGGGGAGACCTCAGGACGGGAACAGGGTCAGGAGGCCTGGGTGGAGGCCACAGGACAGGGACTGGGTCAGGGGGCCTGGGAAGAGGCCACGGGACTGGGACTGGGTCAGGAGGTCTGGGAAGAGGCCACAGGACAGGGACTGGGTCAGAGGGCCTGGGAAGAGGCCACAGGACGGGAACAGGGTCAGAAGCCCTGGGAGGAGGCCACAGGACAGGGACCGGGTCAGGAGGCCTGGGAGGAGGCCACAGGATAGAGGCCGGCTTTGGTGACCTGAGAGGTGGTCGTGGGCCAAGGGCCGGTTCAGGGGACCTGGGAGGTGACCACAGGACAGAGGCCGGTTTTGGTGGCCTAGGAGATGGAGTGGACACAGGGGAGGCCAGCGGAGCCGCGTGAGGCGGAGCCAAGGAGGACCTCTGAGGCGGAGCCGAGGGAAGTGATGGCTCAGAAGGCCCAGAAGGCGGAGCTGAGGGAGGCTCAGGAGGTGGAGCTGAAGGAGGCTCAGGAGGCGGAGCCGAGGGAGGCAGCGCCGTGGGAGGCTTTAGGTACGGAGACCAGGAAGGCTCTGGAGTCTCTGGGGGCAGAGACGTAGGAGGCTCTGAGGGTGGAGCCGTCGAAGGCTTGAGTGGCTCGAGAGGCGGAGCTGTAGGAGGCTTGGGAGGTGGAGCCGTAGGAGGCTCGGGAGGCTCTGAGGGTGGAGCCGTCGAAGGCTTGAGTGGCTCGAGAGGCGGAGCCATAGGAGGCTCTGGAAGCGGAGCCGTAGGAGGCCCCGGAGGCGGAGCCGCAGGAGGCTCGAGAGGCTCTGGGGGCGGAGCCGTAGGAGGCTCAAGAGGCTCTGGGGGCGGAGCCGTAGGAGACTCGGGGGGTGGAGCCCTGGAAGGCTTGAGAGGCGGAGCCCTGGGTGGCTCGAGAGGCCTGGAAGGCGGAGCCCTGGAAGGCTCGAGAGGTTCGAGAGGCGGAGCCCTGGGAGGCTCGAGAGGCTTGAGAGGCGGAGCCCCAGGAGGCTCGGGGGGAGGAGCTCTGGAAAGCTCGGGAGGCATGAGAGACGGAGCCCTGGTAGGCTCGAGAGCCTTGAGAGGCGGAGCCCTGGGAGGCTCAAGAGGCTTGAGGGGCGGAGCCCTGGTAGGCTCGAGAGGCTTGAGAGGTGGAGCTCTGGGAAGCTCGGAGGGCGGAGCTCTGGAAAGCTCGGGAGGCGGAGCTCTGGAAAGCTCAGGAAGCTCGGAAGGCGGGGCTCTGGAAAGCCCAGGAGGCGGAGCTCTGGAAAGCTCAGAAGGTGGAGCTCTGGAAAACTCGGAAGGCGGAGCTCTGGAAAGCTCGGGAAACTCGGAAGGCGGAGCTCTGGAAAGCTCGGGAAACTCGGAAGGCGGAGCTCTGGAAAGCTCGGGAAACTCGGAAGGCGGAGCTCTGGAAAGCTCGGGAGGAGGAGCCCTGGAAGACTCGAGAGACTTGATAGACTTGGGAGGCGGAGCCCTGGTAGGCTCGAGAGGCGGAGCCCTGGAAGGCTCGAGAGGTGGAGCCCTGGAAGGCTCGGGAGGCGCTGGCTCTAGGACGGGCATGACCACTGGCGCTGGCTCTTGGACGGTCCTGGCTACAGGCGCTGGCTCAGGGACGGTCGAGTCTACAGGCGCTGGCTCAGGGACAGTCGAGGCTACAGGCGCTGGCTCAGGGACAGTCGAGGCTACAGGCGCTGGCTCAGGGACATCTGAGGCTACAGGCGCTGGCACACTGACGTTTGAGGCTATCGGCACTGGCTCACTGACGTCTCAGGCTACAGGCTCTGGCTGGGTTACCGTGGTATGTGCCGGCTTGGGTTCGCCGGGCACTGAGGGCAGAGCCAAGGGGGTTTAGGGCATGGGGCTGCGGCAGGCGGAGGCTGGAGTGCAGAGACCTCTCCCTTTCTCCTCTTCCTCCGGCCTGATGCGACTGGCGAAGCTGGGATGCTGTTCCTGGTCAGCGTGGCTTCAGGCTCGCTGGCCGTGGTTGACGAGGGCTCAGGCTCGCTGACCGTGGTTGATGAGGGCTCAGGCTCACTGACGGTAGAGGCCGTAGGTGCTGGTTCGCTCACTGTGACATGCGTGACCGCTGGCTCGCTCACTGTGACATGCGTGGCCGCTGGCTCGCTGACCGGGGCAGGCGTGGGCTCTGGCTCGCAGACCGGGGCAGGCGTGGGCTCTGGCTCGCAGACCGGGGCAGGCGTGGGCCGGGAGGCGGAAGCCTGTCTTTTCCTCCTCCTCCGGGCGGACGAAGTGGACTGTGCAGGTTCAAGGGAAGCCACTGGCGTGGGGGGTTGCTCGCTGACAGGTGAGGCTGGTGTGACAGGGAGCGGTGAGCTGCACGCTAGTAGGGTCGTCTCCAGGTAGTCGCGGAGAGTGCAGCCGGGCGTTGCCTGTGGCACCCGCTGCACTCTCCGCGATTTAAGCTGTCCTTAAAAAAAACCACCAATGCGGAGTCCGGGAAGTCCGTAAAGGTCACCAGGAGGAGAAAGTGGAGAGCGTGGTCTACCAAAGGCTGGTCTTCTTGCCGCAAGTTGAGCAGCCGGCATTTGGCCCGTATAGCTGCTGGATCCATGTGTGGTCTATCGTTCTGTAACGCTTGAGTAACGAGGCAGACGAGGAGATGCGGATCCAAACGCAGTCTAAACTTTATTTAGTTAGCAAACAGGTAAACACAAAGGAACAACCCACAATGGGGAAATCAAACATAAAAACTGTAAACTAAACACGATGTAAACAAACAGAGGACTCGGGAAGGAAACACACACCAGGCTAACATCAAACAACGATAGACAAGGACTGAACAAAGAAAGGTATAAATACATTAACATGGGAAAAAAGGGGCCAATGAACGAACAGAACTCAAACAAGATAACAAGGTGATTAACAGAAGCAAAAGGCAAACTAATGAGGGCAGGTGAAAACAATGACAGAAAACACGAACGCTAACAAGGGGACTATGGAGTTACATAAGGGACTAAAGTGAAAACTAAGAAATGCAAAAGTGACAAAAATGGCAAACAAAAGGGCAACAGTGAAACAAGACAGGGTATACATAACAGAGTCCCCCCTCAAAGGATCGGCTTCCAGATGATCCTAGAAGACAAAGACAAAAGACAAAAAACCCACAGAGAAAAAAATGATGGCACCGGGGGCAGACCAGGGGGGGCACAAGAACAAGGAGGCAGTCCAAGGGGCACATGGGCAGACAGACAGACCAGGGGGGCACAATGGGCAGGCAGGAAGTCCGGGGGGCACAGAGGGCAAGACAGGCAGGTCATGGAGGTGCAAGGGGCAGACAGGAAGTCCAGGGGGTTGAAATGAGACAGTCCACGATGGCACAAATGGAGATGAGACAGTCCACGGGGCCCATTAGGCAGTCCCTGGGGGCACAAAGGGACAGGGTTAGGGGGCCAGGGAGGTATCGACCGGGCAGGGACAGGTTTCGATGGTCTGGGAGCTGGCCACCGGGCAAGGGTAGGTGCAGGAGGCCTGGGAGCTGGCCACAGGACAAGGACAGGTTTGGGGGACCTGGGAGGAGGCCACTGGACAGGGACTGGGTCAGGAGGCCAGGGGGGAGGCCTCAGGACGGGAACAGAGTCAGGAGGCCTGGGTGGAGGCCACAGGACAGGGACTGGGTCAGGGGGCCTGGGAAGAGGCCACGGGACTGGGACTGGGTCAGGAGGTCTGGGAAGAGGCCACAGGACAGGGACTGGGTCAGAAGGCCTGGGAAGAGGCCACAGGACGGGAACAGGGTCAGAAGCCCTGGGAGGAGGCCATAGGATAGAGGCCGGCTTTGGTGGCCTGGGAGGTGGTCGTGGGCCAAGGGCCGGTTCAGGGGACCTGGGAGGTGACCACAGGACAGAGGCCGGTTTTGGTGGCCTAGGAGATGGAGTGGCCACAGGGGAGGCCAGCGGAGCCACGTGAGGCGGAGCCAAGGAGGACCTCTGAGGCAGAGCCGAGGGAGGTGATGGCTCAGAAGGCCCAGAAGGCGGAGCTGAGGGAGGCTCAGGAGGTGGAGCTGAAGGAGGCTCAGGAGGCGGAGCCGAGGGAGGCGGCGCCGTGAGAGGCTTTAGGTACGGAGACCAGGAAGGCTCTGGAGTCTCTAGGGGCAGAGACGTAGGAGGCTCTGAGGGTGGAGCCGTCGAAGGCTTGAGTGGCTCGAGAGGCGGAGCCGTAGGAGGCTTGGGAGGCGGAGCCGTAGGAGGCTCGGGAGGCTCTGAGGGCGGAGTCATCGAAGGCTTGAGTGGCTCGAGAGGCGGAGCCGTAGGAGGCTCGGGAGGCTCTGAGGGCGGAGCCGTCGAAGGCTTGAGTGGCTCGAGAGGTGGAGCCATAGGAGGCTCTGGAAGCGGAGCCGTAGGAGGCCCCGGAGGCGGAGCCGCAGGAGGCTCGAGAGGCGGAGCCGCAGGAGGCCCCGGAGGCGGAGCCGCAGGAGGCTCGAGAGGCTCTGGGGGCGGAGCCGTAGGAGGCTCGGGGGGTGGAGCCCTGGAAGGCTCGAGAGGCGGAGCCCTGGGTGGCTCGAGAGGCCTGGAAGGCGGAGCCCTGGAAGGCTCGAGAGGTTCGAGAGGCGGAGCCCTGGGAGGCTCGAGAGGCTTGAGAGGCGGAGCCCCAGGAGGCTCGGGAGGAGGAGCTCTGGAAAGCTCGGGAGGCATGAGAGACGGAGCCCTGGTAGGCTCGAGAGGCTTGAGAGGCGGAGCCCTGGAAGGCTCGAGAGGCTTGAGAGGCGGAGCTCTGGGAAGCTCGGAGGGCGGAGCTCTGGAAAGCTCGGGAGGCTTGAGAGACGGAGCCCTGGAAGACTCGAGAGACTTGAGAGGTGGAGCCCTGGGAGGCTCGAGAGGCTTGAGGGGCGGAGCCCTGGTAGGCTCGAGAGGCTTGAAAGGTGGAGCTCTGGGAAGCTCGGAGGGCGGAGCTCAGGAAAGCTCGGGAGGCGGAGCTCTGGAAAGCTCAGGAAGCTCGGAAGGCGGGGCTCTGGAAAGCCCAGGAGGCGGAGCTCTGGAAAGCTCAGAAGGTGGAGCTCTGGGAAACTCGGAAGGCGGAGCTCTGGAAAGCTCGGGAAACTCGGAAGGCGGAGCTCTGGAAAGCTCGGGAAACTCGGAAGGCGGAGCTCTGGAAAGCTCGGGAAACTCGGAAGGCGGAGCCCTGGAAGACTCGAGAGACTTGATAGACTTGGGAGGTGGAGCCCTGGTAGGCTGGAGAGGCGGAGCCCTGGAAGGCTCGGGAGGCGCTGGCTCTAGGACGGGCATGACCACTGGCGCTGGCTCTTGGACAGTCCTGGCTACAGGCGCTGGCTCAGGGACGGTCGAGGCTACAGGCGCTGGCTCAGGGACGGTCGAGGCTACAGGCGCTGGCTCAGGGACGGTCGAGGCTACAGGCGCTGGCTCAGGGACGGTCGAGGCTACAGGCGCTGGCTCAGGGACGGTCGAGGCTACAGGCGCTGGCTCAGGGACATCTGAGGCTACATGCACTGGCACACTATACGTTTGAGGCTATCGGCACTGGCTCACTGACGTCTGAGGCTACAGGCTCTGGCTGGGTTACCGTGGTATGTGCCGGCTTGGGTTCGCCGGGCGCTGAGGGCAGAGCCAAGGGGGGTTTAGGGCATGGGGCTGCGGCAGGCGGAGTCTGGAGTGCAGAGACCTCTCCCTTTCTCCTCTTCCTCCGGCCTGATGCGACTGGCGAAGCTGGGATGCTGTTCCTGGTCAGCGTGGCTTCAGGCTCGCAGACCGGGGCAGGCGTGGGCTCTGGCTCGCAGACCGGGGCAGGCGTGGGCTCTGGCTCGCAGACCGGGGCAGGCGTGGGCCGGGAGGCGGAAGCCTGTCTTTTCCTCCTCCTCCGGGCGGACGAAGTGGACTGTGCAGGTTCAAGGGAAGCCACTGGCGTGGGGGGTTGCTCGCTGACAGGTGAGGCTGGTGTGACAGGGAGCGGTGAGCTGCACGCTAGTAGGGTCGTCTCCAGGTAGTCGCGGAGAGTGCAGCCGGGCGTTGCCTGTGGCACCCGCTGCACTCTCCGCGATTTAAGCTGTCCTTAAAAAAACCCACCAATGCGGAGTCCGGGAAGTCCGTAAAGGTCGCCAGGAGGAGAAAGTGGAGAGCGTGGTCTACCAAAGGCTGGTCTTCTTGCCGCAAGTTGAGCAGCCGGCATTTGGCCCGTATAGTTGCTGGATCCATGTGTGGTCTATCGTTCTGTAATGCTTGAGTAACGAGGCAGACGAGGAGATGCGGATCCAAACGCAGTCTAAACTTTATTTAGTTAACAAACAGGTAAACACAAAGGAACAACCCACAATGGGGAAATCAAACATAAAAACTGTAAACTAAACACGATGTAAACAAACAGCGGACTCGGGAAGGAAACACACACCAGGCTAACATCAAACAACGATAGACAAGGACTGAACAAAGAAACAGGGTATAAATACATAAACATGGGAAAAAAGGGGCCAATGAACGAACAGAACTCAAACAAGATAACAAGGTGATTAACAGAAGCAAAAGGCAAACTAATGAGGGCAGGTGAAAACAATGACAGAAAACACGAACGCTAACAAGGGGACTATGGAGTTACATAAGGGACTAAAGTGAAAACTAAGAAATGCAAAAGTGACAAAAATGGCAAACAAAAGGGCAACAGTGAAACAAGACAGGGTATACATAACAGTCACCTTCCTAAAAAGTCATTTTTTCAGGTTTTTCAGAAATGTTACCAGAGTTGGCCAGCACCATGAGGAGATGATTTAGGCAAAAAAAATATTTTTGGTCAAAAATGACTTAGGACATTATTTTAGGAAGGTGATGATATTGAGCCACTTACAAAAGAAGTAAACCTCCCTGTACACTTAGAGTGTTTAAAAGCTAAAATGTGAAGCTTATAGTTTTGTTAAAGCACTTGCATACAGAAGCTTCTTCCTTTAAAATGGGTGTTATTTAAGCTGTAAATTAAAATTAATAATTTGTATTTTATCCTATGTATGTCTATTATGAGACATTTGCAGAGTTAATTGGCTTTACATGGTCAGGAGTTGAAACATTGGAAAAAACCTATGGAAATACAAGGTTAGCAAGTAATTTTTTCTCCTTCTTTCTTCTGTTAACACATACAATGTTTACGTCTTGTGGCTATCCTATAAAAACAGTATGTATTTTAATGGTCTTGTGTTGCTCTAATTACTCTAATTTACAGTAAATGCCTTGTAACCATGAAAACCAAAAAAAACCTGAGTGACCAGTTGTTATTAATTTCTGTAGTAATCAATAAATCAACAAAAGCACAATTGTACAATATATTGTAACATATTGTAATTTACCTTATAAGATTCAATTCACTTTAGTAAATTCATTAGGTATCATGAAATAACAATGAACAGTGATTAATTACAGCATCTATTAATCTTGGTTAATTAAGATTAATAAATGCTGTTAAAATTTTGTTCATTGTTAGTTAATGCTAACAGTATTAAATTGCAGAGGTGGGTATAACGTGCTACATTTACTCCGTTACATTTACTTGAGTACATTTTTGAAAAATAAAAATGTTAGAGTAGGTTTACAATGGTGGCATTCCTGTTGTTACATTACAGGGTTTAATTTTAGTTCATGTGTAATTTATTGAGAGACTATTGAATGGGACTTTTACGAGAGGGGATGTTCATACAGCTGAGTGCGCTGCTGACACAGACTGTCATTCAAGTAATCAATGCTGCAGCATCAATCTCTTCAAAGTGAAACACTTTCTTCACTTTGCACAGTGAAAAAATATATAATTTTGTCATGCAATGTCTTCATTTAAAGGTATCATGAATTGGATTTTTATTTTATTTTATAATGTTACTTGAGGTCCACTTATAATGTTAGCGTGATTTTTTTTTCCATTAAAACTTTTTCCATTGAAATATTTGGTCATTTTCTATCCAGTTTTTGTGCCTCTGATTCAATTGCTCCATTTTTTTGGAGTGTGTGTTCTTGAAGACTTCAGTGTAAACGTCCCCGCCATTTGTTTTGAAAAATTCGGATGGTTAAAAAAATGACAGAGGCATTCATCCATACATGTTTGAGCCAGAGTCTGATCCTGAATTAACCCCTCCACAAACACCTTTTTGTCTTACCGACACGATCCGGGACTTCATTAAAAATAAACATAAGCCACTCTTTCTTAATGTTGGGATCCTTTCAAAGCAAATGCAAGAAATCTACTTTCCCACAACCTGGCACTGCACAATGTCTTGACATCTTTGTGGCCATCGTGACACCTCCTGTTGCTCCAAAACAAATCTCACCACTCTACTCTAACAAGACCGGTGGGCAGGCCTAAGCAGTGTCGACGATAAGGTAGGCATTGATCTGTTTATGCAGAGGCTGGCCTGTGCTGATGTAATACCACACTATGATGCATTAGTGAGGAGGAAGTAGAGAACAAGACATTTTGGCACATTGGTTTCAATAAAGCCTTTTTTTGGACTAATGAAGACGTTTTTGGATCTGAAATTTGCAGTAGGTTTTTATAATGATATGAACTCTTATACGTCATGGTAAGTATTTATAAGTTATTTTCCAATTCATGACCTCTTTAACACCAAGACAAGCTGATATTTCAAGATTAAAATCTCAGCTTCATTTTAAGGCAGCACGCAGAGTTAAGTTTTGGCTCTAATGCTAACACTGGCTTTTCTGTGAAATGTGATGGCCATTTTCACGGTGATTCTGTAACTGGGCTCTTATGACATCAGTTTTTAAGTGTACATTTTTAAATCAGTGCAGCAATATATCAGTGGGTTTTGTCCCACATCCTGCATGTCATGAGAAGTTTTTGTGCATTTACTGCAAGTGCACAGCGAGGGGCGCAAGGTGATTGTTTGGCAATCTCTTTTAATTGGATAATTTCTTACTCTTACTCAAGTAATTATTTTTTTAAATAAATGTACTTTTACTTGAGTACAGTTTTTGGCTACTCTACCAACCTCTGTTAAATTGTAACAAATACATCCTTATTGTAAAGTGTTCCCTCAGCGAATTCTGTCTATAGAACTTAGGTATTGAATCTGGAACATTCTTTAAGTTTTCTTGAGTGTCTGCTATCATTTGCATATTGGAATGCCAATGGATGCATAATGGGTTTGATTTTGTATAATAAATTTGAGTAACATTTATACTGATAAGTGCTTACCCCAACACTTCTCTTAATTTATCAATAACTCTTATTTCTTATAAGTAGGCATGCTAAATACTATTATTAGTACTTCTTGTTTTTGATTAAGTCATTTGTATCCTCATAGCTTCCAACTAAATTCATGATTACAACACATGTATGCACCTTGTAAAAAAACTAATAAATGGAAGTAAATGTCAGTGTCTATTAAGCATGGTCAGCATTCAGAGAATAGCTGGCCCAGGCTCCCATCAAAGCAATGCCTATTAACTAAATTGAAGCCCAGCTTTTATACTAGTAAATGTATGTCTAGCAAATTATTGTGGGACTTTTTCCCTTATGTGGTAGCATTACCAGATGCTAGTGCAGCATTAGAAATTCATGCAGCCAGGGGATTACTGTACAGGGAGCAACAATCTTTCAATAAAATCCTGTGATCATATTTAGATGGCCCTCTTTATCTCTGTATGCAGCTTTTTGCTCAGTTGAAAACTTCAGACTGCAGCTCTTTTTGGTATTTATTGTAATGCACCATAACCCAGCATGCTGTCCTCTTTTAATCAATCAAAGTAAGACTGCATTTGTATTATGCATGAGAACTGAATTTTATTACTCCAAAAAGAATATGGTGCTGCTGACCTATAGTATATTCCAGTGTTCTAATACAAACCAAAAAAGATTTCTGTGAGAATTTTAATTTTGCTTTAAAAAAAAATAAAATGTATTTCTTTATTATCTTTACAGAGGTTTTATCTAATAATTATATTAGACAACTGTTATATTATATTTGATCATCTAATTTACCTGTAAAGCCACTATGAATACGTGCCATACGTGACCTGAGTATTTGTTAGAGGAGAGGACAGCTCAGAAAGTTTTCTTTAGACACGTTTGTGTCTAACACCCACTTCAGAATAAGACAAGAATCTGCTGCTAAAGTATCATATTTGCAATGCTAAGATAAAATATTTCAAAGGAGAAAAATAAGGAAAGAGAATTTTATATATTGTGATTTTTAAATTCAGTGTGCTAATGCCCCATGCTGTAAAACTGCACAACAACATTACAGTGTTTTGCACAATCATAATTCATAGAGTAAGGACTAATGACTCTGATGCTATAAAGGAAATATCCTTGAGTCTATTTTTCAGTATATATTGAAACTATATTTTTGTTTTTGCTTTTTGGTAGCAAAACGGTGGTGTGTGTGTGTGTGTGTGTGTGTGTGTGTGTGTGTGTGTGTGTGTGTGTGTGTGTGTGTGTGTGTGTGTGTGTGTGTGTGTGTCTGTGTGTGTTTAGACACTTTAAGATGTTGTTAATTTTCATGACTTTTTTTGCATTATTTAATTTCCTATTATATGGTAAATACAAAAGAAAAAGAAAAGGCTTTTGTCTTTAAATATAAGAAACACAAATATGTTTTTCTGTTTGCTTTTCTGGGTTGTTTATGTTCAGATCATGATTGAAAAGTAACTAAATAAAACTAAATAATCTTCATAATTAACTTTGTGTACTTGCTTGCGTACTAAAATATGCATTTTAAAACAGTATTCTTCTGTCTAGTTAAAAAAAAGAAAAAAAGAAGGTTGTTTGTGTTTGTGCTCAAACTCGTCCTACCTAATTTTTGCATGCATGCACGAAGCCTCTCCTCAAGATTTGACACCCTGTTGTGAAGCTCCTCGTAGTCAAACGCCCCGATCTCCTCCTGCAGTTCACTTAGCACTGATGTCAGATTCTTGACCTCCTCTTTAAACTGCATTACCAATTTTGCATCGGCCTTGTATTCCTCCAACACTGGTATCATTGGTCTAAGTTCCTCCATTTTTGCTTTTATGGCCTGAAAGGTTAAAATAGGCTTGGTTCAGTAGGCATGCGTGCAACGATTCTGTCCAAACACCTGTCTTGCCCTACACTTCCTCTCTGGCTACACTGTCATGAGTGTGACTAGCAAATAGATGTATAGTTCAAAATAACATAAATATCATAAACAAGTTCTCAGTACACCAGCAAAAATGTGAAAAACTCTCTTTATTTGTCACCGTTGAAAATGCAATGTGTTACATGCTTCACATACAACAATAGTTTCCCCCTTTTCAAAATATCCAAATATGCATTAACAAATCTGAATTAGGAAAGACATGGAGATGGTATTACTGTAGGTTTAATATAAGCAAATCTACTCATGGAAGACTGCTATAGTGGCATGCACAATAAGACGGCAAACAGAATTCAAAGGGGCTTTGTAAACTGAATGGTGCAAATACTCAGTTGACCAGTTCAGGATTATAATGGGATTGAACTTGTTCTTCAGTCTCTGCAGTTTTGATTTAAGTCATAAAGTTAGCCCTGTAAGCAAGAAAATGAAATATTGTTGAATAGCTAACTCGCTAACCTTTCTAATACATACATAAATTCAGAAATTCTGAACTATCCAACAATTACTTTTAAAATTTGTTAAATTCAAGCACACACATGATTACTATTATTTGCCTTTATGTAAATAATCATGATGGTATTTACCTTAGAATGTTTAAAGCTTTATAAGGTTATATTACTTATGTAAAAAAAAAATTGTAAAAAGAATAAACATAACATATTTAACAATACTAGCAAATTATGAGCTCATGACATATTGCTTCGGGACAATAAAGAGCAAAATCACCCTAGTGCAAATAAAGAAAAATTCATTTTTTTCAGTCCTTTGATTCCATTTATGAAACTCAAACCTTATGTATTCCTGCATCAACTGAAATGCCATGTTTGTTTAAGCTCTGTGAAGACCTGAACTTCTGAAAATGAACAGCACCTTGTGGACTGCAGATTATATGATGATGTGTAAATGATGACTTTTTTTTTTGCTTCATACAATAAATGTTAAAAGGGCAGAGCTATAAAATGTTTTTTAATATTTATCTTAGTTGGCCAATGAACAACATGTGCCACCAACATGATCCCAGAACAGCTACTTGGCCTCTTTGCTTGATACCTCTTACTTGTTTAAAATTAGCACTTATATTGCTTCAACAGCTCTGAACACAATGCAATGTTTTGCTTTAAAGAATTTGAAGGGCATGCCTTAGGAGCTAAAAGATTTTGCCCAACTGATCTAAAAAAAATATCTATTCACTCTGAGAGATGAATACACACTACAAATTGCAATGTGCAACAAAATCACTGCTCCGCTGTTTAAAAAAATAGCAACGGCCTCATTAGCATGCAGATGCAATTGACGTACTTGGCCAGCTAACAATACCTATGATTGAAAAGTAGCTATGCTCAAATTAATCATATTTTGTAATTCAGTACTTGTTGGGAAAATGCTTGTGGCATCAAGTCAGCTTGCAAATGTACATGCATACTAAATGTAGCAAATGACTTGCTTTTTTTCTCTCTACATTATACAATTATTGATTAGATAATTTAGTGTTAAATAGCATTAACAATAGTTGATCTAGATAGACAAGGCTTAGTGCAAACATTTTGTAATAAATATTGAATTCTGTCACAAATGAAGTAAGACTGATGACAGTGATACCCAGAGAATTGCTGTACCTTGTATTGCTTGGCGATATTCTGTTTGTGGCTTTCCTCCACCTGTTTGAACTTGGATTCCAGGCCTCTCAACTGCACCTCCATTCTTTGCACATACTGCAGGTCTTTTTGTGTCCTCTGGTCGAGATTTTGGATTGACTGGGTCATATTCTGGACCTGGCAGAGAGATAAACAGCATAAGAACAAGCTCTTGCTACCTGCAAGAAAAAAACCCTGCTGAAAACAAACAAACAAACAAACAAACCAACAAAAAACATCATTAGCCAGCCGATGGTGGTTTACTAGTCTTAGCTGGTTTAAGTTGGTTAAGAGTTTAAGTTCGTCTTACAGCCAGGTCGCACTGGTCCTCAGCAGATGCCCCAAACCTCTTCAAAACCAACAAAAGAAGCCAGCCTAATCACCATGGACTGGCTGGGAGACCATCTGACCACTTAAAGGGATAGTTCACCCAAAAATGAAAATTCTTACATCATTCACTTACCCTCATGCCATCAAAGATGTTTATGACTGTCTTTCTTCTGCTGAACACAAACGAAGATTTTTAGAAGAATATCTCAACTCTGTAGGTCCAAACAATGCAAGTGAATGGGTACCAAAATTTTTAAGCAGCACAAAGCACATAACGGCAGCATAAAAGAAATCCATAAGGCTCCAGTGGTTAAATATTTATCTTCAGAAGCGATATGATAGGTGTAGGTAAGAAACAGATACATTTTTTTTTACTATTAATTCTCCTCCCTGCCTGGTAGGTGGCGATATGCACAACGAATGCCAAAAGAAGAAGAATGTGGATACATGAATGTGGTAGTGGAGTTTGATAGTAAAAAACTACTTAAATGTTGATCTGTTTCTCACCCACACCTATCATATTGCTTCTGAAGACATGGAGTTAACCACTGGAGTCATATGGGTCGTTTTATGCTGCCTTTATTTGCTTTTGGAGCTTCACAATTTTGATACCCATTAACTTGCATTTTGAAGACCTACAGAGCTGCAATATTCTTCTAAAATGTTTCATTTGTGAATTTTCATTTTGGGTGAATTATTCCTTTAAGGTTGGTTTAAGCTATTTTTACAGCAGGTTAAAAGGCTTTAACTGGGTGACAACCTTGTTGAAAGGATCTGAGTGATTCAGTGGCGTATTTATTCTCTCAGTAAGTCTTTGCTTGGATATGTGTGTGTGTATTTTTTCCACAATGTTGAGGTTACTTTTTCCAGAAGCTGTCTCAGTTGTTTGGTCCTGGCATCCCGCGAGCACATGGTCTGCTGAGGAGCAACAACAGTGCACACACACCTGCCCTCGCTGTCTTGCGCTGAGCTGTACACCTGCCATGACTCCTCGGGGTTAGCTGGCAGCACCTGGGCAAGAGACAAAACAAAGAGAAAAAAAGGTCAATGAGTGAGGACAGCAAAGAGATGTGGTTCAAGGGAAAGCAGCTTTGTAACAATTTGATCCTTTCAGACTTCATGATGTCAGTCTGTCTTTGAAACGTTTAACTCCTTGAACAGTATATATTCGCTATATTACTTCCTCTTTCTCTGACACTCTGTTTCTCTCATTATATTTCGTCCTGTTCATATGGGAGCAGAGCTGTGTATTAGTGGTCAATATATGGATATGGTTTTTTCGAAGGATTCTTATAGTTGGTTCTTTGTTGTGAAATGGTCTTTTCTCAAAGGGGATTTTATGACCCAGTGGCTTTACATAAAAGAGCCATCTGGAAGAGTGAGTGTTTCCGTATGTCTTATCCTAATCCTGAATAATCTAATGAATAATCCATATTCATAACCAGTAGCGACAAAAGCACTTTTTATTAAATCGAAGGAATGCCGTTGCAAATCTGCTGCCATTGTAAAGATGAATTCAGATTAAAATAAAAATCTAATCTTGTATTATGTGAGGACAGCATTTATTAGAATACCAAAATAGTAAAAGCATTTTTTAAACACATACAAGAGATTCATCTCCGTCTCTCTCTCTCTCTCTCTCTCTCTCTCTCTCTCTCTCTCTCTCACACACACACACACACACACACAGTTGATTTGATTATCTTACATAAAAGGATTTATTTCATTGTATAGGTGACAGATAGAAACAACCCAACCCTACAAATACAATCTGGTCAAAAATCTTCTCACTGAGATACATTTTTACCCGATTACTGCACCTTTTGCATATGAGAAGAGATTTTTGTCCATTTGAAGAGCTGCATAATATGGAAAATCAATTAACATTAATCACATACTGTCGGGTCAGGAAACTCCTACCACCTAGTTTCTGGTTTGACTCAGCTCCTAGTGTCCTCCCAGAAATGTTAAACTAATGAAAATGAAATGTGATTTTGTCTGTGCGTGGGCAAGTTCATTATCAAAGGTGACTTTTGTTTTTGTATTGTCTTTATTTATCCCTTTTTGTCTGGCTGCACCACATGCAAATACTGGTAAATAACAGAGGTGTAGGCCCATTTGAAGTCATGCAATCCCAATTAATAACTGAGCTCTGTGACTACGATTTTACATTTCTATTAATATTAACTTTATAAATCACAAAGGATGAAAAATTACTGTAACACATCTGAAGCTTCCTTAAACCAAAAAGTACTGTGGTGGTAATATGGTACAGTGAAGGTATCAGATGGTAATACCGGTACTGAATAATTACTTATAGTATTTACATGGTACTACAGGGAACTTAAAAGAATATCATGATAGTAAAATCAATAAAAACAAAACAAATATACAAATAAAAAAATAAATAAACATGCTATGCAATGGTACATGGCCATATAGAATAAAAGAACACACATAAATAAAACGGCTATTTTATATAGGTTACTGTTTTGTGTGCATTGCTTGACAAGAATCGTAATCAATCAATTATATTTTGTTCCATTATACAATAATTAAATTCAAAGGACACTATGGTTCTACCATGTATGTAATATGGTGCTTGTTGGTACTATTTATTAAGTGTTACTTTTACCATTTCCATTCCATACTGAAATTAATCATTTAATTCCCAATTATATCATATAAACTATTTAAATACCATACTTTCTTTATAATTATTAGACTAAATAATACAAATATTTTGCAGCGCATATTGTCTAAACAGATCTTGAGAACATGAATAAGGAGAATATTGAAACTCACGCCAGTGATCCGGTCAGGCACACCCGGAGGTGCCACGCTTAATTTGGTGCTATTCAGACCAACAAGAGAGGGCAACGTTTGCGACATCCAGTTGGTGATCATCGCCATCGTGCTGAGCACTACTCCAATTTTCAGTAAAGGCACCGACATCTCTGCTGTTCTTTCTCCCAGTAACCTTCATTCTACACATTCCAGTGGAGAACTGTGGTGCTGCTCACCTGCGCTGCTGACAGAGGTGATGTGCTTCTCTAAAGCACCCATTGGAAATGAATTCATCTCGGGCATTTCTACGCGCACTATCCTAGTGAACTTTACAATTACGGGCGCTCTCTTGGTTTATGAGAACAGTGTAACTCTGCAGTCTTCTCTGTCCACTCGAATAATGACGGCAATTCAGAAGACCATCTCATCTCATTGGTTCTGTGCCTCCGCCCACCCATCACACTGGTGAAATATTCATAAATATCACAAACCTCCTCCCGACGCTTGACGCACGAACATTCAAAATTACTAAACGCATGCCAAAAAGGTTTCTTTACAGTTTCACAGTGCCCACACAGGCAGCATAAATTATAAAAAGACGAAATATGGTAATAAAATCAGATATTACACTTTGCTCTCAAATGGCTGTAAATGTTATAAGTGCCTCATTTTGACTTTCAAGTAATATACAATTACGAGTAGCCTATCTGATGTAATATTGCAGTAATACAGCAACCTGTATAGCATATAGTACATTATTAATGGGCTAATAAATGGTTCGTATTTTGTTTATGCTCTCTGAGCATTACACGAAGCTTTAAAATATGAACAGATGTCAGATTGAAGAGAAACGTCACTTATACTCAAAGCTTTATGTCTGTGAGTGTTGAAGTCTCTGGACAAGATGAGTAGGGGAGCATTTTCTATTATTATTAATATTATTAGGATATCTGACCAATGATACGGTTTCTCACATCATGTCGTGGCGAGAGTTGACCAATAGATGGCAGTGCAGGTTTCACATTTTTCCATTATTGTTTCTGACAGACGTTCCATCAGATTTATGAGAGTAACTTAAACACAGAGCGTGCATGGACCACCACCATTACACCAGACCATTTTTTTTTATCACAAGTGGTGATAGTAATAGACAGAGTGGTTTTGGCATAGAACTGGTGAGCAGAAGGTTACTGGTTCAATCCCCACATCCACCACCATTGTATCCTTGAGCAAGGCACTTCACTCCAGGTTGCTCTGGGGGGATTAAGTGCACTGTAAGCGTCTGCCAAATGCATAAATGTAAATCACAAATCTTGCGTTTATAGACAAATACACATATAGAAATATGGTTGCTTTGCTAATAAATTGCTGCCATAATACTCATCTAGCCAACTCAGATTTTAAAAATTGTTTTGATCCTTGTTAAAGTATGTCATTGTCTTGCATACATATGCATATAATTAATCTTTATTTTGAGCCCTTTTTTTATATTTTGGTTAGCAACATTTCTTGTCACCTGGACTACTAAATGAAGTGCAACAAGAGAAGTTTCTCTCCTGAGCAGGTCTGTATTTATGCTTTAGAGATTTTGAGCAGAGTTTATGTCTACATTAAAAAGTCACTTCTGGAAAATCTGCAAAGAATTTAATGTTCAAGTAATTACTGATAATCAATATGCTTATATTAATGCTTCACTTCTGAATTAATGAGCATGTTGTGCTATGAAGTGTTATCAACTCACTGGTTAGGTTGTATAGTGTAGTGTATTTTATGCATTATGTATAATGTAGTTATAATTCTTTAAACGCTGGATTTGTTCACTATTGCATTATTTGTGTACTATTGCATTTTTATAATATGACATTCAGGACCACATTTTTCTATGAATATTGATCTGGGATTCTACAAATCATTTCACACTGCACTGGAATCATAGTAAATCAAAGTTCTCTTAGAAACTAGCACCACATACTCACAATGTTGCTTTATTAATAGCATACTTGTATAAAGGTATTCTAAAAATACTAAAACAGCTTTATAAAAGACAAATGAAGATAAGCAGTAGGCTACTTGCACCAATTTGATTTGAAATAATAACCCATTGAAGAATACAGAACCAGGGGTGTAAAGTAATTAAGTAAAAATACTTAAGTATTATTTTTGGGGATTTGTACTTTGCTCGAGTGCTATTTAAACTGAATACTTTTCCAAATAAAAAAATTTTACTTTTTACTCCTTACAATTTTTTTTTTTTTTTTGCATGACAAGTACTGGTTAAATTTTTTTAACTCGCCTTTTCACTGCATCTGACAAATGACAGATGACAGACCAGATGTCAGCATTTCAAATGGAGTGTCGCACGGCGGCTGTGTGGAGTTCCGGCCATCTGCAGAGGTGGAATTTTGGATCTGATTTGAGATTCGAATATGTTGAAATATTTGTGCGACTAGACTGTATGTGACCGTCTGACTGAATGTGATGTATTCATTCAAAACTAAGAGCACGAAGTGTGAAACACTGATGGTTTTTGTCCTAAACTTTATTCTACATGCATGATACTTCTACAGATTGGACGGTTACAAAGTCAAAAATTATCATTCACTTGCAAATATATATATTTCTACACTTGTCATCATATTTAAATTTAAATATCTATGATTTTCTATACTCCTTATTTGCTGAATTATTATTGTTGTTGTTGTTGTTGTTATTGTTGTAGGGAACTATTAATTATAACAACTATATAACCCAAAGCTAACCGATAGTGTCATAAACACAAATGTGAGATGGAAAACACAATTTATTAAGCAACCACGTAATTTTTGTGGTGCTTCTATGACACGTTTGGCTCATGTATCGACTCACGTGCTCTTCAGGACTTATACCCCGGTACTTTGTACCGCATATTCAACACCATCAGTTGAGCAACTGCACAATTTGATCACACATAAACAAGCTTGAAAATGTAGTTGGTTATGTAATGCAAACATAAAGGTGTTTGTATGTCATACTATAGCATTGTGTGAGGAACAAAGCAAAAAGTGTATATGAACTGATAATCTGCCATTTTACTTGTGATTTGAGTGAAAGAGGATAAAAGTAATTGTTGTTTTAGCGCATCAAGTGTTCATTCCACAAGGAAATTGCTGTGTTACGTAAAACAGGCCACATATAAATAATTTAGCAAAAAATGTTTTATTGTAACATGATTCTATGAACAGGTTGCAAATGCCACTGGGGGGAAATATGACATCAGAGAGAGTACTATGGCGACTTAACAAACCAACCAAATTTAACATCCTCTCTCACAATCTCCTCTCTTGATTTCATTCTAGCTAGGAAAAGTATTACTATTACTTTTTGAATACTTAAGCACGATTTATTGTGAACACATTTTTACTTTCACTCAAGTATGTTTTTGGCTAGATACTTGGACTTTTAATTGAGTAAAATTTTCACTCAGTATTCATTCTTTCACTTAAGTATTATTTCTGAGTACTTATTACACCCCTGTTCAGAACACAGGAAAGTAGTTATTTGCCAAATTAATGCTCTGTTATTAAGACAAAAGACCTGGTCTCTCGGAGGCAGTTTATTGTTATCATTTGATAAGACTCCACATAATCTGCTATTAGTTTGTTTAACTTATTAAAAGGCTTCTCTATAGTGTAAAGGGACAGAGAAAAAAGGCAGGTTGCTGAAGAGATCACTTCAATGTTGAGTGTGAAGAAAGCAATTCACTGGCTATTTTTGTCTTCAAAGTGGGACTGTAGAGTGTCAGACACAATCACAGCATGTGGATAATGAGAATTTTCTGCACACTCCTAGGAGGTGTTTAATATTGAATGGTTACAACCAAGTAGTTTGGCACAAAATTATAAAATAATAATACGTATCGCTCTCACAAATCCATTTAGTTTAGACTTTAATTCAATGCATTTCTGTCTTCAAATTTTAAATCTGAAAACTATTACTACTACTACTACTACTACATAATAATAATAATAATAATAATAATAATAATAGGCCTAATAATAGCAATCATGCATCATGTTAAAGCATGCAGGCTATAATCTGAATAAATAAATACATAAATACATAGCCTACAACAAAATGATACAGCTCTCTAACCATATGGCTGGTTAAAAGGTCTAGATACGAGAACCCCGCTGCGACTTCTGAATTCGGCTAAGTCGTATTATTATATCCCGATTTCTCCTGCTTAACAGATTAATCTATCCATTTGTAATAATAAACGGAAACGGCTTATTCTGTGCATATCTGGTTAATTAAACGGATAAGTGCGCTAAAAATGGCGTTTATAAACCTACTTGGGTGAGTTCAGTGCCCATCAGTACAAGGAGGGTAAGACTTAGGAGCTTGCTTGCAGGCTGCATCTTCTGCCGCTGAATGCACCTGATCCAAGGATATCACATGCAGATCTGTTTTCTGTGCAGTTGTCCGTCTCTCTGTTTAGAAGCTCCTCTTGAGTATATATTTTATAATTCAGCAAAAAATAATAATGGAGCAAATGGCATGTGGTTTGCAGAGCCGTCTCTTTGCATATGTATTGCATCCCAGTTTCTCGACGCTCCCTCAATCACTTCCTCGCTGCCATTGAGGACCACAGATCCGACCGCGAATGTAGGGATGAGCACGAAAGCGGAGGAAATATTACTTCATCGCTAGACAAACTTGGCTGGTTAATACAGGAGAGTAGGTGTGGGCAGGAAATTTGAGAAACTGTGCCAAGCAATGGTGCTCAACCGGATGTGACTCGGTTTGGCGTGGGACATTTAAAAATGTCTGGGCGGGCAGCGATGCTTTGAATGGAATGAACAGCGTGAAAGACTTGGAACTGGTGGGTGAGCGCACATAATATGTTATAGCAGTTGGACATGAGCAGTCGGTCCGAGTGTGAAACGGCACAGTTCACAGTAAAAATGTCAGGGCTTAACTAAAGGACAAAAGGAGTGGTGAGGTTGCCATGGCAACTGCGTCCTCATTTTTAGAAGATCATAAATTAGAAAAGGTTGAAAGGTGAGGGAAATTTTGTTTTTGCGTAGTAGGGTATTGTTTTGGTATTACATCTTGATATGTAAGACATTTATTTATATTTATGTTTAAATTGTAGCTTTTTGCATTAAATTTTACACACTGAATATACTGTAAATGTTGCACTGGAAAAAAGTTAACCTTAACAATGTGCTTTATGTGTTAACATCTAAATTAAATGGTTTGATTAATGTAACAAATGATTTGACATGTGTGAATCAACCTGTCTGTATTTGAGGGTAAACAAATATTTATGGGTTATGTCAGTAGAAATAGCTCCTTAAGGTAACAATTGCAGGTTGCTTCTTTTTACTTTATGTACAAAGTAGTTATTTCGAAACAAAATGAGTGGGGGAAATCTTGATGTTAAAGCTTTAACAGCGTCATTTATTCAATACAAACAACCTTAAATGCATGCCATCGTTAAGGTTTATTAATTGTCTTGTTTACTGACAGTAATTGACTCATCTGAAAGAGCAACTGGCTAAATGTCATCACCACAGTGGCCATAAGACTGACTGACTTAAGCATAAAATATTGAGTAAACTACTTGCATTACAGGTTGAATACACACCTGTTACAGTAGTAGAACAAAAAATAAATGTGCAAGCAGTTTGAAATGTAAGATGTGCATTTCAGATTTACATATGGCAGTAATACTGAATTTCTTTAAATTAACTGCTATTTTATTTTACTGAAAGATACAAACATGTATAAAAAGAGATGGATGGATGGATGGATTGATCCTATTCAGTTATGGACATACATTTTACCACCGATCCTATTCTGGTAACGCTCAGCCTTCCCAATCATTTTCCAATTTTTGGTTACTGGTAACCGATTGTTTTTTAACACTGGCCACTACAGACAGTGTTGAAAATTACTAACATGGTGAAAATCAACCACCAACTTTTTTGTCTTGCTAACACTGAAACTCATAGGTAGTATGACCTAGGGCATGTGTTATAAAAATGGTAGTGGTGAATAGGACAAAACTCCCTGAGGTACCCCAGTACTGCTCACTACTGTGTACAAACTCTTGCCTGTCAGCATGATAGAGCCTGTGATCTCTTGGGGAGTTCACCTGCATCAACCTGAACTTGTTTGCATGGGTAAAATGGGGATAAAGGCATTGGAGAATTTGAAGAACATGATTCTATTTGTGGAGCCAGCCAAAAAAAATAAATAAATAAATGAAAGTGATGAAAAGATGAAAGTAGTTTCTTGTAAATTTTAATATAGAATTATAATAATAAGTTTATCCAAAATTATCATATAAGATAAATGTGACGCATAATCGTATTTCAGTGAATATCCAGTGAATTTGTTTTCTATTGCAAATATTTGCACCAGACTTAAAAATGAATGCATAAATAGGACTCCATGCTTAAAATGAAGCCCTTGTGAGGTTTGAGACAAGCTCGGGGAGATGTCCCACTTTTCTCTCTCTCTCTCTCTCTCTCTCTCTCTCTCTCTCTCTCTCTCTCTCTCTCTCTCTCTTCTTTTGATTTGGAGATCAGTGAAACTACACAAAGCATTTTTCTTTTTCTTTTTCATTGCATCTGCTTTAAACAATGGCATAATCTTCTGACTTTTTAAAAGAGATGTTTGTAAGAGTATAAAACCATATGTTAACAAATACAGATGCCTTCAAATGTGTCTGAGTGAAAGGGAAGGCAGAATAATGGTGCAAAATGAATGCTGCGTGTTACGTTATGTTGCACTTGGAAATTAATCATTGCACAGTAGAACACAAAGGAACGCTCATTATTTTTCAGATTAGACATTGATTGATGCTTCTACAGGAGAGAGATTCAACATCAGGCACTTTAATTTGCAGTCTTTCAGTCCACCATGTTTTCTCACATATCAATTTCCTGTATCTTTTTACCCTGCCATGTTTATGACATCCCGGGTAATAAGTACAACATTCCATATTTGAAGATTTTTCATTGGATGCATTGTTACTTGTCACTTTGAAGACCCCTTTTACATTAACTCGTTAACGACAGACCAATTCAACAACCTGTGATCACGTATCTTCAAGTAAAAAATTATGATATGGTACAGTAGGAGGGGGACCTTCATAAGTCTTTCAATTAATTATATATATTGCAAATAACAGTTCTTATTCCATACCAGTAATAGTCAGACAATTGGTATCTTAAGAGATGCTGTTAAAAAATATAAGTGTAAATTTAAATCATGCTGTGACAAGCATCAAACGCACTTCTTATTATCTCACTTATCTTAATCAACAGCATTCAGTCCTGGGCCTTACCAGTGCTTTGTGGTACCAATAGTGCAAGATTAAAACTCTATTTTATAGTCTCATTAGAGGAAGAGCCCTCTCTGAAACCATTTCAATATAAGGACCAAACAAGCTTTGATGTGAGATCTAAAGCACAAAGGGCAGGAGTATAATATCTCTGATGGCAGTTGTGATGGTAGGTTTTGGTAATTATAGAAATGCACATTTCATTCTTATGTTCAGTTGTAAAGGCAAAAATGGTTGTGATAGCTAGGTGATGCATCAGGTAACATATTTAAGCCTGTCTCCAAGTAAACATCCAGAGAGTTAAGGCTCAGTGTTAACAGCCAAGCAAGAAAATGTGATGTCTGCAGAGTAAAGAGAAGTTCTCTGACTCGATTTGAGCTGCCAAGTTCTAAGGTATCTTTGTTTCCATTGTACACCGTACAAAAAAACATCCTTGTATCAACAACACCAGACAAAGACTAGCAACTTGTAGTACTGCGACAGTAAGCTGGTCTCAAATTTTTTTTGGCAGTATACAGGCAATCTCGTTTCTCAAATGCTGTCTTATAAATGTGTTTTTAATGACACCTTGTTTGTATCATCCTGTCAGACAGACATTCACAAAGTGTGATGTACACTCCAGATCTTTTGAAAGCTGTTGAAGTCACAGAACTCATCTTTTTTACTTGCATATTACTAAGAAAACAAAAGTAAAACAATTATATTATTTCTATAAACCTAAACATACAGTTAGCTAACATCTCATTGTGTGTTGCACAGAAAAAAAATAAAGTCATATGGGTTTTGAACAATATGTGGGTGGAAAAAGGATGACAGATTTGTCATTGTTGAGTGAAACATCACTATAAGACAAGATCAGAGAACTACTTCCATCCCTCCACTAAAATAAGTTCCTTTTCTTATATTTTTATTCGTATTAGTAAAAAAGGCTCTAAAACTTTGAGTGGTGGTGGTGTAGTGGCTAAAGCACAGGTCTGTTAATCAGCAAGGTTGCTGGTTTGAACCCCATGGCCACCACCATTGTGTCCTTGAGCAAGGCACTTAACTCCAGGTTGCTCCAGCTGGATTGTCCCTGTAATAATTGCACTGTAAGTCGCTTTGGATAAAAGCGTCTGCCAAATGCATAAATGTAAAACAATATTTAAAAAGACCTTTGCCTCCATTATGCTGCTCCAAAGGTCAAAAATAAACAACAGTATGCTGAGATTTTTGCTTGCTGGAAATAACAAGAAGTGAACTTGTTATATTAAAGAATGACTAATCAGCCTCTGAAATATTTATAAGGTCCTTCAATGGTGACTCCACATTCACAGTATCTCCACTTTTAATTGCAAATCTAAATTAGTAATTGAAACCTCCCTTAACTGAACACGTACACACGGTTCCAAAAGCACAGTGACTTGAGTCATAGACTGTCATGTTTCTTGCCAAGAAGAGAAGGATGGCGGTCCAGATCTGACTGTGGGGACCATCTGCCTCTCTCTGGTTCCTTTACTTACCCACAGTGCACTGCTGTTGAGGAGATATAGGCACTGGCAATCAGCTAAAGAGCAGATTATTAACACTTCTTCCAAAGGATGAGGTGTCTGTTAGGGTGAGAGCATGACTTTTATTATTAAACAATGCTTCAATTATTTCATAGTACCACAAGTCACTATTTGATGCATCCTATCAGCCTGATCAAAAACATCCTGGTAATTTTATGCATTCTCGGCTGCATTCTTAAGGATTGGTATTGATCGGCAAGGCACATTGAGAAACAGCTACATACTTCTATGGCATTATTTTTACATACTCTTTGTTGTCCTGTGCAAACTGTTTTGTACAGCTCACAAAACTCTTGCCTTTATTAGGTCTGAAGGATGTATTGAAGGAAATTTTCAGTCTTTTGGACTGTTTGTCACACAAAGCTATTATATGTATTCGAAATACTTTTAATATAGTCCACAAGTCACAATGACCACTATAATGATACTTTGAAGATTTAATTTAATTTTATTAAAAATGTTTTTTTTTTTGGAGCTTGACAGCCCCAGTCCCCATTCACTTTCATTAAATAGAAAAAATAGTGGCCAGGACATTCTGGTTCTCGTTGTAGTTTAGCACACAACACTTCTACAATCAAGAATTCCTCGGTCCCTTTTAGTGCATGCCCAGGTAAGTGCATTCGGGTGTCCGCGTATCTGAAGACTTCATGAAGGGAGAAGAAAGAACGACAACACACAGTTGCTTCTATTCAATCTACTCAAAGTTTATTACAGCAAGCATAATATTTATACCTTTCATAGAACAAAGATCAATCAACAGCCAATAGTATAGTGATAGCAAGACAGCCAAGGACAATAAATGTTGACCGGAATAGTACGGGAACGGTAATCATATGAGGTCAAGCAGTCCTAGATATTTGTTATGTCCGACGGAGAAATTTAGCTCAAGGAAAGGAGTATGTGCTCGTTGGAGGATAAGACAAGAGAAACTAACAGCATCTATGAAGGTCATGGACACTTTGTGCATGTGGTGTGATTCTGTGATTCGCACACATACATACAGAGTTAGATGTCAAACTAAAGACAGCATGTACAATTTATATTTCTCACAATGACTGTGGTGACATTACTGCAAAATTATATTATGTGGTTCATTACACGTATCGCTGCAGTTTTGAGATTTAAATTTTTTTCTCCTAAACAGGTGAATTTTGGTTAATGCTCGATCGAGTTTTAAATCAACAAAACTACCCATACACTAAACCTTTTACCTAAACCTAACCAACGCAATTGCTGAAGCAACCACATAATTTTGTTGTACTTCAATGACTCACGTGCCAACTTGAATTATTTTCTAGACTCATACCCCCTTCCTTTGCATTGCAAGTGCAAAGCTCTATCAGGTGAACCTCCGTGCAACTTCATTGTAATTTAATAAGCTTGTAAATTATAACAGGAAAAGGTTGGCAGGGAGGAGGCGGGAACCGGCTGAACAGTCAACAGAAACTTTAATGGACAACATAAACCAACATAAAACTTAGTACAAAAAAGTACACATACACAACGCGGCCACAGGCATCTCTCTCTCTCTTGAACCGGCACCTCCGACTGTCCCTTATCTCACTCTCCCACTGATCAGGTGATTCAGTGCCGGCCGTGCTCCCTCACGGCCCAGCCACACCCTCCTCCTCGCCCCCCAATTCATGCTGGTCTTACTAACTAAGAAGCATTTGGACCCAAAATATATACACCATAACTAGATAACTAGATAATTCTGAAAATGACTCTATGACCTGTGATCAATTTTATAACTGAGAAATTAATTATTATAGCTGATGTACCTTTTAAAATATGTGTAGTGATATTTAATCACTTATAACTGACAAATCAATAAGTATAATCATTAATCTTGGATTATTCATCTCATTCTACTGAGAATAATAATTATTCAAGGCTTAACCTGATAATATACCCTGAAAATCAGGTTTCTCATAACGTGTAATGTTTTATCCATGTTGTAAAACCAATAAATTAACCAGTATGATATATAATCAGGGATTATTTTCATGTTTTGTTACCTACACGTATAATATTCATGAAAGAATGTCATATTTAGTATGTAAATGATTGCATGTTAATGTAGAGAATGTTTATGACAATGAATGTCATGTCTCTTGCACCATTTTTAAGATATAAAGTGATTTATGTTTATGATTAAACATGCACTATTTTGAGTGGGAGTTGAAAGAATCCTCTACACAAAGATTTGTAAAAGAACTTTGAAAAGGACAAACCAATTGACTACATGACTCTGAAAAGCCACTTCTTATTGGCTCAGGACACGTTTGAGGTGCGGCCAATTTCAGTTCTAAACTTTCTTACCAAGAAAGAACTCTCTTAGCTCTTCTCTCTTGCAATGCTCTCTTGGAACTGTCATTTGATCTCCTCTCTTCGGCTCTCTTGCTTCTCCCTAATCCTCTGTGCCATGTAGAGTCCAAGGGAAACTCTGGAAACAAAAAGCCCACCTCATCAACCATCCAGACAATAGCTATCAGCAATCATAACAAAGTCCAAGACATCGACGGAACGAACTTTCTTCAAAGGCCAAAGAACCAATCAACACAAGGAAACACAATGCATGGAAATGCAATGACACAAGTACATCTCAAGACTTTTGCTCAAAGTGCTGGTATATTAGTTAAAAACTTTGGGTAATACAATTGCAAATTGATTTAGACTCATCGAAGGATAAATGGTTCTTAAGGCATTGTCAACAGACTCCATAAAGTTTCACATTCTGTCACTTTAATCACCAACCTGTTTCATGTTTTATTTGTTAGATTAGTTTATGTTTAGAATAGCAACAAAGTTTGTAGGTATTCAAAGATAATTTGACTGGTATATTTTGATAAATAATCTCATCCCTGTTTTTAAAAGATTTTGCTTCAAAGCTATACTTAAATATGTGTGATATTATTTTCAATAAGCCATGAGAATAATATTACTCCAATAAGTGAATTAATCATAATTCCCTTATTAAAGCTAATTCCTTACAATAAAAAATGGGAGCGAATACAACAAGATATTGTATTATGATTTTAATGGAGGAGAATAATATTTAGACAAATAATCTAATTATTTGTAATTTATCTTGCTTATAATGTTGTCGATTGCAACTAATCCCATTAATAAATTTCCTTACATAATGATATAGAATAAGGACAGTTTAAATTCTTAGCTCATGCACACTGTTCCTACATATAATGGTGGGGGTACGCAGGCACTTTAACCCGTGTACATTTATACAACCAAATTTGCTATAGGAGAAACATAAAGAGAGGGAGAGAGGGGAGAGATGTATAGCCTTTTAAAAAATTGCCGTTTACTTGTGATTTGTGTGAAAGTGATTAATCCTTGTTGTTTTAATGCCTTTAGTGTTCATTTAACCAGGAATCTGACACAATAAATACAATGAGGGTTGGAAGTTAAGGGTTTGGAATAACAAAAGGGGGAGTAAGTGATGATTGAATTCTATTTTTTGGGTGAACTATTCCTCAACGGATGCACATTGAGGTGCACTGTAGCGTAACTTTTAAACTGGGTAACTTTTAAACTGTGTCTGTTTATGCAACCAAATTACTGTTGCTGGAGACTTTCAATTTAAACTGGTCAGGTGATTGATGTATTGTGTTTAATCTCAGGTAATGACTGATGTTGTCTTCAGTACTGTTGGGTGTGGACAAGCCTGTCAGGTTTTTATCTAAGAAACTTCTCACTGGAACACACTAAGCCTTGAAGCTGTGAAACAAGCTATGATACTATATATCAGCCTTATCGACCCATGGTAACATAGATCAAAGAGAGGTTAAGATGTAAACAAACCTGCATTCATTAAATTACATTTAGCTTTAATTTGACATCAGAGACTTGTGTAGATATGATCATAAAACACTCTGTAAGTATGTAATAATCTTCCAGATCTATCTTATAGACTCAGTAAGCCCCAAAGCCTAGAAGAACTTGATGAAATAACAGAAAATATAAATACAGTCTTCTCTAGCACTCTTGATAGTGTCGCCTCCCTTCGATTAAAGAAAATTAAAGAAAAAAGTCCTGCACCATGGTACAATGCTCACACTCATTCTCTCAAGAAAGCAGCATGGAAAATGAAGCACAAGAGGAAGAATACAAAATTAGAGGTATTTTGCAGTGCATGGAAGGATAGACAGGCACTAAAAGCTGCCAGGTCAGCATATTTTAGCAAACTCTTTGAAACTAGCCACAACAATCCTAGTTGTTTATTCAGTACTGTGGCTAATTTGGTTTGGAATAAAGCCTCAACTGAACGAGATATTCCATCACAGCACAAGAGAAATGTCTTTCTTACATTACTTTCTTTACTGATAAAATTTAAATAATCAGAAATAAAATTGGAATTATACAATCATCTGTCACAGTACTTCAGAAAACAGGGTCTCATAATTTTCCACACATGCAACTTCAATCCTCCGCTGTCATAGGTCAAGAAGAGTTAACAAAACATATTGAAACATCAAAAGCCACAACGTGTATGTTAGATCCAATACCAACTAAGCTCTTAAAAGAGAAATTCCCTATAATCTCAGAACCACTTCTTAATATTATTAACTCTTCGCTATCCTTAGGATATGTCCCAAGAAACTTTAAAATTCTAGTTATCAAACAGCTTATTAAGAAGCTACAACTTGATCCTGAAGGACTGGCTAATTATAGACCAATTTCAAATCTCCTGTTTATGTCGAAAATACTAAAAAAGGTGGTATCCTCCCAACTGTGTTCAATTCTTCAGAGAAATAGTATATATGAACAATTTCAGTCAGGATTTAGGCCCCATCACAGTACAGAGACTGCACTAATTAGAGTTAAATATTACTTGCTCTTATCATCTGATTTCACTTCTAGTGCTTTTATATCTTAGTGCTGCATTTGACACGATAGATCACGACATTCTCTTGAATATGCTAGAGAATTATGTTGGCATTTGTGGACTTGAATTAGTATAGTTTAGGTCCCATTTAGCAGACCACTACCACTTTGTCTATGTAAATGAGGAATTGTCAAACCAAACAAAAGTGAAGTATGGAGTGTCAATGGGATCAGTTTTAGGGCCTCTTCTTTTCTCCTTGTATATGCTTTCCCTTGGAGATATTATCAGAAATTGTGGAATAAGTTTCCACTGTATGCTGTTGATACTTAACTTTATATTTCTTCAAAACCTAATGATATTTCACAATTCTCCAAATTAGCAGAGTGTATCAATGAAATAAAAGATTGGATGGCCTGAAGTTTTCTTCTACTCAGTTCCAACGAAACAGAGGTACCAATTATTGGACCAAAAACCTCTAAAAACAAGTCAATAAAATATAATTTGTCTCTCTATGAATGTATTTTTACATAATTTTCAATAGTGAACAACTTAGGTGTTATATCTGATACCAATCTTTCATTTGAAAATTAAATTTTCAAATTCTTCCATCTAATAAATATTACTAAATTACGACACATGCTCTCTGTTGCTGATGACGAAAAACTAATTGATGCGTTTATGTCCTCAAGACTAGATTATTGTAATGTTTTACTGGGAGAATGTCCAGCAAGATCAATAAATAAACTTCAATTGATTAAAAATGCAGCAGCCAGAGTGCTGACTAGAACCAAGAAATATGATCATATTAGCCCCATTTTATCGTCGTTACATTGGCTACCTGTTCAATTTCGTATTAATTAAAAAATTCTGTTAACTACGTACAAAGCTTTGAATGGTCTAGCTCCGCAGTACTTAAGTGACCTTCTGTCATGCTATATTCCATCATGTTCATTATGATTGCAAAAATCTGGCCTGTTAATAGTTCCTAGAATATCAAAATCCACAAAAGGAGGTTGATCCATTTCATGTTTAGCTCCTAAACTATGGAATAGTCTCCCAAACACTTTTTGAGATATAGACACACTCACTTGGTTTAAGTCTAAACTAAATTGACACATTTCCTGTTAATGCATTATTTTTAGTAAAGCTGCATTGAAATGATGTGTGTTGTGAAAGGCGCTATACAAATAAAAATGACAACAAGAGTCAAAGAGCCAGAGCTTTGTGTAAAATTGGCCAAGCTTTCACACCAACTAATGAATTTGAGGGTACCCTAGTACCTACCATTTCTCAATATGTAGGTAACAATGCATGACATCATGTAATTAAACCGTAATTACAATGTAATGATTATTTATGCATGTATTACAAAAAAGGCATTGATACAACAGAACAGATAAATATACCTATCTTGTGTTTAAAGCTTTTCAAATTTTTATAAATACAAAGAAAGAATTTCGTTTAATTGCTGTTGTTGATTACGCATGTATTAATTGACAGTAAATCTTTATATAAAAGGGATATTACAGCTTAAAGCTGAAATGTGTAATTTTTTTAAAATCTTATTCCTGATCAATATGCAAAGATAATTAAGAAGGCTATTGATAGATAGGTTCCTCTGAAAAGTATAAATACTATGGTGGTAACAACAGTGGTAACTTTTCTATTTTGCTTTTTCTCGTATTTTCACATTTGTTTGAGCAATGGTGTGAGTTTGGGGTGGGACTGTCTTTTTTCTGGCCAATGGAATACTGCTGGCTTGTTATTTATTTTTGTAATTTCGTTTGGTGTCGCTGATTTGCCTTCCAGTGAAAATCAAAACATTTCAACATGATCACACATGAAATTGTGACATTATTTCTTAATTTTTCCACTTAAAATAGACCCAATGGGTCAAATTACAAACAAGCAGAATCACATAGCGAATTATCATGCCCCAAAAATCACCTGTGTATTGCCTTTGACATCACATTCCTTTTGATATCTGAAAAGCGAGATACTACATTTGCAAAGAAGTGAATGAATTTAGCAGAAAAAAAAAACAGTTAACCTCCTGTTGCCATTTTGCTGTGAGATCAGTCAGAGATTTCAGAAAGACAATGTACACTAAGCATTTTTACAAATCTCTGTTTTTCTTTCTGCCTCTATTTCATTCACCCATTGTCTGGATCATTTTTTCAGGAAAAGGCCAAGAATTTCTGCTGACATGCTCTGCATTGCTCTCAGAGGCTTGGTAAGCGCCAAGTTAAAGCCTGATCATTAATGTACATTTCTGGTTCAACACACTCTATTTCATTATGGATTGAGCTGTCATTGTTCCTAGTGTTAATGCATTCCACTCATGTATAATGAATTACAGCTGTGTCTTGAGCCAGAACCAACTCCCAGCTACATTACATCAAAAGCAAATTGAAGAGGAGAGGGACTGCACCTTCATGCATATTATGAGTGTCACCTGCATGGCCAGGGATAAATCCATCACACATGAGGGTCTACTGAGCTGCCACAATCATGACATCACAAACCTTTGACTTAGTATATCTTATTCATGCAGTCACAAAAGGAACTGATGAGCATATATTTGAGTTTGATTTGAGTTTCAGCAAAGGGATATGGCGTGGTAGAGTTCTCACCACTACCGTCCACCCCAATGGAGCAGCCAGGGCATCTGCAGCCACCGACCGTGAGGGGACCACAGCCAGGGGCGGAGGAGTCCCCTACCAGCCGCTGAAATGCTGCGGGGTCTGAGACCACCGACCGCGAGTGGGTAGGGGCTCGCTGCCGACCGCCTGCAGCTGGAGAACCGCTGCCATGGGCGTGGTAGACCCCTTCTGTTCCCCGAGAACGTGGCAGGGTGATCCGTCCGCCAGGGGCTGGAGGACTGCTTCCGATCCACCCGGAGAGGCGTGGCTGTCATCCGTTAGAGGGTGGAGGAGTGGCCGAGGAACAAGCTGCGGCGTATCGAAGAACTGGTGAGTAAGTGTTTTTTTTTTTCACCTCTCTCTCCTCTCTCTCTCTCTCTCTCACTGCTGCTCCGCGTTGGCCTTTTCCCTCTCGTTTAAATTTTACAATGTTTTTTGGGGGGGGTACTACACTGTTGCAGGAAGTACCCAGCCCCCCCCCCCCATTTTTATTATTTATGTTTCCCTCCCCTTGTCCCCTCCCTCATCCAGGTAGACGGGGATGATCTGCCGGCAGATGGGGCGAAAGGCACGCCCCTCCCCAGGGAAAGACGGGGGGGGTACGTCATGCCGGGGGCTCCCCAGCCTGAGAGAACGAGGGAGGCATGTGGCAGGGCGGAGGGCAGGGCCAGGTCGTGATTCTACACACCTGGTCCCTTATCAGGCTAATCAAGCCTCCGAGAGGGATAAAGGCCGACTGTGGAGGATGGTGCGGGAGAGAGAGATCGTTAACGGACATGTCCGTCATATGTGTGTGTGTGTGTTTGTCTTTTGTTTAAGTTATTCATTAAAATATTGTTTACATCGCCAGCCCGGTTCTCTCCTCCTCCTTTCCATTGAACTCTTTTACAGCCGGGTCTGCCTGCAGTAGTTCCTGGTCCAGCAGATCTTCCTTCTGTTTGTTCATGCCCTAATCAGCCACATTTTCCTCTGCTATGGACCTAAGCTCATCAGCAGTCAGCTGCCTCCTCCTTTTGATTGTGTTGAGCAGGGAGCCATAGTCTTTATCCATCTCTATAACAGAAAATGTACAACAATTGGTAGCAAGCAGAATTCTTCACAAATCTGTACACTGAATAGTCCAACCAGAATGTCCAACTGCAGACAGCCCTCTCACACTTTCCTTCTGAACAGGAAGCTACACAACCAAAAATGATGTCTGTGTGATGGATGGGTAAGGCTATCTGCGAAATTATATAAAGATATCTACCATTGTTTTTATTATATGGGGAAATCAACAAGCTAGATAACTTATCTAACTAGCAGGCCAGTTTCCAGGCAGGTCTGAACAGTGTTTGAGCTCTTCCTCATATTACTTCAGGCAGATTTTTCACAAGGGACAATATTGTCCAAAAAAGTAACTGATATTTAGCTAATAATGTATAGTATTGCTAGCTAATGTTTATTTAGCAAGTTTCACAGACATTTTCACAAAAATAGAGGCTAGCTGCCTGTCCGAATATGCTGAAGGTCATGTAATTTTTTTCGAGATATAACTAGCATTACTCCTACAAATAAATGCTTCATAACTAAAACGTTTTGACTTTCAATAGACAATATTGAAAACACTTTAAATAACTTGTCTTACCTCGAAATATCAACTCAGTTTTCAATTTGAAGTTGTAAATCCAACACTTGAGGTAATCTCCCGGGGAATCCTCTCTGACTCCTCTCAGGGAAATAGAAGATGATGACACATTTATAATTCAAAGTAACCCCTTAACCAATCATATGTGCTTTTAGCTTATATTGTCATGAGTATCTGGCAGTTTTTATAAATAAAATCGGTGATTGATGGCGAAGATATTGAGACGGGAACCATGGGAATAATTGTTCCCAAATTTGAATGCTCCAGCTGGTAAGGGTTAACAAGCAAGACTGACTAGCTAGTACTAATGTCCACTGCTAGTGATAATGCTATTTTATCCTTGCCAGAGCTCTTTTATTCCTTAATGTTAACTGAAGGCAAATCTGGATGATATTTCATTTTAGCTTGCTAGCTAGTGATCTAGCTAAAGATTGCTAGTGAACTCACTAATGACAGTTAGACTAACTTGCTAGGTGGTGGCTGACTAGTTTTGATGTCCTCACTGTTGACACACATAGCATTGGCTGGTGAGAAGCATCATAGCTAGCTTTATATTTTAATGGAAATTAAACAACAGTTTGCAGCAATTATTATTATTATTATATTTTATTTATATGTTATGTTTTTTGCAACAAGTAGAATCAACCATCACATCCTCATCCATCTTACTCCATATTTCCTTACAGGAATGCAGAAAATTTGATCACCCCATCTGCAGCTTGCATGCATGAAAGTTGTGGCTGGGGGGGTACATAGATATCTAGTATCCATACTGTAGATATCTTATGAGCAGTTGTTCCTATAGAGCATTATAAACAGCGCATCTGCCTTTTGTCAACACATGAAAGTAAATTGACAGATACGGTCTGCAAGAGTCTTGGTTCTTTTCCAGTCAACTTTCAGATTATCTGATTTTCCATAAAAACTGGACAATATTTTTGATGAAATAAAAATTCCTGACTCCGTGACCTCACTTATCTCTTCCTTTTTTGTAGCAAACTGCAAAACAAGTATTCAACAAATTAAATATCATGGCAAACATATTGAAAATTAGCACCCACTCAGTAATTCAGTTCATTATGATGAGCTGTTTATACACTAAAGAAGCTTATACGCGGTCTAAGTCTTTCACTCACATCAGACAGCTCTCCTTGTTGACCATTCCATAATGGCGCAGTGGTGGACATATCCAAACCAGAAATTCATGCTGGTTTTAGCTGGTTGTTTCATCAGAAACTCTGTCTAAGGTCTAATGATTTAGCTATAGGTTTCTTTATACAAAGAAGAATCAATCCCCATATTGAGTCATGTCTGAATAAAATCTGTTTATGTATCTATTTTATTCTTATCTGAAAAATGCTTTGAGGCATAATCTACAGGTAAGGATGTTTTCATTTCCATAGATGAGGACACCTTTTTAAAAAAACACTTACCTTTTTGATCTGAGACACAGAGACATACCAGAACAATATCCGCACCACGATAAAAGACAACCCAGTCAGTAGATATTATTGAAAGAGGCCATGTTTTATAATAAAACATCTCAGAACACCAAGACACCATAGAAAAAAAAATAGTTGAGCCTACATCAATTGCAAGAAATGTATAAATTACACCACAGCCTATTATCAGTTATGTAACATGTAAGACTATGATTTTTTCACACACACCATATAGTATAGATATCCTGGAGGGAGGGAAGCTCACCTCCGATGATGTGTCTGGCAGTTCGTTCTTTTGCATGGCTTTACGGTTGAGGGTGGTGCTGTTGCCATACCAGGCAGTGATGCAGCCAGTCAGGATGCTCTCTAAAGTGCTGGTGTAGAATCGTGTGAGGATGTGGTGGTTCATTCCAAACTTCCTTAGCTGTCTCAGGAAGAAGAGGTGCTGGTGAGCCTTCTTCACAATGGCATCTATGTGGACGGACCATGTGAGTTCCTCAGTGATGTGGACACAGAGGAACTTGAAGCTGCTGACTCTCCACCAGTGCTCAAATTATGGTGATGGGGCTGTGTTTTCTGTCTTTTCTCCTGACGTCCACCACAAGCTCCTTGGTCTTACTGACGTTGAGGGAGTAGTTGCGATCCTGACACCAGCGTGTCAGAGTGTGCATCTCCTCTCTGTTGACTGTTTCATCATTGTCAGTGATCAGACCTACCACCATCAAATCATCAGCAAACTTAATGATGGCATTGGAGCTATGTGTTGCCACACAGTCATATGTGTACAGGGAATACAGGAGTGGGCTGAGAACACGGCCCAGTGGGGCTCCAGTGTTGAGGGTCAGTGATGAGGAGATGTTACAGCCCATTCTAACCACCTGGCATCTACTTGAATATCCAGCTGCACAACGAGCTGTTTAAGCCCAGAGCCCGGAGTTTCACATCAAGCTTGGAGGGCACTATGGTGTTGAATGGTGAGCTGTAGGCTACAAATGGTATCCTTCCAGCTGAGGATAAGGTGAGGGCGGTCATTGATTTTATGACTCCGCGTAATGCAGGTTAAGCAGGTTAGACAGTTCTTGGGCCTAACAAGTTATTACTGGTGGATCATTCACAATTATGCTCGCCACGCTGAACCTCTTTTTGCTTTGACTAGGTCAAAAGTGCCTTTTTTGTGGACGGTGTCAGGATGCCATGGACTTTTTAAAGGGTAAACTGATGTCGGCGCCCATATTGAGATTCCCAGACTTTGAAATTCCGTTCTACATCCACTTGGATGCGTGTGACGTGGTTCTGGGTGCTGCTTTAATACAGAGGGATGAGGATGGTAAAGACGTTGCCATGGCCTATGCTAGTCATGCCTTACATAAGTCTGAAGGCCCTTATTCCACGCCTGAATCACAACAGTCTGAGTTGGTTAATGTCACGGTCCAACCCCACGGGTCAGTTGGCTAGATGGTCGTTACACCTCCAAGATTTAGATTAAGGCTTGTCAAACAGTGTTCCTGACAGCTTGTCTAGGAATCCCCTGCCCTACAGTGGTCAGCCAGTTGATATTCTTAGAGATCATGCAGTTCTAGGAAGTGTGGACTTGTGTGCCTTGCCGACCATGCTGTTCAAAGACAGGGATCAATTGAGAGCCTTGCAATGGGAAGATCCAGACATTGTGAAGTTGTTAGGGTCAATAGAGAAAGATGAGGGTGAACATTTGGGGGAAGATCCTCTGTTTGTTGTGCTGGAGGGTCTGTTGTATTACAAGGACCCGAAAATCGGGTGCACTCTTCATCCTATGAGACAGTTTAAGCTTTACGCTCCAAAGTCGGTGAGACAATCTTTGCTTGAGTATTTTCATGATCATCCAACAGCTGGGCATTTAGGGGAGACTAAAACAACAATGAGGCTTAGACAGAGGTTTTACTGGCAAAAAATTGTTGACAGATATAAAGAAGTACGTCAGTACCTGTGCTGTTTGTCAATTTACCAACCTTCACAGAGAAAGCGAAGTGGTTTCATGGTTCCCGTCCATCCACAGCATCCATGGGAATATACGGGTGTGGATTTCATTGGTCATTTGCCACGGACACCCAGTGGTAATGCGTATTCTTGTATTTGTAGACTACTCATAGTGGATAGAAATTTGTGCGGTACGAGAAGCTACAGCTTCGGTTGCAGCTGGTAATCTACTCTCTGAGGTTTTTGCTCAACACGGCACTCCAAAATATATGATTTCTGATTGTGGGTCTGTGTTCGTGAGCGATCTGTTAAACACACAGTGTCTGAGTTGGGGTCTGAACATAGGCTCACGACAGCCTATCAGCCACAGACAAACACCACTGAGCGTGTAAATCGGACGTTGAAGACGGCAATTAGGGCATATGTGGGTACCAAACATACCTCTTGGTATCATTATTTGTCTCAAATTTGTTTTGCTTTGACGACTGTAGATTTTCCTTCAGCAGTTGGTTCTGTCTGTGTGGAGGATGTGAGACTGAGTAAAAGTGCTGATGGTACTGAGCTTCTTGACTTGACTGAATGTGAAGTCCGGAGGTTATACCGGAATTGGTAACCGGTATAACCTCAGACCAAGACTTGCACCTACAATTACTTCAGGGTGGGCTGAGACTAAGTGGACAAATGAGGTTCAAACTGACCATTTGGACCTGACGTGAATGTTTTTGTTTATTTTGAATCTGGTATATCAGGTTAATAAATAACATTTTCTGTATTTGTTCACCTGTCACCTGTCAATGTTTTTTTCTAAATTTCTGTAAGAGTAATGTTTTTTTTTTTTTAAAAAATCATTTTGTTCATGAGAAAGTGTGCTAAAATTGTGTTTTTTCCTGTATTTGTGAATTGCTTATTATTTTTGTGACACTAATTATTATTTTTTGTGTCCATGCCATTAATAATGGGTAGACTGATTACTGTCATGTATGTAGGTGATAATTGTTTTTCCATGAAACTTTGTGATTTCTGATTGCTTACAACTTTCATGTATGAGGTTGTTTATTTTCTATTATGTCACAAGGTTATTGGCTGAGGACAGCCACTATTTTTTCAGGGGGGCCTCTGTAATGGTCACTTAAAGGGTTTACGGTAATTATGGGGAGTGATACAGCTGCACAGAGAGAGCGCAGACAGAGAGAGCGTAAGAGAAGGGTGTGTAAAATGGAGGATGTGAGGAGATAGTTGCTCTCCACTTGTATTTCTTTTTGTTTTCCTTTTATTTTGTGTGACTGAGTTGGTTGTTATATGCTTTCCCACTTGCCTTCATGTTTGTGGAGGAGGTAGCACTCTTTTTTTGGACATTTTATTAAATACAGGTTGAAATGCTAACACCTGTTTGTCTCATGTGTCTCCTTCTCACATGAGTTATATCTATTTTCCCTCATTGAGACACCTCTAACATCCAGCCTCTGTTACAACGCATTTAGTTCCCCACACGGCTGACCGGCGTGATAACCACGCGATGTGTGAAACAGCGTCATGCCCATCTCGTTACTCGAGTCTGAAGCCAGTGCTGAAGTGGTCTAAATTGCATCAACATGAGCTGTGTGACCGCCGCCGAGGATGCCATATCACCCAGCAGCCTCTGAAATTGTTTAATTGGAACCGCTGTCCTCCACCTGAATGACTTCAGGTAGTTCAGCACTGACTGCGCACACTCGCTTGTGAGGAGCGTTATAATCGAGACTGAGTCTATCCAACAGCAAATGGTTTTTTAGAGGTGAACTGGAACAGCAATGGATTCAGCTCACTGACACACAACCGCTCGCCTCCAAAGAAATAATCTGAGTGGTTGTGAGCCAGCTCATTTTATATCCATATATCCGGGGGAGTGGCATGCAAATTCCACTTGCCAATTCTAATTGGCCTTTTCTCAAAGATTAGAGGTGTTTGGGGCTCTCAAGAGAGACTCCTAGTGTCACTACATCAACACAATGTCAAGTGAGTGACAGAAGGGGAACAGCATTCTCACATATGTGTTCCTTTTTTCTATTATGCAATGGCATCATCAGTGGTGCAGTTGTTGCAGTTAGCAAATTGCGGTGAGTCCACTGAGGCAGGCAGCACAGAGCAAATGTAATCTCTGATTAGCCTCTCAAAGCATTTGCTGATGATGTGGTCAGAGCAACAGGATGCCAGTCCTTTAAAGTTTAATTCCATCTGGACCCACGGCTTTACGGATATTCACCAGTCGGAAGGATCGGGTTACATCCGTTACAGAGACAGAGAGTGAACTAACCTCTGTAGCTTCGGCCACGAGAGCTGTTGTTTCCCTCAAAACAAGCATAAAAAGTATTAATCTCAGCCGGGAGAGAGAGACAGTGGTGTTCATGGTGGAGTTTTTATTCCTTTTGAGGTCTGTGATGATATTAATTCCACATGCATCTAGAGTCGGTGGTGTTGAACTGTCCTTCAATCTTGTCCCTGTAGTGGCATTTGGCTGCTCTAGTAGTTTTGTGGAGGGCATAACTGGCTTGTTTATGCTCCTCCACATTCCCGGAATTAAAAGCAAAGGTCCGCACATTAAGAGCCACACGAGACAGACTGGAAATTCTCCCAGGCCACGTGATCAAAACAGTCCTGTAGCATAGAATCTGACCAGTTTGACCAGCACTGGATCGTTCTGAGGGTGGGTGCTTCTGTTTCAGTTTCTGCCTGTAATTGGACAGAAGGAGAATGGAAGAGTGTTCCGATTTGCTAAATGGCGAGCGGGGAAGGGATTTGTAGCCATCCCGGAAGGGAGAGTAGCAGTGGTCCAAATCCCGGTCCCCTGGTGTGTTGCAACTTATTTGTTGGAAGAATTTCTGTGCGGTTGACTTGAAGTTGGCTTTGTTAAATTCCCCGGTCACAATGAACGTGGCCTCAGGGTGTGCGGTTTCCTGCTTACTTATACTCTCATACAGTTCCTTGAGTGCCTGGTCTGCGTCAGCTTGTGGGGGGATGTACACAGCTGTGATAATGACCGCTGTGAATTCCCTCAGTGGCCAGAATGGTTGACACAGAAGCATGAGAAATTCCAGATCAGGAGAGCAGAAAGACTTGATAGAATGTATGCTCCTCTGATCAGAACCAGGATTTGTTGGTCATAAAAAATGACCTTTTACCAGAGAGGTCTTTCACTCTGTACGCTCATACACTGAGAACCCCACGGATCTGGATTCTCCACAGACATCCAAGTTTCTGTAAGGCAGCTCACAGAGCTTTCTGTCCAGAGACTTAACATTTGCCAGTAGAATGCTGAGTAGCGGGGGTCGATTTGCACGTCTTAGTCTGATGAGAACGCTGGCTCTCCTTCCCCTTTTCCGGCTACATTTCCACGGCCAGGCAGCCCAAACAAAGGGCTCCGCTGTCATTTTTGAAAACAGCAGGTTGGCATTGAGGAATTTAAAGTCCTGTTTTTTGTGTGCTATTGAAGAACCAATGTCCAAAAGTTTTTGTCTATCATAGACAATAAGGCAGACAACATCCAAGATGAAAAACACAAGAATTGTAGGCTAAACAAACTGCAATATTGGGTCGGAGCAGCAGCCATACTCTTCGCCATCTTGAAGCATGTAAGAGGTGAAGTGAATTATGTGATCCGCCAGTGGGGGCTTTTGTCAGCCAGGCAGCTTCTCGCTATCGCCCGTGTGCTAATAATTACCATACTGTCACTGTGTAATAATTGTGATTACGCTTGCCATAGGTTTCCGACCCCTGAATCCTTTTAAGCAACTTCTTAACATCCCTGCAGAAATAAGCAGTCTGCTCCCCAGCCCACACAATCCCCGACCCTGTGATATTGGTACAGCCCACAGCGCAACTTACAAGATTTAAAATTGGTGATAAGTCATATATTCAAATAATTCTTTCTTAAGTCACAATTAGGAAAAAGTACAATTGAAGAAAAGGAGATTAAAAAGTCAGTTATTCATTTGTAAAGTAACCATAACAAAAAAGTCTGTTTTTGTATTTGGATTGGTATGGTCTGAAAAATAAACTATAAAGCATTACACTGATCACTTTTTTAGATCCCCAAACCCAACTCCATTCCTAAACCTAACCAATTATCAACAATATAAAACACATAACACACAGGCAAACATGGTCAATAATTTTACATTACACTTTTAAATGGATATTTTTGAGCAACTAACCCCACCTCACCCCTACCAACACCTAAACCAAACCAATGACACTTCTATGTGTTTATTTTATTTTATTTTTTCCTTTCCATGGTCGCCTTTGGCTTGCTTATGGGGCTCTAAATACAAATATTATTTACATTTTAAGGCACAATCTACAATCACATTTTTAATCAAATGTTTTACACTGTAATGTCTTATCAAATGTAAGACATTGCAGCTATATTATTATAGCATAATTTCTTGTAAAGCTCTTTGAAACAACGTCTGTTGTGAAAAGCGCAAAATAAATAAAAATGACTTGACTTAAATTTCATCTCACGTGTCAGTTTACGTGTTAGGCTAGACTCAAGTCTCGTTATTTCGGGTCCAAAGTCTAACACTTTTAGATGAGCTACTGCACAATATAATCATGTTGGAAAAAGAATATAAATGTTGGTGGGTCTGTCACATAAGTGTTAAAATGTATTGTTTTTCAAATGATGCGTATGTGTTACGAAGTCATAACATGTAATGGGAATACGTATTTAAAAATACGAAATATAAGTAACTGTATTCCACTACACTTACAACTGAAATCATTGGTATGTAGAATACAGTTACATTCCTATAGTATTTTGATTACTGAAGAGATTACTTTGCATTTTATTGTAGGGTATCCAGGTCAGGTTTGGGGAATGTACAATTAATTTCAATGATCGTAATCAATGATTAATCATACGGGTTGACCCAGATACCAATACATACAAAAACGCCCCAAAAAGGGCTTATATAGTCCAGGAGTCTGCTTCAAATATATATAGATAATTAAACACAACAAATTATAATTAATTAGGAATATACATTATATGCAGACAGGCTATATTAATTTAATTAAACCTTCAATGGAATTGACCCGTAGGCTACCGCAATCAGTCAGTTCGTCCCGCGAACCGCTTTGCTAAATATTCCTGATCAATTCCCTTGAAGGTTTATTCTTAGTTATAAGCTAATTCATCAAAAGCACGTTAACTTACTTTGATAATATCAGCTCGTAGCTTAAAATCGCACATTAAAGAGGCTTTGTTTTATGACCAACAAACACAGACAATCAAGCATATAATTGGATTTAATACAAGGAACTAGAATATATCACTACACTTGACAAACAGACACTTAACATGTAACATAAAATAAACATAAAATAAACAGAGTAGAAGCAGTAAGGAAAATAAAGAGATTATTATAAGGATAGCCAACTTATTACAACAATTAACCCTTAAGAGCCAGCAAATGGAATTACACACTTTAACGCGTTTGGATTTCAGATGAAATAATACTTGCAAAATGGACCTTAGTGTGGCTGAGCAAGACTGCGTGTATGTCGTGTCCTCGTGGCGTTCTTGAGAAGGAGGATTTCGGTTTGGTGTTTCCAGAGCGTGGAGTTGAAACTCACTTGAAGAGAGAGTTGAAGGGTTGTTCCGAGAAGTTGCAATGTTCAGCAGAAGAGAAGAGAGAGGGGTGCCGTGGGGAGTCCAAGGGGAAGGGAGGAGAGATGAAGTACGTTGGGAGCAGCCAAGAAGAAGGGAAGAGTAAGAGAGCGAAGGGCCAGTGTGGATGCAATTTATAACCTTAGAAAACGTGTCCCAGCTCTCATTGGCTCGACCAATAAGAAGGGTGGAAGTTCCAGGCGGGAATTTGGTTTATTGCTCTTTGCTCTAAGGGTGCTCCTTGGTGTGCACCCTGGAGGGGTGGTAGCCACTGAAGAAACTAGGAAGTATTCTTGTAATTCTAATATGTTGTTGTTATCGACATATCATGTACACAGTCATTTCGATCTTCAAAATACCAAGTTATAGAGACCAAACGTGCCACACATATGATTTCGGTTAACCATAGTATGCAAAGTCTGAAACATTAACCCATTAGAGTTTGCAAGAAAACATAGACCAAACAACATAAAGGGAAATCATGAGATGGAACATTAGATACATGTCAATACATTTATCACAGGGATATATATATAGAATATATAGGATTAAAAGGGTTCATTTCTCCTTCTCAGTAAGAATTAAGTGAGAATCAGCAATCTCTGCACATTCCTTTGGAGGTCGTAAAAGTCTCCCTTATTTTTGGCATGAGATGGTCCCTTTGTCCCGTCAAGGCTCATTTGCATGACCGGGTCCGGCTTTGGCTTGAATAACTCAAAAGATGGTAAAACATAGCAGAATACAATTCTAAGGTAATCTTATATTTATATTCAGCTACGACAAGTCGTAAGGTTTAATTTGATACCAAGAAATGTGTATTTAGTACACTTAAAAGTGGATATACACTCTTAGGCTATTAAATATACGGCCTCAGAGTTTTACTACACAACTAAACAAATTTACACTAGTTTTGATCTATCATCAGAAATACACAACGTACAGGGATTACACATATTTCCTTAAGAATAAACATTTCTAGGTTTTAACTGAAAGACACACACACACACACATTTTTACGTTCAAAGTCTCACATGGCTTTTCTCACATGGTAAAGCACGCGGTGTGAGGCGAGTCACATGGAAAAAGGGGGGGGGCTTGTCAATAGCTGGAGTGTCTCTTTGTCAATAGCACATTGTGCTCATGGAGACTAGTTGGCGCTATTTCCGTGATTAGGAGTTTTAACAGTGGGTTCTTTGTTATTCAGAATCTGATGGGTTAATGATTATCCTTCATACGCTACATTATTGTCATTTTTTTCATTTAATATTTTGTCCTTTCAGATGGAAAACATTAATACATATAAATGATGCGATCCCAAGTGCATTTGAACAGCGGTGAAACAATTTCTTATGATGTGTTACATTCATACGAGCAGACAGAGAAGTAGGTTTGAAGTAAGTTCAGAGCAGAAGAAATAGAAATAAACCTTGTGTAAATTGTCAGCTTTACGCTAAGCTAAAATGCTATTTCTAGCCATTTTCCATGTACATTACCAGGCACCATTATATCTTTTATCAAGAAAATTCACGTTGGATCATATTGAATTTTTTTCTAGTAAGACCTTTCGATATTAGGGCAAAAATCATATTCTTGATAACAATTTTTTTATTGTTTTCCTGTAAAAATATCTAAAAATCCTTAAAACAAGATCAATTTGTTTGATCTTGTTTTAGAAACAACAGTGCATAAGATATTCAGGTTTTTTAGATAATGTATTTTTAACATGTGTGTTTTGTTTTATTGTACTGGCAGTGTTTTTATAGTAAAAACAAGTGAAAAAATCGACCAGTGCTGAAGAAGTAATCCAAAGTATTTAGAAAACATTACTGACCTTGAGTAATCCAATGGAACATGTTACAAATTACATTTTATAGCAGGTATTTTGTATTCTGTAATGTATACATATTAAAAGTAACCCTCCCTACCCTGCATAGCATTGTGTGAGTTATAGAGCAAAAATAAGTGTTTCTAAAGTCATAATCAGCCCTTGTACTTAGAGTTAATTTCACCAGGAAACTGCAGTGAAATGTACAATGCGGCACGTAAAACTCAGTTTACAAAAAATGTGTTATATAAGACTAGGCTGCATTATTCCATAAACCTAATAAACCAGTTTCAAAATGGAAAAAGGAATCAAAACGGTAATTTTACAGCATTAAACATGGAGGAATTAACAGAAATTAATAGCACAATTATATCAGATATCAAGACAAATAGATTGTGTATCATGTCCAGACCGGTGCTCTGTCTTAAAGGGAAAGGCATGTACAATGTTATTTATATGATAACATAATTTTATAATAAAATGAAAATTATTTAATGAACTTCATGTTGCTCCAAACTAATAGTACTCTTTTCTTCTGTGGAATACTAAAGGAGATGTTAGCCTCAGTCACCATTCACATTCATTGCATCTTTTTTTCATACAAAGTGAATGGTGACAGAGTCATTTTCCTCAGCATCTCCTTTTGTGTTCCATGGAAGAAAGAAAATCGAATGGGCTTGGATCAACATGAGGGTGAGTAAATGATAACAGAAAATTCAACTTTGGGTGAACTGTCTCTTTAACAGACAAATTTGTGTTTCAGTTTTCCCATGTTTCCCTGAGTATATTGAGCATCTCTAAATGTGGCCCCACACATCTCCGTAATCACTTTCACACCTGACACCCCCCCCCTCCCCTACTTCCCGCCGTTGTCATAGAAACATGATCCAAGTGATCTTTCTGCATCATCTTGAGCATTGCTCTCTTTTCTCTGAGCCAAAGTGAGATCTAATCAACAGTATGTGTGTGAACAACAATTTATGCTGTTTAACAATTCACCATGGAGGCTGCACAAATGTTATGTTTAAATTTTCAAAAGATTTTTTTTTCTAAAATACTTGAAAAGTATTTGCTAAAACTCTTCCTAAATACTTGAAAGGCAAGGCAGTTCACTATTCATTATCATGGTTATCAAATATCAAGTGTTTCAAACCCCAGTGTGGACCATTTTGTGTATGGTATGCTATATACTGTATGGTGCAGTTTGACCATTTTCGGTATTATTCAAGCATTTATTTGATTGTAGTTTCTGTAAACAAAAATAAAACAACCACTTTTTGTTTGTGTTGCATCTTAAAATGTCATGTCAAAACTGCCCTTGTAAAGTTGAGGCAGGCTGAAGACAGGAACAGATGATGACATGTGAACTCAAGTGCAGTATTTATTAACAACGTGAAATCCAAAACATGAAATATGACGTGAGATCTGACTATGACAAGAATCAAAACGATAACTGACAAAGGCAAACATGACGGTTTAAATACACAGACAAGGGTTACATGATAACATGACAACCAATCACAAGACTGAACAAATAACAAGATAACAAGATTAATGACCATTAACCAATGAAAAGACAAGACTAATGAACATGATAACAAGACAATGACTAAAAACTAGTGTTGGGTTCGAGTCTACCTTAGTCGAGACAAGTCAAATATAAATCTTTAAACAATCGAGTCTGAGTCCAAAACAGTGGCGGCGCCAGGGCGGGTCTTGGGGGGGTCTCAAGACCCTCCCAAAAAAGATTTAAAAATGTTTCTCTTCAAACTACGCAGAACAATAATAATTAATAATTTATTCAACATGTAAAAAAATATAAACATAAGAATCACTGCGACGCCCCATGAACGTCACTGCGCCTTACATCATTGCATTCAAGGCGCTGCCGCGAGCCCGCAAGAGCTGCTACGCTACAGCTATAGCAAGTTGAAGCTAAAAATGGACTGCTTTGTCATACCTAAAAAAAAATTGAGAGCAGACGGAAATAGCAATAGGAGTGAAAATATACCCGTTGCAGTGGAGGGCGAGCCCTGCTTGATCCTAGAAACAGAGGACACCGAGGAATTGGAGGATGAGGACGTGTGACCGGATCAACTCGCAGCCCCCGAGGCGGAGGAGACAGGTGAGCAGATGGAAAGAAATGGCGCCTCATCAAGCGCTAGAGCGGGCACGGATGGTGGGAATCCTGACGGCGGAGTGGATTTAACGGGGGATTTAAGCCATGGCCCAGCCGAGAAACCAAGACAGCCTCAACTAAAATCATACCCGCGTCGTTCTTTTGGATCGCAGGGGCAGCTAGCATCCAGGGGTTTTAGTTGCTCGTGGTTCAAACAGTACCAGTGGCTTGAATATTCCATGTCAAAAGACGCAGCTTTTTGTTTTGCCTGTCGTAATGTTTTTCACAGTGTGCATGGATCTGGTGGTCACTCAGAAAAGTGCTTCACCCAGGAATGGTTTAAAAACTGGAGAAAAGGAGGAGAGAAACTGGCGCAACATAACGCCAGCGCTTCTCACAAAGTGGAAATGGAAGGGCGGTGTGAGTTTAAGGAGAGAGAGAAAAACGGATCGAGGATTTTGACGCACCTCCATGACGATGGACATAAGAAAATTGTTAAAGAAAACAGAATCTACATGCGAGCAGTTGTTGAGTCACTGCACTTTACAGCTTGTCAAACCATTAGTCAGAGAGGCCACCGAGAGAATGAACAGTCCACCAACAGAGGTAATTTCCTTGAAATGTTACATCTGCTGGGGAAGTTTGATAGCACTGTATCCAAAAATTTATCTAGTGGGCCAGGTAATGCAAAATATGTCCATCATGACATTCAGAACGAGTTAATTGATATAATGGCCTGCATTTTGAGAGAACAGGTTAGTAACGAAGTTAAACTAGGAGAGCACTTTAATTTAATGGTGGATGAAACAAAAGATGTGAGCAAAAAAGAGCAGATATCTATTGTTCTGCGCTACATACACAATGATGACATTCATGAAGAGTTTCTTGATATTGTTCCAGCTGATGGTTTGGATGCAGAGTCTTTACTTGTGACAGTGAAAGGGGCATTGGCTAAATTCAATATAGACAAAAATGCATGCGTTGGACAATGTTACAACGGGGCATCTGCAATGTCTGGCTGCAACAACGGTGTTCAGGAAAAATTTCGCAGAGAAGTCCCACATGCAGTGTACATCCACTGCCATGCACACAGATTAAACCTGGTTTTAGTTGACTGTGTCCATAATGTAAAACCAGTTGCTGACTGCTTTACCACAGTTCAGCTACTTTACAACTTTTTTTCTGGTTCAGTAACTCACAAAGTGTTCATGGAGAAACAAACAGAACTTGAGCCCACTAAAAGAGCTGTGGAATTAAAACGTCTGTCAGATACCAGATGGGCATGTCAGTACTATAGTCTTTGGGCAATAAAGCAAACCCTCCCTAGCATCTTAGCCGTACTGGAGGAAGTCAGCAATCAAACAAATAGCCATAGAGCTATTGAGGCTGGATCACTAAATGGCTTGATTGATGCACAGTTTGTTTTGCAAATCTACATGCTGGAGAACATATTTGGGCTCACAAAAACTTTATCTGACCAACTACAGGCCACAGATTTAGATTTGGCATCCGCCATTGATCTGGTCTTTGCACTGGTTGACACACTCAAAGAAGAATGCAATGGTGAAACTTGGACCCATCTGTGGCAGGGCGCAAGTGACATGTGTGAGAGTGTGGGCATTGATATGCAGCGCCAACAAAAATAATACAGCCCTCCCACCTGCAGCAGTTTAATGTCAGCAATAGCCACACAAGGAAAAATATACTGCAAACACCAGAAGACTACAAAATCCACAGTTTTTTCCCAGTACTTGACCATTTAATCAGTGAATTGAATAGGCGCTTCTCTGCTGACAGTTGCCACGTTATGAAAGGAGTTGCAGCTATTAATCTCAAACACAAGACCTTCCTGCACCAATATGCCCTTCAACCCATGGCTAGGCACTATGGCATATTAGAAGACAACCTTTCAGCAGAACTACATCAACTGAAATGCCTCATTGACAGAAAAAAACAAAATGGGGTCTCTCTCAACAGCGCCCATGACTTGCTGATTCTATTGAGGCCATACAAGGAGGCTTTCATGGATTTATACAAACTTGTGTGCATCTCCACGACACTGCCTGTATCAACAGCTGCTTGTGAGAGGAGCTTTTCCTGCTTACGGCGTTTAAAAACCTACCTCAGAAACAAAAGTGGAGATGTCCGAACCAGCAATCTTGCTGTGCTGGCAGTCAGCTCAAGAAGAACAAAAGAGATGGATGTAGATCAGCGTTTCTCAACGGGGGCGTTTGGACAGTGTTGGGGGGCGGTGTGAACGAGGCAGCAGAGAGGGGGGCGCTCAGGCACAAATGGGGGGCGTTACTCAGAGGTACTCAACAGGCGGCCTGCGCAAAAATCTTTTCAGCTCTTCTCCTTAGCCTATGTCTTCGTCTTGCTCGGATTACTTCTGCCACTTCACCAGGAGGATATGCCAGGAGAGCCGCTTCCTAAGTTACACATGCTTTTAATAGGCGGAGAATTTTCAGCGCAAAATAGAGGCTTCACGGCTTTTCTGTACATACATGAATACATAATTAGGCGCAGTTTACGCTTCCCCTCCCATCTATTTATGTGACACTCCCACTTTCCCCTTGTCCATCCCATGAATGCATATGCATGACACGAAAGCGCATTTTGCCATTTTCAATTGTGACAGGCAATCTGCGCTTTCATCTCGGTGCGTCCCGTTCAGTACATACCTCGCCATGGTTTTATGCGCACTTTGCGAAACAAATACGCCTGAAGTGGGCGCAAAAGCGTTAGTACATCTGGCCCTGAGAATTTTAATTGTAATGTGATGATCGGGTGCGGATATCTAATCGGAGAAAATCATTGGTGATGGTGAGTTTGTTTTTAACAGCTGATTCGGGTGGCGTTAGAGCTGATCCGCGCATCTCTACTCTGCAATGTGTAATTGGCCGATGGGAATAATAAAGTCATAATAATATAAATATTGATTTTATATTATTTTTCTTTTTGCAGCTATTCACCTAGTATATTAATATTAACTTACGTTCTCTCCCTCGTGTCCCACAAAATCAGGTCTGCTGACCTGCAACAGAGCAATAGCCAGGTGGTCACCCTACGTTACTCACTGTTATTCATCACAACGTTTAAGCCTCTGACAACTCATACAATGTTCATTTGAATGTAAAATAAAATTATGTCTGTGCAAATTAATGAATTCATATTTAAATGTTGCTAATAACCCACTCGCCTAGTTACCGGCAAATGATCTCCATAGCAACGCCTAAAAACAAATGCCGCAGCTGTCAGAGTGGTAGAAATGACCGTTTGTAGGCTATTCAAATTTGAAGCCTAGTATATATTGCCTAATTGAGTGCGCGAACGACCGCTGCTTTTTCATTGGCCATTTAGGTTAGTTACGTTATTGTTCACGTGATTGGTTCATCTTAAAAAAAATTTTGTGTGAGCCTGAATTTGTTTGAATTTCTAAATACATTTGAAATACCTTTCAAACAATCCATGTGTTTTTGCATTTTTTTCCAAACACAATATTACTCAACTTGAGGCTTTTACATGTAGTTTATACAATAAGAAACTTCTGTTTCAGTTTTTTTTTTTTTACCAAAAACTCAAGCTTCAGGTATCAGTGTTGCAATTGTTTGGCTGTAATAGTATTTCTGAAGTGTTTTTGTTTTTTTTTGGGGGGGCGTTAAGAGGATCATGAAGAGGTCAGGGGGCGTTTGTTCAAAAAAGGTTGAGAACCACTGATGTAGATGTTGTTATTGATGCAGCCAATCATAACAACAGGCGAATTGTTCTCTTTTAAGTGGTGAGTACACTCCTTACATAATATTTTAAAAGGTTTAAATTGTACTGTATTTAATGTGCTATAAACACAATTGTTGCAGGAAATCACACCTGTGGAGAATGGAGAGAAGACAGGAGGAGACTGGAGAGTTAAGAGGAGCAGAGAAGAAGACAGGAGGAAACTGGAGAGTTAAGAGGAGCAGAGAAGAAGACAGGAGGAGACTGGACAAAAGAGCTGTCAATATTGGTGAGTGAAGTGAGACTCTTGCTATTGTATTGCTGTATTTAGCATAAATACTAACCTATTCATGTGTACTATAAACTCATATGTTGCAGTAAATCACACCTGTGGAGACTGAAGAGAGGAGAGAAGATGCCAGGAGGAGACTGGACAAAAGAGGAGCAAAGAAGATGCCAGGGGGAAACTGGACAGAAGTAGGGCAATCAAAAGGTGGTGAGAGTATGAGAATAAATACTATTTTGTAAATATGTTTTCTGTCATGGGTGTGGCTATGGCAATTAAAGTTTGAGCATATTGTTTGCAAACTGCAATTGATTAATTAAATAAAAAGTAGTTGATATGCTGTGTTGTTTTTGTTAAGTAGCACTAATATGCAGTTATTAGCCGTGTCCACTGTATTTTTTGTTGGATTTCATGAGCCCCCCCCTTGAAATGACCAGGACCCCCTATTGCCCCCCAATCAAAATTGTCTGGAGCCGCCACTGGTCCAAAAGGGGCCAAGTCGGACTCAAAACAGAGTCCATAACAGGCCGAGTCAGAGTCGAGTATGAGTCAGAATGATTCTGTTCATGAATCTGAATTAAAATTGTAACCATAAACTAAACATCAATATTTCATGCTTATTTTAACCTTCACAACTAAGAAAAACAATTTGTCAATGTAAATGCAACAAAAACACCTCTGTTGCGTTTCACATTCACATTTTATGATTAGTATCCTGCTGAACAAATTTCAAATTGTTTCAGTATGAAAGCATATGCTTTAGGTGTATGAAGAGAAAACTGTCCTTCAACACACTTCTTATTGTATACTGTTGACATTTTAATTATTTGTTGTTTTTTCCCCTCCACTCAAACATTGACTAAAGAAAGTGAAAGCTGTGTATATCATTACAACCAGAGTTATTATTATTTCATATTTTAATTTAGTATTTTTTTTCTACTTTATTTTTCATATGTTCATTTCATTTAGTTTAGTTCCTTATCTGTCACTCACTCGACGTTGTGTCGATGTAGTGACACTAGGGGTCACTCTTGAGAGCCAGAGACACCTCTGATGGTATTTGCATGCCACTCCCCCGGACATACGTGTATAAAGGAGGGAACGTGCATACCGCTCATTAATTTGTTCTCTTCTGAAACAAGCGATCGATGGTTCAGCGAGCTGAATTTCCCCTGGCTTTCATTCTCACCACTGCTGGATCCTTACGGCGCATTAAAATGGCTTCCTCCCCTCTCTGCACGGATGCACTGCATAGAACACCACTGGGCACTTCAGCAGATCAACTAGAGTATATTCTAAAAGAGTATTTTCCTTCTAAAAGAGTATATTCTAAAAGAGCGGCACACATCGGTCTTTTTAAAGATGCCCTTCCGGTTGTGTGTTATTTCTGGATGCGGTCGATATCTCTCACCATCAGACAGCCACGATTGCTGAATTTTGTTCCTGGGCACTGCACACGCAGACACATGCGTGGAGATGACCATGGCAATTGTTTTCGTCATGAAGCACACCACTCCAGCGGCTCCCTGCATAACTACCTACGGGTATGAGCACTGGGGGCGATTCGGGGAACACAATGGGACAACCTCTGCCGGGTAAATCCCCACAGACCTCCCAATCCTCAGCACGTTCAATTGCTCTGATTAGGTGCTTGGATGAGTGCACAGGCTCGTCCCAGGGCGAGTTCGACATCTTGTTCGGAGCCCCAGAAGATGATGAGCTCTCAAGCGCAGCGTCGGAGAGCGGGCTCGTCCAGTCAGACGCAGAAACCTCCGCTGGGCTTCCCCCATCGGGCGTGGTCGCCCAGTCACAAGCGGACGCTGAAATAATGGACATGCTTTCCCAGGCTTACAGACACGCCCTGCCCCAGTGCCATTCTTCCCAAAGGTACATGAGGAGCTGACAAGGTCATGGGAGGCACCTTTCACTGCCCTGCCCCGATCTTTTGGCTCCCCTGCTCTCAATACCCTTGATGGCGGGGTGGCCATGGGTTATTCGGCAAGGCACAAAGCTTCCGTCCAGGCCCTGTAGGCTTAAGTTGTCCCTTATGGCAAGGGCCTATGGTGCCACTGAGCAAGCCGTCTCTGCCCTGCATGCCATGGCTCCCCTGAAAGTACACCAAGCCTAGGCGCTGAAAGAGCTGCACAAAGGTAGTTCTGCCCGGGATTGATGCAGGAGCTGCACTCTGCGACCGCCCTCGCCCTCAGGGTGATGGTCACAGTGCGGTCTCTCGGGCGGAAGATGTCCACTTTGCTGGTCCAGGAGCACCACCTATGGCTTAACCTGGTTGAGATGCGAGAGGTCGAAAAGACACGCTTCCTGAACTCTCCCATCTACCAGGCCGGCCTATTCGGTGACACCGTCGGAGACTTTGCCCAGCAGTTTTCGGCGGTGAAGCAGCAGACTGAGGCCATCCAACATATCCTGCCTCGGCGCGGCTCAAGATCTCGCATCCCATCTGCACATCGCCATGGGCGCCTCAATGTGGCAGCTGCCCCTGCGGCCCCGCCCAGGCATCGAGCCCCCCACAGGAAGCAGAGCTAAAGGTTACAAGTTTCTCTGGAACTCTGACTCTGACAAAGCCTTTTGGAATCTCAAGCACCACTTCACCTCAGCTCCAATTCTTGTCCTCCCCTAGCTCGAGAAGCCTTTTGTGGTTGAGGTTGATGCCTCGGATATGGGAGTAGGAGTGGTTCTCTCTCAGAGGGGAGCTGATAACAAGTTACAACCATGTGCTTTCCCGTCACACCACCTGACACCCACTGAGATAAACTACGACATCAGAGACAGGGAGCTGTTAGTGGTCAAGTATACCCTGGAAGAATGGAGACACTGGCTCAAGGGGGCTCAATATCCGTTTCTTATCCTGACTGATCACAAGAACTTGGAATACATCCAGCAGGCAAGACGACACAATCCTTGCCAAGCACGATGGTCTTTTTACAGTTTACCCTCTTGTACTGACCTGGGTCAAAAAACATCAAGCCAGATTCTCTGTCCTGAGTCGGCTCACCTGATAGTAGGCCCCATTATTCCTATTTCTACTATCAAGGAGGATGTACGTGAGTTTGTGGTGGCTTGTGTTTCATGCAACCAAGGCAAGGTTCCTCACCAGTCAACTCTAGGCTTGCTCCAACCATCCCGAAGTAACACTACAATCCTAGTCATTGTGGACAGATTCTCTAAAGCATGTCATTTTATTCCCTTGCCCAAGTTACCCTCCGCCAAAGAGAATACTGAAATTGTAATTAACCAAGTGTTTCGAGTCTATGGTATTCCAAAGGACGTTGATTCCAATAGAGGACCCCAGATCTTCTCTCTTTTCTGGCGAGCATTCTGTTGACTACTCAGGACAATGGTGAGTCTACGCTCTGGGATCCATCCCAACTCTATCCCTTCATCATGTGGGCTGAGTACACACACAACACACTAAGTTCCTCTGCTACTGGAATGTTTTCTTTTGAGTGCCAGTATGGATTCTCGCCCATAATGTTTCCAGACTAGGAGGAGGCGGTAGGAGTTTATCCACCATTGCCGCCAGCTCCTCCAGTGCTCCGAGCAGTACCAACGCCAGGCTAGCCACCGTCTATGCTCTGCTCCTCTCTTAAAACCTGTCTTGTCTTCTCCTTTTGCTCCCGCAGTCAGACCTCCTCCTCCACCTGATATGATCGGCGATCAACCAGCTTACAAAGTACAACAGATACTGGATTTTCGGCGGGTCCGAAGGGCCCTTCGATATCTGGCAGACTACGGATTGGAGGAATGCTCCTGGGTTCCTCTCTAGACTTCTTGGACCCCGATCTGATCAGACAATTCCATGCTCATCCAGATTGTCTGGGAGGGAATGTCAGGACACTTTCCTAGAGAGTGTGTGTGTGTGTAGGGGGGTCCTGTCAGTGTTTTGGTTTTGTTGTTCCTCATATTGTGCACTAGATGTCCCCATTGTTTTCTCCCTGTGTTTCCCTCGCTTGATTGTCATAATTAATTTCACCTGTGCCTCGTTTTCTGAGATGTACATAAGTTGCTGTTTTTTTGTTCACTCGTTGCTCAGTTTTTGTGAGTTAATGTTCTGTTATCTGTGTCTCTGTGGATTACTGCCTCTCTTGCTGGAATACTTGCTGTTTTTTTTTTCCTTACATTTGGAATTACATTTTGTTCTTTGGATTTATGTTTTATGGATACCCTTTTAGATTTAACACAGCCAATGAACTTTGTTAAACTTTTACTTTTGGAATCACTACTGAAATATCATTTAGATTTATTAAAGACTTTTTTTTGTTTTATCCCTGACTTCCTGTGTTCTTTGCAACTTGGTCCATAAATCCCATTCCAAACTCAGTTCCCTCAACCATGTGTTACCCCTGAGCCTGTTAACAACAAGCTTATTGTATCTGCTGATAATTTGTATGACAGTAATTTAGCTCAAAAAGGGAATTGGCGATTGATTTGGGGAATATTAAAAGAATCAGTGTTTATGTCCGATCAAAGTCTTCGGACAGAAATGAGTTGATCGGAACGTAAGATTAATTCTTACAGTTATACTACTGTCATGGCCATTGAAAATAAAATCGCAAATAGATTGAAATACTGTTTATGAGCATGTAGTTTAGGATCGACAGATGTCAAGGGACCGATATGATTTAATCAAATACACAGTCAAATTCTTTTTGAATATAAATTAGACTTGATTAACTAATCTACAACAGTCAACTAAACTAAAAAAAACAACAACAAAAAAAACACACATAGACAAACAAACAAACATAAACATGGGTTGTCAGTGAGCTTTCACAGAAGATGAATGGAAAGTTATCAGTAACAGAAACAAGTCTATAGACCTTGCCTTGAACAAACCCTGAGAACTTAATTTAGTATGCCATGATTTGAGATCTGGTTATTGAAATTATTTTAAAGAAAGCATCAGATTTCAGTGAAAGTCTTGAGGTACTTGTGTTGTGTTGTGTTGTTTGCACTGAAGTCGACATCCTTTGTCTTGGCTTATGGAAGGTCTTTGTCTGTTGCGTAAAGGGATGGATGATGGAATGACCAGGTGGAATCCCAGAAGTGAGGTCTCCCACAAGGGAGACTCTGGACTTCCCAGTACAGAAGTCAAAGTGTGTGTAAGCCTTAAAGCAGATAAGAGAGAGAGAAAAGGGTTGTCCAGGCTGGTCTTTTCACCCCTTCGGTTTGTTCACACCCCAAATAGGCTCTAAGCCAATCAGAGGCAGCTTTCAGGGGACCTTTGGTTTCAGAGTGTCCTCCCCTTAAGATAATTTATTAATGGCCTTTGCTCTAAGGTTTGTCATTTTCCCCACTCAAAAGGTAACCATGAATTTTCTAAGAAAAATATAACTGCAAATTACCAGAATATACTTCACACCATCATTATGTAATTTAAAAGACAATCAATTACATAACAAACACTTGTACTTTCTTATTAAATTACAGTTATAATTCAGTTATTTTGCATGATAAAACTTAAAATTAATTAGTTATTGAGTTTTAAACATGGAAAATGCCTTACACATTATGAGAAACATACTTGCCAGGGTTATCATCTGCCTAAGATGCATTCATCAATTTCTGACACACGGCTGTATATTTGGATAATAGTGAAATATAAAAAGTCCAAAGTCCATGTTAAATGTTCATGAATTAAGCTTTATGTGAGATGATAAGCCAGAAACATGCCTCATGATTAGTGTAATCATTTTAAGTCTTGAGTGTTGGTTATATTGAAGAACAACAGAATGTCTATGTCCTGAATTTCCCATGACAGCCATGGAGAAGTTTCTTCAGCAAATGGTCTTATCAGTCTTATTAAAGAGGAGAGGGTTTTTTTGTGCTTCTCCCTTGCTTGCACCAGTCTGAATACCTTTATAGTTTAGGGGAAATTCAGTGTATATTCTGTATTTATGTAATTCTGTGTTGAATTGTTCAAGTTCTCTTCTGCCTCAAAATCCTGCAGGGGAGGACCCAGAGACCAGGGCAGATTAGTCGACCAGGGCGGAGCTGGCTGAGGACCTGGAGACCAGGGTGGATCAGGCAACAATGGTCGGTCCAGCGGACAGCTGGGAATGTGGCAAGATGAGTCAGCGGGGCATGGCGAGCCTGATGAGGCAGCGGGGAATAGCAAGCCTGACGAGGCAGCGGGGAATAGCAAGCCTGAGCGGGGCATGCTAGACACTCCAGGCGCTGGCTCTGGGATGGACGAGTCTCCAGGCATTGGCTCATGGACTTTGGCAGGCGTGGGCGCTGGTTCCTGGACTCCGGCAGGTGTGGTGGAGGACTCAAATTTGGTGGTGGACTCTGTTGTGGTGCACACTGTAGGAGGACCACGTTAATTATCAGCCACTCCCACAGTAAATGACTAACCACTGAATAGCAGGGCAAAGTTGATATAATCTTGGAGACCCCAATCTATTCCTCCATGTTGCATCAGGGAATAAATGGGCTTGTTTAATCCGGCATGAAAGAAAAGTTTGAGGGAGACCTCATGAAACTCCAACTGATGACAGTTCACAGAACTCCACCACAAACCCACAGGGTCGGTTCCCCTGATGCTGACAAGAATCATGAACTGACCATAAAAACACAAAACAATACCTGACAAAGGATAAAGGTAAACATGCAGGTTTACGTAGACAGACAAAGGTAACATGACAACCAATCACAAGACTGAACAAATAACAAGATAGCAAGATTAATAACCATGAACCAATGAAAAGACAAGACTAATAACAATACAATGACTATAAACCAATAAGAACAAAACACATGAGAGTCACATTACAAGACCCGGAAATCACATGACAGACAGGATATAGGAAGTAAATTTCAAAATAAAAGACATAAATTAAGAACATGAATCAAAACATGAACAAAAGCAAACATAAACATGACAACACTTTAACGCTCAGACCAAATTTCTATCCAATAAAAAGGTAATTATTCTCCGAAAATAAGGATTTGTATTGGTTCAGTATTTAATTTGTTTCAGCTCTCTGTTCCTTTTATATTGAACAGACTTGCTGGAGTCAACTGCAACAATTAGCATTTGAAAATGCTGGCCATGGCTGTTGACTGAGCATGCATAATGAATAGTGTTCGAAGGAAAAACATCTCAGAGAGCACAGCTGAGATGTATTTTGCACCATGGGCTGATGATATGCATTGATTCTGCTTTACTAATTCACATTTAAATTCAATCACAGAATAACATTTCACTGCAAACTGTCAGCCCTGTTACCCCAGCTCCATAATATGTATATCATAGAAAGAAAAATAAACCAATTTATTGTTGGAATGATGCTGCAGTTGACCAATAAAACCTTTATAGCTTCAGATTTATAGTTTCATTTGGGGGGCACTGAAATAACAAACCATCTGATGTTTGAGGTGAACTCAGCAAAGACAGGATTAAGAACCAGCTAATAGGACAACAGAGGCTGTAACTGTCACCTTCACTGTTAATGACGTTGGTCACTGTGTTTGCCTTGTGATTCAGTTTTGAAATGTAATTTGGATGTCACTATTGTCTGGATATTGTGTTGATCTGAAATCTACATGTGTTCTTCATGACAGTTTATATGAAGATTGCATAATTGTACTGAAGTCTTGAAGCCAAGTACATCAACAAGAACAAGCTTGCAAGAGAGAAATAGACAAGAAAAAAAAGAAATCTAATTTCTTTTCAGCCGCATCTCTCTCGGGTGTTCAAAATCTTTTTTTCTTTCTTTTTTCAAATGCCTCTTTCAACCTTTGTGTTTCCACTGCTCTCTTCTTTATATGTTTCAGTTCAGAGGCTTCCTGACATAATACTCAAAGATATTGATTTTACCTTTTAGTTTATAGCCATTCAGAGTAATTTCCTAAATTAGGATTATGGCAGCAGTGTTTGAAGTCACGGGCAGAAATCCTGTAAGTTTCAATTGGCCTGAATGAGCCTTTGAACTGATCAGAATTTCTGAAGGTCTGAGAAATAATTTCATATAAATTCAGGAGAGAGCTGTAAATAATAGGATTATACTGTTTATAATTTATGAGTTTGTGAGGAAAATTTGACAAGGTGTAGTTCAGTGATTCCCAAACATGGGATACTTAAGCAGGTTCCAGCGGATACTTGGGAAGAGTATTTTAAAGCATAAAATGCAAAATCAAAGTAAATGCAAATCTAAAATAAAAAACACAGACATACACTGAACAGTATGTATGACGTAAATGTAGAAATGTACATTTCTCAAAAACACATATAAACAGTGTATACATAATATAAATGCAGAAATTTACAGGAGGAGGACATGGCCGGGCCATAATGGTGCACGGCTGGCGCTGAATCAGCTGATGGGAGAGCAAGAAAAAGAGGAGCCGAAGGCACAATTTGAGAGAGAGAGAGAGAGAGACGCACGCACGCATGCACGCATGCACGCACGCGGCCACAGTGCATGTTGTTTTAAGTTCATTTATATAATTAAATCTTACTTTACTGTTCAGCTGATTCCTGCCTCCTCCTTGTCCATCCTTTAACTGTTACAAATTAATTTTGAGGCTTTTTTTTGGCCCTCATTCTCTCTCTTTATCCTTCTCTGTGTTTTTGTTTTTCAATCTTTCTTTTTGTCTGGTGACTGTTATTGATTTTCAGTGTTGCTTCAAGACCAGAACCACCTGCAGCTATTAGCACCATGAACTATTATTTGCAATTTAACTATAAATGCAATTTAATGCAATTTAAATGCAAACTGGGGAAAAGTTCAAACATTGCCATTAACATGGGTTGTATTTCAAGAAGTACACATTTGTAAACACTTGCTGGCTGTACAATTAATAAGTCTAAACTAAAAGTATCATGTGCAACTGGCTGCAAATAATATATTTGCCTATAGTTGTTTTGTCAAATAGGAGTCAGTAGTTGTGCAACTGCAGACAGGTGTATTATTAGAATAATGGGTTGTACACACAGCATGTCAAAATGTGTCAGGATGTAGTCCCTTCTTCTGCTCTGAAAATAAATATATTGCACCTTGTGAACTTTAAACCATCTCACTCTGAGCAGCAGTTATTCCAGTCAGCCATGGGAGGTCTGTATGGTCAGTATTCTGAGCTTGTGCTTGCTATTGATTCCTTCAAATCAATACACACTGCCCAATTATACAAATAATAGTGTTTGAAGCATAAGAGGTGAAAGCTCATTTTTGGCCTTCATATGCATTTGCCAAAATGACACAAGCAACTGACTGCAAATTCTGAATTTAACTTTTAAACCATGAACAGTAGTTCACCTAGTACTTTATTATGGTGAAGATAAGAGAACTCTTAAAAAGTAAATACATACATTCTTTATGTTCTTGTACTTGATGCACAACATGTCCATGGACTTTCTTTTAAACATGATTTCAGGTAAAAATGAATGTACTGTATTGTCGAGTGTACAATTTTCACTATTTTAATCACCTTTGTGCCTTAAATCCCTCATTTTAAATGGTTCCTCTATGTGAAAAAATAAGTATAAATATTCCATGTAGTCTTTCAATTGATATGAGGTTATAAATGTGGCACGCATTATTATAGAAATATTCATAAAATGCTGCTTAAAATAGTTTTTGATGGAGTATAGCATATCACACCACAGGTCAAGTCAACCAAAATTATTTGATGTCTCTACCCAAATGCACTGCAACAATTAATCAAGATAAATAATATAATATATTTTCTTTTTTATTTCCTTGGGGCCAAAGGTAATTAATTAGTTCAAAATGGGCTCACTTTGTATATCCATTACAACAAATCCGTTCCTTCCCAAAGATGAAAGTATGCAATTTGTGGAAAAGATACAGTAACCAGTGGAGCAGGTGGGGGAGCTAGAGAACAGGATGGTGCCAGGGGACAAAATTTGATTCATACTGTTGATGTACAAAAAAAAAAAAAGATCTGTATAACATCCAAAAAGTCAGAAGGTAAAAGGTCACAACTGGCTCTTTTCAAGGAATATTTTATTGTTATTTCTCTAAAACAATAATATATATATATATATATATATATATATATATATATATATATATATATATATATATATATATATATATACAGTATATTTATAAAAAACACATTTTCTTTCTTTTTTTTATTTTCTTTGTAGTTGTAGTTGTTTTGATAGTTTGGACAAAGTCATAACGTGTGTTCCAGTACCAAAAACTATGCAGTATTTATAATCTATTCTTTACCTGTTTCAGGTCAAAAAAATCCTTAAGACAACAGGAGGGATATTGTAATAAAGCTATTAAAATTTTCAAAATGTCAAACCTGGTGTAATCAGACGTAATGACTGTAAGAGACCTAAGTCAACCACTTGACTTGTCAACTGAAATTAATGTAAAACAAATGACCATAAATCAGCATGTAAGAATTTGATTTAAGGGGTTGATGAATAACCCATTCTGCTCTCTAGTGGACATGTAATGCAAATACAAAGTGTGACACCCCCAATCCTTGATTTGACAGCATGCCCTTAAGTGTCTGTACTTAGGATACCCTACCTGCTTATTAGCACTTACTGAAAGACATGTTTGCACTTTAAGGATTACGGTAAGCTTTTGACTCCCTGAGAGCACCAATGAAATGCTGTCTTAAAGCAGATTATGCCTACACAGCTTCTTCAGTTGGTGATCGTTATCGTTAAGTTTAAAAAATACCTTCTGTAGTGGTCTCATATGTCTCATAAAACAGCTTTGAGGAACTATAGTTCCATAGGTGCGAAAGAGATGAAAAGCACTAGACCCGTGGAAAAGTACCTAAAACAGGCTTTAGTACCGCCAGTGGGAAAGGTCCTATTAGGCACATTTTTATTCACATATAATCACTTAACTTAATTTTTACACCTAAAATTAAATCTTTTCTAACTATCTTGCAGGAAGATTAATATATATATATATACATATATATATATATATATATATATATATATATATATATATATATATATATATATATATATATATATGGGATATTGTAATATATATATATATATATATATATATATATATATATATATATATATATATATATATATATATATACTATAAGTTCCAAAAGAGCATCATTAAAAGTAAAAAAGGGGTCAACATGTACAATTCAACAATTCTAACATAACACAGAATTTAGCTTTCATTTAATTAGTGACAGGGTGGAGCCAGGAGTCTTTCACAGAGATGGTTGGGCAGGGGCCAGTGATCAGTCTGCATGGGCCCATGTTATCAATATTTACCTAATTCTGGGAAGATACACAAGGTATATTGAGCTTTGTAAGTCAAAATGTACTGTTTACATTTCATTGGAGACACAAAACATATAAAAGGATTTCAAACCCTCTTCCAAAATAAGTCAAAGAGAACTACTGAACTGCATAGTTCCAAGTTGTGATTTCAGAGTGAGTTCTGCGAGTTGTTTCCAGATTATCTTGATCTATATGAAAGTGAACAGGCAGGTTTGGACTGCAGGCTGAGTCATAAGAGTTCAGCTGTAGACATGCTCTGAGGCAGTCAGGGAGAACCTACTGTACACAAATGAGACAGAAGATGATACTTGTCTCTTATGTTTTGTTCTTCAGAGATTTTCTTAGTCTTCATCATTACAGTGCATCTGGAAAGTATTCACAGCGCTTCACTTTTTCCACATTTTGTTATGTTACAGCCTTATTCCAAAATTGATTAAATTAATTATTTTCCTCAAAATTCTACAAACACGCCATAATGACAATGTGAAAGATGTTTGTTTGAAATCTTTGCAAATGTATTAAAAATAAAAAATGAAGAAAATCACATGTACATAAGTATTTACAGCCTTTGCCATGACACTCAAAATTGAGCTCAGGTGCATCCTGTTTCCACTGATCATCCTTGAGATGTTTCTACATCTTGATTGGAGTCCATCTGTGGTAAATTCAGTTGATTGGACATGATTTGGAAAGGCACACACCTGTCTATATAAGGTCCCACAGTTAACAGTGCAGGATTGTATCGAGGCACAGATCTGGGGAAGGGTACAGAAACATTTCTGCAGCATTGAAGGTCCCAATAAGCAGAGTGGCCTCCATCATCCATAGTTGGAAGAAGTGTGGAACTACCAGGACTCTTATTAGAACTGGCCGCCAAACTGAGCGATCGGAGGAGAAGGGCCTTAGTCAGGGAGGTGACCAAGAACCCGATGGTCACTCTGACAGAGCTCCAGTGTTTCTCTGTGGAGAGAGGAGAATCTTCCAGAAGAACAACCATCTCTGCAGCACTCCACCAATCAAGCCAGTATGGTAGAGTGGTCAGACGGAAGCCACTCCTCAGTAAAAGGCACATGACAGCCCACCTGGAGTTTGCCAAAAGGCACCTGAAGGACTCTCAGACCTTACTTTATCTTACTTTAGACAGATGTGTGAATGGCTTTCGCTGCAGATGGCACATTAGTGAATGCTCACTTGAGAGTATTTGAGAAGATTTGATTCCTTTAGAAGACTAATGAAACAAATAAAAATAAATGGCATGACATTGTCTTGGAAAATGTCTCTAACACAGTGTCCAAATCAGACACGATGCTACAACATGCGATTTAAAGGTATCTTTTCCATGTTAATCAGAGTTTTTGTCCTAACCAACCACGACATACAACTAGGGACAGCAAAAAGGGCTTCCTATTTTTGCAATGGTTTCTACTTCTGCAGTGTCGTGCCAGGCAGTGCAGTCAACAAATCGGTCTAAAAGTATTATTTTTAAATATATTAAGGCCGACATCTCACTAGCCAATTCAGAACAACTTGATTTTCACACAGGTTCAGAATGGCAGAGGGGAGACATACCAGCTCATTCCAGCTTTCCCTCTGCTTCCCGGTCACATTGAGATTGGCAAAATAACAACAGGAATGCAGATTTAACATAAACAATCGTAACAGATTGAATAAGGATGCGATTCATAAAATAACTTTCACTGTGTATGTGTGTGATTTTGTATTCATCCCCTCGGGGCTTGTCGTTGAAAGTGTTGCGGTGCTTATGTGAGAAAATGAGTTGCGTTCAGTATACATATTGTTCCATCTGTGATATTATTGTCCATTATCCTCATTTTAGTGTATGAACATTGACGGACAGTGGGCCAGCTTCGAAACAGGGCCGGATGATGCCGAACGAGCTATGACTGGCTGAAGAGGGCCGCAAAATGGCTCCGCGATGTACACTGAAGTGTGCCAGTGACCAGGGCCGATTTCTCTTCCCAGTCCATCCCATGTGTATGAATATTGCAGTGTTACATCACAGCCTGGTGTGGACAGACAGATTGCTTGTCTCCTGAATCTTATCGGATTAGGACAAGGTACGCAAATGATCATACAGATGTAGGTATATTGCACTATAGCTTACTAATATCTATACACGCTGATGTATACCTGTTGACTCATTTTGACTGACTGAACAACATAAACATAATTAGCTGTCGGCCTCAAGGTAGATGCAGAGCCATATAAAGAGAGAGTTGGGACAACTCCATTGACTCCAATGGAACGTTTTTTTTTTACAGCAATGGCGGCTCGTGGAGCCTCTCAATAGTTCCCGGGAAGTAGCAGCAAACACCGTAGAGATGCATCAGAACAAACTGTTTGCGACGCACTTTTAAAAGGTGAGACGTTTAAAGAATAATATTATCTTAATCTGTATATTATCAGTACATCTAAATAAAAATAACTTGTAAATTAAAACCTTATAGTTGAGTATTACTCATTAAATTAGGAGATAAGGGATGTTATCGGAAAACTAACAGATTAGGCAAGGATTGGAGCTGGATAAAGTTAGTAACGAGCACCCTATTAATTGTAAAATCTTTGCAAATACCTCACACATTTTTTTGTTATTGTAATTTTTATTTATATTTAGATTGCTCCTGCTGACTTGAGCCAACCATTTTTTTCTCCTCTCCATGTCAGTGGGGAAGCCATACATTCGCACCTTTCTCTGAGCGATTGGAGCATCCCCATGCAGCACAGCAAACCATGATGAAGACTATGCAACGACAACATGAAAGAAAGGACACATACAAAATGCTTGGCATGCTATTTAATTTATTAGAAATGTATTCATGAATTGCTGTAAATAGTTATTGCATTTATTTGAATAAAAAAAAGTTATATCGTAATATATTATTACAATTTAAAATAACTGTTTTCTATTTTAATGTATTTTAAAATGTAATTTACTCCTGTGATGCCAAGCTGAATTTTCAGCCTCATTACTTTTGAACGGCAGTTTATATACGAGTATGCTTAAGTTGTTTTATAGCTGAATATATTGTGGATATGAATAAGTATTGTAAGAATTATACATTAGATATATAATATTTATAATACATAAATAATTATATTACTATAAATAGAATTGTAAGAATTGTAAACAATAAGCTTCATTTCACTAAATTTTACATTTACGTAACTGCTGCTAATAGTTAATAGTTCATTGACCCATTGTGCGGTGCGAGCTGGAAATCACCGGTCACCAGCCTGTCTCTGTACTATCTGAAAAGTCATAAATATGACATTAGTTACCATGAGATTAGTGAAAACAATGAACATGAGGTAACAAAAGGCAACAGAAACCCTAGCCTGAAATAAGTTGAGGCAAATAACGGTAGCGGAACACTAATCCTCAAATATTAGCTGATTTGATCTTTAAAAAAACAACATCGCTGTAACAACATACTCATGCTACATACATATGTTGGTGTGTTACATAAATATATAAAATAAATGCATTTATTGATCACTAATTACCAGAAATTGCAGTTCTGTCACTCTGTCAGTTTGGAATGACCGCAAAAGCACTTCCTGGAACTATCTGAAGTCTACGTGAATCACGTGACGATCAAGCATTTAGAACTTCCGTTGTCGCAACTCTCTCTTTATATGGCTCTGGGTAGATGGAGCTCTAGGTCACACCTACCAATGAAGTGGACCAATGGCAGTAAGAAGGCATTTAGCAGTCGACCCATTTGTTCTTCGATTTCGTAGGAAGCATATTGAGGCCTTAAGGTTAGCACATACCGCAGAAATGATTTCCTGAAACCCTTATGCCAACTGGACCATGTTCAAACAATACTGCCTGATTTGAGAGCAAATAATGCATAAGCTCAGTTGAATTCCTGCCATAGCCTAATGTGAGACCACCAAAGCCAAAATGAATTACAGTAATCGGATAGTCTTTGGAATCCACATTCTTTTTAATGCAGGCAGATTTCTAAAGGGGATTATTTGCTTAATGTTGCTATGAATCCATTACACACCTGATGAATAGTTTAAGCAATGAGTCTCTCATCACCATCTGAAAGGCATGAGAGATAGCAGGCTCTATTGGTGCCTCATGCTTTTGTGCTGCATGATTTCCCCAATATTGCTGGGCTGGTGCTTCAGCTGCCATTGTTGTTGTGTCTGTGCAGCATCAAAGACTTAGAATCCTGTACAGCACACATGTCAATCACTCCTGAGTCCTGTCCTATTCTTTCTTAAAAGACAAGCGCCTCATAGGCTTCATGCAGAGCAATTATGAGCAATTAGACTGTACTGTATGTAACCCAGAGCTAAGCTAGGAGCTACTTGGGAAGCTGTTCCTCATCTGCAAGGTTAATCTCTTACACATAGAATTAAGAATTGGATCATGCCAAATAGAGTGGGAGTGGAAAAAATAAACCTTTTCAGTCTCCTCTCTTGCTTTCTAGGCTTCATCTTTGTGCTGCAGGCAGGAAATGGCAATTTTCACAAAAGTGCCTCATTGAGATGCTTAGAACACATTTAAACATCAAGAAGAAACACTTTGCAAAGCTGTAGATTTAGGATTTACATATGATTATAATTAACATTGAAAACACTATACCCATTATAAGCATCACACTGTAAAAATTAAAATGTGCAATTGTTACAAAAAATTATTGTTACAACAAACTATATTTTTTTATTATAAATTATAATATTTACTTGTATAAAACTTGTTAATTTAAGAATAAGTTAGAATTCAGTGTAAGTTTGAATATTTTAAGTTTACCTGACAACATATTTTTCACAGTGGACTGTGTATCTTGTCATGGTAGTTATTCAGAGTGGTGCATGCAAGTAACACATACTTAGGATTAAGGGTTTGCTAAAATCCCTAACCCTAAGAATTAAACGTTATTTGTCCTGCATGACTGTGCTACGAACATGAGTAATACTTCAAACCATGCTGTTTGTTATAGTGATAGTTCACCCAATAAATGAAAATTCTCTCGTCATTTACTCACCCTCATGCCATCCAGATGTGTATGGATTTATTTCTACTGCTGAAAACAAACTAAGATTTTTAGAAGAATATTTCAGCTCTGTAGGTCCATACAATGCAAGTGAATGGTTGCCAGAAATTTGAAGCTCCAAAAAGGACATAAAGGTAGCAAAAAGTAATCAGTACAGCTTAAATATTAATTTGTTTCTCACCTAACATATCGCTTCAGAAGACATGGATTTAATCACCGGGGCCTTATGGATTACTTTTATGCTGCCATTATGGAGCTTCAAAGTTCTGTGCTCCCTTGCATAAAGCACCTTAAGTGTAATTTTCCCTTAAGATCACCCTAAAGTTTCCCTTACTCTTAAGGAAAGGACTTTTTTTTTTTGTTGGTTAAACATCATCACAATCCCTTATGATTTCCCTTTTACGTAAGCACGCCCTTAAAATCTGTTAAGTGTTGCAGAAAGCCCCTTAACAGTATTTCTCAAGGTTAGAAAAACTTCACCTTTTAATATAGGTTAATTTTCCAGGTTTCTAAAAATGGAAAAAAAATTATGTTTGCTACGTTTATACATACAGCCAATTAAAGAGCATAGTGTGCTGAGGCGCATTATTCGCAGTAGTGAGAACCCTTAGACCAATTTAGCGATGGAAAACTGTTGCATGAGTACATATTTGACAGTCACGCAATATGAGAAATCGCCAACAAGCTGGAAGGCGATCAAATAGGAACACACACAAACCAAAAGTGTGCCAAGTATTAGCTGCTCACTGCATCTACAGTGAGGAAAATAAGTATTTGAACACCCTGCTGTTTTGCAAGTTCTCCCACTTGGAAATCATGGAGGGGTCTGAAATTGTCATCGTAGGTGCATGTCCACTGTGAGAGACATAATCTAAAAAAAAAAATCCAGAAATCACAATGTATGATTTTTTTAACTATTTATTTGTATGATACAGCTGCAAATAAGTATTTGAACACCTGTCTATCAGCTAGAATTCTGACCCTCAAAGACCTGTTAGTCTGCCTTTAAAATGTCCACCTCCACTCCATTTATTATCCTAAATTAGATGCACCTGTTTGAGGTCGTTAGCTGCATAAAGACACCTGTCCACCCCATACAATCAGTAAGAATCCAACTACTAACATGGCCAAGACCAAAGAGCTGTCTAAAGACACTAGAGACAAAATTGTACACTTCCACAAGGCTGGAAAGGGCTACGGGGAAATCGCCAAGCAGCTTGGTGAAAAAAGGTCCACTGTTGGAGCAATCATTAGAAAATGGAAGAAGCTAAACATGACTTGTCAATCTCCCTCGGACTGGGGCTCCATGCAAGATCTCACCTCGTGGGGTCTCAATGATCCTAAGAAAGGTGAGAAATCAGCCCAGAACTACACGGGAGGAGCTGGTCAATGACCTGAAAAGAGCTGGGACCACCGTTTCCAAGGTTACTGTTGGTAATACACTAAGACATCATGGTTTGAAATCATGCATGGCACGGAAGGTTCCCCTGCTTAAACCAGCACATGTCAAGGCCCGTCTTAAGTTTGCCAATGACTGTTTGGATGATCCAGAGGAGTCATGGGAGAAAGTCATGTGGTCAGATGAGACCAAAATAGAACTTTTTGGTCATAATTCCACTAACCGTGTTTGGAGGAAGAAGAATGATGAGTACCATCCCAAGAACACCATCCCTACTGTGAAGCATGGGGGTGGTAGCATCATGCTTTGGGGGTGTTTTTCTGCACATGGGACAGGGCGACTGCACTGTATTAAGGAGAGGATGACTGGGGCCATGTATTGCGAGATTTTGGGGAACAACCTCCTTCCCTCAGTTAGAGCATTGAAGATGGGTCGAGGCTGGGTCTTCCAACATGACAATGACCTGAAGCACACAGCCAGGATAACCAAGGAGTGGCTCTGTAAGAAGCATATCAAGGTTCTGGCGTGGCCTAGCCAGTCTCCAGACCTAAACCCAATAGAGAATCTTTGGAGGGAGCTCAAACTCTGTGTTTCTCAGCGACAGCCCAGAAACCTGACTGATCTAGAGAAGATCTGTGTGGAGGAGTGGGCCAAAATCCCTCCTGCAGTGTGTGCAAACCTGGTGAAAAACTACAGGAAACGTTTGACCTCTGTAATTGCAAACAAAGGCTACTGTACCAAATATTAACATTGATTTTCTCAGGTGTTCAAATACTTATTTGCAGCTGTATCATACAAATAAATAGTTAAAAAATCATACATTGTGATTTCTGGATTTTTTTTTTAGATTATGTCTCTCACAGTGGACATGCACCTACGATGACAGTTTCAGACCCCTCCATGATTTCTAAGTGGGAGAACTTGCAAAATAGCAGGGTGTTCAAATACTTATTTTCCTCACTGTATATAAACTGTACAAAAAAACTGGGCACTGGCCACAATTCACTTGCACTGATTGGACAAAAAGAGACATTCTTCTGAAAATCTTTGTTTACATTCTGCAGAAGAAAGAAAATCATGTGGGTTGGCATGAGTGTGAGTAAATGATGAGAGAATTTTAAATTATGGGTGAACTATCCCTTTCAAGAGGTCTGCCAACACAGTCTAATGAAAATCTCTTACATTAAAGGAGGGATCTGCACCATATCTAGGGACCAGAATTTCATGGGGAAAGGGATGGACTCCCTAGCAACAATCAAAAACACCCTTGCAACTGCATAACAAAATGCTACAACCCACTCAAAACATCCATAGCAATGACTTAGCAACCATCCACAACCCCCCTACATCATAGTAGTGACTTTTGCACGGCCAATCATGGCTCACATTTTTTTAATAAATGTAATTTTTTTTTAATTTCACTGTTTATTCAGGTGGGCTTTAAAAAAACAGCAAAAGGATAAAATATGCTTCCCCTTCTGTCGCTCTCTCCACGTTGTGTCGGAGAAGCGACACTAGGGGTCTCTCTTGAGCGCCGATATTCACCTCTGACCTATTGAAAAGGGCCAATGAAAGTTGGCAGTCAGTATTTGCATACCCCGCCCCCGCATACGGGTATTTAAGCGGGGCAAATACGGAAGTTTAGTCAGAAAATTTATTCGGAGCCGATGGTCTGTCTGCAGTTTGCTGCGAGTTACACACCACATTAAAACGTTCCTGTTTCCTCTGACGATCTGCATGCTGTTGGATCTTGACGGCGCACAACAGCGGCTTTCTCCTTTACATTGCACGGCGTGCATTGTTGCCCCTGAGCGCTTCGACAGCGCAGACACACACACACACACACACACACTGTTTATTAAAAGAGTAAATTCCTATTAAAAGAGTAATTTCTCTAAAAGAGCAAAACACAGCGGCGTTGAACGTCCTTTTCAGAACGCGTCTTTTTCAAGATGCCCTTCCGCCCCTGTGTTGTTCCTGGATGCGGTAGAGTGCTCTCCGCTTCAGACGGCCACAGGCGCTGTCTCGTGTGTTTGGGCCGCGATCACACCGAGGCGGCGTTTGTGGATGGTTCATGTTCTCACTGCGAGAACATGACCATGACCACGTTGCGGTCGCGGCTTGCTTTCAACAGAAAGCAAGCCACCCCAGCTGCACCCCGCATTGCTTCTTCTTCCCACGGGATTGAGGATGATGCGGTTGGCGCTGGGGGCGATTTGGGGGCGGCAGCGGGTGCAGTTTCGCCGGGTAGCCCCCCGCGAACCTCCCGCGAACCTCCCGTTCCCTTCGCCCAACAGTTCTCCGCGGTGAAGAAGCAGACGGAGGCCATCTCTCAAGCATCATGCCCCGCCGCAGACCTGCCGCTACGGGCCCTGCCCCGTCTGCCCGCCGAGGGCGTCCCCCTGCGAAGAAACCAGCTCCTGCTCCGCCTCAACCCGGGCCCAGCTCTCAGCCCCAGCGTCGAGCACCCCGCAGGCGGCGCACGCCCCCTGTCTCACGAACCCCCTCTAGGACCCAGAAGGCTCCCAAGCGTTCCTGAGACAGCCTACCCAGAGCCGAAGACGTTAGCTCTGGAGGTGGTAAGACCGCTCCGTCGCCCGGTGGAGGGCCGGGAGGAGAATCCTTTGTTTTTTCATTTGCCACACTCCCTGACGGGGGCTGTGGTACCCACATTCTCAATGAGAGCTATTTCCTTTGCCTCTATGTCACCTGGCCCACAAATGCCATTCTCACGGCAATCTGCTTTCAGATCACGACAGTCCCGGTACACCAGACGTGGCGATCCCGCCTTCCGCCTGCCCACGACTGTCCCCCGGCCAGCCGGTTCAGACAAGTCCAGAGGACGCCAGCATCAGACCTCCTCCTCAGTCACGAACCCGCCCCCTGCCGGGTGCGCGGAGCAAGGTTAGTGCTTTGAGTCTGTTTTCAGCACCTCAGCCTCAGGCTGAGGTGCTGACGAAGCTACCCGACGGTGCATTACCTGTTCCGCCCCGCTGCGAGGCCCCGCCGGGTATGTCCAAAATACTCGTCCCTTTGGTGCCCCTAGCGCAGAGCTGAGAAGCGTGGCTTTCGCTTCCCAATGCATCACGCTGGCTGCACCGGACCATTCGACTCGGTTACGCAATTCAGTTTGCCCGGCTCCCGCCCCCCTTCAGGGGCGTCCGCTTTTCCGCAGTACACGGCAAGCATGCCAGTTCCCTGCACACAGAAATCGCGACCCTGTTAGCCAAGGGTGCGGTAGAGCCCGTCCCTCCAACCGAAATGAGGAAGGGTTTCTACAGCCCTTACTTCATTGTACCCAAGAAAGGCGGCGGCTTACGACCAATCCTGGACCTGCGAGTTTTCAGTCGGGCCTTGTTAAAACTCCCGTTCAAAATGCTCACGCAGAGAAATATTCTGGCTGGCGTTCAGCATCTAGATTGGTTCGCAGCGGTAGACCTGAAGGACACGTACTTCCACGTTTCAATTCTGCCATGACACCGACCCTTCTTACGGTTCGCGTTCGACGGCCAGGCGTTTCAGTACAAAGTCCTCCCCTTCGGCCTGTCTCTGTCCCCTCGCACCTTCACGAAGTTCGCAGAGGCGGCCCTTGTCCTGCTACGAGTAGCCGTATCCGCATTCTCAACTACCTCGACGACTGGCTCCTCCTAGCACACTCTCGAGAGTTACTATTCACACACAGAGACCAGGTGCTCCGGCACCTCAGCCGCTTGGGGCTTCAGGTCAACTGGGAAAAGAGCAAGCTCACTCCGGTTCAGAGCATCTCTTTTCTTGGGTTGGAGTTAAACTCAGTCTCAATGACAGCACGTCTCACGAGCGAGCGTGCTCAGTCGGTGCTGGACTGCCTCGCTTCCTTCAAGCCAGGCACGGTGGTCCCTCTAAAACTTTTCCAGAGGCTCCTGGGGCATATGGCGTCCTCCACGGCGGTCGCGCCGCTGGGGTTGATGCATATGTGACCACTCCAGCACTGGCTCCAGACTCGAGTCCCGAGACAAGCATGGCACCGCGGCACGCATCGGGTAAGGATCACCCCCGCCTGCCTCAAAACACTCCGACCCTGGACAGACCTTTGCTTTTTACGGGCAGGAGTGCCCCTGCAGCAGGTGTCCTGACGCGTTCTGGTCACAACCGATGCCTCCCGGTCTGGGTGGGGTGCCGTGTGGAGCGGGCATGCAGCAGCGGGCCGTTGGAAAGGGGCCCCGCTGCGTTGGCACATCAACTGCCTGGAGTTGCTGACCGTCCTTCTCGCCCTCAGGAAGTTCCTCCTGTTAGTTTAGGACAAACACGTCCTCGTGAGATCGGACAGCACCACGGTGGTGGCGTACATAAATCGCCAAGGTGGCGTACGCTCCCACCACATGTCACAACTCGCCCGCCGTCTCCTCCTATGGAGCCAGCAGCAACTCAAGTCTGCCTGGGGGGAGTGGAGGCTTCACCCCCAGTCGGTCCAGCTGATTTGGGAACGGTTTGGCAAGGCCCAGGTAGACCTGTTTGCCTCCCAGGAAACCTCCCACTGCCCGCTCTGGTATGCCATAACAGAGGCTCCCCTCGGGACAGACGCGCTGGCACACAGCTGGCCCTCGGGGCTGCGCAAGTACGCATTTACCCCAGTGAGCCTTCTTGCACCGGTGCTGTGCAAGGTCAGGGTGGACGAGGAGCGAGTCACGTTAGTGGCCCCCTAGTGGCCCACTCGGACTTGGTTCTCGGAACTCAGCTCCTCCCTGGCAAATTCCCCTGAGAAAGGACCTCCTCTCTCAGGGACGGGGCACGCTCTGGCACCCGCGCCCAGACCTCTGGAACCTCCACGTCTGGTCCCTGGACAGGATGTGGAAGAGCTAGCTGGCTTACCGGCGACCGTTGTGAATACAATCAATCAAGCCAGAGCCCCCTCTACCAGGCACCTTTACGCCCTAAAGTGGTGCTTGTTCACAGATTGGTGTTCTTCCCGAACTGAAGACCCGCAGAAATGCACGATCAAGTCAGTGCTCCTGTTCCTACAGGAGAGGCTGGACAGGAGGCTGTCCCCGTCCACCCTCAAGGTGTATGTTGCCACCATTGCCGCCCACCACGATCCTGTAGACGGCAAGTCTTTGGGTAAGCACGACCTGATCCTCAGGTTCCTGAGAGGCACCCGGAGGTTGAATCCCTCCCGGCCAGGTCTAGTTCCCTCCTGGGATCTCTCGGTAGTCTTGGCAGGACTCCAGAGACCCCCCTTTGAGCCGCTTGAATCAATTGGACTCAGGGCCCTCTCTCTTAAGATGGCCCTGCTGATCGCGCTCGCCTCTATCAAGAGGGTTGGGGACCTGCAAGCGTTCTCTGTCAGCGACACTTGCCTGGAGTTCGGTCCGGCGGATACGTCTGATCCTAAGACCGCGACCGGGCTATGTGCCCAAGGTTCCTACCACACCATTCCGAGATCAGGTAGTGAACCTGCAAGCGCTGCCCCGGGAGGAGGCAGACCCAGCCCTTTCGTTGCTATGTCCAGTGCGCGCCCTGCGCATTTACCTGGACCGCACACAGAGCACCAGACGCTCTGAGCAGCTCTTTGCCTGCTTTGGGGGACGGCAGAAAGGGAATGCCGTCTCCAAACAGAGGCTCGCCCACTGGGTTGTTGATGCCATCACACTGGCTTATCACACCCAGGCTGTGCCCCTACCCTTGCGGGTCTGAGCTCACTCAACAAGGGGTGTTGCGTCCTCGTGGGCACTGGCCAAGGGCACCTCCCTAGCAGACATCTGTAGAGCCGCGGGTTGGGCAACATCCAACACCTTCGCGAGGTTTTACAACCTCCGCGTTGAGTCGGTTGCGTCTCGTGTTTTGTCAGGTCCGAGCCCGTAGAACTCGGTAACACGTAGACTGACCGGCCGGGTGGATCGCTTGCGTCCAGCGCCCTTTTCCTGACGTCAAGGTTAAGTAGTGCGCCTTTTTTCCCAGGGCGCCCCACTCCGAGTCGGGACCCTGGTCTATTCCTCCCCAGCCCTCCGGGTCCGCGGTTCAGCAGAGGAACTCGCCGACCCAAGCCACTGCGGGTACCCTGATGGCTACCCTGTACTGGTATAGGTGCTCCACAGGTAAGGCCTCCTGCTCGGACTCCCCCTGTGTGTAATTCCACGGTTCTGTCCCCTTACGAGCGGACCCCCGTGTCTCCCTTAGGCAGTTACAGCTGCCCTGGTCACCGTGCTGTAGCAACTCCCCCCTTTCGAGTCTGGATCTACCACCGCACCATTCTTTCCACACGAGCCCTAAGACAGCTGTGTGACGTGTCTACCTCTTTTCCTCCCCAAGAAAAAGGGCAGGTGTGGTCTCCGCAGGGTCTGGGTAAGACCCCCTTCCCTATATGCGTGTAAGGGCCCCGGCCGTGATTGCTCTATGCGAGAAACATAGAGAGAAAAGAGGCCCAGCCAGGCTGGCCCGTTCCCATGTTGGCAAACATCGCCTTGTTCCCCTCTCAGGGTAACTAGAAGGATCCCGATGTTCTTATGGGGCATTGGGGAAGGGTACGTGCAGCCAGGTACAGACGATGCGCGGCACTGGATGAATCCCTGCCCGCCTCTGTATCGGCAGTTCACGTACACGGTTCAGCACATGGCAAGATTGGAATGGGTCCCCTAGTGTCGCTTCTCCGACACAACGTGGAGAGAGCGACAGAAGGGGAACGTTTGGTTACGTATGTAACCTCCGTTCCCCGAGGGAGGGAACGACACGTTGTGTCTTTCCTCCGCCATGTCGCTGAACCGAGCCACTGTTGTGGCTGGACCATTTCCGGCTCCTCAGAAAAATCCTGACTAAACTTCCGTATTTGCCCTGCTTAAATACCCGTATGCGGGGCGGGGTATGCAAATACTGACTGCCAACTCTCATTGGCCCTTTTCAATAGGTCAGAGGTGAATATCGGCGCTCAAGAGAGACCCCTAGTGTCGCTTCTCCGACACAACGTGTCGTTCCCTCCCTCGGGGAATGGAGGTTACATACGTAACCAAACGATCCCTGCTTTTACTGTAATGCAAATTTCATATGAATATGGATATCCTCCCTACCACTTCCCCAATTAGACCTGCTACACCTCACACATGCCAGACACCCTACTCTTGCAATCGTGACAACTGGCGTTACGAAGAAAAAATAGATAGGAAGAGTGGTAGGAGAGAGAGAGAGAGAGAGAGAGAGAGAGAGAGAGAGGTACTCACTCATCTAACATAGCCACATTAATGAATAATAAAGTTTCAAGTCACCATCTAATCAATTCTGAAACTGATTGGCCCCTTCAGAGCCCAGCATGTGCTTTTGATATGTGTCTCTGTTTGTTCCAAAAATCCACCCCATCCTTCATTAAACATCACTTCCGAAGTGAGGATGTGCTTCATAAATGTTCATTAAACAGAATATGGCCTGAAAGCTCAGACATATTGCTAATACCACACATATTAGAACAAAGAGACTGACTCTTCTGTCACAGTTTTAGAGGAGAAACTGGGTGTGAAAGTGTTTATCTAGAGCTTTGGGATTATCATTGAGCAAATTACCTCTGATCCAGCTGAGGGGTCTCAGGCAGACTGCGTGCTTCTGTCATCAACAGTGACTAAATTCTCCTCTCTCTCTCTCTCTCTCTCTCTCTCTCTCTCTAGGGCTTAGGAAAGCATGGGCAAATTGAGGAACAAGTGACTGTACTGTATTATGAAGTAACGCATGTAGCCTAATCTTAATGGCTCTTTTATTGTTTTTCCTATTTTTCCTTATTGATATCACGCTCCTCCCCTTTTCTATTTGGTGTGTGTGTGTGTGTTTTGTTTTAGAGAGGTGGGTCATGCTGAAAGAGAACACGACTCCCAGGAGGATTAATCAAAACCAGTCGTTACCTTGCATGCATAGCTCAGTCCTGGGTGACTTTTTCTTCAGCTGCACCCATGACTTTCCATATACGTCTTCTACATGGATTTGGACTGTATTATTTCTTGCCATTGCTGACACTTCTCATGTCACAAGGTTGGTAGGTGTGCTTGTCTCGGTGTGTGTGTTTGGAAATTGCATGTCTTTCATTCGCCTTTTTAAGATTATGGGTAAGGATACACTGTAAAAAGTGGTAACCTGCAAATATTGTCTTAGTTATATTTATTTTATTTATTTATTTTGTTGGGGTAACCTAATGCATTCAGATTGATTCAGTAATTTAAATAATATGTTTTACTTAAATCAAACCAGTTCATTTAGATTTTATCACATGATGCACATTTATTAGGTTAACTTTATTTTTCAGGTAGTAAAACCTGAAACACCTACATTGTGAGGACCAGCCAACGGTCCCCAAAAGGAAAACATTTTTATAAACATACTAAATAATGTCTTGATTAAAAAAATATATATAATACTACAAAATTGCAGGAAGGTTGCAGCCTTAAGTTTAGGAATGGGGATAGAAAATATAATTAGCTCAGTATAAAAACAAAATCCCTGTCAACATGATATGTGTGTATTTTGTGCTCAAGAGATCCTTTTTGTTTAAGTCTAAAAGGTCTTTGCATTATACTTTATATTGAGCCTTCTATGCTTTTCATCAGTGCACAAAACCAATGAAGTTGCCTGTCACATCAATATTCATAGAATGAGAGTTGTATTTCCATTGTGTTCGCTTCATTTCTCTTATCTCATAAATCAAATTAAGCTCATGAATCAAACAAACACACACTTCTATGTGATAAAGCACTCACTAGAGCCAGTTGTATTTGTGACTTCAAGGTATGATTGTGTTATGCCAAAAATATCTGTGTGATATGACAGTAATTAATTCAGATTCTATTGTTTGCTCACAGTTATGCCTCCCAAAGCTCGCTATCTTCATTTATATCTAATCTTACATGCAAATACAACATTTCTGTCCAAACAGATTCCAGTGAGAAGGTTATGTACTTTATAGTGAACCACTGCCACCAGACGAACTTTGCCTTTTAAAAAGGACACGGAGACCATATCAGCATAAATGAGAAATTAGCAAACATGAGAAATAGCCAATAACCTGTCACAAACGGTACAAACATCAAACTGATTTTTACTGGATAGTCTCAAAGCACAATGCCCTAGAGATCACACGTCACTGTAAATTATTCCAAAGATTAGTGTGCTAGACTGAATTGCATCAATAATGCATGCAAGTAAATGCCTTGCCTTGTTAGAGTAAATGATTAACGTTTTTGTGACGTTCCATTAACAATTTGCAATGTACATGTCAAGCACAGTAATAATATACAGGAGCATTACATTATGCTAACAACCACCAGTCATGATGTAGCCTGAGGCACAGTGCAGCTGATCCCATGTGTATCAACAGCAGGGTTCTGAGCCCAGTAACTTGAAACCTTGGGGCTATATTCAATCTTAGTCACTATCTGCAGGGTGAAATCGTTAGCTTTTAGATCATTAGAGAAACTGATGTAAAAAGAAAATAGTGATGTACAGTACATTTGCTCCACATTTGTTTCTTTTTGCAATTTCAAATGAGTTCAGATGTAATTCAGTTCTTCAAAGTGTCACGAGTAAATAGATAATGGAAGCAGATGAAGAGCACAAAACACAACACAAGCACTTATTTCCTCCATGTACTATTTATGAATGAAAGTTAGTTTATGGGATTATTCTGTCATCATTTAATCATCCTCATGTTGCTCCAAATCCATAGATCTTTCTTTAATCTGTGGAGCACAAAATGAGACGTTATGCAGAATGCTAGCCTCAGTCACCATTCACTTTCGTTGCATTATTTTTTCCATACATATTAAATGGTGACTGTGGCTGCCAGACCCAACTATCCTGCCTCACATCTCCTTTTGTGTTCCACGGAAAAAAGAAATTCTTACTGGTTTGAAATTATTTAAAGTTGAGTTTATGATAACAAAATTGACATTTTTAAGTGAACTGTGACTGTGAATCATAAAGATATTAGAAATAACAGTGGAGTTGGGTGGTGGAGGAATTCCAAAATAAGCGTTACAGAGGTGAGGTAAAGCAGCCACTACAGTAGGCATGCTCTTCTATTTAAAAAAAATCCATATTATGCACGTGGAAAATGGCCTTCCATTCTTTTTTCTCAGTATTCTGCATAGCACTGACAAAGATCTGTGTGTGTTTGCTTCTTTATAGCCGACGGGCTGCAGTGCTACGCCTGTAACATCATACATGACCAGAGGTATGTAGACGTAGGCTGCTCCCGCCCTGAAGTCATCACCTGCTCCCACTCACACAAGGGCTTCAAGCATCGCTTCTGCATCAGGACTGAAAGTGGTGAGAACATCCTCCACTACAACCACCCACCAGAACCCACAAGCAAATGTACAATCAATAGAGTTTTCACATGGCTGTAAAATTGTATTGCTCAGAGGTTGCTATTTCAAAGCTTAGGAAACTTCTTTCAGATCAACTTATTGGTTATGTTTCATTCAAGCATCAACTTTGTTTTGGATGTTTCTCCTGAAATTCCTTAGAAGATATACAAGGAGATGCAAATGTGTCAGTTGTTAATAGAGCAATAATATTCATTTGAACAGCATCACTCAGATTATTTGGTCTTGAAAGAATCTGCTGAGAATGTTTGTGTTCATTTTGAAATCTCAGCAAATGTGAGCACAGTTTGAGATAATGAACTCTTCTGCAACTTTAAAGACAAATGTTAGATCACCAGGGTCTATTTCTTAGGGGGAAAATCCTAGACACAAGAGAATGAAACAGAACTCTCCATGTGATTGCTTTCGAATATCACTGCAAACAACTGAGATCCTGAAGAAATATATATTTTTTTTATGTCCTATGGGTGGCTTCGAATTAAGCAGCCATTACCTATGGAGAATAATGTCTAATGAGTGTTAAAGCTTATTTTCGGTGACAAATTATAGATATAAAATTCACGGCGAGGGTTTCTGAAATACTTTAAGCAACAGAATCCCAGGGTGACTCCTTAATCCTCCCTCTGAGACTGTCTGCGTGTAATTGTCATAACACCTTGGCAGCATAAAGAGCATTAGAGAAGGATGATCGCTGCTCAGAAAAGACTGACTGTGCTCAATGTCTCTGTGGTGATCACAGGCTTCCCTGCCCCCCTCCAATTAACCTGCTCTTGAGACTTACTTCCAACACCTTCAGATCCCAATCTACTATGCAAGACAACACCTATCCATCTACAGTTCCTTTTGACATATTGTATTCTATAGACTGAGCATGTATACATTTTAATAGTAAAGTTAACAAAACTATTAATTAACCCTTGTGCATCCTTGTGGACATTTTTGGCTTTTTCAGTTTTGTTTTTTTGATAACTTTGTCTGTGTTAATGCTAACTGCATAAAATTTTCCACAGGTGTGAATTTTTATTGGAATTTTAATATTTCACCCTATTTTCTTTAAAAAAATATTTTTTGCACTAGTTACACAAAATACTCCCTCTTAGCATCGTGTTGGACAAAAATGGCACATTGAAACCCATTAAAACTGCGATTTTTAATCCCAGTGCCGTTTAACTATAAAATTATGCAATCTTGTTTAACATACTTTCATTATGTTGGCAAGGCTTCAAAATTTACATTTTAAATATTTTTTATCAGATCGTGCCATTTTTTCAGGTTTGGCATATCATCGCTTTTGTTGTTGTTTTCTGCTGTTTTTGGCTTATGCATATTACAGAGCCAATTAGATACATTATGAATATATAATTGTGTGAGTGTGTTAGTATGGATTTCAGAGTGTGGTTTGTATGTGTCTGAGGCTCTAATAATAAAAATAAAAAAAAATCTGTTTAGCATTTATTAAATTGAAAATAATTATAATTATTATATTTTTTATAAAAAACATCAGTGGCATTATGTAAACAAACCGGCGTTTAAAGTGTTAAAATTCTGAAAATAAATTAATGTTTGGTAATTATGATTAGAACTGATGCTGGTTAAAATATAAGTCAGTGAAAGTAGAAAACAATATTATTCTATAATATTTTTATGACACTTTTTTGACATGGCCATTTTTGTCCATTATGGACCTAAGTGGTAGCTTTTTTTTAAATCTGATACTGCATAAGCATCAAAATGAATGTTGTTGTTAAAGTGTTAAAATTCTGAAAATAAATGAATGTTTGGTAACTATGATTAGAACTGATTCTGGTTAAAATATAAGTCAGTGAAAGTAGAAAAAAATATTATTCTTTTTTGACATGGCCATTTTTGTCCATTATGGACCTAAGTGGTAGCTTTTTTTTAAATCTGATACTGCATAAAAAATATGAAAGCATCAAAATGAATGTTGTTGTTAATCATTGACATATCCGAGGCTCTAATAATTTCAAAGAAAAAAAATTCTGCTTAGCATCTATTAAATTGAAAATAATTACTATTTTTCATTTTTTCCTAAAAAAAACAACAGTGGCATTATGTAAACAAACCAGCGTTTAAAGGGTTAAAATTCTAAAAATGAATGAATGTTTGGTCATTATGATTAGAGCTGATGCTGGTTAAAAAAATTATGTCAGTGAAAGTGGAAAAAAATATAAATCTATAATATTTTTTATGACAGTTTTTGGACATGGCCATTTTTGTCCATAATGAACCTATGTGTAACTTTTTTGAATTGATGCACAAGGGATAAAACAACTGGAATTATGGCAATTATGCTGTAAATGTAGTAAAAGTAAACAAATATACATCTTATATTTATTGAATCACCACCTTAGTATACAGCTCTGCACATTCTGGGCATTCATAACTTCATGAGGTATCCCACTGGGATAGTTTCTAAACTGTATTGATGGAGTTCCCCTGTATGCTGCCCTACAAAGGCATCATGTAGTATCTAACAATAATAGTGAGAAAAGTGGTTTCAACGTTACCTGGTTTAGGTCTGAATTCTGTAGTTACTTTAATTTTCACTCTCCGCTTTCTTTGAATCTGAGCATAGCTGAACCAAACCCGGCGACAACTCAATACGTTGATTAATCGATTTTGCCCCAATGTGTAGTTATTGTGTTTTGCCTTTGCACAGCAGTGTGCTGGGTACTTGTTGGATGCATTCCTTTGCTATCCGGTCCAACTCATTCATTGGAATGAATGAATTAATTAATTTTACATTTGTAAATTCATTATTAAGGCAGAATTTATATTGTCAGCAAAACAATTTTCAAGCATTTTTAACGATTTCAACGATTTTTAAGATCATGAGGACATAAAATCAGTCAAGTGTGTTCAAACTTTTGACTGGTAGTATATGTAATATTACATTTACTCTAAGACTTTGTTCAATTTTAAAAAAGTCTGACAATATTTATGACCCAAATGACAGTAAAAGAGCAAAGGCAGACTCCAAAATAAACAATTTCCCAGAGAGGTGACAGGCTGACACAGTCAATTGATAAGGTTGATAAGAGCATTTGGAGAGTGATCATCAGGGATTTCTTTCTTGCACTCCCTCTCTCTCAGTTGGATCAGCAGCCAGTCATAATCCACTTTCGCAACTTGAGCCAGCTCTGTCTCCCTCCACAGCTCAGCATGGCTCACAGACCTGTCACATGACACAGCTCTAAGCACGTTTTCGTGCCACTGAAAAAAATGCACTTCTTTTTTTCTTTTTTCTTTTTATATGGTCTGGTCCCCTTTAGCCTTTAGTTAAATAAACGCTGCAGAATCAATAAAATTAAAGCAAAGGCAGTATGTGGCCAGCTGTAAATTTACACAGACAACAATTTTGAGTCATCCTTAAAAAAATTTAATTTACAGTTGTGAATTTACAATGGAAGAATATGGGATGAAGCGTGTCATTAGGTATAAAAGCAGAAATGTGCAGGTCGTATTTTTGTTAAAGCAATCCTTTTAATTGTTCCGTTAAAAAAATAGTTGTTTTTTAAAGTTAAGTGGTCGAAATCATGCCTTTAGTGGTGGAAGTAGGACCACTTTTTCTAGACGTATAAACAGCTAGTTATGCATTACAAAGAATACTTGTATAGGTGTAATTTTCTGTAAACAGCTGCATAAAGGATATTTCAACAACTTTCTACAAACCCTTTCGGGTATCCTTGCATATATCATGCAGTTACCAGGTTTACCAGCTTTACATGACAGGAGTTGAAAATTTTATATTTTCAACAATGCACAGACAATACATTTTTTAGAGTAGTAACACTAATCTCATGCTAACACATGAAATGTTTAAGCCTTGTGGCTAAACTTTAGAAACTGTGCATCTGTGCTGAAAAACAAAAACAAAAAAAAACATTGAGTTTTGAACACCTTTTTGCTGGTCAAGCTGGGAGACCAACAAGCCCCCCATCTTAAACCAGCTTGGCCAGGCTTTTTTTAATTTTTTATAACCATATATATTCTCTTGTTATTAATTATCCTCATGTAATGCCTTGTCCCATGTAAGAATATTAATATAAACCAATTTGTTTTATTGTTCTTGAGTTATATACTTTTAAACTGATGATAGAGTTCAGTGTAATGTTGTTTTTTTTTTGTTTGTTTTTTTTTTATGTTTGCTTGTTTGGCTAATTGCTAAACATTTAAACAAAAAACAAAATAGAATCCGCACACCAGGTGTTGACGTTACAAAAATAAAAGAGAGAGAGAGTGTGAGAGAGAAAGAGGAACAGTGTCCAAGATCCATTGAGAGGAAAATATTTACTGAAAATTTGCTACAATCACAAATGTACATAAAAAAGTGAATACACACACACACACACCCACACACACACTCAAAAACTGTGTATGACTTTCTTCTACTGAACACAAGTTAAGATTTTTTTAGAAGAATATTTCAGTTCCCCTTCTGTCGCTCTTTCCACGTTGTGTCAGAGAAGCGACACTAGGGGTCTCTCTTGAGCGCCGATATTCACCTCTGAACTATGAAAAAAGGCCAATGAGAGTTGGCAACCATTTATTTAAGCGGCGCAAATACGGGAGTTCATTCAGAAAATTTCTTCGGAGCCGATGGTCGTGTTTGCAGACTGCTGCGTTTTACACACCGAGTTCCTGCTATCCTCTGCTGCATGCTGTTGGATTCTACAGCGCACAACAGCGGCTTTCTCCTGTTTGCACGGCTGTGCACTTCCTGCCCCTGAGTGCATCGACAGTTGCAGATAAGAAAGATCTCTCACGAGTTCTTTCATTCATAAAAGAGTGATTTTATTTAAAAGAGTAATTTCCTCTAAAAGAGCAAAAAACACAGCGGGGTTGAACGTCCTTTTAAGGACGCGTCTTTATAAAGATGCCTTTCCGCCCCTGTGTTGTTCCTGGATGCGGTAGAGTACTCTCCGCTTCCGATGGCCACAGGCGTTGTCTCGTGTGTCTGGGCAGCGCTGGCCACTCTGGTGGTCCAGGAACGTCAGCAATGGCTGGACTTGGTTGAGATGCGTCGAGCAAACCTCAGGAAGTGTACGCCCCCTGCCTCACGGACCCCTTCGAGGACCCGGAAGGCTCCCAAGCGTCCCTGAGACAGCGGACCCAGAGGAGGAGACCCCGGTGGAGGGCCGGTAGGAGAATCTTTTGTTTTTCATTTGCCGCACCCCCTGATGGGGGCTGCGGTACCCAAATTCTCAATAAAAGAGCTATTAACTTTACCTCTGGGTCACATGGCCCGCAAATGCTGTTCTCACGGCACTTTGCTTTCAGGCCTCAACAGTCTCGGCGCCCAGGATGCAGTCCCACGACTGTTCCCCGACCGGCCGGTTCAGACGAGTCCAGAGGACGCCAGCATCAGACCTCCTCCTCAGTCACGAACCCGCCCCCGTCGGGTGCGCGGAACAAGGTAAGTGCTTTGAGTTTATTCTCAGCACCAGAGCCTCGGGACGCCACAGCGCCTCCCGACGCCGCGTTACCTGTTCCGCACCGCTGCGAAGCCCTGCCGGGTACGTCCAAAATACTCGTCCCCTTGGTGCCCCTAGCACGGAGCTTAGAGGCATGGCTTTCACTGCCCAGCTCGTCACGGTGGCTGCACCAGACCATCCGACTCGGTTACGCAATTCAAATTGCCAGGTCTCCGCCCCCCTTCGTGGGCGTTCGTTCCTCCGCAGTGCACGGTGAACATGCCCACTCCCTGCGCGAGGAAATTGCCTCCCTTCTAATCAAGGACGCAATAGAGCCTGTCCCTCCGACCGAAACGAAGAAGGGTTTCTACAGCCCTTACTTCGTTGTACCTGCGAGTTTTCAATCGGACCTTGTCCAAACTCCCGTTTAAAATGATTACCCAGAAACAAATTCTATCTGGCGTCCGGCATCTAGATTGGTTCGCAGCAGTAGACCTGAAGGACGCGTACTTCCACGTCTCAATTCGCCCTCGACATCGACCCTTTCTACGGTTCGCGTTCGACGGCCAGGCGTATCAGTACAAGGTCCTCCCCTTCGACCTGTCTCTGTCCCCTCGCGTCTTCACGAAGGTCGCAGAGGCGGCTCTTGCCCCGCTACGAGGAGCGGGCATACGCATACTCAATTACCTCGACGATTGGCTCATTTTGGCCTCCTCGCAGGAATTACTATGCGCACACAGAGACCAGGTGCTCGAGCACCTCGGCCGTTTAGGGTTTCAGGTCAACTGGGAAAAGAGCAAGCTCACCCGGTCCAGAGCATCTCTTTTCTCGGTTTGGAGTTAGACTCAGTCTCAATGACAGCACGTCTCTCCAACGAGCGTGCTCAGTCAGTGCTGGAATGCCTCGCTTCTTTCGAACCAGGCACCGTGGTCCCTTTGAAACGTTTCCAATGGCTCCTGGGGCATATGGCATCCTCCGCGGTGGCCGCGCCACTGGGGTTGATGCATATGAGACCACTTCAGCATTGGCTCCAGACTCGAGTCCCGAGACGAGCATGGCGCCACGGCACGCACGGCGTGGAAGTTACCCCCGCCTGCCGACAAACCTTCAAACCCTGGACAGACCTCTGCTTTCTACGGGCAGGAGTACCCTTGCAGCAGGTGTCCCGTCGCGTTCTGGTTACAACCGATGCCTCCAAATTGGGTTGGGGCGCCGTGTGCAACGGGCGCGCAGCCGCAGGCCGGTGGAACCGAGGCCCGCTGCACTGGCACATCAACTGCCTAGAGCTGCTGGCCGTTTTTCTTGCCCTGAAGAAATTTCTTCCGTTGATTCGTGGCAAGCATGTCCTAGTCAGGACAGACAGCACCACGGTGGTGGCCTACATAAACCGCTAAGGCGGAGTACGCTCCCTCCACATGTCACAGCTCGCCCGTCGTCTCCTCCTTTGGAGTCAGCAGCGACTGGAGTCACTGCGCGCCACTCACATCCCCGGCAACCTCAATGTGATAGCGGACGCGCTGTCAAGGCAAAACTTGCCCGGCGGAGAGTGGAGGCTCCACCCCAATCGCTGCGCAAGTACGCTTTTCCCCCAGTGAGCCTTCTTGCACAGGTGCTATGCAAGGTCAGGGAGGACAAGGAGCAAGTCACTCTGGTTGCCCCCTACTGGCCCAAACGGACATGGTTTTCGGATCTCACACTCCTCATGACAGCCCCTCCCTGGCGAATTCCCCTGAGGAAGGACCTTCTTTCTCAGGGATGGGGCACGCTCTGGCATCCGCATCCAGACCTCTGGAATCTCCACGTCTGGTCCCTGGATGGGACGCGGAGGATCTAGCCGGCCTACCTTCGGCCGTCATAGACACTATTAACCAAGCCAGAGCCCCTACGACCAGGCATCTTTACGCCATGAAGTGGCGTCTGTTCGCGGACTGGTGTTCTTCCCGAGCCGAAGACCCGCAGAAGTGTGCAGTTAGGTCAGTGCTCGTGTTTCTTCAGGAGAGGCTGGAGAGGAGGCTGTCCCCCTCCACCCTCAAGGTGTATGTTGCCGCTATCGTGGCCCACCACGACACGGTAGACGGCAAGTCTCTTGGTAAGCACTACTTAATCGTCAGGTTCCTAAAAGGTGCCCGGAGGATGACTCCCTCCCGGCCTAACCTGTTTCCCTCCTGGGATCTCTCGGTCGTCCTTATGGGACTCCGGAGACCCCCCTTCGAGCCACTTGACTCAGTTGGACTCAGGGCCCTCTCTCTCAAGACAGCCCTGCTGATCGCGCTCGCTTCCATCAAGAGGGTTGGGGACCTGCATGCGTTCTGTGTTAGCGACGCATGCCTGGAGTTCGGTCCGGCGGACACTTTCGTGATCCTAAGACCGCGACCGGGCTACGTGCCAGAGGTTCCTACCACACCCTTCAGGGATCAGGTGGTGAAACGGCAAGCGCTTCCCCAGGAGGAGGCAGACCCAGCCCTTTCACTGCTGTGTCCAGTACGTGCCTTACGTATTTACCTGGAACGCACACAGAGCACCAGACGCTCTGAGCAGCTCTTCGTCTGCTTTGGGGGACAGCAGAAAGGGAATGCTGTCTCCAAGCAGAGACTCGCCCACTGGGTTGTTGACGCCATTTCTCTGGCTTATCACACCCAGGCCGTGCCCCCTCCTTGCGGGTCCGAGCCCACTCCACCAGGAGTGTTGCATCCTTGTGGGCACTGGCTAGGGGCATTGCCCTAGCAGACATTTGTAGAGCAGCGGGCTGGGCAACACCTAACACTTTTAGCAGATTCTACAATCTCCGAAGTTGAGTCAGTATCGTCCGTGTTCTCTCAGGTACCGAGCCCGTAGAACTCGGTGGCACATCCACGATCTGACCGGGTGAATCGCTTGCACCCAGCGCCCTTCCCCCTAACCAGGGGAAACAGTGCGCCTTCTTTCCCAGGAGATCCCAGGTTTGGGACACTGGTTGACTCCTCCCTAGCCCTCATGGAGTTCTGCGGAGGAACTCGCCGACCCAAACCACTGCGGGTACCACTAGCTACCTTGTACTGGTATAGGTGCCCCACAGGTAAGGCCTCCTGTTCGGACTCCCCCTGTGTGTAAAACCACGGTTCTGTCCCCTCACGAGAGTTGACTCTGTGTTTTCCTTAGGCAGTTACAGCTGCCTCGGGTGCCGTGCTGTATGCTTCCCCCCTCTGCGAGGCTGGATCTACCACCGCACTACTGTTCCGCATAAGACCTATGTATAGGCCATGCGATGTATTTGCCACTCAAAATTTGCCTCCCCTCCCGGGTAGGTGTGGCCTCCGCAGGGTCTTCTCCACCCTAATAAGGGCTAAGAGTCCCTTCCCTCAATGCGTGTAAGGGCCCCGGCCGTAGTTGCTCTATGCGAGAAACATAGAGAGAAAAGAGGCCCAGCCAGGCTGGCCCGTTCCCATGTTGGCGGCCGTCACCGTGTTCCCCCCTCCAGGGTAACGATAAGGAATCCTGATGGCTTAAATGGGGCATTGGGGAAGGGTACGTGCAGCCTGATACAGTTGGTCGTTCTGCATGTAGGAATAACTGCTCGCTCCTGTATCAGCGGATCACGTACACGGCTCAGCGCATGGCTCTTTTTAAGTGGACCCCTAGTGTCGCTTCTCTGACACAACGTGGAGAGAGCGACAGAAGGGGAACGTTTAGGTTACGTATGTAACCTCCATTCCCCGATGGAGGGAACGAGACGTTGTGTCTCCCCTGCCACGTTGCTGAGCCGAGCCCCTGTTGTGGCCGGACCATTTCCGGCTCCTCAGAAAAATCCTGAATGAACTCCCGTATTTGCGCCGCTTAAATACCCGTATGTCCGGGGGCGGGACATGCAAATACTGGTTGCCAACTCTCATTGGCCTTTTTTCATAGTTCAGAGGTGAATATCGGCGCTCAAGAGAGACCCCTAGTGTCGCTTCTCTGACACAACGTCTTGTTCCCTCCATCGGGGAATGGAGGTTACATACGTAACCTAGACGTTTTGGTTCCCATTCACTTGAATTGTGAGGGCCCACAGAGCTGAAATATTCTTTCTAAAAATCTTTGTGTTCGGTAGAAGAAATAAAGTCATACACATCTGGGATGGCATGAGGGTGAGTAAATGATGAAATTTAATAAAGTGTAAAAAGTGTGCAGATGCACAACAACAAAAGACAAGTACACGTGAGTCTCTAATTTGAGAAGCAGACTCTTCACAGGTCACAAACTGGCAGCTTCAATTATCAATACATTCCAAACAATTCAGGTGCTGGCCTCTCTGAAGGCGTTCAGACAGAAGACCGTGGTTCAAAACATCCTCTGCGGTGGCCACACCACTCGGGTTGATGCATATGAGACAGCTTCAGCACTGGCTCCGGACATGAATCCCAAGATGGGCATGGCGCCACAGCACACATCGCGTGGCCATCACGCCGATCTGTCAAAGTCTCATCAGCCTGATTATTTTTTATGTGTCAAAATTACAGACAGTGTTTTGAATAATGATGGATTAATCTCGCATTCACATGTTAAATTCTGAGACAAATGGTGCTAAGTAAAAATGTGCGAATTCATAATATGTGTGATAACAATAAACAGCATGTCAGCATCCTCGTCTAACTCAACGTGATAAGAAAAATCTCAAATATATATATAAACTCAGCAAAAAAGAACGTCCTTTCACTTTCAACTGCTTTTATTTTCAGAAAACTTAACATGTGTAAATATTTATGAACATAAAAATATTCAACAACTAAGACATAAACCGAACAAGTTTCACAGACATGTGACTAAAAGAAATGGAATAATCAAAATCAAAAGTAACAGTAACAGTCAGTATCTGGTGTGGCCACCAGCTGCATTAAGTACTGCAGTGCATCTCCTCCTCATGGACTGCACCGGATTTGCCAATTCTTGCTGTGAGATGTTACCCCACTCTTCCACCAAGGCACTTGCAAGTTCCTAGACATTTCTGGGGGGAATGGCCCAAGCCCTCACCCTCTGATCCAACAGGTCGCAGATGTGCTCAATGGGATTGAGATCCAGGCTCTTTGCTGGCCATGGCTGAACACTGACATTCCTGTCTTGCAGGAAATCAGGCACAGAATGAGCAGTATTGCTTGTGGCATTGTCATGCTGGAGGTTCATGTCAGGATGAGCCTGTAGGAAGGGTACCATATAAGGAAGGAGGATGTCTTCCCTGTAAAGCACAGAGTTGAGATTGCCTGCAATGACAACAAGCTCAGTCCGACGATGATGTGACACACTGCCCCAGACCATGACGGACCCTCCACCTCAAAATCAATCCTGCTACAGAATACAGGCCTCAGTGTAATTCTTTCAGTGATAAACACGAGTCCGACCATCACCCCTGGTGAGACAAAACAGTGACTCATCAGTGAAGAGCACTTTTTGCCAGTCATGTCTGCTCCAGCGAATGTGGGTTTGTGCCCATAGTCGACATTGTTGCCGGTGATGTCTGGTAAGGACCTGCCTTTAAACAGGCCTACAAGTCCTCAGTCCAGCTTCTCTCAGCCTATTGCGGACAGTCTGAGCACTGATGGAGGGATTGTGCATTCCTGGTGTAACCCGGGCAGTTGTTGTTGCCATCCTGTACCTGTCCCACAGGTGTGATATTCAGATGTTCTGATCCTGTGCAGGTGTTGTTACACGTGGTCTGCCACTACGAGGACGATGAGCTGTCCTTCCTGTTTCCCTGTAGTGCTGTCTTAAGCCATTTATTGCCCTGGCCACATCAGTAGTCCTCATGCCTCCATGCAGCATGCCTAATGCACGTTCACACAGATGAGCAGGGACCCTAGGCATCTTTCTTTTGTTGTTTTTCAGAGTCAGTTGAAAGGTCTCTTTAGAGTCCTAAGTTGTTATAACTTTTACCTTAATTGCCTACCATCTGTAAGCTGTTCCACAGGTGCCTGATCATTAATTGTTTATGGTTCATTAAACAAGTGTGGAAGTGTGGAAAACATTGTTTAAACCCTTTACAATAAAGATCTATAAAGTTATTTGTATTTTTACAAAATTATCTTTAAAATACAGTGTCCTGAAAAAGGGACGTTTCTTTTTGTGCTGAGTAAATTTTTTTTTGAATCATGAAATGTCGCCATGACCAATAACAGACTCTTGGTACAACTATGTGAGGATGATGCGCACCAAATTTACCATTAAAAAAACAGCATATATAGATGCCGAATTGCTTCTTTTTAGTAGTTTATGTCATATAAAATATATTAACATTGTATAACTTTCATGAATAACCCATTAAATAGCATTATACAACGCGTATGTGACAAGGAGGGCGGGGCGGGCCGTGACTACTCTTTCCCTCTCCCATTTTCACTCCCCTTGTCTCCCCCCCCAGGTCTCGATAAGCAGGGAAGTGGGGGTAGCACGTCATGACGGGGGTCCCCAGTCTAAGGCAAAGGAGGGAGGAGTGACGAAGAGGAGGGTGTCATGGCCTGTCCCCTAATCTGGCTAATCAGCCGAAGAGAGGGATAAAGAGCCAGATGCGGCAGTTCGGGAGAGAGAGCCACACGCAGCTGCCGTGTGTGTGTTTGTGTCTTTTTATTTTATTAAATATTACATTGACTATTCATCCGGTTTCCACCTCCTCCTTGCCCATTTTAACCCTGTTACTTTGGTCCTGAAACCCGGGAAGGAAGAGGGATGCGCTATCATGGAGTCCTCGCCACTTTTGTCTGCCCAAAGGAGCAGTCGCCGCTGTCCGTCGGGGGACAGGGAAGTTGCTGATGGGCGCCTAGACGTGGAGGAACGGCCACCATTCGCAAGGGGAGGAGGGACTTGCTGCCGGCCGCCTGGAGCGGTGAAGCCAGTCACTAAGGGCAGCCAGAACACGGAGGGGATTTCCATCCTCCAGGGGTCAGAGGACCTGCTCCGGTCCACCCAGGGAGGAGCGGCTGTCGTCCACAAGAGTGTCGAGGATGTGGTCGAGGATCAGGCGATGTTTAATCTGAAAATATGTTAATGTAGTTATGAATGTCATAAAAGTTTGATTGAAAGATTTAAATGTTGATGAACTAGCTACTAATCTGTTATTAATTTGTCATACCAACATTATATGTTTGTTAATGGCAAATGGAAGTATAAAGTGTCATCAATATATTATTAGTTTATTACTAATAATGATGATGTAGTTTGGGGCTGCCTGTAAGGTTAATTTAAGAAATAATAATTTGAAAAAGGGTTTATAAGAGAAGACGTCCTTTGTCACGTATGAAGAATCTTTTGTTAATTAATTCTGTAGTCATTTTAAAGCATGCATGCCCTGTTGTGATACATTACCAGTTGTATCAACCTGAACACTGACTGTGCCCCTAAATACCTCTAAGCGCAACACCTCCCAATTAAACCTCCACAAGCTCTGCAGAACTCCCTAGGGAGACTGATGTGAATGATTCGGTTTTTGACAAAATATTCTCATAAACAGAATGGATAATATTTTTACGTAGGCTGGTATGAAGAGTGACATTGTAATGCATATTTGTATAAAAATGTAAATATAAATATAGAAATTGTTAAATTACACGGTAATTTGATTCAAAACTTTGGAGACTGTAAATCAGAATCAAGACAAACGATTATTACAGTCACTTGAAAAGAGAAAAACTTCATTTAATAGTGATTACACATCTAATAACATTAGCGTAAGTAAACAGAGCTACTTATAACATCTCTTATCACTCATTTTGATGCTGTGAACTGTTGATTTACATCGCAATTACTATGATTTGAATCAATACAATAAAATATCATTCAGTTATTAGTGTTAGTTTACCTTGGAGCAAATGTAGGTGTTGTTGCAGATGTTCTGTTAATTTGGGAATGAGGGCTGACACAGTTTAATCCATAACATGATCTTCTCCAGAATTATTAAAGATTATTAAAAAAATAGCTGTAAAAAAATTGTAAAATAGCTATTGCGTGTCAGCGTAAATGCAGCAGGGAAACAGTTGCTAAAACAGGATTGGTCAGAACTTGAAGCACTTTTAAGGAGGGACTTGGTGATGGGTCAATTCACGATTGGAATAAATAAATCATGGCTGACTGTGAAACGTGAATGTAACGGGTAAGGATGGGCAAGGAGGAGGCGGGAACTGGCAGAACAGTCAACATAACTTTAATGGCATAAACTAACTTAAACAACATAAAACACACTGACAGGAAAGCTGCGCTGGCATCTCCAGCTCCTCTTTATCACTCTCCCGCTGATTGGGCTGATTCAGCGCCGGGCATCCATCGTTACGGCCCGGCCACACCCTCCTCCTCGTCACAGTGAATTATTCCAATGACTTCACTAACTGAGAACTTTTTGCACGATGCTGGATCTATGGCGCTTGGTATCATTGAAACAAAAAGTACTAAAGATTTCCTGAGTGCACATTTAACTTAAACAAACAACAGTCCTTTCATGAGTTCACTGGTTTATGTAGTCCTGGAGCGAATTAGGGTAAACTTATTTTGCGTTCTGTCCATGACGGAGGGGCTCGAGCACTGGACTGGGCTTGAGCTCTCAGATCCCCCGGACTATTACAGAAAACCTCTGTCTTAAGCAAGGAAAGGAAATGAGGAGGCACATTTTCATTTTCAGACTGTTTCCAGTTCTTTATTGCATTTTGTAGTGCTAATAAATGTTGCGCTATTCTCGAACAGTGCTATTTATCTTTATAATGTGACTGTAGCGATTGGCTTTCAAATAAGCTTTCAGTTAGGACGCCAGTGAAGTTGTCCTAAAGTTAGGACTCTTATTTAAGATTTTTGGCAAATTAGGATGCTTCTGTAATGCTCTTTTCCTATCTGTAGTTAATTTAGGAAATGCTATTCTGTAGCTTTTGGACTGGGCTTGAGCTCTCAGATCAGGAGTTTTAGGGATGCCGGAAGTTACCAGTGTGAGGAAAGCAGAAACTTATACTGTATATCCTTGGGATATGATTAACAGGCCTTGAACAAGATCCGCCCAAATTTACGTTTGGAATTTCATTTGATGTATCATTGCATTTGATTTGATTTGAAACTGCATTAGAGTCATTCTTTTGAATAAAACAGAAGGTTTTTTCACTGGATGTAATTTTTTTAAAACCAGAATGGTTTGGTCAATAGACTTGTTTTGTTTGTGTGGTTTCAGTTGCATTGGGCATCATGCTGACCAGTGGCTGCGCAACATCACGACACTGCCACACGGAGGAACTGCCGGGAGTCAAGATCCACTGCTGCGACTCTGACCTGTGCAACAGCGCCACCCGCTGGCAAACACCCACACTGCTGCCTATTTGCTCATTGACGTTTGCTTTGTTGCTGCAGAGGGTGGTGCTGTCCACGAAATAACTTTGTACTTTTAGCTTTGAAAATCACGGCAGCTGCCCTTTCTGCCTATTGCAAGTCATAAAGCAGGGAACTTTAAAATATTTTGTGAACACAGACTCTGGATTTTGTATTGTGTTAATCACAAAAGTATTCAGTGTGTATTAACCAAACTAATTATTGTTTAATTGTTCTTAACTTATCAGATTTTACGAGAAGTTTAAAGTTCTCTTTGGATCTCAGTGGGCTGGACAAATTGAAGTGTGTGATATAGATGATTTTTAAAACTCACCATAAGCCTGATAAAGACCTTTTATATGGTCAACAATTAAAAACAAGATCTGTTTCATTTTTTCAAGTTTTCATTCAAAGAATTAAATAAGTGGTTGATGACGTTTACATTTAGCCTATATGTATCTTTGGGGATGAAACTTTGTATGCCTTTTCAGGAATTGTACATTCAGTGGCCCAAAAACGATTTGGACACTAAGCCACACTTGAAAATGTACGAATGGCATTCATGAGGTAAAAATGTTGGATCAGCAAACAAATGATTCAGAAATTACTTCTCTTTTGTTAGACATTGGCAATCATTTTTAACCAAATTATTCAAAGGTCATTTGTAGATACCTTAACCTAATCTTTCTTTAAATTATTTGCCACTTGGTTTTATATTTTGTTTATACAATGCAATGCTTTCATGTTTTTTAAATGTGTGGCTTAAGTGTTCATTTAGTATCCACTCTTTTGTGTTTGTGACTAAAGGAAATGCTATTATTAAGATGCCTTAGGCAATACCTTTTTCCATTTAGTATATATATAGATATAGATATATAGATATAGATAAAGACAACACCCTTTTTTTTTCCAAAATGGCTTAGACAAATAGTCAATTTATGTTTTTAGTAAAAACAGCTATATCAGATGAAGCTAGTACATTCTTAAATTAATTTCAGAGGTTTAGAGTCATCTGATACATATTCTATATATTCTTTGGTTGAGAACTGAATATCTCTCTCACTGAATTGTGTCAATTGCTCCAAGCAACAGAAGATGGCAGTGTTTCTCAATCTCTTGATCGCACAATTGTTAACCCAACAAACTGGAACCTCTGACACGGCAGAGATTGTGTTGTGCTCAGTCCACTGTGTTCATTGCAGTTAGATCCATAAACCATGCATGACTAGTGCAATTCATTCTTTGCCAGGTATGATGTTTGTCATACAGTTTGTGTATTGCGATTCCTCATACGGGGTCCTTTGAAGAGACAACAAAGATTCAGAGAACATATAAAGAGCAATGGCCTGTCTAATGGTGAAAGCTCTTAAGAAAATAAACGAGAAAAGATTCTCGGAGGCTCATGGCTGTGTTTTGATTTGTTTAATCCATAGACTTTGAGAAAACGCAGGCTGCGAGAACCATCTCTCCCACAGAGTGCAGGAAGAAGTGTTTCATCTTTTAACTCTCCAAAATTAGCAGAGAGAACGATTGCCGAGACAGATTTGAGAGCTGCCATATGAAGTCTGAGTATACACTCCAACCAAACTCTCTCAAAGATCTGCACTGGGAAACAGCTAATGAGCAGTGAAGCACAAGCACACAGAACTCTCCATTATATGGTTTAACTTCTGTCACGTTTCTCTGACACTGAAAGGCTGAAAGGAGTGGAACGGTCTAGCTATACACCACACTACTTAATGAGTATTATCCTTTCTTCATGCACGTTGACTAATATTTGAAGTCCAAAAGCGTATCCACTCACAATCAATGAGAAAAATGGTCTGTTGATTCCTCTGAATTAGAAGGCTTTTAAGTGGATTTGTGTGATATTCGAGATTAGTCAGGAGGAAAAAAAATCCATTACCACAGATGAGACAAGAATTAAGCAACACTAATTCTCTTAAAATGTAAGTCATAGCTCAATGCACATTATGAATGAGAACTGACTAATGATTGAATATGTTTGTTCATTTAACCAGGCAAAATCCCTCACTAGAGTACACATTCAACTGCGGGTGAGAGTTATGATATCAAAATGAATGCTGTTATGTTGCAGTAGTCAATCTTTTGTTGCAGAAATCAATTTGATATCCTCAAACTAAGAAAAAAAAGGACATGTCAGTGATGTTTGGTGTTCTGTGTAGTTTCATTGATTGATATTTGGATCCCCATATACTGCATCTCCAACATGATCACAAGAGAAATCAACATGGTGTCAAGTTGTTGGCGAACCCCAAAGGCTAATTCACCATGGATTCCTTCTGGATATTCCTATGGGGTTTTATACTGGGGTTTTTAAATTGAGTGAAATAAGGTGATAAATATGGCAAACATCACTTGATGTTTTGTTCTACATCAGATTTTAAACAGTCACACATACCTCAAACATACTTTTTTTAACTGCTGGGCTTTTTAAACAAATGTTTGTTGCTAAAAAGTTGCAAAATGGGGACTACAACTACCACATGTGAGTGTACGCACCTGATGAAATGGAAAACCTTTGTGGTCCTAGATACTAACTTATAAACAATATACTTGGGGACATGTGACAATGTGAATGTCACGGTTACTGTCATAACCTCTGTAGGGTGCACTGGTTGTTTAGATCAGTTTTACTATCAGATATAACTAATTTATGCTTATTAATTATTAATTAATAATTTAATTAAATAATAGAATTTAACTTGTTAAATTCTATCCTCGGGGCCCCACTATTTGACAAGAGAAAAATGATAGTAAGTGACTGATCAAGTCTCATAAAATTCTACCCTGAAGGTTGAGTATTTTGATTAATAATCAAAATACTCAAAAATGGAAGAAACTAGTCAAATTATTGCTGTACGAATCCAACAGTTATCTGGTTACAACAATTGTTGTTGATGTGTCAGAGTCTGGCTTCAACACAAATATTCAAACAAATAACTTGGAGAACTTATTATAATAAATCAAGATTTATTATAATCAAACACTAATGAACCGCCAATACTATATGAATATAACACAAAAACATAAAATGGAAGTCCTAACTAAATAGTGGAGCTATATGCTAGTGTATGGGTGTATGTGGGAGTGTGTCTAGATTCGGTAACAAAGGAAAGAAAATGGAGGACTAAACTCCACGTGGGGAACTAGTTTCAAAATGGAGGATCGGTTTCAACATTGAGAACTAGGTTCAAAATGGCGAACTGAATTAAAAATGAAAACTAGTTTCAAAATGGAGGATTTGATCATAAAGGGCAGAGCAACAATTATTTTAATGTGGAGGGAAAGAAAGATGGCAGGATCAGATCCAGGTGACGGAGCTAATACCACGTGCGGGTGGTAATGAGCAGACACACAAAGGAACTGAACGAAATAGGCGGGACAATTTGAAAACACCAGCCTGAGTCAGATATAAACCGCAGTGCTGCTGGCTCTCTGAATTTCAGTGTGTGTGAGAGAGAGAGAGCGAACAAACAGGGGTGCATGCAATTTAACGGAGGATAAACGCTGGTAAGAGCATGATTGAATCATTAGTTCAGATCACTCAATAAAATAATATTTCCCCAAAAATGACGATCTCACAAATCAAACAGCAATCAGCGATCTTAGTTAAACATACAATTGTAAACAAAACATCAAACATTCAGCATCAAATATACGATTTAATTGTACAAGAAAAGTCACAGTTTCTAAACTAAATCTGCCCAGATATCAAGCCTTACTTGGGCAATCCTGTGCGATTTCAGCAGGGTTGTTCATTTAAAATTACTGTTGCGTTGAGCGGTCAGGAGAAAACTATCTGGATTCGATCCTTTGTCTTACGCTCGTCAGCGAAAAGATGCATCTCTGCGTTATTTCTCGGGTCCAGTGATGGAGAGAAATGCAGGAGTTAGTCAACGTTGATAGAAAATGATTGAGAAGGAAAGCTGGTCGTATTTTCCGTTTTCTAAATAAATTCACTGTTGTCTCGTAGTGAACATGACTGAACCGGTTGTAATAAGTATACTACACGACTGGAACAAAGCTAAGTTAATCTTACTCTACCGCGGCCAAATGGTGAGGTAAAAAAAAACATGGTCTCTCTTTGTCCAGAAGGAGGAAAAACTCCTTTGTATTTGCAGATATGTGTCTCTTTCAAACGCAGGCTTGCGCAGCTGTATGCAGAGAGAGCAAACTCACCGCTGTTTGCCGGTTTTGTTGACGAAATGAAAAATTCGAGTGAGTGACAGAAAGGGAATGATGATTTTTTTAGTTGGCAATATCTTAATTTATTATTTATTTCTAAAAATGCATTTGTTTGTAAGCTGACATCAGATTTTATGTCAAAATATATCAATCATTTAATCCAACTGACAGATAAACTATTGCTAGTGCACAGCTTTTAATATTGGCTGAAAGTACATTGGTCTCTTTTGTTATTTGTTTGTATGTGAATGTTGCCTCAACCCATAATACAAAAACACAGCCCACATAACCTCACACAGCTTCCCTGCCCCCTCACTGATTCACAGTGCATACCCTCGCTTTGAACAAACTTTCATGTAATTAACTAGGGCCGTTTCTAGCCACCGGCAGTATAAGCAGGATACAGTCATTTATTATTCCTTTTTATAGTTATTTATTATCATTATTATTATCATTATTTAAATAACTATTTATTGTTAACTATAGTTAATTTATTGTTACTTTTTTGCATTTTGTATTATTAATAGTAAGGTTTTGCTTAGGGACCCAAGAAAGATTTTGCATAGGGCCCTCATATGCTCAGAAAGGGCTCTGGTCTGCAGGCTAATGTCGTTATCACTACTAGAGCTTCTCTCAGTGTTGTCAATCTGGATTGTAGCAACACAGAAAAACAACAACATTTACTCACATTTACACACACATACACTTAACACCAGGCCAAAGCTGTCAGTTTTATTGAGATAGCAATCGAAAGAAGCATCTCCTATTATTTCACAGCCTCTCTGAGATCTCTTCTGAAACCCTTTTTACAGTAAGATTACTTGGATCATTTATCTGGAGAAAGCAGAAGAATTATGCAAAAGTCTCTGTCTAGAAGAAACAACTGAGACTTTAAAAACACCTAATTTGTCTGTGCTTGTTGATTTTTGGCTATAGTGTTTTTGAAATTTAAAGTCAGCATGTATTATTGATGACAAGATTACAATATAAAGTGCTGACTGAACTAAATTTGGGATATTGCATAAATAGACGAGAGGAATAGATGAGAGTTATACAACCTTTTTTCTCTTTCCCTCTCTGATTCTTGTAACCACAAGAAACTTTGTTTTAATGGTTCAGTTGTAACACTGTAAAACACTGGGTTCTTTATTTAAATGGTTCTTGCATTTTCTCCAGGGCATACTGAAGGTAGAACATACTACATGACTGAGTTGTTCAAGTCATTAAAACAGTAGTTTCTGTTACAGTAAAGAGACTCTTATCATGAGGCATCATCCAGAAGTCAGGCATCTGTTCTATGAGGTAATTTCTATGTAGGGTTCATAATAGGTTCACTGAGCATTATGCAATTCTGTAGGCCCCTTTTACCGCAGAGAGGGGCCTGCATACCATAACTCCTTTTACAGCACCAGCCCTTGCACTGTGAGTTTGAAAGTAAAATGCAATAGCATGAAACATGCATAATGAATGTTTAAGTCTTTTTTGTGCTATTTTATGACAATTATTTATGGATTATTGTGGTACTATGTAATTTGAAATAAATCTTTTTTCATTTGAAATTGATATTTTCAGTTTTTCTTTTTTCTCTGTTTTTTTTAATTTTTATTCACAGGTAACTCTTTTAACTCTGTTAAAAAACTAGACAAGAAGCAAAAGTAAAATAAAATATAAAAAAATACTATGTAGTAATTAGATAATTGTGGATGTAGAGTAGATACAAATATATTGTTAAGCTATAAATAGACCAGACAATTTGGTCATAAATTAATAAATTAATTTGTTGAAAAATGTTTGTGACTATTGAAATATCTGAAATATTTTGAAATATCTGACTTTTGATTTGTAACGTTGCTGGCAAGGACAAGGAGGAGATGGGCTCATTAAGTCCCACCCAAAAATGTCCTTGAGGGCGACCTCATTAAAACCCACCTTGCTGGCCAGATCGCAGAAATCCTCCACGTATTCCTCCAGAGGACGATGAGCTGAACTGCTGGGTTCATTGTTGTCGGTGGAGTATTCTGTTACTTTGCTGGCAAGGACATTGATGTAGACGATGACGAAGATGTGAAGATTAACCCAAGTGCAGTTTTATTATAAAACGTGATATCCAAAACCCTGACTACAAACGTGAAGCAAAACAAAACAAAATCATGAATGACTAGTCTTGACAAACAAAACATGGCTTGACTATGACCAAAACAACAGTGTTACACGAACAATACTCCACATTGGACAATGGCAACATGAGGGCTTAAATACATGACATGGGGGAACATAAACCAACAAACAAACAGAACTCTAAACAAGATAATTAAACAATAAACCAATGAAAACAGGACATCACATGACTAGGGAAACACATGACATGAACTGGAATTAAACTTTTCAAAATAAACGACTTGAAAACAAAACATAAACAAAAACACATCTAGACATGACATGATTGCAGACTTAGGCAAATCTGAGCACTGTTTGAGACGTTGAGATTTTTCTGAATCTTTACAGGAGACACACATTTGAGATTTCTATGGTCTTTGTCTCAGAAATAAAAAATGAGAAACGTCTCGGGTTACATGTGTAACCCTTGTTCCCTGAAAAATGTGGAACGAGATGTTGCGCTGCTAAGCGCTACGGGGAACAGCTTTCGCTGTGAGCCGAGCTGAATAATGTGTGGAACACGTCAATGGACATTGACCGGAATTTATAGCCTCGGCTGATGTAATCATTAGATGCACCTGAGGCCAGGCTATAAATGGATACGTCACCAGGTGTCGTCAGATACTTCTTTTTGAAGAGTAGTCCTGGGACGTCCCAGTGAGGCAAAGCAGCGCAACATCTCGTTCCGCCTTTTTCAGGGAACAAGGGTTACACATGTAACCCGAGACCTTCCTTTTGTAAAGGGTGGAGTTCCCTTTACAAAAGGCTTCACTACGATGCTGCGCTGCTAAGCGCTACAGGGAACGCAATACCCACGCCGCCGCACTTGGGGCTGTCCGGACCCCTACGGTTGTGCAGTTTACAGACATGAGCTTGAGATGTTGACTCAAGGGCATAAGAGCCCGGAGTAGCATAAACATCTAAACCATTAATTTTTTGATGAATGTGTGCGGAGAGGACCAGTCTGCCGCATCATAAACCTGTTCAGACATGAACTGAGATGTCGACTCAAGGGCATAAGAGCCCAGAGTAGCAAAGCATCTAACCCATAAAGTTCGATGAATGTGTGCGAAGAGAACCCTATCGCAACACAAACTTGTCATAAAAACTGATGAATGTGAGCGGAGAGGACCAGCCTGCCGCATCACAAACTTGTTCAGGCATGAGCTGAGATGTCGACTCAAGGGCATAAGAGCCCAGAGTAGCAAAGCATCTAACCCATAAAGTTTGATGAATGTGTGCGAAGAGAACCCTATCGCAACACAAACTTGTCATAAAAACTGATGAATGTGAGCGGAGAGGACCAGCCTGCCGCATCACAAACTTGTTTAGGCATGGGCTGAGATGTCGACTCAAGGACATAAGAGTCCGGAGTAGCAAAGCATCTAAACCATAAAATGTGATTAGTGTGTGCGGAGAGTGCCAACCTGCCGCACCACAAACTTGTTCGGTGTCAACTCAAGGGCGTAAGAGCCAAGAGTGGCAAGAACATCCAAACTATAAAAGTTTAATGAATGTGCACGGAGAGGACCAACCTGCCGCACCACAAACTTGCTGCAGATGGAGACCTCTAGCCAAGGCTTTAGAGGAGGAGAGCCCTCTGGAAGAGTGCGCCCTAAAACCTACTGGCGAAGCTTGAACGCGCGCCTCGTAGGCCCGGGCAGTAAGGTCCCTCACCCAAAATGACAACCCGGTCACGGCTTCAAAGTGAAGAACTGCTGCCCTGACTTTACGCCGCTAGCAAATGCGGTGGACATAATTCTGAAGGGCACAGACTGGACAAAGTCTGAGTAGTCTTTAGCTGCTCCAGCATTACAAACAGCAGGGAGCAGAAGGCTTAGAGAATGATTGGCCAAGGGTCGAGAAAGGCACCTTGGGCAGGTAGTCAGGGTGAGGGTGCAAAGAATGCTCTTGGTCCTACCTGGGGCAACTCAAAACAGGCCGGCAAAAGAGACAGAGCCTGTAGGTACCCAAGTCTCCTTAGAGACGTAATTGCCATATGAAAAACCATCTTGAGAGTCAGAAGTCTACCAAACGCTGACTCTAGAGGTTTTAAAAAGGGGGGTCTTACCCTATGAAAAGGTCCTAGCAAGGATGCCTCTTAGAGGGCACCCCGCCCACCAAGGCGTGGCAAGCCGAAGTGGGAGCCACATAGAACCTGGCAGTAGCGAGGCAAGTGCCTGCTGACAGTTCTTTCCACAGAAAATCCAGAACTGAAGCAAACTGGCAGTTAGCTGGTTCTGTAATTTGAACTTATTAGAAGGAAACGCATGCAGGAGCATTTGTGCCATGTATGCGCCACCACGATCAGCACCCCGAGGGGAGACTGGGTGACTCGGGAGAAGTAGAGGAGACATTGCGCTATCAACAGAGGCTGAAGAGGTCCTCTTCTGCCCTGTAAAATCTACCCAGATCAGTTCCAAGGGAGGGAGCCCTAGCACTTGAAATGGTCTCGATAACTTCAGGAGAAAGCCCTGTGAACCTCAGTTGGTACCCTACAGGGGCCAAGCATGAAAGGTTTCACACTCGGGCCGGGATGAATATGTCCCCCGAGCCTGAGAAAGAAGGTCCTACCTGTTCGAATCGCCCAAGGCGAGCCGTCGAGGAGAGATATTAACTCCGAGAACCATATCCTGTTCAGCCAGCGCAGCCATTAATAGGAGGCAAGACCCTTGCTGGTGAACATTGCCAAGACTCCCGGAGCAGAGAAACCGGGAAAGAAACGCATACAGACGCATTCTGGGTCATGTATGTGTCTTAACGCCCAGACCCAAGGGGCTGGGTGATTTCAGGGAGAAGTAGAGGAGACATTGCGCTATTCATAGAGGCTAAGAGGTCCTCTTCTGCCCTAAGATCTCACCCAAACTTGTTCCAAGTGGAAAAAGCCCGGCATTTAAAAAGGTCTCGATAACCTCAGGAGAGAGCCCTGTGTCCCTCAGTTGGTACCCTTAGGGGCCAAACATGAAAGATTCCACAATTTGGGGCAGGGATGAAATATTGCCCTGTGCCTGAGACAGAAGATCCTTCCTGTTCGGCATCGCCAAAGGCGAGCCATCGAGGACGAGATTAGCTCCGAGAACCAAGCCCTGTTCGGCCAGCGCGGTGCTATCATTTAGAGGCAAAAACCCTTCCTGGCGAACTCTGGGCAACTACTACCTTAGGGTGGAGTTCTTAACTTCCCCGTTGGTATTTTCTGTCTGGACCGTAAATCTGCTCCCATATACGGGCATCCAGGGATATAACTGACCTGAGTGACAGGAGCTTGCCCTGGGCCCTAAGGAGAACCCAACGTGTCAGAAATACAGCTGACAAGAACGTGGGTCTCCTTGATGATTTATGTAAGAGGCTACCGCTGCATTGTCCACCAAGCACCAAGACATGGCAGCCTCAGGAGGAGGTATTTCAGGGCCAGAAATACAGCCATCAACCCGAGACAGTGACTGTGACAACCGAGCTGACGACCCTCCTATCCCCTTAAGCTGGACTGACCACTTAAGACCGCTACCCTGCCCATCAGGGAGGCGTCTGTCGTTAGCAGCCTGCGACAACAAGACGCACCTAGAGTGGGACCCAAGGCAGAAAACCGGGTCTGAACCACATAGAAAGGGAACGAAGCCTGAGGCGCAGTAACCCTATTTAGCCTAGGGGTTTTGGCCCTTGGAAGAATCGCCTGGCTTTTGGCCACAACAAAAACGGTCTCATGAGCAGAAGGTCCAGAGGGATCACTGTGGACGCATTCGCCCTGAGACCTGGAAATCATTGATACTGATAACAGTGCAACCTTGACCTAGCCTGACTTTGCTCAGGGTGATCTAAATGGACTCAATCCTAGCGGGAGACAGTTGTGCCCACATTGAGATTGAACTCCATACGATGCCCCTATAGACAGTGTTCTGAGTGGGAGAGAGGACGCTTTTCTTGGCATTGAGCCTCAACCCCAGAGAAACAGATGAGCTAAGACGATGTCCCTGTGCTGAACTGCTAGTTCCTGGAACTGCGCTAGGATCAGCCAGTCGTCTACATAATTCAGAATGTAGATGCCCCGGAGTCGCAAGGAGCCAGCGCTACATCATGCATTGTGAATGTGTGGGTAAAAATGGCTAGGCTGAGTGAAAGAACCTGACCCTGGAAGACTTCGCCTCGAAGTGAACCTCAGGAACTTTCCATGTTGTGGCAGAACTTCTAAATGAAGTATAGAAGTGCGTCATAAGATCGATGGTGACCAGCCAAACGAGTTGTAGGGCTTGAGACACGACCGTCTTGACAGGCATCATCTTGGACTTGAACACCCACGGGTAGTTCAAGGTTTAATATCTAAGCCAGACGCCACCCCTCACCCTCCATGGGTAACGGGAAGTATTTAGTGTAATAACCTAACTCTCTCTCTGGAAGGGGAACACATACCGTGGCCCCTTTAACCAGGAGAATGAGTTTTTGTTTTTACAAAAAAGAAATCCGGTTTACGGTAGTGAGAACACGCCGTTGAAACACGGAAAACGGCGAGTGAATTAAATCCTGACGCTCTTATAAGACCCACAAAAGAATATATCCGCAGGAGTTTCCACGCTGCCAGGATCTCTGAGATGGGTATTATATTTTAACACTTCCTGTTGAGGGGTTGTCGGGTGCTTCGCGGCCCTGAATAAGATGCAGGAACAGCTAAAACACCCCATTTTTGGTGGAAGCCTCTGCAACCCGAAACACCAAGAGGTGGCGGAATGGGGGCTTCGAGGGGGTACCGGGAGGGGTGAAGTGAAACACGCCTCGGTCCCGAGGGAGCTACCCCTAATCTAGGTGCAAGACCGCCAGGGTTTTCTCTTGGGTCTTGCTCGGGCTGGCGAGGGCGGCGAGACTGTCCCCAATCCCTGGGAGGAGGAGCACGACTCGCCACGCTTTGTTTTTGAGCCTCCCTTCAGTCAGGATCGAGGCGGGTCTGCGGCTTGCTCGCCAGCGCAGAACCCACACTCAGGTCGCCCAGGGGTCAGCCTGGTACGCCTGTAAAACAGCATAGTGTGCAGAGCAGCACCAGCCTGACCTGCTGCTTGATAAGCCCTTCCCACTAAAGTGGAGGTTGTCCTACAAGGCTTTGAGGGGAGAGAGGGCTACTTAAGTGACGATGCCGAGCCTGGCGAGAGATAGCCCGCAAGCGTCTCTTCGACCGGCGGCATCACTGAATACCGCCGTGCCTCAGCACCCACGACAGTCGAATATAATGACATCGAGGGTATGTGAACACGGGAAGAAAATATATATATATATATATTTTTTTATTTATTTATTATTTATTTATTTATTTATATTTTTTTTTTTTAGGGGTTCTCCATGAGCGAAAAAGCTCTTAATGGAGGTTTATCAAAGAAGTGAAGGAACCCATGAGGCGTTCCCTTTCTTAGACTGGAAGATAAAATCTATCCCCTAATTTGGAGCGTTTGGGGGTCTCTTTTTCGCGTGGCCAGCCCAATCTGGCAACCGCACGAGTAACAACATCGAGCAATTCCTCCGTAGATTTTTTATCGCGGACGGAAAGCTCGGAGGCGGGAAGAGAATAGCGATCCACCTCATGATCCGAGAAGCGTTGAGATCATGTGAAGAAACAGCTGGGTTTGGGGAGAGAGTGAGAGAAAGGGATCAACCCGCCTCTTGCTCCTCAGCCAAAACCATGCAAGAGCCCCACGAACGATCTTCTTTTCGAGAGTGCTGACTCCCGGAAGCAAGCGAGGCGAGCACGACGCACTCTGCCTGTTAAAGCAAATCGCAGTGCTCGCGACCCGCCCTGCTGCAACGCCAGAGCAGCGTGCTCCCAAACAAACAGCAAAAACTGATGTGTGTCGTCTTCAGCTATAGAGCGAGAAGAGGGGAACATGCACCGTTTATGGCTTTCAGTCATTCTCTCTTTTTAGAAATATATATATATAATATTTTCTAAACAGAAGAGAAAAGAGAACAAAGAACAAAGTTCACTGCACACTGTTTAACTGATTCTAACTCCTAACAGAGGAAAGAAAGTTTTGACAGGGTGTGTGAAACACACAGAAACAGAATTGCTCTGAAAAAAAGAGTTTCACACACCTGGTGACGTATCCATTTATAGCCTGGCCTCAGGTGCATCTAATGATTACATCAGCCGAGGCTATAAATTCCGGTCAATGTCCATTGACGTGTTCCACACATTATTCAGCTCGGCTCACAGCGAAAGCTGTTCCCCATAGTGCTTAGCAGCGCAGCATCGTAGTGAAGCCTTTTGTAAAGGGAACAGGAGACTCCAGCACAAGTTACCATTTTCTCTCTATTTAATCTTATTGCTTTGAAGGAGAAACATCTCTTTAAAAATAAAAAAGAAATAAGCTTTTGTGACTTTTCTTTCCAATGGGTTCTTTATTTCTAAATGAAAAACAGAAGAAATTGAATGCATATGGTGAAAGCTCTTATGTACAGTATGTCTCGCTGTTTCAGAATAATCACAAAGGCTGCTTGTTCACTGTTTTGTATTAGCTTGAACTAGACTTGAGGCTTTTGCTACAGGAAGTAATTACCAGTGGATCTCAATGGGATTGTTGGTAATGTCTGGTCTCTCTAATGTATACATCTCTAGAATACTAATCTGAGATGTTCAGTATGATATAAGAGTAATGGCATTCAGTTGAGATGTAAATGCTGGATTTGCAAGAAGCTTAACTATATGCCTTCATCTCAAATGAAAAGACTGACTAAATACTTCCAGTAAAACTTCAGTAAAAGACAGATTTAGAAAATATGCCTTGATTGCCAATTCTCAGCTTAAGAACAGATGCTCAAAGTAAACCACAATTTTCTTTTACATCACAAGCACCCAATCAGGATGATAATCACTGCTAAATTTGTAAGCATTTGATCTAAATTGTTGTAAATTGCATGTGGCCGTACAGATTTCAAAATTCGGTATCTTAAAGCTGATATAAGTAATTATATCATGTTAAAATTATTTTCCTATCCCAGATAATGTAATACGCAGAGTCAACTATCTGTAGGTTGATTTCACCTAAAATCGTAACACTGTGGTTCTGTGGTACTATCAATACATTTCTCTCTTTGTTTGAGCGGCCAGTCCAGCAAATTGGCTTGACTAGTAGTGTGAGTTTGTGCAAATGACTAAAGTTCGGCCAATAAACTCTACATGGCACAAGCTGATAGGTTCTTTTAACTTGTAGTAGTAGTAAATGCAAAATCTAGAGGTTATTTCAGTCCTACATTTAGGTACACTATATCGCCTTCCTGAGGGGAGGAGTTCAAACTCTGTGTTCAAAATATGTGAAGAATCATCCAAAATACTCAAAGCCTTCTTAAGAAAATTTTTCTCCCATTAAACAGACAGCTCTAACTGTACTTTGCCTGTAATTCTTGGCCCCAGATTAACAATTCTCTGCAGTTGTGATCTACTTTTACATTTATATTTATTCATTTGGCAGACGCTTTTATCCAAAGCGACTTTCCAAAGAGGAAAACATAAGCGAATCATCTTAAGGAGACTGTGGTACAAAAAGTGCTATACTACAAAGTTTCACTAGCATCAGAATAGTATTCAAAACAGATTAAACTGCTCATGAAAAAGATGTGTTTTACATCGTTTTTTGAAGACAGAGAGTGAGTCAGCTTCACGAATGGAGTTGGGAAGGTCATTCCTCCAACATGGTATGATGAAACTGAAAGTCCAGGAAAGTGTTTTGGTGCCTCTTTGTGTTGGTACTACAAGGTGACATTCCTTAGCCGACCACAGGCTTCTGGTGGGCATGTAGTTCTGCAGAAATGATTTTAGGTATGCTGGAGCAGACCCAGTGACAGTTTTGTATGCCAGCATCAGAGCCTTGAATTTAAGATATGCATCAACCGGCAGCCAGTGGAGAGAGACAAAGAGTAGTGTAACATGTGCTCTCTTTGGTTCATTAAAGACTAGATGTGCTGCTGCATTCTGGATAATTTGGAGAGGTCTAATAGCACATGCAGGGAGGCCTGTAATGAGAGAGTTACAGTAGTCCAGTCTAGTTATGACCAGTGACTGAACAAGCAGTTGTGTGGCAACAGGAAGGGAGGAAGGGTCTTGTCTTCCTGATATTGTAGAGTGTAAATCTACATGATCTTGCAGTCTTTGAGATGTGGTCTGTGAAATTTAGCTTGTTATCGATGGTTACCCCTAGATTTCTGACTGTTTTGGAAGGCAATACTGTTGTTGTACCCAGCTGCACATTGATGTTGTGTTCAAAAGCAGGGTTGGCTGGAAAGACAAGGAGTTTGTTCTTGGCTGGGTTAAGTTGCAGGTGGTGTTCCTTCATCCAGGCCAAGATGTTTGCCAGGCAGGCAGCGATTCGAGCAGTCACTGTGGTGTCGTTGGGCTGGAAAAACAAGTAGGGTTGCATGTCATTAGCATAGCAGTGGTAAGAGAAATCATGTGTCTGAATGATGGGTCCCAGTTATGTTTTGTATTTAGAGAAATTAAGTGCCCCAATCACTGATCCCTGAGGTACCCCAGTAAATAACTGATATGGCTTGGATACCTCACCTCTCCAGGCTACCTTGAAGGACCTACTTGAGAATGGAGATAAACCAGTCAAGCACAGTTCCTGAGATGCCCAGAGTAGAGAGGGTGGAGTGTAGGATCTGATGGTTGACTGTGTCAAAGACTTTTAACATTTTATCCATAAAACCAACAAATCATAGCAAAGGTTAAAACAGATTCAATAAAAGATTTGTAAAACATTATAAGTACAGATCTATCCACATCAAAGGACTTAAGCTTCCTAAGTAAATATAACCTCATTTGTGCTTTTGAGGCAACAAGGTTTTTGTTTTCCACCCATTGTAACTTATCATCTATTACTGTACCAAGATACTTGTATTAAAGGGGTCATGACATGGTTTTTTTTATTGTATTATTATGTTCCCTTAGGTGCAATTATAGTATTAATATATTTTTTTTTTAAGAAAAACTTTTAAAATCTAGTGATTTATGACCTTTTCCCACCTTGTTTCTCATCCTCTGATTCAAACAGTCTGTTTTGGGGGCGTTTTCCATTTAAGACTTCAGTGTTAACGCCCACTGTTATGATTGGCTAACGTCAGTGCCTATGTATCAATTATTGATGCCCCCAGCCAGAACAATATGCAAGTAAACTAAGTAAAAACACTGTGATTATTCATAATGAATGAAATTGCACTTTAAAAAGTAGTTTAAAGTTTAAAATAGATTACTTACAGTTTGCGTCGTTGTTGTTCCCAGAATAGTCGGCACGGACTTATCTTTGAGCAACAGTTTTCTGGCAAAGCCAGCATCATGTTGAGATTTGTTCTCAAAACAGTCATCCTTAAAATGTACAGAACAAACGCTTAAGTTAACACTGCCGTGACTGGGTCGATCCGCAAAAAATAAACTGCATCCATTTTTCCCTGACGTCTGGATCTTTCGGCAGCTTATTCAGAGGTTTTGTTTGACCACAGCCAGAAACAGCACATCTGTGTGGCATCGTAATTTTCCTGTGCACAAGTAGTCTCTGTCAGAGCTCGATGTCCATCGACTGAACACTTGTGAGGCGACGGCGATACTGAAATGAGCGTAGTTGTCTTGCGCTTATAGCGTAGTTATGTTGTGCTGGAGGCGGTCATATGCAAACGCTGTTACGTCACTTCTAACCGACACGTCACTTCTAACCATGAATCCAGAACCAGCTGTATTTTGAGCTTGATTAAATAAATGATTCGTTTAGAATGGGGAGGACGTCTTAAAATATTAAACTTGCAGGACGTTTTAATGATACAAAGACCTCTTATATACCAAAAGATCAAGGCAAATTTGGTTTCTCATGTCATGACCCCTTTAACTGACAATTTCAACCTATTTACAATCAATAATTTGTTGGAGCATCAACACTTGTGTGAAGATATATCAATATGTCTTTAGTTTTATCAACATTAATTTGTAAAAAGGATCTCTCATACCAGTCCAGAAAATAATTTAAAATAGGTCCATGATCCATTTCACCTCGTTTCAAAAGACTGAGAACCACTGTATCATCAGCATATTTAATAATATGCCTTCCTGAATGTTGACTTCTACACTTATCAGTGTACAGAATAAATAAAAATGGTGAAAGAATACAACCTTGAGGGGAACCCACTGAGGAGCAATGCTCCCAGGAATATTCTCCAATAACTCTTTGAGATCTTTTGGTCAAAAAATCTTAAATCCAACCCACTAAACTCTTAGGAATATCAAATTCAGACAACAAACTTTCAGCTAAAAGATGTGGTTGGATGGAATTAAAAGCTGATGAATAAATAAAAAATGGGGCATAAGACTTACCTGCATCTCATGCTATATATGAAATTCAAGAGTGTAAGAGTGGCATCATCCACACTCCTATTACTCCTATAAGCAAACTGTAGCAGATCAAGTAACAGTGTACTTTATGATCAGAGGTGGACTGGGAAGAGAAATTGGCACAGGATTTTATTTGCTGGCATTTGCTTTTTTGGAAATAGGAAAAATTATAGATTTTTTCCAATCTGGGACTCTCTGGAGTTCCAGTGAGGATTGAAAAATAAAATGACTAATGTCACAAACTGATAAGCACACATTTTTAAAGCTCTCCCACATACTTTATCAGGCCCTAAACGTCTAGGTTACGTATGTAACCTCCGTTCCCCGATGGAGGGAATGAGACGTTGTGTCAGAGAAGCGACACTAGGGGTCACTCTTGAGCGCCGATATTCACCTCTGAACTATGAAAAAAGGCCAATGAGAGTTGGCAACCAGTATTTGCATGTCCCGCCCCCGGACATACGGGTATTTAAGCGGCGCAAATACGGGAGTTCATTCAGGATTTTTCTGAGGAGCCGGAAATGGTCCGGCCACAACAGGGTCTCGGCTCAGCGACGTGGCAGGAAGACACAACCTCTCGTTCCCTCCATCGGGGAACGGAGGTTACATACGTAACCTAGACGTTCCCCTTCTGTCGCTCTCTCCATGTTGTGTCAGAGAAGCGACACTAGGGGTCCACTTAAAAAGAGCCATGCGCTGAGCCGTGAACGTGATCCGCTGATACAGGAGCGAGCAGGTATTCCTATGTGCAGAACGACCAACTGTATCAGGCTGCACATACCCTTCCCCAATGCCCCATTTAAGCCATCAGGATTCCTTATCGTTACCCTGGAGGGGGGAACAAGGTGACCGCCGCCAACATGGGAACGGGCCAGCCTGGCTGGGCCTCTTTTCTCTCTATGTTTCTCGCATAGAGCAATTACGGGGCCCTTACATGCATTGAGGGAAGGGGGTCTTAGCCCTTATTAGGGCGGAGAAGACCCTGCGGAGGCCACACCTACCCGGGAGGGGAGGCAAATTTTGAGTGGCAAATACATCGCATGGCCTATACTTAGGTCTTATGCGGAACAGTAGTGCGGTGGTAGATCCAGCCTCGCAGAGGGGGGAAGCATACAGCACGGCACCCGAGGCAGCTGTAACTGCCTAAGGAAAACATGGAGTCAACTCTCGTGAGGGGACAGAACCGTGGTTTTACACACAGGGGGAGTCCGAACAGGAGGCCTTACCTGTGGTGCACCTATACCAGTAGAGGGTAGCTAGTGGTACCCGCAGTGGTTTGGGTCGGCAAGTTCCTCCGCAGAACTGCGACCCATGAGGGCTAGGGAGGAGTCAACCAGTGTCCCAAACCTGGGATCTCCTGGGAAAGAAGGCACAGTGTTTCCCCTGGTTAGGGGGAAGGGCGCTGGGTGCAAGCGATTCACCCGGTCAGATCGTGGACGTGCCACCGAGTTCTGCAGGCTCGGTACCTGAGAGAACACGGGACGATACTGACTCAACTCGGAGATTGTAGAATCTCGCAAAAGTGTTAGGTGTTGCCCAGCCCGCTGCTCTACAAATGTCTGCTAGGGCAATGCCCCTAGCCAGTGCCCATGAGGATGCAACACTCCTGGTGGAGTGGGCTCGGACCCGCAAAGGGGGGGGCACGGCCTGGGTGTGATAAGCCATGGAAATGGCTTATCACAAATGGGTTGACAACCCAGTGGGCGAGTCTCTGCTTGGAGACAGCATTCCCTTTCTGCTGTCCCCCAAAGCAGACGAAGAGCTGCTCAGAGCGTCTGGTGCTCTGTGTGCAGTCCAGGTAAATACGTAAGGCACGTACTGGACACAGCAGTGAAAGGGCTGGGTCTGCCTCCTCCCGGGGCAGCGCTTGCAGATTCACTACCTGATCCCTGAAGGGTGTGGTAGGAACCTTGGGCACGTAGCCCGGTCGCGGTCTTAGGATCACGAAAGTGTCCACCGGACCGAACTCCAGGCAAGCGTCGCTAACAGAGAACGCATGCAGGTCCCCGACCCTCTTGATGGAAGCGAGCGCGATCAGCAGGGTGGTCTTGAGAGAGAGGGCCCTGAGTCCAACTGAGGCAAGCGGCTCAAAGGGGGGTCTCCGGAGTCCCATAAGGATGACCGAGAGATCCCAGGAGGGAAACAGGTTAGGCCGGGAGGGAGTCATCCTCCGGGCACCTTTTAGGAACCTGACGATTAAGTCGTGCTTACCAAGAGACTTGCTGTCTACCGTATCGTGGTGGGCCGCGATAGCGGCAACATACACCTTGAGGGTGGAGGGGACAGCCTCCTCTCCAGCCTCTCCTGAAGAAACACGAGCACTGACCTAACTGCGCGACTTCTGCGGGTCTTCGGCTCAGGAAGAACACCAGTCCGCGAACAGACGCCACTTCAGGGCGTAAAGATGCCTGGTCGAAGGGGCTCTGGCTTGGTTAATAGTGTCTATGATGGCCGAAGGTAGGCCGGCTATATCCTCCGCGTCCCGTCCAGGGACCAGACGTGGAGATTCCAGAGGTCTGGATGCGGATGCCAGAGCGTGCCCCGTCCCTGAGAAAGAAGGTCCTTCCTCAGGGAATTCGCCAGGGAGGGGCTGTCATGAGGAGCGTGAGATCCGAAAACCACGTCCGGTTGGGCCAGTAGGGGGCCACCAGAGTGACTTGCTCCTTGTCCTCCCTGACCTTGCATAGCACCTGTGCAAGAAGGCTCACTGGGGAAAAGCGTACTTGCGCAGCCCCGCGGGCCAGCTGTGCGCCAGAGCATCTGTCCCAAGGGGAGCCTCTGTGACGGCTTACCAGAGCGGACAGTGGGAGGTTTCCTGGGAGGCAAACAGGTCTACCTGGGCCTTGCCGAACCTGTCCCAAATCAGCTGGACCGATTGGGGGTGGAGCCTCCACTCTCCGCCGGGCAAGTTTTGCCTTGACAGCGCGTCCACTATCACATTGAGGTTGCTGGGGATGTGAGTGGCGCGCAGTGACTCCAGTAGCTGCTGACTCTAAAGGAGGAGACGACGGGCAAGCTGTGACATGTGGAGGGAGCCTACTCCGCCTTGGCGGTTTATGTAGGCCACCACCGTGGTGCTGTCTCTCCTGACTAGGACATGCTTACCACGAATCAACAGAAGAAATTTCTTCAGGGCAAGAAAAACGGCCAGCAGCTCTAGGCAGTTGATGTGCCAGCGCAGCGGGCCTCGGTTCCACCGGCCTGCGGCTGCACGCCCGTTGCACACGGTGCCCCAACCCAATTTGGAGGCGTCGGTTGTAACCAGAACGCGATGGGACACCTGCTGCAAGGGTACTCCTGCCCGTAGAAAGCAGAGGTCTGTCCAGGGTTTGAAGGTTTGGCGGCAGGCGGGGGTAACTTCCACGCCGTGCGTGCCGTGGTGCCATGCTCGTCTCGGGACTCGAGTCTGGAGCCAATGCTGAAGTGGTCTCATATGCATCAACCCCAGTGAGCGCCGCCGCGGAGGATGCCATATGCCCCAGGAGCCGTTGGAAACGTTTCAAAGGGACCACGGTGCCTGGTTCGAAAGAAGCGAGGCATTCTAGCACTGACTGAGCATGCTCATTGGAGAGACGTGCTGTCATTGAGACTGAGTCTAACTCCAAACCGAGAAAAGAGATGCTCTGGACCGGGGTGAGCTTGCTCTTTTCCCAGTTGACCTGAAACCCTAAACAGCCGAGGTGCTCGAGCACCTGGTCTCTGTGTGCGCATAGTAATTCTTTCGAGGAGGCTAAAATGAGCCAGTCGTCGAGGTAATTGAGTATACGTATGCCCGCTCCTCATAGCGGGGCAAGAGCCGCCTCTGCAACCTTCGTGAAGACGCGAGGGGACAGAGACAGGCCGAAGGGGAGGACCTTGTACTGATACGCCTGGCCGTTGAACGCGAACCAGTAGAAAGGGTCGATGTCGAGGCCGAATTGAGACGTGGAAGTACGTGTCCTTCAGGTCAACCACTGCGAACCAATCTAGATGCCGGACGCCAGATAGAATTTGTTTCTGGGTAAGCATTTTGAACGGGAGTTTGGACAAGGTCCGATTGAAAACTTGCAGGTCCAAGATCGGTCATATGCCGCCGCCTTTCTTGGGTACAACGAAGTAAGGGCTGTAGAAACCCTTCTTCATTTCGGTTGGAGGGACAGGCTCTATCGCGTCCTGCGGAGGAACGAACGCCCACGAAGGGGGGGCGGAGACCTGGCAAACTGAATTGCGTAACCGAGTCGGATGGTCCGGTGCAGCCACCGTGACGAGCTGGGCAGTGAAAGCCATGCCTCTAAGCTCCGTGCTAGGGGCACCAAGGGGACGAGTATTTTGGACGTACACGGCGGGGCTTCGCAGCGGTGCGGAACAGGTAACGCGGCGTCGGGAGGCGCTGTGGCGTCCCGAGGCTCTGGTGCTGAGAAGGCCTCCTGGTGCTCGAGGCCTCCTGGGCGTGCAAGCCCGAAGGCGGCAGCCCAGAGGAGCTCTCAGCATCAGAGCCCACGCCCTCCGATGTCGCGGCGAACTCATCTGCTTCCATCGCAAGAGGGTAGGCAGACTGGCTGACGGGAGTCAACGAGCGTGCCGGGGCGCGGGTGGTCCGAGGGGGCGTACCCGGTAGAGCTGCACCCGCTGCCATCCCCGAATCGCCTCCATCGCCAGCCGCATCATCCTCAATCCCGTGTGTGATCACTGCCCAGACACACGAGACAACGCCTGTGGCCGTCGGAAGCGGAGAGTACTCTACCGCATCCAGGAACAACACAGGGGCGGAAAGGCATCTTTATAAAGACGCGTCCTTAAAAGGACGTTCAACGCCACTGTGTTTTTTGCTCTTTTAGAGGAAATTACTCTTTTAAATAAAATCACTCTTTTATGAATGAAAGAACTCGTGAGAGATCTTTCTTATCTGCAACTGTCGATGCACTCAGGGGCAGGAAGTGCACAGCCGTGCAAACAGGAGAAAGCCGCTGTTGTGCGCCGTAGAATCCAATAGCATGCAGCAGAGGATAGCAGGAACTCGGTGTGTAAAACGCAGCAGTCTGCAAACACGACCATCGGCTCCGAAGAAATTTTCTGAATGAACTCCCGTATTTGCGCCGCTTAAATACCCGTATGTCCGGGGGCGGGACATGCAAATACTGGTTGCCAACTCTCATTGGCCTTTTTTCATAGTTCAGAGGTGAATATTGCCGCTCAAGAGAGACCCCTAGTGTCGCTTCTCTGACACAACGTGGAGAGAGCGACAGAAGGGGAACTTTTATTAAATTGGGTTGTTTGCACTTGTTATCTATTAGCCAATTGGCTCACTCACATGTTATAGGTTATGTTAACCCAATCAGCTCAAATGTTGTAAGCTGATAGGTCCTTTGAAATGTAATCAGGTAGCCAAAAACTTGTGTAATCTTTAAAATTGAAATGGCTCGGCTTTGCAAGAAAATTGTTTCAATGCGGTACACTATGAAAGTTTTTTGTTTTCTAAAATCCTCTTCCTCCCCAGCTCCACTTATCTAGATCTGCAAAATTTTTATTGCATGAATGTCTAATTGTGCAGCATCAGCAGCATGTCCACGTGCAAACTCAGTATGTCTGTGTATGTTCTAGCCGTAGCAAGTCCTGGTACTTGCTCTGCAGCATCAGCAGAAGCATAGCAGATCTACTACGGCAAGACTAAAATCCCATCAATATGTCATACCCACATTAACATGCTAAATCTTTCCATGAGTTCTCATGACTGAACTGGAATCTGTTTGAAAGCAATTCCGATGCAGAAATATTCGGGTGCAGAAATAACACCTCAGCTTTAATCGTTATAGTCCAAGCTTATGCATCTCTACTCATTTATAACAGATTCAGCGTTCCTGTTCCTCTAAGTCTGAGACTGCTTTCAAGGACTGATGAGAATTCTAAAACCATTCAGACAGTCTCCCCTCTGGGTCAGTAACCTGAGCTGTGAAGAACAACCTTGAGGTTTTCTGTGCCAGAAAGTGGGGATGAGATTGGTAGGTTGTAGGTGCTGGCTAATGGCTTGTGTCATTGTAATTTAGTGGATTGCATGACATGGAGGAATTAAGATCAAATGACAATGTCGGGTCAGCACTTCTGGGGACACTTTCAAATCACCGTTTTTTGGCTTGGACAGCTTTGCATGATCTTATACTACATAGCTAATGTACATTATGTAAGAATAACTATAGAATGTTGGATTTATGAATGTTGTTTTAGGAATGCAAGGGCTCCAGACAGATTGAGAACATTAAGAGAGGGGTGGGGGCTTGTGGCGGGTGGGGAGGGGGTTTGGCGGGTGGGAACGAGATAGCAGTTATTAGGTCAGTGATTGGTACTAAAGTCCCAGTCCAATAACACATTGATTTATGCCCAGTCTGATGCACTTAGGAATTACAAGGACTTATATGATCTGACAGCATGTACAACACACCGCTGGGCAACTGGTGCTAGTATATAGATTACAGTGAATGTCATAGATGTTTTTAGCTGAATGTTTTAAAGTAAACACATGCCTGTATATAATATGTGACCTGCTCCATAATTTTGAGTGACTCTGACCCAAAAATAAATTTCTGAGCTTTATGCACTAAAGTCAAAATTGCAAATAGCATATTAAACACAAAATGTGTTTCTGGATCTAAATGATTTAAAATGATGGAGCAGGTCACATTTTAGAATTTGTTTGGGTGACATTTTCTTAAATATTATGCCCTCTTTTTATGTTAGTTATGAAGTTTCTTTTTCCAAGGGATTCACAAATGTCACAAACACACAAATGTCATGTGATCATAGTGATCATGTCATAATTGTTGGTCTTTTGATATTTAAGCTTTAACGTCAAGCAGTGGGTGGGTAGTGGTGTGTATGATGGTAAAAGGGAAACATAAAAACAATCCTTAGCAACATTAGAAGCTCTGCTGTGACTGTCACACTTGCATTATGACAACTGTGTCCCGCATTTAATGATCATTCTATTACAAGGAACATTTTTATAGAGAGAGGCACTTCATCACGAATAAAAATGTGTGATTGAGGACAGTCACAAGGAGTCAAATATTCACACTAATAATTTTTGCACTTCTGTAATTTCAAAACAGATAGATAGATAATAGATTTTTAACCTTATTAAGTGCTGTGGTTAACAATAAATGGAACGCTAGGGAAGAACATAATGACACATTTATAATGCTTTATTACCCATATGAGGTTAATTCATATACGTAGATCAATTCAGTGTTAACATACTACTCGCACTACCTACTACAAAACAACAGTGCAGAAGTGTGTGGTTTGGGATGCACTTACAGAAATATCAGGTAGGCTGCAACTGTATTTTCAATAGTTTTGAAACTTGAATAATCTTGAAATGTTGTAAAAGCGACTCTTTAACCATAACTTCTTTAGTTTTTGTCTTTAGTGGAAATGAGCCAAGAAAATAATTTGAAAAGCAGCTCTGAAAAGATTGTGCACATAGTATAATGAAAAATGTGTGCATTTTCCAAAGTGACCAACCATATATACAAATATATATATATATTGGCTATTCTTTTAGAATCTTGATGAACTATAAAGCCGCATTTCCATCATCAGCCTCAACAGTTGCTATTGCTGATTTGTGCATTTGCTCGATCTGTCCCATGACAAGTTGTAATAATTTGTATGAAATGGTGAAATTGTAAGTAATTGTACAAGATGACCATACAAAAACGTATTAGCTTCTTTTACTCCCTAAAATAAACAAATCAAAGTCTAAGCCCTTACCCCAACCCTAAACCTAACCATAATTTATCTATGAAATTAAAGGGATAGTTCACCCTAAAAAGAAAAATCTTTTTCTTAAATCTACACTATGTAAGATTTCTTTGTTAGAAATAAAAAAAAAAAAATCATAAAAGAGTGAGTACACCAATAACCTATTTTCCAAACCATGTTTTTGCCTTACCACGATTCACTCCATTAAGTCTACAATGGAGATTATTATTTAGAGCTGTCGAGATGGATTTGGCATGAAATCGAAGACATACCTCATTCGTTCTTGCATGTTAACGTCATGTCCGTAAGCTCAGAAAGAAGGTCTGGCTGTGGCGTGACTCGTGCGAGTGTTGGAGAAGTGGGAAGTGAGTGCAAAAACTGTTCAGCAGTAGTGTGAAATCACTCTCCTCGTGGATTTTTAACTGTTTTTAACTGTTTGGTGAAGTTGTTTAAGTGCTGTAATGCTTGTTCTCTGGTAAGGTTGTTATGCTTTAAAGAATCAAATGTGTTCTGATCGCGATGTGTTTGTAAGTTTTGTTAAGTTTCTCTTAAATGTTACATTTAGAGCTTCCCAAAGTGTATGTGTGTGCCGCTGTTTTTAAGGCTTTTTTGTTACCTCTTTACTCTTTCTCACCAAACCTTATTGAATGCTTTCAGAACAATCATGAGTCTCATAAAAAAGATGTATTAGACTTCTGAATTATACTTTTTCATTCATTTGAATCTTGAAGAGGTGGTCACCATACATACTGTATCTGAGGGTACGTACAGAAATCTGACTAATACAACCTTGTATCTAGGAGAGTCTGGGGGCATGCTTCACGGGGAGAATATTTTGGCAAAAACAATACCAAAGCATTAAATTCTGGTGACTTTGAGATAATTATTTTTTTTTTTTCTTGAGTTTGAGTAATACATACAGTAAAAAATATAAATTCCCAAAACAGAGACACAACAATTCCAAGTACTTAAAACCCTTTTCGTCTACTGTATGAAATATTTATCAAAACCTAGCCTTCACTCGTGTCCCTTGTAATAATCTGTTCTCTAACATTTAAGATACTGATGGATACTTCCTTCCAAATTATTTTTTATAGCGATTGCTCTTACACAAAGTGATTTGGGTTAGCTGCTATTTTCTGTGCACTATTAAAAACCACATGCTCATCCACAGATTGAAGCGGTGTGTATTCTTTAACTCTCATAATTGTCATTGCTATTTTTATCAAACGAGCAAGCTGGGACCTTAACTGAACTGACAGATTCCCGTACCATGCTTTCATTCCATATCATATTAAACTACACATAGTTGCTTGATAAAATAAAGCCATGATTTCTTGTTTAACACCAAGAACTCTCTTCTTAAAGAAATATAATATTTGCCGTAATCTAGAGCAGAGGCCGGGCTGTAGCAGGGAATTCTGGGCCCCTCACTCTATATTTCTCTGGGCCCCTTTCCTATTAAAATAATACAGTTTTGAATTTGTTTTGAGTTCCTTTGGGCACCTAGAATCATTACCACTTTTCACCCCACTGGCTACGGTCCTGAGCAGAAGTTTTCAATATGGGATCTCCAGGTGAATGCACTATCTATAAAAACAACAAAATACTTAAGAACAAACTTTTTTGATAGAAGAATCATGAATAAATACAGATCTGTGGTTCCCTACTCCCTTAGGGTCGAATATGATTTCCACCATTTTCCTCACATTCAAAATAAGTTGATTTTCATCACACCACTTTACAAATTCCACTATTTCAGAATGATAGTTAAATGTATCCTCTTCTTCCTACAACAGACTTAGGATAGTGGTGTCATCAGATTACTTAATAATATAATTATTTTTCCACTTACTTACATTCATTAATCATTAGTGTACAATGTGAAAAGTATAGGAGAACTAACACAACCCTGAGGAGTGCCTGTATTTAGGATCAGACAATGTATTGTTCACCTACTGTATACGATTAATTAAAAATTAATGGAATAATTTAATAATAAAAGGGTTGACACTGATATTTTTTAATTTACCAAATAGTAAGTGTGGCTGAAGGTTGTTAAAAGCCATTAGTGATGAAATATTCTGAAAGTAAATTTTTCTCAGGTCAGTCTGGCCATACAGCTGCAGGAAGTTCATGGAATTTCATGAATAAAAATTAATGAGTAGCCAAATTTGCTCACTGATATGTAATTTCTTAAAGAAGAGTGCTGGCTAGAAAGCTATAAAAAAATTTTTTTGTATTGTATCAATTTGAAATTCTATTTGTTGATTGGTTGGTCTCTATGGGAATAAAAGTCTTACATTGGCTAATAAGCCAAGTCTAATGATATGTTGCCATGCAAATTATTACAAGACATCTGGGTCTTTTCTTTTAAGACCAATCACCACATGAAACACAAACACAATGAGAGTCAGGCAGTATAATTAACACTGCTGATCTATTTCCAGGCTGATTTCCCTTTAGCTATGACCACTCACATCTTCACATCTCTCATTTGTTTCTGTAGTAAATATTGTCTACTGGGTTTGACTGCAGAGCTTTAATATGCCTTTATTGTTCATGTTTTCCATAGTGGATGTTAATTTAAACAAAAAAAAATATTTTGATTACAGGAGCATTAATGAGAAAGAAAAAGCATGTTTATCAACTGGTAAGCAAGAGGACATAAGCAGTCTATTACATGCTGTGATTTCCATTTTGTTTTTGGAAGGTGACTTTGAAATGAAGCATCCCCAGAGATACCTGGCAAAGTTGTAATCACAGCATCTGTGCCTCTGATCATTTATCACAGAAAACTTCATTTGAGGATACTGAGAAAGGAGGCAAGAGAGATAGAAAGAAAGAGATATATTTCTACGCTCATCGCACAGTTTATTTATCCCATACTTATCCATCTCTGACAAAATTATTATCTTTTTGTCTTTTTTTGTAGTCTAAAGAGCAGAATTTCTTCTTTTGCAAAGGGCACCACCTCTATTTTTTTATATTTTCCAAGACTGATACTCATGCATTGCCTTATGTGCATTAAACACTAAAGTGTGTATCATCTACATGTGGATAAAACACATGGCCTTTCTCTTGCTTTCCTTATATTTCTGGTTTGAAGGACACTTTTTTACTTTCACTCGGAGCAGAAGTCATACTACAGTCTATTCGGAAAATGGTAGCAGTGACGTTGGAACAACAGCAGGAGCAAGGTAGAAAAAAATCTGAAACTCAATATCGAAATGTGATACATGGAGTCCAATTAATAATTTTTTCCCCCCTTTTTCCCTCTAAACACCTCTGAGGTATTGCATTTTCAATCTACAGTTATTTAATTAATATATGCAAGACTATGTGACACAATAAGAAGCTGTTATTCGATAAAACATGCAAGACTGTATTTGATCTAAAATATTTAAATCAAGCATATCTAGACAGACGGATGGACAGAGAGGCCGACCGACTGACCGACCGACCGACAGACAGAAAGATAGATGATAGATCTATCTATGTTTACTGCACTTTGTATTTAGTTAATTGATAAATACAAATTATTCATGCCATTATTTTATGAAACATCCTCACTATACAACACTTTTCATGATGCCTAAAATGTTTGCTCTGTACTGTAATCTTATAAAACAGAAATAGATAAACACCCATCTCATGCCAACTTTTCTTTGAATGTGAAATTATAACGGTACATATTATACTTGGTCTAATACTCGCCCTATCACTTGTAGCCACAGACATAGTCCACCAGGCTCCAAATGGCTCCAATTCACTGTAATGAGCATGTACAGTTGAGGACATTTGAAGGTGAGGGGTTACACCAGACTCTTGGCCTGATGATGGTGGAGTGCCTGTGAGTTGACCTGACTCTGACCCGCTCTCTAGTGAAGTTCGCCTGACTGTGTCCTTTCCACACCATTACAAAATGGCAGCATCTCAGTACGAGGGGCCCCCTATGGGAGACTGTGATGGCCAACATACAGTAGGCAACCCTAAATCACTTGTGGGGCTTGGAAAAACTTTAAATGATGTTCAGTATATGACATAATAGCAAACAAGTCAAATTCATGCTTTTGCGGTTTTCTTTAGAGCTGCACAACGGAACATTGTGCTCTCAAGCGACATCTGTTGTTGACACTTAAATCTTCAAGCAATTTGCAGAAGAACACATTACGTCAGTTGTGTTTTGGCACTGTTCTTCTGCACGGATGAATCTCGTGCTGAATCTCAGCTTATCTGGACATCGCCTTCATACAAACATGTCAAGCAATATAAGGTTTCACAACCCTACAAGACATCATATCTAAGTGTAACCCTGATAAGAGAATTAGTTGGGTAATAGGAATACAGTTTGTGTATTTTATTATTTAAAAGATGTTATCACAGAATTTGATTAATTTACGTATATATTGTGTACTGCTCCTTTAAATACATGTACACTTTGAGCCAATCAGCATCGATTGCTAAAACTGCTCCCCTTTTTGCATCAGTAGCTCTTGAAAAGATAGAGACAGAGAAGTTTCTGGAAAAGATAAACATAGAGATAGAAGCTATATTTAGTTAATAGTTTTAAAATGTGTTCATTCTCATATTAAAGTTGTTAACTCATATCATCAGTGGACATTGGAAAAGTTGTTTTTTTCATCTCTTAATTGGTGGCTGAATGCAGACGACTGATTTGAACCTGATGAAAGTTGATTTAGTTATAAAATTCCAGAATTTACATGATATCCATATTTGTAAAATTGATATTTTATGTTCTTTTTTTATTGATGTAAAATATAAATTCAAAAGGAGAGAAATTGGAAATACATTTGTATATAAAGTGATTTAAATATTTTAAACACTTTAAGAACTTAACCGGATAAGTTATACAATATAATACGATAAGCAATGTAACAAGTATACATTTAATGTATAGGGAAGGTCAAATTTGTCCCATCCTAATTTAAATATCATGGATTATGAACATTATAATCTGATTTAACCTGTTTTTTATAAACAAGTCAGGTCTTTTATTTTTCCCTTCGATTTGATTGTGTTCTGATTTGAGTTAATTGATGGCCAGTCAAACCCATGGAGAAACCTTGAATGAAGCATGCTGAATATTTCCCTGTCCAGGACATCGAATCTGTTTTTTCATAACCCACAGTGTGGTAGGATCTCAAATGAGAGTTGAGAGTATTCGATTACTGATCATTCAAAAAGGAAAATGGAACAAAGACTTTACGAGTGACGCAGGACAAAGGACTACAAAGGACATATCTTACACTGTTTATTTCACAAATTGGTTGATTTGTATTTGCACTCATTACATATTTATTTGATACATTTCAGTAAAGCCGGCATATATATATATATATATATATATATATATATATATATATATATATATATATATAATTTACTAAAACAGTAGTCTGAGTGGTTTCTGGCACACACCTCTACCTCCCTAGCTGAATGTATTTGCATAGGCCAATTGGCATTCAGAAATTCATTATTATTGCCAAGCAGGGCTGGACTGGTAATCTGGGACACTGGGCATTTTCCTGGTAGGCCGATGCACTTTTGGGCTGCTTGGGAGAACCAAGCAGGCTAGTAGGTCGGCCGTGAAACGTGCCGAATGAGCCGCGATAAGCTAAAATGAGCTGTGCATTATGTTGAACCATAGACTGTAAAAAAAGATGAACGACGCCCTTTGCTCTTTTCCATTGGTGAGAACTGAAGCTGCCAGTGTCCCGATATGTTGCTGACATCTTGGGACTTGAGTCTGCGCAGTTGCGATTTCGGGACCAGACCTGCGCAGTAGTGAACAGGAAGTAAAGCCGTGATATCAAGGTACTTTTGACTTTTGACGGTGTGAAATAATTAATTTTAAAAATGTAATTATTAAATTTAAAGCTCCAATCTCCTCAGTCCTCCGAAGATCCTGAAAAAAAGTCAGTTGGTGATTAAGTGGCTACTTCGCTCAGAGAACCTGTTAATCACAGCTGTCAATCATGATGTCACAGCACTGTTTTTATATAGCATCAAATAACTAAAACTTATTTTGAAAACAAACACTTGAAATTACATCAACATGATAGAAACTACAGTAAATGACAGAAACTATCTTTGGAAAAAAGATATGTGAAGTGTAATTTACTGTAATTGTTTAGTTGGTCTCACGTCCCGTTGAATAACATGGGGAGGCGGGGTTTATGACCTATACTAGGTCCAGTCATCGGGGGGCGATCGAGACGTTTTGGATTCACTTTTGAGGGCTTGTGCGGCACACTTGTGTTGAAAGGACCACAAAACGTCGCCGCGAAATGCATGCAGAAAAGGAGAGCAAACCTCCAAATTTTCTTGATACATTTTCTTGATAAATAAATATGATTGTGTCTGGTAACTTGTGCATGTAAAATGGCTAGAAAGAGCATTTTAGCTTAGCGTAAAGCTGACAATTTATACAAGGTTTATTTCTGTTTCTTCTGCTCCAAACTTACTTCAAACTTCTCTGTGCTTGTATGAATGTAACACATCATAAGAAAGTGTTTCACCGCTGTTCAAATGCACTTTGGATCGCATCATTTATATTTATAAATGTTTTCCAACTGAAAGGACTAAATATTAAATAAAACAAATGACAATAAAATGCTAATTAATCTCTTCAGTAATCAAAATACTTTTTGAATGTAACTGTATTGTAATTACCAATTATTTAATCTGTAACTGTAGTGGAATACAGTTACTTATATTTTGTATTTTAAATAGATAATCCCGTTACATGTATTCCGTCACTCCCCAACCCTAGCCAGTAATGTATTACGAGTGTGTAAACAGATGGAACAACAATCTGTGGTATCTTGACACAATATTAATGTAAATACAGCTGTTGTGTATGAATTATAGAGCTGTTATAAGCCTATTTTAATACTAATCAAGCATCAATAGGCTATTGACAAGACAAATAGAAAATAACTTACCGTCCTTGGCTGGATAATTTTAGTGGCATTAATAAATTTGTATAAATGGATTCATTGATTGCCTTTCAAATGAAAAGAAATGAAGATCATCAGAAGTTAAGACTTGGCTTTATTGTTATATTTTTGTTATTATATTCTTATAACAGCAACTTTCTTATTTGCTGGGTTTTAGACAAAGCTATGTGATTTATCTCTAGACACCTGTTGTTGGGGCTGGTGCTGTTCAATTTTTGTTGTTTTTCTCTACTATCATTTTACCTGGGCTTGCATTTCAATTAGTCAAATGGCTTCAGTATGTACAGTACAAGTAGACTATGTAGGCCTATATGAATGAGTCATTTGAATCTGCTTTTTTTATTTAGTATTTGGTGTATAAATAGGTGCTTCAGTGTGATATTTAAGGATGGCTGCTGCAGCACGTATTCATATTATCAGGAATTAATTTAAATATTTGGGACTTGATTTTATGCTGTCATGTGATTAAGTAAGCTTGAATGACGTCATTGGAACTTGCCATACCTTGGCTTTTGGTGAATTGCCACCACTGGATGTAAGGATGAACGACCAAGGATAAACCTATGATTTCATGCCAAATCCGACCTGGCAGCTCAAATAAAGAATTTGTATATTCTTGTCATAGCGAATCAGGGAATGGTAAGGACATTGTTTTGAACACATTTTTATGTACTCAATCAAGAATTAATTTTTACCTAAAAAAAAACAATCTTCAATAAAGTAGCTTTAAACCCAAATCTGTTCCATGAATTAAAAGTGCACAAGCAAAATATTCAAAACAACAAAAAAGCTTCAAACTAAAGGATTTCTTCACATGAAAATTAAAATTATGTCATAATTTTCTCACCCTCATGTCTTTTAAAAACTATATTTTATTTGTAGAACACAAAAACAGATATTCAGCAGAGTAAAAACTGTAAATCAGTGGACTTGGTAAAACTTTAAATTTAGTTTGTGAGATGATGGCTATCGAGGGACAAAATGCCATTTTGTGAATTTTTTAACCCACATTCTGTTCCATAAATTAAAAAAGAGCCAACCAAATATTCTGTCTTTGTATTGATACATGCGTCAATGTCTCAGGCTCTTTACATTTGGTTTGGAGGCTTTAAAGTGAACCACTGGTCACATGTGTACTTAAAGAATTTAAGGACAGGTCGTTCACATTGCAGACTTGGCACTCATATCATAGAGCCAGGTGGTTTTCTAAGCACCCTCTCCATATGGTGCCCTTTTGTTTGCCTCTGTCCCTCTGTCTTTCCCTTTCTGACTCTCTCTTTCTGCCTTTTAAGTCTTGAGAAAGTCCTAACTGTTGACAACTCTTTGAGCAACAGCAGGCTGTTGTTGTGAATGTACAGTATATACAGAGAGAGAGAGAGGAGTGAGCATGGAGTGTGTGTGTGTGTGTGTGTGTGTGTGTGTGTGTGTGTGTGTGTGTGTGTGCTGGATGCTAATGAAAAGCAGATGTTGTGTCAGTGTCAGAGCCTGCGGTTGTGTATGTGTGTGTTAAGTCCACATTCACACACGTCTGTGGGCATGTGTGGATGTGTGTATTTACATGTTTGCCCCCCTACTGTCTACTAACCGCTGAGTGCTCTTGGTGTCCCGGCACCTGATAGGACAGCAGTTATTGATAAATAATATGCAGGCTGCATGGTGCAGCCAGCCCAGGGAGTTCATAGTGAGTTGACCATCTGGATACACTGGTGGAGATGCAAACAGGGAGAGAGTATGCCAAGTTTCTAGGGCTATGGAGAAGTCAGCCACACTTCACTTACTAATTATTCACAGTAGTAAATCTTTCAACTCATACTGACTCCCATTCAGAGGAGCCGGGCCCCAGTACTTTGAACTATGTATTTAATTATCATGCATTTTCCTTTAATCTGAGTAATCTGTGCTCTGCTGGCAAATACACACCCCTTGTAAATGTTTTATGTGCATTTTGATACTGCAGCACAAAGCATGAGTTATAAGTAGATGCAAGATATGGACAAAACAAGATTAAAGTCAGCCAGAAAGATTTGGTAAAGCCTAATTTTAAACCACAAATTTTTAATTAGTTGTTCACCCCAAAATGAACATGATGTAATTATTTTCTTCTCCTTATGTTGTTCCAAACTTGTATGCTTTTATTTTTTTCTGTGGAAAACAATAGAAAAAATTCTGAATTATGTGCACACTTCTCTTCTCCATGGAATTACATAGTGACAAAGGCAGTCAAGCTCATACAAGGACAAAAAACTCCACAGAAGTATCATAAAAGGACCAAAAAAAAAAGAAAGATCTTAACCTAAAAAATATGTATCATTAGCAGGCCTGGACTGGGAAGAGAAATGGAAACTGGCCCAAAACTTGTTGAAGGGGGGATAGGGTGTTCGCTGTCCTTTTCTGCATATCGCTGCACCGTTTTGAGGTCCGTTCTGCATAAACGGCGGCTCATTTTAGCTTAACGCGGCCCATTCGGCATGTTTACGGCTGACTCACCGGCCCGTTAGGTTCTCCCGACGACCAGTCTGCCCAAGATCGAACCCAAAGTCGTCGGCCCACCGGGAAAATGCCGGTTTCAGCCCTGATCATTAGGAAACATCTAAAATAACTGTCATGCTAGTCATTTAAGTAAGTGATTCACTGAATCAACCTAAATACATAAATTTTTCATACAACTCGTGCACTATTCCAAGTCTTCTGAAGTCTTTTGATAGCTTTGACAGAGAAATAGACAGAAATTGAAGTCAATATTTCCTGAAAGTCTCCCCATCTGCTGGCACTCACCAATCTCATTTGTGCCCACATTAATATTCAAATATGGCCAGTTTGAAGGAGGATTTCATTTGAGAGCTGTATCATAGTGGAAGGTTTCTAGTGAATAATCAAATTTCAGTCTCTTCCTCACACAACTTATTATATAACATCAGAAGACTTGGAATATGCTGCACAATTAGTCTGGACTCATTTATGGTGAAAACAGTCACTTGGTGCTTTTTGTACTTTCTGGAGCTTGAACGCCACTGTCATTGCATGTAAAAGAAGAACATGTACAAACTTTATAATTTCTTCTGTATTCCATGAAAAGAGTTTGGAACAACATATGGTTCAATAAATAATTACAGAATTTTCATTTTTGTGTGTACTATTCCTTTAAATGCAGGTTTCTCTAGTATCTTAAATTTGCCAGTCCAAACATTTATATTTTTAATTCATTCCAGAATTATGATGATGAATGTATTGAACAGACATGGAATGACTGATAATTTGTTGCTGTGTTGGAGTTGGTGGATTGCCTTTGTGTGAGTCCAGGGGCAAACAGGTCTAATGGGCAGTGCACGGGGGGCTGGAGGGGCATTTCTCTTGAACTGGTGATGGTGGGAGGAAGTGTAAAGATTTATGATGGGGCTGATTGCCCCTCTCTTTCCTCCACAGTGGCTGACCAGCAGAGAAAGTGAGACACACTAAATCACCGGCACCGCTGCCACTGAGCCCCTGCACTTGGCGTTGATCATTAAGAGATTAGTCAGAGAGAGACCTCAATTTGTCTCTCTGAAAAAGTCACTCTGTAAAAGGGTTTTTTCTTTCCTATTCCTAACCCCAATATCACTGTTTGATGGAAGTGTCTTGTATTGAAGGTTGTGGTTTACTCATTTCAGCTGAGATGTGCCTTTGCCCACACCATCTCTGCTGGTAAATCTCTGAAGGAAAACAATTCCTGAGTGTATAGACATATTGTGCAGAGTAATTACAAAACCTGTAACACCTAAATAATGATGCTATATAAACCATATAAGCAACTGAGGAAAATATGAATGGCACTTTTTCATGATGCATTGAATTTGACGTAATTTACTTTTATTAAATTTACCAATTTATTGGCAGAAACGGATGAAAGTCATTACAGTGTCTATTTCCATGTAATTGTTTATTCTTCTTTTTCTTCTTGGATGCTTTACTCCTTACATCTACTCTACTCTCTTTTCTCTTTCTTTTTCTCTCTCACCAGGGTTGAAGTTAACAGGATAGGGTGACCACTGGGCTGGTTGCAGTTCCTGATCTCTAGTAAGGAATGTGAGCCTAAGACCGCCACTGACCAACCCAAGTTCTGCTGTCAACACAGAGGCTATTTCGAAAGCAATATGCAAATCATATGACAATAATACATTTGTGAACTTTCATCTACAGTAAATGTAAAATGAGAGACAATCAAAAACATTATTGTATTTTGATTGGTCTAAATACTAAACTGAACTGGGCATTTATAATGTCACTTTAAAAAATAGGAACCTGCAATTGCAACATTAAAGGGATAGTTCACCCAAAAATCTATATTCTCTCATTATTTTCTCACCTTCATGCCATCCCAGATGTGTGTGTCATTCTTTCAACTGCTGAACACAAAACGAAGATTTATTAGAAGAATATCTCAGCTGTGATAATGCACATATTTAATTGCATATAATGCAATTAAATATGTGCCAAAATGTCGAAGCTCCAAAATCCACATAAGGACAACATAAAAATACTCTAAATAGCTGGTGGTTGAATCCATATCTTCGGAAGCGATATGATAGATGTGGACTATAGAAAAAAGCCCCTTTTCCTCCACTTTCACTTTCTGCTTGTGTTTTTGGTGATTCATATTCTTAATGCATATCACCCCCTACTAGGCAGGGAGGAGAATTGATGACCAAATGACTTCATGAGAGAATTTTCATTTTGGGTGAACTATCCCTTTAAGGGGCTATTTCTGATCTAACCTTTAAAATTAAGTTTACTTGGTGTAATATAATGTATTCAGGTTAATTCAATGTGTTAAGTAATATTCTAACTTGAAAATAACCAGTTAATTAAAAAGTGGACACTCCACCGAGACTGCCCTGCAGTCGCTGAGAGAGGCGAAAGCTGAATCTAGATAATCCGTTCTGATTCTGCTGGATCTTTCTGTAGCCTTTGACACAGTCGACCATCAGATCCTTCCCTCCACCCTCTCTACTCTGGGCATCAGAGGAACTGTGCTTGACTGGTTGACCTCCTATCTCTCAGATAGGTCCTTCAAGGCAGCCTGGAAAGGTGAGGTATCCAAGCCACATGAGTTACTTAATGGGGTACCTCAGGGACCAGTGCTTGGGCCACTTCTCTTCCCTATATACACAACATCACTGGGACCCATCATTCAGTCACATGGTTTCTCTTACCACTGCTACGCTGACGACACGCAACTCTACTTGTCTTTCCAGCCCAACGACACCACAGAGACTGCTCAAATCGCTGCCTGTCTGGCAGAAATCTCGGCCTGGATGAAGGAACACCACCTGCAACTTAACCCAGCCAAGACCGAACTCCTCGTCTTTCCAGCCAACCCTGCAGTTTAACACAACATCACCGTGCAGCTGGGTTCATCTACAGTATTGGCATCCAAAACAGTCAGAAATCTAGGGGTAACCATCGATAACAAGCTAAATTTCACAGACCACATCTCAAAGACTGCAAGATCATGTAGATTTACACTCTACAATATCAGGAAGATAAGACCCTTCCTCCCTTCCTGTTACCACACAACTGCTTGTTCAGTCACTGGTCATAACTAGACTGGACTACTGCAACTCTCTCATTACAGGCCTCCTTGCATGTGCAACTAGACCTCTGCAAATGAACCAGAATGGAGCAGCACGTCTGGTCTTTAATGAACCAAAGAGAGCACATGTTACACTACTCTTTGTCTCTCTCCACTGGCTGCCGGTTGATGCACGTATTAAATTCAAGGCTCTGATGCTGGCATACAAAACAGTCACTAGGTCTGCTCCAGCATACCTAAAATAATTTCTGCAGAACTACACTCCCGCCAGAAGCCTGCGGTCGGCTAAGGAACGTCGCCTTGTTGTACCAACACAAAGAGGCACCAAAACACTTTCCCGGACTCTCAGTTTCATCATACCACGTTGGTGGAATGACCTTCCCAACTCCATTCGTGAAGCTGACTCACTCTCTGTCTTCAAAAAAACCGGCTAAAAACAAATGTTTTCAAGAGCACATAACCAGTCAAAAAATAAATAAATAAAAAATAAAAAAATATATTCTTGTTGCACTTAAATCTGTTTTGAATACTATTCTGATGCTAGTGCAACTTTGTAGTATAGCACTTTTCGAACAAATGTCTCCTTAAGATGATTCACTTATGTTTTCCTCTTTTGTAAGTCACTTTGGATAAAAGTGTCTGCCAAATTAATAAATGTTAATTTAGACTTTACCATATGAAGCACTTTTTTAAGTTAAAATTTTCTTTTTTTTCCCTCAGAATTGGATTCTTTTTGAAAAGTGAGTATGGACTCCAAATCTCACCAGCTGCTATTCTAACCCATGACTCTTACCTCATCTATTTTTACAGCTATGAGTTTGTAGTAGAACTCTAAGAGCAGAACTGTGCCACTTGCTTCAAAAAGCTATTTGACCTCTAAATTCACAATTTAATTAAATCTGATGCAGCATTGTAAGAAAATCAGACCAAATCCAGCTAATTAAGAGTTTGCTTCAGATATGACCTCATAGCTCTGAATATCAAAAATAGGTGGAATATTGATTTTCGCACTGCCAAGGCTCCAGCCAAAGCTAAAAACTGCCTGCTTGAGTCTTCACATAAAGGGAAGCAAATAACATTGACCTGCCTGAAGATGACAAGTGTATAACAAGCTTATAATCCCAGTTAAAGTGCACTTATTGTTGAAGTGAACATGTAATTAAAGGGGACAATATCATGTTTCAGTGCGTTTGAACTAGGTTAATTTGCATTATGATTGGAGAACGTTTGGTTACGTATGTAACCTCCGTTCCCCGAGGGAGGGAACGACACGTTGTGTCGGAGAAGCGACACTAGGGGTCTCTCTTGAGCGCCGATATTCACCTCTGATCTTATTGAAAAGGGCCAATGGGAGTTGGCAGTCAGTATTTGCATACCCTGCCCCCGGACATACGGGTATTTAAGCGGGGCAAATACAGGAGTTCATTCAGGATTTTTCTGAGGAGCCGGAAATGGTCCGGCCACAACAGTGGCTCGGTTCAGCGACATGGCGGAGGAAAGACACAATGTGTCGTTCCTCCCTCGGGAGCGGAGGTTACATACGTAACCAAACGTTCCCCTTCTGTCGCTCTCTCCACATTGTGTCGGAGAAGCGACACTAGGGGACCCATTCCAATCTTGCCATGCGCTGAACCTTGTACGTGGACCACCGATACAGAGGCGGGCAGGGATTTCATCCAGTGCCACGCATTGTCTGTACCTGGCTGCACGTACCCTTCCCTAATGCCCCATAAGACCATCGGAGTCCTTCTAGTTACCCTGGGAGGGGAACAAGGCGATGTTTGCCAACATGGGAACGGGCCAGCCTGGCTGGGCCTCTTTTCTCTCTATGTTTCTCGCATAGAGCAATCACGGCCGGGGCCCTTACACGCATATAGGGAAGGGGTCTTACCCAGACCCTCGCGGAGACCACACCTGCCCTTTTTCTTGGGGAGGAAAAGTGGTAGACACGTCACACGGCCGTCTTAGGGCTCGTGTGGAAAGTATGGTGCGGTGGTAGATCCAGCCTCGAAAGGGGAGTTGCTACAGCACGGCGACCGGGCAGCTGTAACTGCCTAAGGGAGACACGGGGTCCGCTCAGTAAGGGGACAGAACCGTGGAATTACACACAGGAGGAGTCCGAACAGGAGGCCTTCTTATTTTACCTGTGGAGCCCCTATACCAGTACAGGGTGGCCACCAGGGTACCCGCAGTGGCTTTGGTCGGCGAGTTCCTCCGCTGAACCGTGGACCCGGAGGGCTGGGGAGGAATCGACCAGGGTCCCAACTTCGAGTGGGGCGCCCTGGGAATAAGGCGCACTACTTTACCTTGGCGTCAGGAAAGGGCGCTGGGCATAGCGATCCACCCGGCCGGTCGGTCTATATGTTACCGAAGTTCTCACGGGCTCGGACCTGAGAAAACACAAGACGCTAACCGACTCAACGCGGAGGTTGTAAAACCTCGCGAAGGTGTTGGGTGTTGCCCAACCCGCGGCTCTACAGATGTCTGCTAGGGAGGTGCCCTTGGCCAGTGCCCACGAGGACGCTAACACCCCTTGTTGAGTGAGCTCGGACCCGCAAGGGTAGGGGCACGGCCTGGGTGTGATAAGCCAGTGTGATGGCGTCGACAACCCAGTGGGCGAGCCTCTGTTTGGAGACGGCATTCCCTTTCTGCCATCCCCAAAGCAGACAAAGAGCTGCTCAGAGCGTCTGGTGCTCTGTGTGCGGTCCAGGTAAATCGCAGGGGCGCACTGGACACAGCAACGAAAGGGCTGGGTCTGCCTCCTCCGGGGCAGCTTGCAGGTTCACTACTTGATCTCGGAATGGTGTGGTAGGAACCTTGGGCACATAGCCCGGTCGCGGTCTTAGGATCACAGGCGTATCTGCCGGACCGAACTCCAGGCAAGTGTCACTGACAGAGAACGCCTGCAGGTCCCGACCCTCTTAATGGAGGCGGCGCAATCAGCAGGGCCGTCTTAAGAGAGGGCCCTGAGTCCAACTGATTCGAGCAGCTCGAAGGGAGGTCTCTGGAGTCCTGTCAAGACTACTGAGAGATCCCAGGAGGGAACTAGGCCTGGCGGGAGGGATTCAACCTCGAGCCTCTCAGGAACCTGAGGATCAGGTCGGTGCTTACCCAAAGACTTGCCGTCTACAGGATCGTGGTGGGCGGCGATAGCGGCAACATACACCTTGAGGGTGGGCCGGGGACAGCCTCCTGTCCAGCCTCTCCTGTAGGAACAGAAGCACTGACCTAATCAGCGCATCTCTGCGGGTCTTCGGCTCGGGAAGAACACCAATCTGCGAACAAAGCGCCACTTTAGAGCGTAAAGGTGCCTGGTAGAGGGGCTCTGGCTTGGTTGATGGTATTCTAGCGAGTCGCCAGTAAGCCGGCTAGCTCTTCCGCGTCCGTCCAGGGACCAGGCGTGGAGGTTCCAGAGGTCTGGGCGCGGGTGCCAGAGCGTGCCCCATCCCTGAGAGAGGAGGTCCTTTCTCAGGGGAATTCGCCAGGGAGGAGCTGTCGCGAGGAGCCTGAGTTCGAGAACCAAGTCCGAGTGGGCCAGTAGGGGCCACCAGCGTGACTTGCTCCTCGTCCTCCCTGACCTTGCACAGCACCGGTGCAAGAAGGCTCACTGGGGAAATGCGTGCTTGCGCGGCCCGAGGGCCAGCTGTGTGCCAGCGCGTCTGTCACGAGGGAGCCTCTGTTAGGGCGTACCAGAGCGGGCAGTGGGAGGTTTCTTGGGCGGCGAACAGGTCTACCTGGGCCTTGCCAAACCGTTCCCAAATCAGCTGGACCAACTGGGGTGAAGCCTCCACTCCCGCCGGGCAGGCTTTGTCGTGATAAGCGCGTCCGCTACGACGTTGAGCTTGCCAGGGATGTGAGTGGCACGCAGCGACTTGAGTCGCTGCTGGCTCCATAGGAGGAGACGGCGGGCGAGTTGTGACATGTCGGCGGGGCGTCGCGCCTTGGCGATTTATGTACGCCACCACCGTGGTGCTGTCCGATCTCACGAGGACATGTTTGTCCCGAACTAACGGGAGGAACTTCCTGAGAGCAAGAAGGGCGGTCAGCAACTCCAGGCAATTGATGTGCCAGCGCAGCGGGGCCCCTTTCCAGCGGCCCGCTGCTGCGTGCTCCGCTGCACACGGCACCCCACCTGGACCGGAGGCGTCGGTTGTGACCAGGACGCGTCGGGACACCTGCTGCAGGGACACTCCTGCCCGTAAAAAGCAGAGGTCTGTCCAGGGTCGGAGTGTTTTGAGGCAGGCGGGGTGATCCTTACCCGATGCGTGCAGCGGTGCCATGCTTGTCTCGGGACTCGAGTCTGGAGCCAGTGCTGGAGTGGTCTCATATGCATCAACCCCAGCGCACGACTGCGTGGAGGGCGCCATATGCCCCAGGAGCCTCTGGAAAATTTTTAGAGGGACCACTGTGCCTGGCTTGAAGGAGGCGAGGCAGTCCAGCACCGACTGAGCTTCGCTTCGTGAGGCGTGCTGTCATTGAGACTGAGTCTAACTCCAACCCGAGAAAGAGATGCTCTGAACGGAGTGAGCTTGCTCTTTTCCCAGTTGACCTGAAGCCCCAAGCGGCTGAGGTGCCGGAGCACCTGGTCTCTGTGTGTGAATAGTAACTCTCGAGAGTGTGCTAGGATGAGCCAGTCATCGAGGTAGTTGAGAATCGCGGATGCCGGCTACTCGTGGCGGGGCAAGGGCCGCCTCTGCGACTTTCGTGAAGCGCGAGGGACAGAGACAGGCGAAGGGGAGGACTTTGTACTGAAAGCGCCTGGCCGTCGAGCGTGAACCGTAGGAAGGGTGGGTGTCGTGGCAGAATTGAGGCGTGGAAGTACTGGCGTCCTTCAGGTCCACCGCTGCGAACCAATCTAGATGCTGAGCGCCAGCCAGAATATTTCTCTGCGTAAGCATTTTGAGCGGGAGTTTTAACAAGGCCCGATTGAAAACTTCGCAAGTCCAGGATTGGTCAGTAAGCCGCCGCCTTTCTTGGGTACAATGAAGTAAGGGCTGTAGAAACCCTTCCTCATTTCGGTTGGAGGGACGCAGCTCTACAGCGCCCTTGGCTAAGAGGGTCGCGATTTCCGTGCGCAGGGAACTGGCGTGCTCGCCATGTACTGCTGGAAGCGGGCGCCCTGAAGGGGCGGGAGCGAGCAAACTGAATTGCGTAACCGAGTCGAATGGTCGGTGCAGCCAGCGTGATGCGTTGGGAAGCGAAAGCCACGCTTCCCAGCTCTGCGCTAGGGGCACCAAAGGGACGAGTATTTTGGGCGTACCGGCGGGGCCTCACAGCGGGCGGAACAGGTAATGCAGCGTCGGGCGGCTTCATTGCGGCCTGAGGCTGAGGTGCTGAGAATAGACTCAAAGCACTTACCTTGCTCCAGCGCCCGGCAGGGCGGGTTCTTGACTGAGGAGGAGGTCTGATGTTGGTGTCCTCCGGACTCGTCTGAACCGGCCGGCCGGGGACAGTCGTGGGCAGGCGGAAGGCGGGATCGCCGCGTCCGGTGTACCGGGACTGTTGTGATCTGAAAGCACATTGCCGTGAAAGCGGCATTTGCGACCAGGTGACCCAGAGGCAAAGGAAATAGCTCTTTTATTGAGAATGTGGGTACCACAGCCCCGTCAGGGGTGTGGCAAATGAAAAAACAAAGGATTCCCCTCCGGCCCTCCACCGGGGGCGGAGCGGTCTTACACCTCGGAGCTAGCGTCTTCGGCTCTGGGTCGGCTGTCTCAGGAGCGGCTTGGGAGCCTTCCGGGTCCTGGAGGGGTTAGGTGAGACAGGGAGCGTCGCTGCCTGCGGAGTGCTCAGCTGGGGCTGAGAGCTGGGCCGGGTTGAGGCAGAGCAGGAGCTGGTTTCCTCACAGGGGGCGCCCTCGGCGAGCAGGCGGGGCAGGGCCCGTGGCGGCAGGTCTCGCGGCGGGGCATGATGTGCGAAATGGCCTCTGTCTGCTTCTTCACCACGGGAGAACTGTTGGGCGAAGTCCTCGACGGTGTCACCGAAAAGGCCAATCTGGGAGACAGGTGCGTCCAGGAGGCGGTTTTGTCAGCCTCACGCATCTCGACCAGGTTGAGCCAAAGATGGTGTTCCTGGACCACTAGGGTGGCCATCGTCTGTCCGAGTGCCTGCGCTGTGGCCTTAGTCGCTCTCAGGGCGAGGTCGGTCGCTGAGCGCAGTTCCTGCAGCACATCAGGATCAGGTCCACCCCGTGCATGTTTCTGAGAGCTTTGGCCTGGTGGACTTGCAGGAGGGCCATCGCATGCAGGGCGGAGGCAGCGCGTCCAGCCGTAGTGTAGGCCTTCGCGTTAGCGAGGATGTTGTCCTACAGGGCTTGGATGGGAGTGCAGGCGACCCGCCAGGAGGTAGGGCTACCGGGCATAGATGGTGCGCAACTGCCCTATCAACCTGGGGAATCACGTCGTACCCGTGGCGCTCTCGCCGTCGAGGGTGGAGAGAGTGGAGCGGGTGGCACCTAGGCGAGCGGAGGCGGGGCTCTCCACGTGAGCGTCAGCTCATCATGCACCTCCGGGAAGAAAGGGACCAGGGGGATCGCGAGGCGCTGAACGGCGCTGCCCCCAGGAACCAATCATCCAACCGAGAAGGCTGTGGGGAGGATGGAGAGTTCCAGTCCAACCCCACGCTCAAGGCGGCCCGGGCAAGCATGTCGGACATCTGAGCTCGGCCTCAGCCTGGGCCTGCTGGCCCGAGGCGGCAGTCCAGGGGAGTCCTCGGCATCAGACACCGCGACTCTCCGATGCAGCGGCGAGCTCATCTGCTTCGAACTTCGGGAGGATAGACAGCCGGGCCGTGAGGCGAGCCACTATCGCCCATGGCGTGGGCGGAGACCAGTGGCGTGTCGGGAACTGGAGGTTCGCGGGGGCTACCGGCGTAACTGCACCGCTGCCGCCCCAAATCGCCCCCAGCGCCAACCGCACCGTCCTTAATCCCGTGGGAAGAAGGAGCAATGCGGGTGCAGCTGGGGTGGCTTGCTTTCTGTTGAAAGCGAGCCGCGACCGCAACGTGGTCATGGTCATATTCTCGCAGTGAGAACATGAACCATCCACAAACGCCGCCTCGGTGTGATCGCGGCCCAAACACACGAGACAGCGCCTGTGGCCGTCTGAAGCAGAGAGCACTCTAGCATCTTGAAAACACACATATTCAGTGTTCTTATAGATGGACAACCCTGAGATTGACCGTCCTGTCCAATGAGAAAATGGAAAATACTCTTGATTAATGTTTTTATTCATGTATGCCCCCTTGTGTGAATAAACAGAATTGAAATTTTCATAGTTTTACATTTAAATAAATAAATACAAATCAATTTAACTTCTCTTCAAAGCTAATCCAAATGGATGTTTTTCATTAGCATAACATTTAAACAATGGTCTTACAATAGAAAGACTGCTTAGAGCACATTTTTGTGTTGCCATCAAAGGAACAAACTTTAAGTCCTACAGGGACTTGGCAGTAGACCATTTCAAGGATGTAAACAAAAACACAGGAATTAGAACGCTACTGGCCTGGGAGCACTTCCGGTATCATTACTGGATCCTTACTGTAAATAAGGCTCTGAGTTAACATATTTTCTCAAAGAACATCAAACGTTAGGATTTATTTTTTTATGTTCTTAATCTGTAAATCATTTTTGATAAATGTATCTGCCAAATGAAATAAATTGTGTAGTTTCATTCATTATAATGGGAGTGATCTATAGTCACATTTAGAGCTCTACCTATCAATCTTACAATTAGTTGGCAAAACATTTCTTCACCTACCCGAGATAAAATGTGTTACAGTTTACAGAACTGCACGTATCCTTTGGTGGATGCTTTTTCTGATATGTAAACACTTTATTTTCATCCAGAGAGCATCCAGCCACCGAACAACATGGTCCACATTTAAATAATGACATTTTATGGCAATTGTTTTAACTTTAGTAATGTTAATTGTGTTAAAGTCACTATGAATGAAGTAGACGGTCACTCCTATTAAAATGAATAGTAGAAATTGGAACAGTCTATAGTCAACTGATGTAGAAAGGAATTCCCGTCTTACAGGTAATCATCTTTTAGATACAGACATTGCATGTCATTTAACTCGAGCATGCGCATTAGCTATACAAACTGGGAAAATAAATTTTTCTTTTTTTTTTTTTTTTTGCATAAGAAAGAAGCACAATTTATGATATCAGCATTGTCAGATTTTACAGCTGATTTGAAATATGTTCTTTGATCATAATCTTGACCAACCATTTTTGAGATTTCGCTCTTTCCCCATTCAAGTAGATAGAAGTTGTACTGGCATGCTGATAGTTCACCTAGAAAAAAAGCTCCCCATGAGCATTCCAAAGACGGCCTCCGAAGAACTGACTTGCTAAAAAGTTTTTGATGAAGTGCCTCCCCCTGTTGTTTTGATTTAGTTTGACAACTAGTTGGAAATATGCAAGGAACAAAGACGTTACTTCCTTATACCAACAAATATTTCATAAAATTGTCTATAACCAGTGTTGGGGAGTAACGGAATACATGTAACGGGATTACGTATTTAAAATACAAAATATAAGTAACTGTATTCCACTACAGTTACAATTTATGTAATTGGTAATTAGAAAATACAGTTACATTCAAAAAGTATTTTGATTACTGAAGAGATTAATTTGCATTTTAATGTCATTTGTTTCATTTAATATTAAGTCCTTTCAGATGGAAAACATTTATACATAGAAATGATGCGATACAAAGTGCATTTGAACAGTGGTGAAACACTTTCTTATGATGTGTTCATACAAGCACAGAGAAGTACGTTTGAAATAAGTTTGGAGCAGAAAAAATAGAAATAATCCTTGTATAAATTGTCAGCTTTACGCTAAGCTAAAATGCTATTTCTAGCCATTTTACATGCACAAGTTACCAGACATGATCATATTTTTTTTTATCAAGAAAATTCACGTTGGATCATAATTTCTTTTTTCTAGTAAGACCTTTGATATTAGGGCAAAAATTGTATTCTTGATAATAATTTTTGTGTTGTTCTAGTAAAAATATCTAAAGATCTTTAAAACAAGATCAATTTGATTGTTTATAGTCAAAACAAGTGAAAAAATCTACCAGTGCTGAAGAAGAAATCCAAAATATTTAGAATAAGTATTTAGAAAACTTCCTGGAAGTTTGCTTGTCACAAGGGTATAGGTGGGTATTTACCTGGCTGTATTTCCTGTTTGTAGCATGGTAGATAGAGGGTGAGTAGCTGGGAATGCTCCATTTTTGATATGTCGTTTTGTATGACCTAATTTATCATCATCATCATCATCATCATCATCATTTGTCTGTTGTTATTTGCCAAATTTTTTTAAACATCTTTTAATAAATCACCATGGATCACAAAGACATCAGAACGAGTCACAGGATTATTTTTTCCCCTACTTAGCCTCTCAGCGGCTATAGAGACAGAGCGCAACGCGTCATAATCTGAAGACCACGCCCACCGGGGGGGAAAACAATCCAACCGTCTCCGTTGACTTTGCATTTCGAGAGGCTGCCTCCTTGTCATTTATGGCATATATAACAAAAGACAGAAAAATGCCTAAAAGCTGCTGTGTGACAAGGTGTACAGCAAACAAGCTAAAAAACCCAGAAATACATTTTTATAAGCTTCCGAACCGTAAAAACCAGCCTTTAAGGAGACAAAAGTGGAAACAGGCAATAAGACGTGAAGCATCAGCAGGAAGAGTGGGTAAATTGTGGGATCCTGACAATAAAATTTAACTTCTCAATATATCTCCTCCTCTCAGGTTCACATAGGGTGGTGAAATAAGCAATGGACATGGTTAAAATTATGAATGTTTTTTTTTTGTGTTTTTTTTACAATATCATGTCGCGTTCCAGTGGGCGTAGTTTTCAGAGTAGTTCGAGAACTAGTTGCGCTCTGTCTCAATTGATCCACTTTTATGTCCTGAAACAAACCGTTTTTTTGGGGTCGACAGCTTATAAAAATGTATTTCTGGGTTATTTAGCTTGTTTGCTGTACACCTTGTCACACAGCATCTTTTAGACATTGTTTTGTTTTTTGTTATATGTCATAAATGACAAGGAGGCAGCCTCTCGCAATGCAAAGTCAATGGAGACGGTTGGATTGTTTTCCCCCCGGTATGGGCGTGGCCTAAATACGCTCTGTCTCTATAGTTTGCGGTTATGTAGAAGTGAAACACATTTCAAAAGTAACCCTAAAAACATTGCCAGTCTATCACCAGTCCTACATCATAGCACTCGACAATATTATGTCGCTGCATAAGTGCTGCCGTCGAGAGTCTCCCTTGGTGGGGTCCCTTTGGTGAGGCAGTACTTGATATCTGAAGGAATACAGGGGGAGTGAGTGAGCGCACTCGCAGAGTTGGAAACTGGATGGAGGCGAAAGAAGTGGATAGTTTAGTTATATTAAGTGGATTTTGACAGCGGATTGATTTTGACGGCGTTTCTTACTGGATCTTAAAGTGTGCCCATTGGGAAAAAGACGTTGTTATCTACAAGAAACAGAAGCTGGCATGCGCTAATATGGAAACCAAACCTTTCTTGTCTCTAGGTGAGTTCCACTACTGGAAAATATGGTTTCTATTATCATAACGTCATTGTCATGCAGGGGTTCGAGACATCTAATAGTTTTTGCATCAGAACTACTGATCGAAACGATGTCATACAACATCGTACCCTCACATGTCTGGGCGCTCCTTAAACGTGTTTCCCTTAATATAATCGAATTATTTTTTTTATTATTTATTTTTTAATATTCAAGAAACGTTTAATAAGCAAGCAAAGCATAAGCAAGCAAAGCAAATAAGGATTCATTAATAATAATGATGACGATGAGGATTGGCATCATTATAATTATTAGTTTATATCTACGTTGTGAATGATGATGATGATGATGATGATGATGATGATGATATTATCACAATATCTTCACTGTTGCTAGACCAGTTAAGCCCAGGTGTATGAGAAATGAATGAGGCAGACTTGCTGATAACTTCAATCAACCAGTGCTCTTGTTCTTCAGTTGTGCGCTGTCACATTCATCACTCTCAATGGGCCCTTCAGACCGAACTCGTTCTTGCGCTAAAAATGTTGGACGCAACGCAAAGAATAGAACAGGACGCAGGTGTCTCGAGGCGCGTCTATTTATTTTTAATTTGACGTTCGATTTAAATTGACACGTCGTCTTATAACGCGGTACTCTTGCTCGAGACGATGACAAATCAGCGAGACGCGGCGCAACGCCATTAACCTCCGTTTAGCGCATGTTTTCATTAAAAAAGTACTGTGTGCGGAGTGAACAGCCCCTAAGCGCGCAACAATCGATGTCACTTCAGGAGTTTTCAGAGCACTTTAAAGGGCGGTACACAGAGCTCTGGGTGATAAATAGTGAGTTAGCAATGTTCTTAGCTCCCCACTGTTCTTAACTCCCCTTACACATCAGCCAATGTCAGATTTCTCTGAAAATAAGTAAGTTTGGTTGGAAAATCAATGCTTGGCAATGCTGAGCAATTCTTTAATAGTAGCCTATAGGATTAGGAAATTCAAAACGTATGTTACATGGGATGGTACAGAAGATATTTTGTAAACTTGCACGGTTTTGCAGCAGTGTTCATTTTCCTACCCACTTATTTATTAAATCATCTTCTGTGCTCAAAACAAAATGTAAACACCAATTCTTTGGGTGTAATATGCCTAGTTTTACTGGCATTTTAAAGGCTGCTGTCTGTAGGTCACTGGAGAAAACAATCTTTCCCTGGAGCATCCCAAGTCCATGAGCGTTATTAAGAAATAGAGGGTCCCATTGTAAGAAGGTTCGTCTGTGGTGGTGAAGGGGGTGCCGGACCACCCCAATAAAACAGACCCAGTTTGGTTTATGACGGAGCAGTTTTGTGTTTCTGAGGAGGTGATTGGTCCTTTGTGAATGTCTGCAGCTGTCCATTTTATAAGAGTGGCTTTAAAGGGAAAGTTAATTGCTAAAATTGACAGCGTCTCACAGACACCCTCAAGCCACTGTCTGTCTTTAAATCAAAAGCAACGAGAGCCCATTCTAGACAGGGCAACACAGAGAGGGCCAAACTGCACTTGAGAAAGTTCACTTTAAGTGTCAGGTGACACACACGCACACACACATGCACTTACTGGAGGGAGAGTGTGTGTTTAGGTCTTCTCTTGTTACACTGTTGTACAAGCTGTTGCAATTTAAGCATCAGCTTTTAAAACCTTTTGAGAATGATGAAAGATGGCTCAAGCGACAGGCAGGGGTCAGACAGGGGTCTTGAATTGGCTTTATAGCTTCCCTGTTAATAATTTGCTCTATGTACTGTATGCATGTTTCCTTGGTAAAGGTAACTCTGCACCTTGTACTATGGACCTGGCTGTTTGGTTGCATACATTTAGAGTAAGGAAAGTGTTAGTTTACAATGTACAGTGGGATCTACAATTCTGAGACCACATTGAAAATGTTGGATTTTTTTCATTTCAGTCATAGGATTTTGAGAAATGTGAAACAATAAATACTTAAGACATAAAATGAAGGAAAACAATATTTAAGATTCTGCACTATTTATAAGTTATTAAGCAAATTTAAGCAAAATTGGAACATTGATTCTTTGTACAGATGGTCAGATTTTCTTGCTTCCATTGAAGCACATAAGATGCTCTTTGGAACATTGTCAAATCATGCTGGGATAACATGGATTATCAGGTTATGCACAAACTTGTGCAGTCTATGCCAGCTCAAGTGCATGATCTCATGCATGCAAAAGGGGGACAAATACTTTGAAATGCATGTAAACTTTTTCAGTTATGCTTTTCACTCAAATTGTTATGCTATTGTAATTTCTAATAGAAAAAAAAATTATTGTGTGTATAATGTACATAAACGGCTTTTTGAAACAGCCTTCTTAATCATGCTATTTGGCTACTAATGTAATATGTTTTCTTTTTCCTATGAAGTCATCAAGGCAACATTTCAGCAATTCCAAATACCGGCCATTAACAACTTGTTTTTTTAAATAATCTAATATTTAGATACTAATATTTAGTACTGTTTGGGTTTTTGTTTTTACCTTTGGTGCTGTTAATGGGATTACACTTGACCATATACATTGTAATTCAGGTTTAAATGAATGAATTTTAAGAATCTAAATAATGTACAATGCCTCTCCAATCTCCACTTTCCATCTTTACGGCATTATAAGTACCATGTCATTTAGAGAGTGTAGGGTGAGTTTGTGAGTGTGTGTAGCCAGACTGAAGACTCCTCTGACCGCCCAATGCTGCACATTGTCTAGATTGACTCAGGTCATCGCCAGTGTAATGACCTAATATGTTTAAGTCTGTGTCTATCTTTGTTTTTGAGTGATGTGACAGACAATTTAATGAGAGGGCCAGCTGTCTAATTACCAGGTGCGAACTTGTGAGGTCAGCTTCTTCACTGGACATGACATACACTGAACTACAATTTCGAAACTGACCTCTGCCTTTACCACCACAGTGGCCTGTCTTCCTTTCATTGTATTCAGCACTATTTTTTTCTCTCTTGCCATTATTCAGGTAATCAACAATTGCTGTGTTATATGTGGAAAGTATTGCAAAATGCACACTGTAACTGAAAAATCAGAAATCAAATGGAATTTTTTTGAACAAAATTGAAATCGGAATCGAATTGGGAAATCTTTATAAATAAATAACCAGCCCTCAATGTTTCTCATTCCTCAAATGCATTGTTAAATTAATATAAAAGTGCCAGTATATTATTTCCTAATATCAATGTACAGTACAATGCAAAGCTATACGCATATAAGACCATAATGGCTTCCTATTTTTGTGGTTAGGTCAATGTAGCTAGTCTTTCTAAAATTAATTATTGTATTTATGAATACAATAGTAGCCTGAATGTAATGTTGCTGGCAGTGCTGACAGTGATGACGACAATGACGTAGTGAGAACCTAGGTGCAGTTTATTAACCAAAGTGATATCCAATGAGCGCAAATCCTCACGTGAAATAAACATGAACTAGACTTGACTATGACTTGACTATGACTTGACTATGACTATGACTATGACTAACAAGCAAGGTTACATAAACAATACCTGACAAAACACAATGGAAAACTTGAGGGCTTAAATACAAGGACATGGTTATCAAGTAAACAAGACAACCGATCACAAGACTAAACTATAAACTAGATAACAAGACTAAATTAACTTAAACCAATGAAAAGACAAGACTAATAACAAAGTAATGAACCAATGAAAACAAGACACATGAATAGGGGAAACACATGACAAGATCACATGAGGGAAAAAGTAATCACATGACATAAAACAGGAACTAGATATTAAAAAATAAGACATGAAAACATGAACCAACAGAATAAACATGACATATCCCTCCCTCTAGGGGTGGCTCCCGACGGCCTAAAACAAAATAACAAAGTCAATAGGGAGCTGGGGGAAGGCGGGTGGGGGGTGGAGTATAGGAACAGGGCAAGGCCAATGGTAAGTTGGGACCCTGAGAGGCTTGAGGGGCGGAGCCAATGGGGATGATAACCCAGGCAGAGCCACAGGGATGGAGGTCCCCGGTAGAGTGGAGGCTGGCCTGGACTGTGGAGCAGAGGCGGACCTGGACCATAGAGCAGAGGCGGGCCTGGACTGTGGTGCAGAGGTGGGCCTGGACCATGGCGCAGAGGCGGGCCTGGACCGTGGCGCAGAGGTGGGCCTGGACCGTGGCGCAGATGCTTGCGTGTGACATGGTATGGAGCAGTCTGAGGCTTGGCTTGGACATGGCATGAAGCAGACTGAAGCTTGTCTGTGATATGGCATGGAGAAGTCTTGGGCTTGTCTGAGACATGGCATGGAGCAGACTGAGGTTCGGCTGTGACATGGCATGGAGCAGGCTGAGGCGTGGCATGGAGTAGGCTGAGGCTTGGCTGTGACATGGCATGGAGCTGACTCTGGCATGGCGGTGACATGGCCTGGAGCTGACTCTGGCGTTGAGGTGACATGGCCTGGAGCTGACTCTGGCGTGGCGGTGACATGGCCTGGAGCTGACTCTGGCGTTGAGGTGACATGGCCTGGAGCTGACTCTGGCGTTGAGGTGACATGGCCTGGAGCTGACTCTGGCATGACTGTGACATGGCCTTGAGCTGACTTTGGCGTGGCTGTGATATGGCCTGGAGCTGACTCTGGCGTGGCTGTGACATGGCCTGAAGCTGACTCTGGCATGGATGTCATGACATGAAGAGACTTGGAAACAACCTCTTTGGTCGTGAAAATGGACTGAGACTTCGAAACGACCTCCGTGGTTGTGTACTTCGGCTGAGACTTTGAAACGACCACCTTGGTCATGTACATGGGCGGAGACTTGGAAACGACCTCTGTGGTCGTGTACTTCGGCTGAGACTTTGAAACGACCACCTTGGTCATGTAAATGGGCCGAGACTTTGAAACGACCTCTGTGGTCGTGTACTTCGGCTGAGACTTTGAAAGCACCACCTTGGTCATGTACATGGGCCGAGACTTTGAAACAACCTCTGTGGTCGTGAAAATGGACTGAGACTTGGAAATGACCTCTGTGGTCGTTAAAATGGGCGGAGACTTGGAAACAACCTCTGTGGTCGTGAAAATGGACTGAGACTTCGAAACAACCTCCGTGGTCGTGTACTTGGTCTGAGACTTTGAAACGACCACCATGGTCATGTACATAAACATGACACTGAACACGTTAAAATCATTATTTGTTGCAACAGTTTCAATACACAAAGTATAATAGTTTTCACCTAAAAGGTTAGCAATATGATGCTAACGTTTTTGTCAAAATACCTCAGTTAATGTTACTATTGTAAAATTGTAATACATTTTAATAATGGTTGGTGATAATCTGTAAAGCATGATAACTGCACATTCTGAGGTTGATTTCCTATGTTTCCCATCACCATAATGTGAAAACAAAAATTATAATATTGATACTTGGCCTGCAAATATCTATACAATATCATAAGGAAAAATATCACAATATTTAGATATTTTTCCCCACCTCTACTAGTTGATAGACTAATATATTAAATCAATAAGCCATGATAGTCGTCCGTTACAGTGATTTTAATATGGTTAAGGGGTGTGGCTTATTGCTTTTATAAAATGAAACAACATTATTATGATAACAGACACAAGGGTTCAATAAACATTTACATTTATTATGAATGATTATTGGAATAAAAAGGCTATTTGTTTTGCCAAATAATATAGTTCACTATCCTAATTGGTTGTGTGCAGTTGCCAAGCAACATAACATTTGGTGCATTAATAAAGAATGTGTGGTCACAGGTGTGCATTTTAATTATTGTTACAACAGCTTCGAACATGGCTCATCCAATTAGAATTTAAAGTTGGAACTATCCATTTTATAAATGCCTATTATGAGATCTTAGTTAACTGTGCCATCTTGTTTGATTAACAGAAGTTGTCATTCTTTGAAGTGTCATTTCCAAAATACTGTATATCAACAACCTTGATAATGGATATTTATATTTTTTGCTTTAAAATGTGAAAAATGTGAATTTTCAGTAAAAATTTGTTAAATAAATTTACTAAATACATTTACATTTTAAATATTTTTACAACAGCTTTGAACATGGCTTATCCAATTAGAATTTAAAGTCGAAACTATCCATTTTATAAATGCCTATTATGAGATCTTAGTTCAGTGTAATTTCCAAAATACTGTATATCAACAACCTTGTTAATGGATAATTATATTTTCTGCTTTAAAATGTGAAAAATGTGAATTTTCAGTAATAATATGTAAAATACATTTACAGTGCAATCTTTTTTTGCTCTCTTTAAATTGTGATATATACCTGTGTGTACAGTATATAGTGTCATTGTATTGGCCATCAGCCACCCTGCTGTCTTTGTATCTGCATCACCACGATTAAAAAACCCATATCAATAACCCACTAGTTATATGTTTAGCTACCTTTTGTGCACATAGTTCTGGGAGCCAGCAGGACGATGTAATACTTCTGTTTTGTGTTTGATTCTAGACAGCAAAGACATTCTAGAAAGTGCAGTTCAGAACACATCGTTACTTAAACCTCTACTGACTGTAAATAGACTACTGTCTGTTAAAATGCTGCCATATCTGCTAAAAGTATACTTTCCTCCCCTTTTCCCCGTTCCTCTCTTCGTCCTGTACGTACTCCAGCTCTTTTCAAGGATATCAGATCAGATCTGATGGAGATATGGATCTTGCATTTCTTCTCCCATGAGAGCAGCAAATTATACACACCAAAAAATTCCATTAAACAGTAATAGTTGTCCAGTACGGTTCTGTTCACATAGCACAAGTTTGCCAAAATTGCGGTTGTGAGACCTGAAATCTTGTGGGTGTCAGTTTAGTTACAGAATGCGGTTGTCACTCTTGTAAATAACCGAACTGTGTGTGTGAACGGAACCGTATTAAGCACTGACAACCATATTCTGTTGCTGTGTGAACGTGGTCATTGAGTCAGATGAGATTTAGATGTCAGATTCATTTAAAAGATTTGACTCAGAAGAACACTTCATTCACAACTTGTGCATTGCTATTACTCTCATGAACTCGCATGACTGCGCCAAAGAGAGTTAGTGCGGATGGTAAGATTTTCACTGAATAATGACTTAAAATAATTCCAGTCTTTTGCAGACACAAAGGTATTGAATGGCTTCATAAGCCTAATAAGTCATATGGACCATATTAATTATAGTGCATTCATAAAGTATTCAGACCTCTTAATTTTTTTTCCACATTTTGTAATGTTGTAACCTTATGCTAAAATGCTTTAAAAAAAATTCTCACATCAATCTAAACTCCCTACCCCATAATGACAAAGAAAAAAACAGATTTTTGATAACTTTGCAAATGTATTAAAAAGAATGAAAGAAAAGTATTCAGACCCTTATATCAGTACTCAGTTAAAGCACCTTTTGCTGCGATTACAGCCTCAAATGTTTTTGGGTATGATGCGACAAGCTTTGCACACCTGGATTTGGGGATTTTCTGCCATTCTTCTCTGCAGATCCTTTCCAGCTCTGTCAGGTTGGACGGGGACTGTCAGTGGACAGCCATTTTAAGGTCTCTCCAGAGATGTTCGATTGGGTTCATGTCCGGGCTCCGGCTGGGCCTCTCAAGAACATTCACAGGGCTCTGTTGACAGGAGACACACTTGTGCTATGTATGTTTAGCTGTATTACAGTCAAAGTAATGAGTGTCTGCCACAACATTCTCCTTAGAAAGCTCAGTATTGACACTACCCATGGATTTAGTTACAAATACCTCAAAAGTTACAAATACCTTGTAGCAGCCAATAGTGTAATAACTACCATTAATTTAATAACTGCCAATAATGTAATCATTTTTTATATATTTTTTTTATTAACCCAGACAATAATGTAAGATCTTATTACATTATGGGCAAAAAGTTATTACGTTATTGGTTCTGAAATTTTATTACATTATTGGTAAGTTAACGATAGTTATTTCATTATTGGCTGCTAAATACCTGATGTTGCCTCAATAGCTTTTATTGTGAACTGTTCAAAAATACATGCTTAGAATATTCCTTTATAAAAACATCTCTAGAAATCTTGATGCCCTCTGCTGAGAATGTAACACAAGCAAATGCTAACCTCAAATTTTGTCAGATTTCATTTTTCAATAAATGATTAAATGCTCTTCTGTTCCTGTTTTTAGTAGTTGTATTTTAAATAAATCATTTAAAAATAGATTTATAATCGTAATGAAATGAACACAGTGAATTTTACCAAAGTGTTATCAGATTTATTAAGTTTAGTCATTTATTTATGTTAAAATAGTTGTCCTGTACCTAAATGTGCAGTCAACTATGAGTAAGCCATTTGTAGGTTGATTTTCCTAAAAAAAAAAAAAATTTAATACTGTTTACATCGACATGACAACGTTGGCTCAAATTGTTTTTGAGTGTTTGGAATGGTGCTTTTCGACCAACGGCAGACGGCAGAGTGTTGGCAAAACTTATTTGAAACGTGTCGATATTTTCACTATTCTGTTTGAAATTACACACCTTTAAATCAAACATGGATATTTAATTTTGCTTCAGATCCTTTTAAAAATTGTTACAATACTGTTACATCAGCTAAAACCCAAGATAAATAAAATAAATTTATTTTTATTGATATTTTTCTTCCAGAAACTCCATGTGTGTTTTGACTTATGTGTCATTACTTTAAAGGGCATATTACATAAGAATTTCACGCAACTTTGCTACTCCACTATTTAGCAAAATGAGAACAAAATTGCTTTCCTGCTTTTTACATTCCCAGAAACAACATTCATTTCTCAGATTTTCCTTTAGCTTTACCATGTAAAAGAAACACAGAAGAATGAATGATTACATCAGCCCTGAACTTGATGTCAGCAGTACTATTTCTGGCCTCTCCGCCAGTTCAGTGCTGCACTAGCAATTGCACATGTTGATAGTGTAATATGCCAGCCCCATTTTGTAGCTAATAACTTAATTGAGTAATGACTCATTTGGATAAATTGTTCCAAAGGTTTTTGTATAGCTATTGAAAACTGTATATTTTTCCTCTATATGATTAGGAACATTAAAAACACACTGCCATTTAATCAGAGGTAAATTATAGTGAAATATTTCTTCAATTAATTTGCTTGACAGTTTTGATTGAAAAAATGGAAAAGTAATTCCACTGTATTCTCTTATAATGATTGTAGATGTCACTTCCCCTTATGCCAGTATGTCTGGCATTGGCATATGACGCCTTGTCATGTATGTGTAATGTGTCCATGTGTGCCTTTGTATGTACAATGTGTCTCCCTTAGGCTGACACTTTTTTTTTTTGGAAGATAATTAATCAGATGAAGAGGAGGTGGAGATTGACTAGATCTCATTCCAACTTCAAAGCTATTGAGAATATCCCAAATTCATATTCAATTAAAACATTTCCTAGCTTGACTGTAATTAGCCTGCCCAAGTAAACTCATTAAAACAGCTCCAGCAGGGCTGCAGGGCATTGTGATATTGACTGGCCATCTTTTTGCCAGTAGATCATTAAAGACAATCTGTGTATGGAGTGTTATTAGGAAGTGTGATTTCCAAAATGGTAGTTATGTCTCGCCGTGTCCATGCAGCATTTCTTCTTTCAAATGAAATCCTGTCAGTGTCTTTTTAATTCAAGATGGTATATAGAGGGAGACCAGGCCTAGCTGTCACAAGTGCTACATTTTACACTTACATTTTATATGTAGATTTTAACTGAAAGGTTGAATTGTGTTCTCAGGACAATTATAATCAATTACCATCAGGTCAAAGCATTTAAAAAAAAAAAAATGTTCAGGGAATTGTCACAAGGGCTAGTAACACTTTTTGTAAGTCCTACAATAATGCACTAGTTAAGCATGAATTAGACAGTTATTAATACTTAACTGAATCTAGTTTATGTCTAACTTAGCCATAATTTACAAAATATTAAACATCTTATTTTTGTGTAAATGCCCTATTTCAGAGATCCATCATATATCATGTATTAAACAATATTGCGCCAGTAACTAAGGCTAATTAGTATTGGCATTACAAAGCTGTTACTAATAAATGACTTAAATCTCCCTGTTCTAAAGTGAAAATGTTTCCTGTGTGTTTAGGTGGTATGTTTATTAAAATATATTAAGACAGTAATTATGGCTAATTAGGATTGTCTTTACCTAACTTTTTTTAATGAATTGCAAAAATCTAGACGGTTTGACTTCTGCTTCAAAAGTGAAACAATTACTTGGGCAAGTTATTCATTTGTTTGACATTTATTAAGTCATAACAGTTTGCACTTAACTTAAAAATGTTTAGAGAGTATTATTGTAATTAAAACATATGCAAACCAATTACTTGAAAAGGTCCAACTTTTATTTTTAACAGGGGGTCAAGTTAATATAATCAAATATTCTACAATTAATAGAATGTTTTATTAATTTATTAGTACAAGCTTTGTAAAGTCATTACTAATTAGCCTGAAACTGAGCATTAATAACATTACTCTCTAAAATAAGATGTTTAAGAAGTTGTAAATTATGGCAAAGATAGCCTTAATCTACATTCAGTTATTGTAATTATTAATTACTGTGCTATTCGTGCATAACAAGTGCATTATTGTGGACCCTTAAAATAAAGTGTTTCCCTGTAGGGTGACAACATGCTCTCCAGTCAGTGAGCAGCTTCAGTGAACAGTTTCTTTTTTTTCTGGGCAATAACAGTGTATATATGCAATAGTTTTTTTTAGCCAAGCCTTTAAGGAATGTGGCTATACAGAAATGAACTTAAAAAAAAAATAAACCTGACTGAAGAAATATTCACTGATGTCAAAGTGTTACAACTAGATCTCCCCTACTTTCGCACTCATGTATGTGTATTTATGTGGAAGCACAGCATACAGTATACTTCTGTCCATGTATGACATCATTTTTCCCCTGCTGTCCTTTGTATCAGAGGAAAGTTATGGAATTGCATATAGATTTTAAATTTTCCTTGGGCGTGAAAGATAAGCCATGGGCTGAATTGTGTTTTACATTCCGTTCTCTTCCTTTATGTACGTATGTTTCCTTTCAGACTGATTTAGAAGTCTCTGGGGTAAAGTTGCACTAGAGTTGCACTGTAAGAATGTTTAGGAACAAATTAACATTTCACCCTTTGCCCTCATCCAGTCAGATGATTTTCCAAGCCATCAGACGTGTCTGATTTAATTGTTTTGTAATGTGATACAGTATCATTACATAATGTTGAAGGAATGATGTGGTATTCTAGTGTTGGGTTCGAGTCCACCTCAGTCGAGTCCGAGTCAATCCGAGTCTTTAAACAATCGAATCCAAATTGAGTCTGAGTCTAAAAGGAGCCTAGGCGGACTCAAGACCAAATCCATAACAGGCTGAGTCCGATTCGAGTCCGAGTCTGAATGCATCTGTTCATGAATCTGAATTCAAATTGTAACAGTAAACTCAACAGATATTTTAAGCTTATTTTAACTTTCACAACTAAGAAAACTAAATTGTCAATATAAATCTAACAAAAGCACCTCTAATTGTATGATTAGTTTCAAACTTCAAAGTGGTTTCAGAATGAAAGCATATGCCTTAGGCTTATGAAGACAAAACTGTCCTTCAGTACACTTCTTTTTGCGTTCTGTTGACATTTCAGTTGTTTGTTGCTTTTCCCCTCCACTCATACATAGACTAAAGAAAGTGAAAGCTGCGTTATTATTGTTTCGAAATGTAATTTTGTTTTTATTTCTACTTCATTTTCAATTTGTCCTATCTAAAGAAATAATATATACTGAGATTTCTTTTTTGTCTCAATCTGCCGACTGGTTTGGGAAAATAATGAGTCAACACATTAGCACTCGCTGAGAACTGACAGGACAACATAGAGCACGAATGCTAAGCCCATGATGTCATTTCCATGGTAACCAGATACATTTCAGCTGATTTGGTGAAGACTAGAATAAATGTATCATCAAATCAACGTGCGACACAACTAAATTGATTTTGCGTAGTATCATTCAAGCATTCAAGTTTGCTCAACACGGTGAAACAAACGCTGGTCCTTCTACGTTATCAACAGCTTGCAGACAGAATGTTCATTTACTTATCCTTGAGTGGTGGTGGTGTAGTGGTCTAAAGCACAAAACTGTTAATTAGAAGGTTGCTGGTTCGATCCCCACAGCCACCACCATTGTGTCCTTGAGCAAGGCACTTAACTCAAGGTTGCTTTGGGAGGATTGTCCCTGTAAAAGGATTGTCCCTGTAATAAGTGCACTGTAAGTCGCTTTGGATAAAATTGACTGCCAAATGCATAAATGTAAATGTTATTCCTGTTTCGTTATTTTTATTTATTTATTTTGTTCATTGCATCACAATTCAAATGCCACGGACTCGGCTTGACACCAGAGTCCCTAAGGCTTGAGTCCGAGTTAAAATGCATCCGAGTCCATGACAATCACTGTTTCACTGTATAACTGTTTCATTATATTTTCTGGTGAAATAAACATTGGCATGTTTTGCTGGACAGGACTTGACATATAAGCCTTCTTCTGTTTTCACTATAATGTTTTTTCATTTGTCTTTATAATCTCTCAGGGTTGTTTACATTGTTGAGTGTGTGGTTTGGTACAGCAGGAAGTCATAAGAGAACAATGAGGAGGCTAGGAACAGGATGTCATAGTGATGCGTGTGGTGTGTTTGCCTGGAAGGGGGGCTGTTTACCTGCTGGAGACACACAGCTCTAATCAGCCATGTGGATGAGAACATGCGAAAACAAACACTAATTAATGCACAACAGTAGGTTGCTTTCATGTTCAGACAAATAGCCATTTGCAATCGAGCGCAACATTCGGTTCTGGAAGTAAAAATCCCATACATTTTCTCCATAACGAAATAGCTTTTTAATGTCAACGAATGAACCTTTCAAGACAGACCTCCCATTAGTTCTGGTTGGTCCATTAGTTGAAGCGATGATATATGCATATATAGAAGCCTCAAATAAGTTTGAACTTCAAGGCGTTTTTTTTTTTTTTTTTTTCCTTTTCTCCCCAATTTGGAATGCCCAATTCCCAATACGCTCTAGGTCCTCATGGTGGCGGAGTGACTCTAGGGTTGCCACCATCAATACAGAAAAATAAGGGACGCCTGTCACCCTCGGGGCCACGATGACCACAGGTCCGTTGACGTGCCAGTGGTGGTAAATCGCACTTAAACTTTAGTAATTGTATAAGGTGGCGTGAACACAGATTTTGGATAAAATATTTGTCATTGTTTGCAGACAGTAACACCATCCAAACAGTGAAACCACATAATAAATTACCGATCTACAAACATTTCTAAATTCATGTAAAACACAATTTATTTATTATTATTGGTAAGTTAATATATTTTATATAGTCTATTGTTAATTCTACAGTAGCCTATTGAAGAATGCAATCATTTAAATTAGTTAAGTTGTTTATTTGCTTCACATAGGCACTATACAGTATTTTTATTATTAAATATATCTCTCTTATCTGTTATTAAAATAATGCTTATGTGTCTGACTGTACGCCGTAACCGTAATAAACAAATCGGTAACACTTTACAATAAGGCTCATTAGTTAACTACATTAATTAACATTAACTAATAATGAACTGCACTTATACAGCAATTGTTCATCTTTGTTCATGTTAATTTCCACATTTAATAATACTTTATTAAAATATTGTTAATATTAGTTAATGCACTGTGAACTAACATGAACAAACAATGAACAGCTTTATTTCTATTAACTAACATTAACAAAGATTAATAAATACTGTAACAAATGTATTACTTACTCATTGTTAGTTCATGTTAGTTATTAATACATTAACTAATGTTTAATAAATGAACCTTATTGTAAAGTGTTACCAACAAATCATACCATAACATGATTCATTAACATTTTTAACATTATTTCTTAACAAATAGGCAGCCTATGAAATCTAATGTAATCAATCAGAAAATTATTCAGGTGATTAAAAAACTGTCATTACACTATCTGCCTCAGGAGATGATTGAGGTATGAAGAACTGTGAGACGGTGCTTTGATTTCTGTGACCTCTAGCATTGCGGGAATGTTGTTCTCCCGAGGCATGCTGTCGCAGATCTGACAAGCCACCGTGCGCAACAGAGAACACTCGCCAACAAATTGTGCAATTGGCTTGATACTCATTTCCGCTGACACTTTCCAGCCAAGTATTTGATTCCTCCCAGTCTCGTCGGTACTTTTGCATCCGCTTTCGTTTCAGCGCTGGACGCGGGGGTATCTGGAGCAGCCTCCGCCATTCTTTCAAATCGACTCTCTGCCATGAGACCCGTCCTCCTCTGACTCTGATTGGCTGTGAACCTGAAACAAACCAATCAATCCAACAATGGTATTACCCAATCAGGGGCAGAATAGGACGAGTCTTCACAGAATGCCGGTGGGATGATTTGCATGAGATGCTGCATTGAAGACAACTCCAAATATACGGGACAAACCCCGTCCTGTTTTGATTAAAAACAGGACGCGCTATTTTATTCTCAAATACGGGACGTTTCCGTATTTTAAGGGACGGGTGGCAACCCTAAGTGACTCGCCTCAATCAACCGTCAATCCGTGCATCTTATCACGTGGCTTGTTGAGCGCATTACTGCTGAGAATAGCCTGAAGCCTCCACATGCGCTATGTCTCTGCGGAAACGCATCCACACATAACTCACCAGGTGCCCCACCGAGAGTGAGAACCACATTATAGCGACCATGAGGAGGTTACCCCAAAGTGACTATACCCTCCCTAGCAACCGGGCCAATTGGTTGCTTAGGAAGCCTGACTGGAGTCACTCAGCACGTCCTGTATTCGAACTTGCTACTCCAGGTGTGGTAGTCAGCGTCTTTACTTGCTGAGCTACCTAGGCCCCTGAACTTCAATTTTTAAAAGTCATGTTTAAACAACAAAACTACCTAACCTGAAGAAAGAGCCACCTATCAGAGAACTTGTTGTTACCATGGGAATGTAAATTGCACTCAATGTGCTTAGCTATAACCTTCCACTCCCATGAAACATTGCAAATGACTTCATCAGTCTGTCTCCCTATAATGTCGAACTACTTAAATCTTGGCATATATTTGAATATTTCACAATAAAATAAAAAAATATGTTTTTAAACGTATTTGTCAAAAGTTTCGAATCGTACCGTTGTTTCTGATTCCTGAATGTAATTCGCAATACTGCATAGTCCATGCATATTGGAAATCTTGACATCTGTTGTGTGCTCATGAGTGCTAGTGAAAGAATCTTGAAAAAATTTTATGCTATACAGTTTATGTTCTCGCATGAACATGCGTGCATCTCTGGATTTCTCTCATGAAAGCTCATGTCTATAATGTTTATTTGTCCAATTTTCAAGTATGTTTTGGATTAAAATCAGCTTAAAGCCAGTAAATATTTTCCGTTGCTGGTTGATTTGGTTTATGGCTTATATTGAACTCTACAGTGAGGAGTTTTTGGAAAATGGATGATAAATATACTTCGGGAACCAAGTCTATTGAAAAAGTGGGAGGTCACTGTTGCACTACAGAATAAATAGGTCTCTCTCGTGTGAGCGTGAATGCATGCATTAATGTATGTGTGTGTATCCATCTGTTTCTGTGCATTAGAGTAATTACATGAATCATAGAGCTGTCTTTGTGTCTATGTTTAGGAGTTTACATTTGAATATGCTCGATCGACAAAACATGTACTGATTAATGGCACTGAACGATGAGGACTTTTGCATCAAGCTGTACACAGGCTCACTGTTCCCTTCTAAAAGCTTTTCTTTTGAAGCGCAGTGTGCTACTTAGCTGCTTTAAAAGACTCTGCTTTTAAGAATAAAATTTTTTAAATGAATAATATTAATTTTTTTCAAGAGAAGTTCAAGCTCATGTCAGTGCCACAGCGTTCTCAAACTCGGTCAAAGGTGATGTGAGTAATTATTGTAGTAAAAATGATTTCTCCTATACCAGCTTAATATGCAGTCAACTAGAAAATGGGAAAAACTATCTGTAGTTTAACAGACCAACTGAAAGCAGTATTTGGATAGCTGTTTGAAGAGAGACGTTTTTTTGCAATTTCGATTGGGGATGCTAGTGGCTCAGAAATTACACATTTTGGTTTTGACATTGTTATACGACAATAGATGACTGATTTTGATTTAATGACAGTAAAATGCTCTAGGTTGGCATGCAAATGTGTTAGCACATGTATTTAAGGGTAAAAGGAAGTCTCTATGTGTCGCTTTTAAGCATTTCCTTTTGGTCAAAAGTAATTCTCTGCAAACTCGATCACACAAATCCAATTATGAGGAAAAAGGAATAAGAGAGAAAGAAACTGAGAGAGAAGAAAGAGGGGGAGGGAAGAAAGAGATTTCAGAGCAAAAACAGAAACCTCAAGCTTATTGAAATATACTCCAATATTTCATCAGCCCATTTTTTTCTATTTCCTACGGAAGGAACCGCATGCAGTGTTTATGGCTGACGGAGCAAGTATCACCGTCCTGTCCATTAATCTCTCCACTAATCTACAACACTCTGCCTCTCAACAGCAATGGTTAAAATTAAAGTATGTGGAAAAACACTACAGAGGGGCTTTTATTAATTGATGTCATCAATACATAACAGCAAATTCAGTCTTTCCACCTCCTACATTTGCACATCTGACCAAATGCACTCAAAATAACATGCACACATATAAATACACATGTGTACACGGTAATAAAGTAGAGGTTGTCTAGATCCAGTATGTGATGGGCTAGTTACAGGATGTGCCATTCTTCTGTTATTGCTCTGATGTGTAAGATATGAGCTCCATATATAAAATTTTATACGCTCCATATATAGCGTATGAAATATGAGGGCTTGAGTTCATTTGGAAAGTATGTTGGCTACACCAAGAATACATTTTAGGAAATATTTGGATGACTTACAATCATAATATTAATTATATAGTGGGGAGAATTATTTAGGGCAATTTGGAATACTGAAAATTAGGGATGTGCCTGAAGCCAAATACCTTTTTCAGAAAGGCACGAATAATGACTTCAAAACAAATAACGAATTCATCCTAATAATAGAAAAATAATTGGAAGATTGATCATCCAACGAGCACAGGCAAATAAACATATAGAAAATTACAAAGCAATGAGGAGTCTGTGAAGCCATTATTACTACAGTGTAAATCTTATGAATGAAAATGCACATGGTCGCATTCTCGACTCCGTTTGCTGTCTCCGCTAATTGTGCGCATCTTAGAAATCTAATATTGTAAAGAGTATTAAAAGTATCATACACATTTTCCACTTCTTTAAACGTCTGTTTTAAATGTTTGATCACATTAAGAACACATATTTCACATATTAGGAACCAACCTAAGCGTGATTGTTAATTCCTGACCAAAGAAGTGATGATTTTATTGTAGACCTTGACTGTAAATTGACCACATTTATATCCATATTAAGGTAATTATCTGGTTAATCCTTTATTCCAATTTTTTTTTTAATTCTGCATAGAGGTTTAAATACTTCTTAGAGTGTAAATCTATTCCGAATATTCCTGCACATGGATATGCACATTTTCTTTTTTGAGGGGCTCAATCTTGCAATTTATTCCACTGCATTTCACTAATTGTGCACATGTAATTTATCTCATTAATTATGTCCTCCACAAAAATATGTTAACACAAAATAACATTTTGTGATACACACGAGGCGCGTGTATCATAAAACTTTCTGATAGAGATTTACGGTGCTTTCAGTTTGTAGGCAATATTATCTCATATTCTTTTAATATTCATATTTGTATTTAATATTCACTACAAAATCTGTACTTGACATTTACAATTGCTTGACACCTCGTGCCTCCAGAATAACATTGTTACTTACACTGTTTCTGCACAGACATAAACGGAAATGTTGTTTCAGCAGATATTAATGTCCAAAATACCAGGAGAAACCACAGTTAACAACATATTCCCCAGTTTATGTACCCTACATATTCAGCTTCATCTGGTGAGATAAAATAAAGAATATATCAATAATATAATTCAATAATAATAATAATAATAATAATAATAATATTTAAATAGGCCTATCTGAGGCATACTTTACATACAGAAGCTATAGCCTAAATGTATGAGAGTTACATTTTAATATTAGTTTTGATGCACTTCTGGTTTGAACCACACCCACATCAGGTTCTATCCGAATACAGATATAGTTACAGGTCATTTTGTCATATTAACAGATACAGATAACGTTTTTGCTGCACACCCCTACTGTAAATGTCCAGAAGTTTTAAAGAGAGTAAAAAGGTTTGGAAACAGTGATCTGGAAATATTCGGTTGAGTTCCTCTGAGGATGTGATACTTATATTATAAGAAATGGGTGTATTTTTAATTTAATATTTTTATGATGATCATATCAGATCTGACTGAGAGAATGAAAGAATGTCAGTGTGGTGGTAAAGTTAAATCTGAGGTCAGGAGTTCTGATCTACTGCTGTGATCATTTCATTCATACCAAATCCACCAGGTTGCTCTTTCATGGCTTAGGAGATTTGATGGAGTTTTCAGTAATATCTCATTTTGTCACAAATGTTTCTCCTACAATTTCTTAGGAGATATAAAAACGGAAAGATTTCTTGACATACTATAAAAGTATGGAGCCACAAAATTTGGCCAAAAATATGTGGACACCTAAACATCATAACCATATGTTGAACAATGAATTTCAAAACCATTGGATTTAATCTTTCCCTTTGTTGCTGTAACAGCTTCACTCTATTAGGAATGCTTTCCATTAGATGTGAGAACATAATGGCAGGGATTTTAAATTAATTCAGACACGAGAGCATCAGTGAGGTCAGGCACTGATATTTGGTCATTCTTGCCAAAGATGTTCAGTGAGATTGATCTGGGCTTTGTGCAGGCCAGTCAAGTTCTTCCATATCAGATTTAGTAAATCATCTCTTTTTGGACATTGCTTTGTACACATGGGAAATGTCATGCTGGAACAGAAAAGGGCCCTCCCCAAACCAGTGCCAAGTTGAAAGCACGCAGTTCTCTAGAATACCATGGTATACCGCAGCATTAAGATTTGTCTTCACTAAACTGGAATAGTCAAACCTGTTAATTAGAAGGTTTTCTGTAAACAGGTTTCCTGTTTACATACTTTGGACCAGCATCCAAAACTCAACATTTGCATGAGACCAGCCATGCTATTCTACAGGAATATGAGATAATGAGGGCTTCTCAGGAGAAAAATCTGAGAAGCAGAATACAAAATATATAGTTTCCAACTGCACTCTGTTTATTCTCACTACTCTCTAGGATAAACAATTGAGATACTGTATTAAAGAGATCTCATTTTTTCTTTCCTATGGATCTTCTCTTCCTTTGTCTTGCAAAGATGGAAGTCTCCATTTAAAAGTGTGAAACTATAAAGGAGGAAATTTGGTATTCTGCAGTTATTTTAAAAGGCCTCCTCAGTTTAGACTGCTTTTCTGTCCATCCATCCCCATGTCTTTTTGTGTATGCCCGACAGTGTCTAAAGAAAGTTTATGGATCAGGGGGGAAAAAGTTAAGAAAGTTCATAGGATAAATTATAAGAAGTTTGTAAGACTGTTACTAAGTGCAATTCTTAAAAAATAATCTTAAGAATTTCTCAAATATTTTCTTAAGAATTTAAAGACAGGCTTTGGCATTGTCTGATCAGCCTGCTTATGGGCTTGCCTTGTCTAATAGCCTACAACACATTGAATGCTTCAACACTTAAATTTATCTATTATTTTTTTATTTTATTTTATTAACAAGCAAGTTGCCATAGTTTTTTTTAAATATAAAGTGCGTGAGATGTGTTAGATTAACTACATTAACCGTCATAGATTTTACTTGCTGCTAACTATTTGGTTACAATTAGGAAGAAAATGGTAGAAAATGGTAGTTTTTCTTAAGAAATTTAGCCCCAGACCTTTTGTTCCAGCATACTATCTTGACTATTTCAATCCCTGCCTAAGCAGTTTCTGTGTTATTCTCGTTCCAATTCACTGACAGGATATGACAAAGCAAACATAAAAACACCCTCAGGCCATAATTGCTTCATTCTCTAACAATCACCACTGTGCACCCGAAATAAAGTGAGAGATCCCAAAGAGTATCTTTATTAAATCCAAAAACCCCTTATGTTTTCGTTTCCTTTATTATGAATATCAATATATGTGGCTGATCTTTATTATATATTGTCAGGTTTGAGTGGTAAATACTGTATGATGGTAGAATTGTTTCTGCTGGTGGAGATTATTCTATACCATTTATACTACAGTTGCCTATATCTGCATCACAATGCAGAAAGTCACAGAGTGATTTCATTTTCATGCATTGCACCTTGCCGCTTATGATGGCCAGTGAAGCTACAGTGTGATTACGGTTGCCAAGCAATGTTGCAATTTACGGCATTTATTTAGAATTCAACTGATGTGTGGTCACAGGTGTGTATATATTGGCTGTTGTACAACTCCTTCGAACATGGCTCATCCAATCCTATATTGCTGTACTGTTGTAGTCGTTTGATATTAAACAGACAGTTCACCCAGAAATAAAAATTTGGTGATCACCCTCATGTTGTTCCAAACACCTCAGACTTTCTTCCGTGAAACACAAAAGGATAGTATCATGGCCTGAGTATACTTCGTTCTTAACATTGTTGATCGCTCCATTCACAGTCGTCATCAGCACAGTCTGCGCGGTCTTACCGCGCACGGCCCAGATTTTCTCGACAGCCGAACGCGGTCCTCATCTGCCGCTGCCATATCACCCTGCAGCTATTGCCTGGTTGCCCACTAAAGCTAAGCAGGGTTGAGCCTGGCCAGTACCTGGATGGGAGACCTCCTGGGGTAAAACCAAGGTTGCTGCTGGAAGAGGTATTAGGGAGGCCAGCAGGGGGTGCTCACCCTATGGTCTGTGTGGGTCCTAATGCCCCAGTATAGTGATTGGATGGGATGTTGAACTGAGGTCCTGACTCTCTGGGGTCATTAAAAATCCCTAGGGCACTTTCTTGTAAAGAGCAGGGGTTTAACCCCGGTGTCCTGGCCAAATTCCCCCATTGGCCCCTATCTATCATGGCCTCCTAATAATCTCCATCCCTGAATTGGCTACATCACTCTACCAGCAGATTTTCCTCTCCACCAATAGCTGGTGTGTGGTGGGCGTTCTGGTGCACTATGGCTGCTGTCGCAGGTGGATGCTGCACTGGTGGTGGTTCAAGAGATTCCCCCCTATACTATGTAAAGCGTTTGAGAAAAGCGCTATATAAATGTAAGTTGTTGTTGTCATCTGTGCGCATATTTGCCACATACATCGACCATTGACTGCACTAAAAGAGAATCTGAAAACAACTGTAGGTGGGCATGCATCGAACATGTTTGTATTCACTTGCGGTCAGAACAGTATACTCAGAAAGGCAACACCGTTGGCCGGGCGCAATCCGATCTGGAATGCCGAAAACTAAGTATACCCGGGCCTTTAGGATTTGGGTTAGGGTAAGGGTTTGGGATTAGGGTTAGACAGGATGTTAGTTTTAGCCAATATTCACTTTCATTGCACATTTTTTCAATACAATGAAAGCAAATAGTGACTGAGGCAATGGACAGTCTGCTTAACATCTAATTTTGTGTTCCACAGAAGAAAGAAAATGACATATGGGTTTCTAACAATATGAGAGTGAGTAAATGATGACAGAATTGGGTGCCATTCTGATGGCAAATGTCAGTCAAATCCAGCCATGGACTTTTAGCATAAATACCTTTATTACCTAGACATTATTGCAAATGCTGTCATCAAATAACATAACCTCCTCAATCACAAGCACGTAGCGAATTTGTTGCACAGAGGGGCCTCGAGCCTTCTTCATCTCTAATGCAGCTTTCAAGGCTAACAAAAGGCATTTAAAGGTTGCCTAATGATCACATGTCCAAAGCAACATCTTCTGCCTCTGCTGTGGATTATAAATAGCTTATAAATAAACCTTGAAATATAGATTTTTATGACATTCATGATGAATTGAATTGCAGGTCTGATCTTTGACCTTGAGTGATTGTCTTAGGGATGAGATGGAAACCTTGAAAAAAGGAATCTGATCTCGTAAATGGGGCTTTGAAAGGAGAAAATATCCTGGGTCTCATAAAGAGAGCCTGCAGATTTTGCTTTTACTCTGTGTTTGAATGTAGATGTCCTTTGTTGCACAAGGCCATCAGTGAGTTGGAGTATTGGGTGGTCTTAATGTTCATATTCAGAGACAGATGAAGCTGAGGCACTTGCAAATTTACTAACAAACAAATAAAACATCTCAAGGTCAAGCTATTATTTCAATCACAGATATGTAGCACAGGCCACACACACACTGAGTTGCACAAACACTCACATGGGCCTTTCTCATAAACAGTGCTTCTGGTTTGAAATGGCCTTAAACTATTATTGAGTTTTAAATTGCATTGGCTTTTTCTGGTTTGTTCATTTAGACTACTCCCATAAAAGGGAAAATTGCTAGCGAGCTCTCTTTAGAGGTGCACTTACTAATTTTTGAAGACTCACACTGACACCTAGGGGCCTGGATGCAGCATGATATAATCACGACAGTTTTAGGTTACAGATGCCATTGTAGAATTTCACATTCAGCCATAATTAGCTTAATCCATGAGTGAAAGTGCCTCTAACAGGGCTGTTACTGGGATTAAGCAGATAGTATTCGACTGGTCATGTGATCTAAACATGGCTGCCCCCATAAGAGGACCCTCTCCATGTTGAATAAAACAGCTTTTAAAAGGTTTATAAAATAACTGGATTCTTCTACCAGAAAGACTCATAAATATAGAAATAGAATAGTTCCTTTGGTGTAAGACCCGTCCTACGGTTCAGCGTTCAGATTCTTACTTGAACCCTCAGATCCTGCTGGAAGAGAATCACGTTAGGGGAGAGGAACTTTTTTAGTTTTGTCCTTCTTGTTTGTGAACAGCTTCCCTGTTAAACAAATATATTTATTGAATAAAAAACCTTCACGTCTTCACGCAGAAATGCAGCACACATCGGTACATCAGACAGGCAGAAGCCCCACCCAACTCCTATCCAAGTTGTGTTTTTCTTGTCTTGTGTGGAGGTGAGTGGTGCTGAACAAAAGACTAAGCTACCAGTGCCTCGACTTTACAGCTAATTTGCCAAAAGACAAATATAGTTAACTTGTGTCTTTCTAACATGCTTGACTCATGAGCTACTAGCTAATGTAATAAGTTAGCTAAAGTTTAGCTAAGGCAATATTTCATGGCCATACAGGCTAATGTACTGTACATAATGGAGAGGGTGAATACAGTAAAATATGTGTCTAATAACGCCATCACATTGATATGCAAATTAGTCATTAACTAATTAAAATATGATAATTTGCATACATTTGACAAGGCACTGCAGGTGAATAGGACATGTTTAAATATGCAGATTAGCTTGTTTTGTTTAATTTAGAAGAATTCTACAGATGGAGGGTAGTAGGCTTAAAACAAACACCATATAAATGTGTATTTTGGATGTTTTTTTTTTTCATTAGAGTAAAAGACATGGAAGCAAAATCCAAAAAGACCAAAATCTCAATATTTTGTAGAGATCTGTTGAGTATGAAACAATTACATGTGTGTGAGGGAATTCAAATAAATTGGTAAGGAAGTCAGAGTTGTGTTAATAACAATGTCTGTGCATGTACCTGATTGAGGATATGCCTGAATTGAATGAATGTGTACGCTACAACATGTCTTCCTGACAGAACTTCTGCTAACACTTAATTTCATCTCATGTGAGTGGTCAAGATTTTGTCCATATGTTAAAAGTTGCTAATATTTTTTTAGGAGTACAACTTTTATAATGAGGAAAAAAATACTGACTGCGCCTTTGAAAATCTCCATTGTTTGTTTTAGACAGTAATTAAATTGAGATCAAACAGAAACTTTTGTTAAAGACTAAAGTCGGCAATCAAAAGTCAGAGATTTATATATAAACCCCAATGTTTATATAAAATTCTTCAATGACCAGATTATCTGGGTTATGCAATTCATGTTTTTTTTGTTTTTTTATCTTTATACTCGAGCTTTATTTCTGTATTGTGAGTAATCGCCTCATTTGGTTCTAACTGTTTTTCTCTGAAGGAATCTTATGCAGGTTTCACATATGCTTCGTGAGCGGGGCGTGTGCGGCGCTATTGGGTTGGGCTTTCAGAATATTCTCATCTCTTCTGCGAGACACAGCTGCATCTCTGTTCTGTGTTGCTACGCCAAACATTTAATTTAATAAGGCCATAATGTAATTTATTTGTCAAGGGGTAATTGATAAATATAAAAAATCTATCCTTCATGAAATCGTTTGTATATGAATAGGAGGAAAACATTTACACCACAATGATAAATAATTTATGGATAGACCCCAGCCTCAACCCCCACAGTATTGGGTACCTAATCGTCTGAATAAGTAAAAACATTCAAATAACTGCATTTTTTTGTTAAAACATCTGACGAAACCATTTTAGGTAGACTATATTGTACGGCATGAAGCCATGACAGACATTACAGTAAATTAAAACATGAATTTACCATCTGCACAAATCTGCTGAAGCTACTGTATCCCACACCTTTCCCTTTGCTAATAAATCCTTGTATAAGAAATGCTGAGGATTGTACAACACTTTGTAATTCTCAACCTCCACAATCAGTAGGGTCTCATCCTTTGTTGTGGCCATGCAAATTCGAATTAGGTAAATTGTTGCTTCAATGAAAACGCAGGGCAGTCACAAGCATTTGTTCATGTTAATCAGTGAACTTGGTCATGATCTGTTAATGTTGTAAAGCCATACTATATACCTATATATGCTGTACATAAACAGGTACCGTAAAACCAATGCAGCTTATTTATTCGTTCTTTTATTTAGTTAATTTTGTGTTTGTTTATGCAGATTATAGTGTATTGTAGGATCGGCTTAAATACCTTTTCTTTTTTTTTATTTGCTTTTGGTTATTTTCTATTTACCCAAAGTCCAGCGTGAGTCACGTGGCAAAAATAGGCTCAACTCCTAAACTATCCTCTCGCTGCCGCTTCTGGACCACGTGACCTCGGAACTCACACTTGCATTGTGAAGGCTGTTAATATCGGCGCCAAAACGAAAACAAGCTACTCACGTCTCGCTTACGTCCCGCTCATGGAGGATATGTATAAAACAGCTTTATAATCTCAATTTATCTGAAGAAACATCTGATGCAAAGTTGATAGTAAAATGAATACTCTACAGTATTATTTCTCCTGAGCTGTAAATGAGTACGCTCTGAACTCTGAGCAATTAAATTGTCTTAACAGCTCAATAAATGTATTAAATTCTTCAGAGATGTGAAACCATTGCTCAAAAAGTGGTTCCACACTTGTAGTTTTTACTTTTGTATCCTCATCTGGCACAATATCACACCTTACAGTGCAAATCAATGTGCAGTATTTTTGAACTGGAAGTGATTGACTCTCACCCACTTTTCTTGTGTCACACAAACAGGGCTCCTGAAAAATCCATGCTCTGTAGCACCGCCGTGTTTGCGGAGCCGGCCGGGCGATGCTGGCAGTTTGCCCAGTGGCTGCTCTGGCTTCACGGATGCGTACCCACTGCAACAGCGCAGGATATCCACAGGTATAAAACATGCATACACTCACTCACCTGTGCACAAACACAGAGCACCTCATTGCTACATAAATACATTAGGTCAGTCCCAAAGTGCTGAAAATAATTTTAAATTTAGCTGTAAGCCATCTGTTTTCAAATTGTGTTAGTGCAGTTGCATTGCAGTTTTGGGTGTAGTAAGTTACAAAGTAATTAGTTACTGTAATCTAATTAATCACATTACAGTTAATGATTACAATTACATTGTACTTGGGTAACATTTATTTTAAAAAAAAATTTGCTTATGTGGAGAAAAGTAAAAGATATATTTCTATTTATATTTAGGTGTGTTTGCATATTTTTTAAAAGCTGAACCTTACGCGAACGAAGTCCGCATTTTAAAATTAATTTTCTGAAGGTAACTTCACACAAGGTTGTCAACTCTCCGGCAGATGACAAATCAGTATGCAAGCTGTCTCTGTTGTACCATTGTATTTACAATAGCCTCTGAAAGACAGGCTTCAAAGTTATAAATTTTTAATGTCAAGATATAACCTAGCTAGCTAGACACACATAATTGTAAATGTAAACATTTCCCCCATATTAGGTTTTAACCAATCTTCAATGCTCTTCGACTAGACGAGTTCTCATAGGTCAAGAATTTCAGGGATGTGCGTGAAAAGGAGAAAATTCACCAAACAAACATCTCTGCAAAACAAGAACGTCAGTGCATATCTTCATAATTTTTAGGCAAATTAGGAGAACCCTGTTCACCCAGAAGGAATGAATTATCATTAAGTGAGAAACATGTGAATTGCATGTGACAATGGAAAAGGAGGAAATACAGACATTGTTTGTAGATTAACATTTAGTCATTTAGTAGAAATTTATTTTTATCCAAAGTGTCTTAAAAATTAGGAACAACACATGCAATTTGTCATACAAAAGTCATCAATATCTTCAGTATCGCACTGCCAAGTTCTAATAGTAGCTAGAGAAGTATATTAAAGATATACTTTGAATTTGTTGAGCGATAAAAAACGTTTCTGTGAAATGTAAATCAGAGCAGAGTAGAGTAGCTCATCTTAGGTACACTCACACACGTAAACAGACAAAAAGTAATGAGTAGCGCAATCTGATTAACATTTTAGATAAGTACTTAGGAATTTGTTGTGGATTAATATTTTTGAGCAATTCACCCAACACTCACTGTGAGGTTGATTTTAAGCAGTTGGGCAAAATCAATCTTCATTCCAAGTAAGATATCTTGTCCTGACAGTTCTGTGTAGGTTTAAGAACACAAGATACAGTTTCACTTGAGGGAAATAGCTTCTAGTGCAAACATGTTAGAACAAAGCCATTCTAGAAGAATTCTCCCCTGGCCCCTGTTTTAATGGACAAGTTTCACCGGTCTTAATTCCTGGATGTGATGTTTCAACATGATGTATTCACACGCTGTGACTCTTTGTTTTCAGTTGGTTTTCATCTGCTGTATAAAAAGTTTGTACTTCCTTAGGCTTGTAGCTTTTCCAAAGTGAATTGTCACTTTCAGAGATACACTGTATATGACATTAGTTTGTTGTCTATCGAATTAACTTTTGTTTTAAGTCTGCAGCGCTATCACTCAATAAAGTGTTTTGTCAAGGATGTGTATCTCATACATTTTACACAATGGCATATGTAAATATTGTACTTCAGGATTATGAGATGTGTGGGTTGATTCAAAACAACCATAGCCAGTAATTCACATCTGCTGGCATTTCTACAGCTGGCACAATGCAAAGAAGCACTTAATCAGTATTTTTGTATTGTTTTCCAGTAAATATACCTAACAATTCAGTGGCCAAGAGATGCACAACATAACCAAATTAGCAATGCAAATAAAAGCTGAAAACACAACATAAATAAGCCACAATACAACAAATGTAAGCCACAACACAATGGAAATAAACCACAGAACAAATAAATGAAGGGACAGCACAGCAAAATGAAGCCACAATACAACAGAATGGATAAATGTTTTTTAAACCACTGTATTATAAGTCGTGTGGCAGTGTGACTGAATGCATGCAAGATCACGAGGCTGCACAGAAGAAGCAGAGAGATGCTGGTGCCAATGCAATTTACTCACAACACAGGTTTCCATCATGGATGTCCCTTTGAATATATACTGATTTGCTTGCTACCTTTGGAAATGTTGACAAAGGGATGTGGAGTTCTAGCAGTAGAGTTCTAAATAATTTTGTTGTGTTGTCGTGTTATCTATTGTGCTGTGGCTTATCTGTTGTGTTCTGACTTTCGTTGTGTTCTCAGATTGTATTTGCTTTGCTAATTTGTTTGTGTTGTGCACCCCTGGACCACCGTAAAATATCCATAAAACAAGACACATTTTCTTCAAATGCATGATAGTGTAAGATGAAAAGTTTTTTTTTTCAGAGAATATATTGTAGTTACAGTATCTTGAATAGTTTATCCTTGTTTTAAGCATAAATCTATCTACATTTGGTTATATTTATGTGTTAAAACAAGAAAAACAATTTGTCAATAGGGTAAGAAAAAAATCTCATGTCATTTTCTTATCAAGCATATTTATCAGTTTTAAGTATGTTTCAGTATTTTTCCTTTTTCTCTGGTTTGTGTCCACCAAATTACAGCCATTTGTTGCAAGTTCAGAGAGAGTTACCAGAACAAAGAAAGAGATGCTGGGAAAAGTGGGCGAACCTCCAGAGGCAAACATAGCTCAGCTAGTCAACAGAACGTTTGTGATGTGGTGATGGCCCTAATTCTGAGGTTTCATATTTCTAGCTTGGTATCGAAAATAACTATACTGAGAGGTGTAGGATGCAAACAAAACAGCTTAAATCATCCTAAGGTTGTTTGCAGATCTTATCTGGTTTAAGCTGGTCTCCTAGCCTACTCAGATAAAAAGTTCCCAAAACTCCTCTAAAGCCAGACTACAGACCATCCTGACCAGGTTGGTAGGCCAGCTAAGACCAGCTTTATCAGTTTAGGCTGGTTTAAGCTGCTTTTTTTCCAGCAGGGAAGACAGATAATCTATGCCTCTCACAGTTCACTTAAACACACACAGATTGAGCAAGAAAAAACGTGCGAAGAGGCTACACAAAGCCAGCCTTGTGCTGTAGTTTCTCTTTGAGAGAAAGTGAGCGAATGTGGGAGAGAAAGAGAGAGAGTCAAGAGAGTGGAGGGATGGAAAAGATTATCCATTGGAATGTCTGGGCTGACCTCAAATGGAGCGGATGGGCCAGACAGCCAATAAGATTGCATTGCTCAGTGCTTGTCTAATTTCTTCCTGATGATCGAGGTGGTTGTCTCTATAAAACAGACTGAGGTGCCGCAACAGGCTGAGCTTAGATCACATATGTAATGTGTTGGTCGATTCAAGTGACAGATGCTAGTGTGGGAAAACACAAAATATCTAACTGGCATTTGATTTGACTGAAAACAACAACAACAACAACAACACGTTTTTTGTAGTAGTAGTATTACAAATACTATAGCACTACTATTAGGCATTTCTCAGATAAATTCTCAGATAAATTAAAAATGAAAATATTTGCAGCTATAATATCTGTAACTATGCACAACACAAACTAACATTAAATATGTTTAGTAATATCTAATGATATAATCGCGAACGGTGTTCAATGGAGCGGCTAACGAGACTGGAGGGCTGGAAGCTGGAAGAAAGCGATCAGTCCTGGAGCTTTATCAGCTATAATCAGCTCCTAAAGTCTCACTGAGCTCTTTATCTCTTTCTCTCTCTGGCACAATGAAATATTAGCTTATTTCTGAGGTCCAGCAGCTAAACAGCACCTATATATTTTCCTTTCTTTTTTTAGCTTTATTAAAAAACAAGAGATTGATAAAATGAAAAATTTTTTGGCAATGTTCTTCTTGCTTTGAAAATCTGAAAATAGTTACATTTGATATTTTAACAAGAGCAATATGAGAAAGGCTTTCTCAGAAAAGGTTGTGGTGGTAACTGGGGTTTATATTGGCCTTTTTACAGGGCATTGATGGTCTGTGAGAGTGAAATGGATTGTAAAAATAAATCCTCTTTGTCGCCAGAATATCCAGCATGCAGCCATTTTAAGAATTTTGTATTTGATCTTCCGGTCTAGCATATTCTATATAGAAATCTGTGGTGTTGATGTCAATGTGTAATTAGCTATCGAAGTGAATTTACAGGTTAGAGTTGTTCAAATGTATGATGAGTATTTTAAAGTGTTCGGGGGATGTCATAACAACTGGAAGCAGAGCGGGGAGATTATTAAACAATAGTACTTCATTCATAAATACACAAGATCCTACCTTCAAGCTGTGTACATACTGATGTGCCTCTTAAACTTCAAGAGACAACACATTAAACACAAGTCATTAAAAATATCTGTGTAAGACACCTCTGACCCTCTTCTTGTGTCATTCACTAAACATGTTATAGTTCAGATGAGCAGATTTTTCGAGTGTTAATCCCGAATGGGTGAAGGGGTGCAACTATTTACACACACACACACACACACACACACACACACACACACACACACACACGTTGTGTTTCCATGTTTTATGGGGACATTCCATAGACATAATGGTTTTTATACTGTACAAACTTTATATTCTATCCCCTAAACCTAACCCTACCCCTAAACCTAACCCCCACAGAAAACTTTCTGCATTTTTACATTTTCAAAAAACATAATTTAGTATGATTTATAAGCTGTTTTCCTCATGGGGACCGACAAAATGTCCCCACAAGGTCAAAAATTTCGGGTTTTACTATCCTTATGGGGACATTTGGTCCCCACAAAGTGATAAATACACGCTCACACACACACACACACACACACACACACATGGTTGGTGCGACTGAGGACTCTCCATAGACTTAATGCTTTTTATACTGTATTAACTATGGATTATATCACCAAACCCTAATTCTAAACCTAACTCTCACAAAAATAACTCTAACTCTACACTAACACTAACTCTCACTCTGAATGTCCTCATAAACCACATTTATAGCATAATTCCCTTGTAATTACCAGTTTGTAACCTAAAAAAAAGTCCTCGTAAACCACCCAAACACGCCCACACACACACACACACACACACACACATAAAAGTGTACATTTTATTTTAAATAGTTTTTAGAACCATTTTAATCACATTTAAGACTCTTAAAAATGTAGGGTGACAAATTCATTTTAAAATGTATATATCCTTTTTTGTAATGAATTTGCATGTAAATTAATACGAGTTGTCCTGTTTAAAATTTCCTGTCAACTACACATTTTAACACAAATTATTAACAAATGAATAAAAATGAAGCGCTTGTATCATGAAAAAGTGCAGTGTGCTGTCTGAATGTGATCTGCCAGGTCCAATTTACCTCCACTGGTGTCAGAAAATAAACATTTACAGTGACAGAAAAAACACCACATGAGCATTTTCACATAGTAAAGGACTAACACCAGCAACTCCTGGTGAAAAATACTTTCTGTGCTCCCACACGTAATCCATTTTCTTCTCAGTAGCTACATTGCAAACAGGACGTTATATGACAAAATTCAGAAAAGCAGTGCGCTGAAAAGGGGCGAGGCTGAATAAGGTGAATAAGCTCCAGTTTTCCGGGCACTAGGCCAGCCATCCATTCCCACCGGTGATTGTGCAAGTGTGTGTGTGTGTGTGTGTGTATATGTCTAAAAGTGGGGTAGCCTGCAATCTTACTGCAGTAATACACTGACAGAGGATGACAGGCTCTCTTCTGTCTTGATTAAGGGTCCCTTCAGGTGATGGACTATTGTCAAGCATTCCAGGAAGAAGCTCAGCTTTTAATCTGCACCACACATCAAATCAACAGACGTGGTTCTTTGATCTAATGCTGTTGGAACTCATTTACTTTTGATCCTCAAGCCTCAGTCTTGTATTCTACTCATGTTTTTCATTTAATTAGTCTTTAGTTTTCAGTTTATTAATGGTGCTTACTAAGGCAAACATCACTATTACTATTGCTCATTCTTTGGGATGTAGACAATAATCCTACTGTAAGTATTAAACTTAAGTGCATAACTCATCATGTCAATCAGATCAATCGGGTCCAAACCTGTGTTCATTCACTGGCCATTGGACTACTGCAAGCAGTTCTCTCCATACCAGCAACTCATATCTGTCCATCTCTGTGCAAACATGTGTAACAGAGTGTGTCCGATAGTGCTGGCTCAATCTCACAGGTGGCTTATAGAGAGAGAGCTTTCTCTCAGCATTACAGAGACACTTATCTGATTGTCTTATTCACTGTAGTCTTGTAAGGGAAAGTGATACCATTTCAGTTTGAGGGAACAGCTTCCCATGCCCTGAAATCAGCTGCTGCCTCACAGATATTGGAGCTGTGCCTGTAGCCTGTGCATTAGCATGGTTAGCATGGTCGTGCAGGAACGGTTATACTTGGCCTGATATCTGACACAGTCAGCAAGACCTTTGAGCAGGTACACCGCTAAAGGCTAGGTTACTTTTAGCAGGTGAGCTAAAATAAACTCAACCATTACAAAAGGTACTAGGGAGGCACATTGAGACAGTAATTATTTTAAAGGCAGAGGCTATTTAAACTAAGTGAAAAAATGGCAACAAAAAGCATCCTTTTTGCACTTTTTGCAACCATGGATTTAATGCGGTAACCATAATATCAGCATGGTATTTTGTAGTAAAATAATAGGAACCACAAATTTAAAACATGGTTACTAGAATATTACTAAAATTATTGTAAATGTATTTTATTTATTATTAGTAGTAGTAAGAAATATTAAGATGATGGACAGGAAACAGGATGGGAAAAACTGGGGCAAACAGGGGAATTGATCTTGGGTTCGTCCGTATGATAAAAACTAATCTGTATGTCTTTAAACCCCATACAATTGCAGTGACATATAAGGGTGTCGTTTGACTTTAATTTCAGAATTTCAACCAGATTATTTGAGGGCAAATAGCTGCACTGTGTGGCAGGTGCTATGTACACCTAGTGCAAATAGTCACTCCGGATATTAAAAGGTTATGGCTATGTTTTTAAGGTTAAGGCTATGAACTTTGATATATATGGTACTGAATTATCTTTTTAATGTACCATGACATTTACATGATACCCCAACACTGTTCGTAATTTTAACGGTAAAAGACTATAAAAATGCTAGAGTAAAAAATCTTGTTTTAACTAACCATTACGTTAAAATATACTGTAACATTTTTTATATATTTTAAAATACATGTAATTTTACGGTAAAATGTCATACTATAATTTTTTTAGATGTAAGAAGTACGATATTACCTTATGATTATTTACAAAATGTACATTATATTTAACAAGAGAGTACATGTCATTTTTACAATACATTATTGTTAAAATGAAGGTAAAAAAACAATAATCAGGCATTCCCTGAATTCCCTGCATGACCTATTACATTTCATTATATTTTATTGGAATTGTTATGTTTTTTATTTTTTATATCAGTTATGTACTTTGGGGTGTCCTGTGTTATATTTGATATAATTTAGTTAATGGTTATTCCATTAAAATAATCCCATGAAGCATTGTGAATGACGTAATCAAATAAAATAAAAATATAAAACTATTGATTTAGAGTTGTATAAGCATATAATCAATATATTTTAATGTATATTGCAAAATTTTCAGATAAATAAATATAAATGTATAAATATTGTGAGAGTGTTGGGAGATTAAATCAATTGTGTCGTTTACAGTGAGTCAAGGAGCGGGCGGTTGCTGCTGGGCTCTTTTGTTGCAGTTTGTTTGACATGATTCTCTGATTGGTGGTGTGTTATTCCTCGGGATCATGGCTAGTGTAGTTTTTTAACAGGCATTCAGTTATTAAACACCATTTTGTTTTTACATTTGAAATAACACAGACTGATGGCTTCAATAGCCTTGGAGCTCATGATAGGTCTGTCTTTAAGTTATTGTTAATAATCAATTCCCTATTGGAATAAATAAAAATCAACAGGATTTTTTACTTCAAGAACCAAACTTTTTGTTCTCTATACACCTTATTCACAGTAATGCCATATTTCATTTTGGGCAGGGCTGAAAACATGGCTCTGAGGAATCGACTTGCAGTCTTTTCAATGGCATGCACCTAGACATCCTCTTATTGCTCTCAGCCCTTCCTGGACTGGACTTCCACAGATGGATTTCTTGCCACTACTGACATATTGAGCGTGCTGTGTGCAGTATATGTCCGTGTGTGTAGACCTGTGAAGATCACAACTGTGTTATAGACAAGAAGGATGAAACTGGAAGGAGAGAAAAGGTGCTGAGGAATTGTCAGGCTAAATATATTAGCAAGGGTTTGATTCAAACACTCTCTGCCGATTGAATGTTGGAAGCCACAAAACCACTCTCAGCTGGAGAGATTCTTCTTCTATATTCAAATGAGTCTGCAGTACTGCTGAGCACAGAGTATATTAAAAATAGAACCATGTGTGTTGTTTATGGCTGATTCACCCCTTTTTAGCTCAAGTAGCTGCATTTTGTTTTGCACCTCTTAAAAGAGATTAGTCCATAATAATCACACGATTCATCGAGTACTAGCCTCACCGATAACATTCAATCAATGATTACCCACAACCAGGCTTTTAGCTGGTGCAAGGGTAACATTAAAAAAACACTATTCCCATTCTAAGCAACAAAATACTGTTCTGGTGTAATGGTGGTTTAATCTGAGCAGCACCTCACAAGTGCGCTTGGGAAAGCATCACTATTATTACAGCTCATACGCAGAGTTAGGGATTTAAACAAAAACATTGACCACAAGTACTAAACTTCAGCATAACTCGACCCCCAGAGTTTGTGCTATGGATATGACTTACTGTATATCTCAAATTTGTAATGTTTTGTAAATGGAACCATCCAAAACACTTTAACCAACTGAGGAGACTGTAAGTCTGTCCCTCACAGCCTTGTTGTATTTCCCGTCAAAACTTTAGATTACACTACTGTAAATAAGATCCATTGCAGCTTACTCTGGCCAATAATTTTGGAAAAAGGCCATTTGACAGACGTAGTGCAACCAAATTTTTTTTCCATGCCATTTAGGGGTGGATTTATACTCTTATGGATCAGACCTTCAGCAAACAGACTGTGGTCCATAGACATGCCATCTGAGGCTGACATTGTTCTCATATTAACTGATAAAGACATTTCCCAGGGATTATAAATCAGATAAACGCAATACAATTTATGTCAAGCATCCAGTTGAGCTTGTTCAGAACAGTTTTTACACTGGCTACTTTGTCATGTTATTGATATATAGTCACTGTCTGTCAGATCTGATTTAGATAAAAGGATGTTTAGAATGAATGCTCTCTGGAACTTAGATTTAAACAGTATGGTGTAGTTTCAAAAGAAAACCCAGAGGGGAAATAAGCATTGTGAATATTTCACATATCTCAGTGGCTGCCTGTGGTTATACCATCAGACAAAAAATGCACATGCTAATGCTTTGATCATCATATCATTTTTCATTTTCTTCCTTGTACAGGATGAAAAATGTTGTAAATAGTTTGTACTTCTTATCTGCTTTTAATTTCAGAACAAGTAGTCTTATTGTAATTTGTTGCGAAAGTATTTGCCTGAAGCTGATTTTTTAAACTGGGATTAAACTTGAGCAGGAAATCCCTGACTAACATACAGTGTGTTTAAAATATTTATCTTGTCTTTGTTCTATGTTTTCATTAAAAGTGATGGCTTTTTGAGCTGTCTTTGGGCTACAATCATGTAGAGAACAGTTACTCTCTGATCCGATTGGAGAAGCAGCATTCCTAGAGTGCTGATATTTAGGATAACAGCACAGAGATGCTTTGCTATTTATATCACTCCTCTTTGTCCATTCCAGACTGGAAGATCCTGCTTTGGCTTCTTTTGGAACCATTTGTTTAGCGGAGCAAAAATAGACAAAATTACTGGCCATTTTGTGCTTAAAATGTAAGTTACTTAATAGTAGCCTCTTTTTTATACTGTGATTGCTGCTGAATCACATTCAGTACTTGCTCACTATTGCTTTTGTCTTATTGCCAAAACAGATTTGTAATTGTGCCCTCTAATATCTATTATTGTTTAAATGATTAATTGGTTTTAATTACTACGGGAAAGTCTTTGAACTGCATATTTGATTTTTTATTACTGTACTTATATAATTGATCATACTGTAATAATATCACCTGTAGTATGTCTGTCTATCATCTGGGAAGTTATAAGAACTTTTTTCATGTATAACTTGCATGTGAATTGAATGAATGAGTGGATATCGCCTATGTTTTAGCGTAGTGAGTGGAGTTTTCAGACAGTCCCTTACATCTGCAAAACCAAATGTTGAACATCAAATTAACTTTAATGCACTCACAGATTTTGCTATGAGTGCATAACGTCAGTTGATGCTCATGTAACTGCTGTAAAGTATGATATTAATGAATAAAAAAGGAGGGGGGTATTCAAACTACCCAAACCCCCCGTGTCTACGGGCCTGCATATGTACCTGCATAACCTCCGATGATACCTTTATCTATTTATTTATTCCCAATGGTGATTTTCATAAGCCATGCTAAATGTGTAATCTGCATGTCTGTTTACTATACACTGCTAAAAAAGAGCTAATGCTCTCTGACAAGAACGGAATGAATAATGCATTTATTATTTTGCCAAGATGAAACAAGATGCAGTTTTGGCAATGCCCTCTTTCTTCTGCTCTCTCTTGGTTGTGCAAAGCTTGTGGCAGCAATGACAAATGGAGCTGAGCTTTTCAGTGCCTGATATCTCATTCATTGTGCCTGTGCAACAGCGTGTGATAAAACCATGGCAAAATTTGATAAACAGTAAAAGTATAGGATCTCCAAACTAATGTGTTTAAGAAAACAATAATGAATTAAAATAATATGATCACATGTATTGCCAGCCTGCAGTATAAAGCAGTATTAGTATTGTTGAATCACTGAAATGGCTGGTGGTGGCTTATACCGTAAGTTCAAGTATTATTTAATAGAATTTAACTATAAAAAAATTACTTTATAAAAATGTCGATAGTGCAAAATTAATTACATTAAATAAAATTCCTAAGAATAGTACGTGATGAGAAATTAGCAAGAAATTGTAGTAATTAGTTTGCATGAAAATTTACAACATAAACACTAACCAATCACAAACGCTTCCCTTGACATCTCCTTCAAAACCCTCATATTTCCATTCTTCCGTTATACACAAAGCATATTTACTGATTACAATCATGGTCACAATTTCAGATGTATGGTTAGGTTTAGGTACTGGGTTTGGGTTAGCAGTTAAAATTACGACTAAATCACAAACGTGTTTTGCTTCCTTTGTACACAAAAGGGCTTTTTACATTACTATCGTGGTTAAGTTTTGAGTCTGCGTAAAGTGTTACACATCTTTGATAGGTTTACCTTTACAGGGACACACATTTTGTTTAACAATTAAGAAACAAAACATCAGGGCCTACAAGGACACAAGGGCAGTGCACATGATTGTTTGGTATTGCTTGCGAAATGTCCATCAAATTCTTGGATAAAACTAAAAAAGAAGCAATCCTTGCATTAAACAAAAATTAACAAACTAAATAGGTAAAATTAGTTAAACAAATAAGGAAGGGTAAGCTAAAAATTAAGATTAAGACTCTTTCTCTTTCGTTGGTTGGATAAAATTCAGTGGTATTATGAGTGTAATCTTTTCAAATGTGAGTCCAAGCAGCTATGTTGTGTTCTGATAAAGTTAATGTTCTGCTCTGCTTTCACATCATCCCTCATCCTCTGACTAATCAGGCCTCTGCTCTGCTTCTCACTGCCTCATTAACGACCTGTAACAATGTTTCACTCCTTATCTCCTACTCTGTTTATTCCCCACCCTTGATTTGTAATTCATTGAGTAGGTGTTTTTTGTTGCGAGTGAGAAAACACATTGTATGGCTGTGTTTATATAGCAGTAGAGTCTAGATTGTTGTGTTTACGTGATAAGAGTAGATCATTTTCCTATTTGACACATAAATTGTACTGGTTGTCTGTATTAAAACAACAGAGCTAACTCATTATTCAAAGTGTTGAGATATGGAAATGTCAGTGTATTACTGAGGGTTTCACTTTGAAACTTGACATACAGTTGTGTATGAAAGAGAAGCACATTTCTGTGAACACTTTGATCTTTACAGTATTTAACTCTTAATTGCATACCTCAGGTCTTAAGAGACCCAGAACCTCATTCCACCCCATGTACCTCATGCTCACACCTCTTTAGTATTCCCTGTCTCTTACAAATAGTGTAACTATACTTGTGTAACTAAAAAATTATAATTATAATGGTTTAAATACCAAAAGTGTATAGGGTCATAAGAGATCCAAGGTATGTAAATGTTTGGAAAAATTATTTTTTGCACTTCCATAAATTATATTTTTTTATGCATATTTCATATCTGTTTAAGATTCACATTATGTCTATTTCTTTGTTTATTACAAGAGAATTGAGTACAGTATTCATACAAATAAATACTATATCATATTGACTTTCTGTGCAACAATAATCAATAATGGTGAATTATCAGTGTCCTGTATGCGTTTACACATACATATTATACATGCAATTTCTTCTTTGTCAAGGTGGCGCTGATGTTTCAGTGATTGATTTGATTTTCATTTGACATTGCTATTTGATGAAGAAACAACTTAAAGTAAACTATAGCAAGTGTAACACATGAACAGTGTGATATGACTATTGTCATTTGGGTGTACTATGGAAATTATGTAAGTTGTGCATCTGTTTAAACTTAATGATCAGGACCAGGCCCAGGACAAAAGGTCCAGTTGTCCCCCCTTATTGGCAGTCCTGTCAATAAGTGCCTGTGACAATACAAATGTGTAACGTATGTGTAAGTTATGTGTAGCATATGTGTAGATTATGTGTAGCTAAGTATGTGTTTGACAACCAGTTGCATCTCATGAAATTTCAATGTGAAAATAATGAATTCTGTTCTAGATTTGTCATGATTTGTTGCATTATATCTTTAATTTATGAAAATTGAAACATTAAAATGCATAAAAATATATTTTATTTTATTGTTTTCTAGTTGTCTTGAAAGTATTTTGAAAATGTTACACTATCTGGGCATTTTGTAAATTACATTTTGAAAGATGTAAGTGTTGGGTCTCTAAAGACCCCAAAATTGTATGATTTAATATGTGTTTGGGGAAATAACCATGCATTTAAGGGTTGTAGGACTACAGTAGTTGACCCAAAAGTAAAAATGTTGTCATCATTTACTCACCCTCATATTCATCCAAACCTATATTACTTTTTTTTTCTTCTTCCATGCAACAAAAATTGGAGATGTTATGCAGAATGTCCTGGCTGCTCTTTTCCATAAAATGAAAGTAAACGGGGGCTGAGGCTGACAAGGTTTAAAAACTGCAAAAAAGCAACATCATAATAGCAAACATAAAGATGCTTGATGTCATTGATGTCAAACCTGGTGCAACACATTTTGAGGTAGCCTATTTCAATGTAAATAAACCCCAATGGTATTTGAGAGTTATGCTTGAGGGGAAGATCTTCAGTAAATAATCTTCTGCTGCTCAGAATAGCACCATTGTTTCTCATTTAGAATTAGTTTTATGGTGTGTGTATACAGTAAATGTATATGTATGAAAGGGGAATATACACTTTATAGGGTCTAATGAGCCTCCTAAATACCTTGTTTATGGTCTAAAATTTTCTTCCAGTGCTTTATGAATGTGTGTATAGGTGTTGTGTGTTGATGTTTAATGTTTAATATGTGAATGTACATGCCTGTTCGCTGTACCTGTTCCCAAATGTTGTATAACGCCATGGGCTCCAAGATGTTGGCAGGGGGCCAGGTGTGTGCATGTGTGTGGTGTGTTGGCAGAGATACTTTACACAGAGGTTTCTACATTGCTGGACGTCAGCATCATCATTTGTTGCAGACTCGTACTCATGTAGATAGAGTAAGAAAACCAGATCAAAACCCATTTAAGACTGCCCAGCTAGGGCTTCCAGATGAAACTTTTTGAAAGAAAACATATCTCTGTGTATGAGCTTTGCGCTTGGTTAAGATAAGCTTTTGTCATGCATACATCATGTTCATTCACCACTTTTTGTATGCTCACAGAGAAAGTTGGTGACAGTCTGCAGGGCTGGTTTGGGGGAAAGAATTCCTGGCATAAATTCAAACCGACAAATCCTGAAGAGTGCCTAAAGTTCATCTGTCATTCTCTCGACATTGTGTCGATGTAGTGACACTATGGGTCGCTCTTGGGAGCCCCAAGCACCTCTGATCTTTGAGTAAAGGTCAATGAGAATTGATGAGTGAAATTTGCATGCCACTCCCCCGGACATACGGGTATAAAAGGAGCTGGCTCTCAACCACTCATTTAGATTTTTTCTTCGGAGCCGAGCGTTTGTGTTCAGCAAGCCGAATTCCTCTGCTGGTCCATTCACCTCTAAGAAGCGAATTGCTTTTGGATATATGGCGCAGTTCAGCAGCTTTCTCTTCTTCTGCAGCGGCCGATGCTGATTACGCACCTGGGCGCTTAGAGACTATATATTCCTGCAAAAGAGTATATTTTCTCTAATTGAGCAAACACATCAACGTGAACTTCTTTTTAAAGACGTGTCTTTTTAAAGATGCCCTTCCGTCTCTGTGTAGTTTCTGGATGCGGTCGTTATCGCTCCACCTCTGACGGCCACGATCGCTGCCTCACGTGTCTGAGCCCTAATCACATTGAAGATGCGATTGTGGATGGTAATGAGAACATGACCTTGGCAATGTTGCGGTCACAGCTTTCTTTCTTCCGGGGGAGAACGCGAGGACTCGACCGGACTAGCGCCTTCGGGTGTGCCGGCCTAGTCTGAGGCCGAGGCGGAGCTGACCGCCATGCTTGCCCAGGCCTCAACTAGTGTCGGGCTAGAGTGCAACCCTCCAATCACCCCTGAGTACTCACGGCTTGATGATTGGTTCCTGGGATTGGAGCGCTGTTCATGGCCACGCAGCGGGTAGAATTCATTGAAGCTGTCAGCTCAGGACATGTAAGGCTAGTCTCAAACTAGAGACTCTGATGTACTTATCCTCTTGTTTAGTGTACATCTTGCCTTCCGTGTCTCTTTCTGTCCTTGTTAGAGCCAGATGTCCTTTGTCTTTGAAGATTGTAATGTACACTTTGTATGAAATCTTTTCAAGCATTGTATAGCATTCATTGCTCAAAACAATGATTGATTCATATTTCTAGAGAAAGCTGTTTCTTTTTTTGCCATTTTTGACCTTAAGACATGCCAGTATATTGCATACTGTGTCAACTCAAAAACAAACACAAAGACAATGTTAAGCTTCATTTAACAAGCCAAATAGCTTTCAACTGTGTTTGATATAATGCAAGGGATTTTCTAGTAACAAATTAGCAATTTAGCATAATTTACTCAAGGATAAGTTGTTGGAGTTATGGCTGCTGGAAATGGGTGAATTAAAAAAACAATTTCCTTCAGAAACAGCAAAGTCTGTACATTATTCCAAACTTTTGGCCACCTATGTAAGTTTTCGTTTGGTCAAAGTAATTAATTTAGCACCTACCAACTATTTTTAGGTCAAGTTTATTTGGTTATTGGTTGTTGTCCACAGAAAAATCTCATTTATCCAAAGTCCTGCTTCATGTACTGTAAGAGTATTACACATCAAATATGATCCAATATCCATATGATGTGGCAACGGTTATATGGTGTCACACAACATTATCGTTTTTGATGTGGAAAAACGAATAATTTGCCATTGGAAACTTGTTGCGTCATGACTGGTTAGAACACAGTGTTAAAAAAAGAACAAGAGGAACTCTGATTTTAAGAACAAGAACATGATTGTGGTTTTACCTTCCAACAAAATAAATAAAAATAATTCTAGAAACCTTCTTTCCTCAGAGAAGCTCTAATGGCATTCTCATAAAGCTGAGATTTCAGTACAATAGTTTATGACTCTTGGACATTGACCTCAGATCTTCCTGAGATGTGTTTAGCACTGCTGCATGTATGAAAAGAGTGTTTTCATTTCAGTCAAGGTCTTGTAGCTGTATAAGAAAGCAGGGATAAGTGATTAGGCCCTCTGTGTTTTCTCAGCATGCATTTCCTCTATATGCAAAAAAAAAAAAAAAAAAAAAAAAAGGCAAGTTGTGTCCACTGTGTTATCAGAGCTGGCTCTGTCAACACAACGCTGAGTAGGGAATATATCTGTACATATAGAAGAACAAACACACATACACTCACATTGGTTTCACAATATTAGTAAGGACCTCTCATATACACAGTGTTTTTTTATTATTATTATTTATTTTATTTTTACAGAGGTAATGAGGATTTTTGCTAAATCTTAAACCTAACCCTGACTGACACCTGTTGATATCAGTATATTAAAGCAAAGCATGATTTGGCTGATTTATGAGCCATTCAAAGAGTGGAAACTGCTGAAAATGTCTTCACAAATTGGTTTTCAACATGTTTCACTATATTTGTAAGGATATTTTAAAATATTTGACCCTCACAAGTGTAGCCAAACCTGTACACAAACAGATGGATACAGAGAATGTAAAAGACCCCAAACAGTAAATAGATATTATTTGAAATCATAAGATGCATTTTACAGTAAAGTATAGTAGTTTTGACTGTAAAATCCAATTGGATTACCCATGTTCATATGTTCAAGCTATAAAAAAAATCTGCACATCAATTAAATTCTAAATATGTATGCACCATATGTATATGTTGCTTGGCAACCGTAAACAGCCCATGGTTAGGCTAATATTACTTAAGAATTGCATCTGATTCTGATTATTATCATTAATAAATGTAACTGTTTATTGAAAAATGCCATTGTTTCTCAAAGCAAAATATTCCTGACATTTTACGTGTGTAGTTACACTGTCTCTTTTCTGTCCTCCAGAATCCACTGGTCTTTCTCCTCTCAGCTCCTCCACATGTCACCGAGGCATCAGTAACCACCCTCTACACCAGCCCATGCTCAGCCCCTCCGCCATGAACTCCAGCCCAGGTCAACTCCACTCGCCCATCAACGGCCTGCCCTCACCCTTCCCTCTCATCAGCTCGTCCGTGGGCCACCCGTCAATGAGCGGCTCGTCCTCCACCAGCATGACCTTCCGACCGAGCCTTAGCCCACAGGTAACACACTAATGGACTCAAAGTTTCTTTCAGGTTCTGCTTGAATTGCTGTGGGCAGCAGTACTTCAGTGTCTCACTGACAGTGTTCACTGTGTGTTATTGAATATTCTTTCTAAGGAATGCAACTGATCAGTATTTTTTCAATGTGTTCTTTGACTGAACATGTGCACTTAAAATGTCCTGCTGAGTTGGCTAAATTGACTCAAACTTGACCGGAACTCTTATGGAAATTGAAGATCTATTTATCTACTGTATATGTGTCTTGACTGATTTGTCATTGTTTGATTGCGTAATTTCATGGTGCACAAAATCACTCACAGGCACACAAACACACGTTTTTTTGGAATCTTTATTCTTTTATATTAATTTTATCAATCAGACAGTTCAGTGTTTTTTAGAAATAAAAATTATATTTGAATGAGCTTCTCTTGTATGCTACAATGTGAAATTGTTTTCAGTTTATTATTAGAACATCTTATAAATTCAAGTCTTTCTGCTTGTAGAATTGTATTAATTGGCACAATTAGTAAACAGATTCTCAGTGTTTGACAATACTGCTATATGTTTGGGCATTGAAGATTTTTTTTAAAGAGCCCGTAAAGACACACACACACGTAGTATAGGCTTTATGATTGGATTTTATTTAATAACAAATAGATGAAAAACTGAAATCTGTGGTGTGGGAATACTTTTGAGATTAATAAAATGCCACTTTTTAGAGGTACAGATTCATTTTTATTTAGTTATAGGGACATACTTTGGCATTAGCAAAGAAAACATTTGGTTACGTATGTAACCTCTGTTCCCCGACGGAGGGAACGACACGTTGTGTCGGAGAAGCGACACTAGGGGTCTCTCTTGAGCGCCGATATTCACCTCTGATCTTATTGAAAAGGGCCAATGGGAGTTGGCAGTCAGTATTTGCATACCCGCCCCGGACATACGGGTATTTAAGCCGGGCAAATACGGGAGTTCATTCAGGATTTTTCTGAGGAGCCGAAATGGTCCGGCCACAACAGTGGCTCGGTTCAGCGACATGGCGGAGGAAAGACACAACGTGTCGTTCCCTCCCTCGGGAACGGAGGTTACATACGTAACCAAACGTTCCCTTCTGTCGCTCTCTCCACGCTGTGTCGGAGAAGCGACACTAGGGGACCCATTCCAATCTTGCCATGCGCTGAACCTTGTACGTGGACCGCCGATACAGAGGCGGGCAGGGATTTTATCCAGTGCCACGCATCGTCTGTACCTGGCTGCACGTACCCTTCCCCAATGCCCCATAAGAACATCGGAGTCCTTCTAGTTACCCTGGGAGGAGAACAAGGCGATGTTTGCCAACATGGGAACGGGCCAGCCTGGCTGGGCCTCTTTTCTCTCAATGTTTCTCGCATAGAGCAATCACGGCCGGGGCCCTTACACGCATATAGGGAAGGGGTCTTACCCAGACCCTCGCGGAGACCACACCTGCCCTTTTTCTTGGGGAGGAAAAGTGGTAGACACGTCACACGGCCGTCTTAGGGCTCGTGTGGAAAGTATGGTGCAGTGGTAGATCCAGCCTCGAAAGGGGGAGTTGCTACAGCACGGCGACCGAGGCAGCTGTAACTGCCTAAGGGAGACACGGGGGTCTGCTCGTAAGGGGACAGAACCGTGGAATTACACACAGGGGGAGTCCGAGCAGGAGGCCTTACCTGTGGAGCACCTATACCAGTACAGGGTAGCCATCAGGGTACCCGCAGTGGCTTGGGTTGGCGAGTTCCTCCGCTGAACCGCGGACCCGGAGGGCTGGGGAGGAATCGACCAGGTGCCCGACTCGGAGTGGGGCGCCCTGGAAAGAAGGCGCACTACTTTACCTTGACGTCAGGAAAAGGGCGCTGGGCGCAAGCGATCCACCTGGCTGGTCGGTCTACGTGTTACCGAGTTCTACAGGCTCGGACCTGAGAAAACAGGAGACACAACCGACTCAACGCGGAGGTTGTAAAACCTCGCGAAGGTGTTGTGTGTTGCCCAACCCACGGCTCTACAGATGTCTGCTAGGGAGGTGCCCTTGGCCAGTGCCCACGAGGACGCAACACCCCTTGTTGAGTGAGCTCGGACCCGCAAGGGTAGGGGCACGGCAGTGGGCGAGCCTCTGCTTGGAGACGGCATTCCCTTTCTGCCGTCCCCCAAAGCAGACAAAGAGCTGCTCAGAGCGTCTGGTGCTCTGTGTGCAGTCCAGGTAAATGTGCAGGGCGCGCACTGGACACAGCAACGAAAGGGCTGGGTCTGCCTCCTCCCGGGGCAGCACTTGCAGGTTCACTACCTGATCTCGAAATGGTGTGGTAGGAACCTTGGGCACATAGCCCGGTCGCGGTCTTAGGATCACAGACGTATCTGCCGGACCGAACTCCAGGCAAGTGTCGCTGACAGAGAACGCTTGCAGGTCCCCGACCCTCTTAATGGAGGCGAAGCGATCAGCAGGGCCGTCTTAAGAGAGAGGGCCCTGAGTCCAACTGATTCGAGCGGCTCGAAGGGAGGTCTCTGGAGTCCTGCCAAGACTACCGAGAGATCCCAGGAGGGAACTAGGCCTGGCCGGGAGGGATTCAACCTCCGGGCGCGTCTCAGGAACCAGAGGATCAGGTCGTGCTTACCCAAAGACTTGCCGTCTACAGGATCATGGTGGGCGGCGATAGCGGCAACATACACCTTGAGGGTGGACGGGGACAGCCTCCTGTCCAGCCTCTCCTGTAGGAACAGAAGCACTGACCTTATCGCGCATCTCTGCGGGTCTTCGGCTCGGGAAGAACACCAATCTGCGAACAAGCGCCACTTTAGGGCGTAAAGGTGCCTGGTAGAGGGGGCTCTGGCTTGGTTGATGGTATTCAAAACGGTCGCCGGTAAGCCGGCTAGCTCTTCTGCATTCCGTCCAGGGACCAGACGTGGAGGTTCCAGAGGTCTGGGCGCGGGTGCCAGAGCGTCCCCCGTCCCTGAGAGAGGAGGTCCTTTCTCAGGGGAATTCGCCAGGGAGGAGCTGTCGTGAGGAGCCTGAGTTCAGAGAACCAAGTCCGAGTGGGCCAGTAGGGGGCCACCAACGTGACTTGCTCCTCGTCCTCCCTGACCTTGCACAGCACCGGTGCAAGAAGGCTCACTGGGGGAAATGCGTACTTGCGCAGCCCCAAGGGCCAGCTGTGTGCCAGCGGTCTGTCCCAAGGGGAGCCTCTGTTAGGGCGTACCAGAGCGGGCAGTGGGAGGTTTCCTGGGCGGCGAACAAGTCTACCTAGGCCTTGCCAAACCGTTCCCAAATCAGCTGGACCGACTGGGGGTGAAGCCTCCACTCCCCGCCGGGCAGGCTTTGTCGTGATAGCGCGTCCGCTACGACGTTGAGCTTGCCGGGGATGTGAGTGGCACACAGCGACTTGAGTCGCTGCTGGCTCCACAGGAGGAGACGGCGGGCGAGTTGTGACATGTGGCGGGAGCGTACGCCTCCTTGGCAATTTATGTACGCCACCACCGTGGTGCTGTCCGATCTCACGAGGACATGTTTGTCCTGAACTAACGGGAGGAACTTCCTGAGAGCAAGAAGGACGGTCAGCAACTCCAGGCAATTGATGTGCCAACGCAGCGGGGCCCCTTTCCAATGCCCCGCTGCTGCATGCCCGCTGCACACGGCACCCCACCCGGACCGGGAGGCGTCGGTTGTGACCAGGACGCATCGGGACACCTGCTGCAGGGGCACTCCTGCCCGTAAAAAGCAGAGGTCTGTCCAGGGTCGGAGTGTTTTGAGGCAGGCGGGGGTGATCCTTACCCGATGCGTGCCGCGGTGCCATGCTTGTCTCGGGACTCGAGTCTGGAGCCAGTGCTGGAGTGGTCTCATATGCATCAACCCCAGCGCGCTGCCGCCGTGAGGACGCCATATGCCCCAGGAGCCTCTGGAAAAGTTTTAGAGGGACCACTGTGCCTGGCTTGAAGGAAGTGAGGCAGTCCAGCACTGACTGAGCACGCTCGCTCGTGAGACGTGCTGTCATTGAGACTGAGTCTAACTCCAACCCGAGAAAAGAGATGCTCTGAACCGGATTGAGCTTGCTCTTTTCCCAGTTGACCTGAAGCCCCAAGCGGCTGAGGTGCCGGAGCACCTGGTCTCTGTGTGTGCATAGTAACTCTCGAGAGTGTGCTAGGATGAGCCAGTCGTCGAGGTAGTTGAGAATGCGGATGCCGGCTACTCGTAGCCGGGCAAGGGCCGCCTCTGCGACTTTCGTGAAGACGCGAGGGGACAGAGACAGGCCGAAGGGAAGGACTTTGTACTGAAACGCCTGGCCGTCGAACGCGAACCATAAGAAGGGTCGGTGTCGTGGCAGAATTGAGACGTGGAAGTACGCGTCCTTCAGGTCCACCGCTGCGAACCAATCTAGATGCTGAACGCCAGCCAGAATATTTATCTGCGTAAGCATTTTAAACGGGAGTTTTATCAAGGCCCGATTGAAAACTCGCAAGTCCAGGATTGGTCGTAAGCCGCCGCCTTTCTTGGGTACAATGAAGTAAGGGCTGTAGAAACCCTTCCTCATTTCGGTTGGAGGGACGGGCTCTACCGCGCCCTTGGCTAAGAGGGTCATGATTTCCGTGCGCAGGGAACTGGCGTGCTCGCCGTGTACTGCGGAAAGCGGACGCCCTGAAGGGGGCGGAGCCGAGCAAACTGAATTGCGTAACCGAGTCGAATGGTCCAGTGCAGCCAGCGTGATGCGTTGGGAAGCGAAAGCCATGCTTCCCAGCTCTGCACTAGGGGCACCAAAGGGACGAGTATTTTGGACGTACCCGGCGGGGCCTCGCAGCGGGACGGAACAGGTAATGCAGCGTCGGGCGGCTTCGTTGCGGCCTGAGGCTGAGGTGCTGAGAATAGACTCAAAGCACTTACCTTGCTCCGCGCGCCCGGCAGGGGGCGGGTTCTTGACTGAGGAGGAGGTCTGGTGTTGGCGTCCTCTGGACTCGTCTGAACCGGCCAGCCGGGGGACAGTCGTGGGCAGGCGGAAGGCGGGATCGCCGCGTCCGGTGTACCGGGACTGTTGTGATCTGAAAGCACATTGCCGTGAAAGCGGCATTTGCGAGCCAGGTGACCCAGAGGCAAAGGAAATAGCTCTTTTATTGAGAATGTGGGTACCACAGCCCCCGTCAGGGGGTGTGGCAAATGAAAAAACAAAGGATTTTCGTCCCGGCCCTCCACCGGGGGACGGAGCGGTCTTACCACCTCCGGAGCTAACGTCTTCGGCTCTGGGTCGGCTGTCTCAGGAACGCTTGGGAGCCTTCCGGGTCCTGGAGGGGGTTCATTAGACAGGGGGCGTGCGCCGCCTGCGGAGTGCATGCAGATCGTCAGAGGAAAACAGGAACGTTTAAGTGGCGTGTAACTCGCAGCAAACAGACAGACCATTGGCTCCGAAGAAATTTTTTGAATGAACTCCCGTATTTGCCCCGCTTAAATACCCATATGTCCGGGGGCGGGGTATGCAAATACTGACTGCCAACTTCCATTGGCCCTTTTCAATAAGATCAGAGGTGAATATCGGCGCTCAAGAGAGACCCCTAGTGTCGCTTCTCCGACACAACGTTGAGAGAGCGACAGAAGGGGAACAAAAGTTAATACAATACATTAACCCAGATAGAGCACTTAAAAATTATTTAATGAAAACTAATAAATTCATCTTACTAGCTTGAAAATAATTCTAAACAGTGCTTGAAGTGGAAGAAAAAAGTGTAGGTACTCTCCTTTGTTAGTATTAAACTTTATTATTTATTAAACATTTTGGGATAAATAAAATATACTCTGGGACTGTTTTTGTTCTCAACATATGTTTGTGGGGTTTTTTACTCTAGGCAGGGCTCTTCAATACTTCAGATGAAAACTGAACTTGGACCAAACTTCTTTTCCATATTTATCTTACTTCACGCTTTTATTTTAACTAACATGTTAACATGAAAAAACAAAACTGATAATAATATACATTTATTTCCATTAAAATAGTATTTAATTACATTAAAGTTCTGGCCGTAAGTTCCTGGAATTTATCTGATTTGGCTGAAGAACAAACATGACCTCACACCCTTAACTAACAAAAAGGTTTTGATTAACTTTACTATGAAAATAAAAAACATATAATGTAGGCTAGCGTTATTGTTCACGAAAACTTTTTTGTATCAAATATATTTTGATGAGCTAATGTCTGTATCTTTGACTATATCAATCCAAATAAGAGAACAATGGCTAAATATAATTTACACAAAATAAATGTTTCTTTAGTATCCTCTAAGTCAATGAGGGGAAAATTTGCCTTCCTTGTCCTGCACATTTAATTTGCACACAGAAGCCAGACACACAAACTGATTGATGATGTTCAGGATTGTGAATGCAGATACACATCTGTATATGCAGAACCAAACACAATGTTTCAGCTTCACATAATCTTTTTATGAGGACTACAGAAAAATTTTGGAGAACAAAAAGCAGATTTCCCTGTGTATTTTCTTTGATGGTTCAGTTTTCACCACCTATTTACCTTTTGTAAAAAAAAAGGTTGTGCATATAAGCTGACATCACTTTAACAGCTTTGATTGTTTTTGTAAAGTCCGTAGTTTTGACTGCACCCAACAGCTAAACAATTTGCATAAATACACTTGATTGAATAAGATGCAATAAAATGTGCTCACCCAAAAATTGCTTGTTCAAGTGTAACTTAACTATGCCAGACAGCTTAAACATGCGCGCTTCTCCGGAACTGGACCACGGATCGCTTGACGACTGCCGATGCTGTTGCACGTGTTGAGTGTTAAACTCACCGCTGAATTTTGTGCAGAGATGTTTTTCGATTTAATTCTAATTAATTTGGAAGGTCAGATAAAAATTATTGCTGGGCCACATCAAATCACTGACTTACATTAAATAAAAACTTTAAATAGTACCGGGAGACTCTGAGAAGTGGTGGTACGCAAGAAATACTGCCGGTACTCTGTAGACTCAGCGAATTACAGTAAATACAGTAAAAGTAAAAGGCACAGTTAAAGTATTGACTGCCCTCCAGAGTCGTTTAAGATGATAGAAAACATTTTGCGTAACTCTTGTCATATCAAATGCCTTCCCTATCCCTTTTCTAAATTAATTGGAAGACAGTGGATATGGTATGGTATATGAGAACTGATATCTGTATAAGATAAACCACACAGTATACTTATTATGAACATGTTATTGGGAAGGGTTTATGTTTTTTTCCCTCGTAACACATGAGAAGCATTATGCCCCCCCCCCCACCCCCACCCCCACCACACACACACACACACACACACTCTCTTACCCCAAAATGTAAACTAGTTCCCATTAAAAACACGTTTTTGTGGACATGACAACGATGGACCTAATTTTTTTTCCCTTTATACCACACAGGTTTCTTGTCAGTCAACTTTAATTTGGCTACCTAGTGTGTGGGGGGGGGGGTGTTGCCTTATGAGCTTAAGAAGAAGGCATTGTGGCCCCCATTCATCCTCATTAGCCCTATCAGTGTGCTTGATCTCTTACCGCAAAGTGTCAAATGTGGTCTTAGTGTGCCACATGGGCTTTCTGATTTTTATTGCCATGCTAAATGGGTTCAGAAGAGGCCCGTTTGAGGCTTGGTCAGAGCCAGTCGTACAGGAAATGAGCTTGCCTGTTAAAATGTGCAGTTAAGACATGTTGCATGTGTCAGAATAGATCTCTTTTAAAGCCCAGTCAAATCCTGTTAACTCTCATCATACACACAGGGTTGGGAGTTTTACTTTTGAAGTGTATTCCACTAAAGATTACAGAACACATGCTGTAAAATGTCATTTGTAATGTATCCAATTAGATTACTCAAGGTCAGTAATGTATTCTAAATACTTTGGATTACTTCTTCAGCACTGGTAGATTTTTTTCACGTGTTTTAACTATTAAAACTGTCAGTACAGTAAAACAAAATACACATGTTAAAAATACATTCTCTGAAAACATGAATATCTTATACAGTGTTGTTTCTAAAGCAAGATAAATCAAACTGATCTAGTTTTAAGGGTTTTTATATATTTTTACAGGAAAACAATACAAAAATTATCAAGAATATGAATTTTGCTCTAATATCAAAGGTCTTAAAAATTATGATCCAACGTGAATTTTCTTGATAAAAAATATGATCATGTCTGGTAACTTGTGCATGTAAAATGGCAATAAATAACATTTTAGCTTAGCGTGAAGCTGAAGTTTATTTCTGTTTCTTCTGCTCCAAACTTACTTCAAACTTATTCTCTGTCTGCTCGTATGAATGTAACACATCATAAGAAAGTGTTTCAACGCTGTTCAAATGCACTTTGTATCGCATCATTTATATGTATAAATATTTTCCATATGAAAGGACTAAATATTAAATGAAACAAATGACAATAAAATGCAAATTAATCTCTTCAGTAATCAAAATACTTTTTGAATGTAACTGTATTGTAAATACCAATTATTTAAATTGTAACTGTAGTGGAATACAGTTACTTATATTTTGTATTTTAAATACGTAATCCCGTTACATGTATTCCGTCACTCCCCAACCCTGCAAACACACATACATGGACTAAAGCATCCAGTTAGTCTCTTCATGTGTCCATGTACTTCCTAATAGTGGACACATGAATGGCCTTTAATCAGACCTAAGCAGGATCTGTCCTTGTAGAACCACTTGCTTGTTAATTTATTATGTATGTGAATGTCATGAACCCCTTTCCTCTGCCCCATCTCCGCTTCCTCGAGCACGCACACATACACTCCGCGAGCGTGCTTGCTTCCCGCTCCCTCGCTCCGCCCCCTTGAGCTCGTACGCTCTTTTTCCTCCCTCAGGCTTCCACGCCCGGTTTTGCTATTACGAGCTCTCGCTCGTAAACTATCTCCCCCCTCTGACTCATGCTCGCTTCTAAAGCGCATCAGCCTGAACATTATGACCACCTGCACTCACGCGCTTCCAATCCCCACACATTAGTTTCACCTGCACTCACGCGCTTCCGATCCCCACACATTAGTTTCACCTGCACTCATCTCGTCACCTTTCATTGTTTACACCTGCACCTTCCCCTATAAATACCCAGCACTTCCGTTTCACGGGGGTTGGTTATTGTATTTAGATTCCGTGTTTGACCCCGCTAGTCTCGTCTAGTTTTGCCCCTGCTAGTCTCGTCTAGTTTTGACCTCCCCACTGATTCGTTTCCTCTTAGCTTGCCAGCCCCCCATTCCTCTCGTCCCCCTGTCTTCGTTCCCGCTAGTCTCGTCTTGTTCCTCGCCCTAGTTGTTAACTTTTTTCCCCGCTATCGTTCACCTCCCTCATTGGATTTTCCCCCCTTGTTATCTCTTTGATTCCCCGGCTTCTGACCCTACGCTTCCCACGACTACTCTTCACTGGAGTTGCCCCTTGTTTGTACTTTTGCCTGGACTGCTTTTATTTAATAAAGCAGTTTTCATCTGACATTGTGACTGTCTCATCTTGTGTGTGTGTGTCCGGGTTACAGAATAACCAACCTCACCGCAGACAGTCACAATGTTTCGCGCGGACGATTCGCGCAGCTCAATAGAGCGGATTGTCGCGCCGCGTTCTGTGCGCGGAGTTGCAGCTGGGAGTGATGACCACGCGCTCACGGCCCAGGGGCAGCAGGTATGCGCTGTTTCTGATTTATTTCACCCGGTTTCACCTGTGTCTGCACCTGAGCCCGTTTATGTGTCCTATGCATGTCCGAGCGCCGTGAGCTCTCCACCCCCGGAGAGGTTTTTCGGCTCTTCAGACGCTGACCAAGGGGTTTTTATGCGAGGCAGCGGTTGTGTAACCCATAACCCCGCCCTCGACATTATGGACCCAGTGGCCCAACTTCGTGGGTTTGCGTCAGGGAGCCAAACCGTGGAGGCTTATATTATGGATTTTTGTGTCCTGGCGTACCAGGTGAATTTTAATGAGGTGGCTCTGAAGACCATTTTTCAATGTGGACTGAATGAGCCAACCTCATCATTAATGCCTGGTGGTCGCTGCCCCCTCAACCTGGTTCAGTTTATTGACCTCGCCCTACTGTACGCTGGTTCCTCGTTCACTGTGGGGGAGGCAGACACTGAACCAGCGCTCCACACCAAGACCCCCGTCTCGAAGCCTACCACGGCCCTCGTCTCGAAGCCTACCACGGCCCTCGTCTCGAAGCCTACCACGGCCCCCGTCTCGAAGCCTACCACGGCCCCCTTCTTGAAGCCTTACACGGCCCCCGTCTTGAAGCCTTACACGGCCCCCGTCTTGAAGCCTTATACGGCCCCCATCTTGAAGCCTTACACGGCCCTAGCCCCGAAGCCTTACACGGCCCTAGCCCCGAAGCCTGTCACATCCCCAGCCTCGAAGCCTGGCACGGCCAACGAGCCAGCGCCTATGCCTGCCACGGCCAACGAGCCAGGGTTCTGCTCCGCCCCCAGAGTCTTCCACGGCTCTGCCGGGTTCTGCTCCGCCCCCAGAGTCTTCCACGGCTCTGCCGGGTTCTGCTCCGCCCCCAGAGTCTTCCACGGCTCTGCCGGGTTCTGCTCCGCCCCCAGAGTCTTCCACGGCTCTGCCGGGTTCTGCTCCGCCCCCAGAGTCTCCCACGGCTCTGCCGGGTTCTACTCCGCCCCCAGAGTCTCCCACGGCTCTGCTGGGTTCTGCTCCGCCCCCAGAGTCTCCCACGGCTCTGCCGGGTTCTGCTCCGCCCCCAGAGTCTCCCACGGCTCTGCCGGGCTCTGCTCCACCCCCAGAGTCTCCCACGGCTCTGCCGGGCTCTGCTCCGCCCCCAGAGTCTCCCACGGCTCTGCCGGGCTCTGCTCCACCCCAGAGTCTTCCACGACTCTGCCGGCCTCTGCTCCGCCCTCAGAGTCTACCACGGCTCAGTCAGCCTCTGCTCGCCCCTCAGAGCCCTCCCGGGCTCCTCCTCTCGAGCCTCCCAGGGCTCCTCCTCTCGAGCCTCCCAGGGCTCATCCTCTCGAGCCTCCTCGGGCTCCTCCTCACGAGCCTCCCAGAGCTCTACCTCTCAAGTCCCTCAGGGCTCCCCCTCCTTCCAAGCCTCTCACGGCTTCACTTCTCGAGTCTCTCAGGGCTCCATCCCTCGAGTCTTTCACGGCTCCTCCCCTCAAGCCTCTCACGGCTTCGCCTCTCGAGTCTTTCAGGGCTCCATCCCTCGAGTCTTTCATGGCTCCACCCCTCAAGCCTCTCACGGCTTCGCCTCTCGAGTCTTTCAGGGCTCATCCCTCGAGTCTTTCATGGCTCCACTCCTCAAGCCTCTCACGGCTTCGCCTCTCGAGTCTCTCAGGGCTCCATCCCTCGAATCTTTCATGGCTCCGCCCCTCAAGCCTCTCACGGCTTTGCCTCTCGAGTCTCTCAGGGCTCCTCCGCCTCTCAGGGCTCCTCCTCCCCTCGAGCCTCTCAGGGCTCCGCCCCTCGAGTCTTTCATGGCTCCACCCCTCAAGCCTCTCACGGCTTCGCCTCTTCAGTCTCTCAGGGCTCCTCCCCCTCTCAAGCCTCTCAGGGCTTCCCCTCTCGAGTCTTTCAGGGCTCCTCCTCCTCTCAAGCCTCTCAGGGCTTCGTCTCTCGAGTCTTTCATGGCTCCCCCCCTCAAGCCTCTCGAGCCTTCCAGGGTTCGGCCACTAGAGGCTCCTATGGCTCTGCCTCCCGAGCCTCCTACGGCTCCCCCTCCAGAGCCTCCTACGGCTCCACCTCCTGAGCCTCTCATGGCTCTGCTCCCAAAGACTCCAGAGCTTCCTAGGGCTCCGCCTCTTGAGCCTTCCACGGCTCCACCACCCGAGCCTCCTACGGCTCTGCTCCCTAAGACTCCAGAGCCTTCTAGAGCTTCGCCTCCCGAGCCTCCTGTGGCTCCGCCTCCCAAGCCTTCTACGGCGCCACCTCCCCCGGCTCTGCCTCCAGAGCCTACCAGGGCTTCACTCCTGGAGCCTTCTACGGCGCCACCTCCCACGGCATCACCTCCCTCGGTGCTGCCTCCAGAGCCTTCCAGGGCTTCACCTCTGGAGCCTCCTACGGCGCCACCTCCAGAGCCTTCCAGGCCTTCACCCCTAAAGCCTCCTTCGGCTCCACTTCCAGAGCCTTCCAGGCCTTCGCCCCTAAAGCCTCCTTCGGCTCCACCTCCAGAGCCTTCCAGGCCTTCGCCCCTAAAGCCTTCCTCGGCTCCACCTCTAGAGCCCTCCAGGCCTTCGCCCCTAAAGCCTCCGTTGGCTCCACCTCCAGAGCCTTCCAGGACCCCAGCTCCAGAGCCACCTACGGTGCCGCCTCTGACGGCTCCGCCTTTCTCGGCTCAGCCCGGACTTCCTGACCCTCTACCTGTCCTGTGGCCTCTTCCCTGGCCTCCGGACCCTATTCCTGTCCGGTGGTCACCTTCCAGACCCCCGGACCCAGTCCCTGTCCTCCAGTCGCCTTCCAGACCTCCGGACCCTATTCCTGTCCGGTGGTCACCTTCCAGACCCCGGACCCAGTCCCTGTCCTCCAGTCGCCTTCCAGACCTCCTGACCCAGTCTCTGCCCTATGGCTGCCCCCTAGACCTCCCGACCACCCGCCTGTCCACTATGTTCCCCCTGACCTTGCCTTGAACTGCCCATTGACCCCCATGGACTGTTTCATTTCCCTTTTGTGCCTTCTGCCCCCTCGAGCTTACACGCTCGTTCTGTCCCCCGCGAGCTCACATGCTCGTTCTGTCCCCTCGAGCTCACACGCTCGTTCTGTCCCCTCGAGCTCACACGCTCGTTCTGTCCCCTCGAGCTCACACGCTCGTTCTGTCCCCTCGAGCTCACACGCTCGTTCTGTCCCCCCGAGCTCACACGCTCGTTCTGTCCCCCCAAGCTCACACGCTCGTTCTGTTCCCTCGCGCTCCTTGCAGCCGAGTGCGGCCGTCAGGAGCCGTCCTATTCAGAGGGGGGAGTACTGTCATGAACCCCTTTCCTCTGCCCCATCTCCGCTTCCTCGAGCACGCACACATACACTCCGCGAGCGTGCTCGCTTCCCGCTCCCTCGCTCCGCCCCCTTGAGCTCGTACGCTCTTTTTCCTCCCTCAGGCTTCCACGCCCAGTTTTGCTATTACGAGCTCTCGCTCGTAAACTATCTCCCCCCTCTGACTCATGCTCGCTTCTCACGCGCTTCAGCCTGAACATTATGACCACCTGCACTCACGCGCTTCCAATCCGCACACATTAGTTTCACCTGCACTCACGCGCTTCCGATCCCCACACATTAGTTTCACCTGCACTCATCTCGTCACCTTTCATTGTTTACACCTGCACCTTCCCCTATAAATACCCAGCACTTCCGTTTCACGGGGGTTGGTTATTGTATTTAGATTCCCGTGTTTTGACCCCCGCTAGTCTCGTCTAGTTTTGCCCCTGCTAGTCTCGTCTAGTTTTGACCTCCCCACTGATTCGTTTCCTCTTAGCTTGCCAGCCCCCCATTCCTCTCGTCCCCCTGTCTTCGTTCCCGCTAGTCTCGTCTTGTTCCTCGCCCTAGTTGTTAACTGTTTTCCCCGCTATCGTTCACCTCCCTCATTGGATTTTCCCCCCTTGTTATCTCTTTGATTCCCCGGCTTCTAACCCTACGCTTCCCACGACTACTCTTCACTGGAGTTGCCCCTTGTTTGTACTTTTGCCTGGACTGCTTTTATTTAATAAAGCAGTTTTCATCCGACATTGTGACTGTCTCATCTTGTGTGTGTGTGTCCGGGTTACAGTGAACTAATTTGATTATGCTTTCAGCCATCAACAAGACTGAAGTATTCTCAACTCCTTTTAACCATTTAACCATCTTTCCCCTAAATCAATGAGAAAATGTTGGAAAAGTCAATGTTTTGGGGAATTTTTTAAATACTGTCTAGAATGTAATTGTTAGGATAGAACCTCCAGCACCATTGCAATAAGTCCCCCATCATAACTCACATCAGTTTTAAGATAAATGTTGATACATCATATGCAGAAATGTTATCGTATTTCAGGGTACAGACAATTTTTGAGGAATATGCATAGTCAGAGATTGACCTGCGAAGCATCTCATGACTACATAAACATATCCAAAACTAATATGCAGGCAGATTAAATAATTCTTAAAGCACTGCAAAGGTAACAGCCATGAGATGAAAACATGGCACATGTCATGTGTCTTACACGGTTCCTGTGGACATTTTCTCTCTCAACTACCTGGCAATTTTCATGTAGTATTCATAGACTTTTTAAAGGGTAGTGGGCATGTCAGTCATTCTTTATGTCCTCATGACTGAAATATTTTCCCAGCCTGATTAGGGATGTGTTGTATGGAATGTCATGCTACTTCCTAGTTATTCCTTACTGAAGCATTATGCCATTTCATACTGATATTTGAGCAAAGTGGATTTTGAATGCAAATTGCAAGCAACCAAAAAAACAAAAACTATCTGTTCCTTTGAATTTAAGTTGTCATACATTCACATTATATATATATATATATATATATATATATATATATATATATATATAATTTGTTTTAAACTATAAATTCTGTCATCATCTACCCACCTTCCTGTTGCTTGAAACATGTATGAAGTTAAGATATACATTTCAAAGCAGCTCTTTTAATTACAATGAAAATGCAAGTTGATCAGTTGCAATTTTCCCTTGTTTACTAAAAAAAGATGAAATGTTTAACAGGATTCGAATCCAGGTACCCTACACATAAAATGAAAATTGTAGGCTACTACTAGACGAACATGTCTTATACTTACTAAATAATTTTTTGGTTGACCATTGGGATCAATGATGTCGATTTTTTTGCATTCTCAGTTGATGCAGACTGATCATGCTGTGATTTCGGCAACAGTAGGGCAAAAGTTCCGCTACATTAATATGTCCGTGTAACCGGAATTCAAACCACGGCCCCCAGTGGCAGAAAATGGAAGTATTGTTGACCTGTTTTCAGGTGAAATGTCCTCTGGATGGCACTAAAAGCAAGTTGTAATTTTTATGTAAATTATGTAATACAGTCAAAAGGAATGCATGTTATATTAATTGTACACTGCAAAAACATATCTGTAATGTTTTGGTAAAAACTGTAAAAATGCTACAGTAAACAAACGTCGATTGTTATGGTAAGAAATTATAATATATTTAAAAAGGCAATACATGTAATTTTACAGTAAAATTTTTTGTTGTAAAAATGTTTTAGATGTAGTATGTTTTTACAGTATAATTAATGGTAAAATTGTATATTACGTTTAACATTGTATTATGAATGATGACATTTGTAAGTTATTCGGCTGAACGAGTTTGATTTCAGGGTACATGATCATTCAGAAGCGCCATGTTGATTTCCCATGTGATCATGTTGATTGATTAGACCAAATATGGCTGAATAGAGCAATTCTGGAAGCACACACTCAGAGACAGAGAGAATACTGGAAAGATGGTAAATTGTTTGGGTGCTAAGGCGATCCTGCATTGCCTGGAAGCACTGATCTTTTTGAGACTGCAAATTTCAAGTTGACATAGGAGGGGTGTTATGTCTTATCATCTAGGGCACCAAGTAAGCCAGTACCACCACTGGTATCCCTTTAAAAATAGGTGCATGATGCTCCTGATTCCTACATTTCTCTAGGTTTTTAATGGTTCTCTAGGTTTTTAATGTTTCTGGTTGCTTTTTTGTGCATATTTAGGGATAGCTCTTAATTGCTGATCCTGGAGAGTATAGAAGTGGGGTTGGTGATTCTATTTCAGGGCTTACGGTTAAGACTGTTAATCTGATCTCTGCCTCCTGGTCTAAATCTAGAGGCTAACAGTACCTTGCCACTGGCACAGAGAAAACCTGGGTACATATTAAACTGCAGGTTTACTCAAAATCATGGGGTTGTATGTGTGTGCACTCTTGTGTTCCCAGCACAGTTTGACAGGAGCCCCCTTAAAATAGATTATGCCCCACTTGAGAGGACATGTCAAAAGAAAAAGGCCATGACTGCCTTACAGTAGCAGAAGACAGTAGAACTATATGTGTGCATATGCAGGTGCTTGTGACTGTAAACAGACGTTCAGGTGTGTGTGTGCATATTGGTATGTATCTGGGTTCCAGTGTCTAACAACATAAATTCCCCACCTTGAACAATCACAATTGTTTCTGTACTTATGTTGTTTTCAGGTTTTATACTTCTAACATAATATGCTACACCCTGCAGTCAATGTATATCAGACTGAATTTTGATTTATTGTATTTAACATTTGAGTTGAATTTTCTCGTGAGGTGAGCTGTTAGGATCTCATTAAACAGATTTAGGTCATGTTTATATGTGCCTTTTCTCTACCTGTAGGGCAAAAAATCCCACTCTGGAGTGCTAAAACTGTCAGTAACAGTATTATACACACACACATATATATAGTATTTACAGGGTAGGGAGGGTTATTTTTTTATGTAATCTGTTACATATTACTGATTACTTGACAATGTAATCATTAAAGTAATACAATTACAGCAATATGAAAGAAATGTAATCAGATTATTTTTTGAGTAATATTATGAGTACTGTTGTAGCTGAGTAACCTCCCCCAACCTCCACAAGACATCATGAATTCCCCTCACCCCTGAGGGGGGAAGCAACGTAACTAGCACGGGATCAGGCCGTGCCAGCCGCGGCCTTTTCTCTTGATGTTTTCTCTCCACAGAGTATTATATTCGGCTGGAGCCATCTAACGTTATTATACGCATCGGGGAAGATGTTCTCTTCCTTTCCTATTCTTTCAGGGGGAGAGACCCTGTGGAGGCCAGATCCTGCCCGAAGGGGAGGTAACATGTTACAATACGACACATGGTCTCACCAGCCGCACAAGGAAGTGGCGCGGTGGTAGGTCCTGCCTTGAAGGGGAGGAGCTCTACAAACACAGCGACCGGGGGTAGAGAGAGCTCTGCCCAATGGAGACGTGTCTGCCAACAGGGAGATGGTATCGTAGAAAATACATCACAGGGGGTACCGGAGTAACCGGCACCTATCCCATTACAAGGCTTATTAGCACCCTTAGTGGGTCTGGATGTGAATTCCTCCGGCAAATTCAGGAGCCACAGGGCTAGAGAGGAAGGACATCCAAAGTTCACAGGTTCGTGAACTCACATAGGACAAGCAGCACATGACTTCGCCTCACGGAGGAGAAGAGAAAATAATGTGAGAAACCGCTCTTTTTTTGACAATGTGGGTACCACAGCGCGTTTGGGGTGTGGCGAACACTAAACAAAACTAAAAAAAACTGGTGTTGAGCGGGTAGAATTCAATGAAGCTGTCAGCTGAGGACATGTGAGGCATCTATATCTCAAACTAGAGACTCTGATGTACTTATCCTCTTGTTTAGTTGTAAATCTGGCCTTCCACATCTCTTTCTGTCCTTGTTAGAGACAGTTGTCCTTTGTCTTTGAAGACTGTAGTGTACACCTTTGTATGAAATCTTCAGTTGTTTGGCTATTTCAAGCATTGTATAGCCTTCATTCTTCAGCACAATGATTGACTGATGAGTTTCTAGAGAAAGCTGGTTTTTTTAGTTTTTTGCTATTTTGGACCTAATATTGACCTTAAGACACGCCAGTCTACTGTATACTATGGCGACTCAAAAACAAACACTAAGACAATCTTAAGCTCATTTAACAAACCAAATAGCTTTCAACTGTGTTTGATATAATGCAAGGGATTTTCTAGTATCAAATTAGCAGTTTAGCATGATTACTCAAGGATAAGGTATGAAATGGTGGCTGCTGGAAATGGGGCCTGTCTAGATTTGATCAAATAGTGATGGTGCTGTTTTTTTACATCAGTAATGTCCAGACTATACTTTGTAATCAATTGAATGCCACTTTGGGGAATTAAAGTACCAATTTCCTTCCAAAACAGCTAAATCTGTACATTATTCAAAACCTTTGGCCACCAGTGTATATTTACTGTATATACTATATATATTTGTGTTACTGTTACCTTCTGTGGCAGGGTGGAGGGCGGGGCGTGATTCTACAGTCGTGATTCTACACACCCGGTCCCTTATCAGGCTAATCAAGCCTCCGAGAGGGATACAGGCCGACTGTGGAGGATGGTGCAGGAGAGAGAGATCGTTTTCAGACATGTCCATCATGTGTGTGTGTGTTTGACTTTTGTTTAAGTTAAGCATTAAAATATTATTTATATTGACAAGCTGATTCTCGCCTCCTCCTTTCCATTGAACTGCGTTACACTGGTGCCGAAATCCAGGAAATAGGAGGGATACACCGTAGTAGAATTCTCGCCACTACCGTCCACCCTATCGGAGCAGCCGCGGCCATCTGCCGGGGGACGAGGAGCCCGGCCGCCTGGAAGCAGAGGAACGGCCGCCGACTGCGAGGGGAGAAGGGCTCATAACTGACCGCCTGGAGCGGTCAGGGCCGCTGCCAGGGGCAGAGGAGTCCCCTACTAGCCGCTGAAATGCGGTGGGGTCTGAGACGGCCGACCGCAAGCGGGGAGGGGCTCGCTGCCGACTGCCTGGAGCTGGAGAACCGCTGCCAGGGGCGGGGGAAACTCCTTCTGTTCCCCGAGAACGCGGCAGGGCATTCCGTCCACCAGGGGCTGGAGGACTGACTCCGATCCAACCGGAGATGCGCGGCTGTTGCACGTTAGAGGGTGGAGGAGTGGCCGAGGAACAAGCTACGGTGTATCGGAGAACAGTAAATGTTTGTTTTTTTTCATCTCTCTCTCCGCTCTCTCTCTCACTGCCGCTGCATTGGCCTTTTCCCTCTCATTTAAGTTTTACAGTGTTTTTTTGGGTGGTACTACACTGTTACAGGAAGTACCCCCCCCCCCCATTTTTATTATTTCTGTTTCCCTCCACTTGTCCCCTCCCTCATCCAGGTAGACGGGGATGACCTGCCGGCAGACGGGGCAAAAGGCTCTCCCCTCCCCAGGGAAAGGGGGAGGGGGTGTGCATCATGCCGGGGGCTCCCCAGCCTGAGAGAACGAGGGAGGAATGTGGCAGGGTGGAAGGCGGGGCCGGGTCGTGATTTTACAACCCTGTCACTTATCAGGCTAATCAAGCCTCCGAGAGGGATAAAGGCGGAGGACTGCGGAGGATCGTGCAAGAGAGAGAGATTGTTTATGGACACGTCCATCATGTGTGTGTGTTTGTCTTTTGTTTAAGTTAATCATTAAAATATAATTTATATTGCCAAGCCGGTTCTCACCTCCTCCTTTTCATTGAACTGCGTTACACCTTCCTTTCAGCTTAGATCAGTCTGGTCATTCTCTGTTGACCTCTGTCATTAACAAGGCATTTCCGTCCACAGAATTGGATGGTTTTTTTTGTATTTCGCACATTTCTGAGTAAATTCTAGAGACTTTTGTGCGTGAAAATCCCAGGAGATCAGCAGTTACAGAAATGCTCAAACCAGCCCTTTTGGCAGCAACAATCATACCATGGCCTAAATCACTGAGATCACATTTTTTCCACATTCTGATGGTTGATGTGAACATTAACTGAAGCTACTGACACGAATCTGGTTGATTTTATACATTACCCTGCTTCCACATGATTGGCTGATTAGATAATCACATGAATAAGTGAATGTACAGGTGTACCTAATAAAGTGGCCGGTGACTGTCTATACAGTATATATAAAGTATTATATACGCAGTCCAAATGACTCAACTGCCACACACCGGAAAAAAAATGTAAGACAAAAAAATGTTCTTCATGTGATAACATCTAAATGAACTGGTTTGAGTCTAATCAAAAATTATTATTTAACATGCATGAATCAACCTGAGTACATTTACAACAATAAATCGAATTTTAATAGTTAGATAAGGTAGAAATACTGTAGCTCCTAAGGTAACAATTAAAAGTTACCCTTTTTACAGTATATGAGATTATTGTGAATAAAAGATAATTTTGGGGTAAACTATTCCTTTAAGAGTCTGTATGTCTATTATATAGACCTTATCCACAGGTGTGTGGACGCATGTGTTGTAACCCAGGACCATTTGTCATAAGTAAAATATTCTGTTATATTGCGAACAAAATAACATTGACACAATTTAAGGTGGGGAAATGCTGGAAGAAGGTTTTTGTTAAATGAACACAATAGTCTCTAATTCACCATAGAGCAAAACGGTCAGGATGTTATGTATTGAAATAGTTAGACATTTCAACACTGTTTGCTTTTTGAATACCTGACTGATATGTCATGCATATTTTCTCTTTTGTTTTTCTCCACCTAACATCAAATCATTGTTGTTTGGTTAGAAATTATTTAGCATGAATCGTTTGCTCTCTCCAGTACTGGCGAAGGAGTACTGTTTCACATATCCTTGTATCGAGACTTAACAAAGAAGCACGGAGCAAGCTTTCCTTTTTACTTGTGTATCTGTCATCTCTTTCCCAGGTCCCCTCATCCATCATTGCACTGTGTCATGTGTGACTGATTCTGTTCCAGCAGCAGTTTTAATGTGGAATTATATGCAATTGTCAGACACAAGGAATCACGTGTCCACATCATGTATGATTCTTGAAGTGGCATTAGAATGTGTTTGTTTATACACTACCAGACAAAAGTTTAGAGACATATAAAATATAAAAATATGAAATTATTCAAATAGTAATTATGGTAATTTGGGAATTATGTAGTGACCAAAACAATCTTATATTGTACTTTCTTCAAAGTAGCCACTTTTTCTCTTTGATTAGATACCAGCTGTGCACATTCTCTCAACTAGCTTCATGACATATTCACCTGGGATGCTTTTTTTTTTTTTTTTTTACATTATAGAAGGTGTTCCAATGTATGCTAGCCACTTGTTGGCTACTTTTCTTTCATCTGGATAAACTCATCCATTTATTGTAAATTAATTACATATTTGCAATTCCTATGTATAGGCACAAATTTTATATGTCTTCAAAAATTATTTCAAGCATTTTAAACATTTTAGATCAAAAGGTATTCAAACACTTGAGTGGTAGTTTAGGTGGAAAATAGGAAGGTGACAATAAGAGGGAACATGTAATTTACTGCTGTCTCCCACTGTGAATTGATTTTATTTAATTTGCTGCTTCTGAATGCTTTGATTTTTGCATTTGTTCTTTAGCTCAGTTCGCCCATGAATCCAGTCAGCTGTTCAGAGGACATTAAACCCCCTCTGGGTCTAAACGGAGTGATGAAGGTCCCAGCGCAGCCAACAGGCACCTCTCTCTCCCTCACAAAACACATCTGTGCCATTTGTGGAGACCGCTCATCAGGTACCTTTTGTCACACACACACATGCACACACAAACAGACACACACACATACCTGCTGATTCTTCAATGTAATATTATTTATTAATTATGTTATTAATATGTTATTTATGTCCTTTTTATAGACCGAAAGGGTCTAAGTAACATAATAATCTATGAGAACCTCAAATATTAAAATAAATATATAAAAATAATAAATAATATAGCTTTTTTCTGTTTTGTAAAGTAAAACAAGTAAGGGATAATGTATAGCAGAGCCAGTGTTGGAGGAGAGGGTTACTGGTATACTTATGAATGGGAGAAATCATAGCACTGAATATGGCAACTCTAGGAATGGAGCCTATTATCAAGCACATTTGCTAAAGAATCCTGTGTTTGTGTGTGTGTGTGTGTGTGTGTGTGTGTGTGTGTGTGCGTGCATGCCTGTGTGCGTGCATGTGCGTGCGTGTGTGATCTGAGCTAAATAACCATAATTTATGATATGACTGTTGTCTGATTTTATTGCTTGTTTGAAATATGTTATTTGCTTGTAATATTGACCAACCGTTTTGGAGATTTCTGTGCAATTTAATAAGCCTTGTTTGGGTCACACCTGACGTGTATATAGCCTCATCATCACGGCCATTAAAACATAGAGCGCGCCTCTCCTCGGGAAGCTGGTTTCTGTCTCCACGTCTGAACACACTGGCATCCTCGTAGGTCCAGGAGCAGAGCGGGGAGGGTACCGGTCATGTTAGATCTGCCACCGGACCCATTCCACCAGAACCACAGCATGAGTTAGAAGCGTTGCAGGGGATGACAGCACGCATCGCAGCAGACGGCTAGGAAACCAGGTTGCATTCCTCTCACACTCTAGTAGGTATAGGTGTAGGGTAGAGACCTCCAAATGGGGGCGGAATCTCCAAAAGAGGGTGGGGTTACTCCAAAAGGGGGTGTCACTTCCAATCACGTTTAAGGTTAGGGAAAGTGTTAGGTAAGGGTCTCCCTATATCTTTAATGGTGGTTTGGAGCGACTGCCCCTTTTTGGAGTAATGCATGCAGCACTTCCCTTCTCACACTCGCCGCAGCCCTAGGGAATACAGGCCGCCACAGAAGCCACTGCTCCTCGCACCCCAGAACCTATGAGGAGAGCGCATGTGACTACCAGACCCCGCCCACGTCCTGGACCACGCCTTTCAACACACCCCTTACTTACACTGAGCCTCATTCACTGCAAGGGTGCCAGATCCCCATTTACTGTGAATTTCCCCATGGACACAATTTTCTTTTTTTTCTTTTTTTTTTTTTTTTTATGTTTTTTTTATTTCAAATAAATCCCTCTCCAAGGCCTGATGTCACACCCACTGTGTCTCTTGCTCACTACGTGTGTACTTGCTGTACTTAGAAAATAGTGTCCCTGTCAAATGACCTGACTTGCCTTAAAGGGACTTTGTGTATAGTTTGCTGATCGTTGTCCTTATCAGGGTCATGATCACGCTATAGGGGTTTATTTTTCCACAACGACCAGCTGACTGTACACTATATTGCTTATTACATGGCTTCTTACCAAATAAATAAATTTACATGAAATATAGATTTGAAGGAGGAATGATACAAAAGACATTTTGTATCTGGAACAGCAGTCATACAGTTTTTCAGTCATTTTACAAAAATAATTGAAAGCAGAAGTCCACAATTAGCCAATTGGAATCAAGTATTCCAGAGAGTCATGTAATATTATTATTCACCATAAATTAAGCTGCGGTCATTAAATATATTTCTACTTTATTGCACTTTAATTTCTGTCTTTCAGAGCAGTGTTTTGCAAAAACGGATGTGTTGCTTTTGAATTATTGATATTAAATTCCAATTAAAGGTAGCCCTGCTGAGGACAATACTAAAGCATGTGTCTGCTGGCAGGTAAACACTATGGGGTGTACAGCTGTGAAGGCTGTAAGGGCTTCTTCAAAAGAACGGTGAGAAAGGACCTGACGTACACTTGCCGAGACAACAAAGACTGTATAATTGACAAACGCCAACGAAATCGCTGCCAGTACTGCCGTTATCAGAAATGCTTAGCCATGGGAATGAAGAGAGAAGGTACGCTCTTTCTTTATTTAAGTGATTGACCACATTTACATGCAAATGAAAATTCAGAATATTATTAGAATATGGTCATATTCTGGTTGTTGGTCATATAAACCTGATTATCCAATATTACTGTTCCTAAAAAAACAAATAAACAGCTGGCATATGCCTGTATTTATAGAAAATTATGTTATGTATACACCTTATTTGGAATATCCACTGTTCATTTCTATTTGTGCATGTTCAAATTATGAGTGCTGTAAGACACAGGCAATTGCCAAAAGCCTTTTTTGTTGCAAGGAGACAGATTATTTTTAAACTAATAAAATTACAGTCTAATGTCTACACTTTACAATTCATTGCACTCTTGTTTGCTGTTATCAAGGACATAGATACAAATTAATAAGTTTATTAAATTACTGTGCAGAATTACTTAAAGTTATTTAAAATAAAATGGCAAGAGCAAACATTTCCACAAGAGAATAGTGTGAATGTGCATGTTTATGTTGATGACATGTATGGGAATATCCCAGTAGTTTTGAAACATTCCTATTTCGGAATAAAGGACACCTAGCCCTAAACAGAGTATGGAGCTTAAAGAAATTGTTCAGTCAAAAATGTTTATTATTTCATCATTTACTCACCCCCATGTCATTACAAACTCGTGTGACTTTATTTTTCTGCGGAATAGAAAAGTAGATATTTTAAAGAATGTCACGTTAAATGTGATCGTATGTCTTCAGAATACTTGGAATATGACACATATTGTCATGGACTTCTTTTATGACACTTTTGGGTGCTTTTTTAAGCTCAGAAGTGAATCATTAACTGCTATTGTATGGAAATCAGAAAACGGTACATCCTTTAAAACATCTTCTTTTGTGTTCCGCAGAAAAAAAAGAAAGTCATACAGGTCATACAGGACATGAGGGTGAGTAAATAATGATAGTATTTATTTTTGGGTGAACTATTCCTTTAAATATAGAAATACTGCTTAAGCGATTAGTGTTTATGATTATCACTGAATATGATGAAATGATGACAGATTTGAGACAATTTAACACTGTTTTGATTTACATATATACACTATGGCCCTACACTTATTCTTCTGAGAATGAAACCAGACACACTTTTCCCATGCAAGTCTCTCACTCTCTATGTTTCTGAGGAAAATAAAGCTAAAATAATTTCCTTTTGCCTCTCCCTTGCTCCTGGAGCTAAGCTTTATACTTCAAGAAATTCCTCCATGATCTGCTAGTGGTTTCTGTCTAGCAGAGAGAGAGTCATAAAATGGCTTACAGAGACAGAAGGAAAAGCTGAAATGTTCCACAGCCTGAATAATTCCCACTGCTTTTAAACCACAGTGGACCGACTGAGGTTTAGACCTGGCTCCTCCTCTATAACAAGCCAAACAAATGTGTACACTTTGTACACAACATATAGACACACACCCACAAGTGCACACACAGACACACACTTATGCATTTTCTACAAAAGTAAATTGTTTTCAAGTACAATATCTAAACTTCCCTAAAACAAGATACATTTACTTAAGAGACAAAAACATAAGATAATGACACTTTTTCGTTGACATTTTAGTGAATTAGGTTTATTTTTCTTACCCCACTGCAAATAGTTTTAAAGTAAATGTTTTCATAATTTTTTTATTCAGGCGTAAATGAGAAAAATAAATTGCTAATGGGGAAAGAAATTGAAATAAATATTTCACCCAAAATTTTTTATTCTAACACCATTTACAAAAGCTGGATAGCTTCAATCTCCATTCATTGTAATTGCATGGAAAAAGCAACTTCTTTCAACTTTTTCCTTTTGCATTCCACTGAAGAAAGTCATAAGATTTTGAAATAACATGTTGCCGGAATTTTCACTTTTTAGTAAACGATTCCCTAAATTATATGTTCTCAGAAAACAAGTCTAAAAATACTCAGAGAAAATTATTTTGTAATGTTTCCATAAAGATCCACACACCCACACGACACAAAACAGGCTGAGACGATGAAGATGAACCCAAGTGCAGTTTATTCTTGAAACCAATATCGCTAACTAGAAGTGAGAAAGAAAACAAAACAAGAAACCAAAGGACCTAACTAATAATGACAAAACTAGACTGGAACAAAAACTACAAGGTTACACTAAACAGAGGCTAGACTAAACTATGGCTGAACAACAGGGTTACACAAACAATACCTGACAAATGACTAAGGCAAACATGAGGGTTTAAATACACAAGACAAGGAAGACAAAGGCCAATGAACAGACAGAACTTTAAAACAAGATAACAAGACAATTAACTAAGACCAATAACAAACTAGAACTGAAACAAAGTAATCAAACAAAGAACCAATGAAAATCGGACACATGAACAAGAAGGGAAAACAGGAAATGACAAGATTAGGAAACAGGAAATGTCAAAATAAAAGTACACAAACTAAGTCAACTGAGAATGTCACAGGAGCCCCCCCTTAAAAGGAGCGGATTCCAGACGCTCCATAAATAATAATAATAAAAAAAAAAAAAAAAAAAAAGGCAAAAATGTCCACAGAGTGTAGGGGAACAGAAGTGGTTCCGGGAGGCACGGGGGGGGCAAACAGGCAGTTCAAGGGGGGCACCAAGGGCAAACAGGCAGTTCAAGGCAAGGTCAGGGGGAACATAGCAGAAAGGCGGGTGGCAGGGAGACCAAGGGAACCGGAGCAGACCAGTTGGGAAGCTAGGAAACCAAGGGAACGACTTCAAGGTTGGGACTGGGTCGGGAGGTCCGGGAGGCAGCCATAGGGCAGAGACTGGGTCAGGGGACCTGGAAGGCGACCACAGGACAGGGACTGGGTCAGGGGGCCTGGAAGGTGACCACAGGACAGGGACTAGTTCTGGAGGCGGCCATAGAACAGGCACAGGGTCAGGCAGCTTGGGAGGTGCCTGCAGGACAGTGACTGGGCTAGGTGGCTTTGGAGGTGACCACAGGGCAGGAAGAGGGTCAGGAGGCCAGGGAAAAGGCATGGTTACTGGGGGAGCTGGCAGAACCATGTGCGGAAGGGTTTCTGGGGGCGGAGCCATGGGAGGCGGAGCCATGTAGGACTTGGGAGACAGAGCCCAGGAAGGCGGAGCCGTGGAAGACTCGGCAGGCGGAGCACAGAGAGACTGAGGAGGCAGCGCCGAGGAAGGCTCGGGAGACTCAGGGAGTGGGGCCGTGAGAGACTCAGGAGGCAGAGCTGAGGGAGGCTCAGGAGGCTCTAGAGGCGGAGACCTGGAAGGCTCTGGAGGTGGAGCCGAGGGAGGTTGCACCGTAGGAGGTTCTAGAAGCGGAGGCCTAGAAGGCTCGGGAGGTGGAGCCGTAGGAGGCTCAGGAGGCAGAGCCGTAGGAGGCCCTGGAGTCTCTGGGAGCGGAGCCGTAGGAGGCTCAGGAGGCAGAGCCGTAGGAGGCCCTGGAGTCTCTGGGAGCGGAGCCGTAGGAGGCTCAAGAGGCGGAGCCGTAGGAGGCTCGGGAGGCGGAGCCCTGGAAGGAGGCTCTGAGGGCGGAGCAGAGGCAGGCAGAGCCGTGGGAGGCTCTGAGGGCGGAGCAGAGGCAGGCAGAGCCGTGGGAGGCTCTGAGTGGACCTCTGCGGTCTTGAGCACAAGAGACTGGGGAGAAGGTGCCCTCTTCCTTCTCTTTCGGCCAACAGGGAGCGTGGTTATGGGGATGGCCGAGGCTACAGGCGCTGGCTCTGGGACGGTCGAGGCTACAGGCACTGGCTCTGGGACGGTCGAGGCTACAGGCACTGGCTCTGGGACGGTCGAGGCTACAGGCACTGGCTCGCTGGCCGTGGCAGGCTTCGAGACTGGGGTCTCTGGTCTTGCGGCTATGTTGTGGAACACTGGCTCGGTGTCCACCTCCCCCACAGTGAACGCAGAACCAGTGAACAGTAGGGCGAGGTCAATATATTGAGCCAGGCTGAGGGAACAGTGACCACTAGGCATACATGAAGAGATTGGCTCATTTAGCCCATAATGAAAAATGTCTTTAAGGGCTACCTCAAAGTTAACCTGGTTTGCCAGGGCACAAAAGTCCACAACATAAGCCTCCAGGGGTTGATTCCCCTGACGAAGATCCAAGAGCCGAACTGCTGGGTCCATAATGGTGGGTCAGGTATTCTGTAATGCTGAAGACACAAAACAGGCTGAGACGATGAAGATGATGTGAAGATGAACCCAAGTGCAGTTTATTCTTGAAACGTGAAACCAATATCCCTAACTATAAATGTGAAAGAAAACAAAATAAGAAACCAAGGACCTAACTAATAATGACAAAACTAGACTGGACTGGACTAAGACTGGACTGTTACACTAAACAGAGGCTAGACTAAACTATGGCAGCAACAACAGGGTTACACAAACAATACCTGACAAATGACTAAGGCAAACATGAGGGTTTAAATACACAAGACAAGGAAGACAAAGGCCAATGAACAGACAGAACTTTAAAACAAGATAACAAGACAATTAACTAAGACCAATAACAAACTAGAACTGAAACAAAGTAATCAAACAAAGAACCAATGAAAATCGGACACATGAACAAGAAGGGAAAACAGGAAATGACAAGACTAGGAAACAGGAAATGTCAAAATAAAAGTACACAAACTAAAAGTCAACTGAGAATGTCACACACACACACACACACACACACACACACACACTCAACCCTTTCTTGTATGTTTGCATAACTAATCACTTGACCGAAAATTTTAGAGGGACAGTTTTATTGTCCATGACTCTGTCCATGGACTTTACCTGCAGAAGAGATTCAATGTAGTCAGTCATGTTTTAGTTGGACCATAGGCAAATAAAATATACATAATTTATTGAGCAGAATACATATTGCTAATAATGTTACTTAAAACATAGGTTGACCTCCTCAACTTTGGTAACTGTCACCATTGTGATTTCAGTCCTCTGAAATCAGTGAATAATGTGCTGTACGCATATGCAGTACTACTCGATGAAAAACAGCCCTAGCTTTTTTTGTGGAAACATCTAGCATTAGAACAAACCAAATGCAGCTGTGTGCTATTGTGTGCAAGGTCATGATTTTGTTTGTATATGTATTTTGCTTGCACATATTCAGGCATTTCAAATTTGTTATGTGCATGTGTGCAGCCGTTCAGGAGGAGCGGCAGCGGGCGAAGGAGCGGAACGAGGGAGAGTTCAGCAGCTGTGCCAATGAGGACATGCCCGTGGAGAAGATTCTGGAAGCCGAACTGGCAGTGGAACCAAAGACAGAGACCTACGTGGAAGCCAACCTGGGTGTGCCTGCCAAATCTGTAAGCCAGTTTCTCCCTCTAAATCACACATTCAACACATTCAACTTTAAAATTATAGAGAACATTTGGCTCTGAATCTGAAATGCATCGTTTCATATTTACACTTCACTATTGCACTTCACTGAACGGGGAGAGTTTAGGGGAGGGTTCATTTGTTGAATATCAAGACAAAAGAAAGGTTCCACCTTCCCTGCGGATAGAGAGAAAGAAGATCCTTTTGCTAGGATTTCAGCTGTCAAAGGAAGAACCAGGGGCCTCGTTTCCCATAAGCATAGTATGCCTAAGTAGATCATAGAATCCATTTTATGAATCATCTTAGTTTTGCGGCCCATTTCCAAAAAGTATCGCAACTTAAGTAATACTTGAAGATGCTCATAGATTAACGAAAGCTCTGGAATACTCGTACTGTGCTAAGAACATTGTAAGGACACAGAATTATGCAGACATATGCAGGACAATCAAAATTACACCTAAAAAAATGTAAATACCTATAGCTCATTTATTATCAGTATACATACATTCATTTTATTATTATTTTACCCGAAAAGTCTAATAGCAATAATAAATGCAGAAAATGGTTAGTCAATATTGGATGAACAGATAGCAAATAAAGTTATTTGTGGACTAGTTGGTAACAACAAAGTGGTGGTATGATTGTTGCTGTTGGTGGTATATTGGCTTCTCATCCTCATCTCCTCTTCCTCTCTGACACCTAAAGGTGCTCTCACCCACAACATGTGTTGTGTAGTACCATCTGAGGAGGTGCTACAGTTTTGGGAAATGCATGTCAAATATAGCGAATGTTCATAATATCGCTCATAGAAAACGCTCTTAACTGCTAAATCAATCGTTATTGGGAAAAGAGGCCCAAATCCAGATTTGAGTAGTTTGTGAGCAGGGTCCAAATGTAATGCTTAACAATCAGCGATTGCAAGTAAACATTGGCTGTGCTGAATTAATTTACTCGCCAATTAGCTGGTAACTTCATAGTGAGCTGCAGCATCATACATAACACATAATACATACTTTGTGGCTGGTATGAAATATTTATGACCAGTACATTTTCTCAATTCACTCGAAACTGGCCAGTGTGGCAGAAAGTAATTTTTGTCTGTCTGAAGGCTATTTTTAAAATCTGACTGTCAGTTGCTACCAATGGAAGGATTTTGCTACATAAGAATGTACTCTGGCATTAAAGGCCTCCATAAAGACCCCTTGAGAGGGGGCATTCTGCACAAGAAGCACATTGTCATACCATTAGATAAGAGCCTCAACCTAGCACATGATCCATGTCAGTTAGACACACTGAGGATAACACTGCATATTTGCCCTCTGTTTTGTGCATCAGTATGCTCTAAATCAGGTGGAGGTCAGTGAAATGAGGGAGAAAGAGGCATGTGCTTTGTCTTCCCCACTTGTTTGTTTCCAGATGTTCTTTTTTATCGTTGTTTGTCCTTGTGCTTTGGGGAAGGTCATCTGAGATGAAATAGGGCTCTAATGAATTTCAGTTCCTTATGGGTTGATAGGAAAACTCTGTACTTTGTTGAAGCACCTTTGGCAGCAGTGGCGGATTTAGGCATGGGTAACATGGGCAGCCACCCAGGGCAGCATGCACCATATTGCTGGTGGTGGCACGAGGCACCCTGAACTTTTACAGCCATCTCATTTACAATCACCGGCTGGGCCACTCAAGGACATTCACAGAGTTTTCTCTAATCCACTCTTTCATTGTCTTGGCTGTGTGCTTAGGGTCATTGTTCCATTGAAAGGTGAACCTTCGGCCCAGTCTGAGATCCTGAGCACTCTGGATGAGGTTTTCATTAAGGATATCTCTGTATTTGGTTGCATTCAGCTTTCCTTCAACCCTAGCCAGTCCCCCAGTCCCTGCCACTGAAAAACACCCCCACAGCATGATACTTCCACCACCATGCTTTACTGTTGGGATGGTATTGCGCAGGTGTTGAGCATTGACTGGTTTCCTCAAGACATGACACTTGGAATTGATGCCAAACAGTTCAATCTTCATTTCATCAGACCAAAGAATCTTGTTTCTCACAGTCTGAGAGTTCTTTAGGTGCTTTTTACATGTCTTGTACTGAGGAGAGGCTTCCGTCTGCCCACTCTGCCATAAAGCCCAGATTGGTGGAGTGTTGCAGTGACGGTCGTCCTTCTGCAAGATTCTCCCATCTCCACACATGATCTATGGAGCTCAACCAGAGTGACTATTGGGTTCTTGATCACCTCAAGGTGTCACCTCTTTTCAAGGCCCTTCTCCCCTGATTTCTCAGTTTGGCTGGGTTGCTAGCTCTAGGAAGAGTCCTGGTTGTTCCAAACGTCTTCCATTTAAGAATTATGGAGGCCACTGTGCTCTTGGGAACCTTCAATGCAGCTGAAATTTTTGTAACCCTCCCCAGATCTGTGCCTTGACACAATCCAGTCTCTGAGCTCTGTCTCAGTCAATGTGAAAGTTAATGTGATATTAAATTTTTTTCTTTTTAATAAATTAGCAAATGTATCAAAAATATGTTTTTTGCATTGTCATTATGGGGTTAGGAGTGTAGATTGATGTGGGAAAAAAAAAATAATAATTTAAAGCATTTTAGCATAAAGCTGCAACATAACATAATGTCAAAAATAAAAAAACAAAGGCATCTGAATACTTTCCGAATGCACTGTATATATTCCATTGAGGGCAAATTAGATAGGATTAAGATGATATAATTATGAAGCCAATTTAATGATTATTAACTAGAGGTGGAGAAGTGGTAGGATTAAATAAGCTTATGCTTCTTCCTACTCCTTTTCGGACATGTATATGTTAATATTGTTTTGTTTCTTGTTTATTGTATTATTATAATTTTTGTATTATTATTTGTATTATTGTATTATTTTTACATGTTCGAAATAAAGTTTTTCATTCATTCATTCAATTACACTTCACACAACTTCTGAGAGTTTTTCTCTTGGTGATAAACATTCCAGTACTATTGACCCATTTAAAACTGCATTAGGGTAATTGATGTGAAATGATAAATGCCATGCAGTTACAGCAGAGACCTGTGGTGTGACATGCTATTTATCTTTTCTAAAACTAATTTTAACAACACTTTTCTAATTCTTATATAATAAAAAAAAAAATGTTTATGTTTTATGCAGTTTTATGACTTTATTGTAATTGAGAGACTGCATGGCTCATTTGTGCTTTTAATAATTCATTTTTCAAACCGCAGGACTATCTAAATGCAAAAAGCTCAAAGATAATTAATCTATCTGTCTATCAGACAGACTGGCAGGTAGATAGATAGGTAGTGGAATTCTCTCTATTTAGTATTGCTGTTGATTTGTGTCTCCCAGCCTGGTTATTTCAAACAATGACACAAATTGGAAGCAGTTTTATCAGATATTGCAAACACAGCTTGTCACTTTTCCAGCATTGTTTAGATAAATGTGTGTTTAGATACATTTAAGGTTACTCTTTCTTATATCAGGAGACCTAAAGGACTTCCCTGTTTTGTTTAATTTAAAGGAATATCCTGGGTTCAAGTGAAGCTCAATTGAAAGCATTTGTGGCATAAATTTGTTTACAACAAAAAATTATTTTGGCTTTGCCTTTTATAAAAAACAAACAAAATCGAGGTTACAGTGAGGCACTTACAAAGGAAGTGAAATGGGCCCATTTTGGAGGGTTCAGAGGCAAAATGTGAAGCATATAATTTTATAAAAACACTTATTTTTATTCTTCTGTTAATACGTGTGTATTTTTTGCACTGTAAAGTTGATTAAATCATAATTTTAGAGTTACAGTGTTACATTGGTAACAAAGTTTGGAAATAACTTTACACAGAACAGGATCGTTTATTACTAAAATCGTGTTAACGTGCATATTATTTATATCTTGTGGCTATACTTTTGAAACAGTAGGACTTTTATCATTTACAGATTGGCCCATTCACTTTCATTGTATGTGCCTCACTGTTACACAGACATAATTTTTTGTGGTAATCAACATTTTGCCATAAATGCTGTCAATTGAGTTTGACTTTATTCCTTACAGTATCACCTTTGTCTCAGATGCTTCTAATAAAATGTATTAGAAGATATTCAAATAGAAAAAAGTGACAGTAAGAGTATAGACCCTGTTGATGAATGTGAATAGACCATATAATTTGGTCTTTAAGGGATACAAGGGATACTTTTGATCAGTTTGTGTGCACCCTGAGAATCAAACCCATGCCCTGGGTGTTGCTTTCGTAATTCTCTTTCAGTTTAGTTACAGAAACCCTTAAAGTAACTTAAGCCTAGAAGGTCCCACCAAGATTTGAGCTAGGATCTCTGAATTCAGAATCAGTGCTAACTTCTAATCTCACTGCTGACTTGGAGAAACAAAAGAGATATTAAAGAGATCTCATTTATGATTTTTCTTACTATGGGTAGTCAGGAAAGTCACTGACATAGAGGTCTTTTCTCTCTCTTTCTCTCTTAAGCCTAACGACCCAGTAACAAACATCTGTCAAGCAGCTGACAAGCAACTCTTTACTTTAGTGGAGTGGGCCAAGCGGATACCTTACTTTTCTGATCTCCCGCTGGATGATCAAGTCATCCTCCTGCGAGCAGGTGCGTCAGTAAATAAACACATACAGCTTTTGTTAGATTCCTGCAAATATTAACCTGAAGTGACCCATATTTGCTCAGAATGTACTTCTAACTATGGAGTTACATCTGAAAAAAAAAGCTTATTAAATATACATGTTTACATTTATGTGGCATTGCATGCTATTTCAAAAGAATTTATAGGAGTGTTCTTTAAAGAAATGGGGCTGAATGAGGCAATTCAATTATAAAAATGTATTAAAAGGATAGTTCACCCCAAAATCATTTACTCTCTCTCATGTTGTTTCAAACCTCTGTGAAACACATTCTTCTGTGCAACACGCCAGAGATGTAAGATGAAAGCGATTGAGGCTAAAATTCTGCCTAATATCTCTCCTTGTATTCCTCAAAAGAATAACACTTATGGGTTTAAAAAACGTAAATGATGGCAGAATTTTCATTTTTGGATGAACTTTCCCTTTAACATCTTGAAATGTCCTTGTTAAAACACCGTGAATATGATCGTAATATATTTTTATTGCATAAGAAATATCCTTAAGATCTTGCATTTCCTTTTGAAAACACATAACAAAATGCTTTTGTGTTCCTGTCCTCTGTCACTAGGATGGAATGAACTCCTGATTGCTTCTTTTTCGCATCGTTCCATAGCTGTGAAAGATGGAATCTTATTAGCCACAGGCCTTCATGTCCATAGAAACAGCGCACATACTGCCGGTGTGGGAGCCATCTTTGACAGGTTAGTACATTTCCAAAGTTCCCAATAATCAAAACTACAGAAGAACATAAAGTGAAAGTGTTTGATTGCTATGGTTGGCCAAACAGATTGTTCCACCCAAAATTTCCAACATTGGTTAAGTCGAATATTGCTGTATCGGGTAGGTCATAACACCTGATTGTGTGTTTGTGTGTGTGTGTGTGTGTGTGTGTGTGTGTGTGTGTGTGTGTGTGTGTGTGTGTGTGTGTGTGTGTGAGTGTGTGGATCTATATGGGTTCATAATAATAATTTAATAATATAACATATAATAACATGTAATTGTTATTATTATCATAATGATGGTTTTGCAACATACAAATTCAGCCTAATGAGTAGACGAGTACAGAAGAGAAACTTAAAAGAACCATATCTGAGGCAGGTGAACTATGATGACACACATGACAGTTTATCTATGGTATGGTAACGTATACAGCCACATATATTTGGAATCAAGCAATGTCAAAATAATGTGATCCTGGAGAGTTACGTTCATAATGCATGTTAAACGCAAACTGTTCCGTGTAAAATGAGGTGAACTAAACTCAGCGAACCTCTTGAGCACAACACTTTTAGTTGTTCCTGAATATTAAGCTGCGATAGTAGAATGTACTTTAAAGGAATAATTCACCCAAAAATGACAATACTGTCATTATTTACTCAAAACCCATATGACTTTTTAGCTTATAAGCGGAACACAAAAGGAGATTTTTTATTAAATACAATAGCAGATGATAGTGACTCACTTTAAATCTTAAGTACCCAAAAGTGTCATAAATTCAAATAAATCATATGCCAAGTCTTCTGAAATCATATGGTTTGGTTTTGGTTTTGTTTTTTTCAGTTAACAATTTCATGGTGGAGTGTTGGAGACTCACATGTTTACATGAGAACTTGCGCTGTTGTCAGCGCATGGACAAAGCAGGTCAAAATTTTCACTGAAAAAACTAATTACATTTTGAGTTATTACTCATCAAAACCTATCATATGCTTTCAAAAGACTTTGAATATGTTGCATAAGTCACTTGGACTTCTTTTATGATACTTATGAACAGGGCTGTACGGGCGGCGATAAGCTGAAACACCCATCCCACTCAACAACTTTTGGGCTGGTTTCTATGTAAAGTCCTATAATGACATTAGAATTAGCATCATGAAAACGTACTCTTGATTGATTGCATTTTTACACTAAGCCATATGGCAGTATTATGTAGCTGTGTCATAATGTTTCACTGGCTGTGTGAGATATGCTGGTGTCTTCACTAATTAAATATGTGGTGCCCAGTCAATCTGCAGTAGAGATGAATGTGTCTTATAGGACATAATGGCTTTGATTTCCAAGTCGATATGAAAATTATATATGAAGGTGGAGAGATGACTCATTGGGCCTATTTGATGTGTTACAGAACATTTACTGACATTTGAAAGGGTATTCTGGAGGGAAGTGAATTCCCTATTAATCAGGCTGACTAAGGTGACAGCAAGCATAAAGATTAATCACTATTTGTTTTACAGAGTGCTGACAGAGCTTGTGTCAAAGATGAGAGACATGCAGATGGACAAGTCTGAACTTGGATGTCTGCGAGCTATTGTTCTGTTCAATCCAGGTACAGTAATGGATACATACACACATGCACATGCACACAAACAAACACACACACACACACACACACACACACACACAAACATGCAGTCTGTACTTAAATGCAATCTCAGTTTGATTAAGCTATCTTGCTGATTGTTTTGGCATATTAAAAAATATGTTGGAAGAAAGCCAGAAGCCGTAAATGGGATTCCAATGGCTATGAACTTGAGCTATAGAAAGCTTTATGTAATCACTATATTAAGCAGTTCATACTTTATAGTGCATACTTTCTTTTAAAACAGGGTTTAAAGCTGTGCAGAAATCAACAATAAACATTTCAAACAGTGGTAGTAGTATGCTACATAATTGCCACATGAATTCAGTGAATGTATCCAATAATCATCTCAGACATAAATATGGTTATTTTGGAGTGTTAAAAATGACTTCAATTTTGGCACTCTAATAAAATAATGAGTCAAGAAAGAGATGGAAAAAAAACAGTTGATATATGAGGGGAAGATTCTTAGAAAAATGTGCACTTTGTTTTTAATGCCTGAACAAAGCGTAATCTTTCCATTGTGGAAAGAGGATTGCTGCTCCACTTTCTGGAATAGCTTTTGATGTAAGCTAGCATTATTCCTCATCACCCACAAGAAAAGATAGTCTTGCATTGCACACCGATTTAGCATCAAATAAAATGCCACAATTAGAATCATAACATGTCCAACATGATAATTTTTGGTGGGGATTTTCTCCCCAATTTGGCATGCCCAAATTGCCAACTGGCTGCTTAGGAGACCTGACTGGAGTCACTCCAGGTGTGTTAGTCAGCATCTTCACTTGCTGAAATACCCATCCCCCCTTTCCAACATGATCATTAAACGGGGTGCTGTGCATCAGACTAGGTTTATCTTTACACACTGAGTGTGTGAATATGACTTTGTCTAAGATAGTTCACCATATATTGTAGTATTTGTGTGTCTTTGTTTTCAACCCTTAGACTCAAAAGGACTGTCTAATCCATCCGAGGTGGAAGCACTGAGGGAAAGAGTGTATGCTTCTCTGGAGGCCTACTGTAAACAAAAATACCCTGATCAACCTGGGAGGTATACACACACTTATCTGTCATCTCAAGGGTGTCAGTATTTGACTAGTATAAATAAATGAATATAAATGAGCTATTACTTTCATACAAAAAAATAAGATTTATGCATTTCAATAAAAGTTGCATTACTGTAATTGAATTTGGTCAAACGTTACACAACTAAATTTAATGGAAATCTATGATGAAATTGAAATGTGTAAATGTGTGTAATATTTGTGAGTGTTGTATAAATTAATTTAACATGTTTTAACGAAAGAGTGCTCTATACTATTTTTATTTAAAGTACACATGAAATGGCACTCGCAACTCATATACTGTACTTCTATAATGTGACATATTTTGGAGTGAAACAATCATCAGGGATTGATTGGGCATGCATTGATCAATCAATCATAAGACCATCAACGTTAATTATGGAACTAAATCTCAATTTTGATTTCATGTTGGCTTTAAAAGGTTATTCATTTTCAGTCAAAAACTCAATATTAATGCTTTAAGCCCCATACACACATGCAGCAACTTCCAGGAACAAAGCGACCTCATCTCATTAGTTTTCAACGAGAGCTGTCAACTTTCAGCGACACGAGCTACAGCGACCTCTGGGAAATAGATGTGGGTGTGGCGAGCGATGCAACAAATTTAAGAAAAGTTTAACTTTATGAAAATGAGGAGCAACTTTCGGGAGTGACAACCAATTGGAGGGAAGAGGGTGTCAATGAAATAACGTCTACATTGAGATAATGGCATCGAGTGCATACTAGACTGAGCAGCGTTGTGATGTTTCTCTGAGCGATTTCAGTGTTCTTTGATTTGTTTGTAACAACATATAAAATATAATAAAATATTATGCGTGGGAAATAAATTGTCGGTAGTCTGAGTTTGATTCGTACATTGATTGAACATTCATCTTTTATTAATGATATGCAATGAGCACTGCATTAGTAATCAACATCAAGCAATAAAGTCACAGCATGTGTGTACGGGGCTTTACAACTCCACATCCTCAAAACAACTAATTTCTATTATTCTGTTTGATATTATGTAAGCTAGTAGGAATGTTTTGCTGTTAGTGGCTTTGTAATGCATTGCAGGGCCTAGTTACATCCCAGATATTGGTTGACCGATATGGTTTTTCGATAACCAATGCTGATATCTATACTGCCCTACAAAGCTAAATCACAGTCACTATGTCAACACTGAAACTGAGGAAAATGCCATCAAAATACTTTGATATTCCAGCCAAATATGAATAATTAAATCATCTCACTCCGTTTACTCTGAATCTGAGCAAAGTTGAGACAAACCCATCTGTCACAGGACAGATCATAGTCTAAAGTGACCTGATTATTGTCCAGTGTTGGGTTTAACGCACTACAAAGTATTGCAGAGCCTAGTAACACATTACTGTAATCTAATTACATTTCACGGTAATGCAGTAATGTAACGTGTTACTTTTAAAATTAAGGAATCTGATTAAAGTTTCAGACATTAATACAATCACGTTACTTGAATTACACCTTTATTGCTGAGACAATGACATTAAGTGGAATGAAATTTAAAATGTATTACATTCCTATGTTAATACTTTTATTGAGTATTGAGGCGACAGCAGATGAGTGAGCAGCATTACTATGGACGCAGCAGCGTGCAGTTGTTTGTTTAAATTGAAAATGACAACGAAGCATTTCAAGTTTTCATTCGCTCACAATCGAGCTCAGCGAGCACTCCTCAAATCTCTGCGCTCTACCCCATCCTTGAGCGCCTCCCTCGTGTGTCTCTCTGCAGCTGCTGCGCGATGATAGAGGATCGGCTTCGGGCATATATGGAAAGCAGCGTTCAGTCCCGTCTGACAGAGGGATATATTGCTCACAAGGTGGAAACATTTTCCGAATGGCATCTTGAAAAAGTCGTCGTTAAGCAAAAGGCACTTTTATGTTCTTTTTTACTGTACACATTAAATACAAACACAATGCAACAGCGTTACGGATATGCAAGTGGTAGTGGATACTCAATTTGTCCGAGCACAAGCAGGGAGATAAAAATAAACCTTTGGGTAAGTTGTGTAAAAACACACATGATGCACATGTACACACACACACAACAGACATACTGTACATGCACACAGACACATGCTTGATTCAACACAAGCAAACCTGTATATGTACACTGAAAAGAAACAAGCATTCATAATCACAACAGTTTTACTATCAAAGCTGTTTGCAAATGTGTTTTCTGAAATGTTTCAGTTCATTAGTATTCTTTTTCTGTCTTTCACACCAACACAAACACAGGTAAACAAGCATACTGTACACGTATATGCCACACGCTGATAAGAAGGATGTAGATAGTGGACACACACACACCTTAAGATACTACTTCAGCATATTTGAGATAATAAAGTTAAGTTGCATTTTTAGAAATGCTCTAGATCTCTTTAGCCAAGTTGCTGTCTTTGTCATGTTGCTGGAATTTTGTTGTTGTTTTCAGTCAATATTAAAGTACTAACTGAGCTATTAGTGTCACGTTTGTATTTTCTCAGGTTTAATTGGTTTTAGAAAGTAAATTCAAAGTAAAGTAATTATTCATCTCATTACTTTTCCCATGAAGTAATCAGTAAAATAATCAGATTAAAATATAAATTAAGTAATCAGTAGTGGATTACTTTTTTAAAGTAACTTACCCAACACTGTTACTGTCATAATATTTGACAGAATGTGTAGTTACTGCATTTTGCCTTTGCATTACCATATATAGTATATATATATATATATATATATATATATATATATATATATATATATATATATATACTGTATATTGGTCGATATATCACCCTGGCTAATTTATTAGTCTGTTATGACTCTCAGACAATAATAATCTAAACTTTACTCACAAAGCTCTCCCAAAAGTGCTAATCTTAACTTTTGCGTATATTGTTTTATGAACAGATTTGCCAAGCTGTTATTGCGTCTGCCCGCTTTGCGCTCCATTGGCCTGAAGTGTCTTGAACATCTCTTCTTTTTCAAGTTAATCGGGGACACGCCCATTGACACTTTCCTAATGGAAATGCTTGAAGCGCCACACCAAATGACTTAAGGTGAATGGATTCTGATCATCTCCGCCCGTCTAACAGCATTTCACTAAATGCCTCTGTAAAGCAATGGAAGAGGGTCCTGTTTTCTGTACAGAACATTACAAGAGGCCAGCACAGGACACATCTCAATAGAGACTGCTTTGTCCAGACTGATAAACATCTCACACTGCTGTCTAAGAGAGGATTGAACTGCAAGTAATTCTACCCTGATGTTTAATCAGAAGCATTGCGTAATCAGCAAAATGCTGTGCAACCTTTCATTACGGAATGCCATACAAACAGGATGGATGTTTTTTTCCTGGTTTGAGAGATCTCACCAAGTTCTATGGATATTTCTGCTGAAATCAAAGGTCTAACTGTTTCTCATTTATTCTGCCTTACAGAGGTCTACCTCTGCATTGCATTGAGTTCAACCCATATACAGCCAAACCACCTCATCTCTAATATCATTGCTGTGAAGTTTCGGTTTTCATGCGAGGATACAAAATTCCTTAATACCTCAGCTGCACTTCTTCATACAACTGTCCTTAACAGTTATATCACTGTCCATGTGTATTTGCCATTGAAACCTCTTGCTTCAGACTTTAGTGATCAGTGTTAACAGTGTGCATTTTTTCAGTCACGGACTTGATTTCAGTATCTAGAGTTTGTTGATATAAAGATCCAGGAACTTAATAACATTGTTTTCCAGGCACTTACTATTTTTTTGTTTTTTTACTTATGTCAGTTTACTATAAGTATGTATTTGTGAGAAAGAAACAGCATGCTGTTTGGTTTCAGTGTGAAGTCCCTTTCTTTTCGGAAGAGATATATGAATCACAGAATGCTCTAAAAACAATGAAAAGCAGGTGTGCTCCTGGTCGAACTCATTTGGATGAAAATACAATGATTCATTATAAGAATTCTGTAAAAAAAAAAAAAAATGTTGAAGATTTTCATAATGTTTTGCCTCTATAATTCAGCATAAATATGTATTAAGTATTTCCAAAGATTTTCAATAATGTTTATAAATCATCTGATAATTCCCAGCAAGTGGGTGTTACTGATTTGAAAATATGCAACTAGTTAAAGGAATCCAGATGATAGTCTGCCTCAGGGAATCGCAAGGTTTGAGAAGTGCTATGTCTGCCCCCTATTGGAAGAGTTGTGACATTGCAGCTAATTTGCTATATGACTTAAATACTGCTACATAGACATTTCTTCAGTTTAAAGTGTTGGGTATTCATAATTGCAATGCTTTGCAAACATTGAAAAATAACCATTCTTAAGCCTCAGGTTTATGCAAATGAAAATATGCATTTTTATTGTATTTATTGCTTATATTTTGCAGAGTCTCTCATCTGTGTCATAACAAGGAAATAACATCAAATGGTGAGACAGATTTCTCAATGCCACTTCTATAGATGCATCAAACCACAATTGCAGATTGAGCCAATCTAAACTAGTGTTTTCAAGATGAATGTGTTGACAAATACTTTTATTAGAATGAATAATTATTGCAATTTGGAAAGTATCTATCCGGTTTAGTGGACATTAAAATGAAAGGTTTGCCAAAAGCCCTCATGTTATTCCAAACCCCTATGACTTTCTTTCTTCTGGGGAGCATATAAAGAGACTTTCTGAAGAATGTTCTGGTTGTTTTGTTTTACATTAAATAATAATTAATAGAAACTGAAGCTTTCCAAAAATTATGGAAAAGTTGCAAAAGCCCTATAAGAAGTGTAATAAATAGATTTATTCTACTTGTGCGCTATATTCAGAGTGTTCTGAAGTCATATGAGGAACAAACCGAAATTTAAGTCAGAGGAAAGTCATACGTGTTTGGTATGACATGAAAGTGAGTAAATGAGGAATTAATTTTCACATTTTGGTAAAGTATCCCTTTTAAGAATTTGTATTATTTGACATGGCACAAAGGACCTACTGATTTATTTAGACTAAACATTCTGGCAATAGTCTATACTTTATGTGTTGAGCCTCACAACATAATGACAAAAGAGCATTTAGTACAAAATGAATACAAGCAGCTTGTACTGTTTATATGATTGTAAACAGGACCTAACCTTATCAGTGGTCATATGTTCTTATGCTTTGACCAGGGAGAAATTTTAACCAACTATCAGGGAAGATCAATGGACTTGGTCTCTCCTCTTTACATTTTTATATGTGGGCTTTGCATTACTCCAAAACCAGCATGTTTAGAATGTGCACAAAAAAAAAGATCCCTTGCTGAGGGAAACAAGAAACAAAAACAGACACAGTGTAATGCAGCTTGGGTTTGGATGAGCATCATGTGGAACAGTCAGACGGGGTTTAGACCATCAGGAGCACATCTTTTTTGGATATTTGTCACAATCATGATGTGCTGCTGTTAGACATCATTAAATCCTTTACCAGTCTGCAATATTTTCCTGTGAGACACCAGCTCATCACAGGAATATATCAGCAAAACATCAAAGAGATGCATTTTAAGAGAATTATCTATTTTTGTACAAAGTGTAACTATCGCTATATGACTATTCAGTTCGTTTTGAAATTCATTGTTGGTGTAAATTTTAATTTTGAAGTGGTGCCATGCCCTCAAACCTGGAGTGAGGGAAGGTTTACAGATGCTTCTCCGTTCCTCTGCTATTATCTGAGAGCTAAGTTTGGCTCTTTTTTTCCACAAAAAAAGACTGAGGGTGGATGTATTGTCCTATTGCAAAATGTATTTTGTTCAAAGTACTATTAAATTTCAGACTCTAAAAATGACTGAGATGTTTTCTTTAGAAATCATGAGAACAATCTATAAATTAACATAAAAAGTGTTCAAATGAAATGTGCTTTATATAGCTTCTCACAAAGCACAGCAAATCTTGTTAAAAGTAAATTCCATAGGATATAAGGAGCAGAAAATGAATTAATCACAAAGGACAGATTTGCCTAATTCTCCAGTGCATCAAAGTCAAACCTTGAAACTGAAGACAAATTTCTACCTTTATATCAAATCTGAAATATTGGAAAATAATGTTTAGAAACAGTTAAAGGTTTCTAGAAGCTATCTAAAAAGTTTTTTTTCTTGCTGAAAAAATATATATATATATATATAAATAAAATTACAGTAATTCATTTTTGGTATGTCTACCTTAAGTACATCCATCCTCACCCAAAATGAGAAAACACAAGATTTGCTCTTCAATAATAAAGTAAAGTAAAATGATTACAGTAGGTCTTTACAGTAAAAGTACATTATGTAGAGAAAGGCTTACAGATACATGAGACTGTAACTATTCTGAGAAGATAGGACCTGCCCATCTCTCAGATGACCAGAGCCTTCACTATATGCTATCTAAAGTGTGGAAAAAGAAACACACTTTAAAGTTGGCATCTGAAGTCTTCCATAAAGGTTTTTGAAGTAATGCTTTGAATTTCAACTTAGCAATCAATCCTCCACAGTTTGATGGTCTTGTCTTTCTGCAGGGGGTGCAGAGGCAATGATGTTCTCTGTAGGGTGGCAAGCTGTCGAGATAACTACACCTAATGGAATAAAAATTTAATAAAACAATATTTTACAATGGTTTATTATGTTAACCAAATTAAAATACTGCATATTGTTTAGGTCTGGGAGGTGTTTCAAATGTCAAATTATGCCTGTTTGGCCGTGTAACTTCTGCACAATTTCTTTGGTCTGCAAGTCCAGATATACAGTACTGTGCAAAAGTCTCCCAAACAATCCTTTTGCAAATAGAAAAGATTAGAATAGAAGAACAGGGAGCCCTGCAACAGATGTCATGGACCCCACAGAGACCCCCACTGAACATCGAGTCAGTCTGAGATTACAAGAAGAGACAGAAGCAATTGAGACAGATGAAATAGATAGAAGAACTGTGGTGGATTCTCAAAGAAGATTTGAACATCCTATCTGCCAAAAAAAAAATTGTGTCCTGGTGTATCTAGGAGAATTGGTGTTGTTTTAAAGGCAAAGGTGGTCACACCGAATATTGATTTAGCTTTTTTTTTATGTTTACTGGAATTTGTATGACATGAATTGATAAATGAAAACTATTTATGGCATTCATTTTGAAGACATCCTCACTGTGCACCATTTTTCACAAGTGCCTAAATCTTTTGAACAGTACTGTACACCATGCTGTCTTCAGAGCCTGAAACAATCCACTGAATGAGAGCAAAACAGATTCAAGTTACACAAAAACAAGGAACTTGTAGAAAAATAGAAACTGGTATTAAATGCAGGTGAAGTCTTTATATAGAACGTACCTTTCCAACAGTCACAGAAAACCTGGCAATTGGTTTTAAGACACTAATAAATAAATATATACACTATATCAGTAAAAAAAAACAAATCACAATTAATTCAGAAGAACATTTCATGGCAAAATGTTGACCATAAGCAACTGACATTACTGACCGTTGCTGTTGTAAGATACTGTGAGAGAATAATAAGTGTTTTATTATTGATCACACTTTTGACAGTTTTATTGTCCAGTGTTGCATCTAGAATGTATTTGCCATTTGGAGAAAACTTCAAAAACGAGACAGGAGGGCTGTCATCATCTGAAAATGAAGCACAGGTCAATGTTCCATGAATACAAACTCCTTACATTAAGAGAGGCATTACATTTATCAAAATTATGTACATCCTATGCACATGCATTCATCCAAACACACACCGTCCAACCATCTGGTACCACAATATTCTAAATTTGCATATTTATATATATATATATATATATATATATATATATATATATATATATATATATATATATACACTCACCTAAAGGATTATTAGGAACACCTGTTCAATTTCTCATTAATGCAATTATCTAATCAACCAATCACATGGCAGTTGCTTCAGTGCATTTAGGGGTGTGGTCCTGGTCAAGACAATCTCCTGAACTCCAAACTGAATGTCAGAATGGGAAGAAAGGTGATTTAAGCAATTTTGAGCGTGGCATGGTTGTTGGTGCCAGACGGGCCGGTCTGAGTATTTCACAATCTGCTCAGTTACTGGGATTTTCATGCACAACCATTTCTAGGGTTTACAAAGAATGGTGTGAAAAGGGAAAAACATCCAGTATGCGGCAGAAATGCCTTGTTGATGCTAGAGGTCATAGGAGAATGGGCCGACTGATTCAAGCTGATAGAAGAGCAACTTTGCCTGAAATAACCACTCGTTACAACCGAGGTATGCAGCAAAGCATTTGTGAAGCCACAACACGCACAACCTTGAGGCGGATGGGCTACAACAGCAGAAGACCCCACCGGGTACCACTCATCTCCACTACAAATAGGAAAAAGAGGCTACAATTTGCAAGAGCTCACCAAAATTGGACAGTTGAAGACTGGAAAAATGTTGCCTGGTCTGATGAGTCTCGATTTCTGTTGAGACATTCAGATGGTAGAGTCAGAATTTGGCGTAAACAGAATGAGAACATGGATCCATCATGCCTTGTTACCACTGTGCAGGCTGGTGGTGGTGGTGTAATGGTGTGGGGGATGTTTTCTTGGCACACTTTAGGCCCCTCAGTAGCCAATTGGGCATCGTTTAAATGCCACGGCCTACCTGAGCATTGTTTCTGACCATGTCCATCCCTTTATGGCCACCATGTACCCATCCTCTGATGGCTACTTCCAGCAGGATAATGCACCATGTCACAAATCTCGAATCATTTCAAATTGGTTTCTTGAACATGACAATGTTCCGCCTCTCGGGCCTCCTACGGCTCCACCTCCCGAGCCTCTCATGGCTCTGATCCCAAAGACTCCAGAGCTTTCTAGAGCTCCGCCCCTCGAGCCTGCTACGGCTCTACCCCCCGAGACTACAGACCCTGCCAGGTCGTCGCCTCGGGGACCTCCCACGGCGCCACCGTCATTGGCTCCACCTCCTGAGCCTTCCAGGCCTTCGCCCCTAAAGCCTCCTTCGGCTCCACCTCCAGAGCCTTCCAGGCCTCCGCCTCTAGAGCCTCCTGCGGCACCACCTCCCTCTGCCCTGTCTCTTGGGCTCCCCATGGCGCCGCCTCCTCAGCCTCTCAGTACCCCGCCTGCCGAGTCTCTCACGGCTCCGTCTTCCAAGGCTCCGTCTCCCAAGTCCTCCACGGCTCCGCCTTTCACGCCTCTTCCCTGGCCCCCTGACCCTGTCCGGTGGCCCCCTGACACTCTCCCTGTCCTGTGGCCTCTTCCCTGGCCTCCTGACCCTGTTCCTGTCCAGTGGTCACCTTCCAGACCCCCGGACCCAGTCCCTGTCCTCCAGTCGCCTTCCTGACCCCCTGACCCAGTCTCTGCCCTATGGCTGCCCCCTAGATCTCCCGACCACCCGCCTGTCCACTATGTTCCCCCTGACCTTACCTTGAACTGCCCATGGACTGTCTCACTTCCCTTTGTCTGTCCCCCGATCATCCTGCACCGCCTCCCGCGGCCATCAGGAGCCGTCCTATTCAGAGGGGGGAGTACTGTCACGAACCCCGCTCCTCTGCCCCATCCCCGCTTCGTTGAACACACACTCACTCCCTCGACCTCACTCCCTCGCTCCGCCCCCCTCGAGCTTTTCACGCTCTTTTTGCTCGCTCGAGCCCTCACGCCCACTTTGCTCCTACTCGCTCACATGCTCGTAGGTTATCTCCCTTCCTCGAGTTTCTCACGCGCTTCCAATCCTCCTGCACATTAGTTTCACCTGCACTCGTCTCATCACCTTTCATTGTTTACACCTGCACCTTCCCCTATAAATACCACAGCACATCCGTTTCACGGGTGTTGGTTATTGTGTTTAGTTTCCCGTATCTTTGCCCCCCGCTAGTCTCGTCTAGTTCTGACCTCCTCTTGTTTACCCCTTAGCTTGCCAGCTCCCCTTGTTCCCCTGTCTTTGATCCCGCTAGTCCCATCTAGTTCTTCGCCCTAATTGTTAACTGTTTTCCCGGCTTCGACCTTCCGCTCTCGTTTACCACTCTCTCCCGGATTTGCCCCTTACGATACTTTGATTCCCCGGCTCTCGACCTCACGCTCCCCTTGACTACTCTTCACTGGATTTGCCCTTGTTTTGTACTGTTGCTTTGCTTTGTGAATAAAGCAGTTTTTCCCCGACATTGTGACTGTCTCAACTTGTGTTCGCAACACCCTCATGCCATCCCAGATGTGTATGACTTACTTCTGCATAAAACAAATTAAGATTTTTAGAAGAATATCTCAGCTCTGTTGCTCCATACAATTCAAGTGAATCGCGGCAGGACTTTTTAACTTTGGAACTCAACAAAAGCACATAAAAGGAGCAATAAGGTAATCCATACGACTCCAGTGATTTAATCCAGGTCTTCCGAAGCAATAATAATAGGTTTGGGTGACAAACAGATCAATATTTAAATCCTTCTATACCATAAATATCCACCTTTGACCAGCCCAGAGGTCAATATGCATGAAGAATGTTAATCGACAAAAACAAAAGAACAAAAATGTGGAAGGGAAAGTGGAGGTTTGTAGTAAAAAAGGACTTCAATATTTATCTGTTTCTCACCCACACCATATCAAAATAAATCGTATGGATTTATTTTACATAAATAAATTCTTTATAAGCTTTTTGGAGCTTCAAAGTTCTGGCCACCTTTCACTTACATTGTGAGGACACTCTACAGAGCTAAAAATCCTCTAACATACTTCTGTGAAATAAAGTCATGCACATCTGAAATGGCATGAGGGTGAGTAAATGATGAGAGAATTTTCATTTTTGGGTAAACTATCCATTTAAAGAGAAAATGACATCGTACATTTTGACAACATGAGTAGACATGGACTGCAATAATTGACACTTTTTACTAATTAGTTTATAGTGGGAGCTGTAATTGTAATCTTGATTATTTATTAAATTAAATGTTCTCTGTCTTGTACATGTTTGGGTTTTTTGGCAAGCATTTGGCCGTGAGGGTTTTGGAGAGACAGCATGTGGCGGAAGACAGCAAAACTGCTGAACAGCCACAGATACAGCACCTTTAATAAAAGTGCTCAGCATGCAAAAACTTACCATAAACCAAACCATCATAGCTACTGAATACTATTAGAGAGCCATCTCTGTTGAAGTGAACCTGCAAACATTAGATGAAACTAACATGAACAACATCTGTATTCAAACAATAATTTGACGTTTACTGCTGAGACAGGGTCAGAGTGGGCTGGCAGGGTCTTAAGACACTTCCTAGTTTTTACATCCCAAATTCGGACGCACTCATCAAACTGTCAACATGAACCAGTTCACACCTCACAATCACTAAGTGACATATCGTATCATTCTCATATTAGTGCTCAACAATAATTATGGCTTGCTGGCCTGGGGCCAGTGTGTGAGAGTTTCAGGCCAGTTGATGGAACCGTCACTTGCCCTATAGTGCGGGTGCCGCATTGGGGTCATGAAATGATTTTTTATATATATATATATATATATATATATATATATATATATATATATATAATGTATTATCTTCCCTGAGGTCTACTGATAATGTCAGTTAACGGTTTTTTGTTTGTATGTTTTTTCCAGTAAACTGTCATAGTTAAGTAATAAATGATAATTTTCCACAATGTCTCTGGCCCTCTATCTAAACGCTCGGTTTTGGCCACAGCGTCTCTTTAAATTGTCAATATAAACACCCATTGTTCTGACTGGCTAACATCATGCAGCTCCTCAAATTCAGCCATATTTGAAACTTAAACAGAGGAGGATAAACAAGCTCTTCACAACATTATAAAACTAAATTTCAGGACATGAAATTACGCACATCCAACACATTGCATCCAAATACATTAAAGATGCCATATTATGCTCATTTACAGGTTCATAATTTTATTTTGGGGGTCTACTAGAATAGGTTTACGTGATTTAATGTTCAATAAACTAAATTTTCTCATACTGTACATTGCTGCAGCACCTCTTTTCACCCTCTGGCTGAAGCACTCTGATGTAGCTCCTGTCTCCGCTTTCCGAAAAGCCCAGTTTGCTCTGATTGGTCAGCTGGCCCAGTCTGTTGTGATTGGTCAACCACTTAGAGAATGTGTCGGAATTGTAATGCCCCTTATGGCTCCTACACACTACACGACTTTCAAGACGTCGGATCGTGGTACCGTTCATATTACACAACTGTCTTGTCACTGAAGTCGTAGCGTTTTTAAATTACACGAGGAATCTGCGACAGGTGTGAACACATTACAAAACATTTCACTATTGACGAATCCCCAAGGACTCTTCCTGGACTCCAAATTACGTTTCACAACAGAGTACACGCGAGAAGTGATACGAGATACGAAAACAAATGCATGATCATGTTATGCACTTCAGAATATGATCTGTATGTTTTTAATAGCCTAAAGGCATCATATATTTTATTGGTTACAGCAGTGCTCGAATTGAGGGGTGGCTGGGGGGTATTAGGTATTACCATAAGGTATTAGGGACCCCCCATAAGAAGTAAAAAATAGAATTAGGGGGGTCCCTCAGATATTTTTATTTTAGTAAAACATAATAATAACAAATCTGATTAAATGCATGCGATGGATACGGTAAATTTCGTGAATTGATTATTTACAATAATGTTTTTTAAAGTTGGCTAGTTGCCATGTCTCTTTAAAATGTAAACGCCCCGCCCCACATCTAAAGAGTGCTGTGCGCATGACATCGTTGACTGACAGGACTGTTTGATTGGCGCTGCTCCGTTGAAGCTAATTTTAACTTTTAAAAATGGACAAAAATAAACTTCCACTCGAGGTCGGGAAGAGAAAGCTTCTTACCGACTTTTTTGAGGGGTAATTGTCTCTCTCTATATATCTTTCTACTTTATATCTACCCACACCATATCGGGGCTTTTGTATTCCTTGCGTAATTGGAAACATTTAGGCTTAAGTTACTATTTTTTTCATTATTAATAGTCCTGGTTCTACGGGAGTGCTAGAGATCTCGACGGAGATGGATAACAGCTTTTTAGTAAAGGGAGCGATCGTTGTGTGCTTTCTGTGCTTTCTAATTTCCATTCAGAATTTGTATAAATCTTGTTTTTCATGCTGCCAGCCAGGACCAATAGCCACGTAAACACAAAGTTTCGGGAATTACATACGCATTTATGCGGGATTCTCTCTTCAAATAGCAATAATTGACATTGATTGCCATGGCATTGTTTGTTTCTGAATAAAGCAGCCTTTTTCACTGAAGTGGTCGTTGAATAGTTGCTGACTTACTCACTCATAACAGTGCTTTTCCGCCACCTACTGGACGTAACTATGTAAAAATCGCATGTGCTGAAATAGTTGAAAAATCCCCATCAACACACAGACTTACAGCCTGTTTTGTCACAATCTATATGTTTAATATCTAATAAACAAGTTTCATCCATTTAATCATTTAATCTTTAAAGTATTTTGGAACAAACATTATTATCACAGTGTCACATAATCCACATTAATCATCCAGTTGTTTTTAGGGTAAAAACTACATTGGTAAAAAAAAGCTAGAATCATTCTGTTGGATGTACACTACTGTTCAAGAGTCTCTTCTGCTCACCAAGCCTGCATTGATTTGATGCAAAATACAGTAAAAACAGTAATTTTATGAAATATTATTACAATTTAAAATAATAATATAATAAAATATCATTTATTTCTGTGATCAAAGCTGAATTTTCACCAACGTTTCTCCAGTCTTCATCACATGATCCTTCAGATCTGAAATATAAACTTTTGTAGCATTATACACTACCATTTAAAAGCTTGTGGTCAGTAAGAATGTATTTTTAAAAAATGTTGGGAAAGAAATTAATACTTTTATTCAGTATGGTTGCATTGAATTGATCAAAAGTGACAGTAAAGACATTTATAACGTAACAAAAGATTCTATTTCAAATAGAAACTGTTCTTTTGAACTTTCTATTGATCAAAAAATCCTGAAAAATAAAATAAATGTTTATTACATAGTGTGATTATGACGGATCATGTGACACTGAAGACTGGAGTAATGATGCTGAAAATTCAGCCTTGATCATGTGAATATATATTTTACTATATATTCACATAGAAAACAATATTTCACAATATTACTGTTTTTTTTTTTTAATCAAATCAATGCAGCTTTGAGCAGAAGAGACTTTTAAAAACATTTAAAAAATTGTATCGATCTCAACTTCTGAATGGTAGTGTATATTTCATTTCATTATGTGTATTTATTTAAAAATAAAAATATTGAAACCAAAACATGGCATTGTCTAGTGTGCAAGTAAAGAGGACCTCTAAGGCAAGCACAGTCCATTCCAGTTTAGCAGAGGGCAGTGGCAGGAGCTCAGCACAGGTTAGCAGTGACAAGATCTCAGAAGAGGACAAATGCAGTGATAACAGCTTTATATGGGTCTGTACCACCAACAGCAGCTCAGCACAGATCAACAAAAGCAAAGAGCAGGTCAGCAACAGCTCAGAACAGCTAACTCCCACCAACAGCTCTGAACGGCTCAGCACCACAAAAACTCAGAGCAAGGAAGTTGATAACTGGAGAAATCAGTTAGAGATATGAAGGAAACAATACTCCCCATGGCTGTACATCAATGAAATCCAGTGAGTCTGGAAGCCATCTGATTATTTTCTACGGTTTTTGAGACATTTCAATGTATTTTGAAGTTACTTGCTTTTACGGGTCTTCAAGAGCCTTATATGTAGTGCCCTGGTATATTTGCTATAGTTGCTGTTTTGGGTCTGCTGCCCTCTAAATCCAGTATTACTTTAGTAAGTAATTTAAAAGAATAATTATATATATATATATATATATATATATATATATATATATATATATATATATATATATATATATATTATATATATTTACGATATTATGATAAAATATATTGTATATTTTGTATAAAGTGTATATTGCGAGACTAAACCTACATCCCCCTGCCATAAAAAAAACTTGGGGACCCCCCATAAGACTTGACTCAATTCGAGCACTGGGTTACAGTATGAAAAAGTACCTCCTACTGAAATATCTACATATTTGCTTATCTGACTGTCCAAGAGAATTAGCAATTTCTCTCCAACTCTTCTCTTTCTCCACCTGGTTGTGGTACAGATGAAACATCAAATAGGTGCTGGTGCTCCTGCCAATGTTCCACAATTTTACCACCATTTCTTCGGTCCAATGATACTTTCTTGATACCGCAGCCATGCTAGTTGATGTTCTGTTGCAGGTACATCAGGACTCCTCCCACTAAAACTTCCTGTGCCCTGTTTCTTGCTCTCTCATTGGCTGTAGGTCAACACTGCTGTTATTCAGTCAAAACATATTTCACATTGCATGATTTGGAATCGCAGACAGGTCAGGATATTTAAAATTCTAGATATCTCGCTGACATCGGCGACACGTCGGCGCTTCTCTCAAATCGTGTCTTTGATCATTTATACATTGCGATCGTCGCTCAAGGGAGCGAAATCCAATTTGCCCAAGATTTTAGGCTTTTGCCAGCGATCTCCACAAAACTGTCAGCAAGCGAAAATCAGGCTTAAAATCCTGTAGTGTAAACTCGCCATTACTAGAACCGAGTTTCAGCTCCAGAGGCTTCCTGAGCAGTACATTCCTGAGGTGGGCATTATGCAAATGTGTTACATAGTGAGGTAGACATGTCACGGAAGTAATGGATGGACTGCAAACCAGGCATTTCAGGCAGTTCAGGAGGAGTGTTTTCTGTGGGAGAGAGTAACTCTCTTTGGTGTGAATGTTGTGCTTTGTAACTTTGCAGATTTGACATGCACAAACAGCTGTATTACATATATTACACACTAAAATCCCAAAAAGCTTAATAGGGCCTCTTTAAAATGTTAACTCAAGCACATCAGCACCATCTGGCTACTATCAAACAGTGATGCCATTTGAAATATTCAAGAATGAAACTTCACTCACAGTGTTTTAACTGCACCATTCTTCAATAACAGCTTATTTACAACACTTGAATCATATTAATACTTGTTTAGTCCACGCTGATATTAGCCACACATGCGCAGTCCATAGCATGGTGAAACATGACACACAAATAGTGCACTTAGGCACAGATCGCCAAAAACTCATCCAAGTGGTCAAAAACGTCCAACTAGTGCTTGTTTACACACACCAACAATTAAAAATAGCGCAGTTGGGCGCAAGAAAAGAAAGACTAGGCCTGTCTCTCTCCCGCTCTGTTCACGATATGAACTGAACGCCAGAGGGACGGGGCCAAGGGTGTGATGACACATGTTGTGGGGCGTTTACAACTGAGTAGTGTCTTGTGATGTCACAAACACAGTTTTGAAAAATGAGACATTTCAGCAGGGTGGGAACTAAAAATGCTCTTTTTAGACTGGGGAGGACGTTTTGAGCTCTGAAATTTACAGTATGTTGTTATAGTACAGTTAACTCTTAGATGTCTAAATATCAAGGAAAATTAGATTTTCCATTTCATGACCCCTTTAAATTTAACATTCGTAAATGTGTTTTTTGCCGAACAAACATTCACATTTAGATTTCTGTGATGCATTGATCATTGATATTGTGCATTTAAATGAAAACATATATCTTTCAATTTTGCAATGGGGCCAGTGAAAATGTTGGCAGGGCAAGTAAAATCTGTTTTGGCCAGCATAAAAAATAAACAATCGTTGAGCCCTGTCATATGCATATTTACTCCTTTTACTTATAAGTCTCCCTGTCTGTTTACTTACACATCCTGAAACAACAAGATTTGACTGTGGGTTGAAATTACAACAGAAGACATAATTTCTGTAACCTTTCAGTGTCTTCAGACATTTTACCTTTAATGGCATGACAAAGAATTAGTAGAAAAATTACAGGGACTCTCATTTCCCATATCTTCAGTGTCTTGTCATCTGATGCAGACACAAAATGTTAGAGGACCAAGCAACATCTGATATTCCTTGTGAAATGCAACATGAGTATTCAGGTGATATAAAACACACCACAAATAGACAGTTATAAATTAGAGAGCTTTACAGGACCACCATTACAAGAATTATCAAATAATTGCTGGGAAAGGGAGGCCCTTGAGAGTACTGCAAAAACAACAAACACGTCTCTAAACCAATTCATACACCATATTGACTCAGATATTCTATATGGAAACATCTATGTGTTCTTTATTATTGCTTTTTCACATTTTGGGATTTTGGAAGGCTTTTCCTTCACCATCCGAACCAACTCATCCCTATTTCTATTTTATTCAAGACAATAAGACCTTCACAAGTGATTAAATGTTGCTGCATCAAGAGATTGAAGTTTGACATTGAAACTGAACTTGAAATTTGGCAACAACTAAATGACCTAATCTAAGTTTATATCCTGCAAGAGATTTCTCAAATGTTCCAACATAAGCATATTTTGATGAGCTTGACTGCCGATAAAAAAAGACTCAATTTTTAACCCTCAGTGATCCACTCAATTGGCCTGCAGTCCTCTATAATACAGCAAACAGAAAATATGAAAAAAGCATGTATTTGCTCCATAGGCTAAAAAATTTAGCCATCTGGTGGAAAATATTAAAATTACATGATTTTATGCTTTAATGGCTCTGGGATCAAATATTGCCATTTTAATGGGTCCTGAGTGTAACAGTTTTGTGTACACAGGGTGTTATAGGTGTATTATAGGAACTGAGGTTGAAATATCCAAATGTATGCCGTTGGCATTAACACAGCCAAAATGATCAGGAAAAAAATTAAATAAAATGTCCCTAAGGTCACACAAGGGTTAAGCAGTTGTTGTTGTTTGTAGGCTACAATATTTTAGCACAACACAGCCACACTAATCCCTCTTACATAAACTGGCCAGCCATTCTCCACAAGGGCTGAATTTCACAGATGATAAAGATTGTGTGTGGCTGATTATTATATAAACAGATGGAAAACTCAATCACCCTGGTTTCCCCAAATACATTTTGTGAACAAAATAATCTTAGGACTTTGCCAGTAATAGTGCAACAATCTGAACAGTAATAAAGGGCAATGTCTTAATTTCACATCATACAGAAATTATCTTATTTTTAATTGAAAATAATTGTGTTTAACATGTTCAAAGCTCAATAATAAAAATAAAAAAAAATACAAATTTAAGTAAAATAAAGAAAAAAAGGAATACTGAGAGGTATAAAAAAAATATACAGCAATTGTTATGCTGTATTTAAGCCAAATTATCATCAGATAGTTTTACTTTTTTCATTCCATAAATAAGCATATCAACCTTTCTATTATAATTCATTTCTTAATTATTCACAATACATTTTTTTTTTTATCTATAAGATGAACTGGTAGTTTTTTGTATTTCTCACAGAATATTTCTATTGAATAGGACAGTTTCGTATTTTTGGTCTGTGTAGTATTATTATTATTAGCTACATTTACGTTATATTTATTATTATTATGCATATACATAGTGGGGGATACGAATCAGATATTCACCTTTTGCATACAAATGTTAGTTTAAATGTCAAAAAATTATGCAAATCATATGCAAAATAACTTAAAGCTATTAAAAAACACGATTAAAGCGCGACAGTTATCCATTCACACTACAACAGCAACCACAATACTGTGCGAGACGGCGCGCACGCGCACAACACTACCAAACCAGTGTCGACCCCAGCCATCTATTATGCTTCTTCGAAATAAAAGCTACCCGAAAATCTGCAAGGAAAACGCTACCGGAGCTGCCTGGAGTGAAAGTAATAAAGTATACCATACATATATACGTTTAGCGCATTCCGATTGAAGTTTGTGTTGAGTTTAGATGATGCATATTGATCTTTTGGGGGGGAAACACAGCTGAATGTGGCTAGCAGGATCTCCTCTGACAGAGTGGAGCTGATGATCGGCGCTTTGCAATAATGTAACAAAACCTTTCAAGCGCAGCCGTTTCGATCCGTGAAAGTAGAGCTCGCTGTAATCGTTCGCGGTGTTTTTTTCTTGATGTATCAAATGTGGATTCCGTATTTGGGAATGCATTGTGGCATGATTTCAAAAGAGCCCGCTGCCTGAGTAGCTAGCTGGCTGAACGGCATGCACACACAATGGTTGTGTTAAAGACATGGTGGGGCTCGAGCCTCAGCATTCCTCACTCGATGCCCTGTCTCTCCCGTGCCCGCCATCTTTTAAAGAACTTATACACACGCCTGGTGCAGTTACTTTAACGCGCATTTGCTAAATGGATTTCCAGTTTAGTTTACCGTTTGAGCCCCGCGAAAGAGGGCGCAGGCGCTGAATTTGCTGGCTAATGTTTTGGTCATGATTTAATTCAGTGTAACCTGCGATTTGTTTTTTTTCATGGTCTCCCTGATTTAAAATACGTTTTCTTGGGATTAAAGATAACTATTGTAAAACATCATGTGGACAACACAGGTTTACACACACACACATATATATATATATATATATATATATATATATATATATATATATATATATATATACAATAATAATTATTTATTTACTTTGCTGATTTTGCCAGCCATTCATTTATTAAAAATAAAATAAAATCTTTAAAAACGCTGTATCTTAGGCTTTTAACACATTTTCAAGATTCTAGTATTGGGGTCAGAATCCTAGTATACTTTTTTTTTTTTCTTTGCAACATTCAATAATAGTTAATATTGTTTAATACAAATACTGTTTGTTATCTGTTTGCAACTTGCAAATCACTGAATTTATAATTGTTTTCAACGTGGTGGTCTTACTGGAAAAAAAGATTCATCTTTGTTATTGTGAGCCAATGAAGTGTTGGCATCTAACCAGAATTGTAAAATGGAATATAATATATAAACAAAGTACAAATGCAAATTGCAATGAGGTAAAAATGGCTGGTACAACTACATTTCCATTACTTATTTTACATAGTGTATATAACATAGCTTTTTCAGACATTTATTTTTCTTAGATTTAGATTTAATTTGAGTTATTTTCCTGTGTTTACTGGCAGAGTGCTAACACTCAGGTCTTGAGATGGAATGTGTGCGTCGAGGTGGGACCAAGGAGCTGCAAGAGGATCATTGAGCTAAGAGACGTACAGACAGCATTCAAGCATCATCTTCCGCTTAACTGGCGAGTATGTCGGTAGTCACGTCCCCTGCTCAGGTGCCTCCACCTATTGTAAACCCTCCTCCACCTGAGGTCACAAACCCCAGTAAGCCAGGTCGAAAAACAAACCAGTTACAGTATATGCAGAATGTGGTTGTGAAGACTCTGTGGAAGCATCAGTTTGCGTGGCCCTTTTACACACCTGTGGATGCCATCAAATTGAATCTGCTAGTGAGTAAATTGTTGCCTTTTAGTTCCCATATTGTTAGATTTTATAGTAAATATTATTATTATATTTTTTGTCTTATCTAGTGTGTTTCTCATTTTATAATTAATTATCTGTATCATATAGGACTACCATAAAGTTATTAAAAATCCAATGGACATGGGAACCATAAAGAAGAGACTTGAGAATAATTATTATTGGACTGCTGGTGAATGCATGCAGGACTTTAACACTATGTTCACAAACTGTTACATCTATAACAAGGTAAATTATTAAAAACGTACTTTTTATAATTATATAATATATATAATTGTTGTCATTTCTATAACCGTGATAGACCAATATACAGTGAGGAAAATAAGTATTTGAACACCCTACTATTTTGCAAGTTCTCCCACTTAGAAATCATGGAGGGGTCTGAAATTGTCATCGTAGGTGCATGTCCACTGTGAGAGACATAATCTAAAAAACAAAATCCAGAAATCACAATGTATGATTTTTTTACTATTTATTTGTATGATACAGCTGCAAATAAGTATTTGAACACCTGAGAAAATCAATGTTAATATTTGGTACAGTAGCCTTTGTTTGCAATTACAGAGGTCAAACGTTTCCTTTAGTTTTTCACCAGGTGTGCACACACTGCAGGAGGGATTTTGGCCCACTCCTCCACACAGATCTTCTCTAGATCAGTCAGGTTTCTGGGCTGTCGCTGAGAAACACGGAGTTTGAGCTCCCTCCAAAGATTCTCTATTGGGTTTAGGTCTGGAGACTAGCTAGGCCACGCCAGAACCTTGATATGCTTCTTACAGAGCCACTCCTTGGTTATCCTGGCTGTGTGCTTCGGGTCATTGTCATGTTGGAAGACCCAGCCTCGACCCATCTTCAATGCTCTAACTGAGGGAAGGAGGTTGTTCCCCAAAATCTCGCAATACATGGCCCTGGTCATCCTCTCCTTAATACAGTGCAGTCAGCCCTGTCCCATGTGCAGAAAAACACCCCCAAAGCATGATGCTACCACCCCCATGCTTCACAGTAGGGATGGTGTTCTTGGGATGGTACTCATCATTCTTCTTCCTCCAAACACGGTTAGTGGAATTATGACCAAAAAGTTCTATTTTGGTCTCATCTGACCACATGACTTTCTCCCATGACTCCTCTGGATCATCCAAATGGTCATTGGCAAACTTAAGACAGACCTTGACATGTGCTGGTTTAAGCAGGGGAACCTTCCGTGCCATGCATGATTTCAAACCATGACGTCTTAGTGTATTACCAACAGCACCCTTGGAAACGGTGGTCCCAGCTCCTTTCAGGTCATTGACCAGCTCCTCCCGTGTAGTTCTGGGCTGATTTCTCACCTTTCTTAGGATCATTGAGACCCCACGAGGTGAGATCTTGCATGGAGCCCCAGTCCGAGGGAGATTGACAGTCATGTTTAGCTTCTTCCATTTTCTAATGATTGCTCCAACAGTGGACCTTTTTTCACCAAGCTGCTTGGCAATTACCCCGTAGCCCTTTCCAGCCTTGTGGAGGTGTACAATTTTGTCTCTAGTGTCTTTGGACAGCTCTTTGGTCTTGGCCATGTTAGTAGTTGGATTCTTACTGATTGTATGGGGTGGACAGGTGTCTTTATGCAGCTAACGACCTCAAACAGGTGCATCTAATTTAGGATAATAAATGGAGTGGAGGTGGACATTTTAAAGGCAGACTAACAGGTCTTTAAGGGTCAGAATTCTAGCTGATAGACAGGTGTTCAAATACTTATTTGCAGCTGTATCATACAAATAAATAGTTAAAAAATCATACATTGTGATTTCTGGATTTTTTTTTTTAGATTATGTCTCTCACAGTGGACATGTACCTACGATGACAATTTCAGACCCCTCCATGATTTCCAAGTGGGAGAACTTGCAAAATAGCAGGGTGTTCAAATACTTATTTTCCTCACTGTATGTCTGTCAAGCCAATGAATTGGCTGTTGTTTGGCCATTTTGTGTAAAATATTTTAAATTCGTGAATTGTGATGTACATATTATCTGCAATCATTAAATCAGTATTATATTGGCCAACCCTGTTCTTTAGATATTAGCATTGGCTATTTAAAAACCTATATCGGTCGACCACTATTTTATAAATTGTCTTTTAATGCCATCCTGTTATGTAATGTTTAATTGTATGCATTACATTCCCTATTATATTTTCTTACTGTTTTCTGCTGTTGTCCTAGCCCACAGATGACATTGTTCTTATGGCTCAAGCCTTGGAGAAAATTTTTCTCCAAAAGGTTGCTCAGATGCCCCAGGAGGAGGTGGAGCTTCTACCCCCACCACCAAAGGGAAAAGCACGAAAACCTGTGGCACCCCCTGGGACAGGTAACTCATTTAAAGTAAACCTTTTGAAAGTTACCAATGGTATGCAGCTTTCAGCTGAGTTTCCTTCTGAACTTGTTTTATATGTATCCAAACAGAAAACCAACAATCAATAGCACTGACGACTGGTTCTCCGTCCTCTTCATGTCCGAGCTCCCCCCCTCAGCGGGCTCAGACTCCTGTAATAGCTGCAACTCCAGTCTCGACCATCACCTCCAATGTCCAAGCTGTGCCCCCTGCCACACCCATGATCCAAACCGCACAGCCTGTTGTCAAAGTAAGACCAGTTTAAATGATGTGGAAGCAACCAAAGTTTTGTGTCCTCCTTGTCAAAGCAGAGAATGTGCTATTTTGCCATTTTTTAAAGATTGGTTTTCTTTTAAAATATTGTTTTGTACAAAGTAAAAAAAAATCATGACTTTAAAGGTGAAGTATGTAATTTCTGCGCTACTAGTGGAACCAAACGGAATTACAAAAACAATGTATGTTTTCAAACAACTTTTGCCAACACCCCTCAGACACATCACGCCCTTTTGCACTCTCTGATTCCCAATTAACAAATAGGCCAAACTATATAAAAGGTGATAAACGTTTAACATAGTAATAAACAAGACCGCTATAATAAACACACAGGACAGAATGTGTGGCAAAGGAATCGGCTCGTCCGATAACATTGCCGGATTGAACACCAGCTGGTATGATAGTTATTTTTAAAAAAAATGTCCCCCTTTTCTCCCAATTTGGAATGCCCAATTTCACTACTTAGTAGGTCCTCCTGATGGTGCGGTTACTCGCCTCAATACAGGTGGCGGAGGGCAAGTCTTAGTTCACGTGGCTCATCGTACATGACACAGTGGAGACTCCTCGTGTGGAGGCTCATGCTACCCTCACGAGCCACGCACAATTTTCCACACGCCCCATTGAGAGCGAGAACTCTAATCATGACCACGAGGAGGTTACCCCATGTGACTCTACCCTCCCTAGCAAACGGTACAATTTGGTTGCTTAGGAGACCTTGGTGGAGTCACTCAGCATGCCCTGGATTCAAGCTTGCGACTCCAGGGGTAGTAGTCAGCGTCAATACTCCCTGAATTGGTAAGCGTAACAATACATATTCAGAGTATCTTGCAAATGTATCTGAAGCTCGACAGTAATGCGCTAACTTGTGTGGCAATTCCAGAGTATAGCTTATCTTTCGAGAAGCAACATCAAACCCCAAAAACTCCCTCATTGTTCTGCACCTTGTAAACGTTCACTCTGGTTTTACTCCATTCTCTGTCTCTTTGTCTTCTTGCAAGTCTTCAAATTTTGGCAAGCTAAGTTTTGTTTCCTCTGTAACTTGTCTGCCATGGAAATTCAAATTTTCCTGGTTAAACAGTTAACTACAAGTAGCCACGCCCCAAACTTACGCTATAGGCTGAGCTAGAAAGGGATAGGTGGATCTGAAATGGATGCTCAAAATAAAAACATCAATGTTTTGATAGTGCCTGGTGGCTCAGTGTTTACACTTTTGGGGGAGGTAAACCCACGCATGACTGACTTAATGCATAGTTGTCAATGAACAATAAACTGGGATATTAGAACGAAAAAAAATTTGGTTTGTTTTTTAGCTGTAATATTTTTTTTATTGACAGGGTTAAAGGGGTCATGACGTGCATTATATTTATATAATTATATAAGGGAAGTAATTAAATGAAAACATCTCCGGAACCGCTGCCTCGTCATTATTTTCTTCTGTGTTTTCCCCCATTGAGGGCAAATCGGTGCAATTATGGGTACGAGCTCGCCTTTGCATGTGATTTGGTGGATTCTTATCACGAATAAACTCTCCTGTTGCTATGTGCGTGGGTTTGTCAAAGAATTTCGGGATCGTAGTTTCATTCGGGCACAAATGGTCATTTGTTTGATACAGCTGGTCTCCGATTCTGATTCTTTTAAGAATCGATTCAGAATCGTTTGAATAATGATCACAATGTTTTTCTTCCTTGAGTTTCGCTTATGTTAGTAAAAAAAAAAAGTCGTAATGTAGTATTATGTGACCTTTTTCTACCCTGTCTTTGGCTCTCTCTCTGAAACGCTTGGTTTTGTGAGTACTTCACCTTTAAGACACGCCCACTTTTATGATTGGCTAACATAATTGAAAAGCAAATGCCCTCCCGCTATTACAAGTGTATTTTCCAAGAATGAAAACTTGCAAGCAACTTTTAAAATCTCCTAAAAACACTCGGTCCCGGCAATCATTGATAGCCATATGTCCCAATTTATGTAAAGCATACAATCAAACAACAACAGTTGTTTAACTGATATAACAATAGAAACTTAACAAAATCATCAAAGTTTCTTTCCAATTCTTATTATGCATTCAAGATTTGGTGATAAAATAACATGCATCCCATGTCAGGAAGAAAGCGATGTTCGCCGGCTGGGGAACCTCCCTCGAATGATTCTCAAGTCGACCAGGGGAGGGGGTCTTCCACGGTATATTTATCACTTAAATACGGGAAAACAGGTATCCTGATGCGTTAATTTAGGCCAAAGTGCAAGACATCATGGCTTATACAAGACAGATGATAAAGCAGACACAGCCATACTACGATATACTTCACCATTGTTTTTTGTTGCACTCCATGTTCTCACTGGAATCATTTAATCTCAAATCAATATTTCATGATGAATTATGTATTTCTTTGGTAAGTAATCATGTAATAAGCATGATCTGCTTTGCTTTGGAGTCATGATCATGGTTTATTTAGCAAATAAAATGGTTGACTATACAATTTCTTACATATCAAACAAACTCCGGCAGATGAAACAGAAGAAATACATTTGCAATTCACCAGCATTACTTTTGTGTCCAATAGTGAAGCTACTGCTACATCTTTCAATACAATTGTTTTTGCAAAGCCTGAATCCTTGGTTCTCAGAAGAATTTGTCCATGAATCCAGACATTTATTCCCAAATTATTGCATTCAGGAACTTTGTTTGAATTAGCCACTAATTCCTAACTTTGGGGCCCTTCAGACTTTGCAGTATCCCAGCTGCTTTCTCTCTCTATCAACTCACCGCCTGCAACAATTACGTATGTTGTGGAGGTGAGAACTATGAAAATTACATTACACTGTGATGTCAAAATGTAGCCAATTTCAAAACGAGTTGTTTTTGCTGGGTGGAAACAATAAATGCTCTTATTAGACTGGAAGAGAAGCTTTAAGTTCTAAAACTTTAGAAAAAGTTTAGATTTTAGATTAATTGTTTATAAAAATGTGGTCGATTCGATATTGATTCTGAAAAGCCATGGATCGATCTTTTACTCTGTGCAACCTTCCACTACAATGAGAGGAAATTTCACACTATGCGGCTGAAATGTATGTATTTTGCAACTGGCTGGCAAATGTTTAGATTTGACTCACCAGTAATTGTGGTATAGTGGTGGAGTATTCTGCAGCAAGATCCTTTCACTGCGTGTTGAATGTAAAAGTTGTTCACTGTGTCTCAAGAAAAAAACCCATGCAACTGATTTTTAATTGAATAATGACTCTTTTAATACTCTTTCTATACTTTACAGTCAGTTGTTTATCAAAATCAACAAAAAAAGAAATGTTTAATTGTAATCGGGCATAGCAGAGATGAGATAAAGCCATTCGATTCTCTCTCATCAACATGCGGTCATTTAAAGACGCTCTTACAGAAGTTCCGGAATATCGGTTTGTAGCACATGTTTAAGAAATCAATGTAAATACCTGTAAATAGTACAAATGAAACAATAAAAATGTAAGAAAATATTATATAATATATGCAATATAATTTCATATTTATTAATTAAAATACATTGATTTGTATGTGACCAAAATGATGTAAAACTAATAAATATAATTAGTAAAATTTATATTTTCATATTGTACCTAGTTAGAAGGTCCTCTGTATAATTCACAGCATTATCTAGGAAATAATTTATTTAATATGTAAGCAAAAGGGAAATGAAATATTCCCATATGAATCAAATCGAGAGCTTGTGAATCAGGATCAAATTGAATTAGGAAATCCGTATCGATACCCAGCCCTAATGTTTTTATAGTACAATGACCTTTAAATGTCAAAATATAAAGGAAAATTAGATTCCTGATGTCACGACCCCTTTAAATGGCATGAATTTAGAGCTGCAGTTTTTCTTTAGAGCTGGGGGTTTTAGCGTGCTGACGGTATGCTGTGCTTTAGCGTGCTAACAGTGGTTAAAAGTAGCTGTAAGACTGTCAGCATGCAAAAAACAACCTCTCTGTAAAGTTGCATCTCTAATTTCATAGCCTCTAAAGCACTATCTTCTTAAAACCACAACTGCTGAAGCCATCAAAAGACTACTTTTGCTGCATTCATATTTTCAGGTGTGGAATGTCGAAGTAAACATTAACAAGGTATTCTGTAATAGAGATACATTGGAGGCCATAGCAATATATATTTTTTAATTCCTATTTGCTCCAACAGCAAAAAAAAAGAAAAATAATAATGTTATAAATGTACATTTAAATCATTGAAATTATAAAAACGTTTGATAGATTTACACTGCTAAATTAAGGTGGAAATGTGTCATCACAGTCTGTAAAAAGGGCTAATTGCATAATTTGCAGGTCTCTTGTAGTTGTGAGTAGTTTTGACATGTTGCATATGTTGTTCATCCTATTTTAGTTTATTGAATTTTTAGAGGTGTGAACTGGCCTCACGATTCGATTACGATTCAAAGGGTAACGATTCGATTATAAAATGGTTCTCGATGCATCTTGTCCTTTAATATCTTTCTTCAAAATACATTTTTTACACGTTTTTTCCTTTCAGATTTTTATTTAACAGCTGTTTTAAAAATCAGAAAGAGTCACATTACATAAACTGGCCTTTTACATTCAGTATGAGCTGTGAACAAAACATGGAACATCAACGAGATTAAATGGTTCTATAGTTTAAGAGTATCTCAGTTTTTCAGTTTCTTTCTTTAGAACCTTATAAAAAATCTCTTAGAAGCACAAAGAAATATTAGTTCTCCATTAAAACGCACTGAGTACTATTACTTCAACTGATTATATTATTATTTAAATGTTTAAGCATTGGAAGTCATTTAATAGTATTTCATTATTATTTAAAATTAATTATGCTATTCATTTTCATTTGTAAGCACAAATGGAAGTTGCTGGTCCAGGATGAGAGATATATCTGCTTCTATGAGAGTGCAGCTATCAGTTTCTCCTCTCCTCACCAGCACGGGTGATAGTAGTGGTTAAAATAGCGCAGTTGTTGCTTCAGAAATGTTTCAAGTCCCGTATGCCCTGTTCTATCTGTTTGCTTTGCGAGTAGAAGATAAAACATTTATCATCAGGTGTGCGCACTGTAATGACTAACGAGTGACCAGCAATGACAAAAGCCAATGAAATGGAGAGCGTGCAAGAGTAGAGAAGGGGGGGGGTAAATGAAAACATCAACATCTCCCGAACCGCTGCCTCGTCATTATTTTCTTCTGTGCTTTCCCCCGTTGAGGGCAAATTAGTGCAATTATGGGTACGAGCTCGCCTTTGCATGTTGTTTGGTGGCTTCTTATCACAAATAAACTCTCCCGTTGCTATGTGCGTGGGTTTGTCAAAGAATTTCGGGATCGTAGTTTCATTCGGGCACAAATTATCATTTTGTTTGATACAGCTGGTCTCCAAACAGTCATCAGAATCGTTTGAGTAATGATCGAGATGCATCGCTGAAATTATTTTTTCCAACAGCTCTTTTAATTTGTGTCATTTACCCTATTGAAGGGCTGCACTAATCATCCATATTTAGTTGAAGTCATGAGTTTGCGTACACCTTAGCCAAAAACATTTCAACTCAGTTTTTCACAATTCCTTACATTTAAGCGCAGAAAACATTCCCTGTCTTGGGTCAGTTAGGATCAATAATTTATCTTAAGATTGTGAAATGTCAGAATAATTGTGATGATTTATTTCAGCTTTTATATCTTTCATCACATTGCCAGTGGCTCAGAAATGTACATTCACTTTGTTAGTATTTGATAGCATTGCCTTTAAATTGTTTAACTTGGGTCAAACTGTTTGTGTAGCCTTCCACAAGCTTCTCACAATAAGTTGCTGGAATTTTGGCCCATTCCTCCAGACAGAACTGGTGTAACTGGTGAGTCAGGTTTGTAGGACTCGCACACGCTTTTTTCAGATTGAGGTTGGGGCTTTTGATGGCCACTCCAATACCTTGACTTTGCTGTTCGTAAGCCATTTTGCCACAACTTGGGAGGTATGCTTGGGGTCATTTCCCTATTACGAAGGCCCATTTGTGACTGAGCTTCATGTTCCTGGCTGATGTCTTGAGATGTTGCTTCAATATATCCACATAATTTTCCTTCCTCATGATGCCATCTATTTTGTGAAGTTCACCAGTCCCTCCTGCAGCAAAGCACCCCCACAACATGATGCTGCCACCCCCATGCTTAACAGTTGGGATGTGTTCTTCAGCTTGCAAGCCTCACCCTTTTTCCTCCAAACATAACGATGGTCATTATGGCCAAACAGTTAGTTTTTTGTTTCATTAGACCAGAGTAAATGTTTAAAGTTTACTCCAAGGTGCTGGAGAGGAGGGTTTGGCCGATTGTTGAACCTCAGATTGAAGAGGAACAATGTGGGTTCCGTCCTGGCCATGGAACGATGGACCAGATCTTTACTCTCGCAAGGATCCTGGAGGGGGCCTGGGGGTATGCCCATCCGGTCTACATGTGTTTTGTGGATCTGGAGGAGGCGTATAACCGGGTCCCCCGGGAGATACTGTGGGAGGTGCTGCGGGAGTACGAGGTGGGGGATCCCTTCTTAGGGCGATCCAATCCCTGTACGTCCAAAGCGAGAGCTGTATCTGGGTCCTCGGCACGAAGTCGGTTGCGTTCCATGTGGGGGTTGGTCTCCGCCAGGGCTGCGCTTTGTCACCAATCCTGTTTGTGATATTCATGGCCAAAATATCGAGGCGTAGTCGGGGTGGGGAAGGGGTGCGATTTGGTGGGCTGGGGATCTCATCGCTGCTTTTTGCAGATGATGTGGTCTTCATGTCATCATCGGCCCGTGACCTTCAGCCCTCACTGGATCACTTGGCAGTCGAGTGTGAAGCGGCTGGGATGAGGATTAGCTCCTCTAAATCTGAGGCCATGGTTCTCAGCAGGAAACCGATGGAGTGCATACTCTGTGTAGGGAAGGAGGTATTGCCCCAAGTGAAGGAGGTCAGGTACCTCGGGGTCTTGTTCACGAGTGAGGGGACAATGGAGTGGGAGGTTGGCCGGAGAATCGGGGCAGCGGGGACGGTATTGCACTCGCTCTATCGAAAAGAGAGGTGGAAGGCAAAGCTCTCGATCTACCCTCACCTATGGTCATGCAGGCTGGGTCATGACCGAAAGAACTAGGTCGCAAGTACAAGCTGCCAAAATGTGTTTCCTCAGAAGGGTGGCGGGCTTCTACCTTAGAGATAGGGTGAGGAGCTCAGTCATCTGTGTGGAGCTTGGAGTAGAGCCGCTGCTCCTTTGCATCGAAAGGAGCCGGTTGAGGTGGTTTGGGCATCTGGTTAGGATGCCCCCTGGGCGCCTCCCTAGGGTGGTGTTTCAGGCACATCCATCTTTGAAGAGGCCTCGGGGGAAAACCCAGTCAAATCTGGTTAATGTGGCTTGGGATAGGGAAGTTTTGGGCCCCCTGCTGGATCTGCTGCCCCCGCGACCCGACTTCGGATAAGCGGTTGAAGATAGATGGATGGATGGATGAATGGATAGACCAGAGTAAATTTTCTTCATATCTTTGTCCCCATGTGCACTTGCAAACTGTAGTCTGGCTTTTTATGGCAGTTTTGGAGCAGTGGCTTCCTTGCTGAGTAGCCTTTCAGGTTATGTCGAAATAGGACTTGTTTTACTGTTTCCTCCAGCATCTTCACAAGGTCCTTTGCTGTTGTTCTGGGATTGATTTACACTTCACACCAAACTACGTTCATATCCAGGAGACCAAATGCATCTCCTTCCTCAGCGGTATAGTGGCTGCATGGCCCATTGTGTTTATACTTGCGTACTATTGTTTGTACAGATGAACGTGGTACCTTCAGGCAGTTGTCTGTAAATGATTGTTGGAAACATTACTCATGTGATGCACAAAGTAGATGTACTAAATTACTTACCAAAACCATAGTTTGTTAATATGAATTCTGTGGAGTAGTTAAAAAATACGTTTTAATGACTTCAACCTAAGTGTATGTAAACTACTGACTTAAAATAGACTTTCAAAAAACATGTCTGATCGGTGACCCTAAACCAGCCTAATAAATCAGGTCTTCCTTAAAGGAATATTCACACCATTTGACTTGCCCCTCCTTTTCTTAAAGAAAAGCAAAAATCGAGTTACAGTGAGGCACTAACAATGGAAGTGAATGGGGCCAATTTTGGAGGGTTTAAAAGGTAGAAATGTGAAGCTTATAATTTTATGAAAGCACTTACATTAATTCTTCTGTTAAAACTCATGTAGTATTTGAGCTGTTAAGTTGTTTAAATCATCATGTTACAGTCGTTTTAGGGTTTGTTGACATTACATCATCATGACAAAGCAGTTGTAAAATAGGCTATAACTTTACACAGAAAAAGTTAGTAAGTGATTTTATCACACTAAAATCATGTTTATCATATTGTTTATGTCTTTGTGGCTATAAGTTTTCAGAAGTATTTTAATGATCAAAAATTGGCCCCCATTCACTTCCATCATAAGTGCTTCACTGTAACCCAGATTTCTGCTTTTTTTTTTTTTTTAAAGGAGGGGCAAGTCAAATTACATTTTTGTGGTAATCGATATTTCAATAAATGCTGTCGATTGAGCTTAACATGCATTGAACCTGGAATATTACTTTAAGACAGACTAGTTTTTCTGGCAACCCAGTGGTTAGTCAATTTAAAAAATATGTAATTTTGCAAATCCCTATTTCAGTTATGTTTGTTCTAACACACATGCATGATGTCATTTTCCTCAGAAGAAAGGGGTGAAGCGGAAAGCAGACACCACCACGCCCACAACCTGTGCAATCAATGCCAGCAGAAGTGAGTCTCCCACTGCAATGTTGGAGTCCAAACACAGTAAAGTCATTTCCAGACGAGAGAGCACTGGTCGACCCATCAAACCTCCCAAAAAGGACCTGGAAGATGGGGACGTCCAACAGCAAGGCAACAAGAAAAACAAACTCAATGATCATCTCAAATACTGTGACATTATCCTCAAAGAGATGCTTTCCAAGAAACATGCAGCTTATGCCTGGCCCTTCTACAAGCCTGTTGATGCAGAAGCCCTGGAGCTTCATGACTATCATGAAATCATCAAGCAACCAATGGACCTTAGCACTGTCAAAGTATGACCTGAGATTTCACCTTGCAAAGACAAACGTCCTTCGTTATTTCAAGTATTTATAAAGAATGGGAACTTTTCCTTGATTTAATTTATGATATGGATAAGTTTTATAGGCCTGGAAGAGTCATATAAAGCTTTATAGTGTACATTCATTTTTCTAGTTTTGCTGTGCTATAAAAATATTTCCTCAGCTAAATATTACTTTCATGTGGAGCATGTGTAGAGTAAAACTTGCTTGCAAGACATAGTGGTTCTTTTGGGTCAGTTCTTTTCAATTATTTGATCTAAACGTTTCATTATCATTGATTCGGAATGAATCAAAATAGTAAAAAAATCAAGTAATCAAGAACGACTGGAAAGGTAATGGAAATTTGTTGGTCAACATAGGTTAGGAATCCTGATATGATGGTTAATTGTCATTTATTTCTTTGTACATGTGAATCAGGCTAAAAATTATTTGATGCCCAGTCTTAAAATTGCATTATATATCTTTCAAACTAAAATATTTTATACCATGCCTATATTTCAGAAAAAGATGGATGGCCGAGAATACCAAGATGCCCAAAGCTTTGCAGCAGATGTTCGGTTAATGTTCTCAAATTGTTACAAGTACAACCCTCCTGATCACGAGGTTGTTGCCATGGCGAGAAAACTACAGGTGCAAACGTTTAAAATGAGAGCCATTGTGGCCCTAAATGACTCATAAATCTTTAGACCTCACCATCCAATTTTGTTGTGTCCTACAGGATGTGTTTGAGATGAAATTTGCTAAGATGCCTGATGAACCTGCTGAGCCGTCCTCCCCTAATGCAGTATCAGCCACAGCGGTGGTGAGCAAGAGCACCGGCAGCAGTGAGAGCAGCGCAGACTCTTCCAGTTCCAGCTCGGATTCAGAGGAGGAGCGGGCCACCAGGCTGGCCGAGCTGCAGGAACAGGTGAGTGGCAAACAGGTTGGTGTCACCACTGAGGACCAAGATCCAAACCAAGGGTGGAGAGACCGGCAGAGGCCACACCCACCCCCTCCCCCACATTCACCACCTCATCGCTCTGACTGCTTGTGTCAGAGTCATTTGGAATGTTTGGACTTTTTTCTTAATCTCTCTTATTAATGTTTTAGACAAGCTCTGAATAACTGCCCATTTTTACCATGGACTGAAAGTTTAACCCTCTACCGCCTCTTTGCCAATTTGTGTTGGCATCTTGGTATATGTTGACTTGCATGCTGTTAGATTTAAGATGATTGTTTCTTAAATCTGTATCACTCAGTGTCACACTAAGTGATTGTCATTTGATTGTAAGTAATCTGCTCTTATCGTGACGTAGTCTGTTATAGTATTCTAACGTTAAAATGCATATTTGAGAGTGATTATATTGTCCCCTGATTTCACTTTGGCTTTTTTACCAGCAATTCGTTGTGGAGCACCCCAATGGTAACAGGGCGGGGACAAAAAACGGGTGTGCCAAACGTTTTCAGGTGAATTATATTTTTACTTCCCGGTCCCCCACCCCACTAACTCCTCCATTTTTTTTAGTAGCCTCTTCTTAATTGAGCGGTAGAGGGTTAAGTGGTGCTTTTTGGGGTGTATTTGAGCTGGGCATCTTCCTCAAGTGAGCTTGCTTTGTCACTCAGCTAATCTGTTGGCTGTGTTTCACTCTCTGCTTTTTCAATGACATTGATTGACATGTTTATCAGTGAGAATCTAAATTGTTGAATGGGATGCGGTCTCCAGTGCTTTCAAATCATGTAAAGAGTCTTCTTTCTTCCTTTAAAGGTGCTCCAACTGCGAGAATGTTGTTGTTTTTGTGGAATTCTTAATAGATTGCTGAAGACCAATATATTAATGTGTTTTCAGTGTTAAAATACTAATATCTTAAATCCCAGCTTAATATGCAGAGACAAGTAAAAGTAAGCCATTTGTAGGACCAACCTTATGGTTTGGTGTGGGAAACCTTGTTGTTATTTTTCCTATTCTGATTGGTGATGCTAATGGCACAGGAATTACACCCTTCATCTTTAAATATAATTTTTTTTACATTATGGTCATCATGTTAATAAAAAATCTAAAGATCTAAAGGCTAGAATAGTGATGTGCAAAATAAGTGTCCATTGCAAATGGCTTTTTTTCTGGGGAGAGAATTTCCATGAAAAATTGGGTGATTTTGTATAGGCCACAAATTTAATTAATTATCCTCTAAAAACTTTTCCCTCAATCACCAGTCCTATCATTCGTCCTTGCACATGCAGCTAAGATCCTAGTCTTTAACATTTAGTAACGATGCCCCAACACTTGCTAACCATTTCCTTCACCTTCCTCCTCAGCTGAAGGCTGTTCATGAACAGCTGGCCGCTCTGTCACAGGGTCCTGTAAGCAAACCAAAGAAAAAGAAAGAGAAGAAAGACAAAGAGAAGAAGAAAAAAGACAAAGAGAAGGACAAAGACAAAATCAAGGTCAAGGCAGAAGATGAAAAAAAGGCCAAGTCGTCACAACAGATTAAGCCCCCTCAGCAGAAAAAGACCTCTGCGCGGAAACCCAACAGCACATCCACTACAAGGTAAGCTTCTTTTCCTGAGTTTAAAACTAAATCTATGGCATTTTGTAGGTTTTATTTCTGATTTTAGTGGTCGATCAATATGGGAATTTCAATGGTCAAATGTCGAAATCTAGTGAGCTTCCGAAAACATGGCTGATATTAAGCATGCATACTATATAATATGTTATAGTACAGTATATTTGTTTAATTGTAATACAGTGTACTAATGTTAATATGTTTTGTAATACAATACAATTTAAAGTAATATTCCAGGTTTAACTCACAAGCTTAAAACAGGTTAACTCACAAGCTTAAAACAGTCAATTACCATAGAAAATACTTTAGACTTGCCCCTCAGTTTGAAAAAGCAGACATAAACTTTTGACAGGTTGACAATTTTGCACTTACAATGGAGGTACAATAGAAGTAGACTTCCTTTGTAAATAGGTAGTGAACGGCCAATATGTTGGGCATGTCAAATAAAATATATATATATATATATATATATATAATATATTTATTTATTTTTATCCCCAATTTGCAATGCCCAATTCCCACTACTTAATAGGTCCTCGTGGTGGTGCATTTACTCACCTCAATCTGGGTGGCAGACGGCAAGCCTCAGTTGCTCCGCTTCTGAGACAATCCGTGCATCTTGTCACGTGGCTCGTTGTGCATTGCTCCACAGAGACTCCCAGCATGCGGAGGCTAATGCTACTCGCGTGATACTATAGCAAACTATAGTTTTGGCAAGTTGTTTATGAGATCTACTTTGTGCATGACACGAGTACATTTTCCAACAATTGTTTACAGACAGATTGTTTCACTTTTAATTGACTATATCACAATTCCAGTGGGTCAGAAGTTTACATTAACCAAGTTAATTGTCCCTTTAAGCAGCTTGGAAAATTCCAGAAAATGATGTCATGACTTTAGAAAATTAGTTTCTGATAGGCATCAATTGGAGGTGTACCTGTGGATGTATTTTAAGGCCAACCTTCAAACTCATCGCCTCTTTGCTTGACATCATTGGAAAATCTAACTAAATCAGCCAAGACCTCAGAAAAAAAAACACTTGTGGACATCCACATGTCTGGTTCATCCTTGGGAGAAATTTCCAAATACTTGAAGGTACCACGTTCATCTGTACAAACAACAGTACGCAAGTATAAGAATACAATTTTTGCCCTAATATCAAAGGTCTTACTAGAAAAAAGAAATTATGATCCAACATGAATTTTCTTGATAAAAAAATATGATTGTGTCTGGTAACATGTGCATGTAAAATGGCTAGAAATAGCATTTTAACTTGGCGTAAAGCTGACAATTTACACAAGGTTTATTTCTATTTCTTCTGCTTCAAACTTACTTCAAACTTACGAAGTTTGTTCGAACCTTGTGAAAATGCTGGAGGAAACAGGTAGACAAGTATCTACATCCACAGTAAAACGAGTCCTATATCGGCATAACCTGAAAGGCTGCCCAGCAAGGAAGAAGACACTGCTCCAAAACCACCATTAAAAAAAGCCAGACTACAGTTTGCAAGTGCACATGGGGACAAGATTATACTCTTTGGAGAAATGTCCTCTGGTCTGATGAAACAAAAATTGAACTGTTTGGCTATAATTACCATCTTTATGTTTGTAGTAAAAAGCATGGGGGTGGCGGCATCATGTGGTGGGGGTGCTTTGCTGCAGGAGGGACTGGTGCACTTCACAAAATAGATGGCATCATGAGGAAGGAAAATGATGTGGATATATTGAAGCAACATCTAAAAGACTCAAATGGGTCTTTCAGATGGACAATGACCCCAAGCATACATCCAAAGTTGTGGCAAAATGGCTTAAGGACAACAAAGTCAAGGTATTGGAGTGGTCATCACAAAGCCCCGACCTCAATCCGATAGAAAATTTGTGGGCAGAACTGAAAAAGTGTGTGTGAGGCCTACAAACCTACCTCAGTTACACCAGTTCTGTCTGGAGGAATGGGCCAAAATTCCAGCAACTTATTGTGAGAAGCTTGTGGAAGGCTTCCCAAAACATTTGACCGAAGTTAAACAATTTAAAGGCAATGCTATCAAATAATAACAAAGTGTATGTAAACCTCTGACCCACTGGGAATATGATGAAAGAATATAAAAGCTCAATATAAATTCTCTCAGACAGGAATTGTTTTCTATGATTAAATGTAAGGAATTGTGAAAATGGTGTATGTAAACTTTTGACTTCAACTGTACATAGTTAAAACAGCAAATTCTTCTAAAAGCAATTAAATAAAATTTATTTTAGTTATACTATGAAGATTTAAATGCAACAGTTTTTTGTTAATTTTAGTTCATGTTAATTTCATCATACAGTGCACTAATAAATTGTTTAAATCAAAAGTTGTACATTTTAACATTAGTTAATGCATTATGAACTAGCATGAACTAACAATGCACAATTGTATTATATTAACCAATATTAACAAAGATTAATTAATGCTGTAAAAATATATGTGGTTGTTAGTTCATGATACCTAATACATTAACTAATGTTAACGAATGGAACCTTATTGTAAAGTGTTACTGATATAAACACCTGATTTGTTGGATGTAACAAACATTTTGGATCTTTCAATCTCAATTTACCAATTCCATTTTGTGTATGGAGCTAAGATTATTAAGCAACCAACGTACAAACTTCAACTCCAATACACAGGCAACCGAAAAAGGGGGGCAAACCTGTCCCGGTAAACTATGAGTCTGACGAGGAGGAGTCGCTTCCCATGTCTTACGACGAGAAGCGACAACTCAGCTTGGATATCAACCGGTTGCCGGGTGAGAAACTGGGCCGTGTGGTCCACATCATCCAATCGCGTGAGCCGTCACTCCGAGACTCCAACCCAGACGAGATCGAAATCGACTTCGAAACGCTTAAGCCGTCCACATTGCGTGAGCTTGAACGATACGTCAAATCCTGTTTACAGAAAAAGCAACGCAAACCTTTACGTAAGTGCCCTTCTTGTATTTCACCAAAGATGTGTTGTCAGATTGTAAATGCTATTTTAGGCTTATTTCAATATTCTACAGACAAGCAACTCTATTCTCTTGCCTGGTCATTTTGCTCTAAATGCTGAAATGGGCTGTGCTATTTCCTCCTCTGAGCTGGGAGCACTCACCTTCTCCACTGTGTTGCATGATTTTTGGTGGATTACCTTACATGTGCTTTTCTCATTATTAATAACCTTCAAGTGAAGCCTTACGCGTTTGAGTACATCAGTATACAATAGATTCATCTTCGCAAAATGATGTCACCGTGAAAACAAAATAGTGTATTAATCCCCTTAATTGTCCACAGTGTACACTTAAATATTATGTACACTGCGGTACACTTACATCTGCTAATAAAAGATTTTCTACTTTGGAGTTTATAAACTAGTGTAGTAGAGTGCTTTTTGCTGCTTGTTGCCACGGCGGTGGGCTCTGAGGGCAACCCGTGACTCACTGGTCGCCGCTGTGTGTCTCCTGCAGCGGGCACTGGGAAAAAGAGTGCCAAGTCTAAAGAGGAACTGGTTCAGGAAAAGAAGAAAGAGTTAGAAAAGAGGCTACAGGACGTGAGCGGACAACTGAACCACAACAAGAAACCACCCAAAAAAGGTACCTATGTGGTAGTGTGCTGATGTGAGCAGACAGGTGACCAGAAGGGGTGGATTTAAGAGGGCAGGATGAGAAAATGCAGATAAGGATAGGCTTGATTTTATTTTGACGTATTCCCTTTGCATCAACATATAATTTGGTTTGTGCTTCACTAATTTGACTAACTGGATTTAAGGGCTTCTGCTTGCCCTTCATTTTAGCCTTTCATTCATATGCTATTCATGCATTGAAGAAAAAATAGGATTTGTATTAAGAGTAACAGATGATGTAAAATGCAAAAGGAGCTAATATCTGATGAATGTGGTTTGTTTGTGCTGTAACTAACTGACTTCACTGACTTGATGTCAGCTGCTTTGGTGGGCACTTAATGTATTTTGTCATTTCAAGATCAGTTCTTTGCTTTCTTTCTGCATGTCTTCCGTTTGTCATGATACACAATTGCAAGTGTGGGTAAGGTTCTTGGGGCGTTTGTTAAGGGTTCAAATCTATCCATGTAGGGACATAGGCTTTTGTTAAGTTACTCGAAATTAATTTGTGTAAAATGTGTATATTCAGTGTTTTTGAACATGTATATTGAACCTCGCAATCACTTCTCTTCTCTGTTCCCAGCAGAGAAGGCGGGGTCAGCGCAGGGGGGCGGGCCATCTCGGCTGAGTGGCAGCAGCAGTTCTTCTGATTCGGGCAGCAGCAGCTCCAGTGGCTCCAGCTCGGAGAGCAGTGACTCAGACTGAACTCACATCAGCTTGTCACGTACTTCAAACTCCTCTTATTTTCTAACGAGTAGTGTGTGTTGTCATGAATATTATCTCTCTGAAGGCCTGTTTTATAAAGAGCTAGAAGCATTGCAGATAGCAGAGGATATTTTAAAATAGTTTGTAGAATGCTCCTGGCTCAGACAAAGAGGAGAATGGCAATAGTTTTAAGGTTATTTTGATTGCCCTTAAAGGGAAATGGCTGGTATCACCAGAGGAAAAAAAAAGACAAAAATACTTTTTTCTTTTTTTTTTCTTTTTTTTTTTTTATAAATATGTCAGTTGTGGAGGTGAAACAAACGGGTGTGTGTGTTTGTGTTCAGGTTGCTGCTCGTTAGATCCATACTGAAAACATTCATTAGTGGAAAAACTGTCAAATGCCTGGCTGCATTTTACTAATTGAGTAGCTACACAAGATTTCAATGTTTGAACGAAAAAAGAAAAAAAAAAACCTGATCAACTCTTTTTAACTCTGGTGTGATTGTCATGTTAGTAGAACTTTTTAACTCATTCCACATTAATTTTTCAGACTATGATAATACTTTTGCTGTTACCATTTTTAAAAGGATCTATTTATTTTTGTTTTATCCAAAAAGGCACAAAGTCGCTCGCTCATGTTTCAACATGCTGTCTTTACAGAAATGTTTCTTGACCTGTTTAAATGTAAGACATCTGACTCAACATAACTCTCTAGGCAGTACTAGGCAGTGTCTGTCGACCCTGTTGTCAGTATTGTTATAAAATCCTTTGTATTGAGAGGCTTAAGCATTGTTTGCAGTCATTTTAGCTATTCCAACACTGTACATTTTCACTTCCGGTGCTCTCAGCTCAGTATTTGTTGTAGAATTTTGTTTATTAATCTGTACTATACACTTTTTTTTTTTTTGGTTTGTTTTATATTTGGATTGTGTTTTGTCCTTTATATTTATATAGGCAAGTGTCTCTTTTCCTACTTTCTGTCTAGAAATGCCTAATTTTTTATCATGTCCACTCATAGGACAATCAAAGTTTTGAATTAAGTTCAGTCTGTATGATTTGCAGGTATTTTAGAGTGGTTGAGTACATTCAGAAAGGCCATTATGGCAAAATGCATTCAGACGTTCATAAACACATTGGAATAAACAACCCTCTATAAAACTCCTGTATGGGGAAACAAAATGAAAAATAATAGCTCTCTTTGGAAAGTAGAAACACGGAGAGGATTCCTCGGTAAAGAAAATCAGGGAAGTTCCCTTTGTGAAGACTTCAATCAGCAGTGCTAGATAAAACTTCAGAAGGATGTGTTTGACAGTAGCTGTTATTAGTTCAAAGTATTACAACTTATGTATGTTCTCAATTTTAGTAATAACTTTTATTTTACTTATGTTTTTTTCACTCAAATGGTGTATTGAAACATTCAAAAGGTACAAACATTCAAAGGTACCTAAACACTTCACAAAACATGCTATTTTCTTGTCATATATTCAGAAAAGTTTATTTGGAAATGACCATGACTGATAATCTTTATAAAAAATGTATGTATTAGATGTTGTTTTTCTTTTTGTGGCTGCAGTAATGCCACTCATAAGTTTTGTGGCATTAATGTCATGCAGAGCCTCAAATTTAAATCTCAACCCATTAAATTCATTGGTTGTGTTCTTGTTAAGTTTAGTTAACAAGTGGTCTTGCCTTAAGTTTATTTGGCGTATTAAAAGTAAAATGGGTCTGGTATAGCTAATCATGTTGAAATCAATGTATAGGTTTTTCTTTTATCAAAAGAACACAAAAAAACATCAATCTTTATGTAAAATGACTTAAAGGGTAGTCTTATATGTAGGATGCATTTGTTTTTTTTTATTATTACCACTGTATTGCATTACATGTTCAATCTCCGCATTTATTTGTGACTAATTTACCATGTCTCTAAAATAACTAATTTGTGTTACAGCTTCATTTACTCAATTCCTCCAGCAGAAGTAAATCTGGGGTTCTTCAAAGAGAAAAGGTTGCAGACAGAGATATAAAGATACATAGGATCTATAATTACAGATATAAACGTATATTCACTACTTGGCAATTCTGTCTTGGGTTTGAATATTTTAGGGGGTTTTTTTATGAGAGAAAAAAACATTTGTGTATTGCATGCCAATTTACAATATATTTCTTAAACTTTTTGAGCAGTTTATAACATGTAAATATCATTCTTTGGAGTAAAACGTTTAAATTGGTAGCTCTACATGAATGTTAAGTTCGGCAAGTTGATAAGTATGTTTTGGGACAGATTTACATGGTAATATCTGATGTATAAACTAATCTGAGATTTGGACACTGAGCCCGCTCATTTTTCATAAATAAATCACAAAAACCTACAGTGGTGTCTATTTACTACCTAGGTAGATTCATTTTAGAGTACTTGTGTTTATAGTTATATTTGTGTAGACCTTAAATAGTGCATAATCCTAAATCTGCTTATTGAGGGGAAAGTGGTAGTTGAAGTCTTTCGATTCTTGGCAACTGAAAAGGAAGCCACTTCTTCCATCGTGTTGTGGCACATTTCAAATGTCAATAAAAATAAATACTGCAATGCATTATTCTGGAAGCTCAATGTAAATGCCAGATTAAAATGACGTGTGGCCAGATTTACAGTAACAATCAGATGAGTTCCCCTTTGTGAAAAGAGAATAATCCGTGACAAAAAAAAAACTACAACATAACAGCACACATTCGGGACTGTCCAGTGCTGTCAGTGTCTTTCCGTTTTGTCCCATATCACAACTCCTTGGTTGCCATAATGGCTAAAACAAATGCAACTGCGGCTCAGGTAGGCCTAGTTGTTTGGAGGCGCTTTTTCCAGCTCTAGCTGTTGCCAAATAAACAGCACGGTCTTCTGTGTAATCGGGCAGCTGTCCAGAATTGATAAACCTTTCACAATTTTCGTGTGAAAATTCAAGATAGGACAGCGGCTACACAAACTCAACCAACGGCGTCCGTTTTGAATGCAAGACCGACTGAAACTAAGTGCAGTTTGATGGTTCCGACAGACTGTAATCAATTTGTCTAGCTCTTCCTTGAGCAAGATTTAATTCTACTTTTAGTTATGCAATTAAATAAAGTATTTTACGAATGCGATCATGCACTTTTATTATTATTATTTTTTTTTTAAAGAGAAAACAAACTTTGACATTTAAACTCTGCCTCTTAGGATTGGGTTAGGCCTACTTATGCGGTTATATTCCGCATACAATAAGTCGCTTTGGATAAAAACATCTAAACGTAAACAATCACCTACTCTAAATAATGCAATATTAAATAAACGGCATTATCTGAAATAAATAAACAATGCACCATCAATTAAAAAGGGCAAGTTATTCAGAGATATAAATATTTTTTTATTTCAAAGCAGTGAGAAAGCTAAATAAAAGAATGAAGTTCTTCATCTGACATAAAACGTAAGATAATAAGCCTCTTTTGTATGTGGCAAGATGAGGATGCCTGGTCCACCATTGAGTTGAGAAAATATAAAAGTAATGCAGCAGTTAATTAAAATTGACTGTAACGATTATTGGGACAAGAACTAGTTTCTGTGGATGGTGGATTTTGAGGATTTTGTATTCATTTCTTCTTAGGACCAGCATCAAGGGGCTGCCCAATTTCCTTTCCACGCAACTTTAGGCCTGAAATAAAATGGAAAATGTGACAAATAAATGATACACAATATTGCACGTTCTCCTCAAGCAAAAACTTAACATTTTATTTTAAGGTGCACTATCTTAAGCCAGCGCCACACTAGCAGACTCCAAACAACTCCATTTTGCTTTCAAAAATGCCGACTGTATTGCTGAGACCTCACTCTCTTCGGTTGGAGGTATAACACCCAATTAACAATGGTGAAGTGCTGACAGCCATACCAGCTTACTGCAACTTTCTGATTCCCTGTCACAAGGAGCTTGCCGAAATAACAACAGGAGTACAGCGGGAACATAAACATCAGTAATGGATTGATTTAGGATGTTTTCATACCTGTAGCTTGATTGGTTCCAGAACAGGGGATACAAAAGTTACAATGTTATACTTTCACAAGGTTTTATCTTAAAACAGACCAAAACTGTAAAAAATCCATTATTATCCGTCATCAGCTCTCTCCTCTGCTCGTACAGTGGGTACGGAAAGTATTCAGACCCCCTTAAATTTTTCACTCTTTGTTATATTGCAGCCATTTGCTAAAATAATTTAAGTTCATTTTTTTTCCTCATTATTGTACACACAGCACCCCATATTGACAGAAAAACACAGAATTGTTGACATTTTTGCACATTTATTAAAAAAGAAAAACTGAAATATCACATGGTCCTAAGTATTCAGACCCTTTGCTGTGACACTCATATATTTAACTCAGGTTCTGTCCATTTCTTCTGATCATCCTTGAGATGGTTCTACACCTTCAATTGAGTCCAGCTGTGTTTGATTATACTGATTGGACTTGATTAGGAAAGCCACACACCTGTCTATATAAGACCTTACAGCTCACAGTGCATGTCAGAGCAAATGAGAATCATGAGGTCAAAGGAACTGCCTGAAGAGATCAGAGACAGAGTTGTGGCAAGGCACAGATCTGGCCAAGGTTACAAAAACATTTTTGCTGCCCTTAAGGTTCATAAGAGCACAGTGGCCTCCATAATCCTTAAGTGGAAGACGTTTGGGACAACCAGAACCCTTCCTAGAGCTGGCTGTCCGGCCAAACTGAGCTATCGGGGGAGAAGAGCCTTGGTGAGAGAGGTAAAGAAGAACCCAAAGATCACTGTGGCTGAGCTCCAGAGATGCAGTCGGGAGATGGGAGAAAGTTGTAGTAAGTCAACCATCACTGCAGCCATCCACCAGTCGGGCTTTATGGCAGAGTGGTCCGATGGAAGCCTCTCCTCAGTGCAAGACACATGAAAGCCTGCATGGAGTTTGCTAAAAAACACCTGAAGGACTCCCAAGATGGTGATAAATAAGATTCTCTGGTCTGATGAGACCAAGATAGAACTTTTTGGCCTTAATTCTAAGCGGTATGTGTGGAGAAAACCAGGCACTGCTCATCACCTGTCCAATACAGTCTCAACAGTGAAGCATGGTGGTGGCAGCATCATGCTGTGGGGGTGTTTTTCAGCTGCAGGGACAGGACGACTGGTTGCAATCGAGGGAAAGATGAATGCGGCCAAGTACAGGGATATCCTGGACGAAAACCTTCTCCAGAGTGCTCTGGACCTCAGACTGGGTCGAAGGTTCACCTTCCAACAAGACAATGACCCTAAGCACACCGCTAAAATAACGAAGCAGTGGCTTCACAACAACTCTGTGACTGTTCTTGAATGGCCCAGCCAGAGCCCTGACTTAAACCCAATTGAGCATCTCTGGAGGACCTGAAAATGGCTGTCCACCAACGTTTACCATCCAACCTGACAGAACTGGAGAGGATCTGCAAGGAGGAATGGCAGAGGATACCCAAATCCAGATGTGAAAAACTTGTTGCATCTTTCCCAAAAAGACTCATGGCTGTATTAGATCAAAAGGGTGCTTCTACTAAATACTGAACAAAGGGTCTGAATACTTAGGACCATGTGATATTTCAGTTTTTCTTTTTTAATAAATGTGAAAAAATGTGTGTTTTTCTGTCAATATGGGGTGCTGTGTGTACAATAATGAGGAAAAAAAAATGAACTTAAATGATTTTAGCAAATGGCTGCAATATAACAAAGAGTGAAAAATGTAAGGGGGTCTGAATACTTTCCGTACCCGCTGTATATGTAGACCCATAAAAAGTAGAGCCATGTTTTTATCTTTTAAAGTTGATGGCACCATCCTACCAGTGTCTGTTCTGCCGCTTTGCAAAGAGAAAAGTGAGCGTGAAGATCAACCTATTTCTAATGTAGCTGCCAAAAAAGCTATATCAGTGTTCTGAGGATGAATTAGTGACAAGTTGACCTATAGATTTCTTCATCTATGTGGTCTCAGACCAATTGTTTTGGTGCTATTGCTCTATTCATGTATTCCAAACCAAGGGAGAAAACAAGAAGCGATTCATGGAGTAACTTCACCTTGTTAAAATTGCGTGACTGTGTATTAATGCCCTCGAAGCTTGCCATAGAATGTCAATATACAGCTTTCAATGAGTAAAAAAATTATGTTCAAACAGACTGTTGTAGCTCCACTTTCTGATGTCATTGTAATGTAGGAAAAAAAGGCAGGAGTGCAATGAAAATGTTCAGATCAGCTTAAAGGATAGTTCGCCCAAAAATTAAAATTCTCTCATTCACTTACTCTGATGCCATCCCAGATGTGTCTTTATTCAACAGAACACAAATTAAACAAATTTGGAAAATGTTGAAGCTCTGCAGGTCTTTATAATGCAAGTAAACAGGTGCCATCAGGCTGCTGGCTATTTGACGGACCAAAAGGCATATTTGGGCAGCATAAAAGTAATCCACATGACTCCAGTCGATCTTGTCTTCTGTAGCAAACTGATGTTCTAACTTTAAATCGTTGCTTCTGCCCAGCACTTTATTTTTGTTTGAAATGAACTCTCACATGACATTCATTCCTCTGTTGTATACAAAGCACATGCTTCTGACTTCTCACGTTAAAACAATGCCATAGTGCTTACTTCACAGCTTCAACATTTTTCTAAAAATGTTAATTTATGTTCTGCTGAAGAAAAACAGTTATACACATCTGAGATCAGTGTAAGTGAATAATGAGAGAATTTTCATTTTTGGGTGAACTATTTGTTCAATGTCTTGCAAAACTTGACGAGATTTTCTAACCATTTTGATGCATTACTTCCGTTTTAAAAGCCATTAACTAAGCAGGGAGTCCCAACAGTCTAGTGATAGACAAACTCCCGCTCGCAGGCACTAATGCGCACTTAGTCTCCATCCACCTTGCCAGCGATTAGTGAAGCTCACACCTGGAAATCACTGGAAAAATCAGCTAGTGTGGCACTGGTTTTACATAAAAAGTGGTTAGTCATCAAGGTGGGAAAGATCATATGAACAGCCATATTCTACTTGCTGTATCATCCATTATCTGACATTTCTGGTCAAAGAATTAACCATCCACATATGTCAAACCTGTGAATATGGCATTTCTACAATAACCTCAATTAACTTTTGCATGATGCTGCAGCCAACGATAGGCAGCAGCTTAAAGTCCAAGACTACGATCATATCATCAAAACAAACTAAAATTGCTTAGTGCACCTTTCTAACACAGATCTATTTTGTTTTACTTGGGCACCCAAAAGAATCAATCCTTTGATTCTGAGGCATTTGAAAATCAAATCAGGTGAATAGACTCCACTCGAAGGGTATATGTTCAAATTGTGTTTTTTTTTTTCCTGGATCCAGTGTTTCCCATTAATTATCTAGACTGTGGTGGCCCCAGTTTCATAATGAACCAAAAATATTTTTACACTTCTCATAATAACATAAAAGAGCCCTTACATTGTGTTTTGCGTCGTTTCTTTGGCAAAGCATCTCTCACTCCCAGTCAGTACAAAGTGTTGCCAAATTAACTACTTTGTCGCTAGATTTAGCGAGTTTTCAGACACCTTTATTGGCTTTTTTTCCCCAAAAAGCACCTAGCAACAAATCTAGCAATATTTTTTACAAACCTTTGCTACTTTCCATAGAAGAGAGTCGCCAGTGCCCCGTGATCGAGGTCTTGCTCTCCCACCTCAGGCACACCTCTCTCTATGTCTACTCTTTTCAGTGAGTGGCAGGGAGGAGCAGCACATTCAGTTGACCGCATGGCAGCTGACGTGAATGAGCTGCGCATGTGTAAACAGTGTTGCAAAGGACCAATCACTAATCTGTATTGTTTGCTCCTCCTTTTGTTATAATTTAAACAATTGAGTTTGACCATTTAATTTTATTGTTATTCTTCTCATGCACACTACGTTTCCATCCAAGGGTTATTTTGCGACATAAGTTGTAGCGCATCAAAACGTTTGCCGATATAGCTGATGGAAATGCAAATTATATTAAATGAATTGCCAAATGAAAAAAATACTGTTAGGCATATATACTTGCCTTTTCTTTACACAAACAAAAATTAGCCTTACCCTGTTCTGTAGACGAAAAAGGTCTGAATGACATTCTCAGAATGTTCAACACTTTTTTCCAAGAATAGATACAAATATTTGTCCAATGCTGAGTTCACTTTCAGAAGACGAGCTTTTGAACATTTTAAAATCTAAACCTCTTTACCTCGGATCGCATTTGCTGAGCTTCAGAAAATGGAAATTGCATTATGACGCTAAAATTCATTTTAGATGACAATCAAGTTAAGTTGGTCGTTAAACGTTGCTGGACAAATATGCAGAACATAATGCAGTTGTGATGGCAATTCTTTAGATTAGATGATTGTTCAAAATAGCCTACTGAATATCAGAAATGCATCATATGTAAACCCTGATATTACACCGCATACATTTTTCTTTAATAGCTGTGTGCACCGCATATACACATCGATAGATGGTCCTTATACCAAAACCGAAAGTTTACCCCACTACTTGGTGCAGGCTGCCAGCTTGAACAGGGCCATGACTATTCTCTTTCGGTTCGGAGAGTAAGTGGACTAATTTCAGTGAATTGTCTCAATACTCTCCCCATTTTGCAAAGACTTGGGAGGTGGAGAAAAAATTAGGGACCTCTGGGAGGCGAAAGGAACACAATTATCGATAAACACACATTTCTGTATGGAAACAGCTTAAGGGCAGATTTCTTTTGCAATAAACCAAAGCATGATTTCATCACCCACCATTTTTATCGATAAAAGGTCATTTGAATGGAAACGGGCAGAAGACGGCAAATTTAGCTATTTTTTTTTTTTATACACATTTTCACTTTGCCGATAACAAAACACTGTTACTAGGTTAATGTCTAATTACTTACTATCACAGGGGTTTAGATCATTCCCATTTCTGAACTCTCTGAATTCAGATCATTTATTTAGACAAGTCTGTACATTGTAATTTATTTAAACACATAATAAACTTTATTAAACTTATATACACATAATACAAATATAAATACAAATACACAAAGCCTTGGACGTTACACACACATTCAAAAAAAATACCTAACATGTCACACTAACACATCCTCCCAAAAGTATAGAAAAGAATGGGAGTTAATCACTGAATTCAAGGGGTGGCTGAAGCCCTATGTGGACAATTACACAAGGGCTTACTGTCTTTACAGACCCTGACAGAAAAGAAACATCCATTTTGTGATTTGTTACAGTCTTGATTAAATTACTACTAGAGCACAAATGTCTTCATAGATCTAGCCTCTTCATTTTCCTCTCAAAGTGCACCAGATTGATGCATTTAACTTTAAAATGTAAATAAAAAAAAAACAATATCTTACAGGGGTTCGAGGTCCACCCACCACAGTCTCACAAAATCCTGTGGGAAACACTGCTTGATCACTTTAATACAAATTTCTGCAGCATTAACGGCACAAATTCAGACAATAGATTTAAAAAGGACTGCAGCAGCTCGACCGATCAAAGCGAGTCTTTTAGTCCAATAACCATTAGAAAATCCACGTTGTTTTTCAACTCTATGCAGCAATAAGCCTTTCAGCATATCATACAGCTGCTTTCCAGATGGCATCCATACTCTGCCACTATTTTACTTTGGATTAAACTAATAATTAAAATGCCAAATTTGGCACAACAGCTTTCCCAATGTTGAAGGGTAAGGTCCCAATGCAAGTAAATGGGTGCCATCAGGCTGCTGGATGCTTGACGGTCCAAAAGCATAAAAGTAATCGACGCTCCAATCAACAAATTAATGTCTTCTGAACTGAATAAATTCGTTTGTGTAAAAAATAAATCACTAATTAAAACTTTAACTTTTAAAAATTGCTTCCTGCTAGCAGTCATTTGCATCACGTTAAGTGCAATGGCGAAAAGTCGGAAGTGCGCACTTTGTTTACAAAAGAAAATTAGGTAATTTCAAACAGCAATCCAGAGTTAAACAGTAATTTAAAGTTAAAAAAAATTTTAATTATCAATTTGTTTTACACAAACCTTTCGATTTGCTTAAGAAGACATTAATTAAGACATTAAAAGTCATATGGATTACTTTTATGCTGTTTAAATATGCCTCTTGGACAGTCAAACAACCAGCAGCCTGATGGCACCTGTTTACATTGTATGGACAAACGGAGCAGAAATTAGCTTATAAATTTCTTCATTTCTTCATCATGAGAGAATTTTCTTTTGTGTGTGAACTAACCTTTTAAAAGCACATGTCAGCAACCCGATGGAGGTCAAGTAACAGCAAGTTAGCTCCCCAATTTACATCAATAAATAGGTACGTTTAAATGATAAATAGACGGCACTAAAACTTCTCAACCCAGTCTAGGTACTGTACACATTTTTACAGTTCCTTTTAAAAAACATACACAACTTTTACATTAAAACATTATATTAAATCAAATTATATTTAAAAAACAGAATGTATTTTTATTTTTACATGAAATAGGCTAAACCAGAGAGCCTGCATTTTTAAATAGCTAAAATCATCAAACCAAAGTGTGTTGTTTGGACATTTTATTCAGTGTATAAGGTAGTGGGCAATTACAAACTAATAAAAATAAAAAACTCTAAACAAGAACAACTGATGAGTGGTAAAAGGCAATTTCACTCTAGGGAAAATGGTGCTTTGAACATTATTTGCGGTAATACAAGCACATCTGCTCAGCTAACTTCCCTCAAATTCATATAGGATAAGTGCATCTCTTTGGTATGTGCTGTGCACCCATATTTATTTTTATAGGCCTATTTTTTATAGTTTTTAGTCATTCAAGAATGCTTTATATTGTGCTGTTAATAATGAATTAAATTTGCCTGCCATTTTTTGGAAAGAATCAATCTTGGAATCAAATTCCAAAGCCAGAAATCAGAGTTGATCCCAAAATTTCTAGAATCGAACAGCCCTACTTTTTACTCATAAACATTAAGTTTAAGGTATACTTTTATTTTTATAGACACTTCCTGCCTGACTATTGTTCTCTGTATACCGCTACATCTTGCGCACAGTGTGTGATGTGCATTTTGTCATCCACACACACTATGCGCAGGCCAATTTTTCTAGCCACCTGTATGTGCCGGTGTGCAGCATCTGAGCATATGCCTGAGATTGAGTGCACGAGTATCACAAAGCAGTTGATGTGTGTATGCGTAAATGGGAGTATGCTGAAAAGCTAGAATGTGTGAGAGACATAAAAGCAAGTGGACAACCAAAGAATAATTTGGCCTTTACCCCTGCAGCAAATGTGAAATAATCCATTGTAACTGAGAAAGAAGTGATAAAATGTCAATGACAATATCCTACCAATGGCTCGTTCAATCTTCCCCATGACTTGATTGTTGGGGATAGCCTTCCCACATTCATACTCAGCTATGATTTGTGGCTTCTCATTAATTTTCTGGAAGAAACATGACATTGTATTTAGCCAATTGCAAATGATTAAACACATACAGTTGAAGTCAGTAGACAGAAGTTATTAAAACACATTTTTTAACCACTCCACAGATTTAATATTAGCAAACTATGGTTTTGGTAAGTCGTTTAGGACATCTACTTTGTGCATGACATGAGTAATCTTTCCATCAATTGTTTACAGACAGATTGTTTCACTTTTAATTGACAATATCACCATTCCAGTGGGTCAGAAGTTTACATTCACAAAGTTAACTGTGCCTTTAAGCAGCTTGGAAAATTCCAGAAAATGTCATCAAGCCTTCAAACAATTAGCTTCTGATAGGAGGTGTACTGAATTGGAGGTGTACCTGAGGATGTATTTTAAGGCCAAGATTCAAACTCAGTGCCTTTTTGCTATACATAATACTATTCGAATTTTGCAAAGTTTTGCTTTGCTGGCCATATATATGGTGAGATGCATGTTAATCCTGAACACACAAACTAAAACTGGCAATTATAATAGAATGTACTGGGTGGCACTGTTGAGTGTGGACACAAGTTGATCACATTTGTTGAGCAAACAGTTCTGTCAGTACGTTCAGATGGACAGCAGAAAAGGAGGTTATTGTGAGAATGTGGCTTACTGTGAGAAAGCGGTGTTCCTGTTTAAATGTACTGGATAAGCGGTGTACACTTTACTCTCATATATGTGCAGCTCATCAGAAACAGCGTCCATATCGCATTGTAATCGCCGCTGACGCTTCTGTAAACAACAAACATGGTATCCAAGAAAGACTATGCTAGCTGAGGTAAGGGACATTCCATCATTGCGTACAGGGCTCTACAGTGCTTTCACTCGCATTTGCCCCTAAAAATAGATATGCGCGAACTGGAAAAATTATTTACGAGCACAGTGTGCGAATACATTTTACAAACGTTACCCCCCCCTTTTTAAGATATTTGTTTAAAAATTACAAAACCCACATTTTCTGTGATGACACAGTCCAGTCAGAGAGAGAAAGGTGAACATTGGAAAAAAGTAGCGGTATAGGCGACATCGCATTTTATTTTAAGCGAAAAAGAGATGAGGAGAAAGAGGAATTTGGCGAGGGGGATTCGCAAGGTTCAACAAACGAATTCTCTTCACAAGGTTTACCGGAGACAGCTAACGTTAGGGATGCTGAGAGCAAAGCTACGTGACCACAGCTGTCACTTCAACGTCCACTGTAGCCGGTGAAGGGAGAACATATAGATTCAATGCAAATTGTCTCAAAATGTTCCCACGGCTAGAGTTCGAAAACAATGTCATGTTCTGCAAATATTGTAGAGGGCAGAAACAGGTGGACAACTCATCCTTCGTGTCAGGAAACCCGCATCTGAAATAGTGATGGTCATTTGCGAACGAGTCGGCTCTTGTAGGTGAATGTTGGGAGCCGGCTCACATATCAGAATCTATTTATACAAATATAAAAAACAATTAAGATATGAATAATCAAAAGATTTCAAAATAACGAAACAAATAAAATAATATAGGCCTAAATGCTCAAGCGCACACATTAATTCTGACTGTCTGTTCAGACTAAAAGCCTCACCTGTTGTCCCTGTCAATCAGACACGCAGTGTCAACCAATGAACCAAAGATGCGTGAGGGAGGGCGGAGCCAACTTATGTTGTTCAGATTGTATTTGAATTGTTACATTTATATGCACTTTGTTTATACACATTGAAAAGTTATACTTTAAATACACACGTGAAATAACATCCTTCTTTTTTACATTTCAATTTGTGGGATGCTGCAGTTTTGCAAATTATTTATTTTTCTTTGATATGGTGCATTATTCTATTATCAGTAGGCTACTGCCGCTACCTACATGCATATTACGCAGTTTGCGTAGGGCATCAACTCCCTAGGGGGGCACCATCTTACCCTAGGATGGCACCAGAAAGGGCAGACGGTGGACTTACTCGCTCGCTATACGTTATTCAAGGACCGAAAGCAGTTGCGGAACACAGACAATCGCTTCACGCTCATATCACGCGTAGGGCATCAATTTGGCCAGCGGTGGCCCTGTCTATTATGCTGTTCAGACTGTATTCGTTTTGAATGGTTAGATTTATATGCACTTTGTTTATATACAATAAGTTATACTTTAAATGCAAATGTTTAATAGTATTATTATTCTTAACAAATCAATGCATTTTTAATAAATTGTGGTTAAGGTAGAGTGTAATTACATTTAATAATTTAATTCGAATTGTTTTAACAACAATTATGAAAAGAGCCGGAATGCCCATTGCTAATCTGAAAAGAGATAGTGTAGCGAAACATCTCACGGCGGAGAAACCATCAAGCTCGGTGTCAGCAGCCTTGAGGAGGCAAGTGCTGCAGTCTGAGGAGGAGAACAGGAAGCAGCTGAAAATAAAGATAAACTTCACATACTTCATTGTGAAAGAAGAACCTTTCGTCAAATTTGGGCCACTTATCAGACTCCACCACAAAAACCGAGTTTACATGAATCACACATACAGACAATGTGTGGAGATGATCGTTCAAATTGCTGACATAATGAGAGATCACTGGCTGACCTCCAAGTTTGCCAGACGGTCAACATACAAAAGCAGCTGGACAACTGATATCCTTTGATTCTAGTAGGCATGGGTTCAATGTGTGATTTGGGTGGTATGTGCTGTTCCACAGATGTTTGTACCTTAGTACACGCACACACACTCATACACGCCGTATAAATATGTATGTAATAAATTGTTTGTTAATAAACTCAGAATTTAATTTTCACTGTGTTCCTAAATTTCTTTGTGTGCTCCTAAATTTTTTCATTTAGGAGCACATGTACTCCTTGGGAAAAACGTTAGCGTAGAGCCCTGGTGTATAAATGAGCATAGTCTGGTGTATATACTGGTGTGTATAAATGAGTATAGTTTACTGAGCACGTGGATATGCTTGTTTTTCTCAACAAAAACATGACATGAGATCCAATATAAACATGATAACTATTATATGCCAAGTGTTTATATTCATCCTGTATGTTTACTGCGTCAGTCTACTTCTTTTGCGGTTTCTTTTTCATCACATTGTGTGAGCTTAAATGCTTTCATTCTATTCTTTTTTTGCTTTCACGCATTGCTTGTTTACATTTTTATATATATCGATTTTTATGGTGACGCAACCTTTGACTAAAAAAAAATTATTTTACAATGTCTCTCTCATTAATTACCTTCATTTAAATAATAGAATATTTGTTTTTTATGAGCTTAAATATTAGAATACCAAATTATTGATGAATGCTCATCCCTAATCAACATAATCTGAAAAGCTGCCCAGCAAGGAAGAGTCCACTGCTCCAAAACCACAATAAAATAGCCATACTACAGTTTGAAAGTGCATATGGGGACAAAGATCTTACTTTGTTCTGATTACATTTTCTTTATCTGTTTGGCCATAATGACCATCGTTATGTTTGGAGGAAAAAGGGTGAGGCTTGCAAGCCGAAGAACACCATACCAACCGTGAAGCATGGGGGTAGTAGCATCATGTTGTGGGGGTGCTTTGCTGCAGGAGGGACTGGTGCACTTCACAAAATAGATGACATCATGAGGAAGAAAAATGATGTGCATATATTGAAGCAACATCTCAAGACTTCAGCAATGAAGTTAAAGCTTGGTCACAAATCTTCCAAATGAACAATGACCCCAAGCGTACTTCCAATGTTTTGTCAAAATGGCTTAAGGACAACAAAGTCAAGGTATTCGAGTGGGCATCACAAAGCCCTGACCTCGATCTGAAAATGTTTGTGCAGAACTGAAAAAGCGTGAAATTCCAACAATTTATTGTGAGAAGCTTGTGGAAGGCTACCCAAAACATTTGACCCAAGTTAAACAATTGAAAGGTAATGCTATCAAATACTAACAATTGTATGTAAACTTCCGACCCACCGGGAATGTGATTAAATAAAGGCTGAAATAAATCATTATCTCTACTATTATTCTGACATTTCACATTCTTAAAATACAGTAAAGGTCCTAACTGACCTAAAACAGGTAATGTTTTCTGCGTTAAAATGTCAGGAACTGTGATACACTGAGTTTAAATGTATTTGGCGAAGGTGTATGTAAACGTATGACTTTAACTGTACATAGCAAGTACATGGTTTGGAAATACTCACAGTGGCCAGATCTTTCTGGGTGAGGCCCTTATTTTGCCGGCCCTGCTGAATAACCTTACCCACTTCAAGCGGAACTCTCTGGTGGCTGAGCTCCTCTGTCTCTCTATCCAGCTTTGCTGTATTCTTGGTTATAACATGCTGTTTATTCTGCCCAGCAGCCCCTTGAAAGCATAATTTTCCAATGCATTATAATGGAAATATCATAAATGATAATGAGAGAAATATAAACATTTATATTTCTTACATTTCTTAGATGTTTCAACATCCTCGCCCTTCCTCTGGGCAGCTGTTATAGCCTGAAAGATACAAAAATATAATAGGATAATAAACTATATTTCACGTATATTTAGCCTAACTGTTAAGATATAATGATTATGGCTTTCACCACGTTTCGTAAACTAGCTAGCCAAATGAGAAATTATATGATCGTGTTTGTCCAGTAGTTGTTGTCATTAGTCGATATTTCAATCTTTAAGAAACATTGAAAGTATTTTTGATAGGAAATATCTGAAAGCAAGTCAGCCAGCTATTTAGCAGATGGCACTCATTTTACCTGTTTAGACTTTGACTGCGCAGCGGACCCTTTCTTCCTCAAAACAGTCACTGTATCCCAGTCACTCTCTGCCATGCTTTCGAAAATGATTTGTAAAGGTATTTGCTTTTAAAACGACAGGGTGTTACACTTAACTTGTCGAGCTCGCCCCAGCTCTTAATGCAATGAACTAAACCGGATGTACGGAAAATGCGTCACGTACTACATGTTAACAAGACACACACTCTCTCAATTTTCAATTTAAAAGTACTTTATTGGCATGATTGTGTTTACATACAATATTGTCAATGCATTAATACACAAAACAGATAATGACAAGACAAATATAATATAACATAATAATAACAATAATAATAAAACAGTAACAAATAACAATACAAAAATAATTAAAATAAGGTGCCAGGTAATTAATAAAATAAAACTAATAACAATATACACTAAATACAGTAAAATAAACGTTTAACAAGACATTATGAACAAAATAAAAAATACTGTGACTGAAGTACATAAAGGCAGTGATTGGTTTCTGAGGGTGTGCAGCTCACATTATTTTTTTGCTGCAACTGATGCATGATTGTCCTCCCCCAGTAACACCTGCATTTGATCTGTTTCTGCTGAACTGGAAAACTGTGGCATGAGGTTTGAGAGAAAGTATTTATCTCTCACGTGTGTAAATTTCTCACAGTGAAGGAGAAAGTGTGTCTCTGTCTTGACCTCATTAGTAAGTGTTCTTCTCTGAACTCTTTGCATGCAAGGATTTTATGGTGTGTTTGTCCCATCTAGAGTAATCTGCCATACAGAGAGGGCCCCAAACCTCACATCCATACAGAGCAATAGGCATAATAATACTATAAAAAATTTGCCACGAAATTGTTAAAAGAATGTCTATTTGGAAACATTTTCCCTTAATAGCATAACTTGCTCCTCTAGCTTTTAGTGCATTCGCTGCCAGACCAAAACCCCCTGAAGCACTGATTTTAAGACCAAGGTAGTCATATTGTAGGGTGTGTTCTATTGCAGTGTTTCCCAGAGTGAATGTGTGTCTGGTTCAGCAAGCTGAAGTCGTCTGCTCACTCATTCACCTTCCCTCTCAGAGCGTCGCTGTTGGATCTACTGCACTTTCCAGCGTTCTCTCTCCACTCTGCACTCCGCTGCAGACTACACATCTGGGCACTTCGACAGTGCTTCTGAAAGAGTTTTATTTTCTCTAAAAGTGTGTGCACAGTGACGTTGAACGTCTTTTTAAAGATGTGTCTTTTTAAAGAAACCATTCTGTCTCTGTCCAGTTCCTGGATGCGGTCTTACCTCTCCGCCTCTGACGGTTACGAACACTGCCTCACATGTCTGGGCCAATGTCACGATGAGGAAGCGTTCATGGATGGGAGAACATGACCGTGGCCACTTTACGAGCGCGGCCTTCGGTGTGGCAGCCGGGTCTGCGGCTGATGCTGAACTCACTGCCATGATTTCCCGGGCCGCCGCGAGATTCAGGCTTGAGTGGAACCATCCACCCATCCCTATCACTCACGGCTGGATGACTGGTTTCTCGAGTCGGCGTGCCACTCGCAGCCTCGAGGCAGTAGACCTGAAGGACGCGTACTTTCACGTCTCGATTTTACCTCGACATAGACCCTTCCTACGGTTCGCGTTCGATGGTCGGGCAAATCAGTACAAGGTCCTCCCCTTGGGCTTGTCCCGGTGCCCCCGCATCTTCCCGAAGGTTGCTGAGTCACCCCGCTAAGGGAAGTGGGCATACGCATACTGAACTACCTCGATGACTGGCTGATTCTAGCACACTCTCGAGAGTTACTGTGTGCACACAGGGACCTGATAAAAAATAGCAAGCTCTCCCCAGTTCAGAGCATCTCTTTTCTCGGCATGGAGTTAGACTCGGTGTCAATGATAGCGCGCCTCACGAAGGAGCGCGTGCAGTTGGTGCTGAACTGCCTGAAATTATCCAGGTGGCAAATGTCTGTCCCACAGAAGTACTTTCAGAGGCTCCTGGAGCATATTACAACCTCAGCAACGGTCACGCCACTCGGATTGATGCATATCAGACAGCTACAGTACTGGCTCCAGAACCAAGTCGCGAGGCATTGGCACCGTGGCACACATCGCGTGGATCTAACGCCCACGGCTCACCGCCTTTTCAGCCCTTGGAGTGACCTTGCGTTCTTGCGGGCAGGAGTCCCCATTCAGCAAGTGTCCAGGCACATCATGGTTGCGACAGACGCCTCCAAGACCGCCCGGGGTGCCGTGTGCAACGGGCATGCAGCTGCAGGCTCCTGGACAGGACCTCACCTGCGTTGGCACATCAACTGTCTTGAGTTGCTGGTGGTACTGCTCACTCTGTGGAGGCTACAGCCATTGATTTAGAGCAAGCATGTGTTGGTCTGGACAGACAACACCTCAACGGTGGCCAAGGAGGTTTACACTCGTGTCTCATGTCACAACTCACACGCCGCCTCCTCCTCTGGAGTTAGCAGTGGCTCAGGTCGCTGCACGCCACTCACATTCTGGGCAACCTGGACGTCACAGGAACATGGACACCATAATGTTGGCCTACCAGGTCCAGTCAGTGCCCGCCCCTTGTGGGTTCGAGCACACTCCACGAGGAGTGTGGCATCCTCGTGGGCACTTGCCAATGGCACCTCTCTAGCAGACAAATGTAGGGCAGCGGGCTAGGCAACACCCAATACCTTTGCAAGGTTTTACAATCTCCTGGTTGAGCTGGTCTCGTCTCGTGTTCTTTCAGGTGTGAGCAGGTAAGTAAGTTTCATTACACGGACAGCTGGTCAGGTGTACCGCTTGTGCATAGAGCCATTCCCCTCCAAGAAGGTGAAGCTGCACAGTCTGTCGTGTTATAGAATCCCCCCCCTCCCTACGAAGGGCAGGACTTACCTCCGTGCCTGTCCCATGTCCAGCCATTGGGCCCGTATGGTGTATTTGCCACTCTTTACCCTCCCCTCCTCTTCAGGGCAGGGTGTGGCCTCCACTGGTTCTTTCCCCCTGAAAGAATAGGAATGGAAAAGAACGCCTTCCCCGGGATGTTTTATGAGCATTTTTTTAGGCCCCAGTGGATTCTATTTTTCTATGGAGATAAAACTTAGAGAGAAAATGCCACGGCTGGCACAGCCTGCTCCCATATTTGGTAGGTCTCCTTCCCCCTCCCTCGGAGTTATAGGGGAAGCACACGACGTCTTGGGGCATCTGGGGAGGCTCTGTGCAGCCCGAGTGCATCTGTTCCTACGCTCATAGTAGCTTGCCTACACCTGCATGGGCAGTTCACATGATCAGTTCGGTCATTGTGGCGTTTCGTATATGGGACCCCTAGTGTCACTTCATCAACACAACGTTGAGTGAGTGACAGAAGGGGAATGTCTCGGTTACAATCATAACCTCCGTTCCCTGATGGAGGGAATGAGACATTGTGTCCCCCTTGCCACAGACAGCACTTCACTGCTGTAGCGGCTGGGACCTTGTCTCTGCTCCTCAGTGCAAAACCTGAATGAACTTGCCTGCTGACCTCCCTTTTATACCCGTATGTCGGGGGGAGTGGCATGCAAATTCAACTCGCCAATTCTTATTGTCCTTTTCTCAAAGATCTGAAGGTGTTTCAGGCTCTCAAGATCGACCTCTAGTGTCACTTCATCGACACAACATCTCGTTCCCTCCATCAGGGACAGTAACTGCGATGTTTTCTGTAATCTGGCTTTTTTGTGGAAGATCATAATTTTAGTTTTCTTTTTTTTTTTAATTGACTGTCAGTGACAAGTTCTGACAATAGTTCTCTAGTAGGTCCATGTGCTGCTGTAGCCCCTGTGCAGTAGCTGACAACAGCACTAGATCATCTGCATAGAGAAGAAAGTTAACTTCAGAGTTATTTACAGTAAGACCGGGTGTTACTGGTTGTTCCAGTTGCACTGCTTTAATGTAGAAGTTGAAGAGAGTTGGACTCAAACTGCAGCCCTGTCCCACTCTACGCCCTTGAGTGAAGAATTCTGTTCTTTTATTGCCAATTTTAACTGCGCACCTGTTGTCCGAATACATAGATTTGTTAGTGTCGTACATTTTATCCCCAATGCCAGATTGTAGAATTTTATAATATAGACCATCATGCCAAATGGAATCTAATGCTTTTTTAAATCAGCAAAACATGCATAAATTTTACCTTTGTTTTTTTTGATGAACGTGCTGGTTGACTATTGTGTGTAGCTCGTGAATGTGGTCGGTGGTGCGGTGGTTTGTTAGGAATCCAATCTGACTCTTACTCAAGACATTGTGCTTGGTAATGAAGGCCTGTATCTGAGTGTTCAGGATACAACAGAAAGTATTCTCCAGATTACTGTTCACATAAATGCCTTGGTAGTTATTGGGGTCGAATTTGACTCCATTCTTATATAATGGGTGTATTAAGCCACAATAGACAGTTTGCATTACCAGATTGAAATGTTTTAACAAGGTCAGCATTACTGCAGGGCTATGCTTCAGCATTTCTGTTCTGATGTTGTCTAAGCCACATGCCTTTCTGGGTTTCAGTTTCTTAAGTGCATCTGCCAATTCCTCTCTGCTTGTTACGAACCCTTTTGTTAAAAGTGGCTACGTAAGGGTTTCACAACATAAAGAAGGACACGTGAGACTCGAGTACGCTGCGATGACATTTATTACTAACAAACATCCAAGAACTCAAGAAACACGTATCACAAATAAAGAGAAATAACGAACTTCAAATAAGATAATGGTAACAAATATTAACATGACGACCAAAAAGTAATTTAAATAAAAGAAACGGAAAAACAAAAAGAAGGCTTGTTTGCTGGTTCTCTCTCTTCTCTGCCATACTCCGCTTCAGCGTCCTTGTTATAGTGGATTAGAAACGACTCCAACGAGGCGCAGGTGTATAATGATACACAGGTGCAGACCCATCAGTAACTCAGACACACAAAAAGAAACACAGAGTCATGACGTCATCACAAGTAGAGGAAAACACAAGACGCGAACCGTAACACTGCTAATCTGATAGTCTACAGGGTTTTGGTTATTTTTTATTTTAGATTCCAGTTGGCTTGATATTTCTGGAGACATTTATTTTAATACGTTTTTTTTAAAAGCCTTTCCATAATTCTCTGTTTTGAATGGCTATGCTATGTTGTTTATTCAGACTGTTTCATTTTTCCCAGAACTGATTATTATTAATTCAGTCTTCAATAACATTAAGAGTGTGGTTTGGGTGTTGTTGCTTTTTGTGGCGTATTGTATTTTTGTAATCCCTGAGTACTTCACAATAATTTTGTCTGATTTCAGCTTTATGTGGCTGTCTGTATTTTTTGTTAGAGATCTGAGAAGTTTTATTTTAATTTAACATTCTTTATCAAACAAAATTATATATAGTTTTCTTGTTTGTACAGAGTAGGTTTGCTTTGATTGAACACCATAGATAAATATAATTGTCAATCTTGTTAACTATAAACTGTGTTAATTTAAATCTATTGATTTGGTTGGACATTTCTTTGGAGCTAATTGCACTAATTGACTCATATTTCTTGGACCATTTATATGTTGGGTTTAGTTTAAACAGGTTGCTGGGCCATTGGTCTGTTCTATGGTGTTGAATTTTCTTTAGGAACACATTAATTTGACAGTGATCTGATAAGGAAGACTGTGGTCTGACAGTGAATGGACATATGTAGAAGTGATAAAGATTGGGAATTTCTGCCGCGTGATGAATCTTTTAGGTTTTTAGCGAAGACTCTTACACTCTCCTGGCTTAGGTGCACATAGTCGTATAAATCCTGTCGTTAGGCTTGGGTGGTGGGTAACGTAGATAGCAGTAAAACTGGAACATCTTTCTCCCTCCATGCGTTTAGCATGTATTGTTCGAAAAAGATAATTAATGAAGAGCAAGCATTCTGTTACACATTAATCCATGTATAAGCCTTATACTCAATAAACAGAGTGTAGGCCTATTGTGGTTGCATCAACGCTTTTAATTTGCCCTCTCGTCTGATGCAACAACATGAAGGAATAACAAAGCTACCATGTTTACATTATTGTTTATTATTGCATGTTTGTTTTTTTTAAATGTATTTATAATTCTTTTTACAAATTATATCTTAGCACTTATCACAAGATGTTTGCTTTAAGGAACCTACTGTTCATGTAAAGAAGGAAAAACAAAAGTGTTATAACTTTTAACAGAATTCATTGTCCTATGTTGTTAAAACCTTTGTAAACTCTTCGAAGAATTTAGCTCAATCCACAATGGACTTATTTTCAAAGACGCTCCAGAAATCACCAGGGTAAGCAAAAACTGTGTTTTTCTTGTCCACTATAAAAATAAAAATAAATATGTTTTGGGTATTTAAATAATGAAATAAATAAACATTAAAGAAGAAAAAAAAAAACAACTGTGCCAGTAATGAGCAGTATTTGCATGTGTGTATGTAGGTCACAGGAGCTGTGGGTTCTGTAAGTCAGAATGAACATGGGCTCAGAGACGGACCCCTGGTGGTATTTATAGTATACTGAGTCAGGGTCATGCACCAGCAGATCACTGCCATAAGCAAAATAGGGGGTAGAGAGACTGACATAAACAGCTGCTGAGGTATTAACTGCCGAGAAGCAACCATTTCAGTCAATTTGTTCAGTAAAGTTTGTTCTGAAGACATCAGACTCAAGCTCTTGCATTGAAATTTGTTTCTATATGTGTACTGTTGGTTTTCACACATTGTATAGCTAACAGGTATTCCAAAGTGTTTTTTTTTTTTGCATTGCAGTCTTTCAGTAATTTTAGGAAATACGTTTTTTGAAACATAAATATCAAATTATAACAACTCACATAACATGAGGACTCCAGTCATATCATAACCTTATAAAAGCTGTTTAAATATACATGGAGAGGCCATGCCATACTACAGCGCATCTGGAAAGTATTCACAGCGCTTCACTTTTTCCACATTTTGTTATGTTACAGCCTTATTCCAAAATGGATTAAACTCATATTCTTCTTCAAAATCCTACAAACAATACCCCATAATGACAATGTGAAAGAAGTTTGTTTAAAATCTTTGCAAATTTACTAAAAATAAAAAAATGAAAAAAATCACAACAAAATTGAGCTCAGGTGCATCCTGTTTCCACTGATCAGCCATGAGATATTTCTACAACTTGATTGGAGTCCAGCTGTGGTAAATTCAGTTGATTGGACATGATTTGGAAAGGCACACACCTGTCTAAATAAGGTCCCACAGTTAACAGTGCATGTCAGAGCACAAACCAAGCCATGAAGTCCAAGGAATTATCTGTAGACCTCCGAGACAGCCTTATATTGAGGCACAGATCAGGGGAAGGGTACAGAAACATTTCTGCAGCATTGAAGGTCCCAATGAGCACAGTGGCCTCCATCATCCGTAAATGGAAGAAGTTTGGAACCACCAGGATCCTTCTTAGAGCTGGCTGCCTGGCCAAACTGAGCGATCGGTGGAGAAGGGCCTTAGTCAGGGAGGTGACCAAGAACCCGATGGTCACTCTGACAGAGCTCCAGCATTTCTCTGTGGAGAGAGGAGAACCTTCCAGAAGAACAACCATCTCTGCAGCACTCCACCAATCAGGCCTGTATGGTAGAGTGGTCAGATGGAAGACACTCCTCAGTAAAAAGCACATGACAGCCCAACTGGAGTTTGCCAAAAGGCACCTGAAGGACTCTCAGATCATGAGAAACAAAGATTGAACTCTTTGGCCTGAATTGCAAGTCTGGAGGAAACCAGGCACCGCTCATCACCTGGCCAATACCATCCCTACAGTGAAGCATGGTGGTAGCAGTATCATGCTGTGGGGATGAATTCAGCAATGTACAGAGACATCCTTGATGAAAACCTGCTCCAGAGCCCTCTGGACCTCAGACTGGGGCGAAGGTTCATCTTCCGTCAGGACAACGACCCTAAGCACACAGCCAAGATAACAAAGGAGTGGCTACGGGACAACTCTGTGAATGTCCCTGATTGGCCCAGACTTGAACCGATTGAACATCTCTGAAGAGATCTGACAATGGCTGTGCACTGACGCTCCCCATCCAACCTGATGGAGCTTGAGAGGTACTGCAAAGAAGAATGGGAGAAACTGCCCAAAAATTGATGTGCCAAGCTTGTAACATCATACTCAAAAAGACTTGAAGCTGTAATTGGTGCCAAAGGTGCTTCAACAAAGTATTGAGCAAAGGCTGTGAATACTTATGTACATGTGATTTATTTTTTATTTGTTTATAAATTTGCAAAGATTTCAAACAAACTTCTTTCACGTTGTCATTATGGGGTATTGTTTGTAGAATTTTGAGGAAAATTATGAATTTAATAATGTAACACTGTTCAAGGACGGGACAGACACAAACGTCAACTTAAGGGGTAAGTTTATTTTTCTCTCTCTTTTGTTTGACAGTATGCTAGGGTTTGCTTTCTGGGTCGGGTTCTCCCTCTCGTGCTCTGTCACTCCTGCCCTTTTTATGCCGCTCTCCTCATGTTACTGAAATTAGAGACAGGTGTTAGTCATCATTTAGCTCAGGTGTGAGCGCCCTTACCGCTTTCTCTCCCGGACGGGCGCTTGACCACGCCCGCTGCCACATACCCCCACCGCCCGACTCAGGCCGGGCGTCATCCGCCTGCCTACCACTCCCCCATTTCTGGAGAGGAAGTCAGCGGCAGCCATCTGCACCCCGGCCTGTGGACCACCTTAAATTTAAAGGGCTGGAGAGCCAGATACCAACGGGTGATCCGGGCGCTAGTATCCTTCATGCGGTGGAGCCACTGGAGTGGGGCGTGATCCGAGCAGAGGGTGAAGGCCCGCCCCAGCAGGTAGTATCGGAGGGTGAGGACCGCCCACTTGATGGCCAGACACTCCTTCTCTACGGTGCTGTACTTAGTCTCCCTCAAGGAGAGTTTCCGGCTAATGTACAGCACCGGCGCTCTCTCCCTCCACCACCTGCGAGAGTACGGCCCCCAGCCCTCTGTCTGAAGCGTCCGTCTGTAAAACAAAAGGGAGAGAGAAGTCAGGTGCATGCAAAAGCGGCCCCCACAAAGTGCAGCTTTAATCTGTATAAACGCCTTTTGGCACTGCTCCGACCATTGGACCGGATCTGGAGCCCACTTTTTAGTAAGGTCAGTCAGCGGGCTGGTGACATCCGAATAATTAGGCACAAATCTTCTGTAATAGCCAGCCAGCCCCAGGAACTGCCTCACCCCCTTTTTGGTCTTGGGTCTAGGGCAAGTCGCAATCGCCATGGTCTTGTCAATTTGGGGTCGCGACCTGGCCATGACCCAAGTGGAACCCCAGATACCGTACCTCCACACGCTCAATCCAAGCACTTTTTTGGGTTTGCCGTGAGCCTCGCCTGCCGCAGCGATCTCAGGACGGCCCTCAGATGTTGCATGTGCGCTGCCAATCATTGCTATAAATGATGATATCATCTAGATAAGCAGCGGCGTAAGCAGTATGCGGTCTGAGGATCCTATCCATGAGGCGCTGAAACGTGGCTGGTGCCCCGAACAAACCGAAAGGAAGCGTCACGAATTGGTGTAATCCAAACGGCGTGGTGAAGGCCGTTTTTTCACGGGATATTGGTGTCAAGGGGATCTGCCAATAACCCTTCGTTAGATCCAAGGTCGAATAAAACCGAGCAGAACCTAACCGATCGAGCAGTTCATCAACACGGGGCATTGGGTACGCGCCAAATTTAGACACCGCGATTGACTTTTCTATAATCCACACAGAAACGGACAGACCCGTCGCTCTTGGGAACAAGGACGACCGGACTGGACCAATCGCTGTGAGATTCTTCTATTACTCCCATGTCCAGCATCGCGTCCAATTCTTCCCGAACTATTTTTTTTATGTTCGGGCAAGCGATAAGGGCGGCAACGTACCACTCACGCCCGCTCGGTCTCGATGTGGTGTTGTATGATGTCTGTACGGCCCGGTAGAGGAGAGAACACGTCCGCAAACTCCTTTTGCAGTTCGAAACCTCTGCGAAGTTGGCGTGGTGAGAGGTGGTCTCCACACGGAACCGGGTGTTAGGATCGCAGGCTTTGTTTACCTCCGGTCCGAGCTCCGCCTCTCCGAACTACCGTTGCCAACGCCACAGAGGCCGCCTCTTCCCTCCACAATTTTAGGAGGTTGAGGTGATATATTTGACGCGCCCCTCTATCGGCACGCTTAACTTCATAATCGAGGTCCCCTACTCGTCGTGGTGACCTCAAAGGGTCCTTGCCACTTGGCGAGTAATTTTGAGCTCGATGTTGGGAGTAATACAAGCACTTTATCTCCCGGTGCAAATTCCCGTAGCTGAGCACCCCTGTCATACAGCCGGCGTTAGCGTTCTTGAGCCTGGAGCAAATTCTCCTGTGTTAATTGCCCCAGTGTATGGAGTTTTGCTCTAAGATCAAGAACGTATTGAATTTCATTTTTGGCATTGGAAGGTCCCTCCTCCCAAGTTTCACGGATGACGCCGAGGACCCGCGTGGGCGTCGTCCGTGATAGCAGCTCAAATGGGGAAAATCCCGTGGAGGCTTGCGGAACCTCTCGTACTGCAAATAACAGGGGTCCAGCCACTTATCCCAATTCCTAGCGTCTTCGTGCACGAATTTACTGAATCATATTTTTTAACGTTTTATTAAATCGTTCCACCAGCCCATCCGCCTGAGGATGGTACACGCTAGTGCGAATCGACTTAATGCCCAACAATTCGTAAAGTTCGCGAAGTGTTCGTGACATAAATGTAGTGCCTTGATCGGTGAGGATTTCTTTCGAACCCCCACCGGAGATTATCTTGAAGAGTGCCCCTGCAACACTGCGCGCTGAGATGTTGCTCAGAGGCACTGCTTCTGGATACCGCTGCGTAATCCACCAGGACTAACACAAAGCGATGTCCGCGTGACGTCCGCTCTAATGGCCCGACGAGGTCCATTCCAATTCTCTCGAAGGAACCTCGATCAATGGAAGGGGCGCAAAGGCGCTTTTGGGGTGGCCGTGGGTTTACCAGCTGACATTCGCGGCACGCCGCACACCACCTGCGGACGCCACCGCCAATGCCCGCCAATAGAAACGGGCTATTAGACGAAAAAGTGTTTTCCGCTCCCCAGGTGACCGGCCATAGGATTATAGTGAGCCGCCTGGAAAACCATTTCCGGCGGCTCCGTGGAATCAACAATTGTGTCACCTCCTCCTTTGATTGAGCCGCCCTGCGCCACTCTATACAACCGATCTTTAATAACTGAAAAATACGGATATGAAATGGCGACACCCGGCCGGAGTTGTTGACCATCGATTACTCTCACTTGGTCAAAGGCGTGTTTAAGGGTTTCATCCCGCGACTGCTCCAGGGGAAGTCCCCTCAGGGAACTCCCTGAGGGAGGGGTGACCCTCGCCCCTTCCCTCGCCACTGGAGCAGCCGAGGACGGCCCCTGCCCGCCTCCCCGCCAAAGCATCGCGACATCACACATCTCTTTACTTTCATGCAGGACCCATCCGCACAGACTCCCTCTAATACATTTCTAAAATTTGGCCAATCAGTACCCAAGATTAGCGGATGGGTGAGGCGGAACTAACCGCTGCCTCCACACTATGCTTTTCTCCCCGAATTTAATCGCCAGAGTCACCAAGGGATACTTGTGAACATCCCCATGCACACACCTCACCCTCACTCGCTTAGCTGTGCCCAAAGCCTCGGGTCGAACCAAGCGTTGGTGGATGGTGGTCTGATTACAGCCGGTATCCATCAAAGCTTGGTATGTACCCCCTGGATCCTTACCGGATCCGTACGCTCCAGCCCGACCGGGGCAGCCTGCGGGACATCGGAGACCCGCACCACCGTCCCCACCTCCATCAGCGGACACTGATCCCGAAGTGGTCCGGGTCCCCGCACCTCCAGCAGACCGGCCCAGGCGCCACGGCCGCACCCGTGCTGGCGGGCGCCACCACCTGAGGAGGAGAGCGACTGAAAGACGGGGAAGGGTTGCTCGGGTTCTCCCACGACCGGGAAGCAGGTCGACTGTATCCTCCACGCCTGCGGGGGGCAGGAACGGGACCTGGGGAGAGAGCAGAGCGAGAGGGAACAGGGGGGGGGGGGAACAGGGGAAGACACAGGGGAAGGGGAGAGAGAGGGGGAGGGCTCATCTGCCCTTGGTATCGCCGCCAGGTGGTCCTCCGCGAGCTGAACAGCTGCCTCCAGCGACGCCGACAGGCGTCCCGGAGCCGTTGAACAAACGCAAACGGGCGGTCGGACTTCTCCATCTTCATGCTCCGGAAGAGCTGGCGATTCTCTTCCGGGCTCCGACCAACCCGCTGCAGGATGGCCCTCTTTAGGTTGGAGTAAGCCAGGAGGCTCATCGTTGGCAGTTGTTGCGCCGCGAGCTGTGCTTCCCCGGACAGGAGAGGAATTAGGCGGGCTGCCCACTGTTCGGGCGGCCAGCCCCAGATGTCAGCCGTCCTCTCGAACAAGTCGAGGAAGGCCTCGGATCATCTGCCACCCCCATCTTCTGTAACATGGGCGGGGGCAGTGTAGCGCGGTGTCCGGGTCGCGGCTGATGCTGACGCAGCCTCCTGGCTGAGGAGGCTCCGGATAGCGTAGTCGGTCCTCTGCCTGAGCCCGCATGACCTCAAAGAACCGCCGATCTTGATCCTGCCGGAGCTCAAGCAGGGTTTGTTGGTGGCCCTGATGGAGATTAGCTGAGGGACTGGAGGATTTCCGCCAGCTGGGAGGACTCTACGGGCTGACTTGGTTCCATCACAAAAAAAAAAATAGTCCCGGTTTCTGCACCACTGTAACACTGTTCAAGGACGGGACAGACACAAACGCCAACTTAAGGGGTAAGTTTATTTTTCTCTCTTTTGTTTGACAGTATGCTAGGGTTTGCTTTCTGGGTCGGGTTCTCCCTCTCGTGCTCTGTCACTCCTGCCCTTTTTATGCCGCTCTCCTCATGTTACTGAAATTAGAGACAGGTGTTAGTCATCATTTAGCTCAGGTGTGAGCGCCCTTACCGCTTTTCTCTCCCGGACGGGCGCTTGACCACGCCCCCGCTGCCACAAATAAATTTTGTAATAAGGCTATAACATAACAAAATGTGGAAAAAGTGAAGCGCTGTGAATACTTTCCGGATGCACTGTACTTGCTCAGTAACCATGCCATTATTGGACACGTTCACTCTTGAATTAAATGAATCATGGCTGACTGTGACTAGTGAATTTCTACAATGGCCCCTATAACTAAGCAAATATTGATTTAGAACGATGCTGCATGCACACAGCTAGGCCAGAAATGACACAAACAAAAAAGTTACTTAGTGCACCTTTAAAAACTAGTTGAAATGTGGACTATTTGGACCACAAAACATTATTCCACTGTTCTACATTTGATCTCAGATGAAAACAAACCCAGAAAAGTTGGCGCTTCTGGACAGTGTTGATGTATGGCTTCTACTTTGCATAGCAAAGCCTTAGCTTGCAGCAGTGAATGGTGTTAACAGACAAAGATTTACCAGAGTATTCATGAGCCCATGTCATGATATTCATTACAGACGAATTACAGTTTTAAAGACAGTGACGTCTGATGGACCAGAGGTCATGCACATTCAGAAGTGGCTTTCCAACAGGACAACGCCAAACCACATACTGCCTAGATTACAAGTGCATGGCTGAGTAGATTGGCCTACCTGCAGTCCTGACCTGTCTCTAATTGAGAATGTGTGGTGCATTATGAAGCGCAAAATAAGTAAAATTGCACAGCAGAAGACCTTCATTATGGATTAATTAAAATTTTTGTTAAATTATATCCAGTTTTTTACTTAGCCTGCACAGAAATACAAGTCTATTGGTTTGCAGTAATTATGCATCAAATTAATTTACATTCATTTGTTTATGTGGCCATACCACAAATAACAATGCTGTGAGAATCGTACAAAATAGCACATGAGGCTTGCTGCAATTTGAATTTAACAACATATACTATAATTTAATACAAACAACTTTCTGGTAAAAGTTAAAAATGTACTTGAAATGTTGACTATGAATACTTAAGTAATTTATTAATATGCATGTGAAACATTCAGAGTAAAATGTTATGTTCAATAACTGAATTTAAACAAACACAGTCCAAAAAGTGTTAAATTGTTCAAGGTGACTTGTTAAATAATCCATGATGGTTTAATTTAGGCCTACAACATTTCTTCAAATACAAGGTAAATATTCTGAAAATTACATACAATTTCAAGAAAATAGTAATCTGACATAACTCATTATGCAGTTTGAGAAAGTCACTGAGCAATTGTTCGCTCTCTTACTGTGATCGATATAATCAGTCAATCAACTTTAAATCACATATTCTGATTTGGCCTTAATCGATTTTAGCAGTATAAATGTTTGCATCATTATTCATTCTCTTCAAGCAAGGGCAACATTTCCAATTGATTCTTTTCCAAAGTGTTTCTCAAAACTTCATATTGCTTTGGCAGAAATTTAAAAATAAATAAATCAGGCTTAAAGATGTTTGCTGATTAGGGTAATGTTTTTATATATATATATATATATATATATATATACTTTTAATATAGATGGAGGGCACTTAACCTGAACAGAGGAAAGACACAGAGGCATTTTAAATCCTTTAGATGACATGCAATGGTCAGTAGAGGGGGATCCAGTTGAATGTTCCTATGGAGATCAGGGTCTGGCAAGTGCTAGAGGACAACCACACCATCTCCACTAAACTGTAATGGAGGAATCCCAAGGCAAAGCCACAACCTACATCTGTCAGATAGTGGCGACCCAGCAATATGCGGGATATGCCAACTAGAACTGCCCACAACACAAGTAAAATACGCAGAGGAACTGCAAGCACCAAGTGTGCCAGCAGGAATTTAGATACCATGGCTGCCCGGCTTGCATGAGCTGCTGGGAAAGAATAGATGTCCATGGCCAGGCAGTCGAGGAAACTGGGTGCCATTTCCCAGGGCCCTTTACGCTTTACCAACTTCTGCATGCCTGCTACAGTCATCACATCCAATAAGAGAGCTGCGAAGCAATGATAATGAAATGACTTTTTTAAATATACTGCATGATAAACATCATATGTACATTTAAATATCAAACTCTTTACTTGAATGGTTTAAAGAAGATATTAGCTTTATTTAATTTACAATTTAGTTAGAAGAATAATTGACAAAACAGTATAAAAGACAGTTGTTTTATGTTATTGAGACAAGTTATAAATATGCAAGGTATTGTAAGCCATAGTGAAAAGAAAAGGGTGGTGAAAAATAAGCATAAAGTCATTTTTTGTTAATGTTTTTTTTATTTCATAGAGCTGTGAACTGAGTAGTCACAATATCTGTCAGTCAGAACACAAATTCTTCTGTATTCCCTTATCCGCTGACCTACAAACCCGACAGCATCCTCAAAAGCTGCTAAAAAAAACCCTGTGCGAAAGCAGAACATTGTAAACACTTAAATACAGGTCAAAATCACAAGTTCTTGTCATTGACTAAAAGATCATGATGAAAATCCTATTCAAGGCCATGCTTTGAATTATATAGCCAACATAATTCATTTGAATTTCATTTGAATCCTCAAAATAGGTGTACAATTTTGGGGTAACAATATACATATAAATCTGTCAATTTCTTAGGGAGATTTATGAAAGCAGATATATACTTTTTAAAGGTCCAACAGCCTTAAACAGGCCTACACTGGAAATCTAAAATCCAATAGCTTTTAACGATTTAATGGGACAACGTTGTTTTTTTCTTTCAGTCATTTCTGAAAGAGGTCTAACGTGGCTAAGAGATAGAGACCCTACTTTCTCACAGTAGCACGTGTGGAACCAAAATATGAAAGTTTATATAGCGACCCACATTTTGAGACTATGGTACAAACTCGAAAATAGACATTCTCCAGTTTGCAATTTACAGCATCAATTGGCTATTTTCAGTTAAATATCAGAAAGTATCAGATCTCACCTAGCAGCAAATTGACCAAAACCTCTTGACCTGCCAACGTGTTGCTTCTTGAGAGACATAAAATTGTGCCGAAAATCCATGGGATGGCATGGCCAGTGAGCGCGAGCAGATTGACCATGGAGCGCATGCTTCCACATGATGATGTCGTGTGAGCGCATACACCGAGACTCTTGGACATGCAGATATCTATGGCCAGAAGAGAGTTCATGGCAATTCCTTTGAATGATGGGTGAAGCTGCATGCAGTCTTCCTCTGGTAATTCCTTCCTTTCTTTATTATTCTCCACCGACTCGTGCTGCACATTTTCACCTGGTTGGTGCTGACTTTGCTGCTGTCTCTGCAACGGCCTCCGTGCTGTGCCCCGAGCTTCAGCGTTAGTATTCTTCAAAGGCTGATTTAAAGACATAAACTCAGGTCTGTTCAGCACATTGGTACGCTCCCTCGCCCTGGATCGACTCTGGCTCGCAGGCATCTTGATTGTCTTAATACCTTCCAGTCTAAATGTGTTCTAGTGTCCACTACTTCACAATGAGAGACAGTGAACGGTGCATGTACCATGTCCATTCCCAGATCTTGTCTTGCTCTGTTCTAAATGTTGCGACTTCTATTCCAGTTAGACTATAAATAGGTATGCCAACCGGCTGGATATATAAGACTTATCCATGTGTAGCATGCTGATCTATTACAGCCAGAAAGTCAAGATAAACAACCGACACTGAACTTAGACAATATTATTTAGGCTATTTATGTGACTGTATTGCAAATATTTAATAGAACTGCAGTACTTCAGTAATGCCATGATGACATAATTTTATACTTCTACAATATTTTATATATATTGGGGTTCTTTGTTCTTTATATTGTCCACAATACTGCACAGGTAACAATGATCAATCTTCCAAAAATCTATTGGTTGTTCATGTCCAACTTATGTTAACATATGTAGCCAACAACTTTTAATGTAAAAAATTTTGCTATTACATGTTTAGAAATAAACATTAAACAAGATTAATACATTCTGTTAAAGTAGACTATTGTGTATTTATTTAATGCTAGTTCATGGTACTGATGATGTAGTTAACTTACTGTATGTTAACAAATAGTTGGCCTACACCTCATTGTAAGGAGTTTATAATCATATCAGCTACGTGAATAACAGTCCTTCACAATAAACGTATCACTATTGTTCGTTAAGTTATGCATTTAATACAGTAAATAGCTTACATGTGTCGACAATACATTATAGCCCAGGGCTACTATAACTTAGTAGTGTTAACCACTGGGCAGTGGCGGCTCAGTGGTTAAGGCTCAGGGTTACTGACCAGAAGGACAGGGGTTCAAGCCCCAGCACCACCAGGATGCCACTGTTGGGACCTTGAGCAAGGCCCTTAACCCTATCTGCTCCAGGGGTGCCGCATCATGGCTGACCCTGCACTCTGACCCCAGCTTAGCTGGGATATGTGAAAACTAATAAATTTCACTGTATATATGCAAAAAAAAACTGTGTGTATAATGTGTGACCACAATAAAGGATTCTTCATTCTTAATGTGACATGGCAGTTTATGAATGGTTCAGTCCCCTATCACAAAACTACACTAGCCAGGATGCTAGCCAGGGAAGTCTAAACCGCTTGGATAAGAAAACCCCAACAGCTGAAGTATTGAGGAACCCGACTAACCTTAAACAGGACAAGGGCGAAACAAAGTAAACAAATTGGTCACGGTCGTTGTCATCTCTATCAAATTTGATGCTCAAATTAACAGAAGCGATCATTTGTTTGACACTAGCCATTTTTGCCTCAGGTTATGCCAGAAGACGCAGTGTGGAAGTCGGACAGTGACAAGACTGCATGGATTCACCTGGCCATATGTTGACTGTTCTACTTGCCATCCTGATGGAAATTTTAAATTATGGCCTGACTAAATTCCATCACTACGGCTGTTGACTGGTCGATTGTATTACCTATCAAAGGAGCGTATCAGCTGACATCGTATATTTTGGGACAAACACTTTAGGCTATAGCTGTTACAGCTCCGTAGCCTAGATATATTACGCTTAAAAATGTTAGCACATTTGAAGAGGGAAAGACCTTCATGGGAAATAAACATTGTGCTCAGAGATCAGTTGCTAGATATGACAGCTATGAAAATACACTTCAGTGTCCTTACAGTAAAATATTACTTTTTTTTTGCCGAGAAACATGTTGATCTAACTTCGCTTTGTTGACAGCGGGGCATTTGAGCCATTCACGTCGAACCCGTTCTTGCGCTGAAAGAAGCTTCAGGCAGCACGAGTAGTTCTGTTCCAGAGCACAGGTGTCTCAAAACGCGCTTTTTAAAATGGCATTGCATTCTGAAAGCAACAACAAAATAAACGTGGCGTTACTTAAGCCTACGAGAAAAACAGCGAGACGAGGCGCAACGACGCAAATCTGTTTTCGTGAGATTTTTTTTTTTTAAACTTGCGTTCGGTGTGAATGTCCCTTTATTGTTGACATATGAAAACCTTGTCATAGCACAATGTGACAAGAGTTCTGCTGCTTTAATTGGATCTTGATGGGTGTTGTTGCTGCAAGTTTAACGAACCTCGACGATGGGATGTGTACAGAGTGTAAAACTGAAGCCAAGTTTTCTCAAGAACATCACAGTCCTCGAAATGCAAGCCTCAGTTGATCTCACCCCTACTGTCATCGATGAGTCATCCAATGTGGTTCTGCGATACCGCACACCTTACTTTAAAGCATCAGCTCAAGTGCAAGTGCCACCCATAGTATGTAAAGAGATCTGGACTGTTGGCTGGATCCAGGCTTGCAATCAAAAGATTTCCTCAATATATATGGAAATGAAGGAGTGTGAGTAGAGGTGGTCTAGGAATTGTGTAGCCTAATAATTTGAATAGATTTGGCATAACAGCTAATTATTATTGGCTTTTTACTTTGACTTGTACAAGTATAATTGGACAATTAGTGAGTGGTGCTTGCCCTGGAAAAATTTGTCACCACAATGTCCCACCAACTGCCCCAAGTTAAAAGAGGCCACCCCCACGACTGTAGGATGTTCAGGTACAGAGCTATTGGTGTTGTTCCACATTTGCTAGGCAGTTGCCAGGGTAATGATAACATGGCTGCTGTCTATCTCAAGTCAAATGAGTCAACCCTGAAGTCTCTACAATGTTCTGGTGCAGAGATATGTGTTTTACTACTCAGTTGCTAGGGTGACCCCATCTAGTTGCTAGGCAGTTGCCAGGGTTATACTAACAAGGCTCCTTGATAGCCTGAGTCAAATAAGCCAACCAGGAAGTCTGTACAATGTTCTGGTGCAGATATATGTGTATTGCTACTCGGTTGCTAGGATGACCCTTGTGGTTGCTAGGCAGTTACTAGGGTGATACTGAGTAAAATGAGCCAACCTGGATTTATCTACCATGTTCTGGTGCAGACATATGTCTTTTGCTACTTGGTTGCTAGGGTGAGCTCATGTGGTTGCTTGGCAGTTGCCTGGTGTACTAAAAAAGGCTGCTTGCTGGCCTGAGTCATATGAGCCAACAATGAAACCTCTATGACATTCAGATCCGGAGATATCCCTCTAAAGTTTTTGAAATTAAGTCAATGTGGTTTGTTGCTAGGGCATGTCTAAGTAGTTCTGAAAGGCAATATTCAAAGACTGCTTGCAGTGTTGTGCCTGAACGCGTTCATATTTTGGGCGAACGTGAACTGAACGTACTGTATTACTGCCTGATGAACGTTACTGTGAACGCGTTCATTCTGGAGTCTGTGAACGCACGCTCTCTCAGTTTAACTTCGTTCAATAGGGTGCCAGATTTCTAGAGTCTTCCAGGCGAAACCCCGGCTAAAACACACCGTAAACAGGCCTTAATATCTAGCGGAAAAAACACAATCTGGCAACACCAGCCACCAGTGTCGCACCGCCGCATGCGTCATCAAAACAAAAACTAGCATGGAGGCGACAGCACCATATAGGCGACGAAGCAGCAAGGAGGGGTCGTATGATAATATAAAAGAGTTTTATGACCACGTCGGTGAGGATGGAACAAATATGACATTTCTGTGCAAACTTTGCCCGCCGGCTTGCCAAAAAAAAAATACGCACTTCAGTCACATCCACAGCAAACCTAAAACGGCAGATTGAACTGAAGCACCCGACTAGCCTTTCAAGGTATGCGCAAGCAATTAAAAAAATCTAAAGACAGGCAAGACAGGTCCTCGGCACAAACCACATTAACTGCGTACAGTAGCGGGTCCGTTGTCATCTCCCAGTCGCAGCTGGACAACCTGGTGGTGCAGTATATCGTCGGAGACCTGCAGCCTTTGAGAAAAGTGGAAAGCCCAGCTTTCATAAACTTAATTAAGAGGTTGCAGCCATCCAAAAACGTGCCATCAAGAAAAAAGGTACAGACACTGTTAAACAAGAAATTTAAAGAAAACATATGTGACCTTAAGTCTGAACTGTCTGAGATTGATGTTGTATGCACAACAGCAGATTGCTGGTCAGCTGTGAACAAGGCATTTATGGGCATCACTGTCCACTGGCTAAACAAAACTGATGCACCCTTACTACTGTCCTGTTTTTCTTTTACCAATTCCTCATTTAAAAAGACCATTCAAGCAGCACATTTATCTTCATGTTTTTGAGAATATGCTGTAGTAGTAGGGGTGAAAGCTGCAGCTGCTACTAGTGTGGACTGAATGGAAAGCAACAAAGCGTTAAGCAATAATGGGGAAATGCTGTCCCACTCTCCTCAATGTTAACGTAAAACCTGATTGAATAAGGATTCAAAATTTGATATGAAGATGAAATCTGACACATAGTGTTAAAACTGATGAAATAATTGCTGTCTGTAGTTCTGTATGGGCTGTGTCAATCATTTTGAAAAATAATAGCTCGCAGCAACATATGGAAAAAAAAAAAGAACTATGAACTAGTTCATTTTTGGAAGTATGAACTATGAACTGAACTAGTTCATTTTAGAATGTGTGAACTGAACTTTGAACTAGTTCATGTATAAAGTGAACTTTCCCAACACTGACTGCTTGCTAACCCGAATAAAACAAGCCAACCCTGATGTCTCTTTGACTTTCTGATCCAGATATATGATCCAACAAATTTCTTCCCAATTTTAAATCAATGGGATTTTTGGGACAGTTTTTTACCCACCAGGGGTATATCATACCCCTGATCACTTAAAAGTCATAGCACACCTCTTCTCAATAAGCTGGTCAATTTGACACCTCATTGAATGTGTACAACAAATGATGCAGGACCAAAATTTTGTCCGGAATTAAAATAAGTATGTGAGATAATAAGCTAAGCAGATGTTAAAATGAACTAAACTAAATTATCTCAGCTGCTTTCTTATGTGTAGTGTAGGTGGCATGATATTGCAGAGGAATTGAACAAGAATGATTTCTTAGGATGCTAGTACTGTTTATGGTCCAATTTCCTGGGATTGTTTCCTCATCAGCATGGCATGGGTGTGGAGTTCTTTATGCAGTTATATTTGTGGCAAAATTCTGCACATACAAAATTTTATTTTGAGCATGCAAAAGTGCTCCAAGTTCAATACACACTTTGTATACTGTATGCAGTTACCGTTACAAAATATATTTACCCTGTGGATTATAAACATACCAGGAATACTGTTAGGCTTATATTACTATAATGTATGGTTTTTCAAAATATAGTAGCCTGGGATCATGCAATGCTAAGGATTTCTTTCTATTTTTTTTTTTAACTTTTTAAACAATTGAAGTTCAATAAACTGTAAATTTATGTTTACCTCAAACTATGACAGGAGACATAATTAGCCTCTTCTCCTTTTATTCCATTTCTCATTAATACATTTTTGCCGTAATGGTTGCGGTAGAATGCATAAACTTCATAAAAAACAGAATACTGAACATTTCAAGATACCCCACAGCTTTAAAATGCAAACATAAACAGCTTTTCAAATGTATTATCAAGAATAAAATGTTCATTTAGGCAATATTTATAATACTCATAATATTTATAATATACAAGGCTGTCTGAAAAAATAGGAGAGGACACTAAAGAAGGTGAACAAAATAACATGCTTATTAAAGAAGCGTGGACAAAATAACATGCTTATTAAAGAAGAGTGGACAAAATAACATGCTTATTAAAGAAGAGTGGACAAAATAACATGCTTATTAAAGAAGAGTGGACAAAATAACATGCTTATTAAAGAAGAGTGGACAACATAACATGCTTATTAAAGAAGCGTGGACAAAATAACATGCTTATTAAAGAAGAGTGGACAACATAACATGCTTATTAAAGAAGGTGAACAAAATAACATGCTTATTAAAGAAGAGTGGACAAAATAACATGCTTATTAAAGAAGCGTGGACAAAATAACATGCTTATTAAAGAAGAGTGGACAAAATAACGTGCTTATTAAAGAAGCGTGGACAAAATAACATGCTTATTAAAGAAGAGTGGACAAAATAACATGCTTATTAAAGAAGCGTGGACAAAATAACATGCTTATTAAAGAAGCGTGGACAAAATAACGTGTTTATTAAAGAAGAGTGGACAAAATAACATGCTTATTAAAGAAGCGTGGACAAAATAACGTGCTTATTAAAGAAGAGTGGACAACATAACGTGCTTATTAATGAAGCGTGGACAAAATAACATGCTTATTAAAGAAGAGTGGACAACATAACATGCTTATTAATGAAGCGTGGACAAAATAACATGCTTATTAAAGAAGAGTGGACAAAATAACATGCTTATTAAAGAAGCGTGGACAAAATAACATGCTTATTAAAGAAGAGTGGACAACATAACATGCTTATTAAAGAAGAGTGGACAACATAACATGCTTATTAAAGAAGAGTGGACAACATAACATGCTTATTAAAGAAGAGTGGACAACATAACATGCTTATTAAAGAAGCGTGGACAAAATAACATGCTTATTAAAGAAGAGTGGACAACATAACATGCTTATTAAAGAAGCGTGGACAAAATAACATGCTTATTAAAGAAGAGTGGACAAAATAACATGTTTATTAAAGAAGGTGAACAAAATAACATGCTTATTAAAGAAGAGTGGACAAAATAACATGCTTATTAAAGAAGAGTGGACAAAATAACATGCTTATTAAAGAAGAGTGGACAAAATAACATGCTTATTAAAGAAGAGTGGACAAAATAACATGCTTATTAAAGAAGAGTGGACAAAATAACATGCTTATTAAAGAAGAGTGGACAAAATAACATGCTTATTAAAGAAGAGTGGACAAAATAACATGCTTATTAAAGAAGCGTGGACAAAATAACATGTTTATTAAAGAAGCGTGGACAAAATAACATGCTTATTAAAGAAGCGTGGACAAAATAACATGTTTATTAAAGAAGAGTGGACAAAATAACATGCTTATTAAAGAAGAGTGGACAACATAACATGCTTATTAATGAAGAGTGGACAAAATAACATGCTTATTAAAGAAGAGTGGACAACATAACATGCTTATTAAAGAAGAGTGGACAAAATAACATGCTTATTAAAGAAGAGTGGACAACATAACATGCTTATTAAAGAAGAGTGGACAAAATAACATGCTTATTAAAGAAGAGTGGACAACATAACATGCATATTAAAGAAGAGTGGACAACATAACATGCTTATTAAAGAAGAGTGGACAAAATAACATGCTTATTAAAGAAGAGTGGACAACATAACATGCTTATTAAAGAAGCGTGGACAAAATAACATGCTTATTAAAGAAGAGTGGACAAAATAACATGCTTATTAAAGAAGAGTGGACAAAATAACATGCTTATTAAAGAAGAGTGGACAAAATAACATGTTTATTAAAGAAGCGTGGACAAAATAACATGCTTATTAAAGAAGAGTGGACAAAATAACATGCTTATTAAAGAAGCGTGGACAAAATAACATGCTTATTAAAGAAGAGTGGACAAAATAACATGCTTATTAAAGAAGCGTGGACAAAATAACATGCTTATTAAAGAAGAGTGGACAAAATAACATGCTTTTTAAAGAAGCGTGGACAAAATAACATGCTTATTAAAGAAGAGTGGACAAAATAACATGCTTATTAAAGAAGCGTGGACAACATAACATGCTTATTAATGAAGCGTGGACAAAATAACATGCTTATTAAAGAAGCGTGGACAACATAACATGCTTATTAATGAAGCGTGGACAAAATAACATGCTTATTAAAGAAGAGTGGACAACATAACATGCTTATTAAAGAAGAGTGGACAAAATAACATGCTTATTAAAGAAGGTGAACAAAATAACATGCTTATTAAAGAAGAGTGGACAAAATAACATGCTTATTAAAGAAGAGTGGACAAAATAACATGCTTATTAAAGAAGAGTGGACAAAATAACATGCTTATTAAAGAAGAGTGGACAAAATAACATGCTTATTAAAGAAGAGTGGACAAAATAACATGCTTATTAAAGAAGAGTGGACAAAATAACATGCTTATTAAAGAAGCGTGGACAAAATAACATGCTTATTAAAGAAGAGTGGACAAAATAACATGCTTATTAAAGAAGCGTGGACAAAATAACATGCTTATTAAAGAAGCGTGGACAAAATAACATGCTTATTAAAGAAGCGTGGACAAAATAACATGCTTATTAAAGAAGAGTGGACAACATAACATGCTTATTAAAGAAGCGTGGACAACATAACATGCTTATTAAAGAAGAGTGGACAACATAACATGCTTATTAAAGAAGAGTGGACAACATAACATGCTTATTAAAGAAGAGTGGACAACATAACATGCTTATTAAAGAAGAGTGGACAACATAACATGCTTATTAAAGAAGAGTGGACAACATAACATGCTTATTAAAGAAGAGTGGACAACATAACATGCTTATTAAAGAAGAGTGGACAAAATAACATGCTTATTAAAGAAGAGTGGACAAAATAACATGCTTATTAAAGAAGAGTGGACAAAATAACATGCTTATTAAAGAAGCGTGGACAAAATAACATGCTTATTAAAGAAGAGTGGACAAAATAACATGCTTATTAAAGAAGAGTGGACAAAATAACATGCTTATTAAAGAAGAGTGGACAAAATAACATGCTTATTAAAGAAGAGTGGACAAAATAACATGCTTATTAAAGAAGAGTGGACAAAATAACATGCTTATTAAAGAAGAGTGGACAAAATAACATGCTTATTAAAGAAGAGTGGACAAAATAACATGCTTATTAAAGAAGAGTGGACAAAATAACATGCTTATTAAAGAAGAGTGGACAAAATAACATGCTTATTAAAGAAGAGTGGACAAAATAACATGCTTATTAAAGAAGAGTGGACAAAATAACATGCTTATTAAAGAAGAGTGGACAACATAACATGCTTATTAAAGAAGAGTGGACAAAATAACATGCTTATTAAAGAAGAGTGGACAACATAACATGCTTATTAAAGAAGAGTGGACAACATAACATGCTTATTAAAGAAGAGTGGACAACATAACATGCTTATTAAAGAAGAGTGGACAACATAACATGCTTATTAAAGAAGAGTGGACAACATAACATGCTTATTAAAGAAGAGTGGACAACATAACATGCTTATTAAAGAAGAGTGGACAAAATAACATGCTTATTAAAGAAGAGTGGACAAAATAACATGCTTATTAAAGAAGAGTGGACAAAATAACATGCTTATTAAAGAAGAGTGGACAAAATAACATGCTTATTAAAGAAGAGTGGACAAAATAACATGCTTATTAAAGAAGAGTGGACAAAATAACATGCTTATTAAAGAAGAGTGGACAACATAACATGCTTATTAAAGAAGAGTGGACAACATAACATGCTTATTAAAGAAGAGTGGACAACATAACATGCTTATTAAAGAAGAGTGGACAACATAACATGCTTATTAAAGAAGAGTGGACAACATAACATGCTTATTAAAGAAGAGTGGACAACATAACATGCTTATTAAAGAAGAGTGGACAACATAACATGCTTATTAAAGAAGAGTGGACAAAATAACATGCTTATTAAAGAAGAGTGGACAAAATAACATGCTTATTAAAGGAGAGTGGACAAAATAACATGCTTATTAAAGAAGAGTGGACAACATAACATGCTTATTAAAGGAGAGTGGACAAAATAACATGCTTATTAAAGAAGAGTGGACAACATAACATGCTTATTAAAGAAGAGTGGACAACATAACATGCTTATTAAAGAAGAGTGGACAACATAACATGCTTATTAAAGAAGAGTGGACAAAATAACATGCTTATTAAAGAAGAGTGGACAACATAACATGCTTATTAAAGAAGAGTGGACAAAATAACATGCTTATTAAAGAAGAGTGGACAAAATAACATGCTTATTAAAGAAGAGTGGACAAAATAACATGCTTATTAAAGAAGAGTGGACAAAATAACATGCTTATTAAAGAAGAGTGGACAAAATAACATGCTTATTAAAGAAGAGTGGACAAAATAACATGCTTATTAAAGAAGAGTGGACAAAATAACATGTTTATTAAAGAAGCGTGGACAAAATAACATGCTTATTAAAGAAGAGTGGACAAAATAACATGCTTATTAAAGAAGGTGAACAAAATAACATGCTTATTAAAGAAGAGTGGACAAAATAACATGCTTATTAAAGAAGAGTGGACAACATAACATGCTTATTAAAGAAGAGTGGACAACATAACATGCTTATTAAAGAAGAGTGGACAAAATAACATGCTTATTAAAGAAGAGTGGACAACATAACATGCTTATTAAAGAAGAGTGGACAAAATAACATGCTTATTAAAGAAGAGTGGACAACATAACATGTTTCTTAAAGAAGAGTGGACAAAATAACATGCTTATTAAAGAAGAGTGGACAACATAACATGTTTCTTAAAGAAGAGTGGACAAAATAACATGCTTATTAAAGAAGAGTGGACAACATAACATGCTTATTAAAGAAGAGTGGACAAAATAACATGCTTATTAAAGAAGAGTGGACAACATAACATGCTTATTAAAGAAGAGTGGACAAAATAACATGCTTATTAAAGAAGAGTGGACAACATAACATGCTTATTAAAGAAGAGTGGACAAAATAACATGCTTATTAAAGAAGAGTGGACAACATAACATGCTTATTAAAGAAGAGTGGACAAAATAACATGCTTATTAAAGAAGAGTGGACAAAATAACATGCTTATTAAAGAAGAGTGGACAAAATAACATGCTTATTAAAGAAGAGTGGACAACATAACATGCTTATTAAAGAAGAGTGGACAAAATAACATGCTTATTAAAGAAGAGTGGGTAGGAGAGTGCGAGTGAGATCTTGCACATGCAAAATCAGTGGAGTTACGTACATTCCAGAATTCTTTGCAAATTCACATTCAAATACACTATCAAAATAGATTTTTGTTTGCTTAAAGTGAATTAATCTTTGCAAGAAGATATATTGCTCTACAAAACACACATGCAAAATACCTTTTGTGCGCTCAAAACATCATCTTGAATGCACAGAAAGTTTTTGTGCTCTCAAAATATCATATTGCAGAATTGTGACACACATATAACTCCATAAGTTCTTTACCAGTGTCAGTTCTGAGAGAAATAACCATGTCTTTGTTTAAATGATTATTAACCCCTTTCTCACATATATCTTAGGAACCTTCTTTATGAAAACTATTAAGAGGAATGGCACACCCAAGGAGACTTTTCCCTCTTGCATTCACACACAAAAGTAACCCCCATTGTGACATCAAGTGTTAAACCTTTTTTCTTCAGACGTTGTATTCAATAGCAACAACAGAAACAAAATCAACAACTCAAATGGAGGATACCAGAATCGGAGCTACACTTTGTTAGGGCTGTTTTACACAAACTGTGTCTTCAGGTTACAGTTTTTAAGCTGGAGGGTCATGCGAGCAGTACCTCTGAAGCCGCAGTGAGAGGAGAGAGAAGACGCTCATGATGGCTGCCGACTCTCCGTGTATCTCATTGCTTTGTGCGTCATATGTGTTTGACCAGTCACAGGTTGCAGTACCTCCCACAGTACCTCTCCTCCCAAAGAAGTACTTACCCCAAAGTAGAAGTCTGTATATATTCCCTCTAAATATCTAAGATGAGCTATAGTTCCTCATGTGCAAAAATGACAAAAAGTTCTTGTTCTGGGTAAAAGTACCTAAAATAAACTGTAGTTCCTGCAGAGGGAAAGGGTCTATTTATAAAAAAATTCATCACAAGGTCAAAAGGTAAAAAAAATTTCTCCAGGTAATTACAGGAAGAGTTGATATTTGTTAAGCTGACCTATTGTAGCTTTTTCTTTTGTTTGTTTTGAAACTCTTAAAATCTTGTACTCCTGTTTGGTTTAACATAAGCAAATGCCAATCCATTCAGTCTATTGAATTGCAGGCTGGGCAGGAAGGAGGGTTTGGAAAATATTAGTGTAAACACATAATTTAAGAGAGGTTCAGGATAGCTCCTTTAAAGGTTCATTCCATCATTGATGCAATAGTTAAATAACTGTAAAACTGTGTCCACTATTTACATTCACTGAGTCTGGATAGGTATATCGGAAGACATTTGTTGCTATTCTTTTATGAATGACCTGAGAAATTTCATAAATGTGCTCAAAGCTCAAAATAAGTTTCTTCTTTTGCCTTTAGATCTAGCTGGGAGCTATCAGAGCTAAAATGTGGGCATGTCCAGGCCATTAGTGATTCTGATGGTGTGAATTATCCCTGGCTGTACCACTGAGATGTACACAATTGTCGGTCCTACTAAGAAGAGCACCACACTGACTGTCAGCATGAATGATAAGTTCTGCCCAAGTGTGACATGGAGTGTCCCTTTGGGCACCACCAGCAGTCCTCCTCTCTTGACCTCCATCCAGAACCAACAGTTCACCACCTGGTTGGTGGCCATAAATGAAGTCACCGCCGAGATGGTGCTACTCAGAACCATTCGCTGGAGGATGCAGGTCTGTATTAAAGTGGATCCAAAGAAGCCTCTGGGTCAAAGAGCAAGGCTTGTGGAACCACTGATACAGGAGCAGCCTCAGGTCCTTTTTAAGAATGAACCCATCCCGCCAAATGCCTTGGTTAAGCCCAATGCCAATGATGCCCAGGTTCTAATGTGGCGGCCAAGAAATGGGGAGCCCATTGTAGTCATCCCCCAAAAATACTGATCCCATGAGGGGAATTCCATTTCAGCTTGAACTTGACATGTTTTGCTTTTGATACATATTTAAATTAAGTATGGCATGGAGTGAGAGAGAATACAATTTAACAGAGTAATTGATTTAAAGTTTGAGTGGAACAAATGTATTATTTGTGTTTGTAATAATGTTTAGTAGGCTACGTTGAAAAGACACATTTAACATGTTGTGTATTGTTTTGGTTTTCAGATAAAGAACCTTGAGGATATTTTCATATTGGTAATTCTTAAGACAAAACTGTGAGTGGCCTTTGCATACCTGGCTCACAATTGAAATGCTACCTTTTGCTTATGAAACAGAGCACATTTTCTGTGCATGCTGAATTAAAATAATTTGTTCACACTGTATGAGCCCATTTTTTTTAAATGTATAATGGAGATAATTTATTTCAAGTCAGATGTGGCCTAAGTTTTACACAGAGACAATTTGCCTTTTATTTTCGTTAATTATATAATGACAGGAATCTCTTTTGCAAACAGGTCACTAGAATGGTGTCTTATTAGATTTAGACCTGTAAATATTTAAGTTATCCTCTCATGGTTTAAGAGGAAACAGGGTTAAAGAAGCACAAGCTGTTTCAGTTACTTTATTATCGACAAACCAGTCCAATACATTCAATGACTACATTTTACAAATATTTTATTTTAATTATTATCATTATTTATTTTCTTTTTGCTTTTTGTTGTCATAATAATGGTGCTGAATTCTGAAAATATTTACTTGAAAATGTACAGGATGCTATCCTTTATTGACAGTTAAAATTTGTATCATGAAACATCAGTATGCATATCTGGTACAGACACTGTAAATAATTTCACAACATCATTTAAGAATCCTGGCAAATAAAATAAGCTATTTTAATTTCTCCTAGTCTACCAACATTTAAATTAAATAAAAAATATAGATTTTCCATGCAATCCCCATGTGTCTGTGGTCAGATAACTGTATCTGAATCAAACTTCTTTGTTTGATAATTTTCTCTCAATAGGGACCAAGTGACCTGATTCTAAAATACTCCAGGTTGCCCTATTTTTTACACTTAAATGAATATTCCTGGTCCAATACAAGTTAAGCTCAATCAACAGCATTTGTGGCATAATGTTAATTACCACAAAATGTATTTGAACTCTGAAGTATCAAAAATCGAGTTACAGAGAGACACTCATAATGGAAGTAATTGGGGCCGATTTCTGGAGGGTTCAAAGGCAGAAATATGAAGCTTATAATTTTATAGAAGCATTTACATTAATTATTCAGTTAAAACTCAAGTATTATTTGAGCTGTAAAGTTGTTTAAAATGTCATTTTTTATAGCAGTTTTATGGTTTGTTGACATTACATCATCATGGGAACAAAGTTGTAAAATTGGCTATAACTTTACACAGAAAAGGTTTGTAAGTGATTTTATCTCACTGCAATCATGTTTACATGCATATTGTTTATGTATGTGGCTACACTTTTAAAAAAGTCAAAAATTGGTCCGCATTCACTTCGACTGTAAGTGCATCACTCACTTTAACCCAGATATTTTCTTTCTTTTTTTTTTTTAAGAAAAGAAGGGGCAGCAATGCCCTTTATCAGTGCATCTTGAATTGTTTGGATTTATTATGACTATATTAATAAATATTTTTTCAATAACATAAGGGCAAATGCGCCAGGGTACTGCAACTGCGCAAAAACACTCTGAAATCACGTTTGAGCAAGCAGGACATTTAATTGTACAAGTCTGTCTGGCCTCAGTTCCTCTGTCCTTTTTTCCTTTCCTTCCATCCTTTCCTCGTATCCTAAGAGGGTGGAGCAAGGAAGCAAGGAAAGGAAACGAGGGCGCTCAATTTCAAAAATGAAAAGCACACTCACTAAGCATTCACAATAATCAGGATGTGCATCTAGGCTTTGAAGTGCAAAACAAAGCAGCAAACCTAAAAACGCAAGTCAGAAAACACAAGGTTTCTCACTCAGTAAAACAGTATCGGGTGACAGAAAAAAACAGCAAGTGGGATAGTCAGTTTAAAGGTCATGTGATATTCAGCTGGTCATGTGATTCCAAAATGGCAGCCCCCATGAGGGCGTACCAGCCCCACATAGAATAAAACAGCTTTTATAAGTTTACTAATATGACTAGAGTCCTCATCTCATGTGAGTGGTCATTTTATACATATGTTTCAAAATTACAGTTAATTTCTTTAGAAGTAAAACTATTGCCGGGTCGGGCTCTTGCGTTCTCGTCAAGTGTCCAATGAGCTTCTTCTTTTACTAATGAACTGATTTTAATGTTTTCCTCATACTCAGCTGCATATAATCACAAATGCTGATTGTAATCCATTGTGATTCTGTTACCAAGCATTTTTCCTGCCTTTTTTCCTACACTAAAATTACATCATAAACGGAGCCACAACAGTCTGTTTTTATTCAACTTTTACTCACTGAAAGCTGCATATGGAACACACACATTCTGCAGCAATCCTCTAAGTGATTAATACACAATCACTTACAGACGGTCCCTTACACACTGTCTTCACAATAGGTGAATATCGTACCGAAAACTAACTTTATCCCACACACTATTTTAGCTCTCAATTCTAAATTACCCTGTTACTGATTTACTGAATGAGAAACCACTCAAATGATACATTTTTTCAGTCATTAAGCTTTTGTCATGGATGAGAAGCTATTGTACCTTACCTTTCCATATGGACTTACTTGTCATTGTGTTTTCTTACTTTTTGTCGTGTTTTCTGTCTTACTGTTGTGTTTTTGGATTTGGTATTTGTGTTTCTGATTTGTTGTTCGTTTTGCACTTCACGGCCACCGTAGAATATTTGTTTTTCTGATATGTAAATATAGGGTGCTTCTCATTTCCTAAATTGTGCATCCTCGTTTCATCGCTCCTCCGTCCTCGAGCCCATGACCCAGAAACCGATCAAAGTCCGACATCATGAAGGACGTAGAACCACAAGAATAAATGACTAACTATTCAACAGATTTCCTGCAGTAGTGTGGGTTGTAAAGGCGGTGTGTGAATGTGTAGTGTTGTCCTAGTGACTGTGGTTCGAATCTGCATTTTGTCCCTCTCTATAACCCACCCGATTTCCTGATTCCACTCTTAATTTTTTCTTTAATGCTGCTTAAAATAATAGATCCAAATATACATTTTTAAGTTCATCGCAGTGACTTGATCACAGTGAATGTCGGCATTGCTTGAGTGTACATTGCATCAATATATTACTAATATTGTAATAACATGTTCTTTGTTTAACATAAACATCATGAAGTTCACGTTACATCCTTATACAACTATTCCAGTCTTGCAAATATAATTCCTATCTACAAGAATGTGGGAACGAGAGGAATCTTCAAAAAATCTTTGGCAAGCATAGAGTTCAATAATATGTCAAATCACCAATAAATCCAAACAAAAATGCAAATCTAAATTTGGCTTATTTTGTCCCATTTCTCATATAGCACTAATTGCACAATCATGTGCATATAAAGATTTCCATAAACACAATTTGTTTCACAAAGATTCCTTGGGAGCACTCACCATGTTACATTCCTCTTGGGTGCAAGCGCACTTGACCACAGAACTCAATTTTGATACCGGATCACTGCCTTGTGATACTCCTTGGACATTTCCTTTCTGAGTACCAGAAGAAGTTACTGACCCATGGCCCAATCCAATGGTAGCAAACAAGAGTGGTTTGGTATAATCAAGGTGCAAAGCTGAAGAACCTTTTAGGCACACTTCTTCAGTGTTCTTGGCATCTTAAAATTAATGTGATAGTCCTGTCCATCAGAATATCAATGCTTCCCTACAGGAGCTTAGGGGCTCACTGCTTTTGAAAAGTCCTTCTACATGTGTCTTCCACACCTTTGGCACAAAAGATAAAGAAAATTCCACAGAGATTTAAGCTCTATTCATTGGATTCAGAAAGCAGAGTTCAACCATTACACAATGTAACTGCTGCCTATTCAAATGTGGTCCCAAGGATTTAGAGAATGTAATTGCATTATGGAAATGATTAAGAACAAGGCAAAAGTGTGGCCTCGTTAGAGGTACATAAACATGCCAATCACTTTTTATGGGCACAAGGAGCTAGGAGGTTCCACTGAGATTTGATCTCATAAAACTGGATTCAAAGTCCAGAGTGCTGACCATTACACCATTGAACCGCACCTCTTTCCCAACATGCCTCCTGGTGGTGGAGAAAGTTATTGTGCTATGGAAAGGGATATGGAGTTCTGGACGTGGGCAGCCATGGACCAAAAGCAGCCGATGAGTCGGTTTCTGAATCCCAGGATCGAACCAGGGACCTTAAGAGCTTCAGCCTAACACTGTCCCAACAAAGGAGCAGCACCCCATGGGTGGGATGTAGCTTGAAGCTTAAACACCAAAATGGGCTCGTCCGGCATTTGAACCCAGGAACTCTCGCACCCAAAGCAAGAATCATGTCCCTAGATCAACGAGCCTTCATGTCACATCCTTATACAGCTATTTCCGGTCTTGTTATTACAACTTTTATCTACATGAATGGGGAAAGAGAGGAATCTTCAAAAAATCTTTGGCAAGCAAAGAGTTCAATAATATGTCAAATCACCAATAAATCCAAACAAAAATGCTTCTTTTGTCCCATTTCTCATATAGCCTAGCGCTAATTGCAAAGTCATCTGCATATAAAGCTTTCCAGAAACACAATTTAAAGGTGTATTGAAGTTTCCTTGGGAGCACTCACCATGTTACATTCCTCTTGGATGCAAGCATATATAACACTTGCCTCATGAGAGTAAAGGCTATGGAGCACGATACTATTTGCTTCAAGGACCAGACTTCAGAAGATTAGACTCTGCTTTTGGAGAGAGAGAGACCAACTACAAACATCATACATAATATTTATATAATTTGAAAGCCCTAGTTCTTCTCTTCATTATGGTATATGCAGTTTAGGTGTGTAATGTTGTATGAATATGAATATAATATACATTTGGATATGAATACATTCTGGCAAAGAATGGAATTTTCTGAATTTTGGGCCCAGGCAGGAAAGAGTGCACGCTGCATGTGGAGGAAGTCAAACCTCTTGATCAGCTAGACAGCCCTGACATTATCACATTTACATTTATTAATTTGGAAGATGCTTTTATCAAAGCGACTTACATAAGAGGAAAACATTATAAGTGAATCATCTTAAGGAGACAGTAGTACAAAATGTGCTGTATTACAAAGTTTGACTAGCATCAGAATTGTAGTATTCAAAACAGATTAAAGTGCAACAAGAAGTTTTTGAAAAAGTGACTGAAAAAGATGTGTTTTTAGCTGAAGACAGAAAGTGAGTCAGCTTCACGTATGGAGTTGGGAAGGTCATTCCACCAACGTTGTATGAGGCAAAGGCGAAGCAACACCAGAAGCTCAACCGATAAGTCTGGCGGTGGTTTTGGTAGTGGTCTTAGCAACTCTATAGCCAAAAGCCCATACACATAAATCTCACAAATCAAGCCCTACAATAACACTTACAAACAGCAAATGCCAGTTAAACACAAAGACAGATCTGTGATCACATATCATGGGTGTCACATATCATGGGTTTTGCCAGCCAGGACATAAGAAAGCAGAATGGCTACTGCAAAGTGTGAATGATACACCTTAACTTTTTGGGGTCAAATTGACCCCACCTGTAATCATATATTGAATTTATTTTTTTAAATAAAAGGAAATAAATGTCAATAAATTCATGATATTAAACTCTTGCATTTAATCTGTAATGTAATGGTGTTTGGACTTAATTAGATTTATCTGACAAATTAAGAAAATATCATATTGTGTCAGACTTTTGGAGCATTTGTTGCCATCTGGTGGAAAACATTATATGACATGACATGAAATAACGCTCAAAGCCAGTAGGGGAGCTACAGTGATCCATTGATTTAGATTAGGGATCGGCAACCTTTTTGGCATGGAGTGCCATTTAGTTAATGTCACAAATTTGCTTATTTGATTACTGATCACAAAAAGTGTGGAATCTTATATACTTCTTATATTATGTCATACATTTTTTTTAAATCACGCAGAGCTGGATAATGGAAATCTCAAGGATTAATTGTGGTATTTTCCTAATTACATGATTGTTCTGAATGGATAAAGAAACAAATGACACACGTATATATAAAAATAAACACACACACACACACACACACACACACACACACACACACACACACACACACACACACACATATACACTTACAATGGAAGTGAATGGGGGCCAATTTTTGAATGTTAAATACTCGCTTTTTCAAATGTAGACAAGACATAAACAATATTTAAATGTGATAAATCACGTATTAATCATTTCTGTGTGAATTTATAGCCAATTTTACAACTTGACGATGAAATGTCAACAAACCCTATTGTCATAAAATGGCTGTAAAAATAACAATTTATACAAAATTACAGCTCAAATATTACATGAGTTTTTAAAGAAGATTAAAGTAAGTGCTATTTTAAAATGATAAGTTTCACATTTCTGCCTTTTAACCCTCCAAAAATTGGCCACATACACTTCCATTGTAACTGCTTCACTGTAACATCTATTTGCTTTATTTAAAGAAAAGGAGGGACGAGTCAAAATCATTTTTACTATTATCAACATTATGCCACCAATTGTGTCGATTGAGCTCAACTTGTATTGATCCCGGAATATTCCATTAAAGCTGAACTACATAGCTTTGTGCTCTCTAGTGACATCTGTGGTTGAAACTTAAAATTGCAAGCAATTTCCAGGAGAACACTTTAAAAAAAAAAAAAATATCAGTCGTGTTTTGGCACTGCCCTTCGAGCTCGAGTTCAATGGAAAACATTATTATTTTTATGTTACATTGTGCAGCCTCAGTTGATAATGCAAGTAAACTGTAATACAATACATTTCTACAAACTACAATAGAGAGTCTATGCAATGCACACATAACATTGTAAATTAAAAATATAAAATAAGGATTCAATAATGATGGGGATAAAATATACTTTTTTAAACATGAAAATAATATGCTTATTAATGCAATATAGCAATTACAATAAGTCAATTTCAGAAGTCATACATTAGTAAACGTCACAGTACCTTCCCCTGACAACGTAGATACATTGAGATCAGTAAACACACGAGTGATGCTCATTTCATAAAATCATGACAATCAATATAAAAACAATATTAGCTTAAACAACCACACCAGAAAACATATTCTAGCATTATGGTTGGTATGCAACTCCAAACTCATAAAAGATCCATCCATCCAGATTGCTGCGATGCTGTCCTGGAAGGTGTGAGTATGACTGAACTGAACATCGTAGTTTCTCAAGCCAGAACACGCAACAGCCAGTACTTCTTTTCTGTATTTACAAGCATGATGTAATAACACAAGGATGAACAACTTAAGCTAGGGTTTCATGGCAAATCTGATGCGATGGCTCAAAAACAGAATTTTTTTATAAGCTTACCGTAGTGAATCAGGGTTAGGTCAGGACATTGTTTGAACACTAATTGTGTATGTACACAATCAGGGGAGTAGATTCAGGGGGGAATGTGGGGGAAGTAACCCCCCAAACCCCCCCCCACCCAATTATTAAAACAAGCAAGTACAACCCCAATATTTAAACCTTGATCAATGGAAACATGTAAATGCTTCACGCTGGCTAGCCACCAAAATGGCTTCTTGGTACAGGCCCCAAGTCTATTGACTTTCAGCTGATATAGTGGAGCAGTCACCCTATCCAGTCATTCTGGGCAGAGATGTACCAATACTGGTAGACCTTCTGCAATGTGCAAAAGGGCTAGCTGAAGCTACCGTAGTTACAAAGGCTTAGGCTAAACAAAATGAGAGTCATAGACTGACACTGACAACTTTGCCTTGCCCATAAAACCAAGAATTCTAGAAGTGAGAAGCGTCAAATTAGGGTTTAGGGCACAGTTATGGTTGAGAAGCTGCCTAAACCCTGTACAGATGACCTTGAGTTGATTCCTTTCAACAGTGGATTTACAGAGGCAGGACAATACGTTGAATCCCCCGTTCATGAAAGTGGGCATTGTGAGTCATGTTGGCATGCTTTGACAGAAAGAGTGCTATTAAGAATGACAAGTTGTATTTACAGATTGCTGAGGGAGAAATGTTGGTGGTTCCTGAATTCATGAGGTTTAAGGTGTTGGAACTGGGCCATTCAGTTCCATGGCAGGACATTTTGGTCAGCAGAAAACGTTGACCAGAATTGCCAGGAGATATTATTCGCCCAGGTTGTACATGTTGTGTCCTGAATGTCAGTTAATGAGCCCACCTAAGAAAGGTGGCATAGCACCCTTAGTTAATCTCCTTTTAACACATTGCCATGGATGAGGTCAGTCCTCTTGAAAGGAGTAGGGTAGGAAATCACTATATTCTAGTCATTGCAGACTATGCTACAGATAACCAGAAGCATTTCCCCAAAGGAACATAAAGACAAATTGTCAATGCCCTCATTCAGCTCTTTCCATGGGTATATAATACCCAGAGAGATAATCACTGCCCAAGGTACCAATTTCACATCCAAGCTGATTAGGCAAGTCTACTCCATGTTATGCATATGACCCATAAAGACCACACCTTACACATGTAGACTGGCAGTGTGGTTGAAAGGTTCAACAAAACCTTGAAAGCCACGTTATGCAAGTTTGTGTCTAAAACAGGTGCAGACTAGGACCAGTGGTTGCATACCTATTTTTTGAGATTCCCAAGTCTTCAAAAGTCTGCTCACCCTTCGAGTTGCTCTATGGATGGCAAGTTCGAGAACGGTTGGACATAATGATCTCTATCTTCAAAAAACGGCTAAAAACACATCTTTTCCAAAAACACATCTTTTCAAAAAGCACTTAAAAAAAATACTTACATTTCTTGTTGCACTTAAATCTGTTTTGTTTACTATTCTGATGATAGTGAAACTTTGTAATATGGCACTTTTTGTACCACTGTCTCCCTAAGATGATTCACTGATGTTTTTCCTCTTTTGTAAGTCGCTTTGAATAAATGTAAATGTAAATGAAGGATGCTTGGGAAGGGAATAATCCAGGTGAGCAAAGCAACATCTTGTCTAATGTCTTAAAGATAAGAGAAAACATGGACTCGTTGTTAGAGATGGTAAACAGCAATTTGCGTAAGGCTCAGCAATAACAAGGAAATTGTCAAGGAAAAGAAAATCGATTCCTGGCCAAAACGTCTTGTTGCTTCTCCCAACATCTGACAAGGGCTGTATGAGGTTTTGTGGAAAATGAATCCCACCAATTACGAGATCTCTTTACCCAACCGCTGTAAAAAACTCTCAAGTCTTCCACATTAACCTCTTAAGGCCATGGCAGGAGAGGAAATGATGGCTGTCAAACCAGCTGTGGGCATGGATAGTGGATGAGGAAGAGGAGCTTGAAGAGCAGTACTTCCCCACCAACCAAATTTCATACAATTACCCATTTTTAAACCATCTTACTGCTAAGCAACAGACAGCTCAAGAGCCGAATTTCAGAAGGTATCTTCAGCAACAGAATTGGCAGAATTGGAAGATAAAGTATATAGACCCTGTTAGATTTAGGAGTTATTTACCCATCAAGAATTGTATGGTGCAGTCCTGTTGTGCTTGTATCAAAGAAAGATGGCACATTCAGGTTGTGTGGATTTTCCAAAACTTACCTACATTTCAGCCTATGATCAATACCCTATGCCAAGAGATGATGAGCTGATTGAATGTCTGGGAAAAGCCAAGTATTTGATAACTCTTGACCTGTGCAAAGTATACTGGCAAGTCCTCATGTCTGATTAATCTAAATAACTGACCACTTTTCCCGTCCCTAGTGGGTTTTTACTGGGCTTTTACCTTTCGGTGGCTGGTGAAGGGGTACTCACAGCTTTGTGGTGATATACATTGATGACATTGTCATCTTTAGTGCTGTCTAGGAGCAGCACTTGGAACATCTGGCTGAGGTGTTTTCCATGATCCAGTGGCAAGACAGTGTCTGGTGGTCAATGTCAAGTAGTGTCATCTAGCCAAGCCTGAGGTTGAGCCAGAGGAAATCCTGGGCTATGTACTCAGAGGAGGTTCCATCATACAGCAAGTGGACAAAGTATACAACATCCTTTCCTGTCCTCAACCCTCAACCATGAATATGTCAGATCCTTCCTGGGACTAGGCGGATTGTTAAGCAGGTTCATCCCAATTTCTCCAGCTGAGTGGAAGTACTTACTGACCTGATGAAGAGGAATAGTCCCAAAAGGTAATTTGAAAACCAGAGTGTGACCAAGCTTATTTGAGGGCTTGTCTATGTCAGAGTCATGTGTTGCAGAGCCCTGATTTCAGTCTTCCTTTCACGGTACAGACTAACACTTCAGGGGTCTTATATTTGTGCGGTACTATTGCAGGGACAGAGTGAGGATTGCCATCCTGTACAGTACATTAGTTGAAAGTTGTTTCCTCTGGAAACAAAGTACTCTACACTTGAGAAGGAGGTTCTGGCCATCAAGTGAGCATTAGATACTTTGAAATAGTACTTGACTGGCAAATACTTGTTAGAGACTGATCATCTTGCCTTGCACTGGCTTGATAAAATGAGAGACAGTAATGCAAGGCTTGACTGTTGGTACCTTTCCCTCCAGCCCTTTACATTTAAGGTTGAGTAAAGTGACGGACCTATGAACATTATTGCTGACATTTTGTCCCACCACTCTGAGAAGCGGTTGGCTTAAGGGGAGAGAAGTTGAGTAATGACAAGCTGCAGTGCTGATTTCATCATGACCACTGGCAACAGCACACTGCTCTGTGTATTGTTATATCTCTTCTGCACACTGTTTATTTTTACAGTTAAGAGACACTTTCATTTAGTCATACTCATCATGCTTCTGTGTTCATTTATGTGTTAAATAAATTTGGACATGCGGACATTGTCAACAAATATTCATATATTCACGGACATCATGCAAGTCACATTCCATCTCCTTACAACTATCTGCCAGCATCGTCTCATGCAAATAACCACACAGTCAATAAATGTTGTAACCAGTCATTTATTGATAATTTGTCTCTACACAGTTATGTTTTATAGTTTGATATATATATATGTTTCTCCCTTGGTTTCTTTGTCTGCTCTGGTGATCATGCGCAATCAAAGGAGCGTGCTTAATGAGGGATATACCATTTATTCATTACTAGGTGTCACTAATATTTGTGTTGATGTGAGTTTTTTGTCACGAAAGAGTTTTCATTCTGCTTCTGTGTATGGTTTAAAATGTCATGTCTGTATACTTTAAAGGCTGATTTATACTTCTGCGTCAAACTTTCGACGTTAGCTCCGCGTAGTGGCCAACGTGTCGATTTGCATTTATAGTTCTCAATTGGTGAGTCTGCGTCGTTCTGTGAGATTACATACAAAATGCTAACTAAAGGTTTCATACATAAACAAAAGCATTTTAAGCAATTTAATTCCTGAATTCAAAAGTATTTATTAAATTATTGTTGCATCAATAACGAGTTCAGTAAGTGATCATGTTGAAATTTAGATATTTATTATACATGTTGCTGCTGTAGCGACCCCTAACTGGAGCAGCCGAAAGAAGATTCATAATACATGTTGCTGCCTGGACTGCAGGGAGAAACTAACTGAGGAAATTACTGTAAACTTGTTCGCTTCAATAATAAAAATGTAATATTTTGGCATACTTTTGACGTTCTCTGCTGAAAAAGAAATTAGCTAATTAATAAGAAAAGAAATTAGCTAATTAATAAATGCTTGTCTGAATAACACAAACTGGGTGTCATTTTAAAGGCTTTACAAAGCATATAGACAATATAACCAACTCCAGGTGCTTTTTAACTTGCTGATAAATAAGAAGTGTTCCATTTCCATAACTTATGAAATATGATTATTTACTGTACACATACTGTCAAACATAAGGTCAAATCATCATGCTGATTGGAAAGTTTGTCAAATTATCAAATTATTATCAAGTTAAATCCATGAGTCAGAAAGAAAAAGCTTTTAGAGTTTATAAGATTTAAACAGATATATTTTGTAAAATTTCTCTTGCAACTTTATGAAGCACAAAAATAATATAAAAATAGTAGATGATTAAAACAATTGCTTTAATCCAAATCCAAATAATATTATAGGCCAATAATGCATAGATCTCAAAATAATATTGGAAATATTGAAGCGCTTCAGATACCCATGTCATCATCCTGGGGAACGGTCTCTGGTTACAAAGTGGACCAATAATAGCTGTTGTGGTCTGCGTCGACGTGACGTGCAGTTATATTTTTCATAGCTGTCACTGCCGTAGCTATGCGCAATATACAACGTACATTCGACACAGAAGTAAAAATCGGCCTGATGACATACTCATTGTGGAGTGAAAAATAGGGAAGTAGCACTACCCTGTATTGGTATGATACATTATGGTTTGGCAGGAAAGAAAGCCTGAATAACATGAGTGTAATTGGATTTTCTAGAGGGCAGTTAAGCTCCTTTGTGGTTGTTTGAGCTTTGTAGAGATCTGAAGAGTGTTATATGAGGCTGCTACATGCATTGTTTAGTGCCTAGGTTTTGCTGCTCCTAGCAATTTTGGTTACATTTTTGAATCAATGTGTACTGAGCGCAATTGTAAATATTTTTTGTTCTTTTGATTTGTTTATTTTGTGATTTTCTTCTTTGCACTTTATTATAAATATAGCCACCTTCTTTCACAGACTTCAGATACTATAAAGAGCACTATTACTTGATCCCATCTTGTCTTACTGTGCCTACCTAGCTCCTCCCTAACCCCTCATCGTTATGCATTATGACAATGCTGTTTTCCTTTCAGAAATCAGAGGTTATTGTGTGATTTAAAATAATATTTTAAAGCAGAATCAAATATGTATTTAAATGAACAATATTTAATTATTTTGCAGAGCCTGGACAAAGTGGACAAAATTGCCTGTTGTGGGAACAGATTCAGTTACACAACTATTCAAAAGTTTAGGGTCAATTACTTTTTTTTTTTTTTTTGTCATTAACAATTTTTATTGATTCCGTGCAGCAAATCACATAGACATAACAGAAAGTGCAACATCAAACCACATGAAATCATAACTTTTTCCCCCTCCCCGAATATTAACCCCCCGAGAGACATAAGACCGAGACATTTACACATCCTGTGAAACGTCAATGTTGCTCTAGGGAGCTTACACACTTTTGCTTCAATATGATCAAGGACTGAGTCCAACAATAGATTAAAGTCTCCTCCCAATATTATATCATGGGGGTGCCAGCGGCTTGCAACATCCCTTCAAGATCTATAAAAAAGCCCTGATCATCAGCATTAGGTGCGTAAATATTAGCCAAAATCAACCTTTGCCCTTGAATTTCAGCTAAAACAATAATGACTCTTCCTGATTTATCATTAATCTGTTTGAGAAATTTTTATTGTAGATGTTTATTTACCAATATAATGACTCCACTGCTTTTACTTGAGCCAGCACTAAAGAAAACATTTCCATCCCATATCTTCCCAAATTTTCCAGCTTCCTGCAGGGAAAGATGAGTTTCTTGAAGAAACACAATATCATATTTCTTACGCCTCAGAAAACAAATAACCTTCCTTTTTATAGGGTGTCCCATCCCATTCACATTCCATGTGGATAGAGACAATCCACTCATATTAACATTTGACATTTTGATATAATAGAAAAAATAAATTGTGTGTCAAAAATAAAATGATAAAGACCACATTTAAGCATTAGTGCAACAAAAAACCTCAAACAAAACAAACAGAAAAACGTGTGCATCAACCCCGCACACGACATCACCAACCGGCACCGTTCCCTCTAAACTCAAAGAGTCCATGCAAGCCTACGAGTGTCCCCGCAACAACTTTGCCATCTAATTGATCAAGTCCGGTGTTTCAATACAAATTTTGTGAGGCAAAATTACATAACAGAAAATAATTTGTAAAACAAACTCCAGCCGCTAGGCGGAACCAGCATAAAAAGAAACAAAACAGGTGTCCTGGTTCCTCGTACGGCCAAGTAATTTTTAACAAGTCAAGTTGACTCAAAGGCCACAAAAGAAACACACCATGACTTCCTCAGTCCATCAACTGTATAAAAGACATTGCTTGTTGTAGGCATGTAGATATTTTGCGGTCATCCTTATCACTGGCCTGGAACTTCAGTGTAAAAGTGATCTTCCGTCAATGCAAAAGGAGTGTTTCTTGAAGGAGTGTTATTATTACCAACACAAAAAGAAATGAAAACGGCACCCAGCTTCCTCAGACAGCCAAGAGTAAGTACAGCGAGTCAATCCACTCACATGAGAAACACCAAATGGTTTACTCAATCCAGTGGTTTATAAAGGACAGTTCTTGCTTGGGGCATAAAAATACTTTGTGGCCATCCTTAGTATTTATACTTGGCCGGGAACATCAGTGCAAAAGTGATCTTCCATTGATATAAGAGTTTTTTGCATTGCTTGAATCGATCACATTTCTCTCTTGTCAAAGTCGGGGTTCAAGAAAATTTTGTGATTCTTCCAAGAAAGCTTTCCTTTGTTCCTCGCCTCACGTAACACAAGATCTTTATTGGATGATCTCAGGATCTTTGCCAGAATTGATCGGGGTCTGTCTCCCTCCGTGGATCTGTGAGCCAGGACTCTGTGAGCTCACTCGATTTCCAGCTTATGGCCTGTTATGTCGAGCAGACTCGGGAAGAGCTCGTCTTGTAATTTCACCATATCTTTGCCCTTCTCATGCTCAGGAATTCCAACAATTCGGATGTTATTCCTGCTGCTGCTATTCTCAAGATCTTCAAGATTTTCAAGAATGTGTTCCAAATCAAATTTGGTCACCAGCAGATTATCAGATAATTCCCTCTCCGATGATTCCAGATAATCAATCCGCTTCTCTACATCTGCCACTCCTGTAACCAACTTACAGAATTTTGTTTTCATTGGTGTAATCGAGATCTTTTAAGTCAGCGACAACTTTTGTCAGCATCACAAACATGTTGGACAGTTGACGCTGAATTTCTCCCGCCGCACCGTCCAAACCAAGTCCCCAGTCTACAGGCCCATCAGAGGTTTCAGCTTGAGCACATAAGTGTCTTTTAATATCTCCAGAGCACGAGGACTTAGATTTTTTTGACATATTGACTTCAAAGAGCAAATATGTAGCAGGGTGTATCAAATCTCACTGGATTATAACACAAAAAGAACTAAAAACTAGCAAAGTGTGCAGAGCTCATCACCTACACGTCCGCTCCTCACATGGCGTCATGTGACTCCCCACTTATTCTTAATTTAAAATTTTTTTTTCACATTTTAGAATAATAGTAAAGTCATCACAACTATGGAATAATAGAAATGGAAAGATGGGAATTATGTTGTAACTAAAAAAATCCAAAATAAATCAAAACTATGTTATATTTTAGCATCTTCAAAGTAGTCACCCGTTGCCTTGAATTTTCAGAAATGTACTCTTGACATTTTCTCAACCAACTTCTTGAGGAATCACCCTGGGATGTTTTTAAACAGTATTGAAGGAGTTCCCATCTATGTTGGGCACTTATTGGCTGCTTTTCTTTATTATTTGGTCCAAGTCATCCATTTCAAAAAGTTTTTGTTTTTAAATAAAATGTAAGTTTTGTAATAAAATAAATGAATATGTTGGTACAATTATATTTTTGTCTATAAAACTAATTTCAAACATTTAAGTATACACCTTCAGATCAAAAGGTTTTTAAGATCATGAGCAACTGACATGTGACCCCAAACTTTTGAATGGTACTGTACATCCATGTATATAAGGAAGAAAATCTGTGTGACCTTAAAGAAAGTCTGCATTATTTTTAAGAAGTTTGGTGTAATGCAGATAAGCAAATAAGATAAAACATAATATAAGAATCATCCAATAAATCTTAACCATTATCATTTAAGTTAAACTGAGTTCATGATTTATGTTTCATCTATTAACACTATACAATAAGTATTACTATAGTTTTGTAAAAGTTTTATAAAATATAATTAATAATGATGACCAAATAAGCATCACATAGATATCCCTCAAAATAATCCTTTCCTTTATTTCACTTCCAAAAAACATCATACAATTGCGTTTCAAATGTCCAGGCCAGCTGCTATGCAAAAAACTAGCAAGCATTTACTATACAGCAGCTTGAGAATGAGAGTGAGATTAAAAAGCTTGGGAGGGAAAACTGAGAGTCTAGTGTACTCTCTAGAGAACTGTTGTTCTTGGTTCAGCTTCCCTTACTGTACTGAACCCAGCAGTCCCATAGTCAGCTTTATACATAGCAACCACTCTCTTCTACCGGAATCCAAAAGTATACTTCTGATTTCTGAAGCATGTATGCTGTGTTATATTAAAGAGAGCCTTTGTCCTGCACTTGTTTTTGCCATGCAGAAGATCAATTTGTTTCTTTAATTGGCAAGAGTATAAGAAATGCCAGAGGTTATGTATCACATGCATTCATAAAAAAAAAAATATATAAAACAAACTGTAGACTGCCTTAATGTATGGGGTTTGTTTATGTAAGATCCTTACAATTTCTTATATTAGATGCAGAGGTTTGATTTATCCTGGACACAATTGTTAAATGTCCAATTCCCATGATCATGCATCTTCTATGTTCAAGTTGCCACAAGTAGTATTTTGACATTTAAGTCACATTTAAAAAAGGTATGAATACAATGCATTATATATATATATATATATATATATATATATATATATATATATATATATATATATATATACAGAGAGAGAGAGAGAGAGAGAGAGAGAGAGAGAGAGAGAGATACTGTATCCAAGTGGTACTTGCAAAAAATAAACTAAAAAAGCTAAGCTAGACTGTTTCTCAGAACTAACTTAGACAGTTTTGCATTTACTTTTAACCAACTGATCTTAAATTGATTTTAGTAACTATATGACCTCAGCCCCTTCAAGTTCACAGAGTAACCGTGTTGTTCATCATATTAACTTTGAACATGTTCCACTACTACTGACAATGTGTCCCAATACTCATGGTTTTCATTTTTAATGTTCTATCTTTTTTTCTAGTTAGAGACTTCAACTTCTTTTTGTAAAACATTTAGCTTGAAAAGTGCTTTTTTTGTGCTATATTTCTTTAAAAATAAATTGGTTTGATATTTTGTTACATTCTGTAATGCTAAGACATTCATACATTTGTAAGCCTGGCCTAAGTGTCTCAATACGTCTTGGGGCCACTGTGTGTTCAGCAACATGGGAGATTTGCCATTAGAGATCCTTTTTAATGTGAGAAGCTGCAGACAGTTTATAATATTGTGAAGTGGAAGAAGTCACTGATCCTCTTTATGTGGTCTCTGTCTGTTCTGTTCCTCTTTGTGTTCTAGGGCTGCTGGCTGCCCGCTCTTTTTCTCCTTTCTTGCTGGCTGGGTTTAGGGCGAGCACACTGGCCGCTCTCTCAGGACTCTCCGGAAGCCTCTCAATGTCCTGAGGGGTGTCTGACTCTCTGGCTTGCCCTGTCTCAGGCTTGGCTGCTTCACCTTTGGATCTCTCTTCTATACTGACTCCTGTGAAGTGAGAGCCATTCCTCAGTGTCTCTCTGCAGTCTCCATAGAGATGCTGCTCCAGAGTCAGATTTGATGCTGTCAGGTGTTTGAACTCTGACTCAAATGGAAAACCACCACTTTGCTGGGTGGCTCCCTCCATCTGGCCTAGGACTGCAGTCCCCCTGTATACCTCAATGGCTTCTGGGAGCATGGACTTGATTTTGGGGAGCCAGCGTTTACGAACTCTCCGGGCGTTTGTGCACATGTCTGCAGCAATCACATTCATTTCACTCTCTTTGAAGTTAGGGGCAAAGTTCTGACAGTAGACTAATGAGAGGACAGAGAGAAAGGACAAATATGAATAGTAATGCAGATATGCCAAAAACTGCAGTTTAAACACTGCTTGCAATGTCTTAACAGAAGTAATTGGAAAGGTACTTTGAAACTGTAGCTTCCTAAGCTACAAGCTACTCATAAAAGTTAAACTGCAGTCAAGCTACTCTTTAAAAAAACTAGATGGACACACTACAAGCTACTAACAAAAAGAAGATAACAACACTGAAGGTATATTTAAAGAAAATATATTTTAATATATAGCAATTCGTTTTTTTTAATAGGAATATATATGTTTAATAGACTGAACATGAATTTATACTAGACTATATACAAAATATAAAATAACAAAACTAGAAAACATCCTATTATATATAACTGAGTTGTAATATAATGATAAAATCATTTTTAATGAAATATTAAATGCTCCAAAAAATAGGCAAAGTCCTTTAAGTCTGCTCAAGGGCTTAAGTGAATGATATAAGTGAACAAATTAATTTAAGCCGGCGTCACACAAGCCGATATTTCCAACAATTCGTAGGTGTAAGCTTAATTTACATAATCACCGGCCAGTAGGTGAGAGACAAAGCGTGCAATAGCATCTGCCAGCGGGAGGTTCTTAATCCCTTCATTGACAGGACTCCCAGTTAATGGTTCAAGCAACTGGAAAAGCACATCAAACATGACAGAAAAAAACATTCAGTTGCTGGGGCAGGCTCTTGTGTTCTCGTCAAGAGACCAATGATCTTCTTTTACTGAAGAACTGACAAGACATCATGCTGATCTGAACGTTTTCATCAGCGAGATCACGGAGCCATTTGTAATCCATAGTGATTCTGTCATCCAGCATTTTTCCTGGGGTTCTCCTACACTAAAACGACTAATGAAATCAGAAAGCAGAGGCACTACAGTTTTTATTGAAAGTAACCCTTACAAAAAATCAAGAGATGCTTTAAAATTGCTGCAAACTTGCCACAAATTCAGCAATCATTATTTTAACATGCAAATGAGCTTGTTATTCACCACAAATGTTTGCCAGAACTCTGCAGATCTTTACTGATAGAGGTGAACCTGCAGCAAATCTTTGGCGACAGAGAAGAGTTTGCCGCAAAGCTCATTGGCATGTGAACATTAATGAGTGAAAAAGTTTGCAGCAAATTTGTGGCAACTAAAAGAATTTCTTTACTCACTTAAAGCTGCATATGGACATGCGCTTTCTACGGCAAGCCCTGAAGGGAAAAATACACAATCACACACATTCATAGGGTAAAGTTACTCCATTAATTGTATCCTAAATTAATCTATTGCAATTGTTTATGTTCATGCGGTACTCCTGTTGTTATTTTGGCAAGTTTCACATGACAGGTATCGGAGAGAGAATCAGTATGTCTGTCACACCTCCACCATTCTGGATCAGCAAGTGTGCCATACCTCCGACTAAAGAGAGCGAGATCTTAGAAAACAGTCAGCAAGTGTGACACCCTCAACCAAAATTAAGTTGTTTTGAATCGGCTAATGTGACGCTGGTACTAAAATTAATTGGAGTTCCCAATGCTAAATTTAAGTGATTTGATTATTGTAAGCAGTTTATTTCCATGAATCGTCGAAAAGAACCGATTCACTTAAATTATTTGGAATTTCTAGCGCTAAACTTTAGAACAGTTTAGGAGTGCATTTGATTGCTCCCTTGGCTCCATTGCTGCATTTGCAATACAAAGAGATAAATGTAGCATTTTTTTGGAACTACTTACTGGAAAATGTAACTATACTGGAAAAGCTATACTATTGTGAATATAACTGAACTACTGTCACGCTACTGAAAAAAATGCAGTAAGTTAGTAGCTTTGCTATTTATAGATAGTAGCTCTTGACACCAGAGTTTGTGAGTGGAGTGGAGTGGAGTGGGACCAGAGTGAGGAGTGAAGCAGAATGATTTTGCCTGGAGTGAGGAGCGGTGTCACGAACCCCGCTCCCTCGCTCCGCCCCCTTGAGCTCGTACGCTCTTTTTCCTCCCTCGGGCTTCCACGCCCGTTTTGCTCGTTCGAGCTTGCACGCTCGTTTTTGCTCCTACGAGCTTACATGCTCGTAGACTATCTCCCCGGGCACACATGCACTCCATGGCGTACTCGCCGCTTCCGCCTCATCCAGAACATTATGACCACCTGCACTCGTCCCAATCACCACGTCATTGTTTACACCTGCACTCGCGTCATCTGCACTCCTGTTCATTGTTTACACCTGCACTCGTCACTATATATTCCACACGCATTTGTTTCTCCAGTGTTGGTTATTGTATTTAGATTCCCGTGTCTTTGCCCCCCGCTAGTCTCATCTAGTTTTGACCCCCCTGTGATTCGTTACCCCTTAGCTTGCCAGCTCTCTTGTTCCCCTAGCTCCCCTGTTTAGTCCTTCCCGCTACTCACTTTGATTCCCCGGCTTTTGACCCTACGCTTCCCTCGACGACGATTCTCCCTCTGGATTTGCCCTTTGTACTTTTGCCTGCTTTGCTTTTATTTAATAAAGCAGTTTTTTCCCGACATTGTGACTGTCTCAACTTGTGTTCGCTACAAGCGTGTTTTTAAATATCGGAGGGTCATTATTTTCTCTCGTTCTAGCAGCACTTGGTAATGTTCAACCTCCAGCGCGAAGGTTACTTTCGCTTTCTGTTTTCACGCTCCCTATTATTGAGTTAAGCTTGCCGTAAAGCTTGACTTAACTACATGCTTGTGTCTCTTTATTCTTACGTCAACTGGCATAGTGAAAATTAATGATGGGATGGCGATGGCGAAGGAGAATTGCCATGATCAAATGTTTGTTGTGAAATCCAAAAGACATGTCCAAAAAACACGATGATAATCCGTTCACATGTGGAGAGAAAAATCTAAAAAGTTCAGTAATTCATATATCCCCTATTAAATATTTTGAATGATCATATCATCATTCTAATCTAATGCATCTCAATCTTAACTGTAGGCTATTATGTCCCGCATTAAATAGAATTGAACTTTTAATGAAGCAAAACACCAACTGAACTAATCAACATGTTAATATTGTGTAATCTAAATTTATTTTAGTTAATTTATGCATTATACATTTGCAGATGAAGAAGCTCAGCAAATGCGAATAGAGAAAATATGTGTAGAACATTCTGAGAATACATATATTTTTTGCGTTCACAGAATTATAGGGCAAGGTTAATTAAAAGAAGCACGATAATAAAAAATAATAGGCAATAATACATATTTATTAATTTGATTTAATTTAATGTTTTGTTTTTGTTCTGGTAATTTATATTTTTAATTTTATGTTTTTTTTTTTTTTTTTTGCATCTAGCAATTAATTGAATTAATCAAACCCGGAGAATGCTGCCGATATGTTTCAAACGTAAGCTATAAATAATTATTTAATTTAGTCTTGGGCTAATGTTAGTGTTCTAATAAAGCACTTTGTAGCTTTTCTTCTAGTATTGTGTAATTATTTTTTATTTAATACACCTTTTGCATGGAAGGTTGTGATATTAAAAAGCATACTGAAATAACTTTACAGTGGAGAGGTATTTAGGCGCTAATTTTGCTAATCCAAGAGCACGGAGCGAGCGAGGAGCAGGAAATGGACAACCCAGAGTGGAGCTGGAGCAGAGTGATTAAAGAATGCTTTGAGCGCGGAGGGGATATTGTTGCTACTCCACTCCACTCACATACTCTGCTTGACATTACAGTCACACAACACTTTAGCACTGTTTCAAAACCAAGTGATGCTGTCTTAGATTTTGGAAAAAATCAGGCTTCTTTGGAGGCAGCATAATTAAGATGCTTTATCTTTTGGAACCGTTTTTACATCTGGAGTGTGCCTATGATGCCTCCTAAGGCAGCTCTCTAGGTTTTGGAACAACTGTGTGACTGCACCTGTACAGATGATTGTAAAAGGGCCACTCACGTTTGACCGTGTTGAGGATGCGGCTGTCCAGTGGTTTGCGGTTTGGATCACAGTTAGAAGAACGAATTCCAGTACCACAGCTGTCTGCAAGTGTGTTCCTGCAGGCAAAATATCATACTCAACCACTAGGGGGCACACATACCAAATTTTTCTAAAACACCATTTTTCACATACAATATACTGATATATTCCATACAGGGGCAGTTCTAGGGTCAGTAGATATTTGGGGCATAGCTCAGACCTCTGTGGATACACATGGGGCCATCCTTTGACATTTTGGAATATAATACACTTTATAATATAGGTTTAAATGAAGAGAATTTACATCTTTGAGATGTCATTTAAATAGTAAATCTTTAAATATTACCAAATCTGAAAAGAAAAAGGACCCACTAACTTTGTCTCTGCTTCAAAAATCAGAAATTGTGTGCTTTTGACACTAAAACGTGATAAAAAACCCACTATATTGTTCCTTTCAACATTCCGTAGTTCAACATTACATGACAGAGTTATATAATTGATTTTTGGAGTGCTTTTAGTTAGTTTAGAATATAGCAGGCTGTGAATAGTAGAAAATATATCCTTGAGGAAAAAATGGTTACAGTTTGCAAATTCCTTGAGCACATTTTGTGTATCTATTATGCTTTGTTTTCAGGATTACATACAGTATCTAAATATTTTATATGCACGTCTATTGACCAACTCAACACAGTTCCCAATATTTCACCAAGACAGAAATGTTGACCAGACACAGCAACGAACGCATGCACGTACATGAATGCTGGAAAGCAGCTACCAACAAGACTGCACGTGTGTACTGAATTGAGTCTGTATATGTTGTTATCGATACTGTAAAAAGACAGATATCATTAATTTATATCTATTAGTTAATACTAATATATTTTGTTAATTATTGAAATGTAATATGTTTTATTATTAACTTATTACCAAAGCACTGGTACTTCAGACATTACTACAACACATTTGTGGCTCCACATCTGCTTTACGGGGCTTGTTAATTTCTATGGAAAAACTGTGTTGTTGTATTTCATACATTCTAAAGCTGCACACACATCCTTGTTATATTTGACCTGTCAAAAAAAGCAGCTAGGAGGCGTCTCAGCAGGACTTTGTGCTTGACCCCAGCGCAGAGGTGACAGTTCATCAGCTGACCACGCGTCATGAAGACACCAGATCCTTCCACAGCACGAACAACAGAGAAACAAGGAGACCTTAGCCCTGAATCAGTGACTCAAATGACTCAGTCTGAATTGATAAATAATTCAGCTGTACATGGATATTCAGATAGGGTGGCATTATTTAGGCCTCACCTCCAATAAGCTCCAGCCTCTCTCCAGGGTCTCCCTCTGTGTAGAGAGCAGGGTGGCAACGGTAGCCGATCTGGCTAATGAGACCAGCGGGCAGAGCCTCTCTGTCTCCTCCCAGCAGCACACAGAAGCGGTTCTCCAAGGACAGAGGCAGGGAGGACACCTCCATCTTCTCTTGTACTGCAAAGAGACAAAACAGGAATTAATTCCTAGATTTTTGAGCTTTTTTGGCACATAAGAGTAGTTCATTACAGGTCATTTACTGCCAAAGAGACTGGCCGTGCCCCCATAGATCTTTCCATTTGTTAGGCTCTCATATGAGTCATCCTCAAAATCCTCCTCCTCATTTTGATGTGACGTTGGGCTGTCTGTGGTTGGGAGGCTTGAGGCTCCAGGGCTGGAGTGATCCCTGGTGGAGTGCTCATAGGGATGCATCACAGGTATTACCCCATTGCCACCTCCACCGGTGTAGAAAAGAGTGCTCATCCTTGAAGATCTGCCCCTTGTGCCCCTATCCTCCTCAGCATGCTTTTGCTCTACGCTCGGAGCACACACCGAGGTCTCCAGATTCTCCTCCTTGATCTTGCAGACAGTTGTGTGGTCACCTAGCAACAGGGAGGAGTTGTTGTTGTTGTTGTTTGGGCTGGGGGGATCGTCTGTGGCAGATGTCTGGGAGTCGCAGTATGGAGCGCTGGTCTTGAACATGAGGTCCATTCCTCGTTCCACAATGTTCTGGATCTGAAGGTAGCCTGCAGTGTACATGACCATCAGCTGATCACTGGCACTCACTGTCATCCTGCCCGTGTAGCAGAATGACAAGATCTGCCGGAAACAGGATGGGGCCACAGACGAGGGCAGCTCAAAGAGAGTCTGGGTGCTACCGCTGAACAAATCACGGAAGTACAGGCTGCTGGCCGCCAGCACGGCACGGTGGGCCTTGAAGGCCTGTCCATTGACCATGATGGCCACATCGCAGTGCTGGCCCAGCAACCGCTGTTCATTTAGGCTGTCCAGAACTGTGCTGCCAAAGTTTGGGATCTCCATGTGCAAGAGCTGTGACATCATGCCAGTTTCAGATTATTGGAGAAGACAGGACGTTTTCACCAGACATCTAAGACAGCAGAGAGTCAAGATAGTGTCAAGTTGGATGGGAAGAAGGTGAGGCTTAAGGCAAGTATTGCAATGTTGTTACAGAAACATAAATATAAAAAAATGCGACAGATATTCTGCACAGCAACTCCCTTGGTAAACAGCTTTCTTCAACCCAACATTACTAGAGTCTGCATGTTTGAAAACTCAGCAATAAGATTGCTCTGAGTGTTCAAAAGAAGCTGAAAAGTGACCCACCAACACACCCACCCTCCCTCGCAACCCTGCCACTACCTGACCTCTATAGCAGAATCCTCCGAGATGGGAGAGAGAGAGAGAACGCAGACAGACTCCTCACATTAGCCCAGCATAAGGAAAGGTAGCTTAAGATGCAGAGAGATATGTCTCAATCCGTCCTCTTCATCCCCGCACAGGACTAAGCCAGCGAGAAGTAAAGGGAGCGTCTGTGTGCAATCGATGCACCATCTACTGTATGTCACAGAAAGGGGGAGAGAGGCTATAGGCATATACACAGAGACTATGGAGAGGAGGAGGGAGTGAGACTAAAGGAAAGTCATTTAAGGACACAGAGTGAGAGGGAGAGAGGGAGAGAGAGAGAGATGCGGATAACTGCCCTGCAGAGAGTAAACGTGTTCATGTGCGATGGAGACAAAAGACAGACAAGACAGAAAGAGAGAGAGAGAGAGAGAGAGAGAGAGAGAGAGAGAGTAATGGCTCACTTTTATTTGTCAGAAGATGAAGAAAAGAGAAGAACGGGAGCGTTCACCCCGTATCAACCTCCATGCACCAACCAAAAGGCGTGTAGACACATAATCCATCAGGAGCTGTCTCTGCCACAATCGGCTCCGTGCTCAGGATTATTTACATTAAGGGCAGACAAATGGAGTGTGCCAGGAGAGCAGCTCTGCATTGCAGTCCCTGTCACAGGCTGGCATGCTCAGTACAGAGTCTGCATACCCAATCAGATGTGCCAACACGGCATCAGACAGATACTCAAGTGATAAGATCAAAAAAAGCAACACTCAGCCTCAAAGCTGCCCTAAATGTCAGATCAGTACATCCAACTGAGTAGCATTTTAAGACTGCATGTATTAGTCTGTGATAGAGAAGACTAATGGCTGGAAGACTACAGTATGTGCAAGTAAGAGTTGTGTACAGAGCACTGGGGCAGTAAAGTAGCATCTCTCAGCAAAGCGAGGAAAAAGGAAAGGCGGTTTGTTTCCCTCTTTGACTCACTAGCTTTTAATGCCGAGACGCTGTTTAGCTACAGTGTGAGTCAGCACTATTAGAAAAAAACATAAAAAATGTCTGTCAAATTCCAGGCTTGCATCTCATTTTAAATGAAAAAAAAAAGAAAAGATAATAAATCCATAATATGTGGCAGACACATGCAATGCAAATACTGCATAAATTGACTGGTACCTTTGAAAGTTGTGCAACTAAAGGCAAGGGATTTACATCAAATCATGTGACACTGAGCAGTCTCTAAAATTGTTCAAGATATTTATTATAGAAATTGCCCTCAAACTTTATTTCCTGTGTGAAAGGCACACAGTTCAAAGAGATCACATAGGCAGTCATTTTACATTTCAAAACAACTGTGCCTGTGCAGACATCTGTTAAGTTGGATCAGCTGGAGTTCTAGCAATGGACAACATCAGAATGGTCACATGTATGAGGTCCCTGAGGAGACCAGACTGCAGTCCGAGCTGGTGGGGAAGGGGAGATTGCATACTGCCGCCTAGAGGACAGACATAGACATTACAGGAGTAAAAAGAAAACAAATGACCTCAGAATGTGCTTAGACTTGAAGTTGCAGTTACACAGTGTTCTCAGAGAGGGATATTCACTACTCACTACTGATTGATCTCAAAATGATGCTGAAGGGAAAAGCAAAACCAACATTTTCCCATTACAGCACATGTCCAGGTACATTAGTGGTCCTATGTATAAAGTATTGATGGTTACCAAAACACAAAAGTTCTAAATCTCAGATGCATCTGCATTTGTTGCAAGTTATGAACCAGTTAATGATGAAATTATAATTTTTATTGTATTTTTAAGACAAATTACAGTGTTCTTCATACAAAATACAACAACTCCGTTGTGAAGAAAACTAAATATACAGAACAACTGCCCCCAAAAACACATATAAGTCTTCACATAAAAATATAATTATTAAAGCACTGGAAATTAAAATAATAATAATAAAAACAAAAATAAACACACATAATGTAAGATACGGCCGTTCATTTGGAGCAGTTTAGAAGGCCACCATTATGTGCACGTCATAATTCCGTACTTTATTTAGAATGCTTCATAAATATTTAGCCAAATTTCGGTTAACATTAACACTGCTCCATTAGATAGTGAAAAAATAACACAACAAATCAATCAACAAATCAAATGATAATACTGCTATTAGACATGCTTTAATCATCATAATATGTACACATTTTTGGATTCCAAACCACAAATCAAAATACTGTTGTAGCAGTACACGTGTAACCTGAATGCTCCATTCTTTTCACAGTCAAGAATTGTGAATACACAATTTTTTAATGTAATTAGACATAAACGGTGACTTGTAAGATACAGATATGCATAATATATACATGTATATATACACACACTGATCAGCCACCACAAAACTACCTGCCTAATATTGTGTAGGTCCCCCTCGTGCCACCAGAAAGCTTTTCTGGGATGCAGGATGGTGCTGTTTTGGCGGCAAAAGGGGGAACTACGCAATATTAGGCAGGTGATTTTAATGTTGTGGCTGACACACACACTATATACAATAAAAGCCTTATCCAGTTTAAAATTGTCTCTGAAAAATCACAGGAAAAGACAGCTATTTTAACATATTCAATTGAGATTATGAATAAACTAGTAAAAAAAGAGAGTGTACCAAATTGTCATGACATTTATGAGAAATGTTTTATAAACTGGGCTAAACATAGAGATCAATGTTGTCAATGTATACAACCTCTTATGGTGCTTAAATGGCTCATTCAACCAATTTATTTATTTTTTAAATCTGTCGTAATTTACTCACCCTCGTGGTGTTCCCAACCCTTTGATTTTCTAAATGTCTCGGAACACAAAAGGAAATGTTACTTAGAATATTAGTCTCAGTCATCACTTTCATTGCAGCTTTATATCCATTTAATAAAAGTGCATTGTGACTGAGATGGTCATTGTGCTTAACATCTCCTTTTGTGTTCCAGAGAGGAAAGAAAGTCGAAGGAGTATGGAACAACATAAAGGTGTGTAAATGAACAGATTTTTCGTTTTGTGGCTAACTAATCTTTTAATAATAAGATTTAAAAAGAATATAAAACAAGTTTATTTTCTTATGAAAACAATGACTTACTTATATTATTCAGATCCACCAAGGATCTCACAGGAATGCGGAATTAAGTTGACACTGTAGCCTTTTGTGACTTCACATGTGGACAATGAAAACATGTTCAAGCAAGCTACAAAGTAGACTTGATGTCCTACAAAGTAGAATGAATGGTGACTATCAAATCTGAGGGTTTTTTCATGTCTGGCTATTGACAAGGCAGTGTGTTACCTGTCACTGGCTTCTTAGCTTAACTTGGAACGATATGATTCATTATATTCCCAAGTGTTTTTGTTGTGTTGTATTACCATCAAATAGAAATATGGGAACAGAGTGACATTCACAGAGAAAAACTTTGTTAATTTCATTAAAAATCTCCATAAAGCAGAATATTCCATAAAAATATACTTTTGACCTAGCTTGCTCACTTAAGTTTTAGAATAATAAAATAGTATCTCATGTAAAACCAACCTCTCTGTTTGATTGAGGAATATGCCTGATACACAAGCCAAACATTCATCAGTCCTTAGTCAAGCTCTTCATTACAAATTGCTTGAAAGAAACAACACAAACACTACAGAAGAAATAAAAGTCATCAAATAAATTAAAATGAGTCTCCTTCAACACTTGGCAGGGGTTTCATATATTACAATTCATCTTATCCTGAAGAGATTTCCTTCTTAGTGTTGCTATATGTATAGCCTGAAGCTTCTGTCCTTCCACCTCTTTGATCGAACGCGAAAGAAGTAGAACATAACCATGAGGAACATGCAGGAGAGAGCATACAGCAGCACACAAAGACTCATATCCACACTGGAGAACCCCAGACCCAGAAACGTCATGCCTGGCCTGGTTTCTATCTGGACACCTGTCCCTTTCTCACCATCAGTATCAGTCCTCTTGAGAAGTTTAGGAACCCTCTCAGATGGCATTATATTCTGGTTAAGGTGAATTTTGCTGTCAGATTTGGTAATAGCTTTGGGTTTTTCCAGGGCCGGAGGGGCTGGCTCTGCTTGGCTGCTGCTAGTGTATTTTGGGGAGATGTTTGAAGCACCATAATGCTGTTTGAGGAAAGCAAGTACCATCTGTTCATTCCAGACATGAAGACCTTCTTGCTCCTCATGGCATGTTGGACAGAGATCAGGGGTGGGCCATTGAATCTTAGGAAACATGGGGTCCTCACTCATTGACCCTGCATAAAGAGTGGACAATGAGCTATATGGGTGTTGTCTGACATCATATATTACATGCAGCTAAATGAACACTATATACTTTTTTCAAAATGTCCCCATTTATTCCTTTTTCTTTCTTATTTCCTTCCAGTCAGTCTTCCTTCATTCATTCCCTTCTTCCATCTGTCTACATTCATGTATTTCTTCCTTTATTATTAATTTCTTTCTTACATCTTTTTCTTTCCTTCCTTTCTTTACCATCTTCCTCTCTTTCTTCCCATTTTATTCTTTTTTCTGCTATTTTCCTCCCTTCCTGTCTTTCGTCCTGTTTGTCTTTCATCCTGTATTTGTTCCCATCTTCTTGTATTCTTTCCTACCCACCTGTTTTCCTTTCAGTCTTTTCTTTTTCCTTCACTCCTGTCTTCCTTCTTGTCTTTTCTCCTTGCAGTCTTTCTTCTTCCTTTCGGCTTTTTTCTCTTTCTTCCATTTTCTTTTTTCCTTTCCATCATCCAGCTTTCCAGACCTCCATAGTATCTTCTCCTACTTTCTTTCATATTTCCCCTTCCTTTATGGTCTATTTACTTCCTTACCATCAATCTTTCCTTTGTTCTCTTCTTCATGTCTTCATATTTTTTCCTTCCATCTTACATGTCTTTCTTCCCTACTGTTTTGTCCCCCTTCATACCTCTCTTCATCTTTCCAAGCTGTCTTTTTTCCTTTCTTTCTTCTTTCTATTCTTTCTTTGTCTTTTTTCACCCCTTTTCTCACCTGGATTCGAACTTGCAACAGCAGATGTGGTAGTCAGTGTCTTTACTTGCTGAGCTACCCAGTCCCCCCTTTCTTTGACTTTTTCATTTGTTCCTTTCCACTTCTTTCATATTTCCTTCATATTTTTCCTTCCTTCCTTCCTTTTATTCCTATGGCTATTTCTTCCTTAGTTCTTTCCTGTCTTCCTTCATGTTTTTCTTCCTGATTTACTGTCTTTCTTCCTTCCATCCTGCTGTTCTTCCTATCTTTCTTCCCACAGTGTTTTAAAACTTCCAATGATATAATGACTGACACAAATAATAGTGTAAAAAAAATACAAAACATACACTTGTTTTATCACCCTTGAGGAGATGGAACTAAGTAATTAGGCCCTTTCCCACTGCAGCCCATTTTAGGTACTTTACCCCGGGACTAGTACTTTTCATCGTTTTCGATCTGTAGTTCCTGGAAGCCGTTTTATGGGATATTTTTAGCTCCTACTCCTAGGAAGGTAGATCCCTTTAGGGCAAATAGGGACTGTGGGAGGTGCTGTAGCTTGTGATTGTAAAGGAGAAGAGTCCACAGCTGCCCTTTGTAAACAAACTAGATGCTAGCCTGCTACACAGGATTGAGCTAATTTTACAATTCCATAACATAAATAAAATAAAACCAGCAAAGTATCCATAGAGTATAGGTGTGACTTCATCGGGAGAAACTCTTTGAGATTTCATCGCATCTGTACTGTTCTTAGGGTGACAGATATAAATAAGCTGTTTATCGAGAGAGGGTAATTGAACTCAATTATACACAAACCATCATGACCAAACCATTTTGATGTGGTTGTTGTTGCCATTGAATCGCTCGTGCAAACAACATCACAAGAAAAACGGTCGATACTAGATAATGTCACTACGGGGGTTACTTTTGTACTGTGTGAATACAAGAGGGAAAATGTCACCATGAGTGTCCTGTTCCTATTAAGAGTTCTCATATAAAACATTACAAAGGGAAAAGTACCAGGACTGTAGGTGGGAAAGGGCCTATTGTAGCACCTCTACCCATCAGAAGCTTTAATTAGTTGCTCGCTTCTGACATGATGCATAATTGCAAATTTTTACACATCTGTCTTACCTGACAGTCTTGTGTTAACCTGATTGTGCTTTCTCCACAGCCACAGTACTGCCTCATCCAATGATTTGACCTGGTTCAGAGACTCCTGTGCCATCTCTTCAAAGTGTTTTCCGCAATCCTGGCAACCAAAGAAGGTTCCAATGTAACGGCGCATAGTTTGAAGCACTGCCAAGGGATCATCTTCAAACCCTGAGGTGAAAATGGTGGGGCATTATTTAAAATTAGTCATAGCAATGAAAAAACATAAACAGAAAATGGCTACAATGAGGAAGAGTGTCCAAAAAGTAACAGAAGAGTGTGAAGCCCCATACACACAAGTCGCTAGTCTCTGTACTGTGAAGTTGCTTGTGGGCATTCCTACTGCTGCCGCTTTAACATTATTGGTTGACTGCAAGTCTGCCCAAATCTCTTGAAAATCAGATCAAAGATGAAGCACTTTTGAAAGTAAAACTAAGATATCATTTTAATTTGACAAGGAATCATTTTTTGCACACAAGGCATTTTTATATGAACTATAGAAGTGCTCAACACATCATATCATTAATAAGATGAACAATCTCTCACTCAGACTGCCGACAACGTCTTTTCCATGCATATGTTTTTTAATTATATCCATGTATGTGGTTGCACACAAACCAAATAGAACAGTAAAATCGCTCACAGAATCATCACAATGCTCCTCTGTCCTGTCTGTACTCGACTCCATTATTCTCAAAGGACAGGAGTGAAGTGAGGTCCACTGACAGACTTTTCGCTCCTAATGGTTGTCACACCTCATTTGAATACACGTAAACTTTTCTAAACTTTGTCGCTCAGTCACATGACCAAGTTGGCAGAGGTCACTGTCGTTCGTGTTGCTGGACGACATCTCGTTGCATTGTTACTGGAAGTCGCTGCATGTGTGTACAGGGCTTAACTCTTTTTAAGGTGTTTTCATATACACTATAAGTCAAATGTTTAGACACACTTGAATTAATTTAAGTTTGTCATACATATGAACTCTTTCAAACTCTTTCTCAGTTAAAAACCATCCCAGGTGGATTCCTCATGAAATTGGTTAGGAACATGCCCAGAGTGTGCAGCATCTAGGCAAAGGGTAGCAACTATGAAGACGCTAAATAACATACACTACATAATTTGCATATTTCAAATTTTGTTATTTCACAGTTTTGTTGATGTTACTATTATTTTAAAAGTGGAAAATGGAAAATCTATTATTATTACAACTAATCTAAACAGGTCTCAGGCTCACTGAGAGGAAGGCATTTCCCAACTCATACCTGTGTTGGCTAGAACATCAGGTCGGCTGGCAGCCTGGACAGTCAGAACGTGAAACAGAGTCCAGAGGGAGCAGGGATATCCTCTAAGTGACACACTACTGCCCTGGCATCCAACCCATTGCACTTGCTCACTCAGGTACAGCCCTGAGATCTGAGAAATAAAACAAACAGGGCAGATTAAATCCAATACCACACGGATTAGTGTTCCTGTCAATTACACAAACCAACTAAGGACTTTCAAGCATAGCTGGTAAAATATGCCATATTTTAATAACACAAGGTACAGACACTTTGTAGGGATTGTGGTTTTAATAACTGTTGACTGAAACTGAATAAGTTGTTTAATGAGAAACTATCTCACCCTCATCTTGTTGTTGACTAGGTCCAGTATAGCATCATAGGGGATCTTCTTCAAAGGTAAACTGACTAGCCACTCTAGTAAAGTCTCAAGAAGTTTAACCACTGATTGGCGACCTGGAAATAGCTGAGATCAAAGGGCCAAGAAAGACACACCTGTGAACTTCAAAGCTCTTAAAAAAGAACACGTTATTAGACAGTTCAAGTGTGAAGAAAAAAAGTTACGTCTGTGTTGAAACACTACCTTGGCGACAACCGTTACAAAGTCCTTGAACGTTTTTAGTTCTTCTCCCTCTAAGGTCTTGTGAGTGGCGAGTTCGACCCTCAATAGATAATGTAAACCAGACTCCAGATCAGCCATGTATACCTTAGACCTGGAGAAACACATTATTCACGTTCCTACTGGTAACTACTTCTTTGCATTAAACTAAGTCACCAAAGAATAAAAAGCCAGATGAACAACACATGGATGTTTCATCTCCTGAAATGTTCAAGACCCCCATTAAATAAAAAAATGTCCATGTCATTTGAGGTCATCTATATGTGTATTCCTAAATGGTGACAAAACACTGACCATTGACTATTAAAAAAATAAAAATAAAGAAGCCTTTCAATAAAAATCTTTCTGTTTCAAAAGGAAAAATGTAAACACATAAATTTGTGAATGTCAAACCATTTCGTAAGATCTTTAAAGTTGACACTTGGACTAGAGGTCTGCATTCCCGCGGAACTCCCGAAGGACCTGCGGGACCCGATCAGATATCTTGCGGTGTTGGTGCAGAATAAAATTTCAGAGTAAAAGGCGGAAGCGGGCGGTACATCCATAAGTTGGTGGTCAGAGAAGTCAGATGGGCATCATGTCATGGGTTATCTAATGGGTTGTGGGGAATGGGAACGGTTGGGAAGAAAATCACTGGGGGCAGAGAGCAGGTGAACATGGAGTAAAATTCAGTAGGAGCGTTCGGTTGCATGATAGAAACTTGCGGGAGCGGGATGAAAAAAACTGTCCCGTGCAGACCTCTAACTTGGACTTCACATTCTTCAGATAAAAAAAATTAAATATGTCCTTTTGCAGGACATATAAACATTAACACAATAAAACTCACTTTGTAAAGTCCTTCCACTCCACCTGGTTTCCCTGTCTATTACTCCCAGGCTGAGGAAGCTGCAGGGAAGAGGTGAACTGTTTCCTGTGCACTCCGGGGAGGAGTTTCAAAAATGAAGAGAAGAAGAAGCGCAGCCTCTTTTGACTGTTAACACAAACTCAATTTTTTTAATGACACATAAACAAGGCTTGAATTTGATAGTTCTGTCAAAGTTAATCCAACTGAGGCAGTAAACGTACACATTCATGACACTGTGTGTGCCGTTGGGGTGGAAGAGGTATGCTGATGGAACTGAACTAATCCCTAGTTTCTCCATTAAAAGCTTGTCTGCGTTCAGCGCTCTCTTCACTGTCAAACCCTCATATAGCATTAGGTCCAAAATTACCTAAAAGCACACAAAGCATAAAATTAGCACATTGGACATCTACTTATTAATGTTTTCCATTTTTCCATAATAATATATATATTTATACATACACACACACACACACACACACATACATTTGAAGTCAGACGTCTACTTGCACCTTAGACAAATACATTTAAACTCAGTTTTTCACCATTTTTGACATTTAATCATAGAAATCATTCCGTCTTAGGTCATTAAGGAACTATATTTTAAGAATGTGAAATGTCAGAATAAAAGTAGAAAGAATGATTTATTTCAGCTATTATTTATTTAATCACATTCACAGTGGGTCAGAAGTTCACATACACTTTGTTAGTATTCGGTACCATTGTCTTTAAATATGCCCACAAATTTTCAATTGTATTGAGGTCAGAGCTTTGTGATGCCCACTCCAATACCTTGACTTTCTTGTGCTTAAGTCATTTTGCGACAACTTTGGAGGCATGCTTGGGGTCACTGTCCGTTTTGAAGACTCATTTGCGACCGAGCTTTAACTTCCTGGCTGACGTCTTGATGTTGCTTCAATATATCCATATAATTTTCCTTCCTCATGATGCCATCTATTTTGTGAAGTGCACCAGTCCCTCCTGCAGCAAAGCACCCCCACAACATGATGCTGCCACCCCCATGCTTCACGGTTGGGATTGTGTTCTTCGGCTTGCAAGCCTCACCCTTTTTCCTCCAAACATAACGATGGACATTATGGCCAAACAGTTAAATATTTATAAAACCTAACACTTCCTATGCCTCAAGACACACCATCCCTACAGTGAAGTATGGTGGTGGCAGCAACATGATGTGGGGATGCTTCTCATCAATAGGGACTGGGCATCTTGTTAAAATTGAAGGAAGATGGATGGAGCAAAATATAGGGAAATACTGCTAGAGAACCTGCTTAAGTCCGCTAAAAAACTGAAACTTGGGATGAAATTCACCTTTCAGCATGACAATGATCTCAAGCACAAGGCCAAAGCAACATTGGAGTGGCTCAAGAACAAAAAGATAAATGTACTACAGTGGCCCAGTCAAAGTCTTGATCTCAATCCTATTGAGGCACTATTTCAAAATTGCAGTCCATAAGCATCGCCCAATCAACCATTTGGAGCAAATCTGCCAAGAAGAATGGGCCAAAATCACTTCGTCACTGTGTGCAAAGCTGGTACATATGTACCCTAAAATACATTATTGAGTTATTGCAGCAAAAGGTGGCTCGAAAAAATATGAATGTGTGGGGGTTGAATTCTTATGCAAGAAAGATATTTCAGTTTTTATTTTTCATAAAAATATTTCCCAACAAAAAAACAATAATTGATTTTGAGTTTAAGTGTTTTAAAATATATGATTTGTAATTCGGTAATATGAGAGAACTGGATAGGGGTCTAAATACTTTTGCAAGGCACTGTATATACAGTACATATATATATATATATATATATATATATATATATATATAATACACCAATCTTATTTTTTTCTTCATGGAACACAGGACTTATTAAGCAGAATGATCAAGCTGCTCTTTCTCATATATTAAAATACAGCAGGTTGCAACAACTCAATGCCAAGATCCAAAAAGGAAAAAAGTACCATAAAAAGTGGTACATTTGACGATGTTTTAGTTGTGAAAGCAATACAATGCTTTGTGTGAAGAAAATATCTAAATTTCTGTCTCTGCTTAAAAAGCACTACAAACACATAAAAGCACTAAAAAAGCATTGTTATCCAAGTAGGTACATAAAAACATTTGTAAATTAACTAAGTGCAACTTAAATGTCTCTTTCTCACATCTTTCAATTTATCAGAGACAATGGAACTTTTAATAAATTGCATTTATGTATTTAAATAATTGGAAAGCAATTGAACACTATTGTGTACAATGAGGATCAATAAAGTTTTTTTTGCATGAAACATAATACAGTATAACATTATATAGGCCTGATTTTATAAGCATAACATAAATACGAATATAAATGAGATTTTCTTATAAACAGATTTCTTAGCAAGCACATGTGTGTAAAGTGACCCTGCAGTTAAAAACTTTAATAAATAGACCTCTCTTTCTCTTGGCTCACAACGAAGGCGGTACCCTATCCCTCGCCTTCGCCGCTTTGTACCCCTAGTCTGACAGGCGGGTCTGTGACCAGCGTCGAGAATGGCTGCAGGACCGGATGGCTGCTTGCCTGTGCTGGGCTACCTCCACCCCCCAATCCCCACCCCTGTTGCAAGTCTTGTTCATGTTGTAGAGTGTACTGATTATGTGCTAATGTTGCTGAGGTGTTATTTTTTTCCTGTTCCCACACTGTACTCCTTAAGGAGCATAGTCTGGGGGCTGCCTTTTTCTCCTCACCTCTCCTCATGTCATGCTGTATTTCTTTTTAATTCCCTGTCTTCCTGTCCTGTCTACCCCCTTGTCATATGTATGTTTGTATGGACAGGTCAATGGCCAATTTCACTGGTACTTGTGACTATGACAATAAAGGACTACTACTACTACTACTAAATAAATATGGTTAACAAAGGAGATTAGAGTGAGTGTGCAATGAGCATTTTCTCTCTCTCTCTCCTCCTCCTCCTCCTCCTCCTCTTCTTCCTTCCTCTACCCTACCCTAGGCTACCCTGGTTTGTTTATATGGCAGTCACAAATTGCATGATGCATAATGGCATTACGTCTACAAGTACACAGTGCCTATTAAAACTCTAACCAAATTATTAACATTAAGATAGGTCTATGGGTTGTTTAATATTAATGCTCATCATTTTAATCCTGTTCTGTGTGAATTTGTTCAGTTTCGAGCCAAAGAAACAAACATTTAGGCTTTGTGAGAGCCCCTTATAATTTTCATTATGTGCAATCACATGACATTTATTGTGTTGTGTAATTTTCATAAATTTCTATGAAGTCAATTCATCTGATATTCTGTCTTGACAAAGCCATCATTGTGTCTTTATGTTTCTCTAATTTAATTCAGTAATAGATAATAACTTTTGGTGCCTTGACAAGGTTTCACACAATTTCCATTTTTGCCCATATTTCTGAATTGTTTTCATGTTGAGAAGGCAAAAGTCTGTACATACTGGCAAAAGTTTCAGCACCATAAGACCGGACAGCTCCAACAACTAAGCACTTAAATTATACTTTATAATGAGCGATCTACATGCTGGTTTGGGAAAAAGGCATTACTCCATTGTAAAAACGAGCGACAATAGTTTAGATGACACCCCAGTGTCACCTTTAAAATGGAGTTAGTATTCTCTTTGTCTCTTTGAATATCCTTTATGTTCTTTACTGTCAGGTGTTGATAACATTTTTGATGATCACAGAAAATGCTTGTTCACATAACGCTGAAATTTACCAAATCGTTCACATGGACGTGTGGCCTAATCAAAAACATCTATACCCCCCCCCCCAGAAAAAAACAAACAAAACAACAACAAAAACTCACCAGATCTGCCGATGACATTACATATACAAATACATTATATATTTTGGAATCAAAACAGCGAATTTCACTGAATTCATCTCCATTGTTTGCAGGTATATTCACACCTCCGGTTAAGACATTACAAAAATCTAGAGTTCTGGCAATCTTTTTTCAAAATTTTGGCAATCTTGCTGCAAATTTGCCACTCATAATTTTCACATGCAAATGAGCTTTGCAGCAAACTCTTCATTGTTGCACAAGGTTTTCTGTAGGTTCACCTCAACCTGTTAAATGCTTTTTATTTGCAGCAAATCACAAGCTCATTTGCATGTGAAAATAAAGAGTGGCACATTTGTGGCAAGTCTGTCAGAACTTTTTGTAAGGATGTCCCAGTGTGATTATTACAGCACAAAATGTTGCAATTTAGTTATAAGAATATATAGTCTACAAACGCTTCTTTGTGTATTGTGCCAGGTCTGAGCATATGAAAGCGAGAACGCTGTGAATGCAAGAGCTAGGATGAATGGCAAGATTTACAGTGAAAAACAAATAATTTTACATTTCCTTGTTTCTCACACAAAGCTATTGTATAGCTATATACATATGGACTATATGTATAGACTTGGAATATAGCAAAACGTTGTATGAACTACCTTTATGATACTTTTTGTCATGATACATTATCTCTACAGCCTCAGCTTCCAGTGGAGTGTACACATTCTTCAAAAAGTTTCCTTTTGTGTTCCAGTACAGAAATGAAGTCATACAGGTTTGCATACAGAAAATGCGAGTATATGATGACAGAATTATCGTTTTGGGTGAACTATTCCTTTAATTACTACGGTTTAAAATATAACATACAGTATATAATACATCTGTCCCGATGTATGAGAAACACACATCAATTATTTTCCATACCTCTCTGCCTACGTAGGAGTCTCTTTCCTCAACTATAATGGCAGTGTAGTGCTCGGTTTTCTTCCCAAATAAGGACAGGATGTCCTCAGCCCTGCAATAGAATGACATCTGGCATTAAGATGCATTTCAGGTGATCCGATCGCATGCGGTCAGTGCTAAACATAGGTGTAAACAGGGTCTAAAACCTTTTGTTATTGGATCACAAACCACACAAGAAGGTAGTCAAAAATGCATGTGACCATATCGCATTTGAGGTGTAAATGCTAATCTGTCCTGAATGTGTCGCAGACAGCAGTGAAGCACCAGCCCTTACCTGTTAAAACTCTTAAACAAGAGTTTAAACTTTGCCTGTTCCGTGCGGCTTAAAAATGAAATTAAATGATCGAAAAATGAATGAAACAATCAGTTGTTTTGGAGGAGGACTCGTGTGGTGGGTATGTTCAAGTAAGCTCTGTGTCAGGACGCTGAGAGGATAACTGCACCGGCTCGGTCTTCTTGCAGTCGAAGATGGAGCAACTTTCTGCTCTTAAGTTTATTCCGTGCACTGTTAAGTGCTTCAAAAGATTTGTTGTGTTGCCTGTCTTGGCAGCAATTATCTTGTCGCAAATATTGCATCGTGTGCTGTTGGCATCGAGCCTGATGAAATGTGAGCCGCGTCTCTGGGCGTAACCGGCATAAACTAGTGTTTTCCCTTGACGCCTAAAAACAGCCAATCACCGGCACTTTGGTGGATTTGGGCACATCTAGCATGCTACATGCTTATCACTGACGTTGATGAGATTAACCCCTTAGGTATCGAAATTTGGTACTGAATGACAAGACATTTTTAGATACTCTGTATTTTAGAGGCAATTCAGTCGGTGCCTAAAATGTATCGAACTCGATACCCAGCCCTAATCATACCAGGTGTAAAGGGGATCAATATTTCTAAATAGTAATCTGAGACACATTTCCCACACTACTGTCAACAAACTAGTGTACTTCCTGCCATTATGCATCATGCAATTTGTGACTGCCATATAAACAAACTAGAGTAACCCATTGGAGGAAGGAAGAAGACAATTTCTTAATAAGCATCTATCAAACATAAAAAACAGCAGTTGTTACACTTATGCGTGCTAAAAGGATGATTTAAATTGAGTGGTAATAGTTGTGAGCACACCTGGCAGGGTCCAGGGGAGGGCAGCTAACAGGCCAGTCTTGTCTTGTGTGGTTTTGTAGGAAGTTCACAATCAGCTGTCTCACAATCTGCAGCTCTCTGTCAGCTCCTGTTAACACACAAATACAACAAAGTAAAACACAAATATTTGTTACACAATAACAGCAATAATTGAAAAAATAAATCAAATAAACTTATATTGTACTCAGAGCAAATATAAAACCCACCTTGATAGGTCTTCCCAAAATCATTTGTGGTGTCATGTGCCTTGAAATACTAAGGGGGAAAAAAAAATATTTTCCAAAATGAAATCCCCAAGAAATCATACATTTTCCTAAATCTTCATTCTTTACATTTTAACTAGGCATAGTTGGCACAGCAGAAGTTTCAAGCAACAAGTAATTTGTCATGCAAGTAATCAAATAACATTTGATGTTTGATACACAGGTAAGCAGAGCAAGATTTTTAACAAAGACATTTCACTGTGGGCAGGGCTTCTTCGTGCAATGCAACAGACAGCTTGCCACTATTTCATGTCAAGCCTTACTAGTACAGTGTAACATGTTTTATGGATTTATTGTACTGAAACACAGTGTCCTAACCAGATGTCATAATATTACAGAGACAAGCAAAATGTTTGTCAACAGGGGACACGAAACTTCTGCGCAATGCGGCAAAATAATTTCCAATAACATATTTGATGTTTAATGTACATCAAATGGATTTTAGACCAATGAGAATTCACAGTGGGTGGGGCTACCCAGCACAATGCTGGATAAATAGAAACTGAGTGATCGACAGCAAGTCAAGTTGCACAACGCTCGTCTTGGTTGTGTCTGGTAAGGACAAACACTCTGAATTAATATGGAAGATAAACCTTTTCTCACATGTTGCTTTTCCGTGTCATATCAGGTTAGGAAACTTCTAGCTTAATAATAATTATAATTAGTATTTACATACCCTGAAGGTGGGGTAGAAGTGGATTCCGAACTCCTTACAAATGTCGAAGTTCTTCTCAAGAGCACAGTCCAGAACTCCAATACGAATGGCCTGTGCCCAATCTATGACAGAAGAGAGTAAAGACATTTCAGATATAAAACATAATTTTCATCTGAACTGAAATTTTTAAAAGTTAAAACACCCCCAACCAAATGACTTTATAATTAAAACCAAATAACCTCAACAATATATGTGACATTTCTACAAATAACATTATTAAACAAAATAAAACATGTTCCACCAGCCTTGGTTGACATTGAGCATAAGGCCCAACTGGGTGAATATCACGAAACCACAAGAACAAGTAAGTCTGTCTACATTTGACCGATTGACAAATTCAATGCTAAATGGATTGCTGTGGACTGTATGATCAATAGACCCTTTTAACACTTCAGGGTTTAGGAACGTGGAAGTAAACTATTGCAGATAGCGGTGAATGGGAGTGAATGGGAGACCACAGCAAATATTATTTTTGCTTACCCATTTGCTCCAACATCAAACAAAAAACACCACTATTACATTTCCACAACTTTCCAAATTCAGGACAACAAATAAAAATTGTGAGCCATTGAATATGACAGTCAAAACAGAGAAGATGGCAATGTGGCACTTACTGTCACATTCTCCACAGCTGCATTAGAAACCTCATAGCATCTGTGATAACTTTTTTTTATTTTAATTATTATTAATTCCAGGGTAATATAATACAAAGAATAATTTGACAAATGTACAGTAAATAAAAAAAGAAAATGCAAATACAAAAAATGTTTGCTTGATTTATGCTGCTAAATAAGGTGGAAATGCATAAATCACAGACTGTCTGTGAAAATACTGTCTAATCCTGTTTTTATTTTATTTAAATGGGATCTGGGGACCCCCAGGGGGCCACGAGGGGGTACTAGGGGGTCTAAAATAAGTCTAAAAAACAAACAAACAAACAAAAAAAGTTTAACATTACCAAATTTGACATTATTACTGGTTGGAAATCATGAGATTAATCATGATTATTTTATAACATTGGGATTCCTAGTTTTTAACTATATAAAATAAAATTTAAAAAGAAAAATCATCTGCATATAGGTTTGTGATATATATTCATACATATATATTCCTTGAACCTATGGCTGTCACCTTTAGCTTGCTCATTGGATGTTGCTCACTCGCCATATTCTCAGTAAAGGTGCTTTGGAATAATATTTGATAAGATCTGGGCAGCAGAAATGGTTTTCATTCAGTCTAACATGATATGACATAAGATATGGCATACAAACATACTTGTTGACTCCAAAGAGCAATCAATATAAACTTCTCATCCAAATGCAGGTTCGGTCGGCTTTCGCAAGGTTATATTTTAAAACAGACGAAACTGGAACATTTGCATTGGGGTTACTTTTATACGTCATTAGTTGCTATTGTATTATTTCTGCCTTGAAAAGTACCTATTCTCACAGTCACTCTCTACCTGTCCAGTGATTATATTAATGAAGCTAACACTTGAAAATCATTGGAAAAATTGGCTAGTGAGATGCTGCTTTTATCTGTACTGACTGCCAGCACAGTTGTCAGATAATGCCTAGTGGACACTACATGAATCAAGCTCATCTCCTTTGATGTTTTGAGTTGGTGACTGGTCTGCGATCTCAAGACAAATGGTCTTATTGTGTGCACACTCCTACGACATGCTAAGACAATTCCCAGACTTTACGAAAGTTTTCTAAACAGCTTGATATCTAGATGTCTTGGTCAGGTGTGTGAACTATCCCAGACCATTATGGTCCAAAACCAAGGAAATTTAGAGAGAGCACAAGAGAAGAGAAAGGCATTAGGAAGCAGAAGACAAAAAAAATATATTATTAGAAAATAAAATACAATTTCACTCACACCTCCCTACCCGCTGTTATTATTATTTTCAGCTGTTTTTATTGTTTCTTTCCTTTGCAAATGGTGCCAATAAGCGCAAAAATGGCCGATGCATTTGCAAAATGCATTTTTGGCGAACCATTTGAAAGGACAATGCTACAGGCAGTTGTATCAGACAGTTTTTCGCCGATTACGTGCGGATTTAAAGGGAAATAAGCGTACAATCTGAACATTATAAAAGTGAATGCATAAACATGCACAATAGGGACACGGTTATGAGCAGCATGCACACTAGAAGCCCAGTTACAGGTATTGGACTGAAATAATAAAATAATTAAGAGAAACTGTATGCTGGTTTTTTCTCGTCTTTTACTTTTTTGTGCTTTATTATCATTTAGTAATACACAGACGTAATGATTAATGTATGTCCTCATGAAATCAGAAACTTTCTCCTCGAAATCCAATCAGAAGTGATCAAAAGAGACGACCAGTTGTAATGGTGATATGTCTCACATGTACATTTGTGATCAGATCCCCCAAAACGCACTGTAATACCAGTGTACACATGGCCTCAGTCGGGGACTGATGGTCATGTAGTTGATACACTACAGTCCTGTATTGTGCGCACCAGCACAATGGAAAACAAGACTGAGTTGTAGAGCGGTGACTGCAAGTCTTATAGTGTATGCTTGGATGGATAGATAAAAGGAACATTGGCAGTTAGCTTAAAATCTTTTATAACACAGTTTTGATCGGAAACTTTGGTGATATTTGGGCTTTCACACACAAAAAAGAAAATACAATCTCTCAATAAATCATGGTTTCATACAGACAACTCTGTAAATGTGTATGGTTTGTTTTTAACGCAAACCTATAAACTCGGTGAACAGCTGTAAAACCTGTTTTATTAAGATAAAGCAGATGGAGTGTGAAGAGCCGGGAAAAAAAACAGGAGAAAGGCAGCTGATATCAAAATTTGTATGAGAAAGAAGAGACAGCCAGGGGCTCTTTAGCCCTTCCTAATGCTCTATTCTTCACCTGAGGGTGGGACACTGTGGGTTTTGAGATGTGTGGGGGAATGCACATTGGGGTCACGCCCTCACAATAGGGCCATCTGACCCTCATTGTGAAGGTAACAGCTGGTAAGGGGCCACTCATGAGCCACCCAGCTGACAGTTTGTGCCAACAAAGGAAAACTGAATGAATTTAACAGAAGACTTGTCTTTGCAATGTAGTCATCTAAAGAACAGCATCACACACTTGTTCCCAGTCCACTGAAGAAGAAAATCAGAAAGGGCATTCCAACACATATAGCCTACAGTATGTTGACACATGCATTTGTGAGTCAAAAGTATGACGGACTTCATATCTACTTCTATTTCAATTATTTAGTTTTGAAGAAAGCCCTAACCAATAACTAATAGGTACAAAAAAAAAGTATTACCTAATAGTTTTGCTATGGATTCCTGAACATGTACCATGGTAATACAATGATATTCTTTGAATAATAAACCATGAGAATATATAGTGGATTTGAAAATCCAATTTAAACGCTGATGTTTTTGGTCTTTGGTTGTGCCAATGTTGCCATTTCGGGCTGGACCAGCCACTCAAACAAACAAACTTGTTTTGATAGTGCCACAGAGTTATCAGTGTTACAATTTAAGGTGAAATCAACCTACAAATGGCTCACTTATAGTTGCATAGTAGGCTGGAAGATGAGAAAGAATTTTAACATAAAAAATAATAGCACTATTTCTAGGTCACTAATCAAATGTAGGCAAATCTTTTGACAACCTTGTTAACTCCTTTCAGCAAAAGGTCAGATTTCCTTCCATTAAAGCACACTAGATGTTCTTTGGAACATTCTCAAATTATGCTGGGATAACATGGACCATCAGGTTTTCCATAAACTGTGAGTTCGAGAGGATGGTGTCATTAAAGCAAAAGGGGGTATACCAATTACTAAGAAATTAAGCTGTTCATTTTTCTATTAAACTTTTCACTCAAAATGTTATGCTTATAAATAAATTGTAATGAAATAAATTGTACTAAAATTAGAAAAATGCAATATGAGAATATTTTTCATTATAGGCTAAGACTTTTGATTGATTATCAAAGCACCACAGTATTACCATATGATCACAGTACAATGGTATCTCCAAACTACTTTTTTGTAAGGGTCGTAAAGCTTAAAAACAGCAGCGAGAGAAAAACTAAAGCTGTCCCATTGATTGTAGAAAGGTTTAGCCTACCCAAACTATGACTTTTAGCATCTTTGAGACAAGGTGTTAAATCAAAATTTTCCCACATTTAGATAAAATGTGTCAGTCTATAATGACCTTTCATTGCCTTCACACTTCATTGCAACTAACAAGAGTGGCTTCCTCCAGATTACTATAAATCACATAGCTCAGAGCAAAGCGGGCACGTAGCACTGCTGTCTAAAGGCCCAGGTATACTTCGACCTGGTCGACCACGTTGCCTTTGTGAGTATACTCTTCTGATCTCGAGCGAATATGAATGCATTTGACGCATACCCACTACAACTTCTTTGTGATACTCTTTTGTAGAGTCAATGGCCAGCGCATTTGGAAAATCTGGCCTGCGGACTGGATTATTATGAAATATACTTCACGCATACTGTGCACGGATCGATCAGAAACACGGACGCACCAGGTATATTTTGGCCTTAAGCATTTTGATTACCAATTAAGGCCCAAGTTTACTTCAGGTGTCCATGGTGCGGATCGCTCCACGCACAGTACGTGTGATGCCTAAATGTTTTTGACCCGCGCATGCGGTCCTCGGCTATGTGCATCGCTGACGCATGCGGCTGCTCGTCTAAAGACAAGCTCATCAGTAATCATTAGACAGTCAAGGAAGAAGAGGAGTTGTTTGGGTCTGGGAAACCTAAGCCTCTAAAATAAAATTCATTAGCACATGCATGAGACATATATGGTAGGCCAACATATGGTGAGGCTTGTTTTTCATGGATAGCTCATGACATCTAAAATATCTGCCCTAAAAAAACTGGGTAGCTAACATATAACTGCAGCAAACTGTATAAATTGTAGCAAAAGTGAAGCAAAGGGTAATTGCATTTGAACTAGTAGAATTTCACAAACACCTGTCCTTCACTCCTATTCAAAACACAATTATGATATCTAATGAATTTCTTACTAGTTGAAATTCTAATTTCACAGCTCACCAATGCACTTCTTACTAGTTAAAAATTATAATTATTGATATCAATGATTACACTGTTGGTGCAAATAAACATTCCTGATATCAACAATTGAATTACCATTCAACTGGTGAAAATTCAAATTTTTTATCTTTGTAAACATATTCATGTTAGATTATCAATAAATTGGAAAGAATTAAAGATATCTAAAAAGTTATAATCGCATTACAGATATTAGAATTGAACATTGCCACTAGTAAAAACTTAATTACTGATATAAAAAAATTTGACTTTACTAGTTGTAATTAAATTGTTGATATCAGAAATGGACATTTGCACTAGTAACATTGTAATTATTAATATCAAAAACTATCATAGTTACAAGTAAAAAGAGCACTGTTCATTTGTGAAATTGAAATTGCAACTAGTAAACTTTAACTCTAGATATCCGTAATGTCATTTTTAATAGGAGCGGATGACAGATTATGGTGAAATTCTAATAGTGAAAATGCAGTTACAGATATCAAGTAGTACAGTTTTGAATCCAGCCATCCATCTTTGACCACTTATCCGGGACCGGGTCACGGTGGCAGCAGGCTAATCAAAGTAGTCCATACGTCCTTTTCCCTGGCCACATCCTCCAACTCATCCTGGGGGATCCAGAGGTGTTCCCAGGCCAGCCAAGAGATATAATCTCTCCAGCATATTCTGGGTCTTCCCCTGGGCCTCCTCCCAGCCCTAAACAGCTCCACAGAAAGGCGTCCAGGAGACATCCTAATCAGATGCCCGAACCACCTAAATTGGCTCCTTTTAATGCAGAGGAGCAGCGGTTCTACTCCGAGCCCCTCGGATGTCAGAGCTTCGCACCCTATCTCTTAGGGTGAGCCCTGACACCCTACGAAGAAAGCTCATTTCATGTGCTTTTATTCGCAATCTTAGTCTTTCGGTCACTACGCAAAGCTCATGACCATAGGTGAGGGGTGGAACTTACACAACTGGTAAATTGTGAGCTATGCCTTCAGGCTCAGCTCCTTCTTCACCACCATGGCCCAGTACAGCGACCGCATTGCTGCACTTATCTGCCTGTCGATCTCACGGTCCAACTTTCCCACACTTGTGAACAAGATCCAGAGATACTTGAACTCCTCCACTTGGGGTAGCTAACTCTCTCCCTACCTGAATAGAGAAATCCACCCTTTTCTGGCAGAGACTTGGAGGTGCTGACCTTCATCCCAACCGCTTCACACTTGGCCACAAACCTCACAAGTGCATGCTGGAGGTCACACCATGATGATGCCAACAGGACCACATCATCTGCAAATAGCAGGGATGCAATGCTGAGGCCCCCAAACTGGACACACTCCTTAACATACCCCATACTCCCGCAACATCCCCCACAGGACATCCCGGGGGACACGGTCCTGTGCCTTCTCCAGTCCATCAAAACTCATGTAAACTGGATATGCAAACTCCCACGCCCACTCTAAGACCCGCACAGTTTTTAATAGTTACAATAAAACATTCTATATCAATAATGTGTGTTTCTGCGAGTGATGTCATTTTTTATATCAAGAATTTATGTTTTTACTAGTGCATAATTACTGATATCAAGAATTGGCATTTCCACTAGTTGTAATTTCATTTCATCAAGACATTTAGTTGTTGATATCAACAATTTATATCATGCGAATTAATAATAGTCAATTTGGCTTGCCATACAGTGGTGTCCAATAACTCAAATATGATACTATTATTGTGCATATTGTTGCACAAAATGGAGACAAATAGAGGGAGTGTTTTGAGTGAACATGAGACCTTGATCACAATCAGGTAGGTGTGATGCAAATGCAACCATCTGCAATTCTCGTGGATTTACAAACAGGTGTATCAACAATACTGGGCTTATCAACTCCTCACAAGTTCTGGTGTACTTAAGTAACTCACTCTCACACACACACTACACCTGTTTAAGTAATACTCATGTAATGATCTATAGTGAACAAATGTGATAATCAAAAGACAGATCATTTAGATTTGTTTTGCCTACATTATAAAAGACACCACAACTACATAACTATTAAGTTAGATGACAATTATTGTAAACAAGATATTCCCATGATTTGTGTCTAAACACGTTATTGGATTGATACATGTCCAAAAGAAACTTGGCTTTCCCATCACTATACCATAGGACCACTACAGTGCTCTCTTCTATTCTTTATTTACAATAATTGGAAACAGACTGTGTTTTTCCAGAAGAGTAAATAAACAGCAAGATTATTACTGAAAGGAAATCCTCCTACCCTTCACGTCGCCTGCCAGTGCTTTCCATGTGGGTGAGTATTGGATGCAGTGTCCACACCAGGACGAGTAGAACTGAACGATCCAGGCGGTGGACGAGTTGAACACGGACGGCTTCAGGGTGTCGCTGGTCAGAATGACCACTGGATCCTCTTCTGTGTATAATCGAGCGGACTGTACATCAGCAAACAGCAGTGCCATCAAAATAATGATTTTTAGACAAAACACAGCTGCCATCGGAGGTGATGAAGGAAACGCCGTGCGACGTGGAGCCACTCAAATAATTGAGCTCTCTACTTTCAGTCAGATTCTGCTCGCTAGTTCGGATGACTACAGTGGGGGCGACGTGCATCTTCGAAAGCGTTATTATTGCGTTAAAAGTACGCAGAATTACTTCTTGCGCATCCTATCAGCGTCTTGTCGACGCATATTATGTGTGTGTCACATTAACCGTCAATGTGAAGTACACAATTCTTCATTGCATTTTACAAAGTTCTAATAATATGCTGGAAAATAACAATAATAATAAATAGCAAGTCTTTTAGTAGGTTTTTCTGCTTTATTTTCAATAAATTCAAACAAGGCAAATGTTGCAAACCCCGAAATATAGCAATTTCGGTTTGATTTTGGCTTTATTTACACAAGAAAGCAAAAATAATACTTCAAAAGAAAAAAGGTAAATATAATTCAAACAAACAAAAATCAACTATTATTATTATTATTGTGACATTATTTTCATGACAATTAACCTCTTTTTGCCCCAAAAGCTACCATGATGTATATTAAAAATTTATAAATCATATATATATATCTAAGTATTTATTTATTTATTTTGCATTAAAAAAAAAATCTGTATTCGAGTACTGACAATAATATTTTTTTGCACTATGTTAAAGTGTTGTGTTGGGGGGCGTTGATTGTCATGAGAGCAATATTGGATTAATGTTCAAAGTAATGTTGGTTGCAACAGAAGTGTGACTTTCTGTGCCACTTTTTTTTTTTTTTTTGATAAAGGGGTGAAATATTAGTTATGTGAGTTATGTACCTTAAAATAATTAGTTATGAAAGCTACAAAAATGTAAAGTATGAAAATGTTGTGAAGATTCTGAAGCTTGTCTTTTAAGTTCAAAAGTGCATATGGTTTAGGACTGATATTGTGTCTTCCAAAAGAAGGCTGAAAATCTCTTCAGTCAGATGCATTTTCACAGTGTCCTGGTCAGATCTGTAGTCTAGCCAAGTTCTCTCCTCATTGTGGAGTTCCTGAATCTTGAAGTAGATCAACAGGCAAAATAAGACCTTTTCAGTTTTACTTTGATACTTACTTTATTATTAAATAATATATGAGCTGAAGTTAGATTAAACCACTCATTTTATATGCACATTATTATAAAAGGCCAGTCCCTTCTATAAAGTACACACCAGAATATAGTCCACTCTGTCTCTCTTGGCATACCAGTATTTGCAACATTTTTGAAGCATCTCTTTCATCTGTTGTTCACTTCGCTCTAAATAAAGGATTTTCTGTATCTCTTTTCTTACTGATGCCTGCAAATAATTTCAGATTAACATACTGAAAATTTACAAATATTCATGGCTTAATAAAAGTCTTAGTACAATCATCCCTTGAAAATATTATAACATAAAAAAACTATGAATATAATTTCAAATGTTGGTGAGAGTGGTTTATAGTTATTTGTGTATGTAATTTCTTTTACCTTCAAAAATGTGACAGAAATTTTCCTTGACTTCAAAGCTGAGATCACAGATTCATTATCAGTATTCTGAGCAGATTGTTTTGTCCTTAACAGATCACCCAAAACCTCATGAAGTACATCAGATGTTAACTGAAAGATCACCTACATTGTTCAACAAACAAATTTGGATAAGAGTTATGTTTCTATTCTATTCAATTAGAACATTATTACATTGGTAACACTTTACAATAAGGTCATTTGTTAACATTAGTTAATGCATTAGGTGTTATTAACAAACATTGATGAACATCTGAAGGCGTATGCTTAAATGTTTGAAATTAGTTTTGTAGACAAAAATATAATTGTGCCAACATATGAATTTATTTAATACTAAAACTAAAATTCAATAAAAAAAAAAGCTTTTGAAATTGATGACTTGGACCAAATAATAAAGAAAAGTAGCCAATAACTGCCCAATATAGATGGGAACTCCTTCAATACTGTTTAAAAAGGGTGACTACTTTGAACATGATAAAATATAACACAGTTTTGATTTATTTTGGATTTTGTTTAGTCACAACATAATTCCCATCTTTCCATTTATGTTATTCCATGGTTTTTAATTTTAATTGTTGGTCCATGCTAGTTGATAGCGCACTAACTAATGTTAACAAATACAACTTTTGATTTTAAAAATGTTTAAGTCTCGAAAATAACAATTACCAAAATTAATGAATGCTGTGAATGTATTGTTCATTGCAAATTCATGTTAACTAATGTTAACATATGAAACCTTATTGAAAGGTTTACCATTACATGTCTTAAATGGGATTGACTTACCCGTCTATAATGTTTGCGACTGTCATCATCTAAAAGATAGCTTGGTGTTTCATAAAATTCAAGAGCATTATCATTTGCTTGGCCACATAGTATATCCATTGCAACATCCACTAATCTGTATATGATGCCGTCTTCATGGGGTGGTACCTTTATATATGGTGGCAGGATGGGTTTGCCCTGATGCCACTGCTCTAAGAGACATGGCATGAAATAACTTTCTTCACCATTTCTGATGTCCTAAAGGTCAGAGAGAGAGAAAAGTCCTGTGCTGGTAAGACAGTTATATTTACCAGTGATTCAAATATAACATTTCTCTCAAGTATATATTTAACTTTAGTTATTTAATTCCTAAATGCTACCAAATTCAACTCAAAGACATTTTTTATGACTTACAGTATCAATATATATATATAATCATGCACTAATTTCATCCTTTGTCTTTGTATCTTTCTGGTATCCTGAGTACAGTGGACTACATCTTTCCCCAACTCTTGTGTCAGTTTAGCATCTGAATGAATCAGAACACTCACAGCCAATCAGACATTATTTAGTTATGAAGATACATTTGACAGTCTCCCATATCATAAATAGTGTGGGAGTATTGTTAACGGAGTAATTTGTTGCGACAGAAGTGTAATTTCAGCATACAAAATGGCACACAACAGAATTGCAGATAAATAAATAAATATCTTCAAAGAAATTTCAAACATTTCCCGTCACCCAGACAAACAGTTTGTCCTGCCCTAAACTTACAGCATTTGTTGAGCCAGTGTTTTTTATGCCTAGAAAGTTTACCTTTAAAGTAACATTTTATTCAAAAATGAAAATGATTTCATTATTTACACACTCTAATGTCACTTCAAACATCTATGACTTTCTTAGTGACTCATGTCTGTCAAGCATGAAAAAGAAAAAGAACAGTAAAACCACATAAAAGTAATCAATATTAATCATGCACTATTCCAATTAATCTGAAGCGATATGATCACTTTGCATGATGAACAGAACACAATTTAAGTTGTTATTAACTAATAAATCAAATTAATAAAGTAAAGTGCATAAATAAAAATGCTTAAATTGATAACGTCAAGCCTCATTGGTTTTCAAGTCATGTCACATTTTGTGTTACGGCCGGTCAAGGAGAACCCAAACAGGAGTACTGTTTAACATTAACTATTTTAACACCAACAACAGAAACAGACATTCAAATTACCAAAACAATCCAATAAACAGAGCAGAGCAGCAGCTGCTGGAGAATGATAAGGGGAATACTTCCTCGGGTGGAAAATGGCAACAGAGGTGGAAGATGGATAATGGATGCTGGAGAGAGTGTAACTGAAGGGATGATGATGATTGCAGTAAACAGCAATGGGTGAAATGGTAGATGACAGTGAAACTGTGAGCACTGGGAATAATGAGGAGGAATTATCTGGGAGAAACACTGAACAAACAAAACAGACTGAAAAAAACGACTGATAGACAGAGGCTATAACTGTAGAATGCACAATACAATCTGGCACAAGACAGCAAACATGAGGGCATTATATAGGGGGAGAGAAACAAGGAACAGGTGAAGATGATAACGTTAATGAGCCCAACAACCCTGCGGGGGAAACCCTACAGCTCTGACGATCACATGAAGCAAAGATAAGGAAACGTAAACATGCCAAAACATAACAAACTCACAGCCAGATCACCCAGAAATCCCAACAGTTTGGTCATGAGATGAGAACCAATGACGGTTGATGAATATAGCTGTAGGAGTCACTATTCAATTAGAGCAGCGCTACTAAACACACAGCCCATCTTATTGTTGCCTGTGTTATGATGTCACCATCAAAAATATATAAATATAAAATGTGTATGCATTGTGTGGTGTCCATTTTAAAAATATTTACGGTAGTTTTCTGTATGGCTGAATCACAATACAGTTAGAGAGGGTAACATCAAGGGCTGATGTTACTCGAGAGCCGTGGTCAGTCTGCATATGCATTCATAAAGACAGAATGTGCGAACACGCAAAGCCCGTCACTTTAACATGCATGCTCCTAATCTCACTTGAGAGCCAGTTATTACAGTGCAAATTTGCCTCAAACCTGTTAGAATAGCTCAACAGAGATATATGCCCATCCTGACAACAGTAATATCAGGAATAAATAATAGCTTACACTGCAATAATGGCATTGAATCTTCATCCAAATTCGTATTAGTGATCTAAGTTACCGCAAAATGCTAATGAGGTTGAACAAATCCTGGGTTTTGGAATAAATATTGGATATATCTCTTGTTTTTTAACACATCTCTGTTGTGTATGATGGAGAACACTCATGGTGGTTATTAGTTGACAGTGTCTTTGACAGTGAAAAAAGAACTGATCTTGTTTTCTATATTGCAAAGGATGTGGTAGAAAATGGCTCTTTGAAAAACTTCAGCCTGTGTTGTTTGATGTTTGATACTCTTGTGAGCATGACTTACTTTAGGTGAAGGCATTTCTAAAGGATGTGAGAGGTCTCTTGCTCCATCGAACATATCCCCTTGTGATTCTTTTTGAGGTGAGTTTTTTGGCATTATGGAATCATATCTAGGAGGACACTGACAATTTGTATGTCCTCCTTGTCCTCCTGCTGATATTGTGTCTTTCTGTTTCATATATTTCTGTGCGCTAGGTAGCTCCTCATCTGAGAAGGGAACTTCATCCACCCCAGTGTCTATATCACTGGCATGTTCTCTGTGTATGTGAGAGATGTCCTCTGCCCTGACCAGCACACCATGGTTCATATCACAACAAAAATACTTCACACCTCTGAAGGTTCCATTGTGGTTTCCATCAGGAGTGTCCAATGCCACACCTGCCCAAAAGCCATCTCCAAATGCTGTGAGCCCTTTATATTTCAGCACACCAGGTCTGAAGTTACATACAAGAACTCTGTCTCCAATCTGAAAGGAGGATAAAGGATCTGAGATTTCATTCATATCTTCAGAAAGTGAGCAATCATTCTCCATGTCCTCACATATGTTCAATGTTAGGGGGAGGGTTTTACAAAGATCTCCATTAGGATAGCCATTGTTTACTTCCTTTGCCCTCAGACTGTTAGAGGCTAGACTTTGAGACTCTCTTCTCCTGTGAGATAAGTCCACAGGGAGAGGTGGGAGGTTCTCGCTGTTAATGGAGAGATCTTCCTCACAATCAGGTGGAGCTGGCAGTTCCTCCTCACTGGTCCATGTAATTATTTCAAAGGCAGGTGGGGGAGGAGGATAACTGTAGCTGTCTAGACTTGACCTGATCCCTCCTTTAACCAAGGGAGGAAGTTCTTCACTACCGTATGAGAAGACCTCATCTACAGGAGAGAAAATCTCTGAAAGGGTGGACTCTGCAGTCGTTTGCCTTTCATAACATGGTGATGTATTGCATCCTTCAGCAGGTTTATTGTTCAAATAAAGCTGATGCTGAAAAATGTCTGGAACCACAATTAACTTTTCTACATAGACTAAAGAGCAAATGCTTGATTCAGTCTTCTCCTCATTGAGACAGTCTCGCTCTTCTTCAGACCAAGTGAGTGCTTCACTCTGAAATGAAATTGCCTCTGACATTTTATCTATTTCAGACTGACTGACATCACAAGATAGACTGTTCTGAGTCTGTCTTAAATCAGCACCTCCTGCTTCCAGGATCAGGTTTTCAATTATTGGGTTGTCTGTGACTGTCTCATTTAAACCGGCAAGAGATTCTACTTCAAGAAAGTACAAGTCTGTACAAGTTTTATCGGTTTTAGGGTTTGAAAATGAACATTTCCACTGCCCCCCAGCATCCTTGTCACAGAGGTTGTTGTTTAATGGCAGCACACTTTGCAATCTCTGATTGTTCTGCACATTAAGAGTGGTTATTTCTGGTGTGGGACTGCCATGAACTACTCTTGTCTTCTTTATGCTATCTTGCCTTTTAGGTTTAAAATGACCACTCTTAGAGTCAAATAGCAGATCCTCTTTTGTGTTAGATGACAAACTAGAATCTATAGTGGTCCTTTCTGAATCTGGATCAAACTCATGGCTAAATGGTAAATGTTTTATTTTTAATTCGGGCTTCAGGGGTCTTTCAGTTGGGTGTTGTAGTATTGCCAGCACTTCTTCATTGCAGGCCTCATTAATCTTGAGTGTGCAGGCATCCTCATAAAACCCTTGTACCTTGTGATGAGTCTCTTGTTCTGAAAGCAATAACCATTGACAGTCACAGTGACAATGAGGTGCAAATTAGTTTTTCTCAAAGTATAAGACAGAAGTCACATACAGTACTCTGCATGGTCAAAACATTCTTAAAGGAATGTTCAAAGTTCAATAAAACATAAATTCTACATGTCCCTTGCTTATTTAAAAAAAAAAAAAAAAAAGAAGCAAAGATTGCAGTTATAGTAAGCTGAATATAATATATTTTATACAATATATACAATATATTTTATTTTATACAATAAAAGTGAATGGGGCCAGTCCACAAACATTATTACACAATATTTAAAAGTATAGCCAAAAGACGTAAAGATTAAGATGATCTTAATGTGGTAAAATCTCTGTTCTACATGATTTTAGTGAAATAAAATTGCTTGCAGTGATTATAGGGTGTTATGTTTTCATGGCAACTAAGTTGTTATATTGGATATAACTTTACACAGATAAGGTTGGTAAGCGATCTTATCACACTAAATCATGTTAACACGTATAATGTTTATGTCTTGTTGCTATAATTTTGAAGCAGTGTGTATTTTAACATTTATGGACTGACCCCATTCACTTTATTGTACATGCCTTACTTTAACCACGATTTGAGCTTCTTATGTTCCTTAAGTGCCTCTTCATGGCTGTGCTGGTCCAACAGTTAGAATAGACTAGATTTTTTTTAAACAAGGGCTGCTTCTGTGAACTGTTAAACTGTTTTTATTTTTATGGTGTTTATGTGCAGTCATATGCTATAAATGCCACTGTAAGTCAGAATGGGCATTGAGTTATTCTTAAGGGAGTTAGTCAGCATAAACTAGACAGATTGCAAATCAGCATTTAACATGAATGACAGTCTGCTCAAAAAAAGGAAAATGAATGTATTGAATGTAAATATATATATATATATATATATATATATATATATATATATATATATATATATATATATATATATATATAAAGAGATAGCAATTATAATCAGACACATATTTCCAGATTTGTTTGTGTAAAACTTCTCAATCCAAAAAACACAAACTTCTTAACCTACCATCACTTTTAGATCCTGATTTCAAAGTCTTCACAGAGTCTCGCTGGCATGGAGTGTTCCCACTGTCCGTCTTGAATATTCTTTCTGGACTTATAAGGCGAAGTAGAGCCTGGTTTTGTTGGCTATACCTGTGAGAGGGACTGGATGGAGGATGATTTGATTCTGAGATTTGTAGAATGTGCTGCTCTGCTGGGACGAGTTCCACTTGGTTTCTCTTCCGTCCTAAACTCCACAATTCATCTGAAGACAACAGCCTCATCAAACCTGCCTTACTTAATAAGCTGAAAGAAAAAAGAAAGAAAAGAACAAGTCGCAATTTATGTATTTGGTAAATACTTTTTCCAAAGCAACTTAGGCCTTGCCCACACATATATGGATATTTCTGTTTTTTTTTGCAGCCCTCCATTTAAAAAATAATTTCCACAACAACAGCATTTAGGCAATCTAAACCCTCTCCAGTCATGTGACACTTTACTGTTAAATGCTCACACAACCATGCCAGGCCACGAGTTGGCAATATTGTACAGTAAAGCTTTTATGCCAAAAACCACAGAAGAAAATTATGGGCATGCATTTTGAAGTTAATTAATGGATGTAGTTCTTGCATACACATCTGTATAGCAATGTAATGATTAGGCAATTGTAGGCTGACTTGTAAAGATGGCAGCAAACCTATGAAAATAAATTGAGCATTTGCCCAATATTTAGAAACCGTTGCCATACAAATTGTGTTCAAGATGTCACTGTATTCCAAAACTTCTGTCAAAAGTTTTCACTTTGAAACGCATTTATTTAAGTGTGGATGGGAGGTCAACACACAGAGAAAACTTTATGTTTTGAGAAATATCATATTTGTGTTGACAGCACATTACAGTGCATTCAAGGTGTTTATCGTTCCCTGGGAATTGAACCTGTGACCTTGAAATTGCTCTGCTCTACCAGTTGAGCTACAGATGAAAGCATAATCCTCTGAAATATACTGAGATATATACTCTGATAACTTTTTTCTCCACAAAAGTCCACAATACAGTACTGCATAATTGCACACACTCACACAGAATTAATGTCTGCACATGCATTTAGAGAGAGTAAAAAGTGCATGAGTTGGAGAGAGAGAGAGAGAGAGAGAGAGAGAGAGAGAGAGAGAGCGAGAGAGAAATGCAGTCCACCTACCCTGACCTGTTCATACTGCCATCACAAGGGGCTCGGTTGGAAGCAAGTAGCCAGAGGAACAGTAGACTTTCCTCCTTTAGGTCCCCTGTAAGATGCTGTTGCCACTCCCCAAATATTGTGTCAACTTGCAGTGCCAGTCGAGCCAGGGGCTGCGAGAGCAGTCATCTTGCATCTCTTTTTTATTCTCTTTAACTTCCTCCTGCCTGCTTTACTCTTTCTCTCATCTAATAATGCTCTCCTCCCATCCAGCCCCCCCAGTCACACACACACACACACCCCTCCTCTCACTCTATCTATCTCCCTGACTTCCTTCCAATTCTCTCTCTCAAAAGGTAATTACTGTGAGTGCTCCATTGTGACCAACACAGATACACTAAATGCCGCATATAACAAGCCTGTGATATGCACACACTTCTGCCCTGTTTCCTCGTCTGCTGTGTGTCATATAGTACGGATTTATATTTGGTAGACAGTAAGTGGTGCACTGCAGTATTTCCTCTTTAAGAAAGTCTTAAGGAGGTAATCTACATAAATTTGTTGGCAAAGCCTCTGCTTACTGTAATTCTGATCTAAACATCCTAAACATACAGTATGTGTTAGTGTATAATAAAAGAAAATCTGATTATACTTGTCTTCCTTCCTCTCTGGGTGTTTTATCTGTACATCTAGCATCTGGCATAATCCCATGATGCATTACACACTCTACCACCTGCA